>NC_138864.1:84091543-86654440 GCF_965194805.1 Balaenoptera borealis
CCCAAAGTCACAGGGCGCACAGCCGTCAATGTCCACAGGCCGTCTGGCATGTACCAGCTGGCAAGCATATACCAACAACTCTGCAACAAGCATTCGTGACCTCCTGTTCTAGCGTTCTGTGTGTTCATCCATATTTCTGGATCTCACCAGCAAAGATAGGGACACGGGAATTTCCTGGTCCTCCGTATCCCTGTATCCCTTTGTCCCCTGCTTCCCTTTACCCCCTCTCTCTGCCTCTCTGCTCTGTCTCTGCTCCACACCCTGTGAGAGGATTCCTGGGCTCTAGGGAGAGAATGACTCTGTTAAAGTGCTTGTAAAGTTCCGGGATTCACTGATGCGCCCGGATTGTGACTGATGAGCCGGTGGCACCTTCCATCCGAGACGAACTCCAAGAATTTCCGCTGCCGGCACTGACCTCCTGGCCTGGGAGGAGCCACTGCATCTGCCTCCAGGAATGTGGGGCCTATAGAGACACCAAGCCCAGGAATGCCTCCATGGGGCCCAAAGCTTCAGTTCCAGAAAATTCTGAGAGCTCCCATCTGCCTGCCCATTTCCCTCTTTCTCCCTGTAAAGCCGCCTCAGACTGCAGGGAAAATCCTGGAGAGTTAGATTTGAAACGAAGCTTAGCAGCCATGGGGATTTTACTGGCAGGTGCCATCCCCGTGCCCAGACAGAGCCTGAGTGAATGGGTGTAGGTGGATCACCTGCCCTACGTGGTCCTCGCGGAGTGAGAGCCCCAGCTCTTGACTGGTTTTCCCAGGTGCTGAGGTAATTTTGAAAACCGCATCACCCTCTGGGAGACTCACAGTAGAGACTCTGACAAGTCTCGCAATAAGAAACTCACTTGTTTAAGCCAGCGTTCACCAAGCTTATTTGTCCATAGACCTCTCTTATGGAAGCAATTCGATGACCGTTTTGGAGAACTGGTTTTCTGCAGAGTACATACTGTCATTGTTGGCCTGGGCATTGTCTCTGAGGGCCCCTCAGCTTTCAGATTCCCGTGTTGAAAACCTTAGTTTATCGGAACCTCGCCTGAGGGCAGGTGCAAGGGAAGAGGGTGAGAGAGAGAGAGAGAGAGAGAGGCCTGGGGGTCAGGGCTGGGCTGCGTACAGTCCGGCTGGTGGGTGGGGAGGACCTTCCTCCCTGCAATGACTCTTCCTCTGGGCCCATCACTGATTAATCCCCATCCTGCTCGGTCCGGGGGAGCTTGTACAGGGGCCAATGGCAGGTGCCTGGTGTACCCAGTGAAGGCCTCCAGGAAAGGAGCCTCCATGAATCATTGACTGGCCTTTCATTGTGCTGGAACCAGCTGGGGCTGGTGTGCGTGCCAAGCTCCCGGAGCTGTGGGTAAAGGTGGCGCAGGCTGGGGGGAGCCCACGCTGAGCCAGATCTCATCCAGAGCCTTGGAAACAGGCCGATCCAGGGCCGTCAGGATGTGCTCGGCACACCAGGGCTCCCGGCCGCCAGAGTCGGCTGCAGCCGTTGGAAGTGGGCTAGGAGTCCGGGGCCCAGAGTACTAGGCCTACCTCTGCTACCCTCTTACCATGGAACCTTGGATGCGTTCCTTCTCCTCTCTGGGCCTCGGTTTCCCCAGCTGTACGATGACGTTTGAATTTGAGAGTCCAAAAAGCCCCTCTCAGATCTAGGATTTTGCTCAAAGTCCTTTCAAAACCTCACGCCTGGAGTCCTCTCCCCCTGTGTGGGCCCGGGGGTCTTGGCATTCACACCCCAGCTCATACCTCTGCAGTTCTTCCTAAGGCCCACTGGGCTCTGCGCTTGCTGTGGGGAATGCACAGAGGGATGGAGGCCTTGGGCCCGTCCTTGGAAGCTCCAGGATGCTTTGGGAGACCCGACATCCCCCATGGCCAGGATTGGGTCCGTCCAGCTCCGAAAGGCGCAGGACTGTGCTACACCTGTCCTCCCCAGTCGTCTGTGCCTCTGCTGGGCTGGGGGACCTGGAGCACCCCTCCCCCAACTTAGTTTCTCCATAGCACGGCACTGGGAGGAAGGTGGGTCACTCTGGACTCTCATGGAAGCTGGGCCCACACACCATCATTCCCAGCCCTCTCTGCCCTGGCTGCTGGTGCTGGAGACCCAGGCCCAGCCCCCTGCCAAGGGAGGAGGGCGCCTGGTCAGAACCTACAGGCTGGCCCTCATTCCACATACTCTGGGGCTTCCTAGGGTGGAAACGCCACCCTGTACCTCAGCGAAACTCTTGGGGAAGCCAGAGAGGCCCCTTCCCAGGCCTGAGCACGCCCAGGGGGACTATTTCCAAAGCCTTTCTTGCACGCTCACATGGCCCCTACACTCCTCTTTTTGGCCGCTAATCCCTTGTGGGCCCTACGAGGCAAGTTCTGGGCCTTAACGGATTGAGGAGGGAGTTGGGAAGGGGGTGGGTAGGGCTCCTTAGCAGGTCAGGCTGGGAGTAGAAGCTCCCTGTTTCGCCTGGGTATCCTGGGACAGCCGTGTCTGCATGTGGGGACCACGGGGATCGGCTATGATGATGCCAGGAAGCTGAGAAGGTCTGGGGGTGATCAAGAGTTGCCCAAATCCTCCACACCTACATCCCTGCCGCCATGAAAGAGCTGGGAAATCTGAGGCCAGAGAGAAGGGCCCTTCACTCATTCACCTGGGGGCTCCGTCCCTGCTAGGACTAGAGCTCTTCCTGCTGCCCGAGCTTGCTCTGGCCCTCATCCCTGGCTGTCTTTCACTGAGATCATTTCTCGTCTTTGCCTTTCCCTATCCCTGCGGGGCAGCCCTAATCCATCTCTGCAAAGGCCTTTTCAGCCCCCAGAACTGCTCTGAGCACAGAGTGGGTGCCCAGGCATGGTTGCCAAACTCACCTGGCTCCCCGTTCTGATTTCAGCCCTCTCAGCTTGCCCACCTGTGCACCTCCACTGGTCATGGGCTGAGGGCAATGTTTGCTGAACAAAAGAGAAGAAAGGAAAGGGGTGTCCAGGGGATGATGCAGGCCTTGCCGGCTGGACCTCAACGGGAAGCCAGAGGCGCTGTTTCTCCAGGCACCAAGTGAAGGGACCACAGGGTGGGCAGAGAAGAGGGGAGCACAGGCCAGAGGAGCCGCTGGGGAGGAGACTGGCCCGGGCGCTCTGAGCCGACTCCTTAGGCTCCAGGCTCTTGGTGCCTGGGAATTCCAGGATGGATCTGGGCTTTGAAGATGGGGGATCCTGGCCTGGGATCAGAAGGGAGCCTGGAGCCCTCAGACTGGTCAGTGAAGGGGCAAGGGGAAGCCCATTTGCAATGTCCTGCTGTGTCTTTGCACTGTGCGGGATTCTCATATATATCGCTTTGCTTGATACTCATAAATGAGCTGAGAGTTAGGGATTCACTTGTTCATTCAATGGAGAAATATTTCTGGAGCTCCTATTATGTGTCCAGCATTGTTCTGGGTACTGAGTATTGAACAAAACAGACAATGCTTACATTTTAAAGATGAAGAAAGTATAAATCAGAGCGGTTAGGCAACCAATTCAAAGTTGCACAGCTAGAAAAGGCAGACCCAGGATTCAGAGCCATGGTCTGGGCCCAAGTTCTCTCCATTTCTTCATACTGGTGGAGTAGAAAGGCAGTGTGGTGAAGAGGAGAGAACCTCAAACTGCCTTGCTGTGTGAGTGAAGGCAAGTCACTTCCCCTCCTGACTTTGAGGAACTTGACCAAGCAGTCTGGAACTGCTCCTGGGAGACAACAACAGAAATTAAAAATTTAAATGGGGACAACTACCAGTTTTTGAGCAAGTTCTACGCATCAGGTCCTGCAACATCCATAGGGAGACCCTGAAGGTTTTCTGAGCAGGAGGAGGGGCACAGCAGAGCATCCCTGAACTCTGCTTGTCCCGGGGCCCCTCCTAGTTCCCCAAGACCTCTGGTCCTCGAGTTATCAGGGGAAACAGCTGAAGCTTTGGACAAACAGTAGGGACAGGCAGGGACCCAGGGACATATGGTTTATAAATAAGGGGGCTGGCTGGGGTGGGGGGTGGTGAGGATCAAGCTGCAGGGAGAAGCCAGGAGAAGGCATCAGGGGACAGACGGCCCCTCCTTCACGGACCACCTCGCCCACCCCAGGGGCAGGGAGCTCTTGCCCAGCCCCCGGGTCCTCAAAGGGGGGACCAGGGCTACTTTCTCCACGAATCTTCCAGGCTCAACCCAGCTGCCTTGACTGCACCAGCCACCCTGCTGTGCAAATGAGAGCTCGATGCCCAGGGAAGATGGGTGTGGGCAGTTAGGTAGGGAGAGAGGAGGTGGAAGGGAGAAGAGGTGAAGAGGAGGGAGGGATTTTACCCGGGGCAGGGGAGGGCAGGTGGGGGACATCTGTACCTCAGGTGGAACACAGTGGTGGTCTCCTTTCTTACCTCTCCCTGTACATTTTAACTTTTTAAAATTACATTAAAAAATAACATACTTATACAATAATATATGTAGCCCAGTAGAGTTGTTTAGACTATGGCCTCTGGAATCAGACTGCCTGGATTAGAATCCAGGGTCTCATATCAGCTATGTGATCTCCAAACAATCACTGGGCCTCAGTTTCCTCATCTGTAAAATGGGGATCCACCTCACAGAGGATTAAATGAGCTCATGTATATAATGTGCTCATTAAAGAGCCTGGCACATAGTAAACTTTATATGAGTAGTAATTATTGTAGAGCTAAAATATTAAGTTTAATAATATAGTAAACACCCATGAGTCCATCACTCATCCCCCAAAGTAGAACATTTACAGTAATTTGCATCTAGCTATGTGTCCCCTGCTCCCTGAAGACCCCTTAGAGGTATCTACTATCTTGAATTTTGTGTTTATCATTCCTTTGCTTAAAAAAAGGTTTTATTTTTTTTTATCATGCACACATATGTGCCTAATCAATCTATTGTTTAATGCTCCTCTTTTTGAGCTTTATGGAAATGGTAGCATATTGTAGATAGTTTTCTGGGGTGTTCCCTCCATCTTCAGTTTCTGAGATTCATCCATCTGTCACCTGTGGCAGGAATTCACTTATGGTGGAGAATTTGTCACGCTTGGTTTCTCCCAGCTGCTCTTGCCCTCTCCTGACCGCTGGCCACACTGTAACCAGGGAGAGTCTTGTGCAGAACAAATCCCACCACCGGTGCTGCTACAGCCTTGGAGCCTTTCGACCTCCACCCCTGCAGCCCTCTGCTGGCCCTCCTCAGCCCCCAGCCCTGGCATCCCAGCCTGGTCCCTGGATGCAGGGCCACTTCCCCTTCTCCCATTGCTCTGAGAGGAGTGGCTGGCCAGGTAGCACGCTAGTTTTGCTTCTGACCATCTGTGTGACCCTGGGTAGGTCTTCTGCCCTCTTTGGGCCTCTGTCTCTCCACCTGTGAGGAGAGTGGGTGAAGGATTCCATCCTTCCTCGGCTACAGAGTCCTTCCTCTGCCTGCAGGGGGCACCTTGCCCCACCCAGAAAGCAAGGACAGTGTGTGTGGGGTGCAACCTCATTCTCTCCTCTCACTGGGGCCCGCATGGGCACCTTTCCTCGGTGAGAATCCCACAGAGCTCTGGGGACTCTGCTCCCAGCACCCTCAGTTACTGTGTAATAACCTCTTTAACACCAAAATAAGCCATTGAAATTTTGAATCAGAACCTTGCAGTGAATGATAGCATGGACCTTGGCCCACAGACAGCACCCGAGGCTGGGAACCTGGAGACCTGGGTCCCAGTCCCAACTCAGAGAACTTACTTCCTGTGTGACCTCGGGCACCTCAGTTTCTCCTTCTGCAACATAGGGACAATTATCCATGCTGGGCATGTGCCAGGGACAGTTATCCCTCACACATAGCACCTCTCGTCAGGCCTGGCTGGAGATAGCCTGCTCCAGGAGGAGGGGAAAGTCTTGGAGAAGTTTAAAGTTTATAAGAAAGGAGTTATCCATGCACAGATCAAAGTGCCTTCTGCAGTTAGAGGAAAACAAAGTGTCACATTGTCCTCATGTTGCCTCGCTGAAGGCCAGTGCTCCTCCCGCACCCCACCGCCCTGTCCACACCTTGTCCCGCCCTGTCCACACCTTGTCCCGCCCTGCCCCGCCCCTATTTAGCAGGTGTTCCTGCGGGGCCATAATTTCTGCTCAGGGGAAAAATCCCTTTGGGACTCTGAGATTGACCTAAAAAACTTAGAAACTGATTCACCCTCAGAGCCCAGAGAATATAAGCATCCTCGACCCTGGTCCTCATCCTGATCCTGACCCTGGCTGGAGACTGAGTCCTGACCCAGCCCCAAACTGAGCCCTGACCTTGACCCCAGTCTGAGCCCCAAACCTGGTCCAATCCAACTCAGACCCCAAATAGATGGCAGGCTGACCTGTGACTCTGGACAGAGATTGAGCCCTGACCCGGGCCTCAGGCAGAGCTGGGTCATGAGTACATGTGAGAATGGTATGGCTTCTGGCAGCCAGACCCCCTACAGAGACTCAGCTAAGTGGGGTGCCCCCTCAGACGGCCAAGGATGGGGCTTCTGTCCGTAGGGATCCATTCTGAGGCCCCAGGACCCCAGCTCCTGTGCTAGCCTGTTCCTGCCCCTGAGGAAAGGACAGAGTCAGGGAACAGGAAGAGGGGCTAAAACTCAGCCAGGTATAGGGCTCGCTCTGGCCTTGCTCTGAATACCTTCTGTCTGAAGCCCACCCCTGCAAGGGAGATCCCGGCCAAATATCCAGAAATAGCTGCACCCTGAGGCTTGTCCACCAGCTACAAGACCCCAGCCCCAGTTATAGACATGCCTGGAGCCCCCTGAGACAGGGGTCGCTTTCCAGCTTGGCCCTTCCGGCGGGAATCAGGAAGAGGCAGCAGTTGCTCAGCATTACCACCAGGGGGCATCGGACAGAGGCAGGACTGAAAAGCCACTGTGGCTGGGTTCCCTGGGAGTTTTGCTGTGGGTTGGAGGGGCTCTCAGGGAAGACCTTGATGGTTTGTTTAAAGACACCCAACTGCTTGTGGCGCAGACATACTCCACCCTGACATCTACAATACCCACCGGTGACAAGGAAAAATTAAACACTAGCTACTGTGATTTTTTACATTTAATTTTGATTTTCCAAGTAGTGCACAAATACATTTTTCTTAAACACTGGAATATCAGAGTTAAAGTGACGGTTCCATTTGACCATTCCTCACATTCCATAACCTGTCCCTTTCCTCTTTTCTCCATTTTTAGGATTTTGATGTGGGAGCTTCCAGACATTAAAAAAAAAAAAACTTTTATATATACAAATATGTAACATTTTTCTACATATAATTGTGTCATCTGTGAACACAGATAATTCTATTTTTTCCTTTCCAATTTAGGTACCCTTTATTTCTTTTTCTTGCCTAAGTATTCTGGCTAGAACTTCTAGAACTATGTTGGCTAGAACTTCTAGAACTATGTTGACTAGAAGTGACAAAAGCAGACACCCTGTCTTGTTCCTAATCTTAAGGAAAAAGCTTTCCGTCTTTTATTATTGAGTATGATGTTCACTGTGGGTTTTCATATGTGGCCTTTATCATGCCAGGGAAGCTCCCTTCTGTTTTTAGCATATTGAGTGTTTTTATCTTGAAAGGGTTTTAGATTTTGTCAAATGATTTTTCTGTACCCGGGGAGATGAGCATGAGTGGTTTTCTCCTTCACCCATTAAAATCTAATATTTTGTATGTTTTGTTTAAATTTCTTGCTGTTAAGGTAGAAGAAGAGTAAATCATTCTCTGTTACTCTGTCTTGTAGGGAAGCAGAAGTTCCTCAAGTATATATCTTTGAAATCTCTCCATGTTGATACAAATAGAATTAGTTTATCCTTTCAATGCTTTACAGTATTCTGTTGTATGAATATATCACATTCTATTTAGCTATTCCATTATCATTGGACATTTGTGTTGTTTTCTGGGTTTTACTACACATTATAAATAATATTGGCCTCTGGAACAAATATCCAGAAGTGGAACTTCTGGTTTATAGGGTATGTTCATTTATAGATTTAAAAGATTATATTATATTGCTTTTCAAAGTGGATATACCAGTGTCCACTCCCATCTGCACAATATAAAAGTACCATTTCCCCACATAATTCCAAACATCATATTATCAGACATAAAATTTTAGGCAATGTGATAAGTGAAAAAGAGTAACTCATTATTATTTTAATTTTCATTTTCTTAAGTATTAGTGATGTTGAGCATTTCTTCATCTGTTCACTGGTCCTATTTTACTTATTTTCTGAATTGCCTGTTTATATCCTTTGCTCACTTTTCTATTGGGTTATTTTTCTCCTTATTATTAATTTGTGGATATTTAAAAATACATTTTTGATGCTATATCTTTGTCATTGTTGGTCGCAAATATTTCTTTCAGCCTGTAGTTTGCTTGTAGCTTTATTTATGGGGTCCTTTCTTGAATATACTTTTTCTTTAATACTGATGTGGTCAAACTTATTAATCTTTTCTTTATGGTTTTAATTTTGTATATAAGAAAGTTTCCTTTCTTCTGAGGTTATAAAAACAAATTTCCATTTTTGGAAAAAAATATTTTGTTGTTTTACAGTTGGGGCTTTAAGCCTTCTAGAATTTATATTTTGTAAATGTGAGCTAGAGAGCTAACCTTATTTTTTCTGTACAAAGAATTGATTGTTCTAACTTTCTTTGCTGATGGTCCATCTTGTAACATGTTGTCGTCTATGAATTAGGCTCTGTATGAGGTACTTTATATGCCTTTACTTATCTGCTTATCCCATCAACACTACAAGCAAGGTATCATCCTCATTTTTCAGATGGAAAAACTGAGGTTCAGAAAGGTTAAATAGCTTGCCCAAGGCCACACAGCTGGCAAGTGGTGGAGTCAAATTTTGAACCCTGAGCAGATACAGAGATAGAGATGGGAGTTCAATGACCCTGGCCCATTCAGAAGGCACAATGGGCCTGGGGGAACCTTGGGGAACACAAACAATTAGATCAGGGTCTCTCAACCTTAATCCTATTGACCTTCGGAGTGGATCATTTATTATTATTATTTTTTTCTTTCTTTCTTTCTTTTTTCTTTTTAATTTTATTTATTTTTGGCTGCGTTTTGGGTCTTCATTGCTGCGCGCAGGCTTTCTCTAGTTGCGGCGAGTGGGGGCTACTCTTCTTTGCCGTGCGCGGGCTTCTCACTGCGGTGGCTTCTTTTGTTGCAGAGCACGGGCTCTAGGCGTGCGGGCTTCAGTAGTTGCATCAGGCAGGCTCAGTAGTTGTGGCATGCGGGCTCTAGAGCGCAGGCTGAGCAGTTGTGGTGCACGGGCTTAGTTGCTCCGTGGCATGTGGGATCTTCCCGGACCAGGGCTCAAACCTGTGTTCCCTGCATTGGCAGGCGGATTCTTAACCACTGCGCCACCAGGGAAGCCTGGATCATTTTTTAGATGGTTGTGAGGGCCATCCTGTACGTGGTAGGATGTTTAAGAGCACTTCCAGTTTTTATGGTTTTTACCCCTTATGTAAAAATAACACTGTGTCACACCTCCTCCCTATCCCTGGGCCCTGGCTATGACACTGAAAACTGACTCTAGGCATTGCCAAATATTCCCCAGGCCACAGAATTGCTCCTTGTTAAGAATCGCTAGTTTATATACAATGGAATATTACTCAGCCATAAAAAGAAACAAAATTGAGTTATTTGTAGTGAGGTGGATGGACCTAGAGACTATCATACAGAGTGAAGTAAGTCAGAAAGAGAAAAACAAATACCGTATGCTAATGCATATATAAGGAATCTAAAAAATAATGGTTCTGATGAACCTAGGGGCAGGGCAGGAATAAAGACACAGATGTAGAGAATGGACTTGAGGACACGGGGAGGGGGAAGGGTAAGCTGGGACGAAGTGAGAGAGTGGCATGGACATATATACACTACCAAATGTAAAACAGATGCTAGTAGGAAGCAGCCGCATAGCGCAGGGAGATCAGCTTGGTGCTTTGTGTCCACCTAGAGGGGTGGGATAGGGAGAGTGGGAGGGAGACGCAAGAGGGAGGGGATATGGGGATATAGGTATACGTATAGATAATTCACTTTGTTATGTAGCAGAAACTAACACAACATTGTTAAGCGATTATACACCAATAAAGATGTTAAAAAAATTAAATTCTTTAAAAAAAAGAATCACTAATTTAGATAATAATTACTAGTAGTATTAATATCAATTATTAACCCTCAGTAATACTAATTGACACTAATTACCAACAGTGATTACTGCGGTATTTGTCCTTGGCCTGTTGTCTCTCTGCAGCTAGGGGACAGAGGCTCTGGCTCTCCCTTAAAGATACACCTGTTCAGTGCTCTGCTTCCGGCACTGCATCCTCACTCAGCCTGTCAACAGAGGGGCTCTGCTTCGTCCTGCAAATGTGCGAGCTAGTTGTGGTGTGAGACCTGCCCCAGGTCATGGCCAAGCACATGAAAATGCTTGTGCAAGGGCAGGAACGTCTGGGCTGGGGATGCTTCATGTTTTCTTTTCAAAATATTTTTCTTTGTTGGTGATGAACACAAATGGAAAAATAAAGCCCTGCTGATGTAAAACGATTCCTCAATCCAGACGTGGCAGGGGCAAGGAGCTTCATCATTCATGATTCGAGTTAGGCTGTAAACATGTCTGTGTCATAGCGTCTGGCCCGTCAAGCTCTGGGAATGCAGACCTGCACACAGATGTTGGGACCTGCCAGGTACTGGCACATTCAGGGCCCTTGAAGATCAAATGTGCTTTCCAATCCCCCCGGTGCCGTGGAGGATCCAGGGCAATTTAGAACACTGTCTGTAGCCTGGCTAATTGGGATTCCTCATTTTAAAGTCTAAAACTATAATAAAAATAACCAGGCAATGAATATGCAAAATAATCCGAGCTGTTGTGTAGGTCCTCTTGTTTCTGCCCCTGATAACAGTGGTTTTGCCCCATTCAGGATGGCTTAGCTCCATGAATCTTCTTGCATGTTTCCTGTTTTTCTCTGTTGCCATGAGGACTTCTAGAGAGACTTGACAAGGCCCCCATGTAAAGTCCAGAGCCTGGACGCCTGCAGACTTCACCTCGCCCTCCAGGCTGGCATCCTTGCCAGGAACAGAAATGAGGTTCTGCTGATATGTCACCTTCTCGACCAGCCCATATGGGTGCTTCGTGATTGCGCTGCCCTTTTCTAAGCTCATTCCTACTTTCCAGCGCCCACTGACACCCTATCCACCTCTGCTGGGTCCCCAGGGCTCTGAGTTCACCCTCCAGCACTGTGGATGAGGCTGGGATCGCAACCAAACTGGGGGCTCCCTGAGGGTGGGCCCAGGCCTTCTTCTTCTTCTCTGAATCTCTCCAGGGTGGGCCCGCAGAGGGCTGGGCTCAGAGAAGAAAACGATAAAGAAAACTGACCTACTGGGGTAAGAGGTGTCCTGTGGCTGTCATTTCTCTGTGACCTTGGTATTAGGACAGACACAGGCCGACTTACAGACAGAGTGGAAGGGGGTTGCAGGGGCCCAACCCGTTCCTCCTGGGAACGTGGAGTCCCACCCCAAGGCCGGGGCTGAGATGGGCACGGTGTCCTGTAATCCTGGTGAATATTCAGCCGTTCCGTCCCCTTCGCTGGCTCCTGCCTATGCAAACAGCCACCTGGGAAGGGGAGGCAGACGGTGTGCTGGCAGCGGCGGCAGGAGCAGGGGACCGTGGGCAGGAGAGCGGGGCTCACCGAGGCTGACCGAGGAGCCGCTGCCACGCCCCTGCCATGGACAGCAAGGTGTGGGGTGCCTGCCTCCTCTGCTTGCTGCGCCCCTTACCCATCGTGAGTAGCCAGCTCAGACCCTCCTACCCCTCCCACTGGGCTCGAGATCTGGGAGCCACAGGGCCATACCGGGGTCCACCCTTCACCAGCACAGGAGTCTCTCTACCAAGCAAGGGGTGGCTTGACTTGGAGAACTCCTCATCTCCTCCGCGGCCCCCTCCTCTCCTCCCCCTCCCTTCCCAGGCACCCTGCTCACCCCTGGAGAGCTCTGACAATGAAACCGTCCTTCCTGGGGCTGAATGGAATTTGCTTGCCCGTTGTTCCCCCCAGGGCCTGTCTGCACCCTCTGGGGGGCCACAAGACTCTGTCCCAAGACAGTACTTCCGCCTCCCCTTCACACCCCAAGTCTTATCCACACCCCCTCCTCCGACAAGCTCCCCAGAGCCCTCCCTATCCCCAAGACCCCTGGATCCACTCCATTTGGTTGCTTCCTTTGAAGAGGGGCTGGCCAGGGACTGAGAGGCCCTGGGTAGTAAGTGAGCAGCTGCTCCCCTCTGGCATTTGGGGGACACTTCCTCGCATGGTACGCCCTGGGGCCCTGAGAAGCTGTCCACCATCAGATGTTGCTCGGAGGCCTAGGATGCTGGAGAAGGGGCTGCCAGGAGAGGGCCCTCTCCGAATGTGCCGCAGTTCCTCAGCGTGCTTTCCCGGAGTGCATGCAAGTGACAGTGACGCGGGGACCAGGATGGGAGACACAGGTCCTGGGGAGGAAGCTGCAGCTCCCAGGGACTCCTGAGAGCCCGCAGGGACTGAGGACTCCCTCTTCCTCCACTGGCTTGTATGGGAGTGTGTGTATGTGGGCGGGGGCCCGTGCCGCGCCTCCCAGGCACTTTGCTGCACCCTGCCACGAGGGTGCATGGCCTTTAGGCTTGAATCCTGGAGCCGTGAAACTAGCTGTGTGATCTGTGCAAGTCCCTTCCTGAGCCTCACTTGTCTGTCTTGTAAAAGAAGAACACAGTGTCTGCCCCCCAGGGCTGCTGTGCATGAAGTCAGATCTGACTTGTCTAAGGCTGGGCATGGGGTGCAGTATGGGAGACTTCTGCGCCCTCCCCTGTTCAGTGAGGGGCGCTTCCTGCCTCTCATCTGTGTGCACCCCACAGTGAATGCTCTATTTTTAGGAGGGGAGATTGAGATCCCGTGGGGGTCATTCAGCTGCTGGTGGCAGGGTCAGGGCCAGCACCAAGTCACTGTTTCCCAGTGTGGCCTCCATCCTGGACAGACCCCGGGTTAGCTGTAGTCACGGTCAGCAAGGCCGAGGTACGCAGGGTGAGAGAGTCTCCCCTCAGGAGGAGTGGGTCCAGTACAGGGGCCAGATGATCCCCGAGCCCTAGGTGAGTGGGGCGGGGGGCGTCCATCAGGAGCGTTTGGGTAAGTCTTGGAATGGTCCACCGTTCCCCACCCCGTACAGTCTCCACCTGTTACCACACATCTGGGTCACGAGTTGGGCTTCCCTGAATTTTCCTCCCCGTAGGAACGGTGAGGGCTGTCTGTCTCTCCTTTCGGTGGGAGGCTTCCCACCAGGGGCCATAGTTCTTTTGGCCTCAGTGGTTCCCTAGTCAGGCCCTGAGAATGTATCCCAGGAAGGGATGGGCTGCAGACGTGGAGGGGGGAGGAAGGGCAGACGGAGCCCGCAGTCCCATATCAGGCGAGTCTGCCCTCCCCATCTACCCGCTTCTGACCATCAGACTGCTACTGGGGACATGTGGGGGAGATAAGACTGGGGCTCTGCTCTGAGGTGGCTCCTGGGTCCCTGAGTCCCGGGGAGGAAGCCAAGAGGCACCACCAGGTTGGAGACCCAGAGCCTGGTCGGCAGGTGGAATGTGTAACCTGAGGTCCCAGGGGCCCAAGCAGGAGGTGGCAGAGCTGAGCCCAAGCTGGATTTGGGCGAACAGGGTCAGCAGGTCAGGACAGGGGTGTCCTTCCCCGTAGGGCAGGGCTGGTAGGGGTGAGCCTACTTACTGGGCCGGGTCTTCAGGTCCTCTCCTAGCCCACTGGCCTGTCCTTGGGTCCCTTCCATGTGGTCATCTGCTGTCCACTGTCCCCACTCTGGTGTTTGAAGTCCCGTCTCTCTCACCCCAGTCCCTGTCTCGCATCCACTGTGCTCTTTGCCGTGCCTGGATTTCTGTCAAAGGACACTGGGAGCTAATTAAACAGCTGCTGATACAGACTCTGTGCCAGACACTGGGGCTTGTGTGTGCGTGTGTGTGTGCGTGTGGGTGCGAGGATGGCCATGGGAAGGGCTCTCCCCTCACTCAGCTCAGGTGCATCTGCCCACTCCCTTGTCTGTGCACATTCTTTGTCCCAAGTGCTCTTTTCCTCACCAATTTAAAAAAAAAAAAAGCTCCTTTTTTTTCAGGTCTGGCTCAAATGCCACCTCCTTAGTCCTTGTGAGAAGGGCCACCCTCCCGTAGTGCCTGTCGTGCCTCTGATCAGTTTGTATTGGATCTATCAGGACCAGGTTTTAGCTCCCATCCTCACTCTACTCCTCCCTGTGAAATCCTTGGGGACAGAAATCTACACTGATTGAATTTGATGTGCATGTTGTACACAAATGTGGGCTATGGATCATGTTCACAGTGTAAGGAGCATGTCTTATAAAGCTGGGTTCCCCCACATGTACCTGTTTGGGGCTGTGCCCTGTTGGACAGTCCATTTCAGATTTTCTCCAGTCTGGGGCAGTGGGAGGGAGAGGTGTTAAGAATTCCTGCCTTTGACTCCCAGCTTCCTAGAGAACTTGTTAAAATGCAAAGTCCTAGATCCAGCCATAGATCTCTGCATATTCTTGGCTCCATCCCAGGTGATCTGCAGGTAGATCATGAGGCACACTTTCAGAAATACTGCTAGAGGGTTTCCAGAAAAACAGCTTCTTTTCCAGCTTCCAGGGATCATTCCCTGTGGTCACTGGGTGGCACCAGGCTCTGGGAAACTCCTAAAACTGTAATCCTTCATGATTACTGAGTCACACAACAAACCCATTATCCCTCCATGTATCTATCCATTACCTACCCATCCATCTTCACGTGCATGCCCTCATCCATCCACCTGTCCACCCATCCACCATGTATCCAGTCATCCATCCGTCCATGCATGTATTCATGCATCCGTCTATCTATTCACCTATCTATTGTACGTACGTTCACTCATTCTACCAGCCAGCCGCACAGTTACCCATTCGTTCATTCATCCATGAAACCACATTCATCTGCTCTTTCACCTCATTCATCTACTCATTCACTTATCCATCTATCCTCTCACTTACTAATCTACCCATTTTTTTCACATATCTTTGTCAGGGTACCTCTGAAAGCAGAGCCTGAGACAAAGGCATCTGTGTAGGTAGTTGTATTAGTTTCCCATTGCTGTTGCAACAAATTACCACCAACTTAGTGACTTAAAACGGCACAAATTTATTTTCTTACAGTTCTGGAGGTCAGAAGTCCAAAATGGTTTTCAGTGGTTTAAAACCAAAGTGTTGGCAGGGCTGCATTCCTTTCTGGAGACTGTAGGGGAGAACTCGCTTCCTTGCCTTTTCCAGTTTCTGGAAGCCACCTGCATGCCTTGGCTCATGATCCTCTACCTTCAAAGCCAGCAGTGTAGCATCTTCATCTCTCCCTCTCTCTCTCTCTCTCTCTCTCACACACACACATACACACACACACTCACACACATACTCCTCTGCTTCTGTCAAAATGTCTCCTTATCTCACCCTGACACTCCTGCTTCCCTCTTAGAAAGACCCTTGTGATGACATTGAGTCCACCCAGATAATCCAGGATAATCACTCCATCTCAAGATCCTTAACTTAATCACATCTGCAAAGTCTCTTTGTAAGGTTGCATAGTCACAGGTTTCAGGGATTAGGACATGGACATTTTGGGGGGCCATTACTCTGTCTACCAAGGTACTTTATGCAGAATTGCCTTTGGGGAGTGGGAGTACAGAGCAGGGGAGTAAAACAAAGAAGGAAAAAAGGCTGCTACACGGATGCATTATTGAGTTAGCCATCTCTGTGAGATCTTCTGAAGACTTTTGTTTAATGTGACTCAGAACTTACTTCCATGAAATGAAAAGGGGAAGCATCCATCCAAATCTCTCTTCTCTCTGCCTACCTCCCTCCCTTCCTGCTTGCCTGCCTTTCGTCCAAATATCCATTAAGCATACCTGGATGAGCCGGGTCCTGTGCTTAAGAGCACGGCCATGGAAATGAATCAGGCTTTATCTCTGTCTTCAGGTCGTTAGACCAGCAAACCCAGAAGAAGCATCCAGTTGGCTTAGCTCATCCCATTAACTCTCTCCTGCAGGTACTGGGCCACGTGCACCCAGAATGTGACTTCATCACCCAGCTGAGAGAGGATGAGCGAGCTTGTCTACAAGCAGCAGAGGGGATGTCCAACTCCACCTTGGGTACGTGGCTTGGGAGAGCGGGGGTGGCTTGTCACGGATTTCCTGATCTCCTCCAGCCTCACATTCAGGATGGTGGACAAGCCTGTCCCCTGGGCTGAGTCTCCTCTGCTCCCATCTCACTGTCTAGGCTGCCCTAGGACCTGGGATGGGCTGCTGTGCTGGCCGACGGCAGGCTCTGGCGAGTGGGTGAGCCTCCCCTGCCCGGCTTTCTTCTCTCACTTCAGCTCAGAGCCAGGTGAGGGGTGATGGGGGTGTGATGGGGGAAGGGGGAGGAGGCAGAGGTGACAGGTGACGTGGTTTCATCTGGTGGTGGCAGAATACGGTGGCCACGCCCCTGGCTTTGAGGCCAGGCAGACCTGGATCGAGCACCGCCTTCCCCCTCCCCCTCTTTCAGTGTGACCTCGGGCAAGTCACCCTCCCAGACCCTCAGCTTCCTGACCTCCCGTGACCTGGGGAAAACAAGAGCACTAACTACACAGGGGGTGGGGTTAATTATCAGGGCTTGGCAGTGCTGAACTCAGGGCCTGGAACTGAGTAAATGTCCTCTGGGAAGTTGCCTGCTTCACCTCCCTGGCCTGGGGGTCTGGGGTGGACGGTCCCTCCAGGGGCAGAGAGGGCCTCCTTTCTCCCCCCTGCCCTTAGGATGCTGGAGGCCCAGCTCGCTACTCTGCTCCTCAAGGGAACCATTCTTTCCATTAACAGAAGGTGAGTCTGAGGCCAGAGAGGAAGTTCCTAGAACGTGTCCCAAGCAGGCTGGGCCTGGACCCCAGGCCTCTGGAGAGAAGTCTCCTCTCTCTCTGCTGCAGAGATGGGCTGTCTGTGCAGACCCTGCCAGGGTCACTCCCCGGCTCCCTGACCTCTCCTGGGGAGAGAGGAGGAAAATCTCTCCTTCCCCCGCCTCTGTTGCCTCCCAGGGGCCGTGAAGCGGGATTGCACCATCACGGGCTGGTCTGAGCCCTTCCCGCCCTATCCTGAGGCCTGTCCTGTGCCCCTGGAGCTGCTAACTGAAGAGGTGAGAGGCTCCTGGCATCTTGGAGGAAGGGTCGCCGTGGATGTTTGATTGGGTGGTGGACCGCAAAGCGGTAGGGGCCGCCATTCCCATTGTAGCCAGCAGGTTGGAATATTCATTACAGCACATTTCCGGAAGATGGCAGTGTCTGGAAGAGAGGGGGTCTTGTGCTAACTTGCTCAAGGGTGACAGGTGGGCCATGCAGCTAGGAGGGAGAGGGGAGGCAGAGGGCAGGGAGGGAGATGTGCTGGCCACCGTCTTCTTTTCTCCTTGGCGTACCCTCTCTGTGCCCAGGCCTCCAGGGCAGGGAGCTGAGAGTAGTTCTGGGAAACAAAGGCTCTTAGTGGTCCTGGGCAAGCTCCTTGCCCTCTCTAGCCCTCAGTCTGTGGGCAAGCAAGAGAAACCAAAGCCTGGAGTGATGTCAGTGCCCCCTAACCTAGCTGGCACACCCCACGCTTCCAAATTGAGCAGGACCTTTGCAAGGTGCCTCCACACCCATAATCCCATATCTCTTTCCCCCCAGCCCTGAAGGCAAAGCATGAGTCTGACATTTTTTCAGATAAAAAGACTGAGTCTGGGAGGGGCGATGATTGCCTGCATCCCTCAGGGGAGCTGAGTTCCCGATCGATCCCCTCCCCGCAAGGCTGCACGCTCCGTCTCCATCTCCGGAGTCCAGGCTAGACTTTGATGGATCCAAATCCTTGGTCTTGGAAAGAGCTTTTCCTTGCAGCTGTCCCTGGCTGTCCCCTTTATTGGGGGATGTCATGTTCCCAAGCCAGTGAGCAAGCTGGATGTCAATAAACAAGCCCAATTTCCTCCTGAGCTTTGTCACTCCCCAGGGACGTGAGGTTTCTGTGGCAGCCTCCCCCTACCCCCAGCGACAGCCAGAGTTAAGCAACTAGCTCCCTCCGCCCCTCCCCCCACCCCTCCCCTGCTTCCTCACCAGCGACAGGCTGTAAACAAAAGCTTCGCTTCAGTTCCGGAGGGAGTTTGCTGTGGTCCCCACAGACACCCCTGCCCCCACACGGGCAGTTTCGGGATAGAATTGAAAATGTCACCTGCTTGATTGTCAAGCCTCCCTCTCCTCAAAGGCCCAGTTGCTGAGCGTTCCTCCGTCTCCACCCTCCCCAGAAATCCTACTTCTTCACCGTGAGGATCATCTACACCATGGGCCATAGCGTCTCTGCCGTGGCCCTCTTCATGGCCATCACCATCCTGGTTGCCCTCAGGTTCGCCATCTTCATCACCTACTCCAGAACCTTCGCCCTCCGCATCGTCCACAGCACCAAACTTGAACCCTTACCTGGATATTCAAGACGTTCCCAGATCTGGCATTGGCCATTTCTAACTTTTCCTTTCCCTTTCCCCATCCCCTCACACTCCAGGTCTGGTTCCCACCTCTACACCTTTGCTTGTGTGGAACTTATTCTATTTGCTTGGAATGCCTGCCTCCTTTTTTCTCAGTGCCCTCATATCCGTTAAAATTCAAAGCTCAGCTCTCATCTGCCTCAAGAATCCTCTTTGTCTCTTCCATGAAGCCCTTCTTGACTATTTCAACCCTTTGATCTTTGCCCTCTCAAAGCCCCGCCCCACCCCACCCCCCAGCCTGGCCCGCGCTGTTCTCTGTCTCCCGGGGGGTGAGCCTCCTCTCTCTGATTATCAGGGGGCTCCCCTGGGCAGGACCCTGTCGTTTCTGCCTCTGTCCTCCACACCATGAGCTCCCTGAAGGCAAGGGACTGCTATTCTCTGTCCTCTCACCTACACTGAGCCCAGCTGCCCTGCAAGGTTATAGCTGAAGCCTCAAGTTCAATGCAATCCATCCGATCCAATCTGATCCAATCCAATCCAAGCCAATTCAGTTCACCTCCCGCCCTGCTCAGCCTCCGCAAGCCCGCTTTGAGCACATCAAAAGCCCCTCTCCCACCTTGCCTCCTGTTCTTCACCCCTCCTGTCCCCTCCAGGAGGCTCCACTGCCCCAGGAACTACATCCACACCCAGCTGTTCATCACCTTTATTCTCAAGGCGGGAGCTGTGTTCCTGAAGGATGCCACCCTCTTTCACGGCGAGAACACGGACCACTGCAGCTTCTCCACTGTAACAGCCATGGGTCGGGGTGCTGGTGTGGGTGTGGGCGAGGAGGTTGGATTAGAGATGCAGCTGTGCCTGTCCGGTAGCGTGGGCTGACCCTGCGGCTCCCGCTTTGCTAGCGACAGAGCGGGAAATCACCCCTCCCCCTTCCTCCCCCTCCTTGCGGTCAAGTTCTAAATCCTCCAGCTGTTTCCTGGACGACGGTGCCCATCCACAGCGTTTCCCTTATTCCACTCTCCACTCCATATTCTGTATTCCCGTTCCATTCCCCATCCCATATCCCAACCCGGACCACATTTCACTCCAGCCAGCCTTTCCATTTCACACTTCCTCTGAGCACTGTCTGTCTGTGCTGGGCGTGGGTATGCCAGGGGCTGGGCAGAGCCGTGTGCCTCCCTTGAGAAGCACCCAGGGTGCCTAAGGGGTCAGATTATACCAGATTATGGGACCACTAGGTAGAGGGAGGTGAAAGCTGGGAGAGAACAGGAGAAGGCCTCAGGGAGGAGATGGCTTTGGAGCTGGGTGGGCAGCAATGATAGGGAGGGAGCAGGGAGGACCAGGGTGAACGTGTCCAGTGTGAGAGGACCAGCTCTCACAGACAGGAGAAGCTGGGGCAAGTCCAAGAAACAGGGGTGTCATCATGGGGGCAGGGAGGTGGGCTACGAGAAGAGACCGAAAATAAGGGAAGTTGGGCTGAGTGTGGTGGCCCAGCACTTACCAGCTACTCTGACACCGTGCTGGAAATGAACAGCTACATGAATGAACAAACCAACAGATGACCTTCATTCGTTAATGAAAGACATAATAATAGTATATGTATCGAGCACTTATGTGCCAGGTATTATGCTAAATGCTTTACATATGTTATCTCCTTTTATTTCCTACATCTATTCTCATTTTAGTCCCATATGTAGATGAGGGGTAATTGGCGATGTCACCCAGCAGCTGAATGGTGGGAGAGGGACCAAGCCTGGGCCATTCTGAGCTCAGAGGCGAGCGCTCCTCCCCCGACAGATGAGCAGAGTCACGCAGTGAATGAATGAATGCATGCACAGGCACATGCGTGTATGTTCGCAGGACGGAGCAGTGCATGAATAAATGGTGTTCCATATCCTCAGCTCTAGGGATTGACTTGAGCTCAGGAGGGACGGGGTGAGAGTAAAAACAGTAGCAATTCGTATACAGGGTTTCCATTCAATCCTTATGATGAGGCCACGAGCCAGCATTGGAAGTTTTTCCTTTTAGAGATGAAAAGCTAAGGTGTGGGAAGGTTATCCAGATGGTAAATTTGAACCCAGGCTGTCTGGATCCCAAATCTGTGCTCTTAACCACTGCATTACACAACCACACCCCCTCTGGGGCAGCCCAAGGTGGAGGTTTGGGGCCTGAGTGGGGTAGGGGAGACTTGGCGGGGCTCCAATGGGTGTCCCGGCTCTGAAGCGCCCAGCCCCTGGCCCGCAGGTTCTGTGCAAGGTCTCCGTGGCCACCTCCCATTTCGCCACCATGACCAACTTCAGCTGGCTGCTGGCAGAAGCTGTCTACCTGACCTTCCTCTTGGCCTCCACGTCACCCAGCACAAGGAGAACCTTCTGGTGGCTGGTCCTTGCTGGCTGGGGTGAGCACCGAGGGCTGGTTTGGGCACTGTGCGGGTGTTGGGGTGTCGGGGACGCCCAGGGAGCTCACACCAAGGTCCCTTCATCTCGCTCACGATGACCCCAAGGCCCAGGGAGAGGAAGGGCAGCTTACAGTCCTACAGCAAGTGCTGGAGATCAGGGCCAGGTCCCCGATCTCTGGGCTCTCTCCTGGTCCCGCCTTCACAGTGCCCTGTGTGACTGGCTGCAGTGGTGGGAGGTGGGCGCAGGATGAAGACCCCTTACTCGTGTCTTTTCTGTACCCCCTCAGGGCTTCCCCTGCTCTTCACCGGCATGTGGGTGGGTTGCAAGTTGGCCTTTGAGGATGTTGCGTGAGTCTGGGCTATCCCTTCATCACACCCGTGCTGGGTCCCCATGGGGCATGGACTGGACGCTCGGGCAGTGAGGCTGTCCTCCAAGCTGGGAAGAGGAGAGCTGCCAGGCTTGGGAGAGGGGTGGGAGATGCAGTCGTGGGTAGCACAAAAGGGGCTTGAGCCTGGGCAAGAAGGGGGCGCAGAATCTCAGGGTTCGGGGCTCAGGGGGTAGGGGGTTGTAAGTGGGGGCCTTCTGGAACAGGGGGAGTGTTGGAGCCACAAGAAGGCAGCAAACAGACTGAGTTTTGAGAAACTCATCCACCTAGGTGGAGAGAAAGAGTGAACCCAGCTTGGATCAGGGCACGCCTTTGGAAAGTGCCTAAATGTCTGAGAGAACGTAGATAAGGCTGGTTGGGAGTAGGGTGAGGCTAGAAGGCTCAAATTCCAAAGTGAGGAGCCTAGAGGCTGGTAGGTAGAGAGGAGGGAGGAGCATGGGTGCCGAAGAAAAGGGCTTTCCAGCAACTGCACTCTTCCCACCCCACCCCACCCCCGCCCCCCCATCAGTCCCGGCCTGTCCTCTCCCCAGGTGCTGGGACCTGGACGACAGCTCCCCCTATTGGTGGATCATCAAAGGACCCATCGTCCTTTCCGTTGGGGTCAGTGCCTGGGGCCAGTGTCCTCTGCTTTATTCAGCCAACCTCCCTGGGTCCACCGAGCAGCCATACACAGCAGGAAACACGACTCCAGGCTGGGAGTCAGGACACCTGGGGTTCCAGCCTGGTTCTGCCGCAGATTCTCTGTGAGGCCCTCTCTGGACTTCAACAGCCCATTGGTAAAACCAGAGCTCAGGCCTCTTCTAGCTCAGAGTTTCAATGAGTCTGGTGTCCTGGTTGCAGATCACCTACCGCCGCAGTGAGGCTGGGCTGGGAGAGTAGAAGACGCGGCAGCTGAAACTCTTACCTGCTCCCACGTGGAAGACAGGGCAGCTAGGACTGGTTTTGTGGCCTGGGTGAATGTAGGCATTTTTGACAGTTTTGCAGTTGTGCAAAGAGAAGGCCACATGCTTTGTGCCAGAGAAGAGCCTGAGAGGTGCTGGAGGCAGGATGGCAAGGCGTGACCTCCCACCCTCGGTCCTGGGACTGGAAAGGGAGGGGGACCCTGAGCCCCCTATGGGACCGTCCAGTCTCAGGCGACAAGGTCTAGAGCAATGACCTGCACATCCATCTACCTGCACATCCCTGCCTCTCCAGGGTTTGAGGTTTCTAGTCCCCAAAGATGTCCCACCCCAGGCCATTTGGGTCACCCCTGACCCTTGCCTTCCACCTCCCTACACCTCTATTTCCAGGTGAACTTTGGGCTTTTTCTCAATATTATCCGTATCTTGCTGAGGAAACTGGAGCCAGCTCAGGGCAGCCTCCACACCCAGCGTCAGTACTGGTAACGTGTGTGTGTGTGTGTGGGTGTGCGTGTGTGTGTGTGTTTCCAGGGGTTCTGGGGACATAACTGGAGTGGGAGTCAGCATGGTTCTCTTTTATGCACAATTAGGCATCCATGATCCTGGTCCAGTGCTTGTCCCTATGTCCCCAGAGAGAATAGATCTGGTCCCTGACCTCCAATAGGTCACAATATAGGAAGGATGGGGCCTCCAAACAGCCAGTTGCCAGGCCAAATAGGCTGATGAGTGTTGGGATCAATTTCTACGGGAGCCTGCAGAAGGAGATCCTTTCTAAACAGATGGTGGGGTTGGAGTACAGTCTGGGAAGACTTCCTGGAAGAGGTGTCTTTGAACTAGACTTTGAAAGATGCATAGACTTGACTAGAATAAATTGAGACAAGAGAATTTGTCAGAGGGAACAGCGGAATCCAGGGGCCCAAAGTAAGGAAGCCCAGGGTGCATGTGGGGAGTTCTCCAGGGTGGCTGGTGTGTAGAATTGATATGGGAAGCTGGTGGGAAGTGAAAGTAGGCAGGGGGCCCATGGGACTTTCTTTTTTTTTTTTTTTTAAATATTTCAGCTTACTTTTTTTTTTTTTTAACTTTGGGTTTATTTTATTTATTTATTTATTTATTTATGGCTGTGTTGGGTCTTCGTTTCTGTGCTAGGGCTTTCTCTAGTTGCGGCAAGCGGGGGCCACTCCTTATCGCGGTGCACGGGTCTCTCATCATCGCGGCCTCTCTTGTGGCGGAGCACAGGCTCCAGGCGCGCAGGCTCAGTAATTGTGGCTCACGGGCCTAGTTGCTCCGCGGCATGTGGGATCCTCACAGACCAGGGCTCGAACCCGTGTCCCCTGCACCGGCAGGCAGACTCTCAACCACTGCGCCACCAGGGAAGCCCCCCATGGGACTTTCTAATTCCAGCCTTGGGCTTGTCTTTTTCTGCAGGCGTCTCTCCAAGTCAACCCTTCTCCTCATCCCATTGTTTGGAATTCACTACGTCATCTTCAACTTCCTGCCTGACAGTGCTGGCCTAGGCATTCGCCTCCCCCTGGAGCTGGGACTGGGTTCCTTCCAGGTGAGGACCCCCACAGCACTCACTCCTTCCCTCTGAGTCCTTGGGCAGGAGGAAGGTGCTGCAGCCCACAGGCTTGGTTGATTTCATGGTAGGCTGAGGGCGACTAGGCTCGTTATTCTTCCTTCCAGCCACTCATCCATCTATTCAAGTATCCATCTGTCTGTTTTTCTCCCATCCATCCATCTCTCTATTCATTCAACTACTCATGCGCCTATCTACATATCCATCCATCTACCCATCCATTCATCCATCCATCCATCCATCCAATCTATTCAACATTTACTGAGCACCTATTATGTGTCAGGCTCTGTGCTTAATACTAGGGGATGGAGAAATAAAGAGAATCAGAGAAACAGGCCAACGGGGCCAACAGTACAGCCTTGGCAGACTTGCTATGACAATTACATGTGACAATATGCCTGGCACATGGTAAGTGATGAATACGTCTACTTTCCCTTTTCCCAAAGACCTGGTCCAAGTCACAGCCTGGCGGAGAGTAGGGGAAAAAGGTAATAGGAAGACTGCAGACACCTTGAGGCCAGGCCAAGGTGATGGGGTCCTTTCTCTTTGGCCCCACAGGGCTTCATTGTTGCCATCCTGTACTGCTTCCTCAACCAAGAGGTATGTGACTCAGGCTATCCTTATTTGTTAAGCCTTCTCTCCCACCAGTCCTAAGGCTGCCTCTCTCCTGCCCAGCCCCTGTAAATCCCTGATCAGGCCAAACACTGAGTCCTGCAATCCTATGTGGAAATCTGTCCTGAGTTTCTGGATCACGCTTAACCTGAATACTTCCTGTAAACATCTTTTATCCATCCCTCCTCTGGGCTGGGCCAAGTTTACTGTCCATTCAGCAGGAGGTGGAGAAGGCCTTTCAGGGATCAGAAGAGGGATCCAGGGGTGGGTTAAAAGGATCCTTTAATTCTGTGTTTCTAAAACTGAACGAGAGAGAGTGGAGGAAGGAGTAAGTCGGCTCCTGGAGAGACAGGGAGAAGACACAGAGGAACCAAGAAAATCAGAGGTGGACATACAAAGTCTAGGAAAATAAATTCAAGTGCAGAGACAGGGAGGATGATGGAGAGCAAAGCCAGGGACTCTGAGAGAGAGCATCCGGAGGAGAGGCGCACAAAAAGAACAGACCAAACAGAGAAGGACAAACACATGAATAGACAGAATAGATGGTACCGGTGCACATGTAGAACTATGGAGAGATGGTAAAGAGGAGTGAATTATAACATCCCACCCAGAAGACACTTCGCATTTTTCCTTTAGGACAGACTTGCTTTATGGGGAGGGGTGGGAGAATTTAACTCAGTGCCCCAGACAACCAGGTCCTGTCGCTGTGTGCACAGGCAGAGTCATGGGCTCCCTCTGGTGGCCAAGGATTTGCTGTGGGCTCTGTGTTCTGCTGGAGACCTGGATGTACGTACCTGTACCCCAGCTGTGGAGCATTGCACCCCCCTATTCTGCCACCACTGTCTCTTATTGGCTCCCTCCCCTCTGCCGTTCTTTACTACCACCCTAGCCTTTCTGAGTCTTCTGCAGCCTTATCTGGAGTCTGGATGCAGACACAGGACTATCTGATTGTAGTGGCTCATGGGCCCTGGGGTTGCTGAGAGGGGCGAGGAACAGCCCTGGACAAGGTGGGTGGGATCTGGAAAAGGGGATTCCACAGAGAGTTGTGAAGGGATCTGTCCCAGGAAGCAGTTTGGGGACCAGATAGTTAAATGCCTCTGGAAACAGGGAGCTTACTACCTATCAATGACACTTTCTATCATCAGGAAGCTCACCTTTATGTTGAATGGAAAACTGTCTCCTTTCTGTCTTTGTCACAGCCTAAATTCAGCTCTGTCAGAAATGTCACAGCCTCTCAGCCCCCTTTGCCCAAGCAGCCCCTTGGAGATGTGAAGATACAGACACTCCCCCCACCCCCCTACATCTCCCAAGTGGCTTTTCTTTCAGTTACTCTCAATCCCCTCAATTGCACCTCCTCAGACAGAGTTTGGAGGCCTCTCTTCCTTCAGGTCATGTCCCCTGGACAGGTTCCCAGTGGCCACAGTTCAGCTCAGTGGGCAGGGGCAGGAATGAGCCCCAGAGCAGGGGATGGTCTAAGCTTTTGGGGAAGACAGAGTAGTTTTTTGGCCAGAAGCTCAAGAAAGCACCCATAAATGTCTTTAACTGGGCCCAGACAAAGGCAGTGCTAAAAGAGAAAGGAGCCAAAGGGAATGGTCAGCAATACAGGAAGGAGGAAGTAGTATCCTCTAGAGGTAGTACTTAGCAGTGGCTGTGGCCAACCATAGCTTCTCCTGCTCCAGGAACCCCTGTCTCTGTTTCTCCTGCATGGTCTCCCCCTGCACCCTCAGCCCCACTGGGGTTGAGTAAAGAAGTGGCAATGGGACCTTCCTAACATCCTCCCTCTTGTCCTTGCTTGGAGGTGAGGACTGAGATCTCACGGAGGTGGCGTGGCCATGATCCTGAACTTCTGCCAGCCTGGAGGACTCATGCCAAGTGGACGATGCCTTCCCGCTCAAGGGCGAAGGTGCTGACATCTGTGTGCTAGGCTGGCCACATCACGTGACTGGAATCCACACCTGAACTTGGGCAGCTACACGGGCCCACCACCCTTCAGAGGAGTGGGAGCAGCGCCCCCTGGGAACCCTCAGTTGACGCCTCCACCCAAGCTGCTGCCCAGCCCTTCTTCCCTGTCCTGCCTCTGACTCTTTTTGCCTGGGTCTCTGTGTGTCCACCTCTGACTTCCTTGGTTCCTGTCTGTTCTTCTCATGTTCCTCTTCCTGGAGTCTGGACCATAGCCCAACGCCAGAGGAGCCAATAAACTTGTAAATGAATAGATACACGTTTGAGTGAAACCATGCGCCTCTGCAGGGGAGGGGTCTGTAGGCTTTATTTGAACCCCCGGTGCAGACGTGCATTTATCGCGTCTCAGTTCATGTCACGTCCCCATCAGTTGTCTGTGCAAGGATCCTCGTGTTTAATTCATTAAAAAAATGTGTTCTCTTTTGTCTCTACCTGCACTCCCATTCCCCTCCTCCCACAGGCAAACATTCCAATGTGTTAAATGTGAATTCTCGTGTTTCTGTGTTCTTGCAGAATGTGTAGCGTTGTGTGTGTCTGTACTTTTAATTTACATAAATGCTGTCGGCTACATGCTTCATCCTGCTCCTGATGTTTTTCCTCTCAGCACTTTTAAGAGATCCACCCTTGTTGCCATGTGCTCATCTGGTTGCTTGTTTTGACTGCCGTATGGTGCCACATGGTGTCACCGCCCGCGTGTGACCGTCCTGTCTCCCCCTGCCTCTAGGTGAATGTCCGCGTGCTTGTGCCCTCATGCCCCCACGCCAGCAAGCCTTTCTCCGGGACACATACCACAGAGTGGACGTGCCAGGTCAGCGGTTGTGCCTTTTCTTAACGTGACGGAGTGGTGCCAGATTGCACCCAGAGCTCCGGCGAGATCTCTACTCCCACCAGCAGCTCTGCCAACTCTAGGCATTACCCAGTCTTTGGGTAAAGAGATTATGGCTGATTTTTATTTTCTTTTAAAATCCCTTCTATTTCTCCCAAAAGCCCTACAATGAGTATGAACTGCTTTTACGATCTGAGACTAAAGGAAGAAATGCATGGTAGGGTTTTTAGACTGTGGCCACACTTTTGACATTTGTCTGACCAGGAAAGTGCTGGGCAGCTGGGCATTATGGCCAACAATGTGCCCTTGGGTTTCATATGGCTGCATCTCCTTTCACTGGAACCCCTGTGACTGTAAGGGCAAGAGTGGCCATCAGAAGAGAAGACAATGGCAGGGAAGGCTGAGGTAGTGAAGGAAGGCTTCCTGGAGGCCGGGGAATGGAGCTGAGTTTTGCAGGACAGATCTGATGTGAGTAGTTCAAAAATGGGAGAGATTTCGTTTTAATAGTCAAAGAGGGGTCTCCTGAAGTTTTTTTTGTTTTCCTAAACCCTGGGGAGGGGTTGTGCCCTCCTATTTATTTATTTATTTTTATTTAAAAATTTTATTTATTTTATTTTTTGCTGTGTTGGGTCTTTGTTGCTGCACATGTGCTTTTCTCTGGTTGTGGCGAGTGGGGGCTACTCTTGTTGCGGTGGCTTCCCTTGTTGCAGAGCACGGGGTCTAGGTGTGCGGGCTTCAGTAGTTGTGGCAGGTGGGCTCAGTAGTTGTGGTGCACGGGCTTAGTTGCTCTGTGGCATGTGGGATCTTCCCGGACCAGGGCTCGAAACTGTGTCCCCTGCATTGGCAGGCGGATTCTTAACCACTGTGCCGCCAGGGAACCCCTCCTGAAGTCTTAACTGGCATCAGTAGTGATTAGTTAGCAGTTAGCGTTAGCAGTTCGTGGTGGTAGTAGTGGTTGAAGCAGAAGCTCACTTTGTGAATTGTCCATCCCTTCCCTACAGGTTTCATCTATGGCTGGAAGTCTACTCCTTGCTCCCTCCAGTTTCTACTGGAGCCTCAAATTCCCACCACTTTGCTAGTCTCTTCCACTACAAGGATCCTTTGCCTGGGGCTACACTGAGGGTTTCTGGGCAGATCCCTTGATTGGCAAACCCTTCCCTTCTCGGGGCCTCAGCAACCCCATCTGCAGCAGGAAGGAGTCGGTCAATAGGTGACTTCTGAGAGCTTTTCGAAAGGGACACTGAATTGCAGGCAAGAGTTGAGAGGAGCAATGCTTAACTTGGCCACCAGGTGGCAGAACAATGCCGGTTAAGAACATTGGCTGGGCTGACCAAGCTCCCTGATGAGGCCCCAATGCTGGAGGTGGACACAGGGCTTCCAGAGCCTGGCCTGGGCCACAGTGAGCCTGCAGGGCTGGTGGAAGAAGGACCTCGTGGTCTGGCCAGCACAGGGGGGCAGGAGGCTTTTGGAGGAGGGGGGGAATGGGACACCCCCGAGCCCTTCCAACCCCAGTCTTGAGGAGGAAGAAGCTGATAAGAAGAGTGAGAGCTGAAGGGATAGGAGAACCTGTGCTCACTGGAGTCTCTGTACAGGGTTCACACCAGATGGGAGGGGTTTCCCTGGGCCCCTGGTTTTGTGCAGGGAAAGTAGGATTTTCCATCATCCACTGCAGCGTTTTCCTTCCAGCCAGCCTCTCCTCAGGTCCTGAAAGGAGTTTCCTAAAGAGAAGGAAGAAACTTCCCTGTTGTGGCCAACCTGTGCTCCTCTCCACTGTGGGGAGGAGGAGGGAGGGTACAAAAGAGGGACCTGTTCCCTGTCCCAGGGGAGACCCCAGGAATGTTGAAGAGATCCCCAGGGATGAGTCCAAACCTGGATGTGAGTAAGAATGGGTGTGTGGGGCTCAAATTCTCTGGGCTGTGGGAGCTCAGAGAACAGGGTGTTGGTGAGGGCAGGAGTAGTCAAGGAAGGCTTCCTGGAGGAAGGGACTCGGGCTGGTTGTATAGAGCCTAGAACCCCACCAGGCCAAGAGCCACCATCTGCTGGGCAGGAAGCAAGAGTGTGGCTGATCTCAGCTTGAGGAGCAATGTTTGGAGGAAGGGTCTGCAGGACAGGATGGTGGGTATCAGACTCAGACTTTGTTCTCCTCAGGGATTTTCATGGACATTCCTGTTAGGGCTCTGGGTTCTGTGGGGCCACCTATTTGCTAAGTACTTGCTTAGGTGGCAGACACCTTGCCAGCACTTAGAAACACGGCTGCAAACAATTCCAGAACATTCCTATTCAGGGGCTTAGGGTCTGGTTAGGGAGAATATGAGTCAGAGGTCTCTGCTGCAGGCCACAGGACCCCTCAGGCTGGGTTAAGCAGAAACATGATTTAGTCAAAAACGTCAGGGAGCTCACTGGTCTCCAGGAGTACAGTCAGAGGCAGCGCCCACCCCCAACCAGGGGACCACTGTGGCAAATTCCCCACTCCACCACTTTTGGTTGCAGACTCAGGTGCTCACAGCAGTAACACTGGGGACGCAATGCCGGACACCCCACATGACTGTCCTGAAAAGCCAGACTCCTCCACTGCCATGCTTGCCAAAAACTCAATTGCACTTGGCGCTGGCTTCCTTTTGGTGCTCTCTTCCGAACCCAAGTCTCACAGAGCTGCCTCTGATGGCACAGCCTTGGTCCTGACCCTGCCCACTAGTTACAGGGGGTGCTAGAGAGCCCATGCTGACTTCTACCCGGAGAGGGTCAACACACTGTCGCAAGTTCCTCAGACATAAGACAGGCATTCAGAATAAGCTGGCTGGCCACGAACATGACAGATGTCCAACACTGGGAGACAGTCATGCAGCTCAAACAATTGCATGATAATGGCTATAGATGTACAGAGGAGAAATAGAGTACCAAAAGAAGAAACATCTAGAGGACCAAGTCTAGTCTGGGGGTGTTAAAAAAAAGGCTTTCTAGAGAAAGCGACATGTAATCTGAGATTAGACCGTGAATATGAGTTGGCTGGGTAAGGAAGTGGGTAAAATCCCAGGTAGCGGAAATAGCACGTGCAAAGGCCCTGAGGTGAAAAGGAGCTTGTCATTCGCAGGACCTGAAAGTAGTTACTGTGGCTGGATTGAAGTGAGAAAAGGGGAGGGTGGCCTGAGATGAGGTGGGGTGGGCAGCACCCAGATCACGCAGGGACAGGAAAAGCCACGTTAAGGAGGTTTCATCCCAAGAGCTGTTGGAAGTGTGTGATATAATGAGACATGCTTTTGCAGTAATCCCTCTGACTGGTATGGATGGGAAGACTGAATTTGGGGTGGAGACCTCAGCCGGAAGCAGGGAGGCTGCAAAGGGAGGCTTGGCTCAGGGGATGGTGGTAGGAAAGGCTAGGCCAGATTGAAGATGTCTAATTGGGTGATGAGTTTATGTGTGAGGTGAAGAGAAGGGAGCTTTGTAGGAAGATTCCTGGAACAGGCCGAGGTGGAGAGGAGCACATTTTAGGAGCATGAGCGTGGTCAGTGTGGGGTGCACGGGAGACAGATGGATGCCAAGGCGCAGGCTGGAGCTGAGGAGATGGGCCTGGCTGGGAAGTGAGACTCGTGAGTTGTGGGAATATCTGTGGTGGCGTCTGACCCCCGGGGGGTGAGAGTGAGGCGTGCGCCTGAAAGGACGCTGGAGGGACTGCATATCCCCAGGCCCGGCGCAGGAGCAGGAGCCTCCGGAGGAGGCTGGAGGGAGCAGCCCGAGAGTGGGAGGGAATCCAGATGGACTGGGGCGGGGATGGTGTGAGCGCTGCTGCGCAGCCCTAAGACCTGAGACCAGGCTTGCAAAGCAGGCCGTGGACCTGACGGCCCAGCTCGCGGCAGGAGCAGGAGCGTTTGGGGCAGAAGATGGACTCGGAAGGCAGCCTGGAGGGGGCTACACAGTGAGGGGGCCGTGTGGACATGCCCTTTACCCAGGCTGGTCTGGGAGGGGGAGGGGAGATGAGAGGGTATCGGGAGGGGAATGTGGGTCGATGGCGGGTTGTTTCTTTGTAAGAAGACTGTCTGGATAAATGCTAATGAGCTGGATGTAGGAGTCACCGAAGGATGGGAGGAGGGCAAGTGGTGGAGCGAGGTCATTGAGAAGGTGGCCCCAGGACCCAGGTGGGGGCATCTTGTCTGGGGAACGGGCCCCTGCCCCCAGGGAGGTGGTAGATGCAGGCGACAGGAGGGCCGGGTGGGCGGCCGTAGAAGGCCGGCTGCTGGCTCAGGCATTCACCCAGGAGGCAGAGGCGAGGTTGTCTGCGGGGCGAGGGAAGGTGCGGTGGGAGCGGAGAGTGGTGGGGCCTTGAGGAGAAGGAAGAGGCTGGAAAGTAGTAGTGGCAGAATGTGGGGGGACAAGCTGGGAGGAAATGGGGTGAGCTGGGCAGGTGAATTCGGAGTTATGACCATTTCCCTCGGGGGAGTGTCTGGCCCAGAGAAGGCCAAGGGGAGCCTCTTCAGGGCGGGGTTTTGCCCAGAAGACAGTGGCACTTGAGACTTCCAGGCCGTATTTGCAAATGAGGGTTTGCACTGATGGCCCCGGGATCTAAGCCAGAGGGGACGGTGGATGGAATGGAGCAGGTTACAGAAGCGTCAGCTGTGTAGGTGGGGGCATTGAGGAAAGACCCACAAGGACAGGTGGGCGAGGTCAGAGGGGATGAGAGCTGCTCTGGTGCGGTTTGTAGCCAGGGCAAGGGCTCCGCGCTGGGCGAGGGAGGGGCTGCCGGGAGACCAGGAGGAGGGCCGGGGGCGCTGCTTGGCCAGTGGGCCTGGGCATTGCAGTCACCCGGGATGAAGGCTGCGGTTGAGGCGAAGGAAGACTTAGAGCCAGAGTCTCCAGTGACGAGGGAAGGCTGGCGACTGCAGAGAGGGGCTCAGGCGCAGGGGGGAGTGACCCTGAGTAAAGAGGACAGGGCAAGCCAGAGGGAAACACAGGACAAGGCCACAGATGGAGAGGACCCGGGCAGGGGGCAGGGCAGGAGGCAGGAAAAGATCCAGGCACTTGCCCCGACTCTGGAACCCTGGTGTGTCCCGGTCCTGCCCAGCCATCCTGTGATGGCCTCACCCTCCAAATTTTGGGGCTGCCAGTGGCCAGGCCCTGGAACCATTAGGAACAGGGCTGCCTTCAGAGGTAGAGCCAGGCTTTGGAAACCAGCAGGAAACCGTAAACTGCAGATGTTTGGGACTTTTATTTGGTTGGAGGGGGGCAGTCTGTTCTGTCTCTCTCATCTATGTGAATCTCTGTGTGGATGTTTCTCTTCTGGGGCTCTCCCTCTCTGTCTCTGTATTTCTATCTCTGTCTCTGTATTTCTATCCCTGTCTCTGTATTTCTATCTCCTCTGTATTTCTATCTCTGTCTCTGTATTTCTATCTCCCTCTGTATTTCTATCTCTCTGTATTTCTCTCTCTGTATTTCTATCTCTATATTTCTCTCTCTGTATTTCTCTCTCTATATATATATTTCTATCTCTCTGTATTTCTCTCTCTCTCTCTCTGTATTTCTCTCTCTGTATTTCTATCTCTATATTTCTCTCTCTGTATTTCTCTCTGTATTTCTATCTTTCTGTATTTCTATCTCTCTCTCTCTGTATTTCTCTCTCTGTATTTCTCTCTCTCTCTGTATTTCTCTCTTTCTGTATTTCTATCTCTCTCTCTCTGTATCTCTCTCTCTGTATTTCTATCTCTGTCTGTATTTCTTTCTCTGTATTTCTATCTCTCTCTCTCTCTGTATTTCTCTCTCTCTCTGTATTTCTCTCTCTGTATTTCTATCTCTCTCTGTATTTCTCTCTCTGTATTTCTATCTCTCTCTGTATTTCTATCTCTCTGTATTTCTCTCTCTCTCTCTCTGTATTTCTCTCTCTGTATTTCTATCTCTATATTTCTATCTCTCTCTGTATTTCTCTGTATTTCTCTCTGTATTCTCTCTGTATCTCTCTCTCTCTCTCCCTGTCTCTCCCTCTCTCTGTCTCTGTCCTTCTGTCTCTGTCTGTTTCTGTCTTTGTCTCTGTCTCTTTCTTCCTGTGTATGCGGCCCCAGCTTCCAGCTGTGGGAAGTGACAGGACAGCCCATTGGGCAGCTGGCTCGTCTCTGTGATACCGGACATCTGGGGTTGAGGTTGGCTGGAGGTGGCTGGAGCTTTTAGCTTGTATCCAGACGGCCAGCTCCCCCACCTGTCAGAATCCTCTGTGGTTCCCTCTGTCCATCCCCCTCACCCACGTCTTTCTCTTTCCCCCCGTCTTCCCTCCAGACCATTCTACCCCAGGAGTCCCTTCCACAGACAGGGTGCTGTGTGTGTGTGTGTGTGTGTGTGTGTGTGTGTGTGTGTGTGTGTGTGAGGAGTCTGGGGGATGACAGGTGGGGCAACATAACCCAAGTTCACGGAGCCTGTCTGCGGGCATCCCAGGGAGCAGGTCAGGCCGGCAGGCAGGACTGGGTTGATGGGCAGACCGTTTCCCAGTCTCGGAGATGTTGCATAAGCAGCCGCAGCTCTGCACACATTCCCATGGTTACGGGGCTGGGACAGGCTGGCAGTGGTGGCATCGCCATGGCACCAGTGTGGCCCGGGGCTCAGCTGGCATGGTGCTGGCACAGAGCAGCTCTGGGTTCTCACTGGACAGAACTTTGCCAGGCAGGGCCCCTCCCGGGCATCCAGCAGCCTGTGGAGTCAGGCGGGAGGCAAACAGCCCGGGACCAGCTTTGGGGGGAAGGCTGGACATTCCCCTCAGCCTCTCAGCCCAGCAGCCAGAGCTCCGTGGGGTATGGGGGTGGCCAGGGGAGTAAACGCCTCCTACACTAGCCAGCTCAGCACAGGCAGACCTGACCCCGCCCACAGCCCAAGTCCACAGTCCTCAACCTGCAGGAATCTTGACCTTGACCTTGGCCTCAGTCTTGGAGTTCTCATCTCCTGCACACCCTCCTGCTAGGTCTGTGCTCTAGGGATCTCACAGTGGAGACCTAAGCCCTGCTTTTGGGGGCGGGTGTGCATACTGAGAACAGAGGCATGTAGGACTCAGGCCAGCAGGACGGTGGGGATTCAAATGTCAGAGGCCAGCGGGGGTCAGAGCGGTCATAGGAGTCCTCCTGGGAGGCAGTGGTGTGTGGGGCCCACGAAGATGAGCAAGATTTGGAGAAGGGAAAGATCCTGGGAGGAGGAGCAGCTGACATGAAGGTGGGGAGGCCCAGAGCACACGACCCGCTTGATCAGTTTAGGTCTTTCAAAAAGAGAATATCTCTGTGTGTGTGTGTGTGTGTGTGTGTGTGTGTGTGTAGCGGTTTCTCCGGGTTTAGCTCTGGGTTGCTCCAGCACAGGAAGTCTTCCGGAGGTGGGGTAGGGGAAGGTTAACAGGAAATCCCCTTACAGGGAGCCTTGCCCATGCCCTGACACAGACTCCAGGGAAGATCTTCTGCAGGTCACCTGAGCTCCCACGCATGGCCCCATCCAGCCCCCCGCCCAGCTCCTCCTCCACAGCTCCGCGTGGGTGACTGAGGCCGGCTCCTCTTGCTGTTCTCCCAGCTCTGAGTGTAAACCCCATCAGCCCAGCAGTTCCCACACGGATTCCAGGAGTAACTCCTGAATCTCCATCAGGAGTTTCTGAAGCCTCGGCCTCCCTCTTGTGTCCCACATCCATCCTCTTTCACCGATTCCCTTGTTACAACCCCAGAGCTCCTGCCACAGGGTGACCCCTCACTGATGGCCTCTCGGCCCTTACAGGACGTGGCCCACGAGGAAAGAATAAAGCCCATCCCAGCCCTCCCCACTTTCCCATTTGACTAGGAAAGAAGAACCCAAGTTCCTCTCCGTGACCTGGACTGCCCACCTCCCCAGCCTCATCTTCCTTCATCCTCCTCCCCTGGGCTCTGCCCTGGCCACACCAGCCGTCTCATGGTCCCCAGAACCCCCCAGGCCTGTGCTCATTTCAGAACGACTGCTGCTTGGGACACGCTGCCCCCAGCACCTCCCCTGGCCGCTGTTTCCCCTGACTCCTAATTCAGTGCCAGTGTCACCTCCTCAGAGAGGCTTGTCATGACCACCTAGTGACATTGCTCAAGGTCATATTGCATTTCCATGTTTTATTTGCTTGGTGCCATTTGGCAGTAGTTACAGCTGATCCTCATTATTCATGACAGTTACGTTCTATAAAGTTGCTCTGAACGCTGAGTTAGCAAATACGGAACCATCGCTCCTAGGAGAGATACAGCGTTAAGCTCCTGTGAGCCTCTAGTCACAAGATTTTGTCAACAGATCAATACATAACCTTGTTTTCTGTGTGCTCTGTTTATAAACACATTATTTAATATATATCGTTGATTCATTAACATTGAACTTGTGGCCAACAGCGCTATCATTCATGACTGAGAAAAGCTAAGTTACACATGTATTTGCTCTGTAGGGCAAATCACAGCTTCCATGCACTGAGCAACTCTAGACAACACTTCTGCACTATGCTTAGGGCCATTTAAAACAGTGAAATCACCCACAAAAAGCACAAAAATGTGGAAAACGTGGCCCTAAGTAACCTCGAAAAGGACACATTTAAAGTCTGAGCTGAACCAAGAAGGCAGAGGTCACCATGGCGGAACCCAGCTGGAGACTTGTGCATTGGGCCACTGAAGTTTTCCCTACCCTGTGTTCGTCCAAGAATGACCATGACAACACTGTGAGTATCGACTTTGGTGTGCAAATACATTTTAGTGAGCAGGCAAATTCACAAATATGGAATCTGCAAATAGTGAGGATCAGCTGTTTGTTATTTTCAAGTGTTTCATGTTTATTGTTGGGCTTCCCTTTGCTTATTCACTGCTGTATCCCCAGCACCAAACAGGGTCAAGGTCAAGAGTCACAGTAGATGCCTTATAAATATTTATTGACTGACTGCCCTGCCTCTCTCTCTCTCTCTTTCTCTTTCTCTCTCTCCCACTCTCTCTCTCTCACACACACACACTTACAACACAGAGTCCTTATCAGGTCTCAGAGCCGAAAAGATGTGGGAATCTTGTTTCTGGGCACCAGAGGCAAGGGAGAGAAGGAAGATTCTGGAAAGAGGGGGTAGGTGAGAGTCCTTGTCCTAAAACTTCCCTATTCCTGGCCTCCTCTCCCTACTTATTCATCCCAGGGAAAGCTGTGTGTGCACGTGGGTTGTTAAAACCCCCTCCCGCAGGAATTGATGCGGGCACGTGCAGTATGTGCACAGCCTGGCTGAGGACCCCTCCGTCCCGCTCCCGGAAGGATGGTGTGCTTGTGCGCATGTGTGTGCCGTGCCCCCTCGCGTGTAGGCACGTGTGTGAGCACGGGCTCCAGCCTGCCCTGACGAGGCCTGCTGGCTTCCTAGCAGCTGCAGAGCTTGCTGCACTGACAGGGCCTGTAATCACGGGAAATTACCGAGCCCGGAGCTAAAATTAAGGCTGCTGCTGCTGCCACAAAACCTGCTTACAAAGCCAAGTGCCTGGAAGAGGCCTTGGAAGGCTGTGCTGGGAGCTGCAATGTCTGGGGAGGACACGGGTGGGGACTGGGCGGAGAGGCCACAGAGAGGAAGGAAGCCTCTTGTACTTGCCATGTACCCATTAACTGATAAGCACTGTGCTAGTTAATTCTATGTTTCAGTTTATTTGATCCTCACAGCGGCCCTGCGAGGTAGGAATGGTCCCAGGGGTACCGACGCCAGACCTGGTCTCAGAGGTCGAGTAAGGAGTTTCAGGTCATGAAGCTTGTAACTAGCAGAGCTAGGGTTTGAACGCAGGGCTGTCTGCCTCCAGGGCAAGGCCTGTGGGGCAGGGAGAGGGGAGCCCTGTGAGCTAAGTGGGAACGGGTCTCACAGGAGGCAGGATTCTCTGGCTTTTAGTATTTGGTACTTGGTGTAAGGAGCCCTGGAAAGAAGACCCCCATCCATAATACTGTGCCCCTCCCGCCTGTCACATGGTCCATGGCACACCCGTTAATACTTTAGGGTGAAGGTGGCCCTGTGGGAACCCACATATCCCTTCAGGGAAGAAACAGGTGAATCGTGCACACTGACATCAAGTCTAAGGGACCGTGTTCCAGGTGCGGGGTCGCCCCTTCCCCAAGCACAGCACCCCCGAACCTCATATGAGTGGGCCTGAGGGGAGAGACTATAAAGCTGCACCAAGGCCCAAGGTCTGGATTCCCAGCTGAGGGCCTTTTCCTTTTCTTTTTCCTTTTCTGTGACCCTGCACAGACCCCTGGCCCCAGAAGGACCTAAATGTGTCCTAAAAGGACCCTGAGAACTACCCTCCCCACCCCTTCCCCCAGCCAGCAAGCAGATCATCAGTGAACAGTGGGTGATGGGTGGTGTCTGTGGAGGGGCATTGGGTGGGGCAGGGAACTCCCTCTGCAGGGGGCAACGGCTGCACTGGACGGACAGTCATCCACACTGTCTGGGCTGGGCTCTCCAGGTGAGCAGCACCCCGAACCCCTCCACTGTCTCAAGGAGAGCCTGGATCACTGGCCTGGGGGCCATGGACAGAGAAAACTCAACCCAGAGGCCCCATATGGCATATGTTGGCACACAACTGAACTGACCTCCAGCCAGTAAGTACTTTCATCTGACTGAGCAATAAAATAGTAATAGTGTCAGGGACTGTTCTAGGTCACACAAACACACACACACACTCTCATACACACACACACACACACACACACACACTCACATACACATACTTGCTGAGAACCCTTTGAGGAATTAGCATCATCCCCATTTTACAGATGAGAAAACTGAGGCACAGAGAGGTTAAGTGGTTTGCCCATGGCCATAGAGCTGGGTGATCATGGAGGCCGAATTTGGACCCAGGCAGTGTGGCAGCAAAGGTTCTGGGCTAACCACTATACTATATTGCCTCTCTTGAGTCCCCAGTCCCCTGGTCTTTTGCAGGCCAGATACACACTGTGCAGGCTGTCTGGTGAGTGGCCATCTGGTCTCTGCCTGAATATGACCCTCACGGTTCCCTGAAGGTGGCTTGCCTGGGCAGAAGGGTCCTTCTTGAGAAGCTGAAACAGCCTCTTGGGAGTGTCTGCCTCCTGGGTCTGCTCACCTGGCCTCTTGTGTCTCTGCTGGCACCGGAAGAGGACAGTCACGTGCCAATGGACATGCTCGTGCACCAGCCCTCACAACCCTGAGCTGGTCACCAAAGGGCTGGAGGGAGCCTTCCGTGAGCCCGACTGCCTGCCAGACCCGAGGCTTCACTTCACATGAGCTCGTTAATCTTTTTTCTGTTTGGGCTGTGATCAGCATTCAATATTTTTAATGAAATGGAAGAATAAAAATAGAGTGCATCATGCCTGGTGAGGGTAAGTACTGTTTCATGACACTTTTATTTCCATTTTACATATTTATGCATGTTTATGCTGTCACAATGAAAATGAGGTAAAAAACCCAAGTTTGAGGAACAGTCCCATAGGTTGCCTTCTCACTCCTTGTGTCCCATTTAGGTTCCTGCATCCACAGCAGCCAGCCCAGGATCTCTGTGAGGCCGAGCCCAGGAGTCCCCTTGCTCCCCACACTGCAGAGCCAAACCCCGCTCCGGGGGCCACAGGAGAGAAGTCAGCTTACCGACTGAGCAATGATCAAAGGGACCACTGTGTGATGTGCGCTCACCAGGTGCCAGGCTCTGTGTGGAGCGCTTTACTTGCATCATCTTTTAAGCCTCATCAAGTAAGTGGCCCTATTCTCTCCCTTCCACAGACCAGGAAACCGAGGCTCAGCAAGTGTCATCTGCTTGCTCAGTCATGCAGCTCACACACATCATAACTGGGTCCAAATCTGGGTCTGGATGGTGGGCGCGTGGGTCCTGATTACAGGCAGGCGGTGATCAGAATGCGCCCTGACCCTCCCACCCCACCTCCGCGGACATCTCCTCCTCCCTCCTATACAGAGGCTCCTCTGCCACCAAGCTCCCCTGAGGCCCCCTCCCTGAAGGCCTGTGGGATTCTGCAGGTTTACTTTGAAGCAGCTTCTGATTTCTGTGACCCCAGGGCGGAGTGACTCTGGAAGCCTGCTGGGAGCATGGGGAGGGGACCCACCCGAGGAGAGCCTGGCCCTGACTCCAAAGTCTGTTGCACAACCCTTGGGTCTGCACATCTGCCCAACCCAGGCTTTTCCTTTCCCCACGCAATTCACAGCTGGTGCCTGAGGGCAACACCACCCTCCTTGTGTTGCTGAGGGCGAATTGTCACGGGAGCCACACTCCTTCCCAGAGCTGCTCATAGGGCAGCAAGGCTGGCCTTGGCTTCCCTCCCTCCACCCTGGCCCAAGCCCTTGACCCAGGGCTCGGTCCTCAAAGCTAACAGGTCACTTCCACTCCTAGCCTCTCCCTTCTCAGAGGCAGGGGACCTAGTGAGCACTGAGTTTGGAGTTAGTCGGACCTGGGTTCATGCCAGGGCTGGATTCAGAGAAGAATATGGTGCCTATTCCTACCTCGACAAACACTAATTTAAAATAAAACCTGTTATTTGCCAAACTCTCTAGTAGCTCCCCATTCTCCTCAAAGTAAAACGCCAAAGGCCTTAAAATGACCTACAAAGGGCTTCAAAGACCTATAGGTCTGCTTTTCTGGACACATCTCCTTTCTTCTTTCCTACACTCACTTGGCTCCAGCCATGCTGCCCTCTTGCTGTCCCTGCCCCAGGGCCTTTGCACCTGTGGTTCCCTCGGCCTGGAGACATCTTCCCTCAGGTACCTGCATGGATCACTCCTTCACCTCAGCGAGGGCCCCTGACCAAATAACACCCTTTAACCCCAGCTGCAGCCCATAGCATGTCTTATGCCACTTTCTTGCTTTATCTTCTTCCTATGGCACCTCCTACAAAAATACTGTATGACTTATTTATCTACCTTGTTTATCATCTATCTCTCTCCATTAGAATGTAAGCTCCATGAGGGTGGGTTTTTTTCCTTAGCTTGTTCAGCAGTGCCTAACACCGAGTAGGCATTAAAAAAAAGGTGGAAATGAACTGAAAGAGAGTTAAAGTATGTATAAAGAGGTCCAGAATTCAGATGTCTTCCATGAATTCCCTGAAGCTGCGATATCAAATTCTTTGAAACCAGAATCATCTAAAGAAATGTGTCTTTGACATTCTTGCTTTGCTATAGGCCTTTCTTTGGGTGGAATTCAGCTCTGATTCAGTGCCTGATCCCACCATCATCCTCCTGGTTGCCAGGCCCCAGGCAGGGCACTGTAAATACAGATACAAACCAGAAAGCTCCCCCTCCTGGAGTCACAGCCTGGAGGGGAGGCCGACAAGCGAATAGGAGGCAATGACACAAGTGTGACAGGGAAGCACCAGGGGCTGTGGGCACCCACAGAACGGGAAAGTGCCCCAGATGGAGGTGATGGCTTGCGTGCCTAACTTACCTCCTTAGAGCCTGTTTCCTCACAGTGACGCTGAGCTTCTAGATCAAATGAGATGATGAACTGGAGGACGATCCAGTCCTGAAAAGTGACATGCAGATAGAGATTTTTATGTTTCACTCTTCACAAAGAGGCAGGAAGGCAGGGCAGAAATTAGTAAACCCATTTCACAGATTTTGCCATGTTCATCCTTTCCCGTGTGGCGCTTCTTCCTCCTTCCCAAATTTCAGTCTCATCCAGAGCTCCTGAAGGCTGAGACCCTGTCTGCTTCATTTTGCCTCCCAGCCTGAGGCCCTTCCACTGCCAAACATGTGTTCTTTGGAGCCCCTGCCTCCAGCCTGGGCTCCCCTAGAGGATGCCATGACCTCTGACCCTGCTAAGCCTTCATCCACTCCTCCCGCACCCCTGGGGCCGTCAAACTCAGGGCTGAGGGCCTCTGGGGGCTGGCTGGAAACATGGGAATCAGAGTAAAGCCAGTTCTCACCGAAGCCTTTGCACGCCTCTGCCAGGGCTCTGCACTGCCTTCTCTCCTCCCCTCCTCCCTCTGGAGAGCCGCTCTGAGGGGGACCACGTCCTACCCTTTTGGGGCAGACTCTCCCAAGGCTCAAGGATACAGATTTTCAGGCCTAGAGGGGCTGTCATGAAATTCAAGGTCCTGCCTCTTCCTGCCATACTATAGAGGAGGAAACTGAGGCCCAGAGCAGGTGAGAGGCCAGCCCAGGTCCCAGGGGGCCAGAGGCAGGGCCAGGTCTGGAGTCAGAGTTCTGCGTCACCATCAAGTCGGAGAATATTTGCTCTTTCAGGGCTTCTGGTGTGTTTCATCTGGGCAGCATCCTGGACTCCTGGTGTCTAGCTAGCATTGCATACCTCCAGCGATGGGGGACTCACTACCAATCTTTGTTTTCTCTTGCTCTCTCCACTTCTGTTCTCCTCATCTCTGAACCCAGACCTTAGAGTTCAGGTTCTCTGCTTCCGACCCTTCCTGCCTTCCCCACTGGTGCTTCTAAAGACGCTCACATGCTTGTTGTCTGTCCATGTTTACAGAGGGGACTTCTGTCCTGCTGCCACCCCCTCTCTACTCTAAACAGCATACTCAGGGCCCAAGGTGAGGTTTACTCATTCTTGTCATTCATTTCTTCAAAAATTCTTATTGAATGTTTGTTCTGCTACGTACCAGGTACTGTCCCAGGCACTGAGGATACACTACAAACAAACAAACACAAATATCGGACCAAACAGAGACTTGAACTGTCCCTGACCTAGACCCTCCGTCCCCATGACAGAGCCTCGTGCAGCTCTGAAACCGATAGCCGGAAAGGCAGACTACCATAGAGAGACAGACACACGGAACAGAAGTGTTCAGAGCGAAAGTGGGACAAGGCACATGGAAACTTTACAAACCACTGGTTAGTACAGTTCCTCTGCCAGGAAATTACAAGGCTGCCCTTTGACTTTCTTCTAGACTTGGAGGCTGAGAGTCCCTTGGAAACAACTGGAACATCTGCTAGCTATCCTCTCCCACGGAGGGAGATGGGGCCAGGGCTTGATTGGGCTGGGGCTGGGGCTGGGGAGACCAAGCAGGTCCAGCGGGAGGCCGCTTCCTCCTCCCAGATCCTTATAACATCACTTGTAGAGCCAGGGCAGGCCTGGCGCCTCTCCAGCCTCCCCACCAGACCCTGCTCGTCCTTCCTGCCGCCTCTGGCTTCTGAGAGTGGGCTGGGTCCACCGGGGGCACATCCTCTGCAGGCCCCTGTGGGGATGTCAGCTCCCCCAAAGGAATGCCAGGCTCGGGGGCAAGGGCACCAGCCGAGCCCATGGGAGCTCACTCTCTGGGGATAGTCAGGACCGGGCTGTCTGAGATTAGAGGTGGGAAGGTGAACGTGCACTGCGGCGGAGGTCAGGACTGGGAGCAGCTAAGACCGTTGGGGGCAATGGGAGAGACTGATGGGCTGGGGAGAACAGAGTGGGTGACTCACACCACAGACTGAAAGGGATCGAAGCTTGCCCCCCACCCCTGCTATCGGGGTTGAAACTCGAGGATGTTATGGGCCTAACTGGGGAGCCCACCCCCCCAATTCATATGTTGAAGTCCTAACCCCCAGTACCTCAGAATGTGCCCATATCTGGAGATAAGGCTTTTAAAGAGGGGATTCAGTTACAAAAGTCATACGGTTGGTCCCTAATCCAATATGCCTGGTGTCCTTTTAAGAAGAGGAGATTAGGACACAGGCACACGCAGAGGGAAGACCACGTGAAGACACAGGGAGGAGATGTCCGTCTGCAAACCAAGCAGAGAGGCCTCAGAAGAAACCAACCCTGCCGACCCCTGGATCTTGGACTTCGAGGCTCCAGAATCGTGGGGAAGTAAATTTCTGTTCTTTAAGACACTTAGCCTGTGATATTTGCTACAGCTACCCAGCAAACTAACATAGGTGCAAAGCTATTTGAATATGGCACTGCCTTAAGCGTGGTCACTTTCAGCTCCCCTGGAGATCCCCTTGTCCAGATGCTCTGCCAGGAAAGCGACAAATACACTTTTAGGATCGTACTCCTAGATTACTATTTCCCATGGATTAGGGTCAAAATTGGGACAGCTGTAGAAGCTGATATTTTTCATGGAGACCAGACAGGACATCACTTCTCAGCGATGAGTGGTATCTGCCTTTAAGAATGTAGGCGAAAACCTGACACAACATCGCCAGTACAGAGACCAACCAGAAGGATACCCACTGTCTTCCTCTTGGACATTTAAGGGATAGAGGTGCCTTCTTCCCATCTGGAGTGAACAGAAAGTCTATGAAAAAGAGGAATTCATAAACACGTAGCAAGTGCCTGAGGCAGCACAATGTACCAAATTCTAGGATGTGGTGGGGTGCTGAAACTTCTTAATCTGGGGGCCGGGTGTGTGTCCACCGGACAATTATAACAATAGCTAACCCTTTTCTATCTCAGACATTAGCGACAGACCATATTCTAAGCATGTTACACAAATCATCTTCATCAATCCTCACAAAACCCTACGAGAAAGGCACTATTTGTGCCCCCATTTTATGTATGAGAAAACCGAGGCACAAAGATATCACGTGACTTGGCAAAGATTACACAGCTGGTAAGAAGGAAGAGTAATAATGTGAGAGGGAGAAGAGACTTGAAGACAAGAGAAAGGAAGGGTGAGGGCACAAGGGAGCAGACACATGGGTTGCCTTCCAAAATCTTGTCCTCCAGTTTGGAATGACTTCAGGACACTTATTGGAACCCTTCAATGAAGAACTACTTAACTCACCATTGGGGTCTAGGGAGTATTTAATCTGAAGATAAGCCCTACGAGACTGTGGGTGAGATAACCAAAAATGTCCGTTAAAGTGGAGAATGATAAACAATGGCACGCAGATCTTACGTATTTTGGGACAACTTTTAAGATGTATGCATCTATTAACCGCTCTTGATATACGACCAAGCGCTTTTCTTTGAGCAGAAGTCTGCTGACTGGAACTCTAATTTGCCTATTTTTTTTTTATAAGCCACACCACACTATTTTTTTATAAGCCACACCCACGATACGTCATCTTTGGTTTCCTGTTCTGTTTTTTTAATATGTAGAGCAGTGAGGGTGTGGGCTGGTTCGCACTCTCTGGCCCTCTTTCTGTCTGTGCACAGGGCGGGATGGCCCTTCTATGCCCACCTGAAGTTGGTTACGGCCACGTGACTTCCCTGGGCCAGCAGAATGTAAGTGGAAGCGATGGCCCGAACCAGAGCCCCTGCTCACCATGACGAATCTGCAGCATGACTAAGAAGAAAAACCTGTGTGGTTTGACCACTGAGGTTTGGGGGTTATTTGTTATTGCAGCCTAGCCTACCTCCTCTTAACTGGTACACTCGTCAAGTACTACAAGTCCAGTCTTAGTCTGGGCATTTAGATGTATTTCTCCAGCATTTTTGTATGGTCTCCTTAGGCCTCATTTCACAATTCTTTTTAGCTATTTGCTTTTACTTTGGGATACCCAGGACACCCAGCCCTTATTCATGATGCTGTTTCTGTGGTAAAAGTGTGGAACTCCAAGGAGAAGCCCACTGGGCGTGCAAAAGGCAGCACATTGAGTGTGGTCATCTGGGGCACCCTGAGGGCAGGACCCACACCCACCCCTCTCCTACTTTTCCCTCCTGCTGAGACAGACAACTAGCCTTGGACCATGGGCATCCCTCAACATTCCTGCTGGGTACTCCACGAACGCAAGGCCCTGACCGCTCTTCACTTGGGCCACTCCTCAGGGTCATGTTTGCCACGAGCAACCTTGAGAGAAGAGGTAACATCTCCCACCAGGCAAAGAGCAGGCTTCCTATCCACTTTCTTTAAAACTGAAGACTCTACCAAGCTCAGTACTTCCTTTCCTGCTACTCCAGCCGCTGAGTGACCCACCCATCCTGGGCCCCTTGCTTTGCCTTTGTGGGACTTGGATGGCACCGGAGAACCAGAGCAAACCGTTGTGAAGCTCTGGTAACTGCTTTTGTATAAGTAACAAAGTCCTTTGTCTTGGACCCAGGTGTCTGGGCTCTTCGTCCGGCATCCATGAAACAGTGGCAGGTTAACTTGTGAGCTTGTACGCAGGGTAAAGTCTCAGGCCCTGCACCCTCCACCCCCAGTTCTGCCCAGGACATTCTCATTCTATACCTGATTCCCTAGGGGCCATTTTACTTCCTGGAGCCTCAGCTTTACCCTCTGCAATTGGCACAAGAAACCAGGACCCAGTTCACACTCAGGGCTGTTAGATTTGGGGTTTGGAGGAAGATGACTGGCCTTCTCTGGTAACTGCCAGCTGATTTCTGTCTTCCTTTGAGGTGATGCCAGTACACTTGGCTCCTCCCAGAGAACTTGGGAAAGAGGAAGAATTTACTGTTAGTGAGAAAGGAGGAACGCAGCCAGCAGAGACGCCGTTGGCCGTGGAGTCTTTCCTGTGGGCATCTGCGCGAGCAGGACAGGGACTTGGTGTTGTCACGAGGCAGGACTGGAGTGCGTGTCTCCTGGGGCTCTGTTTGGAATGAGAAATGTGACACCCACCTTCAGGGAGCTGATGGGAAGGACTTGCCTTAGTTTCCAGCCAAGGATTTGGGGTTGCTTTGTCGGGGCAGCTGTGGAGGCCTAGGGAAGGTAGACGGCGGCCAGAGACAATGGGACAGGCCTCTGAGGTCGCTGCCCAGGCCGTGCTGGAATTTGCACCCAAATAAACACTTGGCAAAGCTGGGGTGTGTTCCTGCATTTCAGATTTAATAAATCCAAAGAAAGCAACTCAGTGTGAAATTGAAAAAACAAAACAAAACAAAAGGGAGGGACCATTACTTGACTAGCGTCTTTGCTGTGCCTTCAACAGCTCTCACCAGGGGACACATGTGCCCCTGCATCTCTTTCCTACACTTCAGGGAAGGAGGAGGCTCAGGGAAGATTGCAGGTGGGACTGGAAGGGGAGAGAAGAGGCAGTGGGGTGGTGCAGCAGCTCTAGGAGAGGGAGACACGGGCCTGAGCCAGGGAGGGGACGATATAGGAGAGAGGAGGGGATGAAGGGGGGTACACGATGAGGGCTAATTCTCAGCAAGGGGTGTGGTGGCTGACTGGCTGGGGGACCCCCGTGTCCCCTCATCTGCCACACCCGGCTCAGGGCTTTCTCTTCGCAGAGGATTCTGGGAACAATTGCCCCTCCTATTCTTGGGTCCACAGGGTTGGCGGTCGGGTTGATCTCAGGAACCCAGCTTCCCCGCCCCCCGTCAAGGAAGGGCCTGTCGCCAGGAGAAGGATAACCCTCCCGTGTCCGAGTCCTCATTTCACTCGCAGCTGGGCGCTAATCCAATTGCTGGCTCTAACCTAATTCTCCATTGATGCTCGAGTCCTTTGCCTGCCGATATTAAAACTCTTTTCATTTAATTGTGCAGAAGATAGATCCTCCTCAGCTGTCAGGTGGTAAATATAGAAGAGCTGATGTGGAGCTCTAATTTCTTCCCTGGCAGGCCTCCCACGGCTCTGAGTAACTGGGGACCAAGATGTTCTGAAAGGAGGGGGCCAGGAAGGAGGGAGAAGGGAGGCGGGTGGGTCGCTGGGATGTTACCGTGGCCCAGAGGTTACAGATTGGAGGGAGTCGGGCCTGGTCAGTGTGTTCCTGGCCTGGTCCGTGTGTCCATTTCATAGGGACAGTCACTTCTCTCCCGAATCTCTCACGTGACTGGTATCCCGAGATGTTATGGGAGAATCAAGGGTGACCAAGGGGAGGGGGCTATCCCACTGTAAAGAGTAGGAGGGGTTCACAGGAGCCCCCAGCGTTGGAGGCAGGGAGCCGTGGTCCCGATAAACCCCTTTGATCTCATCACAGAGAGGACCGTTCCAATCTGAGTCAGGACTTTTAATGGACCAAGACCCTTTGAGACAACTGACTGCAGCCCCCTTGTTTGGTGACCACAAGCAAGGCAATGAAGAGTTGGCGACAGAGGGCTGGCCTCTTGATTTCCAGTCCAGCCTGGAACGTGGTGGCCACCCTGTGTCCCTGTGGAGGGAGGGACGGAGCATCACAGTGACACCCCAGCAGCCATTCGTTAGCAGGTTCACCCTCCCACTAGAGGCCACCTGAAGTCACTCCCGCCATCCGCTGCTTATCCCCCCCGACCCCGCGCGCGCGCGCACACACTCACACACACACACACACACACATTTATGCAGGGAAAGGCAGGACAGACGTAGAGACCACACAGCCGAGGCAGTGGGTCAGGGGTAGGGCCCTGGCCTGTTACTGACCTCACACCTGGCCGCAAGGAGGCAAGAAGCATCCTAGCAAGAGCCACCGGCCACCAGACACTGACTTCTCTAGAGGCCCAGCCCCACCTGTGGCTTCCCAGGAGCTCACAGTTTCTGGGGCTCCGTCGGGCTCTGGAGGACTTGGCACCCACTCCACCTCCTGGGGAGCGGCTGCTGCTGCTTCGTGGCCCCCTGCTCAGCTCCCAGCACCCCAGAGCTCCTTGTGCTTGATCACTGGTGGACCTGAGCTCCTGGATGCGCCCTGCTTCAAGAGGCTTTGCTACACCTTAGCTTCCTGAACCCCTCCCTTCTGCCACCCCTTGTCACAGCCTGGTGGGGACCTCAGATGGTCCTTTCCTCTCTTCTTTCCCTTCCTGCCTCAGAACAAGGCACATATCCAGTATTCCCTGAGGGCTCCTCTCTTCTGGACACTGGGGATTCGTAGACCTCCTTCCCCTCCTGGCCTGCCACCCCAGGCCTTTCTGACTCCACCCCAGTCCACTCCCCAAGATCTGCTTCTCCCTTCCTACCTCCAGCCTGCGCTCTGCCTTTACCCCTTCTTCACCCGCTGAGCTAGGAGATCCTTGGGTAAGGGGAGGGCATACCCTGGGGCTTGGGGTACCTGCTGAATCTGTTACCGACCAGGGTTCTTGGCTTTCCCCAATCGATAGAGATTGACAAGAGGCCAGACAAGAAATTCAGGCAAGGCTTTATTGGGGCCCCTGCTGCAGCAGGGGGCAGCCAGAACAAACAACAGGTTCTCTTGCTTGCTCGCTGAGGGGGGGCAATCTTGTTTCTTATATGGGGTGAGGGTAGGGGTGTGTCCAGGGGTTGGGCCAGACGGGTGGCTTAGGTGGTTTGCCCACCCCTTTGGTGGTGTTGTGTGCAAGGGGCATGCGCAGTGCCCTGCTTTTGCTCCTGGCTCTTCAAGAGCGGCAGTTGGGCTTTTTGGTCTCTTTGTATCTTTTGGGTCCAGAATTTGCCCCAACTGCGCATGCACGCAGTTATTTTTAGTCCCATACAGTTTCTTTGTGTTTTGTTGCTCGAGGAGAGGTGTGTCCAGGTGCAAGCACTGCAGCAAAGGGTCCCAGGTCCCAGCAAAGGGTCACAGGTCCCAGGCCTTTCTCAAATTCTTTGACCAGGAGGTCCTAGAGAAGGTGATCAGGGTGGTTTCCAAGACCCTGGCCCAGAACATCACCACTGTCCTTTCCTTCAGAATTTGGGGCCAAACCTGCTGACCTGCTGACTTGGGGTCCCTCTCCTTCATAGTATTTTCAGAGCAAACACTGGCAGGACATGTGACTGCTGGGAACATAGGCCCAGATGATCTAGTCACAGGATCCCTGTGTGCCGCGGCCATAACGGCCAGGGCTGCTGCCCAACCCCTCTGTTCAAATGAGGAAATTGAGGCTCAGATACACACACAGGAGGGCATGTTTGCCCAGGTTCCTGCTGTGACTCCATCCAGAGACCCTGGCCTCCTAACTCCATTCCACACTCTAGACGTTTCTGCCAGTAGAGTCAGAATGATGGGGGTGCTTCTGAGCATGGGGGTCAGGATGACAGAGTGCCAATTCCAGTTCCACCTTCTGCTGGCTGTGTGACCTCCGGCAAGTTACCTGACCTCTCTGGGCATCAGTGTCCTCACCAGTCAATTGGGGATGCCAATGGTATCTATCTCTTACGTGGCATGAGAATGCACTGAGATGATCCTCCGAAAGCCCCAACACAGCATCTGGCACGTGGTGAGTGATGATTAGCTTTCAAGCAACATTCAGCTCCACTGGATCACGAACATCCTTAAAACCAGTAGGAACCATAACGAACATTAGCTATTCAAGAAACAAGCAGGCATTTAATTTACTCCCTCAGAAAACTGAAGGGTTCTGTGTCAGGAGACTGTTTGGATGGTTTTCCAGAAAGAGAAGTTTGCACAGATGTCGTTCTTCCCTCCATAGATGTTTCCCAGCACAGAGCAGGGACAACAGAGTCATTCCGCTCATCCTGAGGCTACCCCCAGGAAGCAGAGGGAACCACCCAAGTCAGGATGCTGCTGGTTCTTCTCTAGAAGCTCTCCAGAAGCCCAGGACTGCCCTGACCTGCAGCCCACCTTCAGCTGAGCGGTGTATCTAGTGCTGTGGGAAGCCCCACTCCCCATCCCAGGACCTTCGGAGCAATGATTACGCCCTACGGTTCAGTCCCTGGCAAGGTGTTAAGCAAAACTGCTGATACTCACCAGGACCAGAACTAGGGCGAGGAGAGTGAAGCACTCACCTGGGATGCAAAATTTAAGAGGCACCCCCAAACTCAGTAGCCAAGATAAATAACATTTTAAAACATTAAAATTAATTTAAAAATCCACAATGAACAAAATATCACACTTTTAAATAGAGACAGGCTCTGCCCCTGCAGAACCCTGAGAGTGAGTGCCTCCCTGGCCTCACCCTAGTCCCAGCCCTGAAGCTCAGGTCCCTTCCCAGACCAGTAGAGTCAGACACCCTGGGATGGGGTTCCAGACAGAGGTACCATTTGGGGAAAGCTCTGCAGGTAGTTCTGCTGTGCAGAGAGTTGAGGACCCTGCTCTGAAAGAAGTAACAAATGCAGGCACGTCTGAGGTTTGCAGAGGGGAAGGGAGGGGATGCTATGTGATCCCTTAATGGCAGCTGTTGAAGAGTTCTGTGCAGAGAGGCCAACAGTGCCCCATCGTCCAAGGACACTGAAATTCTGCTTTTCCACCCTCTTCTCTGTGGGTTTTCTTTCAGAACGCAGAAACTCCTAGAATAATTGAGCAATACAATAAATTAACTTGTTCAACCTTTGAGGACTCTCTGCTCCACTGTTTCCACTCCAGATAACTGGGGTCCTTCTCTCTGCTTATTTAAATCCTGTGCAGATTTCCAACCCCAGTTCATCTCTCATGCCGCTCCCAGGAAGCCCTGCTCAAAATTCTGTTTCTGGAATCTCTCCCTCTATTCATTCCATAAGCACACATTTGAGGACCTACTATGTGTCAGCCTGGATTATGGAAATACAAGGACTGAATTAAGAAAACTGTGCTTGGGGAACTCAAAGTAGTGCCAGCATATAACTAAAGTTAAATTATACTAGAAGGTTTAGAACGAAAAGCAGCAATCTCTGGTCCAACTTTCTCCAAGTTCCGTATCACCTCTAGGCTTTAATCACCCTTAATTCTTTTGGGTGTTTCGTCTAGTATTTAGTTCCATTTTTGTAAATATAGGCGTACACAGTTTTTTGTTTTTTTTGATTTATCAGTTTTGGGCATTCAGTTTTGAATTCCTGCCATGGTAAATAAAGACTTAAATCTCCCATCTCCCTCCTGCTTCCTTTCCCTCCATCCTCCTAACATAAGTATTTTCCAATTTTTTATTGAACAAAAGCACTGCTGAGCCCAGTTGTACATTATAACTGCATTCTTTTTTATACAAGCCTTTTTTTCTAGAACTAATAACCGCCTTTTTTATTTGTCTGATGTGTAGTATCTATTGATAACTTTTCCAATGTCCCTGCCACTCGCCTATCAATAGTAGTTCCTCTCAATCAAACACATCGATTTTATTTTTCCCTCTATTTTCTTGTTTTAAGCTAGACTTGTTGCTTGCTGAGCCTGGGACTCAACTGTCCTCTTAGGACACTTGATCTTCATCTTCATGTCGAGATATACCTTCACTGCACGTCTGTGTTCACCTCCTTGCTTCTGGAATCTCTTTCTTTCTCTTCCTGGGTTTGTTCCCCTGTTTTGGCGGCATATATTTTCCAATAGCTTCCTGAGAAAGGGGACGTGGGAGGTAATATTCTCCATCCTTTTATGTCTGAAAATGTCCTTATTCTATCCTCACACTTGGTTGATGGTTTCCCAGAGCATGGATTTCTAGTTTGGAAATACTTTCCCTTGTAAAGCATTGCCCATTGACCTCTAAACTCCAGAGCTGCTAGTAACCCAATGCCATTCCTGGTCTCCTGTGACCTGCTCTGTCACTTGGAAGCTCCTAAGGTCTCTTCATAACCACTCTGATTCTTGTTCATGACTCTTTTTGCATCCATTATGCTGGGAACTGGGTGGGACCCTTTTGTTCTGGAAATTAATGTCCCTCAATTCTGGTGAGTTTTTGTGTGTAATTTCTTTGGTAATTTCTTCTTCTCCATTTTCTCTGTCCTCACTTTCTCGAATTCCCTTAGCCAAATGTTGGACTTCCTAAAATGGAGCTCTAGTTCTGTTGTAATATTTTCCCCCTATATTCCTTTTTAATTTTTAAAATTTTTTTCTGATGGATTCTTTGTATTTCATCTTCTATCCTTCTATTGATTTTTAAATTTAATACTCTTTTTATTTTAATTTCTGAGAACTCATTTTTGTTCTCTGTTCCTTTTCCAAAAATCCCGTCTCTGGATGTGATTTTTTTTTTCTCATTAAGAATGTTATTGTTAGTGTTGTTGAAGTTTTCTTCTGTTCCCTGCATAGTATCTATTTTCTCTATCTTTCTCCTTTCCTTCCGTCCTCCCTCCTTCCCTCTCTCCCTGACTCTCCCTCTTTCTTTCTTTCCTTCTTCTTTCTTTCTTTCTTTCTTTCTTTCTTTCTTCCTTCCTTCCTTCCTTCCTTCCTTCTTCGTTCCTTCCTTCCCCCCTTCCTTCCTTCCTTCCTCCCTACCCCCCTCCTTCCCTCCACCTTTCTTTCTCTCTTTATTGCTTTCTGTCTTTCTCTCTTTCTTTCTTTGCAGTTTGGACCTTGTATTTTCTTTCTTTGGACCTGGGTCTTTAACGTCAGAGGATTTTCTAAAATTCTGGTGATTCTTGGCTGCCTGTTCTTATTAAGAGAGGTCCCCAGATGCTGATTAGAAGACCTGTGTGCCTGGCAAGGCTAGGTTACTGATGGGCTCCTCTGGAGGTGGTCAGATGACAAGCCTGCTTTTTTGTTGGGGGACACCTAAATGTCAGATTTTGTTTATATGTATTTTATGGGCTTGTTCAGATCTCCCGAGAAGAATGTGTGTGGCTGTTGGCCTCCTGGAATCCAGGAGGAGTGGAGGGGAAACACCTGAGAGAGGTTTCAGAAGTGGAATCCACAGGACTTGTTTTTTCCTGAAATTATTAATTTTTTGTTTGTTTGTTGCTTACTTAGTTTTCATGTACCTACGTGAATTCTTCCCCAAATCTCCAACAAAACATAAAACTGCTCTCAATTCTGTCAACCTCTGTAGATAATCTATAAGTGTGATTTTTTTTTCTTTTTTTGAAGATATGCCCCTTAGAACCTCCCGTTCCCACATGGAGGGGGCGCTCTCCACGTCTCTTCCCCAGCTAAGGACGGTCATTCTAAAGCTGTCCTTCCTTATCTTCCTGAGGATTCACTTCCCTCTCTCTCTCTCTCTCTCTCCCTCTCTCTCTCTCATGAGTTGATCCCACTATGTCCTGGATCCAATGCCTTCCTATTTCTTGGCTAACTTCCTTGTTTTGGTGTAACACGTTCTCCAGTAACTTCCTAAGAAATGTACACAGGAGATAAATTGTGTGAATCCTTGAATGTCTGAATAAGTATTTATTTTTACCTTTTATTTACTCTTTATTTTACTTACGTGATGGATAGTTTGGCTAGATATGGAATTCTAGGTTGCAAATAAATTTTCCTCTAAGTTTTTAAGACACAGCTAGACGTCATTCTAAGTCTTTGTCCTTTGTACGTGACCTGTCTTTCTCCTTTTCCCAAAATTTTTCAGGATTTTTTTCTCTGTCTCTGATGCTCTGTGACTTGGTATAGATCTTTTACGATTCATTGCTCCTGTGTACTCATGACTGTTTTCAATGTAGAGACTTATGTCCTTCAGTTCTAGAAAAGCTTCTTGTATCATCTCTGAAAAATTTCTGCCCCTTTATCCTTTCTGTTTGTACTTTCTGAACTCCTATCACTAAAATGATTTGAACTTCCAATTTCTTATCTTTTATCTTTTACTTTCTAACTTGTCAGTTTGCTCTATTTTTTGAAAAGATGTTTTCAAACAATTTCTTAGTTCTTCCACTGATTTCAGCTATAATATTTTTCTTTTTACTTTCCATGAGCTTTTGCGTATTCTTTTAATGTACCTTTTAAAGATACCATTCTGTTCTTTTTTTCCCTATGGATGCAATATATTCTATTACTTTTCAGAGGATATTAGCTATACTTTTAGTTTTTTACTTCCTACTTGTCTCTGTTTTCTCTAAGTTTCTTTCTTTATCTGCCTGATTCCTTTCTTGCTTCCCCCTCCTTGTCTAGTGCCTTTCACGTTGGAGGCATTTCTAGTGCGTCTGGGGATCCTTGGCAGGAGTTCATTTAAGACAGAGGCACCCCAATCTGATCGCAAACTCTGTGTGGACAGGGCTTGTCTTCAGAGGGGCTTCCCTGGAGGGGATCAGGTGGTGAGCTCATATGCTACTATCTCTAGGTCTTTCCTCTTGAGCTGATTGGTTTCTCCAGAGAGGGTTTCTCTACTATCCTACTGGGAGTCTTTAGCCTTTTCAAGTGGAGTAGCAGTTGGGACTAGAGGTCCACCATCCTGTACGTAATCCCCCATTTTCAGTATGGCGCCTCAGGCCCACCCCCGCTATGCAGTCCCAGTGTCACTAAGAAATCCTCTTTCCATCCTCAGCTAGGTTGGGAGAGAATTTGCAGGGAGAATGGGCAGGGGGAGAGGGTGGGTCTAACTCCTTTCTTAAAGAGACTTTCATTGTTCCTCTTTCAGCCTCATTTTTGCTTTCAGAGGAATCTGGCTGCTCTCCATCCTGAGCCTTTCCAGGCATCGAGGTAGAATACGCCTTGCTTCTTGCTGCCTTCTCTCTCCGCTGGCATTTATGTTTCCACTTTCTCAACTCTGTCAAGGCAGTTACTGCTCTGCCATTCACTTTCCCTTTTCCAACATTTTGTTGAGTCCTATTGTCTCGTCTCTGGTTGCCTTTGTCTTTTTCTGTCATTTTAGTGGGGCTTTGCAGTGGTGGGGGAAGGGAATATAGTGGGTGTGGTCAATCCCCAGGGCTTACTTTTTAAAAAAAATTAATTAATTTATTTATTTATTTTTGGCCGCGTTGGGTCTTCGTTGCTGTGTGCGGGCTTTCTCTAGTTGTGGTGAGCAGGGGCTACTCTTTGTTGGGGTGCACAGGCTTCTCATTGCAGTGGTTTCTCTTGTTGCAGAGAACAGGCTCTAGGTGCGTGGGGTTCAGTAGTTGTGGTTCAAGGGCTCTAGAGTGCAAGCTCAGTAGTTGTGGCGCACGGGCTTAGTTGTTCCACAGCATGTGGAATCTTCCCGGACCAGGGCTTGAACCCGTGTCCCCTGCATAAGCAGGCAGATTTTAAACCACTGCACCACCAGGGAAGTCCCCCAGGGCTTACTTTTGAAGGCATCAAGACAGGGCTGCATTGACCTCCTGGGACATCTATATGCTGATGATCCTGATTCTATTCTCCAGCCCAGCTCTCTCCCGTGAGACCAGGCCATACGTTCAGCTGTGTTCGAGACACGTCCGCTTGTGTGGGCCACAGACCCCTCGAATTCAGTGTACCTCAAGCTGAACTCATCACCACTCCCTCAAACCTGCTCTTCGTCTTTGGTCCTTCAGTAGTGAATACCCATTCCCTTCCCTCTGTGGTCAGGGAACAGGCCTTCCTCTATGCCAACAAGACAACCATCATGCATTGGGAATACCACTTCCCACTCGCCTCTTGAGTCCACCCACATGTCTCCATCACCACCTTGACCAGTCTAGTCCAGCATCATTTCTCACCTGGACTGCAACAGCCTCTAACTGCTCTGCTTTTCCTAGTCTGGCCCAGAAAGTCCTCTCTCAAGCTAATCATGTCCAGTGGTTTCTCACTGCCCTTGAGATGAAGACTAACACTGTCACCTCATGGCCCATGAGTCTTGCTGACTGCCCCTACTAACCTCTTCAGCCCCATCCCTTGCTTCTTACCCTGAGTACTCTATAATCCAAGTACTGCACACTGTTCTTTTTCCCCTCAGGCCTTGGAGTTAGGCCTGTCTCTTCCCTCTGTTCCTTCTCGCTGCCTCTTCCCCTTTGCCTGATGTCTCTTACCTGTCAGGTTTCGGCTTAAAATGTCATTGCTTCCAGGAAGTCTTCCATGACTCTGAACCCCACCCCACCTCACGAAGACTGATTAGGTGCCCCTAATTAGGTGGAAATTAGGTGCAAATTCCTTACCTGTTCACCTGCCCTGTCTTCCCATCAGGCTGTAAGCTCTGTGAAAGCTGGGTCATGGCTGAACTGGGAGCATACCTATCCACCCTGTCTCCAGAGCCCAGCCAGTGCCTGGCATAAAGCAGGTGCTGAATTGGTTATGTTAATAAATCAATGTTATAATTAATTTACAGCTATATATCATACGCAGCCTGGTACATGGGGGAGCCCATGGGAAGAGTGTGCGTGTGTGTGTATGTATGTGCATGTAGTTGCAGGAGTCAGAGAAGTAGGCGGGGCCCAGCCTTCGCCATCCCACAGTGCAGAGGGTGGAGGACAGAGGGCAGAGGGGAAGGGGTCAGCCAGGAGGCAGCGAGCCCAGCAAGGCGGCTGTGGTTGTCTGTAGAGAAGAGGGCAGCCCACTCTCCAGCTCCCCTGCCACAATTCCACTTGGCAAACTCTCCTGAGCTCGGCGAGAATGGGCAGCACTTTGGTACGGTGTATGTGCACCAGGGACGGTTCCAGGCACTCTACACATGTTAACTGGTTTAGTCCTTACAGCAATCCAATGAGCTAGTAATATTTTCACATACGTTCTACAGATGAGAAAAGTGAGGCAGAGAGTGAGGAAGGGTCTCTGGTTTCCGTCCCCAGGGCACAGTGAATTCCTTCTGCCCTGGCACTGCCAGCAGTAGGTACCACATCCCCAGGCAGGGCAGCTCTTTTGTCTGCCCCAGGCAGCTGGGGCCCTGGGCAACCTTGGAGACTTAGGACTGTGCTTACCTCTGCTCACCTCCTCCACGCTTACCCTCCTCCTAGCCCTCCCTTCCTTCCACACTCCCAAATTGAGGGCCTAGGGGTCAGAGGTGAAGGGGGGATGTCCCACCCCCATCAAGCTCCCAGGCTGCTGGAACATCACACAAGCTATGCTCTCTGTGATCATGGTCGCTCTGTGTAGTACCTGTCTTGTTCAGAGCCAGGAGGTGGAGCTGAGAGAGGGGAAACGGTTTGCTAAAGGACACACTGCTGGCCTCTGCCCTTCTCCCATCACCCATCGGGTCCCAACCTTCCTACCCCAGGATCTCCTCCCTCCACAGATATTCAGGGCCCTTATGCGGCTGAGCACTGCTTATCACAACCTGGTCCACCCTAATGGGGTGCCCTAAGCTCCAATGGTGACCATTCTGGCATCTGGGAGAACACTGATGGGTTAACACAACCCTGGCTGCCCCGAGTCTCCCTTGGAGGCAGCATGTGGGTGGTGCCCAGCATTGGGCAAGGAGTCAGCACCACTCCCTCCCTCATCTTGTGCGAGCTTAGAGGAGTAGACAATGCTCCCCAACGCCCAGCTTGGTCCTTTGAGAACTGAAACGCCACTCTCAGGGGTCCACTCCTCAGGGTAAGGCCATGCTAAAAGGCTTGGCTCGGGCTTCCCTGGAGGCGCAGTGTTTAAGAATCCGCCTCGCCTGCCAATGCAGGGGACACGGGTTCGAGCCCTGGTCCGGGAAGATCCCACATGCCACGGAGCAACTAAGCCCGTGCGCCACCACTACTGAGCCTGCGCGCCACAACTACTGAGCCCGGTGTGCCACAACTACTGAAGCCTGCGCACCTAGAGCCCGTGCTCCACAACAAGAGAAGCCACCGCAATGAGAAGCCCGCACACCGCAACAAAGAGGAGCCCCCACTCGCCGCAACTAGAGAAAAGCCTGCGCGCAGCAACGAAGACCAAACGCAGCCACCCCAAAAATAAATAAATAAATAGATAAATAAATAAAAAATAAAATAAAATGCTTGGCTCCCTGGGAAGAGCCGCTTGAAGCCTTACCAGTCACACATTCCTCAGTGTGAATGAGACCTCCCTCCTTCCTGAGCTCGGCTTTTAATGACCCGGGTGGGGACGTAGGGGACGGAGCCCGAGGATTCAGGGCACAAGAGAGGAAAATGCTTTTGTTTGAGGTCACACAGCGGAAGCCAGGCAGAGATAGGGAGCCTGGGCTCTTCTGAACCTACAGCTGGTCCTCCGGGCCCTGCACCACCCGCTCTGTCCTTGGCCTGCTGCCCCACAATGGAGGCAGACTAGGTTGATACTGTGGAGAAGCTGCTGGGACAGATGTAAGTTGCGGGGGAGGATACGGGAAATGGAGGAAAATACCGCCCCACCCACTCTGCCTCCTCCGGCTGGTTGCGGATCCCCCGATTCCCACATGTGCTTCTTCCGGGGGGCTGTGGAGAGGGTAGAACACCGGACCACATGTCTCCCTTGCCGTTGCCCCAACACCTGGCCCTTGCCCTCTTTCCTTCTAGCTGAGGGTGGAGCTTTTGTTGTTGTTTTTGCGGTGTTTTTGGCATCGGGGTGACTCTGGTTGTCATGGCAACTCCAGCAGAGGGAAGGAAGGAGAGGGCCTGAGGGCGGTGAATTTATTCCACCGTGAGCTGGTTCTCCAAGTGGGGATCTGCAGAGGATGGAGACTGAGGGACCAGAGAAAGGCCCTGGCCTAGGAAGGCCCTGTGGACCTCCACGGCTCCCTGGCCTACCTGGCTCCAAGCCGGCCTCTGCACCTCGCAAGGCTTCCTCTTTTGGGGGAGACGCAGGCCTCCCCTGCTGCCACGTGAGGTTCTGGGTCTAGAGAAGGATGTCTTAGTGTGGGTGAAGAAAGGGGAGGGAGAGCCCCAGAGAAGCATCCAGGGCCTGGGGACTTGTGCTGAGCCCTTAATCCTGTTGGGGCGGCAGCCGGCGGGGGGTGGGGTGCAGCTCCAGGGAGTCCTCTGGGTGGCCTGAGAACACAAACTCAGCCGCTAGAAGCCTTGGGCCAGGAAGTCAAATGAGAGCACAGAACCATGTGTTTGATGGTTAAATATCTTTCTAGGGAAACGGTCTCCCTTTGCTATTTTCTTCTTAAAACATATGTTCCCTCCAGTTCAATTTTCCACTTTTGACAGCGACACATTGACAAAGAAATAGTTTTCTATTAAAACAACAGCACGTCTGGTGATAAATGGCAGCTGGCATTAGGGATGGGGGCGATGGGGAATGGTGAGGACTGTGGCCAAACGGAGACACTTTTTTCTGGGTGACGGGCACTGCTCCTACGCACTCCAGTTGACCGTTGCCATGTGGACATACTGGCTCAACGGCTCAGGAGAAGTAGGCAATCCATTTTATGTGAAATTTCCTGAATTTTACCTTTTTCCTCACTAGAGTCCTGTGCCCACCTAGACCCAGGACTTCTGAGGAGCACAGGCAAGGGGGCCCCTGCTATCACTTAAACAAGTTAAAATGGGCCAAGCCTCTAGAAATGATCTCATCTACCTCATCCTGCTACAGATAGAGAAACTGGGGCCCAGATAGGGCAGAGACCTGCCTGGCTAGTGGCACTGAATGGGCTAGTGGCAGGGCTGCCGTGGGAGGTACCCAGAGCGGATAAACAGAAAGGCAGCCCAAGAACGCATGTGCTACTGCGACCATACGACTAGCACCCGGCCCCATCAAGTCAGATGGACTGAGAGGACCTATGGATGATCATCATTTTAGCTCACATTTATCGGGACAGGCGTCAGTCTTGGGTCTTTACATGTATATGTTGAATCAGCAGGGCTTGTGGCTATTGAAAATAATTTTATTTTGGGATCTCATGGCCTCTTTAAAATGTATTATTAAGGAAGTCTTCTCTTGCTCAGATGAAAACTCGGGCTGGTCCCATGTCTTTTCTGCTTGCTCTTACGCCATAGAGGAGACATGAATTAACACTCTGAAACTGATTTAACAGCACTTTCCCCCTTGCCCAGCTCAGGTCTGGAACGTGCAGTGGGAAGGGGGGATTTGTTCTTCTCCTAGTGCTTCTCTCCTCCTTCAGCCACTTTCCAGCTTGCTAGCTAGTTTCTGACCCCCCCTCCCCGGGTGTGGGAGGACAGGAGGGAGGTGGGGAGGGACGGCTGGCAAGGGGAGGAAAAGTCTTGCTGGAGCTGGCATCATCATGAACTGGCCTTGTACTCTCTGAGCCTGGCAGACGGGTAAAACCGGTTCCTCCTTTGCAATACCTGGGTGGGGGCCATCTTTATCCTGGTGGGGAAGGATAGAGATGGCATCCATAATGGATAGCAGTGCCCACTCCACAGCCCACCACCCAGCCACAGGGGTCCCCCATCAACTGGACCATCCTGAGGAACTTGATCTGTGTCAGATGCTTTATGCCAGGACCACTTCCCTGCTGTGTGACCTTGTTAAAGACCTTGGGCAATCTCTCTTGGTCTTAGTTGCCCTCATCTGTGACATAAGAAGGTCCATACCTTGCGTAAGACTGCCTTCCTGCTGGCAAGGAGCAGGCGGGTCCTCTGCGGGGCCTGGGCAAGAGAGGAAACCTCCTCTCCTGGCTCCCACCTGGGCCCCCAGCAGAAGAACAAAGCACTCCGCAAACAAGGACTCTGAGTTCATGTCCCCATCAGAGCCTTTCGAGCCTCCTCTGCCTGCTGGGGGCCCCTCCCAATCTCTGAGGTCTCCCCTGCCCCTCCAGGCCCTGGGCTCCTGTCCTCACCCGCACTTCCTCCCTGGCACCAACCGTGGAGCAAGAGAAACCACTGACTGGGGGTAAGGAAGGGGCAGGAGTTGATGCCTGGTGGGTCTCTGGACATTCTCCTCCTTCTTGTCCTCCATCTCCTGACCCCACCCTGATACCAGGCACAACACCCTGCTGATGGGAAGCTGGCGGTAGAGAAGGGTGAGGACCCCAGGGGGCCAAGTCAGTGCTTGGATGGGCGGTGCAGGGGTGTGGGGTGGTGGCCCAGCTGGAGTCTAGTGCTGGTCTTGGGTGGGGAGAGAATTGGCTCTGAGAGGGGAGGGGATGGGTGGAGGCTTCCCAGCTGAAAAGAGGATCAGGCCCCAGGGACCCTGTGCCTCCTTTCTGCCCCAGTCAGAGAGCCCGGGAGGGCATCTGTGCCCCTGACCTCCTGGGGGTCAGCCCTGCTGGCTGGGGACAGGGCTGTGGGAGCAGGGCAGAGACAGGGTCGGGGGTGGGCTCCTCACCACGAGTTCCTGCTCCTCCTCCAGGACTCAGCACCCATGTAATTGAGGTTGGGAAGTCACATGGATTTTCAGATGAGATAGGGCAGGGCAGGTTAACCTGGAAATGCATAGGAATCCCCCCTTGACGCCTTTGCCTGACTCCCGGAGAGCAGCCCTGTTACCTCGGCTCCCACAGGCCCCCCTGCTAATAACTCTGGTACGGGCCTTTGTCATGGTGGGGAAACAGTCACTGTGTCCGCCCGCTCCTTTGAGGCCCAGGGCTGGGCTGTATCCTTTCCACCTCTGGACTCCAGCACTAGGTGTCATACCTGGTGTTTGCTGAGTGAATGCCTCTGGGAGGAAGAGGGGAGGAGGGAGGGAAGGGGCAAGGGCACTGGAGGAAAGGCTGGTGTGAGCGCCACCTCTGGCCAGCTGGACTCATTTCTGCCTGGCCGGAGATATGGGGGCGGGGGGGCGGGCTCTCGGGATGAGGATCTTCTGCTCTAGCGTGTGGGGCATGCCCCGGGCTGCAAGCTCTGCAACTAGGACGAGGGACACAGTTCACCGGCCACCCCTCTCAGCCTGCCCGTGGTGTGTGTGTGGGGTTGCTCTGGGGAGGGAGGGGCAGGTGGACATGCAGAGATTTGGAAGGAGCCAGGGGCAGGACCAGGTGGAAGAGGATGGGGGAGAGGAAGGTGGGTGTGGAGACCTGAAGAAGAGAAAGAGATCAGGAGGGAGACTGAAGCAGGGATGGGGGATCTGGAGGGGTTTCCTCTCCCGCCCCTCATCTCTTAGCCTGACAAAGCAGAATCTACCTGTTTGTGTATCTCCTTCAGGAACCACTTCCTGGTTCACTGGATCTGGCCACCTCCTCTGCAAATGGTTGAGGACTACCCCAGTGCATTCCTTAGTCTGTGGGCTCCCAGGGGGGCTCCGATCCAACGCCTGGGGTGTGGCTGAGCAGAGCCATCCAGGCTCACTGCCCTCAGTCCTTAGACTCAAAGGGGACTTGGTGGTGAAGGAGCATGGCACGCTGAGGGATCAGATGTCCTGGGTTCAAATCCCTGATAGCTGCTCACTACACGCCTCCACGGGCCAGTTGCTTAAACACTCTCTGCCTCAGTTTGCCCATCTGTAAACTGGAGATAATAATAGGACCTTTTCATGGTGGTGTTATGAGATTTGAATGAGATAATCCAAGTAGAGCCCCAAGCCCCGGACATCATAAAGTCGCCGTAAATACGTGCTTTTTACTTGGGGCTCTCTGAATGGATGTGAGACAATAGGCAAACACTTAACTTCTGCACACTTGTGCTCTTATCCATCAAAAGGGGGAGAATGATCCTGGCTCGGACAGCCTGCCAAGGATGGTGAGAGAATCCAAGCAAAAGCAATAGTTTCCAATAATGCCAATGGCCTCCTCCTTGGCTTTTTATAATATTTCTAATCTTCACCTAATCCTCTGAAGAAGATGTTAACGCCCATTGTACAGATGAGGGGATCAGGACTTGGGGATGGTAGGTGGTTTGCCCAGGGTCACAGGCCCCGCTGGGGAAAGCAGGGAAGGCTTCTCTTGGTTCCGGCTTTGGGGAGCGGGCTCGGGGTGTCAGGGTGAGGGCGGGAGGAGGAGGGGCTCCTTCATCCCTGCCCAAGAACCCTCATTATCTGCCCCATGTACTGCTCCTCGCTGATTCTGAACAGCAGGTAGCAGATCTCACTGCCACAATCACCTGTCTATTTGAGGAGAAAATTGGACTAAAATGGCCTGGAGCTTTCAGCCTATAGTTTAGGAGAAGGGAGGGCAGAGAGCAGCACGAAGGTCAAGGAGGAGAGAGCGGCTTCTGAATCCGAGGTTATTGCCAGGGCCTCAGAAAGCAGCCTTCCCAAGCCCAGGTCCATGCTTGGGTAGGGGGTAAATGCCAGGGGTCAGAGGACCCAGACCTGGACTCCCGGCTGCAAGATGCAGGCTCCCAAATTGCTCCCCGCAAGAAGACATGGTGAAAAACCCACCCAGGACCACTGGGATCCCAGAGTTTTTCCCTGAGAACAATAAAAGTAGTTGTCCAGGCCAGGCAAGGGTGGAGGGCATGAGTGGTCCCTCCAGATGTTGAAGGAGACCCTGCTCTGCCCTCCCTTCCCTATGTCCTGGTCTTCACTTGCTTACCCTCCTGGAAAGACTGGGATAGAGACCTGGGTCCTGCCCTCGGGAAGGCCCTGGCTGGTTGGGAGACCAGCCTCACCAGCACATCAGCCAGAGAAGAGCCCAGGCTGAGGGGAGAGCCAGGCTGAAGGGGAGGGCTCAGCCTCTGGGACAGGGGAGCTCAGAGAAGGGAGGTCCGTGAGGCTCGAGGCAGTTGGGGAGACTCCTGTAGGAGAGTGGATAGAGCTGGTCTTTCAGGACTTGGACATGGTGATTAAGGCAGAAGAACACTCAGGTGGAGGTATCTTCTCGCAGAGTTGGGGCAAGAGTTGAAAATGAACCGAGAAAGGATGGGGGAGATGAAGGAAAACTCTACCTGATTGGATCAAGGAAGGATGGAGTGGAGAGTAAGTCAGGAAAGAGAAAACAGACCTGGAGGCCGATGGCAGAGAGAGTTAGGCTGAGGGTGTTAGGTGTAATGCAATGCGAAATAGGAGCCATTGAAGATTTTGGAGCAAGGGAATGGCTTGGTCAGATTAACAGGTGGCAAAACTCATTCAACCCCTGGCTGGACAGTGGGTGAGAGTAGAGGCCTGGTGACCAGTTGGGAGGATATTGCAACTGGTAAAAGGTAACAGTCCCCGGCTTGGGCAATTCCTTGTGGTTGGAAAACAGAAACAAAATACCTTTCTAATTTAGATGAGGGATAAGCCTGGGTGGATTAGATCAGGATGGGAGTGATCTTTGTGGAAGAGGCTAATTCTTTTTTTTTTTTTTTATAAATTTATTTATTCAATTTATTTATTTTTGATTGCATTGGGTCTTCTTTGCTGTGCGCTGGCTTTCTCTAGTTGCGGCTAGTGGGGGCTACTCTTCGTTGCGGTGCGCGGGCTTCTCATTGCAGTGGCTTCTCTTGTTGCAGAGCACAGGCTCTAGGCGCACGGGCTTCAGTAGTTGTGGCTTGAGGGCTCTAGAGCGCAGGCTCAGTAATTTTGGCGCACGGGCAGAGTTGCTCCGCAGCATGTGGGACCTTCCCGGACCAGGGCTCGAACCGCACTGGCAGGCGGATTCTTAACCACTGCGCTACCAGGGAAGCCCCGAAGAGGCTAATTCTTAACTAGGTTTCTGATTTGGGCAATTGGGGGGATAGTGGTGTCATTTACAAGGACTGAGAACACAGAGATGAGCTTGATTTTGGACTCGCTGACTGCCATGTATCTGTGAGGCATCAACGTGGAGACGTCCAGTAGGTAGTTGGATAGATAGGGGTGGGGCTCAAATGACAGACTTGGGCTCATTGGCAAATAGCTGTGGATAGAGAGTGGCGCTCAGTGGGGTGGGTGTGGGGATGCGGTGGGAGTGTCCGAGTCTGTGGGAGCCATTTCTACCCGCCCCCCCAGAGATTGTGCTACGAACCCGGTCTAAGCGCTGCCTGAGAGTGAGAAGAGGGTGAGGACACAAACCCTGGGGACCACCATCATTTAATGGGGGGAAGAGGAGGAATGGCAATGAGCGGGGTTAAGGAAGCCCAGGGGCATGGTTATAGGTGTCCGTGTTGCAGAGGGGAGTGTGGTGAGGCGTGAGTCACAGCACGGGGTCAGCTGACAGAAAAGCCCAGAAGCCAAGTCACACCTGCTGTTGCTGGTAGCCACTGGGTCTGCAAGCTGTCCTGGAAGGAATGTGCAGGTGCACCCCCAAAGCCCCAGGGAGGCCTTCCATCTTGTGCTCACGGGAAGGTGCAGCTGACTGCCCAGCATCTCTACGCTCTCCTCCCAGCCCGTTTGTCCCGGGTCTTGGCCATCTGTCCTCTCAGCCCTCCTAGCCCCCTTCTCTTCCTCTCGCTTTCAGAGCCAGAGGACTAGGCCAGCACAGGCCCGGGTGTGTTACCAGTTCCTGTACTCCACTCCCATGTCCCAGAGCTCCCCCTTTCCAGGGGTGCAGGAGTGCCACGCAGGCTGAACCTGAATTTTATGCTGCAGTTCGGATCTCCTGTTGCATGAACAACCCGTGCCTGGGCTTGGGGTGCTTAGACTTGAGGGGAGGCCTAGGCTGGGGCCACCCTCTGAGATGACACGGTGCACCAGTAAACTGGCCATGTTGCCCTGGGTGGGAGAGTGGATGGCTCTGTGTCACCCACTCCAATGACTGAGAGAGGCAGTCAGTGCCTGGGTGTTGGGCAGCGGAGGGCACAGCCTCTGAGGTCCACGTGGGGGCGCCTGGCAGTCTGGGCAGCGGCTGAGTCATCTCTGAGGCCGCTGTGGCTGGAACATCCAGTGCGCACGGGTGGACCGGAGCTCATCTGGGCCATCCACCTGCCAGCCTGTGTCTGACATGATCTCCTGGATGAGACAGGGTTCCCAGCACTGGCCTGCAGCACGGAGGCCTTGCAGAGATGGGCTGAGGAGGGTCAGGGAGGCCCCTGAAATCCACGGCTCCGGGACCAACACACAAGACTTGGATCTTAGAGGCACAGGGCGAGTTCCTGTCCAGAGAGAAAAGGGAGCTTCTTTTCTAGTTCAGCAACCCCTGCCAGATGCCAGCTCCTGAACGGTAGCCCCTTCCCTAAAGGGGCCCCGTATCTCCCCACCCCCCGGGCTCAACAATATAAGAAACGCCCAGCTATGCCCAGAATGGAGGCTTGCTGTGGGTAGGTGGGCCGGCAACATAGAGAGAGGTCAAGGGCTTTAAACATGGAAAAAAGTTTAGAGAACGTCTTGCCTGGTGTGGGTTTTCAAACATTTTTAGCAGCGGCTCAAGTACATGAAAGTAGTCACACTGACTGCAGTGGGGCTACAGGGCTGGGGCCGCTGTTGAGCCCTCTCCCCGTGCCCACTCACTGCAGCCACTGGAGTGTCTGTGATTAACACCTGCAGCTCCAGGTAGCACCGTCTAAAAACTGTATATCAGCTTCAATCTCTGCACAACACATTCTGCCTACCTGCTTTACAGATAGGCACACTGAGACTTAAGGAGGAGGAGTGATTTACATGAGGTTGTCTGTGGCAAAGCCAGGGACATGGACCCAGGTTCCTGCATCCCAGCCTGGGGCCTCCTGCTGCCCGGGAGAACTCCATCTTCCTGACTGTTGATTGGATTCCAACAGCTCTGTTTTAAAGAATAATTGTATTGTCCTAATTATGCATCTCAATATTCTAAACCATCTTACATCTGCTTTGGAAGCAGGCAGAGAGAAGGTCATCAACGCATATGTAAAATCATTACACTCCTTTTTTGTGCAGCTCTGGTCTCTGCTGTCCTGTGGGAGGAAATAAAAGGATGAATCTGGTCCCTGCCCTGATGAGCTCACAGTCAGCCTGGGCCTTTGGGGAGAGAGGGTGGCAGAGTCTGGGCCCACCCTCAGAAGCTGCAGACAGGCTAGGGAGGAGAGCTGGCACCCTGTGGTGTGCCACTGGGGTGGGGGGCAGCATAGCAGATGCTCCCAGGCACCATTCTGGCTAGCTGCAGGGCAGAGGCATAGCCACAGTTCCTGTGTCTCTGGCCTGAATGCTATTAAGAATGTGGACAATGCCACTTAATAGCTATGACCTTAGGCAAGTTTGCTAACATTTTTGTGCCACAGTTTCCTCATCTAAGTGTGGAGATTATACAAGCACAAACCTCAAAGAGTTGTTGTGAAATTTATCATGTATCAATTTATGCAAAACACTTAGCACTGCAGCTGGCAGATGGTAAATGCCCCTAACAGTTAGCCGATGATGATGATATGACGTGGTCGGTTGCAGCGGGCTCAGGTGGGCGTCCACCCTGGAGGAGGGGCTGCAGGGTGAGCCCTCGCAGGGGCAGCGCTTCTTGCCTGAGGCTTGGTCATTGGAAACTTGACTGAATGTAGAGGAGAGAGTGTTGCTCCAGGAAGCAAGTGACTTGGAACTCAGATCCTTGCTCGGCAGCTGAGGACCAGGGGCAGGTCTGTTTCTTCCCTGAGCCTCAGTTTTTGCATCTGTAAGGTGGGGAGCATTACACCAAACACACCATGGTGCTGTGACTGTAGATCAGATCAATGTGTAAAATACCTATCACCTTACCTGGCACGTTGGAGGAGGCATTCAGAGAATGTTAGTTCCCCTCCCAAAGAGGACAGGCAGGAGGACCCTGGGTAATGCATCACACAAGGATCCTCCTTAGAGTTTAGGGAGAAGCTGGAAGCAACAGCACCAGGAGATAATAGAGATGGGAGCAGGTAGAGAAGTCAGGCTGAGACAGAGGAAACTTTCATGTTTATTCACTCAGCACCTGGACATGAACTATGTCTGGTCCCTGGGCTGGATCCTGGGCAGATAGACATGGCTGATATAGTCCTGCCCACAGGAGCTCCTAGGCTGGAAAGAGCGGGGTGAAGATGTCCCCTCAAATGAATACTGTGCCAGGTGGAGCTACAACAGGAGCTGAGGTCCCCTTAAGCTGGGGAGGGTTGGGGTTCTGTTTTGCTCTGTTTGGCTGGGGTTTGACAGCTTCGATGGAAGAAATGTCGGCATACCAGATAGGTTGAAGGGCATCCCAGGCGCAGGGAACTCATGGGCAAGGAAAGGGGCAGGAAATCATGAGGGGTGTTCAGTAGACTGAGTGAAGGTCTAAGCTGCAAATTTTTCTTCCCCAAAGGAGGCAAGCTGGATCTGAAACTCTGCTCCATCCCTACCTCTTGCGTAGATCACCCCATTCAAGCAGGAACAGAATTTTCCCTGGAGGAGTCTCTTAAAATACAGACCAAAGCTCTAGACTACACAGGGGAATATTGACTGAAAACTCACCACAGGCCTTGGGAGGGTCCAATGAATCCTGCAGTGAGCCTGGGCAGGCCTGGAAGGCTTCTTGGAGGAGGTGATGTTGGTGGAAGCTTGCCCCTGTGTCAGGAGAAAGCCAAGCTGACAGACGATCATTCACTTCCTATTGCAGATTAGAGCCGGGGTTTTCCTCAGATTACGTCTCACTAAAAAGACAGGCCTCTTCTCAGGCACAGCGGTTCTGTTTTCCCCAGATGGGGATAATCAGCTTGTTTGGGAGTTGGGCTGACAGCTCAGGCAGCAGGCGGGGGCTGCGGGCGGGAGGCCCCTGGCTGCAGGCAGCTCTCAGGGAGCAGACGCTGCGTGGGTGACAACCCCAGGCAGGTAGGGATTTCCATTTGCGCCCCAGAGGAGGGGGCTGCGGAGCAGTTAGCTCAGTTACGTGAACCCCGAGAGCCTGCCTGGCTGCCTCATGCCTGAATCCAGCCACCCCTTTGCTCCAAGAGAAGAGGCCCATCAAGATCTGTGCCTGGAGCTGCGCTGGGTCTTTCCAGACCTCCCGCAGGCAGGGACCTGACTCTCCCCTCTCCCCTTCTTTGGGAAGACTTCCTTGGCTCCCCCCACCCCCCCCCGTCCCTTGCTGATGGTCCCACCCCACCTGTCTCCACAACCCTGAGAGGCCCAGCCTCGGGCTCCAGCCCAGGACGCACTCTTCATGGACTCACGAACTGGGGGATGAGGGCAGCGGCCGCCAGCCTTCAGGTCTCCACGGACAGGCCACAGGTAAGCCTCTCCTCTGCTCGAGGGTCAGCTCCAGGCCCTTGTCCTGCTCAGCATATCTAAGCACTTGGCCAGAAGGCTTGAGTACTGAACACAGCAGGGCTGAGGAGTGGCTATTTTGGAATCACCTTCAGCAAAACAGCCATATCCACCCTGAGGATGGCGACCTCGCCCCTCAGGGGCTCTGCAGGTCTGAGGGAGGCCCCATAGCTGCTTTGCCAGCTTTAAGGAGGTGAACCAGCCCAGACAGCCTTTCTCAGGGGCTTGCACTCCCCCTCACCCCCGACCCAACACACCCTTTGATTTCCTTCTGTGTGGAAGGAAGGGGGTGGACTTCCCCGGCTCCAAGGTCCCGCTGCCCCCATCTCAGCACCCCTTTTCTGGCTCCCCAGTCGGGGCCCAGCTTCCATCTCTCAGTGTTGGCTTATTCACTTTCAGTGCATCCAGAGCTGGGAGTTTTCCTCAGACTCTGTGGTTACACATTCCGGCTGTTTCAGAGAGCAAGGTTTAGTAGGGACTTTAACAAAGCCTGAGGTCTCTCCCGAGGGCACGGATGGGAGACCTGGCCGTGGAGACCAATGCGCCCCCTGGTGGTGTGTTCCTGGGTTGCAGGTCCTGGAGGTCTGCAGAGCCCAGGGTTGGGAGGCAGGGCCCCTGGCTCTGTCCTGGGTTCCCCACCACTGACCCCCAGTGTGTCAACCACAAAAGCTCTCCACCCTCAGCGTCTCAGTTTCCCCATCTGCCTCCTGGGTGTCGAGGAGACCCCTGCAAGGTGCACCTGAGGCTGTGGCCCCCTGGAGAGGCACCTCTGGGACCACCAGCCATCTGGCCCTTGGTAGCGGTGTGGAGCAGCCTTCCTCCACTGTGGTCTCCCAGGCAACGGCGAGCTGCCTGCCAAGCTCGCTGCCGAGGCCTGGCTCCTGCACACATCTTTAGTGCCACGCAGAGATGGCTGATGGCAGAGCCAGGGCGAGGCCCATCCTCCCCAGCTGTCGCAGGGAGCAAATTAGACAAAGGCTGAGTGGGGTTGAGAGGGGAGGTGCCAGGGCAGGGGCCCTGGGAAAGTAGCTCAGAGCCTTGGCTGCCCTCCGCCTACCTCATCCTCCTAACACTGCCCTCTCGGTGACCCCTGCTTTCTAGAACACTCCGTTTGGAATCTCACAGCACTGGGCCTCAGTTTCTCCATCTATCAAAGGAGTCGGGGCCGATCTCTAGCCCTCCAGACTCTAAAGGCCTGAGACAAGATCCCAGTTGGGATGTCAGGGGCCTGTGGAATGGGCCCTGAACAGTCTTTGGAAAGCTGCCCCAACTGCCCCAGCAGGACATCAGAGAGTGTATCTCTCCATGGCATTTACTAGACAAAGTCTCCAGGACCATTTGCTCCAAGATCCAGAAGCCACGCTCTGCCCCTCACTCCACACCACTGGTGACAAGCCTTCTCCCAGCTACCACTCCCAGGATTGGCAGTCTCTGGTGGCTGGGCAGTTCTTTGTTAGATTAGAGTTGCTCCTGCATTAAGGCCGCCATGCCATCCCTGTCCTGACAGATGTGGAAGCTGGGGCTGGGCCTGGGAGGTGGGACCAAAGGGGGATGTGCAGTGCAGAGAGGAGAGAGTCCTGGGGACGGCTGCTTCTGCATGTGAATAGCTGGGGCGGGGGGCAGAGAGCGGAGATCTCCCAGCACCCACAAGACAAGGACATGGGAAGGAGGCATCACCCCACCTCCAGCAGATTCCCAGGTCCAGAGCAAAGATGCAGGCATTCCCCATCCACGCTGGGTCCCCCGGGTCTTGGTTTGGGGCACCAGAAGGGACCACTGCTGTGATGGGGAGTTCCATTGGGACTGGGCAGCTGGCAGCATCAGGCAGTCAGGCAAGGATACTGCCAGCCCCTGTGCCCCCTTTGTGTGAATTAGAAAAATACGCCCTCTCTTGGTAGCCATAGCCCTGCAGCGCATGGATTTCAGTCCCTCACCACCTGTGTAGGTGGCCATAGCTGAGGGCTGAACCTGAATTGCCATCCACAGTAGCCGGCCAAGCAACAATTGGAGAGGTAGTGACTCTTTGACCAATCCCCTGGAGACTCAAGAGAGGTTCCTGGCACAGCTGCGTGGGGAAGCTTTGGTGACTTGGAGCTGAGGCCTGGAGGCCAAGACAGAAAGGGCGTTGGTTCCTTCAATACTAATTGAGAGCACTCTTCAGGATGCTGGGAGGACAGTGGTCATCAAGACAGACAAGGTCCCTGTGGTCCCAAAGCTTATGTTTCAGACTGAAGAAACAGACAATGGTAACCTAGAAAAACATCAGGCAGCATGCAAAGACTCACACTCGGCGGGTGGGGAGTGAGTGAAGAGCAGTGGGAGATTGGAGGCGGATAGAGATGTCTGGCAGGCCCCGCTGAGCCTGATACTGAGGCCTGAATGATAAGAAGGGAAGTGGGATTGGGGATGTTACTGGCCTCTAGTAGGCAGAGGTCAGGGATGCTGTAAAACATCCTACAAGGCACAAGACAGCCCCCACAACCAAGAATTGTCTGCCCCAAACGTCAATAGTGCTAAGGTTGTGAAACCCTGATCTAAAAGTTGGTGCTCCCCAGGTCTGCTGTTTTTATGGATAACCCAGGGTCACTGTAGTCACATTTCTAGCTTTTTCTGTATATACTTTGGGTTCAAATTCTGTCTCCACCACTTACCCAAAATGTCAACGGTGCAGAGGTTGAGAAACTCTGCTGTAGAGGAAGATTGGAAACTTCGAGATACTTAGACCGCACAGGCTCACGCAGCAGCCACTGGCCACGTGGGGCTTTGGAGCATTAACATGGGATAGTCCCAACCAAGATGTGCTGGGATTGTAAAACACACACCAGATTTCAGGCTTAGTACAATAAAAATAATGTAAAATATTCATCTTTTTATATTGATTAGATGTTGAAATCAAAATATTTTAGATATATGGGGTTAAATAAAATATATCATTAAAACTAATTCCACTTCTTTTTATCTTTTTTAACATGGTTAGTAGAAAATTTTAAATCATATGTAGCTCACATTATGTTTCTACTGGATGGTGCTGAGTTAGACAGTGATAATATTGATTAAACTGCTTACTATGTGCCAAGCACTGTTCTTTTTACATACACCATTTGACTTACTTTTCATAACCACTTCATCAGGGAGATATTGTTATTATTCTCACTTTCCATTTAAGAAAACTTTGGCTCAGAGAGGTTAAGTAACTTGCCCAAGGCCACACAGGGAGTAAGTATAGACTTGGTTCACTGGGTTTGCTTTGAACAGCAGGTGGAGGGTGAAGCCAGTCGCTGAGAAGGGGAAGCTGGGGGAGAGAGCAAACTTGGAAGGGGACTCAAGTGTTCTGGGTGGTCCTGCCAAGTTTGAGATGACTGTAGACATCCGACTGGAGACATCAAGAAGGCAGTGGGTTTACAGGGAGACGTCTGGGGCAGAGATAGACAATTGGGGGTCAGCAGTAGATAAATGGAATTTAAAGCCATAGGGGGTAATGTGATCACTAAGAGAGACTGCAGATGTTGGAGAGAAGGTTGATCAGGATGGAGCCTGGAGCACACCAACACTTAGAGTGTGAGCTATGGAGAAGGAGCCCCGATGGGAGGCTGAGAGAGAGAAGCCAGTGAGGCAAGAGGAAAACTAGGCAGGAAAAGAAGGTATCTTAAGAAAGAGGGTGTGGTCAGTTTTCAGGCTGACCTGTGAGCCTGTGAGCCTCTGTCTGGTTGGAGCAAGATGGCAGAACTCATTCCCAAGGTAGGCCCTCTGGGGGGCCTGGGCTCACCCGTGGGCACACCCGTGGCCAGACTCATGCTGAGTTCCCAGAACTAGGCATCCCTGGTTCCTGAAAAGAGCAGGGAGGGGCTATGTCAAGTGCCCCCAGCTAAAGTGAGAGGCAGGCCCCGGGGTGTGGGAGTGGGACCCACATTTCGTTTGGCAACCAGGAAGTCCTCCCTTATGTCTGACTATAATCCTAACTACTTCAAAGTTAGCCTACAGTTCTTTGTAGCTAAGCTGAGCAACCCCCCTCATATACATCCCTTTTATGGTTGGAGACAGATAAAATGCTTGTTTTTCCCTCCACCCTCTCATAAACCCATCAACCCCGTCTCTCCCAGGCTACTCCTCCTTCTTTCACCTAGGTAAGAAATTTCTCCTCCTTGCAATAGCCCACAGATTTAGCTCAGGACTCAGAGTGGGAGAGATGGGTAGAGACTCTGATCTGAGCTTCCTGTGTCCTGCCTCTGGTTCTAGAAGCTTCCGGCTGGCCCCTAGCCCTAACTCCCACGGTCTCTCTCAGCTGATTTGAAAGGTCTCTGTTCAGGAATCTGTTCTCAAGAGCACTTGTTTCTGCTTTGGCAACCTCCTCGCTGCCACCTGACTCCTGACCACAGCCCAACCTGGCTTCTGTTCTCAGTGTGCCCACCTTGGCATTCTGGGTGCCCCCCGCCCCTAGCGCACGTCCGCTCTGGGCTCCCCTGCCGCTTCATCAGAGCGGTCGCCCCAGTGCACCAGCCCCTGCATGTCCCCGATCGCTAATCTCTTCATCAGCAGCTTCTTTTCAACCGCACTGCCCACAGAACCAAGTGCTTTGTCGATGAAAAAGCCCTTTGGGGGCAAACACAGGAAATTAAAGACTCCAAGCGCAGTAAGAAAATCCATTCTTTTTCATGGATTTCTGCAATCTGATTGCTTTGGCTTCTGCTGAGTGGCTGGGATCTCCTGGTCGGAGCTCACACCCACGGGGGCTGGCCAGTGGGGGTGATGTCGCGAGGAGGGCTCTGTCTGAGATTCCAGCATCCACATCGTCCGTGCCTCTGGGTGACCATGCGAGGCTGGCCACCCGGTCAGCAGGGGGGTCCTCGGCAGGAGGGAGCCTTCAGGGCACCGTCAGAGCTCACACCTCGCTCGGATCTGTCCCTGGCCAGCTGGGAAAGAGTGTGTCCTGAGAGAGGAGCAGCTGGCAGGGCCAGAGAGTTCTGTGGCTTTGAGTGTAGAGTGAGAAGGGACAGCCTTCTGCAGGGATGTGGGCAAACCACAGTCCTGCCTTCCTGTCCCAGCAGGTTAGTGCCGCTCTCGGTGACTCCTCGGCTCAGCCTGTAAAATGAGGGGGGTTCGACTGATGGTGTTTAAGGTCCCTTCGGGTATAATTTACGCAACAGATGCTAGTAGAGCTCCATCCTTACGCTGGAACTTTCAGGAGCCTCAATTAATAGTGCCCAGGGCTCCGGATCAACCCGGCGGTAGCTGCCTCCCCTCACCTCCTGAGTCCGGCCACTGCGGAGACCAGACTCGGCCTGCTGCTCTCAGCTCACAAGCTCACTGGCCCAGATCTTTGGGAGCCCCTGCATCACTAGGGGGCCTCAGGGACCCTGGGCTCAGGCGGGTATCAGGTATCTTCTCTGAGAACCCCAAGCTTCTGCCAAAGCACTTCACTGTGGCTGGGCTCCGCACACAGAGGAGACTGGGCCACGGAGAAGGCAGGCCAGGGGCTGGGCGATGGGAGGGAGGGAACGCTGTGCAGGGAGGTGGCAGAGGACAAGGAGACCTGGCCTGCACTTGGGACCCTAACTTACCATCTGGGGGAGCAGGCAGAGGAGGAAAGACTGGAGAGGGCAAGAAGAGCAGAGTTTGGAGCAGGAGGCCCCGAGCCCTCCTACAAGGAGCTCGGGCCCTGCCACAGGCTTGAGTGTGGGGACTGTGGGCTGAGGCCCTGCGGAAACCTCCCAGCTCAGGGCTCTGGGGCGGTGGCCCAGTCCAGGCACTGGGAGAGCAACTCCCACAGGGCAGAACAGGCCACCCCGGCGCCAGGGGTGCAGCAACAGCCAAAGGTGGCGGCTGAACAACTTGTCAGCATCAGTGTAGGGGTTCAGCATCACTTATCCAAGTCTGTCAGGTCTTCTAGTCTCAGCCAGACGCATGGGCTCCAGGATTCCATCATTCATCTGCCTACTCATTCAAGGAACATATTCTAGTTGCCCTTCCTTTGCCGCCTCCCTAGCCCCCATTCCCACTGACTCTTGCCTGGGGCTCTTCCACCATCCATGGGCCGTGGATATTATTCCCTGTGGACCATCCCTTGTGTCAGTCAATTCATCCTGGCCACGTGTCTGACCTTTCACATCTGCTCCTGACACCCCAGGTGGAGAAACTGACTTCTCACCTTGTAGACGGTCATTTCAGGTACTGGTTCACCAAGTTCTCTCCCTGCCAGGCCGTAACATTGCCAGAAACCTCATGGTTACAGAGAACTGACAGTCCTCAAACATTACACTTGTACCACACTGAAGGATTATTTGATTAAACTTAAAGGAAAAAAGGGAACCAACATGAACGGAACACGTACTCTGGGTCAGGCCTTTTCCTGATTAGCTTACAGCCCCCCAAAGTTGGTATAATCCTGTCAACAGCAAACGTAGCTAATATTTATTATTGGCTACTGCTATGGTCTAGGCTTTGTGCGAGGTAATTTGCAGATGAAGAAACAGGCTCAGAAGGGATAAGTGCTTTACAACTTGCCTGGTGTCACATAATCAGAGGGTGGCAGCACTGATGTTCAAGCGGGTCTGGTGACCCCTGCCACTTTCCACCTGACATCCCAGAACAGACATGGGCCATGTGCCATGGGGATCCATTTGAGGGAAGAGAATATTTGGTTTCAAGGAAATGCTGGGGCTGGGGCATCCTTCTGGGGGACTTCCTGTACTGACCTCTGCCCTCCTGAACTGCAGGCTCCTCCTGGCCCAAATGATACAGGCTTTTCCCCTTCTAGGCTTTCACTGAAGTCAGGCACATTCTTCCGTAAGCGCCCCAGGGGCAGAGGTCCCCTTCCTCTCTCTGCTTCCCTCCTCGCTCTGTCTTCCACCTGACCTGGAGAACAGCAGAGGTAGAGAGATACAAGGTGTTTCATAAATCCTTATAGTTTTATTACTGACCACTTTGATGTTTACCAAAAAAACTTATCATTTTGGTACGGATGAGTAGGGCTATTCTATTTTATAGAAGAGAATCTGAGGCCCAGAAAAAACAAATTGGCTGCAAAGAAAGGCAGCAGTAGAGGCCCCGAGGGTTCCCTGTGTGTGTGCTCACAGCGCAGGCAGGCCGGCACTGCACACAGGGTGACCAGCTGCGGTGACAGCCTTGGTGGAGTTGCCCGGGGCAGGGGCTCCATCCCAGCAGGGAAAGTGGAGTTTCCTTCCTCGAAACCTCTGGCCAGGTCAGCTGTGAAGACCAGAGCAGCTTCTTGAGTGGTGACCAGGCAACCCCAGGAGGGAGGGAGGGAGTGAGGGAGGGCGAGTGGAGAATCCATTTTGTCACTGCAAAGCCTGGTCACATCGGAGAGGACTGTTGTGCATCCTCTTTGCCTCTCCTTGCCATGTTCTGTGTAAGAACTCTGATGGAGATGGCTGGGCAGGTGCTCTGTGTCATCTGCTCTTTCTCATCTCCCAGTGGGGCCCGGGAGGGGTGAGAAGGCCTGCAATTGACGGGACCGGAAGATGGATGCTTTTCTCACTCTCTACTCCATCCCTAGGCCACCTCATCCACTCCTGTTGTTTCGTTACCACCCCCACCAGTGGCTCTCATCCCTGGCTGCATGTTAGAACCACCTGAGGGGCTTTTAAAAAATGCTGATGCCAAGCCCTGCCCCAGACGGAACAAACCAGAATCTCTGGGGTTGGGCCCAAGTATCTGAATTTGTTAAATGCTTTTGTGTCGTCAGGGTTGAGAACCACCAATTCATCCTCCGATCACACTTTCTTCCAACTTCGATCTCTCTCCCAAGCTCCCCACCTGCTCCCTGGACATCTCCTTTTGTTTCCTCCTGGAATGCCTCCAACTCAACTTGCCTAAGTCACGTGCACAATATGGACAACCCACACGTCATGCCACCTTGAAGCCTGTTTCTCCTCCAGGGCTCCCTGTCTTAGTGAACTTGACCCGCGCCATCCAGTGGTGCAAGCCAGAGACCGGAGGGCAGCCCTGCCTCTCTTGTCCGTATTCTTCATGCCTAATCCTTCACTGTGAAGATCTCATCAGCAGCTGTAACAGAGAGATCCAAATAGCCGTGCCCAGGCAAAATAGAAGCTTACCTATTTTTTACATAAAAGTGTGGGTAGGAAATTCAGGGCTGGTGTGGCCACTCCATAATCACGGGGGGGCCCAGGCTTCCTCTCAATCACGTGTCTTTGCTCTTCTTCATAAGCAGCTTTCTTCTCTTTGTCCAAGATGGTTTCTCTAGTTCCCACCGTCACGCCCCCATTCCAGCCAGTGGGAAGGGGCAAGGAGGAAGGGGAGGTCATGGCCCTTCCTTTAGGGCACAAATTGGATGTCATTCACATCACTTCTGCTCACATCACACTGAGTGAACATCACATTGACCTGAACTTAGACACAGGCTCACACCTGGCTGCAGGGAAAACTGGGAAATGTAGTCCTATGGATTTCATCTCCTCAGATGATCTCGGGTTCCTCCACTTCCTCTTCCACCATTCCCTTAGTCCAAACCATAATCTCCTACCTCACCTACTGCAATAGCCTCCCAGTTGGTCTCCCCACATCCTCCAACCTGGTTTTTCCTTTGCATCCTGAGTGATTTGGTTTAAATGCAAATGAGACCTGATCACCTGTTTAGCAGCTTCCCACTGCCTCAGGATATAGTCCCTCATGATCTGACCTGGTCCTCTGGCCTCAGATCAAGCCTCTCTCCCTTGCTGTCTGTCCTCCAGCCGCACTGGTCTGAGGCCAGTGGGTTGAGTGCAGGTGGCTCCAACTCTCCATTCATGGTCCTTGCTCTTGTTGCTTTCTCCGCTGCAGTATCCTCTCCCCACCCGACTCCCCACATCCCCCCACTCCCAGCCCCATCAGATCTTGTCCCTCAGATCTAAGGTAAGTGGACTCTTTCTCTGGAAAGCCTCTCTGACCTAGTGGATAAGATCAGGCCACTTGTTACATAGACTTATGGTACCTTATCTTTTATTTCAATATCACAGGTTGGATTATGTTATTTGTGTGATCATTGCTTAACTTCTGTGCACACCATCTGACTGTAAGCTCCAGGAGGGCAGGGACTGTTACAGCCCCCATGCCTGGCATGGTGCCTGGCCCATAGCAGGTCCTCATGAAATGTTGGTTGCCTGGGTGAACTGTGAGGCAGGGGAAAGTGTGAAGAATGACTGCCAGGTCTCTGGCTTACCACGGAGATGAATGTGGTGCCGTTTGTGCAGACAGGGCCCTAGGAGGTGGGTGTAGATTGGGGCAGGATCCTGTGTTCAATGTTGGAAATCCTGGGCCAGGGATGTCAACTAAGCTCTTGGATAGTGACCCTGGACTTCCGGGGAGATGTCCTGCTTGAATCAACTGACATTGGATTCTCCACCTGGCTCAAGGTTATCGTGGGTCAAGGAGGCCAGAAAGGCAGCCATTTGGGGGGTAAAGATAGGGGTCCTGGTCTTGTGTCCAACTTCAGAGGAGAGGAACTGGGAAGGAAGTACCAGAAAAACCCTCTACTGCAATTTTCTTTACTGAGTTCTCTTTTTGGAAGGGACTGTTTGAGCCCTTTGGTTGTCAGGGAAGCTGAGGTTCTGAGCAGCAAGCACAGTGAGCTTGGGAGGGCTGGAACCTGCACTCCCTCACCTGTGTGACAGGGCACACTTCTCCCCTCCGGCTCCACACCCACGAGCAGCCTAGTTCAGCAAACACGTACGTGTTGTCTACTGAATGCCAGAGCCCTGGGGATCAATCATGATGGTGGTGGCAGTAGCAGAGTAGTGTAGCTACTGTTTATAGCGTACTCATACCAGACACTACCGAGGCACTATATATTGAAACACATTTAATCCTTTCAACAGCCCTGTGTGTCATTATTTTTCACATTTTACAGCTGGAGAAGCCAAAGCAACAAAAACGTCAAAACAAGATCACAGCTACTTGGTGGCAAAAAGAAGAAAACTATAGCCCCTTTGCTTAAAAACGCTTAGAGGTGCGGGATTATTTTGTAATAGTGAGGCTAGCTATTATCACTACCATTAGATAGATGGGGGAAACGATCTGGTGAATATAACACTTCCTAGCTGCACTAATTCTCTCTGCCTTTCTCTAGCCCTTTCCCTTTTGTACCTGTTAGGACTAATCCAGTTTTCCTCGGAAGACACAAAACTGGTTTTAAGAAGACAGGCAACTGATGGGCTGGCTGCATTTCAGTGAAAGGTGATGGGTAACCATTGTCAAGGTTAACTTTCATCACACTGGTGGAATAATACCCCTTCACAGAGCTTGGTAGTTTAAAAAGTTCCTTTATAGAACTTAACCCTGTGAGATAAATAGTATCATCCATGAGTCACATATGACTCTGAGAGGTTAAGTGACTTGCTAGGATCCTGGGGCTGGTAGGTTGTGGATAGGACAGAAACTTAAACTTTGTTCTCCAGACCCCCTGTCCAAAGCAGTCTGTCTGAAGTCACTTCATATCAATTCCGCCTGCATCACCTTCTCCAAGTGTCCAGATTTGTTCCCACTTAGGTCTTTCATTTTCCTTTTGCCTTTCCCCACCAGGTTGTTTAAAATCTGCTTCTGCTAAGTTTCAATGGCTCCATGGATGAATCAGCTAATTCATGCTGAAGTGTTAATGACTGATAATGACACTCAATATATTCCCTCTCCAGAGAGTTTTACATTTTAAAACATTGAATAATAACAATAACAAAAGATCCTCTTACGGGTTCTGCCTCTTGGAGTTTTCAAAAAGAGTTACCATTCATTTATCTTATTGTTTTCCTCAGATCCAGACCATCACTTTTCCTTCTGTGGCCACTGCCTTAGTTCAGTTCAGCCCTTCAACATCTGTCCTCAGGACTGCTGAAGTAGGTTTCTAACTACCTACTCAGTGCCTCCCTTACATCCTCTGTCCAGCTGCCCAAATGATTCTGTTTAGCATCCCTTGATTTAAGCCCTTGCCTGGCTCTGCAACCTCCACAGATAAATCCAATCTCTTGATATAGTTCTTCCTGCACCTTGTGCAGGGACATGTCCCTGGGTAGTCAGCTGTCAGTCTCTGCGCCACCCAATTTCAGCAAAAACTGCCAACCTCTCCAAGTGAGTCTTTTCAAGCTCCTTTCAGTGGGTTGAGGTGAGGGAAGTGCCCTTCTCTACCTGCCTTCCCTTGGGAACCCCCAACAAATGCATCCTCAGTAATTTGAACATCTCTTCCTTACCCCCTCTCATATAGCCTGGAAGTGGTGGGAAGATGTTGGCTAAGCAGGTTTGAGGCTCTTCCCTTGGCAAGTCCTTCAGAGACAATCTCTCTGAATAGTTTCTCAAGGGGGTAGGGAGTGGGCAGTGGTGGGAATGCACAGGAGGGTTTTTAATGTCACAATGATGAGGCAATGCCACTAGCATTTAGACCTGGAGACTGGACTAATGCTTAATGGTTTGAGTAGCAATGGACAGCCTGGCAATAAAGAAGAAGTATCCTAACAAGAATGCTCACAGTGTGGGGTTATGTGGCACCAGTACGGGCTAGAAGCAGCATTGTGACCCAGATTAGAATGCAGGTTCTCTCCCCATCACACGAGAGCTCCCTGCACTGTATACTTCCACTTCCCCCCAAAAGAAAATGCATCCCAGTGGAGAGATTTTTGTGCAGCACTGAACAAGAAGATCGCCCAGAGGATAGAGGGCCTTTCCTTGTGATCTCACTTCCTGTGGTCATCTGAGCCAAGTGAGGCTGGACAAGCTGCCCCTTAGTAGTGCAGCTGGCACAGCCCCTGGATATGGGTGATGGTTTCTCGCTTCTTCGTCCAGGTGATTACAGCTCTGAGAGGTCGGTGGGTCCATCCATCCTTTCCAGACAGGACCACCTCCCTTCCTGGGAGTGAGCAGTGTGTGTGTCAGACATTTTTAAGTGCCTTGTTGGGGGAAGCCTCCAGTTCTGCTCGGCACCATATTGATGGGAAGAAGGCAGCTGTCCCTCCACCTTGGAGATGCTGAAAGGAGAAACAGGGAACACACAAAGACTCCAATTTGTTTGTTATTTGGATTGTTACAGGGTTCCTCCTCCAAAAGCTCTAGGCTCATTAAGGAAAAACAGTGACTTATTCCAAGACACTAAAACCAGCCAAGTCGAGGCCAAGACAGTGGGTGGCAGAAGGGCAGAAAGGAGTGCAGTTGAGGGAAGAGCAGAAAAGTTGGGAGACCCGCGTGGGGTATGTGGCTATCACCGGGCTTACAAATATTCATCTATGTCACCAACTCCATTTGCCAAGCTCACCAAGGCAGGCATCCCCGTGGCCATCTCCACCTCAGATACCACCTCCACGGTCACTCGCCCGACTCTCTCGCCACAGTCTGTATCTCTATCTCCAACAGCGTCTTGACTCTGGGTCAGATTAACCCCTGGTCCACTGACCTCCTTCCAGGTTCTCTTTCTCATGTTGGAAAGAGCTCAGGATGGTGCAGGGCTACATCTGAACAGAAGACCTTCCCACAGCAGGGAGGGGAGAGTCCGCTTGCTCTGGGCTTTGAGAGGGATTCAGCCCGGGTCTTTGTAGCTGCTTCTAGAAGCCAGCATGCCTCAGAGGTGTGGGACTACGTTACCATTTTAAGGAATCCTACTGGTCTTTGGATTCTTTGAGGTGAATCCTATTTTCAGAGATCTGTGGGCTCATGAGGCACTGTTCGGAAGAATCTGTAGCTGGGACCAGGGCTCAGTCTAGAGGTTAGTTTGTAGCTGGGACAGGGGTGTCCTCTGAGACTGGAATGGGGACCTAATTTGAGACAAGTTCAGGGTTCAGTGTCCAGCCCAGGTCAAAGGGCTGACTGGGATTGAGTCAATTTTCAGGGTAGAAGTAGTGTCAGGTGCCCATTAATTGAACCTTTGTCTTATATCCAGAATTCTCACCAAGTACCACCATTTTACTCTGGGTCAATTCATCTTCTTAAGGGATTCCTCCATCCTCTGACCCCTCACCACATCCTCCTTTTAGCCCTGAGTCTCCTGGGGCTCAAGACCCAACCACACTCCTGCTCTAGGGTATGGACTTCAGAACAAGATGGAATATCTTCTGAAACCCAAGCACTGCGCGGCCTGAGCCTGCCTTTGGAGGGGAGGGCAGAGCCAGGCCTGGGGCCCAGCCAGGCCTGGCAGCTGGATGGCCAGCTGTAATGGGATTAGGGCCAGCCACGCCCACCCTTTGCCTGTAACCCCAAGCCCCTCCCTCCCTTTCTCCTCTGCTCCTGATTAGGATGCAGCCCTTGGCTCTACCTACCCAGCCAGCCTCATTGTCTTCGGCCAGTGCCAGCGCCTAGGAACCCTCACAGGGGAGCCCTTTCCCACTGCCATCCTGGCCTCTCCCCCTGCCCCCCAACTCTGAGCACCAGCATCACTTGTGTTTTTATCTCTGCAAAGAAGTCAACACCGTGGAGCCAGCTGGTCTCACCAGATTCTCCCAATGACCCGGTTCTGAGAGTCTCTTCTGAAATTCTGGGCCTCCTCTGCAAGATTCCTGGGTCCTAGTCTCAGCAATTCTCAGATTACTTTCTGAGATTCCAGAGTTCCATTCTGGAATTCTTCAAGGCCTGGAGTCCATTCTAGGAATCCATGAGTTCTAGAGTACAAGGATTTTATGGGTCTCAGACCATTCATCGTAGGCTAGAATTTGGTTACTGTGGGACAAAGGGGTCTTGTGGTTCCAGAAATGGAGACTGTGGTCATGAATCAGGGTGACAGAGGTTGGAAGATGATGAGGGCATGGAAGTTGCATTTTTATTCTCTTTAAATGAGAACTTCTGAAGAGCACAGAGAGAAATGAAACCTCTGCCTGGGAAGAGGGAAGGTGGGATCCACTCACTTATTCAACAAATATTGTCCAACCCCTTTAGGTGCTGGAAATAGAGCAATGAGCAAAGAAAGACCCTGCCCTCAAGCAGCTTCCATTCTCTTAGGGGAGACTAATATTAAACAAATAGACAAATAATATGCAACATGTCAGATATCAGATAGTGATAAGAGCTACAAAGAAAAAGAGGGAACAAAGGAATTATTAATACTTTATTGTATTTATTCTGTGCTAGATACTGTTCTAATGCTTTATTTATTTATTTAGTTTTGGCTGCACCATGAGGCATGCGGGATCTTAGTTCCCCGACCAGGGATCCAACCCAGGCCCCCTGCAGTGGAAGCACAGAGTCTTAACCACTGGACCACCAGGGAAGTCTAATGCTTTAAATATATTAACTTATTTACATTCATAATAATGTTAATAAGTAGATGCTACTGTTTAGTCCCACTTTATAGATGAGGAAACTGAGGCACAGAAGGTTAATTATCTGTCCAAGTGGCAGAGCCAGGATTGGAACTCAGCAGTCTGGCTCCAAAATCTGCGCTTAACCAGCGTGTTATCATGCAGAGTAAGGGTATGCACAGTGATGGAGTGAGGATGCTATCACACAGGGAGGGCAGTGACATTTGACCAGAGCCTTACAGATGGCAAGGTGGCAACGCATGTGCATCTCTGGGGAAGGACACTCCCCTGGGGAGTAAGCCAGGTTCCGTTTCCACTATGGAGGACACATGTTCTCTGTGCTTCGGGGCTGGAAAAAGGCTCCCATTGGGATCTGGTGGGAGGGGTAAACTCAGAAAGATGCTTGCCTCTGTGGTCATAAACGACCTGATTGCCCATCCCAATCAGATTCCCCTGCATCCTCTCCTCCCTGGTCGTGCAGACGGGTCCCCTCCTTTCCAAAGAAGTGTCCCCAGAATGCAAAGGAAAGAGCTAAAATAGACAATCCCATGTGACAGGACTAATCAGCCTGCTAATTATGAGTAATTAGAAACACCTCCCCGCCTTGTCAGGCCCTGGGTGGCCCAGTGTGAAACAGAGTGATGACTTAATCCTCCCGGGAAGGAAGGGGGAGCGGTGGGCAGAGGTACGGGGGAAGGTGACCAAGCATCGCCAAGCATCCCCACACACCTGGCCTCCTGATGCTGCTCTCAGTCTGTCCCGCCTGCATACATAGGCAAGTCAGCATGGAAAAGGGAGCACTGGGGACATTGGGATCAAGCTGAGTGAGCTTGAGTCCTGACTTTGCGATCGTGCCAGCAGCATCTTTGGACAAGTTACTTCACCTCCCTGAGACTTGGTCTCTTCATGTGTAAACCTGGGGTATTCATCATCCCTAATCACACAGCTTTATGGCAATTCGAGGAGCTGGTAAAATAACCAAACATGGTGCCTGGTAAACAGTAAGTGCTCAATAAATGGTAGTGTTTATTGTTGTTCCAACTCTGTCATCTGTTGCCTTGGATGACTTGAAAAAGTACTTTCCTTTCTCTAGCCTTGGCTTCCTCACTTGTACAACGGAGGTAGGAGTTGGTGACTCACTTATTCAATCAAAAAATATTTTCTGAGGACTGACTTCATACCAAGCACTTGGATGGAACAAGACTGACACAGGCTCTGACCTCAGAGAGCTTTGGTCAATAGGGTGTTCCCACCCCATCCCTCACATTCAGTCTCCAGGTGATGTGGACTACGGTAGACAGGATTGTAAGGTCCCCTGGGGTACAGGCCCACACAAGCTCCTCCTCTTGGATGTGGACAGGACCTAGAAATATAATGGGATTTTACTTTCCTGGTTAGGCTAGTTATGTGGCAAAGGGGAAAGGGATTTTGCAGAGGTTGTTAAAGTCCCTAAATGCATTGACTTTAAATTTGTCAAAAGGGAGATTATCCTGAGAGGGCTTGAGATAATCAGATGAGCCCTTTAAGAGAGGGTCTAGAACTCAAAGACAGAGGCATTAGTCTCTCTCCTGTTGGCCTTAAAGAAGCAAATTGCCACGTGGTAGAGAGGGCCAGATGGGGCCCTAGAAGCTGAGGGCCTCAGCCCCAAAATCATGAGGAACAGACTCTGTCAACAACCTTGGAAAAAGACCCCAAGCCTCAGACGAGACCCCAGGCCTGACTGACACTTTGATTGCAGTCTTATGACACCCTAAGCAGGGGATCCCCCCACTGCACTCCTGCCCTAGGGAAACCGTGACATAATCAGTGTGCGTTGTTTTAAACTGCTAAGTTTGTGGGAACTTGTCACCCAGCAATAGAAGCCTGATCTACAAACCCTGCCCCTGAGTGCATGCAAGGCCTTGGGTCAGTGCCATCCTGCTGGCTCCAACTATCTTCCCAGCCCCTGCTCAGGGCCTAGAGCCCTCAGTGCCCCAGTGAATTCCCCGCAGACAATGCTCCCATCAGCCATGGCAAAGAATTGTTTCATCAGCTGCCAACCTGCTCCCAAAGTTGGTCGTCAAAGAATGTTCTATTTGCCCTACTTTTAATATAATTATCAGCATCATTTGCACAACACCGTGTCAGGGCTCAGCCTGTCACAGGCCCCCGATTATCCCGAGCTGCTTTTCTGGGAACGGCTGTATCCATGCCTCACGCTTGCCGCCTCCTCCCACATGAATTATCTGTAATTTCCACACCTCCGTGCTTGCTTGCTGAGGTCCTTTGTAAAAGCAAGGACTTGTGCTGGGCCGGGCGCACTGTGATTTTCAAGGCAGCCAAGTCAGGCTCTGAGGAAACTGAAACAAGAGCAAGTGGAACCTGGCCATGACTGTGGGACCTGCAAGGGGGGAGGGGAGGGCAGGCAGAGGGGGTGTGGGTGTCCACCCCAACAGGAGCTGGAGCCAGACTGAGGGCAGTGAGCTAGCACCTAGCAATCAGAGGGCAAGGCGTGAGCAATACGGCTCTCGAACACACACAATGTGGCCCGTTTGTAGGATGCCCAGGAGGGGGCCTTTCTTGCAGCAGCAGAATTCTACACACCAACTCCAGAGTGTGCTGAAGATGTTGGAGAGGATGGAGGTGGGGGAAAAAAAGAAAGCCCTGTGGATAGAGGAGAATTGGAAATGGAATGGAAATAGCACATTCTCCTTCAACCAGAGTTCCCTGCAGGGTATTCAGCTCCCAGGGGTAAACAGCTGAGTCCCCTGGAGAGGGGACTATGGAAGGTGGATGGGAAACGTTGCTCTCTGAGGAGAACTGCCTGACAGCAATGAAGCTCTGCTGCTGCAGAGTGGCCCACTGGCTGGTTCAATTCTGCAAGAGAGAGAACACCTCTCTTGGTAGAGACGATGTACTTTCACATGGCAGATCTTTGGAAGGTGCCCTTGTGTATGTGCGTGAACACGCTTGGACCCTATGTGAATGTACATTTGGGCATACACAATGGATAGAAATGCACATGTGCGTGTGTGCAGAGTATAGTCGCATGCAGCAGTATGTGTATTTGGGTGTATGCTTCTCCGGGCCAGAGGCTGCATTTGAGTATTTATGTACATGGGGGAAGAAGACAGGGCATTTGGCTCTTCATATGTATCCCTCACTTTTACCTCTTTTGGTACCTACTCCCATTACATCCACACGTTCCAGCTCCCGGGAAGTGTATCTTCCCTTTTAAGAGTTATGGTTCAGGGGACAGAACTCAGTCAGGACTTGAAGTCCAGAGACCTGGTATGTGGCCCCATCTCTGCTACTAGTTAGCCTTATAACTTTGAGCCAACCATTCCTGTTCTCTGAGCCTCCTTTGCTTCCTCTGTGAAATGGGGTGCTTAACGAGTCAAGTCTGCACTTAGAATTTAGGATTCCAGATCCCTGTCCCCCTGGTCCCTTCCCGCTGTTCTGACAGTCCTCCCCTTTCTCAGCCTTATCCACTGCCGTGCCCTGTGGGGGACGGAACAGAGAGGACTTGGGACTCCTCAGCTCTGAGGAGCTCCCAGGAAGCTCTGAAGACAGGTCCCCCTTCCTTCTGTACTCCAGGTTTCTGGTGAGGCAGCTTCAAGTATTCTAGAGCTTCTGGAATACAGTTTGAAAACCATGGATCTAAATAGCCTGATGTTCATTGCCTTGGTTTCTTAGAAAATTCCAAGGGTCCGTGGGGTAGCTGAAAAGGCTCTGGAGGGTATTGGTTTATCTGATGAGGATGCTGCCTCCGGGTGAGTGGGCACGGGGCCTACTTCTGGAATGGTGCTCGCCCAGGGGAGGCCAGGCCCTGCTACCTGGAATGCCCCTGCAGCCTGCGTATGTGCGGGAGAGGGGACCTTTATGAGGCAATGGGCCTGGCCTCGTACCTTCATGGGGCTGAGCCTTCCAAAGCCTCCCTGCTGCTCACCCTGCTGTGTTTCTGGGCCTTCCAGTGGGCACTCCCTGATGCACCTGGGCCTTCTCAGAGCCTGCCTGGCTGTCTGACTCCAGCACAGATGCAGGAGGTGACCAGAGGGCCTTCAGAATCAAACTTTCCCCAGAGCTGCACAGTCTAGAACTCTGGCTCCCACTGGCTTGGGTGAGAAGTGACCCAGGGTCAGCATTTTGCTCCTCCATAGAAAGAAACCCATACTCCATAGACTGCCATTCAATGAATGCCCAGGACATTCCCCAAATATGAATTAAATGGGCAAATGCCCGTAAGGCAGCTATTTCGCATCCTTTTCATGTCCTGGAGCACATAGAAAACAAAAACGTTTGTGTACAGCTCCCAGAGGAAGTAGAAGAGGCTGCTTATGGTTACCAAGGGCTCTGAGGGACAGCACCTTGGCACGCCTCTCATGGCTTCTGGACATATGAGCATGCCACCTTGGGACGTACACAGGTAAAGCATTTAGCAGAGGGCCTACGGCAGCGGTTCTGAGCCTTGGCTACACACTACAATCCACTGGGGGGCTTTTAAAAAAATATTTTTGGCCAGGCCTCACCACAGACCAACTGTCTACTGATCTTGGTGGTGAGGCCCAGGCATGGGTACATTTTTTTTTTTCAATGAATTTATTTATTTATTTTTGGCTGCGTTGGGTCTTCGTTGCTGCGCGCGGGCTTTCTCTAGTTGTGGCGAGCGGGGGCTACTCTTTGCTGCGGTGTGCAGGCTTCTCATTGCGGTGGCTTCTCTTGTTGCAGAGAACGGGCTCTAGGGCGCACGGGCTTAGTTGCTCCGCGGCACGTGGGATCTTCCCGGACCGGGGCTCAAACCCGTGTCTCCTGAATTGGCAGGCGGATTCTTAACCACTGCGCCACCAGGGAAGCCCCCACGGGTACATTTTTACAGCTCCCCAGGGATTCTGTAGCGCAGGAGGGTTGAGAAGCCCTGGCTCAAGACACGGTGAACATTCAGCAAATGTCAGCTATTTACAATAAAAACTCCTTGGCGTCCTCGAATGTGCTGTTCTCCCTGCCTGCGCAGCTGGGCTGGTGTGGCTGGAGCGGGGTGGGGGCCAGGAGTCACGGAGGGAAGTGCTGTTCAGGAGAGAGGAATGCTGGGTAGGGCAGCCTGGCATCCATCTCCCTCAGCCACATCTCAGAAAATTGAATTAAAATCCATCTTTTTCGGCGGCTGCCTGCTTGGCTGGCTGGCTTGTGGAAGCGAGCTGAGGCAGTGAGCACCTCAGGGCAGGAAAAAGCTGTTGAGGAGATGCCCCAGCCTCCCACCCTAGGGGAAAGAAGGCAACTCAAGGGGTCCTCTGGAAGGAGACCATTCCCAGGGGTGGTCCCTCGGCCTCCCGTCTCCCTCAAGCCAGGCAGGCAGGGTGAGGAGGGGCTGGCTGTCTTGGAAGAAGAAGGAAACTCTGCTCCTGTCCTTGGGGAGGCTCAGTCTGGGGGACCAGACCTGGCATAGCTCCTGCTCAAGGAGAAGCAAGATTGTTTGGAGAGACCAAAGCCATATGCCTGGATGGGCAGAGAACGGTCTGGGGCATGAAAGCCCAGCCTGTTTCAGCATGATAGGGGTAACCCACTAGGTAGAACTACACTAAATTGGGCACATGGACACAAGCTTTAGTCCCTAGTCTGAAAAGTGTGTCCTTGGGCTAGTCCTGTGGCCCCTCCGGGCTTGGGCACTTCATTCATAGAGAAGGGGACTAGCCAGCCTTCCTGGATCCCAGCTCTGATGATGTTCATTCCTGTGCCTCATCCAGGCTGATGCTACTAGGTACGGCTGGGATTAGAAGCCGTCTACAAGGACTGCAACACCTTGGAGAAAATTAGAGAGGTGCCCTGTCCAGGACCAGCTAGAAAAAGCACCCCTTTTGGTGAACTCTGCATTCCTGGCTTGGTGGGAAGTGGGCAGAGCAGGAGCTGGATTTCCACCCCTACCTGCCCCGTGCAGGGAATGGACTGCACAGTGGGACCTGGAGCCCTGACTGACCCCTAGCTATGGTCAGCTAAGAGCCCACCCTCTGGCTAGGGACCTTGCAGCAAAGGGAGAACAGGTGAAGGGAAGGGGTGTGAGCAGAGGACGGCGGGTTCATTCCTGTCCACTGGCTGCCCAGGCAGAGAGGAAGGGGTGCCCAACCTGCTCACTGCCCACACCAAGACATACATCCGGGACACAGAACAGAGGGCAGGGGATCCAGAGCCCAGAGAGGGACCTGGAGTATGGAAAAGGGAATAAACCTGGAAATGAAGGCTGACTCAGAGCCAAGGGTCCTCATCCGGCCGCCCGACCATTGACATTCCCAGGGACAGGTGGCCTGTTGCAGGTGACTCTGATTTCCACCCTTCCTCACACTTCATGCCTCCAACGACCCGTGCCCCATGCTCCTCTCCTGACTCAGAGATTGCCGCAGCCCCTCCTTCCCCCTCACGACGTTTCACAGTTTACAGAGCACTTTCACACACAGCATCTCATTTGATCTTCAGATACCCGGGCTGGAGACAGATGAGAGTAGGCTCCCAGGGGTCATGGCAACAATCTAGAAAGGGGTGTACCCAGGACCAGAGGGAAGTCCTGTCCATCTTGTCTGTCTGACTCCAGCAAGGCACCAGGCCCTCTTCTTTCCAGAGGGGTCTCACCCTATACTGATACAGAGAAGAACTAACATTCTCCTCCTCCAGGAAGCTTTTCTGGACTGAAAGAAATGTGATCCGTGAAGACCAACAGTGTGGTATACAGAGGGGGGCAGGGTTCACTGTGTAGTAAAGAAAAATCATCAACTCACTGAGCGGACCCAGGGAACTCCTCGCATCTTTCCAGATACTTCCTTCGTTTTCGTTATGGAGTCCTGCTCCACGCTCCAGTTCTCTCCTCCTCAGCTGGACTAGAATTCCCAAGGAAAGGCTTAAGTCTCTTTCTCTTCCCTCCTCTTCCTTGAAGCTTCCTCAACAAGATGGCCACACCCAAAACTCAGGCCCACAGGGAAGCTGAACAATGACTTGAATAAGGAAAGACAGAGCCTGGTTGCAGAACTGTGGATGGGGGTATGGAGGGAGCCTTGGGATGCTGACACCTGGGGTAGTGACCAGAAGCTGTGAGCAGGGGCAGGTGGGAGCAATGAGTTGGCTGGTGGGAGAGGGTAACTGTCCTCTGTTGGGCTTTGGCTCCACCACCAACTGGCTACATTGCTTTGACCTGTTTAGTTCCCCACATTAAGCCTCAACTTATCCATCTGTACTAGGAGGAGGCTGAGTGGTACTACAATAACAGTAGCAATAGGTATTAATTCATTAGTGAGGAAATAAAATCAGTGAAAACCTACTTTGGGATGTGTGTACCATTCTTGTTTAATGCTGTTGTTACGAGGTGGGGGGTAGGTACTATGATTCCCATGTACAGGGAAGAAGTTGAGGTTCAGAGATGCCCAGTCCCCTGCCCCAGCTCACAGAGCTAGCCCTGGCACAGCAGGGACTGAAGCCAGGCAGTCTGACTCCAGAGCACTGTCATCTTAAGTTGCTGTAGGCCGCCCCGGTAAGGCCCCCACCTCCCTTTTCTGGCCATAGAGGCGTTTTCTAGGGGATCACATTTGAAGACATCCAGGCAGGTATCCTGGAGCTAGCTGACTTTCCCAGGCCAGGGCTGTGTGGGCAAAGAAAATCCCAAGGGGAGTCTGGGACTTGCCCTGTGAGGAAGGCTTCCTGGAGGAGGAGGAGCTGGCTCACACAGGGAATCAGGAGGACGTGGGAGGGAGAAGGCAGAGGGTTTCTCGCTCTGGGTACCTTGGGAGGGTTGAAAGGAGGGCGGTAAGCGAAGGCCCGACGCTGAGCCCCGGAAGCCGAACTACAGAGGGGAATTGTTGCCTCCTCATCCTCCCCGCCAGGTCTCTGCGCCGAAGCTCCTGCTCCCATGTGCGGCGGGCAGGGTCCCGCTCCCCTTCATCCCCGGCCTAACCCCTCCCCCGGGCGCCCATTGGCCTGTACCCCACCCCCAGCCTGAGAAGTGCGCGGGGGAAGGCGGTGGTCGGCCGCCTCCCTCCTGCCCCCGGCCTGCCTTCGCGGCGGAGGCGGCGCCTCTCCCGCAGCGCAGACCCAGCTGGGCGGGCGCGCCGCGCAGGGCGGGCGAGGGCAGGCGGGGGGCGCAGCGCTTGGGCCCCGGGCGGCGACTGACGGCGGCAGCGGCGGCTCCAGGCGAGCGCGGTCCCCGCGTGCGCACAAGCTCACTCTGCCGCGCAGGGACCCACGGATACCGGCAGCCGGCGGACACACGGACGCGGAGACCCGGGCTCGGCGCGCGCTGCTGAGCGCACACGCTCTCCGTCCTCGGGCGGCTCGGGGCGCGGACTCGCCGCTGCGCGCCCTCCGCGCGGAGTCTGCCCCGGGCCGACCCGCAGCCCGCGGCCCCGCGGCGAGGCCCCGCTGTGAGCAGGTAAGGGCCGCCCCGCAGCCCCTGCCCCTCTAAGCCCTGTCCGCCCTCCCCCGACTCCAGAACCTTCGCCCCTTGGGGACCACGGAGCCCCTCCTCCAGCTCGGCTGTCTCCGCAAGCAGCGTCCTTCACCGACGGAGAGCGGGCCAGGGCCAGAGCGGGGCCAACCTCCCGAAACCTAAATGTAGCTGTCTCCCGCCGCTGCTCCCATCCTGCGCGACTGTCTGATACCCTCCCTTTCGCCGCCCCCCCCCCCACGCCCTCCCAATATCTGGGATCATGCTCAGGGGCGACCGATCTTTGCAGCTCGCAGGGGGTGGGGTCAGCTAGCTACCTCGTGCCCCTCTCCGTGCCAGAGGGAGGACCAGGGGCAGGGAAGGCACTGCGGCCGGAGGGACCCACAGGGACCTGTCTCCCTACTCCCAGGGCAGACGGACGCGGCTAGGCGAAGCTGGAGGGTCCCCAGGGGGCTGGGTACCGCAGTCCTCACGGGATTTGAGGGGTGGGCAAGCGATGTGCTGTGTAGAGGGTGGAGTATGGGCCGGCGGAGAATGTCCCCCTGTAGTGACACCTTCGGGATTGTTCAAAAGCGTCGTCTCTCGGTTTCCCGCGGCGCAGAGAGGTGGGGGTCCGGATGCCTGGGCTTCTGCGGTCCCGCGAGGAAACGCCCCACGGGGGCGTGTGGGAGAAACGCGTTGGCCTCCCCTGGCTGAAGCGGGCTCGCCTGAGATGAGACCTCTGCCCGCTGCCTTAAAGGTACAGGCTCGTGCTCGTGGGAGGCTAGGGCCCACATCCTGGGCAGGCAGGACCTTTGCAGTTTGGGTGGGGGGTGGTCCGAAGGGGCCAGGGTGCCAATGGATGGAGCTAGACGCTCAGGGGAGAGCCCAGCCAGGAGCTGATTGTATTTCACGTGGAGCTGGGAGTGGAAGCTCACCCTGGCCCGTGCTCAGAGCCCCTTTGAAAGCTGCTGGGGGAAGGATGGAGGACCCCTGCTAAATTCTCCAGATGATTTCTATGCTTTTAGTGCAGGTGCTTGTCTCCTTTATCCGCTCCCCCCGCCTTCCCACACACACCAAAAGAAAATACACAGCATTTGGCTTTTCTAGTGAGCAGCACTGCTTGGGGGGCGGCTGGGGGATGGGAGGGGGCTACACAGTCTGTGGAGGGCACCCTGCCTTGGGACCCTCTTGGGCAGAGGCAGACAAGCATTGTGAAGGTCAGGCTAGAGGCTTTGAGAGGCTGTGGGCTTCTGAAGGGGATACAAAACTATGTGTGGGCCTTGGTTGGGGGGCAGCAGCACTCAGATTTTCTCAGGGGCCCAGTCTGAGTTGGTGCTGGGTGCAGGTTGGGTTGGCAGAACCCCCAGTCCCCAGATGAATCTGGGGCTCCTGCTCTCCACTGACTTTGGGGAGGGCAAGCAGAGGTGCCAGTCTGGACACAAGTCAAAATTTGAGTATATGAATTAGAGATAGAACACACTGGGGCAGGCCCTGTCCAGATCTTTCAAACAATTCATCAACAAGTGTGTGTGGGGTGACCAGGGAGGCGAACCCGGTGCCTTCCCTCCCCTGTGGTGGGTAGTTCATCCATGATTCTGTGTCTGGGACAAGACCGTATGATTCTGTTTGCCCCTATGTGCAGTGAGAAGGGCTATCTCTGGGGAGCTTCTTGAAGGACTCTTTCCTACATTCTAAGAACTAATCAGGCTAAAAGATTCATTAAGGTCCTGTTTTGTGTAAGGTTCAGGCTGGCAGGGCGTTGATTGGAGAAACACTTTGGAATACATCCTTTTTCGTGCGGCCACCCCTCTTTGCCATGCTCCTACTTTGGGACACTTCCTCAATTTGTGTTGAATGAACAAAACAAAACAAAATGGGTGTTTAGAGATCAGTATCTACACCTAAGAGGGTAGGAAAGACAAGAGCTAAGGCCATGAGGTGGCTTTCTTCCTGGGGATGTGGCCTCAGGTTCAGTGTCCCAGGTCTCTGGCCTCTTAGGGGTGAAGATTTCATTGACCCAGGGCTGGCAGTGTTAAGCAGAGGACACCTTGTGCTGTCTGCCAGAGGGCAGAACCAAGGTGTGCCAAGCACAGAGCACGAGCTCAGCTCAGTGCCAGGAAGGCCTTGCTTCCCCAAGAGCTACCCAGTGTGGAGCCGACGCTTGGGGTGACAGTGGGTTTCCTGTCTGGGGAGGTATGTGAGCAGAGGTCCCACGCCCCAGGCAGGTGGGACTAGAGGCCCTGGAAGCCTCGGCCACCTCTGAATGGAGGAATCTACAAGTCCAGGGTCTGACTGGTCTGGGCCTAGTGGTCCAGCTGCCTGGCAACATGCAGGCTGGAAACTCTTCAGCTGCGGCGTGTTTGTACTGAGCCCTGGATGCCGTCAGAGGCACATGGTGACAGCCACCTCCACAGTGACACACAGAGAGGGAGTGACACACTGCCGGGGTGGCATAAAGGTTTCCCATGACACCTGCCAGAGAGCTGGGGCAAACATACAACAGCAGAGCACGACATACATACGGACAATGGGACACACCCTCTCACACAGATCTCGACACACCTGGGGACTCAGACGTCTGCCCAACGAAGATCGCAAAGTCTTCCTTAATGAGCGTCCAGATGCACGTTGCATTGAGTGGAGAAAGCGTGTGTGTGTTGTTGCGTGAGGGTGGAACGAGGGTGGGTAGGCTTTTTCTGTAAAGGGCCAGATAGTAAATATTTTAGGCTTTGCTGACCATACACTAGGTTGCAACTGCTTCATCCTGCTGTCGTAACGTAAAAGCAGCCATAGATGATACTTATGCAAATGAGCAGGGCTATGTTCTGATCAACTTTATTTATGGACACAAATTTGAATTTCATACAATTTTCCTGTGTCATGAAGTATGAGCCTTTTAATTTTTTCCTGACCATTTGAAAATTAAAAAACATTTTTGGCTCACTGGCTGTACAAAAATAGGTGACAGGCCAGATCTGACCTGCTGGAAGGGTTTGTGAACCCCTGGGCTGTAGGTTAGCGAAGAGAAGTGGTTTAAGAGGTGGAAGAAGGGAGGGGCTTAGTCCTGGGGGCCCAAGCCGCCCTAAGGGGGGCCTTGGATGCTTCCCTTCACCCTGCCTGGAGCTCAGGGTGCCCATCTATTTAATGCCTGGCCTCAGCATCCTACCTTAGACAGGACTCTGCTGTGTTCATGTGATAAATCTCCTGCACTAAGGACACCCGGAGACAACATTCATGCCTGAAAATGAAAGGACATCGTGTCACTGAGCTCACCAAACAGGTCCTGAGCCCCCATTCCCATTCACTCTCTTTGGCCAGGGGCATGCCCATCTCCACCAGTAGGAAAACCTCAGGGAAACCTGGACATGCCCCTTGTTCCCAGACAGGCTTCAAACTCACGAAGAGAAGGACGAGACCTGAAACAGACCAGGCAGGAGTAAGGGGCTCCTCATCTAGGGCTGGTAGTTCTTAGAGGAGGGTGAGGCCAGTGGAGGTGGGTGCAGCTGGGGTGGGCTTCCTGGAGGTGGTGGTAGGAGGTTGGATTGGCCTTGTGGAATATCTTGACGTTCTCATCCCAGCTCCAGGCATTGCCTTAGCTGTCACCTTTCCCTCGTGAAAAATGGGCATCAGAGAAGGGTGGTTGAGACAAAAAAATAAACATACAGTTCCTTTGCGGGCACTTCCGATGTCCCAGTTTCTGATTTAAGGTCGTGTGGTGAGTCGGGTCCTGCCTTTGGTTTCTTCCTATCCCTCCTGTCTGTACTCTTCTGACACTTCTTTCCTGCCATTTCCCCGGAGGGGTGGGCCAGGGAGACTTTCTTTTCCCACTTGCCCAAGCCTCTGGATTCTGTCCCCCACTTTCCATTCCAGCTGCCCTTCCCTGCCCAGGCCCCCATCACCTCTACCCTGAATCCAGGATAGGTTTTCTGCCTGCGCTTTTCTCGTTCCACTCAGCTCACCAGCCTTCTGAGGAATACTCCCTAAATGGGAAGCTTAGCACTTCACTGCCCTGCTTAACACTCCTCAGTGCCCCCAGCCCTCTCCCATGGAACTAGGCTGCAGTGTCCCTGGCATCCGCAGACTAGCACCAGCCTTCCACCCTCTCGTCCACCCCCAACTCCTGGTATCTTGCTGGGTCCCTCGACACCCCGCATTCACCTTCCTAAACCCGTCCACCTGGCACTCCTCAGGGTTTGAGGGTCCCCACCGCATGCTCTACCTGTGCCAGGTGCCAGGGCACCTGCCAGTCAGAGCTGGCCCACCCTTCCAGGGACTCACAGCTACTCTGGAGGGACTGCTGGCTAGCAGGGGTCAGCGCAGGTGGCAGTGCTCTCCATCCCACCTTGCTCCAGCCTCACCCCCGGCCTGGGAGGTGCTCAGTAAACTATCCACAAGCCAGAGCCTGCTTCCTGTGCCCTCCCTCCCGCCCTCTCCCCACACACCTCCCACCGCCTTCCATCACTTCCCGTCCCTCCTTTCCCCTTTCTGGTATCTTCTGTTTCCTCCTTCCCATTCTTCTCCCCTCATCCTCTTTCAGGCCCTGGGGGGCAGTCCCAGGCAGAGGACTCCCAGGACCCTTCCAGCACAGGAGATGTGCCTGAACTAGCCAGTGTGGAAGGGCTTTGCACCGTGACCTTGGGAAGGGCTCTGGGTCTCTTTGGGCCTCAAACCCTCACCTGTGAAATGGGATATTACTACCTGTGTGCATGTGTGCCCAGCCTTTTCCTACCCTGAGCCCAGGTTCCCTATGTGTAAAATGCAGGGCCTGGGTGGAATCATCGTAGGCCTTCCAGGGACCTGGCTTCTGTCACCTGCTGTGCACAGGACTCCGGGGACCAGGCTTTGAAAGGGGAACATTTGAACATCAAAGAGGAATGTCAGCGTTAATGATTAATCTGTTGATTGCCAGAACACCCCTCACTCCGGCATTGGACACTGACCTTTATCAGCTCTGACCTTATTGAGGAGGAAAGAGGTTCTTGTTTCCCAGAAAGAAGTCAGGTTCCCTCCCTTTGAGGGGTGAGTTGGAGGGGCAGTGTTTCATCTTTCAGGCTTCCCTCTCTGGTCCTCTGTACTAGGCGGGCGAGGAGGAAGTGGGAGGTGGGTGCTGCTCAGGTTTCGTTAATAAAGGGAGCGTGTGTAGAGCAAGGGAGGTGAACGATCCACCTTGCCTGGGTCATCTTCGGTATGGTGTCCAGGCTTGGCACTGCCCCACGGTGGAGAGGGATGCTGAGCGGCCAGAGGAGTCCAATAGGAGAAGCCTCAGCTCCATGAGGGCAGAAGAGGGACCCAGGGCTGTGTGGCCCCATGGAGAGGAGGAGTGAGATGCTGCGCTCCCACTGTGGGGGGCTCCCAGGAGGCAAAGGAGCCTGTGCTGCTCACGGCTGGCCTGGGAGGGTGCAGCAGAGAGACATCAAAGCTTCCCCTGAGGGCCCTGCACTAGCTGCTGGAGAGGGGTGAGCGCCCCAGCCCAGGAGCTGGACCACCCTCAGCTGGGGGGCTGCAGAAAGGGTCCTGCAGGGTGTGGGGCAGTGTGGGAGGTGGCTGCAGGGTCTCCGAGTCCCCTCCCACTCCACGCGGAAAGTCAGAGCCCGGTGAGTCACCGCCGGCTCCGGTGTGCTGACTGATGACGCCGTCTTCCTGCGTGCCTGGCGCAGTGGCTCGCCGGAGGACACAGCTGCTCTTTCTGTTCCCGCCCCAGGCCAGTCGCTGGGCTTATGGGGCCTGAGGAGGGCAGGTCCTCCCAAGTCTGTAAGGGGGACACGTGCGTTCCCGCCAGGCAGGGCTCCAGGACTGTCTCCTGTGTGACCTTGGGAAGTGTCTCCCCCACCCCCCCAGCCTCAGTTTCCCCACAGGAAACTCAGTACTGTGGGGGAGGTGACCTTTAAAGTCCATTTCAGGTCTGAAATGCTGTGTCTATAATTCACTGTTCTTAAGGAGGGTGCTTCAGATGTAGGAGTGTGGGCGGAGGGGTAGCAGAGGGCCTGGCCAGTCCCCAGGGATGTGAGGGGGTACTAATAGGGTACCAATGGACTCTGAGCTGGTCTTCCTTTTACCAGTAACAGAGAGTGGCAGGGGCATAGGGGTGGAGTGCGCAAGTTTTGGAGCCAGGCTGCTTCGGTTCACTTCCCAGCCCTACCGCATGCTTGCTGTGTGTCCTTGGGGAAGTTGCTTAGCCTTTCTGTGCCTCAGTCGCCTCAGCTCTAGAATGAGGATAATGCTAGGAACGACTGCCTGGGTTTGGGGCAGGTGAAATGAGTTAATGCATACTGATTGTTTGGAAGACTGCCTGGCATGTACCAAGTGGTTAATAAATGTTAGCCATTAGCAAATAAAAGTGCAGCAGGCCTGATGTTCCTATTTTGAATATGACGGAGGGCTTATGGTGGTGGAGGTGTCAGCAGGAAGGTGGAAAAACCTGAACACAAAGTGGTAAGATAATAATAATAGTTAACACATGTATAGCCCTTATTGGGAGCCAGGCTATGCTCCTCTCTCCATAGTTTACTTATATCAATTGGTTGATGCCTCCCAGGAACATCTATGAAGTAGGTATTACTGTTATTCCATTTTCACATATAATTGAATTGAGGCACAGAAAAGTTAAGTGGCTTCCCTGAGGTCTTTAAGCTTAAAACCCTAGCAAAATGGTTCACGAGTCCACCACACTAAATGCCAGGAGGTAGTTTAATTGTCCTCAGATTAGTTGCACAAGCCAGTTTATCCCAGCAGAGCCTGGACCCAAGAGAGAGCACCTGGGAATATCAGTGACCAGGTCATCCAGAGCCACACGCGTGGCTGGGCTGAAAGAGCCCAGCATCCATCCTCAGGGAGGGGAGAGCCCAACCCCAGGCTGCAGTGGCCAGGCCTGGCCCTTAGGAGGGTCACTGGCAGCTTGGGGGAGTCCAGAGGAGAGAGGCAGCTGGGACAGGGCGCAGGGGACAGGGCTGGGAGTGGCTGACCCAGGGGACACATCTCCTGGGACAGAGGAGCCAGGCATGTGGTCCAGAGGAGCATGAGGTTTGGGACAGGTGGCCTCAGACCGTAAGCTCTGAGCATTGTCCCGCAGGGGCTGTGCCCAGTGGCCTCGGGGCGGGGGTCAGGGGAGAAGAGCTGGGGGCTGAGATCACCATCCTGGAGAGGCTGCAGGAGGTCGTCCCTGAGGTTTCCAGCTGAGGTCGGGAGTGGGAAGGTCAAGACCTGGGAGCTCCCAGCTTCCCTCTTTCCACCTCTTGGCTAGTGAGTGTCTGTGTCCTGTCGGGGAGAGGGTGGACTGTAGTTGGGGAAGGTGAACAAGAGGGGGCAAAAGTGGGAATCAGGAACCCGGGTCTAGTGCCAGAGGAGGCCTCGTGTTGAGAGTACCCCAACCCCTCCACCCTGGGGCACTGGGCTGGGGGCACACTGCTCTCCTGGTTCACCGCGTTGTCTGAGCAGCCTGGTGACAAAGCAGAGAGCGAGGGGATGGTTAGGCGGGGACCTCTGCTTGCTCCAGCTTGTTTTTAATCCACTTCAGGGATAAGCATCCTGCAAGTCTGGGCTGTGTGTGTGTGTGTGTGTGTGTGTGTGTGTGTGTGTGTGTGTGTGTGTGTGTGTGAGAAAGAGAGAGAGCGCGCCAGTCCTCAAAACACAAACTCCTTCTCTGCTTGCCCGCTGCCACCCGCTTGTCCTCCAGAGCACCCCCAGCTGGGCAAGCCACTAGCTCTTCCAGGCCAGCCCTCTTGGTCCTAATAAGTTAAGGTTAAAATGGAGGCTTTATAATCCTATCTATACATGAGAATCACCTGAAGAGCTTAAACAACACTGATACCCGGGCCCCAGCCCAAGGCATTCCGACTTAGTTGGGCAGGGGTATTTTTTATTATTATTAATTAATTAATTAATTTATTTATTTATGGCTGTGTTGGGTCTTCGTTTCTGTGCGCAGGCTTTCTCTAGTTGCGGCGAGCGGGGGCCCCTCTTCATCGCGGTGCGCGGGCCTCTCTCTTGTTGCGGAGCACAGGCTCCAGACGCGCAGGCTCAGTAGTTGTGGCTCACGGGCCTAGTTGCTCCGCAGCATGTGGGATCTTCCCAGACCAGGGCTCGAACCCGTGTCCCCTGCATTGGCAGGCAGACTCTCAACCACTGCGCCACCAGGGAAGCCCTGGCAGGGGTATTTTTAAACAGTCCTCGGTGGTTTTGCTGAGCAGCCCATGTTGAGGACTGTGTTATTAAGAGGTCAGAGCTCACCTTGCGTCCCGGGTCAGGGCTCGGGGGAGGAGGCCGTGAGTCTCCACTTGTGGGGACCCAGTCCTGAAGGAAGGGGGTAGTGCTCTTGCCATCTCAGGGGGCCCTGAGCACTCTTCCCTCTTCCCAGGCCTCTTCCTCCAGGAAGCTTGCTTTGTGTCCCAGGGTAGAGTTCTCTCCCAAGAGATGTGTTTCTGGTGGCACGTTGCTGGGAGTACAAGGGCGACGGCCTCCAGGAAGGAGCGCCGTGTGTCCACCTGGAGACACAGGCCATGCACCCATCTCCCTCCTCTGGCTTTGTCTGGGCCCGGCTGGCTGTGAGGCAGGCCGAGGAGGGAGCTGACATGGTGAGCCCCCTTCCTCTCGGCTAAGAAGGCTGAGACCCGCAGAAGCAAAGGTGTTGACTGTGGCCAAGTGCTGAGGCCAGAACCCAGGCCCAGGCCACAGGCTGTGGCTGCTTTCGCCCCTGCCAGGAGGGTTGAGGGAGGTGCTGGGGGCACCCAGGATTGTCCTGGGTGGAAGCCTCCCTGGCCCCAGACCCCACCAGGCCTTGGCTTGACATTGTCCTATGTGCGGGAGAGTCAATCCAGGTCTCGGAGGCCTTCTGCCTTAGTAGCTTCTCTAGGCCCTCAGTCTGTAGCATCTGCTGAGAAGCTGTGGGCCCGGCCTTCCTCTCTTCCAACCGGGTGGGTAGGGAGCACCAGCTCTCTGCAGACAGGGCCTTGGCCTCCCCAGGGATAGTGGGGATGGGCAACCCCCCTGCGGACCACTGGTGTCACATCATGCCAGAGGCAGCCTGTGGCCACCAGGTGTATGGAAGGTCCTGGGAGTGGGTACAGAGGCTGAAGCCTGTGCTTGGGGTGCCCGGGGGTGCTGAGGCCACTGCTTCCCCAGCCTGCCCAGCCCTTCCTGACCCCTGGGGGAGAGGCTGGGCCAGCATCCCCATGGCCCCCCTGGGCTTCTCAGAGCATCTCTTGGGGATACCAAAGCGTCCCTCAGTATTTCCAAGTGGGCGCCAAAAAGGCAGAACAGTGGGTAGATAAAATGGACCCCCTTTTCCTTGAACCTTCCTGCAGCTGGTTTTCTTTCTCCTTTTCGGGTGCTCGTTTGTCACCAGATTGAGCTTGGAGAGGCCAAGGAGAGAGGGAGGGAGGCGTGGGAGGCAGCCACTGGGGGCACAAAGGGCCCCAGGGTACTGGCTGCTCTGCCCATTGATGGGGGGTGTGTAAGGACTCATGGTTGGGATGCAGCCCCCATGGGCCTCTTAAACCAGGCACCTGTGGGTTAGTGGTGGCCCTGACATGGGCCTAACTCAATCTTTTTAATAATAATTTAATAGTAACAAAAAATTTTAATTACTGTATAGTATTTCATTGTATGGCTACGCAGGGGCCTATTAACAGTGCCTGCATGATGGATGGTTGGCTGCCGCATTTTTTGCTGTTGATGCTATTTTAAATGATGTTGCAGTGAATATCCTTGCATATGCTTCTTTCTGTGTAAGCACAAATATCTCTCTAGGATAGATACCCAGATGCAGAATTGCTGGCTTGCAAGGAATATGTGTTAACGATCAGTTTTAGAAGCAGACCGGACTCTTCCTCTGGGCATGTGCTGGGGCTCCCTCAGGCTCCTCACTCGACTGCCCGTGCCCTTTCTGGTCCTTAGTAGCGACTCGGGCCTCAGAGCCACAGGAGCTCTGGGGGGAAGGTCCTCGAGGTCCGGGCACATCCTCCTCAGTAGTCTTTTTGTCTGTTGCATTGGTGAAGGCTTTATCCTGGAGGCCAAGTGGGCTGAGGCAGGGTGAAAGTAGGCTATGTTTGTTGGGGACCAGGCTCGGCTGCTGGAACAAAGCGGCCCTGTATGAGTGAGTGAGTTAGAGAGAAGGGCACGTAGCAGCCTGAAGCTAGGTAGGCTGTCAGGCTGGCGGGCTGGCTCAGCGCCGCGGGTGCACTCAGTCATCCTGGCTCCTTTTGGTGTGTCGCTCCCCACCTCTCGGTGTTGTCCTGGCTGCTCTGTCCAACCTGGGTCCGGCATCGGGGAGGGGGAAAGAGCAGCAGGGGTGAAAACGTGATGCCTTAGGGACAGGTGGTGCATAGGTGGCACGTGTCACTATCACCCACGTTCCATAGGTGGGAAATTCATCATATGCCCACACCTGAGAGCAAGAGGGACCTGGAAATGTCCTCTCCAGGTAGGCACACATGTGCCAGCTAAAACTCTCTTCCTGTGGAGGGAGATTTGGGGACACAGTCACCTGCTGCAGAGGAGAAAGCCATTCAGACCATTCTTGTAGTCCGACGGCACCCGACCCAGCGTGTTCCCTGCTGTATCACCAGTGTCTGGTAGTGAGTAGGCACTCGGCAGATGCTTGTGGGATAGAAGAATAAAGAACAGCACAAAGGCATGGAGGGGGGTTACCCTTGGAGGCTTTGCTGCAGGTAGGGGTGGGGGGCTGTCGCCGCCCCTCTTATGCCGCTGGACCCGCAGGATTCATGCCTTTCCTTTCTTTCTAGCCTGTAGATACCTGGGGCTGAGCAGCAGCTGCTGTGAGTGAGAGGCGGGCAGCACTGGCCTGAGCCTCCTTCTGGGCTGAGAAACATCATGGCCAGCGTCGTACAGGCCTCCCTGGCTGCCCTCCTGCTGCTGCCTATGGTAAGGGCCCAGGACCCTCCCCTCCATGACCGGCTGGAGCCCCAGGCTCACCTGAGCTCCCACCCCAGATAACCTGTGTCTTTTGTGTGCTATCAGCCAAGCTCAATTCCCATGGCTGGTATCTCTGCCAGCACCCTCCTGGACCATCTGGCGCTTTTGTGTGAACTAAAAAGGGTGTCCCTTCCTCAAGACCCTGTACCGATTTGACCAGAAATTGTTACATAATTTACAAATCTATTATGATAGTAACATATGCAGCAGCCTTTAGAGTTGTGCAGTACACAACCTGCTCAACTGTATGCAGGGGCCCTCGTCAAGGCCGCGGAAGGCTCTTGTGATCCTGGTCCCCAGCTCACTAGTCTCTGGCAGGTTACAGCTCAGAAGGCTGCTCTCTGCTCATGTCTCTGAGCAAGAGGGATGGGGTGCAGGGTGCCCAGGCATTGGCCCCTGCCCCTCAACCTGGGAATTCTGGCCAGCATGGATGCAGCTGTCTTCAGAGCCCTGGGTGCCGGTCCTGCCTCTGCCCTGCCTTACTGTGTGACCACAGACAAGCTCATCCCTTTCCGTGCACATCTGTGAACAGTCAGAGCTAGACTGGATCCCTGAGCACTGCTCTCGGCAGCTCGCGATGCCTTGTGCCTGCCTCCACACTCGCCAGCATCCCCTTATGGAACCATCCCTGCCCTGGAGTTTTGAGTTGAAGTGACAACATTAGGATGCAGCTGTCCTGATAGCATCCGTGGGCTTTGAAGTTACTTGGTCCTACACTTAAATCCAGTATCTGCCACTAACCAGCCGTGTGACCTTGGGCAGGAGTTTCTAAACTTCTCTGAGCCTCAGTTTCCTCCTTTGTCACATGGGGCAGGAGTAGATGAGAGTGGCTACTAAGCCCCACGGAATGCTACCACTGTCCTTCACCTGCAGCTCCCGGGCCCCCAGAGGAGAGAGAGGATGAGCTCTCTCAGCCCCTCCTCTCTCTCACCCCCTGCTTGCTCCCCTAAAGTGCACTTGTAGCCTCGTGGTCTCTGGAGCTGGACTGCATGGGTTTGAATCCTGGCTGTACAGACTACTAAACTGTGTGACCCTGAGCAAGTTTCGTAACATCTCTGTGCTTAAGTGTCACATCTATAGAATGGGAAATGGTAAAAATAGTGCCTGCTTTGTAGTACTCTTGATATATATATGCGTGCATATGACAGAGTAATGCACTCAGTTAGTACAGTGCTCTGTGTGTGCTTGCTAATGTTATTATAAGACATGGAAACTGAGACCCAGGAAGCGGGTGGGATCTGCCCAGGTCCCACACTGAGTTGGTGAAGGGGAAGAGTCCCCATGGCATCTGTGACGAAGTGGAGGCAGGGTCCCCGCTGGCTCTGAAATCTCTCTGTCACTATCGTCTTCCTGCTTCTGTCGCTCCCCTTCCCCCGCTGCCCCTGAGGCTTAGGTAGCAGGGCTTGTAGGTGAACCTCCCTGCTCCTTCTCACCGTCTATCCCCTGTGCCTCCTGCAGGCTACCGCCATGCACTCTGACTGCATGTTCAAGAAGGAGCAAGCCATGTGCCTGGAGAAGATCCAGAGGGCCAACGAGCTGCTGGGCTTGAATGACTCCTCCCCAGGTGAGGAGGGTGGCGGGGAGGGCCACCACCCCTGGCACATCCAGGCCAGCCTTAGAAGTCATGTCCCAGCCTCTGGCCAACTTATAGAAAGTAGTGGAGGGTACAGGTCCCTGGGTCCTTCAGAAGGCCCTTTGGGGTGATGGAGCCCTGGCTGTGCTCTAGGCAGTGACAGTGGGGTTGCCCTCCTTGGGGATGGCCTGCCCTGGATGCCTCCCTCTGGAAGGGGCTATTCCGGGTGACTGGACGTGGCCGCCTTCACTCCCATGGGAGCTGGGATAGAGCTGGTGTCTGGGCTGAGCAGTGGCTGTCAGAGAGCTCGTTAGCAGGCCGCCTGGGCCTGGTGGTGGAAGGGACACAGCTGTTGCTGGTGGCCGAGCTAGAGAGCACCTGGTCCCCCCAGAGCATGAGGTGTGGGATCATTCCCGTCTCTTTGGCTCACTCCATCAGAAGGCAGAGAACAAGGCAGCAGGAACCCCAGTCCTGTGCGTGTCTGGTGCTGCTATTCTCCTGGGGCTGCTACCAGCATGGGGGGCCGGATGCTGCTTCCTTGTGCTGGATGGTATCACGCACTGCAGGACATTTAGTGGCCTTAGCTCTCCCATTAGATACCCCTAACACCCCCTGATCGCAATGACAGTCCCAAAAGCCTCACTTTTCTAGATGTCCCAAGGGAGTGGCATGGCCCCGGCTGAGAACCAGTTGTTCTGTGTAACCCCTTTCCTCCTAACTCCCCTGCTGTGCAGATGGGACGCTGAGGCCCATAGAGCAAGGGTACCCTCAGCTTCCTGACTCCAGCAGGGCCAGGGAGAGGGTCTGTGCGGGAAGTTGGGGATTTGGGGGTAGGGGGCGTCACTGGAGGACTCGCCAGATTCTCTCATGCCTCAGTCACTGGAGCTGGGGTTCTCCACCCACCCTAGAGGGGTCCACTTTTCCCCCCGATCCTCCCCATTTACAGGGAGCTCTTCTGAGCACCATCTGTTTAAATGCTTGATTAGTCTGCAGCCCAGTTAAATGCAGTCGTCCGGGGCTCCCTAGCCAGTCAGCTCAGCAGGCATTAACTGGTAATGGAGTCACTCCCAGCCATGCTGGCCTTTCCCTCCAGGTGAGCTCTTGCTCAGCTCTAACTGAGGCCAAAAGTGGATTTGAGGCCTCACCAGCCAGGGAAACCGAGGCAGGGGGCCTAGATGGGTGCACAATTGCAGGAGACTCAAAGAATATCTTGTCCAGGCCTCTTGTGTAGGGGATGGGAATGTGGAGCCTGGAGGGCAGTGACTCTTTAGAAGCATGGGAAGGGGGAGTATCAGGCTCAGGTGGGCCTGGAACCCAGGTGCCCTCCCTCCCAACCCGGGGCCATTGTTCCTGCTTCGCAGGTCTCAGATATACTTGGGATCGAGTAGTAGGAAGCGTCTGTAGGGATGGGTTGAGGTGGGATGTGGGGCCGGGACTGGGCCAGCAGGCATGCAGGCGAATTGCACCTGTGGAGCCCTGGGCAGGGAGAGGACAAGACCCCCCCGCCTTCCCCCACAGGGGCATCCAGGCGGAGGTGTGAGCATGAGTGAGGCAGATGGAAAGATGGATACCACCCCAGGAGGGGCAGACCAGTGCTGCCGGGAGGGGCTCTCACCCCCAGGCATGCTCAGGAGAGGACGATGAAAGGAATTCTCTGTGGGGAAGGATTCATGGAGAAGGTGGCATTTACATCAGGTCCTTGGTCCTCAGACCTGGCCGTACGTCAGAGTCACCAGGGAGCTTTGAGGAAAATGTACCCAGGACACAGTCCAAACCACTTAAACCAGAACCTCACTCCACTGTAGTCACCGTGATTTTTAGAGGCTCCCCAGGCGATTCTGACGAGAAACTAGGCTAAGAACCCCTGAGTTAGGCCCTAGGGAGGAGGAGGCACTTGATGGCAGGTGAGACCTGAGGGATGGATGACTGGGGAGAATGTTCTGGGCTGAGGGAACCACAGCAGCAAGAGGCGGGTGGGGGAGGGGAGTGAGTCCGCCCCTAGGTCTGGAACCCTGCATTGGAGTCGGTGGGGATGGGCTAGAGGGACGCGTGGTTGAGGGCCCGGGAGCAGGGATCTGTGTGTTGCACGTCTGCCGCCACTGGAGTCGGAGGTCGGAGGGGACGGCAGTGGTAGCTTCCCCTGAGCTGCCATCCCTCCAGCTTTCCCCAGGACCCGGCCTGGACCTCCCTCTTCTAGCCCTGCCTCGGGGGCCCTGTGAGTCCGGTCACCCCCAAACCTGAACCTGGTCAAAGGACCCTAAGCCCGTGGAAGAATTTCAGTGACCCATCCACCTGCTCATTCATTGGCTCACTTATCCCCTCACGCTCTCCTGCACTCATTCAACTCACATGATGAGCTGGGATCTTAGGTGTCCAGCCCGAGCGGAGTGAGGGCAAAGCCAGGGGCGGGGCCTGCAGAGCTTCTGGGAGAACTTAAAGAGGCTGATGGCCAGGCCCTCCCCACACCAGCGTGATTGGCATTTGGACAGGGGGACTTGTTGAGAGCACGTGTTAAAAGCCTCCCGACGATTCTAAAGTGTATCCAAGTTTGAGAGCCACTGGGTTGGCCAGAGAATAGCCTCCACCAGGGTGCTTATGTCAACTTGGGCCAGAGAGCAGCCCCCAGCGTCCAGGCAAACCCGGCTGGGAGCCAAGAGTCCAATCTGACTATAAGCAAGGATCAGCATTATGGTATTAATATCTGTGCTTGGGGTGAAATGAGAGAGGCCAGCCCTCCTGCTGTACCCCTTCTCTGCGCCTCCCCTGCCCGTTCTGTCCCAAGCACATGCACCATGCACAGAACGCTGGCCAGGGGTCAGCCGATGTCCCGGAAACACACTTGAAAAAGAAAATCTGTCAGCTTGTTCCAGTGACTGTGAGTGTGTATTCACAACAATGCTTGGATATATATTTTTATGTATTTATATATATATATATATATATATATATATATATATATTACTTGTATGTCCCCATGATCTTTTAAATCCCATAAAGTGAGTGCATTGGAATGAAGACACTGATCTGTTAGAGGGGAGGCGTGTCTGTGGCATGTACGTGTGGTTGGGGGGGATGGTGAGAGGTTCCCAGGAGGGCACGTGCATCCCCTCAAATCCATATCCCTCACTGATCCTGGGACCTCCACCGCAAAGAGAACGTGGGACCGTAATGCGTATAGGGGCCTTCAGAATGGAAGCCGAGGGACAGAGGTGTGCTCAGCAGGCAGCAGAAGGGGGTAGAAAATATAGGTAAGATAGTGGAGGGTGAAAGCAAGCTTTCTGACTGGGTGGTTTTGTCCACAGCGTCCCTGGCGGGTTTTAAAGATGTTTATTGGGACCGTTGTTGAGGTGATATATTTAGTGGTTTTTGTCCCTCATTCCAAACTCCTGAATGCTAAACAGAACTTGAGACAGCACCAAGTCCGGCTGTATCATGTGACACACGGAGAGGCTGAGGCCAGAGTTGGGTGTCGCTGGCCAAGTCACACCGAGGGCCAGAGCCAGTTCTGGGACAGGACCCAGGTCTGCTGTCCCAGCCAGGGAGGGCCCTCTGTGCTGCAGTGCTCTTGTGCCCAGAGAGAAGCAGAAAGGACTCCTGTGCGTGGGAACCAGCGCGTCCTCTCTGGAGCGTCCCCAGACCCACACAGGGCACAGGCACTGCCTGCTGGGCTGGCCGCTTTGTTCTCTCGGCTCAGCCCGGCCAGCCTGCCTGCCCAGGGTGAGTCCTGCCAGCACGTCCTCTTTGTGGGACTGCGGGCTTGCATCAGTCTGGAGGCCTTCCCTGCATCTAAGTGGGCTGGTCAGGTGTGGTCCTCCTTGGGGGTCCCACGCCCCATACTCTGGAGAAGATGGAAGAGGGAGGCCTGAAGGAGCCTTGGCAGGGGCAGGAGGGAAGTGGCTTGGAGGAGGGACAAGAAAGCCTGCTCATTGCTATTCTGACCCAGCCTCTGAGGCCTGTCCAGGCTGCAGAGTGTGTATCCTAGCCCCCAGCTCCACCCTCACCAGAAGAGAGGCCTGGAGGAGGGCGGGGGAACCACTGCAAGGCTGGGCCCAGGCTCCCCATCCTCAGAGCACGATCAGCTTCTTGTCTGTGCCTCCCAGCTGCTCTGAGAACGAACAGACCCCCAGTGTGGGGAGGGGGCGGGGTCTGTAGGGACCCTCCCTCTGTGGAACTCGCTCCCCAAATCTGACAAAGGGTTCTGTTTCTGTCCAAACCTGTTTTCCTTTGGTCCGTAGTTCTCAGGCTTAAGCCTGTATCAGAACCTCCTGGAAGGCTTGTTAAAACCCAGATTACTGGGCCCAGCCCCAGTTTCTGACTCAGTGGGTTTGATGGGGCCCGAGTGTCTGTATCTCTGGCAAGCTCCCGGTGGCGCCCCTGCTCTGCGGTCCGCACTTTGAGAACCACTGACTTGCAGAGGGGAGGGCTGCATCTCTAGTCCTTCCTCCCCTCCCCCAGCACGGAATTCACAGCTGGTCCTCATTTTATGGACCAGAAACATTGGCTGTAAAGTAGATTTCAGTAAATCGTATCATTTTTTACCCGTGAATCGCATGCCGAAATGAGGGGCTTGTTCTAACAATACCCAGGCATCTTCAGGCAGCTTCTCAAAGAGAGGACTGCGCCTTTGTTTGAGTCCCCTTGGCGCCCCTGGTCTCATGAGTTTTGAACACTGTGTGGAACTGGACAGAATCATCACCATGACAACCCGAGATTAGCTCCTTATTTTGTTCCAGTCGGGGCTAATGGCTCTTGCGTTCTCTCTCCATTCAACCTGCGCAAGTGGTCTTTTCCCCTCCTGCTGTCACAAGGCACTGCCTCTCCTTGGCTGCTTTGTGTGTCAGCATCTTAGTGGGAGCAGCCCCCGGAGAGTGTGCCCAGCATTTTCCCCCCGAGCGGGAATCCCCCGGTGCCTGAATTCCTCCCGTCAAGTCCCATAGAGGCTTTCGGCGGGACAGACTGAGCCAGGAGGGCACAGGCAGGCTTCGTGTAGAATTGGGGCACAAGGGGGGTAGATCGGAAGGGTGCTTGGGGTGTCAGAGTGGAGAGTTCTCCCAGGGAAGAGGGCCGGTTCTTATCTCCTCTGCACGGGGAAGAAGAGGACAGGAACTTTCTCGACCCCGCAGCCGTGTCTGATGCACTTGACCACCTCCTCCTTGAAGCAGGCTTTCCTGCTGCTGTGTCACCAACGTCTTCTGGTTTTCCTTGTATTTCTGGCCACCCCTCCTGAGTCTTCTTCTTTGCCGGCTCCTCTTCTGAGTGGTGGCATCTCTTCTGTTGGGGCCAGGGCCTAGTCTCTTTTCTTTTTTTCTTCTCAAATCTACGCCCTCTCACTGGACATATCATCCGGGTCCACGGCCCTACAGAGCCTCCCTGTGCCGACCACTTCCCGTTCTCTTCTTCCAGTTCCAACTTCCCCGCTGAACGCCAGAAATTTGTCTAACTGCCTATTTGAAATCTAGCTTCACTTGGCGCTTCGCATCATCTCAAGCTAAACATACCCCAGATGACACTCTTGAGTTCCAGCTTGCCGATTCCCTCCGCCACTTGCTTCTCATCCAGCCCTCCCCACTGTGGCGAGTGGCTCAGCTAGCCAGCCATCTAGACACTCAAACCCAGGTGCCATCCTTGGCCCCTCTCTCCCGTTCCGTCCATCAGTCACGGTAGCCTAGACCATGCTGCGGTAACAAATGAACCTTAACACCTCAGAGACTTAGCACCGTAACATTTCTTGCTTGCACACGTCACCAGCCAGCGTGGTCAGCAGAGGTGGGAGGTGGAGTTCGACTCTGCCCGGTCCTTCAGAGATCCAGGCTCCTTTCATCTCGCAACACTGCCACCCTGGATATGCGGCCTCCAGGGATGCTGCAGAGAGGGGAGAGAGAGAGAGAAAGGGTATGGAGTCTGTGAGGGATGTTCTTGAGACCTGTTCGTCACTTCCCCCCACTTCCCATGGGTGAGCACTCACTCACAACGCTCCCTGGCACACTCACCGGCTGGGTCCAGCCAGTGTGTCACCAAGTCCTGTCAGTCCTGCCTACAGACTCTCCTATGCAGAACTCCTTTCTACCTTGGCTGCCATGGCTCCTAATCGAGCCCCACCACCCTCCTCTGGACTGCTGCCATATCCTGACAGACATGTCTCCATGTTTGCTTTCCTGCTCTTGAAATACATTACCTTCCCACACAGCTGAATCAGATCACGTGACTGCGTCTTCAAACCCATCTGTGGGAGGCAGAATAATGCCCCCACCAAAGATGCCCACGTCCTAATCCCCAAAGCCTGTGAATGTGTTGCCTTAACATGACAAAAGGGACTTGGCAGGTATAATTAAGTTAAGATGGAGTAAGTAGCCTGGATTATTCAGGTGGATCCAGTGTAGTTACAAGCGTCCTTATGGGTGACAGGAGGCAGCAGGAGGGTAAGAGGAGAGAGCTTTGAGGATGCTATGTTACTGGCTTGGAAGATGGGGAGAGTGGCCGCAGGTCAAGGGATGTGGGTGGCCTCCTGAACCTGGAAAAGACAAGGAAACAGATTCTCCTCTAGAGCCTCCAGAAGGAAAGCTGACAACTTGACTTTGGCCCAGTGAGACTTCTGACCTCCAGAACTGTAAGATAAGAAATTGTGTCATTTTAAGCCACCAAGTTTGCTTTGTTATAGCAGCAACAGGAAAGTAATACAACATCCAAGGTCTTCTCAGCATTTGGCATTAAATCCAAACTCATTCCCATGACCACAGGCTATAAGCCCTGTGCGGGCACAGACCAGGGGGGTTTATTCACCCCAGTTTTGCTCTTCGGTGTCTGACTTGTAACAGGCACTTAATATTTCTTGAATAAATGAGTGAAGAAGAGGGAAGGGAAGGGGAAAGAGAAGACACAAAAAAGGTAAAAGGAGAAGGGGGGCGGGGGAGAAAAGGCATCTTGAAATCTTCTGGCCTCAACAGAACTAAGCTTTGTTGGGACTGGAGTCTGGAGCAGATGGGGAAAGAGAAACTGGATGTGTTTTGTGGGCGTGGAAGGAAAATGAGTTGCTGTCCTTAGTTAGAAAAACCCAAGGCGCTCTCAGGAGCCCAAATCCCATCCTCATCTCCCTGGAAAACGTTCCTGGGAGGATTCAGCTCCAAGGCTCCTGAGGCCAGAGCAGACCCCATCAAGAACAGGAGAGGAGACAGACCCCACCTCTCTTCCTGTGTGGGTCAGGCCAGGAGGTGATAACTACAGGAGAAGTGTGCACAGGGCATCCTGGGAAGCCCCGAGATGGTGACCTGCGTCTCCTCTGACCCCAGTGATGCAGGCCAGAGAGGTGTGTGGATGGCTGAAAGCTCCCGATGGGGTCGGGGACATTGTCCCATAAAGCAAAACTGTTTCACAGCATTTCTGACACCAAATGTGTGGCTTTTCCATACCAAGCAATTCTCCAGTTTTCTCCGGATACCCACTGGATGTCCCTACAAGTCAATTCAAATCTGACACTAACTACCTGGAGTTAGCACAGACCCAGCAGGTTAAGGGTCAGCTTCAGGAGACTGCTCCCCCATTTCAGATGCCAATTGCAAGTCGTGGGTCCGCAGGTTACCCACACTTCAGTGTGTCTTAGCTACAAATCAGGAGTTCCCATGGCCTCCTCCTCAGGCTCCTTAATTTGCCATAATGGCTCACAGAACTCGGGAACACATTCACCAGTTTACTATAAAAGATGTTATAAAGGATATAAATGACCAGCCAGATGAAGAGGTACATAGGGTGAGGTCCAGAAGGATCCCAAGTGCGGGAGCTTCTGTCTTTGTGGAGTTTGGAGTGTGCCACCTTCCTGGCACATGGATGTGTTCACCAACACAGAGGCTCTCCAGATCCCATTGTTTAGGGGTATATGGATGTTCCATTATGTAGGCATGATTGATTAAATCATTGGCCATTGGTGATTAACTCGATTTCCCGCCCCTCTCCCCTCCCCTAAGGTTGAGAGGTGGGGCTGAAAATTCCAATTCACTAATCACATAGTTGGTTCCTCTAGGGATCAGCCCCAATCCTCCAAGAGTCATTTCATTAGTATACTCTCAGATATGGCTGAAAGGGGCTTATGAGTAACAAAAGATACTCCTCTGACACCATCACCCAGGATGTTACCAGGGTTTTAGGAGCTCTGTGCCAGGAATCCGGGATGAAGGCCAAATGCATAATTCTTATTATATCACAATATCATAGTCTCCTAAACCCAGACACTGGGATTGGGCCCTGGAGTTATGGGTTCTAGTTTCAGGCTTCATACCTGCCCTGGTGCTACAGGAATTTGCCCCTAGGATCCTTAGTCTATGGAGGGGACTCAGGCTAGGAACCAGGAGGGCTTCCAGAGTGTGGCAGGCCACAGGGCAGGGTGAGGGGACCTTGGCAGATGCCCCTTTGAGGATGTCTGCCCTGGCAGTGGGGCCAGGGAAGGCAGCCCCAGTCTCCCAGCCATCCTTCTGGGCCCCAGCATATCCTGAGTCAATCTCTTCCCGATTTGAGTTCTAATCACTGAGAGTTGGGAGTCCCCTCAGAGACACCCAGCGCTTGCTGTGCACAGAGGGAAACTGAATCAGGACAGGGGGGGATGGAGACTTACCAGAATCATGCAGTGAGCCCTTGGCAGAAGGTCTGGGACTTCCCTGGTGGTCCAGTAGTTGGGACTCTGCGCTTCCAACGCAGAGGGCACGGGTTTGATCCCCATGCGTGCCACGTGGTACGGCCAAAAATAAATAAATAAATAAACTTAAAAAGAAAGAAAACAACTCAAGTCTGTGGCTGCCCTGCAGGTGTGAAGGGGACACCCTGTCCTTTCCCTCCCCCTGCCCTCAAATGCAAACTTCTCAAATTGTTTTTTCAACCTCTGTAGCCCTGGGCCTGATGGGCCCTGGCACACTGTAGGTGCTCAGTGAATAGTTGTTAAGAGGATGGATCCCTGCCTGGCCTCCACACCTCTGACCTCCAACCTGGGAGCCCCTCCCCATTGTGCCATCCCCACCTGAGCCCTGTGTCCCTCCCTGCCCCTCGGCCCTTGTGACTCTGTTCGCTCGCTCTATAACGAGTCCTAGGCCTTAGGAACGTCAGCTGGCAGAAGCAGCTGGCCGTGCCAGGGCCTAATGTTCCACATTAAGGGAACATCTGTTGACTGGGGCTCCCAGGGCATGGGCCAGACACGGCCAAGCTCCATGACCATTCCACGGTCAACACAGGCCATGGCGGCCAAAGATGTACCGTTAGGTCTTTTTTCAAGGATACGTTGTCGTAACCAGCCACGTGCAGGTTGGAGTCCTGCTGTGATGGGTGGACAGGAGCCATCAGTGACAGACCTGGGACCCATCTCCCTTCATGTGGCCCCAGCATCCTCATCTTCTTGGTTTGTTGTCCTCAGAGCTTTCTATGATGCTTCTGTCTCCCAAACTCAGGCATTCTGGGAGCAGGATACTATAGGCTAATGTGACTGGGTGTGAATTCTAAAGTAGCCAGGTCTGAGTTCTGAGAGATAGGGTTTTCTGCACCTGGAAGCTTTGGGCGCCTTCTGGTCCAAACAGGACCGGAAAGTCAGTCATGGACCCCAACAGAGAGGTTGTGAGCTCACAAGGCCCGCCCCGGGCCCCCATCCCTGCCCAGTGCCTGCCCAGCACTTGCCCGGGCTTCCTCTGTGTCCGTCAGTGGCCCTCCACTGGCCTTTCTTCTCACCTGGTAGGGCTGTGTTTCATCTCTCTTTCTTGGGGGAATGATCCCCAGGGACACCTAATTGAAATAATGAAATTAATGGTAATAACAATGGCAAACATGCACTGAGTGAGCCCGCCACGAGCTTTACATGTATGAACTCGTTAGTCCTCCTAGCAGTCCTGTGGGGTGGGACAAGCGCTGGCTGCCCCATACATGGCAGAGAAGCCCTCCAAAGCCCTTGTTATAGACTGCTCAGCAGCATGTGGTCCCTTTTCTGAAACTCTGTACTCTGCCGTTAGACACGCCACACTGCTGCCTCCCTTCTCTGCCTTTGCCCCCCCTGTCACGATTACATCTCTGCCCGCCTGGAAAATGTGGGGTTCCATGCTCCTCTCACATCACGTCCTTTCCCTGGGTGAGCTCTCATCCCAGGGCCTCACCCATGCCTCACATGCCAGAGTGAGAAGCAAGGGCCAGGCCTTAGGAACCACGTTAAGGAGCTGAGGTGATAGGACCACTGGATGGCGCTCACTGGGGGTGGCGGCTGTGTGACCCAGCCAGATCTTCCTTTGGAAGAGCTCACGGTCACAGCTCTGTGCGGTTGAGTGAGGAGACCACTGGGGAGGCTGTAACCATGGTCCCAGTGAAAGGTGGTCAGCGCTTAGCTAGGTGGGAGTGCAAGGATGGAGAGTAGGGCGTGGATTCCACAAATATTCGGAGGTCAAACCAGCAGGACTTGGTGACCAATCGGCTATGGAGCATGAAGGAGAAGGAGACAAAGCAAGAGTGACGCCAGGGTTCTAGCTGGGGCTGAGACAGGAAATCGGGTTTTGTAGGAGATGCTGAGTTGAGTCTTGGACACGCTGTGTGTGGATTGTCTTGGGCCTTTCAAGGTGGGGATATCCAGCAGGCCCCTGGCCATGGAAGGCAGCCCCCATGTTGTGCAGGAGTCAGGGTTGGGAGTTGTCTGTGTAATTCTCTCCTGAAGTCCTTGGGCCTGGTGGTCTCCTTTAAGGGCAGTGGGGCAAGGGGCCGAGGGCAGGGCAGACACAAGCCCCTGCATGCAGTCGGGGTGGGCAGGGTGGGGCCCACTCAGTAAGGGCAGAGAGGTCAGTAAGGGCAAGAGGCCTCTCGGTGGAGAGGAGGGCCGGAGTCAGACGAGGGGGAAAGCATGAAGGGGAGGTGAGGAGGTGGTGATGGGAGTACAGAGAACTCCACAGAGAGACTGGCAAGGGCTGGAAGGAGAGCAGGCACAGGGGTCGGAGGGTCCACTGAGCCCCCCAGGTCTGAAAATCTGGTCGCCAAGCTCAACGTCTTCCTCCTTCTCACAGGCTCATGTCCAGCGAGTCACCCGTCTTGGCGATTCCTAAATAGCTCTGTTTGTCCTCGCTCTTCTCCAGCCCTCGGTGCCCGCCTGATCCGGGTGTGCCTCGCCACCACAGTGGCCTCTGAGGGGGTCCCTGCCTCCTGGCTCTCTGTGCTCCGAGCCCTTTCACAGTTCGGGGCCTTGGCTTTGCAGGCCTCTCCCCTCCTCCCCATCCCCCATCTGGCCAATTTGTGCTCCTCTTCAGGTCCCAGCTCCGTGTCATCTTCCTGCTCCAGGCCTGCCCTGAAAGGCGGTGGGCGACTTGGGGGGGAGGGCGTGGAGCGGCATCCTCGGGCCAGACGGTTCCTGCCCCTCCCCTGAGGGAGAGGGAGGGCCCACCGAGGAGGTCGATGTGAAGTGGGACCCCACCGTGATGTGGAGCCTGGGGACGTGGAAGAGCTCACGCAGGGTGATGTGTGCGTGTTACGTGTGTGTGTGTATGTGGGCGTCTGGATGCCCTCTCACCATGGTTCCCTTCCTCACAGGCTGCCCTGGGATGTGGGACAACATCACATGTTGGAAGCCTGCCCACGTGGGTGAGATGGTCCTCGTCAGTTGCCCCGAGCTCTTCCGAATCTTCAACCCAGACCAAGGTGGGTTCCCCCCGGGGGCCTCTTCAGGCCACTCTGGGTCCAGCCTGCTCCCCATATTCGGACCTCAGGCTTTTCTGAGAGACAAGCACCAGAGACATAGGGCGCCCTGCAGGCAGATACTTCCCATTCCAGAGCTCATCCGCTGGTGGGGAGATGAAATCACGGACCCTCGTGCACACAGGGACACAGAAGCACCCCTCAGACGTGGCAAGTCCACGTGGAGGTGCATCGTTGTGGCTGGGCTCTCGAACTTGGACTCCATCACTTAACCCAGCCGGGGACCTTGAGCAGGGCATTCACCCCTCTGTCCCCCATTTCCTAGTCTGTAGTCTGTCAAATGGGAATGTGGCATGGTGACCGGGGAACCAGGTGGAAGCTGCAGATGGAAGTCCCTTAGCGAGACTGGGCATGTCTTAATGGTCAGTGGTAAGTGTTAGCTGATGTTATCACCATTATCACTCACTCAGAGAGGCCTGGGTGACCGCCTCTCCGTGGGGAGGGGTCTGAGGGGAAGGGGTTCTGGGGAGTCTCCCCTTTGAATGTGAGTCTGGTGGTCTCTCCAGGCCTGTTCCTGTCTTTGGTGGAGGCCTCGTGGACTCCTAAAGAAGGTTGGAAGCTGATGAGTCCACATTGACACTGGGAGGGGCCTGGAGCCAGACTGGCCCTCTACCCCAACCCTGGGGGTGTCACCGGAAGCAGGGTGGCAAGCTGAGGGGCGCTGAGTTGGGCTGGGTGGGGAGAGATGGCGGGGCTGGGCTCCAGGCCGGTGATGTACTGAGAACCACCCGTGGACCGCTGAGCCCTGGGTTGGGGCCTTGGTTTGAGGAGGACACAGGGTGGGGCTCCTGAGGAGATAAGAGAGTCTGAGACACGTGTGTGCGGCCATGCTCGGGCCCCTTGAGACCTAGGTCTCAGCTTCGTCCTTCACCTGCGTAAGTCTTCAGCCAGTGTCCTTCCAGAAGTGGAGAGTCTCCAAGCTCCACTTCACTACAGAATCCTGCCTGCCGCTGTCCCTAATGTGTGTGTGAGAGGCAGCGGCAAAGTCTTTCACACTTGTAAGTCCAGCAACCTAGACTGTGCCTGGAGGGGAAGGAGCTTTTGCAAGAGGTGGTGGAGGGAGGTAGTGGCATTGTATCGGGGTGCCAGGGCCCCATCTCTGCCTCCCTGCCCAGGACCAGAGGAGGCAGGGTCTAGCTGCACCGCACCCCTGCCTCGCCTCCCCACAACTTCCCCTCCAGGGCGGGGCCTGTTAGCCACACCTCCCACCTCCAGAATCTCCAGCCAGCCCAGCAGGAGGGTGGCAGTTGAACTCTTCCATCCTGACAGCGTGGGGACTGGGTGTGACCCAGGGCAGGATGGGAAGTGCTGAAGCGAGAGGCACAGTATGAATGGTGGGACGTCAGGCGAGGTGGCAGCCTGCTGATTCAGCCCAGGTTCTAATTCATTCCTATAGAAACCGACTTAATCACTTCCTCCACTCACGTACTCCTTTCGTTCAGTCGTTTATTTAAAGTTGACGGAACAGCTACTCTGGGTCAGGTACCATGGCAGGACTACTTCTTTTCAACCACAAAAAAACGTAAAATGAATCAGCAGTAAAATAAAATTTTCTGAAGATAAACTTTCCTTCAGACTCTATGCCTCCCTCTGGCAATTGCACAATGAATGTGTTATTTACCCCTGCTTCTCAATGGTTCATTAAGGCAGGGCTTTTTAGCATCTCCATTCACAAAGCTGGATTAGTGAGACTTGCCTTAAATACTTAGAAAGCTGAAGGTGGTGTTTTTTCATTTTATTTCTTGGTTCCCAGGGCTGAATCTCATGCTCATTGTAATAGTTGTTGCTCTGCAGGCTATTGGAGAGACAGGAGCGTTGATCGCTCTCCTCCTTACACATGCCTCTGATATTTCTCTTTAACTGTGTCCTGTTCTCGAGGGAATCGTAGAAGTCTCCAGTGTCTGGTCCAGCCCCAGCTTGTAGTTCTTATGCCTCTGGCCACCCCCAGCAGAGCCTCTCTCCAGAGTCTGGGAGTGGGAAAGAGGAGGAAATCATCAGCAGGGCCCAGAGAGAGCAGACCTGACTTTAGCCCCCTTGCTCACCTCTGTGTTCTCTCTCTCTCTGTCTTTCTGTCTGTCTGTCTCTCTCTCTCTGTTTCAGTCTGGGAGACGGAAACCATCGGTAAGAGGAACCTTGGAGAGGACAGACTGCTGATCATCTGTCCATCTGTCCATCCGGCAGGAGCCTGGCTCTGACTGCTGGGAGTGGGTGGTGGGGGGAATGAGAGGCTCATCAGGGGCTGGGTTCATCCCACCTCCCCCCCACCCCCTCCCTCCTTGGCCATCTGGAGGTGGGGGAGACACAGGAGGATGGAAGATGGAGCTCTTGGTCTCAGGGTGCTCATGAGCTTGTTTGGGAAGTTGAGACTTGCCTGTGGAGGGGTTAGCAAACAAGCCCACCCGTGTGCATAGGCACGTGCATATGTACACATACAGGCATGATTGTGTGAGTGAGCCCACATGTGGAGTTGGAATGTATGGCAAGCTCCAGAGTAGAAGAGACCTAACCAGGTGGCATTCAGGCAGAATAACGATGATGTCGGGGAGGCTTCCTGGAGGAGGTGGCATGTCAGCTGAACCTTGAAAACAGAATTTTGAGAAGTAGAGGGGAAATTGGGGTTCACTGCTAACAGGAGATACAGGCTAAAGAAAGGGTGGAGGTGGGAATAAAGAGTCAGGAGAGAAAGAGAAAGAATGTCTGAGGAGGAAGTCTTTGGAGTTCTGGGTTCCCTTTGATGGGAGTGGTTTGTGGGCTGAGATCGAGGGTTGAGCACCAAAGAAAAAATGCAAGCCCAGGACACATATTGCTATTCTTTGCCCTTTTCTTGAAAAGACCCAGTTAATTTATTTACAAAACAGAAATAGACTCACAGACATAGAAAACAAACTTATGGTTACCAAAAGGGATAGCGGAGGCGGGGGCGGAGATAAATTAGGAGTTTGGCATTAACATATACACACTACTTTATATAAAATAGATAAACAACAAGGGCCTACAAACAAAGAGGAAAGGCCCAGTTACCCTCTTCCAGTCCTCTCCCACTCCAGAGGCCCTCCCATCCTCCCGACAGTGTCCCATTTCCACTCCCTGTGGTCCAGTGCGGAGAACTGAGTCATGGGCCACCATTAGCATCGTAGAAATACAGAGCAAATGAGATGGCATTGGAAGGTGCAGTGTGTCAGACAGGTGTGTGTGGGTGCTCTGTGTGATGCAGCCTCTTGGCCGAGATGCCACCTCCCCCCAGCCCCCATCCTTCAGGCCAGGGGCAGCCTTGGCCTTCCACGGTGCAGAGTAAGCAGTGGATAGCCCTGGCAAGCTGATGGCCAGGTGTCCCGACTCATGCTCACGCCTGTTTTGCAGGAGAGTTTGGTTTTGCTGACAGTAACTCCTTGGATCTCTCAGGTAAGGGATGAGCTGGGGTTTACCATGGGCTGGCTGGAGGGAGGGCATCTGCTAACCTGTGAACTTGGGGAACCCCTCCTTCCAGGCCGGTCTATGCCTCTCTGTGGCTGTGTGATCTTTGGCAGCTCGTTTTCCTTCTCTGATAAAGCTGTGGATTTTCTCCATGGAAATTTGCATGCAAGTGCTCAGACAGGACACTGTGCATACAATTTCAGGGAAGCACAGATCTCGGGAAAGAGCTCCTTGGTTAAGTGGTCTCTGATAGCGTTGAACTCCCATATGTAGAACAGTGGTTCTCATACTTTAAAAGTCACCTAGTGGGCTTGTTAAAGCAGATTCCTGGACCTCACTCCCAGAGTCTGATTTAGCAGGCCTGGGTGGGACCTGAGAACGTGCATTTCTAGCCAGTCTCCCAGATGATGCTGATGGGCTGGTCTGGGGAGGGCACCCACTTTGAGAACCCCTGCCCTAAGATTCTGTGCTCCTACAAAGTTGCTGGGGCAAAACAGCCTAGTGAAGTAGGTGCAGCCACTGCAGGGTGTTGACAATCTGGAGAGTACTACATCTTCCGGAGATTTCTATCAGAACAGTAGAGTGGCAGATTCATGGAATAGTTCTGAACAAAAAGGCTTATACTTTTCTGAGCCCACGCTGTATTATAAAAAGAGAAAGAAGGAAAATAAAAGAAAGGAAATGGCTTGTATCTCCAGGATACTTTTTTAAAAAAATGTTTTTCAAAGCGACTTCCCTTTCATCTTCCCACCACCCCGATGTGGGCAAAGCAGAGAGGAGACCCAGGGAAGGGAAGGGCTTGGCCAAGGCCGTGGTCCCCTAGGACGTGCAGACTTTCTGAAAGAAGCGTTCAGAGGGACTTGGAAAGAGGTTGCCAGTAGCAGCCTGAAACAGATTTGCTGGAAGAAGGAACCATTTGGCATCAAACTGTGGGACAGAAGTGAGCCCTTTTCTCCCTGGGCCTGCCAGATGTCCTTTTTGTCCTGGGTCATAAGACTCAGAATCTGAGCAGCGATGGAGACCAGTCTCCCCGCTCTGGGCAGAGCTCTCTTTATGGCAGGATAGCTCACCCTCCGCTGCTTCCCAGAGTCCCAGGAAGTGCGTTTCTGACTCCTGCCTAAAAAGAACTGGCCTTAGATCTTCCAACTCAACCAGCAGGACACGAGGTTGGAAAAGTGTAGGGGTCTCCTTTCTTGGCCTCTGCCCTTGCCCCCTTCCTGAGTGCCCCAGAGGTGGCCTTGGCCACAGAGAGGGGGGATTCTTCCAACAACATGGGTGTTGGAGCCTCTTTTATGCAGATGTCTCTTGTATACGATTTTCTGGCCCCTGAATCCTGAAAGGAAGAGCCAACCCCAGGTGTCCTAACACACCAGGTAAACTCCCAGGAAGCCAGTCTGGGAAGAGGGGTCAGTCTGGGGCCACACTCAGGGGCTGGGCTGGAGGCAGAGGTGGCTGCTGCCTTCTGCCTTCCCCCAGACATCCGTGGTTCACCTTTAGACAATCAGGAGCGGGGAAGATGAAACGAGCAATCATTAAAGGCCAAAAGGCACCCAGGCGGTGTGAAAGCCAGACTGGACTGCACTCTGCAGCCAGCAAATGACTCCTGCCCCCTCTGGTGTCCTGCAAAATGGCCTTTAAAGTCGAGCAAAAGAAAATTAAAGTGTATTAGTGACAGGAAACAGACCTCTAAACCTGAAAAGGCAGTCTTTTTTTTTTAAGCCTAAATATGTATCTTAATAAGATCTGATGCTAGGTTAATGGAGGTCTGGTCCTTGTTAATTAAGCAAGCCACGTGTCCCCTTGACATGGGATATTGCAGCTGCTGGAAGGCCCAGAGCTCCCGGTAAAGGCATCACCTAGAGCTCCAGGTATGACGAGGACTCCTGCTGCACCACCACCTGAGGTGATTCCTGGGCCAGAATCTTTGGGCCTGGAATCTGCATTTGTGATCCCAGGTCATTCTTCTGCTCACTGAAGTTTGGCAAGTGCTGACCCAGGGCAGGGGCTCAGGCCTTTCCTTAGGGAGAAGGAGGCTGGATTCGTTCTGGCTCAGTCCCCTCACCCCTTGTTTAGAGATCAGCTTGCACCTTGTCCTCCTACCCTCCTCGTCCTTTGTATAAAGGGTAAGCAATTACTACTTTCCCTTGGACAGTGGAGGATCTCATGAACCTTCAGCTGCCATGCTTCTCAGATGGGCATGTGGATTTCCAGGAATTCCCACTTAAGAAGTATTTTCGATTAAGAATTTTGGAGCCCTTTTAAATCATTTCAGTGGCTCGCTGAGTTTTTGTTCTGCTGCAGGCATGAGGGTGGTGAGCCGGAACTGCACAGAGGATGGATGGTCGGAGCCGTTCCCTCATTATTTCGATGCTTGTGGGTTTGATGAGTACGAGTCTGAGACCGGGGACCAGGTGAGTGTCTGCTCCTCACCTGGAGGTGGAGGGATGAGGCTGAGGAGGTGGGTGGAAGGGTGTGTCTACCAGAGGCCTTGACTCCTCCTGATGGACGTGCAGAAGCTCTGGTCCCCAGGCAGCATTCATGAGCACCTGCTGTGTAGCCTGCTGTATGAGAGGGCAGGACTTTCATTCGCTCATTCTGGGCTGAGAAACAACTGGTTTGCTGCTTGAGCTCCTTTGGCCCCCAGCCCGGGTCCTCCACCTCCCTAGCTACTCTTTCAGGATACACAGCCTTTCTGTGGCCCAGCCATTGAAGGGTTAATGTGGGGCCCAGCAGGGGGCCTCCTGGCTCCTCCTCCAGGATGAGGCTGGGCCCCATTCTGGCTGGTCAGTGCTCCTGCACTCTGCCAGCACTCAGCTTTTGCACAGTGCGGACCCTGCAGAGGGATGAGGTGGCTCGGGGCGGTGGGGGCTGGGGGTGTCGGGGTGGTGGAGGAACTGATGGGGGAGTGGAGGAGAGGCCATCAACAGGACAAGAGAGGAAGGAGGAGCTGGGCAGCAGGCCCTGGCCTGGGAGATCAGATGCAGTTCCGTGGGGGCCGGGGGCCGGGGGCCGGGGGCAGGCCCCATGTGGAGCCCTACGTGTCCTGTGCTCTGCTCCAGGATTATTACTACCTGTCGGTGAAGGCCCTGTACACAGTTGGCTACAGCACGTCCCTCGTCACCCTCACCACTGCCATGGTCATCCTGTGTCGTTTCCGGTGAGACCCTGGGCAGCATTCGAGCGAGCGCGGCCCACCCCAGCTCAGAGCCCTTGCTCCATCCCTCCCACCTCCCACTCCTTCCCTGGATGTCAGCTCTGGAAGTCCCTTGGAAGACATTTCCCCCACCCGTAGGATAAGAGATGGGAAACTTGATCCCAGAGAGGGCAACTGACTTGTCCAGGGCCACACAGCAAGGAAGACCCTGGGCAGGAGACCTACGTTCCTCATTTTATCTTCCTGGTCTCGATAAAGGGAGGTCACAGGAGGGAGTAGGTCACGGAGTAGTGGGGCCAGGTGGCAGGGGCCTGGGAGTGAGCGAGGGTTTAGAGTCTAGGTGGGAAGAAGGGGGTGGTCTAGGTGGAGGACCCCCTTGAGACAAAGCCGTGGAGTTGGCCCAAAGCAGACCCCGAGATGGAGGGTGGAAGGCTGTGGAGTTCCTTACTTCAAAGCCTTTTGCTTCCCTGGCCCGCTGGTGTAGGAAGCTGCACTGCACCCGAAACTTCATCCATATGAACCTCTTTGTGTCGTTCATGCTGAGGGCCATCTCCGTCTTCATCAAAGACTGGATCCTCTACGCTGAGCAGGACAGCAACCACTGCTTCATCTCCACTGTGAGTGCGCGGAGCCCTGCCAGGACTGGCCCTGCCTGCGACGCCCTGCCGTCCAGGTGTTTTCCTGCAGGTTAAGGCATCGACCCCAGTGAACACGGAAACCCAGGAATGATCATGCGGTTACTAGCAGCCAGTGAGACCCCAGCGTGGCTTTATTTCCTGTCCCTTGGCCTCTGTGTGTCCTTGGCAGAGCAGTTGAGGAGGGTTGGGTGGAAATGTCAAGTCCCACTTGACTAGGCTCAGAGAGGGGGCTGGCTTGGCCGCGGGTCGTTTAACCCAAGATGGAGCCAAGGGGCTGATCGGCTGGGGTTCCCTCCAGACCACCTCCCCAGTTCTGATACATTTGGAGGTAAGCAGAAAAGATAGGTTTTGATGCGGCAGGAGGGAAAGAACAGCCCAGAGCACAAGACCTTGACCTGAAAGGGCTCACTTGGAGGGGGATCTATGAGATTTCCGGGGGGCCAGGGGTATTCCCCTAACCTATGTGATGCCTGAAACCTTTATTTTACCAAGGAGGCTCCTGCAGGGTCCTCCTTATTCGCCTCTCCTGTGGGGACTGGGGACGGGATGGGAAAGTCGGGGAGAATGAGCCTGGGAAGAAAAGGGGGTTCCATGTTTTCTGACCTGTGCAGAGCTGCCTCCATGGCAACTTCGACTCAGACTCATAGGATGCTGCAGTTTTAAACTCTGAACCCAGGAATGCTGAGTCTTTCAGACCCACGGGGTGTTTAAGCCCGAGCATGCTTCAGCTGAAGGGCCCTCAGGATCCTGTCTGGTCCTGCTGGGCTGGATTTTCAGGGTTCGGTGGGGACTCGTGCCACCCTCCCCCTCCTCACTCTCCCTGTAGGTGGAATGCAAGGCTGTGATGGTTTTCTTCCACTACTGTGTTGTATCCAACTACTTCTGGCTCTTCATTGAGGGCCTGTACCTCTTCACCCTGCTGGTGGAGACCTTCTTCCCCGAGAGGAGATACTTCTACTGGTACATCATCATTGGCTGGGGTAGGTCACTGGCTGTCGCCCAGACAGGTTCAGGCCTCACGGCCAGGGATGTCCTTGGTCCTGCCGTCCGGGAACGTCAGGTCAGAGGAGGGAGGCACTGCCCTGCCTCGCAGCTGATGACACACTCCCGGTTCTTGGATCCTTTCTTGCTCTTCTCGTAGAAAGCCCACTGTCTGATGGAGGGGATATGCTCAAGAGTCCTCCTGAGAGGCGAGGTAGCCCAGGGTTTGGGAGAGACATGGACCCCCAGGAGACCTGGGTGTGAGGGACAGTTAGGGTCCCCAGGACTCCAGGCTTGAGAGGGAGACATGCCCCATGGGTCGGGACCCCACCTCTGAGGCATTCATTGGCCCCCAGAAGCACTAAGTCTGAGGGTGACACCGGGCCTATTGGTTTTCCAGTTATCACAGGACTCCTTTTCTTGCTCTCCAGGGACCCCAACTGTGTGTGTGTCCGTGTGGGCTGTGCTGAGGCTCTACTTCGATGACACAGGGTGAGTACATGCCTGAGAGCCAGGGCCGGAGCCCCACGTAGGCTCTTACGGATGGTTGTCAGCGGCTGTCCTGATTTCCCATTAACTGTCTCAGACAAACCATCCAATGCCGGGCATGGCTGCACCCCCAGCCCTGGGCAGTGACTGTGCCCTGACCCCACTGCGGGTGGACCCACCCAGCCACATCTCAGCCGGGACTCAGTGAGGGAATGTGCAAGGTTTCAGAGTCCTGCTCTGCTTCTGGGCCCAACTCTGAGTGGCTCTTCTCCTTTTAGGGAGGGGAGGAGGAATATCAAGGGTGAGGTCGCATCCCCCAGAGCCCTAGGTCTGAGGGGGGAACATGGCCCTTGCCCAGGAGCCCATTGGTGCCCTCACTCCTGGGCTCCAATCCCTGCCTTGACAGGGGAGCAGAGGGAAGGACCAAGGCAACTTGAACCAGGGCTGGGCTTGGGTGTGCAGCCCGCCTGAGAGCTCTCCTTCCTTCCAGAGCTGCAGGAGGGGCTGGCTGGAAGGAGACGATGGTGCCCTTCCATCCCTTCCAGCCAGCCAGGAGGAATGATGCCCCCAAGCATCGTCTCTCTTCTTTCTGTCTGTCTTGCAGCTGCTGGGATATGAATGACAACACGGCTCTGTGGTGGGTGATCAAAGCCCCTGTAGTTGGCTCCATAATGGTGAGTGTCCTTGGGACAAGAAGCAGGGAAGAAACAGAGGCCTGGGCTGAAAGGCAGGGGGGGAGGAGAAGTAAAGAGGTCGCCACACAAAGCAACCTCCCGTGGCTGTGTTATATTCTTCAAAAAGGACGCACAGGTTATTCAGCTCTTCCTCTAGTGTTGGACATTTATCTTTATCCCGTTTTCCCTCATTATGCAAGATGCTACTAGGAACGGTTCTGTGCGTAGTTTTGAAAACGTGTGAATATTTCTTTAGAATTAATCCCTAGAAGTAGAATTGCTGGGTCACAAAGGGTATTCCCATATCGTTGTCTGCACTTGTAATTTCAATCATTTAAATTTTTGCACAGCCTTGTGGGAGATAATGGTAGCTTATTGTTTTAATGTGCATTTCTCCACATTGCTAGTGCAGCAGAGCATTTGTTTCAAATATTTATTGACAATTTGTTTTTATTCTGGTTATTATCTATTCTTTGCTCATTTTTCTAGTCCAGTTGTTATCTTACTGTTCGATAGATAGTAATGCTTCATCTGTTATACATGTTGTAAGTATACTTCCAAGATTGCATAATTTTATATAGTGAAGCCGTCAGGCTTTCTCATCATGAATTCTGAGCCTTACTTCTCGTTTATGGAAGTCTTTCCCAACCTTAAGATATAAAAGTATTCTTAATTGTTTTATAACAATTTTGTAGATTGCATTATTACATGTATGCCTTTAATCCATCTGAAATTTTATTTCTCTGTCTGATCTGAAATGATATCTAACCTAATTTTTTTTCAATGGGTGGACATCCACCCTCTCAGTTCTTTTTATTGAATAGGTCCTTCTTTCTCTATTATGTAGAAATGCCAGTTTATCGTAAACACTCAATGTACTCTGCTTGTATTTAGTTCCAGACTTCCTACTCCATGTTACTAATCTATTTGGCTGTTCCTGTGGCAAGTTACTGTAAACTGGCAGCATGTTTTGATATCTGGTGTGCTCATATCCCCTTCCTTATTTTTTTCCCCTTCCAAACTTTCTCGCACATTTACTTTTTCAGATGGACTTTCAAAATTGTCGAGTTGCAAATTTGTCAAGTTGCAAAAAAAGCTGGTTGAGATTTTTATAGGAACTCCATTGAATTTATAAACAAATTTGGAGAAGTGGTTTTCTTAAAATATTGAGTCTTCCTTTCCAAGAATATGGCATGATTCTCCATTTATTCAGTCTTTCTCATAGAGTCATTTTTGACAGTTTTTTTTTAGTTGTCTTTTTAGCTTTCCCTTTATGGTGTCTTTCAGTTTGTGCTCGTCTTGTGTCTAGGAATCATTCTTTCGTTTCATTTTCTAGTGCGTGTATTTGTGCTGGGACTTAGGGAAGCTACTAGTTTTTGTGTATTTTTTTCTTTTCTTGGTTACCTTTTGAAGCTCTTTTATTGGTTCTTATCCATTTTCAGTTGGTTCTCATGGAAAATTACATGATCTATAAATGGAAATACTCTTTACTTTACATTTCCAATATTTATACTGTTTATTCCTTGGTTTCTTTGAGGATGGTGTTTGCTATAGTTTTGGGCAGTTGCCTTTACTGAATTAGGAAAGTTTCTATTCCTGGCTTGTTTTAGTGTTTATTTTTTAAAAATCAGGAATAGGTGTTGAATTTTATCAAATGTGTTTTGGAGACATTAATTGATCATTCCCTTAGTGATGGACATTTATAATATTCCAGTTTATCTTCATGATGAACAGTGTTGTGGTGGATATATTTGTGCATACCCTTGAGTTACGTGTGAATATGCTTTAGAGTAAATCCCAGGAGTGGAATTTTTGGGACAAAGGATGTATACATTTAACATTTTCATGGATATCAAATTGCCCTCCACAGGCAGAGTACGAAAGTGCTCATTTCTTATGTTTTTGTTGATGTTTCCATTACTGAACTGTTCACCAATCTTATGTGGGATAAAGGTAGTTCGTTGTTTTAATCTGTTAATGTAACAAATATTAGTAGATTTTTTTTGCATTCCTGACATAAAACCTTTATGGCTGTGATGTGTTTGTTCTTTTAATGCACTGCTAAATTCTATTTGTTAATATTTTGTTTATAGTTTTTACATTGTTCTTTGTAAGTTCTCTGGTTTTAGGTGTGTGTGTGTGCGTGCGTGTGTGTGCGCACACACACTTTCTGTCCTTGTCTAGGTTTTGTACTAGAGTTTTGTTAGCCTCATAGGTAATTTGGGAGGTTTTCTTTTTATAAGCTTTTAAATAATGAAGTAGTATGTAAATTACATTCTCCCTAAAGGTATTATGAAACTGGCCAGTAAAATTATCTGGGCTGGTGCCTTTTAATGCATACATCTTTGAGTACTTTTAAAATTTCTCCTGAGGTCATTGCTCTATTCTGATTTTCTACATCTTGATTTAATTTTATTAATTTATATTTTCCCATTTTGTTTGATTTTTTTCCTCGTGATGATTTAAAATATTCTATACATCTGTTGTCCTCTTTCTCATCCCTAAATGTGTTTAATTGCATTTTCTCCTTTTGGACTAACATATGCAGTTAACAGTATTTACTGTGCTAAATTCCGGGTACTGATTAGACACTGAGCATGCAGTAGACAGCAGGACTGACATCCTGCCCTCTGGAGGATGCTTTATCATTCTACTTGATCTGTGAAAACAAGCAGAGCAAAACCAAAAAATTTTATTTTTATCTATCAAGTCTACTTTTTTTTTTTTTCCAAAGAGATTGGAGTTTATTTATTTATTTATTTTTGGCTGTGTTGGGTCTTTGTTTCTGTACGAGCGCTTTCTCTAGTTGCGGCAAGCAGGGGCCACTCTTCATCGCGGTGCGCGGGCCTCACTATCGCGAGCGGCCTCTCTTGTTGCGGAGCACAGGCTCCAGACGCGCAGGCTCAGTAGTTGTGGCTCACGGGCCTAGTTGCTCCGCGGCATGTGGGATCTTCCCAGACCAGGGCTCGAACCTGTGTCCCCTGCATTGGCAGGCAGATTCTCAACCACTGCGCCACCAGGGAAGCCCTGTATTTCTTTAATGAATTTTTATCTTTAACTTCTTTCTTGTATAACTTAAATTTGTGGTACTCTTTCCCTAGATTTTGATTTGAATGGTTAAGTATTTTATTTTCAATATTTATTATTTTTTCTTAAGTTAGTGTTAGGCTCTACATTTTCTCCTTGAGTGCTGCTTTGCTACAGCCAGATGTTGCTGTGTAGTCACCTTGTTTCTTTTTATTTGCTCCCCTCCCTCCTCCTTTCTCACCATACACACAGCTTCCCACTTTGTTTAGAGAGCTTTTGTCTGAAGGTAAACGCTATTGCTATTCCCAGGCAGTCCTTTAATTAATAATGCTTATGGTTGTCCATTCTGGTTTTCCATATTCAATGACTCTGGACTTGGAGTTTCTCCAGAGGACGGCTCTCACCTCTGCGATAGCCTCTTCTCTGGTTGGCATTGTAGTTTTTCCATCACCCTGACACTGTTTGCTCTTTCTTTTCCAGAAATCGCTCCCTTTTCCGGCTCACTCATGATAATCTTTGCTATTTCTCAGTACTCTTATGGAATTCTTCATCTCTCTCTTCTGTCATTTCAGTGATATGGAGGGAGGCTGGGGGGTGAATGAGTGTTCTCATGCTGCCATCTTAGATTATAAGCCTAGATGGGATCTTGACTGGATGGGAGGAGGGCCCTGTTGGGGGAATAACAGACAGTGCAGAGGCAGGGACGTGGAAAGTCTTTGCTCACAATCATTTTCATCTGTTTTTTCTTTGCTTTTCAGGTTAACTTTGTGCTCTTCATCGGCATCATTGTCATCCTCGTGCAGAAACTTCAGTCTCCAGACATGGGAGGCAATGAGTCCAGCATCTACTTGTAAGTACCATTAGGTGAATGCCATGGTCAAGTCCAACAGCTGTATGGGCCCTGCACACAGGACACAGGAGGAGAAGGCCTGGGTGTCGCTGATGGGGTACCCTAGCATGGGCATTGGCAAGAATTCTTTTGGGTTAAAGTACCTTTAAAATATAGTTGCCCAGCTCTCCTTCAGCCATCTTCCATCTCACCCTTCTTGCTTCGTGGTCAGGAGCATGACCAGCTGGGTGTGTGTGCTGTGGAGGCACTTTCGGCCCCGGGGAGGCAGGTTGGTCCCCTGTGATTGGCTGGAGGGGCCAGATAGGCACAGGGAATCTGAGGACAGTCTCTGCCGTGGAAGCCGTATGTGTTGCGTCCTCAGTTTAAGAAGAGAGCAGGTTAGAAGGAGCTGAAGTGCTCTCATGGCACCAGAAGGGGCTGGTCCAGCCTCCATCAGAGGCTGCAACCTGGGGCTCAGAACCTTGATGGCTGCCCAGTGGACAAGTGGGACAGCAGAGAGACTCCAGCAGAGGGCTCCGCCACCCTGCCATTCTCCCAGAGAGAGAGAGAGGCAGGAACTGCTCAGGGACCAGCGCCAGATCCTTCCCTCAGGCTCCTTGAGGCTTCCCCAGGTCAGTGGAGATTGCCTTGGTCTCTGTTCAGCCTGAGTACCTCTCCTGTGGCAGCCCTTCCGCTGGGGGCAGGGATTAGCCTAGGGCCTGGCTCCGTCAGGCTTGTTTCTCCCCGCGTGTAGGATGATTACATTGACCGCCCCTCCCCTCCTTCTTTTGGCTCTCCATTTATTGTCCTTTATTTTTTCATGTTTTGGCAAATGTTTACCAACCTTTCCTTATATGTGTATGTTATGTAGCTGAAAATTGTTCATCCACGTAAGTCATAAACTCTTGGAGGTCCTGCCCTGAGGGGCTGGTAGGGCCAGCTCTCTGCAAGTAACTGCCCTGGAGAGATCATTCCTGCCTTCGTCTCCAGGAGCCACAAAACAGGGCCCCGCCGCTCTCCTCACCTTTTCTGGTCCAGTGTCAGAAACCACGTCCTTAAGTCTGGCCTGCTTATCCTGCTTGAGGGTGGCTTGGTTCCCCCGCCAGCAGTCATCTCGGACCTCTGAAGCTGGTGGGTAGCAAAGTCGGCCTTGTCTCTCCTTTGAGCTCTAAGCAACCATGGTTCCCCCAGCTCCTACCCCACCTTGCTTCCTGGTAGGATCTGTTTCTTCTTCTGAGGTCCCTGGGACCTCTCCTCTGGGGCCTCTCCTAGCTTCCCCTCACTCTGCCTGTGCAGGGACACACATGGTGGCTCAGCTGCAGCTTCAGTAAGGACACTCTACCGACCCCCGGACATACTTTACCAGCTTGGACATCCCGCCCCAGGCAGCAAGAACCCCAGGGTCTGGAGGGAGGGAAGTGTGGAGCCAGGGTTTTCAAGGTAAATTGTAGACTGGAAGCTGTAGAGTCTTGTCAGGCCTTCCTAATGCATAGATAAGAACCATCTGTAATTAGCACAGGGTTTATACATTTAAGTACAAACGTTTAAAGAACCAGCTGCAGGCATGCCTCGTTTTATCACGCTTCTCTTTACTGTGCTTCGCAGATATTGCTTTTATTAAAGATTAAAGGTTTGTGACAACCCTGTGTTGAACAAGTCTGTCAGCCCCATTTTTCCAATAACATTTGCTCACTTTGTGTCTCTGCATCACATTTTGGTAATTCTCGCAATATTTCAAACTTTTTCATTATTACAGTTGTTGTGGTTATCTGTGATCAGTGATCTTTGTTACTACTATGACGCACTGAAGGCTCAGATGATTAGCATTTTTTAGCAATGAAGTGTTTTCAAATTAAGGTATGTACATTGTTTTTTTAGACATTATGCTATTGCACACTTAACAGACTACAGGATAGTGTAAACATAACCCTTATACTCACTGGGAAACCACAAAATTGATGTGAGTTGCTTTATTGCGATATTCGCTTTATTGTGATATTCGCTTTATTGCTGTGGTCTGGAACTGAACCCACAGTATCTCAGGGGTATGGCTGTAGTTGGTTTACTTTTATCATGTAAAAAATCCCCTCAAATCTCAGCAAATTTTTTTTTAAGAGAAATCTAAACTTGTGCTCGTCTCAAGCCCCAAAGATTAAACCTCAGGTGGATGTGGTCTGCAAGCCAGGTGGGAGGGCTGACACAGGACAAGGGATCAGCTTGATCCCATTAAATGCAGCAACATGTTTGAGTGTTTCCAGGGTCAAGGAGACCCTACTGCCGAAAGTGAGGGACATTCAAAGTGGCCATGCCGCTAAGAACTGCAGAGCATTTAAAAACACTTGCCATTCAGTACATGCACGTTTAATGCCCACACAGCAAATCTGGATTAAATATAATCCCCATTTTACAGCCAAGGGAACTAGTTATCAGTGAAGGTAGATGAATCCAGCAGGAAAGAGTGAAGCCATAGCCACAATGCAGGCAGACCCTTGACTTCAAACTTGACTGCACCATCATTTCTACCCTCAAAGACTTTACAGGCAAGAAGATAGTGTTAAACAAGGCTTCCTGGAAGAAGAGGCCCCAGTGGGTTCCAGCCTTGTAAAAAACTGCCCCACCTGGAGTGCTTTGAGCTGGGAGGTGTCTGCTGCAGGTGGGGAGGTGGGTAGACAATGGGGGGGATTAAAAAAGGGGCATGACATGGTAGGAGAGGGAGATTTCGGGGCTGTGTCTGAGTCCCCTTGTGTCAACAGAGTTATGTGTTGGGCTGATATCCCTTCACATCTGCCCACAACAGCTTTCCGGTTTTTTCCTCTGTTTCCAGAACAAATTTAAGCCTGGGCATCCCCAAGAAAGCCCGAGAGGACCCCCTGCCTGTGCCCTCAGACCAGCATTCACTCCCCTTCCTGTAGGTTGGTTCCAGCTGCTCAGATGATAAGGGTTTGTCCTTCTTCATAGACCAAGACGGCGCTCCCGACCCAGCCGCAGAGGGACCTGTTGGGGGCTGGGGCTCCTGCAGGGGGCAGTGGCCCTGAGCCACCTCCATTCTCTCACTGGCTGGCAGAAGGAGTGGCTGGGCTCAGGACTTGGGCAGTGGCCAGGCATGGAGTGTGGGCCTGGGTCGGGGCTAAGCCTGCGCTTAGGCTCGACTTGGTTTGGGGCAGAGGGTTTGGGCTCAGCCCCATTCTGGGGTCAGGGTTAGCCTGCCTTGTCTTGGGGACCAGAGTTTACCTCTGTGAGAAGCCAACTGGTTGAGAAAAAGGAGGGTGAGGTTTCAGGGCAGACACTGATTGTGCTGAGAGCATCTCAGGCCTGGCCCTGTAGGGAGCTGGCTCTATTCCCAGTGCTCTCCCTGCTGCACGATGGGCATTGGGAGCTGCCTCTTGGGTCTGGGGTCGGGGAGGGAAACCCCATCTGTATTTCCCTCAGGCACCCCACAGAGCAGGTCCCCACGGCACCTTGGGGTAAAGGAAGGAGAACAGACACCGTGATGTATTGGGTTGGCCAAAAAGTTTGTTCAGGTTTTTCCGTAAGATGTTACCCGAACGAAATTTTTGGCCAACCCAATAGCATATAGCTCAGCAGGGCTGTGACCTACCCAGTGTCGAGGGATGACATTCGCCTGTGAAGACAGACTCTTCCATGTCTAGGCAGAAGTGCAGCTGGGAAGCTCTCAGTCCAGGAACTCAGCCCACAGCCTAAGGCTCCCAGTTCACATGGGGCTCTATCTTCTCCTTCCAAAGCACTCTCTCCCTTGTCTGGGAGCACCCTATCCTGACAGCTCCTGTTAGGGATTGGCAGTAGGGAATGTTTGCCCCCATTTTGCAGATGGAGAAACTGAAGTCCAGAGAAGGAAAGTGGCAACACCTAAAATCAGCAAGTCATTGGCCAAACAAAGCTTTGAGCTCAGGTGCCCCGACCCCCCAGGTTAGGCAAGGGGCACTGAGGGCTGGCTGGTCTTCAGTGGTGGGGGAGAAGGAGGGTGGGCAGGGAAACTCCAAGATCTGCTGAACTGGGCTGCTGGCTGGAGTACCAGTGTGGTGGGGAGTGCCTCCCTGGGGACTGGGCCGGGGCTCTGGGGGTACACAGCATCTTAGCACCAGGAGGGACCCTACGGAGAATGTTTAGCTCAGGTCACAACGTTCTGTGGGCCTGCCGAGTGTCCAGTGCTATGCTGACCACTAGGATCAGGGTGAAATAGACGGGTGCTGCCCACAAAGGGTTCCCCTGCAGGGGTCTCTGTCTAGCATCCTGGGGCTACAGCCCAGGCAGCCTTGAACGCAGAAGGCACCGCAGCATTCGTGGAGTTTAGCTTGAGACCAAAGCAGGGTCAGAAGAAACCAGGTGCTGCATCCCTGGGTTATAGATGGCAGTGTCGAGACCTGGAAATGGCTTTGACCTTCCTGCAGACACACAGCAAAGCTTTGGCGGAGTCAGGCCTGGGAGCCAGGGCTCCCTGACTTCCAGATGTGGGTGTGAGCCGTGCCCCTACTGTGGGGTTCTCCTGCCTTCCCATTCAGGCTGACGCTGCTCTCCAAGCAGCCCCCATCTGCTACCCTTGTCTGAGTTTCTTATCCTCCCTTGGATCCAAATAAGAACTGAGCTGATCAACCAGCCTAGGTTTATCTCTTCCTCTTGATTGAATTTCTTTTCTATTTTTCACTAACAAGGGACTTTTCAGAGATTCTGACGTCTTTCTTTCTCATGCCTGTCTCTGGCTTTTCTGCCACCCATTTTCCTTTTTGTTTCTTTTCACTGGATCCTTTTGAACAGTCACATTGGAGGTTTGGGGAAAGGGGGTCTCAGAGGAGAACAGCTGAAGCTTTAGAGTTTGGGTGTGTAGGAAGTGACATCTGAGGTTTGGGCTCTCGGGCTCCTGGACCCTGATTTCTGTGGCTCACCCAGGCCAAGGTTGAGGGGTCAGGCCACTGGCTGTAGGAGAGAGTAGTCAACCTTTCAATCTGGGCAAGGTAGAGAATAAATTTGAAGACTAGAATGGCTTCCATTCCTAAATACCCAATTAAGCTCTTTTAATTATTGAGGAAAACATACTTATATGTGTCCATCTGTCTGTTTGTATGTGTACAAAACAGACCTTTGACATTCATTGAGGCACATGAAAAACTTCTCAAATACATGACTTCCTCACAACAGTGTTCCTGGAATTTTGATTTGCAGGTGGAGCACCTAGGGATTTTGTTAAAATGCAGATTCTGAGGCAGCAGGTCTGAGCCAGCCACTGAAATTCTCACTTCTAAGAAGCTCTCAGGTGGTACTGATACTGCTGGTCTGGGTAGCAGAGCATCATAACATCCCCCATCTGTATAATGGTTCACTAGTGCCCATCTCACAGTCTGGTGTGAATTGAAGCATGTTGTTAATGAAATGAGAGAACCACAGACATAACTGAGGCAAGGATGCTGGGTGGACCTCGGCCTGCCCCATCTTTGAAGTGTGTGATTCACATGTTCGCCTCAGCAAAATGACGTGTCACTACATGTCAAGGACCTTCAGACTTACTCTTAAAGAGTGGGAATCAAAAATTACGAATCCATGGATGCCAAAGGTCTGGCCTCTTTGTGCGTATCTGTTCTCATTTGCATCCGACCCCCTCAGGTTGATCAGTTCACCGGCAGCTACTAGGAGCTCGGCCACACGGTGCCTGAGGAGGGTGTGTGAAATGGGCACCTCTCCTGCAGTCTGACGAGATGACACAGCTCTCACTCCATTTCTTCCATGTTTGTCAGAGATGGAAACAAATGAGTTGGGCCAACCGAAGCATAAGCAGGACCGTGAGGGGCTAGAAGAGGTGGAGATTGAGGCTGATAGCTCTCTGAGGAGGCAGAGCTCTGTGCCTCGCCCAGTGCCAGGTAGAGCTGCACGAGCATCCTGGGCCCACCTGTGGGTGGCTCCTTAAGGTGACTCGTTTCTGCAGGTGGTGGGGCAGAGCCCGAAAGGTGCTCTCTCAGCCTTCAGCCCCTGCCCTCTGAACTTTTATCGAGAAGTCTAGCCAGCACTGTGCAGTAGAACTCTCGGCAGTGTTGGAAATGCCCCAGATCTGTGCTGTCCAGCACAGGAACCAGTAGCTACCTGTGGCTGTTGAGCCCTTGTAGTGTGGCTCAGGCAACCCAGGAAGTGGATTTTTCACTTAATTTTAACTTACATGGTGGATGTGTAGTGTTTCATGGGTCTGCTCCATCCATCCTACCTCTGCTCCCCTTAGGCCCACACTGAGGTACCCGGGGGCTCAGTCAGAGGAAGGTGCAGGAGGGGAGGGAGGGGGGGAAGACCAGTGGACGCTCCAGTTGGTTTTCACAAGCAAGTGCAGAAATGGCCTGATTCTAGGGCTGGGCCAGCGTGAGGTCCATGGCGTGAGTCTCCAGCTGCCCATCTTGCTGAGGGATCTCCGTCAAGGCCATGCTCTGTGCCTGGAGCTGACTCTGGAGACAGTTCCTGGTCCCCTGCGTGAGCCCCAGTCAGGCCCCACCTTCCAAACACACGTGTTCCCCCCCTCCCGAACCCCACCACCTGTCGGTTTCCCAGTGTGAGGGCTCACATGTGCCTGTGTGTCCGTGCACACACGTATATGTGTAGAGGTGTGTATTTCTATGTCCAGAGCTGACCACGTCTCGGCCCTTGGCTTCCCCCTTCTCCTTCACGTGATGCCCCGGCCCTGTCTCTACACCCTGGGCCTCTCCGCCCGCCCTGTGAGCCGTGTCACCCTAAGTCCCACCTCAGTTTCTCGTTGCCCAGTGCCCGCAGCTGACAGAAATGCCCATCTTGTCACACCCAGCAGCTGCGTGCAGAAATGCTACTGCAGGCCACAGCGGGCTCAGCAGCACTCTTGCAAGATGTCAGAACTGTCCACCATTACTCTGTAAGTGTGCGTGGCGTGGCTGTGGCGTGGCTGTTCTGGACGGGAGGGGGACGCATGCTGCTGCTGCCACCGCCCGGAGCTTGCGTCCGCCCAGGCTGGAGGAGAGCAGGGAGCGAGCCTGTGCCTCCAGCCTCAAGCCCTTTCCCAGCTGTTGCATGCTGACATCTGTGTGTCTTGTGAGTTCTCTGCAACCTCGTGGCCTGGGGCAGGAGGGGAGGTTGCGGGCATGGGGCTGTGGCCACTGTGGGGCAGCTGGGGCGCGGCCGGTGCTGAGCGGGAAGCAGCTTTGAAGCCTCCGCCGCTGCTGCTGTCGTGATGTGTGGTCCTCCGCAAATCCCCACTTCTCTGGGTTTCAATCTTTGCAACTGCCAAATTATTTCTAAGGGCCTTGAGCTTGAGTTCATTTAGACCGTCCTCCTGCAGGGGGCGGGACCCTCACCTCATGCACCTCACTCCCACCGAACGTGCTGAGTGACTGACTCCCCACACGAGCCTATTAGGTGGGTACTTGTATTATCCTCATTTTACGGGTGAGGAGACTGAAGCACAGAGAGGTGAAATGACTCGCTCAAGGCCACACAGTTGGCAGGGTGAGGATTTGGACCCAGGGAGTCCTAAGCAGTAGTCCCTGGGGCATCTATCTCTTGCTGGAGCCTCAGCTCCAACTTGGACATCCCTTTAAGTGGGGGAGCCCACTGGAATTTGGGGGGCTCTGACCGTTGGAGCTCTTCTTTGTATTCTTTAGGCCTCTTCTGCCCAGTGATGCCTGCTTGGGGCAGGAAGACAGAGGCTAAGGCCCTGTGCCGCGGTCTCTCTGGGTTAATCAGATTGTAGCGTGAGTCTGTGACTCCTCAACGCGGGGTTCCAAGGTTCACACCATATGTTCCCATTCCAAGGCCTCCGAAGGACAGAGGTCCTCGGACTCTGAGACCTAGTGACTTCCTCACCTGCCTCCACTGTCCCATCTACCAAAAGGAGTCATGGGGATGCCCTGGGTCCCTGGCAGAAGTCCCTGATTATTCCTGGGCTGCATTGGGGCCACAGGGGAGGGAAGGCGGTTGCCCTTGGACTATACTGTGGGATGCCCTGCTGCATTTGCCACATCTGCCTGGGGCTGGGAAGGACCTGAAAGGTTGTGTTTCTCATGTACCAAACCCGTCCCATCCACCACCACCACGAAAGCTGGAAAAGTTTGGCCTTTTAGTTTCCAGGGCACTTTTCAAACTTCAGGGGCAGATCCCTGGAAACAGATCCATTCTGGGTGAGGAAGCAAGAAGGCAGGGACCACAGGCACATCCCAGGGCTGCCTTCCCTCCTCAGCTTCTTCAGTTAAGCTGCTCTTTTAAAGTAACCCCTTTAGGCAGGGTCACAGAGGCACCCCCAAGATGTCCACATGCCTGCGTTTCCAGGCCACTTTCCTCTTCTTTTTGGACTTTCATTTTCCAGCCAACACTTCCTGCTGCCCTCTGGGTGCCTGGAGATGAGCATGAGCAGGACCTGGGCTCCCAGGCCATGCTCAGTGTCAAGGGCTCCAAGGTGTTCATCCCGGGCCTGTGTGGTTATCCCTTCATGGACGCGCACTTTCCGAGTGTGAGCCCTGTGCATGGCATGTGCTGGCCAGGGCAGATGACAGTTAAGTGAGGTACCATGCCTGCCTTCACAGAGCCACATCCGAGAGAGGACAGACAGATGAGAGGCTAGACCACTCCAAAACTCAGCTGGGCTCTGAGTGGGACCCGATCAGATCCTGCTGGCGCCCGCTCTGGTCCAGGCACCCCCAGGTCCTGTAGAATGGGCAGTCTGTGAGCACGGGGAGGATTGGTGGGCACTGGGCACTCGAGGGGCTTTTTCCTTCCAGGACTGAGCCTTGGTCCACCTGAAGGTCTCCCCAGGCTATTCCTTCCCCTTCTGCTGTGTCCCCTTTTCTTTCTTCCCCTTCCCCATCCTTTCCTTTTCAGTAGATGCCGGTAAGCCAAGGGCATCACTCAGACTCCATGGATTCTACTTCTCCTGAAATCCAGAGGCCCCACATTCAGTAGAACATTCTCTCCCAGAAAGACTGGGATGGGGAGGAGGGAGGGAGGGGCACACGGTGTGACTGCCCCAAGTCAAACGGCCACCTCCATACCCCGCTGCCCACCCTGGTGGGCCGAGCTCTGCTAGGAGGGCCCAGGGGGCGGACTGCACCTGTAGGGTGGGGCTGGCTCTTCCAGGAGATCCAAAGGGAGCCAGTCTGCTGGGGTGGGCAGAGACGGGGTCCCCCTCTTGGAGACCCTCTGGGAGCCGCCCTCCCCCCAGAGCAGGACCCACAAGAGCACATGTCGCCATGCCTACTCCTGATGTTTTCCCGTGGCTTCTGTGCCCCACCCTCTCAGACCAGAGCCCCACCCCACTGGGCCTAGGAGCCAGTTGCAGTCAGAGGAACCTCAGAAGAGGTGGCCTCAGGGAGTACTGAGGTCCTTTGGGCCGCTTCTCCCTTGCCCGTTCTACTCCCACCTGAGCAGACAGCCTTCCCTCCCCCGACTTAGTTTCCCAGGTGGCAGGTTCCTCCTGCTAGATGGTGATTGTTTATGCTCGGAGTCAGTAAATCCTTCCTAGGACCCCTCCCAAGTCTCTCCTTCTGTGGTCTACCCAGTGTTCCCCACCCGCCTCCCTGTCATCAGCGCCTCTCCCTCACTCTCCACGAGCGTGCCTGGCTAGCCCCAGACTCAGGAAAGCCGACTGTCTCTGTGGTCCCCTAGGGGCTGCTCTTTCCAGGCACAGGGAGCTTCTTTTCAGAGCAGGAGAATGCTTGTTTTGCTTGAGGACACATCATGTTGTCCTTCCAAATCCCATCCCAGGGTTTTGCCCTGACTTCACTTTTCCCAAAGGTTTCGCACCTCCCAAAAAGGGTCTGTGTAAATCACATACTCACATGTGCATGTTTAGTGGTTCTACAGGATACCGGCATGGCCTAGAGGGATGGGTGCCCTGCGGACAGGGGGATGTCTCCCCAGCACTTCCCAGGGAGTTCTGGAAGCCTGGGCTCTGTTGGCTACCATCTCCCCCTGGCCCCACGCACCGGGAGAGAATCCTGAGGGAGCCCATGGATAGGGGCCCCAGCTCTGGGGGAGAGTAGGGGCTGGGACTGGGCTTCTCTGCCCTCCATGGCTCTGGCCTCAAGCCCTGGCGGCCCCCGGAGCAGATGTCTTGCTCTTTCCCCACAGACGGCTCGCCCGGTCCACCCTGCTGCTCATCCCACTATTTGGAATCCACTACACGGTCTTTGCTTTCTCCCCAGAGGACGTCAGCAAGAGGGAGAGACTTGTGTTTGAGCTGGGGCTGGGCTCCTTCCAGGTAGGCGTGGTGTGTGTGGAGGGCAGAACTCACGGGGAGCCAGGGCCCTGGCCTCTACCTTGTTGGTGGTTCTACGTCTTTAACCTATTCTAGGTTCCACCTCTGGAATAATGGTACTAGATTAGAAGGGAGCTGGGAGAGCCCTTTCTACTGTCCACCCTCTAGGCTCCCACGAGAAGACATGCTGATATTTTCATGTTGCTGCTGCGTCTGGGTGTCCTGAGCCAGGCCTCCCTTGGGCAATCAAAGGCGGCAGCTCCCCGCCCCTCACCATCGTCCCCGGGGGTGGGCGGAGTGGCCTCAAGAGACCTCTCTGTCCACTTCTGACTTCAGCCTGTAGAACATGCACCCCATGAGTGCTGGAGCTTTGTCTTACCCAAATAAGACAGATCCCCAGCACAGGATCTGATCACAGGGAGCTGAATGAGCTGAACAGAGGGGATGAGCGAACAGATATGTAAATAAGTGATCCAGGGAATGAGAGAGCCAGAGACTAGTAAGTCCGTGCCTGAAGGAATCAGTAAACGGGGCTGTAAATGAGTGAGTGAAGGGGTGAGTGAGTCAGTGCGAGGATGCATAGTGAGTAAATGAACAGGTGGGCGCATGAGTGGGGCATTGAAGGCGGTGGGTGGCTCTCTTGAAAGTCCCCAGGATAGAGCGCCTCTCCCTAGCCCAGCTGTTTAGAGGAGTATTTGACCTTGATGGTCACAAAGTTATTCTGTGTATCTGACTGGACTCTCTCCCTTCCCCCATTTTAATTCAAAGCCATTTTACCTGTTCGGGTTCTTAGCCTGGGAAGGCTGGGAGGTTTGTTGACAAAGCCCCAGCCTGGGAGTCAGAGCCTGGGGTTCCTGTCTCAGCACAAGAATTCTAAATGCACAGAATATAAGTCAAGAATATGTGTAGAAGAGCCGAACACCTACTCTGCCCCAGGCACTTCCGTGGTGTTCTGTGTGTTCTGCGTACAAGGGTGTGTGGCGGAGGGAGGGTGGAGTGGGGAGGTGGTGGTGGATACAGACAGGTCTGCTCTGTCCTGTAGGAGTGCTGCCCTCAGGGGGCCTGCGGGCTGGCTGGGGAGCCCAGAGGACACTCTTGGGCATGCAGGGAAGGCCTCCTCTAGGAAGTGGGTTAGAGCTGGCCCTTGGGAATGGGAAGGATTTGACCAAGGGAACATGAGATCCAAAGCCAGGGTTGTCGGTGGGAGGGAATGCCCCCACCAGCCACTTGGCTTCATGGGTGTGGCCATCTTGGTGGAACAGAACTTTTCCCATCTTACCGCAGATTCCCAGGCAGGTGCCTGCATTCAGATCATCTTATTTTTCTGCTTCCTGGTGTCACTCCCTGCTGCTGCGGCCTCCCACACACCCCGGGTGGAGGGCTCCTTGCTGGCATTCTCAGGTTTTGTTTGTCTTCTCTCCCTAGGGCTTTGTGGTGGCTGTTCTCTACTGTTTTCTGAATGGGGAGGTAAGATCCTGGCCTTCTTAGCAGTGGAGCTACAGCTTGCTGGGGAGCAGACAGGGCTGTGGCCTGCTGGGCGCACAGGGCTGATCCTCCCGACCTGGACTCTGCCAGACTCCCAGCACCTACAGGAGGGGGGCGGCAGCTGTGCTGGCGTCTCCTGACGGCCTCCACCCTGTGCCAGATTCTCTCCCGCTTTGCCTGCTGTGCAGCTGAGGCCCAGCCTCCGGAGCCGAGCTCCCTCCATAAAGGCACCAACTGTTGAGTGCAGACCCACCTGGGGGGGCTCTCACCATAAGACACACCTTAGTCAGGGCGAACTGAAAGTGAGGAAGGACAAGGCACAGGAAATGGTACATACAGTTTCTGAGGCTGTTGATGGGCAGGGGTGCTGAGTGGGGAACTATCCAAAGTTCAGCACTGCCCCCAGCAGGCCAGCCTGCCTGTCCAAACCCATCCCCTGTAAGAGTGGGACTTGAGGGACCCTGGGGAGCGGCTTGGAACCTTCTAGTAATGCTCCATTTCCAGGCCTGTTAGGGTGAGGCTTTTGAGCAGAGTGCAGAACAGATGCTGAGATGGGGATGGGGGCTGAATGGGTGGGTGGCTTTGGAGAGCGGGCAGAAGTCATTGCACCAAGTGCTTGGGCCTTGGCTGGGTCACCATGGCAGGCTTCCTCCTCTTTTTGCGTCTGAGAAATAAGAAGATTAGCTCAGACCACCTACAAAAGGGTCAGATAAGGGTAGATATGGAGAGGCAGACAGGGCCCTGCAGGGAGTGGCTGGGAGTACAAGTAGCTTGTCAGGACCGACGGTGGAAGTGGGAGCTGGAACTGGAGGTGGAGGGTGCCTGCACCGCACGAAGGTGCTGGCGAAGGGGGTGGGTAGGTGGACGCTGAAACGGGGCATGCCCTGCGCGCACCATGCTGAGAGCAACACGGGGCGGTCTTCGCCCAGAAGGGTGCTTTATTTAGTGATCCTCAACCCTAACGGCGTATTGGAATCCCCTGGGAAGCTTTAAAACATATGGGTGCCCTACCCCAGAGATTTTTGGATGTCATTGTTCTGGGGTATGGCCTGGGCATCTGGGTTGTTAAAGCTCTCCAGGCGATCCTCATCTGCAGCCACTGTTAATGGGAGCGCCCGCCTGGGAGGGGCCCCAGGGCAGGCAGGCGGGCAGGTGAGGTGTGAGAGGGTGTCCGCCCAGAAGTGACCGCCCGAGTTGCCCCCCGCAGGTGCAGGCGGAGATCAAGCGGAAGTGGCGGAGCTGGAAGGTGAACCGCTACTTCACCATGGACTTCAAGCACCGGCACCCGTCCCTGGCCAGCAGCGGGGTGAACGGGGGCACCCAGCTCTCCATCCTGAGCAAGAGCAGCTCCCAGATCCGCATGTCTGGCCTCCCAGCCGACAACCTGGCCACCTGAGCCCACCCTGCCCCCTCCTCTCCTCGGAACAGCGGCTGGGGCTGCGGGTGGGTGGGCGCCGGCCCACGCGTGTTGTGCCTCTTCTCTCCCTTCGGGCCGGCCCTGGGCTGGGAGCCCAGCTCCCCGAGGTGGGAGGAGGATGCAGGGTGCAGATGGGTATTTCCCCTCCCCGTTTTGGCATTGGCCCCGCCCACCGTGGGCCCCTGGGCGTTGACCCCAGACATGTAAATACTCCTTAATTTCGGGAAAGTCATCCCATCCCTACCCCTATACCTTGTGTCCCTGCTCACCTCAGGCAGGTCCCCAGCTCCACCCCACCCCGTCCCCACCAACCTCAGTGATCGCCTGACCCTGTGTGGGAGGCCTTCTGAGCTGAGGCTGGTGACCTTGCTTTGGCGGATGTGGGGCGGGCCCTGCCCGACAGCCCCCCTGCAGTGTCTGACTCTCGGTGTGGACTCTTTGAGTCTACCCGCCACCCCGCGGCCCTTTTTAGGCCCGGCCCAGTCCGTGAGGCTGCCAGAGGTCCAGCTTGGAGTGCTTTTTGGTGCAGGCGAGACCCGTGCTCACCCACCATCTTGGTGTCCAGGTGCCCAGTTCCTGGGTATCAGACAGTGGGAAAGCTCCAGGGCGCTTCCAGTCAGAGACTTCAGTTTGGATGTGGGGCTAAGGCCAGAGAAAGTTCTGGTGCTTTTCATTTGGCCCAAGAAATATTGCCAGGAGCCAGAAAAGTGGATGTGATTGGAATGGAGATGGAAAGAGTTTGGAGGGACCCATGGAAGAAGACCTTCACCACCTCCATTATTTTACCCCTGACTCAAGGTAGGCGGGGGTTCATCTGGTGGCCTCCCTTCTGTCCCTCCTGTCCCCAGGCATCAGTTGCAGAATGTTGAGAGGTGGATGCCTCATAGAAACTCTTCCCCAACTACACTCACCATATAGAGCCCCTAAGCCCTCCCCCTTCCCAGTTCCCCTTGAAGTCAAAGACATGACTGGGGTGAACCAGCCACCTTTCTGTGATACCAGTGAATCGCGAAGCACCTTACACCTCCATGTGCCCAGGGCCCAGGGCTCCCCTTCATCCCCCGCCCCCATGGACCACGAGGAACCCCAGTCACCAGCTTTCTCTGGCTTGGGCTCAGCTACTGAAATCAGAGACCTCTGCAAAGACTTCCCTCTGTGTGCTTTAGACATTGAGTCAGCATGGATGCCAGGTGTCCTAGGGTTTGGGAGGGGAAGCCACACCTGCCGTGCTTATTAGCAGGGGCTGCTGATGGGAGGAGCGGCTGCACCCCAACTCCTGTCCTGGCTGCCCAGCCACAAGTTACCAGACCACACCCTAAGAATTTAAAACGGGGCAGAACCAGGTTCAGGGCAGGTGGAGGAAAGTGCTAGAATGCCGTGGCCCATGTGCGGGGCCTACCTCATCTGTGTCAGCTTGTGGTGTTTCCAAGTGTATTTGTGGGCTTGTTTCACAGGCACGTTCTGGAACACTTGGAGAGTTTGGGAGGATGGGGAATGTTGCTTTGCTTGGTTTTATAAAGAGGAAGAGGCCCAGGGGACTTAGGGACGTGTTCCCGGAGAGGCCTTCGAAGTGGCTGGAGAAGGGCCTAGTGCTTGGTTTAGAGATAAGCCCCATGTCCAGTGAAGCACTGTGGACCCTGGGTCTTGGCTAAGCCAGAGAAGGACAGGGCCTGCTTTCCCTGCTCCAGGCACACACGGTGACTCAGGCTGGCCATGGAGTGTGTGGCGGCCTTCCCACCCTACACCTACCTGCCTCATGATCTCCTTCCCTCTGTCTGGGAGCCACGTGTGTTGCATTTGAGGTCACACTACCTTGCACACGTGGCTTGCATTTGAGGTCCTTGCATTTGAGGTCCTTGCATCTGAGGTCCTGTTGGGAGACCTGAGTTGCTTGGAAGGACTCACAGGCTTGGATTGAGAGACACACAATCTGCCCCAGTTGGGCTCAGACTGCTGAGATAGTGGACACAGTGCTCCCAGTTCTGGGCCTCAGTTTCCCCATTTGTGACATGAGGCGACTTCTAGTGCTTCTCCAGGCTCTGTGCTTCAGTAATTCTCCAGTTCAAAGCCAAGGCGGGTAAAAGGGCGTGCATCATTGTTAGGTGTATCATCTACAGTTCTGAAACATCTGTGTTTGTGTGTGAGTGGAGGGAGGTTGGATGCTGTGTATTTTCCCTTTCTTAGAAATGGGACATCTGTCTCTTCCATTTGGACACCACAGTGAGAGGGAAGGCTCAGGCCAGGGACAGTTGGACAGGGCATGATGTGCAGACCCAGCTGTGTCCTGGCTGGAGCAGGGTGCCACTTCTGGGTGGGCAATGGCTACCCCCAGATCCTAGGAGCGGTACCCTGAGTTTGGACCCTGTTTCTTCATCCTCGCCCCCACCAGCAGGTGTGCTTCACTGTGGAAGAAGAGGGTTTGATTTTTATATATATATCATCACAAAATAGCAAAAGCAAAATCTACCCCGAATCTCCATGCCATGCTGCCCCCTGAGCTGTGGGCCCGCATCCTCGTAGAGGTTCCAGGTTCCTGTTGGTTGCTCTTTGTCTCTGAACAAATTATTGCCAGCCTTGTGAGCAGATGCACCCGATATATTTTGAATGCTCCAGGAGGTTAGGCAGCTGTCCTTCAGGGTCACAGGCAGTGGGGGGACAGTATAAGGTCTGGGTACCACCCTTCCCTCTCTGACCTGTTTTTTCAAATCTGTAAAATGGGCAATAAGACTAGCTAGCTTTTAGAGCCCACTGTATCTCTGAGATTCTCGTCTAAACATCAGCCATCTACTGGGAATGGGCCCCAGGCAAGGATTGCAGTATTCACCTGGACCAGGAACAGGTAGGAAATCATGCTGAGTAAGGAGGGGCCGAAGGGCCTTGGGAATGGTTGGGCTGGAGAGGAGCAGAGTTATCTGACTCCGTATCTCTAGAAAGGGGTTGTTTTTGTTCTGTGCAATCCTAAGGGACAGAACCCACCCAGGGGAGGCCGAGTGTTCCTTGGGATGAAGAAATCTCTCATCCTCTGTCATGACTGTCCTGTCACGCAGTGTCAAGAGAGAGACTCTAGCCCTGGGGGAAATGGGACTCCAAGTCAAAGATGCTGAACCTGTCAGGGAAACTGTGAGGGGGTCAGAGTGTGGGAATCGGGGTTCAGGGGCTCTCTGGCGGTCCCCAGCACGACAGACTTCATGACTTCCCACCGTGCCTGAGGCCAGGCCACGTTCTCTGTCTCAGTGAGCAGCTCCATGACCCTCCTTGACATATCCAGGAGCCTGCAGTGATTCCTTCTCTAACCCACACCCCTCCCTGAACCGGCTTCTCTAGGGCATAGGGCCAGAGAGCTGGAGCCGGGGCCCAAGCCTTGAAGTACCCTCAAGTCCATTATCACCCACCTCCTTCATCTGACCCTCTCCCTTCCCAGAAGGAAAGCTACAGGAGGCTTCTTTGTAATTCTGTGAGTACCCTTGATCCGCTCAAGGCCACTTCAGAGTCAAAGCAAGGAGTGCTTCGTCATCGTAAGTTCCTACTTGGGCCCAGTGACCATGGATGCCTCTGGAAGAGCCCTGAGCTGGGAGCAGGGGACCTGGGCGTCTTCCAGCTTTGCCACTGATCTGTTGTTTGGCCTGGACTCCTTCGTGTATCTTTAGGGAAACTCACAAAGTACTAGAGCTGGGAGGAAACTTGGAGACCTGCAGGTCAAACCTCCCCATCCGGCTGATGAGAAAACACAGACAGGTGGCCTTAGCCCAGTGCCTGCACCATCTGGGGACCCAGTATGCTTTACAAACCTGAATGGGGAAATGGGCCTGCCAATATGTGCCACCCTGCACGTGAGCCAGAACAAGACACCCAATAAAGCTTCCGACCAGAAAACATTCAGCCTTGCGCAGGAGAAGGGCTCTGGTTACAGAGGTTGTCAGGACTCCAGACTGCAGGAGGAACAGTGGAGTCGGTGTGGTGAGGGGAGACCTGCGTTCTAGCCTGACTTTACCACCTGCTCTGTGCTCCAAGGCACAGAACCTCTCTGGGCCTCTGCTTCCTAATCTGAGAAATGGGTGGACGTGATTTTCAGTCTGCCTCACAGGTCAGGGGTAAGGTTGAGGTGAGATGCCCTTGTATGTGAAAGGGCTTTGGAAACTACACAGGTGTGAGCTGGTTACTGGGGTGAAGACCTCTGAAAGGGGGACCCTATGCTGTTTGTCAATTGCTTTGAGCCCTCCTGGGTTAACCTTTGCCCCATATGTAAAACCACCAGCACTGGGGGGTGGAGGGGGAGGCCTGTGGGCTCTGATGGACACAGAATTCCAGGTTTATTCCCATTAGTTGGGCGTTTGTTCTTGGGATAGAATGAGGAGACTTCCATGTGGGTAATGTTAGTGTTTCCATGCCACCCCCATGGGAATCCTTCAAGAATCTGGGACACCCCTCAAGTGGGCTGTGTGCCCATCTTTCTCCTTTTCCTGAACTCAATGTCCTGGGATGTGTCTGTGCTTGGCCATGTGTGTCTTGTCTTATGTCTGTCTTCTGTAGCTTTGCGCCCGTGAGGGCTGGAGTGGGGACGCCCCTGGCATCCCAGACGTGGTCCAGGCTCGCTGTGGGAGCCGGGCCCACCTGGGTCTCATCTCCCACAATAAAGATAAGCCCCACAGACCTCACTGCTACCGCTGTGCTCACAACCTTGTCCGGGATTTTAAGAATGTCAAACTGCTATAGATGATTCAATAAATGTCTTATCATTTTTTCCTGGTGGCTGTAACTTGGCAGAAGTGGAGGGCAGGGAGGAGAGGAGGTGGAAGGGGAGGAAATCTGATCCCCCAGTGTAATCCAGTCTACAAGGTCCTGTGGCCTTTTCGAGTCCAAGGGAAGGGTATGAGAATGGGCCTGAGTGACCTTAGAATGGACTTGGAAGAGTAAAGTCCTGACCTCAAAAGGACCTGCAAGGATCATGCAACCTGAGTGGAATCGAGGTCACTTGGATGTTTTGGGTTCCTAGAAATAGAAGCAGCTCACCTCATAGTCTTTGTTGCTTCATGGCCTTTATACTGTTTTCTGAGAGTGGCCACCGGCTATCCCCAAAGCTTGCCTGCAGTGAGCATTTCATTCCACAGGTAACCACAGGCTGCCAGAGTCCCATCCCCTAATTCTTCTGGACATTCCGAGTCATCAGCCCCTGCCAGACCAGATAACCAATTCCAGGTAACCCCCATTTCCTTGAGGTTCTATTGATTTTTTTCACAACTTCCAATACCCATATTTATATTAGAATTTTTAGTTGCTAGCTACAGAAGATCATTTTGGCTGATGAATCAGAAAATAAGTTTAGAAAAGAAGAGATTGGGCAGCTCATAGAATTCTTTTGAGGCTGGAGGAACCAGAAAAGGGGTCTCAGGCCTTATGATGTCATGGAACTGATGCAAAGCTGCTGCCTGCTGCTGCTGCCAGCCCAGGGATATCTCCTCTGTGCCAGGGACCCAACCTCACAATTACCATTTTTGAAAGCAAATAGCTTTGCTGTCTTTGTCACCAGCAAGCCCAAATCCACATGCAGCCCCTTTCTTCCACTTGCTCACTTCTGAATCAAAGTCTCACATGAGTCCATCAGATTGACCGTGTTCTAGCTGCAATGAGGCTGGAAATTTGACTTTTCTGGATTCTACCTTGGGGAGGTCAGGCTCATACATGTGGAGAATTTCTAGATTTAACATTGGTGTTGTTAAACAGTCCTGAAATAAATGCCTACCGCCGCAGGCCTGAGGTCCACAGCAGTTGCAGAGCCAGCTCCCTTCAGTGTTCAGGTGGGCCACTCTGAGGAAGTCAAGTCAATGGAAAGATGAATCCCAGCCCAACTGCACGTGATCCCTACAAGCAGCTAGACCACTCGCCGAAAGCTCCTAGGTATCCGGTGCGGGTGTTCCCCAGCTGGGAGGCTGCCTGAGGTCACCCCTGCTCTCTCCTCTCCAGGTCCACCTCTTCTTCCACTCCTAAGGGAAATTATCAGGCTATGTCATATGACTTAACCTGGCAGATATCTTGAGCTGCTTCCAAAATGGAACCTACCCTCGAAGGGTGAAAATTAGGCTCCTTGTGTGTCAGACTATGCTGACTGCTCACAAAGATGGCTTCCCTAGTGCTTAGAAAAATATTCTTAACTGGTGTGACCATGATAAATTGAGGTTCTATATGTTTCATTCGCAGAGAGAGGTCACACTCAACAAGCAAAGATAAAGAACCAAAGGTAAATGGAAAGCCTTGAATTCCATCCCAGTCTTGAATTTCTTGGCAACTGTGAAGATCAACCAAAGACTTAGTCCAGATGAGCACTTATTAAATCCTGTTTCCTCTATCCATTCCTCCCAATTCATCAACTATTCCAGCTCTCTTTTGTCCCAAACCCCATAAAAGAATGCCTTCAACCCTGGTTATTTCTGATGATGCTTTTTCCTCCGGGTAGTGTGAGTAGTTCCTCTTGGGTACCCAGTGGTCCTCAGGCTTTAGCATGCATCAGAATCATCTGAGGGCTTGGTAAAATACAGATTGCTGGGCCCGCCCCCAGAATTTCTGATCCAGGTCTGAGGTAGGGCATGATAATTTGCAGTTCTAAGAAGTTTCTAGGTGCTGCTGCTCCTGACCTGCAGACAATGCTTTAGGAACAATTGTTCTAGATGTTCTACCCAAGGGCACTGGCTGGGTATCACAGTCCCTTTTTGGGAACCTTGGGGCTTGACAGTGATTAACTTCCCAGCATAGGGAGGACAAGCAGGGACATCAACAACATGAACTTTCATTGACTTTTCTTCCCAGGCCACTGTGTAGGGGCAGGAAGCAGAAAGTTCCAAGAGAAAAATCAGCCCATGGATGTCATTTATTTTCAATCAAAGTAAGTATTAGACCATCTCTGAATCAACTAGGATCAAGTTCAGTGGGCTATAAAAGAACAACCCCAGTGAAAAGTGACTTAAAGAAGATAGAAGTTAATTTTTCTCACATTAAAGAAGTCCAGAGGTAGGCACTCCAGAATTGGTAGGGTGGCTGTATGGTCTCTCTAAGGACTCAAGCTTCTCCGTTTCTGCTCCTCCATCCTTAGCGTGTGACTTCCCCTCTCAGGGTCACCTCATGGTCCAAGAATGGCTCCCAGAGGTCTGGATGTCACCAGACTCAGGGGAAAGTGAGAGAAAGCAAAAGGTCCCTCCTCCTAGTTTTTTAATTTTCTTTTTAGAAGAAGCCTCAGATCTGCTTACATCTCATTGGCCAACAGTTAATCACAAGGCTACACTTCAAGGCAGGTGATGTTATGCACCCCTAGTAAAAATAGAAGAGAGAATGGATACTGGCTGGCAAACAGTAGTTTGTGCCATAGTCTCAAAACCTCAAATCTTTCAGGGTTTAGGTGATGGTCACTGAGCTCATCCACACCTGTGAAAACCCAGAGCCTAACTGATCCTACTGATGTCCCACTCTACACCTGGAAACAAACTGGGGGATGCAGTCTCCAACCTGGACCAAAGAATAACTTGAGATGGTCCCCAGTCAGAATTGAGGGAGCTGCTTATGTCCACCCACAGGAACCTACTCTGGTGTGAGGTGTGAGGTGTGAGGGCGTGTTTGCCTCACTTCTGGTTTCCTACATCTTTCTTGCTCTCTCATGACTGCATTTCCTGAGTGGATTCTGCTCCCTCGCAGCTGCTACATTATTTAATCTCTTTTTAATTTGGGGGATCATCAGAGCGGTGACGTATTTCACTTTTTTTTTTTTTTGGTCTTTTAATTTTTGTCAGTTGTCCTCAAGTGAACCCAACTTAGGTGCTTCTGAGCCTCCCAACTATCTTAGACTGCCCCCTGGTGGATGCCTGTCACAGCCATTCTTCTGATCTGATCATAGAGATGGCTTTTTTCCCTGTTCGGGATGCAAGATTAAGGATTCCACGTGTGAAACTCAGCCACCAAGAGCTCTTCTAACTTTTAAGATGTGGTATTGTATATGTTCACATGGAGATAGTTTTTCTTGGCCTCTTGAAATTGTCATTTCCTCGATTTCTATAAAGGACAGGCTTGGGGTGTAAAGCCTTTTAGAAGGAGGATGGTGGCAATAGGGTTTGTACCTTTCATTTATTTATTCAACAGATACTTGTTGAGCATCTGACTCTTCATTTAACAATTATCTCTTGAGTGCCTACTATGTGCCAGAAACTGTTCTGTCACTGGTGAGCACTGGTGATAAGGGCCCTGCTCTCGGGAGCTTACATTTCAAGTACAGAAGAAAAGAGATGAGCTGGTTTCAGATAGAGGAAAATGTTATGAAGAAAATAAAGCAGTTAGGACCCACCCGAATCCAGTATGACCTCATGTTAGCTTATTACATCTTCAAAACCCCTATTTCCAAATAAGGTCACATTGATAGGTACCTAGAGTTAGGACTTCAGTGTGTCTTTTTGGGGGTGGGGACACAATTCAATGCACAACAAAGGGAGAGAAAGTCTGAAGCTTCACTGGCTGAGCTGGCACACTGCTTTGACTTGGATAATTTGGAAGAGGTGGGGGTCAGTGATGGATATGTGGGGCAAGGGAGGGTGACAGCTTCCTCTCACCCACAGTCACCTCCTGGCACCACCAATGTGTTTTGGTAAAAAAGCAAACAAAAACTCACCCTGGCCCTGGTTTGGTCCTTTTTTGAGCATTTCTCACAGAAATTAACTGGCTCCTAATATTCCATTGCCTGCTAGATCATAAGCTGCACAGCAGAATCCAAATCCTTAGCGGGCTCAGTCTTAGCCAGTGAAGCCGGATGAAATTCATTCAAGCAGGCTGAACACTGACCTCCTTTCACTCTGCAAACAACCCCAGCTTTCAAAGAAACTGAGTGCCCATTTCAAAGCAGAAACAAAAGCGAACCAAAACCATCTTCCGATAGCCATCTACACTCGTGAATGCCAGAAGACATTGTATAAAACCATCACTTACATCTATTCCAATTCACATAGACTCTCATAGGGGTCTGGGAGCGAAGCCTCAGCTTTAGTTGGCTTATCCTCAGCCAGCTCAACGGGAAGCATCTTTGTTCTGGTGCTCAGGGCTTTCTCCCAGGCCACCCCGCTCAGTCACTCTCCTCTCTCTTTGCCTTCCAGATAGCCCCTACCCCAGTCAATTATATTTTCACTGCCTTTCCTCCCTCACCCCAAGTCCCTCCTCTCTGCCCTTGATCTAGAGTTGGGCATGGCTTGGCAGTCAGTGTTCTCCTTGAGTTGATATTCTTTTGGAGCTCACATCTTTTGAATTTCCCTGATACTTGGGAACTGTCTGCGGTTTTCTCCTCAACCCCCTTTTCTTTAGACACTCCTTCCATGCGCAGAAGCATCTATTCCTATGCATTAAACATGATCTCAGTTGGTAATCCTGACTCTTCATCTCCAGGGACAATCTACTGGCACAGGCAGGGGCCGGTGCAGTAAGTACCATGAAGAGAGCTGAGTGAACTTGGCTCCAGCACCACAGACAGTTCCAAGGCACTGTACCTATTTGAGAGCAGATTGTGGCCAATTTATCTGATGTGAACAAAGGCAGATCTAGGTTTTATGGGGCCTGAAACATAATTTTGGGGGAGGTCCTCTTTAATAAAAAATGAAAAATTTAAAATTCAAAATTAGGTGTAAAAATGAATTTTTTTAGAATGAACAAAGTTGATAACTATCAAATATTACAAAATCCAGAAAAATAACATTTGTATTAATTATGATAGTTTTAACCTACTTTTTGGTGGAATATTTTTTGATTCTGTCTTTATTGGGCAACAATTTTTATATCATTTTCTAGACAGATAATGGAAATGGAATTCAGTCACATGATCAAAATATGTGTTTTATTATTGATAGTTTGGACTCAGCACCAATGAGAACAGAATCCTCCACTTAAAGTTTTACATATTTGATGACTGGAAGGTTTCTTTCACAGCTTACTGCCTGGTTCCACACATGCCAAGCTTTGTTTCTCCACCATTACTCACAGTGCCGGACATTGTAGGACATTTCATGTTATGATATGATCTCTGGCCCTCTGCCTTTGTATGTCATGCTGAGTAGAATATAGGGTAGTGATAATCTAACTATATACTGAAGCAATAGTACACTACTTAATCATAACCCAAACTAAATGTATCTCCAACATAACTTCCTCTTAACTGGATCTCCAAAATGCTCATGGTCTGTTCAACAGTACCACGCATGTGAGATGGTGTTCAGTTTTCAGTCTCTTGTAGCATATTGTATCTTGACTGTTAGAGCTGTCTGCTCTAGCTGGGGGAGAGGTTTGGCAAGTAAACTTTTCCATGAGAATTTGCTCTTAAGCTTGAGTATGAATGAGGGGGAAAAAACAAGAAGAGAGACAAGAAAAAAAAAACAACATTAGAAGCAGAGAAATTATAGTGAAGACTTTTTCACTTTCTTCTGAAAAGCTTTCCAAGAGCCCAAATCTGATTAAATGCCTCTTAGATGTTTTCTTATAAAATTCTGTACTGAAGGCACACTGAGTTTTAAGCATTCATACAAGAAATATTAATGGCACCTCTGTTAGGTTTTACGTTCTTCAGATACCTGGCAGTAAAACTATGAGTTAAGGATAAGAATTTTTTTTTTTCTTACAGGGAATACATTCTAATCAAGAAAGCAGAAAGTACATAGGCAAACACATATGTCCCTAAACTGTTCCTGACTTACGCAGTTTAGGGCAGAAACCAGCGGCCGGCTGGGAGGAGTGGTTCCTGTTAAGGAGCACCCCTCACCCCAGGCTCCGCAGGGCAGGCAGCAGTGCTTGAAGAGACCACAGTGGCCTCCGCACAGGAGAGCCCAGGGCTCATCCAGACCGCCCAGGGGTTTGAGACCTAAAAGTCACCTGGTGGTGTCAGGATGGGCAGCTGGCGCGAAAGGGAGTTTGTCACTTTGCAGTCCTTACTAACCCTGGTTATTAGGGGCGGGTCCTAGCACCTTTAGGAACCATGAGCCTCTCTCAGCAAAATCCAGGCCTCGTCCCAGCCTGTCCCAGGGTTCCAGAGCTGAGTCCAGGCCGCAAAATGGGCTGGGCGGGAAGAACTGGCAGCTGGCACAGGGAAGGGGCTCAGTTGGGAGTCTCTTCTCCCTCCAGGATGGGTTGGGTCAGGCCCAGTGTTGGTAGAAACCATGGAGAGTTCTCTCATGAGAGTCCAGTCTGCATCCCTGCCTCTTGAAGGAAGGAGAGGGCACTGCCAGGTGTGCGAACCAGGCGTGGAAACAGTGGGGATGGTGGTGGAAAGGCCCTGCTGGAAAAGGAACCCATCCTTTTTCAGTCCTTATTTGCCCCCAGGAAGGAACTTTGCCGGAAAGCAGGCCTTTCGCTGGAGTGAAAGGGATGCAGAGGAAGGGATGAGTTGAAGATGGAATGGGTTTTATCTTTAGGCACATTTAAGGGAGTGCTGCCTTATTTGGCCCACTCAAGCAATCAAAATGTCAGACCCAGCCCTGGCCCCAGAACGTCTGCATCCATTGCTTTGACTGGAACCCCAGGACTGGCCAAAGCCGCATCCCTGAATGGAACCACACACTGAGGTTTGAGGAAAGGTCTAACTGGTCTGTGGACCTGCATGATGTCCAGGCTGCACCAAGCCTCCCAGTGACCTGAGGCCTGAGGCTGGGCCCTGGCCTGCAGGCAGACAACAGGGAAGCACACAGAGAGCAGAAGACAGGCCTCGTGGGCTCTGCAGACGACCTGCTGAGGGGTCCTGCCTCGTCATTCATTTGCATCACCAGCAGAGAAAAATTGAAGACAGGTCCTGACACAACCAGTCACTTAACCTGAAGCAGGTGAGGCAGCAGCAAATATAAAAAGCCTGGGAACCAAGAGCCAATTCTTCCCTCCAACCAAAATGTCTATGGGCAAGGTCTCCCATCTTGATTCATCTTGGCAAAAAATCGGTGCATGCGTCTGCACTGCCCTCTGTCGGTCACTTGGTTATCAACACCGGCAGCCCGGCACTAACCTGGAAATCGCAGGAGCTCTCCCCAGAATGGAGTGTTCTGCTAACCGGGCTTGCTTCCATACGGTGACTCATAAATGAGATAATGAGGGATAAGAGCAAGTTAACATATTTAATATAATTAACATCGGGTGGAAAAACTTATATCTTAAATCGCCTGTGGAAAGAATGTGGCCTAGAGAAGATTTTGCCGTGGGTTTAATCCTCCGCATTTCCTGTTGACGAAGCATGCGCTTACATTGTTTTCCTGATCATACAGAAAATTTATTTCTGAAGGTCACATAAATATAAGAAACGTGTTTGGTGTCATTTAGGAAGTGAATATGTGTCTAAGAATATTCACACTTAATTGTAAACATGAGTGTTCGCATTTATCCGTTCATTCCTTCCTCAGTTTTTCAATGAGATGTTTGCCATGTCGTCTCTCCCATGCTTTGGGGGACACGAAGGTGAAAGAGATAAGGATGCTGGTCTCAAGGAGCTTGTTTGTAGGGAAGTTGGTAAATACGCTGAAAGAAGGCAAACAGAGGGATGTGCCCAGATGCTGTTGGTGGCCGCCCAGGGCTCCCTCGCCGGTCCAGTTGCTGCAGGTGTGGGCTGCTAACGGCATCCACCTGCCCCTTCTCCAGACGCTTGCTGAGGGATGCCTGAGGGGTAACACTACCGCCCTCTCCACACTTCCCATCCGGGGTTGCCTGTGGCCGGAGACTGACTGATGTGGGCCCCGCCTCCTGCCCTCCGGGTGGGACCGCCTCTGTGGTGCCCTGTACACTCCAGAGCCCCCTGCAGGGTCGGGAAGAGGCTGATTCTCCTGAAACGACATTTTTGCCTACTCCTTCCCCTGCCCCTCCCTGCTTTCCTCACGCCTCTACAGTTTCTCCCAAGGGCAGCCCCTCCATAAGTTCCTTGCTCAAGAATCTCCATTTCAGGCTCTACTTCTTGGGAATCCAGACAAAAACATGTGCTATCAAAGAGGCCCAGGGAAGATGATGTCTAGTTTCAGGATCAGGGAAAATGTGCCTTGAAGGTTAGTTTAGATTTGAGCACATTAGAAAATATTCATTCATTCTACAGACACCTATTGACAAGTCCCTTCTATGATCCTGGCACTCTTCCAGGCCTCAGGGACACAGCGGCAAATATGACAGTCTTGTTTTCATGGGCACTTACATTCTGGTGGAGAAGGAAAGAAATAAGAAAACAAATAATGGACGATTAGATGAATTCAGATAAGTTCTATAGTGAAAATAAAGTATGGTAACTGGTTAATGTCACCAGTTCTCTTGCCTACCATTCTACAAACACTTACCCATGGGAACAGGTAGTTCAGTCCAACCTTTCTCCCAATGGTTATAATTCTTTACATCCAATGGTTCAGATTTCAGTCAGTGTCAATTCCCACTGAGTTCCTGTTGTGGATGGTTATTTTAAACCAGAGCATTGCCCCCAAACATGTTTCAAACACTTCCGAAGCCTGAATTTGGGATCTTGGAACATTCTTTAGGCTTTCCACAGTTCAAGCATTGAAGAGCTTCATTTAGTCTGGATTCAGAGCAGAGTCCCTCTAGAGGACTGGGAATGCTGTAAACTGGTAGAAGGCAAGTCGCTGCCATTGCTGGCAGTGAGTACTTGTGGCTGCCTGACAGATGGTTCTGGGGACAAGGAGAAGTTGGCTCCCCTGGGAGTTCAGGCTTGACTTGTCCTGCACCGCTATCAGTCCCGTTCTCCATGCCAGTATCCCAGAACCACACTGTCCTTTGATCCAATGTGCCTTCCCAAGGTATCCCCTCTTCTTTCTGGTCTCTGAGGTCTCCCAGGCAGAGAGTGTTTTATTCATCTTCCTGTGCCCCAAGGGCACAAACAAATCGTGTTGCATGAGAATTAACCAGTGACATTTGTGTTAATAAGTGAATTCCAGGTCCTTTTTTAATCCCTACTTACCTGCCTTACTCATGGTCCCCAGTGACCAGGCCATAGTCCTCTCTCCATTCGACAAGCCTGATGCCGTTTCCAGCCACTGTGCCTTTGCTCAGCCTGCTCTCCTGCTCGGTGGCTGCCTGGGTAATTGAAAGAAACCCCTGGGCTTTTGGGGTAGCCAAGCCTGCACTGGAATCCCAAAGTGTGTGACTTAGGGCAAATGGCTTCTGCATAGAAACTTCATACACAGTGTCCATTCCTGCCTGTACATAGTAGGCACTCAATGTATGTCATTCTCCAGTTCTCCCATCTTCCCGGTCTGCTTTTGAAATGTCCTCTATTTTCATAACCAAACAGCATCTACCTTTCAAATCTCACCTCCTCCGCAAAGGCTCCCATGATCACTGTGATGCAGACTGACCTTAGAACCAGTTATTGTTCTCCAGTTTGTATGGGATAGGATCTTCCTAACGCAGCAGCAAACAATCTTATGAAATTCTACCTTCCTTTTACATAACACTTTGGATTGTCGTTAGGGCTTTGCTGAATATTCTGATCCTTCTCTTTCTTGGGATGGCATTCACCCAAGGTCCTTGAAGTCAGGCATAGGCATGTGACATGCACTGGCCAACGAACTGTGGCAGAAGTGAGCTGGACCACTTTGCCATTGAAGCATTAAAGAGCCGTGTAAGATTTGTCACGTTCTTGTTCCCTCTGCTGGAGCGAAGAACAGTATGGATCTGCAAATTACACTGGAAATAAACTTTGGCTGTTTGAAGTCACAGGGATTAACCCAGGTTGTTAATTTCTGCCACGGAATATAGCTCATTATGACTGAAGCACCCATTTTAGTCTCCTAAAATGAAATTCATAGTATGTGTGTGTTTGTGTCAATATGTATATACCTATATACATATATATAATATGCATATATATTTACTTAATTTTAAAAAGTGATATAATGGTCTAACTGCAATATGAAGGAGAAAGAAAGGGGCATTAAATTGTAATGATATATATTCAGTAGTAAATGCTCTCAGCTGACAACACTAGCAGACCTAAAGAGGGAGATGCTTGTCCCTCTACATCTTAGCACTAGGAATACAGCAGCTGCAAATGCAGACTCTTAGAGCTATGCCAGTGACTCAAACATAACTGGCAGTGCTGTTGTCACTGACATGAATATCTAAAAATAGGAACAAATCTCAGTAAAGTTTTTCATGAAAATTGAATCCTCCCTTGATTAACAAAGCAGTTGGCTTCCTGGGAAAATGCAATGTATTTTGAAACTACGCTCCAAATACTTTGTGTTTAAGTATAAACAGGAGTTGTGTTCCTGGTCCAGGTTTAAATGTAACCTACAGTTGGCCCAGGTTTTAAGTAAAAACCTACATGTTTTTTTGCCTACATAACAGAAGGCAAAAGGTCTGTTAGGATGTTGGAAAGTCGTGCAGAATGTGGGACAATTCTTTATAGTGTGCACCTGCCCTGTGTATTGCAGGATGTCTACTGTCCCTGGCCCCTGCCCAGTAAATGCCAGTTGCACCCCAACTCCAATTGCTGTGATGGTCAAACCCCCTCCCCCCCAGCTAAAATTTCCAAAGTGGCCAACAGAGGCTGGTTTTACCCTCCTTAAGAAGCACCAAAGTGTTTCTGAAGAAGGATGCTTCTTCATACTTCTTCAGAACCCCTAATACCACCCAACACTGACTTGGTTAAAAGTAGCTTTCTTTTAAAAATCTTTTGAGCTGATTTTTTAAAGTTGATTCTGTTAAGCTGATTTGTTCTTATTAGCACATGTTGGATGGTTGCTCCTATAGCCTGACTCTCCAGGATTCTATCTCTGATGTTGGCACTAGGACCTGTGATTTAAAGCAGCACAGTGGCGCCCAAAGGGCTGGATATGCAGATACCCTACAGGCCAGCACCTTCAAATGCCATGGATGTTTTCTGAGCATCCCTAACTTCCTCATTTGGTTTTTAGAGCTCATCACACAAGTTCTTTCCCATAATGATCTCTGGGGTTTCCACCCCATCTCAGCCTTCCCATTAGTCCCGGTTTCAGATGGCCAGACTTGGTTCAGGAGATGGTGGTCCTTGGGCTGGGCTGGCTCAGCTGAGACTAGCTGTCCGTGGGGAACAGGAGCACATTGCAGGCAGCTCATGTTCTTAGCTGCTTCTGGAAAGGATGGGGCTCCCAGATCCTTGTGGCCCTCTCTGCCCTCTTTCTCCCCCAACCCATCATTCACCATACCTGGCCGAGCTCAAGCTTCACACTGGAGGGATTTCCTTTATACCTTGTTTTCCACGGCTACACTTGAAAGCAAGATTCAGGAGGATTTCCCTCTACCAGGTACTGCTATGCTTCAGCAGCTCATTTCCTGTTGGCATTGTTTTGAGAACCAGGGGATGCTCTTGGGGATAGATATTCCCTGACCCCCATTTGCTAGTTTGGGAATTCTCTAAAAGGTTGATTGAAAACCTGATTCTTGGAAAATCTGTGTTCTGCTCTCCAGCTTCACAAATCATGCTGTATTGTGGCCTTTACATCAGCATCCTAACGTTACAGTTCCTGTCTCTCAGCAACAGGCTCTTGCTCTATCCTAGGCGTCGGCTAGGTGGTGACTTTCTTTTTTTTAATTTTTTTTCTTTTAATTAATTAATTAATTATTTATTTTATTTTTGGCTGCATTGGGTCTTCGTTTCTGTGCGAGGGCTTTTTCGACTTGCGGCCAGCGGGGGTCACTCTTCATGGCGGTGCGCGGGCCTCTCAGTGTCGCGGCCTCTCTTGCTGCAGAGCACAAGCTCCAGACGCGCAGGCTCAGCAGTTGTGGCTCGCGGGCCTAGCTGCTCCGTGGCATGTGGGATCCTCCCAGACCAGGGCTCAAACCCGTGTCCCCTGCATTGGCAGGCAGATTCTCAACCACTGTGCCACCAGGGAAGCCCCGGTGGTGACTTTCTTGACCTCTGCTTCTGAAGGTTAGACTTGTGTTTGGTGGGTGGAGGGTAGAACTCATCTGTTCCCTGATGGTGTCTCTCCAGACACCATTTCCAGCTGGCACTCCACGATGGCAACAGGCATTATCTCTGGCAGACAGCAGGGGTGGGAACGGACTGAAGATATCATCTCCCCCCATTTCTTTGATTCCTCTCTGGCCCAAATTTTATTTCCTGCCATGTTTTCACTTTGTGACTCTGTTCATACAGGCTTTAGTACACCACACACGTTTTGTTTTTGCAGTTCTGCAAGATGTTTGATTTTCTGATTCTTGAATTCCTAGACCTTCGTCTTTTAATTAAAATTTTTAGTAATTTAATTTTTTATTAAGGTAACATGTAACATCAAGTTTCATGTGTAGAACATTATAATTTGGCTTCTGAATACAATACAGCATGGTCACCACCAAAAGTCTAGTTTCCATCCATCACTTTAAAGTCGACCCATTTCACACTCCCCCTGCCACTTCCCCTCAGGTAACCACCAATCTGTTTTCTATACCTATATGTTTGTTTTTGTTTTGTTTCGTTTGTTCAGTTATTTATCTATTTTTAGAATATTCCACATATGAGTGATATCATACCGTATTTGTTCTAGACCTTCTTAACAAGGTTGAATCCTGTTTCTATTCTCATTTCAGACAGGCCAGCTTGAACCAAACCATATCACTTTCATAAAGAAACTTACTAGAGTAAAAAGAAATAAGAGAGGTTAACCTATAGTATCTAGGGATGTACGTTGGTGTAATAAAACTTTAAAGAAACCCAGGAAGGGATTACTATAAAAGTCAAGATAGTCATTAATTTGGGGGGCTGGGACAGGATTGGGATTGTTATACCACATGGATGGGCTTCTGAAATGGTTTAGGAAAACTCCATTGATTTGGGTCCTGGCTACAGGGTATTTACCTTATCATAATTTATTAAAGCTATACATTTTTGGGGTATAGTTTCTATATCTGTATTTATCTTACAATAAAAGTTCTATTAAACAATCCAATTAAAATGCAGAGATTGTCAGGCTGGATTAAAAAACGTGATCCAGCTGTATTCTACTTACGGGGAAACACACTTTAGATCCTAAGAAACAAATAGATTGAAAGTAAAAGGCTGAAGAAAAATGTCATACAAACAGCAACCACAAGGATTCTGGAGTGGCTATACTGATATTTGACAAAACAGACATAAGGAGGGACATTTTATAATTATAAAAGAGTCAATCAATCAGGAATATATAATAACGATAAACATATGTGCACCTAATAACAGAATATCAAAGTACATGAAACAAAATTGATAGAATGCAGGGAGTAATAGACAATTCAATAGTAGTAGTTGGAGACTACAATACCCCACTTTATTTTTATTTTATTTTATTAAAATTTTTTTGCTTTTTTGTTTTTGTTCTTTAACTGAAGTATAGTTGATGTACAATATTACATGTTATAGGTGTACAACACAGTGATTCACAAATTTTAAAAGTTATGCTCCTTTAGAGTTATTATAAGATATTGACTATATTCTCTGTGTCGTACAATATATCCTTGTAACTTATTTTATACATGATAGTTTGTACCTCTTAATCCCCTACCCCTCCCCTTTCCCCCTGGTAACCACTAATTTGTTCTCTATATCTGTGTCTGTTTCTTTTTTGGTTATATTCACTAATCTGTTGTATTTTTTAGATGCCACATATAAGTGATATCATACAGTATTTGTCTCTCTCTGTCTGATTTATTTCACCAAGCATAATACCCTCCAAGTCCAGCCATCCACGTTGTTGCAAATGACAAAATTTTATTTTTTTTATGGCTGAGTAGTACTCCATTGTGTGTGTGTGTGTGTGTGTGTCTGTGTGTGTGTGTATCACATCTTCTTTATCCATTCATCTGTTGATGGACTCTTAAGTTGCTTCCATACCTTGGCAATTGTAAATAATGCTACTATGGACATTGGGGTGCATGTATCTTTTCATGTATTAGTTTTATTTTTGTCATTCTAGTGTGTGTAGTGATATCCACTTTAGTTTTAATCTGCATTTCCCTAATGAACTATTCTGATGAACAGCTTTTCCAGTATTTATTTGCTACTCATATCTTTCGTTTGGTTAAATGTCTGTTTATATCCTTTTTTCTAGAAATTGGGTTGTTTGTTTTCTTACTATTGATTTGTGAGAGTTTTAAAATATATATATATATTCTTTATACAAGTCCTTCATCAGATAAGTGATTTACGAATATTTTCGCTGGTCTGTAGCTTGTCCTTATTTTCTTAGTAGTATCAATTTTTAAAATTTTAAATTTTAAATTTAAAATTTTTCTATTGGGGTATAGTTGTTTTACAATGTTGTGTTAGTTTCTACTGTACAACGAAGTAGAGTTCCCTGTGCTATACAGCAGGTTCTCATTAGTTATTTGTTTTATACATATTAGTATATATATGTCAATCTCAATCTCCCAATTCATCCCAACCACACCCCTGCTTTCCCCCGTTGGTGTCCATACGTTTGTTCTCTACATCTGTGTCTCTACTTCTGCCTTGCAAACCGGTTCATCTGTACCATTTTTCTAGCTTCCACATATATGCGTTAATATATGATATTTGTTTTTCTCTTTCTGACTTACTTCACTCTGTATGACAGTCTCTGGGTCCATCCACATCTCTACAAATGACCCAATTTCGTTCCTTTTTATGGCTGAGTAATATTCCATTGTATACATGTACCACATCTTCTTTATCCAGTCCTCTGTTGATAGACATTTAGGTTGCTTCCATGACCTGGCTATTGTAAATAGTGCTGCAATGAACATTGGGGTGCATGTGTCTTTTTGAATTATGGTTTTCTCTGGGTATATGCCCAGTAGTGGGATTGCTGGGTCATCTGGTAATTCTATTTTTAGTTTTCTAAGGAACCTCCATACCGTTCTCCATAGTGGCTGTATCAGTTTACATTCCCACCAACAGTGCAAGAGGGTTCCCTTTTCTCCACACCCTCTCCAGCATTTGTTGTTTGTAGATTTTCTGATGATGCCCATTCTAACTGGTGTGAGGTGATACCTCATTGTAGTTTTGATTTGCATTTCTCTAATAATTAGTGATGTTGAGCAGCTTTTCATGTGCCTCTTTGCCATCAGTATGTCTTCTTTGGAGAAATGTCTATTTACGTTTTTTGCCCGTTTTTTGATTGGGTTGTTTGTTTTTTTGATATTTAGCTGCATGAGCTGTTTATATATTTTGGAGATTAATCCTTTGTCTGTTGATTCGTTTGCAAATATTTTCTCCCATTCTGAGGGTTGTCTTTTTGTCTTGTTTATAGTTTCCTTTGCTGTGCAAAAGCTTTTAAGTTTCATTAGGTCCCATTTGTTTATTTTTGTTTTTATTTCCATTACTCTAGAAGGTGGGTCAAAAAGATCTTGCTGTGATTTATGTCAAAGAGTGTTCTTCCTGCGTTTTCCTCTAAGAGTTTTATAGTGTCCGGTCTTACATTTAGGCCTTTAATCCATTTTGAGTTTATTTTTGTGTGTGGTGTAAGGGAGTGTTCTAATTTCATTCTTTTGCATGTAGCTGTCCAGTTTTCCCAGCACCACTTATTGAAGAGACTGTCTTTTCTCCATTGTATATTCTTGCCTCCTTTGTCATAGATTAGTCAACCATAGGTGTGTGGGTTTATGTCTGGGCTTTCTATCCTGTTCCATTGATCTGTATTTCTGTTTTTGTGCCACTACCAAATTGTCTTGATTACTGTAGCTGTGTAGAATAGTCTGAAGTCAGGGAGTCTGATTCCTCCAGCTCTGTTCTTTTTTCTCAAGATTGCTTTGGCTATTTGGGTTCTTTTGTGTCTCCATACAAATTTTAAGATTTTTTATTCTAGTTCTGTAAAAAAATGCCATTGGTAAATTGAATCTGTAGATTGCTTTGGGTCTTAATAGTATCTTTAGAAGAACAATCACTTTAAATTTTTATAAAGTCCAGTTTATCAATTTTTAAATTTATTTCACTAATTTTGTTTTCAGAGGCATTTTTATGCAGTAGGAAGTAGGCAGATTTTGAAGAATTTTGAGCAGGGGAGCAATATCTTGAAAGAGACATGAAAACAGAAATTGGTCTGATTGTAGACAATGATATAAATTGAAGTAGAAATAAATCTACAGTAAGGAAAATCAACTATTACATTAAATTAGGTATAAAATAAATAACAATTTAGGTACATGTGGGAACAACAGGAATTATAGTTTATTAAAAATTTGCCTCTCTCTGCTTAACCAGAATGTACTAATGATTACATAGGGTTACTTACAGCCAGTGTTGGATTACTCCAGAGGGAAATCAGGAGTCCTCAGACAGGCAACATGAGAAGGCCCAACTTCCTTCATACCATCTGACCTATTCCTCAAATGTCTTCTTTTTGGCATCATGATTTCTTATTCAGTAAGGAAATATACATTTTCTAAGATGTAATTTAGCCATAATGCTTATAAGAGTCAGCTGTTACTATATCACAAATCACCCCAAAGGAGTTTTAAAACAATCACCATTTATTTAGCCCATGATTGTGAAGACTGGTGATTTGGGCTGTTATCAGCTGGGTAGTTTTCTGGTTTCTACTGGGCCCTCCCAGGTATCTGTGAATGGCTTTGCTCATCTTGGCTGGGCCCTGCCATGTGTCACCATGTCTTGCTGGGATGGTTGTCTCTACTCTGTGTGTTCTTGCAAGCTCCACCAGGCTGCCTGGATTTGTTTGCTTGGCAGCTGGTAGGGTTCCAAGAGATTGAGCTGAAGCACACAAAGCCTCGTGAGGCCCAGACTCAGAATTGGCAAGTGTCTTCCACTGTGTTTTGGGGGGTACAAAACAAATCAAAGCCAGCCCAGACTCAAGGAATAAATATAGGGAGGGGAATAATTGTGACAATTTTTGCAAACAATCTATTTCAGTATCTATCTGATGACCTGATATAAGGTCATTTTTGTGACATTCCTTGGGATGAAAAGCATCTTAGAGATCTTTTTTTTTCTGGGAGTTGATGGTGAAAGAATTATTTTTAAGATAAACTTTTATTATGCTCATTATTGCAGGACCTGGGGCCCTTAAAAATGAACCAGAGTTACGATCTAATGTGGAAATCCCAACTCTTGTTATTTGCCTCCCACAAGGATAAGAAACAGCCGCATTATTAAGTGCTGTACTTTGCTACAAATATTAACTAACAACAATTGACCCTCTCTGGGATTTTCCATTTAGTTTTTTACTGGAAGCTGTTCCCGTAATTTTCAACAATACTCTTATCTATGAGATTATCTTTCTTTTAGCTGTGCTGGGTTTTCAGTTGCATGAATACAGCTTAATATCTCTTCCTGTTGCTTCTCTAATTAAAAGCTTGTTGGATATCCAAACAAGAAATACTATATCCAAGCACTAGTAATAAAGACTGCTAATAATCAGGAAGAAAACATCAGAAAGGGACAACATCAACCAGACATGAGAAATCTGCTGATCAGGCAAAGAAAAGGGACCAGGGGTCTGGGGAGGATTATAGGGCAATGGTGTGGCTCTGACAAGCCAGCCTCCCAGGAGTTGACGGAAGACTGCAGATGGAAAACCGCCAATGGGCAGCCTGAATGTAGTTCAGGAACCCTGTTCCAAGCTGGATGTATGAATCCTGGGTCCTAGAAGAACATCTCATGTCTGCCTTTCCAATCACTACCGCTCTGCTTTCCTGATTCCCTAACTGCCCCATTCCTCCCCTCTGGCTGCCTTTGACGGTCCTCAAAGCAGGTATCAGTTCCACTTCCACTACAGTAGTTATAAGAATCAGCCACTAGATAGCACCAGCTGTTCAGACTAAAGTGCTTTATTGAGCCAGCTCTGTAGGTCCTTCCTCCCAGAGCGAGGGCAGGGTCTGAAGATAGCTTCCCCTCTCTGCCACTGTCATTCTCATTCTCCCACTTTTCTCTCCATCTTCTCACCCCATCCCAACCCCATTTAAAAATTAGGTTTTTTTCCAGAAGCAGTTTTTGTGTGATTTTGAAGGCAGAGGAGACAAGTGTGTGTGTGTGTGTGTGTGTGTGTGTGTGTGTGTGTGTGTGTGTGTATGTGTGTTATGGCATGGGGTGGTAGGGAGGGAGAGGGAATTTGTGAGTTCTATGCAATTTTGGATGGCCCCTCTAAGGGCACAGATTTAACTCTGGGCAAGAAAGAAGGTACTGCAACTGCTCACTACTCTCATACTTGAGCCCTCCCCTCTCTTGAGCATCCCCACTGAGCTTTTCCACAGGCACCTCTATCGTTTCAAAAACCAAACTCATTATTTCCTTCTACTTATCCTCTCCCACCCAATCCTCTCTTTCTAGTTCCCTCCTGATATATTACACTCTCATAACCCTGTCATTTCAGGAACCTCAGAGCCATCCTGTTTCCTTACAGAACTCTCACCCTCCTGTGCAACCTGCTACCGATCAGTGATGCTTCACTTCACCTCTGCTTCCTCGGTCCCCCCATTCCTCTGCATTTGCACTGAGTGATGCTGCTGTTTGTCTGATCACCCGTGTGTTTGAATATAGCAGTGGTGTTGACACTGGGGATTCAACGGTAACATCTACCCTGAAATCTTAAAGATGAGTTGAAGTTAGCCAGGCAAGTGGAGGTAAAAGCATTCACAATAGAACAGTGGTTCCCAGCTGGAAACTAGGGGTGATTTTGCCCCATAGGAAACTTTTGGTAATGTCTGTAGACATTTTTGGTTGTTACGTCCTGGAAGGAGGAGGAGGTGGTACTGGCATCTAGTGGGTAGAGGCTAGGAATGCTGCTAAACATCCTACAATGAAGAGGACAGTCCCCATAACAGAGAATCATCCACCGGCCTCCTCCCCCTCCCCCGCAAAATGTCAATAGTGCTGAGGTTGAGAAACCCTGTGACAGAGGAAGCAGCAGACGGGTGAGAGAACATGGCTTTTCTCAGACACTTGAAGGGTTTTATTGTGGTGAGACCCGAGTTTGCAAAGTTGCACTCAGGAGTTTAGACTCTCCTCAAGGCCAATGGAGAGTCCTTGCAGCCATTGGCGCCACTGCAGACTTTATTCTCAGGGTCTCTGAGAGCCGCTGATGGGAGCTTTGGAGCCTCGGAAATATTTAGTGAATGAATAGGCACGATTTCAGTCACTGGTTTGAACCAGGCCTTCTTGTCCTGGTCTCATGTAGAAAAAATATTGGTATGCTATGATCCTTCCGAAATAAACTAGAAGTAATCATATTCATTCATTTCATTAAATAAATAGAGAAACTAAACTTACATACCAAAGCACTGTTCTAAGCTTTTCAAAAAGATTTTTACCTTTCATCTACCCAACAACCCCTATGTAATAGGAATCTTTTTGTTTTTGTTTTATATCCTTGTTTTTTTCAGATGAGGACACAGAAATGGAAAGAGTCATCCCCCAAGTATCAGACAGCAGGGACATAGTAAGGTATGTATATGTTAAATTTTAGGAGATACTGACAAATACTTTTCCAAAGTGGCTGGCTGTACAACATAACAGTCCCACCAGCAGTATATGGAGTTAAAAATTGCTCACCAGCACTTAGTATGTCGATCTTTTAAATTTTAGTTATTCTCATGGGTAGGTAACAGTATATTTCATTATAGTTTTAATATTCATTCCTCTGTTAAATAATGACATTAAGCATATTTTTATATGTTTAGTTGTACAATTGGATATTATATTTTTTCAAATGCCTGCTCAAATCTCCTGTCTATTTTTCTATTGAGTTGACAGTCTTTCTGTTTTTATTTGGAGGTGTTTTCAAAATATTTTCTGGATACAAATCTCTTGAGAGTTATATGTAGTTGATCGTATCTTCTCCCATTGTATGACTTCCAATTTTACTCTCTTAATGTAATATTTTGATGAATAAACCTTAATGTCAATGTAGGCCAACTTACCAATCTTTTTCTCTGTGTACATTCTCTTAGTTACTCTTGGGGTTCTATTTAAGAAATCGTAGTCTATCTCATTTTCATGAATGTGTTCCCTATGTTATCTTTTTGATGTTCCTTTAAAAATCATTTACATTTAAGTTTCTGATTCATCTCAAGTTTATGCTTGTGTATAATGTGAAGCCAAAGCCAATGTTCATTGTTTTTCCTTATGGCTATTCAGTTGACCCAGCACCATTTACTGACAAGGCCATCCTTCCTTTCCCCAGTGTTCCACAGTGTCAGTGTATTAGTTTCCTGTGGCTACTATAATACATTTCCACAAACTTGATGACTTAAGACAACGAGAGAAGTTTATTCTCTCACAGTTCTGGAATCCAGAAATACAAAATCAGTATCACTGGGCTGAAATCAAGGTGTTGGCAGGGCTGTGCTCCCTCCAAAAGTTCTAAGAGAGAATCCATTCTTTGCCTCTTCCAGCTTCTGGTGGCTGCAGGCGTTCCTGTTTATAGCCACATCACTCCAATCTCTGCCTCCATCTTGAAATCACCTTCTCCTGGGTGTGTGTAATCTCCCTTTGCCTCTTTCTTATAAGGACACTCGTGATGGCATTTAGGGCCTGCCAGGATAATCCAAGATAGTCATCTCAGTGTTTTTAATCACCTCTGCAAAAAACTTTATCATATAAGGTAATATTCACAGGTTCTAAGGATTATGACTTGGTATCTTTCTGGAGCCATTTTTATCAGCCTACCACAATCACCAGCTATCATAAATCAGGTGTTCATGTATGTGTCTGTCTGGGCTTTCAATTTCATTCCACTGATCTATTTGTCTCTCTTTGTGCCATTATTACATTGTTGTGATTTTATTATATATCTTGATATCTAGTAGTGTAAGTCTTCCAATAATGTTCTCCCTGCCCCCCCAACCCCAGGATTGTCTTGGCTTATTTTCCCCTTTTACATTTCTTTATAAATTCTAGAATCAGTTTGTCAGTTTCCTTAAAAACATAGGCTAGGATTTTGACTGAAATTCCTTTGCATCTGTAGGTCCATTTGGGAGTAACAGACACCTTCAACAATATTAAGTCTTCCAAAGCATAAACATGGTAATATTAAGCCATTTCTTTAAAAAAATATTTTTCAGTAAAATGTTATAGTTTTCTGTGAAGAGATAACATCTTAGATTTATTTCTGGTGTTTAACTTTTTGATACTTTTGAAAATGGCATAATATTTTAAAAATTTATTTTCTAATTTTTGTTACTTGCCTAAAGAAATACAGTTAATTTTTACATAAACAAACTTGTTACCTTACTTATCAAGCATTATAAGTTATCTGTAAATTTTAAATATTCTACATGCAATCATGTCATCTGCAAATGCTGACTTATTAAAATGGAACATAAATTAGTATTTTAACCACTCTCTGTTAATGCAAAGACCCTAGAATTGTTATCATGTATTTTAGTTTTACATACCTATTAATCCCTTTAAACAATTATTATTTTTATACAATCAATATTTATTTTTAGATTCACCCTCATATTGAACTTTCTTTTGCTCTTTATTCTTTTCTGCATTTCCATGATTACTGTAGGATCATTTCCCTTATGCCTTTGATATTTCATTTATTGTAGATCTGCTGTTAACAAATTCTCCCAGTTTTTCATTTTCTGAAATGTCTTTTTAAATTTTTTGATGGATATTTTTTTCTGGGAAAGAATTCAAGTTTAGCAGTTGTTTTCTTTAAGTACTTAGAAGATACTATTCCATTGTCTTCTAGATTCCATTATTTTCATTGAGAAGTAAGCTGTAATTCTTATTTTGATTCTTTCAAGGAAATGCCTCCTTTTCCCTCTAGTTACTTTCAATAGATTTTTCGTGTGTGTGTGTGTGTGTGTGTGTGTGTGTGTGTGTGTGTATTAGCAGTTTTACTGTGATAAATGTAGGTGTGTTTTTTCTTTATATTTTCCTATTTGGGGTTCATAGTGTTTCTCAAACTTGTGGCTTGATGTCTTTCATCAGTTTTAGAGAATTTCTATCAAGTATCACTTCAAATATTGCTTCAGTCCCACTGATTCTCTATATTCTCTCCTGGACTACAATTATACATATTAGACCTTTTTGTTGTGTCTTTTATGTCTCTCACTCTATCCTCCTCCTTTTTTGTCCTTTACTTTTGATATTTTATTCTGATCTATTCCCAGCTAACTAATTTTCTCTCTCTCTCAGTAGATTGATAGATATACAGAGCTCTCTCTATATTGATACATATATACATTATATATGTGTATATAATATATATATATGTTGCTGTTAACACATCTTTTGAGCTTTTAATTTTGGTTTGAAATTAAGATTCTATTTTTTTCTATTGTACTGTTTACAGTTCTCTAATCAAACCTACCAACTTGTTGCCTAATTTCTTGAACAGCAGCAATCACTTATTTTAAAGACAGTGTCTTATAAAACCAATATTGAATCATCAATATTGAATAAATATTGTGGCTCTGTGTCTGTTATCTGGTTTTTTCCTCATGATTTAAGCCATTTGGTTTTATTTCCTGATGTAGCAACAAATTTTGACTAAATCCCTACATTGAATATAAAAACATTTTAGAGATGCTCTGGATGGTGTTATCTATGCCTAAAGAGGGTTTGTTTTGCCCCTGATAGGCATTTAGGGTAGGATACAATAATTTTAACACAACCAGATAATGAGTTAATTTGAAGCTGGGCTTCAGTCTTTGTTAGGGATGGTGTATTTCTGGTTCATCTCTATTCCTACAATATAGGTCCTTTAGGGCTCTCAACCAAAATCCTAGGTTGTTTACTAGGGCCCCCCCTCCACTTATTTTCCCCAAGTCTTATAAAAGTGTAGGAGATCCTTGCTCAGACTCTCTGTCTGTTAGCCACCACTTGTGAATCATCAAATTCCTTGATCAGAAAAGCAGTATGAAATTAATGCCAAGCTCACCTCATTGTAAACTCATTCTCTCTAGGACTTGTTTCCTCAAGTTCTCACTGTTTTGTAGCTCTCCAATAACTTCCAAATACATATTTTAAAAACATATTTCCCAGTATTTCTAGTTGATTTTAGTGGCAAAGTTGATTTGAAACCAGCTACTCTGTAATTATTAGAAGCATAAATCTCTGATTACTAATATTTGAAGTATATATAATTTTCCTGGATGAGTTTTTACAGGAGATTTCTGTGGAAGAATAGTAAGGGCTCTGTATCAAGGTAAATTTTTTCTTATGATCCAGGATTTGGTGTATAAATTCATATTCATTTCACTTTTATCTTTTTCCCTATGAACTGGATAGATATCTGTAGGATTTTTCTCTTTACCCATTGCTACAGAGAAAATGTTTGTGGTTTCCGTGTTTATATTTCCTGTTCTTTTTAGTTTACAAAGACTTCTGGGGAGATGAAGGGAAAAATTCTAACTTTATAATGCTATCTTCAAATCAGAAGTCTGATCTCATTTTAATTTTAAATGAATCCCTCTGGCTTTTGTCTGGAACGTTATTTAAAATAGCAAAAGATTAGAATAAACCTAAGTGTACATGAATACAGAATGGTTAAATAAATTATGATAAATTCATATAATAAAACATCATAGCCATTAAAAATAATGAGGTAACTTTCTATGTAATGACATGTAACTATTCCAAGAGGTATTGAGTGAGAATATCAAAGCGTGGAAGAATGTGTATGATATTACTGCTATAATTTGTGTGAAAAAAAAAGTATACTTTTTTTTTTTATAAATGCATAAACAGTCTGGAATATATACAAAAACTAGTAAAAGTTACTACTTTCTCCAAAAGTTACTGCTGGGGAATGGGACAAGGTCACTGAGGGACAGGTTCAAGGTGGACATTAAGTTTTCAATGCATATCCTTCTCTTTGTTTTGGATGTTATACTGTGGGCATGTGTTACCTATTCAAAAATGTACGTGAAATATTTTTAAAAATACAACATGCATTTTCATATTCTCTAGTGAAATAATTTTCATTTGTGGGCATTACTGAACTGCCTATTTCCTTTCATTATTTGCCTATTATCATACATATTTTACATAATTATAATCAGAGAATTTGTTATTTTATTAAGATAACTTTTTCATATTTTTATAGTCTTCAAAATTATTTTAAACTTTTGCATAATATTTTGTTTAGCTCATGTACCATAATTTACTTATCCTTTCTCTAATGTTGGTCATTTACATGTTTCCTTATTATGTGTAACATAGTGATGAGTGTCTTTATGAATGTATATTCATTTGGTCTCTATGATTAGCTCTGATACTTTATGGTTATTTGGTAAGGCTGAATGAAAATAAAATAAGCACTACATTGAGTAGAAAAAAGGTCAGAAATGATTATAGATGATCCTCTAGATACCCAGGATAAGCACAGTGATTCTCATTCATTTTAACCCTTGTCTATAAGGGTAAAACAAACAAGAGTTGTTGCTCTTTAAATATACCTACAGTGAAAATTGAACTCATAGGAAATAATGCACTTAAAGAATCATTAATTATTACCTAATTACTTGCACCACTGTGGCATGGACAGAAAAGTGCTCTGCGATGATGAAGTTGTCAATTACAGTTGATAATTAAGGGGCCAGGTGCATGTTTAACTTAACAAGATAAATATCTGCCCAGATGTTGTTTGTCTGCTGCTTCATTACCAGGTAGGTTAGAAGATTTTCATAAACTAGAAAGACTATTAAATTCATAACCTTGCTGCATCAAGAAATTTTTAACAAATCTGTTACTATAGCCAATATTCATTTAAATAGGCTGTTCATCAGACTTCCTGGAGAGCTGAAGAAGTAAGTATGTGCATATAATACCATATTTGCAGATTCTCAGTGAAACGGCTATTTGAATATAAAATAGGGCTAAAATACGACAGTCTTGGAAACTAGAGAAGATGCCTCCCCATGCCAGAAACATGAAGGAATTTTATGCAAGATTTTATATGACAGATTGAAAGAAGACTACAAAGAATCAGTCCATGTTAGACCATTCCAAGAAACCAAAGATCCTTGGAGGTAAGAGATGAAGGTTCTGGCAGAGTTACAGTATGATATCCTAAATTGGAGGGGAGAGGCTGGGAAGAAAGGACTGCCTGCAGAAAACATGGAAGTCAGGTCATGTCACTCCTTGTGTTAGTTTGCTTGGGCTATCATAACAAAATACCACAGACTGTGTGGCTCAAACAACAGAAATTTATTTTCTCAGAGTTCTGGAGGCTGAAAGTCCAAGATTAAGGTACTGGCAGGGCTGATTTTTCTTGAGAACTCTCATTGGCTTGCAGATAGCTGCCTCTGCCTGTGTGCTCACCTGGCCTTTTCTCTGTATATGTGCATCTCAGGTGTCTCTTCCTCTTCTTATAAGGACCCTAGTCATATTGGACTAGGACCCCACCCTTATGATCTCATTTAATATTAGTTACCTCTTTAAAGGACCCTATCTCCAACAGTCACATTTAATGCTTCAACATATGAATTTTGGGGAAACATAAAAATCTGGCCTATTTTTTAAAAAATAGGTGTATTTTTTTCTTTTAATCTAAACTTACAGACTTCATCTTGTAACTGATGGATTTAGTTTACTTTTAATATGATTCTTGATATATTCTGATTGGTGTCTACAACCTTAATAACTGATTCATCTTTGTCTCACTTTTTCTATGCTGATTTTTCTTCTCTTTTTTTCCCCTTTTTATATTTAATAAACTTGTATTCATTCTTTTCTTCTTCCATTTTTGCTCCTCTACTGGTTTGGAATTTTACATTCCTATTTACATTTTGATTCTGTTTTCCTAAATTCTGTAAGTTGGACATTAATATTTATTTATTGATAAATAATATTTGCTTAGGTTTATAAACTTAAGTATGTATGTATTTCTTACCTTTCCTTCTTGCATCTTAGATCAAAGACATTTTAGGATCATTTTCCTCCTACATGAACCAATGTTCCTTTAATGAATGTCTCTTAAAGGTAAATTACTTTTGTTTTCATTTACCTGAAAACGCCTTGCAGGATAATTTTCTCAGTTGATAATTATTTTAAATCAACCAATTGAAAACATTATTCCATTATCCTCCATCTTCTATTATTGCCACTAACATCTCCTGTCAATTGAATTGTCTCTCTTTTATAAGTCCTGTCTTCTATTTCTAGCTGCTGTAACAGTAACAGAAACAGAAGAAACCCCTTAGCTCATATAAGTCACTGCCTAAATCTACTAGGAACACATTGGTAATAAGCAAACAAATATATATCACAAGACTTAAGTGTTACGAAAAAAGATAATAAAGCTGTGTAAGAAGGAAAAGAAAGTGACAGTGAGTTCTATTTTCTATGTGATGGTCAGAAAAGACTTCTTTGGCAAGGAGCTCTTTAAACAGGGACCTTGCAGCAGTGAGGCTCTCTAAGGCAAAGCATCCCAGGGACAGAGAATAGCCATTGCAAAGGCCCTGACATGGGAGTATGCTTGGTGTCAGAGATACAGTAAGAAGATCAACGTGGCTGGAGTGCAATACACAAAGGTGAAGAGTAGTACGAGAAAATGTTGGAGAAGCAGCGTTGAACCAGATTCAACAACACTGGCCCTTTCAGGCCATTTTAAGGCCTTTGGAGAGTTTTAAAGAGAGGAGTGTTATACACTTATTTATGCTATTTATAAAAAAAAAGAAGAATCTGGAAAGATTGGAAGTGAAAGGATAGAAAAATATATACCCGGCAACACTAACCAAAACAAAGCTAGAGCAGCATCATTAAATTTAGTCAAAATAGAATTTTAAGTCAAATAGAATAATTTAGGACAAGGAGGGTCACTACATAATATAAAAATTTTAATTCACCAGGAAGACATGACCATTATAAATTTCTAGGCATCTAAGAAAATAATCTAGAGAAATATAAATATATAAGTAATACATACATCAGATAAAAATTATAAAGAGAAATTGACAAAGTTACCATCATGATGGGAGATTTCAACAATTATAGAAAGGCAGATAAATATTAGTAAAGCCAGCAAAAATTTAAATATATAATCTAATAAGTTTGAGCTAACGGAGCTTGCAAAAAATTCTGCACCTGTCAAATAGAGTATGCGTTTGTCTTAAACACAATGAAACATGTATAAGAATTTACAGCAATTTCAACAAGATGATTTTGTTTTCTGACTTCAGGTACATTAGAAAATTTAATAGAAATTTCAGAAATACTTAGAACTAAATGACAATGAAAATACTATACATTAAAACTTGTATAATCCATTAAACTTTTTAGGATGTGGCACAATGGTGAAGGGAAATTTATAATCCTCAATGCTTAAATATTTGTGTACAGAATAACTTAGTAATATATCAATTAAATAAAATGTTAAGAATACAAGGACAAGTTGACAGACACACAATTGTATTTGGACACTTTAATAAGCAGTCCTTAGCCTCTGATAGATCCACAAACCAGAATAAGATTATACAGTATCTGATCATTCAAAATTAATGTGATTGGTAGTAAATACATAAAAATCTACATACACAATAAAAAATTCACTTTTTCCAAAATTTTATTTAGTGTATAATATGTAGGGTCTCAAAAATTTCCTCACTACATTAATTTTTTTTTAGATGCATAAACAAAAAAACACAAATATCAGTGAATTAAGTGTTCTATTAGTGTTAGAAAAACACCTATAAAAAATCTCAGCTATGTTAGTTAGGATTCTTTGGTTGAAAAAGACAGAAACCCAATACCAATTCACTCAAGCCTAGAAGAGGGATTTATGGACACTTACCCAGACTGTGGAAAGGTGAGGTGGGCCTGGCATTAAAGATAAGTGGGTTCAGACCATAAGATGTCAGACTTTCCCTCATTATTTTTAATTTCCACTCCTCTCATAGCTTCTGCACAGAGGGTTTCTCCCAGAGTGGGGGACGTGCCTTGGACCATCTCAGTGGCTGTAGCAGAGAAAGCCACTATGTGCTTACTACTCTGTGGCCTCTTCCTTGCACAAAGGACTATGACATCTCCCAGCCTCCTTTGCAGTTAGTTTGGGGCCAAGTTGTCAGTGAGCTTTATGTGGAAGAGACACGAACCACATCTAGTTGGAGGTACTTAAGAATTCTCTTTGTTCTCTCCTCCCCTGCACAGTGACCCTAGAAGTGCTATGTTGAGAAGCAAAGATACAGGGATCTTTGAGTTACAAGTTGTGAGAGGTTGCTCTTGAGTACTTATGGACGTGCTGAAGACTTCATGTGAGTGACAAATAAATTTTGAGCTTTGCTACCATAGCATAACCTCACCTCATCTAAATGAGTCAGATACTATAGTGACTAGGATACATTCCCCAAGAGCTAGAGCAAAATCCTGAAGGATTCTGATGAATTCAAATTTGCAGTGTGGACAGGAGGACAAGATAATAGGATGGGCTGAATTATGTACACACTCCTCTGGCCAGGGTTGGGTCTGTTACCAGAAGGGTCTGGAGTTGCACAGATATGGCCACTATTGGGAGTCATGAAGATGTCCCAATTTGTGGCTATTTGATTAAGGCAAACAAGAAGATGATAATAAACATGAAAATAAAAATTAACATATTTTATTGAAAATAAGTAAAGCCAATAAATAAGCCTAACAATTCATTCATTCAAAGAGAAAGTAAAATAATTAAGTCTTTGGCTGATTTTGTCAAGAAAAAAGAAAACACAGACACAGAATCAGAAATTAGAAAAAGGATATTGGCCACCAAATTCAAGGGGAGCTGATTTATACTCATATGTTTGAAAAGCTTTATGAAATATATGCCTTTTTTGGGATGTGACAACATGATCCTGAAAGTCATATATAATAATAAATGGAAGGAAATTACTTAGAAAGTTTTGGTAAAGAGAGAGAGGGGGGAATGATTTTCTCTATTCATTATTATAATATATAAAATGGTAATAATTAAAATGTACTCATACAGGAATTTTTGGATTTGTTCTTATTGTAAGATTATTAATTTTATGTGATTATAATGTTTGACTATTAATCATATATAATTATTAATTTTTAATACTCTATTAAATTGATTTATGATTATATTTTTACTATATGTCTTCTCTTTTAAAAATTCATTTAAATTTGTATTCCATTTTCTACCATATTTATAATTTATAATTCACCAAAATTTTAACTGATTTCAGGGCTCGTGGCTAATCTACCTTTTCTACATCTTTATTATTTTTAAAAGTTTTTATTTATTTCATTTTTTTCACCATAGCACTTAACACCACGTGTGTGTGTGTATATATATATATACATATATATGTATATATACACACATATATATAATTTTTGCTTGTGCTTTCTTCTTAAGATTCATCAATATTGTTATGTATAGTAATAGTTTATTAATTTTCATTACTATATGGTATTCCATTAAGTAAAGATACTATACTTATCCATTCTACATGGATAGACATTTCGTTATTTCCAATTATTGTGGCTATTATGAATAGTGCTTCTATGAATGTCATCATATATGTATATGGTACACCTAAGCATGCATTTCTATAAGGTATATACCTAGGAATAGAATTAACATGTAATACTTTACAGGTATCTTAACTACAGTGGGAAAATACAGCCTGCTTCCCAAAGCGGTTGTACTTCATTTTAAACCAGTCTAGCGGGTGTGTAGTGACATCTTATTGTGGTTTGAATTTGCCCTGCCCTGATTACTCATAAGGTTGAGCTCCTTTTCATGTGTTTATTAGCTGCTTGAATTTCCTTCTTCCTGAAGTGCCATTTCAAGTCTGTTGATCTTGGTCAGCTGACATTTTCTTACTGACTTAGGGGTCCTTTACTTATTCTGAATGTGATAAGTATTGCAGAAATCTTCTGCTGTTCTGTGGCTTACCTTTCATTCTCTTAGTGACCTCTTTTGATGAACATAATTTTTTTTTCTTATTTTAATGGTAAGCGTTTAAATCTTTTCTTTAATAGTGATGTTTACATCTCTTTTTTAAGAAGTCTTTTTCTAGGATACAAGAGCCAATCAGATGGTGCTCCCAATATCCAAAACTAAAACAGCTTGAGCAACAAAATAAATCATGATAATATTAGGTTATAACCCACAGAATAAAATAAATAGCTATTAACTCATACTGATACAAATAAATCATTGAATAAATAAAAAAGCGGGAAGAGGGGTAGCTCTTCCTTATAGAAGAATAATAATTTAAAAATGTAGAAGATATTAAGGCAATAGAAAGTCACTGTTAAGCAAACACCATAATATTTAAGAAATGCAACAACTTGGATTTAAGATCCAAGATCTCCAAAGGAAGCTAAAATCAGTGGATGAAACTTTGAGGAGAAACAGGATATTTGTTTAGTCTCAGAGTATTTTCACCAAGAAATTTATTAATTACAAAGGGAAAAATAGTGACTTTGTAGTGGAGAAACCCAGTAGACACCATCTTAACTAGGTGATCAGTTAACACCACAGGTAATAAGATATACTGATACCATGTAACCCTTTGTATGATGCACTGAAAAGAGAACAACATCACTTCTAAATATTCTTGCAAAAATGCATAACTTCAATATAATCATGAGAAATTATCAGACAAACCCAAAGTGGGAGACTTCATATGAAATAATTGACCAGTACTTTTCAAAATGCCAAGGTCATGAAAGACAAAGAAGATTGAGGAATTATCACAAATTGGTGGACACTAAAGGGACATAAATGCAATGTGGGATCCTGGATTAGATCTCAGAATAGAGAAAGGACAGTTTAGAAAAACTGGTGAAGTTTGAATAAGTAAGGGCTATAGTTTTGTTCATAGTCTTGTGTCAATGCTAACTTCCTGTTTTGATAATTGCACTGTGGTATGGAAAATGAGAACATTAGGGAAACTTGGGTGAAGGGTACACAGGAACTCTCTGTACTATTTTGTTCATAACTGTTCTATAACTATAAAATTATTTCAAAATAGAAGGTTAAAATGTTGATGTCCTCTGTTCTTGAGGTCAGTTTAGCCTGATATAAAAGGCTCACATTTTATTTTTTTAAGTATATAAACTGTTACTCTTATTATCATCTGGCATATCACATTACCGTCAAAAACAAAATGGCAGTCTGATTTTCTTTCCCCTAACAGTGACTTAGTCTTTTTGTCTGGATAGCCAATATATGTTTTCTTTTATTTATTTATTTATTTATTTATTTATTTAAGGAGTGTTAGTCTTGAAACAACTAGTGGTCAGATTTGCGTAGCATTGTGCAGGATACACAAAGCACGGGGTGCCACAGGGGCTTTTTTTTCTTTTTTTCTTTCTTTCTTTCTTTCTTTATTTTTGGCTGTGTTGGGTCTTAGTTTCTGTGCGAGGGCTTTCTCTAGTTGTGGCAAGCGGGGGCCACTCCTCATCGCGGTGCACGGGTCTCTCACTATCGCGGCCTCTCTTGTTGCGGAGCACAGGCTCCAGACGCGCAGGCTCAGTAGTTGTGGCTCACGGGCCTAGTTGCTCCGCAGCACGTGGGATCTTCCCAGACCAGGGCTCGAACCCATGTTCCCTGCATTGGCAGGCAGACTCTCAACCACTGCACCACCAGGGAAGCCCATATTTTTGTTAAAGTTTTGATAAAATTACTAGACTCTGTCTTGGTGTTGGCCATTCTGGATAAAATTTTCCAACATTTAGTGTGTCCTTTCAAAACAGAATTTTACATTTTAAAATTTATTGTTTAAGTAAAGTTTTTTCCCAACTTTTTATTTAAATAAATTTCAACTGTCCAGAAAAATTGAAAAGATATTAAAGCCAACATCCATATAGGTTTCATCTATATTTACCAATTGTTAACATTTTACTAATTTGCTCTGTATCTCTGTCTATACATGTGTGCATTATTTACTTTTATTTGCCAAATATTTTTAAAGTAAATTGTTGATATAATAATACTTTATCTTTGAATATTTCATCATGTATCTCCTAAGAATTAGAACATTCTCATATATTAGCACAAAATAATGATTATGCTAAACATTGATAAATACAGTTATCTAATATAGTCATATTCAAATTTCCTCAGTTGTTCAATAATGTTCTTAATAGCTTTTTTTTTCAATCTGAGTTCCAATAAAGGATTACACATTACACTTAGTTGTTGCATTTCTTAAATCTTCTAATCTAGAACAGTTCCTGCATCAATTACACAAGTTTGAATCTTTGAAAGGATTCACAAAACTCCAGAGGGTGTACTCCTGTAAGCCTTTAGTCAAGTAGAGAATATAGTACAGCAGGAGAAAGAAAGCACAGGGAAACATCAAAGAAGCCCAAGATTTCCGGGCACAGCTCCCCAGGCTTCTGTCTTAGTCACCTTGAACATGCTTCATGATCTAATCGTAGATTATTATTATTATTATTTGGGAACTACTACTTGTTTAGCCATTTGAATCTGTGAAAAAAGAAATATGAATAAGTTCTATACAAAGAGTCTAAACAAGCAGACCAGCAGGTCTTAATAGTCAGTGGTTATTATTCTGGGGCCATAAAATACCCCAATCCAATATTTTGTCCATTCTACTATCTCTGATTCAATTCACACAATCAAATTTAAGTAAAGATTGGGCAAATTTTCAATATACTTGACTAATCGAGTCATCATAATCTGGAAAGCCAGGTATTAACAGCCACTATTTACTATTTACAGCATTTACTATTTAAATGACGTTAGGTTAGGAGATTTCACAGACTGAAAGATCATTTATTACAAGACAGGTAGTATTATCCCTATTTTTACAGTCCAGTACATAGAAGGAGATAGTCAAGTAAACTAGAGATGACCCCATAGTAGTAAATGATTGAAAGCAGATTTGAAGTCAGGTCTGTCTGAATCCAAGCCCTACTCTTTCCACTGAAGAACACAGAGTATTTGGAGAGCTCAAATGCACAGCATGTATTAAATGTCTAAAGGTCTGAATGATTCACATGGGTCAGTCTGTACTGGTTGAGTTGAGGGGCTGTTTTCTGAAGCGCCATTCCTTTTTATGTGGCAGAGTATCCTCTTGATATCCAGTTCTGTGTGTATCAGAAAGAACATTCTTTACCCAAGGTGATCCCTGTGTGAAAAATCTCCATGTAGCTTGACCTTCCAGAGAATCCACACTTTGCCCCTTCTGAGGCCGGCCTGGGATTTCCCTTCTCAGTATCTGACATTGGCAGGCTCAGTGTGTGGCAGGCACCAGTGCTGGAGTGGTGGGTCCCAGCACATGGGGAGCTCCTCTTCAAGTACGGTGCTGATTGGGCGGGTACCTAAATCCGTAGCATGACCTCTGGGAAAAAGAAGTTGGCTTTGGCTAATTCTGTCCTTGTTTTTGAGATCAGCATTTCACCTATATACTACCTCGTATTTTTTTAAAATCAATGTTTTTGAGGATTAATTTGCATATTTCCTTGTATTTTTGGTAGGGCTCTTTTCTGTCCTTTTTTCTATTATCATAATACATACTTATTGTAAAAATGCAAAGAGTACATAAATATATGACAGAAAGTGAAAGCTTCTTTAATTTTTTTTAAAAAAATTATTATTTTTTGGGTACTTAACCATGTCCCATATGCTTTATATACATAGCCTCATTCATGTCTTGCAACAACTCTGTAAATGGGCATTATTATTCCTATTTTGCAGATAACAAAAATGAGGCACGCAGATTAAATAATTTTTCCAGAAGGTCCACCAGGTAACAAAACCCATTCTCTTAATCATCGCACTGGACTGCATTTAATTCTTGCAGGGCTGACCTAGCTTTCTCACTTTGGCTCTGCCCGTTATGGTCTTTTCTCCACGTGATCTTTATTAGAATCTTTTTTCCCCCTCTTTGACTTCAATTATATCTCCTTCTGACACGACATGTACTATGGGGACCTCACTAGCTAGTAAGCTTTATAAGAGCAAGAAGTAGTTATGTTTACTTTCTTAAGTAGCTGCAGTGTCTGTAGTGCAGGATCTGACATGGAGTTGCTGAGCAGTAAATCTTCATAGAATCAATAAGTGAATAAGTGAATGAATAGAGTTTTAACTGACGGGCCTTTGTATGCATTATCTCATTTGATTCTGTTAAAATAAAATAAAACTCATTTGAAAGGGACAATGTATACAGTGTTCCACTGCTGAATTCAAGTCATCCTATCAACTGTTTATACAAAGATTTAATAAGAATAATAATGTTAAGAGTTTAGGGTTTTTATGTTCTCTGAAGAAGCCAAATGCTCTTCTTTTTTATATATGAATGTGGATTTGTCTTCCATCATACTCTGTTTTTACCATGTCGTGTGGGCGCTCTTCTCTCTTGCCTGATTTAAAGCCCTCTTTATTCAGAATTTTCTTGCCAGCGATGTCTTCCCGGTTCCCACGGGATGCACTCACGCCAGTAGTCATCATGTTGGCGTTGTAAGAGGCACCTTAAAATCCAGTCCAGCTGGTTACTTACCTCAGCCTCCTTTCTCTTCCAGAATCAAAACTTTCTAGGGGGACTTCCCTGGTGGCGCAGTGGTTAAGAATCCGCCTGCCAATGCAGGGGACACGGGGTCAAGCCCTGGTCCAGGAAGATCCCACATGCCGCGGAGCAACAAAGCCCGTGCGCCACAACTACTGAGCCTGCGCTCTAGAGCCCGCAAGCCACAACTACTGAAACCCGCCTGCCTAGAGCCCGTGCTCCTCAACGAAAGAAGCCACCGGCAATGAGAAGCCCACGCACTGCAACGAAGAGTAGCCCCCGCTCGCCGCAACTAGAGAAAGCCCGCGCGCAGCAACGAAGACCCAGTGCAGCCAAAAATAAATAAAAGTTAAAAAAAAAAAAACTTTCTAGGGAAGAGGAGATGAAAACACCACCTGAATTACCTTCTGTTTTCAACTCAGATTCCCTGGTGTTGCACTCCACGTTTCTCCCAGCTCTGTGATTATTCTCTGTGAAATTGTGTAAGTGAGAAGAGTCGTGGGCTTGAGGTACTTTTTATTTTTTTTTAATTTATTTAATTAATTTATTTATTTTTGGCTGCATTGGGGCTTTGTTGCTGAGCACGGGCTTTCTCTAGTTGTGGCGAGTGGGGACAACTCTTCGTTGTGGTGCGTGAGCCTCTCATTGCTGTGGCTTCTCTTGTTGCAGAGCATGGGCTCTAGGCACATGGGCTTCAGTAGTGGTGGCTTGTGGGCTCTAGAGCGCAGGCTCAGCAGTTGTGGCACACGGGCCTAGTTGCTCTGCGGCATGTGGGATCTTCCCGGACCAGGGCTTGAACCCGTGTCCCCTGCATTGGCAGGCGGATTCTTAACCACTGTGCCACCAGGGAAGCCCCGGTTTGAGGTACTTTGGTAGATTTTCCTCACAAGTATTTATGCGCATGCACACTGGAGGACAGCCATTTTCACTTCTCCAGGGTCTTCACACGGGCCTCTTCTTTTTTTTATTTTTTGGCTGCACCACATGGCATGTGGGATCTTAGTTCCCTGACAAGGGATGGAACCAGCACCCCCTACACTGGCAACGCGGAGTCTTTTTTTTTTTTTTTAATTGGAGTATAATTGCTTTACAATGTTGTGTTAGTTTCTGCTGTACAACGAAGTGAATCAGCTATATGTACACATATATCCCCTCCCTCTTGGACCTCCCTCCCATCCCCCGGCTTCCTGCCCATCTAGGTCATTACAGAGCACCGAGCTGAGCTCCTGTGCTGCACCGCTGGTTCCCACTAGCTATCTGTTTTTACATATGGTAGTGTATTTATGTCAAACCTAATCGCCCAATTCATCCCACCCTCCCCTTTCCCCACTGTGTCCACATGTCCATTCCCTACATCTGCATGAAGGGCAGAGTCTTAACCACTGGACTGCCAGGGAAGTCCCACGAGCCCCTTCTTGTCCCTCCCTTAGACCTTTACCTGCCCCACAGAGGGTCACATGCGCCACACCCCATGCTATTGTCTGACTCAGTTACAATCATACCGAAGCAGCCTGACTTCAAATATCCCACTGGTTTGTAGTTTGACCTTGAAGAAGTTGGTAGACCGTCTTTGACCATGTGGGAAATGGAACTTACTTCAGAAAGAGAATAGTGAACTAAGAGTTGTGGAATCACAGCTCTTAAAAAAAATAAGCAGCAGCTAAAATAGTTAATTATGCTAGTGTCTCTCCACCCATTTTGTTGATGAAAGAGCTTCTGAAACATTACCTGTCAATCTGATCCTTCAGATAAAGGACTCTCCCTTTGAAAACAGTCATCATATGAAAATCTGAGGGCCAGTATCCATATTTATTAGGGGGTGCCCACCCCTCCTGTCCTGTTGTATCATGGGTTTATAGCACACCAGTTATCCTGAGCTCCCTAAGCTCTTTCAAGAATTGTGCTAAAATTAAACCTGTCGGCTGTTCCTTGGGAGAATCACAAAGTTTCAGACATTTGTGTAGCTGACTTGCCTGCAGAAGTATGGAAGCAGTGTTTTGTTTTTTTAAATCTCGAGTTAGCAAAATATTTCTCCTTTTATCTCCCCTGCCCCTGTGGTGGTGATTAATATCTGAAGGCCAAGTTCCTCTGGGAATGGCTGACATCTTCTGCCACTGCATAGATCAAAAGGGAAGAAGAGATATACGTTGGCCACTGAGTGAAGGGAAAAACAGGAAGATTGAGAATCAGAAGGAATTAGAAAAAAAGAAGGAATAAGAAACTTACAACTGTGAAAGGAAGAAAAAAATCAAACTCTATTTTCTTAAAATTAATTTTGGAGAAAGGTTAGGTCGATCAGGAAAGTGAAAGAAGCTCAGTGTCCAAAGCGAGGAGCAGCAAATAATCTGACGGTCCATGTGAGCTGAAATTAGTGCCGCAACAGATTTAGAAAGAACTAGGAAGGTTCTTCCCTAAAGGGAAATGTAGTAATACATACATCAATAGTCAAGTGTGTTGAGCTGTGTATTAGGTACAATTCCCATTTTGAGAGCTCCAAAAATTTCCTAGGAACAAGAATAGAAGGTGCCAGTGAGTGAATGAACTGAACAGAACAAGGTTGATGATGTTCCTTCTGACCTGGCCAGATTGCGCCTGAAATATTGTGCTCAAACCAAAGGACCACTGAGATGGTGACGGTCTGGGAATCGCGTTTATGAGGAATTTTGAAGAAACAGGAAAGTTAGGTTTCAAGAGGGGACACTTAAGGCCGTGGAGGTACCTCATAGCTGCTTCCAAATATTTAAAGCCTTAGTGAATTAAATAGAAATCTGAGCACCAGCTCAGAGCCAGCCCAGTACATGGAGCCTGGGATGAGTAGATGAATATGGATACATCCTGCCTTCTGGATGCAGGAAGGAAAATGAGATTGACTCTGTGTGCTTCTAAAGAGCAAACTGGGATGACAGTAGCGGCTCTAAGACAGGAAGGTTTCAGTTTAATAAAAGGAAAAGGGCGTTTATAAACGCACCTGTCCCAAGGTAGAAAGGGCTGCTTAAGACACAGCAAGCCTTCCTGTTGCAGGGCTTCGTGGTAGGTTAGCGTGACGAGGGATCTTAGCCGTCCTAGAGGAAGCATCAGGTAGAGACAGGATGACCACCTGTTTGGGCTGTCCTTGGAATGGATTCTCCATCCCCTTCCACTTCCCATGAATCTGTGTTTCTGAATCTTAAGATTTGGAAGAAAAACGAGGATAGAGTAGCCAAGTAGTAAAGGGAACATAGTTTAAGTAATTAAAGCATAAATAATAATTGCTAACTTTTATTGAGAGCTTACCAAGTGCTTGGCAGGGTTGGACAGTACCTGTCCTGTGAGGTAGTGCTATTTTCTTTTCACAGCTGAGGAAACAGCTAAAGTCACTTGCCCAAGGTGCCACAGCAGGTCAACTAGCCTGGGCACCGAAATGCATGCTTTAGCCTCCAGACGGCGCCGCCTCGCTTTCTCACACCTAGTGTCATTTCCTCACTCAAACCTGCACTTGCGTGCCTTCAGAAACGATACCTTCAAGGATTCTAGGAACATGTTTAATTTTGCTGCAACTTGTATAAGCTTATAGGAATGCACACCAAATGTATAAAACTATGGAAATACGAGGAACTGTGGAAAATTATTTACCGCAAGGGTTTTTTACGTGGCATCCGTGTGTGTGTGTGTGTGTGTGTGTGTGCACGCACACGTCACTCTGTGAAGGAATCCTCAGAATGGTGATGCATTACCTCACAAAAGTTTAAGAACTACTGTTTTAAGACCTTCTCCAGCTTCTGTGCAGAGAAGAAAGCCTAACCAGATAGAAACTTTCATTCACCAACAGGAATCAGCTAGTTTAAGAAAGAAAACCAAATCAAAACAAAAAACTCTCAGCAATTGAAGTTATTAAAACAATTCTTTCTGATAGTAGGAACCATCTAGACTTAACCTTTTGGGATTCGCTTTACTAGGTGTTTCAGACACTATGAAGAGGCACTTAGTGGATGTTTCTTTTTCCCTAAAGGAACCTGGGAACAGAGGAAGAACACAGGAACGGACTAGGATGGAGGAATGAAGATTCCTCACTGGCTTTTCTTAAGCACCCCTCCCCTAGGGTTTTGCAATATTCAACAGGGAAGTCTCTGAATGATCATTTTGTTTTCACAGCGCTTCATTTCTCCCGCCTTCAATCCTGGCCTAACACCATCAAGCATTGCACAGCAGCAGAAACAGGCAACAAAATGGAAACCACAGAGATCAAAAGCAGTCAGATTTCCAAGCAGAAAAATTCATCTTTGTTTCTGAGCATCCAAAAACACTCTCCCATTCTTGCTGAATGCTTCTGATGTCAGTTAACTGCAGGAGTGATCCTTGCATAATAATTGCATTCTCCTTTGTGCTATCTGTTGTGATTGGTTTTTGGCAGAAAACTTTTGAAAAGCTATTGGGAGAAGGGAGGGTTTGGTTTTATTAACTAGTCTTACATTAAGCATTTAATGATTGCATTTGCATATTTCTGTTAGCACTACATAAAATACCAATACCATCTTGCTTTTTTTTTTTTTTAAATTAACAGTCCATTCTCTTGCAGGAAACGACCCAGAAAAAAAGAAAGAAAATCGAACACTTTCAACTAATGAAAAAGATCACTTCTATTCTGACTCAGCTTTTTTTCCTCTTGCTTAATTCTCACATCCATTTTGGAAGGACGGTCTCTTTGCCTAAGTGTCCATCACCATTCCACATTAACTTGCTGAAATCTCCGTATGTAACCTGCTTGGGCTTTCCATTATGGCTTTCGCAAATTGAGGTTTCTTAGTTGTTATCAGCAGTGGTTCTTGATTTGTTAGCTATGAGCCTGTAGATCAGTGTATGTTGGTTCTGTTGATTACCTTAAGATGCTAATAAGGTTGAATAATATAACTGATATGTGAATAGTTTATCACAGTTTATAAACTGTTTTCATATTCAGATCTCCCCTAATCCTAATGAAACATGTGTTTGCTCAGAAAAGAAAATCATATTTTCTCAGCAAAATATTGCATTAGGTTATTGTCTTTGCAAAAATGTGCAAAAAGTGACCATATATATTCCATTGGTTCTTTTTCTCTGAAGAACCCTAATACATTATCTCTATTATCTCTATCTCTATCTCTATCTCTCTATCTTCTGGTATCTGTCTCTCATCACTCCTCTCTGGGGTTGCATCTCCTTGCTACTAGTGCAGTAAAGTAGCTGGGACCTCTTTTCCATTGAGAGGAGACTCATCTCATACACTCACTGGTTGGGGGACTTCCTAGTCCTGATCCTGCTCTACTATCTAAGAGCCAGAGGGCTGACTTGTCTCCTCGGCACTTATTTCTTGACTCTTTTTTTTTGGTTGTGTCAGCCTTATAGATGAGTGACTATGTTCATTACCTGTGGGCTGAACTAGTTGGGCGAGGGGAGAAGAGAGGGTAACCTATGGTTATGAGCTAACAACGCTAACAATAATGGAAAGCACATAGCCATTGCTCTTACGGTATTGGCAATCACTTTTAAAAATCCAATTTATTTATTTTTTATTTTTTATTTTTTAGAAGAGTAGCAGGGAGGTATTTTAAATTTTATTTATTTATTTATTTATTTATGGTTGTGTTGGGTCTTCGTTTCTGTGCAAGGGCTTTCTCTAGTTGCGCCAAGCTGGGGCCACTCTTCATCGCGGTGCGCGGGCCTCTCACTATCGCAGCCTCTCTTGTTGCGGAGCACAGGCTCCAGACGCGCAGGCTCAGTAGTTGTGGCTCACGGGCCTAGTTGCTCCGCGGCATGTGGGATCTTCCCAGACCAGGGCTCGAACCCGTGTCCCCTGCATTGGCAGGCAGATTCTCAACCACTGCGCCACCAGGGAAGCCCCAATTTATTTTTTAATAGACTTTATTTTTTGGAACAGTGTTAGATTCATGGAAAAATTGACAGCATAGTACAGAGAGTTCCCATACACCACACACCCAGTTTCCCCTATTAGTAACACTTACAGGAGTATGGTATATGTGTTATATATAAATATGTTTGGCATATTAATTAGTCAACAAATGTTAGTCTGTTATTATTAACTAAAATCCATAGTTTACTCAGATTTCCTTAGTTTTTACCAAATGTCTTTTTTTCTGTTCCAGGATCCCATCCAGGATACTGTATTACATTTAGGTATCCTGTCTCTCTAGGCTCCTCTTTGCTGGGACCATTTCTCAGACTTTCCTTGTTTTTGATGACCTTGACTGTTTTGAGAAACAGTTGTCAGGTGTTTGGGGATTTGTCTGATGCTTTCCTTGTGATTAGACTGGGGTTATGTGTTTTGGGGGGCAGATCACAGAGGTAAAGTGCCATTTGCATTACGGCATTGCAAAGGTACACCCTATCAATGTGATTTATGATTGTTAATATTGACCTTGATAACCTGGATGAGGTAGTGTGTGTCATACTTCAGCACTGCAGAGTTATGATTTTCCCACACCCACTATGTGCAGCCCACACCTAAGGAGTGGGGAGTTATGTTCCCTGTTCCTGAGGGCAGAGTCTCTACAGCGAAGATTTGGAATTCTTCTGTATGGGAAATTTGTCTCTTCTGTCACAGAAATCACTTTTCAAAAGTTATTAAAGGCAACAGTATAAAAGCTTTTAGAAGGAAGATATGGTATAATTTCTCCACAATGTTACAAATCTGTCCCTCTGAGACATATATTTTGAATCATTCACTCCATAAATCTAAAATACAATTATGGCTACAGATGTGCCAAGCATTGTGCAAAAAAAGCTAAAGGATAAACAGTATATGCAGTTCTCAATTAGTGCAGAAATGTTAGATGAATCGCTGGGAAAATTCCTAAATGGGCTCTGAAACCTCTGGGGCAGCCCAGAATAGGCAGGTAGAGGTAGAAACAGATAATCCCATACACTGTGGTGAGTACTGACAATACAAGGACAGTATACAGAGTGTGCACTAGGGGCCCTAAGAAGAGAGGCCCTAAGTGGGCAAATGTGGAAAGACACATCCAGCAGTGGTGGTTGACCAGAGGTGCTTTTAGAAAGATCAGGAAGAGGAGGAGGATGGGAGGGAGATGATAGGGATGGTGAAGCCTATAAAGGGAACGAGTTTGTGACAAATCGCTCACCCTCTCACTCTGCCCTTTGTTTCTTAGCTTTGTTACCTCTTGTGGCAAGGATGTGAGGTAAGGACCTCAGGTGAACAGAATTGAGTCAATCAGACTCCTCAGTTCATGGCAACGAACATCATTGGTCCATGTGAGACATCTCTTTGGTTTGGTTTTATTTTTTCCACCCATTCCTCATTCTCTCCAGCCCCATTCTCATTACTCCATATGCACCCACTCTGGTATGTTCAAGCTAGGTCCCTTCAGTCAACTTTCCTAATATTCTTAAAAAATAGGTAGTGTTGTTTTGAGTTTGTAATTTTAAAATTTATATGATAGTAGTATCATGCTCTAAATCTTACTATTTCTTAATTTAAGAAACGTTTTTCTTTATTGTCACTGAATATTATTTTTAAAAATCTATCTAAAATGCCATACATAATTTAGTCCGTTATTTCTGACTGCTAAATTATATTCCATCCTGCTTAAACTCCTATTTTATTTATCCATTTTCCTGTTGTTATTATTATTATTATTATTTTATTTTTTATAAATTTTATTTATTTATTTATTTATTTATTTATGCTGTGTTGGGTCTTCATTTCTGTGCAAGGGCTTTCTCTAGTTGTGGCAAGCAGGGGCCACTCTTCATCGTGGTGTGCAGGCCTCTCACTATCGCGGCCTCTCCCGTTGCGGAGCACAGGCTCCAGACGCGCAGGCTCAGTAGTTGTGGCTCACGGGCTTAGTCGCTCCGCGGCATGTGGGATCTTCCCAGACCAGGGCTCGAACCCGTGTCCCCTGCATTGGCAGACAGATTCTCAACCACTGCGCCACCAGGGAAGCCCATTTTCCTGTTGTTATATCCAATTCCTTGTTCTCATAAATGTTGCTACAATGAAAATCCTAATAAGTGTCCCCATGTGACGATTAGAGAGCTTCTCTGGGTTACACACTCTAAGTGGAACTGCTTGACCTACTGTGTTGATATATGTATACCTACTTTCATTAAGTACAACCAAATTGCCGTCAGGATCACCAACGATCATGTTGCTGAATTCAAATGTCAGTTCTAAGTAACCTCTCAATAACATTTGTCAGAATTATGGTTGCCCCCCTTTTGAATTCTTTTTCATTTTGGTTCCACTGAACTAGATGATTTTCCCCTTTCTTCACTGGCCACATGTTCCCATTCTTCTTTGACTTTTGCTGACCTTTAGATGGGGGCAACTCCAGAGATCTGCTCTAGAAGAAGAGAACCCCTTCTCTTCACTATTTATATGCAGGACAGCGGGTGCGCTCATGCATTCTCCTGGCTGTTAATACCGTATCCATGTTAATGCCTTCAAATATACATGCACAGCCCTGACCTTAACTCCAAACTCTATACTCACAGCTAACTGCTGACTCAGTGTTTCCATTTGAATATCAGCCTGACTTTCCCATGACAGGTTCAGGGATGGTTATAAGGGAGGGACCTAGAAACACATGCTGATAACCATCTTGTTCATCTTGTTTTGAATTTGAATGGATTCTTCTCTCCTCTGGGTAGATTACTGGTTTTAGAAAATCAGAATCACTACTTTCCCTTCGGTGTCTTGAGCACTCATGAAACCTACTCATCTTAACCACTGACACAGCCAAAGCACTTTTGCGGTGCAGACTGAGAGTTCTTACAGAAAACAGACCACCAGGATCACCAGTCTGCTTATGCCTGGGCAGGTTCCAAATGGGAACCAGAGTCCACCTTTGCCCCCCTACTCTGGGTCTAGGCACTTAGACATGTCTTTCCCAGAAGATGGTGCAGCAACTTCCCTTGGATACTCGTCTGGATTCTTCCTCCCTTTAGACAAATCTCCGCTCAAATATTGGCTTCTCAAAGAAGCAGTCCCTGATCAGCTGAACAAAAATAGGCTCCACCTACACCGTCACTCTCTGCCCACTTAGCCAGCTTTACATTTCATTACATAACTAACATGATGGTATATATTTTCTGACTCCCCACAGGAATGCATGCACCATGATGCCTGGACTTTGTTTTTTTTTTGTCATGGTATTCCTAGCACTTGGCACACCAAGAATGGTGAATAAATGCTATTATTTGGCAGCCTCTATGCGTGGATATCACAAGGGAACATCCATGACCTTTTTATATTCTGCTTCTGTTTTTAGCTCTTTTCCTACTGGGGTCACTGTGGGAACCAGGATGGCTGGGTGAGGGCAGCAAAAATCCAGACAGAAGGGTGGGGATGCCCCAATTGTGACTGTGGGACTATTTCAGCCCCAAATGCTATTCTGATGGAAAGTTTTACCCTTAGTCCTCTGACACATTCCAACCACGTGGCTGTGTAAAGTGCCAGAGTTCAAGCTCTTGGGAGTGGAAGTCTTTGAAGCTAGGAGGAAAATTTATAGAATTTGGATCATATGCTGTTTTTCAGCTTCAGTTGCAAATGAGTTAGCAAAACAAAGTTTAAAGTTCCCAACTGAGCATTTAAAATAAAAATAGAATTTTTCAGGGAGCATAACATCTTTCATTGCAAGAGGGGATAAGCAAGCAATGAGCCTTTTCTGAAAAGTGGCATGACAGAACAATCCAAGGTGGTTGCCCAAGATAACTGGAAATTTGTGTGGGAAATGAGAAAACTCTGGCTACTGATAACCTCCTTCCTCTTGCAATAATACTGTGCGAGATGGTCAGCAGGGCATGTGCCTGACTACAAATGCTTCTTCTTTCTGATGTGTCTGAGGGCTGAGTGGAAGGGATTTTAATAGTGACTATTTTAGCTCTATACCTTTTTAAAAGTTTATTTTCTTGTACTTTTGTAAATTAAAGGGAGGCTTTATAATATTTTGCTCGTTCCATCACTGACCCATAAACAAGCAATTATAAGAGTTGGCACTAACCAAACGATTCTTGTGAGTGACCTAAAGCATACATTTGGGAGAGACAATAATCAGAGCTACAAGTCCTCTGATAAGGAAGGTTGTGAAGCCATAGCAACAGGCTGAAGATGCTGTTCCTTCTGTTTCCAAGCTTGCTGCATCCTTGCATCCTGGGAATGATGTTTCGCCCAACCTGGTGAGCTAATCTCGTATGGATTCTACTCAGATGTCACTTCCGTTGTGCAGCCTTCCTGACCATCGTTTTCCCCCCAGATGGAGTTCTTTGCTTTCTCCTCTAAGTTCCCACAACACTTTTTTTCATGCCTCTATTGTGGACCCTACCCCATATTGTAAACAAGTGTTTATCTTGTTTCGCTAGATCATTAAGTCATCAAGGGAAGTGGCCTAAGTTTTCTTCATTCTTGTGTCTCTGGCATTAGCACAGTGGCTGGCCCAGAAAGTGAATAAATGAGTGAGGTTATTCATCTATTATGTATATTGACCAACCACCACTCCAATTTTATGACCAACTTCTCCCGTGGTACAATGTGTTAATTTCTGATCCTGTCCGTCTGCACAGGGATGGGGTCATTGCAGCGGAAGTTCTCTCTCTGCAAGTCTTGGGGGTGAAATTGCACGGAGCAGCCAACTTGCACTGACTCCTACTGGTACGATTGAACATTGCTACTAGTACACTGCTGTGTGTTTCCTTCCCATTTTGGTGACTTCCCAGCAGACCCCAAAGGCTTACTGTTCAACCCCAAAGGCTTACCATTCTGCCTCAGATGCAGAATCGTGGTTTGACAGGAAGCCTGGATCCGTTTCTCGGTGCTCTTTGCCCGTCTTGGATGGCACTCGAATCCTGCTGAGATGGACCATAAACAGCGTGGCACTGCTCATCCTGCTCCGTTGAATTAATTTTCCTTGCTGTTTGGAGTCTCTGACTTCTTAAAAGAGTGACCAGATGTCTCTGAGTGCCTCTGGCAGGCTTGGCATCCAAAGACACTGCCACCTCTCCCAGTGTACCTCCATCAGGATGCCAGACCAAGCGGCCAAAGCAGGCTCTCCCGCCTGACCTGAGTATAGGGACTCTTCCAAAACTGTCCGAGTTCTTAGATGTCTGTCTTGGGCCTAGTAAATCTGTATTTGTTAATTTTTCAATGGGCCTTTAAAGTAAGCTAACAAAACCTCCCTAAGATCATCTTGTCATAGAGTGGAGACATAACTAGGTCAAGTTCATTCTCTTAGAACCCCACATCATGTGTTCACCAAGTAGGCATAGACTATATCTATGATGAACTGGTGTTGTGCCTGGGATGAAGGGGCTAAGATGCTCTCCCCGGAGTGCCAATTAATCATGTTCATCCCTGTTAAAATTGGTGAGGAGACCCTTGTAAAGTCCAATTATTTACCAGCCAAGTGAGCAGATTGGTACCTTGACAGTTAAGCTGCATTTTGGTTTTTGGTTTCTTAATCTGAAAAAATATGAGAAATTATTCGTTCACTGGAGGAGTTATTAAGTATGTTTCTATTGCTCCTAAGGTGCTGTGTTTTAGAAACCTCAAGGCCCAGTGGCGTACACATTGCATGAGACAGGGCAGCAGGAGCCCTGACTTCTAGGCCTGCCTCTGCCAACATCTAGCTGTGTGACTTCAGACTTGTCACCTCAACCCTTCTGGGCTTCACACTCATAGGGGATGAGAGTTCCTTCCATGTCTAATAAATCAAGCATGGTGACATTATTGGAGCCTCAGGGATTCAATTTTCTGCCTACATAAGAAGGTTCTTCCTCTCACTCGAGGCCATTTTAATCTCTCCCACCATAAGCTCTAGGTGGTTTGGCTGTTTTGTCCAGATCTGTCAAGAAGGCTCCAGGGAGCACCATTTTCCAGACTAGAATCCAAGGGTGCCTCTGGAATTGTGAGGCACAAAAATGCATCAAAGTCAGCTTTTTCTTCCTTTAAAAGACATATCTAATTTCAATTTCATAGCTGAAATTAAATAGATAATGGTGTATAAATCACGGGGCAAAGCATCATTTTGTAAAAAGACATCTGAATATACTCCACAGCAAAGAATGTGCGCCCAAACATAAGTACATCAAATGTAACAGCGTATATGTCCTTCTTCCCCCAATATCAGCAATTGAAAGGAATTATTCTCCCTAAATATCCTTCCAATTTCAGAGCTCTCTTTGATGGTTTCCTTTCTCTCGTCATTTGAATCCAATCTGCTGTTTGACCCTTATGTGTTCTTACGTTCTTCATTTCTGCTCTCAGTCTCTTTATTTTCTCTCTCATTTCTTTGTTCAAGCCTTCTCCACCTCTCATTTTGACAACTACAGTATCTTTTGGTTTCCCCACCTCCAGTCTCTTTTCTTTCCAAGACATCTCGTGTGCTGCTGCCAGATGACTCTTCCTGGAGCACAGCACTGAGTAAGCCCGGCCCCGACTCTGAGTTGATCCCACACTGCTCGCCAGCAGTGGTTAAGACAGTGGACTATTTAGTCAGACTCTTCGGTTTGGATCTTGGCTCCTCAGCTTGCTGACTCTGTGTGCTTGCAAAAGTTACATCCCTTCTGTAAGCTTCACTTTCTTCTGGAAGATGGAATTAATTATTGATCTAACACAAAACAGTGTTAGGGAAACTATATGCTTGGCACATAGAAATTGTCAAAGAACGTTAGCTGCTCTTTTTATGATAGGTATTCGTGGCTCTTCCTAATCAGTTCTCATCATTTCTGCCCAAACCCATGTGTCACCACCCCTCTTTACATAATCTGTGTTAGTCTACGTTGCTCACTGTTCCTTACAGCAGGCTGGATGTTCCCACCTCTGCACTTGCACCCATGTATGTCTTTTCACCTGGTTCCTTATTTATCCATGGTTAGATCAGTCATTCATAAAAAAATATTATGTAAATTTTCATGTATATAGTTAACCCTTGAACAATTCAGGGGTTTGGAGCACTTGACCCCCATGCAGTGGAAAATCCAAGTCTAACCTTACAGCCGTCCCTCCATATCTAAGGTTCCTCTGTATTTTCAGTCCTGCACCCATGGATTCAACCAACCACGGATTGTGTAGTACTGTAGAATGCATTTATTGAAAAAAATCCATGTATAAGTGGACCTAGGCAGTTCCCCTGTTGCTCAAGGGCCAACTGTATACACTAAATAGAATAGTAAAATGACCCTTCATGTACCTGTCACCCAGCTTCAACAATAACCAATACATGGCCAGGCTTGTTTCAACTTTACCCTTAATAGATTATTTTTATTTTTTATTTTAAAAAATTTATTTTATTGAAGTATAGTTGATTTACAATATTGTGTTAATTTTTGCTACACAGCAAAGTGATTCAGTTATACATATATATACTTTCTTTTTCATATTTTTTTCCATTATGATTTATCACAGGATATTGAATATAGTTCCCTGTGCTATACAGTAGGACCTTGTTGTTTATCCATTCTATATATAATAGTTTGCCTCTGCTAATCCCAAACTCCCAACCATCCCTCCCCTCGCCCCCACCCAGCAACCACAAGTCTGTTCTCTTATGTCTGTGAATCTGTTTCTGTTTTGTAAATAAGTTCATTTGTGTCATTTTTTTAGATTCCACATGTAAGTGATATCACATGATATTTGTCTTTCTCTGTCTGACTTACTTCACTTAGTATAATAATCTCTAGGTCCATCCATGTTGCTGCAAGTGGCGTTTTAATAGACTATTTTAAAGCAGATCCCAGACACCATACCGTTTCATTCATAAGTACTTCAGTAAGTATCTCTAAAAGACAAGGACTCTTTTAAAAAACATAAACATAATACCATGATCACATCTAAAAAAATAAAAAGTCATTCTTTAATATCAAGTTTATAGTCAATGTTTAAATTTCTCTGACTGTCTCATAAATGTTTACATACTTAGTTTTATAGTTGGTTATTCAAATCAGGATTCCAAGAAAGTCCATCCATTGTATTTGGTTGATATGTCACTTAAATCTCTTTTAATCTATACATTCCCTTTTTTCCCTTATAATTTATTTGTTAAAGAAACTGGATCATTTGTCCTACAGAATTTCCCACATTCTGTTTTTTGCTGATTGCATTCCTGTAGCGTGGCTTAATATGTTCTTCTGTCTTCTGTATTACCCATAAATTGGTAGTTAGGGCTACAGACTTGATCAGACTCAGGTTCGAAATTTGGGGTAAGAATGCTTTAGAGGCAATGTCACGGACCATTTCTTGGGCACTGAGCCTTGGGTGCGGTTCTGGGTGTACAGGGGGTTGGGGCACATTTCCCACATTAGGGTGCATACTCCTCCAGGATCCACCTCACTGATATTTTCTGGTCAATAATTTTTTCCCTGATATTAGAGCTTTTTAGGCATGAATCTTCCTTTTTCCTTCTCTGTAGTGGGCTTCCCAAGGGAAGTATGTGGAAATCAACTTCATAACCATCTTTTTCTCCCCTACCTTGAACGTGCATAGTCAGGTTTCAATAAGAAGCAATAAAAAATCAGGTACCTTTTCTCAATACCAGGCACTGTGGTACGCCCTTAACATGAATCATCTCACATAACTTCACAAGAACCTTATGATGAAGCTGTTTTAGTATTCTCATTCTAGAGGTGAGGAAACTGAGGGAGAGTTTAAGAATCTCCTCCAAAGAAACTTTTAAGTGATGCCCAAAATAACTGGGATCAGTCTCCAGTGTTGAGTCCTTACTATGGCAGTGATCCAGCCCTGTAGATAATCCTACTTCTTTTCATCCTATTTGAGAAACTCTTGGCTTTTCCTTTTGAACCTGGAGTGCTAGGTTATCTAAGTGTTAATAAAATTTTGCTATTTGCTGAAGTCGTTGAGTGCGTAAATTCAGGTTTGAAAAATGCTTTGAGTGCTACAGCTTAGAAGGGAGTGCAGTATACCAGTTAGAGAAGGAGGCTATGGAGTGGAATCCTAACTCTGCAACTCGCTAGCTGTGTGACCTTGGGTAAGTCACTTAACCTCTCTGTGCCTTATAATACAATATGTATGCTAAGTGAAAGTAATGAGAACAGCGCCTAGCAGCATATAGTAAGCACTTAGTAAATGTTACCTGATACTGTTATTATTGTCATCATTATCCAAAGCTTTTGAACAATTGCCAGAAAGAAACAAAAAGCTTGAAAATAACTAGTTCCTGTTGTGAAAAGGCCATCCCCCTTTTCCTTTAACTAGTCATTTCTTTTTCATAGAGGAATTAGAAGTACAGAGGTCTCTCTCCACCCTCCTCCCTCCACCACACACATTTTAATTAAGGTATCTTTTGAGAAGGAATACTTTAATCCAAAGTGATCACTTTGATACTCAAAGAGACACATTTGGAGGCCACTTGGCGAGGGGGAATTCAGGACGGAGAAGCTGAATAAATAGCAAGCAAAATGTTAATGTTTTGGCTTTGTGGTGTCTGCATCTGAGAGCACTCGCTGCAGATTGTTGGCCCGCTTCAGCTGGACGCTCCGGCGACTCCTTTTGTGTGCGCGGGAGCCCTGGCTGCGGATTGCCGCGCTGCCCCTAGGGGTCAGTCTGATCCAGGGATTGTCCGGATACGTGCCTCTCTGGGCACGGGAGGAGCTGGGCGCCAGGGCCACGCGGCCTCCCTGAAGGCCCCAGAGAGCATCCCGGTCGTCCCCGCCGCCGCGCGCCGCCGCCCCGCCTTAGCCCCTCCCGCGGTTCTCCTCCTGAAGACGCGTTTTTCCGAAGGCAGAAAAGGTCACATTTTTCTTCAATTTCATGGGGTTAGCCTCACTTCTTAATGGTAAAAAACAAAAAAGAAAGATGGCTCTAGATGGCTTAGTAATATTTTCTAATAATCTCTAATTTTTGCTTGTGCTGCATTCAACCTCTTGCATCCAAGAGCCATAAAATGTTAGAGCTATGAGAAACCTCATATACCTTTTATGTCAACCCTTCATCCACAAAGAAACTGAGGCCCAGAGGAGAAAACAAAAACAGCCTTGGTTATCACACGAGAAGTCTCAGCTGAAGGTTATTTCCACTATATGTAATCTTTTTCGTTATTTTTTTAAAAAACCTTATGAATGATTACTAATTTAAAGGCCATAAAATGATATAAAAAGTAGTTATTAGATGGCAAACTAGCATAGTAATTAACTGGAAGACTTCAGAGGCGGATTACCTGTGTTCAGATGGGAGTGGGCTGGGAGGAAAAGGATTATCACTAACAATCTGGGAGGTCCTAAGTCCTTAACCTCTCTGTCCCTCAGTTTACTTATCTGTAAAATGGTGGTGAATCGAGAGAACTCATTTTTTTAAAAGTTCCTACAAGATAATTCGGTAAACATTCAGTGACCGTTGGCTGACATTAATTATTACCATTGCAAGCATTACAAAGGCAGTCCTTGAATTTTCAGGAAGGTGTGGGAATGCCCTGGTTCATCTTGGGAAGCACAATTTTACTGCTTCCAGTTTGTACCCTACATGACTACCAGAGTAATTTAAATATATTTCGTGAGTCCCTTCCCCCATCCCAATACGAAAACACAATGTCCAACTAAAGCAGAAGGAATGTCCCTTGGGAATCTGGTGAAGGAGTCAGGAGTAGGGTGATAACAATCAGGGTGGCAGGTGTTGGAAAGGAAGAGTCTGCCCCAGACACATTTTCAAGGGACAATTCTCAGGATTTAGTAACCCTGTCAAGTTCAAATTCCAAAGGAACAGGACTTTCCTGGGGACTTTGGGTATTTTATTTCTTGCTCTGTGGTTCAGCTGGCTGTGTGTTGTTCATGCTCAGGTCATCCAATCACAGCTTCCTAGAGGACAGAGTTTTCCCCCCAACCAATCCCCCCCTCCTGCTTTGGCTTCATGTGCAGGGGGTGCTTATGAAAATGCTTGCTATGGTGTGAATTGCTGGACAAGATGCTCGCTGCGATCTTCCTCTTATGAACTATCTTGGGTACCATTCTTTCTCTGCAAACACCCTATACAAGATAAGTAGTAAGAAAGTTAATCCAACAATAGACCACTGCCTTTAGGTTTTTCTGTCTTCTTTTTCCATTGATTTTGCTACATTTGTGGTGTTTGAAGATCCTGCCATGTACATTTTCCTCCTGTTAGTACTTAGTCTGCCTTCTGGAGAGGGCCTGGCATCTAATCCTTCTTTTCACCTGTCAGTTCTGGGGATATTCAAGGACAGCTACCAAGGCTCCTGAATTCTCCTTCACAGGTCTCCAGCCATTCTTCATGGAGCATGATTCAGAATCATCATTATCTTGGTTGCCATTAGCTTCTAGATCTTCTCCAGTTTGTAAATGTCTCTCATCACCTCTTAGATTTTGGTACCCAAATTGAACCCGGAACTGTGGATTAGATCGGATTTTCCCAGAGTGCTAGTTTATCACCTGCTTTATTCTAAACACTGCACTGTCATGAACACATTCCAGGAGTACATTAGTGTCTCTCAGAGCAACATTTTGCTCTTGAATCGTGGAGCATGGAGCAAGATAAACTCCAAAGTTTTTTCACATCAAGAGCTATTGAACCACATTACTCCCCGCTCCCCATCCTGTACTTGTTTGACTGATTCTTTGAGTCCGGAAACCGGATTCTGTATTTGTCTCAATACCAACTCGTTCATTTTGCAGACTATTAGTTTCTTTGGCTAGATTATGAATTCATTGAGGTCAGAGACTGTGTCTCTTAACTCTGTGTGTGCCCAACACAGTGCCTGGCATTTCATAGGTGCTTAACAAATGCTTGTGGACTGAAAGAATGAGCCAATTGAGAGTCTTTGAATCTTCAGTTTCTTATTCATAACTTTTACCACATTATTTGTAGCATGTAAATATGTTATATGTAAATATATTAAGTGTCCTTCTGTGTTTTCATCCCAAGTCAGTAATATTTTGATTAAGACAGAGCTATATAGGACCTAACTAGACACCATCCTTTATAAAGTTGAATAAGAATTGTAATGATAGTAATCCACACTTCTTGGCCAGGGCTAATCAATGTACCATATATTTATTTCATTTTGCTAATACCCAGCTAAAATGTTCAGATACTGAGCACAAGGATTTCAGGAAGTTTTGCTGAAGACCGTGTTAAAATCAAGATGTGTTATATCCATAGCAATCCTGATATTGGTATTATTGGTAATAACCAAGCACTGGAATTGAGGTCCATGTAACATAACTTGAGTTTTAGTGATTTGCTGTTTCTTTAGGCAAATTGCTTACCCTCTCTGTGTTATTACTGCCTCCTATGAAAAATGTGGATAAAATAGTACTACGTTATTGGGTTGTTGTGTGGGTAGCACAGTAATCCATACAAAGCATTTAGCACAATTCCTGGCACACAGTGTCATGCTTAAAAGTGTGAACTACTCTTATTATTGCTTTTATTTGGCCAGCTATGAACCCACTCTTTTGGATTAGTATCCAATAAATTGTGCATTCATGCAGTCAAGTCTGTTTTGATTTTTAAAATTAGTTTAGCTTGTTTGATGTTCTATATCCAAAAACCATGGTTGGCTCAATTTTTATCATATCAACCTTTTTTGTTTACTTGTTTGTTTTGTTTCTTTGCCTGGAAGGGACAAAGACCTGAGTGTGTTTCTTATGAGCAGATGCACGTGTTTGTTTAAGCTGGTGGCACAGGGCTGGGAAGAAAATGAGGTAGAATGGCCAACAGAGAACCTTGTAAATACAGGTCAGGCCAATGCAAAGAAAGTTTGTTGGCTAAATCATTTGTGTCTCAGTGATTTGTGAAAACAAAATGCAGGGAGTTTTCTCCATCTATCGGCAAGGTAGTTTAAGCATATGGCAAAATGTCCAGCATTTTTAATGCAATTGTATAAATTAATAAAGTCTAAAATCCAATGTCAACCAAGGTATGGTCACTGAGTGGTTTGATATTTGAGTTTTACCATGTGGGTCTTTCTGTTGCTTTAGTTGAATGCAGGTTTTGATATCCTCATCTGTCACAGGGGATAGTTTCAGGTAATTGTTACGATGTACTGGTCCTGACCATGTCATGGTTCTAGATTTTTCTAAATTGCCTTTATGGTCCTGATATTATTTAATCCTCAAGTGACTTAGGTATGAGTTAGATACTATTATCTGAACTTTCCAAAGAGGTTGACTGATTTGTCCAAGGCCACACAGCTAGTAAGTGACAAAGCAAGGTCTGTTTGACCCCAACAATCATGATTTTAACCATTTTGCTATACTAGCCTCTCCTTTTAGGAGAGGCTAGTATAGCAAAATGCTTCTGCCTTTTAGGAGATCTCAATGACCTCTTCAGCTCATTCAGTGAGCTTTGAGAATGCTTTATGGAAGTAGGAGTAGCTTATAGATTATTAAAAAGAACAAAAGGGCCATATAACTTCTGGTTTTGATCTCTGGGACAAGTAAAATCAAAGAAGTTGGATATCAGTTATTCATAAACAGCCATTGATTACCTTCGTAGACTTTTGAGGTTCGATCTTCAGTTACTCAATTCAGAATTGATTAATTAATAATTTAATTAATTCAACAAATATTAATGAAGCACTTATCACTTGCCTGTCATTGTCTAAATAGCTGAGGAACTACGCTGATTCAAAGGCTTTCTATAGAGTTGGATATTGGTCTAAACTAAGTACTCACTTTTTAATCATCATTGAAACTAAAGTTCTCACTTGATTGACATGTTTTTTATCCCTCTAGTATAATTTATATATACGTACACCTACTCCTGAACCCTGGCCATTCCTCACTTCTTGTATCCACTTAGCCAAACCCTACGCCTCCTTCATGGACCCAGGGCCACCTTCCCCTTGAAAACTTTCCTGACCACGAGGCTACAGGCTACAGGTTCCTCTTCCTCCTCTGAATCTCTATTTAGTGTCTCTAATACCCACTTGTCCCTAAGAGCATGACTGTTGGATTTTCATATTTCAAGGGTTCTTAAAATGGGGTGAGCCCAGAGTCATCCAGGGAGTTTTAATCAAAATTCATGTGACTGGCCTTTATCTCACTGAATATTTGCTGATTCAAATATTCAATATTTCTGGCGCTGGAACGTGATTATGTATCATTGAAATAGCTCTCTGAGTGATTCTGAAGCCTGAAACAGGCTAAGAAACCATAGTCTTGTATTGTTGTCGGTAGTTATTATGGAACCCCTACGTTTTATGTGCTATATTATATGCAATGTTATATAAATTAAATTTATATGCAATATTAGAGTATTACCTCTTCTACTAGATTTAAGCACCTGGAAACATTGTGATTATAATTCTTTGTATTTTCCTAATTTCCTAGTACAATGCTGAACGAATACTCAATAATCACTGAATGAATCATCAGTAAATGGGACTGATCCTGTTTCTTCTTCTTTCCTAATGCCCTCAGAAAATTTCAGGGGTGAAGTATGCAGTCTGATACTAAGCCTCACGTCTTAGAGACAAACTCCCTGGCCCTGGCCTGTGTGGTAGACACAAGGATGATTCACTTGCTTCTGCTTTTCTTCCTTACAATTCTAGTAGAATGGCAATTCCCACACCCTTGAAATTATTTGTGCAACCACGTGACTTCTTTTCTTCCTAGAAAACAAGTGATGGGTGTCTGTCCTAGGCCGGAGCATTGAATTGCTGTTGCAGTACCCACTCAGGTTCCCTTCGCCTGCCTGGGTAACCAGTAATGCTCCAGATACAGAGGCTCCAGGACATTGGGTCCCTGAGTGAGGAGACGAGAAGCAGACCCTCCATTTACCCATATGGGATGTGTAACATGAGCAAGAAACACAGCTTTGTGGTGACAAATGACACACATTTGTAGAGTTTTTGTTACTGCATCTTAATCTCTCTTGAGTGACCCAGCATGGACCAAATCCATATTGAATTATTTGCCATATGTATTATATAAGGCTTTTCAATTAAAAAAAAAAAAAAGGGTGTGTAGAGTTGAACTATTTCTAGGAAGGAACAGTAGAAACAAAGCCCAAAACTAAGGCCTAGTATAGAAAGTTAAGAAATGTGGGACTTTTGTTTATATGGCCACTAAGGTAATGTTTTTGTCCTACATGTGCTTATTAAAAATCAATATTCTTTTCACTCAGCTGGTAACATAATGAGGAGTTGTTTGTTAAGAGGGGTAAATACCATCTTCAGTCCTTTGATATGGAGAATTGAGGACTGAACATAAGGCAATCATCCGATGAAAGTTAGTACCTTGGTCACATTCTCAGTCATTTGGGATAAATCCACTAAGAGAGATGGCTGGGTGACAGGTATGCCACTTTTCAGGGTTTTGATATTTACTAAAAAGTACCAGGAAGACAGTTCCACTTTACATGAGTACCAGTGATTTATAACAGGCTCTGTTTCTTTAAACTCTCCCCGGTAATGGGTATTATCTTTTTCTCAGTGCTTGGTAGTTTAATAGATAAAAAATGATGTCTTAATTTGCATTTTTTCATCAGTAGTGAGGTTGTCCAGCATTACGTGTGCTATTGAACCTTTATTTCTTCTTTTGTGAATTGTCTCTTCGGGTCTTTGACAGGGATATCTTTAAGGAGGTGGATGTCTCTCTTGAAGTCAGGACACAAGGATTCTCAGCCCCTCTGCTCACCTTGGGGATTCATGACTGCTCCCAGGCAATCCTGCCAGCATCTCAGCACACAGGCTGGCAGAAGGGCGGGGAGATGCTATCAGTGCAGGAATCCCTGCCTCCTAACCCTAACTTCTGAGAGTCCCTTTCCTTTTGACTCCCTGAGTTCCAGGGTCTGATCAGCTTTCTGGAATGCCAAGGAAGGTTAGGGAGGGTGTGAGAATAAATCTCAGCTCAGGACATTGGGAGAACCCAGAGACTTTGACTTTTAAGAACTGGCCTCTCTTTTCTCTTCCTTTCCTTTTTTGAACCTCTCTCTCCCTCCCTTTTCCAGTTTCCCTTGTACAGGGGGTCAGGGGGTCAGGTGGGTGGCAGGGCTGCAGCAGCTGAGACTCTGACCCCTGGATTCCCCCTGGGAGCTGCCAGCAGCTGGTTCCATACCACGTGCTCCTCTCAAGAGAGTGCAGGCTCACTCACAACCTCTCCTGACCTTGGGGAGGGTCACATTCCAAGGAAACCGTGGTTCTCCCTCCTCCCAACCTCCCTATCCCACCTCTGCGCAGGCTACCTTCCATTCTGGTCTTCCACCGCATGGGGTCTGGGTGATCTTTCCTTGCAATCATCTTATCTCCCCCCACTGCCCAGGGCCCATCACCTACAAGGAAGATGAAGACTCCTGACTTGGCCTGTAAGGTCTCTGATCATCAAACCTATCACCTGATGAGGAGTTTCAGTTATACTTGGAAAGACAGATTGAGGGCAGATCCTGATGGACCTTGAATGCCAGGTGGAGGAGTTTCGATGGAATCCTTTAAGTAATGGGAAAACAGTGCAGGTGAGTGTGTCATGGCCAGAGGTGTCCCTTATCATATGGGGAGGCCAGGTGACTCCTCTTTTGTTTATAAACCCTGACAAGAAGCAAGGGGTCACCTTCCTGCATTGGCAGCTAACATGTAGTGTCCTAGGCGAGACACCCCCTTTCTGGGAGATCTACTGGAGAGAGGATGCAGGGGGGACTCTGGCTAAGATAGATGGATGAGAGTTTTCTTCTAAGAGAGAAGAGGAAGACTTCCTCCCACTTTTAAGGAGAGTGCTCTGTTAAATGCCACTTTGGCTTCTGTGGGGAGGGTGTGAAGGGGGTGCAGCTTTGTACTGAGACCTGAGGCAAAGTAACTGCAGAGGATTCTTCTGGGCACATGGTGGGTGCTGGCTCAGCTGTCTTCTCACCGTATCCTGCAGAGACTTAATCAACTCTCTGATGAAAGAGAGACAGAGAAGATCAGTTTGTCCTTTACTCACAAGTGCTGGCATGCTGGTGGTGTTACTTGGTTACTTTCTCCCCTCTCCTTGATCATAAGCACAAGGACGGTGGCCGAAGTGGCAAGAGCAGTGGTTGAGCTTTCACGGCTCCAAAGGAGCATGAAAAAGTTGGCTGGGACCCTGCTGCCAAATCAGGAGAGAGGGCTTGGAGTAGCAGGCATTCAATGACTCCCCAGAGATGGGGATTACGTTCAAAGGTAATGAGATTGCCTCCAAATTCATGATTGTCTTCCACCTTCCTGATATATGAGCAAGGGTTCTGGTAAAAAAAAAAAAAAAAGCACATCCAAATTGGGTAATTCGGAGGAGTTCATATGAAACCATGAACAAAGGCAGAGGGGGTTACAGAAAGCTTCAAGGGGTACAGTAGTACCCAGGGGCTAGACAGGACTCTCTCACCCTTAGACCAGAAACGGTAAGAAGAGGCAGTCAGAGAAGTTATGTGGAGTGGGCTTCCTTGAAGGAGCTGGGCTTTCAGCTGAGGGCCACAGCCCGTGGTGACCTCACAGCACTGGAGGGAACAGAGGGAATAAATACCTTGACCCCATTCTTCTTTCTCTGAGCTCTTCCTGGTGCTTCCCATTAGCCAAACCCAGCTGGAAACTAGAGGACCAAGGGAGCCTGTTGAAGTAGTCCATACAGGTTGAGTCTCCTAGGGCAGAGCAGAGAGCAGAGAGGAGAGGGTGGGTCTGGAGGGGCAAAGGGAGGATACCCAGCACACGCTGATCCCACTGTAGAGGAGGAAAAGCCTTTCTTCTACCCTCTTAGGTTCAGAACTTGGGGACCTGCAAATTAAACTGACAAAAGACAGATTAGCAAGAGAAAAGAGAGATTGAAAATGTACTTAAGGGAATTCACAGAAAGATGTAACTCAAGGAAGTGGTTAGAATTTGGGGCTTATACACCATCTTAATAGGGGAAAGGAAAAGGGAGAAGGGCACTTACAGGAAAATAAATGACTTTTTGCAAAGATAGATGGATGCTTAGAAGAAAAGGTGGGAGACATCATAGTTTTATGACAGTGTCTCATCTCCCATGATGAGCCAGTCTTCCCAGTTGCAAGCTCTGGGACTTATGACGATTGAGTTCTTTTGAGTCCTTTTGGGAGACTCTGCTTTTAGGCAGAAAAGAGATTTCAGGAACTCAAATGCCTCTGCTCAAAATAGTTTTTAATGCCACAGTGGTGTGTTCGGGAACCCTTTACCACCAAAGGTAGCATGGTCTGTGGGGGACCGTAGGGAGACCAAAATTTCCTATTTTCCTCCACATAGAGAGCTGCGTAGGTGGCCCTGCTTCGAGGAAGTGCAGTCCTGCCCCATCTGAGATTTCTCTGCAGCATGACTAAGGACACTGCACCTTCATTTCCACGCAGCCCACAGGGTATGGCCCACAGCCTTCTCTTGCTAGGAAGTCAACGTCCTATCTATCTGGGAACTTTAGGAAATCTTATTGCTTCTAGGCAGGTTCTGCTGGAGTAAAGAATTCCAGACCATGTTTTCTTCAGGGCTTTGGGAATATGCATAGCACTTCTAACTACTCTAAGAAGATTCTGTGTACAATCATAAAAGTTTTTTGGAGTTCAAGAAGAAAGTGAACTTCCTAGGGGTGTGTGTGTGTGTGTGTGTGTGTGTATGCTTTCCAGATGGAAGGAAGGTAAAACAGATAAGGTGATAGAATTTCCATTGTTAGATGCCTCTCGCTTGTCTGTGAAATACGCATGAAGGAGCTATACTGAGCCACGAATACTGAAAACACTTGAGGGTTTTGCCACGTGTGAAAACGTTACCCTTTGAAAAATCCAAGGCCCGCCCCGGGCCACACATGTCGGATCCGGAGCTCAGCTGTTAGGCAGCTCCTCACCTGCGCCAACAGCAAAAGCAAAAGGGGTACGGCACAGACATTGTTTAAAAAGAGTGCGTTAAAAATACCATCTCAGCTTCACAAGTTTATGGAACAGTGAGGAGGCATCCTCATTTATGTACTCGGGTGAAGGTAATTCTGGGAGAAATGCACAAGCCAGTTAAAAGTATTTGTCTAATTGGGTTATGCAACAGCAGCTTTGAATCTCAGTGCTTAAGATTTTAAAGAACCAGCAACTTCTTGGTGCCCAAGAAGCAAAGCTTCTTGGGATGGAATGGGACAGAGGCAGGCAGCTCCGTCAAGGTGTGACTTTTGGAGCAACAGGACTATTGTGTGGGATGAAGGAGATCTGTTCATGAGGAAGGCTTCCCTAAGCGCTGAGGAGAAAAGAAACTATGTGCGTGTTGAAGGGAAGGATGCAAGGACTCCAGAAAAAGACCTGACGCTGAGGGTCCGTTTCCAGTTAAGGATGTTGGTGATAATCTTGGTTCAGGTTTACTTTAGAAGCCATGTGAGTTTTGTTTTCTCCCCCGCATGGTCAACTCCGAAAGAAACTAAGTCAGGTTCTTGAGCTTGGTCTTCCTCTTCAGAAGGCATCTGTTTTGCGCCCCCAGGCAAACATTTTACAAAGGGCTTTCTTGCCTCCTGTTAACTGCAACCTTAGCTGCCTACCAGCCCACTGACCCTTCCTCCCCCTTGTCTGACACAAACTTGGCTTGGCCAGGCTCCATTCCAGTGGCACATACCTAATGGGCTTGTCTAGGACTCACAGACCTTCTGAAAAGGGAGATCATAGCCGTAAAGCCAGTGGTATATTTGCTTCAAACCAGACTCTCTGTTGTCTCCATTTTTTATTTCTCTATTTACTACTTTATTCTGCAACTAGCCTTTGAGGTATAGTCAGAACTGTCAATGTTTCTGAAGTTCCTGCCTCCAGAGGTGGTGGGGTGGGAGGTTGACACAAGAGGAAAGGGTTAAGAAAGGCGGCCAATATGGTGGCCCCTTGGGAAGATAATCTCTAGTATTTACTCCTGAAAAGTGGGACAGTTGGCAAACCACCCAGAAGTCAGGGGAAAGGATTGTAAAAGCATAAGAAAGAGGAAAAATACTCAACATGTGTTGATTATGAATTTTAATTACTGAGTTATCTGTTCAGTCAAACAGGCTGGGAAAGAAATGTGGGCAAGAAGAACTCTATGAATGTTACAGATGATAAAATTCAGTTTTTAGGAAATGCACAATTAGACTGTGTCTACACAACCCAAAGTAAAAGCAGATGTAGCCGTCGTCAGACAATTTTGATTAATGGGGAAATTTGGAGCTTAAATTATCTGGTTCCGCCAGCTATGTTGATCAAATGAACTGGATCATTGCCAGATCTCCATTTCCTTCAGTGAGGTGTAGATACAACTTTTTGGGTGAGGCAGTCTCAGAGACAGAATTCATCATGTGAAGCAGCAGAGTCTAAGGGGAGGGGAAAAGCACCACAAAGCAAGTGATGATGTCATCCTTACATTTGGATAATCCATATGAGAGGTCATGGACTTAGTTTACTTCCTAATCACATAATCAATTCAGCAGGCCCCATAATCTCTGTATGGGGCCATACTACTTATTCTTCCTGGGGGTTGGTATCCAATTAGGGAAAAGGTCCTCATGATGTTGGTCTGTAATGAGACGACTGAGTGACTAGACAGAAGTAGAAGAGATGACAGAGCCCTTCCACACCCAGGGAAGACCTCTTTCGTGATAGCTCATGCCAATGTTGGGACTGGTGCCGTGAAGATGTACCATTTGCCATCTAACTGACTGAACCAAAGTTCTCTCTTTATATGATTGTCTGCCCTCCAAAGTTTTCACTGAGCCACTCAGGTCTGATGATTTGTGTCTTGGAGGATGCTCTTGCAGAAACAAACGTCTGTAGAAATAAGGCATTTTTGGAATATGGGTCCTTCAACATTAACTAAAGTGTCAAATGATCCTGAATGTCTTTTACTGCAAAATAATAGAAGCAAGTTAAAAATAAAAAGGAATAACCACACTGGAAATCATTAATGATAAAGGGTGATTAGAAAATGGCTACGATAACCCAAATGTCCATCAATGGATGAAATGATGAGTAAATTGTAGTATGTACATACTAATAGGGTATCAGCCATGAAAAGAAATGAAGTACTGATACTTTCTACAATGTAGATGAACCTCAAAAACATGCTAAGTAAAAGAAACCAGGCACAAAGGGTGGCATATTATATGACTGCATGTATATGAAATATCCAAAATAGGCAATGCCTCATTTAATTTGCCCTCAAATCATATGAAGTCAATAAGGAAACAGAGATCTACCAAGGGTAAGTAAATTTCCTCCAGAGGTTAGTAGTGGAGTTGGGGTTGGTGGTCTATTGCCAAGGGCTTCAGTGCTCTTAACCAGTACGCTAGTGGTTTCTAGACCTCTAGATTTTACAAACTAATAAAATTTCGAGAAACCAACATAAGGTAGTCATATTTTATTTTGTCTAGTATAAACATTGAGTAACAAACAAATAATAAAAGCAAAAAACCCTACCACCATTATGCAATCAAATAAAAATATATTTTTATACCAAAAAGCAGAAGGACCTAATCTCAAAATAGAGAATTGTCTTTTGAAATGGATCTGTTTAGCTCTATGAAAAATCTTTTCCTCATTTTGCTGTCCAGGAGGATTTCATAGTAGAGGCTGAGTTGTCTTTGCTGATGGCTGTTTGGGCAGCCAGCAATGAAGGTGGCCAGTGAGTGCTGGTGAGGGAAAGTCCCCATCTCTGTGCCCGTGCAAACCTCCCTCTCTGCCACCATGACCACTTTGTACATGGGACCATTGGACAAGTATTGGGGTGGCTGGAAAAAGAAACTGATTGACACCCATCAGACAGGTCACGTTGTCCACCAGATTCCTGAGATCCTCCTCCTCAGTGGATGTCCAGTGGTAGAAATTTATGTGGAGCACAAATATCTTCATATGCCGTGCCCATTCCTAGGAGTTACCTACCCACCTCCTCCTTTAGACCTCCTTGCCACCATTTTTCCAATATTATTTTTTCCTAAAACTTGACCTTCTGGCAAACCCTTTGAGCATTGCTCATGAATACTTGTAGATTCACATATGAAGCCTTCTCTCTTTGCATATAAAGTGGACAATTTGATGTACTGCCCACAGTTTGGTTCCCTGGGAGGATTTTTCTCCTCTACTGCCTTCAGGGCTGGAACATAACCACCTTTCACCTCTGGCTGGTGCCAGTAGGCTGGAAAACACATCAGTAAAGCTGCCCATGCATTCCCTTCCTCTGTTAACCGGTAATGGAGAGAACTCTCCAAGATATCATCGGTTCCGGCTGGGAAAGAGATAGCTCAGTATGAGGAGCAAGAACCGTGGGGGCCTGAGTCACCGTCTGTGCTCTTCACAGTCCATTGCAGACTTGCTTGGGCCAAGCCTTAAGCAACCCATTTCCATTTGATAATGGAATACTGCCGTGCACACCCAATTTTCTGATCCAGTCAATCAAATCACATCCAGTTCATGACAGGTAACCATTTGATGTTCCATGGTCAGGTGTTCAGACTCTACTAGGCTTGGTAGCAAGTCTGGATCTGACTTTCTAACAGAATTGCCATTGGTAGGAGTTGGCATGGCCATACTCCAAACCCCAAGGGAGGTGTTGTGCGTTTCTCCTACTAGGACTTGCCAGAGAATCCATGAGCATCCCTGTCTGCCATAGACCCCCCCAGTCCAGTTGGATATGATTGGTCAGAAGGTCCAAGTGTCTAAGCAGTTTGAATGGCTGCCCCATGTTTAATCAAAACTGCCAGCCTCACAGGTGATCCAGAACTTGGGTCAGAGCAGTACACCTATGTTTTTTCTAGAATCCAAAGAGGCCCAACAAACCTAATGCTCTTTGGGAGAAATGGGTCAAGGTAAAATATTTGTCTTATACTTTAAAGAGATACCCTGCTATGCTCCCCAACTGCTGGACCCTTGGAACCTTCACTGATATGGCAGGCCCCTGAAATTTTGTGGAGATTTTCTTCCATAGTCTGGGATGCACATGTCTTTCTAAGACACATGAAGTTCTTGCTACTCTCTGTTCTCCAGATCCAACTAGCATGATATCAGGGATGAAATGGACCAGAGATATTCTGCGGGACACCAAGGCAATCAAGATACCTCTGGACTGTCTTATGACAGAGAACAAGAGAGTAGACAGAACCCTTGCAAAGTATACAGTTGTCCCTTCCACTTGAAGACAACCTATTTCTATGTATATTTTCTTATCCCTTCCCTGGTTTATTGGGGGTAATTACATGTGATGATTAAGCACTGCCATCTGGTTTCTATTACCCTGAGGTCCCATTATTTCCTTTGAAATCAGGAAGTTCAATGCCAGCTTCCACCTTTGTCTTCTGCATCACCACGTCAGGGACTTTCAAAGATGCTGGTTCTTCTCTTGTCAGTGCATTTCTAAATGCCTTGATAAAGCATTGTCCAGGTTCTCTCAGGGGAATGGTTAGGAGATGATGATAATTTGAGTGTTCATGATGGTAGCACATGCCATGGATTGCCAGTGTCTTATTTTTCCCTGGCAGGAAGTTTATTTGTGCTTTCATGAAATATGTGGGCAACTCATTCCTAGAATCCCACTTTGAGGGTCTGTTTTCTAGAACTAACTTGTATTAGTCAAGGTCCTATCAAGAAATAGATGACATACTTAAATGGGATAAAGTAGAAGAGTTTAATAAGGGAAGCAATCCTCACCTTTAGACCTGAATGGGCAAGAGGAGGAAACTGTTACCAGAATGTGGAAAGTGCTACGTGGGAACTGGATGCTTGGCAGGAACTGTGGCCTTAAGTAGAGAAATGCAGCCACTCCCCAAACCATATTCTGGCAGGGAAGAATAACGTGGCTCCCGCTTCTTCCACACTTCAAGCAATGTCCTCATTAAGACCTTTTAGGTTTTCTCTTTGGTTAAATGCAATTGGAAGCCAAAGAACAAGAGCTCCTAGTGTTCACCTCTGGAGGTGAGCCTACTGGACAGAGCACAGTGGAGAAGGGTGGAGAGTGGATCTGGAAGGACAAATGGAGAAGACCCAGCACTAAGGATGTGTTTCTGCATTCTGGAGTCATTGGGAAGTCATGACAACTTGTTTTGAGTAAAGACATAATATTATTGGACTATGTTTTAGGATAAAGGTGGCATTAAAGTTTGGGTGATTTACAGAAGGGATATCTACCAGGAGACCAACAGTCTGAATGTCCATGACATGAAGGTGTTGCAATGGGAATGGAGAGGATGGAGAAGAAGCTCGGAAGAAAAATATTCGGTGTATACATGTCTTTTATGCCAATCAGGTGATAGACAGTTGCTGTTTGAAGACTAGAGCTTCTATCTGATGCTGTATTAGTGAACCCAGTCAGGAGGCTGTGAAGACTGCATGCTGCAGCAGATTGCCTCAGAGTTCTGCTTTGAAGTTAGAAAGCCAAATAGATGTGAAGAGCATTTGGTCTCTCCTCATTTCTATGCACATGGAGATTTCATATTCATATCAAAGGAAGTCAGCTGTGTATGGAAAGGAGAAAATAATTTACGTTGGGGTCCTTATTTGTCAAACTCTATCAGGATTTCCTTCTTCTTGCTCATGAAAGTGACAGAATTCACTTTAAATGCTTTGACAGCATGTGATGAAACTTTTATTGCTACCAGAGGTGGTAACCGTAAAAATAATATTAGCTAATATTTATTGAGTACTTACAATGATCCAGGCAGTGTGCTTTGCACTATGTCTTATTAATCACTGGCAACAAACCTATGAGGTGACAGGTATTCTTTATTATTCCCATGTTACAGATAAGGAAGCAGAGACATAGACAAGTTAAGTCTAAGTTCACACAGAGAAGAAGAGACAAAGTTAGTTCTCTAAGGCAGAACTGGGCAGCTCTAAAGGCCATATTCTTAACTTTTCTTCTCTATTGTATCTCAATAAAATTTATGCTGATGATTGTCTATCGCCTGTTAATTATATATGCTTATGTGTGTGTGTGTGTACTCAGTGCATTTGAATCTTTGGCTTTATCCAGTGCTGCCATCAAAGTCAGGTTTTTAAACATACTAGTAGTTAATATGATTAATTTTCTATTGGATGAGAAATTGATCAGGCTTTGGCTGAGTTATTTGGGCATAGGTAAGAATGAACAGAAGAATTATAGCTAATGTTTACACCAAGCACTTACTTTGGGTCAGGCAGTGTTTAAGTCCTTTACATATATTATCTCATTTTATCCTCATGACAGTTCTGGGAGAGAAATACCAACGGGGCTTTTCTGAAATTTAGCAATAATTAACAAGGTGGAAAAATTGCCCTCAGACTGAAAGGCTGTATTAACACTTCTTTTAATATTTCCACATAAAATGACCCTTTGGAAACAGAATTTTGTCAGGACTAGTCAATTACCCATCCATACTTTCAGGTTTACTCATTCACTCAGAAAATGCTGCCAGCTAATATTTATTCAGTTCTATTCTCAGTAATGGGTCTATTTTCAGTAATGGACCATGGGACCATGCTGTTGGATAAAACATAGCCCCTGCTTTTGAGATGCCTACATCTTCACGGAGGGAGAACTGAGGTCCATCTACATGCCACCAACACTTCCTGCCCTGGTGAAAAGTGGGTAAGAGAAACTGGATGGACCCAACCCTGATTGAGGAAGAGATACGATAACTAACAGTTTCTTAACATTTAAGATTGAATTGTTAATTCAATTTTGGTTGCTATCATGGAATTGTGATTATGCTGCTTTGTCCTAAGTCGGGAGTATTGCCCTTCCTAACCTCTTAACTCTAACCAAATTCTTGCCTTCCTGCTTGACTCAGAGGTACAGAAAGCTAACCCCATCCAAATATTTTCTTTAAATGGGACTATTTTTTACTAGAAACAAGAAAATAATATCCTCATTTACCAATGTCTATTCTACCACTAATATGAGAACTACACACAATTCTTTAAGCAGTCATTGAGGAGCAGTAAATGCCATTTAGTCACCCCCTTGAGCAAGGACAGTTGGGTAACACTATTAATACTTCTGATGTTCCCCCCCCCCCTTTAGGAAAAAAGAGGGAAAAAGAAGTTATTTCTTAATGTGTCAGTGAAAATTTCCCCTATACATTAGGTTAAGATATTTTCGTACTCAACCTGCATCAGAGTGGTGCAACCCATTATGTTGATCATAAAATATTAGTCCCCAGGAAGGGTTTAGCTAAGAACACTTGCTAGAGCAGCAGTGTAGTCTGCAAATCGTTTGTGCAAACCATTGCTTCCATACAGCACCAAACTTATCCAGGGAGAAGAAATCATATTTCATCAGAGAACAGGTTTTCCATCTGATTTGTGCTCAGAACATGTAAAAAACATAGCAGATTGCATGCTGCATTGACTTAGGAACATACATATGCATTAAATCACTTATGTTTTACTTTTTTATGATGCATTGGTGAATTGTATTTCTTTTGCATTTGTAATTAGAAGGTGGAACAGATGTGATGGCTTCGTTTAAAGTGATATGTCCATTAAAATAACCTATACTACCAAGTAATTGTTTCCTCTAACAAGGGAGTCTGTCCATCGCATTGCCGTTTTTTGAGCCATTTAAATAGACAATGAGGAAAAACATGTGTGTCTTTAGGAAATGTGGATTGATTATGGAAGTCAGAAATTTTTGTGATGGGGTTCAACTATTTTTATATATTGGTTGTTGCTTGTTTTTGTTTTCTTCTTTTTATTCAGAGATGGGACATCATCAAATAAACATTCATTCCTTCAACATCACTTTTTGTTCTCAAACTGAGACAAATAATCAGACCTGTCTGTATTTCCAAAGAGACCAAGACTTTTTTATTTTAGCAAGCTGCAGTACAGTAAACCTGAATACTCAACTATCACACACTTGGTGATCAAATGTAGTTGATATTAGCACCAGCCCTTTGAACCTAAATAAAATGTAGATTTTTATTTTGATCAATACAGCTTTCTGGAGATCTGCAGTTATGCTTGATTGAGACAGACTGTGACAGCCAACGCAATAGCCGGCAGACAATTCTTTAATATATGAACTCAACTGACCCAATTACCCACCTCCAGCCCCAATGCAAATAGCATCTGCGGCAGCCTTTTCACTATTTTATTCTTGCAACATCAATGCACTTGTGATAAAAAAATTTAACTAAAATTAGTCTTTGTAGAACAGATGCATATTAATACCTTGTACCACTATAATTAAACAGCTCTGTCTTTGAGTCACCAATGCTTGTAGACACATCCTCAAGTTCAAAGTTGACAATTTCTTTAAAGGGAAATTTAATATTGGGAACACCACATGGTCTGTACATAGCTTAAAAAGACAGTATGGTTTCATACAAATTCCGTTTAAGATACATTATTGCCAAAAATAACAATCCTTTCTTGACATAAAGCATGCAGAAAGGCTTTATATGGGAAGAAATGTTGCAATGAAATATGTTATGATGATTATGATGTCCAGTCTAATAATCAACGCTTCTGTATAGAAGAAGGCTGCTGAAAGCACTAGTATTATGCCCTATGAAGCAGGTGGAAAGAAAATCCTTTCAAACTCCTTTAACCAGATCCCTGAGATGGTCAGCATAGTTGTATAATTGAACACTAGCAAATATATTTTGAGGCTTACTTCTCCTTGCTTGATGGTTTTATAGGGGAGGAAAAAGTTTTCCTCGACCCTCTTGGGGTCTCTGGCTGAGTCTGAACATTAAATTAACAAAGACAGATTAACAGAGAAAAGTACGAAAATTCACTAAGTTTAAGTTTTACGTGACATGGAAACCTTCATAAGGAAATGAAGACCCGAAGAAACAGTTTGACTTGAGAATTTTTATGCTGGGTTTGATGCGGAGTGGGCAGTCATGCAGAGATATGATAGGTTATGGAGTATGAAGTAAGCGTAGCAAACTGGGGGAAACTTAGCAAGACCCGTTTGTTAGGACAGTGTCCCCTTGTCTTCAAAGATAAGGATGCTCTCCTTTCTTCCAGGTGTAGGGAAGGGACGTCTCACATGAAGGTTTATGACCTGTTTCAGGGAAGCAGGGTGGGAGGAAAGTCAAAGGGACTTTCCTGCTTCTGCTGTTTTCTCAAACTTCTTCAGCTTTAAATATCCAGTATGCCAAGTGCCATATTTTGGGGTAGTGTGTTTGCATTTACTGCAATATAGAAGAAAGGCTAGCTTTCTGTTTTTGCTGTGGAAGTTTATTACTATTTCTTGTTTTCCTTGTTTCACTAGTCATGACTCTGATTTTCTATTTCTATAATAAACATATTGAATGTACATTATCTGTTGATAGTAGCTCTCAAATCCTATTTGGAAGGAGATATACAGACACTCTCAGATCAATGATTGTGAATTGATTTGACCAAGCAAATAAAACCTTTGATGTTTCCTAACCATTGATTTTCCATTTACAAAAGAGAAATAATGATAAATTTTCTTCAACTGCATTATATGCTCTGTGTTTCCTATAAATCCATATTTCATAAATTCTTTAAAGGTTTATTCAAAATGCCAATTAAGTAGTTGTTGGCAAATGATTGATAGATATTAACAGCAAAGATGTTGCAATAGGAATAATAAACTCAATTTATTAAATTGATATCTTATTGGTTAGTTATTTCTGGATATCATATAAACAGACACTCAGGAAGTATGTTAGGGAACCTCTATTCTACAGTAGCCAAAAATGCACAGAAGGTTCAATACTCTATAAAGCTTACAACTGCTCATAAATCCACTTATATAAAGTATCATTATCTCTTTCAAGCTCAGGGGCTTGGGGAATGAAAAGGAAGAGTTTAAAGGTAGTTCTCTTATCAAAGAGGAAGTCATCTTTTGGGGACCCTTCTCAGCCCATCCTTTCAATAAGCATCACCTCCTGTGGGGTCACAACTGTGAGCCCTGGCAACCACATTTGTATGTTGGGACAGATTCTGCCCTTCTGCCCTCAGCATATCAGGTGGGCACTGGGTGGTCCTTGCATGGGGCTGTAACCAGGGATATTTAAACACAAGTGTTGCAGGTCAGCCTTGTGCAGAGAGAAACAGAAAGAAGAGGCCATGCAATGTACCAGCAAGAATAGTTTTATAGCTTTGATGTTTGTATTAATGTTCTATCACTGATGCAATGGAAATATGAAAAACCAGTGTTTAGTAATGTAAACTCTCTTGAGTTCTTTGACTGAAATTCTACTGCTTCCTGGGAAAAAGAGGTTAGATTGGATCACTTCTAGGACCAATACTTTATGTAGCTGTATTTGATTTTTTTCTTCATATTTTATGAAAATACATTTATTTTCCTTAAAGGAAATTTTGAGGCTAGCAATAGCTAGTAGCCACTAAGTTCTTTGATTTTTGAAACTTTTATTTAGATTTACTGTAGCTAAGAAGAAATTAAGATTCCTGTGTCGTCTTCTGATAATGCAAGTAAAAATGGATCTACTTTATTGTCTAAAACAGGGGGAATCCTTTCATCTGTTCCCTTGAAAATTTTAATTATTTAAATGGAAGGAATTTTTTCAAGTTTCTGGAACGACTACAGTGGCTGAATAGAGATTTTCCAACAAGTAAAAGATCTTCTCTTGCCTCTCCAAAGAATGCACCATTTACTTCTCTTTTGACCCTTGTTCCTTAAATGCTCCCTGTGTCCTTCGCCCAAACCTCTCTTCTGTTTTTCTGTTATTTCTCTTGGCAATTTAATCCCCTCTTACAGCTTCAGTGATGATCCACAATTTGTATCTTCACCCTTAGTTCTAAGTCTGTAAATGTCCCAAGCATATAAAAACAGACTTTCCCAAAAGCCAATATATTATACATTTCCAAACAAAGATTGTGTGTATATAATATGTATGTATATATATGTGTGTGTATATATATCCTGATATACATGTCTACAGTTCTGTATCTCCAACCACATTTAAAATTGTCAGTCCCCAGGAGCTCTAAAACTGTACTGGTCATCATCCTTCCTAGACCTGTTTTTCCTTTTTGTTTATTTATTTATTTTTATTTTATTTATTTTTGGCTGTGTTGGGTCTTCGTTGCTGTGCGTGGGCTTTCTCTAGTTGCAGTGAGCGGGGGCTACTCTTCATTGCAGTGCATGGGCTTCTCATTGCGGTGACTTCTCTTGTTGAGGAGCACAGGCTCTAGGAGCGCGGGCTTCAGTAGTTGTGGCACGCGGGCTCAGTAGTTGTGGCACGCAGGCTCAGTAGTTGTGGCACACGGGCTTAGTTGCCCTGCGGCATGTGGAATCTTCCCGGACCAGTGTTCGAACCCGTGTCCCCTGCACTGGCAGGCGGATTCTTAACCACTGCGCCACCAGGGAAGCCCTAGACCCGTTTTTCTACTCTCTCCCTATTTCTGTAGTCAATTCCATCGTCTCATCTTCCCAGACCCCAAGCAGAACCTCCTGGCTGTCTTTCAGCTCTTCAGTTCTTTTTCTACCCCTTGCCTCCCATAGCAAAGCCATCTGCTGAGTCCCAGTGACTTTACCTCTTCTTCAGTGTCTGTCTTTTCTGAACCTTCTACTTTACCCCCTTACTCTGCTCTACTGCATTGGGTTGCCAGCTGTTCTGCCCCAACTCAAAATGCTTTCCTCTTCCAACTGATTATTACCTGACTTCCAGATTAATCTTTTTCAAACACAGTTCTGATTTTGTTACAGTGCCGCCAAGGTATTTCAGTGGCTTTCCTTTGCATTCAGCCTAAAATCCAAGCTCGCTATTTGGCCTTAACGTACACTTTTGGTCTTTTCTCCTGCTTTCTGCAGCCGTGTGCTTGACATGCTCTTCCCACTGTGCAAAACACCTAGCTTCTCCAACTACGTATGGCCATTTTCTACTCCAAAGGCCATTACAGAAGCCACCTAGATAAAGCTTTCTCCAAGGCTCCCAGCTGGAAGGATGCTTCCAGTTCCCTGAATCCACGTAGTTTTTGTTTTTCTTTTATCTATCTCATTAGTTTACCAGAGCTGCCAAAACAAAGTACAAAGACTGGGGGACTTAAACAACAGAAATTTATTTTCTCCCAAATCTGGAGGCCTAGAAGTCTGAGATTAAGGTGTTGGCAGGATTGAGGCCTTTTTCCTTGGCCTAGAGATGGCCGTCTTCTCCCTGTGTCTTCACGTGGTCTCCCCTGTGTGTGTGTCAGTGTCCTAATCTCCTCCTCTTAAAAGGACAGCAGTCATATTGGATTAAGGTCCACCCAAATCATCTCATTTTAACTTAATTACCCCTTTAAAGAAACTGTCTCCAAATACAGTTAAATTCTGAGGTACTAGGGATTGGGGCTTCAACAGACACAATTCAGTCCCTAACACCTATCTTTGCAGCATGTCTCACTTTTTTGTGTACATATCATAACTTTCCGAATAGAGGGCAGGGTCCACATTTCCTCCATGACGTGACTATGCACACCCCATAAACACTCAAAACAGTACCTTGCACATAAGAGATATGTAATACTTTTTTTAAGATGAAAAGAAAATAAATTGAACTTTCTTTAAGGTACATCTGGTATGTAAATAATACAGACTATGTTAAGACAAATCAGTTTGGGCAGGTTTGGGCAGGTGTCAATTATTTGGATAATTCTTGCAAATACAGCTACTGAGAAACATGAAGACTTTTAGCCAGGATTTTGCACATCGTTAGCATTAGTTACACTAACCAACTAGCTAACTAGCTGATGTGTATTCTGCCACAGAGTGTATTCTTTGGTCTGAATTATCTGACTAGCATTTCACAGTGAGTATTGCCAAATGTCATATTCAAAACGTTACAGAACGGGCACGGACTATAAAAAAACTTAGTTTTGTCTCATGGCCAATCTCTCTAATATAGAAACTCAATTCTGGCATATAATTACAAATTGATACATTGCTGTGGTGGATGGAAGATTCCTCAGGACTACTGACATATTTGGTAGATACAGATCAATGACCAAAAATGACATAGGTAATTAAAGATGGGCTAGTGGAGTACCCTTCGTTTTAAAATCAGCATATATGGATCTTTTGAGATATTGATCCATGTTTGCCCTTGGAAAATTTGCATATAAAAGCCTGCAGAATTAAGAAATATAAATTGGTGCAGTTGGTGCATAATATTGCTTCTGACTTTTACAAATGCCTATATTAGGATAATTAGCCAACTCAAAGTAGCTTGAGAGAGAGAGAGAGAACTTTTAGGCTCCTGTCACTAAGAAGTTTCAGACAGGCTGAGCATTAATTTTAACATTAGCTTTCTGACTCTCGCCCTCTCTCTCTCCATCTCTGGCTTTCTCCCCTACTTCTCAGTATGTAGGCTTTTATCAGGAAAAAGCACACTCATCACAGAAACAAAGGTGGCCCCTGTAGCTCCATAGACCCTTATTAATCATCATTTTAGAAGGAGAAAGAACCTCTTTCCTCTGACATACATATCAGCCCCCTCTTCAGGACTCTGAAAAGGGCAAGGTGGGGAGTTGGGTCTCCTGAAGACAGTGGCAGGTGGGGAGGAAGTACAGATCCAAAGAAAGAGAAGTGCAGGTGAGGCAAAAAATAACAGAAGCCTCCCACAGCTGCTGAACTATTTACAAACAAAATCTATTTAACTTCTTTCTTGGGAAAATTCCCATCTTTTTTTTAACTCAAAGTACATCAGAGTGGCAAAGATGATCCTTCTAAAGATAGGAAGTCCATAAGAGAGTAAAACTTAATGCAATACAGTTAAATGAAATAAAGATAGGAAGTCCAGATAGTATTTTGTGATTAATGTAAATGCTGCTGCATAATAAAAATGTTAGGTGTCGGATGTACTCTGGCCTTCCAAGGTGAGCTTTTAAAGAGTGGTAATGGTAGCTAGGTACATTAGAATACTTAAAAGCTTTGGGGTAAAACAAACAATCTGAATATGTTTTCTGGTTCCAAATCTTGCTCCTGCTGCTTGCTTATTGGAATTTTTCCTTTCTTTTTTATTCCTTGAGCCAGGGACTGAATTTCTTTGGATTTTGCTTCATTCACTTGTCAGATGAGGCTATACTTTTCTCGGATGGTTGATGCAAGGGTTAAAGAGACGATGCACATAAAACACGTGTCATGTAGTAGATCCTCAATAAAGGGTAGTTTTCCAGCATGATGTATACTCTTAACACAGTCAAGTTTGATTTCCCTTTCCCTTTATTAGCCATTTTTTCCCAGTTGACAGTATACAATACACATGGAAGCAAAAGTAGTTTGTTCAGGTGGTATGGATTAGGAGCAGAATTAATAATAAACTATGCTCACCATATTTCTGGTAATGAAAACGACAAGCATACAAAAAAGTTAATTACACCTTGTTATATGTCAGAAATCCAGTAGAAAGGAAAGACAGAGCTGGACACCCACTGAGTCACAATCATGGTAAGGCGAACATTTTGATAAGAGAGAATATTGTACGTCACATTGTCCCCGTCACTCTGTCAGTCATTGGTGACGCGGCCATATGAGGCCCGAAACAGCGCACAGCTGCTCAGCACACCATCCAAACCAAAGAATACAGCAAGGTCTTATATGTTGACCCATTATTTTAAAAAATTCAAAATCATATTTTCCGTTAATAGTGGAAAAATGGGTTGAGTACTTTACTGTCGCTTTGGATTTTGTGTTCAATATTTAAAGATGACGTAACTTCCCTATACTTTTATTTCTCAAAGATAGGTTACTGGCAGGCTGAAAAATGTTTTTGAATATCTCTGAAAAAGATTCCTTTCCACTTGTAAAATGGCAAACCTCTCTTATAAGCCTATGGAAAGAATATTTAAGGGAGAGTGTTCAATAATGTTAGTTTTATCTAACTGTTGCTTCTTTGGGCCCACAATTGAGATTAAATGACAGGAATGGGATTTTCATCAGAAGAAATCATTCTGGATGTTAGATGAAAAACAGAAAAAAAAAACCTGAATTAATTTACACAGCCTAACATATGATCATAATTTTCTTCGCATGTGTTTATTGTTGGTAAAATTAAGAAAAATTCATATTTTAATCTGAAGTATATTCTCGTGAAATGTACATGGCTGTGTGGTTAAATGTTTATGGAAACTTTTCAGTTTTTGCTGTTCAGGCTGCTTTCAAAATATTCAAATATATTTGGCTTTTGTAACTTCGCTAATTAAACCTTCTAAAACAGATGGAATTATAGAAATTAGAGGTATCATTTTAATTGGTTTACGATCTGTGTGACACACAGTGCCATTCATACTGTATAAAATATATACGAATGGCTTGATAGAGATAGCACGCCAATTAATTTTTCTTTAACTCTTTCAATTAAATCTTGTTGTCTTTGTTATTTAATCCCCTTTCCTTTAGCCTGGCTCCAAGCAGGTCTGGTCAACCCTAACTGTGAAGATACAGGTTGTAACCTGAACCATATTGGAGAGTTTCTTTTAGGATGACTGAAGGGAGGAGAGGATCTGAATTTACCTTCTTTCTAAAGAAAATAAATGACTTTAAGCCTTTAAGCCTGCGTGTGGCAGCCCCCTGGCGTGTTGCATAGATTCATCTTTCTTTTTAAAATATGATTGCCTAATGTATGTGAGCAGCCATATTCCTCTGATTTTCTGGAATACCCTTGATTTCAAATATTCTGTTTTACCATCCCACTAAGAACACTTGCATCTATCAGACCTCATGTTCAGATGTTTGAGTTGAGATGGGGAGCTATAATCTCTGTATGTAGATTTTTAGAAGATTTGTATAGGCTGCTTCATGTGTGTCTGTGTGCCTGAAGATCAAGAATCTGGTTGAATAAAGCTCACCCCAACCCTCAAAGATTCTAATTTTAAGGCCCACAATGAAGGCCTTGATTAAGTAGACCTGGTTTACCCAGTAAAATAACATGCCGTTTTAAAAAAAACACTATACTACCTTTTTTGGGCTAATTTTTAACAAAATTAAACTTGACTGTTTCTTTCAAATATCTCAAGTTGCCATTTCAATGTGATTTTAAACACACTATTCCCCTTTGTTGCCATGGTAACGGGTTTGGGCCCTCATGGGTGACAGAAAAGTATCACAGGACTGGTTCCTGTTTGAACACACATGTTCACTGGGTCTTGCCTTGCAGTGCGAGGACAGAGGAGGTTGGAATCACCTCACTTCCCACAGCAAGGTAAACCCATGTATCACATCACACTCAGAGCTGGGAAAATCGCCCACAGCAGGGACAGATTACCTCTTACAGTCACTATGGAGAACGATTCAAATTCTAGCTTTAATGATCCCAGATAGAGCCCTTCTCCTCCCCACCAATGTGACATTTTGCAGACATTTTATATATCAAGGAAATATTTAATTGAAACGTGCTTCTGAGAATGCCTACCGAGCTGGCTCTAGGCATCTTCCAGTGTTGCAGGGGTCAATTAAAAGAACGAATCAACTGTTTTTAAAACTTTAAAATATTTTTTTAAAAAAGGTGGGTAAAGAAAGTGGACAAAAAGTAATGTTAAATAGCATGGAGCATGACTAATGGCGCTAGCATGTTAAAATCATTGGGAAAATGTCCTTGGAAGACAAATGAATTTTCAGCAGAATAATTAACTTAATTAACAAATTTGCATGCATATTCATCAGGCTATTGAAGTCTTTCCAGCCCAGCTTGATGAGCGTTGGTGTAATAATTGTCTCATTTACATTCTGCAATCTACTACAATTTAGGGCATGCAAAAAAAGCCGACCTCTTCCCTTTGACTTTCTTTAGAACCCACACACTCCTAATAACAGGGCCATCACCCAGGCAGTGGCCTTAAGTTCTGGCCTTTTGAGAGAAGCTCCCCCCAGGAGAGCTGACTATGGTTTCCCCAGCCCCCAGCCTTCCTCTTCTTTTTTCTTCTTCTTTTTTTTTTTTTTCCTTTTGGCCCAGGTTCTCTGTTTTTGCCTCTGCTTGCTCTCCTGGGTAAATCTTGGCACTAGTTCTGACTTCAAATCTCCTGGGTCGCCAGACTGCATCATGTAAAAATTGCCATTTCCCTCTATCTCTGCAGGGCAATCTTTAAAGGCAGTAAGGTGTGACGCTCCAGACTGGCAGCTTGGCAAGACGGAGCCCATGGATACCAGCACACGGGAATCTGGACCGTTCACTCTGACAGCAGTCAGCACTGGGAACAAAAGGAATGGCGGGGAAAAAAAGCGCAAATGTATTTTTACATATTGTAGGCATATGGCCACAAGACCAGCAGAAATATATTTAATTACCAATTGCGTACATTGAGGAGAAAAACAGTGGGAAGGGAGAAAAAAAAACTGTGTACACAGCAATATTATTCTACTTTAACTTTTCACCTCGTTTTTGTTGTTTGTTTTGTTTTGTTTTGTTTTTTAGATGAAGATGAAAGGGACGTTGATTAGAATTGCGAAGGGTTATCTGCTGGAATCCTACCAAAGGTGATGCGGGTTTTGACACGCCTTCCTGAATAGTGTAACATTACATAAGAAAATATAAAAGTTTTCTTTTAATTATTTTAATTATAAAATAATTTTATGAAGGTATTTTGGGGGGCCTGGTGGGGGGGGGCCTACCTGAAATACAACAATTAGACAATCTTACTGTTCTGTTAAAACTATACTTCTGATGTTACACATTCGTTTGGGCCTTAACAATGAACAAACCACCTTTAAAAATTTATAGTTTTGTTCTTTCTTATGAAATCAGAACAGTTCAGCCCCCATTGACTGCTAGGAAGCAGGCACTGTGCTAGCCAGTGGGATGAACCAGATCTACTCCCTGCACTCAAGAAGCTCATAGTCTAAGATGGAAGACAAGTACACATATGTATAATTACACTATTAAATTATTAAAGATACTAAGAGTATAACAAAAATTAAAAGTATAAGTATAGGAACTTCCCTGGTGGCACAGTGGTTAAGAATCCGCCTGCCAATGCAGGGGACACCGGTTTGATCCTTGGTCTGGGAAGATCCCATGTGCCACAACTACTGAGCCTGCGCTCTAGAGCCTGTGAGCCACAACTACTGAGCCCACGTGCCACAACTACTGAAGCCCCTGCACCTAGAGCCCGTGCTCTGCAACAAGAGAAGCCACCACAATGAGAAGCCCGCGCACCGCAACGAAGAGTAGCCCCCCGCTCGCTGCAACCAGAGAAAAGCCCGTGTGCAGCAACGAAGACCCAAAACGCAGCCAAAAATAAATAAAATTTAAACATAGTATAATTATACTACACATACTAAAATATGTGCGTGTTATTAGGTAGGTATATTGATCCAGGCGCCAGAGAGGATTGACTCTTACTTCAGCCTGGGAGTCAGTCACCCAGGAAGGCCAGGGAAGAGTTCATTAACTCCTGGAAGAGTTAATGAAAAGGGGCTTTTGGTCTGAGCAAGAGTGTGGATAAGAGGTCTCATGGAATCTGCTGATCCTGTTGATTCTGTTTCCTCTGAGCCCTCTGAGGAGAGCTGGGGAGGGAGACCTTCAGCAGTAGGAGAGGCCGCAGCCCCAGCATTGAGGTAGGGTTGGGAGACTTGGCTGTATGATCAAGTTAGTAGCCATGGACTCTAGTTTGGAAGAGGAATCCCAAGGACCAAGGCAGATAGACCTGATCCACCAAATTAGTGGCCAGGCCATGAGTTTCCCAACCCTGATTAATGATATCTGGCAGGTATGCCTCTCAGGTTGACATTTCTGCAAATCATGTGGGCAGTTCTCTTCCTTGTTGTTGCTGGCCTCCGAAGGGTTTTTGTTTTTAAATTTTTATTGGAGTATAGTTGCTTTACAGTGTTGTGTTAGTTTCTACTGTACAGCAAGGTGAATCAGCTATACGTATACGTATATCCCCTCTTTTTTGGATTTCCTTCCCATTTAGGTCACCACAGAGCATTGAGTAGAGTTCCCTGTGCTATAGAGTAGGTTCTCATTAGTTATGTATTTTATACATAGTATCAATAGTATATATATGTCAATTGGAAGGATAGATATAGAGAGGGTTGCAACCCTAGGGATGGTATACTTGTGATAACCACCAGAAGCTAGTCCCACCTTTACTGGAACAAGTTTGGTTTATTTGGGTCTTGACCCTGGAGAGGCCAACACCTAAGAAAGAGGCCAAGGTTATTGCAAGGCTCAGATGGACCCCATTTGAGCACATGAGTTGTGCTGAGTAATTAGTGACTCAGGTGTGCTTGGGTAGGAATTAAAAACGTTGAGGGGTCTGGGCAAGATGGCGGAAGAGTAAGACGCGGAGATCACCTTCCTTCCCACAGATACATTAGAAATACATCTACACGTGGAACTGCTCCTACAGAACACCCACTGAACGCTGGCAGAAGACGTCAGACCTCCCAAAAGGCAAGAAACCCCCCACGTACCTGGGTAGGGCAAAAGAAAAAAGAAATAACAGAGACAAAGGAATAGGGACGGGACCTGCATCAGTGGGAGGGAGCTGTGAAGGAGGAAAGGTTTCCACACACTAGGAAGCCCCTTCGCAGGTGGAGACTGCGGGTGGTGGAGGGGGGAGCTTCGGAGCCACGGAGGAGAGCGCAGCCACAGGGGTGCGGAGGGCAAAGCGGAGAGATTCCCGCACAGAAGCTCGGCGCCGAGCAGCACTCAGCAGCCCGAGAGGCTTGTCTGCTCACCCGCCGGGGCGGGCGGGGGCTGGGAGCTGAGGCTTGGGCTTCGGTCAGCTCCCAGGGAGAGGACTGGGGTTGGCGGTGTGAACACAGCCTGAAGGGGTTAGTGCGCCACAGCTAGCCGGGAGGGAGTCCGGGAAAAAGTCTGGAGCTGCCGAAGAGGCAAGAGACTTTTTCTTGCTTCTTTGTTTTGGGGTGCGCAAGGAGAGGGCATTCAGAGCGCCGCCTAAACGAGCTCCAGAGACTGGCGCGAGCCGCGGCTAACAGCGTGGACCCCAGAGACTGGTAGGAAACGCTAAGGCTGCTGCTGCCGCCACCAAGAAGCCTGTGTGCGAGCACAGGTCACTCTCCACACCGCCCCTCCCGGGAGCCTGTGCAGCCCGCCACTGCCAGGGTCCCGTGATCCAGGGACAACTTCCCCGGGAGAACGCACGGCGCGCCTCAGGCTGCTGCAACGTCACGCCGGCCTCTGCCGCGCAGGCTCGCCCCGCCTCCGTACCCCTCCCTCCCCCGGCCTGAGTGAGCCAGAGCCCCCGAAGCAGCTGCTCCTTTAACCCCGTCCTGTCTGGGCGGGGAACAGACGCCCTCAGGCGACCTACACGCAGAGGCGGGGCCAAATCCAAAGCTGAACCCCGGGAGCTGTGCGAACAGGGAAGAGAAGGGGAAATCTCTCCCAGCAGCCTCAGAAGCAGCGGATTAAAGCTCCACAAACAACTTGATGTACCTGCATCTGTGGAATACCTGAATAGACAACGAATCATCCCAAATTCAGGAGGTGGACTTTGGGAGCAGGATATATTAATTTTTCCCCTTTTCCTTTTTTTGTGAGTGTATATGTGTATGCTTCTGGGTGAGATTTTATCCGTATAGCTTTGCTTTCACCATTTGTCCTAGGGTTCGGTCCATCCTTTTTTTTTTTTTTTTATACTTAAAAATTTTTTTTCTTAATGTTTTCTTAATAATTTTTTCCTTATTTTTAAAAATTAAAAAAAATTTTTTGTAATAAGTTTTTTCATATTTTATATTTTAAAAAATTAGAGAGAAGATGGTGGAAGAGTAAGACGCGGAGATCACCTTCCTTCCCACAGATACAGTAGAAATACATCTACACGTGGAACTGCTCCTACAGAACACCCACTGAACGCTGGCAGAAGACGTCAGACCTCCTAAAAGGCAAGAAACTCCCCCCGTACTTGGGTAGGGCAAAAGAGAAAAAGGAAATAACAGAGACAAAAGAATAGGGACGGGACCTGAACCAGTGGGAGGGAGCCGTGAAGGAGGAAAGATTTCCACGCACTAGGAAGCCCCTTCGCGGGCAGAGACTGAGGGTGGCAGAGGGGGGAAGCTTCGGAGCCACGGAGGAGAGCGCAGCCCCAGGGGTGCAGAGGGCAAAGCGGAGAGATTCCCGCACAGAGGCTCAGCGCCGAGCAGCATTCAGCAGCCCGAGAGGCTTGTCTGCTCACCCGCCGGGGCGGGCGGGGCTGGGAGCTGAGGCTCGGGCTTCGGTCGGATCGCAGGGAGAGGACTGGGGTTGGCGGCGTGAACACAGCCTGAAGGGGTTAGCGCACCACAGCTGGCCGGGAGGGAGACCGGGAAAAAGTCTGCAGCTGCCGAAGAGGCAAGAGACTTTTTCTTGCCTCTTTGTTTCGCGACGCGCAAGGAGAGGGGATTCAGAGCGCCGCCTAAACGAACTCCAGAGACTGGCGCGAGCCGCGGAGATCAGCGCGGACCCCAGAGACGGGCGTGAGACGCTGGGGCTGCTGCTGCCGCCTCCAAAAAGCCTGTGTGCGAGCACAGGTCACTCTCCACACCGCCCCTCCCGGGAGCCTGTGCAGCCCGCCACTGCCAGCGTCCCATGATCCAGGGACAACTTCCCCGGGAGAACGCACTGCGCACCTCAGGCTGGTGCAACGTCACGCCGGCCTCTGACGCCGCAGGCTCGCCCCGCCTCCTCCGTACCCCTCCCTCCCGCGGCCTGGGTGAGCCAGAGCCCCCGAAGCAGCTGCTCCTTTAACCCCGTCCTGTCTGGGCGGGGAACAGACGCCCTCAGGCGACCTACACGCAGAGGCGGGGCCAAATCCAAAGCTGAACCCCGGGAGCTGTGCGAACAGGGAAGAGAAGGGGAAATCTCTCCCAGCAGCCTCAGAAGCAGCGGATTAAAACTCCACAAACAACTTGATGTGCCTGCATCTGTTGAATACCTGAATAGACAACGAATCATCCCAAATTCAGGAGGTGGACTTTGGGAGCAGGATATATTAATTTTTCCCCTTTTCCTTTTTTTGTCAGTGTATATGTATATGCTTCTGGGTGAGATTTTGTCTGTATAGCTTTGCTTTATAATAGCTTTATTTTATTTCACTATATTATAGCCTCTTTCTTTCTTTCTATTTTTTCTCCCTTTTACTCTGAGCCGTGTGGATGAAAGGCTCTTGGTGCTCCAGCCAGGCATCAGGGCTGTGCCTCTGAGGTGGGAGAGCCAACTTCAGGACACTGGTCCACAAGAGACCTCCCAGCTCCACGTAATACCAAATGGTGAAAATCTCTCAGATATCTCCATCTCAACATCAAGACCCAGCTTCACTCAACGACCAGCAAGCTACAGTGCTGGACACCCTATGCCAAACAACTAGCAAGACAGGAACACAGCCCCATCCATTAGCAGAGAGGCTGCCTAAAATCATAATAAGGCCACAGACACCCCAAAATACACCACCAGACGTGGACGTGCTCACCAGAAAGGCAAGATCCAGCCTCATCCACCAGAACTCAGGCACTAGTTCCCTCCACCAGGAAGCCTACACAACCCACTGAACCAACCTTAGCCACTGGGGACAGATACCAAAAACAATGGGAACTACGAACCTGCAGCCTGTGAAAAGGAGACCCCAAACACAGTAAGATAAGCAAAATGAGATGACAGAAAAACACACAGCAGATGAAGGAGCAGGGTCAAAACACACCAGACTTAACAAATGAAGAGGAAATAGGTAGTCTACCTGAAAAAGAATTCAGAATAATGATAGTAAGGATGATCCAAAATCTTGGAAATAGAATAGACAAAATGCAAGAAACATTTAACAAGGACATAGAAGAACTAAAGAGGAACCAAGCAACGATGAAAAACACAATAAATGAAATTAAAAATACTCTAGATGGGATCAATAGCAGAATAACTGAGGCAGAAGAAAGGATAAGTGACCTGGAACATAAAATGGTGGAAATAACTACTGCAGAGCAGGATAAAGAAAAAAGAATGAAAAGAACTGAGGACAGTCTCAGAGGCCTCTGGGACAACATTAAACGCACCAACATTCGAATTATAGGGGTCCCAGAAGAAGAAGAGAAAAAGAAAGGGACTGAGAAAATATTTGAAGAGATTATAGTTGAAAACGTCCCTAATATGGGAAAGGAAATAGTTAATCAAGTCCTGGAAGCACAGAGAGTCCCATACAAGATAAATCCAAGGAGAAACACGCCAAGACACATATTAATCAAACTATCAAAAATTAAATATAAGGAAAACATATTAAAAGCAGCAAGGGAAAAACAACAAATAACACACAAGGGAATCCCCATAAGGCTAACATCTGATCTTTCAGCAGAAACTCTGCAAGCCAGAAGGGAGTGGCAGGATATACTTAAAGTGATGAAGGAGAAAAACCTGCAACCAAGATTACTCTACCCAGCAAAGATCTCAGTCAGATGTGATGGAGAAATTAAAACCTTTACAGACAAGCAAAAGCTCAGAGAGTTCAGCACCACCAAACCAGCTTTACAACAAATGCTAAAGGAACTTCTCTAGGCAAGAAACACAAGAGAAGGAAAACACCTACAATAACAAACCCAAAACAGTTAAGAAAATGGGAATAGGAACATACATATCGATAATTACCTTGAATGTAAATGGATTAAATGCTCCCACCAAAAGACACAGGCTGGCTGAATGGATACAAAAACAAGACCCATATATATGCTGTCTACAAGAGACCCACTTCAGACCTAGAGACACATACAGACTGAAAGTGAGGGGATGGAAAAAGATATTCCATGCAAATGGAAATCAAAAGAAAGCTGGAGTAGCAATTCTCATATCAGACAAAATAGACTTTAAAATAAAGAATATTACAAGAGACAAAGAAGGACACTATATAATGATCAAGGGATTGATCCAAGAGGAAGGTATAACAATTGTAAATATTTATGCACCCAACATAGGAGCACCTCAATACATAAGGCAAATACTAACAGCCATAAAAGGGGAAATCGACAGTAACACAATCATAGTAGGGGACTTTAACACCCCACTTTCACCAATGGACAGATCATCCAAAATGAAAGTAAATAAGGAAACACAAGCTTTAAATGGTACATTAAACAAGATGGACTTAATTGATATTTATAGGACATTCCACCCAAAAACAACAGAATACACATTTTTCTCAAGTGCTCATGGAACATTCTCCAGGATAGATCATATCTTGGGTCACAAATCAAGCCTTGTTAAATTTAAGAAAATTGAAATCGTATCAAGTATCTTTTCTGACCACAACGCTATGAGACTAGATATCAATTACAGGAAAAGATCTGTAAAAAATACAAACACATGGAGGCTACACAATACACTACTTAATAACGAAGTGATCACTGAAGAAATCAAAGGGGAAATCAAAAAATACCTAGAAACAAATGACTATGGAGATACAACGACCCAAAACCTATGGGATGCAGCAAACGCAGTGCTAAGAGGGAAGTTTATAGCAATACAAGCCTACCTCAAGAAACAGGAAACATCTCGAATAAACAACCTAACCTTGCACCTAAAGCAATTAGAGAAAGAAGAACAAAAAAACCCCAAAGCCAGCAGAAGGAAAGAAATCATAAAGATCAGGTCAGAAATAAATGAAAAAGAAATGAAGGAAACAATAGCAAAAATCAATGAAACTAAAAGCTGGTTCTTTGAGAAGATAAACAAAATTGATAAACCATTAGCCAGACTCATCAAGAGAAAAAGGGAGAAGACTCAAATCAATAGAATTAGAAATGAAAAAGGAGAAGTAACCACTGACACTACAGAAATACAAACGATCATGAGAGATTACTACAAGCAACTCCATGCCAATAAAATGGACAACCTGGAAGAAATGGACAGATTCTTAGAAATGCACAAACTGCTGAGACTGAACCAGGAAGAAATAGAAAATATGAACAGACCAATCACAAGCACTGAAATTGAAACTGTGATTAAAAATCTTCCAACAAACAAAAGCCCAGGACCAGATGGCTTCACAGGTGAATTCTATCAAACATTTAGAGAAGAGCTAACACCTATCCTTCTCAAACCCTTCCACAATATTGCAGAGGGAGGAACACTCCCCAACTCATTCTACAAGGCCACCATCACCCTGATACCAAAACCAGACAAAGATGTCACAAAGAAAGAAAACTACAGGCCAATATCACTGATGAACATAGATGCAAAAATCCTCAACAAAATACTAGCAAACAGAATCCAACAGCACATTAAAAGGATCATACACCATGATCAAGTGGGGTTTATCCCAGGAATGCAAGGATTCTTCAATATACGCAAATCAATCAATGTGATACACCATATTAACAAATTGAGGGAGAAAAACCATATGATTATCTCAATAGATGCAGAGAAAGCTTTTGACAAAATTCAACACCCATTTATGATAAAAGCCCTGCAGAAAGTAGGCATGGTGGGAACTTAGTTCAACATAATAAAGGCCATATATGACAAACCCACAGCCAACATTGTCCTCAATGGTGAAAAACTGAAACCATTTCCACTAAGATCAGGAACAAGACAAGGTTGCCCACTCTCACCACTATTATTCAACATAGTTTTGGAAGTGTTAGCCACAGCAATCAGAGAAGACAAAGAAATAAAAGGAATCCAAATCGGAAAAGAAGAAGTAAAGCTGTCACTGTTTGCAGATGACATGATACTATACATAGAGAATCCTAAAGATGCTACCAGAAAACTCCTAGAGCTAATCAATGAATTTGGTAAAGTAGCAGGATACAAAATTAATGCACAGAAATCTCTTGGATTTCTATACACTAATGATGAAAAATCTGAAAGTGAAATTAAGAAAACACTCTCGTTTACCATTGCAACAAAAAGAATAAAATATCTAGGAATAAACCTACCTAAGGAGACAAAAGACCTGTATGCAGAAAATTATAAGACACTGATGAAAGAAATTAAAGATGATACAAATAGATGGAGAGATATACCATGTTCCTGGATTGGAAGAATCAACATTGTGAAAATGACTCTACTACCCAAAGCAATCTACAGATTCAATGCAATCCCTATCAAACTACCACTGGCATTTTTCACAGAACTAGAACAAAAAATTTCACAATTTGTACGGAAACACAAAAGACCCCGAATAGCCAAAGCAATCTTGAGAACGAAAAATGGAGCTGGAGGAATCAGACTCCCTGACTTCAGACTATACTACAAAGCTACAGTAATCAAGACAGTTTGGTACTGGCACAAAAACAGAAATATAGATCAGTGGAACAGGATAGAAAGCCCAGAGATAAACCCACACACATATGGTCACCTTATCTTTGATAAAGGAGGCAAGCATATACAGTGGAGAAAAGACAGCCTCTTCAATAAGTGGTGCTGGGAAAACTGGACAGGTACATGTAAAAGAATGAAATTAGAACACTCCCTGACACCATACACAAAAATAAACTCAAAATGGATTAAAGACCTAAGTGTAAGGCCAGACACTATCAAACTCTTAGAGGAAAACATAGGCAGAACACTCTATGACATAAATCACAGCAAGATCCTTTTTGACCCACCTCCTAGAGAAATGGAAATAAAAACAAAAATAAACAAATGGGACCTAATGAAACTTAAAAGCTTTTGCACAGCAAAGGAAACCATAAACAAGATGAAAAGACAACCCTCAGAATGGGAGAAAATATTTGCAAATGAAGCAACTGACAAAGGATTAGTCTCCAAGATTTACAAGCAGCTCATGCAGCTCAATAACAAAAAAACAAACAACCCAATCCAAAAATGGGCAGAAGACCTAAATAGACATTTCTCCAAAGAAGATATACAGATTGCCAACAGACACATGAAAGAATGCTCAACATCATTAATCATTAGAGAAATGCAAATCAAAACCACAATGAGATATCATCTCACACCGGTCAGAATGGCCATCATCAAAAAATCTAGAAACAATAAATGCTGGAGAGGGTGTGGAGGAAAGGGAACACTCTTGCACTGTTGGTGGGAATGTAAATTGATACAGCCACTATGGAGAACAGTATGGAGGTTCCTTAAAATACTAAAAATAGAACTACCATACGACCCAGCAATCCCACTACTGGGCATATACCCTGAGAAAACCATAATTCAAAAAGAGTCATGTACCAAAATGTTCATTACAGCTCTATTTACAATAGCCAGGACATGGAAGCAACCTAAGTGTCCATCATCGGATGAATGTATAAAGAAGATGTGGCACATATATACAATGGAATATTACCCAGCCATAAAAAGAAATGAAATGGAGGTATTTGTAGTGAGGTGGATGGAGTTAGAGTCTGTCATACAGAGTGAAGTAAGTCAGAAAGAGAAAAACAAATACAGTATGCTAACACATATATATGGAATCTAAGGGAAAAAAAAAAAAGGTCATGAAGAACCTAGTGGCAAGATGGGAATAAAGACACAGACCTACTAGAGAATGGACTTGAGGATATGGGGAGGGGGAGGGGTGAGATGTGACAGGGTGAGAGAGTGGCATGGACATATATACACTACCAAATGTAAAATAGGTAGCTAGTGGGAAGCAGCCGCATAGCACAGGGAGATCAGCCCGGTGCTTTGTGATCACCTAGAGGGGTGGGATAGGGAGGGTGGGAGGGAGGGAGATGCACGAGGAAAGAGATATGGGAACATATGTATATGTATTACTGATTGACTTTGTTATAAAGCAGAAACTAACACACCATTGTAAAGCAATTATACTCCAATAAAGATGTTTAAAAAAATAAAAAAAAATAAAAATGTTGAAATTGTCATGGATTAGGAGCTTGCTGGAAATTACCTTCCTATAGCCCAAATTTAAGGTACTTATGGAAAATAAAGAGACTGCATCAGAAGAATTCTAAGGTCTTTCATTCACTCACTCATTTATCCATCCATTCATTCATTTATTCATCAGATTTATCCAACACCTACTATGCACCTGGTATTGTGCCACCTGTTGACGATACGATGGTGAACGAGGTAGACAGACACAGTCGCCGCCTTTCCAAGTCTTCTAGTCTGGCTGTGGAGAGAGGTGAGTAAGCAAGCAGAGATGACTAACTCCACGTGAGTATAAAAGATCAGGGGAGCACCTGGTAGGAACAGCTAACCAAGTATAGAGGGACCAGGAAACTTTTCTGAAGAAAACAAGCCTAACGTTACAGGTTTTAGCCCAGAAAAGACGGGGAGGGGACCAACAACAACCATCCATTGAGGGCTTACCCTGTGGTCAACACTTAAGTGACTTGCCCAAGGACACTCTATAGGAGGAAGAGTCTGATTTTTGCAAAAACAGACTCTATGTTCTTCATCACTTTGCTCCATTGTCAATATTGAAATTATTATTTAAGAGACCCAAATGCTGGTCACAACACACTGGGGACCGGATGGTAGATTTGGCTGCTCAATTGGCCACGTGGAGTTTGGAGCTTCAGCTTCTCAACCAGTAGAGAAAACCCAATCCAAACTATTGGGTAGTAGAGGGAGCTAGGTCTCTTAGCTGCACAATACAGATGTTGTTTATACCCTGAATAACATAGTCCAAACAACTTTCCTATTGTTTAAGTAAGTCCACACCACTGGTTTTCAATTTGGTTGAAACATGCACATTTATGCCTTGAATAAAGTCTTGCTTACCTGTTAAAAAAGCACCATGTGGTGCTTTTAAAAGCTTGCAGAGTAAAGTAAGGATGATACTTACTACCAAAGGTCTAAAACAATGCCTTGATAAATTAGACACCCGCTTTTAAATTTATAAAAGGTGTGGCTCCAAATACATATATACTGATATTCTGTCTCCCAGAAGCATATGGAATATCTTAAAGGAAAAGTAATTTTTAAAAATTAAGATTCAAAGGAATATAAAGAGGAAGTTCATTTGAATAGGAATATGTATATTGCATCTGAGCTTCCTAGAAGCCAAAGCAAAAAGGGAAACATGGAAAACTGCATAATTTTTTATTATCAAAAAGAAGGAAGTACATACATTCTCACGGAGAAAAAGTATTTGCTAAGACACAAATTCTGAAAGTAACGTAGACTTCACCTTTGAAAGAAGGAAGGTACAATTTAAGGTGTTTGTAATGGAGTGGCTCACAGTACAATTCAAGAACTGTAATGAAATACAACCTTTCCCTTTCCCTTAAACCTAGACTGGAGGAAGCATTCCAACCAAGGCACTATTAGTGGAAAGTCAGAGAACCACTATGCCCTGATGCACAGATCTGGGTTCAGAAGGCAGCACTTATTAATCTATTTGGTTATGTATTCATGAAGCAAACATTTGTTGATTACCTGATTTGTGCCATTCATGCTTGTAGGGCTGGAATTGAGTGATTAAAAAAAAAAAAAAAATCCCTGCTCACAGTCCAAATGAAAAAGATTCTAGAACATTAATATAAAATTTTATAGTTTTAATTGTTCCAATGATGTGTGATGGATGAATTATGGGTTACTCAACTTACATGATGCTTTATGGTTTACAAAATGTTTTCATACATCATTACAACCCAAGTATCCTTACTGGGACGTTCCAGGTATAACTTAACATTCAGATTTAGGCAGATGTTCCTGGTTATATTATGAAAGTATTGTTTGTGCATATATTTTTCCATTAGAAAGGATATGCTTGAGAGCCTATTTCAGAACTTAGTAAGAAAATCTGCTAGTTAATTCCACAAGAGACCTTAACATACTTTCATATGTTTGAGACTTGAAAGTTATACTGAGTGACACTTGGTTTAATGAACATCTTAATTTTCTTCACATCCCATGAATTATGGCAGGACTTTTGGCAAATAGTGAGATCCTTGTGCGAGGCACTGCTAGGAAATATTAATAATTGTTAAGTGATAACCACTTGTCAGTGTCTCAAGGCGATGATTGCTAGTCATATGGTCCACTCAGGCTCTCAGGCCCTTTATTATCCTTCCTCAGCATACCTATTGTGCACAGTGGGTGAAGAATTCTGCTTCTTTTCCAGTTAATTAACCCACATGCCAATGATACTGTTTCATCCTTGGTTAATTCAGAGCAACCTCCAGCTGTCTGCCTCCTGTCTATAAGAAAGAAGTAGCTGCAGACGTTCACCAGTGCAGGCAGGCAATGTGCTGGTGGGATGACCATCTCATCCCATCTTGCCCATGACTTTCTTGGTTTTAGTGCTAAAAGTCCGAAATCATGGTAACCACCTCTGTCCTAGGCAAACAGGACCAGGATTGGTTACCCCAAGTGCAGGGAACTATCTGTATAATCGAAAAGCAACAAATGAACATCTCCATCACTGAGTAAAATACAAGGGGCATAGATAATGTTGGGTTCCTTGGTTTGGATTCCCCTAAGAGTCTGTAGGTAGTGGAGAAGTATTAGCAAATACAGAGCAGCTGTGTGGAGCTGCATGGCCACAATGGTGGATCATTGGAATGAGAAGCAACATTGGCCTGCCATGCAGAGGAAAAGGAAATAGGTGACTCAACTTGGCTTGTGTCTTAAAAGTCATTCCAGTGTCTATGAGTGTGGCTAAGAGGCTGCTGGGAGAGTTTTCTGTCTTCTTCAGTTCTCACATGCAGCCTTATAAGCAACCCAGTTAATTGAAGAAATCTGGGTGTCCCCATCTACCTGACTAATTATATTTTACATATTTGAAATTGCTTCTCACCTTTCTGATTTAGACTAAATAATTTAAATTCCATTCATATTTTTTATTCTTACAAAAATTTTTTTGGATAGGTTTCATTTGCTATGTTCTTTCTCATTCTGTCATTTTGCCTTTAGAATTGGTTTATTTGTTTATTTTTTTCACCCTTGTTGAGGTATAATTGTCAAATAAAATTGTAAGGTATTTAAAGTGAATGACATGATAATTTTATATAAGTATACATTGTGTATTTTTACAATTTTAACAATAGTTTTATTCAAAACTTAATTTAAAGACTAATAGATTTAATTCATTCTTTTCAAGTCCTCCTGCCTAATAGGCATTGGGTGAAGGGGGAGAAGAGTCTGAGATTTGGGGAAAGAAAGATACAGATATAAATCTTGGCCCTGAAATTTACTATAGATGTGCTCATGGGTAAGTTACTCAATGTCTCTGAATCTTGAATAAGGATAATATTTACTATGAACAGTAATTTTATCATTATTATTATTATTATTACCCCGCAAGAAATAAGATGTGTGAAATTCTTTCTCCCCACCTATCCCTGTCCCCAAATGCAGTCTATAAAAGATTGTTTTGTCATATTAAAAAAAAAACTCTAATAATAAAAAGAACAGAATAAGAACCAAAAACCTGCTAGAGGGAGAAGAGATAAGCTAAGAAAGCCTATTATAAACCTTAGTAGTGAGCTTCTTGGAAACAAAAGCAAAATACCATAGCCATATCCTATTCCAGTAAGATAAAATATAAAATGAAATCTTATAAGGTAAGAAATATTATTTTGTTTTAATTATAATATGAATTATTACATGATTCTATCAGAGACAGTGAAATACACAGTAGAAATTTTACAGTAGACAGAGAAGGGCCTCTGTGTCCTATTTCTTCTACTGACTGCAAATTAAAAGCTATGAATGTAGGGTTGTGTTGAAGGTTCCTAAAGGTATTCTATAGAGAACTGAGAGAAGATAGCCCAGACATCTGTTTTCTAATAAAATGAATAAATGCAGCAATACAACCTAAAGAAACTAGAGAAATCATTTGGTTTATGTCCTTTCTGTAATCATTTTCCAATGTGAGTTGTCATGGTTTACTTCGATGTTACATAAGCTTCCTAACTGGTCTCCTTGGCTCCAATCTTTCCCACCTTGACACTCTTTCTTTACACTGCAGCCTGTGTAGTATTTCTTTTTTCTTTTTTTAATTAATTAATTAATTTTATTAATTTATTTTTGGCTGCATTGGGTCTTTGTTGCTGCACGCAGGCTTTCTCTAGTTGTGGCGAGCGAGGGCTTCTCTTCGTTGTGGTGCGCGGGCTTCTCATTGCAGTGGCTTCTCCTGTTGCGGAGCACTGGCTCTAGGTGTGCGGGCTTCAGTAGCTGTGGCACGTGGGCTCAGTAGATATGGCTTGTGGGCTCTGGAGTACAGGCTCAGCAATTGTGGCGCACGGGCTTAATTGCTTCGTGTCATGTAGGATCTTCCTGGACCAGGGCTCGAACCCGTATTCCCTGCACTGGCAAGCAGATTCCCAACCACTGCACCACCAGGGAAGCCCTGTGTAGTATTTCTGAAACATAGCTCTCATTGTGTCACTCCCTGGCTTTAAGTTCTTTCCATAGTTTATTCCTAAATTCTTTCAGTTTCTCAAATATGCCATGTATATGCCCTTCATACATTTTTCTTTGTCCGGAATAGCCATCTCTGTTATCAAACTCCATTCCTCCCCACCCCTCACCAAGTCGCCAATACTCATCCGTTAGAAGTCAGCTCAGACATCATTACTTCTACCTTGACATCCTCAACCTCCCTTTCCTGAATTAGTTCCCCCTTCTCTGTGTTCCTTGAGCACTCTACTACATACTATTGTTACTCTGTATTGACTTATCTAGACCTCCCATTAGACTGAAGGTATGTAAGTCAGGGATGTCATCGTCAGAACTTCAGTGAGCCTTTAGTGTTAGCAGAGCCCTGGCACATAGTAGGGGCTTCATACATATTTGATAAATACGTAAATGTGTGACTTGATAGAAGCTTTCAAACCAACAGTCGATGTCAAGGTAATAGCCAATGGACATTTTCCCATACTGGGTTTCATGAAACACTGCTTCTGAGAAATATCAATAGGAGTCCCGGACTAAAGACTTCTACAGTTAAGGAAGTAGAGAATGCTGTATATTTTATCTCTCAAAAATTCACTATTTTAATTAAAATATTAAAGGTTCTGGTATATTTTTCAATTAATAAATTTATTATTTATGTTTCCCATACTTTTTTGGTGTGTGTGTGTGTGTGCATGCATGCACACAGTACCTGTTGGAACTAATGGTATGCAACAGTACTAGTTGCACTACAGGATTTTACTTTAAATTAAGAAATGAAACAAAGATGCATTTGTCTTCATGATTACTTACATCATTCTGTAAAGGTTGAGCCAATGCAGTAAGACCAAAAAGGAAAAAGAAGGAAAAAAAGAAACAGCAGCAGTACAGAAAGACAAAATGACTATTTTGCAGATAATATCAATCAACTTTGAAAACACAAGGAAATCAGCTGGGAAAACCTATTCAACTAACAAGAAATATATGTGAGGTTAAAAAAGAAATATTGAAAATGACTATATATAGTACATAATGATCATCTTAGGAAATATTATGGGAAAAAAAAGAGCCCTCATTTGCTAACAAGTATAACAAAACATAATGACTAACAAAATATAACAATTTAGGAATAAACCTCACATAAATATATATGATTTAAATAACCCAAATTTTAAAAATTAATATATAAATGATCCATAAATTAACAGATCTACCATATCTCTGGATGAAATCATTCAATATTGTAGGACATACCAAAATATTAATTAAACACAATGCTATTTAAAATCCCAGTTTAGAACTTGGTAAAGTGTTTCTAAAGTTCAGCTAGAAGATAAATGGGTAGAAGTAGCCAAAAAATAATAATAAAGAGCAATTAGGGGAAACCAGCAATGCTAGTTACTTAAATACATTAAAAGCTGTTAAGTCTCAAAACCACACTGTACCATGCAAGAATAATCCAAGAGATATTAGAATATTAAAAGGCATTTTTATACCTAAAGACAATGTAAAATAAAGGTAGAATCATACATAAATGTAAGATTGGGTAATGTTGCTGCAGATATTGCATAACAGTTTATAAATTAAATTTAGTTCCTCATTTCATGCTATATACAATTTCCAGATGGAGTAGGGAGTTTAAATGTAAAGAAAAAAAAACACAGGAGAACTAGGAGAAAATAAAGATACATTGTTTGCTTTTAAATTAATAGTTATTTTTTAGAGTTTTTAGAATTTTAGGTTTACAGAAAAATTGCACAGAAAGTACAGGGTTCGCATATGCCCCTTCCCCCTCTTCCCCTCACAGTTGCTCTAATTAGTAACATCTTGCATTGGTACATTTGTCTTCATTGATGAACCCATATTGATACATTATTATTAACTAAGTCGTAGTTTACATTAGGGCTCACTTTGTGTTATATAGTTATTAGGATTTTGACAAATGCATTATGTCATGTATCCACCATTACAGTATTACACAGGTAGTCTCACAAAAAATCTCCTAAGCTCCACCCATTCATCCCCATTGAGCACCTGGAAACCACTGAATATTTTTTTTTACTACCTATATAGTATTGCATTTTTCCAGAGTGTCACTTAGTTGGAATCACACAGTATGTAGGCCTTTTAGACCGACTTCTTTCATTTAACAATATGAATTTAAGGTTTCTCCCTGTTTTTTCATGATTTAATAACTTATTTCTTCTTACCACTGAATAATATTCCATTGCATAGATGTACCATAGTTTATTTCTCCATTTACATATGGATGCACTAGATATTTTTAAAGGAAATTTTGTAATATTCATTAAAACAAAATAAAACAAAACATTTATTTTACTTTTTTTGAATTTTTGAATTTTATTTTACTTATTTTTTATACAGCAGATTCTTATTAGTTATCCATTTTATACATATTAGTGTATATATGTCAATCCCAATCTCCCAGTTCATCCCACCACAACCACCCACCCCTCCACTTTCCCCCCTTTGTGTCCATACGTTTGTTCTCTACATCTGTGTCTCTATTTCTGCCCTGCAAACCAGTTCATGTGTACCATTTTTCTAGGTCCCACATATATGCGTTAATATACGATATTTGTTTTTCTCTTTCTTACTTACTTCACTCTGTATGACAGTCTCTAGATCCATCCACGTCTCTACAAATGACCCAGTTTCATTTCTTTTTATGGCTGAGTAATATTCCATTGTATATATGTACCACATCTTCTTTATCCATTTGTCTGTCGATGGGCATTAAAGTTGCTTCCATGACCTGGCTATTGTAAATAGTGCTGCAGTGAACATTGGGGTGCATGTGTCTTTTTGAATTATGGTTTTCTCTGGGTATATGCCCAGTAGTGGGATTGCTGGATCATATGGTAATTCTATTTTTAGTTTTATAAGGGACCTCCATACTGTTCTCCATAGTGGCTGTATCAGTTTACATTCCCACCAACAGTGCAAGAAGGTTCCCTTTTCTCCACACCCTCTCCAGCATTTGTTGTTTGTAGATTTTCTGATGATGCCCATTCTAACTGGTGTGAGGTGATACCTCATTGTAGTTTTGATTTGCATTTCTCTAATAATTAGTGATGTTGAGCAGCTTTTCATGCACTTCTTGGCCATCTGTATGTCTTCTTTGGAGAAATGTCTTCTGGACATTAAGGTCTTCTGGACATTTTTTGATTGGGTTGTTTGTTTTTTTAATATTGAGCTGCATGAACTGTTTGTATATTTTGGAGATTAATCCTTTGTCTCTTGATTCGTTTGCAAATATTTTCTTGCATTCTGAGGGTTGTCTTTTCGTCTTGTTTCCTTTGTTTTGCAAAAGCTTTTACGTTTCATTGGGTCCCATTTGTTTATTTTTGTGTTTATTTCCATTACTCTAGGAGGTGGATCAAAAAAGATCTTGCTGTGATTTATGTCAAAGAGTGTTCTTCCTATGTTTTCCTCTCAGAGTTTTATAGTGTGTGGTCTTACATTTAGGTCTCGAATCCATTTTGAGTTTATTTTTGTGTATGGTGTTAGGGAGTGTTCTAATTTCATTCTTTTGCATGTAGCTGTCCAGTTTTCCCAGCACCACTTATTGAAGACACTGTCTTTTCTCCATTGTATATCTTTGCCTCCTTTGTCATGGATTAGTAGACCATAGGTGCATGGGTTTATCTCTAGGCTTTCTATCCTGTTCCATTGATCTGTATTTCTGTTTTTGTACCAGTACCATATTGTCTTGATTACTGTAGCTTTGTAGTATAGTCTAAAGTCTGGGAGTCTGATTCTCCAGCTCCGTTTTTTTCCCTCAAGACTGCTTTTTCTATTCGGGGTCTTTTGTGTCTCCATACAAATTTTAAGATTTTTGGTTCTAGTTCGGTAAAAAATACCACTGGTAATTTGATAGGGATTGCATTATTCTTTTTGTTGCAATGGTGAATGGGATTCTTTACTTAATTTCTCTTCTGATCTTTTGTTGTTAGTGTACAGGAATGCAAGAGATTTCTGTGCATTAATTTTGTATCCTGCAACTTTACCAAATTCATTGATTAGCTCTAGGAGTTTTCTGGTGGCATCTTTAGGATTCTCTATGTATCGTACCATGTCATCTGCAAACAGTGACAGTTTTAATTCTTCTTTTCCAATTTGTATTCCTTTTATTTCTTTTTCTTCTCTGATTGCTGTGGCTAGGACTTCCAAAACTATGTTGAATAATAGTGGTGAGAGTGGACATCCTTGTCTTGTTCCTTATCTTAGAGAAAGTGCTTTCAGTTTTTCACCATTGAGAATGATGTTTGCTGTGGGTTTGTTGTACATGGCTTTTATTACGTTGAGGTAGGTTTCCTCTATGCCCACTTTCTGGAGAGTTTTTATCATAAATGGGTGTTGAATTTTGTCAACAGCTTTTTCTGCATCTATTGAGATGATCATATGGTTTTTATTCTTCAGTTTGTTAATATGGTGTATCACATTGATTGATTTGTGTGTATTGCAGAATCCTTGCATCCCTGGGATAAATCCCACTTGATCATGGTGTATGATCCTTTTAATGTGCTGCTGGATTCTATTTTCTAGTATTTTGTTGAGGATTTTTGCATCTATATTCATCGGTGATATTGGTCTGTAATTTTCTTTTTTTGTAGTATCTTTGTCTGATTTTGGTATCAGGGTGATGGTGACCTCATAGAATGAGTTTGGGAGTTTTCCTTCCTGTGCAATTTTTTGGAAGAGTTTGAGAAGGATGGGTGTTAGCTCTTCTCTAAATGTTTGATAGAATTCACCTGTGAAGCCATCTGGTCCAGGACTTCTGTTTGTTGGAAGATTTTTAATCACAGTTTCAATTTCATTACTTGTGATTAGTTTGTTCATATTTTCTATTTCTTCCTGGTTCAGTCTTGGAAGGTTACACCTTTCTAAGAATGTGTCCATTTCTTCCAGGTTGTCCATTTTATTGGCATAGAGTTGCTTGTCGTAGTCTCTTAGGATGCTTTGTATTTCTGTGGTGTCTGTTGTAACTTCTCCTTTTTCATTTCTAATGTTATTGATTTGAGTCCTCTCCCTCTTTTTCTTGATGAGTCTGGCCAATGGTTTATCAATTTTGTTTATCTTCTCAAAGAACCAGCTTTTAGTTTTATTGCTCTTTGCTATTGTTTTCTTTGTTTCTATTTCATTTATTTCTACTCTGATCTTTATGATTTCTTTCCTTCTACTAACTTTGGGTTTTGTTTGTTCTTCTTTCTCTAGTTCCTTTAGGTGTAAGGTTAGATTGTTTATTTGAGATTTTTCTTGTTTCTTGAGGTACGCTTGTATTGCTATAAACTTCCCTCTTAGAACTGCTTTTGCTGCATCCCATAAGTTTTGGATCATCGTGTTTTTGTTGTCATTTGTCTCTAGGTATTTTTTGATTTCCTCTTTGATTTCTTCAGTGATCTCTTGGTTATTTAGTAATGTATTGTTTAGCCTCCAAGTGTTTGTGTTTTTTACGTTTTTTTCCCCTGTGATTGATTTCTAACCTCATAATATTGTCATTGGAAAGGATGCTTGATATGATTTCAATTTTCTTAAATTTACTGAGGTTTGATTTGTGACCCAAGATGTGATCTATCCTGGAGAATGTTCCATGTGCACTTGAGAAGAAAGTGTAGTCTGCTGTTTTTTGGATGGAATGTCCTATAAATATCAATTAAATCTATCTGATCTATTGTGTCATTTAAAACTGTGTTTCCTTTTTAATTTTCTGTCTGGATGATCTGTCTATTGGTGTAAGTGAGGTGTTAAAGTCCCCCACTATTACTGTGTTACTGTCGATTTCCTCTTTTATAGCTGTTAGCAGTTACCTTATGTATTGAGGTGCTCCTGTGTTGAGTGCATATATATTTATAATTTTTTTATCTTCTTCTTGGATTGATCCCTTGATCATTATGTAGTGTTCTTCCTTGTCTCTTGTAACATCCTTTATTTTAAAGTCTATTTTATCTGATATGAATATTGCTACTCCAGCTTTCTTTTGATTTCCATTTGTATGGAACATCTTTTTCCATCCCCTCCCTTTCAGTTTGTATGTGTCCCTAGGTCTGAAGTGGGTCTCTTGTAGACAGCATATATATGGGTCTTGTATTTGTATCCATTCAGTGAGCCTGTGTCTTTTGGTTGGAGCATTTAATCCATTTACATTTAAGGTAATTATCGATATGTATGCTCCTATTACCATTTTCTCAATTGTTATGGGTTTGTTTTTGTAGGTCCTTTTCTTCTCTTGTGTTTCGCACTTAGAGAAGTTCCTTTAGCATTTGTTGTAGAGCTGGTTTGGTGGTGCTGAATTATCTTAGTTTTTTCTTGTGTGTAAAGCTTTTGATTTCTTTGTCGAATCTGAATGATATCCTTGCCGGGTAGAGTAATCTTGGTTGTAGATTCTTCCCTTTCGTCACTGTAAATATTTCGTGCCACTCCCTTCTGGTTTGTAGAGTTTCTGCTGAGAAATCAGCTGTTAACCTTATGGGAGTTCACTTGTATGTTATTTGTCATTTTTCCCTTGTTGCTTTTAATAATTTTTCTTTGTGTTAATTTTTTTCAATTTGATTACTATGTGTCTTTGCGTGTTTTTCCCTGGATTTATCCTGTCTGGGACTCTCTGCGCTTCCTGGATTTGGGTGGCTATTTCCTTTCCCATGTTAGGGAAGTTTTTGACTATAATCTCTTCAAATATTTTCTCTGGTCCTTTCTCTCTCTCTTCTCCTTCTGGGACCCCTATAATGCGAATGTTGTTGCATTTAGTGTTGCCCCAGAGGTCTCTTAGGCTGTCTTCATTTCTTTTCATTCTTTTTTCTTTACTCTGTTCCATGGCAGTGATTTCCACCATTCTGTCTTCCAGGTCACTTATCCATTCTTCTGCCTCAGTTATTCTGCTATCGATTCCTTCTAGTGTATTTTTCATTTCAGTTATTGTATTGTTCATCTCTGTTTGTTCTTTAATTCTTCTAGGTGTTTGTTCTTTAATTCTTCTAGATCTTTGTTAAACATTTCTGGCATGTTCTCGATCTTTGCCTCCATTCTTTTTCCGAGGTCCTGGATCATCTTCACTATCACTATTCTGAATTCTTTTTCTGGAAGGTTGCCTATCTCCACTTCATTTAGTTGTTTTTCTGGGGTTTTGTCTTGTTCCTTCATCTGATACATAGTCCTCTGCCTTTTCATTTTGTCTATCTTTCTGTGAATGTGGTTTTCCTTCCACAGGCTGCAGAATTGTAGTTCTTCTTGCTTCTGCTGTCTGCCCTCTGGTGGATGAGGCTATCTAAGAGGCTTGTGTAAGCTTCCTGATGGGAGGGACTGGTTGTGGGTAGAGCTGGGTGTTGTTCTGGTGGGCATAGCTCAGTAAAACTTTAATCCGTTTGTCTGCTGATTGGTGGGGCTGGGTTCCCTCCCTGTTGGTTGTTTTGCCTGAGGCGACCCAGCACTGGAGCCTACCCCTCTCTTTTGTGGGGCTAATGGCAGACTCTGGGAGGGCACACACCAAGGAAAAACAAAACATTTATTGAGAGCCTACCATGGGCCAAGCTCTCTCCTCGAGTGTTGGGATGTATCAATGAGCAAAATATGCAATGATCTTTGCTCTTGGGAAGCTATATGAACGTGGGAGGAGACAGACACACAGAAAATAAAGAAGAGAAACAATAAATAGATAAATTTTAACATATACTGAAAGTGGTAATTGCTATGGCAAAGTATAAAAGAGAGCAAAGTACGGGAATTGGGAGTGTTGGGGCTGGTGAGATAAGGCAGCAGGTGGCAATTGTGAATAAGGTGTCAGAGCCCCATACAAAGATGATACTTACGCCCAGAGTTGGTGGAGATCAGTACAAACAGATGGCCTGTAAATGTAAAAATTTTAAACATACTACTAATATAAAAGGCAAATTCAAACAATGTTATAATATTTCACTTATTAAATTGGCAAAAGCTTTTAAAAATACAGGGTCAGTTATGTTATGTGGAGTTTTCACACAGTAGGAAAAAATAGTAACTTCTATAATCATTATTGAAGGAAATGGTGTAACATGGAATATGGAGTCTTAACAATGTTTAAACACAGTCATTCTACATCTATAAATGAATAGTTAAAAAGTAATCAGGGATGCTAACAGAACTGGTGTAAAAATTATTTAATTGTAATTTTAAAATTTGGAAATAGCTACAATTTCTATAATGAGGATAAAATTAGAAATTATTATGGTACATTCAATTAATATAATGCTATGCCATCTTTAAAAATGATGAAATCATTTTTGAAGAATATTTAATGATTTGGGAAAGTGCTTATGCATAGAAAATGTTCCAAAAGAAATATACCAAATGTTAGCAGTAGTTATAAACCTTGGGTGGTGGGATTGTGGATGCTTAAAAATAACTTCTTTTTGATATTTACGTATAATACATTACAAAGTTCATGCATAATACATATATGGTATAAAATACATGGTTAAAAATGAAAATTTCAGAAAAGTAGAAAGAAAATAAAAATAGTTTTGGCTTATTTCTCCTAATTCTATTTGTTGTTTTACTTTCTTCTTCTGGATCAATTATTACTTGTCTTTTTTCTTTGCTCCTTCCTTTGTCCCTCTCTTCCTGCTTCTACCTCCTTCTCCACCTTCTGCTGCTTCTTCTGATGTTCATGAGGCAAAGGGTATTCACATATTTTATTCACTGCCAGATTACACTCCAGAAAGTCATCTATAATTTCACCCTTTCTCCTCATCCTCACCAGCACTTTATATATATAATTTAACATTCCTGCTTTTGCTATTTGGACAGATGAAGAGTCATGTCTTGTTTTGAATTGCATTTCTGTGATTTCCAGTGAGACTGAACTCCTTTTCATGTTCTTACTAGTTTTTTGGGTTTCCCTTCCTGTGAATTCAGTTTATAGGTCCTTTGCCCATTTTCTGGGGGTGGGGGATGTGGGGGTTGTTCATTCGTTTGCCCCTCCCTCCCTCCCTTCTTTCCTTCCTTCCTTCCTTCATCCTTGCTGACTTGGAGGCATTCCTTGCTGTTCTGGATGGCAATCTCTTGTAAGTTTAAGCAATTCAAATATTTTCTCTCAACTTATGCCCTTCCTGTGAACTTTGCTATGCTGTCCTCTTTAGAAGAAATTCTTGAATTTTGATCCATCAATCTTTAATTGACTCACCAATATTTCCATGTAGAACATCACTTAGATCATCAGTTAGATCTTTGAATTTCTGTGTCCATCATTTTTTCTCTCCCCATTTCCATTTTTGTCTTTTCTCTCTTTATTCTATAATGAATTCTCAAGTTTGTCCTCTATATTACTTATTCGTATGTCAATGCCAATTCTGCTATTTCTGCCTTAAGTAAGGGCTTAATTCTGCCTTTTGAAATTTTATTTTCCTTATAGCCATGTCTTACTTCAGTAAACCCTACTTTCTTCTCATCTTATTGCCTATAGGTCTATTTTATCATTAACCTTCTTTTTCCATTTCATCTCATCATTTATTGAGATATAAACAACTCTTTTTTTTTTTTTTTTTGCTTCTTTGAGCAAAAATGTCTAGAGGTATCCTTTTTCTGAGTCTTTAAGAAGGTATTACCTTTCTCTTAATCCCCCCTACTTTTTAGGTTGCTCTATCCTTACCTGGGGAGCTGGTGGGAGGGTACCCAAACCCCTGTGCTCTGACCACTTCTGTAGTGGCTGAATCTCCTTCCTGGAGTCACAGATGGAAGGTAGGTTGGTGAGTCCAGTGCCTCACATGTTTCCTGTCTAGTTCTGCTCCCTAAGACAGAAATGGGATCCCCTCCTACGTCCATCGCCAGCTCTCAAACGCATGAAACAGATGGACTGCATGGAAAACTATAGCCCTGGTTTTACTGCTTCTATTTCTATCTTCTCCCAGGCCTATTTTGTTTTATTTATGGAGACTACTATGCTGGTAGCCCACAACCTAAGTCTTGCCCAGGTGTTTTCTGAAGAGCTGAAGTCTCTGGATATAGATAGGGGTGAGGTGGGGGTGAGTGAAATGAGAAATTACCATCTGGCTGTCCTAAAAAATAGCATGAGCTCAGTGAAGGGCTAGATGGCTAGTTTTCTGGTGGGTACAGTTCATGTGTTTCTCAACTAAGCATCGTACACTGGAGGAGAAAAAAAGGATTTTTCTTCCTTCGTTCAGGTATACAGTTTTTTGTTTTGTTTTGTTTTGTTTTTTTCCTTTAGAAACAAAGCTCACAGTGTCCTTTGTTGTGGCATGGTGTTTATGAGTCTGGTTATAGTGGCATTAAAGCCAGATTCTCCTAGTATTTGGAAACAAGCTCATTGTTCTAGTTTTCACTGGTGTTACGAATTTTCATCTTTGTGTGTCTTCAGAGATATTTTAACGAGGCATTGAGAAAGACCAGGAATCACTTAAAGCTGATCCATTTATTTAACATGCCACAGTTTCATTTCTCGCCCTGGAGGAGCAGTGATCTCTGTGCAGAAAGTTCTTCAAGGGATGCCGCAGGCCAGGCCAGGCTACTTCTCAAAGAATAACAGGCTTGAAACTGCTCCAGATATTTGCGCAAGCAATTCCCTATGAAAGAGAAAATTTTGCCTGAGAATTTCTGAAATTTGATATTACTAATGCCCACTTCCACCATATAAAAAGTTTTGATATGGCTTCTCCTAAAGGTATGAACTTTAGAGAAATTGCATCTTGATGAATCCATTCTAGTAGATGAAAATACAAAAATGAATAAAGTCTGGTTGTATGGATACTGAGTGACAGCAGGGAGCAAAGAATAATATAAATGAGATACATAACACATGGGGAGTGCTATATGGTTTAACATGTTGTTCTGTGTATGGACTTATTTGGTATCATTGCTTTTCATTTGGGGGCCGAAAGCCAAAGAAAAACAATAGGTGTTAATAGCCCTTATTTCAACATGAGAAATACACCAGCTGTATATAAGTTTGCCAAATAAAATAGAACTTGCTCAGTTAAATTTGAATTTCAGATAAACAAGGAATAATTCTTTTTAGCATGAGTATGCCCCACATTTACAGGACTTGCAAAAGGTGGTGTCTGAGCATTTTTAGTGACACATTGAATATATTGTTATCAAAGTGTAGAGGCTGAGGAGTCCAGATGATAGAACATTGAATATATTGTTATCAAAGTGTAGAGGCTGAGGAGTCCAGGTGATAGAGTTTGGTGTCATTCCCATTGTCCCCACCCTCATGGGAGAGAGGAGGGTGTGCTTCCTTCTACAAACCCCTCCTGAGAAAGGCCTGAAGAACCTGCAGCCTGGAGAGAGCAGGAGCTTTGGGGTTATGTGCCTGGTAGACTCAAATTAAAGACTGGCAGGGATCATCTGCCTGGCAGTGAGCAAGGGGGAGAGGGTGTGTTAAAAGCAAGCTGCGCCTCCCTGGAGGACAGGACAGAGAGGCCTATTTTGCATGGATCGGACACGGGTCCCCTGGCAGGGACTGGAACTGCAGGTTATTTGAGAATGAGATCCACTCAGGAGGGCCTCCTTCCAGATGAAGAGACTTTGGCAGAAAGAGACCTTCCAATTGCAGGCACTGAGGAGGTTGCCATAAGGTGCCACCCGGAGGAGAACTGAGGGAGGTCAAGGCTAATGTCCTCAAGGAAGAACTTTCTGCGGAATTTATGAAAACGTCCCAGAGCAGTTATCATCTAAAGGTCAGGGAGCACCAGCAGAGGTCATTCATTCATTCACTCATTCATTCATTCCTTATCAAAGATTTGTACTACATGCTGGGTACGCAGGGTTCTCCGTGCTTTGGATACATCAGAGAACACAGCAGACACAGATACTTGCTCTTGAGTAGCAAAGGGGTGGCAGACAGTGAACTAAACCTGATAAATACATAAACTATAGAGTATGTTAGAAAGTAACTATTGCTATGCTGTTTTCTTAGAGCAGAGGCTGGGCCTTGGGGGTGCCAGGGGAGCTGGGGTGCAGGCCTTCATTAGCGAGGTAAGTGTAGATTGGAGTGCTCAGGGCTCCTTGTGGAAGCCTGCATCATCTTATGTGATATGTCAAGTGGGCATGCATCCAGTTCATTTAAAATCACCATAAATAAATTAATGCATATGACCAGTGGTCATACATCATTCTTAAATATCCTTTCAATTGGTCGAAAGAGAGCACAGTCGTAGTAAATAGCAAAATTCCCCAGTCAGAACTGTCATTTCGTACAGAGAAACCTAAGAGAGACTCAAAGTAAAAAAAAAAAAAGCTGGGGAAAAAGTTAATGTCAAGCTTTGCTCTTTGGTTCCTCCATCTACCTGGCTCCTGGGAAAGATGGTATTAGGAGGGATACGAGATACGAGTGTACAATGAAAGAGGTTGAAATGAAAGGCCGTCTTCTATTGGAAATGGAAGAGAACTAATAGAAAGAATGACCCTGAAATGGGGGAGGGTGGCAGTAAAAAAGACCAACATTTCTAAAAGCTGGTTTGAATGAGAGTTAAACAGGAAAAAGAATATATTTAAAGTATTTAAGTAGCTTTTTAATTATTTTAATTTATCAAAATAGTGCTTCTCTGAATACAATTCTGTGCCAAGTCTGACTTCAAAGTTAGGGAGCCATCTCAGTTCATGCAGGTTACCAAAGGTCATGTTCATAGCAGGATGGCTTTGAAGGAGTTGAAGATCACCAGGGAATGTGTAAATGAAATGTGGTTATACCATCAACAACAATGGACTAAGTGTACATGTAGCAACAAGGATAGATTTTATAATATGGGGTGACATAAAAATGGAAAATGATTAATAGCATAACACCATGACAATAATTAAACACACACACATGAAGCAACTACTCTGCATTTTTTATGCTATATGATGTCTACACAGACATATTGAACGTAGACAAAAAGGCTCAATAATAATACTACTAGAGTGGTTGGCAAGGAAAGGAGGGGAATTAAGAGTGGAAATGGGGAAGGAACGGCACTGAACAGCCACTGATATTGTGCCACATCAGACCCTAGATGCCTGCAACAGATGAAAGCCTTAGGTTTCTCCCAGCCATCCTCTTAAAGTAAGTTTGCAGCTTCCCAATAATGGGGTTCTGCACTGGGCTGTAGGTACCATGGCAGGCCCCAGGCTACCATCCGGCTCCGGTCCATGGGGGGCTAGCACTAGGGAGCAACCTTTCCTCTGGGGCAGACCATCAGACCTCTCTTGCCAATGAGACTTGGGTCTTGATCCGTGTCCCACATCTTTCATCTTCTCTACAACTCACTGATGGTGTGATGATTAGCTAAAGGAGAAACTCTCTTCCTATACTTTTAGATTCTAATTGGGGAATTGTTTTGCTGAGTTTTCAGCAGTCCAGCATGGTATTAGCTTTCTTGCCAACTCATACTTGCACTTAATCCTACCAACTTCTCCTGATACCGCATGTGAAATCTAGTTAGAGATGGAAACTATATGTCTTCTGCCCACCACTGGGAGATCAAATTGCTTGCATTCAAATGCTGTGTGGCTTATATAATAGAAATTGTTTTTACCATATATTATATTTTAAATTGGTTTTCATGCTCAAGCAGTAAAGAAAGCACAGTTTAACTATTTTAGTATGGAATTCAGTTTTCCAAATGTAGTATATTTTCTTATTTCAAACTAGAATATATTTTCTTATTCAACCTAGAATTGTTTCATTCATTAAACAATATTTATTAAACATCTATCATGTGTCAGGACCTAATGTTTAAAGAGCCCTGGTTTAAAAAGTAAAAAGTCATGATTCCTACCTCCGTGAACTTCACAGTCTACCAGGGAGACTATTATAATACATTAAAGCAATTGCTATAAGTGTATAGTAGCATAAGAAAAAATGTTCCTTGCCGAATTAAAGAAAACTTTACAGAGGAAAATCTTTAACCAAGTCTTGAAAGACAGTTCAACAAGAGACACAGGGAGTGAAGAAGGGCTGTGAAAGGGTACTTGACAGACAGAATGGCTCTATTTGGGGGACAGAGCAAAGCAGGAATGAGGATGTTGAGATGGAGTTCCCGTCCCTGGTTCTCAGCACAGCCTTTGCAAATCCGTTAGGTCTTCGAGGAACTTTGGTTGAGGAATCATTACAGATCATTGATTGCAGCAGATTTGCAAAAAGTTTTTGTTTGCTTCAGAAAGAACCGTGGATTTGAGAACCGGTATGCATTGCAAAAATTCCAGTTAATGTATCACAATTACAGAAACACCTGTTCTAGATATGGCGATATTTTTGTTGTTGTTGATTCGCATTCGCTAGGCTGAGTACATCAAAAGTAACTTCTTCATTTAAAAAATTAATCAATAAATGATATTCCTAGCTTCAATTCCCCCTCCAAAAGTTTAGAAAACGTTTAGGTTGAAAAAGCCATGAATTTTTGTAGTTCCAGAAAAATCTCATAGTGAGCACTGACTCACAAACGATTGCAGAAGTACCATTTCTTCAAATATTACAGTTGATCGAGTAAAATAAGGAAATTTAGTTTTGACCTGATGGATTCTAGTTTCTTGCATGGAACTAAAATTTGAACGGTTTTTATTTTAAACTCTGAGAGCACTAGTCAACTCTATTTGGTAACAATAAAAAAAAAAGCATAGTGTCTTTTTATCTGGTTTGGATCTATATAAATAGAGTCCTTGGAATGGAATGAGGCCACTTGCTGTTCAGTGATATTATCCCTTTGGTTTTAAATATTTGTCATATGTTATTTTTAATTGTGATTATTATCAATTTTTTCACAGATACCTAGAGGGTACAGGAGTGAATAATATTTGAAATTTTAAAAATGTGAATTTCTTTCTCTCCTCATTAATTCAGAGCAATTATCTCTTTGATTCAGCACTTTGCAAATGCTCTACACAGTAGCAACCTGTGTAGAGGATGATGGTGAGAAAATACGCTGGATTTCAGCTCCAAAATCCTCAGGGAACCTCAAGGCCAAGATTATGTAGCTGAAGCAAAGAGCAAGATTCAACAATTACATGTTTGTTTGTTTGTTTTTCTGGTAGTTTAGGAAGTCTAGGTGAATATTATAAACAAAACATATGCATTGACCCTCTTCTATGATTGAAACAATCCTATATCTACCAAGCCTTTATCTAACCCCTTTAAAGAAGAGGATTGACCAATGTGTTGACAACTTCTCAGCCCCCCCTACTTTTCTTTCAATGTGGAAAGCAAGCATTATAGGAACTAAATGTGCAGGCACTGGAGCCATACTACATGGATCTGAGTCTTATTTCTTCCCCTTGGTGGCTGTGTGACTTGGGGAAACCTACTTAAACTTCATATACCTCACTTTCCACATCAGCAAAATGGGAATATTAATAGTTCCTGCCTCATGGGGTGACCTACAGGATTAAATGAGTCAATAGATGCATTGCTTGCTTTCCCAAATTATTGGCCTAAAGTCACATGGCAGAGATAGTGAGTTAGTGTTCACCAAATATCCATGTACCCCTATATATCCCAGCTTCCTTTGCCATTAGATTGGGGCTGTGTGGCTAGTTCTGACCAATCACCCTGAGCATCAGTGATCTGCGTCACTTCCAGGCCAAGGTCACTTCCAGGCCAAGGATCAGTGTGCTTTCTCTGTCCCTCCTTTCCCCCACCATGGTGACTTCAGAGACCACATGTTCCTGGGTTATAGCTTGACACGGTAAAAACTTGGGTCCCTGAGTCATAACTTAAAAGAGAGACACACAGGACAGCTGCCCCATCTGCAGTAAATTTTGCATGAATGAGAAATAGACCTTATATTACAATGAGCCAATGAGTTCTGTTGCCATAACATAGCCTAACATTACCCTATTACAAGTCATAAGTAGCTTAATTTTAATTTAAATATACCTGCTTTCTCCTACCTTTGAACTTTATTTTAGACATATTTTAAGTTTTCCCAATAATTAACTTAAAACATTAAGTCATAAAATTCTTCAAGAAATAAATTTGTATATTTAACTTTTATTATATGACTTCTATGATTTTTGCATCAAATTAGGTTACTCTCTTTGATCTCTAGTGGGTATTAGGCCAATCTATGTAATTAGAGACAGAGACTTACCTGAAGAATTTCTGGTGCCAATTATCTAGAAAAGAGATGTGCTTTGCTTTCAGGAAATAGGGACTAAGAGGAGCCGGAAGGTGTGAAATTCTCTTGTTCTTGATAGTTTGTTCTTAGTAAGGGAAAGGTCAAGGTATCTAAAAGGCAGTAAAAAGTTGGGGATTGCAATGTGAGTGATCTCTGCCCTTGAAAAGAGTTCAAGTTTCTAGTAAACAAAGACCCCCACCAAAGGCTATGGCCCAATACCATGGTAGTGGAGAAGTGATTGTTTAAAAAAAAAAAAAGAAAAATAATAAAAAGAAAGATGTCTTAGTTCATTCAGGCAGGCTTCTATTACAGAACACCATAGACTGGGTGGCATATAAACAACAGAGATTTATTTCTCACAGTTCTGAAGACTGGGAGGTCCAAGATCAATGTGCTGGCAGATTTGGGGTCTGGTGAGAGTCTGTTTTCTGGTTCATAGACAGTGCCTTCTCACTGTGTCCTCACATGGTGGAAGGGTCGAGGAAGCTCTCTGGAGTATCTTTTAGAAGCAAACTGTAGTTGACCCTTGAACAATATGGGTTTGAATTGTGTAGGTTCAAATCACTTATACACAGATTTTTTTTTCAGTAAATACATACTATAGTACTATAGGATCTGCAATTGGTTGAATCCTTAGATGTGGAACTGTTGATACAGAGAGATAACTGTAAAGTTATATGAAGATTTTCAATTGCGTGGAGGGTCGATGTCCTTAACCCCAAGTTGTTCAAGCGTCAACTGTAATCCCATTCATGAGGGCTTCACCTTCATGACCAAATCACCTCTCAAAGGCCCCACCTCCTAATACTATCACATTGGGATTTAGGATCTCAACATGTGTATTTGTGGATGGGGCACAAACATTCAGGCCGTAAAAGAAGGTAAACTCAAGGCAACAAGAATGCTGTCTCTTGGTCTCCCCAGCCAACAAAATTCTCCTCCAGAATTAATCATGGAAGTGTTGCAGGAAGGGGACTCCCTTCCAGGGCCCAAGAGTGGGTTCTTGTCTAACACTTGGAAATGAATTATCCGAGGAGACACACGTGCTGATAAAGCAAGAGACTTTATTGGGAAGGGGCGCCCAGGTGGAGAGCAGCAGGGTAAGTGAACCCAGGAGAATTGCTCTGCCACGTGGCTCACAGTCTCAGGTTTTATGGTCATGGGGTAAGTTTCCGGGTTGTCTCCGGCCAGTCATCTTGTTTGGCCCGTAGTCTGACTCAGGTACCTTCCTGGTGGCGTGCGCATCTCTCAGCCAAGATGGATTCCAGCAAGAAGGACTCTGGGAGGTTGGTTGTCTCCTCCCTCTTTTGGATTCTTCTGGTTAGTTTTTGGAGGCAGCACCATGTTCCTTATCAGGACCTCCTGTTGTGAGACAATTCAGGCAAGCAGGCCTGGCCAAGGTTGGTGGTTTCAGTCAGCTGTTCCCTAACTGACTGAAGTAAATGGTTTTGTTTTTCTTAAGACAGACTCCATTTTCTTAATTATCTTGAAAAAAATTGATGACTTTTCCACTAATTCTTAAGGATTTCAATTACACTTGATTCATAATTTTATGAATGAGCACCAATTAGAATATCCCTTTGAATGTACTCCACTTCTCCTAATTTGGAGTCTTGTGTGTGTGTGTGTGTGTGTGTGTGTGTGTGTGTGTGTGTTTCACAAACATAATTTTGTATTTGTTATGTGGAGTAAAGACTGGGGAAGGGAGACATAAAAGTTAGAGACACCAGTTAAGAGGGTATTGTATTACAAGGGTACAAAATAATAGGAAAGGGCAATTACAGAGGTAATTAGGAGAGAAAGCCAATTCAGGAAATGGTCTTTCCTTCTAACTGATAGACTTCCAAGAAATGTTTGTTTGTTTGTTTTAAACATCTTTATTGGAGTGTAATTGCTTTACAATATTGTGTTAGTTTCTGCTGTATAACAAAGTGAATCAGCTATATGTATACATATATCCCCATATCCCCTCCCTCTTGCGTCTCCCTCCCACCCTCCCTATCCCACCCCTCTAGGTGGTCACAAAGCACCGAGGTGATCTCCCTGTGCTATGCAGCTGCTTCCCACTAGCTATTTTACATTTGGTAGTGTATATATATCAGTGCTACTCTCTCACTTCGTCCCAGCTTACCCTTCCCCGTCCCCGTGTCCTCAAGTAATATGGAGTCTGGAATTTGTCTCTTCTTTACCATCTTTTCCAATAGTCTTATCAATTCTCTGGACTCAGAATTCTTGCATTTTTATTCCACTAAGTTGAGGGCAAGCCCATAAAACTGTCATGTAAAACAATTCAGATCCAAGGACTGGCTTTTCTTGATTGCAGGCTTGAGTGACAAATTACAGCTGTGAAAGTGATACAGTATTTTATTTCCCATACCAAATCCTAACTCTTGAGCTCATGTAGCTGGGTGTTTCTCTAGCATTTCTCTTGATATTTGCTTCTTCTGAACTTTTATGTGGCCTTTACTGTAGAGTACCTACGAGAATGGTCTTTTAGAGTTAAAATTTTATTACTAAATTTTAAAACGTAGGTAATAAGCTTGTGTGGTTCAAAATTCAAAAAGTATAAAATAATCAGCAGTGAAAATTGTCTCTCTATTCCTATTCCATCCCCTAGTTACCCATCTCCCTCCTGGAAGCAGCATGAGACAGTATTACTGAGTTTCTTATGTATATTTAAAGATATAAAGGGTGCATATACAAGTAAAGAAGTCACACACACACATGTACACATATGCATACACACATATTCTTTGTCCCTTTTTTACACAAATGGTAGATACCACATGCCTTCTTCTGAGCTCTTATTTTCTCCTTTAACAATATATCTAGGAAATTATCCCATATCAGTACATAAAGATTTTATTTTATTTCTACTTTTTAAACCGAAGTAAAAAAATATATGATATATATATATATATATATATACACACACACTCACTATATATATATATATATATATATATATATATACACACACACACAAATATCGTAATTATACAGTTCAATGAATCTTACTGTGAATGCATATGTGTTATCAAAATTTGGATCAGGAAATAGGTTATTATAAAAACCCTGTAAGGCCCTATTAGCAGGTCTCTGAATTACTACCACCTCTTCCACCACAGTATCCGTTAGATACACTCCAAAACTGAGGGGCTTAAGACAACAGTCATTTATTGATACAATTCTGTGGGTTGTCAATTTGGGCTCAGCTCAGCTGGGAAGTTCTGTTGATCTGGATAAGGCTCAGCTAATCTCAGGGTGGGTGCTTGCTCCTGCATCAGCTTGTGACCGATAGATTGCCTGGGGGCTGGTTGACTTCTGGCTGGAGTGTCAAGGTTCTCCTCCATATAATCCCTCCAACAAGCCAACTGAGGCTTGTTCTCCTAGTGGAAGAACTGCAACAGTAGCAGGAATAGAAGTTACAAGGCTTCTTACAAGGCTTCTTCTCAGAACTGGTATATATTACTTTGTCACATTTTCTTTGTCAAAGAAAATCACAAGGCCAACCTAGTTTCAAGGGGTGAGACTCTACTTCTTTTTTTTTTTTTTTTTAGAAAGATATTCGCCATGTATTTCTTCTTTAGGTCTTTTTTTTTTTTAATTTATTTTTATATTTATTTTTGGCTGTGTTGGGTCTTTGTTTCTGTGCGAGGGCTTTCTCTAATTGCGGCAAGCGGGGGCCACTCTTCATCGCGGTGTGCCGGCCTCTCACTGTCGCGGCCTCTCTTGTTGCGGAGCACAGGCTCCAGACACGCAGGCTCAGTAATTGTGGCACACGGGCCTGGTTGCTCCGCGGCATGTGGGATCTTCCCAGACCAGGGCTCGAACCCGTGTCCCCTGCACTGGCAGGCAGATTCCCAACCACTGCGCCACCAGGGAAGCCCGAGACTCTACTTCTTAATGCAAGGGTCTTCAAAGTATTTTGGCCGTTTTTATAATCAACCAAAATCACCATTAATAGGTTTCGCCTGTTTTTGATTTTTATATAAATGAAATCATACATTATGTACTACTTTTTTGGGTTTTTTTCACTTAACATTATGTCTATTGTTGTGAATAACAGACACAACAATTTATTGCTGTGTAGTATTTTTTAAGAATATACTATAGTTTATTATACTCTTGGTGGACATTTGATGTATTTACCTATTTTAGCTATTATGAATAGTACCAATATAACATTTTTGTCCATGTCTTTTGGTGAACACATATACACATATCTGTTTGGTATGAAAATCTAGAAATGAAATTTCTAGGTAACAGTGCATATATATATTCAGCTTTAACAAATACCGCCAAATAGTTTTTCCCATGTTGTTGTAACAATTTACCCTCCCACCAGCAGTTTATGAGAATTCCAATTGATACATATTCTTGCCTAAACTTGGTTATCACTTGTTACCAGTGATTTTAATTTGAACCATTCTCAAAGGTGTGTACTGATAGCTCATTGTTGAATTTGCATTTCCTTGATGAATAATGATGTAGAGTTTCTTTTCATATGTTTATTGGCTAGTTGGATATCCTGTTTTGTGAAGTGTCTATTCAAGACCTTTGCTTATTTTTCTATTCAGTTATCTGTGTTTTAAAAAATTGATTTTTGAGTTATTTATAGATATTTGATGAGTCCTTCGACAGCTATATGTATTACAAGTATCTTCTCCCAATCTTGCCTTTTCACTCTCTTAGAAGTATCTTTTTGTAGTCAGAAGTTGTAATATTTTAAGTAATCCAATTTACCAGTCTTCTGCAGGATGGAGAGTGCTTCCTGGGTCCACCTTAAGAAATTTTTTTCTACCCTAATGTCAGGAAGATATTTTTATGTGTTATTTTCTAGAAGTTTTATTGTTTTGCCTTTCATATTTAGATCAACAATCCTCCTTCAACTGATTTTTTTGGGTATGGGCTGAGGTAGGAATAAAAGTTTTCTTTTTCTGTGTGGATATCCAGTTCACTCAGCACTGTTTATTGCAAAGACCATCTTTTCAGCCTCCCACTGCAGTTTTACCTTTGTCATAAATTGAGTGTTTGTGTAAGGTTCGTAGGTCTCTGGATCCTCTCTTCAGTTCCATTATTCTGTTAATCCTTGTACCAAATACCATGCTACCTTAATTACTACAACTTTCTAAAAAATCAAGATACCCAGGAGATTAAGTACTCCAGTTTTCTTCTTCATATTCAAAGCTGTCTCTGCTATTCTTGGCCATTGCATTTCCATATGAGCTTTACTTACACACAAGTAAAAATCCTGTTTGGGTGTTGGCTAGGATTGTGTTGACTCTTGATTATTTGGGAAGAACTGACACTTTAACAATACTGAGTCTTCAAATTCATAATTATGTTCTGTTATTTCATTTATTCAGGTTTTAAAAACTGATTCTTAATAAATTTATGTAGTTTTCATTAGATTTGTTGTTCATTAGATTTTATATATATGAATGATTGATTTTGTTATTGACTCATAACCAGTGACCTATCTGAGTTCACTTATGAATTCTAATAATTTGTCTCCATAAAGAAGACATTCTTGTCTAGTCCCACATCTTAGGGGAAGAGTTTTCAACCTTTCACGATTGAACATGGTCTATTTAACTTTGTTTTGACCCGAGGTACTCCAAACTTATTTGACTGAGGAATAAGCTATTCATATTGGGAAACACTCTTACCAATAGATAATACCTGGAATGAGTCTACAATATCTGACAACTAGAATAAAAATTCTGGTGCTCAGAGAAACACATGGCATTTAGGTTTCCACTTTTGATTCCAACATTTGACTCTCCCATTTTGAGGAAGCCATTTTATTTGCTTAATCAATTCCTCTGTATACTTCAGATCAATTCACAAAGCAAACAAAAAATGTACTTTTCTCAAGCAATGAAGCAAGATGTGTCTACTAATTAAAATGCAAAGAGTGAGTTGTATGTGGCATTGTTAATAGAGGGAGGACCCTCACACACATGGCTGTGTGCTCTGTAGTATTGTATTGTTGGTGGTTGAGAGAATTCAGCAGAAACAGTTAACAGCCGAAAGTTTTATAATTTGCCTTTTAGGGAGAAAGGTGTGAGGGTGAAATGAAAACACTGGGTATTTTCTCCCCTTGACAAAAGTTTCTTGATTGTATCTTCTTCACTCTGATCACTACTCATTAATTTTCACCAAGCACCCCATCTCCACATACATGCTTTCTCTCAAAAAATCCCGACCAAGACTCTGCCAAACTTCCCTCATCTGAATACATTACCCTTCTTACAGTTTACAGATAACTGACAAAGGCCAGGAAATAAAATGATGAATAAACAAATTGGCTGAAAAATCAGAGTTGTTGTAAAAGTGGCAGCAGTAAGATAAGCAAGCAGCAAAACACTGGTGGTGGTTAAATAATCAAACAGTAGGGTCAAAATGGCTGGGCTTAAACTGGCTTCCTTAGAACTTTCTGGCCTTGTGGACAAAACCAGATGAATGGCACTTCTTGCAGGATTTAGTCATAAGACTAAAGTCAAAGAAAGTTTTATGTGTTTCATGGATGGCTTGGTTTTGTCATGTCTTTGCATGAGTCCTATCTCCATTTTGAATAGCACTAACTGGCTTTGCATATGATGGGAGTTAAATAAATGGTGGGTCAGAGAGTCACTGGGAGAAAGATTGTCATTTCTGTGTCAGCCACTCCGCATTGGCCTCTTTGTTCTTCCTCAGATATACAAAGCACTTTCTCATCTTAGTTTGAACTTTTTGTCTCTCTGCCTAAAACAACCTTCCCCAAATACTTACAGGGTGTTTACCCCTGATTTAGTTAAGTCTCTGTTTAGAGACGTCTTCCCTAATGCCCCTTTATAACTATCTCCCAAAACTTACTATCCCACTACCCTGCCTATTCTTCTTTATGGTTCTTGATTCTTGGCATTATGTTAAATGTTTATTGATATATTTATCTGTTCACCAATATCACTTCTATGACGTCACAACTTTGTCTTGTTTGCTGCTATACCACCAACACTTAAAACAATGCCTTGCCCGTTGGTTAGGTACTTAGAAAGTATTTTCTGAATAAATGAACTAATAAACTGATAGAAAAGTTATTTAAGAAACAAAAGATAATTCATTGGCTCACTGAAATAAAAGAAATCTTGTCATATATAGATGGTAGATGATACCCTCATACAAGGTCATTGGCTCTCTCTCTGCCCCTCAGCTCGGCTTTCCTCCCTGTTGGCTTCATTCTCTAGCAGACTCTTTCCTCATCATGAACCCTGGCAACCTAAGGCTTACAGCAAACCAGGTTAAAATATCCAGAGATGAGGACATGCCTCTTTCCCAGTAGTGTCAGCAGGATTTCAGGGCTCTCCTGAGCTCAACTGAGCAACACCCCTGAACCGAACATTTTGGCCAAGGAATTGAAACATTACCATAATATTGGTAATATTACAGTAAAATTGGTACTATAACACTGGTAATTGGCCAGACTTTGGGCACTTGTTCCATCCTGGAGTTTGGGTGGTGTATGCCCACTCAAGCCACATGGACCAAGAATGAGGAAGGACAGTTCTTAAAAGAAAAATCAGGGTGCTGGTACTAGAAGATGGATAAAAGGATTACAGGAAGTCAAAAGCAACCGAGTACACTGTGTTCCCTATGATTGAATAAAGAAAGAAACACAAACAAAACCAAATCCTTGCTGCTCAATCCCCTTTTAACTTTCGGAAGTCCTCTCTGACAGGAAACTGGTACAAGTATATCAAAACTTTATTCCAAGTTGGGAGTCTTGTCTTTATGCTTTGTTAGCACCTCTAAGGTGCTAACTGAAACGATCAGGATGTAGTGAGCCTCTAAAATTTCAAATGCTGGACACATGCCTGTGAGGAAGGCACTGAACTCTTGACTACTGCCCTCAAACACATGTGGAGCCCTTCTGTGTGCCAGGAACTACTTAGGATGCTGGGAACAAACTGCACCCCTCACTCCCTGTCCCCCTTCTCTTCTTTGGTTTTCTCCAAAGCACTTCTCACTTTCTAATATATTTTATGATTTATTTATTGTCTGCATCCCTCCTCACTTCCCAGAATGTAAATTCCATTAGGGCAGAGATTTTTGTCCCTTTTGTCCACTGTTGTATCCCTAGAGCCTAGAACTGTGCCTGGCATAGAGTAAACCTTGGTAAATATTTACTGAATAAATGAATGGGGATGAGTTGAACCTCTGTGCTTTTTATTTAATACTTCTCTATATTCAATAACTTAATATTATTCCATCTCGTATATTTTGCTCATTTCTTCATAAGATTTTAATTTTTTCGCTTTCATACTCATTTCTTATAGTGTTTTTAGCTTCTCTGTTGTTCAAAAGAAAAGAGCTATTACCTAAAAATGTGTTTAGCGTCTGATATTGTTTGTAGCTAAACCAGCTTCATTAAAACACACACACACACACAGACACACACACACGCGCAACAACAAGCAATGCACTGCAGTTTTATAACAATTCTCATTGTAGTTTGTGCCAGGAAAATAACAATCCCCTGTGATCAGAGCTTTATTTTTTTTAATGCTCAGCTGTCATTAACATAAGGGTTTCCTGATTTGCTTTGTCAGTTTAGTATTAGATAAGGAAAAAGAAGAATGGGATCCAATTTTGACTTACATAAAAATTAGACATTTAAATCAAATTGAAAATTTTTTTCTTTTAGTCAGTGGCTAGTTGTGGCTTTACCAGAGATCCCAATATTCGGGCTTTGGTAGCCTAGTACAATCTGCCCGTCGTGCACGTTGTTCCCTCTACAGGCCAAAGATTAGAAGTGGAGCTCCCTTTACCTTAACCTTATTTCCTTTTCTACTCCTCCATAAGCCCCTGCACTTCCCTCCAAAACCCTGGAATACTGCCTACTTTTCAGTAAGAAAAGCTATGTAGCAATGTCCCATTTCTCTTTTTGTCATGGCTGCCAAATTAGAATTCCCATGTTGAGTTTAGAGTTAGTGAGTTTATGCATATCAATATATTCGCAATTTCCTTTTTCTCTATAATATTAATTTTATATTCCTTTTTTATTTACTTTTTTGTCAGTGATTTTGGTTATATACTAATTCAAAGCTTTTAGGGAAAGACACAAGTTATAAATAAGCCAAGTAAAATTTTAGAGTACGTGTATGGGCTGGTTGCTATAACAGCCACAAGGGGAGAGGAGGAGGATCCAAGTAAAATATAAGACCTTTGACGCTCTTGAAGAGTTTACAGTAATATTTGTTGAATGGGACAAATGTGGACCCAAGGAGCATGGATATGCTCTGGATCATTCCCTATCCTAGGATTCCAGAGGCCATGAAAGCTGTCAGCTACTCTGAAAATGAGTAATTTAAACCTTTTCAAATATGAGAAGTTACTTTTCATGTCAAAAGATGCCGTAGACTCTGTACCAGTCAGGATAGGCTAGGGAAAGTGGTAATAACAAACAACTTCGGAATGTTAGAAGCTTTAAGCCACAAAATTTCTTTCTGGATCAGCTCATCCAGAAAGACCACCCTGAATCAATGAAGGCCTCTGACCATCATAGTCACTCTGGCAGACAGGCTGACAGAGGCGCCATCATCTCTGATTACAGAAGCAGAGGGAAGAGCCGAGCTTTGGAGGGTCTCCCACTGGCCCTTAAAGCCTGGCTCAGAAGTGACAATCACTGCTTCCTTTCATTCACTAGAACTAGTCATATGGCACCACAAGATTTGCAACCCTAGTGTGGGCTCAGAAGGATGAGAGAACTTGGATATATTGGGTAAATGGCACTAATAACTACCACAGATGTGCCTGTACAACAAGGTTATCAATTTTTAATATCTGTTGCTTGTGCAAATACATAATGATAAAAAGTTGCTATGCATTTGAGTAACACTTTAAAATTAATTTGTATTATATTAATCATGTTAATATCTAAGTAAATGTAGCAAGACTGAGACATTTTTATCTTAAGAGTTAGGCTAGGAAAAAATAGAGTTAGTACCAGGATTTTTCTAGGGAGAGAATTCTCTTTGGTAAAAGAGCCGGATGATTATGTACGGGCAATGGTGGGAATGTGGAGGACAGGAGAATAGGCTGGTGTGAGAAGTTTGGAGTTTTGGGAGGCAGTACAAGAGGATGAAAAGAAGGAGGGGTATGGGAAAGGAGGTGGGGCGGGGAGGAGAGGGGAGAGAGACAGGCTAGCAAATGGGGAGAAGGATTTGTTCCCTGGAATGATGACTCTCTGCCTTTGACCTTCACCCACTCATCCACAAATGTCAACAGTTTAATAAATTCAGAAATGCATGATGTGAGTGGACTTTGGTTGTGAACACTAAAGAAAGAGATGTTTCATGCTGGATTGAAGCCTTAAACGTCTTAGACAGTAAGGATGCAGAAGAGGACTAGAGAATGTAAGCTGCTCAGAAATTTGCAGAAGTCTTAGAGAGGGCTCTAGGTGGTCTGGCCAATTTTGTGTACCTCTTGAATTCCTAGCTGACATTTTTGTTAATTAACACTATTATAGTTAATTGATATTATTTTAAAATGCACTTAATCCATTTGTACCTTGACTTATTCATTTAATAATATGTATTGAGTACAAACAAGATAATAAATAACATGATAAACAATGTTCCTGTCGCCCATGGAGGTTATTGTCACTCAGGAGAGGCAGAAATTAAATAAATACATATGGAAATAAACTTATTTATTCAGTCTACAACAATGCTCAATGGTTATAGATTTATAGACTGTAGATTATAGGGTCTGTGAGTTGAGAACCATAGTACCAGGAGTTCAGGCTATTCTTTAACGGGCTTGACATGGAAAGAACTAAATATACCTATGACAAATTTAATACTTCTCTTTTCTTAGAGTGTTCAAAGAGATTTCTTAATTTTTGATGCCATAAGTGATCCATGCTAGAAAGTTAGTGGATATAATTAAAGAGGAGAATTTACATTTGAGGAACTAAAGATAATATATCAATTAGAAAGAGGAGAAGGAGGAGATGAACAAATAATCATAAAATTGATTAGGAAGTTAATTAGATGAATATCTACCATTAAAAGTGTCATAGGGCTTCCCTGGTGGCGCAGTGGTTGAGAGTCTGCCTGCCAGTGCGGGGGACACGGGTTCGAGCCCTGGTCTGGGAAGATCCCACATGCCGCGGAGCGACTACGCCCGTGAGCCACAATTGCTGAGCCTGCGCGTCTGGAGCCTGTGCTCCACAACAAGAGAGGCCAATAGTGAGAGGCCCGCGCACCGCGATGAAGAGTGGCCCCCGCTTGCCGCAGCTGGAGAAAGCCCTCGCACAGAGACGAAGACCCAACACAGCCATAAATAAATAAATAAATAAAATTAAAAAAAAAAAAAAAAGTGTCATAACCCAGATAGTGTGGACGTTGAAGAACATATTGTTCCAAAATCATTTATCTATTCTAGGTCAAATGAAAGAATGAAAAACTTCCTAAGTTGTTTTCAGAAACTAACAAAACGTTTATATCAAAATCTGATAAAGATATGAAAACTATAGAATGAGTGCACTTATTAATGTCAATGCCAGCAATTATAAATAAAATATTTCCAAACTAAATAGAGCAGTCTATCAAAGTAATAATACACCATAGTTAGGCTTTATTCCAGAAGGAGTAGTTTAATGTTAGAATATCTATTAATTCATTTAATTAACAGATCAGAAAGAGAACAACATAAAATCATCACCATAGATGCTTTATATAAGCATTTAAAAATATTTAACATCTATCACTGATTAAAAAATTCTTAGAAAATTAAAAATAGTGGCAAACTTCTTTTACCACATAAAGAATATTTAAAATTAAGAGTAAGACAAAAATTGTTATTTCTATTATTATCGAGTACTTTTTGGGAAGTCTACCCACTGTAATAGATATGAAACAGAAATATAATTATTATAAGGAAGGATACAGAATAATCATTATTTATAGATAATGTGAACTTCTACCATGAGAATTAAAGAGATCATTCTGAACCAATATATTTAAATAATATAACAAGTGAAAAAAATAAATATAATAACTTTTCTCTGTGCCTTCAGTTGTCAGTAGAAAATATATGGGAAAAATGGCCATGTTTGAAATAGTGGAAATACAAATTACCTAGGGAAAATACTAACAAAAAATGTTTAGTATTTTTATGGGGAAAAAAACACCTGAACTGAGCCTATTTCTCTGAGGTATAAGAAGGACTTCTTGAAACACTCAGGGAAACCTGAATGTTATAAGATGGAAGATCTCTCAAATCAAGGTATAAGCTTACTGCAACACCAAATGAAAATCACTATGAGATTTTGGGGTGCGAGAGCTGGGTAAGACCAATAAAATGATTTTTAAGATAGTGTAGGGGAATAAATAAGTGCTAGCTGTCAATGGCATTTCTGGGTTAAGCACTTTTTATGCATTTGTCTCACTTGATCCTCATGAAATTTTAAGTCTAAGCTTAGGCTCGGAAAGGTTAAATAATTTTCCAAGGGTTACACAGCTGGGTGGAATGGGGACTCCAACACAGGTCTGATGGCCTTATTCCAGAAACTGAGATTTTTTAATAACCATATTATATACTGCAAGAGCAACAGCCCTTTACATTTTTCGTATTATGAATTTTGTCTAGCCTATTTGAAGAAGAAGCAGTTTGCACTAAATAGTGTTACTCACATTCCCTTTACAGACTATTCAAAAAGGGATATTCAAAATCTTTCTTTACCTACACTTAAAATAGTAGTCTTACGGAAAGCTGTTCATGATACATGGTTAAGTGAAAAAGAAAAAGCCAAACCCCAAAACACATTGCAGAGCAGAATGATACACTTTTGCACAAAAATATCCTTTTATGTTTATATATATGTGTATATGGCAGGATATTAATGCCCATCAATATATATGGCAAATATATATATATATATGGCAAAAATATATATGTATGGCAAATATATGTATGTATATATATAATATATGGCAAATACATATATTCCTTTTATATAAATGGCAGGATATTATTACCCCAAAATGTTAACAATGGCTAGCTCAGAATAATCTTTCTTCTTTCTGTCTGTATTTTCTACAGTCAGTTCTTTTAAAAGTTGTAACATTCCAATAAACAAAACAAAAAACAGAAAAGCCCCCCAAACCCCAGCTCTTTTTAAGTCGAAGAATGCAGGGAGCTAAATTTGTTCCCTAATCTAGGTTCATAATGAGCAATTATCAGTATTTTTTATCTGCAGCCTGAAAAACATTAGTAGTATTAATAAAGTTATTCTAGGCATTTTATTTGGGAAAACTATCAAGTCCAATTAGCTTGATCTTTAGCCGTTACCTAAGTGTAAGGTGAAAATAAATAACGATTTTAGTATGGTCATCAGGTGAAATTATACCGTGTGTTTATTTTAGAAATGGGTCTCGTCAACTTCCGAGGCTGTTATAACAAATCCTGTTTTTCGTGCTAACGTCAGAATTTGGTACTCTTATCCCTGGGTTTCCGTGCCCCTCCCGTTTCCCCTTTGCAATGCCCGCTGACTGGTGCACCAAGGGACGCTGGAACGCTCCACTAATAAGCAGCATTCCTTCCACAGTCATGTTCTGCTTGGTTGTTTGAGAATGTCCAATGATTCTTGTTCTCACCATGCAGCTCTACATGTTAACATGCATCTTAGCAAGACCTTAAATACTGACTTTCAGGCAGCCGCATTTCAGCTACACTCTCAGTGTTTCCTTTTTGTTTGTTAGCTATATAACCGAGCAAATGGGACTGAGGGACTCTGGCAGGGCTCCAAATCAGAGCGAAACGCATCCCGAATTGGCCCTTTGCCCAAAGGTATAATTTTCAGCTGTGAGTTGCCATTAATTTCGAAAATCACTTTTGTAGCTTCCGATTTTTCAGAGGAGTAGAAGCATTTTGTCTGCTCTCCAGGCAACCAGCGTTCACAAACAAAAACAAAATCACAGTATTTTGCTTTCTCTTTGCATCTGATTAGACTTCTTTAGCTAGAGGATTCAACATATTAAGGACATTCAAGTGTAAATGATATAACTACCTTGTGCTTGCCAGCCATAAACATCTCAATAACATGCAGATTTCTTTAGGTTATTTGATCTTGGAATAGATCCTTCTTTCAAGTTTGATACCTGAGATATTTTAAAACTAGATTTCTCCACCTTTATAAATAGTAAAAGTCCTTAGCAGTTTAAATTATGTTGGTATAAATAAATTACTCTGTGATTAAGGATATCAATTGACAATACATGTATTTAGTAAACATGAGTGCCAGTGTGTACAAAATATCCACAATACGCTAATACTACAGAGCATGGGGACTTGGCAAACAGCAAGTTGATATTTATTTCTATTGTTTTGTGAATAATGTCTTCTAATATGTCTTAAACTCCATCAGGCAAAGGATTTGTGGTCCTAATCAATAGATATCTGTCCTTCTTTGAAAAGATCATGCCTATAAGAACTTGAAGAATTTTTGTAGCTGCCATTTTGCTTTTTGTATTTATTATAAGTAAGATGTGTTATTTTTCTATTTTAACAAGTGCAGTTTACAAAGAGCAGCTTAAAAAAAATCAACTGAATTACATCAGCTAATCTTCTGTATCTTTTATCTCCCAAATTGAAAACTAAATGTACAAAAATAAAGAGAATTATATGCGACTTATCATTAGTTCTGTGACAAATACAAACCACAGTCTTTGAAATCAGACAGGCATGGTTTCTAATACTCTGGTAAAAGAATTAAACCTGTGCAGAAGACATCAGTCACTACCAACAATCTGACACTTATTCACTGTTTGAACCAAGGCATATACTCTCTGGCTTCAATTTCCTTAACTAAAAACATAAGAAATTATGCCTTTTTTTGCAAGGCTGTTGTGAGGAGTCAGGAGATAATATGTGAATAGATTTGGCACAGGACCTGACAAAATTTAAGAGTTTAATTACTGTGTGTGTATGTGTGGGCGTGTTGTTGTTGATTATGAAAGGAATATAAGCGTATTATAGAAAATTGAAAAAAAAAAAAGTAGAAAAAATCACCATTGCCACACCATCCAGTTTTTTTGCTGGACGTTTTCCCTATCATGGTTTTTGTAGTTGAGGTAATGCTCACTATAAAATTTTAGATTCTGCCTTAATTCAATGTACTTTATAACACCAACATTTTCTCATCTCGTTTCGAGCTCTTCATAAACATCAGTTTTAGTGTCTGCATAGTATTCCATCATGTTGTTTACTAACCATTTTCCTATCACTGGATAAGTTGCTTCCAATGTCTTGTATTGCGGATAGTGCCATGATAAACGCCTTTGCTTCTAACTTTTGTATTTCAGATTATTCCTTCAGAATAGATATTTATCCCATCTGTTCTTTGTTCCATGTTTCCACCTTTTCTGTCTTCATTTGATTAAAGTTCTTTTGTGATTCCATTTTATCTCCTTTATTGGCTCATTCACTATAACTCTGTTTCAGTGGTTGCTTTAGTACTGATAGCATACATATTGAACTCAGCACAGTGTACCTTGAAGTAACATTATACCACTTTATGTATAGAATAAGAACTTCACAATTGATTATATTCATCCCTCCCTCCTGCCCTGTGTGCTACTTTTGTCATTTACTTTTCTTGTACATATGTTATAAATTCCACAATACACTGTTTTTATTTTTTGTTTTAAACAATCAAGTCTTTTTTAAAGATATTTTATAAGTGACAAAATATTCTTTTATATTTAGTCACATATTTACCATTTCTGATGCTCTTTATTCCTCTGTATATCTCCAGATTTCCACCTGGTATCATTGATCATTTTCCTTCTACCTGAAAGGCTTCATTTCACTTTTCTGGTAGTGCAGATCTGCTGGAGATGATTTCTTTCAACTTTTGTGTGTCTGCAAAAATCTGTATTTTGCCATTGCTTTTGAAAGATTTTTTTTGTGTGCGGGGTATAGAATTCCAGATTGATAATTTTTTTCTTGTAGTATTAATACATTAGAAATGTTGTTCTACTCACTTCCAGCTTGCATTGTTTCTGACAAGAAGTTTCTTGTCATTCTTATCTTTGTTACTCTACATACTGTGAGCTTTTTTTCTCTGGCAACTCTTTAGGTTTCTCTTTTTCATGGGTTTTAAGCAATTTGAATATGATGTTACTTGATATAGTTTTCTTCAGGTTTCTGGGGCCTGGGATTTGTTGAGCTTGGATCTGGAGGTTTGCAGTTTTCATCAAATTTAGAAAATTTTCAGCCCTTTGTTTTCAAGTATTTTTTCTGACCCCTTATCCTATCCTCCTGAGACACCAATTACCTGTACAGCAGGATGTTTGAAGTTGTTCCACACTCACTGATTCTCTGTTCATTTCTTTTAGTCTTTGTCTATGTTTCACTCTTGGATAATTTCTATTGCTGTGTCTTCATGTTTGCTAATCTCTTTTTCTATATTATCTGAACTGCTGTTAATTTTATCCAATGGACTTTTCATCTTAGACATTGTAGTTTTCATCTCTGGAAATTCTATTTAGGTCTTTATATCTTGCATGTTTCTACTTAAAACACTCAATCTTTCTTCTACATGTGGAATATAGTTATAATAATTACTTTAATGTTATTTTCTAATTTAATCATCTGCGTCATTTCAGAATGTGTTTCTGTTGATCAATTTTCTCCTCCTTATGGGCCATATTTTCCTGCCTTTTTGCATGCCTAGTAATTTTCTATTGGATTTTGGATTGTGTATTTTACCTTGGTGTGTGTTGGATATTGTTGTGTTTCCATAAATATTCTTGAGCTTTGTTCTGGAGTGCAGTTAAGTTACTTGAAAACCATTTTATCCTTTCAAGGCTTGATTTTTAAGATTTGTTAGATGGGACTGGAGCAGCATTTAATCTAGGGCTATTTTTTCTACCACTACTGAGGCAATATCCTTTTGAGTACTTTATGCAATGCCTCATGAATTACATGGTTTTCCACTCTGGCTGGTGGGAACATGAATTAGTTCAAGCCCTGTGCCAGTTTTATTTATTTACTTATTTTTGTGCAGGAACACTTTTTTAAAAAAATTGAGTACCTATTATGTGCCAGGTCCCATGTTGTGTGTTTAATATACATTACTTCTGATTCTTGCAAAAGCTCTTTGGTGTCAGTGGTATTATGTATCCATTTTGCTGATGAAGAAACTGAGATTCAGTGAGCATAAGCAATTTGCCAAAGACCATACACAGGAAATAACAGTAGTAGGATTGAAATCCCTGTGTTAGTTTTGAGGAGTGTTCGCTCTAATGCTTTCAGATGGTTCTTCCCCCAACCTTGGGCGATTTCTTCAGACAAATGCCCAGATCAGCATGCAGCTGAAGACTTGAGGGGATCCCTCTGCAGTTCCCCAGAGCACTCTCTCTATGCAGCTCTCCTCCCCCCACTACTTGGCCCTAAGAACTCTAGCCACAGTAAGCCTCCCCAGACTCCCAGCAATGGCTCCTCAACAAATTGAGACTGTTGGCCTCTGCCTAGGTTCCCCGTGACTGCGCCATGGCTTGGAAACTTTCTTTGGACCATTAGCTGGCATAATCATATGGCTCACATAATTTGTTTCCTTCTCTTAGGAATCACTGTCCTCCCTATTGTCCAATGTCTAGAATCATAGCTTAGTATCTCTTGACCAGATATTTAGTTGTTTTAGGCATTTGTGTGTGGTGTGTGTGTGTAAATCTGGTTCCTTTTATTCCATCTTGGATGGAAAAGGAAATCCTTTCAGAATTGATTTCTAGGAATTATATATTATCTTTAGAGACAAATTACTCATCAAGAATTCTAAGTATAAGCTCTAGTTTATTTGGCTAAGAAATTAGATCTATCCAGAATCTACTAATGACAAGTTTATTCTGACTAGCAAAGCTAGATTTAGAAATAAAAGTCTGTTATATGCTATAGCATGTGTTATAGTTTCATTCTAAGTTTGTCCTTTTAACTTTATCCTCTTAAGAGATATACCCAAATCATCTACTTGGGAGGAAAGAGCATAAATTTCATACTTTTTGCCTAGCATAGTATCTGGTACCCAGTAGGTGTGCAATAAGTAATAGTGGGAGGAATGATGGATGAATAAGATTGTGAACATGCTAATAATACTACTAACTATAAGATAAAGGCACTAATGCCAGGTTTACACACATACATAGAATTCAACTAAAAGTTAATATTAGCAAATCTAAATATTTTAATGAATATTATTGGGTAGTTTTTGTTCAATGAAATATCCATTTTATTGGAAGAGGGAAATGTGTTAGGTTTAGTTGACAAAAATAGGGTATGCTGGGTCATGAATTCGGTAAAGATATTGAGAAGAATGGTTAGCTAGGGAGCCTGCTGAGTGCTTACACTCTTCAAACTATGAGATTCATGTGAGCCCATAACACAGATGAAGTTCAGACCAGTGGAGCAGATGCAGCTAATACTGAACTTTGTAGACACCACTCCCCATCACCTCAATTCTAAAATCTTGAATCATGACCATGATATTAAAATGAAAAGCCATGTACAAATAAATAGTAATTAATGATAGAAAAACACATAGTCTTACTGCTCTATCTTGGGGAGAAGTTCTGGGGAGTAGTTGGCAGTGTGGTGAAATGCAAAGGAGAAAAGACAAAGGCAAGAGCAGGAAGGATGGTCTTGGATTGCAAATAAGAGAGATGTTACTGGACAGGCAAGCACGTGAACCCACGCGTTGTACAGTATTTTGTTTCTCCCAATGATGGAATTACAGTCAGTGTTTTCATGAATTCAGGTCACACCACAGTTTTTTTGGTGGCCGTTACTGATTAATACTGTCTAATACCAGGACTGGATATTAGATTTAAGGATTAGATTTGGAGTCTAGAAATTGTGGCAGCTTGCTGTCTTGAAGGTTGGCGTCACCTTCTACTGCTACCAAGGAGGGTTAAACCCCCAAAAGTCTTGGAGGGCAAGAAAGAAGCTAATAAAAGTTTTATATATAGAATGCAATTTAAAATACTCAAATAGTATTCATATGGTGACAAGCATGACCATTGATTACTTTTAGTATAGAGACTAAATATTTTACTGTTTGATTAACATACTGGATAACACTGACATTTCTGCTGCTTTAGGTAGCATGTAACAAGAAATATTCGAAGACAATAAATATATAACTCTAGTAGAAAAAATAGAACAGACACAGAACCGAGACACGTGGCCTTAAGTCAAATACCTCGGTTAGTGTTAGTTCTGTATACATCTGTTTAAATGTAATAGAAAACAGAAAGATCATTACATATTTCAGTTAAATCAGCAGGTGCTAGTTTTGTAAACCAAATATCAAGAAAATGATTTCTTAATTTATAGGAATCAAATCCACGTGATAAATGCTCATACTATTTTAATGCATTAAGATCTGGTAAAATAAAAAGACTTCACTTAACATTATGTGGTTAAGTCATTATATGAACTATTACTTGTTCCATGCTCTCAATAAAATGCTAAAATGAAACAATAATATTACTTTCAAAAATCCAGTTTGTTAATTTCCATTTTATTTAAAACATCTACACAGCATCTGGGATTCAACCTAATGCAGTGGGCAGAATGCTTACAATGTTCGTGAAGCCTCAAGTCTGCCATGCATATTTATCTTTTTAAAAAGCGCCCCAATCTTGTTACTTTTTATGCATCAGTATATCTAATAGAGCATAGGTTGGATATACTTACAACTGATTGGATCCGTGATTGAAGTATTAGCCACAAGGAAGCTTATTTAAGTGTCAGAGAGGCTAATACACTCTGAATTGGCTTGTGGTAAAATTCTGCTAAGCATTGGATAGTATAAACCCATCCCATCAGATCTTCTTCTTCTTCTTTATTTTTTTAAAAAACATATCCATTTTAACTGAAAAGTGTTATACATGCGCTTGGTAAAAAGCATTTAATCAACATGAAATGTTCAAAGACACACCTCAAAACCAACTACCCAGAAATCACAGTGTTAATATTTGAATGTCACTCAGAATTTCTCTAAGGATACACAGAAGGATGAGTAGAAATAATTTTATAGCATTTTTGTTATCTAGCTATATAAGTGTTATATGTTATATAATTATATCATTATATGTTAATATAAGTGTTATAATATAAATGTTATAAATATCACATCTTCTTTTAAAAAGCATAAACACTCAGCAATTTGAAAGAAATTAAAACTAGTGTGTGCTTTGAGAAACTCTGACATATGTTTCTAGGTCCTTCTGATATGTGTTTTCCATCTCAGCCTAGAAAGTATGTGGACATAATTGCAGAGGCCCTGTTCCATGCTACTTCGTATTCTTGAATATACTTAAATAATTCCTTATTATTATAGATAGTCTGAGTATATTTTCCAAAACCTAAGAGCATGGCAAATAAACCTAACTTAATCAATATACCTATTTGCCTCTTGGTAAACCCTGTTTAGCAATCTTTGTGTAGTTTTCTTAAACAAGAGGTAGTCACTCATGATTTATCATAAATATTGAATTTATATTTATTACAAGGTATATAGGGAAACTTCTTAAAAATCATGAAGATAATTTTATCAGGAACCAAGAGTGATAATTATAGTAGAGGGAAAATGATAAAGGTATTCCACATTAGATTAAGAAACAATAATATATCTACGGTCGTCATTATTTTTTAAACATTCTGAAGGTTCAAGCAAATATCGCAATGCAAGAAAATAATCAGTATAAATATTGGAATATAAGAGAAACTATTATTAACAGTTATATGAGTATATGATTGTATACCTACAAAATACAAGAGCATCAGTTATAAAGCTATTAATAAAGCTAAAAGAATTTATTAAATTGCTGGACTACAAAAACACACACAAAATCAATAGCTTTCCCATTTCCTAGCTATAAGTGACAAAGTTGAAATGAAAAAATAAGATCTCATTCAGAATGACTGTAGAAACTATAAGTTACTTGGGAATACATTTAATAAGAAAAAATCTACATAAAGAGAAATATAGTGGAGTCATTAACATATGCCCATTTATCATATACAAATTAAACTTATTCCATGCTGCACATGCTTCTTTTTTTTTTTTAAGATATGTATATTTCATGCAATGGAGCCCCCAGATATAGGCCAAGTCCTATACTGGGTGTTCAACGTAAGAAACAGCAATCTGTTTCAATATTGGAGGAAAAGCTGACTGTGTTGAATTTATTGTAAGATATTACATCTGTATACTGTTTATCAGGGGCCATTTAAAGGCTTTTCAAGGATAATTTTGACTATAAGCAATTGTCACCTTGAGTGCTGGTTTTGGAAACCAACCCTTGTGTAAGATGAGCCCCCGCTCACTGTGGTATATACAAGTTTTCTGAAGGACGTAAAGTAAGACCAGAATAAATGGAGTATGAGGTTATAATAGTATTAAACATTTGGTTGTCTAATATCAAAATAAAACGTACAGAAAGGCCAAAAGAAGCAGAAAACTGTCAAACGATGCTCTCTCCTCCAACTCTTTCCTGGAGGCATCTTAAGGCCAAATGCTTAGAACTGCCAGACATCTGCCTTCCCTTGATGCTTTTCTTCCCTGGCTGAGTTAGAGAATCCCCATTATTAAGGAAACGTGGCTGCATGCAGACTTTCAAACCATTACTTACCTCTGTAAATAAGATTTCAGGTAGTAAAAGTGAAGCATACTTGATTTCCTCGAACTAGTATGTCCATTTACAATAGCAGAGGCTGGACTTCCCTGGTGGCGCAGTGGTTGAGAATCCGCCAGCCAATGCAGGGGATATGGGCTCAAGCCGGGAAGATCCCACATGCCGCGGAGCAACTAAACCCACGAGCCACAACTATGGAAGCCTGCGAGCCTAGAGCCCGCGCTCCGCAACAAGAGAAGCCACCACAATGAGAAGCCCGCGCACCGCAACGACGAAGAGTAGCCCTCGCTCGCCGCAACTAGAGAAAGCCCGCGCACAGCAACGAAGACCCAACACAGCCAAAAATATAATATAAAATATATAAATAAATTTATTTAAAAAAAAAAAAGAATAGCAGAGGCTAGGTCTGGGTTCCATGATGCTGCTAATACTTAGATGCTTTGGGTATGGGTGATGGGAAAGATCAGGAAGGTGTAAGAGCTCACGAAGACAGGATAAAATTAGAGAACTCCTAAAATGAAGTGTGAAGGAAGTCAAGTTCTCCTGAGACACTCCTCCACTGTTCTGCTTCATTTTGTGGGATGTTTGTGTATTGTACTGGGAGAGGGGTGTTACCTGACTCCCTCGGTCTAACCTCTCCCATGAGCATAACCAAAACCTCTAAAATCTGTCAACCAGCTGAATGTTACATATATAGCCTTGGGGGACCATAGCAGGGGAAGATGCAGTGGCTATGACCTGAAACAATATAATGCAAATGTTGATCTTTCCCAGATGAATATAGACATATAATGCAATTACAATCAGAATCCCAACTGCCTTTTCTGTTTGCTTGTCTCTGGACCTGGACAAGCTGTCTCTAAATATATGATAGTTGTCAAGAGAATTTTTAAAAAGAGCTAGTGAGAGGCATTTACTCTATCAGCCATAAATAGACACTAAAAATACTGCAATAAAAATCCTGTGGTACTGGAATAGAAATAATAAATTGTGAAAACATAATAGTAAAGACCTAACTGCAATCATTCAACAACAAGTAATTTACTGGGCGTGTACTATGTGCCAGAGGCTATGCTAGTCATTGGTCAAAAGCTGTGAACAATATACAGTCATTGCCCTCGTTATAGACTGAATATTTCCAAAGTATGAGAAATGTCAGGGAGAATGAAAGGTGCTATGAAACATAAAACAGAGTGATGGATACTAGTGTGGGACCAAGGAGAAGCATCCCTGAGGCTGAGATTCTGGCTGAGTCTTGAAGGATCACCACAGTTAGCCAGGTTAAGAGGGGCCGTGTCAAGAGGACATGGCTCAGGGGGGAAGCACCCCATGTGGGAGCAGTCTGGCATGTTTAAACATAGGGAAACCTTGTGACTGGTGTGTAAGAGGGCCTCAGAAAATGAGTTTAAGAGCAGATCATGCAGCTCCTAGGAGAGGCTGAGAGAACTAATTTTACCTTAAGAACAATGGAAAACCCTTGAAGGTTTTATATAAATTTCCTTGCCTTTCAACTGATGTGGATGTATACATTTCAGTGCAATATTGATTGGTAAATGACATCTCAGTATCTCTTTGATACAGGAAAACATTTGAATAGAAATATCAATAAATACTGGTTATCAAGTAGAAAAGTACTAGTATCTATATTATCAGTGAAAAATATCCCTTTTCTTTGATTTTTTTTCTTTTTCTGAGCTTACTACGTCCTCTGCTTTCTTGTCATCAGCTTTTATATGGTATATTTTGCTTATCAATTCTCCCTCATTGTGTGTGCTGTTGTTGTTTCCTTTTTTCTCTTTAGTGGTTTTTAAGGGATTGACCAAGTTTCTCTTTTTTATTTATTTCTTCAAATAGTTTTGATGCAGAGCTAGGATTAGAGAGAGCTGAGTGAGAGGCCTTGAATGTAAAATTTCAGAGGGCACCAAAAAACCCAGTAATCAAGATGAAGGATATTTTCATGCAATATATTAAAAAAATCAAAATTAATGCAAAAAGTCCATGATGAATAACATCAAAAATTTAAATAAACACAGAAATCTGCACTGCACACTTTGCCTCGTCCTAACCCCAGCCCAGGATCTAATAAAACTGGACTTACAAAGACAGCCAGCTAGCTCTTGGGCTATAGTTTGCTGATTTGATTTTAGCTTTGTAGCACATGTATGGGAATTTAGCTTTGTCTTTGAACACCCAGAATTTAACAGCGTTTGTAACACTGTCCATTCCTTAAAAAATAAAAGGACATGAATATGTTTTTATTTACCTTCTACCTGCCCTTCTCCCAATTATTTTAATAACCTAGAGTTCTAGTTTCAGTTTACTTTGACGTAATATCTTTGACTTTAAGGTTCCTTTCTAAATAACAGCATTAAACTTCACAACTCCATTAACCACAGTTGTTTAGGTTTAGTTATATATTTTAGCAGTTATATTGCTCATTTTTGTATGTTAAGTTTTCCTCTCTTGAGCCCTGCTTTCAGAGTCTTTTTTGTTGTTGCTGTCGTTGGAGTGATTGACTAAATGATTTTCCCTAGGACTTAAAAAAGATGTTTTTTCCAGAAAATGGGCATAGGTGGTACATTTTTTAAAATCTTTAAATGTCCACAAATGTTATACTTTCCCCCTCTTGTTTGCACACCAGTTTGTCTGAGTACAGAATTCTAAGAGAAAATTTCTGTTTCCTTTTAACTCTGTGAACATTTCTTCATCTTCTAGTATTTAGTCCAGTGCTCTTCTGGTTCACTTGTCATTTATTCTTGGTATTTGGAAATGTCAATATGATATGACTAATGTGTGGTTTCAATATTCCTGTCTAGGACCTTTTAGATCTGATGACTCAAGTCTTTTTTTCATCTTTCTATTTTTGGACTTTGTTTTCCCTCTCTCCACTCAAATTCAGCTTTCTAGAACTCCGCTTACATGGATTGTATAGGACCCCGTGTGTGGTTAAAGGCCTTGGAGATGTCATTCATTATGTGGGTCTCCCATGGCCATGCCTGTGCTTTCTGGCCTGGATCCACCCTGGCTATCCAGGGTTGGGCACCTGACCCCGACTGGACCAATCAACATCCTTCTCCAGGAATTTCCTTTTCAACTGGAACTAAGGGGAATGGGTTAGTTCTTCTGAGTAGTAACAGAAGAGAACTGTAAAGTTTTAGGCTTGTAACTGACTATTTTCTGCCATCAGGAACATCCTCAGTTGCAGTGAGAAAGAGGGAAATTGCAGGAAGAAAGGAAAACAGATGGTGGTATTTGGAAACTTGGTTCCTGATGTTTCACTTTTAAGTCAGGAAGCATGTCATTCATTTTAAATGACCAAATTGACACCAAAGTGGAGGGACCAAGAGAAAGGAGACAAGGAAACCAATTGAGAAAATATGTTAATAGTTTCCATGAGAGGTGATTAGAACCTTTTTTTGAGTCTTTAATTTTAGGGATGCGTTGAAAATATAACTAGGAGTTATAGTCAGTAGACCTGTTCATAGATTAGATGTGAGAGTGGTGAGAAAGGGGAGGCTAGCATGTGCTAACCTTTCTTGTTGTGTGCCCGACAGACACAAGGATGAAGTTGACACCATATGCAATAATGAAGTCGAGAGAAGGAAGCCAGATACAAAGAAGCACATACTGTATGATTCAGGTTATACAAGCACAGAGCTAGGCAAAACCAGTCTATGGTGTCTGAAACCATTTTGGTAGAAGGGTGTCTGAAACCACTTTGGCAAGATGGGCCGTGAAGCCACTTTGGGGGCCACTGGCGATGTTCTGTTTCTTGACGTAGGTGCTGGTTACACATGAGTGTTCATTTTATGAAAAATGTATGATATGGCCATGTTTCTATATGAATTTCATACTGCAACAAAAATGGTAAAAGCAAGGGTGAGGAGCATTGGGGGTAAAGAGGATGATTACTGTTTGAAATATTCTGAATTTGAGGTGTCTGTAGAGCAGTGGTTCTCAAAGCGTGGTTCCCAGGGCAACAGCAGCATCACTCAGGAACTTGCTAGGAGAGCAAATCTTTGGGCTCGATATCAGATGTCTAGGAGTCAGACCTCCTGGTGGCAGGGCCCAGAAATCTGTGTTTGAACAAGCTTCCAGGTGATGCTAACGTACACTAACACTTGAGAAAGGATATCTGGATGGATCTGTTAGGCATATAGCTAAACCTGAGTCTGAAGTTAAGTAGAAAAAGGTTTGGGCTAAAGGCACAGTTTTGCGATTGCATCATTTATTTATTTTTTAATTTTTATTTTATATTGGAGTATAGCTGATTAACAATGTTGTGTTAGTTTCAGGTATACAGCAGAGTGATTCAGTTGTACATATATACGTACGTTGCGCTGGGTCTTGGTTGTGGCACGTGGGATCTTCGTTGCCACGTGCGGATCTTCGTTGTGGCCTGCGGGATCTTCTAGTTGCAGCATGCGGGATCTAGTTCCCTGACCAGGGATCGAACCCAGGCCCCCTGCATTGTGAGCGCGGAGTCTTAACCACTGGACCACCAGGGAAGTCCCATATATGTATATTTTAAGTGATCTTTAAAGTCATAAGAAGAGATGAACCCCTTCAAGGACATTGCATACAGAAAAAAAAAAAAAAAAGACCCATAGGAAACCGCAGCACTTCAGGGGTAAATAGGAAAATAAGAAACTGCTTGAACTGACAGCATACACATGCAAATATTACCCAGCTTTAAAAGACATTGGAGATAAACATTCATATGGAAAGATTTTTGTGATGTATTTTAAGTGAAAGAAGACAGGCAATAAAAGGGCACAAAACTTAGGATCCCACTGGCATACATTGATTATCTTTGAAGTGCGCAATTAAGACTATTTTTATTTTCTTCATTTTGCCTATCTGTTCTTTCTAGTTTTTCCTAATGTGAAGATGTCTTGCCTTTTGTAAATAAGGGGAAAAAACACAATAAAATTGTTTTCAAAAGGTAAAAGATATCTTGTACACATGGAGCTAGATAAAACAGACACGAAGAAAATGCAATTTTAAGACTAGAAAAGTCTATATGAAGATGAAAATCACAATTGCAAAATTCTAAACTGTAATACAGGGAGAGAATTGGGTGCTTCAGAAAATTAAATTACGTTAGATGAGTTCAGTAAATTCTTTCTGAATGTGAAAGAAAAGAATAAGGAGCAGAACATAATGGGAGTAAGAGAAGATATATAAAGTACGGGCCCAAGAGACAGTTGTGCCCCTGCTTCCATTGCTGTTTCTCCCATAATTTTCTTTTTTTTTCTTTTTAACATCTTCATTGGAGTATAATTGCTTTACAATGGTGTGTTAGTTTCTGCTTTATAACAAAATGAATCAGCTGTACATATATCCCCATATCTCCTCCCTCTTGTGTCTCCTTCCCACCCTCCCTATCCCACCCCTCTAGGTGGTCACAAAGCACCGAGCTGATCTCCCCATGCTATGTGGCTGCTTCTTACCAGCTCTCTATTTTACATTTGGTAGTGTATATATGTCCATGCCACTCTCTCACTCCATCCCAGCTTACACTTCCCCCTCCCCGTGTCCTCAAGTCCATTCTCGACGTCTGCATCTTTATTTCTGTCCTGCCCCTAGGTTTTTCAGAACCTTTTTTTTTTTAGATTCCATATATATGTGTTAGCATACGGTATTTGTTTTTCTCTTTCTGACTTACTTCTCTCTGTATGACAGACTCTAGGTCCAACCACCTCACTACAAATAACTCAATTTCGTTTCTTTTTATGGCTAATATTCCATTGTATATATGTGTCACATCTTCTTTATCCATTCATCTGTCGATGGACACTTATGCTGCTTCCATGTTCTGGCTATTGTAAATAGAGCTGCAATGAACATTGTGGTACGTGTGTCTTTTTGAATTGTGGTTTTCTCTGGGTATATGCCCAGTAGTGGGATTGCTGGGTCATATGGTAGTTCTATTTTTAGTTTTTTAAGGAACCTCTATACTGTTCTCCATAGTGGCTATATCAGTTTACATTCCCACCAACAGTGCAAGAGGGTTCCCTTTTCTCCACACCCTCTCCAGCATTTATTGTTTCTAGATTTTTTGATGATGGCCATTCTGACTGGTGTGAGGTGATACCTCATTGTAGTTTTGATTTGCATTTCTCTAATGATTAGTGATGTTGAGCATTCTTTCATGTGTCTGTAGGCCATCTGTATATCTTCTTTGGAGAAATGTCTATTTAGGTCTTCTGCCCATTTTTGGATTGGGTTGTTTGTGTTTTTGATATTGAGCTGCATGAGCTGCTTGTAAATTTTGGAGATTAATCCTTTGTCAGTTGCTTCATTTGCAAATATTTTCTCCCATTCTGAGGGTTGTCTTTTCGTCTTGTTTATGTTTTCCTTTGCTGTGCAAAAGCTTCTAAGTTTCATTAGGTCCCATTTGTTTATTTTTGTTTTGATTTCCATTTCTCTAGGAGGTGGGTCAAAAAGGATCTTGCTGTGATTTATGTCATAGAGTGTTCTGCCTATGTATTCCTCTAAGAGTTTCATAGTGTGTGGTCTTACATTTAGGTCTCTAATCCATTTTGAGTTTTTTTTGTGTATGGTATTAGGAAGTGTTCTAATTTCATTCTTTTACATGTAGCTGTCCAGTTTTCCCAGCACCACTTATTGAAGAGGCTGTCTTTTCTCCATTGTATATTCTTGCCTCCTTTATCAAAAATAAGGTGACCATAGGTGCATAGGTTTATCTCTGGGCTTTCTATCCTGTTCCATTGATCTGTATTTCTGTTTTTGTGCCAGTACCATACTGTCTTGATTACTGTAGCTTTGTAGTATAGTCTGAAGTCCAGGAGCCTGATTCCTCCAGCTCTGTATTTCTTTCTCAAGATTGCCTTGGCTATTCGGGGTCTTCTGTATTTCCATACAAATTGTGAAATTTTTTTGTTCTAGTTCTGTGAAAAATGCCATTGGTAGTTTGATAGGAATTGCATTGAATCTGTAGATTGCTTTAGGTAGTATAGTCATTTTCACAATGTTGATTCTTCCAATCCAAGAACATGGTATATCTCTCCATCTGTTTGTATCATGTTTAATTTCTTTCATCAGTGTCTTATAGTTTTCTGCATACAGGTCTTTTGTCTCCTTAGGTAGGTTTATTCCTGGGTATTTTATTCTTTTTGTTGCAATGGTAAATGGGAGTGTTTCCTTAATTTCTCTTTCAGATTTTTCATCATTAGTGTATAGAAATGCAAGAGATTTCTGTGCATTAATTTTGTATCCTGCCACTTTACCAAATTCATTGATTAGTTCTAGTAGTTTTCTGGTAGCATATTTAGGATTCTCTATAGTATCATGGTATCTGCAAACAGTGACAACTTTACTTCTTCTTTTCTCATTTGGATTCCTTTTATTTCTTTTTCATCTCTGATTGCTGTGGCTAAAACTTCCAAAACTATGTTGAGTAATAGTGGTGAGAGTGGACACCCTTGTCTTGTTCCTGATCTTAGAGGGAATGGTTTCAGTTTTTCACCATTGAGAATGATGTTGGCTGTGGGTTTGTCATATATGGCCTTTATTATGTTGAACTAAGTTCCCACCTTGCCTACTTTCTGGAGGGTTTTTATCATAAATGGGTGTTGAATTTTATCAAAAGCTTTTTCTACGTCTATTGATATGATGATATGGTTTTTCTCCTTCAATTTGTTAATATGGTGTATCACATTGATTGATTTTCATATATTGAAGAATCCTTGCATTCCTGGGATAAACCCCACTTGATCATGGTGTGTGGTCCTTTTAATGTGCTGTTGAATTCTGTTTGCTAGTATTTTGTTGAGAATTTTTGCATCTATGTTCATCAGTGATATTGGCCTGTAGTTTTCTTTCTTTGTGACATCTTTGTCTGGTTTTGGTATCAGGTGGCTTCGTAGAATGAGTTCGCGAGTGTTCTTCCCTCTGCTATATTGTGGAAGAGTTTGAGAAGGATAGGTGTTAGCTCTTCTCTAAATGTTTGATAGAATTCACCTGTGAAGCCATCTGGTCCTGGGCTTTTGTTTGTTGGAAGATTTTTAATCGTAGTCTCAATTTCAGTGCTTGTCTTCCACAATTTTCTACACAGTAGCTAGAGCGATCTATTCATAGTATAAATCAGACCAGTTCACCGCCCTCTTAAATCCCCTCAGAGGCTTTCCATTGCATTTCAGTTGAAATACAACATTCTTGACTGGCTACAGAATTGTCCACTGTCCTCTCTAGCCATCTTCTATCTTCATGCTCCCAACACTCCAGTTACACTGACCTTCTTTCTGTTCTTTTTGGACCAAGTTCTTTCTCATCTCAAGGCCTTTGGGGATGCTGCTGCCCTCACTAGAAATATTCTCCTTTCCGTTATTCTTCAGGTCACAGCCTAAATCAAACATCCTCAGTGAAGCAGTCCTGCCATGCTGTACTTCTCCCTCATGGTATCCATCATAATACATAGATATAACTTATTTGTACATCTTCCAGTATAGTATAAACTTAGTGAGGGCAGGGTCCACGTCTAATTTATTCACCTCTGTTAGGCTGCATGTAACAGGGTCTCTAGCACCCAGGAGGTGCTCAATAAATAATTGTTAATGAATGATGGTTGCAGATGTTCTCTCATTGGTGTGTTTTCATGGCCGTTTAAAAGAGAAGTTTGAAAATGGATTCCCCTGCATCTATGCTTATGCCACCCTCTTACACGGACGTTGGCAGATGTGAGGCTTTAATTGCAGCTCCTCCTATTATATAAACCAATTTCTAGAAGTAAGCTAACTAAATTTTAGAAGGTGTGTTGTCCATTTGGAGTTTCCTTGTGTGGTGTTCGGATGGCCTGGAAGAATGAAAATGGCATCAAAATCTGCCTAGTATAATCTCAGTGAGTAGTTTATGCATCAACAGACTCTAGTTCAATAAATGGCAGGGGCTACCTTTTAATTATGTTGTTTTCATTCTGTCATCTAAAACAGTGCTGCACAAATTGTAGGTGTCTTATACATGCTTATTGATTTAATCATAAGTCAACAGACCTGTTTTCTTGCAGAATGATAGCTTAACATTTCTTAATTCTTAGTGATCATTTCCTACTGCCAAATGGACCTCCCTTTCCTACTAAACTGATTAACTCCTGAAATAGTAAGAGCTAACTCCTTGTTGAAAACAATAATTGAAATCATGATGTTTCAAAATGTCTCTAGCAATGTTATGTGTTTAGCTTCTTTTATTCTCATAATATTTGTGTTAGTTATCTATTGCTGCATACCGAATTGCCACCAAATTTAGCAGCTTAAAACAACAAACTTGTACCATATCACAGTTTCTATAAGTCAGGAATCCAGAACAGCTCAGCTAGTCCCTCTGGCTCAGAGTCTTCTGAGACTTGACTTAGGGAAGATCCTCTTCCAAGTTCACTCATGGCTATTGGCAGACCTCAGATCCTCCTTGGCTGTTGGCTAGAGGCATCACTTCCTTGCCAATGGCACCCCCGCTCCTCTCCCCACCCCTGCCCCCACATAGGGCAGCTCACAATATGGCAGCTGGCTTTTCCCAGTGGGAGGGAGGAGAGAGAGAATGAGAGAGAGACCAAGAGAGAGAAACAAGAGAGGGCAAGTCAAAAGCCACAGTCTTTATGTTATCTAATCTCAGAAGTGATATGCTACCACTTTTGCCCTATTCTGTTCATTAGTCACTAGGTCCAGCCCACACTCAAGGGGAAGGGAACACAAGGGCGCAGATACCAGGAGGCGAGGATCTTTGGGGCTTTCTCAGGAGTTGCCTAGCACAGCATTTTCTCTTATTACTTAATACCAGAAATCTTTCTTATTATCTTGTGGGAAATTGCAACCATATAATAAGCAATCATATATCCAGCACCTAACTTTAACAATTGTTAACATTTTGCCATATTTGCTTCATTAATTTTCTTATTTCCATTTAAGTGCTTTTATGTTAGTTATGGACATCATGACATTTCACCTAGAAAAACTTCAGCAGACATCCATGGAAAAGGAGTCCATGTTCCTACATAATCACAAAACCATGATCACATTTGACAAAATTATCAATAATTCCCTAATATTGTGCAATAATCAGCCCATTTTCAAATTTTCCAAATTGTTCCCCAAATGTCTTTTACAGCTGGGGTGTCCAAATCAAGTTTTTGTGACCCTTAATTTTCTTTGAACTGAGAAGATCCTTGGTCCATAGTTCTGTATTAACTTGTTTTTCTATGCTAAATTATTGTTACACATTTGTTCCTCAACAAGAAACAGTTTGAAAGAATTCAAATGGAAGATAATTCAACAATTCCTAAGTATGCCATTTAAATTATAGATTTTAATCAAACTCTTCTAACTCATACATATTATGAGATTTAAATATTTCTGATCTCAACCACTTTCAGAGTAGCAGGAGACTGCTTTTTTATTTCCCAAATTACATGCTGTTGTTTTAGTTCTTTCTTTGTATTAGTCACATGAATTATTATTATTATTATTTTAATTTTTAAAATCTTAGACATTCTAAATTATTATCAAATTCACATTAATATATTAAAGTTGAAAAATATTTGATCATCTCAATAAAAGGAGGAAAAGCAATAACGTTGATAAATACATTTTTATTATTAAAAGCCCATACAAACCAGGAAAGTCTTTAGAAACCTATGAAGAATATCTATCCCAAACCTCAGTCAACATTGTTTTTTATAGAAAAATTTTGAAAGAGGTCTCTCTATAGCAAGAAAAGACAAAAATATCCATTCTCACGGTTTTTATTCTACATTGGTTTGGAAATTCTAGTTGGTGGAATAACACAAGGAAAAAAAATTAAAGTTATAAAAATAAGAAAAGAAGAAACAGAACTATCACCATTTGTGGACAATAGAACTATTTCTAGAAAACCCAAAATAATCTACAAATTATTAGAAATAATAAGAAAATCTATTAACGTGTTTGTATTTAAGGTCAATATACAAAAATAATAAATGCCAACCACAGTTAGAAAATGCAAATAAAGAAAAAAAAACCTTTTTATTTACAATAACAACAACAAACTGTAAAGAACATAAGAATAAATCTAACAAAACGTGCAGACTTGTATGGAGAAAATTAGAAAACTTTGTTAAAATGCACTAAAGCAGCCTAATAAGTGGTGAGGTAGTGCATGTTCATAGATAGGATAACCCAATATTGTAAAGATGTTAATTCTCTCCAAATAAATTCAATGAATTTCCAATCAAACTCTTAATAGTGTTTTCCATGGAACCTGAGAAGTTGGTTCTAAAATTTGTATGTAAGACCATGGAGTCAAGAAAAGTCAAAGTATACAGAGGAAGAGACGGATGGAAGAACTTGCTGTACTTGGTGTCAAGGCTTGTTATAAAACTTTGTGATTAAGTCAGTATAGTATCGATGCAGGAATAGAGAAACTGACCAACAGAACAGAAGAGGGAGCCCGGAAATAGACCTACATATATATGGAATGTTTATACGTGACAGAGGAGTGTTTTAGATTGATGGGGGAAAGAATAGAGAATTCCAAAAATAGGTAGAACTAGTGGTTTTTAATACAGAAAAAAATAATGAAGTTTAACCCTACCTTACACCATGTACAAAACCCAATTACTGAATTTATATATGAAAGACACAACAATAAAAGTTTTAGAAGAAAATACCTAATATTATCTTTTTGACCTCAGGTTAGGGAAAAAGTCTTTTTGACTTTTTTAGATGAAGCACAAAAATAGTGTCGATATTAAAGTGTAAAATTAACTCATTAACGCTATAAAGAAAATGAAAGGCAAGTCACAAATTCAAAGATATGTAACATTTAATTAGCAAAGTAATGTTATATATGTGTGCATGTATTTCTACAAATCACAGAGAAAAAAATGGAACAAAAGACATAAAAAACATTTATTTTAGTTTTATCTTTGACAAAGATTTTAGAAATTAATAGATAAAATTCCTATTGCTTCAAACCTTATACTTTGACCCATCTCTAATAAACTAATTATTAGAATTCACATTAAAATTTGTAACACAAATTTAAGCTCTAGATGGTTTGAAAATAACTTTTTTTATTGTTGTAAAATATACATAACAAAAAAAATATACATAACATATCATTTACCATCTTAAAGTGTATAATTCAGTGCCACTGAGTATGGTAGTCATTACCACTATCTATTTCTAGAATTTTTCATCATCCCAAACAGAAACTCTGTGCCCATTAAGCAATAGTTCCCCATTCCCACTCTCTCCAGCCCCTGATAACCCCTATTCTATATTCTCTCTCTATGAATTTGCCTATTCTAGATATCTCATATTAGTGGTATCATACATTTGTCCTTTTGTGCCTGGTTTGTTTTACCTAGTATAATATATTCAAGGTTCATCCATGTTGTAGCATGTGTCAGAATTTCATTCCTTTTTATGGCTGAGTAATATTCCATTGTATGTATATACTACATTACACTTATTCATTCATCTGTTGATGGACATTTGGGTTGTTTCCACCTTTTGGCTATTACAAATAATGCTGCTATGAGCTTTGGTGTACAAGTACCTGAATCCCTGTTTACAGTTCTTTGGTGTATATACCTAGGAGTGGAATTGGTGGGTCATATGATAATTTTATGTTTAACTTTTTGAGGAACTGCCGAACTGTTTTCCATAAAGCCTGCACATTCCCATCAGCAATGCACTAAGGTTCCAACTGGGAACATCTTTATGTGTCACCCTATCTGATTTTGAAACAAAAACAAAACATGCCGAGATTAATTCACCTAGAGGTGAAAAGCAATAGTTAAATAGCAAACCTATGTGATATTAAAACCTGAGATTTGTGGATTTCTTCTTGTTTGGCGGACTTTTCAGGAATCCGCAAGTGTTGTTGAAACAAGCTTCTTTGTCAGCAGGTAATGTGAAAATTGAATTTGTTGTTGGTGATAAAGTTCACGTCTGCTTTCTTTGGGGGGACATTGATCTGGGAATATAGTTTACTGTAACCTGAAGTTCACGTCAACTTTCTTTGGGGGGACATTGATCTGGGAATATAGTTTACTGTAACCTGGTGATTTCAGTAATGCAAATGCAACAAAATGTTACTTAAAAACAAAACATAAATTCAATCGGGGGTGGCAAGGCAATTAAGGGGAGCTCTCTCCATTTTGTTGTCCTTCTGGGGCATTATGGCAGCTGCAGCCAATATTGAACAGAGAGCTGCAGCTGTTTACCGATGCATTAGGAAGAAGAGATTTTGGAACTCAGTTGCAGAATTTCTCCTGTGCAAAAGAAAGGCCAAAATTGTCGGAGAAGGGGGATATCTAAGGGATATAAGTAAATTTAATTTTCAGCAAGAGCCCGAGGTGCTAATACTGAGCATTACAATTGCAATGAATCAAATTCTTGGTTTTGAGTGGTCACAAGAAAGGTGATCTAAGTTCAGAACAGTCCAGTCATGTCTTTATTTCCCAGTATATCCATTACTCTTACATAGGCCCACAAAAGCAGTGTGTACCAATGCATCTTTCATTTAGGGTATTAATATAGTTCCTACATGTTAAAGAACTGTTAGTGTTCCAATTATCCATGAATTGCAAGGCTGTCCATTTCCACCATGATAAATTCAATGTTTATAGGTAGGTGCTAAAACATCAAGTCTTCTGATATTTGATTATCCGTAACATAGAGCTTTGATAATAAAAAGATTTCTGTTGAAAATGGTATAACTTCAAATTGGAATGATGAGACTTAAAGGGGAACATTTATAAACCTGGGGCTCTTGGTTTTGACTTGTGACTAGATGCTTAACAGGTGGTCTGCCACTTGCCTTGTGACTCTGATGACATCATCTCTTTGCCAAGATGTCAAAGCTGAACACACACCCAACAGAACAGGAGCTACCTCTGTAATTCAACAAATTATATTTATCGTCTCATCTGACTATACCCAGTTGCCCAGGAGTATGACTTTTGGTCATTATTCTTCACCATATATGTGGTTGTCATGTAAAAAAGCCAAACAAAACAGTCACAAAATCAATTTGTTTCCAGGGAAGAAAGGGGGCTTCAAGGCATGGAGGAGGACCCTAATCCCTTTGGGAAAAAAGCAGAAAGGTCAATTTGGTTTATTAAAGAGCTGATCCTTTTAGGTTCAGGATATAATATACTTCCTTTAATGCCATCTAATAGGAAATCAGAAACAGTCCAAAAGCATACTATTCCCTGAGGAAGAGTCAACACAAAATTAGTACCACCAGGCCAACTCCAGCGCCTTCTGCGGCCTTAAGCACAGAATCCTGCAATGCAAATGTCATTTCAGCTTCTTGGAATCAAATTTAAGGCCTGGTGTATAGAGGTGTTCTGGTAGGCACACACATATATATATATATATATATATATATATATATATATATATAAAGGAAGGGCAAGTAAATTGTACTTTAGAATGATCTGGCAGATTTGTGCTGTAGCTTAAAAAAAGAAATATATTTTTCCCATAAACGACACATTAATGAACACACACTAATTGGGTACTTACTATTGCTCAGCACTCATAAGGGTAGATTATGTGAGCAGATTCTTCAAAGGAGAAAGAGAGGGGGCTCCTGGACCCTGAGAGGGTCCCAGGATCAAGGTGAGCCAGAAAGGGGCTTACCTAAGGTAGGGCACCTGGTCAGAATTAAGGTCCAAGAGGTCAAGCATTCGTCAGAGAAGTCTGTGGTTAGAATCAAACCTCAAGGGCACAGAAAGAAGGGACAATGATTTGAATTGGATGATAAAGTGTTGGTGAAGAATCAGAGTACTTGTGGCCCCCTTGCCTGGTATCTGCTGTTCAGTAAGAAAGCAGGTACAATGGCTTCAAGGCACCACGAGTGCGTGCCAATGGGGATGGGTACAGATACATGCAACATGCAGTTCTTCTTCTCAAAGGACTCCCAGTGTAGCTGGGCTGACTCGATCACATGTGAAGCAACCAGAGAACAATTCAAAATAGCAAATGATGAAGGACTAAATAGTGGGTTGCGGACTGACTGTGTGAGATTCAGAGAGAATAGTCAGAGAAATCCTCACAGAGAGGGGAGATCAAGCAGGCTTCAATAAGCTTAGGGGAAGGGAGAGGGATTGGGGACATCCCAGGCAGAGGTACAGCATGTACAAAGGCTCTGAGGTTGAAGGAACATGGCAGCTGCATAGATCATGGGAGATTAACCCACAACAAACATGGCACTGCACAGACCACAGGAATCTGGCCCCAGTGGAGCAAATGGTGCACTGTGAGAGCCAGTGGAAACTGGGTCTGGCTGGAGAAGCTTGAGGGCCAGTAAAGGTTTGGATGAAGTAGGAAAGAGAGAGCCCTGAAGGCAATGTGAAGAGAAGACTAGTCAGGAGGGGAATAGGGAAAAGTGGGAGAAAGAAGAGACAGAGTCTGAGGAAACCACATGGCAGCCAGCTGATGAAGTGGTCCAGCCACAGTGCCTAGTTTAGAACCCAGAAATAGGACAGGGGAGGAAATGATAAATGTCAGGACATTTTAGAAGGAAAATCAACAGGGTTTGTATTTTGACAGTATATGAAGTTTAAAGAAGAGAAGAGGAAAAGTTCAGAATTTCACATCTGAGTGAAAGTAAGGTTGGAGAAAGGAAACTTTCCATGTGAACTTGGTTGTGGAAAAATGACTATGCATGTAATATCGAGCATACTGATGTTAAAATCACATCTAAACATCCAAATGGAAATGTCCAGTAAGCAGGTAGAAAGATGGAAATAAAGCTAAGATAATAACATAGGACAGGAAATACAATTTGATCATACGCAAGGTAATTCTCAGTGAGCTGTATGTTCATTTATTATGATCCTGAGAGGAACTATTTTCTGTATTCCATATGGGATATGAATTTATGTCCTGGAATTAACTGAGTACAATTTTCCCTTTATTAGAAGAAGTAGTAACGTAAAGCAATCTTCTTGGTACCAGAATGGAGAGGAGAGAAGTCTACATACAATCTAGAGATCTAACAGTCGACTTGGGTCAGCATTTTCTTTGAGTGTTGAGACTCCTTAACCATGATTTGAAGGCAAAAAGGAAACCCATCAGAATGTTCATCAACATTTTAAAGATTCTAGTGGAAAACTCAACATAAGAGCCAGAAGTAATTCTTTCCCACTGAAGCCCAGCCTCTTGGTCTAAGTATCACTTCCTTACTGAATAGAACTTCTTTCATGGAAACAGGATGCTTTGTTTCCTTAGTGTGATGTTCTCATCAGAGAAATCTGTTGTTTAGTGTATACAGCTTGATTTGGTGGAATGGTATCTCTGTGTGGTGTTATGTAAATAGAGTTATAGCCCATCCTTCTGATAGTAACTTAGGCTATAATTAGGATGTATGTGTAATGATGCTGTGTGTGTGTTTGAGAGGGTGTGTGTGTGTGTGTGTGTGTGTGTACGGACACATGTGCGTGCTGAGAGCAGGGGGTAGAGAGATGTGTAAGCAAGTCCGTGTTAAAGTTCTTCATGTACAGAAAGTCGCCAATTCACAAAGGACTTTGATTACCTCTATCCATTATACACACACAGTGAGTGAGCGTGCCACTCACCATCTGTCATCTATTTCATTTGCATCACCAGCACCTGGCCTGTTTATCTGCTACATTCGTTTCTTCGCCGAATTCTTATGCTGCTTTAATAAAATATAGAAATGTTATTGTTAAAAACCAATTAATTTACAATCCTCTACAGAGATAGTATTACTTATAATTCAATTTGGCTTCTAATGATCTGCTTTCTTGCAAAATGACTTAATTCTTGTGTCAAAGATTAGTTATTAGATATTACCCTGCTGTACGAGTCATGTACTGCTGAGGTAGGCAGAGCAGCTTGGAATGTCCCTGGCCATTAATCAGAAGTCTGAAACATGTTCTTGTTTAACTCCTTTAAGAACCTGGCTGCAGACATCATGCCCTTAACTCTTTCCCCGACCAAATGCTCAGATAGCATGCTTCCTACATTAGGTTAGGTCTGGTGCATGGAGATCTGGAATTTCCAATGAAAGATTTTGGTCATTAGGAGCTTGAATAAACATATATAACTTGAAATTCCCTCCAGTGCCATGTATCCACATACATTTTTATTTGTCTATTTCATACAGAGTTTCCTTTCCTATCCAGCCATGTTACGAATGAGGTATGAAAAGATTGTCTCCTCTCCTAAACCCTGACTTTGAAGTGAACGTGGTTGTGTCTCTCACACAGCGACGGTGCTGGGTGTCGTTTGCCTTATTATTACAGTGTTACCCACACCCATCATGCAGGCCAACCTGCTCACATAGGGCAGTCTGGCAGCTCTCAGCCACCTCGTCCACACATTTCAAGAACGGACTCACTAAGCATATGGCTGTCGCCAGCACATTCTAGAAACATCAGCTTGGCCCAGAGGTATCTGAGAGAAAATTTATTCTTACAGATTAAAAATCCTTATATGCCTTCAAAAATTTTTTTTCAGTATAATATTCTCAAGCTGCCCATGTCTTTGTTTTTTAAACCTTCTGATGTCACCCAGAATTTAGTGTGGAAACTATTGTTTCCTTTCTTGATTTACTTTTGATTATAACACATGGCAAATGACATATCCTAACAGTGGAAAATATATATGTATATATATAGGTATATTTTTTGTATTTTATTTTCCATAGGTACAAAATATAAATATGCTTACATTTAAAATTATGGCTATAAAGACTAGGACCTGTCCTGAGAAACCAAATGAATTGCTATGAAAAAAATGAAACCACAAAAGTAATTGCTGGGGATTACTAATAACTGAGTCAGGATACTTCTCAAACCTTGAAATAATTCAATTAGCTGAATCTGAAGGGGCCAGAGAATTCAATAATACAGACCGAAAGGAGAATATCATTTTGATGTAAAAGGGAGAAAAAATCTTTTTCGTGGTCTCAATTAACTAAAAGGCCAGCATTCTACATTTACAAAAATCTATTTTTTCAATGATGCACTTGTTCTGCTGATACGTTTTAGTTTTATAAAATGCATTTGCTGCCAGCTCTGGAACATATGCACATATGAAAACTACAGGGGGGCTACAAAGGTAGCGACACTTTAGTTTGACTTCTTCTCTGGATGGTGCCACATGCAAGGCATGAGGTGCTCATTATTTTACAAAAGCAGAGAAACCAGCTTTGCGATCGGGGCAGGCAAAACTTGAACAACTGTCTTAGAAGAAACATTTTCTTTTTTGTACATTTATAATATCAAGGGAACTGTGCCCAGCTCCACACACTTTGTCTTACACAATAGGCTTTCTACAAACAATCAAACTCATTGGTAAATTCCAAAAGATCATCTGATTTCAGCTATATGCCTCATCCTGAATGCTACTCTCTGAATGCTCAGTCCATTATACATGTTATTTTAAATAGCTTTTCCTGCCTGTTCATGCACATTTTTATAGTCTTTTGCTAGTAAAATTAAACAGGAAAGATGGTATTTAATATGAGCTTGTCTTCAAACTTGGAAGATTTAGAAATTAGGTCTGAGGGGGCCAAAGGGAGAAAACTACAGGAATGAAGATGGACAAATGGTCTCCAAATCTGTTCCCTGGTGACTTTGGCTCAGGTTGATATGATTTATAAACTTCTTTTGGAATAACAAATACTTCATGTCCCTGAATCATTGCTCTATATGCAAAGTAGGGATGGGAACCAAATGCCAAAATATGTCCCCCAAAAGAAAAATTCCCAAATAACCCTATTCTCCAAAGCTTATTCTTCAGTTTCAGACAATACATCATCAACCTCAGAAAGAGGAGCTGAGCCAAGCAAGCTGCAATCTAATATGGAAATGTGTCCTGGCCATGGTACTGTGTCATTCTTCTGAATGGGATCACCTGCACCCATCTCTCCTAGGAGAAAATTTCAAACAGAGTTAGCTCCTTAAACCTTCTAATTAAAATGAGAAATCCCCAGGCTTCCATGACTCAGCCTCAGAAAAAGATTATTAGGAATTTAATAGGGAAAATATAGCAGCTCAGACCATCTGTGACCCAGTGCTCTGTGAGAATTTAAAGAAAACTGGAGGGAGGCAGCGCACACGCCAATGTACTCTTGAGGAGTACTTTGTAGGAGCTGCAATAAATCAACATCGTTAGAGTACAGCCTTTTTCAGATTTAATTACTGTTACATAATTATTAGCAAAGCATTCTCCTCTGAAACTGTAAAACTCATTACATCAAAACTCCCCAAGCTCCTGATGGAATTTATGAACTAGTTACTTTCTTTCTAGCCCTGGGAAAATAGTGGAAGAGAGTCCAAATTTGTCTCCGGCTTTTTAGAGGCAGAGGGAGATTTCTTCCGCCTGTTTTGTGTCATTTTAATAGGTTTCTGAACTGGCTTTCTATGCATCATTCTCTTAGACATCTATTGTATATTCTCACCTAAATATCTGTTTAAACGAGTTCCATTCCACTGGTAAAAGGTACTAAGCAAGTAAATTTCAAAGTATGAGGACAAGGAGCTGGCTGATTTTCAAAAGAGTGAAAGATAAATAATTTTTGAGTGTCTGATTTTTTTTTTTGATGGTTCACGAAGAGTCAGAAAAATCACTGCAAGTCACAGGGCTTGTGTTGGAAGGTCCAGTGTCAACATGGGAGTGATCTGCATGCAATGGTTCACTGGGTTTGGCTGGGCATCTCTTCCCAATACCATATGCAAGGGCATTGCTCAGATAGCTTGAAATCGGCCACGGTAGGGGTATTTACGATACAAAATTGGCAGATGCTACCATCTAGGCTTGTTCCTGCAGAGCCTGTTGTTAAACACTTACCAGCACAGCACTGTTACCGTGTTCACCAATGACACAAGTGTAAATGACATCTCTATTGTCTACACAGCTCTATCCTAGGATAAATGTCCCTCACCAAAACACTGTTTCAATCTAACTTTAAAAAAATTTGTTTATTTTAAAGTCTGGCTTGGGTAGGATGTTTGTTCCCGGAAGCAGGAATACCATACAGTGGGATTCCTTTAGAAGACAGGTAGATGCCCTCGCCCGTGGCTAATTAGCTTCTTACTCTAGCCGTTACTGAGCTCAAGATCGGGACATTCCTTCCAACGTGGGTCAGGCAGCCTCCCCGGATCCTTAGCCCCTTGCCTGCAGAGAACTGCGGCTGCTAGAGAAGGGTTTGTTCTTGCTCCTACACTCAGAATATCCAGCCAGATGTTGTTTCTGTAGGCTCTCCTGGGATTAGCTCTTATCACAGTGAGAGGAAGATAAAGGCAGCTGAGGCTTAACCAGTCAGCTGCCTTGGACCTACTCCCTCTGTTGCCTGACTCTTCGCCAGCCCTGGGACAACCTTAGTTTCTCCCTGGCGATCTCCTAATCCCCACTTTCTGCAGGATCTCCCACCACTCCTGTTGCTCATAACTACCTGGTAGCCAAACTAAATGACTCCCTGCCCCGAACATGTCCCATGCTCTTCTACGCTATTTTTTTTCCTAATAGAAGAGGTGACTAACACCCCTTGAACATTGTTCTAGAGTTCTGTTTTCACGTTCAGTGTGTACATTCTACACTTCAGATCATCTACTGATTTTTTCTTAGCAATCTGCTTTAACTGATAAGAGCTCTCACTGCTTTTTTTTTTTTTTTTATAGCAGCCTACTATTTCTTTTTAAATTTATAAATGTGATAGCTTTACAAATCTCTTGGAGAATAACGTACTTAAAATTTTCTTTTGTTTTCAGCATTGATTCTGTGTTCTCTGGATATAGTTCTTTTGTTTGCTAAATACTGTGTCTATTGCATGCTGGAGTTTTTCTTGGATGTTTGGTGATTCTTTGTGGTCTGTTCATATTATAGATGAGGATCTAATTTAAACAATGTTATTAGGAAGCGTTATTTCCTCTGCTCAGCTGAAACTTCCTATCTGCCCATGAATTTGTGTTCTGATTTGGAAAGCCCTACTTCTGCTGGCTGGAGGGAGGAAGAAGACATATAGGGCAGGTCAGGCTTTCTTTTCAGGTCTATGGGTGGTTTTTCTTCTGGGTTATGAAGACCAATTTCTTAGTGACCATACATTTGTTAGAATGCTGTGTGCTTCTAGAGCCCCATACCAATTGTTAAGTCTCTCTTATCAGAATTCTGAAGTCACAGAGGACTCAGAATTTCATCCATAGCCAAATGCCAAATCCAGAAGCATGAGATTATGGAATTGCCCCAACTTTTTATTGCCACTTAATTCATTAACTAGCCAGTCTCTCTTGTCTTCCTTCTAGCCTCCGCTGCTTCTGGGTTTGGAATTATTAGAGTTTCTGTTGGGGAAACTCACCTGGACACAGAGAATTCTCTTTCATTTGAAGTGGTTGTAGCTTTTTCAGTTGCATTTTCCCTTTTTCTGTTACATATTAGAGAAAATTTTCTTTGCTCTGATCTTTTGGTACTATACTGTCCAGCTTTTGAGTGTTGCTGTGTATTTAATTTTTTATCTTCTTCCTGCAGTTTAAGGGAATTTGGGGAGAGAGTGGTCATATGACGTGTCCTCAGCTTTCTAGAACTAGAAGTCTCTCTCTCTCTTTTTTAATAGTACTTATTTCTGGCTCAATTATAACTATACCTGTAACTTAACAAAACAGAATTTAACTGTAGCACTGTCCACACTTGTGGCTTGAAAACACATGTTTAATGAAACAGCGTTAATCACATAAAATACTAGGGGTCTGTATTTTAATTAGGATATGTAACTGTGGACCTGCCTATCCGTTCCACATTTCCTGACTCATCATTGAAGAAAATGCTACTTTTTAATCTAAGCCCATTATGAGGTATGAGGCACATTAAGAACTACCCAATTCTTCTCTCTTTATTTTTGAATATGGTTTAAATTATATCTATTAATTTCTTTTGTATTTTAGTAGGAAAATGTTATTAAAAAAACCACGAAAGCTTATGGTGCTAATAGTCTTTTTAAGAAATCTTTGTGCAATGAACATCACATGTTATTCTCTAGACCGTCACTGAGTCTATGGTTGAAAAATACTGAGCCTTTTGCTTAATGCCAGGATTTATTGTTTCTTTTTCTAAAACATCATTATCGTAGGCCCAAAGCTAATTTTTCAAGGGAAGGAATGTGTTTTAAAGATAAAGAGGAGAAATGCTAATATTTTCCCATTACAACTTGCTAATCTGCAGTAGAGTTACATTTGAGCAGAAAATTCTTAAATATATATTTGTGAATATCAGTTATAGTACCTGGAATCTTATACTATAATCACATGATGAATCTATTTCAGTTTTATTGCCATGGCAATTAACCACTTAAAGATTTATTCTGTTTTCGTAATTCTTCTCTACATTTTGTCAGATGGATGAAGTCACTCGGTATAAATCTAGAATTCAAACATCTGACTGAGAGAATAAATGCTGTGCTTTAAATTGGTCAGCATGGCAATGCAGAGAAATCCAGAGGGTTACAGATGATATCAATCACTTGCTACACTCATGACTAATTTAACCTCCTTCTTACCATGTTCTCCCATCAGCCTAACGCTGCATGATCTGTCAAAGTCTCTGCCACAGTGTGACTGGGCCAGAGATGAAACAAATTGTTCAGCCAAACCTATTTGGCTACCATCTGATTCGGGTTTTGTAATAACTCATCCTGGCTTGTTTGAAATTAATTTTTATCATGGTCTATAAGGAAGGTATTTGATTAACAGGATAGAGGTAACATGAATTCAGCACTTATTCTGGGTCAGGCACTGTTTTTAACATTTTGCATGTATTATCTCATTTAATCCTCACATCAATACCATGAGGCAAGTGCTACTGTTAGGTGAAATATCCAAGGGAAAAAAGTGAGGGCCAGAGAAAGTCACCTGCCCAAGGTCACATAGATGGTAAGCAAGGGATCCAGGATTTGCATCTGCATGGGGTAAATCCACAGTCCATGTTCGTGTAACCCCTTGCTTTAAAAGAACAAGACAATTTTTGTTTAGAATTGTCGGACTGTATATTAAATATTTATATGTAAATACAATAAGTGGCCCTAAATATTAAATGAATTGTATCTGATTAACTTAAGGATATGTATACCCAAATATTTTATTTGAATTAATTCAGCTCATTTATGGACTTGAAAAAAAATAAAGCACGTTTCCATTAAACTACCTGTCAGTCAAATATTTTCTTAGTTTATATTGACTTTTCCCTTCTATTAGTCTGAATATATTGGCTTTTACTCAGTGTTCATACCTTCTAATCTGATTTAAAGAATACCTTTCCTATCCGTTTAAACTCTCTGCTTGTTACTGCCTTTCTGGACCTAAATCCCTCCTGCATGGCTTGAGACTGCCCACCTTTGCTCATCTGTTCCATCCCTGAACCCAGAGGCAGACCTAGGTTTGGGGAACCTGGAGTTTATATGATTGGGGTGGAGGTGGGGCAGAAGACTTTTAACACAAATAATGCAAAGTGCAAAAACACAAAATTAGGTCCAAAATGAGTATTTAATTAAGGTGAGCAAAGGAATCACAACACATTAGAGATTTTTTAAAAGCTGGAAAATACTACAAACATTAAGAAATCCAAAAATATAGACACACGCACAAAATATTTTTAATAGTTAACTGGCTGACAACTTACAAATACATTTTCCCCCCCTACATTATTTTTTTTCTGCATAATGGTTGATCTACCCTTCATATAGCAACAATTTGGTAATACAATTTTTAATAGAGTAGAAAGCGAAGCCAGTCTTTCATCTACCGCAGTTGATCACAATATCACTTTTGTTTAATGGCCCATCATTTTTATCCAAAGTGTGTGTGTGTGTGTGTGTGTGTTTACAAATCAATTTAATTATTAACAAAGACGATATACTTCACATATGTTCAAATCAAGATTTTGTAATTTCACACTTGTTTTATTGAACTTTCCAAAATGGCTTTACAAATGCCAGTTAAAATGGTACTTTTTTAGCTCTATCAAATGTGTTATTGCATCAAAAAAAGGGGGAAATGTATGGTCCATTTATACTTGGATATGCTGCCTTATCAGATGCATTCCTGACAGGAGAGAACTCCATTTGGCCAGTCCTGGATGAGACTGAATGTTCCACTTATGATTACACATATCTGATAATTGGAAGAATTTCCCACTACTAGCTTATGGCTTCATATTTTCCCCCCATTAGCACAATGTACTATAAGACACACTCTATGGTACAGGACCTTGAGGGTTAACTCAGCCTACTTGGGTAGTAGGACTATTCCAGAAAGCCATTCCTGCACCTAAAGAGCCAGCAATAGTATTGAATGACTGAGGACCACAACCCCAGACTAAATTTATCCCCAACTCAGCTTTCCTTAGCCAGATCCCCAAAATTTCATCTATAAGGAGAGGTCATGTGAGAGAGAGAGAGGCAGAGGGGCAGAGGGGCAGAGGCAGATGTTCATCCTGAGTCTTTGCACACACTCTGGACCAAGATCCAGGTACCCAGGGCCCAGAATTCCTTTCCCAAATGTATTCTGGGCTGGTTTCCTCAGCTGCTGACCTGCTGGGCCAGTCCTTGCATAGTGAACCATGCTTTCTCAGCCTCAAGTGATGGCCAAGGGGAGTCATGGGTGGGAAGAAAATGAGGGCAGGCTAGCACCTAAAGGCTGTCTTTCCCCACACTGCCAGGGTCCAAGGAGAAATTCCAAGAAGTCAGATTATTCTCCATTTGAACTAGGCTTTCCCATTCATTATACAGGCACATTTGTCAAAAGAGGAGGATAGGACATATTTTATTTAATACTTTGTTAGCTAGATTTATAACTTAAAAGTTTTACAATGAATGTGCAATCCTTGTATTATCAAAACTAATAATGAAAAACTTGTCAAATGTCAAAACATGCAAACAAAACTTTAAAAGCCTAATCTGGACATTCCATTTGGGAACTCTTTTTGGTGTGTCAAGAAAGTGCACTAGGCCATCAGTCTGCTATATCTTTGGAATCTGGGAAGAGTTGAAGGGACTTAGGCAGTAACATTCAGGATTCCCAAGATCCCAATGTTACCCCCCAGAGTTCCTGGCCTCCTTAATCAATAGAAACTGGTAAGAGGCCAGACAAGAAGTTCAGGCAAGGCTTTAAGGGATTTGTGCTGCAGCACGGGGGAGCGAAAACAAGTAGCAGGTGCCCTTGCTTGCTCCCCGAGGGGGGCGGTGTGAGCTGGTCCCTTATATGGGGTGAGGGTAGGGGTGGGTCCAGGGGTCGGGCAGGAGGGGTGGCTTAGGTGGTCTGCCCACCCCCTTGGTGGTGCTGTGTGCAGGGTGCATGTGCAGTACCCTGCTTTTGCTCCAGACACCCTACTTTTGCTGGGTGTTTGGTCTTTCTGTATCTTGTTCATAATTTGCCCCAACTGCATATGCTCACAATTATTTTTAGTCCTTTATAGTGTCTTTGTATTTTGTTGCTAAAGGAGATGTTTGTCCAGGTGCAAGCACCTGCAGCAAAGGGCCCCCGGTTCCCACCTGCCTGTCTTACCCAGGCCTGTGGGACAGAGAAGGCACAACACATGCTGTTCCAGCTCCTGGAAAAATGCCCTGACAAAGCAGGACACATACTTCGGGGCTTGAGCAAGTAGAAGCACATCTTGCTGCTCATATGATAGGTGCCTTGTCACCATGGCTGAGACTAATAAGCAACATGACCCTCATACCACTCCTGAGGGATGGAGCAAAGCATAGATCTCACAGCCTAAGACCATTTTGGATTGGTGGGGTCAGGCACTCAGTATGCTCATGATCACATAGCCAGTATCTGTAATATTAGTAAAAAGAAATCATTCTTGGATGAAAGAAAATTATTCTCTTTGGGAAGAGAGAAACAGTAACACTAAGCAGGATGGTGAGTTTTCATTACACAGCTCTTTAAAATTCTAAGCACTGTTATTTGTGTTGTATAACACTTAGAGAATGATAGAATCAGGACACATTATTAGGAATATAATCATATACAATCAGATACCTTCTCCTTACTCATCAACTGTTGTCAAGTACCTGCCGTGGGTCCCCTCCTAACCTAACCCCGATTCTGTGTCCCTCTGTGTCCAGACTTGGACAGAAGTTTTAAATTCTAAGAGGCTGTCCTGAACATCCAAGCTTCAGGACGATCAGGCCAGCACTCCCTGCGAAAAGAGGAAGTGGCCCTGGCGTTTTGTTCAGCTCTCAGGTCCACATGGTGTTCTGCCCCACATTGCTTAGGAAAAGCTGGAAGGGAGAGATCAGCGCCCCACTAGGGCTCCTCAGTGTGATTCCCTCCTAATGATCCTTTTCCAATCAGAGGGGAGTAATTTCCCTCCACCTCATTATTTTCCTGCCTAGCTTTCCACCCTTTGAAGCTGAGTCTTTCCTTCCATTAACAACCAACCAGGAAAGTGTACTCACTAGTACTTCGTACTAATCTTGTAGTTTTATAGCCTGACCTCTGACCAATCTTTTGACATATGTGGTTTCTTAAAGTGGCACTGCCTTCTTTTTCTAAACTTATTAAAAGACATTAAAAGGTATTCTACTTTTTTGGGGGGGGGGTCCCCTGGAGAAAATCATACACACAAAATACTGTTGTCTTTTATTTAGGTGGTGGGGTGCCTTTTTGCCTGTCTCTATGTCAGGTTCCACATGGTGGCCTGGGTGCTCAGTATTCAGAAACCAGGCAAGAAATTAGCATTTCAAACTGATATTATTCTCTCATAAAAACAAACCCAATCCAAAAATGGGTGGAAGACCTAAATAGACATTTCTCCAAAGAAGACATACAGATGGCCAAGAAGCACATGAAAAGATGCTCAACATCACTAATTATTAGAGAAATGCAAATCAAAACCACAATGAGGTATCACCTCACACCGGTCAGAATGGGCATCATCAGAAAATCTACAAACAATAAATGCTGGAGAGGGTGTGGAGGAAAGGGAACCCTCTTGCACTGTTGGTGGGAATGTAAATTGATACAGCCACTATGGAGAACAGTATGGAGGTTCCTTAAAAAACTAAAAATAGAACTACCATATGACCCAGCAATCCCACTACTGGGCATATACCCTGAGAAAACCGTAATTCAAAAAGACACATGTACCACAGTGTTCATTGCAACACTATTTACAATAGCCAGGACATGGAAACAACCTAAATGTCCATCGATATATGAATGGATAAAGAAGATGTGGCACATATATACAATGGAATATTACTCAGCCATAAAAAGGAACGAAAATGAGTTATTTGTAGTGAGGTGGATGGACCTAGAGTCTGTCATACAGAGTGAAATAAGTCAGAAAGAGAAAAACAAATACTGTATGCTAACACATATGTATGGAATCTAGAAAAATGGTACTGATGAACCTAGCGGTAGGGCAGGAATAAAGATGCAGATGTTGAGAATGGACTTGAGGACACGGCGGGGAGGGGAAGGCTGGGATGTAGTGAGAGAGTAGCATTGACATATATACACTACCAAATGTAAAATGGATAGCTAGTGGGAAGCTGCTGCATAGCACAGGGAGATCAGCTCGGTGCTTTGTGATGACCTAGAGGTGTGGGATAGGGAGGGTGGGAGGGAGGCTCAAGAGGGAGGGGATATGGGGTTGTATGTATGCATACAGCTGATTCACTTTGTTGTACAGCAGAAACGAATACAACATTGTAAAGCAATTTTACTCCAATAAAGGTGTATAAAAAATAAACAAAGGGAATTAAACATTTTTAAAAAACTGATACTATTCTCATCTTTTAGGACAGGATTAGCACTTGGTAAACACATAGAGTACTTTGTGCATACAATATAAATGGATTCAGTTAAACAAACATTTATTGAGCACCTGCTGTATGCAGGACACTGTGTTGAGTGCTGTAATGAGTGCTGTGTAGGTCAACAATATGACCAGGATTTACGATTTGATAGAGCATATGCCTTTACGTGGATATACAGTGGTCCCTCGGCATCTGCAGGTGATTGGTTCTAAGACCCCTGCAGATACCAAAACCCGTGGATACTCAAGACCCTTACATAAAATGGTGTAGTATTTGCATACAACTTATGCACATCCTCCTGTATATTTTATATCATTTCTAGATTATGTCTAATGCCTAATACAATGTAAATGCTATGTAAATGTGCACTGCAAATTCAAGTTTCGCATTTTGGAATATTCTGGAATTTTTTTCCAAATATTTTTGATCCACAGTTGGTTGAACCCACAGATGCCAAACCCTCGGATTTGGAGGGCCACTTGAACATAGAATTCTTAAAGTTCACAAAGTGAATAAATACAATATGACCAGGTGATGGAGTAAACATCTCAGAAAGTCAAGAGAGAGATGGGTAACACATGTTAAGATTGGGGAAGACAAAGGGAATCCATGATTCAGATTTTCTTTCTCATATTTTCTTTCTTCTAAGGTTTTCTTAACCGGTGTCTTTTCCCAGCTCCAATAATAAGTCTCCCAAACCTGTCAGTGGCTCCTCAGGTCTCCTACAAGGGTACAGCATTTTCCATGGTCTGGAGTCTGTATTCAAATTGATAGACAGATTTATAATGTTTGCAAACATCTTAAATATTTAGGCTTGCAGTGAAACGTCCAAGGAAATATAGTCAATTCTTAAAAGTCACAAAACACAAATAATATTATAGTACACTCTTTGCTGGAAATACACAAGTCATACTTGTCTCATCCTTAAAGCAAGATTTTGCCATTACTTTACTAAAACAATGAAACTGAGACATTACCAGGACTTTCTGAGCAATACTATGGAAGGACTGTTGAACTGGTTTTTGAAAGACTTGGGTCTAATTTAAACTCTGCTCCTTGCTAACAGTGTGAGTTTTGGTGAGTCACCTATTTCTCTGCTTTTCCATATCCAAGACTAGTAATTACATTTATTTACTGCAACATGTCAAAAAGTTTGTTGTGATAATCCATGTAAAATAATGCTTAAAGGTATCATTCAGAAGGAAAGCATCACTGTTAGAACAAGCTTTGAAATAAACTCTTGGATATAGTTTGGTTCCTGTTTCACTAGTCGTTAACAGTTATCAATGTTGTGTTTCTAATTTTCTTCACTGATCTTTATAGAATGTTTCTTTTCTAATTTCTCCACTTTTTCTAGCTTAGGATCAAAACCCATAAGTCTTTTACAAAGATGCGCACCTTTGCATCAGTTTGAGAATAGAAACCCTTTGGGGTCGTTTCCCTCATGTAACCTTGCTCCCCTTTCTGGTGAGAGCATCGTTGTTTGGTATGAATCAGAGCCAAAGCATATTGCCTTCTTGTATTCTCAGCTCCTGTCTTCCTCCCCCCTCTATCACCCACCCCTCCTGTAAATAACAGAAGCAAAAATGTGCAATTGCCAAATATAAAGTTGAGAAATCTCTGTCACTAATTTTTTTTTCTGAATCATAGGTTTCTCTTGTCAGTTTAACTTTTGAAAGTGGCAGTAAAAAGAATTTGGCAAGACTTACAGAATGAATTGGAGTGACTAAAGCAGAGACTTCATCACGATGGATGAAGAGATCCTTTCCAGGACAAATTCTGGAAGAAAAGTGGTTGATCTGTCTGATCTGACAACCAGGCTTCATGGTGGGAATGACTAAGGAAGAAAAGCAGTTGCCCACACAAAATACCCTGAGGGGCTCTGTGGAGACACAAGTTCCCAAGAAAACGAAACACTAAAGGAAAATACAGGTGAGAGACATATTCCCTACTCTTTAGGCTGATTGTTCTTCTTTTAGGCCTGAGACATGAAGTTCAATTAAAATATTTGTTTCTCATCGAGCATGATGCAAGTTGTGTATCTCATTCATTAGGGAACTTGAACTCCTTTTAATGGAGGCATGAAATCTAGCTGTGAAACCCAGATGACATATCATTCTGGCAGGATCATGAAGAAGAAAGTTTAAACTCTGAACAACTCTTTTAGCTCAGCATTCTTAAATCAGCTAGGTGTGTGTGTGTGTGTGTGTGTGTGTGTGTGTGTGTGTGTGTGTGTGTGTGTATTCCTTGTCCTTCATCTTCTAAGGAAAAACAGTAAAAAGAAAAAGGAAGTGGGGAACCAGGAAAAATAGATGAGCATCGGCTAGCATTGGAGACTGGGTGCTTTTGGTTTTTCTCCATCACTAAATGTCTATGTAATAATAAGCCTATATATTTTAAAACATATTTGTTTAATACGATAAAAATAAGAAATAAACCAAACCTCTAATTACATAGTTTGAAAGTCAGAGCTTCACACTGGTTAGGTCAAGTGCCCTCCGACTCAACATGCTGGGCTCTTCCGTAAATGATTCAATGGAGTGACCAGAAACCTAAAATTGAAGCCATATGGAAACTTACTGTGCACATTAAATTGTGTGTAGCAGTGTTAACAACATCTTGATTTGTGGCTGCAAGTAATAAATGAATTATATTAATTTTGTTGCTGCAAGCTAATTTCTCTGGAATTACTTTTTAATAACCAAGCATCATGTTCGCTGGTAAGATTTAAATACATTTAGGAACAAATTTGTAGACTTTTAAGTAATGCTAGATTATCATTTTGAAAGTTTAAGAGTTAATTTTCTATTTCCCCTAACACCAAATTTTTAGAGAGAAAACGATTTTGGTCCAGCTGGACACCTGTGTTGATAAGCAATGGCTGTATTACTACTCAGTAACAGTTACCCTCCTGGTACAGCCAGGTGGGAACTGAATTGTTGCAAGTATTTTTTCCCCTATTTTATAGGCGATTTGTCTTTATCATATAGCTTATCATTTTCCTCTCCCCTGCCAGATTGAAACTAATCATGCTTTCATGTCAGTGCACAGCTTTGAAGATTATGGTTGGTTGTCTTAAATGTCTTAGTTTGGTGGCGGAGAGTGTGGGTTCCCTTGGATTGAATTTTCATCCCAGCGCTTCTTAACTGTGTGACCCGGGGCTAGTTTTTGCGTCTCAGTTTCCTTAGGGGGTTAATAATAGGATATGCCCCCCAGGTCGTTGGGAGGATTAAATGAGAAAGTACACGTGAAGTGTGTAGGTTGAGACCTGCCTCGAAGAAGCCTCATTAAATTGAGCTGCTGTAATTCTCTGGGAGAGAACGAGGTTCATGCGAAGATTGTGAGGCTGCAGGTCAGGCAGATCTGGCTGAGTTCCAGGTCCACCATTTATCACTTGGACAAGTTGCTTCACTGCTCTGAACCTCAATCTTTGTCTGGAAAATGAAATTCTCATACCAGACTCATCTCCCTGCACTTTTGGGAGGAATATATAAGATGAAACAACGTAAAGAAGTATAACATGGTCATGGTCATGTAATAGTTTCAATAAATTCATTAATATTCATTTCCTTTCTCTTCCGTGGGAAGTATTCTCAGCTCTATTATTGTGGGTGTGGAGCAGGGTCACAGCTAAGTCAGATGGCCTATTTCTCCCCTGTGTTCTTAGGCTCCATGTCAAAGGAGACTTCTGACAATAGCGAATAGTGGTATGGAAAATCTACACTCGCAAATCATATAACAAATGTTTATATGTGAGTTTAAAAATGTATTGTTTTGGCTACAGATTTTTCTTCCTAATTATATTCGATATCAGATATTAAAATTAGTTGGCCTTCCCTGAGTAACACAGACTGGCGATGAATGGAGGAGACAGAAAAGAGAAAACTAGCCGGTACTTGAAAAATATTGCTATTGGGTAATCTGCCTGTGAGTAATTGGAATTTTACCATCAAAAATGTTCAACCACTTCACAAATAATAATAATATTACTGGGGGGGGTGTTGGTGGTGCTGGGATGAATTGGGAGATTGGGATTGACATATATACACTAATATGTATAAAATAGATAACTAATAAGAATCTGTTGTATAAAAAATAAACAAAATAAAATTCAAAAAAAATAATAATACTTATTGAGTACTCACTATGTGCCAGACATGCTGAGTAATTTATATACAATATCTAATTAAATCTTCCCCTAAATGCTATCAAGTAATTGTTATGGCTCTCACAATTGCAAATAAAGATGGTGAGAGAGGTTTAAAAAAAATCACTCCAGTCACTTCCTAAATTGATTGTTCAGCTTAAATGATAGAAAGGTGTAGAGTGGTCAGTTTTGGCCTTTTCTTGTTACCATCTGATTTCGTGACACAGAACTTTACAACAAAGAACTTTAAAAAACTTTAGAGCAATATTGTTCCAATATCTTGTAATTAGGAACCATGTTTTAATTTGTCTGCATGGTCCTTAATAATCCTATCCAGAAATCAAAGGCCTGGTTTGGTACAGTTATGCTACATGTCCTGCAGTAATTTTGAGAGGAATCTGGGGTAATAACTGCAAATACAGAGAACTTATCCTGTAGAATATTTAACACCGGAGGGGGCTGTACTTGGAGTAATATTAACTATCAGCCCTCTGGTCTTACTCTTCTTTTCTGTTCACACCCCACACTCTGGGTGTGAGTCCATTCATACCTCCAAGTCTACAACTGCAGCTCAGACATGTCTCCCCAACTCCAGACTTAGAGAGCTGCCATTGAACCTTTTAAACATAACTGAACCATTTGTGTCCTCTCCACTAAAGTTTTTGATTTACTAATTTATATTTATCTAAATATCTTTCTTCTGTCTTGGACTCCCTGTACTTGGAGAGTAGTGTCTTTTTCATTTTTATGTCTTCACACCTAATGGAGTTTCTGAAGAATAGCAGTTTAGTAATAGATATTTGTTGAATGAATGGGTGTTCTTTTGGCCTTGATTATTCACGATCCAAGAGAGCAGGAACCACGCCTAGCCTGCTCACCACTGTGTCCACCCTCTTCCCGGCACCCTCTTCGCAGCACGTGGCGCAGGGTGGCTCTTCTGAACAGCCTCTTACCTGGGTGAAGGACACATGGGCATCCTCACTATACCAGAAACTCCAGGAGATCGGGGAGCTTGTCTCCTCCTATGTCACTCTATCCTCACTGCCCAGCACAGTGAAGGACTCATCAGAGTAGGGACACAATAAATAATTGTTGGGTGAACAACTCTTCTCATTGAATCCTCCACTTTTCCTTTCTGTTGGGACAGGAAAGGTGAAGACCAAGACCCATTATTTTGAGGTGTTTTTGAAGGCACAGAGCAATTGCCAAATTATTGCCCTAGTGTTTTGTAAGGCAGGTTGGTAATATTTCCATTCCTCTTTCCATTGGCCATTGTGTCACAAACTAATTGAAATATATGTCTATAGAGCCCTGAAATATCCAACTAGGAAAGTGAGGATCTGGTACATATTCCTTTTTGCCCACAATTCCAGTTCTCCAGGGGTGCTGGCCAGTCTACATTCCTGTCTAGATCCTCTGTGATGTGACATGGGACCCCCTTGCATAGTCACCCAATGGGAATTTGCAAGTCTCCAGATGCAGTAGAGGATATAATTTTAAAAAGTCGTTGGGGGATATCTCTTTTATTTTCCAAGTCTGGGAGAGGGTCTTGGAGAACATGCACAAAGACCAATTTTTCCATTATGACAAGCCCACCATCCTAATTGCGACTCCATGGCACTGCTTTTAAGACACTACCATGAGGAAATCTTATTTAATGTTCCCAGGGTTACAGCAAGTCTGGATTCTTCCACCACAAAAGAAGAGTGACAGTCCCAGGTCAGGATCCACCAGGATGTCCCCTGTTATCTCGAGTCATGTCTTAACACACACACACAAAAATCCTTCATGACTAATTTTACTTCCATTATATTTTGAGAAGAAATAGATACGGCATGTTCAGCAAGGGGGATTTGAGAGTGGATGTATTTCAAAAGTGTACCAGGAAGAATGCCAAAATAGTTGGGAATCATTGCTCTCTAATGACATATCTCAGGTCTTCTACATGTTTATCCAACTTTTTGTCGGGAGTGCTGACTGCTCAAAGGCTGGAAAGAAAAACAGCCCTTGTGTCTCAGCAGATCACACACCTGTGATATTCCTGACCAAGGCTGCTGCACAAAGGCCAGCGTGACTCATGTTGTGACTTTACTTTCTTCTTTAACAAAAACACTAATGGCACCAGGAATTCCTCCTCTTTTCCATTGTCTGTATCCAACTATCTTGCTGAGAGCTGAAAAGATATTTCAGTTTTTCTTTCCTTTGCCTTTATCTGTCACCCCAAAGATTGTGTTCATTGTTTAGTGATGTGAAATACCTCTGGCGTTGGCATTCCAGGAAAGTATGTGGACCAGGTAATGAAGTAGCAAAGGATCAGTAGGTGGAGATGGAAACTGAGAACTGGTATTCCAAAAAACAATCCGTGGGTGATTCTGTTGCTGAGCAAAACATGGGAATCCTGACCTCCAAATCTAGGACGTGACTGGATTCTTGCAGGCAATTATGATGGGTCCTTTAAGCCTTTTTTGGTTCTTACGCTATACTCCAATATAAAGTCTCTGAACTTACTGGGGTCCTCCTCCCTTTCCTGACGTTAAAAGGATCCTGGTTCTTTACCATCTTTCCCTCAGAGTTCTCATTGCAGTACTGCCTTTTTCAAACTCTGGAGAGAAATAAGGTCCCTGATGTGGCACCCTGGCAATTCCTGTCACATTATAAAAGTCATCCCTGGAAATTGGCAGGTGAGAATACAGGGAATTCTCACCTTTCTGGTGTGATGGGGTCTGACATAAGATGTAATACAGTTCACAAGATTGGGTGTAGGTGTATACAGAGCTTGGGTTCTCTGGCTTTTTCATACATTTATTCCACCATAGATATCTTCCAGATCAGGGGCTTTCCAACATTTTTGACATTTGATGTCGTAAAATATATAGTACCGTGTGTGTGTATGTGTGTGTGTGTGTGTGTGTGTGTGTGTGTGTAGCTGAAGCAAAGTTTCAGATGAACTAGTGCTTCCTTTTACTATGTGTGAGGGACTCTATTTTTCATTCTATTAAAAATATATTGATTAAGTTCACTAGACTAAATTTGTATCACAGTGTGTAACCTCGATCAAACCTGCACTTAGAAAAATATTCATACTGTTCAGATTTAGCAGGAGTTAATACATTTATACCATATTAGTAATAGAAATAATATCTGGTTTCATCAGCTGCTTGCTTACTTTGAATCAGGAAGTGGGCTAATCACTTTTCATAAATGATCGCATTTTATCTTCACAACCCTATGAAATATGTGTTATTATTCTCACGTTAAAGGTGAAAATCTGAATCTTATGCGGTTGCTCAGTGTCAGTTGTTGGATATGAAAGGTCTGTGCTGCTTTGCCTTTGAATTGAGGTTATCCTGTAATCAAACTAGAGCTTCTAGCCCTAATTACAATCAATGAATCAAGAACTTAATGAGCGCGTGCCCCGTAGGCACACAAAGAGGATTAAACATTGCCCCTGCTCACATAGGGTGTACAAGCTAGTCAAATCTCTACCTTAAATAGCAATGTATGGCCTAAATAAGATTTTGAATATAACATAATATCTAGACAGTGAAAATTTAGTTGACAATTATGTGATTGAAACAATAGGGCTGTGACTTCAGAGCAGCATGACGTCACTTTAGCCTAGAGGGACCTGGGAGGCTTCATGTAGGAGGTGGCCTTGAAGGACACATGAATTTGAAATGGTAAAGAATAGAAATGAAGACATCTCAAACAGGTGGAGCAATGCAAGACACAAAGGAGGATGGACATGCAGTAAACAGGCTTAAGCAGGGATGTATTTCCGTAGAGTAGAAGTTGTCTACCCTTGCTCCTCATAGATATCTCAGGAGCTAGGGCAGGGATGGGGGTGTCTTGGTCTTGGCTCACCACACCTGTCTTTACCAAGGCCAGAAACATTTTCATGTGCACACTAGCTCCCGAGAAATCATTTGAACAAAGTGTACTGATGCTTTTTTAGAAAAGTGGGTGAGGACCATTTATATAATGAAACAGGATATCAGGTTGGAAAAGTGGACTAGACATCCCATACATAAGGCCTTGGGTGCCCAACCAAGGGGCAAAAATCTGAGAACTGGCTTTGTCCACCTATGTCCATTAGCTCTGTGCCCAGGGGCAAGTGACATGACTTTGCTGATTCTGTTTCCAGTAAAATAAGAATCATGGGAATTATTACCCCTTACCTGGCACCCAGGGCCTTGTGTGAGACCTCTAGTCAACTTTTCCAACTTTTCCATGATAAGTTCCTAGGAGTAAATATGGTGAATATGTGAAAAGTGTTTTGTAAATTCTAAAGTCCTATATGATGTCAGCAGTTGTTTTTATTTTTAATATGGAGAATTTACACAAATGAAAAATTTTATCATTTATCAGATAGTAAATGAGAACTGTGAAAGGTGTTACTCCAAGGGATTGGTGTGTTGGAGTAGTTTGGGAAGATTAATCCGGCCTTGGGAAATTAGCTGGAAGGAGGGAGGGTGGAACAGGGGTGATTAGCTTGGAGGACAGTAAATTAGTCAAGATGTGAAGGGATAAGGGGAAATCAACAGAACCTGGAGACTAACTTCAAGGGCAATGGCCAGAAAAAGAAGGAAATATGAGAAACATTTAATACTTTTTTTTTTTTAATTTTTTTACAAAATGCTTTTCACATTCATGCTCATTTAACCAGAGAAGGCTCAGAGAGTTTATTCACGAGAAGTTTCAGAAATGTTCTAGATAAGGCTGGAAGGAGGGGGTAGTGTTTTGGAAAGTGTTTCACATGTTGAGTTTTAGAGGACAATGGGATATCCAGGTGAAGATGTTTGGTGGGCTGAAGTGCAGATCTGGTAGTTTTCATATAGAGGGGACAGGAGGAGGAGAAATGGGCTCTGCAAGACAAGGAAGAGGTGCAAAGGGCTGAGGAAAGGTAAGAGAAGGGAGGGCTTGTAAAGCAGACAGAAGAATAGTTTAAAAAGTGTGAGGAAATCCACGATAGTTTGGGAGGGCAGGGGCAGCCAGAGAGACAGCAAAGAGAATAGGGATTGAATAACAGTCATTCGACATCAAGAAACCATGATACTTTGTATGATCCTTATTTTACCAGAAACTAAGAACCTGCAAGGTCGTGTTACTTGCCTAGGGGCATAAAGCTGATGGACATAACTGAACAAAGTTGGGCCCTCAGACCTAACACCCTTGGATGATCTTCCGTATCCCCCTACCTGGTACCCAGGGCCTTGTATGAGATGAGATCTCTAGTCAACTTTTCCAACCTGATATCCCAATTCTTTCTATCAGTGGTTTTTACACACTTTTTTCCCCTTTTTCCTATTTATCTACCTACCTATCTATCTATTTATTTATTTATCTCCCTCCCTCCCTCCCCCCCCTCCCTGCCACCAGCCCGGGACGTCTGCCTCCTTCCTTGCCACATAACCCACACCCCCAACCAGCAGGTGGAGCCACACCTTTTCCTCCCGCTGCCCCTTCCCCTCCTGCAGGTGCCCCAGCGGCATGCGCCTGCGCACTGGGGCCAGTGCTCGGACTGCTGAGACACCGGCTGCTTCCTGTCAGCTGGGGCAGAGGTCTTTCTTTTGAAACATCAGTGTGCTTTGTTAAAACAGTATCTCGGGAGTAAATATTAAAACATATGCAGCCTCAGATGGTAGAGGTGGAGGAAGGACTACAGCAGATTAAAGAGAGCAGGTGCTAAAGAAGGTGAGACATTCCTTGTCAAGTACCTATCGAAGAACTTTGCTTAGGAAGGGAAGGGAGCAAAAGTCTAGATGGGGCTTTAGAGTGAAGAAGGGTGTTTTGTTGTTGTTTTGGTTTGGGTCTCCAATTTGGGAAGAAAGTCTTATATACATGGCTGGGTCTCTGCCTAGGTTAGAGCATCATGTTATATACTTTAGTATGAGGGGGCAGGGTATAGACCCTCCCCTTCCTATGCTCCTAGTATAGCGTTACTCAGAGGAAGAACCTGAACCTTGTCCTACTTTGGGTTTCCACTGGAAGCCTGATTAATAGATAGGGTCCCTGTTGGAAAGGGAGGATACCCCACACATACAGAACGTCTCAGATGCATCGAAGACAACTCAGTAACAGGTCCAAGGGGAGACAAGCTGCAGTAGCTTTGAGAAAACAGGAGGCCATGCTTGAACCTACCCTGACCCAGCTCCCTGGGTGGCTGAGTGCCCTGGGACCAAGAGGGCTGGGTGATTAAAGCAAGAGACCCTTATCAGGAGCTCGAGCATTCTGCCCTGTTCAAAATATGAACATGTTTTTCCTTATAAGCCAGAGACCCGCAGAGAGGTGATGAGAGAGAGAAAGCAGTTTCAAGGGGGAGCACACATGCCCAGAAGACATTTGGTGGAGGTCAAAGGTGGACCAGTGCCACCAGGTGGGCCACAGAGTAGAACATAGCCACACGATGCTTCATTGGAGGTGGCATTGGCATGGGCAACCTGGGCATGGGGACATGACTGAGAAAAGGCACAGGTGGCACCAGGATTGGTAGATGAAATCCTTTCCTTCCATGCCTTCAAAATACAGAAAGTGAGAGGCTTGAGGTCTTGCATTTTGCATGGGAAGAAGGAGGACTGGACTTAAGAACAAACCTACGTAGAATCTATAAGCTGGGGGAGCCAAAGAGACCATTTGGTAGCATGCATGTATGTAGTCAAAGAGGAAAAAGATAGTAGAAACAGAAAAAAGAATACTTGGGAAAAGTATAAGATCTCAGAGAGAAGAAGGAATTGGTGGATAGCAGAGTTAAAGGCATTGGTCTTGGAAAGAGGTAAGCAAACCTGGCCACATACAGCTGGGAAGGGATGGGGATCACTACTAAAAAGAAAATAAGCTAAGACAGTCTCTTATCTGGCAGACTGAACTCTCTAAGGCAGGTGATGCCATGGGCGGCACAAAAGTGTCATCTTGGAGGCCAGAAGCAGTGCAGTGTGAGGAGACAAAAATCAGTGTGATCAAGACAACCCCTTGAGGGGCATCAGTGAAGGATGGTTGTACTGCAGAAATGGTCCGGTTGAAGTTTGATATGCAGTGTATCTCATGAGCACACAGATGGAAGACATGCCCTGGAACATTTCCCTCCAGAACTGTTATGAGGAATTTTAAAATAATTTAAAACTATATTGAACACCTATGATGTGCAAGGCAGACTGCTGAAGTGGTCCTCACAGTGTATAAGGTGAGGCCAAAGCTCTTGAGGCTTCAGAGTTTAGAAGGAGAGGCATGGCAGAGATTGCTAGGTGCCTAACCAACATCCATTTTCTCCCTCTTTCTTATTCAGGACCTGAATTTATTCCAGGTGGCAATATACTCTGATAAAAAGGATATATTTTACAGCTTCTCTGAAATCTAGAAGTGGTCAGTGAGATGTAAGTATAAGTCATGGGGTGGGGCTTTCATAAATATTCTCTAAAGGGGTCTGATCAGGTGGGTGGGACATTCTTTTGCCATCCCCTTTCCTTCTTCTTCATTGGAATGAGGACACAATGGCTAGAACTCCAGCAGCCATCTTGGGCCATGAGGTGAACTTGAGAATGGAAGCCCCATATTAAGGTTAGAGGAATAGAAAGGTAGAAGGAACCTAGGCCTCTGGTGCCTTTGGACAAATATACAAGTCCTACTTTATCTACCACTTCTTTTAAATGAGCGTGAAATACATCTTTATTTTGTTGAGGCCACTTACATAATATATATATACACACACACTAATCCTGAGATTAAATATGAGATTCACATAACTCAGCTCAAAAGAAGAGATGCTTAATCAATTTGAAAGACATTAATTATTAAAAGGGTTCAGAAAATAGAAATACCTCTCATCCTCTCATGCTGGGAGGTAAAGGAAGCATGGGGTCAGGAAGAGAGCAAGGAGTTAAGGTGTCCTGACCTCAAGCCTTCTGGGTGCTGTGTACTATCTCACTGAGGCTGCAATAAGAGGTTAGCAGTGAGGCAGATTTTGACCCAAATCTGTCCGACTCCAAGCCTTCCTGATCCTCAGTTGCACTCTCTATTCTATACCATTTCCTCTTCCATTGGAGTGATACCTTAAGAGGTAGGATTCTGTAATGCATTGCATCTGTGATGTTGGTATATGAATGAACAGTTCATATGATTTCTCAGCGTTGCAGTCAACCAGGAACATGGAGGGCCCTGTTGGGGAAGAGAACTGACACTCTGTCCTTGGTGAGTGTAAAGGTGGCAGCTGGGTGATTCCCATGCCAGAGGTCATCAGTGGGATCTGAAGGATAATTAAGCCACAGGGATCAGTCCCACACACCCTGATTCTATCAGTCCACTGAAGGAGAGAGCACACATCAGATTTGTGCATCCAAATTATGGAAGAAATTTCATTATCTCTAGGGTCTATGCCTAAAAATCCCACTCTTGCTTGAATTCCTTACAAACAAAGCTCTGAGATGAGATGCTTCTTCTGAACGTTTGCTTCTTCCCCAGACATTCAGCCAGCTGCTTTTCTTCGCAGCTCTCCCATATTGCCAGAAGGGAGACAGGAGAATGCAGCTCCTGTTGCAATCTCTAGTTCCAACATGAGTTTGTGACCCTCGAAAGACTATGCGGTGTTCAAAGATTGTCTGGACCAGCAAGACACTGAGCAGGCGCAGTGTGGGTCACCTTGGAGCAAGGGTGTGGGAACACCGCACCCATTCTGCTAATGACCAAACAGAACTGCCTTAATTTTCTTTTCTTTTTTTTTAAAACCAAACACAACAGATTCTTCTAGTTCCAGATGCTTCCTCACTTTCATGCTCTTTGCTCAGACAGGGTGAGCTCTTTGCTCAGACAGGGTGAGGGCCTTAACGAGGCTGGGCAATCCTGGACACAATCCCAGGGAGGGCAGGTGTTGTGCGCGGATTCGACGAAGCAACCACGAGTCACTCCCGCGTCGGCGACAGACAGGGGACAGGCGGCTCTCTACCTAAGGCAGACTTCTCTCTATCCCTGGAGGGCACACTGCCTCCTCCTTCCCGACTCCTTCGCCCCGGCCCTCGCGGGGTGTGAACGGGCAGGTGTTAACACACCCGCTTAGAAGGGCGCGTCCGTCACCCACCGAGTCCCGCGCCAGCAGCTGCTGGCACCCTTGCCCCTCGGAGCACGGCGGCCGCGCGCGCCACAGGGCCGGGCGCTTAAGGCAGAGGGAGCTGAGGGACGGGGGACGCTGAGTCTCTCGGCCTCGGCTCAAGAAGCCCCGCCAGGCGCGGAGGGGCAGGACGGCGCAGCTCTTAGCCGAACTTGGGCAAACTGAAGCTGCCGCCGCCGCGCGTCCCCCATCGTGGCAGGCAGTACGGGTGATGGGGCGACCCCTTTCCCGCCCCTCGGGGCCTGGCCACCAAGAGGTCGCCTCCTCCCCAGTTCGGGGCAGGGTCTGCCGGGCGCGCCCGCTCCCCCCGCGGTGAAGTGTCTTCCCCGGCCTGCAAGGCCGGAGCAAGAGCCGCGGCCCCCGGGCCCCAGGGCGCCCACTGCGGGCGGGACCCGGGCAGTGCAGCCCGTGTCCCTGAGCCCGGCTGACTGCAGGCGACGGGAAGCCGCCTCCACCTCCTCCCCGCGCCCTCCGCGAGGCGCCGTCGGGCCTGCGCCCGCTCAGTCGATGCCCGCGGGGCGCACAAGTGGGCAGCGTGGGCGCAGCCGTGGAGCGCGGACCCCCTGCCTCGGCCCACCCAGCACCGCGCGGTCCCGCCATCGGTGGACCCATTTCTACTGGCCTCACCAGGCTTCGCAGCTGTCCCCATCTTCCCCCTGGAGGCAACCTGCGCACGAGGGCATCTGGAGTGAGGTCACTGCCACCTTGATTTTTATTTTAGAAGGGTCTCAGTTCTGCTTAAGAGGGTGAGCTCCTTTGCGCTATTCAAGTAGGGTTTAAACTTATACTCACACAGAATTTAGCCTCTAATCGGCCAGACTTATTTAAACGGCACGGAGTAAAACCTTCCAGTTTTAACATCCACTCTGGTGTTTGCTGGAAATTTGCCACCGAATTTCGGCGCGAGCTGAAGGTTACCAGGATTTATCATTGTTTCCCCAGGATGTTTAACCCCCATGGGCGCCTCTTCTTTCATTTAAGATACTTAAAAAAAAAAAAAAAAAAAAAATTCTTGTAAGCACTTTGGCCATTTTGTTTAAGAAATTTGTTTTATCTCGCCCGGTTTTGAAATCCAGAACTATGTCTGAAATGGGGAGAAGGGAGTGTTGGAGACAGAAACCAGCTGTGTACCAGGAAATAATAAGTATCATGCAAAAATATCACAGCTAATAGATGTCCTTTACGAGTGGAAATATCTATGTTTAATTGCTTTAAAAATGTGGGTGGAAAACCACAATTATACATTGTGATAACAAACCTGTACAGATAATTTCTGAACAATACAAAACAAGTGCTGAAAATTTTTTCTTTAGGATTGATATAAGTATTCCAAAATTATGACACCACCTACCCAAATATCATGTTGCCCCATCTGCAAATCCTTGAAGAGGAATGGTTACCGATCGAATGCATTTAGACTCGTCCTTAATAAAAAGAAAATTGCATAGCTTTTTATACTGTTGTACACCCTCAAATGCATCTTCCAATATCATTGTCAGCTTAGTGTTATTCTCGATATTTAAAATGTTCAATTTTTCAGAGATACATTGTATATAAATTCCTAATAATTATAAACACATCATTTTATTCATCTGATTTTTAATAACATGCATTTTTATAATTACTGTACAACTGAAGTAGACACTGAATTATGCTGTGTGCATGTCTTTATTCAACAGTATATTCTTAGATACCTTGTTCAAACAAATTAAGTGAATTTAAAAGAAAATAAAACATGAAAAAAATATCCTTCCAGTAGAAACAGAATCACAGTGCTTTACAGACAAAAGGAAAGGAAAAGAAGTTCTCATAGGAAAAGAGATTTATTATTACATAGAAAATTCTCACAATAGTTGAAACACACTCCAGAAACTAGTAAACACCTTAGCTAGAGTTGCGCCTATTACTCAGCCCACAAGCATCTGCTTTGTCTTAATTAGAAGGGGGAGGTGAATGACCACTGTTTATTTTCATTTTCCTCATTAATTATGAAAAACTGCATTTAATTCATCTTGCATGGTGAGAGATTGGCTGCGCAGATGTAAGTCGTAAGGGAAGTGGCTGTCGGTGGGCAACCTGAACATGGCACCCTGCCCAAGGGGACCCCTGGGTGGCACTGCACAGTAATGCATGCCGTAATTGTAATTTTTGCCATAGTCCAAGGTTTCTTCTTGCTTCAGGGAAAATATCCCATTATAGTTAATTGGGGGAGGACTTAAGGGACCCTCAAACTGAGGGCTGGCACACTCAGGGGAAGTGCTTTCATAGAAGGATTCATACGCACTGCAATAATTGTAGGGTTTCATGGACTTGGAATTATCAAGAGTTCCATGCCCTGGGGGAGGGGTGAGCTCAGGGCTGTGGTAGGGCGGGTAGAAGGTAGAGTAGGGTGACCTTGTGTGGTGTGCCGCCTCCCCACCCTGACCCATCAGGAAACTCCTGGCATTGAGCTGCAAGCAGCCTGCCACCAAGTTTGTAGTTGGCTGGGAAAGACCTTTGCATAAGTTTTGGACGAACGTGAGCAGATCAGGTCTCTTGCCGATTCTCAGAATTTCAGAAAGTGCCCAGATGTAGTTTTTGGCCAGTCGTAAAGTTTCTATTTTGGACAGTTTTTGGGTTTTAGAATAACAGGGGACCACTTTTCTTAAATTGTCCAGGGCGTCGTTGAGGCCGTGCATCCTGTTCCTCTCGCGCGCGTTAGCTTCCTGTCTCCTGAACTTGACCCTCTCCAGTCGGAGCTTGGTCGTCTTTTTTTTCCTAAGACCCCTCCTTCTGGGCAACCCATTTTCATCTTCCTCTTCCCTGTCTTCCTCCTCTTCTTCTTTCTCAGTCTCTTCTCCAGGGGCCCTTTTGATGCTCTTTCCTCGAAGGACAATCTGTTTGGAAAAGCTTTCTGGTTTCTTAATTTGCTTCTGGTCCTCGCATTCTCTAGAAAACTTTCTGCACATCTGGGATTCTGGCATTACAACTGACTCATCAAACGGTAGTGTTAACATGGTTCTCTAATCTTAAATTACCTGAAAAAATGCCAGCACAATATTTAAAGTGTTTTCATTTTTAAAGTTTATACACTTAAAGCATATTCAATGACTTAATCATAAGAATACAAAAACATGAGAAAAAGACTGATTTTTACATTAAATAAAATTTTTGAGTTTGTGCAGCCTACTAATTATTAAAGAAAACAATGACACATGCAATAGGATTAATTTATACCAAATTATCAAAAGAAAATAAAACAGGAAGTATTTATTGTAATACCACCACCACCTCCATTTCTCTTTGATTTTAAACTGATTTTTAATACACGAAAAGGACAGTGAAATTCAAACAAATGCAAAACATGATATAGCAATGCAGAATTTCATTAATTCCAATTCCCCTGAGTGCAAAATGAGAAGAGGCACCAGTTTTTAAAATAAGAAATGCTACCTCTCCATTAGCTGACAAATTTGTGGAGATTTATTTTTTAGAAAGAAAATAAGCCTTAACTTTATTTGCTGTATTATATAACTGTGAATTTAGATAAGTGGCTGTTGAAATACACCAATTTGAAGAAAAGATTAATCAGAGCCAATTTAAAAACTGCTTTCTTTCTGATCCGTAAAGAAACATGTAAAAGAGCACTCTTTTCCCAACCTTCACCAAAAGAAGCGAGGGGGAGGATTAGGCTAATTTGGGATAAACTCTATAAATAAATTTTTAAAATCACTGGCATTATTTTAAGTCAAGAAAAATATTGAGACTGCTTTTCTGTTTTAAATTTTTCTCAGTGTAATTGTCTGTTTACTGCTGTTCAAATCATCCTGACAAAAAACACTCTCGTAGTGTTTTTGTTCTACGAGCCACAGAAGTCTCCCTCTAGCTAATATCTGACAGGAACGGTCCAAGGATTCTGACTGCAATTGTGCACGTGTATTCAGAATCCCGAATGAAAGGGGAAAATAATTTGTGTTTCAAATGCAATTTTGGCTTTCGTTTGGCGAAGCAGCAAGTATTTTCATCTAAAGTCTTCAAACAACTAGGCATGTTAAAACAGAGACTTTTTAATTTAACAACCTCCAGCTCCCTCAACACACACACACACACACAAACACACACACACACAAACACACACACACAAACTCTTAATAATGTCCACATACTTGCAGTTACATAATAGCCGTGAAAGTATGTGATAATTACATCATAAGAATGAAATATGATAAGAAGTTATAGATGACAAAAGACCATATAAATACTATAAGACAGTGACACTGTATCTTTAAATACTTGCATGCAAAGCCAGCATCAATTGAAGTATATCTTTATTTATATTACCTTAGGTTTTAATTTCATTCAATAATCAGTTTTCATTTTGGATCTTCCACATCTTTTCAGGCTGAGTGTCGCATCGTCTCCTGGAGTCTCTAGATCTGTGTGTATCTGCACTATCTCATTGATCTCTAAAAAGTGACATTGATGCCAACTGCCAGAGCTGGTACCCATGCCATCTGCTAGTGACGTCACAGGGCAGAGAGAACCATGTGATCCTCTCTCTTGGGACCTTCATTCTGCACTGATCATCTGGCATCCCTGTAAGTGGGTACCAGCATTCATGCATCAACACAGAAGGTTAGACTGATAGGAAAAAAATCTGCACCAGCCTTTCACATAGAGTAGGTGCGTTTCTCCTCGAGCTGCTTCGGCTTCACTGGCAATCTGTAGAAAGAGCTGTGTTAGTATTCAGTTTCGCCCTGCCAACGGTGCAACTATTAGGTAGTCGTTAATATTCCCTTCATTTACAAGGTGGGCTTTTGTGTGAGCGAGAGGTTTTTTGTTGTTGTTGTTGTTGATGTTTTATAAAGATCACCATCCCATTTGTGCACCTGGGTACCCAGGGAAAGAAAGCCGTGAAAAGGAGCTGAAATCAGGAAAATGGTCTTGAGATGCTTAACCAAACCAAGATTTGTGTAAGCGAACAGGGATCAACAAAGGTCTCCTTATTTCCTTTCATGGCATGTAACTTATGGGTGTGTGTCTGTGTGTTCTCTTATTGACATGTAAGACTTCTGTGCTTCTTAAGAATTTGGAATAAAAGAACAGTTTCTCCATCTGGGGTCTGTGAAAGACATCCTCAGATGCTCCCCTTTCTACACTTGCTGGTATCTTTCAACAACTTTTCAGAGAGATTCTTTGTATATCTCTGTAAAATGCAGAGACAACTGCAAGTCCACTGTGAAAGATTTCAAACTACATTCTTATGTCCTCTACCCAAAGTCACAACTTCACTCTCTTATTGCCCTCTCTTTACAGCCTTCACTGGCCTGTTCCTTCTCATTTCATTTCATATCATATACAATGAACATAAAAATTATCACTTAGGTTTTTGTCTTTCCCTAGCATTTTGCTGAGTATTTTAGTCAAAGGTTAGCTTTCCTATTTTTTGGAGCTTTCAGATTTTTTTCTTTCTCCTAAAAATCATCCCCTCACATTTTTCCCCCTCTAGATCAAAATTATTTTAAATATCTTCTCATCCCTGTATCAGTGTCCAGTTGTTTTTCTCTGTCAGATTTATTTCATATTTATCTTTTTCTTCCACTTTTCCCTTTTGGTTTCTTAACAAAAGCAGGGTACAAACAATTAAGCAAAGCTGGCAAAGCCTTATAGATAAAACGAACTGTGAAGCCAGAGGCAAACCTCGCCTTCTCCTTTTCTCTACTCCCCTGCCACCACCAGCCCCCTACCCCTGAAATAAAAGGACATTTTATTTCAGGATTGCCTGTCACTAAAGTTAAAAGGGCGCTTTAAAAAAAAATAAAAGTTTAAAAATAGACAAACACAACCTTTGTTGTTTGACAACTGAGTAATCTCCTTCTATAAAGTGAGACAGTATGCTTTTGGTATTAAAGTCATCCCTGGCAGAGTTGTAACTGTTGAATCTGTGTTAGCATTCCCCTTATAAATCCCAGTTTTGAAAGGTTTAAAATTCTGCTGCTTTAATGCACTTTGGTTCCAAATTGGCATCGGGGGACTCAAGCTAAATGCAATTTTTCTCCTGTCATACCCCACTCATTTCCGTCTCCCCACAAAGTTACCTGACTTTGCCTGGACTGTTCGAGAAAAGATGGGGAAGTTGGCAAAAAGAAGAATCATGCTAAGTAAAGGAGGGTCATTTTTTTTCTCTCAGTGGTCTGGTAAAAAAAATGCAAATTTAAAATAAAAATAAGGCTATAAACTCATAACTTAAAATAGGGGGGTAGGTTGGCCTAGCTCATGTTTTTTAAAAAATGAGACACACCAAAGGCATTTCAAATTTGTTGTTTAAGGGGATAGTCCTGGTAATGGGTGCATTAAGTGTATTTCATATAGCTTTTGGTTCAAAAACTACACACACTTTTTATATCAGCACAGAGAATATCTATAGGAAGACCAGGTGCAGAATTTTGTTTGTTCTCACGAATGGTTTACTTTTTAAATGTAAAGGAGCATGAGTATCAGAGTCACAAGCCACAAAGCAGCCAGCCCTGTCATGAATGTTGCATATTGCACCATATTCTAAACTTGCAAAGTCTCCAGGAGCTGCATTGTATTACAGGCATCACAGACATGAAAATCAAAATCCAAGGAACAGATAAAGTGACACATTAGTAGAAAATTATCACCGATGTAGCTCATCCCAAGGATAGATTTTATATTTTATCTTTGCGATGTGCAGACAAATGAGAAACAGCTTTTCCATGAAAACATTTGGGGCTGTTCTATTTCTGCCTTTGAACATGAAATAAAACCCTTTGGTGGTGGTAGTGATGTGGCGAGGGGGAGTATAGAATCTGTGTTGAGGTTTTCTGAGTATTAATCTATTGTTTGAATGTCTTAGTTTTTTTTTTTTTAAAGGGAGGAAACAAAAAGTTGTTATGTCAAGATTTAGCAAGGATTCAGTGTGTTTGTACAATAGTCTTTCAAAAGAAATTTCGTTATGCATTTTCTACTGTAGTTCCAGATATGCAAATGTCTGTGCTGTTAATATGCATTCATAACATACACCATAACGGCTGTTCTACTCTCTGCTAAGAAAGCATGTTAACACCAGTACTCCAAACAGAAATACATTGTGAGTTATAGACAAATACTCGGAGTATAGGGAGTGTATCATCACCATTTCTCATTTTACGGCAATCCACTGCACACCAAAGTTTACATCTATAACTCAATTTAATATTAATTGAACTGATATGTTCTTTGCTTCTGAGGCCATGACATTTTTTAATAGATTTTTAAAAATTGCCCAATGTCTATCTGCCTGCCTCTGTCTTGCTTTCACTGGGTGAATGTTCATATTTCACTTATAAAAATGACCCAGAGAAAATTTAGGTATAATTTGACTCAGTTGCAAGGCAACAGAGGCGTAAAGTCTAAATTAAGACTCAAGTGTTGTTATTTTTAGGTCATCCAGTTGGTACCTGTGTCTTAGCAAATGGGAATTCTGTTGACTCTCTTTTTCACAATCCCCTTATTACTTAAGAGATCAGTTTGGAACATGACAGGCATTTTTCTCAGCTCTCCAAGGGTATAAGGCAGTAGAATGTAGATCTGGGCAGGATCAGGCAGCAAAATCTCAAGACCAGAGTTTTTTTCCCCAGAAGTAGGGTACTTCCTGAGATAGATTTTGGACAATTTTCTCTATTGCCTTTTTTTTTTTTTTTTTTTTTTTTTTTTAAAGCTTTTAGACAAATGCTTCAGGGCAGCCTGGAAGCCTGTGAACCAGCCCAGTGTTAATCCCTAGAGTTTTAACTCTGTGATCCGCATTGCCTTGAAAGAGTTTTAAGGCTGTGGCAGAGCATCCCACTTTGGAAAACAGCCCTTGGGGTTTAAATAAAGGTATTTAACTTGTAAGACAAAACACAAAACAACCTAATTTCCCTTGAAACTTTAGAGGGCTTAAAAATATAATTTAAACTAGATGTCTTAATATTTTGTTTATGTGTATTACACGAGGCTTACTTAGACTAAATAGATAATCTGGAAATAAAGCAACATTTGGATTGTTTTTTAGATTTCTTTCAGAGTGAAGACTAGAGTGAATTGTACTATTATTATGCAATTTTAAAATATATGGTTGTTTATGCCACTCACAAAACGCTGCAACATTCAGTCTTTGACTTTAGTCTTTGCACAAAACAGCACTGCAGTCCTTTCCAGAAATACCTTTCTCATTTTTCTTCCGTGAAGCATACTTTTTATTTTACTCACCAAACCACATTTATTAAATTCATTTTCTAATTTGTTATCAAATAAGGTCACCTGAATCTGCCAGTGAAAACTTCTACCAGTATGAGAAAACCAGTATTATTGGACTGAGTTATTATACTTCCAGCCATTAGTAAAGAAATGGTGTTTTATTAACTTTTGTGATCTTACTGTAAGAAAATGTAGTTTCCTTTAGGCTTTTACAAATATTAAGAACGATTTATTGTCACTGATTACTATTTTTTATGCTGCTGAATTCAAAATTATTGCTATATTCCAGTGTTGTAATCGTTACTTATAAACATAGAAAACAGAAGTGCAGTTTGTCTTTTTCCTGTTACATGAATCCATTTTGTAAGATTGGAGTGGGTACTTTATAAGGAGATTTTTTTTTGCAAAAATTTATGCAAACCGCATCTTGAAAATCAAGTTTTATATTAGTTGCTTGTATGATGACATGCAGACTCTCTTCACACAAGGGATTCCTGGATGGATTTTAAGAGGTTCTGGAGCTTCCTAAGATTATGTACAAATTTGGCATATATGTACATACGTACATTTTTCTAAAGAAAGGCTTTCTTTCAGATTCTTAAAAAGTTGAGAATCACAACAAGAATTTTGATGACCAACTAACCTTGCTTTAAGTCTCATCCTGCTGTTTAATAGCTATGTGTCATTCATTCATTCATTCACTCATTCATTTATTCATCCATTCAACAAAGGTTTACTGAATCTCTTTTGGAGTAATTCTTGACTCCGCTTTTTCACACACTAGAACCAAATGTCTGCAGATTCTCTCAGTACTATCTTAAAACTATATCCAGGATCTGACCACTTTCTGGCAATTCCACTACTCCTACCCTGGTCCAGACTGCCTTCATCTTTCACCTGGCCTAAATGGCACCTGGGCTTTCACTCTTGGCTCCTTACATTCCGTACACAGTCCTCAATTCAGCATCCTGAGCATCTGGTTAAAACATGAATCAGATTGTGTTCCTCTATGCTCGGAAACCTTCAATGGCTTCCCCTCTCCCTCAGTCAAAACCTAAACTTAACAGAGGCCCAGAGGCTTCCTCTGGCCTTTCTGATCTCACCTTCTACCACTCTCCCCTTCACTCACTCAGCTCCAGCCGCACTGGCCCTCGGCTCTTCCTCACACTCTCAGGCACGCTCCTACCTCAGGATAGTTGCACTTAGTCCTACTTGGAATCTCCTTCCATGGTTTATTCTCACATTCTTCGTCTCTGCTCAAATGCTCCTATCAGGGAGGTCCCCTTTGACCACCCTAGTTTACACTGTACCCCTACCCCCATCTATCCCTCTCTATCCACCTTCCACCAGTTTTGCTTTTCTCAGTAGGGATTATCACTTGCTAACACAATACATGTACTTATTTAATGTGTGTATTAATCTGCAGTTCTAGTGCCTGCTCATGAAAGGCCATAAGTACATACTTGTTGAATGAAGATATTTGTTCCAGGCACTGGGTTAGTGGTGGCTATTCAATGGCGTGTAGAACAGCCATGGCAAAATTGTTGGGAAGTTTACAGTCTAAACGGTGGGCAGGCAATGAACAGGTAAACATAGAAATGTGAAATTTACATGTTGCTGGCTACAGAGAATCATGGGAAGATCTGCTGGATTACATGGGAACCTTTTTCTGAGTCATCTTTTATGCTGAGCTGTGAAGGAAGAGCAACAGAAGCAAGAGTACATGTGGAATGTCTAACGTTCTGGGAGGACCAGAAGGGTCAGAGCACAGTGAGAGTAAGGACCAGACCATATGAGATTGTGAATTGGTGAAGTATTTGGAATTTATTTCAAAGAAAGACATTGAGGGTTTAAGGCAATTTAAGGTTTGAAAGGATCATTCTGGATGCTTTGGAGAGAAGAAAAGAAGAAACAGGGAGAGATTTACAAAGCCTGTGAGAGTGGACAGAACAAGAGGGGCCTGGCTGTGGCCTGGATTAGAGTGGTGGTAATGGAAATGGAGAGAGGAGGCCTGGAAATATATTTTGGAGATACAGTCAGCAGAACTTACTGATGGATGGGCGTGGATTAGATGTGGGAAATTTCCTTAACCTCTGGTCCTGATGATAATGAACAGTACTCTTTCACGTGTAATCCGCCAAGCACCAGGCTAAATGCCTCATTTACAGTTGACCCTTGAATAATTTGGGGGTGGGTGATAGGGGTACCAACCCTCTTCACAGTCGAAAGTCCATGTATAACTTATAGTTGGCCTTCCACACACACAATTCCTTCATATCCATGGTTCCGCATCCTTGGGTTCAATCAACGGTGGATGGTGTAGTACTATGATATTTACTATTGAAAAATTTTGTAAGTGTACCCATGCAATTCCAACTGTGTTGTTCAAGGGTCAACTGTACATTGTCTCATGGGAACCTTGCAATAAGGTAGACGTGACTATCTCCGTTGTAGACTCCATGAAACTACACGGCTCAGAGAATTAACGTACCCACAACTGCTCAGTTTTTAAGTGGGAGAATCACGATTTGGACATAAGTCTGTCTGAATCCAAATCCTAGTTTCTTAACAACTCACACTTTACTGATTTAAGTATTAAATGATCAAATGTCAATGAACTGCCTAGAACTGTTTCTAGTACAAAATAAATCCTGAATAAATAATAAATATTAGATGAAGTAGAAAAACTGAACCATGAATCTATTCACAAAATGAAGAATTATCCTATTAATATATCTGGTGACTTAAGGGTTTTTACTATACATTTGTCTTTTAGAGCCATGTGCATAGACAGGTAGATCAGTAGACTGCCATGTATGACATAATCCTGTAACAATGATTACAGTCGTCATGACTGAGCTTCTGTTTGTCTGGAGTAGTTGAGGGTTGAGTTGTTCATTTATTCTTTCATTCTTTTTCATTCCTTCAACAAAACACTTACATTTGTGTGTTACCACTCTAGATATTATTAGGAAAAATAAAGATAAACAACAAAGAGCCCCACCTCTCAAGGAAGTTAGAGTTGAATTAACACACAAAATATGTCCACAATATTCTAATTAAAAGCAGAGTGAGCTTACTATGATAAGAGAGTTTGTTGGTAGGGAATGAAGAAAACATTTGAGTTTGCAAGTATTTGGAGAATTATTTTCATTTGAAGTATAATAAAGACTGAAAAGCACACATGACAATAAGTACACAGCTCAATTAATTTTGACAAATTGAACACATCTGTGTAATAAGATTGTGATCAAGAAACAGAACATTACCAGAAGCCTCCTTCCTGCCCCTTCCAGATACCCAACACTTTTCCCCAAGAGAGAGCACTATCCTGAATTCTAACAGCATTGCTTGGTTTTGTTCATTTTGTATATTATATAAATGGAATCATTCAGTATATACTTTTGGGGGATCTGATTTCTTTATCTCAGCATTTTGTTTGTGCAGTTTATCCATGTTGTTGCACGTAACTGTAGAATGTTCATTCTCATTGCTGTATAATATTCAATTGTATGACTATATCATAATTTGTTTCTCCATTCTGTTGTTGACAGGTGTTTGGATAATTTCCAGTTTGGGGCTATTATAAGTAGTGTTATCCTAATACAGATAATTTAGTAAACATATATACGTTAGGTGTAGTCCATTCCTAGGTATATATCCAACAGAAATGCATACATGTATTCTGCATGTGTAATTTTAAGAGGAATTCGGAATAGGACATTTAGAAAGAGTTAATCTTTAGTAATTACCTACATGATAGTCACACATTTTCTAAGATCATTACACAAGATCAATAACATTATCCCAAAGCTATGGAGTCTGTTACCAATCTACAAGTATTTATTGAGTGATTCCTATGCGACAAGCCACTGTGATACTGGAGAAAGACAGTAGAAGATACAATCCTCTCCTTCAATGACTCAAGAATCCTGTTTAGGAAATGAAACTAACAAACTTAAAGCATTGAGATGCATGAGGGGCAGACTATGGCATAGAGTATCAAACAAATGAATATTTGCTTTGTTTATGTAATATCCTTTAGGAAGATAGTGCAAATTTAAGATTATGCAGAAGGTTTACCAAGGACATATTTCAGAATACTTGCACTTAAAGAGTACTTTAGTTGATTTTAAGTTTTAAAACATGAAGGCTAAATTATTGACTAACATTTAATCATGTTAATATTGACTAATATTTTAATACTTTCTTTGTACCAGCTTTTCTGCATATGCTATATAATTCTTACAACAGCTGAGAGGATTATATACATAAGCAGACCAGTATAGTAGCTAAAGCATAAGTACATAAGCAGATCGGTATGTGGTATCGGGAACCAGAACCCCTGGTTCTAACACTTTCTTGCTGGTTGACTCTAAGTAAGGTCCTATGCTTCAGGTTTTCCATCCGTCAAATGGGGATAAATATATTCTTATCTCACAGGTTGTTGGATATACATGACTATAATATTAGCTGGCACATAGTAAGCCTTGCATTATTATTTGCTGGATTATTTTAAAATAAAAATAGGGGGAGGTTAAAAATAAGGCATTTATGTGAAATAATTCCTCAACTCTTTGTGAAGGAAAGGCTCACGTCTATGGCAATGTCCTCTGGTTTTCCAAGCATTCGGGTTATAGGTGGAGAGCACATATTATGTTGTCAATGAAATCAATTATTTTGAAAATGTTATATCCTTTTGCTTACAAATTTAGCTCCTTGGGCCAGGAAATATAGCAAAATGTTAAAGACAAATACCATCTGAGGGAAGGTTGAGCCAGGCTGCAAATGTTTAAGGGACTTGAGCTTCTCTGCTATGAATACTCCATTTCTTTCTTATAGAAACACTGAAGACTTTGCACTTTGTCTCCACCTACTTTAGAATTTCTTAGTGGCTTTGATGGAAGGAATACACTACAAACCCAGACGATAAACAGACTGAAAGCGTTTTTAGTCCTAATGTTTACATGCTTGCAGATATAAGGCCATGAGATGACTTTGGAAACTAAAGCATTAGATTAAAAGGCTAACTTTGCTAATGCCACGGATTCAAACACACACAGGCACAATCCAGTCACCCCCCAAGAGACCACATGTATTTGTCCCGAGATCTGCCATATGCAGGTAGAACTTATAACCCCTAGATCACGCTAAAAAAAAAATCATTGTTTACACCTATAGCAATAGAATAAGCAGCGAACTAATCCTACACAAAATGAAAAAGCCCAAATCATTATTTGTCTTTTTGTATTTTAGACTTCTGGTTGGTTTGCTCTGTTTGGCTGGCAAATCTCATCTAATTACAGTATATTTTTCATTTGTGTTTTAAAATAGCAATCCGAACCCACTGTTATTATAACATATGTGGTAAGTTGTTGTTCCTGGGGTGGTAATAAATTCATGGCGATCCATTCACATCCTCATGGGTTGGAATTAATCTTTCTCCTCTGATTTCCCACTACACTTTGTGGTTCTATTATTGTGTGTAGCATAATTTACTTTGTAGTGGAGCTATTTGTGAATGCATCTGTCTCCCCAGCTAGATCGTGAGGACAAAAACTGTCTCGGATTTCTGTTTGTTTCATTCTGTTTTGCGGTCCCTACGTCACACAACACGCTGATTTGTACTTAGTAGGGACTCAATCAATATTGATAGTAGAATTGAATTGATCAATTGTAGTCATAGCACATTTGACTGCTCTCCTTAGAGCAATGAGGCAATTGATGAATGACTACAATCGATCAATTGTAGTCATAGCACATTTGGCTGCTCACCTTAGAGCAATGAGGCCCATCTGTCAATCAAAGCTGTAATCTTTTCTTCATTAACGCCATGGCTAAGCAATGAGGTAATAAGTCAGTGACAGAGAGCTTCATGCCTCACATACTGTAAGTTAAATGGTAGATTATATAATTCCTTAAGCAGGAAAATCTCCTTTGGAAAGCATGAGGCTCTAAGGTGGCAAAAATGATCAGTAATTTTATTCAGCCTACGTGTGAAGATTGAACCCAGATATCTCCTTCCTATTTTTTTTTTAATCCAAAAAGGCTGCTGCAGTGCTAATTATTTCTTTCAAAAGCTAGAGTAACTATTTCACTAAGCAGTTTGCAGTTCATTTTGGCCACCAATACTGGTACAAGATCCAGTCTAAGACTGTGGCACATGGCTTTGAATTCTCTTATTGGCCAGTGTCATTTTCTGCAGGAAATATATCATTATCCCTTTGATTCAAAGATTAAGCATTCCCCAGGCTGGATTTTCTACCATTCACAGGATGTAAGTTTGGCTTGTTAGTGGCGATGATAACTTGCAGTACGCCAGCTCTACTTTTCCCCGTTACTTTTTTTGGGAGATATTGATATAAAAAAGAATGGAAGGGACCGTCCTCCGTCATGCTCCATCTGGCCCTGCTGGTTACTTGGCTGCTGAGGCAGCGCATACGTTTGGTGGACTGATAAGGAATGGGAAATCCACGATATTAATAACGATCCTCTTCTCCAAAGCAAAAATCCTTCCAGATTAGCATGTCTCTTACAAACAATCCATGTTGGGAGGGGGCTGAGAGAGAATCAGTGGAGAAAATGAAACAGAAGTAAGTGAATATATTACGTATTTGGAATTAAAGACCAGACAGGACACCTAAAGATGGCATGTACTTAACAGCTGCGATTATTGAATGTCTAGCATGATAAACCAATAGAATACGGTGCCTGTCCTTAAAAGACTCCTGGTCTTTAGGGGCATTTAGACTCATGTAGACACATCCCTAAAGTAGTGGGGGGTAAGAGTCATTTATAACAGTGGTCCCCAACCTTTTTGGCACCAGGGACCGGTTTCGTGGAAGACAATTCTTCCATGGACGGAGTCGGGGTGGGGGGGAATGGTTCAGGCGGCAATGCGAGTGATGGGGAGCAATGGGGAGCGGCAGGTGAAACTTTGCTTGCTCGCCCATGGCTCACCTCCTGCTGTGCGGCCCGGTTCCTAACAGGCCTCGGACTGATACCAGTCCATGGCCCGGGGGTTGGGGACCCCTGATTTATACGACTCCATAGAAGAAGTCTGTCTCTTTCAGGTTTGAAATGATCCTAGACATTTTTGGTAGTGATGGCAATAAAAACATAATAGCCCATTGGAAATGTGGATGAAATTAACATTCTTACCTGGAAGAATGATAATTTTTCTACAATAGGAAAGAGTAGATTGAAAAGGAAATTTTGAAATGTAACTTGTGAGGTCTTTGAGAACTTGGTTTTTAACTATTCCTCAGGAGACTTTGGTGATTATACTTGGTGATTGTGTTGCTATATAAGAAGTATAATCCAAGATGGATTGTATTATTATATGAATAATTATATATATGTTTATATATACAATAATATATATAAACATATATATGTTTATATTTTTTATTCTTGTGTACTGTGCTTAATGGATAAATCGACCTATCCACCTGTCATTGGAGATAGGGCCTTGCCAACAGCACTTTTTAAACCTCCACATGGTTGAGAATCTCTGTGCTTTGGGAGTTACCCACTAACCTACAAGGACCTTAGGAATACCTTTTAGAAGTGTCTGCCTCTTTTATTTCCTTCAACTTCCAGTTTTCATAAGCCACCCACTCTCCATATGAAATACACCTGGTTGGAGGACATAGCAGAATGGGTATACTACTAAGACTGCCAGATTTAGCAAATAAAAATGCAGGACACCTAGTTGAATTTGAATTTCAGACATATTTATGTATGGGACAAACATACTAAAAAGTATTCATTGTCTTTCTGAAATTCAGATTTAACTGGGCGTCCTATATTTTACCTGGCAACTCTATATGCTTCCTTTATTCTTGGAACCCCAAGTTGCTTTTTCCTCGTAAAATACACTTTCTGATTAACATGCTATGCACTAATAAAGTGTTTTCCAAAGAATGCTCTGTAGACTGTTAATGGGAATCGCAATGAAAAGAGTTGCATGGTCTAAGGTATTTTCTTTCAAGTGGGCTCTCTTGATTTCTTCCATATGCCCAATCACATTATGACTTTCCAAGAGCAGGGGAGCATGTCCCAAATTTGTTAGACCACTATGAGTGACTTCCTTTCTTCCTGGAGTATCTTGCAGAACTGAAATTTCTGATGGGCTACACATAGTATCCTGGCAAGGGCCAATATGCTTTTATTTATGATGAGTGTGATGGGTATTTTGAACCTGCCTCACTGATTTACTTTCCTTTCCTTTTTTGCTCTTACTGGCTTCTGTGATGAGTTGTACATTGCAGGGTGAAATCCAGCTTTCTCTTTTATCTCAAGTGTTTTACAGTCTCCCTTTGTGACTGGGGTAGGTTTAGTTAGAGCTAGAGTATAGTTGATTTACAATGTTGTGTTAATTTCTGCTGTACAGCAAAGTGATTCATATATATATATATATATATATATATATATATATATATATATATTATTTTCCTTTATGGTCTATTATGGAATATCAAATGTAGTTCCCTGTGCTATACAGTAGGACCTTGTTGTTTGTCCATTCTATATATAATAGTGCACATCTGCTAATCTCAAACTCCCAATCCTTCCCTCCCTACATCCCCTCAGACTTGGCAACCACAAGTCTGTTCTCTATGTCTGTGAATCTGTTTCTGTTTCATAGACATGTTCTTTTCTGTCGTATTTGAAATTCCACATTTAAGTGATATCATATGGTATTTGTCTTTCTCTTTCTGACTTACTTCATTTAATATGATAATCTTTAAGTTCATCCATGTTGCTGCAAATGGCATTATTTCATTCTTTTTTATAGCTGAGTATTCCGTTGTATATATGTACCACATCTTCTTTATCATGAATTTTATCTTATTGTTGGATGAAGGGCACCTAAAGCAGGTGTACAGGGCCAGCCACATAATTAGTGGGGCTGAGAATCCATTGAGGATGCAGGGACCCTAGTTCGGAAATTATTAAGAATTTCAAGATGGCAACAATAGATCATTAAACCAAGCATGGGGCCCTTCTGAGTGCAGGGTCTTTCTGAGTGAGTGCCCGCTCAGGTGGCACACCCATGAAAGTCAGCCCTGTGGGAGCACCATCCTCAGTGTCAAGACACTGAGAGTCTTCACCCAGGAAACCCCAGAAAGAATTTTCAAAGGCTAATAATCAAAACTATCTTCATAGTTACCAAGAAGTCATAAGCAGAAGCAAGGTAACTAGATTGGGCCCCAGAAGACGTAGAATTTTGATATTTTATTTATTGTGGATTTTTGCATTAATTTTGAATTTTAAAAACCTTGTGTTATTTATATTGATTTTGATACTATCTTAGTCTGCTCAGGCTGCTATAACAAAGAAACCAAGACTGGGTAGCTTAAACAACAGAAATTTACTTCTCACAGTTCTGGAAGCTGGAAGTCCAAGATCAATGTGCCAGTAAATTCAGTTTCTAGTGAAGAAGGGCTCTCTTCCTGGCCTGCAGACAGCCACCTTCTCACTGTGCCCTCACATGACCTTTCTTTGTTGCACATACTGGAAGAGTGAAGGAGACAGGGAGAGAGGGAGAGAGAGGGAGATCTCTTCCTCATGTCATAAGGTCACTAATCCTATCCTGAGGGACACAACCTCATGACTTAATCTAACCCTATTTACATCCCAAAGGCCCCATCTCCAAAAACCATCTCATTGGGAGTTAGGGCTTCAGCTACAATCTTTGGGGGGTGTAGACACTTACTCCATAACAGGCACCCCCTTAAATTTTGTTCTGGGGTGAGTGCTCACTCACACGCCCCTAACCCTGGCCTGGCAAATGGTGATGAAAAATTATGCTCTATCATTATTTACTTTAAAACATAGTTTAAAAAGGGAAACATTTTCTTCATTTATTTCTGTTTTACAACTCAAACACAGAGCTACATACATATTACATAGATACATACATACACCCCAATGAATAAATATGATTTCTTGGAAATAGCTGGCACAAAATCTAGAATCATTCTTTAAGAATACTTCAAATGGAAGTGAAAAATGTAAGATAATCTATTTGTCATTAGAATTATACTTATTTCAGATGAGTGTTTGTTTTAAGAAAGGCAAATTCTAAAAAATAATTGTGGCCAAACATATTTTATCTGGTAATTTATCTGCTATATGTTTTTTCTTTCTCCATATGAAAACAGTTACTTGGTTAATCATAACTTCTGAATAATGCAAAAGAGGCTGTTCTTATTTAACAAATCACAGCTTTAGTTATTTTCTTAAGTTTCTGGACCACTGTTGATTTATTTTTTTGAATTTTTGCTTACTTGTAGTGGCCATCTGTTTCTGAGTGCCAAGAGTCATTTCTTTATATTTTGGCAAAATACTCTTCTTTTCTTTGGCAGATGAGCCCTCTTCAGTCCGTATGCTTTTTGTGGTCCTAACTCCACCTCTGGAGATAGGTTAGACCCAGGGGCCAGTCAACAATTCCATTCCCTGGATGGAGTGCTTGCTTGGGGATCAGCATGGGGCCCAAGTACGCCCAATGAGAGTCAGCCCCAGGTTTTTGATGGAACTGTTGGAAAAAGGAACTTTTTTTTCCACTGAGGCTGCTGAGCTGGAAGAATGTCAGCCTGGAGCTGCTAGTGCCATCTTGGCCACTCCTGAGGAGAGGCTGATGGAGAAAAATGCACTCACAGAGGGAGAGATGCCAAGACATGGTGAGGAGCAGATCCCTAATGGCATTTTTTGAACACCTGGATCAAGCCATGCCTGAAGCAAGACTACCCCAGAATTTTAGTTATGTAAACAATAAGTTCACTTTAAAAATTCTGGTTTAAGTTTCTGTCACTTACCACTAAGAGTACTGACGAACTTTAATGCACTGAAATTTCAGAACTGGAGATGAGTGATGATTATATTGCAAAAGTGGTCCCTTATTAATACCGAAGTCAGTCTGAGGGCTCATTAATTGATACCTTTCCCCAGACTATGTTAGATGCCTCCTTATAAGTACCTGGACTGGTACACTTGCACAAAGAATTGTAACTGCCTGCTTACCTGTCGGTCTCTTCTCTTGGACTGTGATAAGCCCCTTTGTGTGTGTGTGTGTGTGTGTGTGTGTGTGTGTGTGTGTATGTTTGTGTTTGTTTGTTTTTTTTTTTTTTTGGCCACACGGCTTATGGGTTCTTAGTTCCCTGACCAGAGATCGAACCTGTGCCCCCTGCAGTGGAAGCACGTGAAGTCTTAACCACTGGACCGCCAGGGAAGTCTGTGATAAGCCCCTCTGGAGACTGTTTTTGGGTTCAAGGGCATTCATTTGGTGCTTACTAAGTGCTAGGCCCTATTGGGTACTTTATTCCGTTGTCTAATTGTCACAATAATCCTGTAAAGTATCTGTGCCTTTTTTTCTTAGTATCTTCATGACTGGCTTGTAGCTCTGTGTGTGTGTGTCAGGGGCCAACTATGTAACTAGGAGTTTTCTGAATTTACATCCCTTTTGAACATATATTTAAACTCAAGAACAACTGAACCAATTCTTTAGAACAGAGGTGGAGAAACTTTTCTCTCAAAGGCCAAGCAGTAAAAATTTAAAGGCTTTTTTTGCAGGTCATAGGGTCTCTTTTACTATCGTAATGTGAAAGCAGCCTTATGCAATATATAAACAAATGGGTGTGTCTGTGTTCCAATAAAACTCCATTTATGAAATTTGAATTTCATACAGTTTTTACATGTTGTGGAATATTGGTTCTTCTTTTGATAGTTTTCAACTATTTTAAAAGGCAAAACCATTCTTAGCTCTTGGCCTGTGCAAAAATAGGTGGTGGACTGAATTTTGCCTACAGGCAGAAATTTGCATATCCTGGTTTGGAACTTAGACCAGCACTTTCCAATAGAAAGATAATGTGAACCACACAAGTCATTTAAAATTTTCTGGTATCCATAGTTTAAAAAAAAAAAGGCAAAAAGAAACAGATGAAATTAATTTTAATAAGATATTTGAATTCTTCCAATATAACCAAACTATTACCATTTCAACTGGTATTCAATATAAAAATTCATTAATGAGGTGTTTTACATTCTTTATTTTTGGGCTGTTAGAAATCTGGTGTATATTTTACATTACAGCATATCTCCTTTTGTATGCTAAATTTTCATCAGAAATATTTGATCTGTATTCAGATTTCATAAAATTTACAGTTGAAAAATAGATTCACAAGTTGTTAGAAAACATTCTTAAAAGTTTTCTGGTAGTTGAAGTTTTAAATTTTAAGTTAATTAACTTTAAATTAAAATTTAAACATGAACAATTTAGTTTCCCAGTTACTCCAGTCACATTTTAAGGGCTCAATAGCTACTATATTGGACAGCACAGACTTAGAAGAACAAGAGATTGTTTCTTGCAGAGAGTATTTTCACTGGCATGGTTTAGAATTGCTAGTAAAATGGAGATTATAGAAAGCAGATAGACTATGTCAGTATTTTAAACCTTTAAAATTCTCTGCAGACAGTGTACCCCTCTGGCCTGCACCTGGGGTGGACCACCACCCCAAACTTGGTTCACCCCCGGAAGCCCTCATGCCAGGAATGTAGTGACCAAGGAAGAGAAAAATATGAGAGATTGCCAAAGAGGCATCTAGTTGTGGACCACGTAGGGCCTGGTAAGCCTTGGTGAGGATTTCAGACTTTCTCAAGTGTGATAGGCAGTCAGTCATTGGAGGGCCTTGAGCTGCTGCTAGCGAAGAGGCTTTAAGAGGGCGAAAGTATGGCAGGTGTCAGGTGATAGACATGGGGGGTGCAGGGCTGTGATGGAGGGGAAGTGAGTGGGGCACCTGGGATTCTAAGCTGAAGGAGGCACTCACCCTTAGGGTCACGTGAGCGCTGGTGTACCACCCTAGGGGTAAGCATCCCCTTACATTTTGGCCCTGGTGGCTGGGATAAAAGGAGTTCTGTATAGGAAGTGAGAGAGGTCACCAGAATTTGGATCTATTTTAAAGGAAGAGCTCACAGAATCTACTAACAAATTGGATATGGAATGTGAGCAAAATAGGGGAGTCAAGTCTGACACTAGGATTTTGATTTTCACTGTAAATCCGGGCAGCCCCCAGGATAGCCTGTACTGCTCTTCCTGCTCCATTGCCAAGTTTACCAGAGCACAGAGTGCTTTTGAAAATAGGAGATTTCAATTAAACACATTTTGAAATTGCAGAGATTCAGTTGCACAGCCCCAGTCTTCTTCATTGTAACAAAGGTCACACTGTGTATAAAGCTGGATGGTTTATGGTTCCACTTCATTGTGAACCACCACAGAGCTGGTTTGCCCTTAATACCACTGATGAGAAGTCTCAGGGTACCATCGCTGCATGAACCTGTTCTCACCCTTCTTGAATACCAAGGCTGCTGTGACCCTTCCCCCCATCAAAGGGGACATCAGCCCATCCCCCCTGCTCCGGATCTGTAATGGAAATCCAAGCTTGTTCTTACCCCCCTTGGCCCCCACCATCTCCACCCCTCTTAGATTCCATTTTACAACACACAAAGCAAGCTAGCCTTTGTTAAAAAGTTTAATGTTCTTAATTAGTTGAATCGGTTGGGCTAATTAGAATACCAATTAGAACTGGCAGGGCTATCGTTAATTTGAAAGTGTTGTGGTCTAGTGTTAATCGCTATTAAACCTTATAGTTTGTGAAAGAGAGAGGATGAATTCACAAAATACTATTTGAAATGTTAGAGGTCGGTGGTCAGAAGGAGCCTGCCTGTCAGTGAGTATTCCAGGGAGGCAATACCCACAGAGAAGTGCAGTTGCTGAAGACTTGGGCCCTGCATGGGGCATAAGTGTCTCCCTTTTCAAAAAAACAATGTTAAAAGCCTGCAATGTGTTTTACTAAAATAGCCAAAGTGTTTAATTCACCTAATGGACTAGTGATCTAGCACGATTCTTTACAAAAATCAGTTTAAGTTAGCAGGACACAAAAAAGTTTCTGCCATTACCAGAGCTGTTTGTCCCTTTGGGTTGTAACTTTCTCATATAAAGACCAACCCTCACAACGAAACCTCTTTTGTTTCTGGTCACTGTCTGAATAGGAAATTAAATCACAAAAACAAAAAACCAAAGTCTTAGTACAGAAGAAATGCCATGTTTGGACTGTAGTCGTACATGAGTCTGTATTTTCATGTCTCATTTGGAGATGGCTAAATGGATAAGCAAATCTTAATTTATGTTTTCCAACAAGTATAAAAATCACTACTCGTTTTCTCAGCGAGCAAATATGGAACCGACAATTATAGCAATTCCTACCGTACATTTTCTGAGATATGACTTGATTTTCCCTCTATTCCAGTGATAAAGACAGAAGGTATTGCCATCCATTATCGTTGCTGGTATCCTCTCAATATATCTGTGGTACATTTCCGGAAAATAAACCATGCAGTTTATAGAAACAAATATAAAGATATATTTCATCATATGTATTATGGCACTGTTAGGAAACAAGGAATCTTTCTAAATGGCAAATTGCTCTACAAAGGATATAAAAATGTTCAGCTCAATTGCTACCTCAAATCTTGGAGGTGAGTGGAGAATAAATTTAAAACACTCAGACCAACAAATACATAAGTGACTGAGTGACTACCAGTATAGTATTTGTGTATAAAATTTGTAGGCAAAGAAGAAGTTTATAACCAAGAATTTGCTCTCAATGTATCTTAGGATCTATGGTGACATCTGTATAGATGTTATGAAGTAATATCTAGTTAAGTTCCACGTGATCTTATTAAGGTCTATTTTGCCTTGATCAAGTGCCCGCATATTACAGCCATTGTGCTAGATGCCTGCCCTGGGGACAGGAGAGTACATTGTTGAAAAAGACCTGATTAGGGTCTACCAGGAAAGACTGTATAACTGACAGCAAAACATACACACAAACAAAAAAAATATTTGATAACTGATCAAAATAAACTTGTTTCCTTTCATTGTAGATTCAAATACCACATTAAGCCTTTGCCTCACCACTAAATTTTTTACATTTGTTTTTAATCCTACTCACCAGCTCCAATTCTTTAGGACTACTGGTCATATGTTACCTTTAGGTTATGGTTGAAAATAATATTCAAGCTACTTGTTTAAGTCTTTATTTTGAACTTATATGTGAAAAATCAGTAATTTTTTTGGTAAAATGCCCAACAGTTAAGCACCAGAGGTTTTCCTTTAAGCACTGAGAGAGGGAAAAACCAAGACAAATGAAGTACAGACCCCAAGTAAAAGTTTGAACTGGGAACTGTACTGATCCACCGGTCATTTTTATTTTCTTTTGTTTTACTTGACTGCATTTCAAGTTACTTATGTCCTTGCATATGTTTTGGAGCTGCTTTTTTACATTGTAGGCAAATCCCTTGATGAATGTATTCTATAATCAAACCATAAATGCCTTCATTAATTCATCCATGCAGTGATTTAACAAGCATTTATTTATTTTTTACTATGTACCAGGTAGTATGCCAGGCTCTGGGATACAAAGATGCAAGTATAAGACAGCTATGTCAAAAAATTGATCAGTCTAAGAAGTGAGGCGAAGGTATAAAGAAATGGTTGGAATACTCTCTGGCAAGCAGTGTGTCAGGGGCAAGGCCCAGGTGCTTTGGAGGACAAAAGATGTAGCAAGGAAATTGCTGTGTGGGCAGAGTTGGGGAGGTGAGGTCTGAGGGAGCTTTGAAGGACGAGTAGGGCCACTATGGGATGGCTGTCCCCTGGAATGTACAAGGCAGAGGCCCTGGCTTAGGGTTTGGGGTGGGGGAGGTATCGGATGTTATTTGAACCTGGAAAATATAATGCAAAAGAAAGAGATGGGACGAATAAAAGTACAACTCTGATGTAATATGCATGTATATTTCCTCTCTAGAATCTCTCCAGCTCCTGAGGACAGGATTTGACCCACAACATCACTAGTTGTGTGGTTTAGAAAGTTATCTAATAAATTAACAAAGCTCAATGGTAATTTTCATCTACAAAGAATCTGTAGGATTGAGCTAAAGCGACATATTTTCAGAAATGTCTTTTGGCATCTGTAAAAGGTATACGAACACCAAGGAGAGTATATACAATTCATTTCAGTTTTAGAAAGAATGTTAAGAAAACAAATGAAATAATTTTTTATTTACCTTTTGGTTTGATTTGAGACTAAATGTATCCCTTCTTACTAAAAAAAAGCGTTCATACTAAGTCAGGCTCTCTCCTATTGCAATGTGCATCCTTACCCTGAAAATATATTTAGTGAAGTCAAATCAAGATGCTATTTCTTATTCACCCTGATTCCCCAACCTCCCTGGAAATTTTGAGCAGGTCCCTCATTTTACTATGGGTGCTTAATGTCTGTTATTTGAAGTCTGTGTGTCTACGTGTCTGTGCGTATGTTTATAGTTTATTTGCCCCGTGTCATTCTGCAAAAATGGATTCACTCAGTCAACTAGATTAGGAGAGCCTTGAGCTCAGCTATCAGCTGGAGGAACAAAGAGAAGGCAGTCAGAATCCCCTGAAGGGAAGGTAGTGAACGCTCGCAGTCCCCTGAGGGTCCTCATCAGCACTAGAGAACTGTTTTGACAGAACCACTGAATTGAGTGCAGGAGTCAAATTCCTGGGACATCAAACCAGGACAGATTTCCCACTCACCCACAAACAACAGAGACCCCTTTGCCTTTGGGGAATAGGAGGAGCCCGGTCTGAGGGACACATTGACTTCCAGGGTTGGTTGGAATAACTTGCTGTAGGCAAAAGGGCAAGGAACATTGAGTAGCAGAAATGGAAGCAAATAATTTACTACTTTTTTTAAAAAAATTGCGAACCCTGATGTCTGGCCCCAGATATTTGAGCATATTCTCCGTTCTTCTAACAAAAGAAACACACATGCTTATTCCACCCTTTTCCGCCTCATCTGGCAGCCGCTTTCTGGTCCAGCAGACACTAACATCTAATGAGTCAAACTTCTCATTTTCAGACTAATCAGTCGGCTGCACTAATTGCAAATGCAAATATGCAAATTTATATTAATTAATTACTCTGCTAATTAGTTCTGCGGTCTTTTTTGGGTAATAAATCATTGTGCAGTGGAAGGGAAACAAGTCCTGTCCCATTTCACTCCACATAAAAATTTAATGTACTCATGGAAGAAAATATATAAAAAAAAAGACACCCTGAGTTGATCACTATGCTCCCACTGACTAGTCCCCTCCAGAAAGGTGCGATTGTGAGAGGGCTTTCACATCTTCAGCAAATGCCATCACTAAGGTGCCTGTTAGCAATTTAATTATCACATTAAGGGCTTCAGAAAACGCCAGTTTGCTGTGCTGCAGGCTGTGACATGGAGCTCGACAGTTCACCCAGTTTGCAGCAAAACACTTAAAAATAAAATGAGAATATAGAAAGGGAATCACATTTCTTTGCTGAAACACTATAGCTTGGGATCCAATATTTTCAGAGTTTTTGTTGTTATTGTTGTTTTAAGCCAAAGTTACCATCTTGATTTCCATGCCCTTGAATGAAAAGTTTTATCATTCCGGTTTAGAGACTCAGTGAAGGACTGTATCATGGGGAAGGGGGTTCAGGACAAGGTGAGGAGGAGCTCTTAGGAGAGGAAACTATCTTTCACAATGTTTAGGAGGGATATTGTGCTCATCCAGACTTATTTATTTAGTAAATTCTTTTTGGTGACTTACTATGTTTCTAACGACCCATCTTGGCGGATAGAGTGACATATGAGAAACAGTCTCTCCCAATTAGCCCAATTAGCCTTTGAATTCTCTGAGGATAAGAGGCTGCGTCTGCTCTTTGCCCAGATAGAACATTCAATAAGTATTTGCTGAATGAGTGAATGAATGAATGAGTGAATGGCTGCAGCCTTCAAGAACCTCAAGTCTATTTAAGGTGACAATAACCTATTCATGTACAGTCTTGCCTTTATTATTGGGTGGGTGCCAAGTGATACTCACTGATTAGGAGATGCGAGGAGGGAGCCATGGTGGTTAAGATTTAAATCCTCATGTGTTAAATGTCCCTTCATTTCCTTCTTCTCAGAAAGAAATTTCTATTTTAATTCCCCATGCTCTTTCCTCTCTATTGTGCCTTCTCCATGTGGGATTTGATGATTGAGCAATAAAAAGGAAACTGCCATCATTACAGCTGGGCAACTGGCATTCAAGCCCTGGCTCACCCATTAGTGGTTTTGTAATCTTGGGCAAGCCGTTTAAGCTCATGGTGTCAGTTTCTTCATCTGTGAAAACAGGGGTGGTGGATTCCTCATCAGCGCCGTGGTGGATGCCGGGCCTTTGCCGTCAGCACCCGGGGCTTTGCGGCTCAGCACCCAGTCCCCACCCCCTCGGTTGCTCTCTATGTGACTGTACTTTTTATTATTTATAAAAATTATTTACTTTTGAAATGTTTTTAAAGAGTTGGAATGGAGGATACATGTACATGGTACAAAATTCAAAAAGTGTACAAGATATTCAATAAAAAGTTAGTCTCCTGCCCTGACCCCTAGCCTCTCTGTCCCTTCCCCAGTGGCAACAACTAATTCCTGTGTGTGCTTCAGTGATAGTCTCTGTACTTGTGTGTGTGTGTATTTCCCCACACACGAATGATAGCATACCATGACCCTCTTCTGCATCTTACTCTTAAACTACCTTGTACTTTTTTTTGTATATAAATTTATTTATTTTATTTCTTTATTTTTGGTCTTCGTTGCTGCGCGCGGGCTTTCTCCAGCTGTGGCGAGTGGGGGCCACTCCTCGTTGCGGTGCGCGGGCTTCTCATTGCGGTGGCTTCTCTCGTTGTAGAGCACGGGCTGCAGGAGCATGGGCTTCAGTAGTTGGGCTCGCAGGCTCTAGAGCGCAGGCTCAGTAGTTGTGGCGCACGGGCTTAGCTGCTCCGTGGCATGTGGGATCTTCCCAGACCAGGGCTTGAACCCGTGTTCCCTGCACTGGCAGGCGGATTCCCAACCACTGCGCCACCAGGGAAGCCCTACCTTGTACTTTTTAAGCGTGAATGTTTCACATTGTATGAGAGTACAGTAATTTACTTGTATTAGCCACCAATTGATGGACCTTTCGGTTGTTTCCAATTTTCAACTACTACAAATAAGGCTGCAATTAATATTCTTGTACATACAACACTTTGCCCATATGGAGGTAGATCTGCAGGATGATACCTGAAAATAGAACTGCTGGATCAAAGGATACATACTACTCGAAATCTCAATTCCTCAGTTTTCTCATCGACAAAGTGGAGATAACAGTGCTCCCTTTCTCATACGTGGCTGTGAGGAGTAACTGAGATAATTAGTGAAAAGTCCTTAGTATTGTTGTTTGTTATTCTTATTCTCAGTATCGACATTATTATTTTTTTCACCACCTCATGGCTTTATGTTGAGGGTAAAAGGAGACCACAATTGTAAAAGCAATGTGTATAGGGCTGTGCCAATGTTAGTCATCAATAAGAACCCATTTTGCTTTTCCTACCCTGTTTTCTCTGGTTTTTGTGCCATGGTGGCCTCTCGTGCTAAGCCTTCACATTGTTTCAGTTCATAGAAATATTTTGCAAGCGCTCTGGAAGGTTTTCTAAGGCTTCAGAAATGTCTGTATATGTAAAGCATTTAACAAAAACAAGGCTAATATTAACTTCATTCTCCCAAATTAGTCACGTGCCCAAGGTACAGAACAGGAGAAAGTAAGATGTGTGAGTGATAGCAAATGAGAATACAAACCAAGGGACTAAATGAGGGAGGTAGGAACTGGTGAAGAGAAGCAGGGATGGAGAAAAGGGAACAGGAAGGAGCCAAGGTAGATGACCAATTAGATTGCAGGGCACCAAAGGGGAAGGTGTAACCAAGGTCCAGGACCTAGAGAGCTGCCAGCAGAGGAGGTGGTTGGACAGATGATGCACGCATTTGATTAGCCTAGAGAATGCACAAATCCTCGCTGCCTTTCTGCATCATACTTCCATTGTTTGCTGAGCAGTGGGCCTCCTTCCTGTCTCTTCTTTCCATGCATGATTCCAGGGCTCCTACTTTATCCCCTCCTCTTCTCTCTTTAAACTTTCCTCCCTGAGTTCAATCTCTTCTCAAAGTTTCAACTGCCACTAGTAGGTGGCTGTCTGGCTGGGTGCCTAGTGCCATGTTTTAAATCACTGACAGAGTACTTAAAAGTCACTCTTAAATGATCTGTGTTCATTTCCAGCACAACTTACTTGAAACCAATCTCATCCTCTCTCTGAAATGCCTTTTCCTTCTTATTGTATTTCCATGTATGTTAATAAACTGTAAATAACTTATTGCTTTGTATATACCCTGTCAGCAAGGACAATGTTGCCCGATAGTCTGTACACAACAACTGCTTGTTGGTTGACTGGTGGAGCCAAAGTGTTTCCCATGCTTGTAAAAGCCTCATCTTCCCCAGCACAGCTCACTTCTCTTATTTTCTATTTTGATACGAACACAATTTGGAGATTACTTTCTCAAAGATGAGACAGACTTTCGATTGTTTCGTGGCTTACGCTGGATGATTAACAATTCTTCAGCAGAAGCCTTCAACCTGCTGATCTCAGAACAGCCTTCAGAAAAGCCAGTGAGCCACCTTACCGAGTGAGTTTATGTGCATGGGAGAATTCAAACCCTTCCACTCTGCAGGGCATATAGCTGTGCTCTACAGGGCCCAAAGGGGAGAGCTGGGCTAATTATTTATTTAATGTGAGAGCCTGAGCGCAGTATCTTAGAACCTAATTAGTCCCATAAAAGTGAATCATGATGCAGATTTTAAGAATGTGAAAGGGGATGGCCCAAATCTGGAGAACTGAACCTTCAAAATTCCATCTGAAAGAAAAAAATAAATGCTATTAATAAATGCTTTATGAAGGTGAAATGGAAAAAAAATATGTTTCTTCAGATAATTAAATTAAAAACCCTATGCCACATACTAGATGTGTTTTATATTTGAGTCATAGTTTTTAGGAAAAAAGATATTTTTTCAATGGATTATTTTTCCTAACCCATGTTTTAGATAAGAAGTTATTGAGTTTTGTTTTTGGCCTCACGTTTTTTAGCAATCAGCTGTAGTTAAAGGATGATGCCAGTGAACTGAGGTTGAACACTTCATGTCCCAGAATGACCAACTGGCTTATGGTAAGGAACTTTGTGTTCTGTACACACACACTGTAGCCACCTCTTCTGAAAATATGTGCCACAGCATATGAGAAGGAATGCATTAGCTTTCTAGAAAAAGCAATTTAAAATCCTTGCCCTTTTAAAACTATTATTTTATATTCATGGTTTAGCATAAAGAAAAATAAAAATCACCCTTAATCTTACAATCCAAAGATGACCACTGTAAATATTTAGGGCTCTACCCTTCCTGATTTTTATGTATAGCTACATCTAGAACTGTTAGTGTCTATATACATTCATACTTCTCTATGGATATATCTCTAACATTCCTGGGGTTTGCACTGATGCTGCAGCTGGATCACTTGTTTAAGGCTTATTCTGATTGGTCAGAATCAGTGCTGTATAACGGTGCTCTGTGACGACCTAGATGGGTGGGATGAGGGGGGTGGTGAGAGGGAGGTCCAAGAGAGAGGGGATATAGGTGTATATATAGCTGATTCACTTCATTGTATAGCAGAAACTAACACAACATTGTAAAGCAATTTTACTTCAGTGGAAAAAAAAAAGAATCAGTACTGTATAGATTGATAAATACTTTGAGTGTCACCTTGTATCTGTCTAACAAAAGTGGAGTCAGTCTCCCCATATTGGGGGGTGTGTGTGTGTGTGTGTGTGCACATGTGTGTGCATATCTGTACTTACTGGTGTCAGTTTTTCAAAGTGCACGTCATTTTTATGACTGCAGAGTATTCAGTTGTGGGCATGGATATTCCGTAATTTATTCAACTAGTCCCATGTTATGGGATATTTTGAATTGTTTGCAGTTCAATCTTTTTTATATTTATATGTCATCCTATTTTGTTGTCGATCTTCCCTTTTCCTTTGTTATCTTTGTTGCTTACATTTCTTTCAAGTAGTGGTTTGAGATTTCTAAACTTATTGTTCTCAAATAGTCATTATCTTTTTATTGAAAATATTTGAATCCATCTTTATCAGCGTTAGGGTTTAATCAGTTTCTGCTAATTTCCCCATCTTAGCTTTCCTCCCAGAGTAGATATTTCTGCTTTTATTGTCTCCTCCCATCTCCTATGCTCAGTTGACTTTAAATAATTTGGGGCTTTTATATTCATTTCTTGAAATACAATTTGTATCTCTTCTTTCAAGAATTATGTTTGATATTTGCATTGTTTATAATCATATTAGCAATTGTTTAGCTGTTAACTGAACTTTACTGCCTTCATTGCTCACTGCCATTTCTTTTAAACAACATTTTACATATATAATATTTAAATGCTTTATTTTGTTACTTTCTCAATGAACTGAAATACTTTTTTGAGGACATTTTTCAGAAAAAGCATATGGGTGATAAACATATATATAGCCCTTGCTTATCAGGAAAAAAATGTTTCTCTTGCCTTCAAACATAAATGGCATGCAATCTGTTTTTGTTATTCTTAAAATTTCTTTACATATTCACCCCAATTATTTTCTGGCTTTGAGTTCTAATCTGATTACCTTTTTTTAAAAAAATTACTCATGCCTAAATATATATATATTATTTCTTTGTCTTTCAAATAGAAAACCATAACTAGAGTTTGTGTGTGTGTGTATGTGTGTGTGCCTTTCTTCATTACCTTTTGTACTGGACCCATGAACTCCAGGTTCATTTAGCATTTTTTTTATCACAGAAATCTTTCTGTTGTTATTTCAATCGTAAATAATTATGTCTCCTGCATATTTCTATTTTCTTTATTCTCTCATCATACTCATACTACATCTTGTGGATCGATCATCTGTGTCACTTATCTTTCCACTTGTTGCTTGCTGTGTATTTATCGTCTTACACTGAGCTCTCTGGGTGAAGCTCTAGTGTTCCAATTCACAGATTCCATTTTCTGCTATTCACCACTTCACTAGTACTTTATATTTGAAAAACCTGTTTTTTGTCTGACAGCATTCTCTTTTGGAAGCAGATTTTTTTTTCTTTGCAGAGATGCAACTCTGAAAGATACTGAATTTACAACAGTATGTATTGTCATGTATACTTAATACACAGCTTCAAATACACAGTTTTTAAAATTTCTTGTCATAAACCTATATCATTTTGGGAATTTGGTTCTGTTGCTTCTTTTGGTCAAGTGAATCTTTTCATATGTCTGGTGAATCTTCACCTTTGGGAGTAGGAGCAGATATAGATGTTTGTTTATTTTAAGTATTATGATGGCTTCACTGGCAATTTTATAGATCCCTGTTCACATGTATTTTAGTTCTAGACAAAAAGAAATAAAAACAGTTTATATTTTCTGCAGTTTTATTTTGGCAGATAAAGGTTCCAGATGCTTGAGAAGACAGAGTAAGAAATACAGCCAGAAGCAATTCTGCATTCTGGAGCCCGTGGCTTTTTTCTCTGTGTCACTTAGTACCTGGCCTACCGTGTGTGGTCCAGGCTGCAGAATGACACCCATTGTCAGTCCCATTCACACTTTCTGAAGCCACTGGCAGGGGCTGTCTTTTCACTGTTTTGAGGCCGCTGTTTCACTCACTCTTGCCTAGAGATTCTGGCTACTCCATACTGGAGGTGGGAGACAGCCCCCTAGGCCATCATGGTTTCTATACGTGTCATTTACAGCTACTCCAGATTGGCTTAGCCCTTCAACTGGCCAAGTATAAGCTAAGACAGAGGCATGTGGCCTGTAAACTGCACTACTTTGTGGCATTATTCATAAAATTGAGATTTGCTCCCATGGGCCACCCTTTACCACAGCCCTACTCTTGTCAGTCTGGGGGTGTTTGCGAGGCTCTGATGATTAACCTTCTTAAGTGCATCCTTTTATAGCCAGAAATTGCAGCTTGGGTATTCCATTCCTCAATCTGGACCTGGTCAGCATTATGCCTGACATGTATTCTGTGACATTCTTGGCCTGTAGCTGACAGAGCCTCACCTATTTTTATTTTTAGGAAGTTTGCATAGTTGGGGCAGTTAATCAAGATTATTGAACCCCTGTAAAGACATCGAAAGCTATGACAAATTCCACCCGACAGCCTTGTTGGTCTATAGGACACAGGAATATCTGAATGAACAATTCAATAATCACTATGATCTGTCATCTCTAAAATATGACCCACTCACCTGTATAAAGATATTCAGGCTTTGAATTTTCTTCTTGATATTTGGCATCATAAAGCTATAGATACCATCTATGGATCCTGAAGATCAAAAAACATTTTTCCCCAAGTCTGAAGATCTTTTAGGCAAAGGTACATTTTAATGTGGTTGGATTGATCCTGACTTCTGGGACTCTCTCTGTGTCTTTGTAGAAGACCTGAAATAACAGTTTGTTTACAATTTCCTTTCAAGTTGCTTTGCTCTCACTCTCACCTCCTTTCTTAAGGCACAAGCTGAGCTTTACAATTCAGAAGTTAAGCACATTAGAATATTTATTTAAAGGCAATTACACTTCCTGCTTTTTCTGGAGAGATGGGTTCAACATGTCACTAGATCACAAATTTTATTCACATTATGGTGGTGGCCGGGTCTGCGGGGGCTCAGCCTACAAGGGGATTGTCCCCCTGTTGTTTGAGAATGGTTTCCTCTACAAACCTTTTAACTCCACAAGTTTGTAACCATTAATTCTTAAGGGTTTTGACAAATCTCCCCAGTTAAATATTAAATAATAAATATGGTCCTGATGGTAACAGGGCTTTGTGAAGTCTGTTTGAAGTGTCCTTTAAAATATTAAATTCAAATAAATGATTGAATCAGAACAAAGGGTATATCTTAAGACAAATTCAGCCAAGTCTCTTTAACCTTTGAGCGTTCAACATAGATTAGAAAGCTAGGGCAGCACATGCTTTCATAGCAAATTGAAATGGGATTTTTGAAGCAAGTCTTGCAAATACAGGTAACCCATACCTAGGTTTGATCTGCCTTTGCCATTTGGGGGGAGAGATTTTGCTGCCTATTGTTTGATAAGTATGTGATTTTTTTTCTTTAAACACTTACATTCAAAGAAGCAAATCCTTGAAAACGCTAGCTTTGGGTGCTATGTTTATTCCTTGTCAATGTCTTCCATATGAAATCTGTTCTGCTTATAATATCTACCACAGTTGGAGCCCTGGAAAAAATCTGTTTCATATCTGCCCTTTGCACTTAGCTTATTTTGTTTTACACTTCCCCCATGTTATCTGTCTGTAATCAGTCCTGCTTACAAGCAGGCAGTCCCTGGGGAGGAAGACTTGGGGAGATTGCCCTGCATTTAGGGGGATCCTGGACTCCTGATACTTGCGCTGTACCCTTCGAAAGGAGCAGGTAAAGGAGAGGGGGTGGCTTCACCAACTGGGCTAAAAAGACCAGTAAAGCCAAATTCCGCCTCCTTCTTACTCCCCCTCGTGTCCCAGGCTGGTTTGGCACCCATTACGTCTATTCTCGGGTTTGTGCTCTGCCACTGGGTCTCCATCTGCTCTATCTGCTTCCTCACCACCGAACAACCTCCCATAGCTCTTGATTGAGTCCACCCAGAACAGTGACTCCATATACCCAAGCTTCCCAGAGTAGAGGGTGACACAGTTGGCACAGGACATGCCCAATAAAGAAACCTTGTTAGAATAGGACATGGAACAGTCCGGCTGGCTTCATGGGGGCTGAAGTGCGTGCACATGTCGAAGACAGACACCCACCAGACATCTCTGGAATGAATGCTTGTAGGCTGCAAGGGCTTCAGAAAGGAGCAGGAATAAGACTCCTGCTCCTCGAATTTGCTGCAGTGTAGGAGGCTGGTGGGCATCTGTGCCCAGCCTGGTGAGAAAACGCTCCAACACTAGGAGGGGTGCATCCTCCACTAAAGCCCAATAATCTGCCCCAGTTTTGATGTAGACCCTGTCCCCTGCTCTCCCTCTCTCACTGATGCTCCATCTGGAGGATAGGAGTCTCCCTTACTTCAGAAATAGATGAATAAAGTAATTAGCAAATACAGGAAAGGTTAGAAACTATCCAACCCAATAAAATGAGGTTTAAGATCCAGAGAGAGAAACCTCCTTTGGAAACCTGGGAATAAGATGCTCATTTTTCCTCTACAGGAAAGAGACATGTCATCTTTGGGGCAGCTCCCATGGTTGTGGAACCACCCTTGATGGTTTGAAGCCTGTGTGTAACCTGCTAGGCTGAACTTCTCCTAGGAATCCCGGTGCGGATTCTGTCTTCACACCCCTTTTCTGAATGGTGTCAGGCTGTTTAAAGGCATGGCCTTTGGTTGCTGTATGTCCATGCTGTTCATGCCACTAGGGGTCCTCATTGGTTTGCTCTGGACAGAGCAAAAGCCAGCTTCTAAGACAGAAACCACTAGGAAGAAGCTTTGACTTGAATTCTCTGCTGGTTTCAGGCTGTGTCGTCTCCAGCAAGTTACTCAGTGCCCCTGAGCCTCTGAATTCTCATTTTTACCATGGGAAGAAGGGGTCAAGAGATTACATTTGTTGAGGACCTACTGTGTGCCGGCCATTGCTTTTGCTTTAGTTGGAATTACTCCAAAAACAAAGTCCAAGGTAAGGACTTGGGTACAGCTGTTTATCTGGGGAGCGTGGATCACGGGAAGCAGGAGTGAGGGTTGGGAGAGTGTGACAGGAACAAGGAAAAGCCAATACAAGGGGACGTTATGGAGGGGTTGCTGAGGACTACAGGGTCCTGGTTCCAGTGAGACCTCCTCAGAAGGGTACAGAGTGCACTCCCAGAAGTGTCCACAAGTATCTGGAAAGGCTGCCTCCTTTACCCACTGCCTCCCATCCCACGTAGGTTGAGGGTTGCCTCTGAGGGTGATGCACTGTCTCACAGAGTGGAGAAGGCTCTGGGACAGAAGATGGAGACACATGGCGCCACTTAAGGTGAGTGAGTCCAAAATCAGGTGAGCTATCACTGATATCGAACACGAGCCAAAGGATGTGATACAGGTGCCTGGGCTATGGTTTCAATGATATAAACGTATATATGACCTGCCAATCATTTGATACATATGCAAGGGCCTAATATCTATGGTGCTCAATGATATATATGTATATTACATATAATACACATATATCATTATTATAATATATGTTATATATATTATCATTATTATGATTGTGCCTGATGCAAGGCAGAGTTTTGGAAACAGAGCTCGGCTGCCTGTTGGCACAGGGAGAGTGTATGTCCACTAACAAAGAAGAGCTACCTCCCCTGGGGACCACTGTGTTTTCGGGGAGGAGGGAGTGTGAGAAAGGGGCCACCCACCGATGAATCTTTTGGGAGCCATTCAGCTCTAGCTGCTAAGCTAGAGCCTCTAGCTGCTTAGACTCTCCTCAACTGGCACTTGTTAATGAATGAATGTAGCCATGGGGTTTCTCTTTGCTGACCCCATAGCAGGATCCGCAGGATCCTGGATATTTTTGAGATAATCAGTAGAAACACCAATAGGCTGAAAACCTTCACCATCATGTAAAACACGCACAGAATGTGCCTGGCAGTACATTCATGTGCATGTGTGTAAAAGCTTTTTAATGTAATTATTACTACATTCCACAAAGTAACACTTTTCCAAACCTAAATACATAAATCTGTGTTAAATAAATAGTAACTTGAAATAGTCAAAAGAGATTAAAAAATTTTTCTTTTTATCCAGTGGAATATGTTGTGGATCCACCAGCAGAGCAGAGTTTTAAGTTGGTGGCCAGAGCACACACATAGCCTCACTGTAGTGAATAATGACCAATGTGCTTACTCATTGGGGCCTGACTATACCTGGACTGCACACGTTTATATTTCTACTTAGGATTATCTATACCCCAATTTATCTGAGGTGAACTGCTTCAAATTCTTAGTGAAATTTTCCAGAGAGTTTACCAAAATCTGATCATTTGCCATCTCTTGTTTAGCTTACTTCCTTTGGAGCTTGCAAACAGCAAAAGGTATTTTTAGTGAAAGTATTTACAGTCTCTAAGCTCTGTGCTCTCTTTTCCGTCCTCAGAGCCTCTATCTTAGTTCAAACCATTCTCAGCTGTCAAATTATCATAACCTTCACTGTACCAGTGTCTGCCTCTCCGCTGGCTTCCAGTCCTGTCCCTGCTCCAATCCAAACTCCTCCTGCCCCTAAACGGATCCTTACAAAATGCAAATCTAGTCGTATATGTCACCCCTCTGTTTAAAATCTTTCGGTAGCGCCATATTTTTCAGAACAAGATGAAAACTTAGACCTTACATGATCGTGCTTCCCCCGCCTTTTCAGCCCACTTCAGTCCCCACACATTTCTGTGATTCCAACCAGACTCCAAAGGCTGCGACACTGCACCCCAGGTCTGTGTCTCAGCTGGAAACGCTCCCGCTGCCTTTACCTGCCTCAGCACCTCCGCCTGGTCCTCCCTTCATATTCATCTCTGCTCAATGATTTTGAATGTTCTCCACTGAACCACAAATAAAATCAAAGAAGCCTGCCTCTTTCTAAAAGGTGATTTGGTCAAACTCTAGCATGGCACAGAGAGGTGGGTGAAAGTTCTAGACACAGGTAAGAAAAGGAAGTGATATAATTCCCAACTCTTCCCGACTGGGTCTTCACCATGTGTTTTAGCTGTTTTATTTAAACTGAATTCCAAGAGCACCAGACCTGTGCATATTTAAATATGTAAAAACTTGGAAGTTTAAGCAAATGCTATGTAAGTGATTCTTGGGTTTTTCACTGTTTTAAATGATCTGATACTCTTTATTATAGAGAATGGGACTTGATTGGCTATCTATAACAAATATGTTTGTGCTCCAATGAACTAATTAACTGACACAGACATTACCTCCTTAATATTCAGTACAATAAGATTTGACATATTTGTCAAGGCACAGAGGAAAATGGACCTGATTTTGGTTGAATAAGTTATCCCAAAGCTAAGTTCTTATAATTCCATAGGTTTAAAAATCAATAGGCCTACAATTTAATTTGCCATCAAAAAAGTGCCTTTTCTCACCAAAAAAGTAAAATTATCCTAGTTCATCCCAAGATTAAATAGGAATATGGTTACTAAAATAACTTGCTTATTATATTTGCCTTGTATAAGAAATTGAAGACCTTTTTTTTTAAAAAAAATGTATTATATTTATGCTACCAGCTGCATGTCTAATTTATATTGTGGTGACTTAAAACAGAGCATTTTGTATTAAGGTTTATTGTTACTTAAGTTGCTTTCCAGAGGGGTAGCTGACACACGCGGAAGTAGCCTTCATTTAATGAGCACATTTAAATAGTCTCCTCTTCATTGGTGCACTAATAATACCAAATATGTGCTGACTCACTCATTCAATCCTATTTCAAAATATTTATTGAACATTTGTTATTTTTTGTGCCAGGCACGCTGTGACAGTGAACTCTCTTCTCAGAGTCCATGTAATGAGCTAATTATCTACCTTCCACGGGGAGAGCTTAGTTCAGACTATCCCTGATGCCCAAGGTATCAGGCAGATACTAGGCAGAAATAGTTTCTGTAGATGAAGTTTGGAATAGAATGACCAAGAAAGACCAGTTCTAGGCTGAATCATTCACCTCAGGCTCAATTTTAAGAGGTACATCATCATCTGGGATGAACAAAATACCAAAAATTTATTTCTGAAATTTTGTACTAAAATATTTACCTTGATTACTGATTACTGAGAGGTTTTTGTGTGTGTGTGTGCCACCTTAAATTTTACACCCAAGTTTAGTGCCCCATTGTCCTTCCCTGGGTCCCAATCCGGCCACCAGGCAGACCTCATGGCTGCCTAAACGTTGTGGAAACTGGAATGGCCTCACTCTCCCTGCTCTCCGGGGCTCCTGCTTAAGTATACTTATCTAGGGATAAAGCATTTCATTCCACAATAACAAATTCTAGACTTAAGATGTCAGGGAAAAAATAGAAGGGTGATTTTAATTTATACTTCTGAGGAGTTGACTAATATCAATTCTTTACAAGGATCAGATTTAGGATAAAGAGGAGGAGCAAAGAATCCAGGTAAACATTCGTGCCCTGCGGGGGGAGAAAATGCGTAGGCAGGAAAGTCTGGGGACAAATAAGACAGAGACATCTGTGTTACAGTCCAGGTTGATCCCAAGTGGTAGAAATGGTGGATCCAGAGCTTTTGAGGCAGTGGCTATCACTGCCATATTTTCTCTATAAAGTATAAAGGGTATTTTTTTCAAGGAGGAGCCATGGACACAGCTTTGTGTTTCCTTCAAAATATAGCTAATTTTAATGGACAAGAACAAAGAAATTTAGAGTTGATGATGAACATCTGTCCATGATTAACCCTGCTTGCACTTAGAAATTAGAGACAATCACACCGTTTTGAAATCATAATATCACCTTCAAGTGAAACTGGTCATTCTCGGAACTTTGTCTCCAAAAAATAAAAGAAATGCTAGTAGTCAGTTTTAAATTGCCAGGGTTTTTGAAATATATTTCTTTATAACCATAATGTTTATAGTTTTTAAAGTTTGGGTTTGTGATAATTTGTCCCCCTAAAAAAATTAAAAACAAAATATTTCATTTTATTGTCCCCATTTTCTAATCAAGAGAATATTTAAGACAATCCAAGTGTACATTATTTAACCAGTCTAGAGTATTTTGCAGATTGCCCACAAACATATGAAAGGATGCTCAACATCACTAATAATTAGAGAAATGCAAATCAAAACTACAATGACATATCACCTCACACCAGTCAGAATGGCCATCATCAAAAAATCTACAAACAATAAATGCTGGAGAGGGTGTGAAGAAAAGGGAACCCTCTTGCACTGTTGGTGGGAATGTAAATTGATACAGCCACTATGGAGAACAGTATGGAGGTTCCTTAAAAAACTAAAAATAGAACTACCATACGACCCAGCAATCCCACTACCGGGCATATACCCTGAGAAAACCATAATTCAAAAAGAGTCATGTACCACAATGTTCATTGCAGTTCTATTTACAATAGCCAGGACATGGAAGCAACCTAAGTGTCCATCGACAGATGAATGGATAAAGAAGATGTGGCACATATATACAATGGACTATTACTCAGCCATAAAAAGAAACGAAATTGAGTTACTTGTAGTGAGGTGGATGGACCTAGAGACTGTCATACAGAGTGAAGTTAAGTCAGAAAGAGAAAAACAAATACCGTATGCTAACACATATATATGGAATCTAAAAACAAAAAAAACAGTTTCTGAAGAACCTAGGGGCAGGACAGGAATAAAGACGCAGACATAGCGAATGGACTTGAGGACATGGGGAGCGGGAAGTGTAGGCTGGGACGAAGTGAGAGAGTGGCATGGACATATATACACTACCAAATGTAAAACAGATAGCTAGTGGGAAGCAGCCACATAGCACAGGGAGATCAGCTCGGTGCTTTGTGACCACCTAGAGGGGTGGGATAGGGAGGGTGGGAGGGAGACGCAAGAGGGAGGGGATATGGGGATATATGTTTATGTATAGCTGACTCACTTTGTTATACAGCAGAAATTAACACACCATTGTAAAGCAATTATATTCCAATAAAGATGTTAAAATCAATAAATAAATATAGAGTATTTTAGAGACAATAAAATGATCTGTTTTTTCAATAATAGAAACTCTATATCCTGCAGCCCCTAACATACACATCAGTGTACAACATTGGCAAACTCAGAAAACTTTAACACAGAAATCCAAGCTCAGATCTTACCTCAAGATTGAAACCCATTTAAATTCCAAGAATAAGTAGCTGACAGAGATAATTTTCATAGATTAACATTTTTCACCTGGGTTTTATATTTCTGGAAGAAATATACACTGCATTGGTTATGCATTGATCAAACTTTTATTGTGCCAGCTGTACTTCATAGACCTGAAAAAGTGATTCAAGCAAAACAAAAGAGAACATAAAAGCACAACTATAATGGTTTTAAATCCCAAAGAGGCAATTACAAGTTTGATGCCAGTGATGCAGCTGGACTCCATCGGAAAACGAAACACCTTTTCCATATTAAGCAGTTATGAAGGCTAAGGCTCGGGATGTAAATAATAAATTTGCACTACAGTCATATTTGTAAAGTACATCCCTTTTAATAAGTGGAAAGAGTATGGTAATAAATTTCACACTAATTCATGTGCAAAGGAGAATTTTACAGAGTTCAAATGTGTTGAGGCAGGTAAAAAAACTGAGGTATGAAACAAATAATTATTGAGATAAAACAAATGAAAAAAGATCAGAATCATGTGCACGGGATTGGATTGTAACTCTTTAACCACTTGGAGCTGGGTTCAGCCTAATGCAGCTTTTTGTATGCATGATGTTTCTCTGCCTCTCTTTAAAAGTAAAATGAAAGTAAATGGGGCATTGTGCTGCTTCCCAAATTAATTCACAAAAGCCTAGGACAAGACACTTCTAGAACTAATTATTGCATAGCTTAGAATATCTTTCTCTTCCCCAATTTTTAGACATAGGAATGAGAAGAGCAAACAGGATTCCATCCAACATTAAGCAAGCTGGCTGGGGCTCATCCAAACTCCCCTCTGAGTGATCCAAAAATGCTCATTAATTCATTAATCTGCCAAACGTTTAGTGTCTATTACATATCAGGCACCAGGGATGCAAAGATCAGAAGGCACTGGACCAAACCTCAAGGCCCCACAGGTTAGTGGAGGAAATAGATGTGGACACAGATATTCCCAGGAAAAAGAAATAATTGCTAAAGTAGAAAAATTCAGTGTTGGGTTGCAGAGTGAAAGACTACTTATCTCTTTGTCTTAAGGAAAGAAGTTCAGACAAAGGCTCAATAGTAGAGCAAAACTTGAGTAGTTTTAAAGTAATCTTTAAAAAGCTTTTGCTCCAAATCTTGCTGCTTGTAACGAATTGCTGAGGGTTACCCAATGTAAGCCCATTTTTCCTCAATGGGCCATTCACAAAAATCAATCCTAATTCTTACCAAGAAGAGTCTGATGATTACCCATAGAGTAAAAGATAAAATTGGATTCCTTCCTCATATCAAACATAAAGATGGTTTTAAAAATTAAATGCAAGAAGCAAAATGTTAAACATTTAGAAGAAAATATAGGATGACGTTTTATGAAGTTGGAGTAGGAAAAAAATTCTTAATCAAGCCTCAAAAAAATGCACGACCAGAAGGAAAAGAGACAATTTTAACAACATTAAAATTGAAATTTTCTTTTCATCAAAAGGCAAAAAAAAAAAAAAATTCTGGGAAGACAACCCACAGACTGGAGAGATATTTCTAACTTGTATAACCAATACAGCATTAGCATCCAGAATATATGACATTTACAAATCAATAAGAAGAAAATTTAAAAGTAGAACAATGAGTAAAGAAATGAAAGAGCAGAGAAACAAGGGAAAAGATCCTCAACCTCTTGAGTTATCAGGATAAATGCAAATAAGAACATAGATTTCATACCTGTCCATTTGGCAAAAAGTCAAAAAAAACAGGATACAAACTATTGGCAAGGATGTAGGATTAAAGAAACTCTCACATACTGCTCATAGGATTGTCAAACTGCACAACTACTTTGAAAGACAAAACAGCAAAATCTAGTAAGGATGAGGATGTGCATACTTTATGATCCAGTAGTTTCAATTCTCGGTGTATATTCTAGAGAAACTTTTATGTATGTACACAGAGCACATGTCCAAAAGGACATAATTTTGAGCCAAAATGTCCATTAAGAGGAGACTAGATAAATAAAATGTGGCATATTCATATAATGAAATACTATATGGCAGTGAACATTAATGAACATGCAAGTTACTGAATGAAAAAGGGAAGTAGTAAAAATGAAAAGAGAAACAAAGCATGAGTATAAAAGAAAGCTGAACTGGAGCAACCCATGGATTTTTTCATAATAGAGGATCTTGAGGCGGGAGACTGGAGTTTGAATGTCTACATAGGGCTACAGCACATCCAGGGCAGGGAAGAAAGACCAGAGCTCCACATATAAAGCTTCCAGCATCAAAGTCTTCATCATCTGGAAAATCTCCATGTGCTAGTCTGGTGAAGCAGCAAAAAAGTTCGCTCTGAGAGAGAAGGAAAACAGCCACAAAAACTTGAGAGCCTGTGCCTGCACCACTGCAGTGAGGAATCCCAAGTGTACCAAAACCATGGTGAGGAAACTCAGTGCTGAGAAATCAACATAAAAGCTATCATTCCAGAGTGAGGACAAAACAATAATAATTTTAGTAAACGGCTCAGTTTGCCACTCAAGGAAAGGAATACTAAAGGCTGAACTGTAAAAAGAAGGAAATTGCACCCAGAGAGATCCAGAAGAAGAATGAAATCATGAGAAACAAAAGAGGTAAACCTAAAGAAAAAATGACTGTAAAAGCAAAACCGTAACAATAATCACTAAGTGGGGTGTAGGATAGGTAAAAATAAGTTGGAACAAAGCTATGAGATCAGAATGACATGGAAGACTGAGAATGGGAAGTTGGATTTAAAGCTTCCCAAGGGCATGCTGCTGTAGGATAAACAGACATATAGATGAACTTCAGACTTCACTATGTGAAATAGACTCCTTAACTCTGTCCACAACTTGCATATAATTCCTTTATTAAGCTCTTGTCAGCTGACTCATTTGAATGTATTGTTTTCTGTCATGACTCATTTTGATACAGAATTGAATATTTACATTAGAAGTTAAGAAATGTTGTAAATAAATGAACTAAATGTAAATCCAAAGAAATAGAATAAATGAACTAGTAAAAGGAAGAACAAAAATTGATGTGTGTGAAATGGTTCCCACATTGCCTCTAACAGTACCTAGAATTCCACATATTGAGGTATGTTCCTGAAAGACATTTTAGTCAGGGCTTTGTGAACAGCTAAGAACAGAACTTCCTGAGTGAGAATATCATGGGCATGGGGGCTGGGAAGGAAAGAGAGCCCAGGGAAGGGAACACGATAGATTGATTTTATTATTTCCCTATGTCTGGCCCTGCCAGTTTATACCTAGAATCTGCACAGCCAGGTTTTTTCCCTCTATACATATAAGACAAACATTTGCACATGTTTTGATTGTCATTTTCAGTTTCTTACAAACTCAGATACACTCCTACAGTTGTCTAGTTGCTTCTGAACATCAGGTAGAATGACTGTTCTCTGCTGTCTTACTTAGAATCATTTGGGTCTTGGAATTAAAATTTACAACGTTTCCACTCCATACGGCAGCATCAAACAATGACACCTAATTTCCTATGGCTGTGTTCTTTGTCACTAATTGTCTTGTAAAACTGAAATATTTAAAGAAACATTTCTGTTATGATTGTACACTATTACTCTGTTAAATTACATATTGCAGGTACGCTTGCACTGTGTTAATGCAGATCTTTGGGATTTTTCAGCCTTGAAAAACACCATTTCTTTTTACTTCATACAAAATTTTTGTTAGCCTGAAGCCATTTTACCTCTCCTATCTAACGTGATTGAGACTAGTTTGTAGGAATCAATAGTTGTTAAGGGATTCCATAAGCTTTGAGGCAGAATAAATTATTTTATCATGTCCTCTTCCTTGGATATTCAGTTTAAAGGAATGTAGTGGCTTTAAACCTAGGCAAGAGACAGCCCTGAATCTTGCCCCAAGTACATGGGAACCCCTGTCTGAGCTGCATTAACCCTGAACGAATTTTGTCTACCTGTGAAGAGTTTTATTCTTGGAGAGCAGAACACTCGAGCATAAATCTTGACTCTAATAAACTGGCTGACAAATGTTGGGTGAGGCATTTAATTCTCTGAGCCTCAGTTTTCCTCAAGTGTAATGTGGGGGATGATTTCCATCCCAAAGAATCATTGATTGACTAAGAAAACTCATGTAAAATCCGGTGCTGGCACAGAGAAGTCGAAATCCAGAAGTCATTACTATTCAGAGACTTACCAGGAGGGTCTGTGCAGAGGTCCTCCCAGGAGGAGTTTACACCAACGGAGGAGAGATGTTGGGGGTAGGTTTGAGATTATTGTCCAAGGGGTGACTCTGGCTGCAGTGTGGTGTCCATCACACGGGACGTACTGTAGCCCAAGCCTCATGACTTCTGCCTAAGTCTCAAGAAGAGCAGTGCAATAAGAACAAGTCAAAAGTGGAACCAGGGGCATTAAGATGCTGCAAGCAGAAGTCAGCATTGTGTTGCAGCCCGTGTATCACATGTGGCACAAGGAGCTGTAGGGCACTGTTCACACTTGGTCTGAGTGATGGCACGAATCATGGGCTTGATGATGAGCTGGGGGAGGCTTTGAGGGACACCTCGCTTGAGGAGCTTTGAGGCCCAGTCACAGCAGACATCCCACTGCTGCTTGAGCAGGAGGAAATAGGTATGACTCATGCATGGACTCGCCAGAAGGACCCATCCTCACAACCAGTGTGGAGGTATCTGAGGCAATGCTCAAGTATCCACCAAGAAATGGGGGAGGGCGGAGCCAAAAAAAATGTGCTCTTTCCAGGCTGATCTGGCTATGCCACCCAGGTTATCTTTGCATCCTCGGTGATACCCCACAGAGCTCTTCATTCCAGACATCAAGCTCTAGTTCCTCTCTAGTTGGCTTGCCATCTACTTTCTTCCTTCTCTATATTTGTCTATGTATCATTTATGCCATTCTTGGAGTATGATTAACCACATGTCATTTCTTTGGATTTATTATTAGTTGAATTTTGCCCAACCTTTGTAGTGTATAGAATGTGGAATATGGCTTTCACACTTGACACCCTTTTCTCTCCTACTCCTCAGACTTGCTCCTTGAACCTCTCCATCCAGATGTTCTTGGTTCTCCCTTAATACTTTTTTTTTCCTCCAGCTTTCACTTCTGTTTATTTTATCTCCCACTATTTGCTCTTAAAATGATGTCTTTGCAGGTCTAATGGCGTCAATATAAGCAGATTTGTATATCAACTGTTCACTTCTGTCCCCTGCTGAGGAAGATTTGAAAATCATCCTAACTCTTATTTATTTTTTCATTGTGTTTCCCAAAATGCTTTTCAAATTTTTCACTTTTAATGAAATTTCTGTAAGTTAAAATGTTGAACATATTTTTAAAAAACGATCCTTGGTATTTTTAATACTAAATGATGTTGGAGAACGAGGGAATGAAAAGCACCCACCAAACTGAGCAGGCATTTTGAGACCAAAAATAAGGCAGGCAGCTCTATATAATCAATGGATCAGTTTATTATAGGGTAACTTACTCATAGGGTGGGATCTAGATCAGGCAGACAACAATCCAGAAGCATTTGCAGCTGCACTCTGCAATCCTGAGGGGCCATTAGGACAATTTTATAGTTAACCTAGGGCCTGGGGGTAGTTACTTGGAAACAAGACATGCATTCCTAAGTCAAGATTTAGGAATGGGTAACTAGTCTTGTGGATGATCATTATTTTGGGACTAACAGAGCGTAGAGGCTGCCTGATCCTAATGATTATTAAACAATATCTATTAACTACAAAGCCCTGGATGACAGAGAAGTAATTTGCTGTACAGTATAGACCTGGATAGGGTCAGCAGAAGGACAGGAAAAACTTTAAGGGCCCAACACGATGTTAGTTATGCTAACAGCTGTGCAGATGACTTCAGCAGTGTCTTTACCAGGAAGGTGAAATTTGGTGTATCTATAATAACAACCAAAAGGAACATTTTAAGAAAACTGGGAACTCTTGTTTTCAAATCCAGTATGAGATTAAGTACACATTATATTTCTAAATTAGTAGCTTTTTATTTATTAAAAATTTATAAAGTAACACATGAATAAAGAATGAGAGCAAGAAGGTAACAAGAGGAAGGAAAAAAGGGAGGGAGGTAGGGCAGGAGGGACTGTCATATATAAGTAAACCCTTTTATTTGAACATTTGAAATCACATCAATTTCATGGTCTTTCTCAAAGGAATTGACAGGCACAAGTTGTACCAATGGAAATATTCTAAAAGTTATGTAGCAGCTCTATGACTATCCCTTAGGCATTCGGTAACCATTCTTTGAATAGGTATCATATGCCAGGGCACTGTGTTTGGCTCTAGAAAATGAAACGCTTGACCTCCATTTCAGTGTTTTCAAATATAACTCTTAAACAACGTTTATGTTGGGTACTCATAAGAAAGGAATGTCTTTTCAAACAAGATAATAGATGCTCCTGCCTCAAGGGTTTGTGCCGAGTTATTTTTCTAGATGAGGGGAGGTTCTGTGCTGATTTACTCTAAGTCCTGGTATTGTGGCCAAAGGAGATGGTTTGGGCAAGATGGTTTGTTACAGGGTTGAGGTGTGGTTGTTGGCCATGAAACGGAATGGAAACAATGAAATAGAGCAGAACAATACAAAATAATAGTTTGAGCTCATAACCTCATTCATTTTCTTATGTTGTAAAAATTCATGAGAACTTTCATGGATGATTTCTGCATGTGTCAATCCTTTTGGATCAGCTCTCTCTGATCTATCATGCGATAATGTGATAAATTGTGGGGCAAGGAGATATACATGCAAAGTGCGGAAGATCCGATTATCTCTAGTGATCTGGGATTCATCTTCCTTGGAGTAGAACTGGGATGAGGAAGAGAGGATATTGGCAGGAAACAGATATTGAGCATTAAAAATAAAAGAAAGAAAAAAGAAACCGGTATTGAGATGTGGGAGATCCAGAGAGGTAGCTAGAGGTCCCTCACAATGGTGATTCTGAAATAAAGGCCAAGAGAAGGATATCTCCATTCTGACAGAACCGGGCATCTTGCTTTATATGATGCCAAGGTACTGTCACTGCAGAGACAGCCATTTTGTCAGGAAACTCATAAGCTGTGGCACAGAGCTCTGCTCTCATCAACCCCTTCAGTGGACCTAAAGGAGGATGTAAGGGAAATAGTCCTTTGAGGAAGAGTAGTGGTAGATACAAGGAGCAGACAAGACAAAACTTTTTCTTCCTCCTACTCTTCCTCACTATAAATCTCCTCCTTCCAAATCATTCATACTCTTCCTAACTCTTCACTAGTATGCTTAGCTCCTAGCCCCATTTTCCCATTAATGCTGACCTTCACTTTGAGGGACCTATTGATTTCATATTGAAAAACTATATAGGCTCATCATCTTCATAATATAGGGTTTTCATTTTCTCTTCACAAATACCTAAAATTCTCATAGAACACAAACATGCTAGCTCAGTTACTTGACTTTTTAAAAATTTCTCCAGATCAAAGTGATAAATAATTAATGAGATATTTACTACTTTCTCTTTGGCCTAAATGCCTTACTTCTGTTCTAAAAGCTGCATTGTCCTGCCAACTTTAAGTAATGGAATACAGTAGTAAAATACATGTATTCATAAGTCACCTTATAAATATAATTGTTTTTTGGTTTCTACGCCATTTGTTGCTTATAAGCTGTACATATGATGGTTGTCTTTATCATCTTACCCTAAGCGATTCTCTCTGCTCTCGAACTTCTAAATATAGAAGAATTGGAAAACTTGTTAGCAGTTTAGAGGCGAATTATAAAATTAAAAACTTCAAATCCAGACTTCTGAGGAAAAGTTAAAGAAATGTGGAGAGTTTAATCTAAGGAATTTAAAATTGAATGAAATCTGAAAATGGCTTCTCATATATATCTGAGGTTAAACAAAGTACTAACACTTCTGCTCTGACCCCTGCTCCCTCCCACGATGGCTGTAAACAGAAGTGAGGCCTCAAAGAAACGTGGAATGCCACGGGGGAAGGGCTAGTTTCTTCATCCTGACTCCACCCAAGCCCTCAGGGAGGGAGGCAAGTCGTCGCTGGACCTCATGGAGGCAGTTGGTCATCTGCTGTCCTTCATCTCAGCAGAGTCCTCAGGAAAGATTCTAGAAGGGAGAACAGAGGTTTTCCTCACTGCTAGGTGAGATTGTTTCCCAAACCCTTCTCCTCGCCTCCAGTCTCTTCCTTTCAGTCCTCACTGCAGCCACAGATTTGTTTGTTTTATTTTTATTTTAAAATACAAGTCTCTTCCATTTTATTTCCCTGTCTTAAACAATAGCAATTTCAAATACCTCTTCATTGCGTCAGAAATAAAGTTCTGACTCTTGCATTTATAACCCCTCAATCCTGGTCCCTGTCTCCTCCTTTAGCCTCATTTTTCAGCTAATCCATTCACCACCCTCTGCAGCATCACTGCCACATGGATATAAGCACGTGGACATCTTCATGCCTCAGAGCCACGTTGTTCAAACTCAGTCCAAATGCCATTCCTCTCCAAGATCTTCCCCAACTTCCAGTCTACGCAACAATTGCTCATCATACATATTTTTACTATAGAGCTTATTATGTGGTGTTATAGTTTTTGTTTTTCTTTTTTTTTTTAACATCTTTATTGGAGTATAATTGCTTTACAATGGTGTGTTAGTTTCTGCTTTATAACAAAGTGAATCAGCTATACGTATACATATATCCCCATATCCCCTCTCTCTTGCGTCTCCCTCCCACCCTCCCTATCCCACCCCTCTAGGTGGTCACAAAGCACCAAGCTGATCTCCCTGTGCTATGCGACTGCTTCCCACTAGCTATCTATTTTACATTTGGTAGTGTATATATGTCCATGCCACTCTCTCACTTCGTCCCAGCTTACCCTTCCTCCTCCCCGTGTCCTCAAGTCCATTCTCTACGTCTGCGTCTTTATTCCTGTCCTGCCTTTAGGTTCTTCAGAACCTTTTGTTTTTTTTTTTTAGATTCCATATATATGTGTTAGCATACGGTATTTGTTTTTCTCTTTCTGACTTAACTTCACTCTGTATGACAGACTCTAGGTCCATCCACCTCACTACAAATAACTCAATTTTGTTTCTTTTTATGGCTGAGAAATATTCCATTGTATATATGTGCCACATCTTCTTTATCCATTCATCTGTCAATGGACACTTAGGTTGCTTCCATGTCCTGGCTATTGTATATAGAGCTGCAATGAACATTGTGGTACATGTCTCTTTTTGAATTATGGTTTTCTCAGGGTATATGCCCAGTAGTGGGGTTGCTGGGTCATATGGTAGTTTTATTTTTAGTTTTTTAAGGAACCTCCATACTGTTCTCCATAATGGCTGTATTAATTTACATTCCCACCAACAGTACAAGAGGGTTCCCTTTTCTCCACACCCTCTCCAGCATTTATTGTTTGTAGATTTTTTGATGATGGCCATTCTGACCGTTGTGAAGTGATACCTCATTGTGGTTTTGATTTTCTTTTCATATCTATCTCTTCTATTCCGATTGAGCTCTCTCAGGGCAGGTTCTCTATCTTTTTCTCTTTTTATTAATGTCAACATCCATCCAGGTTCTGGCACAAAGACTTTGCTTAATAAATTCTGGTTGAACTGTGCATGCCCGGGAAGATGGCTGGTTAGTTATAAAGGAAGGTTTGTGACCTCATTTCCCAGGCAGACACGTTTGGGAAATTTCCACAACTGTCTTTTTCTATGGTCTTAGTATTAAGACCTCATTTCTACAGTCTCTACCTGTAACCCCTAAGTCTGATGACTGTACTTGGAGGACATCACAGGAGACAGCCAAGTGCAGTGCCTAAGAGCACAGGTTCTAGAAAGAACTGCCTGGGTTGGAATCTCAGGTCTCCCCAGCAGTGTGGCCTCTGGTGATCATTGAACCTTTAAGCTTTCCTCAACTGTGGAAGAACCTCATGGCTACATTTTAGAGATGTTGTGAGGATGAAATGAGATAGTACACATAAAAATAGCAGCTCACATTTGTGGGCTAGGCACTGCTCTAAGTGCTTTATATATTACCTTACTAATACAGCCCCATAAGGTAATGCTATTTTTGTCACTTGGCAAATGAGGAAATGGAGGCATAGGAAGGCTAATAAGTGTCAGGGCTGAATTTTGTTTCCCAAGTCTGCATTCTTTTTTTTTTCTCCCCCACCAACTTTTATTAAGAATCAGATGAGTGGTAGGAATTGTGCTAGCCCCCCCTAGGATCCAACAGAACCAGATTCAATCCCTGACCTCCAGAGGCTCACAGGTTCGTGGGTCAGGCACAGGAGTAGACAAATATTGCAGATATGAATGTTAGCCGGTCCCAGATGAGGTGCCGTCTAACCAAACAAAGATGAGGGCCACCCCAGAAATGGTTCACCAACACCAAGTAAGAAACTACAGAAAACCCTGCCAGGCAATTCTGACCAGCTACTGGCTCCCCCAAGTCTGCATTCTTAACCACTCTTTTTATTTAGAGCATCAACTTGAACACAACAAACTCCTACTTAAGGTGAACTAGAAATATTATTATCCCTTAGCTTTCTTTCATTCCAAGGTTTTCTGCCTTCTCAAGGTATCTTTTGAAATTCTTACAAAACTAGAATGAGTGATGTCAAAAATCAGTTTGTTTGTGCATGCAGTGCTTTTAGGAGTGTATTTAAAAATAGGTCATATAAATAATTACAAAGTTCACCCATCCAAAAATGATTGTGAAAATACTACCTCCTGATTATGATATAGTAATTGAGAGGGGCTGACGAGGGAAACACATTTTTTTTTTTAATTTTATTTATTTATTTATCTATTTTTGGCTGTGTTGGGTCTTCGTCTCTGTGCGAGGGCTTTCTCTAGTTGCGGCAAGTGGGAGCCACTCCTCATCGCGGTGGGCGGGCCTCTTACTATCGCGGCCACTCTTGTTGGGGAGCACAGGCTCCAGACGCGCAGGCTCAGCAGTTGTGGCACACGGGCTCAGTTGCTCCGCGGCATGTGGGATCCTCCCGGACCAGGGCTCGAACCCGTGTCCCCTGCACCGGCAGGCAGACTCTCAACCACTGCGCCACCAGGGAAGCCCGGGAAACACATTTTTTTTCCTTTCCTCCTGAAAGTTAAGGACACTTGCTTTTTATCCTACATTTTTTTCCTTTCCTCCTGAAAATTAAGGATATTTATTTACCTATTTGTTTGTTCATTTATAGGCAGAATGGGCGTTACTGTTCAAATTTGTGATATTTAATTTAGGAGTGGGAAGGGTGATGCCATTCATGTAATAATCACAGTCTTTACAAGCAAATTTCCCATTGTCAGACAACCAAATTAACTGGCATAAATGTTTGACAAATTGTAAAACAGTTGATTAAACCAGTTGCCAGATAGAACTCAATTCAGGTAATAACTTAATGTTCAACACATTTTAGGCCAGATTACATGAACAGTCTTTATTTAGCAAAAGCTGAGATCAAGATCGTTGTCCTACTTTTATTTTCTCAAAGACAATGTGATTATAATAATAATTTGACGATCTTTGGTATGAACAGTGTCTAGGTTCAGTTCACTAGAAAGTGCATTTATTTCTGCCAGTAAAGAATGTAATTCTATAGTAGAAAAGAAGATGGGTTAAAGATTTTTTTTTTTTTAAGATGCCTTATGTTGCAGGTGATGACCACAAAAGTCAACTGATACTCGCAAGATTATACAGCAAAGGCAGGGCCAGAATCCAGGACTCCTGCCTTCCTGGCTCTTGTTCTTCCTGTAACAATAAATTGCCTCATTATTTTTTGGAGATGTCTCATGTCTCCTAAATCTGTAATTCCTTAGAATTACACTCCAATAGAGACACTTTGGGGCCAGATTGGTGCTGGAGGTGCTCCACTCTCAAAGTGGAGGCAAGCATGGAGAAAGGACAGAGTGGGGTTCCCCCTTCTGCCCGTTACCAGTGGTCTTCTCCCTGTGCTATGTGGCTGCCTCACCTCTCAGGCTCAGGTTCAAGCTGTCATTGTCACCACATCCCCCTGCTATATGAACTGCCATAATGGTGATCTTCACTTAGCATGGTCCTGATTCAACTCAAGCTAAGCAGCAGCGTTAGAAATTATGGTAACATTTCCTCCCGCCCCTCCTTTCTAAGAACTGTTATTTTGTTCTTGCTAAAACTTTCAGAAAATGTTGAATATTAATATGAAAGTGAACATTTTGGTCTTATTCTTGATTTCATGGCACTCATGAAAAATGTGCTGCCTCTCCCCAGCCCTGCACTAATAATATAAAATGGGAGTCAATCTCAGAACTCTTTCCACAGAATTTGGACTCTGTTGATACACTACACTTGTACCCCCATAGCTACCCCCATAGCTACCATCATCTGGTAGGAATGAGCAGACAGAGAAGACCATTTACCATTCATACTCTAGAATTTTGCCATGTGTGGAAAGCGTTCTCCTTTATCTCATTTACTTATGAATGTATTTGATTTTATTTTTTCTTTTTAAAACAAGATTGCATATTTTCAGCATTTCCAAGATGATTATATGCTTTTTCTTGTTTGTCTATTAATACCACGAATTACATTAATTTCAAAATGTGAAATCGTTCCTAAGTTTCTGGCTGAACTATTTCTTGGCCATGGTGTAGATGCTCATATTTTTTAACATGTTATTTAGTTTTTTTGGTATCTACATTAGCAAGTGATATTTACCTTCAGTTTTGTGGAACTCTATTTTAAAACCATGTTTTAAGTATCAAGGTTTTGCTAACTTACTAACATCATTTGAGAAATTTCCATCTCTTGCTATGCCCTGGAATTACATAAAATTTATCTGTTTTTTCACAGGGTCTACAGTCCTGCATATAAAACAATCTGGGCTAAGAAAGTTTTGAAATATATTTTCAATTTTGTCCATGATTATTAATATATTCAAATTTTCTTCCTCTTCTTCAGTTAGATTTTGGTAATTTACACTTCCCTAGAAAATTATTCATTTTATCTGTATCTTCAAATTTAGTTTTAAAGAGTTACAGCCAGTATTCACTTATAGTTGTCACATTCTCGTCTATATTCTATATTCTAATTCTAGATGTTGCATATTTGTGTTTTTTCTTTCTTGTCATTTTTATCCACTTTAGAATTGCCTATTTCATTGGTCTTTGCAAAGAAACAGTTGTTGTATTCATTTATTAATTCTATGAATCTTATTTTTTATTCTATTCAGATAGAGGTTTTAAAAAATCTTACCACTACTATGTTTCTATAAAATGTTTTTCTATTGATTTCAATTTTTTCCATATTTCAATAAACTTTTATTTGTTGCTTTTATTTATTGTATCACCACTGTAACATTTATCCTTTATCCGTGTAATAAGACCCTCTTTATTCAAACTTTTTTCCTTCATTCATATTGTCTTGTATTAACATAGGAACATGTTCTTTTTTTTTTTTTAATTAATTAATTTATTTATTTTTATTTTTGGCTGTGTTGGGTCTTCATTTCTGTGCGAGGGCTTTCTCTAGTTGTGGCAAGCGGGGCCCACTCTTCATCGCGGTGCACGGGCCTCTCACTATTGTGGCCTCTCCTGTTGCAGAGCACAGGCTCCAGACGCGCAGGCTCAGTAGTTGTGGCTCACGGGCCTAGTTGCTCCGCGGCATGTGGGATCTTCCCAGACCAGGGCTCGAACCCGTGTCCCCTGCATAGGCAGGCAGATTCTCAACCACTGTGCCACCAGGGAAGGCCCAGAACATGTTCTTTTGTGTTAATACTATTGCTTGTTTTCACACAATGTATTACTTAGAACTTTTTCTGTCATTTTATTTTATGTATATTGTAAATATCAGCTAGGAGAGCTTTTAGCTGTAGGTCAGAAATCAGAACTAACCATAGCTTAAACAAGTAGGTATAATCCCTTTTGCTTTTCGATTTTGTTTTGTTTTGCATTTTCAAATAGGGAAATAGCTTTCATAATGCTATGCATCTTTAGCATGTTACTTTGTTGCCTCCTGGTTGCTGGATGGATACTGCAGCTCTAGACATCATAACTTTCCCAATTCAGGAAGGAAGGGTAAGGGTGGCACCAGCTATGTCAGTTCCTTTAATCTGAAAAGCAAAAACTTTCCCAGATACCCTATACTTCCATATCATTAACTAAAACTGATCACATGACCACCCTTAGCTGCAAGGGAGGCTGAAAGTGAGTATTCATCTGGTCTAGAGTCTGTAGTAGAGGGTGCAGAGGAGGAATAAGTTGGAAGTATCTGATTGATTAACCAACAAGCTATTGTCTGCTACAATATAACTATTGGAAATAAAATATGATTTTTTTACCCAATCTGAAATGACTTTTAAATTTATTCTTGTAATTGATTTTAATCCTCTCATTATGCTTCCCCTTTAAAAAAATATTTTAGTTTTTTACAGAAGATAATTTCTTTACTTTTTTCTTTTCCCTTCTTTTTAAATTTCTACTAGTAGTTAACTTAATGTTTGTTGAAAAGAAATTTTAACCTATGTTTCTCTTATGATAAGATTCAAGATGGAATGATATCTTTAATATTCCATTATTTAAGAGAAGTAGTTATTAATTCCCAACTTTCCCTTTTCTTATACTTAATCACACCCGTTACCTGACCTATATTAATATTTGATATTTAGATCTAGAATATAATATACTTTATTATGCAGTGTATTGGGTTTTAGTATATTCACAAGTTGTACACCCATCACCACAATCTATTTTAGAACATGTTCATGACTCTAGAAGGAAATATGTAATAATGCATTACATTATTAGCTCTTTCTTTATATTTTTTTCTCTTTGAAGAATAATGTTTGATATTTTCATTGATTTTAGCCAGATTTTTAAATGTTCTTTAGACTTATTTCTAACTTAACTGTTTGCAATGTTTAAACCCAGTACTTCATAGCCTTTGTTGGCTAGAGATTGAATTCAGCAACATGTAACAGTTGCTTAAACAAGATAGCTATTTCATTTCTTTCATGTAGCAAGAAGTCTAAAGGTAGGGCAATCAGGGATGGAACAGCAACTTCATAATATCACTGGCTACCCACTTGTGCCATCCCTGGACTGTGGTCTTTTTCCTGTTGCTAGCAAGATGACTGCATTAGGGGCAAGAAATAGGAAGAAGTGTTCTAAGAAGAAAGAAGACTGTGCATATATCAGGAGAGCAATACTTTCACAGAAACAACCAGCACACTCTGCCTACATGTCATTGGTCATGTACCTGTGTCTGCCCAACTGCCAGGCTTCTAGGTGGACACAATGCCAACTCTAACACAATTGGGATTCTATTAGTAAATTAGAGAGGGAAAATTGATATTGGATAGGTAGCTATAGTCTTGCCAATTTCCCCTTTTTTAGATCTCTTCCTCGGTTGGTTGAAATATATCACCAAATAATATTTTTAAAATAATACGTTTTTTAAATCGAAACTATATTTCAATGCTTTCACTTGTGAAAACCCAGCTTTGCCTTGGATCATAAACTTTCGCACTCAAAATCCTGTATTTATTTATTAAAGCTTTATTGAGATATATTTTACACACCATAAAATTCACCCATTTAAGGTGAATAGTATAGTGATTTTTTAGCATATTCATGGATTTGTGCATCCAACACTACAATCTATTTTAAAACATGTTCATGATCCAAGGGAAACTCCATTCACATTAGCAGTCATGCCTCATTCCGCTCTCCTCCTGGCCCCTGGCAACCATGAACCTACTCTCTACCCCTATGGATTTTCCTATTCTAGACATTTCACAAAAATGGAATCTTACAATACATGGCCTTTTGTCACTGGTTTCTTTCATCTAGCGAATGCTTTCAAGGTTTATCCATGTTGTAGTTTGTATAAGTACTTCATTCCTTTAGTTGCTGAGTAGTATTCCGTTGTTTGGATATACCACATCTTGTTTATTCCATACAATTACCGTACTGTTGATGAATATTTGAGTTGTGTCTGCTTTGGGGCTATTATGAATAATGCTTCTATGAACCTTCATGTGCAAGTTTCGTTTGGACATATATTTTCATTTCCCTTGGGTATATACCTAGGAGTGGAATTATTGGCTATTAGGGTGACTCTATGTTTAAATTTTTGAGAAACTGTCAAACTGCTTTGCAAAGTGCCTGTACCATTTCACATTCCTATCAGCAGAATATGAGAGTTTCAATTCCTTCACATCCTTGTCAACGCTTTCTCTTGCCTGTTGTTTTTATTATAGCCATCTAAACAGGTACGAAGTAGAATATCATTGTAGTTTTCTGTTGTATTTCCTTAATGATTAATAATGTTGAGTGTCTTTTTAAGTGTTTATTGGACATTTGTATCTCTTCTTTGGAGCAATGTCTATTCAGAGCCTTTGCCCATTTTTGATTGGATTGTCTTTTTGTTGTTGAGTTGTAAGAGAGCTGTATATATTTTGGATACAAGTCTCTTGTCAGATGTATAATTTGCAGATATTTTATCCTATTCTGTTGTCTTTTCAATTTCTTGATGATGTCATTCGATGCACAAAAGTTTATAATTTTGATGAAGTTCACTTTGTCTTTTTTGTTCTGTCACTTAAGCATGTGGTATTGTAACTAGGAAACCATTGCCTAACCCAAGGCGATGAAGATTTGATTCCTTGTTCTCCTTTTAGTTTTATAGTTTTAGCTCTTACATGGAGGCCTATAATCCATTCTGAGTTAATTTTTGTGTATGGTATTAGGGAGGGGTCCAAATTCATTCTTTTGCATGTGGATATTCAGCTGTACTAGCATCCATCATTTGTTGAAAAAACTAATCTTTCCCAATTGCATTGTCCGGCACATTTGTTGAAAATCAATTGACCATAAGTGGGAGGGTTCATTTCTGGATTCTCAGTTCTATTTCATTGTTATGGAATATGTCTATATGTCTATTGTTACCATTATCATATTATCTCAATTTCTAGGGTTTTATAATAGATTCTGAAATCAGTAAATATGAGTCCTTCAACTTCCTCTTTTTTCAAAATTGCTATTCCTAGATTTCTTCTTGCTTATGTCTCTGACTTAATTGCTTTTTTCCGAGGGACATTTCCCAGAATGAAATGTACCACCATCAGCCCTCCCTCAGGTTCTTTTTCTCCCTTGCAATTTTCAGCACCCATATGGATGTGGGGAGATTGAGACAGGGAAGAGATCAGGGTCCATCCTCCAGCCACCTTCCAGAGTACTTCAAGAAGTATAGATGATGAATGGATGTCTCATCCTTTCACAGATGTAGGTCCCACATCTCCAAGTCAGGGAGCAGATTGGTGGGGAGAGACACGAACATTTTTTTCCTTCTTTTTTTTTTTTTTTTTTTTTTTAAATAAACACCATGTTTTTGTTTTTTTTCTTAATTTTTTAATTTTTTTAATTTTTTAAATGCTATTCTTGTCTGCTTACATTCTTTTTATGTATGTATGTATGTATGTATGGCTGTGTTGGGTCTTCGTTTCTGTGCCAGGGCTTTCTCTAGTTGTGGCAAGTGGGGGCCACTCTTCATCGCGGTGCGCGGGCCTCTCACTATCGCGGCCTCTCGTTGCCGAGCACAGGCTCCAGACGCGCAGGCTCAGTAATTGCGGCTCACGGGCCCAGTTGCTCCGTGGCATGTGGGATCTTCCCAGACCAGGGCTCGAACCCGCGTCCCCTGCATTGGCAGGCAGATTCCCAACCACTGCGCCACCAGGGAAGCCCTTTTTTTTTTTTTTTAAATCATGGTCTCCTATGGTTTCGTAAAGTCTCATTTACCAATGCCTGGGTAGATTCCTCTTACCTCATTCCACCTTCTGTATAACAGAGGCTGATGTTCAGCCAGAACCCTCCACTATGACCATTGAATTTGTTCGTGGCCAGCATCTGTCATGTCTGGATGATAAATATTTTTAATAACACTCTGCTTATCACCCATGTCAATTACCCCTAGATACCAAGATGTGATTACTTTTCAGGTTAAGCTTGGCTGGTGTCATGAGCTTTCATCTAAGGTGGATGTGGAGCTGTAAGCCAGGTGCCACTTTGCTTTTGATGTCTCCATTGGATAGGATATGAAATTTGTGGCATAGCTGCAGTTTTTGACTGCAACTGTGTAACTTCATTTAATAATCATTTTGATCTTCCCTCTGGATAAATTTTCCCTGAGAGGAGGTTAGGCTCTTTGGGAGGTGAATTCATTCTCTCAAGTCATTAAGGTTCCAGTTAGTGCTCTGCAACTATAACTAATTAAACTATACTCAACTTCCCTAAAAATTAAACGTCCTATATCCATAGTGAATGTGAGGTTCACACTAAATAGACCCAGGCATGAATACACCAAAACTTGAGTCTTTCTTAAGGCTCACTTTACTTATGTTTGTTGCCTCCCAGTCTGTCTTGATGAAGGTATCTTGTGAGTGGGGGCATGATGAAGTTGATGTTTCATTTCCACTTTTGTATTTTACAGATTTTTTTGCTAATCTAAATATCTTATCTGGTAATAATATCTGAGAAGAGGGTGATAGACAGTAAAAAGGAAGAAGTATTCTTTATTTTAATTAAAATGCTAACATAAGGCATGATCACTGAGTGATAGCATTACAAAGCAGCTACTTGTTCTGCCATAGTTAGGTGTGATTTGATACGTCCATTATGAGTCTGTATTCTCAGGGGTTTATATCTTGGCCAAAATAGTCCCTCTGGGCTGAAAGTTGGCAGACATCTCAGCCTAATTACAGTCATTTTCCTTTTTGGATTAAGAAAATGGAATTATTAAAGTGCCTTAAGCCTACCCATGCCCTTAGTTTCAAAGGTCTGTATTTATATCCCTGTAAATTGTGGGCTCTTGATCATTTCAAATAAAATGGCAACTTAGCAAGAACCAGAGGACTTCTTTAGTACTTGAGAGCAACTTGATCCAAGCATTCCATGGAGAGGGACTCACCCTTGCTCAAGCAATTGAAGCAAAGAGCCAGGATATCACTGCGTTAATAATGAGGTATGGGAGTGTCAAGGAGGCCAGGGCTGTGGGTTTTGCTGCCTTCAGTAAACAGGTAGGTGCATCTCTTGTTCCCAAGTCATGGGGTCACAGCCACCATCACATTCTTCCTTCGACTTTCAGCTGTTTCCCTAGAATTGTCCTACTACACATCTGACCTCCATTTTCCTCACCCATCTTTACCTATCAACAGGGGTGGACAGAATCCAAGGAGCTCAGAGGTGATTAGAGTATTTCTACTATAATAGGAAAAATCCTCAGTCAGCAGTCTTCTCTGAGGTGTCTCTTGTGTTGTTCTCTTAGAGACCTTGCAGTAATGTTAGTGGCTTTACCAGCCGGCAAAGAACAAGGTAAGTGACCTGCTTGCCTCCCCAAAATCCCAGTGTATTACTTCTGCTGGAATTATTTGAAACATAGACTACTGGTGGATAGTACTAAAATTTCATCATTTCTTAGGTGCAGTAGGTGAGATTTGACTTAAAATTCTCCATCTTACCTTTTATACCCCCTGTTTGACATTCTTATTGCTTGAGGCATGTCATATCCTCTTTCCAGTGTAAGTATTGTAGGTGGTAGATAGAATGGTTTTGCAACGTTTAGACAGCTTCCCTGACAAAAACCACGATCTATAATTTGCAAACTTTTGTGAAAAAAACAGTGAGGTTTCTGCAGTTTACAGCTTGGAATTCCCTGGGTTCTTGCTTGTAAATCTATCTAGATATATGCCATGAATATGTAATATGCAGACCCATGCTGAATGTAGCAGTGCAAAATATAAATAGGCTACATGGGCTTTTCAAAAAAGCAACAGGAGTTGGTAAAAAAGAATTCTACTCAGTTTTCTACACTGTGCAGACTATTAAAGAGACTGTGGAATCAAAATGTTGAAGATGCTAGAAAGAAAATTTTGCTGAGTCAGTTCCTTCTAAGAGGCTGGCATGAATGAGTCACGTGGTATGGAGGAGGAAGACACTTAGGCACACCCGTAGCTGTCAAGGATTTCATTTACTTAGCAGGTTTGGTATTTGTGTGAGTGCAATGAGCAAATAAAGCATGTCAATGGTACATAAACATGAAGCCTACAGCAATTAAATTAAAAACCAAAAAGGTTTTGAATGGTAAAACTGAATATATTTTAATTGAACATAATTCTATGGAAGACTATTAAATTACCACCTTGGAACAGAAGCACAAACAATGTGATAATGAGCTATGGAACCAAAATTTAGAGCAGATAAACTGAAAATATTACAGGTACCCTGGTGTAGGAAACGCACAGTGCTGATGATATGAAAATATGAATTATTTATATCTTCTTTAAATGTAGAATGTAAATTTGCTTGGAATTAATTTCTGTTGGGAAATCACTGCACAGTAAACATGGCTGTCTCTTAGGGTAATATGTTTTTCTCCTAAATGTTATTATTATTATTTTATTATTATTGTTGTTATATGGGGAAGAAAGAAGATGAAAAAATACTCAAGGTTGAAAACTGCCACATTATAGTTACATTGGAAAATCAAATCTTTTATTTCTAGGCAACGTGTAATGTAGACAGTTACAAAGTAATTTTTCCCACACTTTTCAACAAAGGAGAGCCAAACTGAGCGTTGTGGGCCGAATTGTGTTCCCCTCAAAAGTCTATGTTGGGGGACTTCCCTGACAGTCCAGTGGTTAAGACTTCACCTTCCAGTGCAGGGGTTGTGGGTTCGATCCCTGGTCGGGGAGCTAAGATCCTACATGCCTCACTGCCAAAAAACTAAAAAACATAAATCAGAAGCAATATTGTAACAAATTCAATAAAGACTTTAAAAAAAAGTCTATATTGAAGCTCTAACCTGCAATGTGATTGTACTTGGAGAATGGGTCCTTGGGAGGTATTCAATAATTAAGGTTAAATGAGGACAAAAAGATAGGGCCTTAATCCAATAGGACTTGTGTCCTTACAAGAAGAGGAAGAGGCATATCACTTTCTCTCCTTCTGCGAGTATAGAGGAGAGGCCATGTAAAGACATAGCAAGAAGGTGGCCAACTGAAAGCCAGGAACAGAGCCCTTGCCAGCGGTGGAATTGGCCAGCACCTGGATCTTGCACGTCTAGCCTTCAAAAATGTGAGAAATAAATTTCTGTTTTTTAAGCTGCCCAGTCTACGGTGCTTTATTATGGCAACCTGGAGAGACTCCGACCCTGAGTAGAGTTTACATTTAAATTTAATTTGAAAGGCATTTTTATATTTACTGATGCTCACCCACTAAAGACCATAAAGGCTTTTGTGCTTTCAACCATCTGAACTGTGTGCACATGAATACCTGTGTGTACTTTTCCTTGATTACTTCTGTTTATTGATTCATTTAATGTATATTGTTATCTCTTCAGAACTGGAAAAAAGTTTATTCTCCCTCCTCTTATGACCTTCACGCATTCTCCCTTTCCATTGTATGCTGCCCAGCAGTGCTCACAGCTACTCCATGGCTTTTCTCCACCCACAGTGCCCGGGGTACTGCCTGCGGATTGTCAGCATAGGTCCCTGGTCACGTGGCTCAAAACGTTTGCCAATTTGAGCTGAACTGCGAACGTATAGGCAGTACAGCATAGTTAAAAGTATGGCCTCTGGAGCCAACTGGCCTGGGTGTGACTCCCAACTTTGCCACTTATTAGCTATGTGACTTTGAGCAAGTTATTAACCTCTTAGTTTCCTCATCTGCAAAAATTGGGAAATAATAGCATTTCTCTCATAGAGTTACTGTGAGGATTTCATAAATTAATACATGTAAAGCATTTAGAATAATGTCTTTCATCTCGTAAGCACTCTATGTGTTTGCTCTTTTTATTATAGATAGTTCCTGGGAATCAGATACCACATTTCATACTTCTACTACTCTCTTGGCCCTCAGCCCTGTACCAAATGCATCATAATAGTTTTAATAAATTGTTAATTAACTGATTCTCGCCTTCTTAATAGACTCTGATACCTGATGGTTATGGTAGTTCTGAGTGAGCTGGGCAAATCTTGCTATACTGCATGGAGTCAAGTGCACCAATGCACCAGGCACCCTGGGTCCAAATGCTGATTCTGTCAGTTTGCAGCTGTGATACCCTGGGCAAGTTACAACTCTCCAAACTGAAGTCTTCTCATTTGTGTAGTGGGCATATTTTAGCACAATGTTTGGCACATGGTAAGAACTTAATAAGTGTTAGCTATTATTATTCTCCTGTTTTGCCTTCATGAGGTCATAGGGTCCATGTCTGTGGGTATGGAATTTGGAATAAAGATTGGTTTGCAGAAATTCTGGCTTCTGGGATGGGGAAGGCAAAGAGTAGACATGAGACCTCTGCCTGGTTTGTGGCTTTGGGTCCCGGGCCTCTGTCTTTACTAACATCTGCCTCCTTGACTACCCTTCCCAGAAAACCTCGAAGTAGCACTGCTGAGTTCAGAGTCGCTCTTGCTTGCAAGGCAGCCAAGGATGGTCATAGAATTCCTCAGTGTCCAAGCTGGACAGCATCTCGACAGTCACACACCCCAACCCATTTCACAGGTGAGGAGGCTGAATCCAGAAAAGGAAGGCAATCAGTGTGACCAAGTTACACAGGTAATTAGTAGTAGAGCTAAGACTAAGGCCCAGCTCTTCCAGCTCTCTATCCGTTGATCTTGACTAAACCATGGCATTCCTGAATTGATGCCAGAAGGCCTTTGTAACCTTTACCAAAATATCCGTACTACATAACGTACATAAATCATACAAATCATGCACAGGTGAAGTGGAAACAGGAGGGAAGGGATCTGAATGAATTTCATTAATTAATATAAATATGTAGTAATGCTTTTTCTCCCACTCTCACTCAAGACATTGAGAGCCAAACACTCCCTAAGTATACAGGGAGAGTATGTGAGGTCCCTTGTCAATAGTGAGGGGTTAGTCGGTCACTAGGAGCCCGTCAGTCCTTTATGGTGTCTGGCCAGGCCTCTCTGAACCTTCCTGATGCCCAACACCCACACCTCTCCTTAGCTTTACCTGGACCTTCTTTCCACGAGCACCCCTTCTTTCCTCCACACTCAGCCTCTCAACATTCTTCCAACTCATCAACCCCTTATCCATGCTGTGCCTTTGCACTTAACTTTCCCTCTGCCTGGAACATTCTTTCCACTCCCCCCTCCGCCCACCCAACAGCTCTCTTCACCTACTCTTGGCAGTGTATGGACTCCAATGCCAGCTCCTCCCTGAACCCTGAATGTTCTGGGCTCCTCCAGCACCTCGTTTTGACTTGTCATGTTACCATAAGAGGTGTGTTATGTCTCTCTTCCCTGCCAACAGTGGGCTCCTTCTGGCCAGGGACCTGTCTTACTCACTTCCGTATCCCAGCTCCTAACACATGGCCTGGCACATAGTGAGTGCCCATGCAGACTGGTTAGATAGATGAGTTAACAACCCTGCCCATATCTGCCCGCCATTTGTACCATTATAGCTCCAGAGCGCTTTCCCTTCTGTGTTTAGAGTCTGGAGCTCAATTAGGTTTCCAAATGTAGATTCCATCTTTTAATTATGAACTGGAGAAAAATATACGTATGAATGTGGGTATATTTTTAACCTTGGATGGCTGCATTCTTTCTACCTTTGCCTGTTTTGGAAATCGTTGCCTTCCCTGTGATCACACCTCTCTCCCAATAAATGGTCATGAAAGTGAAGATGTGAATATTTTTATCTGACATTATTTTGGAGCATTGCTTTCCTGCTTGCTGCTGTTTCCTTTTCATGGACCATTAGCAGCTTCCAAAGGCAATATCCTTTCACTGTCACACTATGCCATGGGGGGCCATTTCAACAACTTCAGACTAGGGCATTAAGTGCAATTCTGGATGAGAGTCAGCACATAACCAAATAAAAATAATAAAGGGAAAGCTTGTAGGAGCCATTTGGAACGCTGTCCCATGCTGAATTCATTTGCAGCCTCACAGAAACCTACCCATCACCAGTGATCAGCCCCGAGCCCGACCGTACCTTATTTAATTGTAAAGTATTTCATATCCTCAGAAACAGCCCTGTTAATTTGCTTTTCCTTTTTTGGAGATTGTCTTAGTGGAATGCTGAGATTCTAATCAGCGGGAGAAGAAGAAAACACAGGTTTTGATTTCAGCAAGCAAAAAAAAGTGCATTTCTTGTAGCTTTTCTTCCCTCCTTAAAATGAGCACTTAGGAAACCTCTTTGGAAATTCTTCCAAAATAGGTGCTGAGCACAGGGGAGAAGGAGGCAGAAGAGTGAGGTGAATTAACCTCAAGTGCCTTCCAGCATAAGCCACTGCCACCCCCAGCCTCCACGTGTTTCAGAAATGAACTGGGGAAAACCAAGCATGGGAATTCATCTCCAGACCAGTATCCCTGATGTTCAACCAACTGAGAGTCCCCTGAGCCAGGAGAAAGTCTCAACCAGGGAAGACTAGAAGACTAGTCTATATCAGTGTACCCCTCACCTTCTTGACGTCACAGCCACTGGGGGAGGTGGGTTGTTAAAGATATCGATTCCCAGAAACCAGTCACTAGAAATTCTGACTTGGTCAGCCTGGGGTGGGTAAAGAGAATCCATACGTTAAGAAGTGTTCTGCGGGACTTCCCTGGTGGCGCAGTGGTTAAGAATCCACCTGCCAATGCAGGGGACACGGGTTCGAGCCCTGGTCCGGGAAGATCCCACATGCCGTGGAGCAACTAAGCCCGTGCGCCACAACCACTGAGCCTGTGCTCTAGAGCCCGTGAGCCACAACTACTGAGCCCACACACCGCAGCTACTGAAGCCCATGCGCCTAGAGCCCGTGCTCCGCAGCAAGAGAAGCCACCGCAATGAGAAGCCCGCGCACTGCAACGAAGAGTAGCCCCTGCTCACCACAACTAGAGAAAGCCCGCACAGCAACAAAGACCCAACACAGCCAAAACTAAATTAGTTAATTATTAAAAAAAAAAAAGAGAGAGAAGTGTTCTGAGTGACCCTTATGATCAGGCAAGTTAGAAAATGCTGCCCTTATTTATTTATTTATCCATTCTGTAAATAAACTCCCGTTGATAACCAATTTTGTACAAGGTAACTATGGGGGTAGAGCAGAAATAAATGTGGAGTCTGCCCTCCAGGAGTCTACAGTCTAGAAGGAGCTTGTGGTACTTGCAGAAAGCTGCCAGTTCATCCTTTCGTCTTCTGCTCATCAACAATTCAGTGCTGCAGATGAATCAACACTCGTGGCAAATTCAATAATCAGTTAGGAAATGGTTGTGCAGTGTTTGTGCAAGATACCATTCCTGAGACCTGAAATGGTCACATCTCAGAGCCAATCCTTCAGTTCAGCCTATCTAAGGACAGGCTACCCTGGAAGACCAGGGATGTCCCATGAGTCTGCATAGTAAAATAACACAATTATAAAAATGATAGCTAACATTTATCACAGGCTTATTATGTGCTGAGCATGGTGCTAGATGATTTTCCTCTAGGCTCTTTTAGTTGAGCACTTTGCTTACTTTGTTCATTGTTGTATCCCCAGCTTTCAGGACAGGGCCTGGCACACAGTAACTGTTCAATAAATACTTGTTAAATGAGTAAGTGAATACATTATTAGTTTATCTAATTTTTAAGACAGCTATCTGAGCTACATACCAAATATCCTAGATACTCTAAAAATCTGGGAGGGAGTCCACAGAATCTGTATTTTTATCAAGCTCTTTGAGAGATTCTCAGATTGGGGAAGTAGGAACTAGGGACCAACTCCCTAATGGATATTTAAATCCCCCAGGCCACATGGACGTTCAATGTTTTTTCACTTCTATTTGAAGACAAGGAATTCACCTCTTATGGTACCCTGTATCATAACCCATACCAAAGTCTAATCACTTTAATTGTTGAAAAGTTCTTCCTCATGATTAACTGAATCTTACCTTTTCTTCATTTCTACCCGCCATCCTTATTTCCTCTCCGGGAAAAGGACAATGCCCGCAACATTCAGCTACTGATCACCGGGTATAATGAAGATTTAAGATCATGCTGTGATTGAGAGGCAAACGCAGTGCTGAATCCATGGCCTGATCCCACATGAGAGGCCTCAAACTGTGCTCTGAGTTTAGGTAGAAGACAGACATAGGTCCCATAAACTTAGGTTTGAAACTTTATTCTAACATACTAGTCCTATGACCTTGTATAAATTACTTAGGTTCTCTGAACTTCAGTTTTCCCATGGGTGATGCAGGAATAATATCATATCATTATGAATATAAAATATAATAGCTAACAATGACAAAAACGAATCCCACATGTAACAATAAAATAATACAAACATAAAAATCATGGCTCACATCTTACATGTGCCTGTTATGTGCTAGACAATTTTCCTCTAAGCTCCTTTGGATGGTTTTGTTTGTTTCGTTCATTCTCGTATCCCCAACACTTAGGACAGTGTTGGAGACATAGTAACTGCTTGATAAATATTTGTTGAATAAATGATCGAACCCATTATTAGCTTATCTAATCTTCAAAGCAGCTCTCTGAGCTAAATGTTACCAGCAACCCTATTTTACTCATGAGAAAACTGAGAATTAATAAGATTACGTTACTTGCTCAACCAGTAGGTGATGGAACAGTGGTTTAACCCCAGACGCATTCCTTGTGCCACCTACCAACTAGCTGTTTCATGTCTTTGCCATTTATTGATTGTTACTAAATCTAACTTTAGATCTGTATCCTTGTGCATCATGACGTCTGTTGCTGGAGAGCGACTGCATTAATTTGGTTGTGATATGTGATCCCAATCCTGTCATTACTCCATCCTGTGGATGAATGTGCGTGGGAAGCTGGGAGCTGCCCTGGATGAGGACAGCGTTCCTTTTGCCCAGCGTCTGGTGGCCTCGCTGCCTGCTTTGTGAGAGACCATGCTTTACCCAGGGCCTATGGTTGTCTTTCCTCCCACTGAATAGTCACTGGGAAAAGCAAGAACTCTAAAACTGCTGGACTGAAAATGAAATATGCAATGGCTTCAGGCTACCTTTTCCCTTTGCTGGGAAGCACTGCCATGATAATTGTTTCTACAAAAAGAAACTTCAACTCAGGCAAAAAAAAAAAAAAGAAAATTCAAACCCTCTGTTTGCTTGAACCTATCATAAATCATTGCTGGTAATTATAGAAGCTGATTGTGCAACAGTTTAGTTTAACTTAATTGGCTTTTTTTTTTTTTAAGCTGCAACACAATAAAAATAGTGAAGAACAAGTCAGGTTCTAGAGACAGAACATTTAGCTTTGGTGAAATGTCAAAGATCTGCACACGCTGCCAAAGGTGTGGGAATGTAACTCTCTGATGTCAGCTCTGTTATTTAAATCTTTGTTCCTTGAGTTTTAAGTTCCGTTTTCTGAGTGCAGCCTAATGTGGGCTTTTATCCTATTATGGCTAACCAGGGTTTTAAATGATTGTGGGAAGAAATGTGCCCTGTAAACCAATTTAGAAACATGAGACTCCTGTGTCTGAAAGAGATGAGTTGTGCAAGATGAACTAGCAGTGTCCCATTTCAATTTAAGTATAATTTTTTCTTTTGGGGGTTCATTTTACTTGATTAAAATATTGGTTAAATCTTTACCTCTTTTTCCATCACAGAGGATAGTCTCATCCTTGTTTCCCTCCCTTGGTCTTCTCCAACATCACATTCATCATCTCATCTCATCTCATCATCATCATCATCGTCAGATTGTCTTAATAGTAATAGTGATAACAGCTAGCCCACTAGCTATGATCACTTCCACAGGCCAAATACAAGGCCAAGGCCTTTCCGTAGATTATCTCATTTAGTCTTCACAGCAACAATTTAAAAAACCATTCATTAGAAAATGGCAGGGCTTAGATTCACACTTGTGCCTGTCTGGCACCATGGTATATGATTTTTATCCACAGTGTTATTCTGTCACTTTCAGAGCTTTGTCTAAAACTGGGCCCCCATCTCTGGAACAAAGCATAGCCCAGCTCCATAGAAAAGGCAGAAAATAGAGCAAAACCCCAGAGCCACCATCCAGGGTGGCCTGAAATTGATCTTGTTACCAGTAGAGCTGATATCTGTCATGTCAGGGATGACACTTGGGGGCCTGTGTCCCTTCCAGGTGGCAATCTTCCCTGAACAATAATCCTTCCCCCACAGCTCCTCATCCGGGGGGAGTTCCACCTCCTTTCCTGGCCCAGCCTGCCGGGTCCCCACTAGGCTTGGGGCTTTTGCCCAAATGTCAGCCAACATCTGGGGCTGAAGAGGTTCCTCTCTGCTCTTATCAGTCCCCTTCCTCTAGGGCTTGAATTCCTGATCCTTGGACTGTGGAGTGCACAGTGAGGCTAGGTACTAAGATGCTTCAGTAACTTCCTTTTAAATGAAAATCTCAGTGATGGTGAATACTATAGTGATTTATTTAGTGGTATTTGCCAGTACGATTCTAAGTGCTTTTATGTGTACTAACTGCCCTCACAACACCCTAGGAGGTAGGTCTATTGTTTTCTCCACTTTCCAGATGAGGAAATGAGGTAGAGAATGGTTAAGTGACTTACCTAAGGTCACATTGCTAGAAAGTGGCAAAGCCAGAAGGATACCCAAAGTCAGTAAGCTTAGTCATGATACAATGCTGTGATGTCACAATAGCATTATAAATGATATAAGGAACCAAACCTTTAAATTACTTCAGAGAAACATAACAGCTTCCAGATAAATTGATTTATGAAAAAATACTTTGGCCTCCAACTTACCATGTAACCTGTAGATTAAAAACAAAAAAATTACTTAAACAGCTAAAGTCTATTTTGATTCCATTTTTGTTACCTTCCCTTCCTCTCTCTTTCCTCCTTCCTACTCTTCCATAGGTGGTGTGAACCTTCTCATTCATGGTTACATGAATGTAACTGTGAGCCCATAAATGATATAAAGTATAGATGTGTTTAAAACTTAAATAAATATTATCATACTCTATGTGTCCTTCAGTTTAACCCAAAATTAACTTTTTAAAGTTAATCCATTTAATGCAGAACTAGATCTAGTTCATTTGTTTTAATTTCTCTCTCTCTCTCCCTATGTGTGTATATATATGTATACATATATAATTTTACATTATATTCATATATTTTAATTTAGCCATTTTTCTATTAAAGGGAGTTTTTTTTCTAACTTCTCACATTGTCATATTTAATTTTTAAATTAAACTGAAATTTATTTTTATATAATGTGTGAGATAGGATTTTCACATGCCACACTGTCACTTATGAAATGGAACATTTTATCCTGACTTGTGATGCATCCTGCTTTATATTTCAAGTGTTGATATACTTATGGGTCTATTTTTGACCACTCTAGAAGTCCGTTAATTTATACCTTCATCTCTGAACCAATACAATATTCTTTTAATCATTATAGATTTAAACAAAGCTTGATATCTGATAGGATAAGATTCGCACCTTTATTTTTCAAAATTAGAAAGGTGCGATTAGATAGTGAGATAGTCACTTTATTTTTTTATATTTCTTTCTTTAAATTGAAGTATAGTTGATTTACAATATTATATTAGTTTCAGGTATACAACATAGTGATTCAATATTTTTATAGATTATACTCCGTTTAAAATTATTATAAAATATTGGCTATATTCCCTATGTTGTACAATATACCCTTGTAGCTTATTTATTTTATACACAGTTGTTTGTACCTCTTAATCCCTGTAACCCTATCTTGCCCCTCCTCCCTTCTCTCTCCCCACAGGTAATCACTGTTTGTTCTCTGTATTTATGAGTCTTTTTATGTTTAGTTATATTCATTTGTTTGTTTATTTTTTAGATTCCACATATAAATGATAATATACAGTATCTGTCTTTCTCTGTCTGACTTAATTCATTGAGCATAATAGCCTCCAGGTCTATCAGTATTGTTGCAAATGGGAAAATTTCATTCTTTTTTATGGCTGAGTAATAGTCCATTGCATATATTTACCACAAATGTATGGAAGCAACCTAAATATTCATCAATGATAACTGGATAGTCACTTTATCTGGATCAAAAACAAGGTATGAATTTACTCTGACCCCAAGGACATATCATGTACTATCTGTAATTAGTCCTCAAAACAATCTTGTAAGATTGAAAGTGTTATTCCTATGTTAGCGATAATGAAACTAAGATAATAGTTGGTGATAGGTAACTTGTTCATGTTAAGACACTAGACGGTGGCATGTGCAGAATCTCTTTGACTTCAAATGTGGTGCTTATTAAAGATATTTAACACCAGATCACTTAGTGCCTCTCATGAAGTCCCATAAAAAATAGTTGCTTCCTTCCTTGGGCAATATGAACTCTATATTTTTCTCTTTGGAGTCTAGGAAACTTAGATTCAAATTTGTGCTTAACAATTTAACTGACAAGTTCCTTATGATTTAATTATCTATTACTATTTTTTGTTCCTTTTCTTAATATCCTCTTCCAATTGACAGTTTTTCCTGTCTTGATTTTTAAATGTTTATTCTGAATGTGTTGCATTAATGAATATAGGTTTTATAGCTAACCTTAAATAATTTACAAATAAACAAATATATCTTATTTCTATTCCAACAATGCTTTTCAAACTTTAATGTGTATCGGAATCACCTGGGGTCTTGTTAAAATGCAGGTTTTCATTCGATAGGTCTGGGCAGGGCCTGAGACTCTGCTTCTCTAACCAGTTCCCAGGCAAGGTTGATGCTGCTGGGTTCAGGACCACACTCTGAGACGCCCAGCTCTTCACCCCAGACGAGAAGACAGCACAATCAAACTCCAGGGCTCCCCAGAGGGGAGATAGATGCCCACAGTAGGCCCAACTCACCGATGACGGTTCACAAGTTTTCTGTAGCTTCAGGTACAGCTGGGAAACAAAGGTATTCTTGGGTGTGATTTACTTTCAGCCACCTTCCATGGCCAGGACACGGGCTTTTCTGGCTAAGGAGAACCAGACAGGTAGTGAGGATATTCTTCCTTTCTGATAGAGGGTTCAAACCTGGAGGAACATTACAATCTCCTGGGGGGCTTTTAAAAACCCCTAGTTCAAGCCACATCCCAGCTCGATTAAATCAAAATTTCTTGGGGCAGGGCTTCAAAAATTTTCTAAAGTTTCCCAGGTGGTTCCAAAACGCAGGCAAGGTTGAGAACCACTCCTTTACAAGAAGAGAGAGAAATGGTCCCTTTGACCAGTTTTATGGAGAATTTTGCCCTCCCAGTCTTACCTTGACTCTTCTGAGGTAGGGGAGGCGCCAGGCCAGGCCAACATCCAGCCAGAGCTCTTGAGGTTATCTTTTCAAAACTGTTTCTGTAACCAAAAGGGGGGTCTGGTTGCTCGCCGCTCAAAAGCCAATAAAGAGGCCAGGTTGGTGGAAAGGAAAGTTTGCTTTGTTTTGGATGCCGGCAAGCGGGGGAGAGGGTGGACGCCTGTCCAAAGGCCGACTCCCCCCACTGACAATCAGGGGGCAAGAGCTTTTATAGACGGAGGGAGGGGGCTACACGCAGAAACTGCACAGTCAGCTCTGACAGGCATCTTGAAATTGGTCATCGGTGGTCTGACCAGAGTCATCTTGACTGTTTTAGGTACAGTTAGTCTTCGGTTCCAGGGTCGGTTTGTTCCCATTTCCCTGAGGCCAATTCTTGGAATTGTGGCAGCTTATGTCGTGGCTACAGCCTGGTCATCATGTAGTTAACTTCTTCCACCCGGTGGAGGTTTCAGTATCTATAAGACAGCTCACAGGAGATGGCCCAGAATATTATCTACAGCCCTCGAGAAGGAACTAAAGGTCCTTGACTATGCTTAATGACTGAACTATTATTATTTGGTCTTGCTAGACGGTTTTCCTTTGTTTTTGCATTTTCTCACTTCTCTGATTAAACTTATTCTTTGGCTAAAGTTTTTCCACAGGCAAAAGGCAGGCGGAGGACATGGGGCGGGGGCGAGGGCCATAGGGTCCTGCCTCATTTCATTTCTACTACCAATCCCCTGAAATTCCCCCTGTTGGGATCTTTTATCAGACCAGGTTCTTTTAGAAACTTTCTACTTTAAGATCCAAATAAAAATTAGAGAGTAAATATTTTAAACAACACAGAATTTTTTTTTACGTAAAAAAAGATAAATCATGGATGGAATTTATTGCCTTTTCTTCCTTATGTGCCTCAATCTGCATCTCCATTTCTTTCTGTCATTATTTTTCATGTCCAAGTTCATTGTATTGGAAGGCTGGTTTCAACTTTTCTCTTTAAGCCTCTTATGTCTATGAAGTGGAAAGTAGAGAGTTTGAAATCCACATGACCTTGGAATTGAATCTTGTCTCTGATTATTAGCTGTGTGTTAGAGGGTAAAGTTTTTCTTCATATAAAAAAGCCAGGATAATATTTACTTCACATGGTTGTTCACTGAGTTGAAAGGGTTAAATTAGTTAAATGAGACTATGTAACAGAATTCCTTCCATTTCATGGAAACTCAAATCTTAGTTTCCTTCCTTCTTTCCTTCCTTTGATCTCCACTGAGAAAGAAGTTACAATATATCATTTCCTAGAATTGATTCAACCTCCTTCTCCTAAAAGAGGTTTGAGGAGACTGAAAGGAACTATATACAAACAAATATTTAATGGAAAGCATGTGCCTGAATGAAATCATTCTTTTAGAGAGATAACTGTCACATGCCACCATTACTAAGTAATGTGTTCTTCATAATCTCAATTCAAATAAGTTTTGAATAGAAGAATTGCTATTAAAATTTGCAATGAAACACAGCAATTGCTTTTTATTTTTTTCTTTTCTCAGTTTTTTTCTTTGAAACTGAAGTCTGTGAATGGCAAAGAAATTAAAACCAAATATGTTTATCACCTTTAAAAAGTTCAAGCTTTTCTCAATTTAGAAAATATCACTTTAAATATAGGTAAAGGTTTAGATTCATTATTTTAAAAAGAAATCCATTCCCATTGCATTAGAATATTTTGTAGGAGTAAAATTTCTTTTCTGCATAAGAGTAAGTAGTCACATTTCTTATATCTTCAGAATTCAAATTACAAGTAAATTTGGATATGCAGCTGTAGAGCAATGAAAGATCACCTGTTCTCAGAAAGCCTTGGTTCTGAGCTATACCAGGGATAGTCCTGAATAATATTGTTTGATTTCATGACTCCCTAACCTTGTTTCTACCCATCCTTTGAAAAGGTGTTGAATAATATATTTATTATTTAAGCTAATGAAATGTTTTCTTTTGAGGAATATTATGGCTTCTTTTGTAATAATCAGAGATAGTGCTGAAAGTCAGTGTCTTATACACTGGGGTTTCCAATTCAAATGGACACTGAGGTAATTAAAAAACAAGTGAAGTGGAGTTGCATTTTCTTTAAAACACATTGGAATAATTTTTACTTTTACAGAGAAAGAGAATTTTTCATTACATATGTGGTCCATCATTTTTGATGGAGACCCAGGTACAGAGAAATATTTCTCTACTAAAAGAAGAGAAATAGCATAAGTATAATGATAAATGGCATATATTGTGTGACCTTAGGTCATGGAGGCAGTAGGGAATGGTGAGGACTATGGTGAGGTCCAATTGTCACCATGTGGGAATTGAGCCCAAGGTTCCCAGGTCTTGTGAATTTGCAAGAGAAACCAGTAGCCTGGATTTTTATGTTGAAATGTCCTATGATTTAAAATAGATCTTTTAAAAAATAACTTATAGAACAAATAAAACATGAATGCCAACCAAATTCAGGAAGATCACAAGTTTGCAATTGCTGCTTGGAAAAAAAATAACGCAGAAAGTTAAGGGGAAGCAGTTTCAGTGAGGTGTCTGATATGAAGACTAGCTCTTTTCTGGAATGAATTGCTATCATTCAAAGGAAATGTGAGCTGCTCTGTGTGTACTATTGGAAATCTATTTGGTTGAATGAGACATGATAGAAGGTACATAACATTTTTGTGATGGAATGTTGGGGGTTGAAGGCATGTGTTTGGAGCAAGTGGGGAAGGAAGCAGCATGGAAGACACCACACCAGATGGCAAAGGGCATCATGGTTCCATCACTAAGGACTGAATGGGGCCCCCAGATGAAATGTCAGGGCACAAGACGGGATGATATAGTCCAGGTGAAGTGTACCAAGTCTCCATGAGACAGTGACCTGTTAAAGATATACTCCTTTTAAAGGTGATTTTTCTAATACCAACAAATGTTAAACAGGGCAGTTCTGTTTAGGATAGTCCATATAAAGGTTGACTTAATAAGAAAAAATCAACATTTCCCAAGGCTTTTGCCTTGCACCATCTCCCTAGCAATTGAGGTTCTCACCTTCGCTGTTGTTCATGACCCCACTTTTCCATGCTCCTGAAGAAGTATAGAGAAGACTCCTTAAGCTCACCATGGCCTCACCATTCTGGGTCCTGGCCCACGAATCTCATTTTGGCCAATCACCTTTCCATACTGGTAGACTGAAAAGGAGCAAACACTCTGTACACATAGTAAATTCATAGTACTGCATGCATTCTTTTTTTAAGCAAGGACTTTCCCCATGTGAGAGAAAGAAAAAGGAATTTGTATTCACACTGCTTTGTAGAGTTTTAAAATGTGTTTCGGGGGGATACAATTCAAACACTAAAATAATCCATTTCATGCATATTAATCGCTTTTTACATGAAAACAATTCCCATTTGCATGAGAGCTTTGGCAAGTTTTGAGTCTGGGGAAGATGTTATAAACAGTAGTGGGGAAAAATGAAACCAAACATTGCACTATGTTGGCAAGAGCTTAGGGAAGCAAGTGCACTTGTGCCAGTCTTCCTTGCTGTCAGTAGCAATCAGTCCACTGACCCTCCTGGCCCTTGCTGGCTCCTATCACCCTCTATCCAGAGTCTCAAGTTTGTGGTTCCTTGGATTTGAGTCCTGAGCCTCTTCTGCTCTCTAGCGATTGTTGTTCCTCAAATGAGTTCATTCTATCATGTGGATTTAAAAACCATCTTTGTGTTGCTGTGTCTCAAATTCACATCTCCAAGTCAGATAACTCCCTTGGTTTCCATCTCATTGACACTACCCTTTGGTGTCTCAATGACACAGAAAACTCACCTCCAAATGACTTAAACAAAAGAACATTTATTGGCTCACCTGTCACACTGAAACAAAAGTAGGTGGGCCCCATAGTCGAATTAATCCAGAGGCTATGGATTTTGTCTGCGCTTCTCTTGTCTCTCCCCTCTCCTGCCATGCTAGCTTTGTCTTCCAGCGGGCAGTGAGACGGCTCCTGCAGCATCAGACCTTGGGTCCTCGCTTTGCAATGTCCAGAGGAAGAGAGAAGGATGCTTCCTGGATCCACTCAAAAGAATGAGGAAACTTCTCTCCCAAAAATCCCCAGAAAAGCTTTTTATGAGTTTTCTTGTTTTAAATTGGGATATGCCTATTCCTGAACCTATCCTTCCAGGACAGTTCCCATGGAGAGATTGGCTTAGCCTTTTTATCCCTAAATTACTCATGTGGCCAGCATATGGGATGACCTTGAAGTACTTAGACCAATATTCTCAACTCTATCAGACTTTGCACCCCATTTTGTATTGCTCCCTGTATTGTTGTGAAATAAAATCCATAGAGAATTAAATTTAACTATATACTTAATTGATACGATGTCCTAATTATAATATAAAAGAGGTATGAAAAGAGTTAATAATAAAATCATATACATTCCAATATGCAAGTGGTGGGGCACAGTTACCTTCGAACCTCACTCCCCAAAGTGTGGTCCATGGGCCAGCAGCATCAATACCAACTGGGAGCTCATTAGCAAGGCAGAGTCCCCAGGTGACTGTTGAGTTTTAGATGCACTGTGCTACAAGACATAATGTAGTCCACTGTTTCCCCCGTTTGTAGAATCACAGTAAATATGACAGCCACAAACGTGACTGATATAGATATGCTGTATTGACAACTTAGACATCCATTGGTGTTAGGATTTTTGGAAATGATGAGCAATACTTGAGACAAGAACAAAACAAAGTATGCCCTCAATTTGCATAATAGTTGCCATTCCTGGAAAACACAGAGCATAATAAAGGATGTAAAAATACCTTACGTTTACATGTAAAATGGAGTTTTTAGGTTTGTATAATTATAAACAGGTTTTGTACTAGATTCAGGTTTTTGCTTTTGCTTTTTAATATCAGGTAGGATATTTGAAAGTAGTGCAAGATCATGAGACAATTCTGCAGTCTTTCCTTTATTTTCTGCCAAATCTCCTGCCTCCCATGTAGGCTAGCCCTAAATGTAGTTTGAAGTAGAGAATTCAGCTAGAGATCTCTAAACTGGCAAAGTTCAGTTTATGTTCAGGTCAGGTTCACAAAGGGCCTGTTGGAAGTTTCCAGGGATTTCAAACAGAGGACAAGCCCAGACTGTGAATCATATGGGCAACCATTCACAGGCGTAAACAGGTAGAATGTATTCAGACGCTGTCTGTTAGCTAGTTATGTCACTTGTTAAGCTGAATGTGTGCAGATGTGTCTGCTGTATTGATAATTACCATGAGTCTGGGGACCTTGTCATTTTTGTTCACTACTATATCCCCATTTGTTAGCCCAGTGGTTCTCAAATTTAGCAGACATCAGAATGACCAGGCCACCTCCAGAGTCTCTGATCCAATAGGCCCAGGGTGGACCAGAGAATCTGTAGTTCTAACAAGTTTCCAGATGATGTTTCTTACATTAGCCAAGGTCCAAGCATCACACTAGGAGAACCACTCACCCAGTAAATATATGTGAAGAAAGGAATTGAATTCAATCAATTAGTCAACAAATACTTAGAGTGTGTGCTAGCACCAGGTGCAGTACACAAATCAGACACCATCATAGCCCTCAGGAAGAAACATTCAAGTGAGGGAGAAAAAAAGTAGAAAACTGTCAGTGTACTCAACGTGGGAAACCGAAGAAAGAAGAAGACAGGTATGGGCAGGGATCATGGAACCACAGGGACGTGAGGCACCCAGGGATTAGCAAGAGCAGGAAGCTCTTACCCCTCTGGGCCTAAAGGGGCAGGGCAGGGAGCTGTCACAGAAACAGTGGGAGCTCTAGACCTGGGAGAAGGGCAACTTGACAGGAGCTACAGGCTCAGGTAGTGGACCCCAGAAATGGCTACACTGGGGCCCTGCAGGGATGGGTGGTAGGGGATGCAGTCCCCCCTTTTTCTTCTCTACCCTTCAGTCTCCTCAGTGACTCCCATGTAGGGTTTCCAGAAAAAATAAAGGACACTCAGTTAAATGTGAATTACAGATAAACAATGAATTTCTTCTTAGTATAAGTGCAATATTAGGACATACTTCTGTTATTATTCCTTGTTTATCTGAAATTCTAATTGGGTGTGCTGTATTTTGTTGATTTTGTTAAATCCAGCAGCCCTATCTCATGCAAACTTCACCGGAGGACAGAAAGCAGGGGTAGTGAGAGTTTCTCTACATGGAGTCAGGTAGAGACAGGGGATCTGGAGTTAAGGAGGGATTTTGAAAATCAGAAAATAATCACATGTTTGCATGATCTAGCAGAGAGAGAGAGAAAGATGACTATGTAGGAGAGATTGAAGACATTTGTGAGAAGGCTTAGAGAATATCATGGATCTGTTATGCATAGTGACAAGAGGAAAGGCAGCATATGTGGGCACAGAATCTTTACAATGGCTTACAAGCTCGACAGGGTCTCCTCCATCCCTCCTATCATTTTGTCTTCATCTCCTACTACTCTCCCCCTTATTGTTCCTGCTCCAAAACCATTGGCCTCCTCACCATTCTTTGACATAGTTTGATAAGCAGGAGTGCTAAAAAATGACTCTGGATGCTCACTTGGGGTTACCTGGGCAATGAATTAATTGGAACCACCCTGGACAGGAGGGGCTGTCCCAAAACATGCTTCACATGGGACTGATGGCTTCCTTCCCCTGGCAGGAAGGGATAAAATTTCTCATGGAATCCAAGATGCCCAAATAACTTCCATAAGCACCAGGCACTTCAAATCCCAGCTGTCTTACTCCAAGCAGTGTTTCTTGTCCTACTAAGAAGGTCACTCTCACAGGTTAGAGAAATGGGATCAGAGAGAATCACATCAGGATAGGTTTTGGAGAGAGGGTTGATAGGACTTACTGGTGGGTTGGATTTGGTGGGTAAAGGAGAGAGAAGAGTCCAGGGCAATGCTCATCGTGAACAGCTGAGTGGATGGGATTTCCATTTACTGAAATGGGAAAGGCGTGTGGAAAAGCAGGTTGGGATGGGTTGGGAGGAAAATCAAGAGTTTGGGCATGTGTTTGAGATATTTATTATATGTCCAAGTGCAGGTGTCATATGAGTAATTAAATATACTAGGTTCAATTTGTAGGGAAAGGTCATTGTGGAGATATAAATTGGGGAGTTTTATATGCTTTTCAAAACCAAGGGACTGTTTTAATTCATGTAGGGAAATATACATTAGTAGTGAAGAGAAGGGAGGGTCAGAGAGAGCCCTGTGACCCTCCAGCATTTAGGGGCCAATCAGAAGAGAAAAGTCAGCCAAATGGATTGAGAAGGAATAGTCAGTGAAGGAGGAAAATACAAACAGAAGCATGTAGAGTCTTGAATATCAAGAGAAAAAAGTGAGTATGCAGAGGTTAATTAGTATAAATTTCACAGAGGGAAAATGGCAATATGTATCAATGTCTTAAAGATAATCACACTTTTTATTAAGTAATTCAACTTCTAAAACTCTAGACTATAAAATTCTAAAAACAAAACTATGGAACAAGATTTATGCACAAGATATTTTCATTGAAGCATTCTTTCATAATAACCAAAAATTATGTAAAACATAAATGTCCAAAAATAAGACATTAGTTAAATAAATTGTGATATAGCCATACAATTGAATCTTATGCATCCATTAAATTATGTTCATGAAGAGCTTTTAATGAGCTGAAGAAAATGCTTATGAGATGATATAATGTTGAGTGAAAAAATAGCATACAAAATTTTATGTACAGTATGATCTCTTATTTAATCATACATACTCATGCTGGAAAATGCTGAAAAATGCTGAAAAATGCTGGAAAGAAATATGCTAAAATGTTAATATAACCTTTAGATTATACTATTATGAACAGTTATTATACTTTTCTTTGTTTTTTTTAAAATTTTCCCCCATCATCATGTATTTCCTCTACAAGCAGAAAACATTGAAAAAAATTCTTCCTTAAATTGAGTTGAAATCTGTCTCACTCTTATCAAATCAACTGGTTCTTATTGTTCCTTTTAGAGATGAAAAAGTGAGCAAATCTAACTTCTTTTATCTATGACAGCCTTCAAATATTTGAAGAGAGCTGCCAGCCAAGAGTTTTAGCTTTACCTATGATCCCATGTTCCTCTGCCTTTCAAACTCCCAAGGAAAGAAATCATCTGTGCCACTTTCATAGCTCCTCATAGAGAGTCTTCTGCATCATTTATCACTTGTTCTGTGATTAGCCTTTCTAAACTTCAGTTTTCTCACCTGCAAAATGGGAATAAATTGTTGGGAGGACTGCATTTAGTGGAATGCTGTATATAAATGACTTTTATAATCTAAATACCATACAAATTTGAAAGAGTAGATGCACATGAGAGGATATCAGAGAGAATGGAAAAAGAGGGAGAAGAGAGGTGACCTGAGCATTTCCAACTCTGTCACTAACTACACCAGTGGTCTAGGCCAGACACAAAGACTCTCCTTCATCAAAGGAATTGTAACAGGTTCCTGTACTGTCTCCCAGGGTAGTCAGGAAGAAGTGAGGTGAAAAATACAAGCACCACTGACATGTGAAAAAGCACAGTGTGTATGCAGAAATGTATTGTTTCTACATTGGGACATTCTCCCCCACCTCACATCCCACATGCCCTCATGTGATGGGACCCACTGGGGACTTGTGATGCTGTCATGGGTGGATGTCATGGCAAGGCAGACATGATCCTTCTCCAGTGAGCCCCAACTCCGTGACTCACCATCTCAGAATCAATATATTACCAACATCAAGATCTTAGTCATGAGGCTAATTCCTATCCCCTCTCAACCCATCCAATTCCTGGGTGCTCTTAAAGACTCTGCTCAGCTTCCAACTCATCCTTGAAGCTGGGCAGACATGAGTTCATATCATTACTTTCATATTTACTTGTTATATGACTCCAGGCATATTATTAAACTTTCTGAGCATTAATTTCTTCATTTATAATGGAAGCCTAATAATAGACACTTGTTATGGTTCTATGGATTAAGTGATTAACACGTTTAACATTCATAACATAGAATTTATTACACAGGAGGAAATTAATAAATCATAGTTTTCTCCTTCCTTCTTACTCCCTTTTCCCGCTTCTCCTTCCTATTTTCCACAGGAATCTCTCCCTTCTCCAGAATTGCTCTTGCTATTATCTTCTGCCTGAAATGCTTTTCCTTAATTCTATAAAAGTTCAAGTTCTGCTCATTCTAAATGATGCTCAGGACGTGAAATTTCACTTGAACCTCCTCCCTGAAGTATTTCTTCTTCCATTGCACACTTATAGCACTTATTTATTCCTCCCCTTTAGAACTCATTAATTTCTAATTTGCCATTTAGATTTGTATTTATAATTTCTTTTTACTGCCTAAAATTGAATTTCTTGAGAGCAGGAGTGACCTATAGCATGATGGATCTGTAAGGTCTTGTAATCTACTCATGCATCTCCACTTTAAATATGAAGAAACTGAGACCCAGCGATGTGAACTGGTACTCCAGCGTCTTATGTTTAGTTGGAGGCAGAGCCAGGACTGGGCTTGGATTTTCTGATTACTTTTTCTATTGGTTCATACCAATGGAAGTGGATGAATTGCTGCAGGCTGTTTCTCCTTGAACTCTGCCCAGGGCTCTATTCTATCAGAAGTCAGTGAGGTAGCAGTTTGGGACTTGAAATATGAGCTCCAATAGTGTTGACTAGATGTTGCTGCTGAGTTGTGGAGTCTTTCTGAGGTCATTTCATTATTGTAGACCAGTAAACTATTGTTCTTCTCCCTCCCCTCCTCCTCCCTTATCAGTCTCTTACTTTCACCTTAGTGATGATTCAGCCATTTGGGAAACAAGGTATAATAGAGGGGTAAAAATTGTTCCCCACTCCCACATCAGGACTCAAGAACAAAACAGTTATCAAATTTGGTTAAGTGAATGGTAAGCTGACTACTTTTGGTAGGAAGCTAGGCCTTGACCAACTGTCTTTTCCTGAGTTTTCTATCTTCCTCTTGGTTCTATTTTCCTCTTGAGTTGGGTGTTCTATTTTCCTCAATTGATGACTTGCAGAAATGGGGTTCAAAATGTAATTCCATGTTTCATCAATTTTTCTCTACTTCCATAAAAGAGATTTTCCCCAAATCTAAAGCCAAAATCTCTTCTGCATAATGTTGGTCCATCAGACATCTTACTGATTATTTACAGGTTAGGGCCCAAGTGCTGCTGCAATTTTGTTTTTAATCCAAGTTTTCTGTCTTCCTTAGAAGGGTTCTCTAATTAATTGGCATGTAAATGAGGCATTGGAGCGTTGGGTTTATCAAGGGCTTCACATAGTTCTCAAAGACTTTCTCATCTCATTTTCGAGGCAATTTGCATACTTTCACTCATAGTTCTCCCTACATTTTCTTTGAAGAAATCTCTTAAATGCCTGTGGGTGTTCTGTGTATACAACTCCCTTGACCTCACACTTGTGCTTTGCTTTCCCTTGAGCAATGACATCGCCTTAGGCAAAAGTGACATATTTCCATCACTGATGAGCCTCCTGAAAGTCTCAGAGAGTGTCTTGGGTACTGGCTTGAATTTATCTAGATCTGGGGTTGTACATCCTGTTATCTTTAGAGATTCCATGCACAAATTAAAGGAAAAAATGCATTCCTCCATGTGGAAAGGAATAATAATCCTTCACAAATAAAGTTCCTTTCTTTTAGCTTTGCTAATTAAATTTAGATGGATTTGGTGAAGAATGGATATTTTTTCTTCTTCATTCTTACTATTCAAATGGCATGAAACCATGATGTCTTCACGAAAGGTGAGTTGCTCTGCCTCTTAACCTGCATTTTGAAATCATTCCATTGTTGTGGAAGAAGGGAGATAGCTTACTTCTGAAATTGCGTTTGGTACTTACCGGTCATCATTTCTCAGAAAGCAAAAAAAACATATCACTTTGAATGCTTAAATGTCCATAGTGTTATTCATCCATTCCTTTATTCAAAAAACAAATACTAATTGAATGGTATTACATGTCAGACACTTTGCTGGATTCTAACAAAAAACAGAGTCTGCCTCTAAGGGCCTGGTGACTTAGCACAAGCACTCATATATAGAAGGGGATGAAGTAAGCCAAGAATTAGGAAGGGTGGATTATGGTTCTGGGTTAATCATACTTGGTGACCTTGGACATGTCACACGTGAGGAAGTGGGGTTCAAAATGTAATTCCATGTTTCATCAATTTAAGATGCCATTGGAGGTAAGATGAACCTTTTTTTCTGTACCGCTAAGAAAAAACAAAAACTGCTTAACAAACTATGATAAAATACTCTTATCCAGTTGGAATTTTTATTTTATATACTGAAGTAGCTCTTTTAGACTTATTGACTTATTTCTAAAATCATATATCTTTCTTTTTGGTATACACCACAGGAAAATTCAAGCAAAATAAAATGAAATTTCAGAGTTGGAGTCTTCTGAGTCAGTTTTCTGCCCAGTGTTGTTGATGTCTATGCTTTTCCATCAGCGTCATTTTCTGTATCATCAAGAATGCTGGTTATGTGCATTTCTTTGAAAGAGCATGCCACTTTTGGTTCTGATCTTTTTCTTTCTAAGTTACTGATACCCATTCCGCAACTTTTTATAAATTTATTTATTTTTATTTATTTTTGGCTGCGTTGGGTCTTTGTTGCTGCACGCTGGCTGCGGGGAGCGAGGACTACTCTTCATTGCAGTGCGCGGGCTTCTCATTGCTGTGGCTTCTCTTGTTGTGGAGCACGGGCTCTAGGCACACGGGCTTCAGTAGTTGTGGCACGCGGGCTCCAGAGCGCAGGCTCATTAGTTGTGGCGCACTGGCTTAGTCGCTCCGCAGCATGTGGGATCTTCCTGGACCAGGGCTCGAACCCGTGTCCCCTGCATTGGCAGGTGGATTCTTAACCACTGTGTCGCCAGGGAAGCCCCCATTCTGCAATTTTTGACACTGGAAGTTTCTTGGTCTTACCAGAATGTGTTAATTGGTGGTTTTCAGGCAATAACTAGAACTCGAAGCCCTTCATCAAATGTTTTTGTTCCCTGCCCCTTCGAGTCAAGCCCCAACCGGGGTCCTCCTGTCTGGTGTCATTCAAGCCAACAGAACAAGACCGAGTTCAGTTCAGAAGCAAAGGAAAGCTTCGTTCTTTGACCAGAGACTGGAGAGGTACGAGCACAGGCTCTGGAGCACACGCTCTCCCCGAGAGGCTGTGGGCGGGGCTGCTTTATAGCGTTCTGTCAGCGGGGCGGGGTCAGTCGTCTAGCGGAGCAGGCGCAGCTGTGCTGCTCAGGCTCAGATCGCAGTTCTGGGAGCAGCACTTCCGCACGCGGCTCGCAGCCGCCATCTTGAGTTGAGTGCCGCGCGCGGCGCTTCTCTACACGGTCGCCGAGCTGAAGTGTCGGTGCGGTGAATCTGCGCTGGGAACTCTAGTCCTACGTGTTTGTTGCAAGGCCTCTGCACACGGCACCCTTTGAGCAAGTGGAACTAGACCAAGCACAAAGGAAAAGAAAAAAAAGGTCAGACTTTATTTTATTACGCAGATTCTGTTTTTATTTCCTGGGAATTGTTAATGGGCTTTGCTGCTCACAAATCCCTTTCTTTTGTCCTGCTCCTCATTCATGAGGGGCGCTGAGGGCTGATGGTCCATCTTCTGCAACTATTGATACTTTCTGCTGAGTTCGGGTGTCGTCATAACGCCAGCAGAGGAGCGGAGATTCTCCCCAGCTGCGTTTGGATGTGTGTGGTTGTCCCCAGGTCTCAGCCCTCACTGTTCATATCCCCGAGTGACCACCATTTGTCTAACCTTTAGGAGACAAAGGACACCAGACAATTTAAGGTACATGGCCCAAATATCAGCAAGAGAACAATGGGCACATGTCAGATTTTCCTAAAAATGAAGGTATCTAGGTCTTTTGCCTGTAGGCAAAAGTGTGCCCTGAGGCTGAGGCTCAGTGCCGTGGCCTGAATATCCCTGATCGCATGCTGGTTTTTCAGAAGAGAAGCTTCAAGTCAGACAGACGTTCATATGATTAGTCAAGGGGGCCGTTGCCTCAGGTTGTCTCTCCAGAGTTTGGGGCTTGGGGGCCCTCTTCTCTCGCGTGTGATGTGTCCACGGAGTGATCGCCTGCAACTTCAGGACAGGATGAGTGGTTTGGGTCACCAGGTGGGGTCCATTCCACTTAGAAGTGAGCTGATCTTTTGGGCTGCTGGTTTTCCAGGTTTTTAGGTGCACCCAGTATCCTGGCCAGAAGAGGTGTAGGGCCAGGTCGGTGGGTGTGGACAGCACCTGGTTATCATATTCCATGAGAGCTTTCATGGACTCTCCTACCTGGAGGGCATTCTCGAGTTGTTCTGTTTCAGGGGGGTTAAGGCGTCTCTTCTCTCAGGCTTGGAGAATGGGTCTGCATACGTGAGTTCAAATGCACACAACTTTAACTTATCTCTTGGGACTGACTGCATGTGGAGCAGGGCAATCAGAAGCAACTGAATCCAGTTTTCTTCAGTTTCCTGACCCAGCTTGGCTAAGGCCCGTTTCAACGTCCAATTGGATCTCTCTACTTTCCCCAGCAATTGGGGTCTCCAGACTGAGTGCAAGGTCCATTTTATGCCCAAGGCACTCATTATCCCTTTTGTCACTTGGGGCACAAATGCTGGACCATTATCGCTTTGTACGATCCTGGGAGCCCAAACCTGGGGATTATTTCTTTTAGTAATGCCTTAGCCGCTTCAGCTGCCATTTCAGTTCTAGCAAGGAAGGCTCCTATACACCCAGAAAATGTGTCCACTAGCACTAAGAAATACCTGAAATTGCCCGGTACTCTCGACCTGACGGTGAAATCAATCTGCCAATCTTCTCCATCATATGTCCCTCTGGTCTGAATGGGCCTTATCTGGGAGCCCCTTGGGGGGTCTGGATTTGGGGTTGTTCATTGTGCAAATGGAACATATCTCAACTCTTCAACTGATTATACTTTCATTCCAGGAGTTACCATGACCTCAACTCACCAATATATAGGGCTCCCCCCTCTATAGTGAATTCCTTGATGAGCCTCCCGGATAGCTTGATAAGCTGCAGTTTGGGGAAAGAAGTATTGCCCATGTTCATTAACCAGCCATGCATGATCTTCTAGATCTCTACTGAAGCCCCATTTTCCAGCTTTGTCTAATTTTTCCTCTGTGTAGATTAGGGAATAATTGGATGGATTTAGCTTTTGAGGTTTGAGGGGTAGTGACCAAGTTACTGGTTCCAGGGCCACCCTTTTGGCAGTTGCATCCACTTTGTTGTTTCCCTTTATTACCTCTGCATCCCCCTTTTGGTGACCCCTACGATGAATCACTGCCATAATTTTTTTTAAACTGTACTGCTTCTAAGAAGTTCAATATGCTCAAGCCACGTTTCACCTGTTTATTCTTTGCAGTAAGTGTACCTCTTTCCTCCCAAATAGTCCCATGTGTATAGGATAGTATATGATTATCAGGAATCTTTGTAAACATTTAAGATCTTCCCTGTCCTAAGCTAAGGCTTGGGTGAGGGCTGTCAGCTCTGCCTTTAGGAAAGAAGTCCCTGGGGGTAGGCTTCTTGCTTCTATGACTTGGGTCTGGGAGGTTACTGCATATCCCACCAGCCTTTTTCACTCTCTCCTGGGTCGGAGCAACTGGAATAGGTTTCTATTTCCAGGGGCCCCATTTCTGTAGGTAGCAGAGTGGTAGGATTAAAATGCTGGACTGGGTTCTGTAGGTTAGGTTCTGGCTGGTATGGAGGGGGCCCCTCGGGCCTGTGGCCCAAACTGGGACATATGAAGGAAAGGGGTAGGGAGGGAGCAATAGGAGGAGGGTTAGGAAGGAGATCAAGAAGGTCCTGGGGGGAGGTTCAGGGACTGGTACTACCTCAGTGGAGGAGAGCTCACATCCCTTTTGAAGGCCTTTGTTCTGATATAAGGCCATAAAAAAAACTGGATCTAGGGAACTTTGTCCCATTTTTTTGTCTCTGCCATAGCAGGTCCAGTTGTAAGATGATGTTGCAATTTAGAGACCCATTGAAGGGGCCAACATTCCCCGTCTGCCAGCTGGTATTGGGGCCAGGCTTTATTACATAGGAAGATTAAATGTTTTGGGGTCAAGGGGTGATTTTCAAAAAACTTCTAGTTCTGCAGGATGCACCTTAATGGGTATCCTTCAGTATGGTGGATGTTTGGGTTCCCCATACCTTAGATGTTCTGTTTTGGATTTGTTCCCAACTACTGGGGGTGGGAGGGAGGGGCAATTGGAGTGATTTGTTGGCACGCAAATGCCACAGGATCTGACCCAAGTAAGATTTCTGGTTTAGGAAATTTGGAATCAGAAACAGACTGTTAATGGATTCCTCAAAAGGTCAAAATAGGAGTCGGTGAAATGGCATGGACTCTGATATAACTTATAACTGGGGGTCCCCTTTGAATTTGTAATGGCCTGTGCTTGAGATATTTACTCCCTCTGCAGTCTCAGTCAGAATGTCCCACAGAGTGTTAGATGGGACTGCCTCTGGACCAGAGCAACCTAGACATGCTAGTTCCTGACAGACTTGGTCCATTAGGGGGTGGCACAGCTGGCTGAGGCAGGGGTCTTCTCTTGCCTCCTTTTGGCCATTAAGGAGGAGTTTTTGGACTTTGGACTGGGTGAGAGCTAAAAGCACGAGGGATTCTCATGGGGGTACCCACCATATCGCTGGGGCAGCTGGTATTCTGTGCTGATACCTGGAGGAGAATCTGTGGAACCTCGGTCGATAAAGAAGCACTCGCGGTTTGCCTCACAAGCAGAGGTGGGAGGAGAGGTCAGGCAGTGGGTTGTTTCCTGTTTTTGCCAGCAACTCCTGGTGCCTCTTCAAGAGACTCACGGGACTCCCCAGCCCACTTCAGAGAAACTAGGCTGACTGGAAGAGGTCAAGTCACTACTGGTCACATACCTACCTTGGGATCCCTTTGCACTTGGGCATCCCTGGTACCTTTTCCTGAACTTGGATCGAGCATCCTTGTTCCATTTTGTCAGGAGTCCTTACTACCTGGGACTTTTCCTGGTGTCACCTCTTGGCTCACAGGGCTGGCCACTTTCCTTTACCAAACTGAAAGTGACTATGGGGAATGCTACTGTTGACCCTGGAGGTCAGCAAGGAGGGCAAAAAGCCCTGGTGTGGCTGCCACTGCCTTGTACAGAAGTCAAGAGGACAGCACTACTGGTGAGACAGTGGGCAAGACTGCAGTGGCTCCCTCTCATCATAGGTCCTCACTGTCCCCAGATGTCCAGGACGCAGGGAAGGCCAGCCAGAGGCAGTGGGCAGGCACGCCTGGCTTTGTCTCTGGTCCCCAGTGATGCTATAGTGTGATCCTCAAGGGGGCGCAGTCCAGATGACTCTGGGGACTGTGCTGTGTGTACACCACCCCCAGGTATTGAGTGGCCGGGCAGAGTTGCTCTGAATGCAGCTGAACGCTGCTACCTTCTACCCCATCAGAGTGTACTCAAAGACCAGAGTCAGTCATCCTTATACAAACCTCCCAAAGGCTCTGCCACCCTCCTACTGGAGCCAGGGCGAGCCCACAGCCTAATGGATAGCCTGGAGAGAGGATATTTGAGAACCCCCTGCCCCAAAGACACTGGGGGCAGTTTTGGTACAGGGCACACAAGAGCCAGAGCAGGATCATGCCTAATTCCCCCACCCCAGTCTACTCTGCAGAGTTTGTAACAATCTTTGAACTCTCAAATAAAACATTACTTAAAGTAGTGGCTTTCAAACTTTCAAACATTTTTGACTTATTCACAGTAAGAAATATGTTTTGCTTTAGTTATAACTGAATATTTCATAAAACTATACTCACCCTTCCTATTGACCTCATTCAGATGTTTTATTTTTTTCTACCGTATTTCATTAAAAAAAAAAAAAAAGCCAGTGTGACCTACTAACATGATTTCATGATCTACAGTGAGTCATGGCCCACAGTGGGAAATACACTAGTGTATTTCTGAAAACAGACTATGTTTTCACTCGGAAGAAAGGGAGTGGGTGGTATTAGGAACAAATTGAGAAAGGGAAGCTCTGGTTTTCAGTGAGATCAGGATTATCTATCCTCAGTGTAGACACCCGAATGGCCTGTAGACAAGAGCCCACAGATAGCAGAGTGATTCTACTCTCCTCTCTCCTAAGAAACATGGAAGATTCATTCTGTGGGAAAAAAGAAATGAGGAGAAGGAACAGTGGCAACAGTCACAACTTACAGATTACATCAGTGATTTGGTGTAAAAGCAAACTATTTATTTGCATAACAATCATGACAAAGTATTTTTATAACAGGACAGAAAATTAAAGTAAAAATATTTACCACATTTTCTTTCACATGGGCTTTATATGAAGAAGATTTTGAGAGGATTTAAGGAAGGACCAGATTGCTTTCCTTAACAAAAAAGATGGTCACTGTCTTCGTCCATTTGGGCTGCTATAACAAAATATCACAGACTGGATGGCTTATAAACAACAGAAATTTGTTTTTCACAGTTCTGGAGGCTGGAAGTCCAAGATCAGAGTGCCAGCATGGTTGGGTGAGGGCTCTCTTCAAGGTCCCAGACTTCCTGCTGTGTCTTCACTGGTGGAAGGGGCAAGGGAGCTCTGTGGAGTCTCTTTTATAAGGGTACTAATCCCATTCATGAGGGCTCCACACTCATGACCTAATCACCGCCCAAAGAACCCACCTCCTAACACCGTTATGTTAGGCAGTAGGATTCTAACATGTGAATTGTGGGGGGAACAAACATTCAGACCATAGCAGACAGAGAAGAAAATGAACAGAAAGGAGGCCAGAGGACCAACATGGGAGAAAGGAGAGGAGAAAGAGTTGACAGTGGGAGTTTAAGAAAGAAAGGAGGCTGGGAAACCTACCATGCAGTTAAGAAGCTTTTTTATAAAATTTGGATATATCAAATATAATATAATTCCTCCCTTGACATACTACCCAATTCTGAGAAAACCTCTAGAAAAGAGTTATATTACCCTTTAAAGCTTTTGTCAAAATGGTGTATGTGTGTTTGTGCGAGTGTGTGTATTTTGTGTGTGATGAAATGAGCCTGAAGGCCACAGGGCCAGTTTAATTTGGATTACAGAAGTAAACTGTAACTAATAAGTAACTAATAAGTTGACTCTTAGCTGATTGAGCAATTGAGGGGGGTCACCCAGTCGGAAAATGAGTGAGTTACAAGTGGTTTAGAGATCTAGTTTACACTCATAAGTATTTGCATGCAAGCCAGCAAATGTTTCCCTATGAACATTTTTCTCCACAAGATCAAAGTGAGCCTGGCGAACCATGTGTTCATTGTAGTGTTTAAAATTTTCAAATAGCCTTGTAACTTTCTGAAGTCAATATCAGTATTGGCTTCTGAGATCTATCAGCAGTCTATAGGGTCTGATCTCACCTAGTTCAAAGTCTTAAAGAGAAACATGATTTTCTTCATTTCCATAAAATTGAAAGAAATCTGTAGAATATTTCCACATAGGAGGATCCTCCCCTCTCCATGAAATTAAGTTCTCACAGGACCTCAGTTGATTAAGAAACCTTAAGATAAGAAGGGAGGCTGAAGCAACATTTGAATGAGACTTTTGGGGGAAAATTCCACAACACACCATAAAGTTGAACCAGCTTATGTTTTCCTAAGACCACAGCTGGGTATACTCAATGTGGTGAGACTATTAAGAACTGTCACATCGTCGAAGTTCAGGGTATCAAAAGAAAAATACTTATTGAACTTCCCTTGAACTTGAGGATTTGATAAGACCTGTAACCCCTGCATTCTAAGGGGCCCCTTACTTCTCTCAGCAGATAAGCTATACCAAATGGAGTGGCGGGTGTGATAACAGTGTTCCTAGGGCAGTCTCCTTATAAGTAAGGTTTTATGAGTCATGGTGAGGAACCAAGAAGATGACGCACCCTCACCACTCCAAAGACAACAGATGAATTCCCACCATGCTCCTGGATGTTCCAATGATCTCAGTGGAATCTGAGAGATAGTGGGTTTGTAGCCTTCTCTTTAGGATGCCCAGGTAAACACCCACAGGGATCATTTTCTTCTTTTGCTATCTTATAGGAATAAGTGAAATTGAATGTGCCTGCAAACTTAGAGCCTTAGCATCTGAAGTAATTTGTTCCGGTAGCTAAAGAAAACAGACAATAGGCAAATCAGGATCTAGAATAGAAAATTGCGGCCAACTCTATGAGAATTATTCTTTTCTCTATAAAAATCATGGGGAATTATATTTCTCTTACTGTAGATGCCATAATTTTCTTAATCTTCAAATTGGGTGTTTTTATAGCACCATGCTGTGTCTATGTAGATAAAGACTACACCCATTATACTTTGCTCTTCTATCTCTAAACCATCCTACTACTACTTTCAAGAGTTCAGCTTGGACTTCCCTGGTCGTGCAGTGGATAAGAATCCACCTGCCAATGCAGGGGACATGGGTTCGAGCCCTGGTCCAGGAAGATCCCACATGCCGCGGAGCAACTAAGCCCGTGCGCCACAACTACTGAGCCTGCGCTCTAGAGCCTGTGAGCCACAACTACTGAGCCCACGAGCCACAACTACTGAAGCCTGCATCCCTAGAGCCTGTGCTCTGCAACAAGAGAAGCCACCGCAAGGAGAAACCAGCGCACTGCAACGAAGAGTAGCCCCCGCTCGCTGCAACTACAGAAAAGCCTGTGTGCAGCAATGAAGACCCAGTGGAGCCAAAAATAAATAAAAATCTAAAAAAAAAGAGTTCAGCTTTGCTCTGTGTCCTATTTCTAATTTCAATTTCATCTCTGTAAAATGAGGGACTCAGCCCAAGATTTCTTTTTTTTTTTGTAAATATTTATTTTATTTATTATCATTTATTTTCGGCTGCATTGGGTCTTTGTTGCTGTGTGTGGGCTTTGTCTAGTCGTGGCGAGTGGGGGCTACTCTTTGTTGCAGTGCACAGGCTTCTCAGTGTGGTGGCTTCTCTTGTTGAGGAGCACAGGCTCTAGGCACGTGGGCTTCAGTAGTTGTGGCTTGTGGGCTCAGTAGTTGTGGCTCACAGGCTCTAGAGCGCAGGCTCAGTAGTTGTGGCGCATGAGCTTAGTTGCTCTGTGGCACGTGGGATCTTCCCGGACCAGGGCTCGAACCCATGTCCCCTGCATTGACAGGCGGATTCTTAACCACTGTGCCACCAGGGAATCCCCCCAAGATTTCTAAGGTTCACCCAGTTCTGTTTTTTTCTTTGATTTTTAAGACTCCATCCTTGCTGTCTTCCAGGGGCATGCTGGGGTCAGCTCCCACTGGGCAACAGTGGCAGCTCTTTCCAACTCTGCATTCAGTAACATCAGATTGATAGCTTAAAATCATCATGGCAGGAGCATTTACACCTCAGAAATTGGCAAATACAATATCAGAGTGTTTTATTCCTGGAGAGCCAATTGTTAAACATTTATCAGTGGTATATTATTATATACCACTACATATCTCTCAAGCTGAATTCTAACTTTTAGCCTGACAGATGGAGAGCCAATTGTTAAACATTTATCAGTACACCACTACACATCTCTCAAGCTCAAGTCTAACTTTCAGCCTGATGGGTATCAGGCTGAAATTTGAATTTATTATGGCCATCTCAAACTCTACTGGCAAAAAGTAAAACTTGAGTCTCAAATATGTTCCCCTCCCCTTCTCTATCCCTTGTTTCTTTTGAGAAAGGAACTACGTATTTTTCAGTCAGCTATGCATAAAATCTTTGTATTATCTTTGTTTTATCTATCTCCACACACTAAGGGTATGCAGAGTCTTAATGGTTGTTCCTTTGAAGTTTCTCTTAAAACCGCCATATTTCCTCATTTCCCTTGCCAACCTTCATCATGTCACACCTGAATTCATTCAAGAAACTCCTAACTTTCTTTTACTTCTCTCTCTCCCAAGCCTATAAATGGCAACAAACTTTCTTAAATCTTATCTTCCCCCGACAAAAAAACTTTCGTGGCTCTAACTCTCTGATCATATTTCATGTCTAACACCCTCTGCCTGGTTTATAAAACTCCTGTCAATCTGGCGCTATGTCAGCCATCTCACTTTTTTTTTCCTACTCTATCCCATCCCTCTGTTACAATGAGTCTTCCTGTCATCTCACATAAGTCTCATCTCCCAAGTTGTTCTCTCAAGGACTCAGGACACCCTTGCCTGCAGCTGTAGGAAAGAAGTCAAGGCGGTAGCAGCTGCTGCTGCAGCAGATTAACCTCCCAGACTCCACCTTTCATTGGGCTGCTCTGAGCCCGCTCAGGTTCAGCTCCCCTGGCTCCCCTCTCTCCCCATCCAGCTCACGTCTGCAAGCTGCCATTGCCTTTTTGTTTTGACTCCTTTGAGAATGCTAACCTGATTCTGAACTGTCTTCAGTGATTCTATTGGCCCTGCTGAGAAGAGAACCCTAGAAGATGCTGGCTAGGCTCTGAATATGCTCTGTTCATATTCTGATAACCCCACAGCTAAAAGCCCTGGGCCCTAAACCATGTGCATGGAGAGAACAGACATGCTTATTTTCTCCTATTGCCCTTTCCCTTTCTTCTCTTTATTCATTTATTTGATAAAGTTTAATGAGCATATACTGCATCAGGCACTAGGATGGGAAATAGAGATGCAAAGCTGAAAAGATATAATCACAGGCTTCCAGTACGGGAGTTGGCAAATTATGACCTGTGGACCAAATCGAGCTCACTGTTTTTGTACAGCCTGTGAGCTAAGGATTGTTTTCACATATTTAAAGAGTTGGGAAAAAAATCAAAAGAAGAATATATGAAATTCAAATTTCAGTGTTGATAAACAAAGTTTTATTGGAACACAGCCGTGCCCATTTTCAAGGTACTGTCTATGGCTGCTTTTCCACTGCAACAGCAGAGCTGAGTAGTTATGGCAGAGACTTTATGGCCCACAAAGCCTAGAATATTTACTATCTTGCCCTTTACAGAAAAAGTTTGATGACCCCTGTTCTAAGATTTCAACATTTAGTGAGTGAGATAGATATGCAAACAGTTAATTACAGTATACTTAGATGACTAATTTGATGGCAGTATAGACAAGAGACAATAGTTGGAGGGGATAAAGCTCCTACTAGAAAATGTGTCTAAATTGAATAGTATAGGAGGTGAAGAGATGTTCAACATCCAACAAATATGGGGAATAAAATGATTATATGTGTTTAAAAAAAAATGACTTCAGGGTAAGAGATGGGTTACAGAGGCGTGAGAGTGAAACCTTTGGAAAGAGGATGAATGATGGGTTATGGGGAATAGCCTATGAGAATAAAACAGTTCTTCTCAATTAATGTAGAAGTTGGTTTAACCTTTCCAACATCCTAAACCACAGGTCATGTCAGAAAATAAGAACATTCTTCTTGGTTCACTTTGGCCTTCCATTTCCAAAGGCTTATCAGATTAAAAGAAGAGGGTGGGTAATTCATTTTAGGTCAATTATCGAAGCCAAGAGGTGTGCTCATTCCTCAAAACTCTAACCTATCATCATCCTTCATGTTCTTAATTGCTGACCTTCTTCCTATTCCACAGAGAAAATAGAAACAATTAAAAGAGAAATTTCACCTCTCTCACACCTCCTCACCTATCTCCATCAGTGCCTGTATTACCTACCTCTCATGCTGCTTCTTCTGCTCATGCTTCCAACTAAAGCTAACCACTCTGTTTGAAGCCTAGATTCCATCCCTCTATCTCTGCTCCAGTAATCATCCCCACTCCCCTCTGTAGTATCTTTATCATCATCTCCCACTCTCTGGACTCTCTCCTGGGTCATCTTCATTGGCATATAAATGTGCTCTGAGTTCTGCCACATCAAAAAGAATTCTCTCTTGAACTCACATGCCTTTTCCACTATCAGGACATTTATCTGCTAACCTTTTCAACAAAACACCTTAAAAGAGTTGTCTCTACTCACTCTCTCCAATTTCTCACCTCTTGTTTTTTCTTGAATTCATTTAAATCAGACTTTTGCCAACACCACTCCACCAAAACTGCTCAGGTCAACCCCACTAGTAACTTCCTCATTGCCAAATCCAATGGTCTATTCTCCATTCTCATTGTACTTGTGCCAGTAACAGCTTTTGACACAATCAGTCTCTCTTCCTGGAGATACTTTCTTCACTTTACCTCTAGGACACACTACTCCCTTGCCTTTCCTCCCACCTCACTGGCCAATTCTAAGTTTCCTTGCTGGTTCTTCCACATCTCCTCAATCTCTTAATAAGGCAGGGTGTACCAGCACTTAATCCTGGAACTTCTTTCTTCTCTGTCTACACTCAGGCCCTGACTGATTATTTCATCATGATGGCTATAAATACCAGTCATACGTTTATGAATCTCAAATTTGCATCTCCATCATAGATCTGTTCTCTCAGTTTTAGACCTTATAAACCCAATTTTCTACTTCTCTACTTAGACGTCTAAGACACATCTCAAACAATATGTCCAAAACAAAACTACTAAATTCCACACACACCCCCAACTGGCTCTCCTTAGAGTTTTCCCCATCCTAGTAAATTATGACTCCATCCTTCCATTTACTCAAGACATAAACCTTGGCATCTGTCACTGTCTCCTTTAATATGCTCACACTCCTCATCCAACAAGCCAATAAGCCAATCCTATCAGATCTATCTTCAAAATATATTGAGATATATCTGACTACTTCTCACCACCTATATTACTACTACCCTGGTCCACAGCATTAGCTCTGCTCTGGATTATTGCTAAAGCCTCTGAAGTATTATTCTGCCTGTTCTATGCCTTGTCCCCTACATACAGTCTATTCTCAACACAGCATCTAGAATAACCCTTTAAAAATCTAAGTCAGATCTGCCATCCCTGTTTTCAACACTTCTAAATGTTTCTCATCTCTTAGATAAGAGAGTCTGGGTAGTCAAGCATTTTTGGTTTCCTCCAAGACACAGGAAAGCAAGAAAGGAGAGGGGTTTGAATTGTTTTCAGTAGCCCATTCATGTCACAATGTGAAAAATCCTTACAAAAATGATAAAATACTTCTGCAGGACACGAAAGATCTTTAAAAAAAAAAGACATTTATACCATGTTCATGGATGGTAGGACTCAATGTCCTCCTTTAAGCAATTATCCTAGAGAAGGTTTCAGTGTGTCTGTGAGATTATATGTGCAAGAATGTTCATTGAAACATTGCCTATAACAGCAAAAAATCTGAGAAAAACCCAAATGATCAACATAACAAATTATGATTTAGTCATGCAATGAAATTGAGTTGTATATCTACATGGATAACTTTCAAAAACATAATATATTGAAGTAGCAGAATTATATCATTTTGTAAATTTTAGCGTATTTATATAATACATATCACATATATGTGATATGTATATATGAATATTTTGTATATGTGTGTGTATATATATGTATATATTACCAGTCCTATGTGAATGATAAATACCAAATTCAAGATAGTGGCTATTTTTGAGGGTGGGGAATAGAATTGAGGATGAGTATCCTAGGGGTTTCACCTGTACTGAAATGTTTTATTTCTTTTAAAAAATTATGAGGCAAACATGGCAAAACTATTTAATCAAATAATTATTAAAACTAATTATTGGGTTCACAGATTCACATTAATTATTTCTATTTTTTATTATGTTTGAAATAGTTTATAAGTAAAAAAAGTGATTTAGCTCTTAAAGTTGTTCACAGTCTACAGTTTAGAGGTGGAGTAAGACATGCCTGCAACTAATTCGTATTTGGAATGTTTTAGATGACTAGAACAGAGAATCCCTCAATGTAGCTTCAAAATGGGGACATTTAGTTTAAAGTCACACAAAGCACACTTACTGAAATGAAAGGGCAGAAACCAAAGTACAGCCAGAACTCCTGGGGACTGGAACTGAGAACTGGAAAGTGGACAGGACCCTGGGCTACCTTTCATAGAGGCTGCAAGTTTACACTTGGCGCTCTCTCTCTCTCTCTCTCTGCTTTTCTCTGGGCATCTGCTTTACCCTCTGCTCTCTACTTTCTCTTGACTCCTCTGATTCATCTGTAAGACGTGAGATGAAGTTGCCCTTCTGTCACTGCAACTTTCATTTGTAATTCTGTTCAGATTTGAAAAGAACATGTGTAATTAATAGATATCATCATTTAGAACCAGGCCACACAGGTCTTTTGTCCATCCCCAGTCCATATATAGGTCACTTCCCATGCCTAATCTCTTGTTCAATCTTAGTGCCCATTCCAATGCAAATAGCAGCCCAGGGGTGTTTTCCTGAGCAAGGGCTGTGGGAAGTATCACTTAGTACTACTACTACTACTTCTATTGCTACTACTACTACTTACACTAATCGAATTTGCTTCATACAGCAACCCTATGAAATAATACTATCATCTCCATTTTACAGATGAGGAAAGTGAGGCAGGAAGAAGCTAAGTGACTTACCAAGGTCATACTGTAAATGGTAAAGCCAGGATTCTAAGGCAATCTGAGCATAGCTGGCAAATTGACTGGCATTTCTTGCTCTTTACTTCAGCCAGAGCAGAGCCCTGGGCTCCTCAACCAAGTGTTCCAACTCTCGGGGTGGGGATGGGGGAATCTCCATCAGTTCAGAGTTGTTGGGAGGGAGTTGTTGCTACCAATAGTTAAAATATTGACTATACATACATGCTATTGAATCCCTTCACTTTATTTGATCTTTTAAACTTGATGTCATGGTACATCTTCTCTGATTAGCCTCTCTAATAATAAAACTTTTGAAATATTTTTCTAATTTTCCTTTAAATAGCAATGCCATACACAGAACAGCAAAAAGATCCAAGCAAGTAAAAAAGATATAGACTTCTCCTGACTTCTGTCCTTAGTCCCCTGGTTTTCTTCCCATTAGGCAACCACTCTACCATTTGCTCATGTATCCTTCTAGAGAAGAAAGAAACTACTGTAATTGGTTGTACACACCCAAGCCATTATGTCTTTTATCTATGCCCCATCGGGGGCGGGGTGTTCATGGCATCAGAATCTGCCAGGGAATGGAATAAAGGTGCTTTCTGAACTCACACCTTACTCTTGCTCCTGCTGTTCTGTCCTTTCTCTGCTTTTCCACAACCGTGAGTTCCTCATGAATGTCCAGATTAAATGTGTCCATCTCTGGGACCACCTCCCTTCCCACCTCATCCTGCCTGCTGCTCCAGCTCTCCAGGAAGAACCCATCATCTCCTTGGAGTGCAACCTGAGCACTTTGCACATACCAGTACTCTAGCATGTTTCCAACAGTGTCATAATTGTTGGAATGCTCGCCCTCCTCTGTCCTTGCTCCCTATAAATTCCTTGATCGCAGAAACCCTTCATTACAAATCTCTGTGACTTTACATAGAAGAGTGCTTATCACATAGTAAATTTTTGATAAATGAAAGAAGACACAGGCAAGACCTTCCCACTGGTGAGTTGAATCTAATTGAAATGTGATTGAATCCCGGGAGCAAATCCTGGTTGGGCTCCTTCTCAAGGAACTGAATTCCTCACTGCAGCTCTCCAGAGGGGTCTGCTCATCAGGGCTCAGTGTGTGGTCTAGAGTCATGTGCACTGACATATTGCAACGCCGTATTTTAATGATGCCTTAGGTAGGAGGCAGTGCTGTCACATATGAAATGGCTAGAGAAGGAGACGGCTCTTCCTTTTCCCATTTTGAAAGTTATCAGATATTTTGGAGGAAGATGCAAATATCAAATCCCTTTCAGACACACAGACATGGGCAGAGACACATACGCACACGGAAACGCTGTGTCTTAGCTAAATATAACCCTTTGTAGCAACAGTATCTCAATAATTTTCAAGTGAAAAGATAAGGAAGGGGAGCCAAGTCTTTCATAATGAATGCAAGCCTATAGCTTTTAAGCAGGGCTAACATATGGGCCACTGATGTGAATGTGAATGCAAATTAGATATTTTTGATTGCTTGAAATAAAGTCAGCAGAATCAAAACCTCACACAACAAATGGTGCAGCTTTAACTGTTTCAGTGCCAGGTTGAAAACAAGAGCTCTTAACACATCCTCAGGAAAAAGAGGTTTTCAGGCTGACATTTTGGATTGAGGCCTATCTAGGTAGGACAAAGATAGGGACTGCCCCTTCCTTTTATTGCCATTCTGGTTCTTTTATAGGAAATTTTTTCATTTTTATTGCACAGAAATAGATTAAAGATCTACTTTGACCTCTGACTTTTCCAACTTGTAAGTTGTCCAAAATCTTGAGGTAGTAAGGAGCCTTTAGAGATCATTTATACTTTGGGCAGGTAAAGTCACAATCACCATGGGAGGCACTGTCCTAGGTGCTGGAGATCCAGAGGACCTGAAATAGTCACTTAGCTCAAGGAGACTGCTGAATTTTGGAGACATGAGATCAAAAATGTCACTCTGGTGTAGTATGTGATGCTTGCTTTGGTGAAGGTGAGCCTAGAATGCCATAGGCGCACAGGTGTGGGGCATCTCCTCTGGGAGGGAGTGAGTGTGGTTCATGGAAGTCTTCCTGGGGGAGTGACCCATAAACTAAGCCTTGAAGGGTAAAGAGTAGCAAGGCAGTCAGAAGAAAAGGGACAAGCCTACACAGAGGCACAAGGCTGAGAGTAAGGCTAATGCAGTGAGGTGCAGAGTTCCTTGTGAGGGAGAACACGAGAGGGCATTGGGTGAGCACACTTTGTAAGCAGAGGTAGCCCTGCTCCCAGCATACTCAGCCGCTGATGTGGTTCTGAGAACTGAAAGTACAAGAACAAAGCTTAGAGAAAGCCTTTAATAATGTGAGGCTTTGCCTCCTCAAAAGAATGAAGTGCTTGCCAACTAGGCTGGACCATGCAGCAGATTCCTGCCCAAACTCAGGCAGGTAAAACATGAGAACCAGAGTAGATCAGGTGACCCCTGGCCGCTTGTCCTTTATTCCCAGGCTTGAATCCCAGCCTCCATAGCTTACCATTTGCAGGGACTTCTACTGTCAAATCAGCTCAACATTTCTGCCCCTTCTAGTAATACAAGATTTTCCCCACCATTTCCCTACTCTTTAGCACAGGGTTTCTCAACCTTGCTACTATTGACCTTTTGGACTGATACTTCTTTGCTGTGGGGGCCTCTTCTTTTTCTCGTTTTTTTAATATATTTATTTATTTATTTATTTGTTATTTATTTTTGTTATTTATATTTTGCGTGGGGTCTTCGTTGCTGCGTGCGGGCTTCTCACAGGCTCTAGGCACTAGGGCTTCAGTAGCTGTGGTGCACGGGCTTAGCTGCTCTGCGGCATGTGGGATCTTCCCGGACCAGGGATCGAACCCGTGTCCCCTGCATTGGCAGCAGATTCTTAACCACTGCGCCACCAGGGAAGTCCTGGGGCCTCTTCTTTATGTTGTAGGATGTATATCAGCATCAGTGACCTTGACAGACTAGATGCCAGTTGCACCCTCCACACACACCAGGTGTAAATGTATCCGGATATTGTCAAATGTCCTCTGGGGGTTAGGGTGAGGCAAAACCATCCCTATTTGAGAACCCTTGTGGGAGATAATATAAAATATTTATAATGGTCTCTGCCCCCAGTTCCTGACACAGAGCTCCTAAAACCCTTGTAATTTCCTACGTGATGAGAACACTAAGAGCATCTCTTGCTCTCATATTTGTCTTTGACCTCATCCCTGACACAGGACTCTTAAAACCTCTGCAGATTCCTAAGTGGTAAGAGCACTAGGAGCGTCTTTTGTTCTATTGAGGCAACTCCAGATGGGCTTCTGGATGGGGGCTGGTCACCAGAAAGACCAAGCCATGACGAGGAGCTTGGAATTTTCTCCCCCACTCCTCACCCTCCAGAGAGTTGTGAGGGGCTAGGAATGGGATTAATAATTTCTCATGCCTACCTGAGGAAGTATAAAAATCCTCAAATAATGGGGTTCCGAGAGCTTCCAGGTGGGTGAACTCATCCACATCAGGTGGGTGATGTACCCGAACTCCACAGGGACAGGAGCACCTGTGCTTGGGATCCTCCCAGACCTCATATCATATCTTTTAATAAACTGGTAAATGTAAATAAGTGCTTTCCTGAGTTCTGTGAGCCGCTCTAGTTAATTGAACTTGAGGAGGGGGTTGATAGAAGCTTTGGTCTACAGCCGGTCAGTCAGAAGCATGGGTGATAACCTGAGCTGTGTAGCATCTGAAGTGAGGTGCGGCAAGGCAGTCTTGCGGGACTGAGCTCTTACCTGTGAGATCTACTGCTATTTTCCTGTGTGTATTGTAGATTGAGTTAAATTTAAGACACTCAGCTGGTGTCTGAGAACTGCTTGTTGTTGTTGGGAAAACTCTCCACACATTTGGTGACCAGGAGTGTCGGAAGTGAAGTGTTCCGTGTGAAGGTAAAGGAGACTCAGGGAAGAAACTCACAGCAGGGAAGAACTGGGTTTTTCCCTACATAGGAAGGAAGAGGCTCTGTTTTTCCCTCCTCTAACCCAAACACACAAATACACTTCCTCTGGTAAATGCTCATTTCCCTGCTCCAGAGTTACAGTGTGACCTTGACGGGTGCTTCTGGGTCTCATGTGACCCCTCTTCCTGTCCAAAATGTGACCTGACCGAGGCTAGATGCCTGGTTCAGCTGCTGCAATCAGAGTATTTTCAAGGTGCTCTCACTGACCTAGGAGGTTCAAAACTTTCTTCCAGTAGCAAATTTGGATGTCATGAGCCTGGGGGCTATTGGTGGCCAGGTTACCAGACATAGCCTAAGATTCTGTAAGGGAGTCAAGTTAAGGAGAAGAGATAACATGGAGTGAACTTCTGGTGGCATTTGAGCATCTGGAGCTATCGGCCCTAAGACCTGTGGTCTGCCTTCATGATCATTGAACTTCCCTTTATACTCAGTTCATGTAAGTTGAGTTTGAGTCACTAAGAACCAAAGTAGACCTAATGACTGCACCACCCCATGCTGAGGAAAGTCCAGTCCTAAGGAAGACAGGCAAGTCAACAGGATGAAGTGAGAGTGCAATGTTATTTGTGTCGATGTCTAGAGCACAATTCATCTGGCTGCCCATCCCAGGCTGGCTTAGGGCAGAGCTGCTTCCTGGGGTCATCTTACCTCCATGAGAAGAGCAAAGAGATGGCAGTGAGACAGATGATCAGAGTTCAATTCTTGTGTGGGATCAGACTTATAAAGGAAAAAGCTCAACTGTTTTCCTTTACACTACAAACACTTCTGTACTCTGGCAACCAAATGTGTAGTAGTTTTTGTTGTGGTGGTGGTTGTTGTTGTTTTTCACACCAGGCAATTCTGTGATGTCAGCTGGGTGTCCTGCAATTTAACTTAATTCTGAAACTATCTACCCAGAGATAACTCCATATCCCATAGGTTAACGGCTCAGTCCCACAATTCTGCCTTCTCTGGCCAACCTCAGATGCCAGTCACAAGTCCAGGTTGTCACCTGTGCTTCTGACCAGCTGGCTCTAAATCAGAGGTTCCCACATCCCCTCCTCAGATTTGATTAATTTAATAGAGTGGCTCACAGAATTCAGGAAAGCATGATTCTAGCTAGATGACTGGATTATTATAAAGGAACAGCCAGATGGAAGAGATGCATAGGGCAAGGTATGTGGGAAAGGCATGGAGATTCCATGGTGTGCCACCTCCACTTGTTCACCGATGTGGATGCTCTCTGAACCTTGTCCTTTTGGGTTTTTATGGAGACTTCATTACATAGGCAAGATTGATTAAATCATTGGCCATTGGTGATTGAACTCAGTCTCCATCCCATGTCCCTTCCCACAGGTAGGGGTGAGGATGGGACCAGAAATTCCAACCTTCTAATCACATGATTGATTCTACAGGCAACCAGCCCCCATCCTTTTGGAGCTTTCCAAAATTCTCCTCATTAACACAAAATCAGGTGTGGTTGAAAGGGGCTTGTTATGAATAATGAGATGCTCCTTTTACCTTTACAGCTCTGGAGGTATTTCAGGAACAAAGGACAGAAGACCAAATATAGCAAAAGATTCTCTCATTGCTCTTAATGGTTAGGAAATGCCAAGTGTTTTAGGAGTTGTGCCAGAAAGTGGGAGACTAAGACCAAATATATATATTTCTTATTATAAATCACATTACAGACATTTATCCCCTTTGCTTATCCCAGTGAGTATCCCCAGAACTGTGACCTTATAAAATGTCCTCACTTCTATTTCGACCTTACTCTTCTAGTGATGGGGTAGAAAGGGGGCAGAATGGAGCCAAGAGGAGCCTTGAACCTCTGTAGTTGATAGCATTTCTCCACTTTTTATTCTTTCCTCACTCTGAATGATCTTATTGTTCGGACCTATGGCCAAACAGAGATGCAGCCATCCTCCTAAGGAGAGGAAATCCATCAAGCATCCTTAGAAAATCTGCTTCCCTTCTTCCAAATCCTCACCTTTATTCCCAGTATCCACTGGGGCCTATAGGGTAGACAGTTCAACTCCCAAAGCCTTTACCATTGTTTTTTAAATGCTTCTTCCAGCATTGAAATAGATTTGTACTGGAAGTTAATAAAATTTACCCCGAATCAGAGGATTTACAATTAATCAGATCTTAAAATTCAACTGCATTTTTCCCAATTTTGAATTATAATCAGTTACATTTTTCTTTTGAATTCAATAGAAAATATATTATGCATCAAAGAGCAATGTGGTCCAACGATGCAATATCAGCACTGTTGAGCCTCATCCTCTCTGTCCATGACACAGCCTCTAATTCTAATGGGAGAGCAGAACACAGAGGAGGAAGACATTATGTCCTTTGTCATTTGCCCCATCCCCAAACATCTCTTGTGCCATGTTTAAGTTCCTTTGCCTGTGTAACCCGCATTATTCTAATTGCAACAGAAACATCCCTTTTTAACCTACAGAGGCACATCAGCCTCAACAATGGCTGAGGGACAGAAGAAAGGAAAAATAGCCTATTCTAGCTAGCACCAGGCCACCCACCTGTGTCTGACTCTTTCAATCCAAAAGGTCCAAACCTGCATGTCAGAACTCTGGTGGTAGGAGGGGAGCCTGCTCTGATGCTAGAAATAAGCCCCCACACTAGCTGTGCCCCCTGCTGTGGGAAGTTACCCACCAAGAATGCAACTGCAGAGCTGCTCAGGGTTCCCGGGCAAGCTGTTCTCAGTCTCGCTACAAATTCCTATTCTTGCTAACACCAGATTCTGCTTACAATACATGGGATGTTGCTTGCAAGATCTGGAGCTGTATTTTGTGTTTTAAGGGTAGCTGGGACTTAGTTTAATCGAGTCTGGTAAGACATGTAGACACAGAAACGACTGTCATGAAGTTAAGAAGTTTATACAATTCCCTAGAAACAGGAAGCCTGGTGTGCCGTGCAGGGCCACATGGAGAAGCACAGGGTTGGACAGGAGGTGAGAGGTGGGGAAGTGTGGGCAAGAGCCTTTCTTGTGGTTTCTGTGGGAAGGAAGAGGCAAGGCAAGGGTAAACAAGTTTGGGATTGGCTTGTTTGAATAATTTCAGCAGGCTCTGAGGCATAGGGGCTGTACCTAGTGGTTTGGTACCTGTCCCTGGGGTGATTAGGGCAGGGGAATGGTAGTAGGCTGGAATCTGAAAACCTAGTAAAGACTCCAATTGGAGGTATTGGTTGGCTTGCATAGGAAAGGCATGCCACTGGCTGACTTGTTTCCTGTCTCTGTCTCTAGGAATTGGCTAACCCTGTGTGGTGCAGTCTATCCAGGGCCAACAAGGCCTTAGATGGCAAAGCATCAGAATACAGAAAATAAAAAGATATGGTTGATGCAGTTTGCCATTGGGGGTATAAACATTAAAGTGGTGGTTTGCAGACCTTTTGTTTGTTTGTTTTATGCTACTGAATCCTGTTTTCAAATGAAATCTTATTTACATGGACAACAGTGTGTAAAGTTGTTAATGGAGAGCTATTCTGGTTGGAATAAGGATCATCAGCCCACAGCCTTGAATACACAGCTTCCCTGCCCTTTTCCTGAGTGGTTCTTGAGGGGATCCTAGAGATCTAGGGATGATGGCTTAGAAGCAGGGCACTGGAGGGCTCTCCTAATGCCAGTTGTACCTGCCACAATGTGGGAGCCTGGTGCCCACATTCTAGTCTCTTGTACATATACTGCCTTTGTCTGCTGGAGGTTCATAAGAGGTCCCATGAACCCATCACCCAGGTCTGTTCTGCCAGAGCACTGCTCCCAAGTATACCATCTGCACCAAGGACAAGGCCAGGAAAGGAGACACCCCAATGCAAGCTGGGATTTGTATTGGGTATTAATTATATTGTTTAGAGACTTATTAGGAACTGAAATCACAATGTATTCCTCTGGGAAGTTAGACTGGGCCACGCAGAAGACTCTGGCCTAGAATAAAGAGACCAGCACAACTTCCTTTGCCCCCTTTCTGCTAAGCTTCTGAATCTCAAGTCCTCTCTATCTTTCCCCTCAAATGGCTAGGAAAGCCCAGTCTGAAGATGAGCCAGTTAACCATGGAAGAATAAGAGCAAGGATTTGGCCTGTTGTCTAGGCCAGATTAATTATGATGATCTGCCCTAGACCTTCTCTCTCAGGCGTGTCTTAGTTCACTAACTGCAAGTAAGCAAAACAAAGAAAGTAAATCAGCATTTCACTGTCATTGGTGTCGTCATCATCATCATCACCATTTATATTGTTAATTTTATTATAATGATCAGTTTTTTCTTAATGTCCCTTTCTTGCTTCAAGGCAATTATTATTAATGTAAGTTTAGTGTCCGTCTTTGCCCTGAGATGGTGGGAGAAGTTGTAGCTCTCTATCTCGTTAAACTGAATTTTCTAAGTCTATGTTCCCTCGAATGACTGTGTCAATGAGATGACATTGTTGTTATTTCTCTGTTGACTTATTGTATCACGTATTTGTAGGTATGCTGAAAGCCTGGGCTCCTCACTAAGAGGCTCACTCCATGACCTTTGGTGAACCTCATTTCATCCTGTTCCTTGTGCTCATCAAGGACCATTTGTTGTCCTTGATTGTACTTCTGTGCCCTGTTCCTTCCCATGTGTTTTTTCTTTTGGTTGTTTTTTCTTGAGGGAAAAGCATCCATTGGGAGGAAAGAGCGACCTTCTTATTTGGAATCTGAGTTAGAAAATGATTCCCTGTTGTTTTGCACGATGGAAATTTCAAGTAACATCTCCTTGGAAACAGTGGCAACTGACAACCCAATTAATCACCTATTACTCAGTATCAAGTAATGGAATAATTTTGGTTTATTTATTCTTGATTTTGAATTCAGAACTGTGTTCTAGAGAGTTGGAGAAACTTGCTAGAAGCCTGACATCTGAAAAAGCAGAATAATATCCTACTTTTCTATGAGGCTGCTCTGTGAATGGTAGAACATCCTGAGCACCTAAGAAAAGTGCCTAAGTTGGGGGTTTATTGTATGTACTAAGTGTAATTAGTGTCATGTTAGCTCCAGCAGAAACCTGATATGGGAGATTCAAAATGATGTGTTAGAAGAGCACTCGACTAAGACTTAGAACACTATTTTTGTAATACAGGTGTTTCTATTTATTGGCTACATGATTTTAAATTCCTCTTTTCCTTTCATTCATATTGACATGTATGTTGACTGTTCAAGTGAGATTATTTATATAAAAATTTTTGAAATTTATAAAGTACGATCCATATGTAGAATGTTATTGCCTGCAGTTATCTAAAATGAAAGAAGCGCACATGCAGTTCTCAACTTACTTTCTTGGCTTCCTAGATAATATAGAAAATTAGAAGTTAACTTTAACTCGTATGGACAGGTAGGTGAAGTAGAAAACAAGCTCATGTGGAGATGGAAAGGAATCATCCTTGAGCAGATGAATAATGATAGAGGGAAGCAGTTGGCGGTGGGTTGTGTTATGTTCCCAGGCCTTACTGATTCTGGCACAGCCACCCCGAAGATTTCCAAAAATTTAGGAGCAAACACTTAAATATATAACAAAAAAAGCAAAGGCATTTGAAGAATATGATAGTATAACTTCAAGGTTAATTTAGCAAATTAAAAAAAATTGTGGGGGTCTATTCACTTACAATTAGCATACTAAGGTTTTGAAATACCCTCAGAAATGTCTAAAACACATAGATGTGGAAATCAGCCTAGAAATTGTTCAAGGATGTGAAGTGAAGATTCTGAGGTGCTCCATAATTCTGTTTTTTATTTCATTTTGAATTGCTAAGTGATAGAACCCCAAGTGACATAAGAAATAAACTAGTCCAATCATTTCATGATCCACATGGTAAATCTGATTTTCAAGGTGGTAACTGACTTCTCTAAGGTTACACTCTAAATCTGTGCTGTCCTATCTGGTCAACATTAGCCACACATCGCTATTGGGCACTTGAAATGTGACTAGAGAAACTAAAATAATCGAATATTAAATTTTATTTTATTTTAATTAATTTAAATTTAAAAACTGCTGTTTGGTTCAGTTATTGGAACATTTTCACTATGTCAAAGCAACTTGGCTATGTTAATCTACTTTTTAACTGTGAACTTTATGGAATCTAAATACAGATCAATTATTTCTGAGGAAAATTTAACATCTAAATCAAGAGGTGCTGTAAGTGTAAAATACACATCAAATTTCAGAGACTTTGTTATTAAAAAATACAAATATTTCATCAATATATTTTATATTGATTTTATGTTGAAATAATGTTTTGGATATATTGAATTAAATAAAATCTATTAAAATTAATTTTACCTGTCTCTTTGTACTTTGTTTTAATGTGGCTGCTAAAAATGTAATTACATATGTGGCTCACATTATATTTCTGTTGGATAGTGCTGCTTTAGAGGCTAAAACAAGACTACAAATCTAGTTTTTTTATTCTTGGTCTCTTGTTCTTTCCACTGAACTTTGATGCCTCTTTAGCACATTTGCTTATCTCCTCCATTATTTTTTCAAAAGCTGGTATGTGGGCTTTCATCAAAAGTTAAAAAAAAATTTAAAAAGCTATCTGGCTGGAGAGAGTATTCTGGGAAGATGGCAGAGTAGGAAGTACTGGGAATCTGTCTCTCCAACTAGACAACAATTTCACTGGCAGAATCCATCAGATATAACCCTTTCAGAACTCTGGAGTCTATTGAAGGTTTGCAACTTCCAGGGGAAGCCTTGGTAGGCAAATTGCAGTTAATTCCAGTCAACTTCAGCTCTTAGTACAGTAGCAGCTACGCACCCTCCACCCTCACCCCCATGGCAGGCTGCTGTGCATATGTTCCTGAAGCAGCCTACACACAGTTTGCAGTAGCCAGGGTGGGGAAAAAGGACCCTGTTCTCCGAGTATCAGGGGTCTGTATTCTGATCACTGATTGCTGCTTCTGATCTCAGGGGCTCAGGCCGAGAGATAGGCAGCCTCTTTTGTTGCAGTAACATGGCTGTCCTCATTGTTGTGAGCCCCTCCTTCTCTGACTGAAGTGATTTTTTAGGGGATTTAAAAGGTTAGTGCCCTTTCCCCCCTCCCCTTTATTTTTTCTCATTTCCCCTTCTAGAAGTCAGACATTAAAGACTAGGATATTTAAAACAAATACACATATGTGGAAAATTAGAAAGTGACCACACATGTCCAGGGAAAGTCTAAGCCTCAGAAAAAACCTGAGACGACATTACGTTTACACCTCAGGCTGATCCTTGATCCTTGGTACAGAGACAGCCTACAACAATTTACAAAAACAATAAACAAATACAATTACAAGAAACAGCAAACTCTGGAGAAGGGGAAGAATCTAATTTCCAGAGTTACCACATTATTAGATTCAAATGTCCAGTTCTCAATAAAAACAACAAATCTCAAGGCATAGAAAGAAAGGGGAAAGTATGGCTCATTCAAAGGAAGAAAAAAATCGGCAGAAATTGTCCCTGAAAAAGACCTGATGGTTGATCTAACAGACAAAGACTTTAAAGCAGCTGTCTTAAAGATGCTCAAAGAACCAAGAAAGATGTGGATAAAGCAAGAAAATTATGAATAAACAGAATGGAAATATCAATAAAGAGACAGAAAACTTATAAGCAAATAAAATTGAAATTCTGAAGTTGAAAAGTACAATAACTAAAATGAAAAATTCACTAGAGGGATTCAAAGACAGACTTAAGAGGGCAGAAGAGAGAATCAGTGAGCTTGAAGAGAGGACAATGGAAATTATCAAGTCTAAGGAACAAAAAATAAAAAAGATTGGAAAAAGTGAACAAAGCCCAAGGTGCCTGTGGGACACCATTAAGCAGACAAACATATGCATTGTGGGAGTCTAAGAAGTAAGAAAAAGAGAAAGAAGAAGAGAGCATATTTGAAGAAATAATGGCTCAAAACTCCCCAAATTTGATAAAATACATGAATATAAACATCCAAATAGCTCAATGAACTCCAAATAAGGTGAACTCAAAAGAGACTCACACTAAGACACAGTACAATCAAATTTTCAAAAGTCAAGGAGAGAGAGAATCTTGAAAGCAGCAAGAGAGAAAAAAACTCGTCACACACGGGATCCTTAATAAGAATATCAGCAGATTTCTCATCAGAAACTTTGGAAGCAAAAAGGCAATGGGCATATATATTCAAAGTGCTAAAAGTAAAAAAAAACCAAACCAAAACAAAACAAAACAAAAAAAACCCACTGTATCACCCAGAATCCTACATCTAGCAAAACTGTCCTACAAAAGTGTGGGGGAAATTAAGACTCCCCATAAAAACAAAAGCTGAGGAAGTCCGTTACTGAAAGAATGCTCAAGAGACTCCTGCAGGGTAAAATGAAAGGACATTAGACAATATCTCAAAGCTGTATGAAGAAATAGAGATATCAATAAAGGTAAAAATATGGACAATTATAGAAGCTAGTATTATTGTAACAATGGTTTGTAACTCCACTTTTTGTTCCCTGTGTGATTTAAGAGATCAGTGAATTTAAAATAATTATCAGTTTATGTTTTAGGGCACACAGTGTATAAAGGTAATTTTGTGATATCAAAAATCAAAAAAGATGGGGATAGGGCTGTAAAAGAGCAGAGTTTTTACATGTTATTGAAATTAGGTTGGTTTAAATTCAAATTACAGTGTTATAACTTTAGGATGTTAAATGTAATACCCATGGTAACAGCAAAGAAAATAGATATAGAATATACAAAAAGGAAATGAAGAAGAAATATAAACATTTCACTACAGAAAGTCAACTATACACAAAAGAAGATGACATGCAGGAAATGCGGGACAGAAAAGCTATAAGGCACATAGAAAACAAACAGCCAAATGACAGAAGTCTCTTCTTATCAGTACTTACTTTAAATGTAAATGGATTAAACTGTTCAGTCAAAAGACAATGATCCAACTAAATCTATTTATAAGAGACACAAATAGATTGAACGTGAGCACATGGAAAAAGATATTCTATGCAAGTAGTAATCAAAAGAGAGCAGAGGTGGCTATACTAATATCAGATAAAGTAGACTTAAAATTAAAAAGTTTACAAGAGACAAAGAAGGACATTATATATTAATAAAAGGGTCAATACAGCAAGAAGATATACCAATTATAAACATTTATGTACCTAATAAAAGACCATCAAAATACATGAAGCAAAAAATGACAGAATTGAAGGGAAAAATACAGGGCTACAGTAATAGTTGTAGACTTCAATATACATTCTCAATAATGGCTAGAATAACCAAACAGAAGATAAATAAGGAAATAGTGGACATATACAACATAATAAATCAGCTAGATCTAACAGACACATACAGAACATTGTACCCAATGACATAATACACATTCTTCTCAAGTGATGGGTGTATGACCTATGCCCAATGCTTGGAAGGGCCCCAAACTTCATTTAATGCATGGCTTTCATCATCTTGAAATTCTTAAGTTTTTAACAAAGGACTCTGCATTTTCATTTTGCACTAGGCCTTGCAAATTATGTAGCTGGTCCTGGGTACAGATGGTGGAAGTAGATGGGAATTAATATTTTTAAAATATTTCGAAAGATGAAGTTGCACTTGAGGCTTACATCTGGATGAAAGTGAGAAGTGGGGCCTTTGGAGACACTTTATCACATGCTTATCCCTAAACTGAAATAAACCAGTATATACAGTTCCTTCCAATCTTTGTTTTTAGATTAAGAAATAGACCGATAGCCGACCTGTGGCAGCAGTGAAATTATGGGTATGATTCCACCAGAAAAACATCAATGTAAACAGCTGTCCACTAAGTGGGGAAACAAGAAATAGAAAAAAAGACTCAACCAGTCGTTTGCAACTGCAGATTACAATTTAGGCTGTAATTACAATAACTACAATGGAAAGAATTGTAATGTGCACTGAGTTAAATATTTCACTTGTGCAGAATTTAACACCAAGTTTATTCTTTTTCTAATAAGTGATTTTTATTGCCTTCAGTACATAAATGAAAATGGTCAAGACTGAAATTTAGCAAGTGATAAATGGTTCATTTTTACATATTTGCCAGTTTGTATACATGCATACATGTGTTTATGCATGCATCAATATATATTTATATAATATACATTCATGTGGAAGAGGGAGAATCATGTGCCAAGCACCTTGGAAAGAGAAGGAACGTGGTAAATTCTGGCCATTCACTGGCAAAGAAAGCACTGAAAAAGGACCAGATTCATGGTGGGAAGATCATAAGTTTGATTTCAGAAGCACATGAAAAGTTTAATCCAAAGTGCCTCTGAGATATTTAAAGGAGCTTATTAATAAGTAATCATTTTGGATACATGCATTTGGAAATCAAAGGAAATATCTGATCTGGAGAGGTGAATTTGAAAGTCACCTGTTTATAACTAGTGATTGAAGTCTTGGGCATTAATTAAGAAAAGAAAAATAGAAGAGAGAAGAAGAGGCCAGTGGCTAATCCTTGCAGAATGGATAAGCCTGCTTGTGTGACTGAGAATGTAGGGGGGGGGGGCCACAGAGGTGGGAGGAAAACCTGCACTGAATTGAGACGAAGAGACTCCAAGAGAAGAGATGATCTTATGAAGATGAAATGGTCAGTGGTGCCAAAAAGTACTAGCAGGTGTAATAAAGAAGAAAACAGAACAGTACCTGTTAGATTAAGTAATATAGAGGCCACCAGTACCACTAAAAGAGCTGCTCAGGGGACAGAAGCCAGACTAGGGTGGATTGAGAAGTGGATGGGATAATGATAGTGAAAATGCACACTTTGCTGATGCCCTGTCTCTCACTCTGTCACTCCTTCTCTTCTTCAAAGACGTAAAGAATCAAGCCATACGATCCTCCATCTGCTCATTCACTCTGCTGAGGATGCTTGAGGTGTATTGGAGGTGTCCAGGAAGAGCCCATTCTCTCCAGGGGCTGAGAACAAAGCCAGGGCAGCAAAGGTGATGGCCCTGCACTTCTGGCCCTGCTCCAAGTCTCAGTCTGGGAGTGATATATGAAGCTAGGGAAATCGCTGAGCAAGTGGGCTTCATTCCTACTTTAAGAAGACAGGAGATTTGCGGAGTATTCATTGCCTTCCAGAGGAAGACTAACCCTGGGTCTAAGCTGAGACTCAGCCAGAAGGAAGCGTGTAGTCAGAATATGGCCCCTGTGAGGCCATGCCTGGTGAGCACTGTGCTGAGGTCCCGCAGTTAGTGGGAAGCGTCCTCCTGATTACTGCAGATGACCAGAGGTCTCACGTTCACAAAGTTCTCAGATTTAGACTTCTGTCCCTGAGTCTAACTGAGGCAACACACACAGTCTTGGAAGTACACTAGCAGGATTGGAAAGAAGACATCCAAAAACTGTAAATGTCTCTATTCCCTTTCACCTCGGGCAAGCTACTGAACATTTCTGTGCCCCAATTTCTTTCTTTGAAATAACGATAATGGAACATACCTCATCAGGTTGTTGGAAAATTAAATGATGTAAGATATGAAAAGTGCTTTGAGCAGCATATAGTAAGCACTCAATAAATGTAAGCTGTTATTATTTTTCTTACTACCAGACGCTTGTGAACGGCATGATTGCATTACACTGTAAGTATTTCTGGTATAAAACATTAATTTGTTAAAAGTAAATATTTTAAAAATAGCATCATTTTGGTGACCCTGTTTTGACACTTCTTTATCTCTTTTTAGTATACTAGGGCCTTAAAACAATCTAAGTGTTTTGGGTTATTCTCCACTTCTGAGTGGAGTTGACAATGATTGCTAAAGAGGAATTGCCTATAGAAACTGAATGTGGGAGAAAGTGGTGATGGGGAGTCTAACTCTGTCTTCATAATTGCAAGAGATTTCTTGAATGCTCGGCCTCTATTGTTTTTTAAAATGTATTGGGTTGGCCAAAAAGTGCCTTCATCTTTTAAGTAAAAATAAAAGACACACTTTTCATTCTCACCAAGAACTTTATTGAACGACGTATTCATCCTTTTGTTCCACTACTTTCTGCCATTTTTCAGGCAACTTCATAATTCCATCTTCCCAAAACTTTTTATCTTTTTGAGCAAAGAACTGTTCCAAGTGCCTTTTACAGTCTTCCAGGGAATTGAAATTTTTTCCATTAAGAGAATTTTGTAAAGACCGAAATAAATGGAAATCCAAAGGTGCAATGTCTGGTGAATACGGCAGATGATTCAGAACTTCCCAGCCAAGCTGTAACAGTTTTTGCCTGGTCACCAAGGAAACATGCAGTCTTGCGTTATCCTGATGGAAGATTATGCATTTTCTGTTGACTGATTCTGGACGCTTTCCATCGGATGCTGCTTTCAGTTGGTCTAACTGGGAGCAGTACTTGTTGGAATTAATCGTTTGGTTTTCCAGAAGGAGCTCATAATTGAGGCCACCCTTCCATTCCCACCATATACACAACATCACCTCCTTTGGATGAAGACCTGACTTTGGTGTGGTGGGTGGTGGTTTATTTCACTTGCCCCACGATCTCTTCTGTTCCACATTATTGTACAGTATCCACTTTTCATCACCTATCAATCACAATTTGTTTTAAAAACAGACCGTTTTCATTACGTTTATGTAGAGAATCGCATGTGGAAATACGGTCAAGAAGGTATTTTTCGCTTAACTTATGTGGAACGCAAACATCAAAGTGATTAACATAACCAAAGTGGTGCAAATGATTTTCAACGCTTGATTTGGATATTTTGAGTATGTCAGCTATCTCCCACGTGGTATAACATTGATTGTTCTCAATTAATGTCTCAATTTGATCGCTATCAACTTCAACTGGTCTACCCAACCGTGGAGCATCGTCCAGTGAGAAATCTCCAGCACGAAACTTCGCAAACCACTTTTGACATGTTCTATCATTCACAGCACCTTCTCCATACACTGCACAAATCTTTTTTTGTGTTTCAGTTGCATTTTTACCTTTCTTGAAATAATATAGCATAATAGGCTGAAAATGTTACTTTTTTTCCTTCCATCTTCAATATTAAAATGGCTACACAAAAATTCACCAATTTTGATGTCTTTTGTTAAATGCACGCTGATATGACAGCTGTCACATACAATCTAACAAAATTATTTTAAATGAAGTTAAAGACAACTAGGTGCTACTAGAGCCACCTTATGGAAACAAACGAACGAACGTTTTGGCCAACCCAATATTTGATCTGGTGATAAAATGCCTGTTGCTGCACTGCTGTTATCAATGTCATCGTTATTCAAATGGCCAGTTCTAGTTGGAAAACTGTCTTCACACGTTGTGACCAGTAGGTAAGGCCAGCTCTTAGCATGTCTGTAGGCAAATGGAACTGCCAAGGGTTGCTTTGTGAATTGTTATACCAAACATTAACTTAGAGAACTGTAGCTCATAGGGACATTAAAGTTTCAGGTGCTTATCAAATAGATTTAGAACTTTCTAGAGGCTGAAGGTTCTGGGGAAAAAAGGGAATTGAAAAAGCTTGTCTGATGTAGATTGATGGTCAGGCAGAAAATTCTCATTTTTCATAGAAAAAAAAAAGTTGCTAAAAGACTAGTTATTGGACATTGTTATTCAAACCAGACAAATTAATCTTTGGAAATTCAGAGTTCATGGAACATATATATTTAAGAGCAACAGTAGCTTCACTACTTTTTACTATTGTCAAATACAGAAAATATTCACATTAAGTGATGGTATTTCTGAGCTCCAATTAATTTCTTCTAAAAGGCACTCCAAATTTCTGAAAGATATGCCTGTCTTGGCACCCACCCTGGGCTAATAAAGGAACAGATATGATACTTAGCAAAGCTAAAACTTCAGGCTGGGAACGGGGAGACTAATTCACAGTGAATTCCATGGAGAGAAATCTAGACTTAGGAGCAGGTAGAGGCCATGAAGGAGGGCAAGAATGGCTCACATTTCAAGCCTCTGGGCTAGGGATCTCCACTTGGACAGACAGCATCTTCTTAGGAATAATCTTAACTGGTTTTGGGGTTGAGAAGATATGGTGGGTAGCGGGGGCAGAAAATGGCAGCTCTCTTCTTGATGCTGGGTCCTCTAGCACTTGTTTTGTATAAATTTTACTAACCTGGTGGATAGGTATTACATTGCGACTTAACAATTGAGAAAACTGAGGCTCAGAGAGTGTATGTGACTTACCCCAGGTCACATAGCTGGCAATTTGGCAAGAATGGTTGGGTGCTGGGACCAAACCCCATACCATTCATTCCTCATCATACGTGATCTTTACTGCTCCATCCTAGCTGCCTCTCATCACACAGTTGGGTGCCCCCAGTTTCAATATCTCTTTCTAATGATACTTGGAGGTGTCTTTTAACTAGTGAATTACAAACACGGATTACATGAACATAGCTGAATCTGTATCATGGGATAAGAACTATTCACAGTTTACTTTTCAATTAACCTAAGTATAATCATTATATTCCTGCTGGCATTTTTTGCTATACCTGTCTCATTGTAATCAACTAGTTAATTGACTGACAGCTACCTTGATTATGAAAGGGCACAGACAGTTTAACAAGTTAAAAATATCATAGAGGAAAGCAGATGAAGCAAAAATAGGAAATGAGGAAAAGCTGCATTTTGGCTAAGGATGAGACTTTGCTTCACCCGGTGCCCTCTTCTTTCATTTCCTGAATCCCACTAACACTCCTGCCTGGGCTCTACCTGGTTCTTATCACAGGCTGGAGGGTAGTACAGGAATGGCTGCTTCTTGCTTTCTTAAACTGGAGACTTATAATCAATGACAGAGAACGACCAATATAAGGTGATAAAATAGATCGAAGTTCCACATTTCCCCCATATTGTCAAAATATTGCTTTATTTCATTCTAACACCTTTTCTATGTAAATGTATAAACATTTTTGCTGCATTGAAATTATACCATAGACAATTTTATTTTCTGCTTTCTTTTTACTTTATATTGTTACAGCATGCAAAATTCTTTGAAAAGAATTTGGAAAACAGATTTAATTAGTTTTTCTTTTAATCATGAAACAAATATATTCATATGGTAGACAAGTCAGGAGCATACAACAGTATGGTCTCTCCCTACCCACACCCAGCCCTATCTCATCCCTGGCACACTGGTAAAATGCCTGCCAGACCTCTGGCTATTAGGGCAAATCTCTGACTCTCTGTGGTCATCCTGCAGCCAGTTGTAGAGTAGCTGAGCTGCAGAAATGGGACAGAGGTGTTTGCACACAGCTTCTCTGCATCCCTAGCCAGGGACACTTCTTCCTTAATAGTTTTTGCCTAAATCTGTGAAATACTCACCCCCTCCACCCTGGCTGCCAAAGCTCAGTTCTGCTGCTTGGCCATTTAATAATGACCATAAACATTGTGCACTTGGAAGATCTGGCTGTATCTGCCAGGTTGTTCTGCCCTTGGACCTTAGGGCAGAGGGCTTGTGAGTTTGTATGCATAGAGGCTGCATGTTATCCATCCAAGAGCCATGACCATGTGGGGTGGTAAAAACAAACTCGAAGAAACAAGACACCCAAGACTGTGCCCAGGCCCTCCAACCACCTGTCCTTGCTCCTGGCCTTGTGGCTTTAGGTTCTGGACTCTGTATCCAACTTGGATTGTTGTATCCTTTGGCAACTTTCCTACCTCTTTTTACTTCTTGGTCTTTGGCTAGTTCACACCTATGACTTTCGATGTTAAGTGTTATCATGTGGGTTTCTTCCATCCTAACTTCATGGCCACATAGAATTTTAACTCTGGCCATGGCAAGGCTATTCTCCCTCTCACTCCTTCTGGGATGGAGCAGATTCCAATATTTTCGCCTGTGGATGTTGTTGGGTCACCTACCCTGGGGCAAAGCATGCAGTCCCAGCCATTCTCCCACTCCCCATATCCGGGAAATTCAGTGTGATAGGAAGAAAAGACAGCCACTATCATTGTCCAAAAGAGAGAGAGAAGATGAGTGGAACTGACACTGAATTTACGTTAGCCACTCCATGCAGTGTCACCACCACCTTGCCCTCCATACAGTGTCACCACCACCTTGCCCATATTTCTTCTCTTGCACTAATTCTAAGGTAGTTTCAGTAAATTTCAGGCTCCCAAGTATTCTACAGCCCGATTCTCTGCCTCCCAGGAATAAAGGGCTGGTAAGCTAATTTATCACCAAATGCTGCCAAACTAACAGCAGGACAAATTGTCAAAGACTTTAGAGTATCCCTTCAGAAGTCCCTGTTCCCTCTCATTCACTGGCGGTGTGAGTAAAATGGACTACTTTTCCAGAAAGCAGCCAGAACTGCAAACTGTAATTATGTATCCTTTGTCCCAGATATTCTATTTCCGAATTTATACTTTAGGAAATTATTGGACAAGCATCTGAAGAGGCAACTGGGTAACTGTAAAATTCGGATGGCAGAGTTGGTCATAAAAGCCAAAAAAGGGAGAGTGGAAGGGAAGGATGGAAGAAGGAAAGAGAGAGAGAGAGAGAAACTTTATTGTCTCACAGTATGGAATTGGTTAAATAAACCATGGTCCATCTATAAATGAAATACTATAATACTGGGCAACTTTTAAAAATAGTTTAAATGTAGTTACTAGCCTGGAAAATGTTCTTCTTATATCGTTAAGTTAGAAAAAGCAGGTTACCAAACAGTATCCTTTTAAGGATATGAACTAAATGTTAACAGTGGTTATTTGTGGGTGCTGTGATTTCAGGTGACTTTTAAAAATTATTTTTGTTTATACGCTCTTTTTGAAATCATCTACAAACACATGCATTACCTCTGTAATTAAAACTCACAGTGAAGGAGGAAAGTAACTAGTGAAGTAACTGAAGCTCCCAGCCATTCTGAGCTCATTGCTTTTTGTGAGAAGTGACAAGCACCCCTGGGACCCAAACACATCTTCCTGTCTTGGAAACAGTGCTCTCTCCCCAAGTCAGGATGAGCAGAGAAACCTGGATGAGAACCTCATACTTGCCGGATATCACCGCATATAAATTCCTGGCGTTGGCAATCCTGAGCCAACAAGCAGAAGCACCACCTGGGGGCCAGCCCTGAAGAATGAGTTTTCAAGAGCTTCATCTCGCTGAAGCTTCTGCACAGCGCCACCCAGAGGACAATCAGGGAAATACAGTGGTTCCTCAGCTCTTCAGACCTGTTTCTGATCTCAGGAAAAGAGGCTGCAGTTATCTCTCAGTCCGCTGATGTCCGGTCCCCAGCTACCCTGACGAACCAAGCCTCGCTGGACCGCCCGGGTGCACTACTTTCAGGTACTCCATCCCAAATGAGATCGGAATCTTTGCGGGCGGTGCCTAGGAATCTGTATTTTAAATAAGCCACTCTTTGGACACTGAAAGCTGGAAGGCAGTTAGGTTGTCTACACACCCTACTGTCTATGCCCTTGGAAACTCAGGCCAGCAGAGCTAATTTCTCCTTTCTCTCTATGCAAGGAGGTGGAGTGCGTGGGAGTTCAAACAAGCTGAATCTCACAACAACTTTATGAATTCCTTCCTTCATTCCCACTGCCTGACACTGGTGGTAAATGAATAAGCCAGGGCTACCCCTCCCTAGGATGATGCAGACAGAGGGGATGCTGGCATGTAAGTAGGTAGTTACTGTACAGTGTGATAGGAGAATGGTTAGAGGTCAGAATACAGAAACCAAGATGTGACAAGGTGTGGAGTATTCAGAACTGGTAGAAAATCTGTGTGCCTGGAGCCGCAGAGGCAGGGACAGCAAGAGGCTATGGAGTCGGTGAGAGATTCATTGAGCCCATTGTACAGCTGAGAAAACGGAAGAATTTGGAGCTAAAGTAACTTGCTTGTGGTAATGTAGGTAATTTGGATGAGAAATAACTCTTTTCTCCCCAGGTAGAACACTGGCTGGTGTCCCTACCACCCATTCAGATTGCTATGTGTGGCCCTGTAACCCCAGAAAAAGGGATATTTTACTGCATTAGATCTTAATTATTTTGATGTCATGGATCCCTTTGAGAATCTGATGGAATGAACACATATATACACACTTTTGAAAAATTGCGAGGGGTTTATTGACCCACTGAAGCACTTCTACAGTTTATAAGATAAAAACTCCTAACCCCCAATAAAGGACAGAAAGAGGTGGGAAGGGTAAGAGTGCACGGAACTCAAATCTAAGAAAACAATTTTCGTCATTACTGGAAGAAAATGTCTTTGCAAAGGGCAGGAGGAAAACAAGAAGATGAGTAGGCCATGTGACTTGCTGCCAGCAAAACATCCAAAGTGATGACAGCTGACGTGCTAGCAGTATTTTAGGATCTCTCCACCACTTGCACATTTGTTACTTCGATACACTGACAAAGACCCACATTACAGATTATCGACTCTCTTTCCATTGAGGCTTTTCCACTGAGGCATAACAATATCAAAGCTATGGGCCTGGAAGAAACATCAAGCTACTGGTGTGATGAAAACTAGGCAATGTGTATTAATGAAATCATTCAGTGCCTTTCCCACAGGATACCAGAACATTCTCACTTGCCTCTTGGTGGCAGGGTTTCCTCTGCAATGTCTCTCCCAGACATTGCCTCAGTGCTACCAACAGTGTTTGCCCAGCCTGGCCTCTGCTGTTAGGGCCTTGTTCTGTTAAAATAAATATGATAAACTCACTCTCTATAAGATGGCTGTTCATAATGTAATGAGTGGCCCTATTGAAATGACAGCTGAATTGAAGCATCAGTTTCAAGGCCTCAGCTAGGAGAAGTGAGGAATGCAAGAATACAAAGGAAGAAGATAATTTGGTTCCATGGCCCTAAGATCACTTAGCTTCTCTCTGACAGTGCCATCCTTGATGTCTAATCTGAAGTCAAGTTAAAAAACACTTAGACCAGCACTAAGAATGTTTGCTCAGTGGAACTTGTCCTTTTAAAACCTTCCACAGATGGAACCTCAACTGACAATTTCCCTCATCCCCATTATAGCAGCCCTGAAAGAGATCTTTAGAGAATCTATTCATCAACTTCTGTTTCATATCTTACAAGGTATAGATTATTATTATTCCTGCTTAATAGATAAAGAAAGTGAGTCATCTGTAGTGAAAAGAGTGGGGTTTGGTACCGTGGAGTTCTGGATTCAGTGGATCTGAGCATCAATATCCTTGTCTATAAAATGGGGATAAAACCTATACTATCCAACATTATTATAGAAATTAATCAGCTACTTTATCAAAAGTGCCTAGCATCAAGTCAGGTAGACAGTAGGTGCTCAAAGAACAGTTTGTTCTTTTAACCAATTGGACCGAAGTCACTCTTGTGGAAAATGGCAGAGCCAGGTGTTCTGACAGCAAATCCAAGAATCAGTCCATGCGTGCTTTCCTGCCCTGCCTGCTTCTTCTGTCTTCTCAAAGCCAGTGTGGAAAGAGCTTCACATTCCCATCTGGAGACTTGGAGATTCACCTTTCATGACAAAGATTCCTGCAGAATTAATTCACAGCATTGCTAAGGTGGGGTGGTGCTGGATGTGAGTGATTTTTTTTATAGTGTTACAATAATTTATCATCTTCTCTCCAGCAGCCGTACTCTGGCTGGCAGCTCTAAAAACCCTGCAGTCCACGAGAGAGCAGTGAGCAGAAATATTTTCAAGAGCAGATGGGACGTACCTTCAAAATGCAGGATTGTCCCACTGAAACTGGGACATCTGGCAACCCTAAAAAAGCCCAAACTAGATGAAATAAAAATTATGAGATGGAGGAGCAGAAAATATGTCTTTGCATTGATTAGCAGGGAATGTAATTAATCTCCTTCAACTCCCTTTTCAGTCCTGTGGTGTAAAACAAGAAGAAATCTCAGTCTTACTGCGTTCCCCTGTGACAATTCCTACGCGATAATTTCAAAGTAGTATGAGTTTTAAAACTTCGTAGTAATGCCTCCCCTTCTATTGTTCAGAACTGTTCAGGGAGTGATAAAATTCATGCCCAAACTTCCTCAGTACAGTGCTTTTCTTATTAGCCTGGCCAACATGGGGTAAGGGAGAGGGTGGAAAATGTTCAGCTGACTAGAATCAGGCCAACTTTTAGTTTTAATAGGAAATTATACAAACAAATATTTCTTTGCCTGTTAAGAGGTTTTATTCTATATTTTTCTTTTTGTGGGTGCAGAAGCAAGAAGGGGAGAGCTGACCAGCCCCAAGGAAAGCGGGAAGATTTTCAGCTTTTCTTCTCAACTTCCTTCCTCCTCATTTCTGTTTTGTCTCCTAGCATCCTATGCTATTTTGGCCACATATTTCTTATCAAACCTGTGTTCCGTTTAAACTAAACACCATTGGACTAGACACCAGTCTTACTGTGTGGCTGTGCACCTCTGTCTCCTTTTCCTGCCCTGCTTGGGGCCAGCCCAGTGCCCAAAATACTGTAGGTACTGGAAAGTAAAACGTGTGTGTGTTTGAACAGACTGGACCCCTTGTATTGACCGATAATTCTGCGTTTGATCTGGAAGAGGACCAGATGAGGAGTCAGTACCAGAGTTCAGTTACCTGCTAAGCCACAGAAAAAGGAACAAAGACAAAATCTAAGACTCTAAACCTTTTAAAGCCAAATATCCTGTCTTTATGAAAGTAGCATATATATATATATATCGTTTCTTATTGAATTGTAGTTTATTCTCCCAAGTATTCTATTATGCCCACTTCTTGGATTAGAAAAACATTATGGACTGAATCATGTCCCTTCAAAATTCATATGTTGAAGCCCTACCTCTCCAATGTGAGGGTATTTGAAGATGGGACATTTGGGAGATAATTAGGATTAGATGAGGTCATGATAGTAGAGCCTTCATGATGGATTAGTGGCCTTACAAGAAGAGGAAGAGGTAAACCTCTCTCTCTGTGTGCAGTGCTCAGAGAAAGACCATGTGAATGCACTTCAAGATGGCAGCCATCCGCAAGCTAGAAAGAGAGCTCTCATCAGGAACTAAATTGGTTGATACCTTGATACAGGACTTCCAGCCTCCAGAACTATGAGAAATGAATTTCTGTTGTTTAAGCCATCCAGTCTGTGGTGTCTTGATATGGCAGCCTGAGCTGACTAATACAAGAATTGATGTTCAGAGTGATTAAATACCATGCCCAAGGGCACCTGATTAGGAAATGGTGAAGCCAAGACAAGAACCCATGTCTCTAACTTCAAGCCCAGGACAATTTCTACTACACCATGTGGCCAGCTCCAAGTTCATGACCTATCGTACATAACTGTGTAAACCACACATGGATCTAAGCCTCTCTTTTACCCCAGGGGTTACTTCCTGGAACACACCACTAATGTGAGCAGTGCATGGGAGTTAGAAGACTTAGGCTTGCCTCACCCTCCACCATGTATGAACTGTGAAACCAGGCAGCCTCAGTTTCCTTATACGAATAGTGGGAACTTGTGGAATCAAATTGGTTGATAAACTTGAAGTATATTTGTGAGCTGTTAAACACCTCAAAAACAACAGATAGCACATTAATTTTTAGTCAGAAGCCCCCTCAGAGATGATAGAGACTATTTCTCTCACTTTGCAAGTAAGGAAATTGATAATAAACAATGATCTTTGAGAACTAACCCTGTCAGAGTCATCCTCCATTCATCCCTGAGAGAACATTTGAGGGCTGTAGACTTAAACAATTAAGAGAGAAGTCAGGGCCAATTTATTCATTAGGCACAGAAGGTATGGTATGTAAAGTACACAGGACTTCAGGGCCTAATTTTTTTTTTTAACATCTTTACTGGAGTATAATTGCTTTACAGTGTTGTGTTAGTTTCTGCTGAAACAAAGTGAATCAGCTATACGTATACATATATCCCCATATCTCCTCCCTCTTGCGTCTCCCTCCCACCCTCCCTATCCCACCCCTGTAGGTGGTCACAAAGCACCAAGCTGATCTCCCTGTGCTATGCGGCTGCTTCCCACTAGCTATCTGTTTTACATTTGGTAGTGTATATGTCCATGCCACTCTCTCACTTCGTCCCAGCTTACCCTTCCCCCTCCCCGTGTCCTCAAGTCCATTCTCTAGTAGGTCTGTGTCTTTATTCCTGTCCTGCCCCTAGGTTCTTTTTTTTTTAATTAATTAATTAATTTATTTTTGGCTGCGTTGGGTCTCGGTTGCTGCACGTGGGCTTTCTCTAGTTGCGGCGAGCGGAGACCACTCTTCACTGCGGTGCGCAGGCTTCTCACTGCAGTGGCTTCTCTTGTTGCGGAGCAACATCTTTCATTTCTTTCATCAGTGTCTTATAGTTTTCTGCATACAGGTCTTCTGTCTCCTTAGGTAGGTTTATTCCTAAGTATTTTATTCTTTTTGTTGCAATGGTAAATGGGAGTGTTTCCTTAATTTCTCTTTCAGATTTTTCATAGGGCCTATTTTTAATTTATTTTAACATCCAAAGGAAAAAGTAAACTTTTAGATCAAATGAAATATTTTAATATATCATATTAACAAGTTCATCTTTACACCAATGTAGCTGTAAATTATAATTTTTAATACAGTTTATGAAGGAGGGGGCCCACAAAGGCAAAAGTGCCTCAGGCCCAGAACGTCCTGTGCAGGCCTGAGAAAAGTACCACGCAATGAAAATACTTTTACTTCCAAGGGAAACATTTCATTCACTTGGATTCAATATTGCTCTGGAGTTCTGCAGCCACTCTCGGCTCTGTACTGTTCTCCTAAAAGCACTGCGATCTCTCCAGAGTCTTGTCTGCTTATGCTGTTCCTGTTGTCTACAGCATGCCCTCTGTCCTCACCGTCTTCTCCACAAGGCAAACACTGTAGTGTCATCTGCCTCGGTGCCTTTGTTAGATTGCATCATAGGTCTTGGTCTCTTGGTTTTAACCATTCTTATCATTCTCACTACCTTTTGCCTTGCGTTTTAATCATTCATTCAGTCGGCCAGCCATATCCAAAATGTGCAGAATGCCCTGTGAGAGGCAGTAAAGCTTAGTGGTAATGACCAAGGACTCTGGTCCTGAGTTCGAAGCTCAGTTTTGCCACATACTAGCTGTGTGATATTTGCCTAGTCAGTTAACACATTTGCCTCAGTCTCTTCATCTGTAAAATGGAACTAATGATAGCATTAGTTCAAAGTTTCTTTTGAAGGTTATTTGAATATACATGCATATGTGTGCATATATTCGCATACACAAATTTGCTGCTGGGAACACAGTAAGCACTATGTAATGATAGGTATTATCATTATTTATTGTTATTTTATTAATATAATTATTATATTATTATGTATCAATTTCTAGGCACTAAGAATACAAAGAGCTCTTTAAGGGGTTCACATTCTAGTGGAAAATTAGGCATATAAAGAAGACATATTAAGATAAATCTTTCGAAGGGTTTTGAGAGCCCAGACCCTCTCTAGCTAGGGGAAGTTGGGAAGACATTTGAAATGTATGTGGCCTGAGGCTGGGTCTTGGTAGAGGGTTGGGGTTCTGCAGGTTGATGAGAGGAACGGCATTCTAGGAAGGGTTTGCAGATTTAAATAGTCTCAAGATGGCAAGTTATGTTTGGAAATTGGTGAGAAATTTAGTGTGGCCAGAGCATAGGCCATTTCCAGGGAAAGGAGTCAAAGTGGGGGGGTGGGGGGGGAAGGTGGGAGAGAAAGAGCCAAGCCATACTTGGAAGTTTGGTCCTTTCCCTACAAGCTTTTGGAAATTGGAGAGTAATCTGCTTAAATGTCTACTCTAGGAAGATCACAGTGGTGCAGGGTTGAGAGAGTTCTAGAGGGAGGGGTAATTGCAGGAGAGAACCAGTCAACAGACTATTGTGAGCATGAGCTCAGATTTTAGTGTGGAAGCTAAGTCAGAGAGGGTGTGAGGAGAGAGATTAAGAGGCCAGAAATGCAAGACTTGACAGGGCATGGTGACAGATTGGTTGTAGGAAGAAAGGGTGAGGGAAAGATTGAGACTGATTGATTCTCAGCCTGGGCGGCAGGATCAGTGAAGACTGAAAATGGAGAAGGAGGAGTTTGCAGCGCCTCTGGCATGCGTGTGGAGACGGCAGGGAAGCCGCTGAAAGGAAGAGTCTGGTACTCAGAAGAGAGACCTAAGCTGGGGATAAAGGTCTAGGGAATGACAGTTGAAGCCACAAGAGTAGTTGTGGATGATGGTCGAAGCCACAAGAGTAGCCGAGAGCACCCAGGGGAGTGTATCAGCCGTAGTTGGATGAGAGTCACAGATCGCCTGCAGGGATTCAAACCTGAGCAGTTATGGTAAAGTTGGATGGAGCCCATGACAGAGTATTATCTTATTTAATTGTTCATTGTCTGTCTTGTCCACAGGAATGTTAGCTTCTTGAGAATAGAATCTTTGTGTTCTGCAAAAAAGGCATTGGCACACATGCCACTATTATCGTGTAATATAAATATAGACTGGAGCGTTTGGGGAAAATATTACCAGCAGATGGGGAATAGAGTGTACATGATCCTCCAAAGTTTATTATTCCAGAGAAAGGTATCCAGGTCAGGCACACCATTAAAACAGCTCTGGTAGAGAGAAATCTTCCACTCCTCTGAAATTCTACATATTTATAACGGTGGGAAGGGGGCGACCACGTAACAGTAGAAGCTTCCTGGTAGATGTGTCCTCATTAGAAAGGCGGAACCTCAGAGCTCCATGAATGTCTGCTCTGGTCCCTGTCCCAGGGAGCTAACTCTCCTTGCTGGACCACTAGAGGAGAGAAGGTGAGCCTCCAGGGCCATGCAGTCTGGCTCTGAGCACCAGTGCTCAGCTCATAGTAAGTGGTCAAAACCAGTCATTGAATAAATGATATGCCCCAAAGTGTCTAGCAGTGCTTGGCACACAGCAGGTACTCAAGGAGTGAGCTTTCTTCTGTCTTCCAGATGTTTACAGGACTCGTGCTAATTTCTAATTTATTTCTGTATGCCCTCTTCTCCACTCATACGTCCTTGCCAGGTCTGCTTCTCCTTATGGACCCTAAATACCCTGGGGTTCTTCCTCTTTTTTTCCTCCAATCTCATTTGCTCGACCTGTGTCCCATCCCTTTACCCCTCTCTTTTCTACTGGACATAACGCTTTACAACAATCTAGTAAAATAGGGACTACGGCAGCCATTTTTCAGCTAAGGAAACTGAGACTTTCAAGGCTTAATGTCTTGCCCAAGGTCATAGGGGTGGTAAGTTGCAGTGTGGGAGTGTCTAAACCTTTTGACTCCAGGCCCAAGTCTCTGCAGTTGCCTCCTTTAGGAAGTATGTGATCCTCCTTCACAATTGTCCTTCAGTAGATCTTTGGGAGAAGATGATGGAATGATCATCATGTTGCACTTCCAGAAAAGCCACACAACATAGGCTGTTTAGAGTGGAATAATAGAAATGAGTAGAAAGAGTTCTATTAGTCAAGAGAGCTGGGTTACAGGGTCAGCTCTAACACTTGGCATATGTGTGACCTTGGGCAAATCTCTGCACCACTCTGGGCCTCAGTCTTCACTTCTGCAAAATAGGAATAATAATTCCTGCCCTTTATACTTTATAGAATTGTTGAAAGAATCAACAATTGCATAATGAATGTGCAAAGCAAATGCAAAAATGAATGCATAATTTGAGTGAAAAAGCATAGAGGATTGTAAAGTTGTCCACAGTATCAGGGGTCTCTCTTTTTCATTATAAAAATGGTCAATAATGAAAGAGTGCTCTTTAGGGTCTCTAAAGATTGAATCACAGTATCAATTATGTATTAATTTAAATGTTAAATTAATTTTTCCTAAAAGGCATCGTGCATGTTTGAACTGTGCTTTATAAACTTTCTTTTAATCAGCCAGACTAAATTTCTTATAGTTCATTCTGGCAGAAATAATTCATTGCCATTGTCATCACTTCGATAAACAGTGCTTTGAGGGCTTAAAACACCCCCAAGGATAGAACCAATATTTGCCAAGGGATCTTTTGGTCCATGAATCTCACTAATTTGCTCCTTGTGTTATATGAATGAGGAAAAGGCCCTGGCTCTTGGATCTGGGACATCTGAACTGACTCCTGCCAAGTGGCAGGGACAATTTTAGTGCTGCTGAGAATCTGACTGCTGTTTCCGCCTACTCCCGCCTTCCCCCTTCCTCCTGTCCTTGAGCACGCAGATGCTGCCTGCCTTCTGCTCTCTCCTTTACCAGTTTCTTGTATTTCCATGTCTCCTTGCACCCGTTTGCCTCTCTCCGGATTCTCACTTATCCTTGTGTTTTATTCCTTATCCCTCCCCATCCCCCATGCACAGTTTTATATTGCTTGGTTTCTCCGGTAGACCTATGTTATGTCTTTCCTTATCCCAGGGAGCATGATAGAGCATAGCCTGGTGGTAGCAGGGGTGATTTTGTTTTTTTCCTTTAACCCTCAAAATGCCAACGGTAGGAGTTTTTCCGAATGTGGCCAGCATCTTTGCCTTCTTTTTCTTCTTTTCCCTGGATTGCCGTATCCTTCCATTAACTGGATACCTCTCTCCAGTTCTGCTCACTCCTGTCTGCCAAGTCACCCCACTGCATTCAGAGTGAACCTTCTAAATATTTAATCTGACCATGTCACTTCTAGAATGTCCCAGTAACTCCAGATAAAATCCATACTCCTCAACTTCACATTCAAGGTCATGTATTACCTGGCCCCTGCTTACTGCTGGGAACTTACTCATTTCCAGCTACACACGTAGCACACACTTAATCTCTGTTGGCATTGCTAGTGAATAAATGAATGAGTGAATGCATTAGTGAATGGTAGATGCTCAGCATGGGCAGTAGTGTAGTGCAATGGAAAGGTTAGACCTGTGTTCAGGTCTCAGCCACTTATTCACATAGATTAATTAATAGTAATTAATCTATGATAGTAAATTAATAGCAAATATTAGGCCCTTCCTCAGGGCCAGGACTAGGGAGAGGTGAATGAGGGATTCACTTTGGATGCAAAATTTAAGGGGACACCAAAAAACTCAGGAATCAAGAAAATATTATTTTAATATAATATTTTTAAAAATCAAAATTAATGCAAAAAATCCATGATGAATGCAATTTCAGAATCTAATAAAAATGGTATCTCCCCTGCACTTGCACAACTCACCTCACTCTCTTCATCCTGCCCTTCTGACAGGATAACTGTGAGGACTCAATGCAGGGTGTTAGCAGCCACCTAGCCTGCTGGCTGGTCTTTCACTCTGACTTGAGTTTTCTCTAAAGCAGCGATGCCCTGAGTGTGGCTCACAGACCAGTGTTGATCTGTAAACCATTGTTAGTCTACAGTGAGATAAGTACAGAAGTTAAAAGTGTTTATATATTTTTATAGTAATTGGACAGTGATTTTATGCTCAGTCTATTTACAAATTTGGGCTTTTATTTTGCATGTCTTATAGGTTTTTTAATTTTCTTTTTTAGCAATTCATTTTTATTGTCGTTTACAAAAGTTTCGAAATTATTTTACAAAACTGGTCCTTCATCACAGATAATTTAAGAATCACTGACCTCAAGTCTGAGACAGCTCAAAAGATCTGTGGTTTTCTAGAATTGGTTTATTTGTTCCTAACAAGGAGATGTACCAAACTGGGTAGATGTGATCTAGAAACCACTAACTCCGGGGGGCGGGGGTGGTTCCAGCATTATTGTAGTCTATGCAAATGGCGCCCCCTGGTGTTCTGAGCATAGCAGCCCTGTGTGGGTCCTGCACAGCCGACCAGGATCCACTCTTTGTATCCCTTTCCTACCTTTCAGGTTGTATTTCATTTTCCCTTTTTATTCCTCACTTGCTGCTGCATTCATCTGGGCATTGTATCCATCCATCTATCCATTCATTCAGCGAATACTTATGAGCCCCTACTATGGGTGGGGCACATTTACAGATGTGGGAATATAGTGATGAAAGAATCAGACATGGTACCTACCTTTACCTAGCTTACAGTCCAGAACAGAGACCAGATGAACAATTACACAGACAAATAAATGTATCAGTTACAAACAGGTGGCGTACCATAAAAGCTAAACAAAGTGCTCTGATGAATTAGAGAGCAAAGCTTCCTTAAACAGGGTGTTCAGTGAAGCCCTCTCTGAGGACAGGAGCTCTGAAGTACGACAAGGTCTTAACCATGCAAATAGCAAGGGAAAAACATTTATAGGAAGAAGGAATAAAATGCACTAAATCCAAAGGAGGGAAAGAGCCCTCTTTCCCTGAAAGTAGAGCAGGACCTGAAAGTAGAGCAGTGTGATTGGACAGAGGGACACGAGGTGAGGTTGAGAGGTGGCATGCCACATCCTATAGCATCTGTCAGCCATCGTGAGCTGTTTGCACTCCGCTCTAAATGCAATGAGAAGTCTGTCCCCAACTTTAAAGCTTGTACCCCATCTTTGAATTATATATTATTTGGGATATTAAGTGTGAGTAACACGATCCGACTCAACCTGGTAAGCCTCTGTTAGCTGCTGTGTGGGACATTGTTTCCCATCTGTGTAGGGCACGTCCACCACCATCCTCCATGACCGCTCCTCCCTGCACTGTTGCTTATTTTTGTACAAACTCTGATCTTGGGGAATCAGGCTGGGCAGGCATAATCTGCTTGGACTCAGTGATGGGTCAAGAGAAGAATGTGTGATGAAAGCCGAACTCATCAGGTTACCTTTCTGAGGTTTACTGTATCTAGAACCAACAGGAAACAGTATGTGTCTTTTGTGACTGGACTCCAACTGCCTGTGACTACATTCTCCACCTCAAGGAGAAAACTTGTGTGCATTGGAGTGAATAGGGTCCAAAAGAGGCAGTCTGACATAAAAGATAGATGGACAGAAAGTTGGAATAGTATCAGTCACAGGTCCCAGTCTCTGACCCTTTACACTGCCCTGGTTCCTTCATTACCCTAGAAACCTTCTAATAAACCCTTTTTATTTATTGTTTTGCCTAAGCTTGTTTGAGTACAGTTTCTGTGATCTGTAACTAAAAAGACATTACAACTGCAGCCTCCCAGACTCTTGACCTCCTCCAGGGCCCGTCCCTTTCCACACTCCCACCTTGTGCAGGACTTCATCTCCCTTCATGTATTTTAAATACAGTGAGGGAAAGTCCATGTTTCCCAAAGTGGGTTTGTCAGAAACTTTCTACCATTGGAAAACTGAATTTGACCATTTCTCAATTTTTTGGAGATGTCCTTTATCATAGCAGCTGTTAGAGAATTGGAAGTTCATAAGTGAATATTCCCCATAGCTTCTATGAGTCTCTAGTTTGGACATATACATACCGTATCCTCATAGATACTCACACAGATGCACACACAGACACACAAAGGCACACATGCTGGAGTGCATTCTTATGGGTGCTCAGGGCATTTTCAGTTGTTGCTTTTATGACCAAATAAAAGGAATATCATTTTCCTCAATGTTCTATAAATGAAAGGCCTTTTCTTGGGCTCTGGGTCAGTTTAGAGTTCTTCAGAACCATCTGGAGCATGATTTCCTTTCTTCTTAACAATTTCTTTGTGCTGTTTTTCTTTAAACTCAACTGTAGTAAGAGGAAAAAAAGCCTCTAAAACCAAGCCAAAAATCGGTGTGAATCCTGACAGCAGGCTCCAAAATGCCAAGTGAGAGAGAAAGAAATGGAAACGCTGACTTTTTCCAAAGCCATATAACAATTCATCCTTCAGCAGATATCCATGTGGTCTTAATGTGTGTAAGCTTTCAGAGCTGGCCCGGGCCAGCAGGAGCAGTTTGTCTTGGTGGCTGTCTATTGTCATGTGCCCATCTATCCATCTCCTTCTACCACACTGCATCTGGTGATCTTTAGGATTCGCTGCAAATCCAGATGTTCAATCTGGCTTAGAAACCCCCAGAGGACTAACTATTGGTGTGTCACAGAGGTGCATGTAGATATCTTAAACTGCAAATGGTAAGTTAATGAGGAAGGTGGCTTGTAGGAGTCTTGGAACGAATGATCTACTGCTGGAAATTGGATTTTTCTGTGGCTTGCTCTACTTTTAAGAATAAATTCTACTGTTAATCCTAGATCTATACTATATTGCTCATACAGGTGGTGTTATGACTATAAATGTGCCCATTTTGAGAACCATTTATACAAAATTCTCAACTCCAAGACACATTAGGTATACACTAGTTATTTGATCTTCAAAATAATTCTATTAATACATTTTTCCATCGAATGATTCTAATAAACATCCATCTTCTTCAGTTCCTTTAAGGTAGATTATTTGTGACTACTTACATATATTTAGGGAAAAGTAATGTTTTGAGTAAGGTGGAGAATATATGTTCTCTGAAACAAAAGTATCAACTTGTAAGATTTAATCACATGGCTTTCCCTTTAATAAGATTTGATGATTACCTTTGTCACTTTTTACCTTGGGGGGATTTTTGCACTTCATGGGACTCTATGGCTGAATTAAAGATTCTAGTTGGCTATTTGCTGAGTGTGACGGATTTTGTGAGCTGCTACTGAAGCTGGTAAGCTGGTCCCTGGGAAATGTCCCTGGATTCTCTTTTCCACCTGCCTGCTAGGTGACAGGGGTGGAAGTGGAGAAGCCTAGACTTGGAGCCAGAAACCTCGTTCGAGGTTAGGCTCTAGTAATGACCATTCATGTCGCCCTTTGGCAAGTCATTTACTTCTTAGAGCTTCCCGTTCCTTGTTTGTAAAATGGGAGTAATAGCTGCCCAAACTGTCTATGTCGTCATGGGATTTAAATGAGATTATACATGTGAAAACACTTCCTAATCTATAAAAAAAAAAAAAAATCACAGAAAGGTTAATTATTGATAACGTCCTCTTCATTTTGTCCATAAAATAATGACGTTCCCTCTGCCTGGAATGGTCTGTCCCTGCATCTTCGCAAGGTGTGTTGTTTCAGATTCCAGCAAGAAACAGAGTCCATCCCAAATTTTTTGGTTGAGGGACTGTACTGTGGATTGGGTTAAGGAGACAACCAGGAAAGGTGGGAAACCTAGACGGTACCAGTACTGAGAAGCCATTGCTACCTCTAAGGCCAGAAGAACTGGGGCTGGGGTGGGAGGAACCATGTTACTGGGGCCCTGCTGGAGCTGGAACCAGGGAGGGGGCCACCCCAGGAGAGCTGCCATTGTAGAGGACCACAGTCTCCACCTGTCTGATAAGGCTCAGGCTCTAAGCAAGGAAAGATTTACTTACTCTCCCTCCTCCTGCCCTCTGGTGTCTCATTGGCTAAATCCCATTGGAAATAAGCTGGGAAGGGAGTCAGAATAGAGAAAAGCAGAGCATGGATGGGGGCAAATGGAGAACCACCAGTTCACCTGGCTTCTTGTTATGTCATTTCTATCCCCTCAGAATGGCTTTCCTTACCACCCAGTCTAAAGGAACTTTCACCAATCCTTTTCAACTCCATCACCTTGCATTTTCTTTATAACACTTACCACCACCTAGAATTATCTTACCATTTATTTGCTTGGTTACTTATTGTTCCTCTTCCCCCTACTGGAAGGTCCGTTCCATGAAGTGAGGGTCCTTTTTGGTTTTGTCCACTGCTCTATCTCGAGGGCTTAGAGCATAATAAATCATTGTTTAGTACCTGCAGAATGAATAATGATGGTAGAGTAATTGAGGAAGAGGTAATATGATTAAAGATGCCATCAAAAGAATACCTGAGCTTTAACTCTATTGGCAGAAATATCTTTGCTCCTGACCTCTGGCCGAATTGCTAGTCAAATTTTCCCCTTCTGAAGAACTCAGGCTGCCCACTCCTGCCAGGGGTTGGGGAATGTTCATTAATGACATTGCCTCAAAGATTCTTTGTCCCCTCGTTGTTCTTTGCACATTGCAACAGAAATAGCTTTTACATGACAAAGTGTCAGGAAGAACCAAGACCACTCATTTTCTATTCACATCTGGAAGTGGGGACTCTACCATTTCCTCTACGCATTCCTTATCATTTTGGCAAAAGGGGAGCTCATGTTGATGCACAGAAACCCCTGCCCCCAGAGTCCTGGATGCGTCATGGCAATGACAACAATGCTAGAAATCCCTTACACTTATATAAAGTGCTTTAGGGATTAAAAAGTACTTTCATAGTCATCATCTTTTAATCGTGACACTAACACATAAGACAGGTACTACTTTCTTGTTTCTTTAATAAGAAAGTTGAGGCTCAAAGAGTTTAACTGAGTTGAGGCAAAATGGAGGTTTGTCTCAAACTCAGTCCCCTTGGGAGCTGTTTCCTATATCAGTATCACTGAAAAGGACAAACAACTGTACAGGCAAAACCTGTCACTGACAAGGGAAATCCATGAATGCGAAATCTGGAATAGTCTTTATCTAGCAACTGGCATGGATTCATTCAGCATCTTTTAGTTGATCAGGGAGCTCGAGCAAGTAACAAAGACATGGATTTTGGACTCAGCCTTAAGTTTAAGACATTGCCTTAGAACACATTTATCTTTTGATTTTAGGTTAAGTCACTTCACTCTGAGTCACAGTTTTCTCTTCTCCTAAATAATTTATTTAACACGTCTTCTAGAGTTGTTTGAGAACTAACTTGCCCCAAATCGCACCATTAGCAAAGGGCGAAACCAGAATTTGAGCGCAGTCACTAATGCTAGAGTTTGCCCTGTGAGATAATAACATTGAGAATGAGACCGGAAATTCTTCAGTCCTCCTAAATCTCATTTGCTCACTCAGCCAACCCCATGGTTTGCCCTCTCATTGTTAGAAAAAATGAAGAGGAATGAGGGAGGGAAAAGGGACTTGATGAAGTGAGTCCTTGACTTTCAGCAGGCGTTGAGTCTGAGAGTAGAGAAGCAGAAGATAGGAGCTGAAGCAGAGCATTGACTCACATCTGTCTTGACATAAAATTTATCTTGAATAAGTGAGGACTTGAGTCTGTCCCCTCCAAGTATAAAAGAAAGAATAATCCAGTATCTTTAGCATGGTATCATCTCCCCTACCTTCACTTTCCAGTGCTCTCACTAAGCGGGAAATAGAAATTCTGTGGCTCCTTTTGATGTAGGCCATGGGGACCCAGATGAAGCCAAGGACAAACAGCTCTCCTTCTGCTCAACAGCAATAAACAGCCACCTGTCCCCAGGGGAAGTGGACCTCACCGCTGATGTGAGCATAAACTGCCCGGTCTGCCAGGGCTGCATCCCGTGGTGACAACGGAAAGGGAGTCCTTGCTGCTCAGGAGGGCAAGTGGACTTTGCAGTTAATCAAGCCTTCGAGGAGGCATCGTAGTTAATCATGTCAGATATTGTAGCATCAGCTCTATTTGAAACAAAAGAAGGGCAGGGGTCACTAGCAGTACCAGGCAAAAGGAATGGCAGGTAAAGAGGAATGTTTTAGCTATGACTTACTGTTTCTAAAAGAAAGGGGGAAAAGATGCTGGCTATGATTTTAATGTGGGTCAAGGTTATTTGAAATGTGCATGGAAGTTATTCTTGTGAAGTAAAATCGGCAGTGTGGGAGACCTGGATTCACTGAGAGAGGTGATCTACTACCAGAGACTCTGAAATTGGAATCAGCTGCCTTGGAAAACAGAGAGCTCCCCGTTTCCATTCACATGTCCAGCAGAACCCAGGTGACTGTCAGGTGAACATTTGGAGTGGATTTAACCACTGGATGGTAGGGAGTGGATTAAAGTGGCTTGGATGATTTAATGTTATTTAAACTGTGCATGGGCTTCTCAGTGAACACATCCACATAATGAGAGCAAGAATTATATCCCCAGTGCCTGGCACAGAGAAACTGCTCAATTAATGAGTTAGTAATAATAATACATACATACATGCATGCTTTTCCAATCAAGTTCCTGCAACGTACTAGGTATTATGCTAAGAGATTCACACATCATTCAGTCCTATCCCCACCCAGTGAGTTGTAGATCAGGTATTCAAAATCTGTCCCCCTAATGTTGGTCCTTGCACATAGTATCTCTCAGCCACTGCTCTTTTTAGGGGCCTAGTTGGTTAGTAAATGTTAATCTGAGAAGCTGACTCACACAGTAGTTCTAAATGCTATTATTGGCTTCCCAGGGACCCCTATATTTTAGCAGTGCCTTCAGTGCTTTAACACAAACGTATAGTATGTGAAGTGTTTGGGCACCTTGGCAACCTCATAGAGGTTTGAGGGAGCATGGGAGATTTTCCTCAGTGACTAGCCACTTGTTGGAGATCTATGCATTTTGGGTAGGGTCTAACCATGTTCATTACCATACTTGAAAATGTTTTATGAGCAGTGCATCTTCAGGAAAAAGGAGACAGACACTCTGCTAGGCATTTGGGTGGAATTATTATTTAATCCTCTAAATAATGCAGTGAAACACATATTATTATTTAAATTCCTATAGAAAATGAAACCAAAGCTCAGAATGGTTTACCAACTTAACAGAGGCCACATAACAAGTAGCAGAATCTGTTTTGGGTTTTTTTGTTTGTTTTATAAATTTATTTTATTTATTTTTGGCTGTGTTGGATCTTCCTTGCTGCACGCAGGCTTTCTCTAGTTGTGGCGAGAGGGGGCTACTCTTCATTGCAGTGCACGGGCTTCTCATTGCGGTGGCTTCTCTTGTTGTGGAGCACGGGCTCTAAGTGCACGGGCTTCAGTAGTTGTGGCACACAGGCTCAGTAGTTGTGGCTCGTGGGCTCTAGAGCGCAGGCTCAGTAGTTGTGGCACAGGGGCTTAGTTGCTCTGCGGCATGTGGGATCTTCCCGGACCAGGGCTCGAACCCGTGTCCCCTGTATTAGCAGGCAGATTCTTAACCACTGCACCACCAGGGAAGTCCTAGAATCTGGTTTTAAATACAGGTCTTTGTAATTCCAGAATCCCCATATCTGGAAGGTTTGGGGAAGACTGGGGAAGGTATTTAGCTTATTACTTCTAAAACTTTCTCTGGGTAAAAGCTTTGATCCCTGTGAGATAATCATGATTCAATAAGGTGGGAAACACTGCTTATTCCACACTGAATGTGGATATTCTCAGCGAGCACATGAACTCAGTAGACATCCTAAGAATTCCTGCTACGAGAACTGTTTGTGCTTGATCAGCATTTCCCAAAGGTATTTGACCACCAAGCCTCTCCCTACCACCATTCATTGTTGTTGCTGTTCAGGTGGTTGTTCTTTGTTTCCATGTAATATATGTTAACATTCCATGGACCTTGGATTATAATTTGTGAAACCCTGGTTTATTCTGCTCTTAGGATAAAATCAAAGTCATGGTAGGGACAGACAATCATTAATACTCTCTTTGTGTGTATGTGTGTTGTGCACATGTGTGTGTTGTATGTGTGTGTGTGTGCATAAGAGAACCAGAGAGAGAGAGAGAGAGAGAGAGAGAGAGAGAGAGAGAGAGCCTGAGTCCTATGACCATGCCTAATTAGGAAGAGGGAGCAGGTGAATACAGATAAGTTCTGTCACTTCACTTGCTTTTCCCTACAAGTAGGCTCAACGATTGCCCCAAATTTTCTTCTTACCCACTGTCATATGAATATTGCAAATGGGAATTTAACGGGAAGTAATTTTGTCAGGGATTAGCATGTTTTGCTGGGAGTGGTGGGAATAGGCAAGGGTGGGAGGAAGAAAGGAAGGTAAAGATGAATCCATTTCCTGGTGTGGACAGATGATGCTAAAGTCTGGGACATGACAGAATGTACCAGCTTCTCTTAGGGAAAGTTGGCAGGGCAATTAGGGCCCAGCTTCTCTGAGCCACTGCATATATACCCCTGACCTACAGGTGGAGAGAGAGGCTGATAGGAAAATTTTAAGATCTCCTCTGATGGAATTGCAGATTTTGAAGAGTCTGGTTGGGTGTAAGTTCTTCTACCACGGTTCCATATCTCAGATAGATAAGACTATACTAGATGATATTTAAGGTTGCTAACAGAGTAATGCCCCATGACTTGACGATTTTAACCATCTTTACATAAGCGTTACTAAAGATTGATCATTATGGCATTCTTGTTCAGAATGCTGCTTGGCAAGTAGCCCCCAATATAGGCTCTCCAAGAGTCTTCTAAAATACTCATGAAGAAGTAGAATAAGAGGAAATCCAAAGCATTAGAAACTGAAATTTATAGACAACATATCAGGATTTGGAATGCCTTGTCAATAAAACACAAATGCAATTATTTTAGGAAGAAAACCATCAGTTTGTGTCATGACCTGGTTCAATGTCATGAAACAGTATCATTAAAGAAATAATAGATGTTGTCTTCCTTCTATATCATCTCCTGTAGACTTAAGAACCAGGACCTGTACCCACCAGATTGGGAATGCGTTTATCCCCCAGTCCTTCCCTCCCACTTTTTAAAATCTCAGGCAGAGACTATAAATCTTAGAACTCAACTATGAGATGTAGAGAGCAGGGTTGGGTAGAGTGCATTCTGGAAAATTCCATCCTATGAAGAAAACAGTGAAGCCCAAGGCTGAGGAAGGAAAAACTTACAGAGCACAACAAGCTTGGCATGGTCAGTTTTCACCTATTGTTTGGGTTCATAGCATGAGAGACCCAAGGCAGGAAAATTAGACATTATTTAAAAGCTTCCTAGAGACTGGTCATGGATCTGGACGATGTGCCCATTAACCTGCCCTCACATTTTAGATTTGAGAAGGGAAATCAGCAAGTGGAATCTGAACAAGAAAAGGCCTATCCTTTCGTCCTGTCTGAAAATAAATATGGGGAATTACTAGATCTCACCTTACTTTAAGGATAGACAATAATAGTAAGGAAACAACATGGGGACTATGATAGAAAATAACCTCCAAATAGGACATTTGGTGTACTGCTGGAGAAAACCAGAAAAGGAAGTTATTTCTACAAATCATCTATTCATGATCCCAAAGAAAATTGGGAGAAGAGATTTGGAATATTCAGTACAGAACAAAAAGACATATACTATGTGAAACATGAGCAGACACAGCCATTAAGAGAGCACATTGAGATTAAAAGTCTGGAGTGTGGGATGAAAATAGACTTAAATGAAATAATATAGAATTTCAAGGAATCTTAAAAGACAATAGCAGCATTAAAGCTTACATTGGAACAGAGTAGAACTGATGTGTAAAAGAATTATCAGTGATATAAATGACAAGTTTGTAAAATTCTTCCAGAATGAAGAGACAATATACAAAAAGAAGAGTACAATGCTGGGGAAAAAAGATTATAAATGCTAAGGGCAAACATAGGTGGCCAACTTGCAAATAAGTATTATTTCTGAATGAAACCCTGGACAAAGTAGAAAAGACATAAATTTATAATAATAGAACATTTTCTGCAAATCCCATGTGAAGTCAAAGAAATGACACATACATGTAGACATTTGGATAAAGACAAACAACTAGGATAAAGATAAAAATCAATTATGATCCAAGTAAGAAAAACAGGTTTTCTGCAAAGAAACAAACATTAATTTAGCTCAGTTTCTCATTTATAACCTTAAATGTCAGTATACAATAAAGCAATGTTTTTTCTCTCTCAATGAAGAGTTTTAGACCCAAGAATTTTAGACTCAGACAATTGTGAGAAGGCAATATAAATGTATTTTCTGATAAACAGAAGCTCATAAAATATACCAATGACGTACATACCCTACCTAATAAAGTTATTTGCAGATCCACTCCAATTAGCTAGGAAGTAAAGCAAACTTCAGAGCTCAAGAGCTCAAGAATGAAGAAGTCATAATATAAAAGGAGTGATTCTGAGTACTTGCTGGCCTGTTTACACAATTCTTTGTCAGAACAAATGCACAATATACATATATGTATATATATTATATATATTTATATATTTAACTGAGATACTATAGCATTCCAAGGAATCTTAAAAGACTTAATAGTACCATTAAAGTTTACATTGGAAGAGAGTAGAACTGACATGCAAAATATTTTATATATTGTAGATATATAATTTAATATTTTATATATATAAAATGATAAGCAAGATTATATATGAAGTGAATAATATAATTAATAAGATGATTTTATATGTATATATAATCCCACACTTACATTCTTACAAAACTGAGGATCTAAAATATCAGTGCCCATAAAACATGTACACAAATCAATCTATATGAGCTAATGCATATAGACAGCATCAAAAATTCCAAAAAAGCAATAGTACAGGCCTCAATGTCTTGATCTCTGGCCTAATGCAATAATACTAGAACTTAATAACAAATGGTTAATCTATGAAAGCATTAGCAAATTAAGAGCAAAATTTCCAAATAAACCAGGTTGAGTTTTTGGATTTTGGCTTCCAGCTAAAGTGCTAAATGTTGGAAGTCTTTGGAAGATGACCATTTTTGTTTGTTTTAGTGTCAGATATGGATAGGTATTAAAGAGGATGTCATATTACCAGCTTAAGGAAAGGTCAGTTATGAAATTTAAAGAAGATTGAATTTTTTTCTTAGTAGCTTTTATTACCAAGTGGTACCTCACCCTTCAGATCAAATTGCTTTTGTAAGAAATGTAAACTATTTTACAAACCTGAGAGGAAATTTGACTCCAAACAAGCCTAAAGTGTCCTATAGAGAATGAGAGAAACAGAAAACATTTGCCAAGTTGTATATGTGCTCTGTCACCTACCACACCTCTTATGAACATTCCTTGCCTGCCCCAGAGGGTGAGCCTTCACTAATAAGGGAAATACATATCACCAATCTCCTTTGTTCCCCCTCCTTGGCCTACTTTTAACAAGCTTATCTGAATTATTTATTGTTCTTTGCTTTATTTGAAAAGCCAATCCTATGAAGACTGTAGAATTTTCCCAGAAGTTCAGGCCCTGATTCCTGGCTTTTCTCCAAGCCCTGCACAGTGGAGATGCCAGCCATGTGGGTCACAGGCCTGTGGGACCTGACAGTGCCACTGAGGACCACTTTGCTGTGCTCAGGCCCACTGGTTTGGGATGACTTTGCTTCCTTCCATGGCTCAGGTGTCCATCAGCTTTGTGCTGTGGTCTTGGTGTGTTGCTCCATAGCTTGAGAAGCCTAAAGGGAATAATTCCACTGAGTTTTTCAAAACAGAAAAACGTATTTGATTCTTAAACTTCTCTTGAGCACAATGCTGATACATCCCTGCTCTTGAAAGTTCTAGAGATTTGGCCTTGTTGAACCGTAATACTTAGTGACTCATAGAGTGAAAAAGAATACCTTAAGTTGGGTTTGAATTATAGTGCAGGTCCTGTTTCTGGGCCCCTTTGCTAGGACTTGGTAAGATGGGTGCTGGAACTCCTAAAGCAGGAAGTGAAAACCACAATTTTTGCCTATGGCTGGCTCTAATTGCTCATATTTTGAACTCACTTATCTTCTAACAGAGACTAAGGAAGAGAGCAGACATTTAGTAAATATTTACAGAAAACGTTGGAGCCCAAGAGCAAGGAGTGTGGTGACCATGCTTACTAGATTTTTCCAGAACCTTCTTTGTTTTAAACATTCTATCTCATTATGCATAGAGGTGTAATTTTGTCTTGATTATTGATTGAAGAAATATGGTCCCTTTAGTCTGGGCTTCAGATAGTTAAAGGAAGATAAGCTGTGGGCCTGGTGTGGACCTGTGTGAAGCAAAACATGTTAAACACCTAGCACATCATGGAAAGTCTCTCAGCTTTGGAGTAATAAAGACCTAGGTTTGCACTCCAGCTTCACCATGTATCACTTGTTTGGTCGTGGGAAACATTGTCATAAAATTAGGTTACATATTGTGGTAGGGAGAGTTGATGTTCCCATGGCCATAGTCATGGAAAAAATATTTGGAGAGTGGAGAGGGAGAGTACTATGAGGTCATATTTCCTGGGACTGAAGGTCAGAAAGCCTTCATTTCCCTAATCCTGCATATATGATCTTCATAATCAGCTCTGTGCCTCCAGCTCTACTTCCATGAAAAGGGTCAGGTTGCCTAAAGTTTTGTTCCTAAAACAACTAGAAGGGATAAGGGAATCCAGAAATGTCTTAATACATTTTAGCTAGGAGGTTTACTGCCACTCCTGCTATGTCAACAGACCCAGGAGGATATTTGCAGAGTGGTTTACATTTATTAAGTTGTAAAGAAATATTTTACTCAACACTACTGTTCTGTGCAAAGGTTGCAAATTCATTCCAGTTTGGTAGGAGCAGGAAAGGAGAGAAAGAAAGCCTGTTGCATATGGGAAAACCTTTCACAAGTAAAATTCTATGATAATGAAAGCCCTGGAACAGCCTCTTTTTACAGCGCTCTTCCCAACATATCACAATGTGTTATCCTTAAGCCGAACATCAGTGAAACTTTGAGTGTCCATCGGGCTCTCTGGCCCTGCATTTCCTTGAGACTGATGTCCATGACTATGTCTCTGCCAAACGTAGTAAGAGCTATTGGAAAACTCACAGGGATTTTATAAGCTCTTTCCTTTCTGAGGCTTTATGAACACCCTCTCTCTCCCATGTGGACAAGTGCCCCCCTTGCTGTGCACATTGAAAATACTCAGTAGTGTGTGTCACCTACAGAGCAAGGTCTGTGTGGAATACATTTTATAGCTTTTCATCCAGAATGGAGTCTAAGGTGTAGAAGAGGCTTAATATATGTTTATGAGAATATTTATTATGATGAGAAATGAAAAAGTTATAATTAATGAGAACAATAATAATAATCATATAATAATCCTAGTGTGGTGACATTTACCGGTGACATACTGTCCTCCTGATGCTTTTGTATAGTTATTTCATTTAATCCTCATAAAAACACTAGACAAGATGAAAAGCTAACATGGCCTGTGGCCCCCTTTCTGAGATCCAACCCTGGAGCTACCACAGATGATAAAGGAAAACAAAGATAGCCCCAACCAACCTACATAAAACACAAGACATTCCTAGACAACAGAAGGACAAGCACCACAGATGAGTGACTGGGTAGGGAAGGGATTTTACATGTGCTCTTTTTTTCTCCCCACATTACCCTGAGCAGACTGCTACCCACCCTATTATTTCTGAAAGTCAATATCAGCAGCCAGCCCAGGGAGGCTAGGGGATACCTAGTCAGGGCAGGGCTGGAGAAGACCACAGTCAGAGCCAGTACCAACAGATACATGACAACTGGATCATTCAGTAATTGGACTTTTATTCCTTAATAACCAAGCTCCCCCACCCCAAGAGGTTGGTTAGGTGATGACAAATGAGTGAAAGGGCTATTGTAAAAGAGCAGAGCCAGCACACAGACATGAATGTGGCTCCAGAGGCTCTCCTGTCTGAGGGGGATTCCTTTATCCACACCTACTATTTAAACTCCTGTGGACATAAGGAAGGATATAGGCTTCAGTGCTTTCCTACAGGTTCATATCACCAGCTGAGATGTCCACTATATCCAAGGGAATGTGAACTCAGAGGGAAAAACAGAAAGATAGCTGAGGATCAAACCGCATTAAGAGGAAGAGAGCAACTTGAACAGCCTATACTGGATAAAGGAATATTAATAAGCCAGAGAAAAATTTAAAATGACTCCCTATCTGGCAAGACACCACCTTAACCAAATTATCAAAGTTAACATTACCAGTAATGGGACAAATTGACTTCATATGACTCTTGATATGATACACTGAGAAGAACACAGAACACAGAATCACTTTAGTGTTATTTCTGCAAAACTACATAGCCTGAATCTAATCATAGGGAAACATTAGACAAACCCAAATTGAGGAATATTCTGCAAGATAATGCTTCAAAATGTTGCTGTCATTGTATTCAAAAGACTTAGGAATGTTCCAGATTAAAGGAGAATAAAAAGACATCACAACTGAATGCAGCTCATGATCCATCTTTTGTTATCTATATCTTTTGTTATAAAAGACACTATGGGCAACGAAATTGGTGAATGCTGAATAAGGTCTATAGATTAGACAATAATATTCTATCAACATTAATTTCCTGATTTTGAACACTATATAGTAGTATCTAGGAGTTTGCTCTTGCTTTTAGACATTAAACACTGAAATCTTTAGGGATAAAGAGGTATCATGTCCGTAATTTACTCTTAGATGATTTAGATCTATCTTAGATGATCTATCTGCAAAATGGGAATAACATTAGCATCTATACCATAGGGTTAATGTGAGGTTTTCATTAGAACAATGTTGGGAACACAAACAGTGCTTAAATAAATTGGTGAGTAAGGCATCAAGGAGAGGTTTATAAAGGAGATCATCCGTAAGTCAAGCCCTGATAAGTGCTTAGGTGTTTTTCAAGTGGACTAACCAGGAGGATGTCAGGGAGAAGGGAAGGCATATGCAAAGTCATGGAGGAAGATAAAGTTGAGGGTCTGGGGAGATTTGACTAGCTCCATGTAGCTGGAGGTTTCTATTTATGTCTCGTATTAGAGGTAGACAGTGCTGGAAAGGGACTGGAGCCCTATGAAGCTCTGGTTTATTAAATCAGACTCTGTTACTCTTTGTCATCCTTCTTTCCACTGCCTGTCACCTTTTCTCTCTTGCAAATCCTTTCCTTTTTCTGCTTGCTGTCTTTATCTTGCAGATGGCTATTCATGGATCTGTGTATTTTGTTAAGACTTTGCCCCTCTGTATTCATGCCTGCATCCTGTAACTAATCCCAAAGCCAAAATCAAATTAATCCTTGTTGCTTAAACATCTCCTATCCAACATACCTGGTTCTTGTAGTAGCAAATCTCACCTCTACCATAGGACTCCCTCATTCCTCAGAATCTTAGTCTTGAAAACTCATTGATCCTCAGACTTGAACTTCTGCATTAGATTTCTAGACATGGCCTTGGTTTCCTCTTGACCAAATTTATATTCTTATGCCATCCACCCAATCTATCTTGAGTAAGTAACCCTTTTGGACTGACCTGTCCCAGAATGCTTATTTTGGTTCTGGTGAGGAATGGAGGAGGCTTTCACCCAGCCCTTGTTCTCTGGGGGCAGTTAATTTTGTGCCTGTACCCCTCAGTGACTCATCCTCCCTGACAGGTAATTGGAAGTCTGAGATGCTGAGCATGGAACTGGGACAGACATAAAATTGAGACAGTACTTGTTTTATCATCTGCAGTCCTGAGTCCTCATAGAAACAATAAAAGAGCAGTATTGATAAAAGAAATAAATTGAGGACAGTCAGGCATTCAAAAGAGATGTGAAACTCTAAGATGCTAGACAGAGAGAGAGAGTCCAAGTAGAGGCGGGAGACAGAACCTGGGAAAGCCAGGTGAGTACAAGAGAGGTCAAAGACAAGGTGGAAGGGAACAAGCCAATTTTTATGGGGCGATATCCTGGTCAGGACATTGAAGGCAGCTAGGGAGGATGGACACTGTGCCATCCAAAATCACTTGGGAGCTCTGGAAAACGGTCAGGAGTTCCTGGAGACCGTCCAAACAGTACAAGTTACTAACCGTGCGCAACTCCCTTTTAAGGAAATGTCCTCGAGGCAGTATGATTGCAAAAGGGTATTCAGACTTGGAGATAGAAGCAAGCATTGTGGCTCAGGTCATGTGACCTTGGACAAAGCAAGTCACCTTTCTGAGTCTTAGCTTCTTACATGTTAAATATAGGAGGGGGAAAAAAAAAACAATAAAAAACAACAACTTTCCTGCCCTGGGTATCCAACAAATCTTTAGAAACAAAGTAAAATAATACATGTGAAAGCACTTAATGAAGCTGTAAAGCCAATATTAATGGAGCAAATTATAATCATTAATTCGATTTCACAGAGGAAGAAATGTTAACAATAGAATGTGCTTGCTATTTCGAGGGTTTGCCGGTCTGTGGGAACAGGGAAATATCAAGAACGGAGGTCTGGCGTAGGGATAAAATTACCAATTCATTCCACCTTCCTTTCAGAGTTCTTATGACAATTAACTTGCCAAGTTTCAACCACAAGACCATATGTTTGTTAGATCATGTGGGTAAATGTGGTTTATTCTGATTATTTGTTTGTATTAACATTATTAGTGCAGTGCTTCATTTATTATGCTGACCCAAATTCAATCTGTCAGGAGGCTTCACAGAACACAAAAGTGTAAAAATACTCTCAATGCAAGTGATTTTTAGAATAGGAGAACACTACGCTCACCTCCTCCCCAGCAGATCTTGGGGGCAATCACCTTGGCCCTCACACGGAGTGCTACTCATGCTATCACAGTCCCGACCCTTTCTAAAGCCTTGAAGATCCTTCTGAAGTGTCAAAGGAATATTCCTATGAACTAGTGACAGCTTTAATATTTAATGTACTTTAATTATTCTAATTATTTGGAAGTTGGTATTCAGTGCCCTAATTCAAACTAGGTCATTTGCCCAAACAAATTACTCATTTTCTGAGTATACTGAGTAACTAAATATATATTGAACTCTTGCCTTCAATGCTTCTCTCTCACAATTACAAATAATATGCTAAGTTCAGACACTAAAGTGTAGAATCATTATAATTAGCTAAATTCACAGTTTTCTAAGTCATAAGTCAGCCCACCAGGTGAGGCTTCCTTCTTCTTCAGCCTCATTTCTCCCCTTTGCTACCACATACTCTGTGTTTCAGCCATGCAGACAATTTGCAGTTCCCCAAAGGTATCATCCATTCAATAATTTTGTGCCTTTGTATATGCATCCTCCCCACAGCTTCAAGCCTAGTTCAGTCTTTGTTCATCAGGGAAGCTCCTACTCATGCTTCAAAACTCATGGCATGCATTATGTCCTTGGTGAAGCCTTCCCAAATTTCCATTAGATAGTACGTGCCCTCTCCCTCTTTGCCCTCACTGTTCCTCCCTGGGAGTTACTGGCTATGGCCCTCAAATGGCTACAAGCTTCTTGGGGGAGAGGAGAATGATTTGTTCATGTTCGCATTTCCTTTTCCTAGCCCGTGGTCTGGCACAAAGTGGACCTCCAAAAATCTTGTGGGACCAAGGAATGCAAGAAGTCTCCTCTAGTCTGGTTCATTTGTGTGAAGGAGACTCACTGTCTCACTCCCCTGTTTCAAATGCTTCCTGATATAAAATATCAGGAAAACAGGTTTTTTCTTATGACAAATGGGCATGGATTATGAAAATGTTATGCAATATTAGGCAAATGCGGCACTGTTTCCTGCAGGAACTGTCCACGTATACAACTTTCAGACAGTTCAGCAGTGAAGCTTTTGTTGCAGGTGGATGGGGCCGGTGGATGGGACTATGACAGTCAGCTTCTTTAGGGGATGAACTTTGCTTGTCCCTGAGCTTCACTCCAACTGGAGGAGGTAAGACTGTTTATCAGGACCTTTTCTTTGTGCCATAGCAACCTAATTGCTCTCCCTGATCATTAAAAGGAGAGACACAGGAAATCAGCTTCCTTTCTCCTTCCTATTTGTAAGAATCTTTTGACTGAAACTAAGCCAACAGACTTGAGTTGAATGCAGGTGAAACTGAGGGGACTGCAGCTGTTAGAAACAAATAGAATGATGTTAAATGCCATTGATGATGAGGGGGTTGAAGAGTTCACTGGGAAAGAGACAGAAGAAGGAGAAGTAATTCTCTGTGGATGGGTGCAAATCAAAATGATAATCTAGAGTTGCAGCTGAGAATTGACAGATAAATGTGTGGTCATGAGAGATAGCTAATTCCAGGGAAGGAGAGGGGTGTGTGTGGCGGGGAGAGAGAGAGACAGAGAGAGAGGGGGAGAGAGAGACAGAGAGAGAGAGGAAGTCCAGGAGGTAAGAACTGCTTATAAACATGATGCTCCATTTCTGGTTTCCAGATAGTGATATTTCTGCGTGAGGATGTCATTCAGAAGAAGGTTCAAAATGCCATAATCAGAACGGCATTTTAGTACCTCATCTTTAAAATCAGTTGTTAATTAATGAAACATACTAAATACTAATGAAATTGAATGTTCCAATTAGACAAGAGAACATATTTAAAGATATATATTTATATATCAACATATATAAATACAGTTTTGCTATATATATGTTTATATATATACACATATATATGTGTCTGTCTGTCTGCCCCCCTGTAGAATAAAAACAATTGTATTTTCGGCTGATATGTTTATTAAGTCAGCACAGGACTCCCTCTCACTTCTGGTTCTGACATGAGAATGGCCCATTTCAATCACTATCACTAAGGAACTGGTAAGAGAGGGGGAATTGGGCTCTAGTAATTGTCTATTCATGTTTGATAATGTGCAGCTAAATAATAACTTTACCAGACCACTCCCCAGACTCCTCCAAGGCAAAAGATCCAGAAGTGAGAAATTTCGGGGGGAAAGATATTTTTAAGGACGGCTTTTTTCATTATTTTTTGGTATTTCTCCACTGAAAATTACATGGAGTGATGAATGCAACAAGGGACACATCCTGCTTTCTGCAGCAACAATAAAGAGAGCATTAGAGAGAAACAAATCATGGTATGTCCATTCAATGACTGCTATGTGGCCACCAAAAATAAGTCAGATCTACGTGCTTGGACATGGTATGATGTCCAGCAGGTGTTCATAAGTGAAAAATTATGGAGGACAATGATTGGCAACACTTTTTACAATAATTACCTCACAAGATTGAGAAGGTGGGAAAAATTTCTCACTTCATTTTTTACACATTATATTGTTTAATATGTATTGTTTAAAATGTTTGCAATGAGCCAGACTGATACATTTTTAAATAAAGAATGACTGAAGGTGGGAATGTAAATGAGAGAATGAGAAAAGAGAATGAAGGAAGCAGGGCACAGATCCCAAGAATATGATCAAGGTGTGACAGTCTTTACAGGTAGGACTAATGATTTTCTCTGTCATGTTTGAAGATGCCATTGATATTGTGCTAGGAAAAGAAATAGTCTATATATTTTGAGTCATCCTGAATAAGTTATGTTGCTAATAATATACTAGGTTTCTAGTTAAACATTGAACTTTTAGCAGATTTAATATAATTTTATTAAAGAGGGGCACTGGGGAAGGAAGGAGGGTACATTTGGGAACTTAGTTTAATTTTTTAAAAAGGAAAAAGGAGCTGGACTCCCAGAACCATAGGGCATGCAGAGCAACTTGGACAAGTTTCAGAGAATCACAGAGACACAAGGGTTGGGCTAGGAGAGGAAGGGACCAGGAGATTAAAAATAAAACTCTTTTTATAAACATCGTATCTTATAATCTGCATAATACTTCATCACTTGGGTGTCTTGTTACACACTTAGGTGGTTTTTCTAAGATTTTTTGGCATGTGTTTATAGGTTCTAGAGAATAGATATTGAAAATATTTTCAGAGAAGAGAATGAATATATCAAACCTTAGATGTTTCAAGTAAAAAGCCCACCCAAATTATAAGATCTTATTTATTTTCTACTCATTTATTTCTAATAAGTCTATGAAGCTCAATTATGACTGTTACTGTATAATTTAAGACACCCTGTATATCCTTCAAATCTCACGTTAAAGAAAAAATCTCAGGGATGATGGGGTCTTTAATTAGGTGGTAGAAAATGTGGCTGAATTAGAGATGGCAAACTCAGAAAAAGAAAGCAGTTTATTCTAAGTGACACAGATAATTGATGATATAGCCCAGATTTAAATCTGAGTCTATCTCACCAAAGCTGTACTCTTAAGAAAAAACAAATTTTGTCTGAATAGAAAAGTATTGCATGCTTTAATTAGAGCCTCACATATCCATTTACACTTTCTAAAAGGGTCATCTTATAGAACTGGCAAAGTAGTGACTTCTCTGTGACAAGATGTGACTGGTACCAAAAAGTGCCTAACTCAGAGATTGCCATGAAAATAGAGGTGTCCACTCTGTTGGATATTGAGAGAAAGACAGATACATGGTAGACAGAAACATGGCCCCCATACCAAAGATGTCGATATGCTACCTTACATATCAAAAGGGACTTTGTAGATATGAATAAATTAAGGATCTTGAGATGGGGAGACTATCCTGGATTATCTGGGTGGGCCCAGCGTGACTGTAAGTGTCCTTATTGGAGAGAGGGAGGAGAGTCAGAGTCGGAAAAGGAGATGTGATAGCAGGAGTAGAATATCAATGTCCGAGAGATTGGACTAGGTTGTACTGCTGGTATTGAAGCTGGAGGAGGGGCCAGGATCTGAAGAACGTGGGCAGCCTCTAGAAGCTGGAAAAGGCAGGAAATGGATTCTTCCCAAGAGCCCTCAGAAAGGAGTGCAGACTTGCTAACCCCTTAATTTAGTCCAGTGAGATGAATTTTGGATTTCTGACCTCTAGAACTATAATATAATTTGTGTTGTCTTAAGCTACTAAATTTGTAGTACTTTGTTGCAGCTCGATAGAAAACTAAAACAAATTGTAATAGGCTCTTCTAGGTGAACTTGATGTTTCAAGGGATCAGTGTCAGTGGGGAATAGGAGAATAGGAAAACTGGAAAATGTTGCTGATTAAGAGATGGCAGAACCACTGATGGTGGAAGGGTCTCAAGAGTTTGACTTCAAGATGTATGGATGGTGACTTGTCCTTTTTCATCATTCTTCCTTAATCTCAGGCCCAAGGAAAAAACAGCGTAATCAGAATGACACACATGTAGCAATATGTTCACTTTATCACACAGAGTATTTTCTGCATATTGCAGAAATTTTTTAAAGAATAATTTCAGTAAGGTCTTAATGAAATAATTATCCTTGTGTTTAATCCTTCCATAGTTTAACCACTCTGATTTGCTCAAAACTTTGTAAATTTTCAAGGACAAATTTAACTGCAAATAATAAATTATTTAAAACCTACAGAAAAAGGCTTTCTGAACCAATTCCCACGGAGCAGACATTTCCTGAATCTCAATCTTCCATCATCCTCCAGAAGATGCAAAAGAAGAAGTTGGGCAAGTCACATAATTTCCCTGGAGTTCTTATTTTGTGAAATTATGCCTAATTCATTGAGACAGGCAGAGAATGTTGAATCTTAAATCTGGAAGGAACCCCAGAGATGGAAGTAGCCCAGATTTCTCATTTTATGTATGAGAAAACTGGATTAGTTACTTCAGTTGCTTGCCCAAGATTTCACATTGCATTGCCCTCTGCTTGTGCCCCTAAATGCACAACATACTGGGCTCTGTACTAGGCAGTAGTGATGCAGAAGTGACAGATTTTTTTTGTCCTTAAGAATTTTATAATCTAGGAAGGAAGACAGACAAATAACGTACATATATAATTTATTTTGTAAATACAATGATAGAAGTAAGCATGAAGAATTGGTTAGGCTTGGAGGAGGGGCACATAGTCCAGACGGGCATCACTCATCATGGATACTCATTGATTTTTAAAATAAAAACTTTTACTGACTTGTTTTTATTTTACAAAAATAATTGTGTACTTAGTCAATTGTTTTTAAAATACTGTCAATAAAATGAAGAAAGTAAAAATTGTCCATAATCATATCATCCAGAGATAACTATTCTTAACATTGTCTTATATATCCTAATATAGTAATATTACATCTACATAGATATATACACACAAGCATGCATAGATGTATATATTTCTAGTCTCTCTCAATATATGTATAATTTTAATGTATATATATATATATATATATATATATATATATACATACATGCTGCTGCTATTTGTTACTTAGCAAATCACAAATATTTTAAAATCACTGAATATCAGAGTTAGAATAAATATACTAAATACCATCTTGTCCAACTGCCAAATAAATAATTTTTACAAATTTTTGAATAGTTTAAGATTTACAGAAAAATTGCAAAGATAGTACAGAGTTCCCCATATCCACTTTCCTCTATTATTAACATCTTACATTAGTATGGTAATTTATTACAATTAATAAATCAATATTGATACATCATTATTAACTACAGTCTGTACCTTTGTTTCCTTAGTTTTTACCTACTGTTCTTTTTCTGTTCCATGATGCCATCCAAGACACCACATTACATTTAGTTTTCACATCTTCTTAGGTTCCTCTTAACCATTATAGTTTCTGAGACTTTCCTTGTTTTTGGTAACCTTGACATTTTTGAAGAATACTGATCAAATATTTTGTAGAGTGTCCTTCAACTGGGATTTGTCTGGTGTTTTTCTTATAATCAGACTGGAGTTATGGGTGTGAGGGAGGAAGGTCACAGAGGTAAAATAGCATTCTCATCGCATGGTATCAAGGGTGCAAACTATCAACATGACATGACTGTTGATGTTAACCTTGATCACCTGGTTCAGGTATTGTTTGTCAGGTTTCTTATCTGTAAAGTTACTCCCTCCCACCTTTCCATACTTTATTATTTGGAAGAGAGTCACTATGCTAAGCCCACACTCAAGGAGTAAGAAGTTAGAAAGTGTAGTATCTAAATAAATTATTTGGAATTCTTCTGCACAGGAGATTTGTCTATTCTCCCACAGTTATTTGTTTATATAAATCACTTATTTATATGATTATGGACTCGTGGGTATTTATTTTAAATTTTGGGTTATAATCCAATACTGCTTTATGTATTGTGTGCTCAAATTGTACCAGCTTGGGCCATTAGGAGCTTTTTCAGCTGGCTTTTGTATCTCTTTGACATACCACATCATTGTGTGTGTGTGTGTGTGTGTGTGTGTGTGTGTGTGTGCGTGTTTAGCACTTCCTTACTTTAAGATGTTATGAGTTTATCATTTATAGTTCAACAATCTCTCAAGGTGCATTGGTTCCTTTTACAGGAGAATGATATATTAGAAACCAAGATCTGGGTACTATACATGCTTATTACTACTGGGTGTTTTGCTTCTAGGCCCTCTCAGCTGACAGAGGGAGGAAATATAATGTGTATGCTAACTCATCTATATAAACATATGCCTAAATATTTCCATATGTAACCATCTGTGTGTATATTAAGCTAACCATGAGTTAATACTGTTGTCCTCAACTCTAATCCATTACCACCTGGGTTGTTCTAGCCTCTTCCCCTTGTTTATTTGTAAATTTCCACTCCAACTGTGAGAAACCTGGCTCTCACATTGTTTCTTTTCCCTTTTATTTTTACTTAGCCTGGCTAAAGAGTCATCCCTTTTATTGATCTTTTCAAATAACCAGGTTTTGGTTTCGTTGATTTTTCTCTATTGTTTTCCTGTTTTTCAATTTCATTGATTTTTGCTCTTATTTTTGTTATTTCTTTTCTTCTGCTTGCTTTAAGCTTATGTTGCTTAGATTATAGATTTTAGATCTTTATTATTTTCTAAAATATGTATTTAATACTATAAATTTCCGTCTAAGCACTGCTTTTGCTGCGTCTTACAAATTTTGATAATTGTGGTAAGTTGTATTTTCATTTTCATTTAGTTCAAAATATTTTTAAACCTAAGATTTCTTCTTTAACCCAGGTGTTATTTAGAATTGTGTTGTTTAATCTTCAAATATTTTGAAATTTTATAGTTATGTTTCTGTTACTGATTTCTAGTTTGATTCTATTGTGGCATGAAAACACACTTTATGTGATTTCTACTCTTATAAATTTATTAAGGTACGTTTTATGACCCGGAATGTGGTCAACTTTGTTGAATGTTCTATGTGAGCTTGAGAAGAATATGTATTCTCCTATAGTTGAGTGAAATTTTCTATACATTTCAACAGGATCAAGTTGGTTAATAGTGCTGTTCAGGTCATCAGTATCCTCACTGATTTTCTGCCTGCTTTGTGTTATCAGTTACTGAAAGAGGGGTGGTGAAGTCTCCAACTACAATAGTGGATTTGCCTATTTCTCCTTTCAGTTATATCAATTTTCACCTCGTGTATGTTTATGCTCTTGTGTTAAGTGCATATGTTACCTGGTCCAAGCTCTACTGCTCACTGCATGACAGGCCAATAAATCAAGAGACAAGTTGTTGGGGCAAAGGACAGCGATTTTATTCAAGTGGTGGACTAGTGAACCATCTCACCTGAGTTAGAAGTGAGGCTTCTTTTATACTAAAAGAGGAGAGGGAGTGGCTGGTTGTTTCAGACATCTTGGTGCCAGCCAGACTCTGGAGGGGATGTGATAATTCTTTGTTCTTACAGCTGTACACATAGGTCTGATCACAATGTTCCTATAAACCTTCAAAAAGACAAATGCTATTTTCTGTTCTGCAACTTTTTATCTCTATATGAATGAAAAGTGTTATGCCTTTAAAGGTCAAGCCTGGGAGGCAGAGCCTTGAGAAAGGGTTATTATGTATATTTCAGGCTATAGGCAACATTGTTTTACTGTTTGGAGAGAGAAAGGCACAGAGCCATCATGACTAAGCACAGGCAACAGAGCACAAAGTTAGAACTAAAGGAATTGAGCCAATATGGAGTCAGATTTGTTCTCTGTTACACATACATATTTAGAATTGTTATGTCTTCTGGAGAATTTATACCTTTATCATTACATAATGCCGATATTTACCCCTGATAATCTTCCTTGTTCTAAAGTCTGCTTTGTCTGAAGTGAATATAGCTAATCCAGCTTTCTTTTGATTAGTGTGGTGTATCTTTCTCCATCCCTTTTACTTTTAATCTGAGTGTTTATATTTAAAATGGATTTCTTGTAGATAACATCTACAAATTGGGGGTGGTTGTTTTTTAACCCACTCTGACAATCTCTGACAATCTCTTTCAATTGCTGTATTTTGAGCATTCACATTTAAAGTGATTATTGATATAATTGGCATAATGTCTCTATGCTATTCCTACTATGTCTGTAATTGTTTTCTATTTGTTGCATTTGTTCTTTGTTTCTTTTTTCCCCCTCTTTTTTTTCTGCTTCCTCCGGTTTTATTGAGCATTTTATATGACTCTATTCTATTTTCTCTTTTAGCCTGTTGTATACTTATTTTAAAACATACTTAGTGGTTTCCTTAGAGTTTACACTACTCATTTTTAACTAAAGTCACCTTTAAATAACATTATGCCACCTCTCATGTAATGCAGGTAACTTATAATGGGGTATTCCCACTTCCTCTCTCCCATCCTTGTGATATTATATTTTATTTCACTTATTCATATACTTTAATCATCCAAAACGTTGCTACTACTATTACTGCAAGCAGTTATAGTTTACACAAATTAAGAATAGGAAAAATAAAAAATTTTATTTTACATGTATATATTCCTTCTTCAATGTTTCTCCTTTCTTTTGTAGATCTAAATTTCTGACCTGTTTCATTTTCCTTCTACCTGAAGAAAAAATTTTAACATATCTTGTAGGGTAGTCCTGCTAGTGATTCTCTTAATTTTTGTGTTTCTGAGAATACGTTTATTTCTTCCTCACATTTGAAGGATAATTTCATTGGTTATAAAATTCTAATTTGATGGGAGGTTTTCATTCAATGTTTGAAATATTTTACTTCACTCTCTTCTTGCTTTTATGGCTGGTGAGAAGTCCAGTGTAATTCTTATCCTTGTTTCTTTATAAGTGCATCTCCCCAAGCCCCCCAGCTTCTTGCAAACTTTTCTCTTTGTTTTTGGTTTTCTATAATTTGAAAATAATATGCCTAGTTATGGTTTTCTAGTATTTATCCTACTTAGTGCTTTCTAAATGTCCTAAATCTGTGGAGTCTGTCATTATTTCATTTGATTTTCAGTTTGGGAAGTTTCTACTGACCTATTTTTAAGGTCACTGATTCTTTTCATGGCTGTGTGAGTCTACTGATGAGTACATCAAATGTATTCTTCATTTTTGTTATAGCATTTTTGATTTCTAGACTTTCCTTTAGATTTTTTCTTAGAGTTTCCATCTCTCTGCTTATATTACCCATCTTTCCTTGCATGCTATATACTTTTTCCATTAGGCCCTTAACATATTAATCATAGTTATTTTACATTTCTTATCTGATAATTCCAACATCTGTATCATGGTTGATTTTGGTTCTGATAATTGTTTTACCTCTTTAGACTGTGTTTTTTCTTCCCTTGTAATTTTTTGTTGAAAGTAAATACATGTTGTATCAGGTAATAAGAACTGAAGGAAATAGCCTTTAGGGTAAGAATTTATGTTATTTGACCAGAGATTGGGCTGTATTTAATGTTAGCTGTGGCTATAGATGCCAGAGGCTTTCAAATTCCTCTAGTGTCCTCGTTTTTTGTCTCCCATCTTGACTTTGATTTTCCCCAAGTACTCCTCAGAGAGAGAGAAGAGAGGAGAGGGAGAAAGAGAGAGAGAGATTGTAGATTTTTAAGTTGTAATCCACTATGATTATATCAGAACTCTGTTGCTATGTTAGTAGAATGTGGGGGAGAGGATACATTCTGCAATCTTCTGATTAGATCTCAGTGTTTTAGTGGGTCTCTGTGTTGGGGCTGAGACTTTCACAAGTGTTTCTCCAATAGTATAGCTTCTTCCTTCCTACCCCTATTGCCATACCTGGCAGCAGCATTCCCAATCTATTTCCTTGAAGCCCTGACCCCTATTGACTATGGTTTTTCTTAGGTGAGACAAGAAATCTAAAGTGGTCTAGAGTAGGAGGAATGCTTTTCCACAACTGGGGTAAGGTTCTGGCAAAATATTTTCTCTTGGAGAACAGGCCTTTGTTATGGAGAAGGATCTGAGCATATTTCACAATGATTACTCTTCCCCTACTGCTCCCAGAGCCATGAGAGTCTTTCTTGCATCCTCACTGTGAGGACCTGTTGGGTTTCCTGAAGGTAAAGTTCACAAAAATGGAAGAGATTCTCTTGGACTGCATCCTTTAGAGATCTTAGGTGCTGTCCAACTGTGCCATATTCACTGTGTTCATGGTGTGGAATAGTAGGGTTTTTTACTTATTAACTCTATGAGGTTTGTTGATGTAAATGGTAGTTGTAAGGGTGTTGGTTCTTCTTGAACCACTGAGTAGCCCTTTGGATTAAAATGGCTTGGAGCTATTAGCCTAGGCAATACTGAGTACATTCTAGGTTAGGAGATCCACGAAGGGAATATGACAATGGACAGTGTAAGAAGTACATGTTAGTAATATATCAACTATTCAGTTATGCTGAAATTGTTGAGTACCCAAGACAGTGTAGAGACAAGATGAGTCCACTCACTCTTTTCAATGAGATATCCCTGGGTATTTGGTACTCTCTCTTCCAACCAAACATTGTGGGGCTTTGTAGAGAAAGGGGCAAAATCAGTGCCCACTTCCTCTATTACTGTCAAGTAATCCCGTTCAGTTTATCGGATATTTACTGAGCAGTTATTTATTTCCTATGAGCAAGATAACTGGGAATAGTGTCCAGCTGCCTGGTGTGTTCTAGAAAACTTCAAGTATACCATTAGTTTGCATTCCCCAAATACCATTAGTTTGCATTCTGAGAGCATTTTATGCCTCAGTTAGAGCAATGAGCAATGCACAGCATACGCCACTGTTTTGAGTCATGGCTCGTGGTCCCATTTTAGGATTAAAGACTAGAGAGCTGCCTCCATTTTGTTACTTTTCTGTATGGTCAGATTTAACATATTCATTGTTAAAAAGCAGTTTCAGTTCCTTACTGATTTTCATCTACACTGTAGAGTGGGTAATCTAAGTCATTAGAATGTATATTTTTCCCCGTGGGGATCAGTAAAGAGAGATAGTAAAGAAAGTTTTTTTGTTGCCAGTAATAATGCAACCCATAAACTTTTAAAATATATCTTGAATTGCCATTTTTCTAAAAATACTTCATTCACCTATCCTCTGTTATCTTAGGCTATTTTACATGATATTATAATTTTTGTTTATGTCTTCTATCATCTCCATCCTAAAAAAGAGCCCTTAATTCAAGGAGAATGTCTCATTTTTATATCTATAGTACCTAGAAGAATGCCAGCCCAGAGATCCTGCTCAATAAATACTCATTGAGATGAAATTAAAATGAGTAAGAGTCTAGTTAAATTTGAAATCCGGCCTAGATTTCATTACTGAGCTCTAGACCTATATATCCAAACTCCCTGCATAATTATTATTATTATAGTCATCATTATACATACAATCTCAAAGCATCCAATGATGATTGTATTAAGTTTACAGGCCATTTTTATGCATTATTGCCATGAACCCTACAATATTTCTGTGAGAGGAGCATCTGTAAAATAAGTATCTACATTTTACTGATGAGAATACTCAGATTCAGAAATGGAGACCTGCCCATTGTCTCACAGGTAGTAAACATTGCAGCCAGAGCTGGAACTAAGCACCTGTGGCTCTAAGTCCTAAGCAATTTATGTCTTTCCTTTGTCTAATACAGAGTTTTTTTCAATCTCAGTGCTCTTGATATTTGGGACTGAAAAGTTCTTTGTGATGGGGGGGTGCTCTGTGTATTGTAGCATGCTTAACACTATCCTTGGCCTCTACCCGTGAGACACTAGTAGCATCATCCATCCCACTGTGACAACCAAAAATGTCTTCAGACATTGGCAAAGGTCCCCTTGGGGACAAAATAAATTCCATTTAAGAATCAGTGGTCTAATAGCAGGCACAACATGGTAAGTGCTCCGTGACAAGCATAAGCAAAATGAGAGTAAAATAGGGGAGTCCCATTCCCGGTGGAGGCAGCATTTGATTTGGATCGTTACTGTAGAAAGATTAAATTGACCTAGCAGGACTTATTGTGATAAGAATGAATACCCAAATATTTATTGAGCACGCATGATATGACAAATCTAACTCAAAGGGGTAAAAAACAGTAATAAGCATCATTAAAGGTCTTACTAAAGTGAAACACCATCTTAATGTCCATCTACTGGACATTAAGAGCTATTTGGAAAACACTTCATTTGATTCATTTGATCTTACTAAAGAATGTGGGTCTGATGAGATTCTAGGGAGGCTGAAGGTCTGTCTCCCTCCCCCAGGCTCTGCCTCTGATCGTTAAAAACCACCACCACCATCATCATTCACATGTTCTCTGTAAGTGAAGTTTTCACAGGGTAAAAGTGAGAAGAGTAAAAGTGGGAACGTTCCCAATGAGCTGGAAATGTACTAGAAAACACAAGCTCCATGTATAGCTCAACAATCAATATATCTTTTAAAAGCTTAATAATAGAAGGTATTTGTGTGTAGAAGAACAATGTCAAGAAGCAAAACTGGCCAATCAGGAGAAAGGATGCACTAACCAGAAACAATGATTCTGAAATTCTTCCCTTGGGACACGCTACATCAGAGTTGCTTTGGAGAACTTACCAATAACAATGCATATTTTCTCATCCCACCCCAGACCTACTGACTAAAATCTCTAGCACTAGGGACTTCCATGCACTTTTAGGTTTGAGAAACTTTGAATCAAAAGTATCAACTGTCTGTTGTGTCTCCTTCTGATAGTTTGAACCCATTAGACATTTCAACAATACAATTGACTCTATTCTAGATTCATCAAGCTGCCTGATGATTGTAGCTTGGCTTCTCATGTAGATCAAAGGTTTCAGTTCTCCAGAGCTTACAAGCCTGCTTCTGATTTTGGCACTCTTAATTCTTCCCTTCATCTTGTTCTCCATCTTGGTCTAGGACCTACTCTCACTCCACAGTCCTTCCTGTAGTGAACTCACCTGTCACCTTGGCTTCAATTAGAAGCTATTTTGTTACTGGACATGCATGTAAACCCAGACTTCATTACTGAACACTAGACTCATGTATCCAAACTGCATACTGATACTTCCCCTTGGTGTTTCCATGGGAACCCCAAACTCTGTATTTGCAAACAAAACGCACTAGATCCCTTTATAAACCTATACTTGAGAAAAATCTTTGACCACTGTCTTCCCCCACAGAGTGGATCAGTTAATAAGACCTGCTGATTTTTTCTCACACATGGTTCTAAAGTAACTCATGTCTTTATCTCAAACTGTGGAGCTATGGCTGCAGTCACTATTGCATCTCACCTGGTCCCCAGCCTCCTGTCTTTAGTCATGTTCCTTCCACTCATTGAATTCTCCATATTAAAGCAAGAGGATCTTTTTAGCATATAAATCTGATCATGTCACTTCTCACTACCCTCAGAATAAAGTTCAAATCTCTTAATGAAATGCAAAGCCTTTATGATCTGCTTACTCCTTTTCTCACCAGCTATATCACTTGACATTGACTTTTCATATATTATGCAGTAGCCATACTTAGACTCTTGCAATTCTTCAAGTGCACCATTCTCTCTCTGGCCCCCAGACCTTTGCACATGCTGTTCCCTCTGCCTGGGTCGCCCTCCTTCTCCCCACCCCATGCAGAGGATAGGAGCTTACGTTTACTTACGGGCATTCTTAAGAAGGCTACCCCCAGACAAATGGAACTACAAGTAAACTCCGTTAATTGGAAAGACATTAAACTGTGCCTCTTCTTTTAACGTGTTTTCTCAGGATGACCCATTAATGGTGGAAGCATTAGGAAAGGGATTCCTGAGACCCTAATTCCAGGGCCTAATATACCAAAAATTCATTTTGTGATATTCTCAAATCACTTAGTTTTTCTGGGTCTCATTTTCCTTATCCCTGCCATTTATTACAGGATTTCCAAAGAGATCAAGGTTATGAGAATGATATACTTATTGAAAATATGGAAAATACATGGATTCATTTTTCCAGTCTCATTTTTGCCCTACCCTCATCTCCCTACTAATTGGAGCACTCCCTTTAGCTTATTTCCCTTCTTCTTCACCTCCTTGACTAACTTCTGTTCTCACTTAGGATCAAGCTTAGACTCCATATTTTCCAGGATGCTTTTTCCAAACCCTCAAACCTGGGCTGAGGGCTCAAACTATGAGATTCCATAGAACCCTCTCCTTTTACCCCCCAAAACTTAGCAACTCTATTGTCACTTTGATTTACTTTATTGCCTCTCCCTTAGACAGTGAACTAATTCAACTTTAAGTATTTCTTTATTACTAAGGAAGAAATTATTCTGCATGCTAGGGAACAGAACTAGAAGGAAGGTGTTTTATTTGGAAGACTGTTCATAGAATAACAATGCATTAGCTATCAATTTCCCTTGTTTCACAGACTTTGATACAATATGATATCTTTAATTTTCACGCAGAGAGCTTTTTTAAAAATTCAGTGATGTACACATTATTTTTCTGAATTAACTATGTCTCTGAAGAGGAATTGATTTTCCCAAGACCATTCTAGTAGGAACTGGGTTAAGATAGGGTCCTATTCTCCTAATTTCTAACGCAGATTTCAATGCATTGTGTACTGTAACTTCCCAATAAATGATCTACATAAATAATACATATATAACTAATAGGCAACTAAAATATGGCTAGTTGAGGATTTCTTTGTGGCTGCAATTGAATGTCTATTTGTATTAAAAAATCACTTTTATTAAAATGAAAACTGTTAATATATGGACTCCATTTTCCAAGTGTAGTTCTGCATGTGATACTTCAGTTCAAGTATGCTTTGCCAGTTAGCCTTTGTCCAAGACAAAGGTTCTGCTCTTCCTAGGGCTGAGTGGGTTGTAGATGCCACAGGAGGAAAAGGTGGCTGTGGTGTTATCTCAGGCCTCGAGAGACTCCTGGGCTTCCGAGAGTAAGGGTCTTAGAACCTGGTGGTGAAGAGGTGAGAGAAGCCTAAGAGACAAGAGTTTCTCCCAGGATAGGTTTCAGGCCAGTTTATAGGGCTATTCGGATTCTGCCCACTAATATTAGGAGCTCTGCAGAGGAACCTCACTAGTTGTCATAGAGGGAGAGGGAAGATTTGATGAGGCCCTTTCCCCTCATTCCTCTTGAAGACAACCTCAGCACTCTCCTTTTATATATTGGGGTTCCTGTTTGTTTGAAGTTAAATATAAGTTGAAATGCACACAGTCTTTTCCATCATTTCAAACTCTGCTAATGCAGCTTTTCAAAATGAAGACTATTTGTTGGCATGCATGACTCAGGATAGAATAATTTTTAGGGAGTGCTTTAGCATTATGTCTTTCACAAGAATGCACGCTGAATGTGACTGTGAAATTTAATTTTTTAAAATGAGGCCAATAATGTGCTTATTTACCTTTCTAAAATGAAATTGTCTGATCTTTCAACTAAAATACTTCATAGATACTGAAATTCCATGGAGGATAAGACTGACTGTTAGCCCTTACAGTTTGGTCCTCTTCTTTATGGGTTTGGGAGTATGTGTGTATATTTATGTTCTGTTTGCTCTGAACTTTCCAATAGAAGTTCCTGTGAATTGAACCTCTCCACCTGGAATATCAAGTTCCACTGTCCTCATTTCCAGTGATGGTTTGCAATGCAAATCATCAGGTTGGTACCACACAGTACCATAACCATGGTAACCAAATGAAGACAAGTTTGCTTTACTTCCTCAGCGAAGTGCTTTCCAGTCTTGCATTCAGACCTGATGCTACTGCCAACAGGTCAGAGGGCATTAAAGGGACAGCAAGAGGATTCATAGAAATAAAAACACAACTGGAAACATTGTATCCATTCTCCACGCATTCCTCTGAGTCCAGGACTTCTTACTAATAACTTCTGCTATTTCTAACTAGTACTTTCTTGCTGCTTTCTTTCCTTAAAGGGGAGGGTAAAGGGAGTCACTACATATTTTTCTCCCCAACTTGACCACGGATCTTTGCAAGCAGACTGTCCTGGCCTTCTATGACTAACTTTTAAATAGGCACAAATAAAAACCTAGGTCACAGTTCTGTCACAAAGGCTTTTTAATGTTAGCAGCTGTGATGCTCAAGGAGACAGGAAAGCATCCAAGACTACTACAAACACTTTTTGAGAACAACTACAGCAAACTAACTACAAGGGCCACTTCTCTGCTGAGATTCCTTTCTTCTGGTAGAGTAACTTTTATCGTTTGTTTGTTTGTTTCCAGCCTGTGGGGGAGGGGATATTAGTTCTCTGTTCTCATTTTCTCTCAGTTGGAATGAAAGGGCAGCTGTGGCATGTTCTGAAACTTTTTTTTTACCTGCAGCTGTGTGACGGAGTGACTCCTGGGAAGAGAGACTATTAGCAATAAGGTAAGAAATCTAATTGTCATGGGTTCTGGCCTGGATGATTTCAGCATCCCTGTGACTGCCTGGGTGGCTGCCATTAACACAGAAAGGTCTACAACACAGGGGATGGGAATGCTCTAGGCTCAGAATGGTTAGCTTCTTTCTTCTATGTCGTGAATATTATTTCAGGCAATGTTTTTAAGATGTTATATTTCCTTCCTTTTGTATCTATTGTTTGTATCTTGGATCATTTGTGTCACTTTCCCCTTACTATCTGAAGGAAGTCTAATTCATTAAGATGAAGTAAAAGAGTTAAACTCTTTGGCTTTTAACTAATCAGTTAATTCACTAAATATGAAAACTGAGCTTGATGTGCTCAGGCCATGTGGGCTTTCTGGTACAGGTGGAAACTGCTGTAGAAGTGAAAACTTCTTTTGCAAGAGTAGAGAAAGCTGATTCAAGGATAGGCTTGCCAGATAAATACAAGACACCCAGTTACATTTGAATTTTAAATAGACAGCAATTTTTTTTGGTATAAATAGGTCCCAAATAATGTATGACCCATACTTATGCTAAACTATTTATTTTTGAACTGAAATTTAAATGTAACAGAACACCCTGTATTTTTTAGTTGATAAGCCAGGCAATTTGATTCAGGGATGAAAATTGAAGAATTGTAAGGAAAAAAAGAGTATGCATTTTTCTCACTATAAACCTTTCAAACCTTTAAAAGTTCCATCAAAAGATCACCTAAAAAAAAAAAAAAAAGATCACCTAATTATCAGTCTTATTATAATATGTTAGAAATGATTTAATACTGGGACTCAAACCTTAAAAGGAGAAAGCAATAGTCAAAAATAATCATAATGAGTCAGCTATTCTCATGCTAATGAATTTCTATCTGAAAATCTAATATGGTAACTCATTCTCTTTTTAGTTTTCCTTTTCTTAAATAATAATAAGACCTTACATTTACATTTTTTAGTCATTCATAGATTTTCTATTTTTGAATTGCCTGATCATTACACTGCTTCTACTTCCATGTATCTTTTTCTTTTTGATTTGTAATTGCATGTCATACATTAAGGATATGAAAACTTTTAATGTCACATATACTGCAAATATTTTCACATTTTTTTAAACATTTTGACATGTTTACTATTTTTGCCACAGTAAATTTGAAAATTTTATCTGGTTAAATCCATCATGATTTCCTTTCATTGCCTTTGGTGTCATTTCTCTCCAGGCTTTTACCACCTCAAGATTAGAAAAAATGTTCACAATATTTTATTCTAGGACCATTTGTATTTCATTTTTTCACATTAAATCATTAACACTATTGAAATTTATTTTGATGAATTGTTTAGGACTCTGTTTTTCTTTTGTTTTATTTTTTGTTTTTTAATTAATATTTAATTTAGAAATAATTGTAGATTCACATACTGTTGGTTGTAAGAAATAGTACAAAGTCTTCCTGCCTTAATGCAGGAATCTTTTTAACAATGCATACATAACTTATTTCTGCATATGCAGATTTTATCCAGGAAGAGTTTGTCTTCCCAACAGTCAGTGGGTACAAAGCTGTAATATCATGACAGTTTCTTAAGATCATTTATAATGAATAAGATCTATTCCCTTTGCTACATTCCCTGAGATTTTATGGTTATGATCACAGTGGGAAAGGAAGAATGATGACACCTCTCATACCAAAGGAGTGAAGAACACTGCTAGAATTTGCCTCTGTAGGAAGTCTAGGAGGAAAGCGGATTTAGACACAGGAGTTGGCTTAAATCTTGATCTCTTCTCTTCACTATCAGCTATTTCTTTGTGAATTAAGATCTTTACCATCGTGTTAGTTTCCTATTGAACTGAAATATAATGCAATTTTTATTGTGTAACAGTGTATTTTTAAACTTGAGATGTATGCACCTGAAGATCTTAAAGCAAATTGCTGGACCAGTCATTTGCAAAGGTTATTAGGAAAGCACGGAAAGTTATTAGATGGAAGGAAAGTGTGATAGAGCCCAACTATATGGCTGATTCACTTTGTTGTACAACAGAATAACACAGTATTGTGAAGCAATTATACTCCAATAAAGATCTGTTAAAAAATGTTTTTAATAAATAAAAGATTTAAAAAAAAGAGAAATAAACGTCTGCATTGGTCAGCTTCTCCAGAGAAATGAAACAGAACATAGATACATAGATACATAGATACGTAGATAGATACAGACATAGATATATGCAGAGAAAGAAATATCTCTACCTACCTATCTATGTGTCTATCTATCTATCGAGAGATTTATTATAAGGAATTGCCTCACACAATAACAGAACTTGAGAAGTTCCATGATATGTCATCTGCCAGCTGGAGACCCAGGAAAGCTGGTGGTGAGGTTCCCGTCTGAGTCCGAAACTTGAGAACCAGGAGCATCAATAGTGTAAATCCGACTTCCCAAGCAGGAGGAGACTCATGTCCCAACTCAATCAGGCAGAGAAAAAGAATTTTCCCTTCACCTTTTTCTTCTGTTCAGGCCCTCAACAGATTGAATGATACTCATCCACAGTGGGGAGAACAATCTGCATTACTCAATCTACTGAGTCAAATGCTAATCTCTTCTGGAAACACCCTCACAGACACACCCAGAAATAATAATTAGCCAGCTATTTGGGCACCCTGTGGCCCAGTGAAGTGAACACATAAAATTAATCATCACACCATCAGATAAGATGACACAAGATTTCAGTAAGTTAACACTGAAGAACATCTGTTTAATTGTTGCAAAGTCACCGGTTAATAGCCCTTTGGTAAAATTTATGCTATCATTGCTTACATGTATTTTGAACCCCTTGTCTAGAATGCTTGCCTACCCATTATCCCATCTTCAAGATCCAGAATGAATACTTTCGCTTCCAAGAGGCCTTTACTTATGCCCCTAAAAGAACGTTTTCCTCTTTTAACTTTTGAGAACAGTTGTATTGTACTTCTTTTAAAATGCATATTCTGCTTCACAATATGTAGTTAATAAATGCTGTTTCTTATACTGTAAGCTCCTCAAAGTTTCTTTGTACACAGTAGACAGTAAAATATTGAACTGAGTTGAATTAGTAGATATCATTATTGAATTTATTTAACTTATAGGGTCATTTATACCATGTGCTTTTATGAGCAACTACAGGTGTACAGTACCTTGCCTGAAATGATGAAGACTACAAAGATGAATAACTCACAATTCCCACAATTTTGAGCAAAGACAGAGTCCAGGGTCAGAAGTAATTATACATTCATTAAGCAGTTATTGCTAATCACCTATTATTATCCATGTCCTAGACTAAGTATCATGGATACAAAAATGAGTAAGTCATGGTCCTTGTCCCCAACAAGTCCATTTAGTTGAGTGGGAAAGGCAGAAATGTAAATAAACTACTTAACTTGAGTGTGAAGAGTGCTACAATAAGGGGTCACACAGTTTGCTGTGAGTTCCGGAAGTAGGCTGGGGTGGGATTGGAGAGTGATAAGGAGAAAAAGTTCTACAGAATAAGTTCTGTTTGAACTCAATGAGATGGTATCCAGTAAGGAGAAGGGGCAGCACTATAGAAGGATCTGTACCCAGTGGGATCAGAGAGGAGGGCACATTTGGGAACAAGTAGTTCTGTGTATCCAGAATATGAAGTACATGAAGGAACCTAGGCTGCAATGAGGTTGAAATGGGAGACCAAAAGTAGTGCATAGATGCCCCCACATCCTTTCATCCTCCTTCCCTAGCATGAAGCAAAGCAAATGTTTAGAAGACAAGAGTAGAAATGATGACAAAGGAGGGCATCATTGAGAAATAAAAATCTCTTTAAAGCTGGAAAGGGATTGGAACAGAGCTAGCAGTAGATGGATCATTCGATCCAACTTTACCAGCCTCAGAGTCATTTCAAGTTTCCAGGAAGCTGTATATAAGGTTCTTGAAATAATAATCTTTTGCTTATTTTCCCCAGCAAAAGAGGAAAACTCCAAGTGCAAGAGAACTGACTTTGGGTTCCAACTTGGGCACAACTGCCTTGTCTTTAGATCCAGCTTGCTCCTAAATGGCAGGAGTGAACACCCTTCACATATTTCCTGGTGGGAGGAAACCACCCACAGAACAAGTCATCACAGACTGCTTGTTCCTCCCAGCAGAGTGATGACAGAACACTCTATTCCCCAGGCTCTGCCTCTACTTCACTGAATCATTTGGGAACATTTACAAGTATTTGTGGGACTTTGATACTTGGATAGGTAGGAAGAGCAGAAGGGCATTCCTGGCTTGGGCTTGTTGCTTGAGTTTTTGAGTGGTCTTCCAAACTTGTGAGTAATAGGAACAATGTTTTATTCTTCTCACTTTTATAGTTTTGATGAATATAGCTTTAAAATATTTTTTAAATATGAGCTCCATTGGTCAAATTTTAAACAGTCTGTGTGGAGGCTAGAAATGGAATAATCAACTTATAGAATTATCTCATCTCATCCAATTCTCTCATATCATGCAAGAAGAAATTACATCCCAAGACAACTTGAAACTACATGCCCAATGTCATATACCAATTAACTATTTGTTGATTAATTAAAACTTTTGTTTCCCTGGTGATGAATTAATATCTTTCATCTGCTTGTTAGCTGTTGGGAGGCTCATAAGAGAAGAGTAGAAAAAGGTATCTACTCAGATAGTTTTGGTCAAAATGGCAGAAGTGGACATCAAGTGATGACAGAAAATTCTGCTTCAAAATGGTGATGTTATATATATACATGCATGTGTGTGTGTATATATGAATATATATATAAAATCTTATCACTTTTAAAATTCAGATCCACAATGCACTATTCCCTGATTCTGTATACCTATTCCTGGCAAGTTGCACCTTCTGATAAGTTGTTTAACTGCTAAATACCAAACCATTCTTAATGATTTCATAACCAGATTTTCTTTGATATTCTCAATCCCTTGTTGGCATTCATTCATTCATTCAACAAACATACATTATCTTTTCCACATAATTATGATGTGAGAGCTAAGATCTCTGTCCTGAAGAACAGAGATGGTTAAGCAGAGTTGTTAAACAGACATTAAGCAGACTTATAAAACAATGTAAAAATACTTCAATAGTGATTTACACTGAACTATGGAATTAGTAACAGTTAAAGCCGCACTCATGTAGGGAGAGCATGTAGATAGAGAGGATAAGAGAGGGCTGAGGACTGTGGTATAGACCATTCAAAATTTAGAGGTTGGAAAGGAGAAAACCAGCAAAAGAGCTTGGAAAAAAAAAAAGCTTTGAGTGAGATAGGAGGAAATCTGGGAAATTGTGGTATTAAAAAACAAATGAAAAGATTGTTTCCATTAAGAGGAAGGGGTCAGCTATATCAAATGCTGCTGAAAATTCTAAAATGATAAGAACTGATAGTTGACCATTTTTATGCTGATTTGAGTGGGTTATTAAGAGAATGGGAGGTGTGGATGGTAATCTTTGCTATGATTCACGTGAAACTACAAGTTCTGATTCACATCAGGTTGATACCAGTGAAGGTGGTTGGTCTGAGATATATTGCAAGGGCTCCTTTGTCTGTCTGTGTGTCCTTCTGCCTCTCTCTCTCAGTTTAATGGCTTGATGTGCTATGTGAAAGGAACAGAGGAATCAAGGAAGACTCACAAGTTCTTGGCCTGAGCAACTACTTGAACAGTGGTGCTATTTATCGAGATGGACACTGTAATAGATGCAGGTATGTGGGAGGGTCATGTGGAAGTCAAGGAAAGAACAAAGAATTCAGTGCAGTACATATTAAGTTAAAGATGTCTATAAGTATCTAAGTGGAGATGTCACGTAACTGGGAATACCCCATTCTGGGTCTCAGGAACCTTATTCTGAAGCTATGGACCAGATTTGGAAACGTGAATTTGGGAATCACCGTCGATTGAATAGCAACGTAGAGTAGGAGAGATTGAAACGGTCAATGGAGGATTATTTTAAGATGGGAAACGTTATACCATGTTGTAAGCTGAAGGGAATGACCTGGTAATTGTGCCCGGGCAAAGATGTGAGCAGAATAGAGGTGACAGGGGATGCTTGAAATTGGGATTTAAAAAGATGTTCATTTACAATGTTGAAGTATGAGAATCAAGTAGAGTGAAGGATTGTTGAGAGTGGGCAGATTTTTTTTTAATTGGAGTATAGTTGATTTACAATATTGTTAGTTTCAGGTGTACTGCAAAGTGATTCAGTTATACATGCATATATATATAATATATATATGTATTTTTTTTCAGATTCTTTTCCCTTATAGGTTATTACAAAATTGTGAGTATAGTTCCCTATGCTATACAGTAGGTCCTTGGTGGTTATCTATTCTATATATAGTAGTGTATATGTTTAATCCCAAACTCCTAATTTATCCCTCCCCTCCTTTCCCCTTTGGTAACCATAAGTTTGTCTTCTGTGTCTGTAGGTCTATTTCTGTTTTGCATATAAGTTTACTTCTATCTTTTTTTTTTTTTGGATTCCCCATATAAGTGATATCACATGATATTTGTCTTTGTCTGGCTTACTTCACTTAGTATGATAATCTCTAGGTCCATCCATGTTGCTGCAAATGGCATTATTTCATTCTTTTTTTATGGCTGAGTAGTATTCCATTGTATGCATATACACCACATCTTCTTTATCCATTCATCTGTCGATGAACATTTAGGTTGCTTCCATGTCTTGGCTATTGTAAATAGTGCTGCAGTGAACATTGGAGTGCATTATCTTTTCGAATTGTGGTTTTCTCCAGATATGAAAAGTGGACAGATTATTAAACTGAGTGCTCAGATGTTGATAAGTCATCTAGATTGATAACGAAATCTTCCAGAAAGATAACAGAAATACCATCTTAAAAGTTTCAGTAAATGGGGCAAATGTTTCCTAGATGTTGATGTCCTACATAGTCTGATAGCATGTTCTTCAAAGGACAGAGGAAACAAGATCTGAAAGCAGCAATGAAGAACATGAAGGAAATTTACACCATCTTCAAGACTATGTTCCTAATTCAATGGGCAAAAAAGAAAAAGCCACAACTTGAGACAGTGACAAAGGAAGCTGTGTCCAGGTTTCAATTAGAGAAAGAATTGAAGGGACATTCAGTGAAGAGCTTCAGATAAAGGGGATTTGGTGGGTTCCAATCCATGAATTCCAGAGGGCACAAGGGTTAGGAGAGTCCTGAAAGGGTGGGAGATTGGGCCAGATGAGGCAACATGCACTGCCATATGAGCATGGCTCTAGGGCATGATGGGATTAATCCTGTGGTCTCCTAGGGCAAGAAGTGTAAATCAGTTCTCTTTGAGTGTCAGCCTCTCAGTACTGATCTCTTAGTTTGTGAAGAGAGGTGAGTGGTACTGAGGCTCATGGTAATTATCTTTTTGAGAATATAAGGAGCTCTGGGGGCTTCCTTTTCAAACGTCTATGAATGGCATTACAGCTGGAAAAGGGACAGGTCTTCCTGGAGCCCAAGGCTCTGTGTAGACTTCTCTTAAATCCTGCTACTAGGGAAGGCATTACATATGGAAGATGGAGGGGAGAAAGGCAAGCCTGGATACTATGTGAGATCTTACAAAGGCTTGAACAAAGGCTGTGATAACAAGAATCCAGAAGGAGACATAGAGATCTCTTGTGGACCCAGAATGCCTTGGAGCTGTTCTCTCATTATGAAGTTCTCTTCTTGACCACAGGGCTCATTCAGAAGCGATGGCCAAGGCTAGAGCTACAGCCTGTAATTATAACCTTGAAATTAAGTCCATAGTTAAGGGAATTTCCAAACTCTGATATGAACCTCTAACTAGTCTCAGGGAAATCTGCATTCTCATGGTCACAGAATTATTTTATTCTCATACTCCCCAAATATATCTACTTCTCAATTATCCAAACTAAGTAATCTCAAGATGACATGAGTTAGCTACAAAATAAGTGTCAAATTTATCTCCTATGAGAAGAACGATTGGATTGGTTGTTGATTCATCTTCTTTACTTGACAGTTCTTGCCAGAACAATGACAAGAGGCAACATAAAGAAGAGAAGAAAAAAGAAAAAACAAAAAACTGACCAATATGGGTATTGATTGTTCTATATACATTTTTCATTAAATTTTCCCAACAACCCTATGAAGTTACTATTTCATACTCATTATAGAGATGAGGAAACAAATTATCAGAGGAATTTGAAAATTTCCCCAAGGAGATGTCAGAAAAGCAGCAGAGCTGATTAAAATCTGTAGTTATCTGATCTGAAAACACTTGCTCTTTTAACCACATACCAACCAAGAATACTAGCTAAGCCAACTGCACGTTCCTTTCCCAAGTAACCAAGTAACCAACTAAAATGCTGTGCTGGGATCTATGAGAAATACAGAGGTAAATAAAGCACAGTCTCTATTCTGCAGTATGAACTACCAATTTGGCAAGACAACCTGTTTGCGTAGAGGTGCAAAAAGTTAAATAATTCCAGAGGACAAAGATGTAATCATTATCACTGCTCTGAGTATTATGTATGGTTGAATTTGCTCAAGTGAAAGAAAATGTGATGTAATATTAATGTAACAAAGCTAATTTTTTCTCATTTTGACTACTTAAAAAATTTTGAAACTCTGATAACATTTCAGTACGTTACTTTTTGTCTCTTCAGTACATTGGTTTTGGTCTTGTTTTGTTTTGTTCTTGCAAAATTGAGTTCTTGATGCGTATATAGTTTCACATCCTCTTGTTTTTTTCAGTTAAACTAGATAATATAAGAAATTTCCCGTGTTAATGGCAGTTCTTTATACACATAACGATTAATGACATAGTAATCATAATACAAGGGAACTGAAGAGAGAGAAGGGCCTCTCAGGCACAGGAGACAACGCAATCCAGAATGAGGAATCACTTTGGGCCAAGTCAGAGTTGGCAAGACTTAGGTTCCAAGTGGTCCTGGGGAGGGGTTAACTAGAGGAGTCAGCAGAGGCCACATGCCATAACTTCTGCCCTGTCAGTCCACTGGACTATTTGGGCCTGCCACCTGATCTGTGTCCCTTTCCAAAGGACTGTCTGTGGGTCAAGCCAGTGGATGCCAAAGCAAGGTCATTCAAGCATCAGAGAATACATTTCCAGAAGCAGATTTGTTTACTAACTGGGAAGGCATCCACTATAACAGAGGGAACAAACGAGTTTTTCTTTACAAACCTGTCCCTGACCCTTGCTTTAGCAAGGGTTCCCACTTTCCTTGGCAAGCTTTTTCCTGCTCTAAAGCCAAGTACAACTGAGCAGGCAGGGAGCGTATCCTCACTGGCTGTGCAAGGCTGGTGGCTGAGGTCACACATGCCATTGTAGAATGGAAGTTTGGGGATATATGAATAAAGCAGCACCTTTATCTAAAATCTGGATGACTTTTACAGTGTTGTGTTTGAAAAAGTGGTAGCTAGGTGAAAATTCAACATTATGTACAGAAGCAGCAATTTGAGGACTGAACTGCTTGACAGCCCTTGCTCCCACTACAAAACAAAATCTTTGTGCTAAACAGAAACTGACTTTCAGCTGAGGTCAGTGGAGGAGCAAGATTACTGGGGGAATCTTATTTTTTTGTAATACATTATTCTTTCCTTCAAGCCCTGATCCTTTATGGAGTCTGATATTTAATGAATGTTGTTGAGCATGGTTTTGGAGGTTTCCTCCTCGTGAGATTTTGTACTGTCAGAGTTGATGCTTTTATTATAATTCACACATACAAGATACAAGGCATTACCAAAGAGAACTTTTTTTTTATTCAAAAATTAAACAGCTAAAAATTAAATGTAGTTTCTAAACTTTATTTTACCATGTTATGAATTCTAGCATATGAAATAATTCTGTAAATTTTAGAAATATAATCATCTTTGTATGATTTTTGTCTTATGTTATCATAGAAATTTTTATAAACATTTATTTGCTCCCAGAAGATATTCCTAAAGTTAACTTTCTAAAGTTAGCTGGCTAAAAGACCTACCATTAGTATAGATATTAACTATCCACCCTTTGCCTTAAATTTTAATTAATTGAGATTTCTTAATAATTGCTTTTTTAAACATAAAATTAACAGTCATCATAATTAATTTTTGCAGTAATTTGTTATTGCAACAGTAATTGTATATTTATACTTCAACTGAATGACAGAATTTTAATATACAAATCATATAGGAAGACCCTTATAGCCAGTTGCACCTGGAATGCTCATCTGTAATTAAATGAAAATATTCAAACGTTTATAATAAATCTGAACAACTTGACTTGTTAAAATGCTGATTAGAAATGATTGTCTACATGTCATGTGATCAGTAATTATGCATAAGTTTAGGGATGCAAGACATGCTGCTGAAGTAGGTATTTGACTATTAAGTCATTTCTCTAAACTTGGAAGAATAAACTAATGCAATTTCAAGTAGATGCCATGGAAAGAATTCAGTCACGGTTTAGTGGTTTTGAACTCTAGTTTTGCTACTTTAGTTCTGTACATATTTATTTAGCACCTACTATATGCTGAGAATTCAGTCAAATACTGACACATCAACTAATAAGAAGGAGGCCTTTGTTCTCTATGTGCTGATAGTCTGGGAAGTTTACACAATTTACACAGCTTCTCTAAACTTCTGTCTCCTTTCTTACTCTGTGAGCCTCACAACTATATTAATAAAGGTCAAATGAGATGATGGGGACAGTCTGTATTTCTTGTGCCATGTAAATAATGTATTTATTAATATCCCAGTTGTTCCAACCATCTTACAGGGCAGATAGTGCAGATTAATTGTCATGGGAACATGCTTAGAGTCCAGAGCCTGGGTTTGAATCCTGGTTGTTGTGTGACTTTGGGTAAGCAATTTAACCCCACTGCTCTTAGATTTACTACAAAATTGTGACAATTAGATTACTTCCGGACTTCCCTGGTGGTGCAGTGGTTAAGAATCTGCCTGCCAATGCAGGGGACATGGGTTTGAGCCCTGGTCCGGGAAGATCCCACATGCTGCGGAACAACTAAGCCCGTGCGCCACAACTACTGAGCCTGTGCTCTAGGGTCCGTGAGCTACAACTACTGAGCCCACGTGCCGCAACTTCTGAAGCCTGCACACCTAGAGCCCGTGCTCCACAAGGGAAGCCACCACAATGAGAAGCCCGCGCACCGCAACGAAGAGTAGCCCCTGCTCGTGGCAACTAGAGAAAGCCCACGCAGCAACAAAGACCCAATGCAGCCAAAAATAAATAAATAAATTCATTTAAAAAAACAATTAGATTACTTCCTTCATTGACAATTAAATTAAATAATGGATTATAGAATTCAGCGTAGAATCTAGCACATAATAAGTATTCTTCTGCTGAGGTTAACAGTTATTAAAATTCAGTGCAATTGATCCCCAATTAAAAATAAGGGAATGCAGAGAGGTTATATAATTTATTCAAGGCCACACAATAAATTGCAGAGATGAGACTCAGCCAAAGCCCTCATTTTTTACATTTCGGGTCTCTAAACATATTGTTATAGATGTAACTGTTGGATGAATTTGAAGGATACTTATTATGTTAATCAATGCTTTTAAACTTTCTCCTTGGCTGGGTAGGTCCTCCAGTCCAATTTCTTTGCTTGCCATCCACATCCCAGACCACCAGATTGAATCATCCAGAGTGTGGATGTGGCCTGGTGAAGGGTGAGACCACATTAGTCCTTGGTCTCCAGCTGCCTCTCCATTGAGAAAGAAACAATTATCTCATTGAGACAGGGACCTTGCTTGGGTAGGTGAGCCAGGCTCCCAAAAATTGTAAAGCTGGGCCCACTCATTGAATTGTGAATCCTGTCGTCCTCTCCCTCTCACTGAACCAAGCCTGAAAGCTGAGCTCTTTGTGTCTAATCTGTTTGTGTGTGTTTTTTTAATTAGCTTGTTGAATTACTCTCTTAAAGATGGCGGAGAAGTCTCAAGGAGACCAGGAAAAGAGCAGGAGAGACATCCTGAGGTCCACCAAGAGGACATGGGCTCCCCTGGATGAGCAGCTGCCCCCTGGCTCTGAGGAGGAGAGCCACAGTCTCACCACCCCCATGCTGGGTGAGAACGGGCCCTCAGGGCTATTTGAATCCAACCTACTGTGAGTGGTGAGGGATATGGGGGCTTGGGGCTGGGGGCAAATGATTTTGGAACAAAGACTTGACTTTGAAGATACCAGTATTCCTGGCATGATACCAGAAACTTCTATGAAATGGGCATATCTGACTTCTCCTACAGACACCTAAAACACAGACCTTCTTGATGGAAACAGACCAACTAACGAATGAACTCTGCTTCCTTTCCACTCCAAGATCCCCTCATCCTAAGTCCCCAGGATCATAAAGCTATGTGGAGCCCATGCCAGAGACACGAAGCTTCTTGTAGGACATCAAACATTTTATTGAAAGGCTCTTATTTGCTGGGTCTTGCACAAGGTGTTGATAATAATTTTAATTGTTTAAAGAGTAATAAGTAAGAAAACATTTCTCCCTTCACTATGATTTTTTGTTTGTTTGATTTTTTATGATGTAACTGTTTGATGGCTTTTCTTCTTTGCCCACCACCAATTTATTCTATCCCTTCACAGTATCTCAGTTGAAGACTAAGCAACTCCCATGTCTACTTGGCCTCTTTGGTTCACCAGACACCTTGTGAGGGGGTAATTCAGGTACCTCACTGCTTCGTAGGATAAAGTCAAAGAAAATAAGCCCAGAGTAACCTGTAACCAACCAGAATGGAAACAAATATTTACAGGAAAACTACTTTTATATCCTTTCCTTTTTTCCTGTTGACTATTTGTTGAGCCAGTGATAAAGATCCACCTTAAAAGACCGGGTGCCTTTTTAACACAGGGTGCCTTTGGCAATTCTGGGACTGTAGTGCAATTTGCCCCTGGAATGAATGCAAATTTGGTTTCTAACCTGGCAGAGAACTCCTTGCAAATGAACATCACTGGCTAGCTGCCTTATGTAAATGTGATTCAGTAAGGAGAGGCTCCATGTGATTTATATCCAACAAGAGAAAGGCAAAAGTCTCCTATGCTTTTTCACCCTTTGTATTCACACCAGGTAATTTAAAAATTATTCTAACATCTCTTGCTCTTTGGTGATTTATTTTTTTCCTTTTCACATTTTTTTCTCTCTCTCTCTTTTTTTAAGTTAGTCTTCTGGCAAGTTTACACTTCATTTTCAGGAAAAACTGATTATGGAAAACCAGAAGTTTTGCCTTGGGGAAAAAATGAATATGCTTATAGAAACATGTGACTAAATACTAGGAAACAGACCTATTGGGTGGTGGCTGAATAACGGGGTGGGATCACTTTAGCTGGTTCTGCTTTGACTGACTGGTCTGTTTCTCATTAGTAGAAGATTCCAAACAAGAAAGTATTCCGCACTGGCTGGACTCTGGATTCTTGTAAGTGTTTCTTTATGCCCTTACGCATCCTTCTTGCAAAGATCCATGAAAACATTATGGGTAATCCTTCTGGGACAGGTGTGACATGTAGGGATTTTCATTTTAACTGGGTGTTTGAAGGATTACTCTGTTATTGCAAAAGTTATATATCAGTTTAAAAGTACAAAATAGAATAATATTATTTCAGCCCCCAGCTGTTCATTGGTTTCCAAAAGTCCTCTTGTAATAAAGCCTAACTGCATAACTCTGTTTAATTAAGGAGCAATTTAGCATAATTTATTTACACACATTGTTTGACTCACAATACTTTTGTTTCCTTATAGTGTCTCTGTAAATGAAAACCTTCAGCCAGTCATCAGCCACATTGGTAAGACCAGAGAACCCAGAAGCAGTTATGCTTTGTGGACCTGAGTAGGAGATGTATTAAAATGTTTGTGTGAATAAATCTTTTAAAAATGAGAATTATCAGAGGTTCCTAGAAATGGAAAAAAAAAAATCTCAGAAACCATTCTGCTCAATCACTTTCTTTAATATTTAAGGCAAGCTCAGAAAGGATAGGAGTTATCCAGCAGCAGGTTGGGGGCTAGAAACAAGGACTCTTGCCATATCATTAGCTCAGACTCTAGCAGAAAACTCTCTGGGTCTGTGAAGACGTTTTGCAAGGATGTAATTATGGAAATGAAAATGAAATTGTCTAATTTTTCCTCACACTGTATTGTACTTTTATTTCTAAATCTAGTTTCTTTCTATTCTTCAGTCTTAAAATTATATCCTCTCTTTCTAATGATGCATTTGTTCTCAGAAACAACAAATGACTGAATTCTATAGCAAACAGTACAAATATGTATTTCCGAGGCAGAAAATGTATCACACTTGTTACATTGAGATTTGATAAGAACATTACAAGAAGAAAAAGAAATTTAACTACAGGTCTCACAGTTTACATCCTCATTAAATCAAATACGGTATTTCATAGAATGTAAGACTCCTCAATCATAAAATGCACCCACATTTTAAGTACCACTCCAATAGGAAAATAAAACAACCATCCTTGTCATCCCTATCAATTATAACTAGGCCTTATAGCAGGTGACATTGACTACTAGACACATCCTGATTTCATAGATGTTAAAATGTGAAAACAGTGTGTTTTAAAATTGATGTAATGCCATAAATAATGCATGTAAAAAATGACATAAATAAGGAGTTTAATGATTAGAGGGAAAATTATTAGTCTAATTGCTACTTACTTGGCTGGTTTTAATTATTTCACTTCCTTCGCTGCCACTTAAATTAAGATTGACCATTGGCTACAAACCAGTTTAAATTTAGGAATTTTTACTTTAAAAATCTAGGTATATCGTTCAAATATCCTCCTTTGCCAAGCTTCTTTATTTTTTTTAAATATAAAAGTTCCATGATGCCAAAAATCTCTGAAGATGTTTGCCAATAAATTGAATTTAAGTACCTTTGTTCCTGACAGTTTATTCTCATGAAAAGGCAGGAAGTTAAGAAATATAGCCAGCATTTCATATCCCTCTGATAATTCATCTTGCCCAGGTTATAGTAGGAGGCCTGGCACCAGTTCTGGGGTTGTCAGTAACTATATTAAAAGCTTCACTTCCCAGAAATTAAGACAAATCATGGCCCTTCCTCCTTTGAATCAAGTCAATGAAGTAAAAGCGTGAGGTGAAGAGTTGGAGGAAAGAAGGGTAACAAGATGACTCTGAGATCAGACATGCACAGTTTCTATTTGCCAGGTCCTTTGTCTTTAGCGAAGTTTTTAATAATAATGGAATAGCCTCTTACAAGTTTAATTGAGCCTTCACTTTTACAAGGCCCTTCCTCATCTATCATATTTTAAACTCAGTAACCTGTGTGGTAGCAAGGCTGGTGTTCATGTGTGTTTGCAGGTGGAGAATCTGGGTGGTCAAGTGCCACGATTTTTAGTTACAGCTGGTTTGAGGTGGGTGGAGGGACCTGTGGCTGGGGATTCTCTCAGCCCCTCTGTGTGCTGGTTTTGCTGCAATGAGCTCAAGGCACCCTGAGTTTAGGGAAGCCAAGGACCGCACCAGGAAGTGGAAACTATAACAGTAGTAGCAGAAACTGGAGACCTGAAGGTCATGAGGGGTGTGTCAGAGAGAAAACTGTGGTGAGACAAAAAGGAACTGAAGAAGAGAAAGAAAAGTAGTTTCTGCTGGAGGGAAAATCCTGTAAAAACCCCCACAATCTCAGTATGACGGAGTGGTGCATTCGTTCCTAGGTAAGCCATAACCATTACCACAAACTTGGTGGCTTAAAACAGAAATTGGTTTTCTCACAGTTGTGAAGGCTGAAAGTCTGAAATCAAAGTGTCAGCAAGGTTATTCTCTCTCTGAAGGTTCTAAGGGAAGAATCCTTCCTGGCCTCTTTCTTGTGGTTCCCATCAAACCCTGGCATTCCTTGACTAGTAGCTACATCATTGCATGCTCTGCCTCTGTTTTCACATGGCTGTCTTTTCTCTGTGAGTCTTCTCTATTCTCTTAAGGATTCCAGTCATTGGCTTTAGGATTTAAGGCTCACCCTTATCCAGTATGACCTCACCTTTACTAATTGTATCTGCAGAGAACCTATTTCCAGATAAAGGATACATTCTGATATGAAATTTCAGATACTGAAATGAAATTTGAGGGGGATACTATTCAACTGACTACAAGTAGAAATCACTCTGAGGCTGGTTTCCCTCAGTGATCATTCTTAGGCTTTATACATTAAAGTAGTAACAAGATCCAAGTGACTGCTCATCTTCCAGGTGACCCAGTACCTCCCATGGAGGTACCTCTAGTAGACCTCAAATAAAATGAAGAGGTGGAATAAGGCTTCAGTGGCCCTATTGCTGATTTCCTTCTATGTTTTGAGATGGCCAAGGTCAGGTCTTGGCTTCTAATGGTGATTTTTTTGGCTTTCATACTGCTCTGCAGCTACCTAAAGTCTATTTTTTTTTAAGTCTAATTTTTATTAAACTGGAATCTGCTTGGCGTATCTTGTTCACCACCATTATGCTAGGTAGAGCTCCCAGAAGGGAATGAAATTAGTACATGTGGAGGGCACACAGCCTAGGTACTTTTTATGTATATTATCTCATTTACCAGAACCATCTTCTGAGGTGGATATTATCATTATTAACTTTTGCAAAGAGGAAAATGAGACTCAGAAAGGTTAAGTAACTTGCCCAAAGTAACCCACTTAGTAGATAAGTGAGTTGAGATTTGAACATGGGTCTCTCTGACTCTACAGCCACGTTTCCTCTCTAGAGGACTATAGTATAATTTACTATCCGTGTTATGCATGGACACTCCTGGAAGTATCCTGGGAGGAAAGCTCTGCATCAGTGTCCCTGCTAGAAAAGTCAAAGCATGAACAATGTGGGTCAGTTCACTGGCATCTACTTCTCCCTCCAGGTCTTCTGACTCTTGTGCACCAGCGTTTACGGCCACAACTCAGTTCTCTTGAATTTAAATGTTTTGAAGTAGGACAACGCTAATTTTTTTAATGTCAGTCAAGTATCATTAGAAATGCAAAATGGCCACATCTGGATCTTAAAATAAAAAAGATGCATCAAATTAGTTTTCTAGAAAGTCATAAGAAGCCCATTCTACCTTAACTCCAGAAATTTTAAATTATAAGAAACTAAACTCTTGGAAAATTGACATGAGTGAGATACTAGCGCTTAAGAGTTGGAAAATTCCATGGTTATTGTTTTTTTTCCTGAGGTTCACTAGGCTTCTGATCCCTATACATTTCAGTCTCAAAATTATAATTAGTAATAATTAGTAATTATCATATATTGAGTGCCTGTTGCATATTTTAAAAATATTATGAAGTATTTCTCAAACAAGGTGATTGAATAACCGCATTAAATATTGAAGAAACAGAGACTCAGTAAAGTTAAGAGATTTACCTAAAACCACATAAAGCCAAAGAGGTGGACACATGATTTGAATTCTGTTTGATTTCAAAGTTCATGCTCTTTTTACCAGAAACCAATATACTGCATACTGGTGTAAATCCATGGCCATTAATTTTATCCCTAGCTTTTCCTTATTTCTGTGAGCCAAGCTTGGATGGCAAAAAGGGACACTTCCATTTAAGGGTTTTTTTGTATTGATAAAACCTTATTTCATTTACACTTGAGGTACATAAAGAAGATTTAAATATTATTAATTAAAAATAATTGTAGAGAGGGCAGACAGCAGAAGCAAGAAGAACTACAATCCTGAAGCCTGTGGAACAAAAACCACATTCACAGAAAGATAGACAAGATGAAAAGGCAGAGGGCTATGTACCAGATGAAGGAACAAGATAAAACCCAGAAAAACAACTAAATGAAATGGAGATAGGCAATCTTCCAGAAAGAGAATTCAGAACAACGATAGTGAAGATGATCCAGGACCTCGGAAAAAGAATGGAGGCAAAGATCGAGAAGATGCAAGAAATGTTTAACAAAGATCTAGAAGAATTAAAGAACAAACAAACGAGGATGAACAATACAATAACTGAAATGAAAAATACACTAGAAGGAATCAATACCAGAATAACTGAGGCAGAAGAACGGATAGGTGACCTGTAAGACAGAATGGTGGAATTCACTGCTGCAGAACAGAATAAAGAAAAAAGAATGAAAAGAAATGAAGACAGCCTAAGAGACCTCTGGGACAACATTGAACACAACAACATTCACGTTATAGGGGTCCCAGAACGAGAAGAGAGAGAGAAAGGACCCGAGAAAATATTTGAAGAAATTATAGTCGAAAACTTCCCTAACGTGGAAAAGGAAATAGCCACCCAAGTCCCGGAAGCGCACAGAGTCCCATACAGGATAAACCCAAGGAAAAACACGCCAAGACACATAGTAATCAAATTGGCAAAAATTAAAGACAAAGAAAAATTATTGAAAGCAGCAGGGGAAAAACGACAAATAACATACAAGGGAACTCCCATAAGGTTAACAGCTGATTTCTCAGCAGAAACTCTACAAGCCAGAAGGGAGTGGCATGATATACTTAAAGGGATGAAAGGGAAGAACCTACAACCAAGATTACTCTACCCAGCAAGGATCTCATTCAGATTCGATGGAGAAATCAAAAGCTTTACAGACAAGCAAAAGCTAAGAGAATTCAGCACCACCAAACCAGCTCTACAACAAATGCTAAAGGAACTTCTCTAAGTGGGAAACACAAGAGAAGAAAAGGACCTACAAAAACAAACCCACAACAATTAAGAAAATGGTCATAGGAACATACATATCGATAATTACCTTAAATGTGAATGGATTAAATGCTCCAACCAAAAGACACAGGCTTGCTGAATGGATACAAAAACAAGACCCATATATATGCTGTCTACAAGAAACCCACTTCAGACCTAGGGACACATACAGACTGAAAGTGAGGGGATGGAAAAAGATATTCCATGCAAATGGAAATCAAAAGAAAGCTGGAGTAGCAATTCTCATATCAGATAAATAGACTTTAAAATAAAGAATGGTACAAGAGACAAGGAAGGACACTACATAATGATTAAGGGATCAATCCAAGAGGAAGATATAACAATTATAAATATATATGCACCCAACATAGGAGCACCTCAATACATAACGCAACTGCTAACAGCTCTAAAAGAGGAAATCGACAGTAACACAGTAATAGTGGGGGGCTTTAATACCTCACTTACACCAATGTACAGATCATCCAAACAGAAAATTAATAAGGAAACACAAGCATTAAATGACACAATGGACCAGATAGATTTAATTGATATTTATAGGACATTCCACCCAAAAACAGCAGATTATACTTCTTCTCAAGTGCTCATGGAACATTCTCCAGGATAGATCACATCTTGGGTCACAAATCAAGCCTCAGTAAATTTAAGAAAATTGAAATCATATCAAGCATCTTTTCTGACCAAAACGCTATGAGATTAGAAATGAATTACAGGGAAAAAAAACGGGAAGAACACAAATACATGGAGGCTAAACAATACTTTACTAAATAACCAAGAGATCACTGAAGAAATCAGAGGAAATCAAAAAATACCTAGAGACAAATGACAATGTAAACATGACAATCCAAAACCTATGAGATGCAGCAAAAGCAGTTCTTAGAGGGAAATTTATAGCTATACAAGCCTACCTCAAGAAATAAGAAAAATCTCAAATAAACAATCTAACGTTACACCTAAAGGAACTAGAGAAAGAAGAACAAACAAAACCCAGAGTTAGCAGAAGGAAAGAAATCATCAAGATCAGAGCAGAAATAAATGAAATAGAAACAAAGAAAACAATAGCAAAGATCAATAAAACTAAAAGCTGGTTCTTTGAGAACATAAACAAAATGGATAAAACATTAGCCAGACTGATCAAGAAAGAGAGGGAGAGGACTCAAATCAATAAAATTAGAAATGAGAAAGGAGAAGTTACAACAGACACCACAGAAGTAGAAGTACAAAGCATCCTAAGAGACTATGACAAGCAACACTATGCCAATAAAATAGACAACCTGGAAGAAATGGACAAATTCTTAGAAAGGTATAAGCTTCCAAGACTGAACCAGGAAGAAATAGAAAATATGAACAGACCAATCACAAGTAATGAAATTGAAACTGTGATTAAAAATCTTCCAACAAACAAAAGTCCAGGACCACATGGCTTCACAGGTGAATTCTATCAAACATTTAGAGAAGAGCTAACACCCATTCTTCTCAAACTATTCCAAAAAATTGCAGAGGAAGGAATACTCCCAAACTCATTCTATGAGGCCACCATCACCCTGATGCCAAAATCAGACAAAGATACTACAAAAAAAGAAAATCACAGACCAATATTACTGATGAATATACGTGCAAAAATCCTCAACAAAATACTAGCAAACAGAATCCCACAACACACTAAAAGGATCATACACCATGATCAAGTGGGATTTATCCCAGGGATGCAAGGATTCTTCAATATATGCAAAACAATCAATGTGATACATCATATTAAACTGAAGAATAAAAACCATATGATCATCTCAATAGATGCAGAAAAAGCTTTTGACAAAATTCAACACCCATTTATGATAAAAACTCTCCAGAAAGTGGGCATAGAGGGAACCTACCTCAACATAATATAGGCCATATCTGACAAATCCACAGCAAACATCATTTTCAATGGTGAAAAACTGAAACCATTTCCTCTAAGATCAGGAAGAAGACAAGGATGCCCACTCTCAGCACTATTATTCAACATAGTTTAAAAAGTCCTAGCTGCAGCAATCAGAGAAGAAAAAGAAATAAAAGGAATACAAATTGGAAAAGAAGTAAAACTGTCACTGTTTACAGATGACATGATACTATACATAGAGAATCCTAAAGATGCCACCAGAAAACTACTAGAGCTAATCAATGAATTTGGTAAAGTTGCAGGATACAAAATTAATGCACAGAAATCTCTTGCATTCCTATACACTAATGATGAAAAACCTGAAAGAGAAATTAAGGAAACATTCTCATTTACCATTGCAACAAAAAGAATAAAATACCTAGGAATAAACCTACCTAGGGAGACAAAAGACCTGTATGCAGAAAATTGTAAGACACTGATGAAAGAAATTAAAGAGGATACAAGCAGATAGAGAGATATACCATGTTCTTGGATTGGAAGAATCAATATTGTGAAAATGACTGTTCTACCCAAAGCAATCAACAAATTCAATGCAATCCCTATCAAATTACCAAAGGCATTTTTTACAGAACTAGAACAAAAATTCTTAAAATGTATGGAGACACAAAAGACCCCAAATAGCCCAGCAGTCTTGAGGGAAAAAAACGGAGCTGGAGGAATCAGACTCCCTGACTTCAGACTATACTACAAAGCTACAGTAATCAATACAATATGGTACTGGCACAAAACCAGAAATATAGATCAATGGAACAGTATAGAAAGCCCAGAGATAAACCCACGCAACTATGGTCAACTAATTTATGACAAAGGAGGCAAGGATATACAATGGAGAAAAGACAGTCTCTTCAATAAGTGGTGCTGGGAAAATTGGACAGCTACATGTAAAAGAATGAAATTAGAACGCTCCTGAACACCATACAGAAAAATAAACTCAAAACGGATTAGAGACCTAAATGTAAGACGAGGCACTGTAAAACTCTTAGAGGAAAACATAGGAAGAACACTCTCTGACATAAATCACAGCAAGATATTTTTTGATCCATCTCCTAGAGTAATGGAAATAAAAACAAAAATAAACAAATGGGACCTAATGAAACTTTAAAGCTTTTGCACAGCAAAGGAAACCATAAACAAGACGAAAAGACAACCCTCAGAATGGGAGAAAGTGTTTGCGAATAAATCAATGGACAAAGAATTAATCTCCAAAATATATAAACAGCTCATGCAGCTCAATATTAAAACAACAAACAACCCAATCCAAAAATGGGCAGAAGACCTAAATAGATATTTCTCCAAAGAAGACATACAGATGGCCAAGAGGCACAGGAAAAGATGCTCAACATCACTAATTGTTAGAGAAATGCAAATGAAAACTACAATGAGCTATCACCTCACACCGATTAGGATGGGCATCATCAGAAAATCTACAAACAACAAATGCTGGAGAGGGTGTGGAGAAAAGGGAACCCTCTTGCACTGCTGGTGGGAATGTAAATTGATACAGCCACTATGGAGAACAGTATGGAGGTTCCTTAAAAAACTAAAAATAGAATTACCATATGACCCAGCAATCCCACTACTGGGCATATACCCAGAGAAAACCATAATTCAAAAAGACACATGCACCCCAATGTTCATTGCAGCACTATTTACGATAGCCAGGTCATGGAAGCAACCTAAATACCCATCGACAGACGAATGGATAAAGATGTGGTACATATATACAATGGAATATTACTCAGCTATAAAAAGGAATGAAATTGGGTCATTTGTAGAGACGTGGATGCATCTAGAGTCTGTCATACAGAGTGAAGTAAGTCAGAAAGAGAAAAACAAATATTGTATATTAATGCATATATGTGGAACCTAGAAAATGGTACAGATGAACCGGTTTGCAGAGCAGAAATTGAGACACAGAAGTAGAGAAAAAATGTATGGACACCAAGGGGGAAAAGCGGTGGGGGTGGAGGTGGTGATGTGATGAATTGTGCGATTGGGATTGACATGTATACACTGATGTGTATAAAACGGATGACTAATAAGAACCTGCTGTATAAAAAAATAAATTAAATTTAAACAAAATTTAAAAAGAAAAAAAAAATTAAATAGTTTGCTTTTAGTATAGAAAAAAAAATAATTGTAGAGGAAGACATATAAAGCTATTCTGAAATTAACCTATAAATAACTCCTATAACTCAAATTTGCCTCAGGTTTCACAAGTTTGTGGGTAAAAATTAAATTATAATGAAATTAGTACCCCAAATTTGATAGATTATTGCCTCCATCCTGGTGACACAGGGTCTATTGCAAAGCATCGCCCATAAGTATTTCTGGGATTCATCAGAAGATGCCTCAGACGTTTTCATGAATGAGTTGATTTCCACTGTCACTGCTTCTACTCCAACAGATTCCCCTGGGTGTCAACATATGGACAATTCATATTTCATCACTCCCTGAGCATCAGTTTTTCTTTTTTGGGTTTTCTTTTTTTTTTTTAACATCTTTATTGGAGTATAATTGCTTTACAATGGTGTGTTAGTTTCTGCTTTATAACAAAGTGAATCAGTTATGCATATACATATATCCGCATATCTCTTCCCTCTTGCATCTCCCTGCCTCCCACCCTCCCTAATCCCACCCCTCTAGATGGTCACAAAGCACGGAGTTAATCTCCCTGTGCTATGTGGCTGCTTCCCACTAGCTAGCTATTTTATGTTTGGTGGTGTATATATGTCCATGTCACTGTCTCACTTTCTCCCAGCTTACCCTTCCCCCTCCCCGTATCCTCAAGTCCATTCTCTAGTAGGTTTGCATCTTTATTCCCATCTTGCTCCTAGGTTCTTCATGACCTTTTTTTTTTTTTTTTTTAGATTCCATATATATGTGTTAACATATGATATTTGTTTTTCTCTTTCTGACTTACTTCACTCTGAATGACACTCTCTAGGTCCATCCACCTCACTACAAATAACTCAGTTTCGTTCCTTTTTATGGCTGAGTAATATTCCATTGTATATATGTGCCACATCTTCTTTATCCATTCATCTGTCGATGGACACTTAGGTTGCTTCCATGTCCTGGCTATTGTAAATAGAGCTGCAATGAACATTTTGGTACATGACTCTTTTTGAATTATGGTTTTCTCAGGGTATATGCCCAGCAGTGGGATTGCTGGGTTGTACGGTAGTTCTATTTTTAGTTTTTTATGGACCCTCCATACTGTTCTCCATAGTGGCTGTATCAATTTACATTCCCGCCAGCAGTGCAAGAGGGTTCCCTTTTCTCCACGCCGTTTGATGATGGCCATTCTGACTGGTGTGAGATGATACCTCATTGTAGTTTTGATTTGCATTTCTCTAATGATTAATGATGTTGAGCATTCTTTCATGTGTTTGTTGGCAATGTGTATATCTTCTCTAGAGAAATGTCTATATAGGTCTTCTGCCCATTTTTGGATTGGGTTGTTTGTTTTTTTCATATTGAGCTGCATGAGCTGCTTGTAAATTTTGGAGATTAATCCTTTGTCAGTTGCTTCATTTGCAAATATTTTCTCCCACTCTGAGGGTTGTCTTTTCGTCTTGTTTCTGGTTGCCTTTGCTGTGCAAAAGCTTTTAAGTTTCATTAGGTCCCATTTGATTATTTTTGTTTTTATTTCCATTTCTCTAGGAGGTGGGTCAAAAAGGATCTTGGGGTGATTTATGTCTTTGAGTGTTCTGCCTATGTTTTCCTCTAAGAGATTTACAGTGCCCCGTCTTACATTTAGGTCTTTAATCCATTTTGAGTTTATTTTTCTGTATGGTGTTAGGGAGTGTTCTAATTTCATTCTTTTACATGTAGCTGTCCAGTTTTCCCAGCACCACTTATTGAAGAGGCTGTCTTTTCTCCACTGTATATTCTTGCCTCCTTTATCAAAGATAAGGTGACCATATGTGCTTGGGTTTCTCTCTGGGCTTTCTATCCTGTTCCATTGATCTATATTTCTGTTTTTGTGCCAGTACCATACTGTCTTGATAACTGTAGCTTTGTAGTATAGCCTGAAGTCAGGGAGCCTGATTCCTCCAGCTACATTTTTCTTTCTCAAGATTGCTTTGGGTATTCAGGGTCTTTTGTGTTTCCATACCAATTGTGAGATTTTTTGTTCTAGTTCTGTGAAAAATGCCAGTGGTAATTTGATAGGGATTGCATTGAATCTGTACATTGCTTTGGGTAGTATAGTCATTTTCACAATGTTGATTCTTCCAATTCAAGAACATGGTATATCTCTCCATCTATTTATATCACCTTTAATTTCTTTCATCAATGTCTTACAATTTTCTGCATACAGGTCTTTTGTCTCCTTAAGTAGGTTTATTCCTAGATATTTTATTCTTTTTGTTACAATGGTTAATGGGAATGTTTTCTTAATTTCACTTTCAGATTTTTCATCATTAGTATATAGGAATGCAAGAGATTTCTGTGCATTAATTTTGTATCCTGCTACTTTACCAAATTCATTGATTAGCTCTAGTAGTTTTCTGGTAGCATCTTTAGGATTCTCTACATATAGTATCATGTCATCTGCAAACAGTGACAGCTTTACTTCTTCTTTTCCAATTTGTATTCCTTTTATTTCTTTTTCTTCTCTGATTGGTGTGGCCAAAACTTCCAAAACTATGTTGAATAATAGTAGTGAGAGTGGGCAACCTTGTCTTGTTCCTGATCTTAGTGGAAATGGCTTCAGTTTTTCACCATTGAGGATGATGTTTGCTGTGGGTTTGTCATATATGGCCTTTACTATGTTGAGGAAAGTTCCCTCTATGCCTACTTTCTGGAAGGTTTTTATCATAAATGGGTGTTGAATTTTGTCGAAAGCTTTCTGTGCATCTATTGAGATGATAATATGGTTTTTCTCCTTCAATTTGTTAATATGATGTATCACGTTGATTGATTTGCGTATATTGAAGAATCCGTGCATTCCTGGGCTAAACCCCACTTGATCATGGTGTATGATCCTTTTAGTGTGCTGTTGGATTCTGTTTGCTAGTATTTTGTTGAGGATTTTTGCATCTATGTTCGTCCGTGATATTGGCCTGTAGTTTTCTTTCTTCATGACATCTTTGTCTGGTTTTGGTGATGGAGTGATGGTGGCCTCGTAGAATGAGTTTGGGAGTGTTCCTCCCTCTGCTATATTTTGGCAGAGTTTGATAAGGCTAGGCATTAGCTCTTCTCTAAATGTTTGATAGAATTCGCCTGTGAATCCACCTGGTCCTGGAAGATTTTTAATCACAGTTTCAGTTTCAGTGCTTTAGATTGGTCTGTTCTTATTTTCTATTTCTTCCTGGTTCAGTCTCAGAAGGTTGTGCATTTCTAAGAATTTGTCCATTTCTTCCAGGTTGTCCATCTTATTGGCATATCGTTGCTTGTCGTAATCTCTCATGATCCTTTGTATTTCTGCAGTTGTTCTGTCAGTTGTTACTTCTCCTTTTTCATTTCTAATTCTATTGATTTGAGTCTTCTCCCTTTTTTTCTTGATAAGTCTGGATAATGGTTTATCAATTTTGTTTATCTTCTCAAAGAACCAGCTTTTAGTTTTATTGACCTTTGCTATCGTTTCCTTCATTTCTTTTTCATTTATTTCTGATCTGATCTTTATGATTTCTTTCCTTCTGCTAACTTTGGGGTTTTTTTGTTCTTCTTTCTCTAATTGCTTTAGGTGTAAGGTTAGCTTGTTTATTTGAGATGTTTCTTGTTTCTTAAGGTAGGATTGTATAGCTATAAACTTCCCTCTTAGAACTGCTTTTGCTGCATCCCATAGGTTTTTGGGTCATCATGTTTTCATTGTCATTTGTTTCTAGGTATTTTTTAACTTCCTCTTTGATTTCTTCAGTGATCTCTTGGTTATTAAGTAATGTGTTGTTTAGCTTCCATGTGTTTGTATTTCTTACAGATTTTTTTCTGTAATTGATATCTAGTCTCATAGTGTTGTTGTTGGAAAAGATGCTTGATACAATTTCAGTTTTCTTAAATTTACCAAGCCTTGATTTGTGACCCAAGATATGATCTATCCTGAAGAATGTTCCATGAGCACTTGAGAAGAATGTGTATTCTGTTGTTTATGGGTGGAATGTCCTATAAATATCAATTAAGTCCATCTTGTTTAATGTATCATTTAAAACTTGTGTTTCCTTATTTATTTTCATTTTGGATGATCTGTCCATTGGTGAAAGTGGGGTGTTAAAAGTCCCCTACCATGATTGTGTTACTGTCGATTTCCCCTTTTATAGCTGTTAGTATTTGCCTTATGTATTGAGGTGCTCCTATGTTGGGTGCATAAATATTTACAATTGTTATATCTTCTTCTTGGATTGATCCCTTGTTCATTATGTAGTGTCCTTCTTTGTCTCTTGTAATAGCCTTTATTTTAAAGTCTATTTTGTCTGATATGAGAATTGCTACTCCTGCTTTCTTTTGATTTCCTTTTGCATGGAATATCTTTTTCCATCCCCTCACTTTCAGTCTGTATGTGTCCCTAGGTCTGAAGTGGGTCTCTTGTAGACAGCATATATACAGGTGTTGTTTTTGTATCCATTCAGCCAATCTATGTCTTTTGTTTGGAGCCCTTAATCCATTTACATTTAAGGTAATTATCGATATGTATGCTCCTATTACCATTTTCTTAATTGTTTTGGGTTTATTATTGTAGGTCTTTTCCTTCTCTTGTGTTTCCTGCCTAGAGAAGTTCCTTTAGCATTTGTTGTAAAGCTGGTTTGGTGGTGCTGAATTCTCTTAGCTTTTGCTTGTCTGTAAAGGTTTTAATTTCTCCGTCAAATCTGAATGAGATCCTTGTAGGTTTTTTTCCTTCATCACTTTAAATATGTCCTGCCACTCCCTTCTGGCTTGCAGAGTTTCTGCTGAAAGATCAGCTGTTAACCTTATGGGGATTCCCTTATGTGTTATTTTTTGTTTTTCCCTTGCTGCTTTTAATATTTGTTCTTTGTATTTAATTTTTGATAGTTTGATTAATATGTGTCTTGGCTTGTTTCTCCTTGGATTTATCCTGTATGGGACTCTCTGTGCTTCCTGGACTTGATTAACTATTTCCTTTCCCATATTAGGGAAGTTTTCAACTATAATCTCTTCAGATGTTTTCTCAGTCCCTTTCTTTTTCTCTTCTTCTTCTGGGACCCCTATAATTCGAATGTTGGTGCGTTTAATGTTGTCCCAGAGGTCTCTGAGACTGTCTTCAATTTTTTTCAATCTTTTTTCTTTATTCTGCTCTGCAGTAGTTATTTCCACTATTTTATCTTCCAGGTCACTTATCCATTCTTCTGCCTCAGTTATTCTGCTATTGATCCCTTCTAGAGAATTTTTGATTTCATTTATTGTGTTGTTCATCACTGTTTGTTTGCTCTTTAGTTCTTCGAGTCCCTTGTTAAACGTTTCTTTTATTTTCTCCATTCTATTTCCAAGGTTTTGGATCATCTTTACTATCATTATTCTGAATTCTTTTTCAGGTAGAGTGCCTATTTCCTCTTCATTTGTTAGGTCTGGTGGGTTTTGCCTTGCTCCTTCATCTGCTGTGTGTTTCTCTGTCTTCTCATTTTGCTTAACTTACTGTGTTTGGGGTCTCCTTTTCGCAGGCTGCAGGTTCGTAGTTTCCGTTGTTTTTGGTGTCTGTCCCCACTTGCTAAGGTTGGTTCAGTGGGTTGTTTAGGCTTCCTGGTGGAGGGGACTAGTGCCTGTGTTCTGGTGGATGAGGCTGGATCTCGTCTTTCTGGTGGGCAGGTCCACGTCCGGTGGTGTGTTTTGGGGTGTCTGTGGCCTTATTATGATTTTAGGCAGCCTCTGGCCTAATGGGTGGGGTTGTGTTCCTGTCTTGCTAGTTGTTTGGCATAGGGTGTCCAGCACTGTAGCTTGCTGGTCGTTGAGTGGAGCTGGGTCTTGGCGTTGAGATGGAGATCTCTGGGAGATTTTCACCATTTGATATTACATGGAGCTGGGAGGTCTCTTGTGGACCAGTGTCCTGAACTGGGCTCTCCCACCTCAGTGGCACAGCCCTGACACCTGGCTGGAGCACCAAGAGCCTGACCTTCACACGGCTCACAATGAAAGGGAGAAAAAAAAGCGCGAAAGAAGAAGATAAAATAAAATAAAATAAAATAAAGTTATTAAAAAATTATTATTAAGAAAAAATATTTTTTAAGTAATAAAAAAATTTTTAAAAATGGACAGACAGAACCCTAGGACAAATGGTAAAAGCAAAGCTCTACAGACAAAATCACACACAGATGCATACACATACACACTCACAAAAAGAGAAAAAGGAAAAAAATATGTATATCGTTGCCCCCAAAGTCCACCTCCTCAATTTGGGATGATTCCGTTTTCTATTCAGGTATTCCACAGACGCAGGGTACATCAAGTTGATTGTGGAGATTTAATCCGCTGCTCCTGAGGCTGCTGGGAGAAATTTCCCTTTCTCTTCTTTGTTCACACAGCTCCCGGGGTTCAGCTTTGGATTTGGACCCGCCTCTGCGTGTAGGTCGCCTGAGGGAGTCTGTTCCCCGCCCAGACAGAACGGGGTTAAAGGAGCAGCTGCTTCGGGGGCTCTGGCTCACTCAGGCCGGGGGAGGGAGGGGCATGGATGCTGGGCGAGCCTGTGGCGGCAGAGGCTGGCGTGACATTGCACCAGCCCGAGGCGCGCCGTGTATTGTCCCGGGGAAGTTGTCCCTGGATCACGGGACCTTGGCAGTGGTGGGCTGCACCGGCTCCCGGGAGGGGCGGTGTGGACAGTGACCTGTGCTCGCACACAGGCTTCTTGGTGGTGGCAGCAGCAGCCTTAGCGTCTCCTGCCCGTCTCTGGGGTCCGCGCTGATAGCTGCGGCTGGCGCCCGTCTCTGGAGCTCTTTTAAGTGGCGCTCTGAATCCCCTCTCCTCGCGCACCTTTTGGGAGGCCTGAGGTCTTCTGCCAGCATTCAGTAGGTGTTCTGTAGGAGTTGTTCCACATGTAGATGTATTTCTGATGTATTTGTGGGGAGGAAGGTGATCTCCGCGTCTTACTCTTCCGCCATCTTGAAGCTCCTCCCTGAGCATTAGTTTTTCTTGTGCTCCTCTGGGTACTGCCTTTGAGTCCTTATAGTGCTCTAGTTCTTGCAGAATTTGTAGAAACACTCTTTTCTATTATACTGCATGTAGGGATCTAGGCAGCATGACTAGTGTTCTGTGTCACACAAAACTCATGATGGAAATAAACTTTCAGCTTCTTCCTGCAGCCCATATCTCTCCTTGAGCCTTAGACTTAGTCTGGAGACTAGAGAACAAACATGCTATCGACTTCATTTCCTTGTCCATAAGCACATAACACTTCTGACAAATTCCCTTTTATTCCATTCTTCAGTTATTTAACAAATATGTATAGAATGCCTCCTCCAAACTAGACACTCCATTAAGATTGGAAATAGCAAAGAAGAAAGATGCAGTGGAGATAGACACAATAAACAAATAAATATGTAATATGCCAGGAGTATAGATGGCCAGGGAAGGTATTTTAGATAAGGTTACCTTTCAGCAGCTACCTGAAAGAAGTGAAGTTATCTGACATTTGCTTATCTGTAGGATGAGCTGCTCCATGCAAATGACACAGCATGTGCAAAGGCCCTGGGGTGGGAATGTACCCTCTGTATTCCAAGAACAGCAAGGAGGCCTGAATGGTTGCAGCTAAATGAGCAAGGGATACAGTAAAGAGCTATGAGTTCAAGAATTATTCAGAGGCCAAATAATTTAGGGCTATATGTATCCCTGTAAGTACTTTGACTTTTATTCTGAGGGAAAAGTGAACTTTTAACATGTTTTATACAAAGGAGTGGCATAGTCTTGGTTCTTTTTAACAGGACAGCTCTGGCTGCTACTTGGAAAATAAACTCTGCTGGGGAAAATTTTGAAGCAGGGAGCCCAGTTAGGAGGCTAAGGAAATAATTCAGAGGAGCGAAGATGGGGGCATAGACCAGGGCAGTAGCAGTTGTTGCAGAGAGAAGTGCTAGATTCTGAATATATCTGGAATATAGGCAGGACAGGATATGCTCATGGATGTAGGGTATGAAAGAGAGAGAGAGAGAAGTCAAGCATGAATGTAGTGGATTTTGCACAAGCATCTGGGAAGATGCATGGTTATTTATTGGGATGGGAAGAACATGAAGGGTCAGGCTGGCGGTAAGAGATGCAATTTTAGGCATGCTATGGCTCAAATACCTAATAGATACCCAAGCAGATACTAGTAAATAGGTATACATTAGTACGAATTGGAAATACAAATCTAGAGTTCAGTGGAAAGTCTGGGAATAGATAAATGTTTGGGTCGAGTTGGCATATAGATGATGATAAGCCAGAAGTCCAAATAAGATCACCAAGCAAGTGCACAGAGACAGAGAAGAAGTCAGGAAGATATGGAAAAACCAGCAAGGGAGGAGGAGAAGGAGTAGGTCATGAAGTAAAAAGAAGACCAAGAGAAAAGTGTCTGGAAGATGAGTGAAGTTAGGGTATCAAGGAGGGAGTGATCAACACTGTCAACTGTTGTTAATGTGTCATACATGATGAGGAATGAGAATTGACCATTAGGTTTGGCAATTAGGTCATTGGTGACCTTGAAAAGAGCTATTTCAGAGGAACAGTGGAGGAGAAAGCCTGATAGTACTGCTTTCAAGTGAAAATGGGAATAGAAGAAGTAGAAACAGAAAAGTATTTGGAGGAGTTATGAGGTAAAAGGGAGCAGTGAATTAAAATGACAGCTGGAGGAGAGGTGGAGACAAAAGATATTCTCTTCCGGGAATGCGAGTTATTGAGGCAAGGTGTATTGGCTGATGGGAATGATGGGAATGATCCAGTGGCCAAGCAGTACTGAGGTGGTCGTGACACCTTCCCCTGGCTTCCCAGAGCCATTGGCAGAGCCTGGGTCTCCGCTCTGGGACCTTGCCTCCTGGGGCTTTGAGGTCTCTTCCACTGAAACATCGCTTACCCAGGATTATTTACCAATAGAAATCATTTGGGCTTCTCCCTTTTTGAAAAATAACTTCCCTTGCTCCTTCCTTCCATATGAACATCAATAACTGTAAAAAGTTGGACAACTGCCCATACGGCTTGAATCCCGAGTCTCACTAATGTACTTCACAAAGGTTTCTCACCTTCTGCCCTGTCTTCTGACAAACATTAGGGTATCTTAGCTGAGTGGTCTGACAGTCTCCTTTTGATGTATCTCCAGGACACCGTCTGCTCAGGGCACATGACAGGAAAGAGCCTCATGGGCCTCGTTCAATTTCTTTCTCTTTTCCCTTTCCAAGAACCACCACCACTGGGTGCAGATTAACTCCTCTTGGTCACCAACTTCACAAGCAAACAAGTTTGATTCTTGGTTTGAGCTCAATAAGGATCCACAGACCTTCCTATAATCACAAACACAATAGGACATTCAGAGCCTCTTTGGGGTCAGCGGTGGTACTAAAGGGATCATGGTCATGGATGTTAAATTTCCTCTTCTCAGGCTGCTGACTCATTCCTAATCCCAGGTTTCATATTAAAATTGTGTATAAGAAAGCCTGGAGAGAGGAGCTGGACTGTGGCAAACCCATTCCCACCACCAGAGAACAAATCCAACATCGGCTCTGCCTGACTGTGGAGCATACCATCCTGATACTGCAAGGGCAGACGCATACATGGAGTGCATGTGTCAACATGTGGGTTTATATCATGTGTGCTTGTGCAACAACACATCCACGCATAACTGCGAGTGAAAAGACTAGAACGATCTCCTACAGCAAAAAGACAGTTTCTATCAAAGTTCTGCTTGGTGCCATTGATTACTTGATGGGTGGTTAATTCATTTGTCCTTTTTAATATTTAGACATTTCTTCTCTGATTCTCAGAGAGGTCCCTGAAGAGTAAACTTACCCCTTTCGGGGACTTCCCTGGTAGCACAGTGGTTAACAATCTGCCTGCCAATGCAGGGGACATGGGTTCAAGTCCTGGTCCAGGAAGATCCCACATGCCACGGAGCAACTAAGCCAGTACGTCACAACTACTGAGCCTGCGCTCTAGAGCCCGCGAGCCACAACTACTTAGCCCACATGCCACAACTACTGAAGCCCGCGCACCTAGAGCCCATGCTCCACAACAAGAGAAGCCACCGCAATGAGAAGCCCAAGTACCGCAATCAAGAGTAGCCCCCGCTCGCCACAATTAGAGAAAGCCCGCGCACAGCAACGAAGACCCAACGCAGCCAAAAATCAATCAATCAATAAATTAATTTTTTTTAATTATTAAATAATAAGAACTTACAAGATCAAGTTCTAAATTTGTCTATATTATAAGAATGTTTATAATATGAACATAATGTTTATCAAATGAAAACATTCAAAGCAGAGAACTATGCAAGGTGGAGAATGCAAAGATGTAGAATATATGACTCCTGCTCTCAAAGTATGTCACTCTGACTTTCCAGGACCATTACAATGTGAATATAACCTGTTACAATTTTCTACAAGACTGTCTAGTCTTATCTCCTCTCATTATACCTAGTTCTTTCTCTTTCTTCATCCAGTTCCTCCTGTCTTAAAGTCTTTCCTTTTCCGTTTACCTCTTGCCCTTCTTTTGAGACTTTACCCAAGTCCCATATTCTCTGTAAGGCCCTTCCTGACACCTGCACTAAGAGACTCAGTCTCTCTTCTGAACATCAGTGACATCCATCATGGGTTCTACCCATATGACACTTGGTCTGTGCTGCCTCAAATTATTAGTATATGATCGGCCTCATTAACAAAATTGTAAAGGCCACTGAGGCAAGAATCATCTCTAACACATCTGATTTCCCTAAAGCTAGTCAACAAAAAGATCTTAGTAAAACTGGTCCATAATAAACATGATTTAGTCAGATTAGGCAATCTTCAAAAAAAGGTGAGACTTGAGCTAGTCAATCAAAGAGAGATATGGTTTTGAAAAAACAAAGAGACAAAGCAAGTTGATGTCATTTCCTGTAAGCAATAGGAGCTTGAATAAAGGCACAGAGTGAGAAGCAAACTGAATATGTTCAGGAAAGCATGTAGGGTGATAAGACTAGAGAAAAGGTTTCATGCTAAGGAGCAAAGGGAGACATGTTTCTGTTAAATAGGGTGTGGTCAGGTTATAAATGCCTTAAAATCCAGAAAGAGGGAATCACGCTTGACGTCTTAGGACAGGGATGGCAAAGAAGTGTCATCTCAAGTTCCAGCCAAAGGATGGGTAGTTACAGCTGGGGTCTGTGTTGAGTAGAACTGTGAAGCCATATCTTTGTTCACCTGAATAGAGGGTCATGAATAATAAGTAATAACTCCACAGGTGCAGCATTGGGGAATTGAAGCAGGTGTGTTTCACATTTGCCATCTCTATTGTAATGAGTTATGAATGGTTTCTAAGAAGAGAGATGACAGATTCCAGTGTTTATCCTGGCAATGGGAAGAAGGTACACCCTTTGGGAAGAAGCTATTATGACCTCAGGCTTGGGGTGATGAGGGCTTGGGCTGGGTGTCAGCAGAGGAATAGAGAAGAAGAGTCCACAGCATCTGGAAAATAAACAGCTATCTGGGTTAACAAGAGCAAAGCATCACAACTGGCTTTAAAGTTCTGAGCATGAGGGTCAGGGAGAATGTCAGAGTCTCTTTTTTTTGTAAGAATATAGTTTAATAAATTGCCAACTGAGACAAATAAACCCTGCTGACTGCCTCTACTAAGTGTCTTGGTCATGCAGGAGTTAAATATACAGAAAGCTGCAGAATGCTATTATTTTAGAGCCCTGTGAAAATGCAATTTGATTAGTCTATTGGACGATATTCCAAAGAACCAAATGTCTTCCATGAATCAGTCAGAAATGCTTAGGAAAACCAAAATAAAAAATGCTTTCCAAGCCAATAAAGGTGCTAATTAGTGCCTTCTGCATATCTCACTACATCTTCTCCAGTAATACATTTTGCAGGGTTAAGTGCAGTGTCTGCTGCTTCAGATGGCAGAAGTCCACCTAACAGTAGGGAGGGTGGCTGTGGACTCAAGTATCTAAAAGGGAATCAGAACTGCCGTTTTAACCCATGCAATGGGATGTATTGAGTAGAGCAGGGAATTTTTTTTTTTCTCACTTTAATTTTCCTTCAGACCAACCCTTAGGAAACTTGAGGATAGGAGGACTTTAATTTTTTCTCTCTTTCTTTGTTCCCTCAATGCTTTTAGAGAGTAAAATCTGGCTTTAAAAACCTAATAAGAGTGCTATCTTGGAAGGACAAAGAAATGGAGAAAATATCAGAGCCAAGCACCCAGAGAAGCCAGTGTGGATTTGAGGAGGCTTAGCAGGCAGGCTTATGTGGTGAACACAGGTGCATCTGTAAGGGTCCCACCTTCTACCTGCAGAAGCTTGGGGAAATCCGGGGTAACAGGAGCAGTTTGTTTGTCCCATGATGGCATTCCCTAGGTGTCAAATTTGTGCCCTGATCAGAGGTCACAGACTTAAATGCTTCTGTGAGCCTGGCAGGCAGGCAGACTGCAGAGAATTGCAGAGCGCATCACCTCCAGCAGATGTTGCCCTGAAGAGACCTGAGCCAGGGCTGCTGGATCTTCTGGGTTTTAACAAAAGCTTAGGAATACCAATGCTGCTGAGAACCGGGCTACCAGCTTCAGGTTCATTATTGAAAACAGGCAAAGAAGCAAGGGCCTGACCCTGACCAGCTTGTCCTCAGGTTCCAGGAAGTTTACCTTACAAATTAACAAAGTGGAAAAAAAAAAAAAGCTAAAGTAAAACCAAAAATCCTCAAACAGGCAAGGAATAATAGATTCACACTGTCCTGTGCAAGACTCAACTGTCAGCGTCCAACACTGGGAAGGCCAGTTCCTGTTTCCACAGTCATCAGGAAGTGAACACGTAGTAACGCTGAAAATGCCCCTTGGTCTCCCAGGACTCAGGGTGTCCAGGGAGTGAAAAATGGAAATGAAGCAGTGAAGCTAATTAATTTTTGATAATTATATTACAATTTTAAAAATCAGGCTTGTCTTGTGAGTTTAAAAAATTATATCGATTTTCCCTGGCTACATTTTCTCCAGAATCTAAGCTTGGCAGCAGAGAAGCCTATGTGTCTGAATATATTGGATAGAGATAGACGTTTGTGTCATTTTAAACAAGATCAAAAAGAAAGAGTATAAAGAGTCTAACAAAAGATGTAAAAGCTATATCTGTATATCAGTGAGGGCGAGATTCAGGTGAGGGGGGTCAAACATCCTGCCCAGCCCCTAGCTGTCAGCGACGGCTGGGCCTTACGGGGCCTGCTGATGCTAAAACTGTGTAAGGCTTTCATGTGTGTCATCGGAACAGAAAACAACGCCACGGTGAACTAGCCAGGTCCACTTTGCACGTTCCTTAGAAAATATGTTTCCTTCAGGGGCTTCTTTTCCCCTTTGGGGCTGCCCTTGGTTTCCTGGCAACCAGATTGCTCCTGAACCTGGACAGCAGAGCTGCGGGGTGTGATCCGTGGAATGTGGCTACTAGATCTGTGTGGGCACTAGAATCTCATGAAGAAGCCCTGAGTGAAGGGATGTGGAATTTTATGGATGACTTAGATTTTCTGTGGGGCTAGGGTTTTTGAAAACTCAACAAGGCTGTGCTAACTCTTTTCATCAATATCTGAAAATGGTTCATTTCCTCTCTGACAGTTTGAGCAATTCACTCTGGCCACAATGCCAGACCCCTGGCCTGGACGTATACATCCGTTCACATGTTCTAGGAAACCCAGAGCGATAGCAGACAACCAGAAAAGACTGAGGCAGTGGCAAGAGTGGCGGTACTGGCAGAATATGAAGCCAAATGTCCTAGAACCCCGGAGTATTTTATGCAAGAGCTGCTCAGAAATTCCAGAATTCTCTGGATGAGCTAACTAAGCACAAATGGAGCCTGCCTTTGTGAGATACATGCAAAGCAATAGATGGAGATGGTGGGGGCAGGGAGAAATAGACAAAAAATTGCTGAAAATGATAAATATTTATTTAAACCTTCCATTTTGGGCAACCTATTATTTAATTCATCAAGTCATTACAACATGACTGCCAAAAAATTATACTGTGCTTGCATCTATAACATGATTAATAAAGTGGCAAATAGGCTTTCTCCCATGTGACAACTTTAATCAATTGGCATTGGCTTTATGATTTGAGAAACTTTGAGACTGAGTTCAGTGAGCAAGAGTGCTGCAGTGGATTAGCAATGCCTGCCTAGGTGAGAGATTTGGTGTTGAATAGATGATGTTTTTCAAACTGGATTGTGGAGGTGACTGACAGAGTGAAGGAAGAGCTAAATGGGAGACCACTCTGCCCAGAACAGCACTCCTTTTATCTATTTAAATTACTAGAAATTTGCAAAAGAATTCCTCATTAAAACCCATAGTTTTAGAACTACTGATGTAATGGGCAAAAGACTGGAGTTTGGATTCTAAGCTCATTTCTAAATTGGTGCATAAGTTTAAGTCAGATATTTTAACTTACATGAATAACTGTCACCAGATACCACATAGCACATTTAATAAATGTCACATTTGTATCATAATAATGGTCATTCACCTTGATATTCCATCCTTGGTAGTGGCTCTCTATAATGTTCTATGAAGCAGTTTATTCTAAACTCATAGTTTATTCTAAACAAAGGATGAAGTTTGTTTATTCAAAAAAAAAAAAAAGCCACTCATGAAGTTTACTCTACACAAAGGATGGCATAAAAGCTTCATCTCATTCAATTCCTGACAATTTTGAGAGCCTATCTAGGCTCTATGAGAAAGTGATGTAATTGATTAATGATGTCTGCTATGAGAGTGAGATTGAGAGTGGTAGCATGGAGATATATATACTTTATTTTTAAACCTTTATCATAGATTAATATTTTTCACCCTATATAGCTCTTGTGGTGACAGAATTCCATTTGTTTTGTAGGGCAGAACTTACTGTATCTGTTTTCTCATTACCTTTTAACATTGTAGTTATGTATTTCGGACTTAATTAAGAATCCACTATTTGCTCACGCCTCAGTAATATACCTCTAGTCTTTATCTTTCTAGACCAGTTGCCCTTTTCCATTTGGCAGGGTCACTGAGCCTTAAAAAAAACAGCTGAAAACTATGAGTATTCTTATCTTCACCCTCAAAATTTGGTATTAAGAGACAAGTTCCCAGATACCTTGAGATCTATTCAGAGACCCCCTACCCAGAGAGGAACTCTGGCTCCAGACTGAAGAGCCCTTTATTACTTTCCTTTTTTATATATGTTTCGATCATTTAAGCTTGTTTTTCCAAAATCTCTCCCAACCTGTGTTATATTTCTTATGGTGAAGAACTTCACATTCTCATAGAAGTGCTGGGTGGTAATACTTCCAGTTTGATACATGTCACACATTTGCGCCCAGGAGAGCCACAGTGAGAGGAAATTGGAAGCCCTGGGGATGGAGTGGGGGACTTCTGAGGAACTGCCTGTCTTCTGAACACTTCCTTCTGCAGATGTCTGCCGCAGCGTTACCTCACAACACAAGGTTCTGAGTACTGCTTCGGCCCCTGAATAGGCCTCTCTGACATCCAATATGTAGCTCTTCTATTCTGTCCTCAGCACCACTAACCAGGCAAATGGACTTTCAACATCGTCCTTCTCACATTTACTTGTTTGCTCAAAAACTTTTTATGGTTTTCCATGTCCTAACACATACATAATAAACTCTTCTTTCCGGCTTTCAAATAAGCAACAAGACAATCTGTTGACAGCGTAGTGTCTTGAAAAGAAACAACAGCAACAAATAAAAATAAGCTGTGGCATCCTACTGGCCATGGGAAGTTTATTTACTCTGAGCCTCAGTTTACTTCTCTCTTAAGTGGGGATGAATGATACCTATTTCACGGATAAACAGATTGTGCATGTAACATGCTTAGCAGACTGCCTCACACAAACTTAATGCTAAATAAATCAATAATAAATGTAATGATAAATTCCTGGATCTGCTACTTCTGACTGTGTGGTCATGGGCTCATTACTCAGCTTCTGTGAGTCTCAGTTTCCTTATCTGAAGAATAAGAATAGGTCCTAAATTATAAGACTGTTGTAAGGATTAGGTGATACAAATTAATGGAAACTGGTCCGTGAATGCTGGGTTCTTCATGTATTCTTTTGCCTGTCCCCATCCTTGCTCCTCAACCTTTTGTACCAGGAGAGAGTATTCCAAAATGCCTTGTGATCTAATCAGCCTAGCCCTATCACTGTGCTTGGCACTTGCTATAGACACTCTTCTTTCATGACGACACCTCTTTTCCATCTATCAAATTCTCCCCATTCTTAAAAATCCAAGACAAGTACTGTATCCTCCATGAAATCTTTGCTGACTACTTCATTTGCCACTGACTTCCCCCTTCACTGAGCAAGTACCACATTTCTTCAAGTGCTTGTCACACAGTTTAGTCATTAATTACATTCTGTCTTGTTCACTACAGAGATGCCTTGTATCTCAGGCCAATACAGTTTGGATATGGAAATCAGTGCCATGTTGGTTCGTTTGAAGGTGAGAAAATCTTCCTTTAGAAAAAAAGGAAATTAAGCTCATCTCCTCTTTTTTGTTGCAGTTCCTTTTCATGAACAAGGAATGGTTCAAATGACTGTGAAAGACTACACGAGGTAGGTGACAGAGTCACTGTTATTTCACTGCAGGATTTTACAGCCACGTCTTTCATAAATGAAGTGGAAGTGAGGAGGTCTCTTTATAATGCCATGGGTCTTGGGATCTTGTCACTGGTTTAGCCACAGTGCCTAAACCATTTGTACCAGCCTCGAGAGAGATAGAGGTTCTTTAATTGTCATAAAAGAGTGCGCAAATTACCTCAGCAAATGCTGGCTTGCGGGGAGTTTAATTAAAGCATCCGCATAAATGGTATTCTACTAAAATTCAGCTATTCATGAGGACCTGTTCATAAAGTAGTTACATTCATTATTTTCATATTGTCCGTTATTATCACGCTATTTGCTGGACAAGAATGCCTACAGTTTCCAATGTTAGGAGTTTAATTAAAGCATCTGCGTAAATGGTATTCTACTAAAATTCAGCTATTCATGAGGACCTGTTCATAAAGTAGTTACATCCGTGTTTCCATATTGTCCGTTATTATCATGCTATTTGCTGGACAAGAATGCCTACAGTTTCCAATGTTAGGAGTTTAATTAAAGCATCTGCGTAAATGGTATTCTACTAAAATTCAGCTAGTCATGAGGACCTGTTCATAAAGTAGTTACAACCGTGTTTCCATATTGTCCGTTATTATCACGCTATTTGCTGGACAAGAATGCCTACGGTTTCCACTGTTAGGTAGAAAGCATTCTGAGTGTCCCTAATATGAGGAGAGAGACTAGGTCCCAAAGGGGTCCCAACAGCAGCAGGAACATCACCTGGCAACTTAGTAGAACTGCAGGTTCCCAAGCCTCACCCCAGTCACATCACATCAGAAAATCTGGACGTAGGGATCAGAAATCTACGTTTTTGTAAGCCCTTCAAATATTCTGAGGCCCACTCTAATGTAAGAACCACCAGAACAGACAGTGTGCTTTTGGGGCTTGGGAACTCTGCTTCCCACGCTCTAGTCACTCTTGCCTTCTCCGGATAATTCAAACTTGTCGAAAACCAAACGTTCAACACTGTATCCCTCTACCTCCTACCGATTCACACCTAAAATGCTACTTTGGCATAGTTTTTCCCTCTTAGAAGATTAGATGTTTCTGCTACTCACAGAATCATAGAGGCGTGGGGACCACAGAAATCCCTCAGGCAACTCGTTTTGTTGAAGAGGAAAATGACAAGTCAAGGTCAGTGACTCACCCACGCTCCTACAGCTTGATTAGAACTGTGACTGAACATGGATTCTCCTGGATCCAAGGTCAGGGCAGTTTCTGGGTAGCTCTGCTGAACATTGTAAAATAAAGTGTGAATCTCAAACACAGAGTGAAACAAAAATTATGGCAAACCTAATGCAAACTGAGGGGAGGCAGTAAGTGAAAGGTATCTTCTTCCTGCCTTCCAAGGCTCTCGGCCAGCTCAGTCATCTGCTAAAACAGAATCTTTATTATTCAGAAATGTGCACTTTCCCGGCCTTAATACAGAGAAGCAATTAAACAAAGAAGAGGCGGGGCCCAGCTCTTCTTACCAAATGTGGACCAGGCTAAGGCAAATTCAGGAGCCCATGTAAGATAACTTGGTCTCCTTGGGAGAACTGATATCAACATTGTATTCTTTGATAAATTCCAATTTTGTGCCCACTTGCTGTTCTATTGATGAAGCTAGATATGTTATGGTATATCTGAGCCATATAAAAGTGAACTATATTATAACAGGGTTCCATTCCGTTTGGAAACCCTTTCAAATGACTTGCATCGCAGGCCTATTTGGAGAGAGAGACGCTCGTGTTTGCCTTTGCCATAAGAAAGGAGTTTGTTAGCATTGCATATGGATGACCACAGGAGACGGCACTTAGAGAGTGTTAACTATGCAGTATGAAACCCTCCACCATTATGAGAATTCATGCAGAGTCGCTTCAGTGGTTGCTTGCTCTACCTCTTTCATCACATAATTTTAACTTTTTCCTGAAAGTTGGTGCCTAGCAAAGCTGTATTCCTGAAAGGTTCCCCAATGATTTGCCATCTGTCCAAAGTGAGACATTCTGTCACCTTTATAATGAGCACTTGCGGGCACCTAACACTTAGATTCTTACACCTTCTGTAACGCAACGCTCTTGAAGAGAGGGGCAGTTCCTCTGCTGCACACTCTCTCTTCTTCAAAGGTGTGGCCATTAGGAGATTACTAGAAAAAAAGAGGAAATGCAAATGTTTGCTCTGGAAGGGAAAGAGTCACAATGACCTCCCAGGGGACTATCTAAATCAACACATCTCATCGTTGGTATTTCCCCCACCCCCACCCCCGACTGCAGATCTCTGCATCAGTTTTTAGAAACTCCCACTCTCTCCAGAGGGACCAGTTTCAACTCTTGCCATTCTGCTGCAAGTATACCACAAAGGTATGTGATTTCCAGGCACTTTTCATCCAGAAAAATCATTCTCTTCAATGATGGAGTTCATGAAATTACAAATAGGCACTTGAGAAATACTTGTTGAATGGATGGATGAGAGAATGAATAAAGGATTTCGGAACCCCAACTTGCAAGAACGATGTAAAAGGTTCAGTGAAGGTGGACTAAATATCTGTCAATGGGGAAATGGCCAGTTAAACTATTGGCCCGTTAAACTATTGGCCCACCCATTTTATGGAATTCTATACAGTGATAAAAGGAATAGGTAGAGATAACTATACTAACTTACAATGATCTTTAAGTCATATTTTAAGAGGAAAAAAATCAAGATGCAGAAAGATACATAGAATATGTTACTGCTTATAAAGCCAACAAGTGAAAACTATAAAGCATATGTGTAACTACATAAAAAAAAATGTCTGGAAGGATACACATAAATTCAGTAGGAAGGCAGTCAGGATTTGTAGGGGTAATGGCCAAGGGGAGAGAGACGCTTATGTAGGACATTACAATTTTTAACAAGGTGAGTGTATTTTATGTCTTTCTTACCTGATTAAATATAGATTTTAAAAAGTAAATAATATTGAAAGTATTTTTAATGACAAATCAAATCAATAATTATATTCTTGGCCGTGAGAATGTGAGCCATTAGAAAGCAGGACTATATTATTTTTGTTCTTTTTTGTGCCTTGGGTGCCTACCAGAGAGCCTAGAACATGACAGACGTTCAATAAATATTTGTGTAAATGGGTAGTCAGTGAGGAGGAAGTGAGCTGGTATATATAAATATAATGTCCACATAACTGAAGGGTATCATTTTAAGTGCCAGCACCGAATAAAACAAGTTGAAAAAAGTACTTCTTGTTTCTCAGCCAAGTCCAAAAAAATACAGAACATATTTTAACCTCACCTAGGGACTTAAAAGTCATTATTTGTGAACGTTAGTCCTGTAGTCTCCATTTAGTGATATCCTCAACAAATCTGCATGACTGGGGATGCCCCAGACTGATACTCTTTTTAAATATTCTTTTTTTTAGTCTACTGTTTTTAGGGTTGTTTTTTTTTCTTCTGTTTCATATTGCCATCAACTACCATTTTTTGTGGTTATCACTTCACTGCCTCTGGTTTTTGTCCCACAATCTCCCTGCCATATCTAATTTAACATCTGCCTGTTGTGAAATGGAAAACCTGTTAAATAAACTCATTTTAAAGTACAGGCAAGCAGTCCCTGAGCGGGGGTGAAGGACTGTCCTTTTAGGAAGTATATATGAGCTCTAGTAAATGCACCATCTGTTTGTCTATTCAGATTCCTCCTTTACTCAATTTCTGGAAGATTGGGTGGGTGAGGTGACTAGGGAAAAAAAATGGCTTTTGGTTGAACTGTTACTGGATAAAGATATTCATATTTTTACTGCAGCATTCCTGAATGGCTGGAATTTTGGGAAAAAGATCCAGTGGAGATTCTCTTGGATCTGGGGTTTGGTGCTGACGAGCCAGACATCTACACACGAATCCCAGCCAGATTCCTGGGTTGTGGCTCAGCAGCCAGAGGAATCAACATCCGTGTTTTTCTTGAAGCTCAAAAACAGCGAATGGACATTGAGAACACTAACTTGTACAGTAAGTGAGGACCACATGGCGTCAGAATCTCAGCAATGACAATGAGCAGTCAGATGAGCCACAGTATTAGGAGGGATGGGCCAGGAGATCTGTGCAGTAGCAATCAACGCCAATATCTCAGTGGCTTCAAACAGAAACAGGTTTATGTCACGATCACTCTCCATGTCCACTGCGGATTGGTGTATATTTTGGGAGGAAGAAAGATCTGTTCCATGATGTTTTCCTTATCCATGGACTTGGCTCAACTATCTGGAACATCACTGATAGTAATGACAGGGAAAAGGTGGAAATAGAGAACCATACTTGGGTCTTAAAGCCTCCTGCTCAGAACTTACACATATCAAGTGTGCTCAGATTTCATTGTCCAAAATAAATCATGTGGCCACACTTCACTCCAAAGGGGTGACAACATGCAATCCTACCACATGCCCAGAAGGAAGACAATACTGGTGAACGGCACTAATACATACCATAGCCACATACCCAGAGGTCAGAGAAACCAGGATCTGGCAAGGCTTATCATGAGTCACTAAGTGAAACCTTAATTTCCTCATCTGTGAGGCTTAGAACACTGCTTATTTCCACCCCAAGCTGTAATTGGTAGTTATAAATCTGTCATATCTTCAGATTCGTGGATTAACTGTGCTTAAATCTTATAGTTCTCATGCATGCTGCAGTTTTTCTCCAACTGATGGTCAATGGAATACTTTTCTCTAGGACACTACTGAGGATATTCTTGGAGTATGTGTACTGTGCTCAAATAATTTGGGAGAAAGATGGCTTACAGTTAAACAGGTTTTTTTACTGCAGGCTTTGTTTAATATGCTGAGGTGCCCTCTCAGTCTCCTAGAGGGGATGCAATGCAGCGTTTTCAAAATCAGTTCAGGACAGAACCTCTCTTAGAGGAGCATTAAAGAACATCTCCTCCGTGGAATAGAGTTTGCAGAATTCTGGACTGGGGAACATGCCAAAATTCTGTTAAATAAATTCTTCTAAATAAATAAATTCACTGAAAGGAAAGTCAAGTGAGATGAAGTGTTTCTCTCAAACAAATATCAGGAACAGAGGTTTTACTTAGATTTTTCATTTCAGTTTCTGTTTCCCCTGCTTTCATAGGGGTGAAATGGGTCTCAGAAATCTCAGCAATGACATTTTTTAAAAAGAGTATGCAAAACTGAAGGTGTTGCAATGTAATGTTTCTTTACCTTTAGAAGAAATTAATACCATTCTTTGTTGTCTCCTCCTCCAAGCCCCACAGAGATGCAAAATCTCTGATCAATTATTTATTTGGGGAGAATAATAACACTTACCAATATTTGAGGCGTGATTGAGCAGATCTGTGAAGTAAACATTTCACAGATGACATTGACACATGGATTATAGGGAAACCAGGAGTTGGCCCCTGATCCTGTGACTGCTGGCCCCTTCTTATTTCCACCACTTAAAACTGTACTAATAGAGCACGGTAACTGTTCTCACTCAACACTTACAGTACACTTTCAACTCGAGAAAACTGAGAAAGTCAAATGTAAAACAAGCAATAGTAAAATTAGTTGGTTGTCCCATAGACAGAATGGAAAAGTATGTCTCCTTCAAAGTCAGTACAAAATGTTCCAACTTGAAGGGATGAGAATCAGTTGGTTCATTGTTCAGTGTACCTCAAAGCAAAACAAACAAACAAAACGCCCCATCCAACACTTCACACTATTATGTTCTCTGAATTGCCTGAACCAATTAAATTGATAGGTTTTGTATTAGTCTAAGTATAAAACTCTGCTATAGGGCTTCCCTGGTGGCGCAGTGGTTGAGAATCTGCCTGCCAATGCAGGGGACACGGGTTCGAGCCCTGGTCTGGGAAGATCCCACATGCCGCGGAGCAGCTGGGCCCATGAGCCACAATTACTGAGCCTGCGCGTCTGGAGCCTGTGCTCCGCAACAAGAGAGGCCCGCGCACCGCGATGAAGAGTGGCCCCCGCTTGCCACAACTAGAGAAAGCCCTAGCACAGAAACGAAGACCCAACACAGCCATAAATAAATAAATAAATAAATTTTTTTAAAATCTGCTATAGAAAGGATACTAAGACAATCGTAAAAGTGGAATTATGATTCAATCATGCTCTTGAGCTTACAACTAAATTTAAGGGGGAAGTGTAATCAGAATATTTCTGAAAACATCTGGAACCCAAGAGTTCCTCTAGGTCTTGACAGAATATCACAGTCCTCCATAAGACGCCCATCACATTTTTTTGGAGTAGAATTATGAATGGTCAGTATCTGCCACTTTCAGGTGAAGGAAACAGGTAGGCACCATGATTTGCTCATGGAGGAGTCTTTAGCATTGCTATGATGATGCAAACAACAGAACAGAGGACATCATCCTTCCACACCAATGGGCCTTTGGCCGTTGATGAGCTATGCAACCCTTCATGCTATCACTGGGGTTGAGAGAAGGCTGTGTAATAAAAGCAAAATGTTCTGTTTCCATTACTGTGGTTTTACTGTCTGGAGATACCAAAAATATTTTATACAATTTTTTCAAAGTAGCAGTGCATCCCCAAAATAGCCCTTGCTACATTAGATCTCTCCCACATACTAAATAAGCCAATTCTTGCATATTGCCCGAATGAGTGAGGCCAGGTGGTTCAGAAAGACAAGTTGAGGAGCTGGTTTGTTTAGAAAGGTAAATGGGTTTTCACATTAATGACTATCTTCTCTTGGAAGACTGAAGACAATACATTCCCTTCCTGAGTCGTGCACATTTATTTTAACTGATATTTATATAGCATTGTGCTTTTCACAACAGATGTGAGAGATATATAAGACTGGTATTATTACCTCATTCTCCAGATGAAGAAACTGACCATTTACTATGTGCCAGGCACAGGATTAAGTACCATGAATCTATTAATTCATTTACTTTGTGGTCACACTTTCAGTGACTGGTTGATCTGGGATTTGGATCCAGGCCTTCTGATTCTATATGTCATGATCTTTCCACACTCTCAGGTGAAGGGTATAGATGGATATGATGGAGGTGATGATGAGGATGGTGACTGCCTCAAGCTATGGAAGAATCTCCAAGCTCACTTCCTATGAAAGAGCTGGGTTCACTCTCTGACATTTACTTTAACACATGACATTAATCTCAAGATTCATCCTTGCCTACAGTTTTTATAGATTAACACATAAAAACTATATGAATCTATATAGTTACGCATATTCAACTAAATATAAAAGGCATTCTCTTTCCCTATAATACAGTGATACCTTGTTACGTAGGGGAATCTCCTCCATAATAATCAATGGCACACACTAAGGAAAACTTGAGTTTCAGAAACTTAAAGTCCTTCCCATCTTGAAAATCACAAGTGTTAACAAATCTCTTCAGTTTTTACTACATGAATGCAGTTTCGTTGAAACTAAAAATTGTGTGTTCCTTGTATGGTTCAGGCCATTTCTAACAGCTGGAAATATTGGATCATGTGGCCAGTGCTTTCTCATCTTTGCTGAATGATGTCAGCATCCTGCAGAACAAAGCTGAAGAGGAAGATGAAGGAAAAAGTGTGCAAAGAACTTCAGTGAGTGAAGCCAAGGAGCATCGAAGAAGAATGGGTGAACTTTTTGGGAATGGTTCAAAGCAGAACACTAGAAGGGATGATAGGCTGGGAGCATCACAGTCATTGAAGATGAGAAACAAATTTTCCATCGTCTCTGCAGAAGCAGGGTGTGGAGCAGAGTTGCCATGACAAACAAACACGACCAAAGTCATTTGTCTCTTTCAGCAGAGCACTGGTCTCTTCAAGCCTGTGATGACTTGACACCTTGTGATCCTCCACAAGCTCTTCTGAGCAAGCAGTGGCCTCACTCATCCATGCTGGCCAAGCAGGCTCCGCCTTCCTGTGTGTCTGAGGGGTCAGTCAAGGACAGAACTCAAAAGGAGAACTCACTTCAGACTAACAAACTCAAGAGCTTGTCTTGTCTTGCAGGCAAAGCACCAGACTCCTTCGAAATGGAAGAGGTCAGTGTACTCAACTTCTAAGGGAAGTAACTCCCACCAAGGCATCTTTTGCCTTCCACCCCTCATTTAACCCCTTTATCTTTCAACCCTTCAGCATTACATCTTATCATTCCAAACTTCTGTTTAATCTAGGACATTTAAGGTCATTCTAGTTACTTCAGTCAGAACTAAACTAGTATGAAGCCAGCCTTTGCTTTCTCCCATTTCTTTTCCTTTTTTTGCTCACAACTGAATCCACAGGTTGTTTTTCACTTTGCTTTTCCTCAATGTTTTATTATGCATCTCAGTATACTTTCATCTACTCTCTAACTTTTCATGTTTCACCTCTTTGAGGGTCAGTTCAACTACTTCCCGCTAAGTGAAGCTAGCCCACCACTCTTCCTCTGTATTCTCGTAGCCTTGGCAGGGAGAGCTTGTTACAGTAAAGATTGTGTGTGTGTGTTGATAACACCTCCCCCGCTGGACTGTCAGCTCCTTGAGGATTAGATTTTATCCTCAAGGGAATATGTCTTGGGAATATTTCCCCTGCAACACCTAATGCAGGGCCTTGGACAAAAAAAGTAGGGACTTGGGTTTGATAGCATTTTATTTGTTTGCTTGCTTTGGGATTTAGTGATACTCACATAGCTTGACCTCCATTTCACACATATTCTTTGCCTCTTCATCCCACCTTCATTCACACATGCTAATTTTCATTGTCATTTAGATGGCACACCCAACTGTACTTCAAAGTCTTTTAAAAAAATGTATACACATTTTCACTCATCTCTTTATTCTTTAATTACAAAGAAAGTATAGAAGAGCAAGGCTTTTTCCCCCTTTTCATGTAAATTGTTTAGAAGTCGGGTAGGATATTTATATGCCAATCCCAAGGTCAGGCCACTCTCTTTCGAGCCCTCTACAGGTGAGACACTCTACATGTGAGCCCACTACATGTGAGGCTCTGGGACACAGACTCTGCCCTCAGGGGAACCACAGTGTAGTGGCAGGGATAAGCACAAAAACCAATAACATGGTAGGGAGAGTGACAGCTCTGCTGATAGACTTTCATGTCACTAAAGAGACAAGTTTGGATATCTGGGGAGTAAGAAAAGGGGTTCTTAATCAGCCAGGGGGCTGAGACAATCAAGGAAATCGTAGGATGTTAAAGCTTAACAATAACTTTAAAAGAAGTCTAAGAATGCCTATTGGTAGGTCTCCCCATCCCACAAAGAGATAAAAATTGCCTCAAAATGTATAGCTGTTAATGATCCTAATATCTATGTGTATATGTTTTTGTATGCATATGTCTTATGTCAGAAATTAAGAACCTTAAAATATTAATCTGACTTTAAAACAGTAGCATAAAAATGAATAAAAATTATAAATGGAGAAAAAAACAGAGCTTTGGTCAAGTGCCGTGATTTGAATACAATCGCAGGTGGCACTAAAAAAGAGTATTTTCTTTTATTCAATCTTGTAAAAATTATTTAATTACCAAACTAATAGTTAAATTACTATAAAGACTATCAAGACAATCTGCAAGTCATTATTCAGTCTGCTGTCTATCTCCTAGGATCCAAACAGGAAATTTCACCAAATGCCAGCCTGTTGACAAGCCTCATTAGACTCCACTGTCCCCTTACTAAGCTTCTTCTGCATCAAACTATACTGACTTAGAGGAGAACAAAGTTCCTTGTATGTCGTCTATATGTGAGAGTACAGGGAGAGATAAATATCATCATATTCAACATAAAGAACTAAGAAGAGAATGTTAGTCCTTGCATGGCAAACTTTCAAATACTCTTATATGACAATTATTCAAGGAAAAGCAATACGTATTAGTATATATAGGTGTGGTAAGGGAGAACACACTCAGACACCAAAAATAAAAATAAAATAAAAATAAAAACCTCACGTTTTGTGGCACATAGTGGGAACTTGGTAAATATTCATAAACGAGTAAATTAATATTAGAAGTATTTGATAATATTAATTTAGTCTGTGAGTGGCTTCCATATAAAAACAAAATATTCTGTTGAACTTTGAAGCCAACTTTGTTTGTGGTGTTTCTTTAATATTTGCCCAGATTTGTGTAAGAGGCTATATGTATATATAAGGCAGAGAGAGCCTTCAAAATGATATTTAAAAACTCACTATTTGGGCTTCCCTGGTGGCGCAGTGGTTGGGAATCTGCCTGCCAATGCAGGGGACACGGGTTCGAGCCCTGGTCTGGGAAGATCCCGCATGCCGCGGAGCGACTGGGCCCGTGAGCCACAACTACTGAGCCTGCGCGTCTGGAGCCTGTGCTCCGCAACAGGAGGGGCCGCGATGGTGAGAGGCCCGCGCACCGCGATGAAGAGTGGTCCCCACTTGCCGCAACTAGAGAAAGCCCTCGCACAGAAACGAAGACTCAACACAGTCATAAATAAATAAATAAATAAATAAATAAATAAATACAAGAACGTGAATTTCTTTAAAAAAAAAAAACTCACTATTTGAATTTTCTTTTTTTTAAATAAATTTATTTACTTATGTATTTATTTTTGGCTGCATTGAGTTTTTGTTGCTGCGCGCGGGCTTTAGTTGCAGCGAGTGGGGGCTGCTCTTCATTGTGGGCACGGGCTTCTCATTGTGGTGGCTTCTCTTGTTGCGGAGCACGGGTTCTAGGCGCGGGGGCCTCAGTAGTTGTGGCTCGCGGGCTCTAGAGCACAGGCTCAGTAGTTGCGGCGCACGGGCTTAGTTGCTCCGCGGCATGTGGGATCTTCCCAGACGAGATCTCGAACCCATTTCCCCAGAATTGGCAGGCAGATTCTTAACCACTGCACCACCAGGGAAGTCCCGAATTTTGTTTTCTTAAAAATGTATATTTAAAATATTAAATCTTCATCACACAGACTGGGAGAAAAATATTTCTTTCACTTAATACCAATGTATGAGTAAATGAAACTTGGGTAGGTTGTAGCTTAAACAGGAGCTAATGCCAGATTTAATAGTCATTTTTTAATGGCAAATTTTAAAATACAAGAAATGAAAACGATGTGTGAAATTGGCAGATTTTCATGGCAGTTGAAACATAAGCCAATGTACTTAAATATCTACCTATCAGAATTTCAACTCTGATTGGCCAAATTCTGCCTCCAGATCACTCTATGATGCTTTCCCTAAAGTCCTACTAAAGGCTGAATATGGTAATATTTGGCTCACTTCTCAAAATTATGATTCCAACCAAGTTGTACATAGATTTTTAATGCAAAAATCAACATTTTTGTGTTTAATTTTACTGAGTTAAACTGAGTCTGTTCCTTTCTTTTTTTAATTCCCAAATATATTATGAGAATTTAATACTTATGAAACTTCTGTAATTGTAGACTCTCTTAGGATGCTTCTTTGTATCTACAATATAACATCTTTAACCTTCCCTCTCGCTTACATACAAGGATCCTGCTCTCTGGAACTCCTATGTAAGAATGTTGCCCATATTATTAAACAATGCCAGTCAGCATCTTGTTTAGGTGAGAAGTGTTTCAAACGTTATAATTATTTCTTTTTTTTTTTTTTATTAATAAGTTTGGCCCAGGTGGAATAACCCAGGAATACACCTGGTTTCCATTTTACATTATTGGGAATTTTTTGTTTTTGTTCTTTTTTTTAATAGATGAATAGGTACTTTACATTGCGCTAAGTGGATTTTTCTCCAGGATAATGGTCACAGAGAAAAAATTTACGTATTATACTGAAAAATTTATATGGTGCACACTGGTTTGAGTTACAAAACCAGTAAAAATAATGTTAAGAAGTATGTCTAATCAATTACAAGTATAAAGTACCTTCTGTGAAAAGAGAGATGAAGGATTAAAAAGAGGGAATAAATATTTCTTCTTACATTGCTGAGCTATATATCCTCATAGTCCTCTGTTTATTCCTGGGTTAAAGGTAATTTTTGGCCATATGTACCACAATGTTTAAAATGTTTTCATCCTTTGACTCAGCCTTCAGTATTCAGACATGAATCCGAAATAAATAATATGACATGTAGAAATAGATTTATGTACAAAGATACTCATCTCAGCATCATTTCTATTCGCAAAATTTAGAAAACTTTCCAACATTAGGAGAATCATTAAGTAAATTAATGTACCTTCAGAATATGGCCTATTGTGCACTCATTGAAGATGGTATTTTCAAAGAAATTTTATGATGTGGGGAAAAAAGGTCCCTCCAAATTTTGAGTGAAAATTTGACTACGTTACTATGTCCAGAATTAATGTATTAAAAGAAAACCTGCAAAGACATACTCCAAAATAATAACAGTAACCATTTTCTTACCTTCTTTAACTTTTTATGTTTATCAAGTTTCTATAGAAAGCTGTTATTATTTTTAAAGAAATAATTATTATTTTGTTTTAACAATAATTTTATTCTCATTAATAGGGTAATATTCATTAATTTCTTAGAAGAATTTTTAAAATAAATTCTACTCTCTCAATTTGAAAATCAAATTTTCTTTGAGCTTTCTAAGCTTTATATAGCAACTGAGTTATGAAATTTCCTGAATTGCTCTCCACAAATTTACCAAGTTGTAAATAAATCCCTTAGAGAGCTAAAATTAAATATGGGAAATAACTTGCTTGCTCCAAATATAGTTAAAGCTCTTTAGGAACAAAAAAAATATTTCTAGGTTAATAGCAATAATATTATTTAAGTTTAGTTCAAATGCCACATTTTCCAGGCAGGGCCTCTATTCCTTCCACCCAGAAGTGATCTTTCCCTTTCCCTCTTCTTAACTCCCTTAGTTCTTTGAATCTTAGTTATGAGTGCCTTGTACATACCACCTGCCTGCCGCAGACTGTTAGCTCTCTGAGTTCAGAAATCATGTTTAATCCTCTTGGCAGTAGCCAGTAGGTATTCATTATATGTTGATTAAATAAATGAAGTGAATTTATTATGAAAGCATTTCTAATGAGACTGATGCATTTTGGTGTCTCAGGTCCAGAGCTTTGAAGAAGAGGCTGGTAATCCTCTTGACATGACCTCAGGAACTGTAGGTAAGAATTCATCAAGGTGTACAATTTCATAAATGGTCTTTCACAAAGAAAATGTCAATAACTAGTGCTCAATTTTCTTAATATGTAGAACTTAAATTATCTTCAGGAGATGCTATACCTACTATTACTACGACTTCAACCTACTATTATTAAACACCTGCTAGCAAGGCATATGTACATGTAAATTTCAAAATACTTAATACAGAAATGTCCAGTATCCCTGGGGCTAATGTAGTATGTGTTATTGTCTAACAAAAACTCTATATGGCCCAAATAGGCTAATGAAATGGATTTTACACAGACCTGGGACTAACTGAGTGAATACTTTCTTACTCCTACTGCCAACTGCTTGCTGTTGCACAAGTCATATTTTACTGGACCTCAGTTTTTCCGTCTGTAATGAAGAGATAAGTACAGATAATTTTTAAGTTCTCTGCTGGCACTTATAAACTAAATTAAGTGATTCTATGACCATCATATTAATCTCACAGTGGAAACAAGTTGCCTAAATGTAACATTCCAAATCATCTCTTAGACTGGTGTTATATTACCCTAGAAAACAGAGAAGGAAGTCTTTCTACACTACTGGTTCTTACACTGCCATTCAGCCATCATTGTGATTCAGCATTTCCATGATCCTATAAAAGAGCTAAAAGTAGACAGGGGTTAGTTAAGCAAAATAAAGCAGATGAAGCTCGCGTGTTTCCTAGAAGAAAATATGCAAATTTAAAATTTAATTTAGTGTGGTGTCAAACACATTTTTTTCATTACAAAGTGTATGTATGGGCCTCATTTTGCTAAACGCTGTTTAGAAATTATGCATTAGTAATTATAGGGTCCTGCTGATTACATAAATTGTTATCCTGCTCTTCGAAGTAATTACCACTAACCTGCACTGAGGTTTATAAGACAAAAATAAGCATCTGTTTTCCATCTAATTGAGCGCTTCTCAGTGAAGCTGGAGGTCCCCCTGCCAATAGGAATTGCCTTCCTTGACATTCAATTAAGAGGTCTGCTGATACCATGTAAGTCTCCCCAGTCATTCCAAAAAATGATTTGGGAAGTTAGGCAAAAGCACTAATTTACATTTAATCTCAAATTCATAGGACAAATTAAGATGGGTAAAGGTTAGCCTAATGGAGAAAATCTGAATTATAGTAAAGCAAATGTGATTTTATTACTTTCAACAACAGTGTTGTTAACCCAAGAAAAAATAGGACTGACAAAAAATAAGTAAAACTAGTTTGATTAATAGGGAAAGGGAAAATCATTACTTTGATTGATATATATGAATAGATCACATATATATGAATTATATATGTACATATTAAATATATACACATATGAATGAATGAATGTTTACACAAAGTTCAAAAGATGACTTCACTCAAAAGATGAAAGCACATGGACTGTTTGACCAATAGGATATGGCAGAAATGATGTTGTGCCACTTTCAAGCTTATCCTTTAACCCACCTGGCTGCTTCCTGTTTCTTGAGATACCTGCTCTTGGAACATTCCTTCTGGAAACCTAGCCCTAGCTCATTCTGTGTGAAAAGTGCAACACGTGGGTATCACTCTGGTGGGACAGCTTTGAATGAGCTCACCTGTGAATAAACCATCTTAGTTACCCAGTTCGGTCAAACTTTCAAATGACTCTAGCCCAGATGCCATCAGACTGCAACTGCCTGACAGAATCCAAGCAACAGCCACATAGCTAAACTGAATCAATCCACAGAACCATGGAAGTAATAATGAATTGTAGTTTTAAGCCACATATATACATACAAATAGATGAAGGTATGTGATGAACACTTCAAATGCCTTTAAAACTTAAAGATATTTTAAAGACTTATTTCATCTACTCAAGCACAATACTCTGAATATTAGCAGAAAAAGTGTATTTAAGCATTTCCCTAAATGAATTTGAGCAAAATTTCTTCTTATGAAAGATGGGGACCCAAGGCCACAAATGCACCATCCTCCCTTTATCATTGAAACATTATCACTGGAATGACGAGGGAATATAAATATAAGAAGGAAACATATAACAATTCTCATCTCACTGAAAATATTCATTTCTGAGGATTCCAAATGATTCTTTGTAGTCATTCTTTAATTGGTGGGCATTTCTTGGAATAGCCTCTAATTGTGAACTGCTAGATACTGTGGTAATTTTTCTGTGTTTGCTGATATTATAGTGACAGGAAAGGTATGCCTTGACTAATCTGAGAGTTAACTTAGATTCATTTGGAAATTATGACCATAACTCGTTAGTATAGTTCTACAGTGCACTTACAATGCTAAAGGAAGCTCTTCAGACTAATGATAGACAGTGAACTGTGATGTTTATACCATACACAAATGTAATACATATGACATTTTCAGGATGGAGGAAGGGGAGGTTGGTAAATGGATCAATATAGCTCAAAGTTTTTACATCTTATGTGAAATGGTACAATATTAAAGTACACCACGAGGGACTTCCCTGGTGGCACAGTGGTTAAGAATCCACCTGCCAATGCAGGGGACACAGGTTCGATCCCTGGTCCAGGAAGATCCCACATGCCGCGGAGCAACTAAGCCCGTGAGCCACAACTACTGAGCTTGCGCTTTAGAGCCCGCGAGCCACAACTACTGAGCTTGCGTGCCACAACTACTGAAGCCCGCGCACCTAGAGCCCATGCTCCGCAACAAGAGAAGCCCCCGCTCGCCGCAACTAGAGAAAGCCCATGTGCAGCAACGAAGACCCAATGCAGCCAAAAAATAAAAATAAAAATAAATAAATAAATAAAATTTAAAAAAAGAAAATAAAGTACACTGTGAAATTTTGAGGATTTAAAGCAACCATTAAAAAATCAATAGATAGCTAGTGGGAAGCAGCCGCATAGCACAGGGAGATCAGCTCAGTGCTTTGTGACCACCTAGAGAGGTGGGATAGGGAGGGTGGGAGGGACACGCAAGAGGGAGGAGATATGGGGATATATGTATATGTATAAATGATTCACTTTGTTATAAAGCAGAAACTAACACACAATTGTAAAGCAATTATACTCCAATAAAGATGTTAAAAAAAAAAAATGGGCAGAAGACCTAAATAGACGTTTCTCCAAAGAAGACATACAGATGGCCGAGAGGCACATGAAAAGCTGCTCAACATCACTAATTATTAGAGAAATGCAAATCAAAACTACAATGAGCTATCACCTCACACCGATTAGAATGGGCATCATTAGAAAATCTACAAACAACAAATGCTGGAGAGGGTGTGAAGAAAAGGGAAACCTCTTGCACTGTTGGTGGGAATGTAAATCGATACAGCCACTATGGAGAACAGTATGGAGGTTCCTTAAAAAACTGAAAATAGAATTACATATGATCCAGTAATCCCACTACTGGGCATATATCCAGAGAAAACCGTAATTCAGAAAGACACATGCACCCCAATGTTCATTGCAGCACTATTTACAATAGCCAGGTCATGGAAGCAACCTCAATGCCCATCGACAGACAAATGGATAAAGAAGATGTGGTACATATATACAATGGAATATTACTCAGCCATAAAAAGCAACGAAACTGGGTCAGTTGTAGAGATGTGGATGGATCTAGAGACTGTCATACAGAATGAAGTAAGTCAGAAAGAGAAAAATAAAAATCGGATATTAATGCATATATGTGGAATCCAGAAAAATAGTACAGATGAACCAGTTTGCAAGGTAGGAATAGATACATAGATGTAGAGAACAAACGTATGGACACCAAGGGGGGAAAGCAGCAGGGGTGGGTGGGGATGGTGGGATGAATTGGGAGATAGGGATTGACATGTATACACTGATGTGTATAAAATAGATAACTAATAAGAACCTGCTGTATAAAAAAAAGTTAAAAAAATCACAGAGGTATAGCAAAAAGCTAATAGAAAAATTATAATTCAAAAATGTACAATGAAGGCAGTAAGTGACAGATTGAATACTGCAGAAAAATAACTGAATTTAAAAAGTAGGAGACATGTGTGAGAAATTATTTAAGAATCAAGTAGAAAAATGAAATGGATATAATAAACAAAATGTCAAGGAAGACAGATCCAAGGAGTATATTACATAGTCGTAACAGGTGGTTAGAGTTGGACTCCTCCCATCTTAGTTTTGACTGAGGTTCTTAAAAAGATATCAGATACAAAGTCAACATGTGACAAATCCATATATGCAACTTTTCTAAGGAAATTGTAGGACTCAGTTCCACAACTCTTGAGCTCATTGTGTATTTAAAGAGGGGACAAGTTGCAGAGAGAAAGAAAAGAATGTTGAAGGTATTTAATTGGGGAACAGAAATGCCCTGTTGTGTGCCCTTCTGCCACTTGGAGGAGGACTGGGGATGCTACTTTGAGACCCAAGCAGTAAGGGGCATTTAAAGGAGACCACTCACAGAGCAATTTCATTATATTTAACAAGGACAGTCACAGTGTGACGGGTACGTCACATGTTCTGGGTACTTCACGTGCATTACACCTTTTAATCCTCAAAATAAACCATTGAGTTAGGCACTATTATTTTTTCTAATTATTAGATGAAGAAACTGAAGCACAGAGAGGTTAAGTAACTTTCCATGGCCTCACAGATAGTAGAAAGTGGTTCCAGGTTTCAAATTCAGGTCATCTAGCACCAGAGTCTGTACTCTTAAATACTATACCATACAACTTTGAAATGACTCCTCTGCAGTTGGAAGACATGTGGTTGGTGAATGAGAAAAATAATGCAGGCTGTGAAATGGATTGTGACTCCAGGCTGAGAACTGCTCAAGAACAAGTCAAGGAGGGCAAGGGAAGAGTTGACCACTGTATTTCATCAATTATAAGATGAACAATTTTTCCTTGAAATCAAGATACATCTTACAATTGATGGCAGGTCATAATTTAATTGGCAGAGGGTTTTTTCCTTTTTTAGTGGTACATAAATAATAGAAATCTTAAAATTAATGGTATCTAATACCATTTGATGGCAATGGGCATAAAGAAAAGGAAATGCCACCTGACCAAACTACAGACTCTGCATTGAATCATATTGACACAGCTATAACAATGTGAACACTGTTGATTGGTTTTCAGCTTTGAGAATCAACAAATAGGCAAACACAGAGACTTAATTCTGGTCACATAAACATTTTGAAGGTAGAATTATAGCTGTTGGGAAGTGGTAGATGAAAAGTTGGAAGAAAGGTGGAGGAAAGAACAGGGACTTTCATCCAAAAAGAAAACAGATCGCACCCAACCTGGGTGACTGAGAAGTAGTTTCCATAAACATATGAGCAAGCTTAAACCCAGCAATGAATGGTGCCAAATCCTAGGTTTGGAAATATTAGGGAGAAATTACCACTCTTAGGACTGCAGGGGCAGGGGAAGGAGTAGTGGCTGAAACCGGGGGGTGAACAGCTGTACGGAAAGCTGTGGCTTTTTGTAGAGTGAGGCAGCCAAGCTGTGGATGACCCAGCAGGGAGGCAGGTGGGAAAATAAATACTCGAAACTCCCTCTCTCGCTATCCTCCAATCTCCAGCGGCCAAACCCAAGATGATGCCGGAGATCAAGGAAGCTCATTGATATGGTCAATAAGGGACACATAGAGTAGAGGAGAAAGGAGACTAGATCTGGAGGAGCAAACAGAAAGCATTCAGCACAGTACACTAATGTCTTTACCTTAGATAGAAGGTTGGCAAGATAATGATTAAACCTGATAGACTGCAAAAGTAAGAAATGTTCAGATAGATGACAGATAATAGATAGATGATAGAAATTTAAGGACAAAGGAAGTGCAGTAGCAGTGTAAATTAGCTAAATCTTACCTTTTATAAATAAATAAATATTGCAACAAAAATAGTTTTCATTAAGTCTAGGTACATGAAGGAAATGAGAACACCTAAATATCACAGTAAAATGTATGAGATACAATGATAAGGTGGGGAAAGGGGTAATCCATAAATTTCCAGACAGAAAAGTACAGACTACTTACAAGTGAAAACGTTCCAACATGTCATTAGGAACAGTAAATGGCAGGTGGGAGTAAACTGATGGACACATAATTTAGAAGTGGGAAAATGTGAACTAATGATTTTATACCCATTCATATTTTTTCTGTATGCAAGGGCAGCTTAAAGTCATTCTCAAAGGAAGATTCATGAAGTATTCCCTTCACTACCCTTCTAGGACAATGTCCTGACTGATTAAGATGTTACTCAAAATAACATAGTCCTGGGAATTCCCTGGTAGTCCAGTGGTTAGGACTCCAAGCTGTCACTACCTAGGTTCAATCCCTGGTCAGGAAACTAAGATCCTGCAAGAAAAAAAAAAAAAAAAGTACTCTAGAATAATTCAAATAGGGTATGGAAAAAGTGAACTCAAGTAAAAACCAACTAAACATACAAAGTTAATTATTGTCAAATTTTTTGAAACAAAATATTACAAAGTAACATGGGATAAAAATAAAATTTACAATAACAATTTGCTTAAATTCTATATAACAAACTACTGTGAAAAGTTGGAAATAGGATAAAAGAGAAATAAAGACAAAAACTAATCAGGGTTTATCATATTAAAATCTAATAAAGTATACTTCCAGGTAAAAAAAAATTAAAAAGAAGACTTTAAAAATTTAATCAAAATTATAAAGCACATTTAAGATTTTAAAATTATGAATCATTACATACCAAATAATTAACATCTAATATATAAAGGCTGATTTTATGAATTTGTAAAAAGCCTCTAGAAATCAATTAGAACAACAACAAAACCTTATTAGATTAATGAGGAAAGGAAATAGATACAAAGTCCGGGGAAGAAATATACAAGCTCCATAAAAATGGTAAAACATGATCAATGTCTCCTGTAACTAAAGAAATACAAATGTAAACAATAATGATAACATGTGTTTCACCTACCATATTAGCAAATATTTAAAGATTTATATAATACCCAGTGATAATAAAAATTTAAAACAAACACCCAGTGTTGGTTGGAAGCTAAGTTGTCATAATTATTTGGAGTATAATCTGTTGATGTTGCACAATTTTAAATGTATGTAACTTTAGTGCAACTATTATAGTTCTGAAACTTGACCTATCAATAGACTCAAATGTACACGCAAGGATTTTTTACTATAAAAATGTTTATAATAACAAGCAACTAGAGGCAGCCTAAGTGCCAAAAATATGTTTGCTTCAAATAATTATTGTACATTCTGACGTTAAAATCTATTCATCTATTCTGACATTAAAATCTATTTTTTTAAATGAGGCAGATATTTATATGTTGATACGGAAAGGTCTCTATGAGATATACAGCTGCTAAAGGAGGGGAAAAAAGATACGTGCAAAAGAGTCTATGTACATACCTCTTTGTGTTGAAAGAGTATATTTCTATTGAGGGAGGAAAGTATGTGCAGGATGCTTCTGAAAGAATGTATAAGGGACTGTTAATGGCAGTACCTTAACAGAAGGGAAACTCACATGTTTTTAATTAATTGGCATCTTTTATTATGTTACCATGTGTATATGTTATTTTCATAACACTACTTAGCAAAAGAAACTCTGTGATACTATAGGAAATTGACACAATGAAAATGGGAGATTTTGTTTTAATAAAAATTATATATGTTAAGGTGTACAATGTGATAATTTGATGTACATATACACAGTGAAATAATTACTATGATGATGACTACTCAAGCTAATTAACATGTCATCTCTTCACATAGTTAACTTTTTGTGTGTGTGTAATGAATGAACCCAAAATCTCTCTCAGCAAATTTCTAATATTCAGTACAGTATTACCAACTATAGTCATCATGCTGTACCTTAGATCACTAGACTTACTCATCCTGAATAACTGCAACTTTGTACCCTTTGACCAACATCTCCACTCAAATTGGGAGATTTTATTATTCCTCTCATCTTTTACAGGTCAAGCATGAAATAATAAAATATGATAGAAAAGATATTAATATTATAATTGATAATATGCCTTTAATAGAAGACTATTGAAATAAGTATTCTTTGCTGGTGTTCTTGGAATATTTATTAAAATATCTAACAAACTGTATGCAAAGATTATTTCATTTATATCTTATACACACACACACGCTCACACATAATGTATAGGCCACTTTGCCATAGATATAAATGCAGTAATGTTTGAATTCAATAAAAAAAATATAAGAGACACTTTCCTCCTCCAAACAAAGCAAAATACCAAATCCAAGACTTGGGGACTGAGTCCTCCATCTTATAGAAAAGTGCAGAAAATGCAAAGTTAACACTATAAATTCAGATCATTTGAATAATGATGGAGAACATTTCATATAAAGCTGGAGAATTGGAACAGAGGCACTGATCTGAGGCAAATTCATAGCCTTAATTGCTTTCACAATCAAATAAGTAAAAACTAAAATTAAGCACGTCTCAAGAAATAATCATAAAAACAATAAAGTAAACATAATTAGAAGATAGGGATTAATAGACAAGTAGAAATGAATAATGTGGGAAGCAGAAAACAAGTGACTTGATAAGTAAAATCCAAGTACTAGTTTTCATTTTTGGGGGAAAAAAATGAAAAACAAAAAAGAAAAAGACAACACTGTCAAAAAATAAAAGAGAAAAATGCATACAGACAGAATTAAGTAATCAAAATAAAATTAGAGGAAAGATACATGGTCACTGATACAAAAAATAAATTGTGTAATATGCAAACCCATTTTTAAATTATGAAGAAACACCAGTACTACTAGTGGGATTAAAACCAGAGATAATTAACATGGATGATATTTTAGAAAAATAAATATTTATATCAGTAAATTATATATTGGTATTATTTACCTATATTTATGTATGCATATATATAAAATTAACAAAAAATATAGGTAAGTAAGTTAACACCATAGAGGGAGAAAGAAGCAAAAATTAAGTTTATCAAAAACTGCCTCTGAGAGTGGCATGGACTTATATATACTACCAAATGTAAAATAGATAGCTAGTGGTAAGAAGCTGCATAGCACAGGGAGACCAGCTCGGTGCTTTGTGACCACCTAGAGGGGTGGGATAAGGAGGGTGGGAGGGAGACGCAAGAGGGAGGAGATATGGGGATATATGTATATGTATAGCTGATTCACTTTGTTATAAAGCAGAAACTAACACACCATTGTAAAGCAATTATACTCCAATAAAGATGTTTAAAAAAAAAAAAAAAAAAAAACTGCCTCTGAGAGTAGCAGTGACCAACAACGACCAAAAAAAAAAAATTATGTGACCAGATTCTTTCAATGTTTTGAGAAGCAATTGCTTTTTCTATATAAATTTTTTCAGATAATGTAAGCATTTATCAATCTTTCCAGTTCCATACAGGTTTTTAAAATCCTGATATCAAAATGTTACTAAAATGGTTCACAAAATTGATAAATTTCACTTATGAATATAGACACAAAATATTTTAATTAAATAATGGTGACTTAAATAAAGTAAAATATAAAAGAGTACTAATCCTTGGATAACTCACTTTTATTCCAAGATTTCCATGTTTCAACAATTGAAAAATATAATTGATATAATTTATCATTGACTACCATGATAAATTATGAAAGGAAATAAATGATACATTGACTTGATAGATTATGAAAAAGATGTATATGTTTATGAAACATATCACTCTATCAACAGAAATTTCAGATAAATGACATTTAAGATAGACAACTGAATGCAAAAAAAAAAAAAGCAAGTTACAAAAGGGCTAGAAGTAAATATAGATGAATATTTATATCATTTGAAATAATGATTTTAAAAGCTTTACTTAAAATACAACAAATTAATAGATTTTTTTTCTACCTAAAATTGAAAACCTACATGTGAAAACAACCATAAAGAATAAAAAGGTAAATGACAAACTGGAAGTATATTTTCATCATAAAGAAGAGAGGATTATGATTTTTTAACTACATAAAATTTATTGCATATCAAACATCTAACGAGCAATAGTGTTTTCCCATAAATTTAAAGATGGACCATCATCAGTAAAATCACTTAAAACATATCCATTAACAGTTCAAAAAACATTTAATAATCTCAAAATATGCAGAAAAGAAAATAACAAAATGCAAAAGTAATTAATGGTTAAATATCAAAACAAAGAAATAAAAACTCTTTGCAATGGAAGGGAAGTTTCTTAATCTAAGGGCATCTATCAAATCTTGACAGCAAATATCAATCCTAGCAAAGAAACCTTAAAGAAATTCCATTAGCCAGGAACAAAACCTGCTAACATTGCTTTTATTCAACATTGAACTAAAAGTCAAAGCAGAATGACAACACCATGAAAGTATGAAGTGTATAAACTTAAAAACTGTTCACCTTTGCAGGCAAGGTGACTGTCTACATAGAAGTCTCAAGAGAATTGATAGACATATTAGTAGAATGATAAGGTTTAGCAAGCTTGTTGAATTCTAGAGCAAAATGCAAAAATCAGTATATTTCCATGCATCAGCAATAACCAAACGAAGACATTAACAGAAAAAAAAAAAAAGGATTTCTTTCAGAATTTCAACAAAAACAATAAACCTATAAAAGTACCTCAGAATATATCTAAATGAAGACTCAGTATATTTATTGAAAATTAAATTTTCACCAATTAATCTAGAAGTACAACACAACTTCAGTAAAAATTCTGATAGGAAAATAGAAAAAAGGCAAATGACTAAACAAAAATGGACAAAACATATAAATATACAATTCACAGAAAAGTTGGCCAATAAAGAAGAAAAAATGCTTCATCCCATTATAATCAGAAGGAGGTAAATTTAAATAAGATACTATTTAAAACCCAAAATATTGGCAAAATTTTTATATTTTGATACTACCAAATGCCAGTAAGCCTATAGAGAAAGGGGAGAACTCTTACACTACTGGTGAGATTATAAATTGGTACAACCATTTTGTAAAGCAGTTTCAAAGCAGTTTAGCAAAATCTAGTAAAGTTTAAGATACACAGACTCTTTGATTCGGCCATTCCATTTTTAGTATATGCCCTAGAGAGATATTCACATATATGCAGAAGAATGGAGGTATAAGAATATTTTTTTTGCAACACTGAAATAATGAAAAACTTAAAACAACCTAAGGGCAATCAAATCAATAACAGAAACGTTAAAGATATTATAATATAGTCATACAGTAGAATAATACACAACAGTGATAATAAACAAGTTAATTTATCCACTAGGGAAAATATCACAAATATTAGCAACATTTGCTCTGTATTAATGCATATTAAAGTAAAAGCAAAAAAATATGCAAGGAAAAATGTAAACACCAAATTCAGGATCCTGGTTAACTGGGAAGGAAGGAAAGGACTGAGGAAATGGTATCAGGACAAGATAAACCGAGGGCTTCTACTGTATCTGTGGTGTTTCCTTTAAAAAAAAAAAACTGAAGTAACTATGGCTAAATGTTGCGCTTTAACAGAGCTGGTGGAAGGTTTCAAGGAATAGGTATTTGTTGTTTTATTTTTCTATACCCTCTAGTGTTTGAAATATTTCCCAATGTGAGAAAATTTAACAAAAACCAAAGGCATCAGTAGGAATTTTACTCAACAAAATAATGTAAATGAAGCAAATTTCAACCTCAGTAGTAATCTAAGAAATATAAATTTAAGTTACACTAAAATAGACAAATGAGTTACTAAATTGATGGAGGGTTAAGAAATCATATAATCTAATGTTGTCAAGGATACACATTGTTTTCCAAAGGCAATATAACAACATGTATCAGAAATATTGCAAATGGTTTACCTTCTGAGCTGTGCGCACCCTCTAGAAAGTTATCCTAAAACAGTTATAAAAGAGGTGTGAAAAATAAAAATAAAAACAATCAAAGAAATTAAATTTTAAAAAAATCAGTACTAGCCTAGATATCCAACATAAAAGATTGTTTAAATAAATAATGCTGCATATCATGCAGTGATTAATGAGAACACAACTGGTATTTTACGCCACAGTGGTTAAAGACTTAGAGTTAGGAGATAAAAACAAGTCAAAATAAAACTCATGTTCCTACAGAAAAATATCTGAATTTGCTTATATAAAATTACATATTTAATCTATATAATACACATAAAAATTACATATGAGATAAACTACAGGTAATAGTTTGGTGACCATCTCATGGTGATGAGTTTCAGGTAATATTTTGTCTTTCCCCTTCTTACATTTTATACAATACAAATGAAAATGTTTGAAACAAGTTTCTAACCCTTAGCGCTCCAACAACAACAACAAAAATCAATCCTTTGATCAATCAAGAGAGAGAAAGAGGGAGAGATCACAGTATTAACAATGGCAATCTCCAGAGGATAGAATTACATCTGGTTTTTCCTCCTTTTGCTTATCTGTATTTTCTAATTTGTCTACACAGAATAATCATTCAATGAAGATAATCCTAAATGTTAATTTTTACAATTTGAATATATTTGGGGACTTAGAGAACTTTGAAGAGATAACTTTTATATCCTATCTCCTGGTTGGTCTTCTTCCTAGAGAGTTTAGTTACCACTAAACTAGAATCGTTTATTCTCTCTCAATTTTTCCCTTCCCTTCCTTTCTCTTCCCTCCCCTCCCCTTCTCTTTCTCTCCCTCTCCCTCTCCCTCTTCCTCTCTCTTCTTCTTTCTTTGTTATTTCAAAGAGGCTGGTATTCGAATTTAGAAAACACCAAAAATGGCCTATTTCCTTTGTTAGGCAGACAAATTCCGTAGTCCCTGCTATTCTTCCTCCTTTATTTTCTCTACCTATACCCGCTTCCTTTTGCTATTATTGCCCTTGGTGAATGACACCTCCACAGGACTTACTGGAAAAACTGTAACCTGGCTCTCTTGTGCCAAACTGTGTTCCTTTTAGGGGTAGGAATCTTGTCCTAGTCACCCAGTAAGCCTAGCACAGTGCCTGACCCATCAGGGAATCCCATACATACATGTTGCCTCCCCACATTGGTCATGTCGCCTTCTGGGCTTCTCTTGTCTTAGCCAAAAGAGTTCCCAATTCTAATTCATCAGTAGTGATTTAATGTTGCAACAGTGCCTTATGGGCAGAGTATAATGACTAGCTTAAAATGTAGTGCATGGTTTTTTTTAATGGTTTTACTGTCATAGATTTCAATATTTGTAAATTAGGAATTTATCCAATTTGTACATACCTTTCAAATCTGTGAATTGCTCCTTCATTTTATTCATGTTGCATTTAGTACTAAGTAATGTAGACAATTTACTTCACTTTTACACACATTTCAGCAACGTCTCTCAGAAAGTTGGTTTATCAGAATATATGTGAAATCTGTTGCTGAACTTTATACTCCAATCAATTACAATTATTATGAAGGAGCATTTCCTTGTTAATTAACAATTTACATCAATACACAGATTTGTAGTGTCCCAAGCAGTTTTAATTATATTACTTAATGTAATGATCACACTATTCTTTCCTCTTTAGAGATAAGACATCAATAAATTAACTTGACTAAGTTTACACAGCTGGCCAAGGGAAGGACCAAAATTCAAGCCAGGATCTTGTCCTCCTTCCATACTGAATTAATTCATTCAACAAATATTCAATGAGCACTTATACATACAAGAACCTGTTCTAGGTGCTGGGGTTACAGATGGAAGCCGAACAGAGCCTAGTCTCTTGGAGCATACAAGATTCAGGAGAAACTAATTAATTATTAATGTACAATTGTGGTAAGTGTCAAGAGGAAAAAGCAGAAGATGAATTGAAAGCTGCTAACATCCCGGAAAGAGCCAAGTACAGATTCAAGTGCCTTGATAAAGCATCATTTTAACTTCTTGGCAATATCTGAGTGCTCTGTGTCAGGCACACTTCCAGACACTTTCCATCTATTAATTCATTGAATCCTCCCTTGTAGGTGGATTCTATCATTATTCCCATTGCACAGATGAGGCAACTGATGTACAGAGATTGTGTGGTTGCCCATGACCACACATCTCAGAGCCCCTGACTGTCTTTTGTTTCTTGTTGCCTTCTAAATTGGCATTGACAGAATCCCTGTGGTGACGAGCTCTTCGCGCTTGCCTTAAACCCTAGTGCAGAAGGTCTATTGAAACAACAACATTGCTCAAATATAAAACAAACTTAGATCATGAGACTCAGAAGATACTGATTTCTATAATAACCTCCTACACATGAATCTACTTTGGTGTTTATGGCTTCATACCTGGATTATTACCACTGACCTCCCCGATGGTGTGATTTGCTAACTTGAAGGTAAAAATGGACTCCATTGGCAATGAGAAGAGGGGCAGGAGTGCCCACCTCTTTGGTTGTTTGCTTGGCCTAGGTAGTGTTATTTGTTTTGGGGGAATTAGTGCCCAGGGAAAAGGGTAGCCAGAATGAAGGGAACTGATCACTTGAGACTGCCTGTTCACAAGACAGATTGGGACCAACACACTGGTGGAGCACAGGTCTCAGTGGCTCTGTCCCTTGGCTCAGTCGCCTGGCCTCAATTTGAGTCCAATTGCTTAATTTTCTGCACACCCCACGAAAGCCAATTCCCATGCTGCTCTGTGTCTTCTTTATATTTCTCCATAATACCATCTTTGGCTGTTTAACTGCAGCGGGCTTTATGATAAGGGTTACTGTTTGTTGTTTTCTTCGTTGGCAGTAGGCAAAGACTTAATTTTAAAAGACACACTCAAACTCAAACAGCCCTGAACGACTTACACAGAAAGCAGGGTGTTTTCTAGGCTTGTTTTTGAGATATTACAATTTTTATTAGGCAATTTTATCATTGTTATAAATAAGTAATTGTACTGGGGAGAAGGGATAATCCTTATTTAATTAAATTCATCTATACTCCCAGGTTGGCAGCAACAAGACATATGTGAGACTAATACCCACAGCCTGCCTCTTTGCATGTGCAATTAAAAATTCACTCTACAGTAGCACTGCCAGTTTCGTGTTGCTTTTGGCATTTACAAATTCTTTTATTTTGTGACTTTTTTTTTTACCATACACATATGCTGGAGCAGATGTTGCTTATTTGTTGTTTATTCAAATCTGTAGGCTCTGGCAGCTAACTCCATTGTTCTGTAATGAAGCTTTATTCACTGTCCTGTATTAGGACCCAGCGCCTGCACGAGAGGCTGCGTTAGCTCCCGGTAGGATGCCACAGTTATTGCCCTTGTAGTTGACTGTTTATAGTCAGAAGCTTGCATTGGGGAGAAAAATCAACAACAACAAAGGGCTGGGTGGTTATAGTTGGGGTGAATGGAAAGGAATGGAACAGGCGGGAAGGTCACCCAGCATTACTCTGCTCTGTAGTTCTGCCTGGTGGCCTCAGCCTGGCATGCGGCTTCATCTGCTGTGGGGATTTGGTGTCTGAGGCTGGGAAGCATTTCCTCCCTGTTCTTCCTCTTCTTTTTCTTTCCTTTCCTCTCTCTAGTTACTGAATTCGTTCACGGGCAGGGTGTCTAGTGCATCTCCTCACCCCCACTCCAGCCCCTTATTTCCAGTGCATACACAGATTCACTAACAGCCACGCTTAGTCCAGCGCAAAACTTTCCTCCATATATCACACCTTCATCACATCTTTCCTCATCCACGTACTGTTTCTGGCTGCCTGTGTCTTGGGGAAGCCACACTTCATAAAGTCAAGAATGTCAGGTCCATGTTGACCAAAATAAAGACCTGCTGATCCCTAGAGCTCCAACACCAATTTGGAGACGTTCGCCTTCTGGAAAACCCCTGTCTTGGCCAGGAGGCAATCAATCAGAGATGTAACCACCTCCATCTGGCACATTATGCCATGGAACCTCACTATTAACACATTTGTGATTCATCTTGTCCCAACGAGTGGTGCCAGGGATCAAGCCACATCCTCCCTCCCCGTGGCAGCTGGGAGCAGTCTAGCTTCCAGCAGGCAGAGTTAACACATTGGCTCCTGTGACATTGCAAGTAACAATTCTTTTAATTATCACACCTTCCCTCCCCCTCCCCACCCACTCCACAGACATTTTGGCACCATGGGGATATTTTGCAACCGGCAATCAGTGCTTTTCTTAATTGACTGAGTATGTTCCAATAGCATGAAGGCTGGTATTATCCACTATCGAATAAAAGGGGCAGTTGCTTGATGCTAAGTTCTATAGCTATAACCCTACACTTGTTTGGGAGCTTTTACTTCCATAGGAATGCTCTAGTGTTCGTTCATGATTGTTTTTTAAATTTCATTTCTCCTAATTGTCTATACTTGGATATATCCTTAGGATTGAATTCAAGGTCTTTCCCATTCTGGCCTCAGTACATCCTGACAGTCTCACTTCCTTTCCCACAGCCCAAACTGCACATATTTGGGTTGCTCTGCATCCCTCAGCACTTCCCACTTTTACATCTTTGTAGTTGCCTTGCTCCCTTTTCATGGAATCCACTTCCAGTATCTTTTTCTACATGCCAAAAGTCATCCATCCTCAAGGTCTCAGTTCAGCTATTGCCTCTTCTATCATCTCCTCCAAGAACCCTCTTCCCTGGAGTACCCCTTCTTCAGTGTTCCCATAAATTTTGATATGCCTTTACCATAGGCCTGAACACAGTTTGCCTTGAATTATAATTAGCTGGTGCAAAGCATATGTCTCTAACTAAATTGATATTTCTTTTACGGATTCTTTGCGTACATCTTTGCAGCCATGTCTTGATTAGGGGTTGGCATCACATCCGTGGAGCTCTTAGCACGGGAAATGGGCTTAAAGAATGGGGATAAACCTGTACTGAGTATTCTGTAAGCCAGGCATCACACACAGCACCTTACATTCTTAACTCATCCTTAAAACAACCACAGGAATTAGTGGATTTTACCCCCATTTTACAGAAGAGGAAACTGAGGCTAAGCGAGGATAAATAATTGGATCCAGGTAACCCAGCTATTGAGTGACTGAGCTAGGATTCACAGATCTGTCTGATCCAAAAACTTTTATTCTTGCCAAAACATTCCTCTATTTCCCTAACAAAAATTTTAATGTTATGTTAGAATAGTCAAGATACCACCCTAATATTAAAATGTAGGTAGAATTAGATTTATAATTCAACAGAGAAAACACTGTTGTACTTCTAAGGGAATATTAAAATCAAAGTATATTAATATGGTTGAAATGAACCACACCAAAAAAGGGGGAGCAAACCAAAGTTTATGATTTAACTAGGGGTTCAGTTTATTTAAATTCAGGCTTAATAATAATAACAGTTATTATTATCATTATATAAATCCCCACAGAACTATGCTAGATGAAAATAAACAAGAGCATGCTCTTCTATGCCCCTTATAAAAATTATTTTTTTGTTTAACAAGAGATGTGTTTCAGGGTTTGTTCAGAGGATAGCTTGTATCAGATATGAAACCAGGAATCCTTTATTTTGTTTTAGCCTAACAGGTTGTTTTGGAAGAGGATTAGAAAATCAGTCTCTCACAGGCCCTTTTTTGAGCCTGGAGAGGTGATTATGGAAGGAATGAAGGGTGAGGCCAAGGTGGTTGATAGAAGCCACCAAAGAGGAAGAAAGGGAAGGTAAAGAGAACGTGTTTCAGATGTTTTTTATCACATGATTTATCCCCTATTCTTGCCCCAGCTCAGCCCCACCACTTTTCCCCCACTCCTTTCTAGGTTCCTTTAATTACTGGCCAAGTGCTAGTATAAAACCATTCAAGGTGAATATTGCATCAAGAAACTAGGCCATTAATAAGGGAGTTTGTGTTTTGCCAAAAGTCCCAGGTAGTATGAAGTTGATGTGAAGATCGATGGCTTAGGGGAGTGCAAGGGGAAAATCATAGCTTCCCACCTTCTTTTCAGGAATCTGCTGGAAGAAATATCCCAGTACTTGTCTTGTGTAGCAAACATTATCCTGTATGGTAAGCACAAGGCTCTAGAAAAGTCTGAGCAAGTGAAAAGGAAACTGGTACTAGAAGAGGCTTTGAATATTAGGGCTTTTCCTTCCATATCTGATCTTATTCTGGCTGTTCTCCTCACTTTGGAAAGAGAGTTGGCATTTTCCCCTCTTAGTCTTCCCTGGGAAAGTTGAAACCAGAGGTGAGGCTGGTTCTTCTCCCTGGGAAGAGAGGTTAGAGAGTGGCTCAGAGCCAGAGCAGCTGAGAATTTGATTGGTTTCTGCTGCTGCCAACTGTAGTCTGCTTCTGGTGCCCACACAGACTTCAAGGATGATATCTGACATGGTCTATTTCCTTCAGCATGTGCAATTTGCCCACCTGCATGGCAGTTGCACAGGTTTAACCTTGGTCATGGTCTGATGCACTAACCAATAGGATTTAAAATTTATTTTATAAAATATAACATGATATGAACTTGTAAATATTCTATTTTCATTAAATGACTTTCTTTTAAAAATATGCAGAGTCTACAGGGAAATTCAAAGCTCTGTTTCTATCATTATTGTTCTTATTGTATTAATAGGTAATATTATTAGTATAAATTCTTGCCTCCTGAAAAATATGACTATTTCAAAAACCAGTATTTGCTCTTTGTTAACGATAAAGTGAATAAATTGTGATTTCCTAGCAGTCCAAAGACACTGACATGCATACCTTGGTAATCTAGTGGGGGATCTGACACCTATTCGAAACTCAGAAAGTATTTCTTCAATGGATGAATGAGACAACAAAGATTTCTCAGGAGCTGTATTCCTGCCTTTGATAAAAAGGCAAAATCAAGCCCCTATCTAAATGTCTTCATAGAGCAATGATATGAGAGAGAAAGAGAGAGCTAGAGAAAGAGAGAGATGGAGAAACTTATGATGGCCAGGCTCTAAAGGCTTAGATAAAATCAACGTCACTTAAATAAATTTTTGCAAAGATAATGTAGTGCAGTAGTATGGACTTCTGCTGACCTGACTTGATAATTATAAAAAGCTTTGAATTTAGAAGAATAAAAGAATTTTATGCCCATCAGACTATTATTTTCAAACATTAATATCAAATAATATATCAACTGGGATTTTATCAGAGAAATTGAAAGTTTACATGGAGATATTGAATAGAAGAATGGACCAAGATGTTTTGGGCAAGGCATTTTTTTCTTTTTATTTTCTTTTATGTACGTTACCAGCTCTTCCTACACTTTCCAATACCTTCTCAATATATTTTTTCATAAAATAAATTTTTACTCCTGGTAAACTAACAAATCTAATAATTTCAATTTACTCTTGGCATCTACTCTTATAGTAATTTCCATCCTTTTTTTTTCTCTGGATAGAATGATTTCTAAGCCTGCTATGAAACTGTCATCCTCAGGGATTTTCCTTCACCTTCTTTTTCCTACATCTTTTCGGGTTGGATTATCCTTTTCCTAGAACTCATTTATTTCTTTGGGTACCCCTTTTTTTTTCAGAGAACATCCTCCAGTGATTTCATTAGATTAAAAAGATATATAATCAGAAAACAAAACTCTGCTCTTAGTGTGCCTTTCTAATCAACAAGATGGTGGCGCTTAATGCCTGATGCACAGTTGTCACTTTAGGATATCTTAGCATCACCAACCCTCTGGTGTTTTTTCACTTCAACTTGAAGGACTTCCATTAGTTTTTATCATTGGGCAGGTCTGCTAGTGATAAATTCTCTCAATTTTGTTTATCTGGGAATGTCTTAAATTGTCTTTTATTTTTGAAGGACAGTTTTGCTGAATATAGAATTTCTCGGTTGGCATTCTTTTCTCTTTCAGTGCTTTGACAATGTCATCCCACAGCCTCTGGTCTTCATGGTCTCTGATGGGAAGTTAACTGTTAATCTTATTGAGTTTCCCTATGGTTTATTGTTATGATAGTTTGTTGTTGTTTCTGGTTGGTTGGTTTGTTTTAAAGTGACTTCCCTGGATTAATTCTGTGAAGTCTGTCTTCTTTGTCATGTGCAGTCACTGAAGTCTCTACTCAGATAGCTTAGTGGTCAGTTAATGATTGGGCAGATTTTTTTTTAAGTACCTTGAACAAATAAGTCTCCCACACACTGCTGATGGTTTCGGTGCATACATTGGAGCACAGCTTCAATGCTCCAACTATATACAACTCAGCCTAGTCTTCACTTCCTCCTTGTTCAGAGCCTCAAGGTCAGCCAGAGGTGAAAGATTGGGGTCTTCTCAGATCTTTCCTGTCATGCACACAACCTTGCACATGTGTACAACCTTCTAGATCCATAGGAATATATTGGAGCTTTTCAAAGTCTTCTGTGGGTATTAGTCAGCTTCATGTTTGCCCCAAGTGGTATCGCCATCTCAGGTAGCTGCAATGTTAAACAACCATCATTGGTTGTTTTTGACAAATACCCTGAAGATGTGGCTTTCCTCACTTAAGGACCTGTGAGTCAGATCAAATAAAGACAAGCTTAGTGAATGGGGTTTTGCCAGAGAGCTGCCAGCCAGGTCAACTAGTGACAGTTCTCCAGGGATGGGCTTTTCTGGGAGGTTCACACTTTTTCTGCTTCTACCACTCACTGCTAAGTCTTCTGATTTTCACAGCTATTGTTGTTCCAAGGCTGCTGGTTTTCAAGGCTAATGCAGAGCTGGGGAAAGGATGATGGGATTAGGGTAAGTTAAAATGACACGAAGTTCACTGTTCTTATTTATATCCAGCTTTTTTTTTTCCCCCTTGAATAAATGCTCCTTAGGTTGTTGCAAGCCTTGAGTTAATTTCTAGAGTTCTGAAAAAGTTAATTTTGACAATTTTTGCCAGTGTTCTTGTTGCTTTTATGTAGAAATGGGGTTTGGCAGGCTATTTTTCCATTATTCCAGAAGTACTTCTCTCCTTTTATGTCTTTGTAATAAAACAAATTTCTTTTTTTTTTTAAAGAGGATTCATTATCCGATCTAAACTATTAAAGTATTAGCAAGGAGGTATGTTTCCCTTGAATTACTTAACAATATATTCCTATAATACAGCTAAGAGATGCACACACATCAATGGTTATCATCAAAATATAGATAGGAACACATCCACATACTTCCCTCCCTTTTATACTTCCTTCTGCCCCTCTGATGCCAACCTAATGAACAAGTCCTGGTGTACATTTCTCAAAGATGGTTTAACAATTCCATGTCCAAGATGCTACTATATGAACAAATTTCTTTACTACAGTTTTAGCAAGATATTTGCAAAGAAAAAGATTTTATGTGTTCATTCTACCATTTTAGTCCAGAGTCTACATTTTTTTTATTATTCAGTAACAATGGATTGAAACATTTCTGCTAGTAGAATATCAGGTAGTAAGACACACCAGAAGGAAAGATATTCTTGGTTAAGACCATCCTTCTTTTAAATCCCCATATGATCAGCAGTCTGTTTTGTTTCCGTGTAAAGCTAGATTCAGTGGTTATGTTTATATTTATGTTGTATACCCGACAGCATTCTGAACCTTCCTGAATTCGAGAGGTGGCTTCTCATGACATTAAGTTACATTTGTGTTATTCTTGCCATTAATAAGAGCTTCATATTTTTCTAGCTTATAAGTTTTTTCCTTACAGTCACCAGTATAGTAGCTTAAGCAGTCAGGCTTATCCCCATTTTTCAGATGCTAAACTTTGGCTCAGAGAAGTTAAGTGACTTGCCACAAAACAACCAATTAGTATGCACCAAGGTTGGAAGTTGGATTCAGGTCATCTGTATTAAAATTTAGAGACCTCTTCGTTATACCATCCAGTGTCCTCGACTCCAGGTACCATGGACTTTCAGATTGTTATTTAGTCCAAACTATCCAATGCTTAAAATACCTACATAACCTCCAATATTTTCTTAAGCATCTAAAGTAAGGGAGATGGAGAGGTCAGTTCATAAATATTTCCAATAAAATTATGCTTTATAAGAGAAGACCAGGGCTAGTTATCTTTGTTTTTGATGGGGAGCAGGGTATGGAAGGGAAGAGAGACTCAACTTTAGCTCAATAACTTATTTTAAAAAATAACTGCTTGCAAGTTTGCAGATTTATACTTTTTCTAGTAATTTAACAAATATTTATTGAGTACCTATTATGTGTCCAGAGCTATAAATAACAAAGTCTCCACAAAAGGAAGAGATGACATACAATTAATAGGTGTACACATCTCATGAATAGAGTTATTTTCTCTGTTTTGTACAATACTGTATGCCCAGTTCCTTAGGACATACCCAGATCCTGATACATAATGGGTGTTCAATAAATATACATTTATATAATTAATTAATTAACTAATAAGGTAATCTTAGATGTTTTTAAAGGTTATGAAAAAATAAAATGGAGTAATGGAGTATAGAATGTCCTGGCACAGGGAGTTATATTTTATTAGATGGTTAGGAAAGATTCTCTGAGGAGAAGGGATTGGACACCCTTGTCATCTGATTTTAGAATATTCATTGCTCGTTGTTTTTGAAAGCTATTTCAGAAACAACCACTGAGAAAACTCCTGACTCAGAAATTCCATTTATACTTTCAAATCACAAGGAACACTGGAATGTTGTTTCTTATTCCCTGAAGTAGAATGGCAGGAATAAACACTGGACCTCACTTCAGGTCCACTGCTGATGTTTTGTATCACCATCAGCCAAGAGACTAAACAGATATTTCTTTTTAAACTCTAAGCTGTAAGCTTGAGAATGTTACTTAGTTCAGCTTAATTTTATATTAATTTCCTTAAGGAGCATAAGAGTGGCTTCTGGAAAGTATATATTGATTAACAAAACTATAGAAATTACCATAATCCAGAATTTAGCCCTTAGAAAATAAATGCCAATATTTTCTCCTTTCTTCTTTGGACATAGATACAGGACTGACTGGTGAAATACCAAAGATTCGATATGTGTGCTTTAATGGAAAAAGCATGAACATAAGGTCAGGTCACATTGTTTGTGTGACCTATGGTAAGTTATTTGAGGCCCGCAAACCCCAATGTTCCCATTTTTTATGATGGGCCTGATGAAATCTACCCAACTTGGCAGTTGTAAGGATCAGAAACAGTGTGTACAGAACATCACAAACAGTAGTGGTGAGCAATAAATAGTGGCTATTAGTACTGTAGTTATTACTGTGGATTCATCTTGAAAGTCATTTGTAAATCCTCTTCTGTCATTTCTATGGACAAGGATATGAAGACATGATAAGTGATTATCAATAGATAGTCCTTAGTACTCTCTTAAGAAAAATGAGACATTAACTGATTTAAAAATGGAAGTCTTTTCATTGATTCTTAAAAGGGAAGTATGTGTAATTACACAGACTTTCATTTTCAAATATGATCCAGACTATTACTAGTAACATACTAAGTGACTAATTAAGGGCTCATTCAAGTGGTACATGAGAGTTTACTGAGAATTCTAATTCAGTTTTCTATAAAGAGGTCAGGCCGCTACACAATGCTTTGACAACGTTATAAGATGCCTACTGTACATACAAACATGTAAATTTTTGGAATTTTTACAGTTTTCAAGAATTATGGTTTGTTATCAACATATTAGTAACATTACCTTGAATTGATCATGGTTTTCAATTGTGGCTCTTTCTTGGTTTTTTTAATGTAAATTATTGTTAATTTACTTCTTTTTCATTTATTCTATTTATGATTAGCCCTTCAGGGCCTGTGATGAATATTTACGTATATTGGACTTTCAATAATTAGATTTTTTTAACATTATGTTCTAGAGTTCATTTATGAATCATCTCTACCATTTATCTTAGACTGTGGTCCCCAGAAACAGCCCTTGGTAAAAGGTTCGTGTTAAAGTGATTTATTAGGAAGTGTTCCCAGGAAAAACAGTAGGGGAGTGTGGAGTGGGACTAGGGACAGAAGGAGGTAATACACTTTTTAACACACCCCTTCCACACACTGACAAAGGTCCAATTTTTCATCTTCTCTGATTCCACAGGCACTATCTGTTATTTCAGCTTTGAAAATAGCTAGTGCCTTAAATCACACAGTAGATTCCTTAGATAGCTGGGAGAGTAGTTTTCAATGGATTTTTTCTGATTTCCTCTGTGCCCAAAGCAAGAAACAGCCTGAGGATTAGTACAAGTGAATAAGACAAAAAACACAAGACCAAAAAGGTTTCTAAAATGCATATGTTGGCAGCGTAAAAACACTAGCTTGTCTTTCAAACAACTGTCAGACTCCCAAACCTCTCCTGCCTACTTTTTGCCTTTCCAAATCTGATTACTCCATCAATAAAAGGAATTATTTTAATCTTAGTAGTTTGCATATATGGTGTGGTTGTCCTGGTCACATTCCAATCTAGATAATTATATCTGCTCTTCCTCAAACCCCCTGTTGCTTATATTCCAAGTGGCATTCTTCTTTCCTTTTTAATCAACTGCTCCTAGGCACCACTGGGAGGTAGTAAACAGCTACAGGGAGCTACCCTGGAGATGGCTGCACATCCTTGGTAGGTGTGCTCATCCCAGTATAATTTGTCTATCAACTTATTCAATTTTTAAAGCACTTGGCATCCTTCAGGAAGAAAAGCCTAGAGAAGGGAAAATCCTATTATTACTCCTATAACCTCAGTAGATTTGAAGCACTGCTCTAATTAGAATGGAGACAACACCAACAATTAAAAAGTGATAGACCTGTGCAGAGAGGATGATTTACATAAAGGAGTTTCTCAATAGCAAGTATTTCATTGATAACCTACAATAAAATTAGCCTTAAGTTTCAGAGTGCCAAGGTACCATACCTCCATGCAATATTAAGCATTTCTAAGTTACACAAGAGGGGCATTGAGATATAACCAAATATCTCCAACAGTTTACTTAAAAGAAAATGTGTATCAGTATAAAATCAAAATCGTCTTGCTTTTTGTGAAGAAAACTTCACTGTAAGTGGAAAGAACATAGTTTAGACGAACTTATTTCAGAGGAAACATATTCTGATTGGTCTCCATTAACAGTCACTCTTTAGACAAGTCCCTTACCTTACAAATAATTCAATGTCCCATCTTCTAAGGAAAAAAATCACCATATTCTATTGTAATTTTCTGGTTTATGTTTGTGCCCTATTCCTGCTCCCACAGTACTTTAGGGACCTAAAATAAATTCAGTAAACTTGGTTGACAGAGCGAAGATAAAATATTTGAATTTCAGAAAAGAATATTTAACTTCAGAAGAAAAGTGCTTAAATTTACTTCTAACAAAAATCACTGTAGGGAAAGAAAATAAAGCTCCTTTTCTATTTGTAGCAAGGGAAATGGTGGGGAAATAATTTCAGAAGCACCATATTTACTGTTGTTAGAGAAATTGTACATGCTCTTCTGACAGTTCCTGGTAGTTGTGGCCTCCCTGGGATCCTAAGGAATCCTGGAGAAGACAGAAGCCAGCTGGCTCGCAGACCCTTAGGACTCATATGCCTTCTTGGTACCCATTAGTGTTATGGGAGCAAGGACTCTGAAGTCTGTATCCAGACCAAAGGTGGAACCATTTCCCCAAATGTAAGAACTTTTCTGTTTTATGTGTATCTCTCCAATCACCACCCAATTTGCCCCTCTCCCCAGTATGACCAGTATCCCATAACAAATAATAGGGCCGTTTATGGGGAAATGGAAGGAAGACAAGTTTATGTTATTCTTTGGGGGGATCCCTCTCATGCCCTTTGCTTCTGATACACAACACTGCTAGAGGCACCTGGGTCTTGCCAACTCGCTGTACCCAAGTTTCACAAATATTTGTTTCTTCGCTGATCCATAGCCTAATTCCAAGACAAAATGCTTCTAAGTGGGGTCCTCCTTTTTCCTTGGAGAAGGTAGAGATGATGTTAGAAAAGGCTTTGAGCCAAGAAAGTAAAAGGGAGTCAAGAAAGGCCAAAGGCAGATTTCAGAAACTTCCCTTCCTTAATTTGGTTACAACATAGTACCCCATAATTATAGTTGAGTATAAAGACTTACCTACAGTTATTTCTAATTTGTGAATGAGGAAACCAAGACTCATAAAAGTTAAGTAACTTGCTCAAGTTCACCCAACTGGCAAGTGTTGGCATCAAGACGAAACCCAGATTTCTCTGACTCCAGTTGGAATGCCCTGCCCAAATTCTGTGCTGCAAATAACCTATCGGGATGTAACTTTATTATAAAATGAGTTTTGCTGGTGCAGGTTGCATTTCATTAGAAGCCAAAGCAGATAAAATGTTTTATCACATGTGTCATGAGGGAGTGGGTAACACAAAGCCTTTCAGGATTCACTCTGTGAAACCTGATTGCTCACCACCTTGTAGTATGTCTGAGAGAGGAAATCCTCTCTGCTCTCCTCTCTGACTCCCTGTTCACCTTCGTCTTCTTATAATTTCTAAAATATGCCCATGTTACCTGTAATATGTATATATTAACCATAATAATTTATTTATTTTTAAAAATAGATTTAGTCTTCCCTCCTTTTCTTTGTCTATAAATACATGCAAGTTACCCTCTCCATGTCTTGGTAGGCTTTGGTGGACCATGTTGAGCCAATATGCATGCTCAGACATTTAGGGGTGGGCATGAGGTTATGGTTATTTCAGGCAATCAAATTGTTGTCATTATAAAATGGAAGGCTTACTGACTCCATTTCTAGGCCAACCCTCATACTTTACATATGAGGAAAGAAAGGCCCACAAGGTTAGTGACTTGTTCCAACGCCAGTGATGATTAGTGACAAATCGAGACCCAAGACTCTCAGTTCTGAATCTTCAATTCTGATTATTTTATGATTAACCAGTTCTCTGTGTAACATGTTCCCAAATTATTCTTTGTTTAAACGATATGTGTAAAGGTAAATTTAAGCAGGTAATAGCATTTTGATGGCATGAATAATGTCTGATTTCTTTTCAATCCCCAGAATTTACCTCAGTGCCTAGCACAGAGCAAACACTCATGTTTGTTGGGGAAACAAATGATCTAGTAGTTTTTTAAATAAAGCAAGCTCTTCTTCAAACAGTTAAAAATTAGAGTAAGCTTTTCTTAGAATGTCTTTTAAAAAATATTTCCTTTACAAAGTTATTTTATGAATGTTTAATTGAAAATAAAATGGTTTCACCTTAAATTAAGACACTATATTTCAGATTCAGCTACAATGATTGTATTAAGAAGGTTCTTTATCTACAGATACTTGCTGATGATAAAAATCTTGAGTGAACTTTGTTAGACTTCTTTATCTATGGCAAAATCTGTAATTTTCCCAATGTTAAAAGGAACCCAAGTTTATTCTAAAATCAAAGAACAAACAGAAGTTCAAGTGGGTTGCAAACTTGGCAAAAACACATCCTTCTAAGAAAAAAAGAATTCAGCCTCAAAATCTGTTACTGCTGTGCATCTTCTGGTTTTCCTTTTGTAAGAGCAAAGACCAGAAAAAAGAATGATAACATCACATAAAGCAATGGAATATACTTTGTGTGACAAAAGATATTAAAATTGCTTGTTTGAAATTAAGCCAGATATATAATTCCTTTTGAAAAGTCAATTTGAAATAGGCCACCTTGTGACCACAATCATGCTTTAAGTTTGGGTGTGTAACCTCGTTCTGAGCACTACCATTAATCATACTTCAATTGCCATCACTTATCTGGTGCTACTAGGTAGAAATAAGTTTTTCTAATATACTTGTGTTTGCGTTTCACTATTTATAGATCCGTGATTATATTTCTCATTTGTTATCATGCTTCCCTTTGCTATCATGAATATCACAAAACTGCATACAACATCTTCACTTGATTTTTCCCCCTGTAGTAGGTATTCAGGATTTCTCTTCTGAGTAGTTTTTAGCATTTGAATCCAAATAGTTTACACATGTCAGTGAAACCATGCTTTAAAGAGGAGCCAGTGCTGCTGGAGCCCCAGATAAAAGGACTTAGTTTTTAAAGTGTACAAAGACTCTGTTATAAGGCTATTTTACTCTTTGTAAGGGCTACCAACATCCTCAGAGTTCATTCTCAGGACATTTGACTGAACTTCTGCCGAGGAGAGACACAATCTTATTCACCATTGTATCCCCTGAATCTAGAACACTGCCTAACTCACAGTAAGCACTCAATAGATAAATATTTCTGGAAATGAATAAATAAATATAGCAAGCTTTTTTCTAGATGGTGGCTAGTCATCAGCTTTAAAATTATTTTATTTCATTGCTTAGGAGGCATGTCTTATAACTTATGTGTTTCTAAAACATATGTTGAAAAAGATCTTCTGGGGTATTTTTTATTGCTATCAAATTAAATTAAAAGGCACTTTTAGCATTTTTCTTTACCATCTATTTTACCCATAATCTGTGCCCTGTCGACTAGACAAGTTCCTCAAAGCCTGGACTGTGCATCAGGTCTGTAATAATGACTCCATTATTCATCCAATGCCTGGCACAGAGTAGCCAATCAGTAATATAGTTGTCAAGTAAATGAATGAGAATATATAAAATAATTTTTACCAGAATTTAAAATGATTTTGAAGTAGTAAAAAATAACACTGGTAGTGCAAAAAAAAAAAGTGACATGAAAGACATTCTTTAGAGAAAAATCAAAATGAACAAGGCAAAGAGGTGAAAGGGATTAAATATGACAGATATGGAGGGCAGGGTCTCAATCCTGTGTCCATCTTTCCAACAAGCTTCAGTGGGTTAAGGTCCCTAAAAACCCAAGCCTCCTTTTTTTTGAAAAAAAAAAAAAATGGAGATTAATTAGGATTAAAATTTAAAGTTACTGGGAATTCCCTGGCGGCCCAGTGGTTAGGGCTCTGTGCTCTCACTGCTGAGGGCCCAGGTTTGATCCCTGGTCAGGGAAATAAGATCGCACACACAGCATGGCCAGATAAATAAATATTTAAAAAATTTTTAAATACAATAAAAAGATACAATGCTATGAGAATACTAGATTAGCCATGGCAAAGCATTTTTAGTTTTCTGGGTGATTGATTGTCCTGGATGTTTCACTCAGACAGAAAAGCAATATCATTCAAAAAAGTTTAACTGAAGAGAGGTTTGAAAAGGAACTATTTACTGAGATGGGCTGAATTCAAGGAACCAATAAGAGATGAGGAAGCACCGCTAGGCTAGGAAGAGCAGAAAGCCATTACCACTCCTAGGTCTGAAAAAACAGTGGGAAAGAATCATGTTACTGGAGCCTGGTAAAAGTGGAAGCTTTAGAAGGAAAACACTACCTGGAGATCTCACCGTAAGGGAGTGCAGCTATTTTCAAATAGTACCCCGAAGGAAGTGGTGGTAAGTAAGTACTCAGTGTTCTTTCTCCTGCCCTTCAGTCTCTACCAGTGCCTCCCATTGACTGAACACAAGTGAAAACCTGGAGGAAAGACAGGGCAAAAAATGACTGGAGTAGCGGCAGTGAAAGTAAGGAAGGGCAAATGGAGACTAACCAACACACAAGTGGCTTCCCTGAGAGTTTCCCCTTTGCCCCCGATGCGGCCACCAGTCCTACATCTGTCCCCTAGAATGTAGGTAGATGAAAATCATAAGCCTGATTCTTGATGAAAATTTTAGTTCTCCAGCTTGGTGTCTCCAAACTTTTTTTTCCTTTTTCATCCTGGATTATTACATTTTTAAGAATTGTGTTTTTAATAAACAGTTTTTACTTATAATTGTAAGAAAAATAGATCCAGTTTGGATACTTAAATTGTTACTTTTGATGAAGTAGGCTACCATGTAAACGGACTGTTGCCTCTTGCTGTCTGAGCAGTTGGCATAATCAGCTGCCCGTCAGCTGGTTAAGTCAAGCAAGGATAATGTTGCTCCCAGACAGCTTCGCAAGAGAAAAAACATTTGGACCCGTGGTCTTCAAAACTATGGTAGTTGAATCAGTACAGAAATTAAAACTTCAAAGAAATTGGTATCACAAAATTTGTAATCCACCTATTGTCTCAAATGGTCATGGCGACGTTGTTCATTTAGTCCTAGAAACTTCTATTCTCCTATTTTCAAATATGAGATAAGCACTGGTTCCAAATGAAAATTTTTCATTACGTTCTTCCCGAATGATGAATGCAGGTTTACAATTCAAAATTGGCTCTGTACCCCTTCTTTTTTTCTCAAGAATATCTAATAAATAAGTATCTATGTACACAAAGAAGATATGTGTATTGAAACAATATAATCTCTATAGAGTCATATAAATGTTCTGTTTCAGAAATAATTTAATTGATTAAAATTACTTTGTTTCATTCCAAGGTTCTTCATGATGGATCCCCTGATTACTTTATGCCACTTTGCTCCAGGCGCACTGGCCTCTACTCCTTATGGGTAGAAACATAGCTTGTGGGGGGAGGAGGGAGCACAGAAACATAAGTCACTCCCTCTGATTACTCTAAAATGTCCTTTTCAACTATTGTTTAGGTAGTGTGTTACATGACAGCTTCTAAAAAAAAATGATATGAAAAGATGCCAGAGGAAGCAATGTGAATTATGTATATTTTAAAATATGGTCAGACCATGAGACCAATAGAGAAGGTTTTTCACACTCACCTCTCAGCAGAAACCAGAGGATAAGAGCACATCAGTTTCATTTTAAAGTAGATATTTTGCAACTCAAGAATTTTATACCTTTTTAAGTTGTCATATAATTGTGAAGCAACATTTCAGATAAGCAAACTCTCAGGAAGTAGAGTACCCACACTTTCTTTCTCAAAGATGTACACCAGCCTACTGAATGAGGAAATCCTGTTTAAGAGGACGAGCAAGGCAAAGTAGAAGGAAGTGTAAATTATACAGACGTAATCCAAATGTCATGAAAATTCTTAAAAAGAAGGCACATGAAAAAAATAATTTAACAACATTCTAGATCTAAAATCCTAGATCATATCAAAGAAAGCTGAATGCAGAAGAAAATAAAATTATCAACAAATACTGATTAATTAGGCAGTCAATAGACATGTATAATTCTTGATGTTGAAAATCGCAGTGTGAAATATGTTTGAACTTTTTAAGTTACCACTAATTAAATTTAAAAACACACTGTATGCCTTATGAATTACCAGAGGAAAAAAGCAACCTAAGAAAATATAGTCCACCTGGCAAAAGAATAATCATTGAAAATTAATCATATTAATGATACTAACAAATATTGAGTGCCAGGCACTAGGCTAAGTGTTTTACATTATCTCCTTTAATCCTCGATTAAGTCTCTGAGATAGCTATTTATGATGCAGTTCGAAATCAGGTCAGCTTAAATGTGAAGTTATGGTCTTTATTAATACAACAAGAATAGCAGATAGATTATAACTATGTCCCAATTCTCATTGATTAGTATTAGCCTTCAGTAATGTTGAACTGATAAATATTCTGAGGCTGAATCTCAGCTCAGCAGAAAAGACCAGCATGGACTGTTAGTGATGCCTATTTAAAAAAAAAGAGAGAGAGAAGATTTGCATCAAGTATGCCATATGCTTACTACATCAATCACAATTATAAAAGTAGATAACATAAAATTACGAACAATAGGACCAAGCTCATATTTTATGAAAATGGTTATAGATATAATAAATGGATCTAACAAAGGAAAAGACTCAAAGGTCATTAAAATAATTTAACGACATTTAAAATAAAGAATCATAGAAAAGTTAAAAATGAATGGGCAAAAATATACCAAAAAGTGTGCTAAAGTAAACAAAAAGAAAGCAGGAATTCCAACATTATTATTATTAGAGTAGAATTCAAGAAAAAAAAAGTACATACAAAAATTTATGAAATAAAGCCAAAGCTATGACAAGAGGCAGAAACTTAGTCTTTGCTCTTTTTAGAGACTGTAGAATGAAAACAAATGATTTATTTGACTGACAACATTAGAAAATAAGTAAGAAAAAGAAAGTATTTCCATTAATTCAAGAAACAGGAGTCCAAAATGTCAATAACTATTGTAGAAATTAAAAGTTGTCAAAGAATTTCATCTTTTAAGATGCACCATGATCAGTGGTTTTATGGCTGAGCACTTTAAAAAGTTTAAGGACGTGATACTACCTAAGCTTTCTACACTGCTTGAGAGCATAGGAAAAAAAAAGAAAAGAGAAACCTATCTAGTTATTTTTTTATACAAGTGGCACAATCATCATACCAAAATCTGAAAAAGAAATTCATGTGCTTACAAATACACACATATGAACACACACACAAATTACAAGGAATTTTTTATAGAGAAAAATTCACAATATATTATGTGAAAAGAAGCAGAATATATACTGTGTATGTTAGGATGATTATTTTATAAAACATACATATACATGTGCACAAAGAAAATGTACTGGATTGAAGTAGATATATATTATAGTAACTTTCCTGTATGGTTAGATTATATGTAATTTTTATTTTCTTTTTTATGTTTTTTCACTTTCCAAATTTTTTTCACTGCTATGTATTACTTCTCCAATGCTAAAAAATAACTAATGGTATTAAGCCAAAAAGAAGCTGATTTTAGAGAAGCAGCTATTTTTTTTTGTAATGATGAAGGAAGATTATTCTGACTAAAGAACAAAGGAGAAATTGCTAAACCTGGAGCAATAAACAAAAAAAAGAGGGAGGAGGTGAGGGAGAGGGAGGGGAGTAGGAGGAAAAAGGAAAAAGGAAAAGTAAGGATTTCCAGGTTGTAAGAAAGAGATTGAAACAAAAATGTCAGCAGGGTGCTAATGGAAGTTATCAACTCCTTATGTAGAAATCTTTATGGGATAGAAGCTCCTCTGCTTCCAGCCTGCTGGCATAGAAGAAAAAATTAAATCTCTTCAGGTGTACCTGCCACAATCACGAATATTGTCAGCCTTTCTTGAGTTCTAGAATTCAGTCAAGATAAAATATAAGCTGTGTGAGGCCAGGTACTTTTGTTGCTGTGTCCATGGAGTTTCTGGAGCAGTGCAGGGCCCTGCAGGGCCAGTGAACATGCGTCAAGTGGAAGAATGGGGGTTTGCAGTAGAGCAACCTGCCCGGCTCTGTCTCACGGCCTGTTCTCTTCAGAATATTAACTGTGACTTGGCCCACAGCAAGAATGTGTTTCAAAGCCATAGATGACACAAATAGCTTTCAGAATGAAGGTCAAAAATCATCCTTGACTGGATGAAAACATGGTCCCAAACTAGCTAGGTCAATTTTGTGAGAATACAAAATAGAGACTGATCTCAGTACAACCCAACACTGCAAACACAGCTTCTGACTAGACTAACCTTAGACTGTGTGTACAGAAGAGAAATATCAAGAAGAAGGAAAAAGGGCGCCCTGCTCCACTCCATGCTGGTAAGACCATGTCTCAATCACGGAATCTAATTCTGGGCACCCGGTTTTACAGCAAACATTAAGTAAGTGCTTATTCCAAAATACAAAACACAAATGGCCTGGAGACCCTGCCCTCTGAGGGCTGATTTAAGGGGATCTGGGGAGATTTAAGGTGAGGAGAAAAGGCCTGGAGAGTATAAGAGAGCTGTCCGGAGGAAAATGGGTTAGACACGTCCAGTATTACTCCACGGAGTGAGCTATGAGCAACAGATGGAAAGTGCTAAAGTAGGTTTGGCTCAATATAAAAAGGCATTTTCTAAAAAGTATGATACCCTCTGAGTACACAAGAGTAGGTCTCTGTCACCACAAGTGGGCAAGCACCAGCTAGATGACCATCTATAAGGAATGTTCTGGAAGGTACTCCTGCCCTGGATGGTAGGATGCACCATGCAGGCTTACAACATGGGGGACTGACTGACCCATAGAGAGGTTTTGTTTGTTCTACAAATGAATTTTTTTAAATGCCTTTGGGGGGAACACACACTCTGGAGTCCAAACTATTCACATGGCTCCCTACTGTCTTGAATCTTGCTGCTTCACATATCTATGCGACCTGCCCAGCTCCTGAAGGCATTTGAGTTTGCATAATCTGTAATGTCCAGTCCAATTCGAAGATAATTTGCCCCTGAGATGTAACTTCACCACGGAGCTGTCACAGAATTTTCTGCCATTGGAGGATGGAAGAGAGAAGAACTTGGCAAAGAGGTAGAGTAGAATAGCTCAGTGAAGATGGGAACCCCAAACAGCCTAAGGTTGAACCATTTCTTTTGTTCTGCACAACTCCAGCATACATCACACCCTTAAAGATTCCTTTTCTTTTTCTCCCTCCCCTCATTTATGTTTCAATTCCACACGCTTTTTTTTTTTTCCTGAGCCTCTAGGAACTCAGACTACATTAAGTAAAAATTTCCCACTTAGGAGTCAGAGCTTTTACCACTAACTCAGCTCAGAAAAGCAACCATTCAGGTTGACTTCTCTTACTGCTTTAAGCCATTCCAGAGACTCTTGTCAGGGCCCTGACTCCTCTGTGCTGTGGTTGGTGTAATGCTGCCACCTGGTGACTATTTGGACAAAGTGCCTGCAGCATCGCTCTCCTCCCAGGCAGAAATGTTTCACACCCGTGAGATGGCGAAGCAAACCTTCCCAGGGCAGGGTCTACCTAATTGGGAGGGTAAAATCTTAACTCTGTGAGGACAGTCCTGTGCTGGAAAAGGTAATTTCTAATAAATATTAATATTAATAACGACACATTAATGATATTTAATAACATTAGTAATGATTGAATTCTGATAGATATAATATTAAGATGATGTTCTGCAGGAAAAATGTATATATAATTACATCATCTTTTCCATGTACATAAATTCTTCACGTATATATTATTGGATATTATCCTCTTCACAACCCCACAAACAACATCATCAGCATATTTATTCTTTTCCCCATGAGGAAACAGACTCAGAGAGTGTAAGTGGCATGCCCAAGACCACACAACTAGTAAGTAGGAGAGTCAGAATCTTAACCCAGCAGACTTGGCCCCAGATTTTCTAGATGACTCAGCTATGGGAGCAAACTGGATCTTAGTAGCATACATTATAGAGAGATTAACCCCCCGAGCTACGGGATTGGCAGAGTGGGGGAATCAGCAGTCTAAGGGGCGTGACAAACTCACGAGGGGATTCGTGGTGGTTTGGTACAGGATCCACCCAGTAGGCAAGGGTTTGAATAATAAGATCTAGCTAGGGGAAAGGGACTGGTAGGGGTAAGTCAAGGCCCCAATCTAGTGGAGTAAGGAAGAGCTATGGCTCCTTGTGCATATTAAGTGCAGAGACAAAATCCTATTGGAGGTGATGAGGCTTCTGAAGTTCTACCTGTCTTGGCCTTGATAGTTTCAGGAACTGGGGTGGGTTGGCCTGGGGGTGCAGGTACTAAGTCCATTACTCTTGCCAGAGGCCATATCATCTTCCCCTAAGTCATGCCAACCTTCATATTACATATTAGGTGTGAGGGTGTGGGAGTGCTAAACGATGCACATTTGTATTTGTCTATTTGCTTAATCATCTATCATAGCCATCCTGGACTAGGCGATTTCTCATCCTTTGTATCATGTAATTCCTACAACCCTAAGAGAATAGTCAGAATTTGCAAACCCGGGACTTCCCTGGTGGCGCAGTGATTAAGAATTCGCCTGCCAATGCAGGGGACACGGATTCGAGCCCTGGTCTGGGAAGATCCCACATACCACAGAGCAACTAAGCCCATGTGCCACAACTACTGAGCCTGCGCTCTAGAGCCCGTGCTCCAAAACAAGAGAAGCCACCACAATAAGTCTGCGCACCGCAAAGAAAAGTAGCCCCTGCTCACCGCAACTAGAGAAAGCCTGCGCACAGCAACGAAGACCCAATGCAGCCCAAAATTAATTAATTAATTAATTTTTTAAAAAAAAGAATTTGCAAACCCAATTTTGAGAGTTTATTATCGAGTTGTCAAAAAGGTGGTTTATAAGCAGGAAAGATTTTTAGCCTCCGGAAGAAACGAAACCATCTGTAAATTGGACCACATTTTCTTGGTGACTTGCTCAAAATGATTCAGATACATGTATTTGGCTTCTAAAACACAAGATAAATAAGGCTCTACTCCTGAGAGAAATATGCCCAATTCCACCATTTGATCTCACCATCAAAGAGAAGTTTTCACAATCTGGTTTCTTCACAAATTCACTTAAATGAGTTTCAGAGGTTATTTTTGTTCGTTTTTGGTTTTTTGTGCTTTACAAAGTACAGTTAACTAAAGGTAACAGTTATAATAACTATATCCCTTTTAGAGGAAATCACTCTCTCTACTTTTTAGGGACCCTTTATGTTTGTGGTTGTTTATTTTCATTTGGACCAGATTGACTTGAACCTACCAGCATACGAATGAATGGGCTTTAACCTATAATTTTGTTCTAGTGCTCTAATGTATAATTTCATTCCAGAGTTATAAGAAAGGGAAGAGCAACCGTTTTATATGAAGCTTATATTCCAGAATAGTAATTGCTTAGACATTATCTGGAAATTTTAAAGAATAATGATGTACTGGGAGTCCTTCACAGCTTGTGGCACAAATCTTGCACGAAAACAAATATAGAAAAAGTGAGAGGTTGCAAAGTCTGTTTCGTCCATCTTCAGCAAGTTTCAACCCTTCTGTTGAATCTTTGGGTCTCCTAATGTTTACATAGCATGGTGGAAGGGGAATATAACATTCTGTCCATTGCAATACATATACACAGATATATAAATTGTGGTGTTTATTGTTTTTTCAGTGTGGCATTTAAGGCATATGCATTTCCTTCTGGATTTTCTTCCCCTTAGTGAAGATGCATCTCACAATCAGATTGTTATTTAGTTTTAAGAGATGTTAATTCCTCTTCCTTTGTTTCATGTTTTACTCCTTGTAACAGGAAACCAGTGACTCAATTTTACATGGACCCTCTTATAACTGAGAAAAAAATCCTTGAAATTCCCTTATTCACTTATACTTCCACACAGTGGACATCTACTGAGGATCTGTAGTGTGTCAGACACAAAGAGTGTTTGACCCCAGTCCTGCTGGCGGTCTGTTTTCACTTTACTGACCCCAGGCCTCTTTATCTTTCTGCAGGTGCCATGGTGACAGAGCAAACAGCTGCCAGGCTGACAGCAGCGGGTTCCTGGAGGAACCACCACCCCTGCAGGTAGAGGGCCCCTTGAGGATCGGAATAGGAACAGAAGGAAAGATAAGATGAAAGTGCGTCACCACAGTTGGAAAGTGCAACCAATGCTTAGAAGACACGCCATAGGCACCCAAGAGATGGGGGACAATGGAGTCACAGTGGACAAGTACAGAAAGCTCAGTGTTCGTTTCCTTTTTATTTTCTTTTGATTTTTCTAAGGAAGGAAACTGAGTCTCGTAGAAAGAAGGTCCCAGGTAAAGGAGTAAACTTACACAAACCTGAGTTTGTAACCCTTGTCTCCTGATTCCTAAGTCAATGATAATGATAAAAAAAAAGGAAGACACAGCATTTCTTAAACCTAGTACCTCCCCCACCTTTCTGACCCATTTGCCTTTATTCCCATTTCTCCCACAGATATCCTGCTTGTCAAGCTACCAGAGTCCTGCTGAGAATGGATATAGAAAGCCAAGGAATCAGAGCCACAGCTTACAGTCATCCCAGGACTGTCAGCAAGAGTCACAGGAGTCTGATTCCAAGAGCATAGTGAGGACATCTTTTTCAAGTCAAGACTGGAGTGTCTTGGAAGAAAAAGCCTCAACCTCTGTGGTAGAGAAAGAGTCTCAGTCTGAGGCCATGGACGGGCCCCCAGAGCTGTTGACCCAAGATCTGGCCCTTGATAAGACCACCCCTAGGGGAGAACCCCCAAGGAAAAACAGCCATCTGTGGCAGCATCCGCCTGTGCCCCAGACTGAAAATTAGGCCACTGTAGGCACGGTTACCTCCAAATGATTGCCCTCTGGGTCTCATGGTGATGCACATCACAGAAGTGAAGGATGGGTTCCTGAGGCCTGAGCGAGCGGGGGCAGTATATGTGCAAAGCCACCACTGTGAGTCTCAGAGGTCACCTGGAATTGATTGTGCTCAAGACAAGTCCTTTCATGTTGACTCGGAGGCCCCAAGAGGAACAGAAGGCGGTAAACTCTGTCCTGATATTAACAACGCCTTACTGATGCAAAAAAAGTGTCCCACAGCACGTCCCCAAGCCCAGTGAAGCCATGCCCTACACAGGCGACCTTGTCCAAACATCTGGAAAGTCTATTCCCCATCTAGATTAAGTGGCTGGCGATACTCCCCAAGTGAGGCCAAGGTGTAGTGCTTTGGGTCAAATACCACCTAGGGCAGAATCTGAGATGGGAAACCTTCCTCCAGATGCTAAGGTAAACGCTGTTAGCTCCAAGTCCGTGACAATCCAGATGTTCTCCAAACTGGCAACAGCTGCTCAGAGTGCTGTGGTCTTGGGAATGGATTCTAGAGAAGCAACTTCAGAATGCACTACGTGTGACCCTGTTACCACGGCAGAACCAGGACTGGGAACAGAAGCAAGACAGTTCAATGAGGGCTTCCCTGGTGGCGCAGTGGTTGAGAATCTGCCTGCCAATGCAGGGGACACGGGTTTGAGCCCTGGTCTGGGAGGAGCAACTGGGCCCGTGAGCCACAACTACTGAGCCTGCGCGTCTGGAGCCTGTGCTCCGCAACAAGAGAGGCCGCGACAGTGAGAGGCCCGCGCACCGCGATGAAGAGTGGCCCCCGCTTGCCGCAACTAGAGAAAGCCCTCGCACAGAAACGAAGACCCAACACAGCCATAAATAAATAAGTAAATAAATAAATAAATAAATAAATAAATAAATAAAAATTAAAAAAAAAAAAAGACGGTTCAATGATGTTTCTGTTCAGACTTAACAACACATGTGTGCCTAGGCCCTGGCGTTGCTGTTCAGCTCCAGGTAACAAGGCCCAGCCCCTCACCATATCTGCCTCTGCAGACACATGTTTCCCTGGTCTCTACCCAGGGGGCACCTGCCAAGCTGTGCCTGCCCACCGTGGTGGCTGCTGTCACCGCCATCTCCCCTGCCACGTGGCGAGGCAAAGGCCCAGCTCTGTGTCTTCAGCCTGTAGGCACTGCTCATGCTCACATAACCATCTGGAAGCCCAGTTCCTGAAGACTTTGAAAGTCCTTCAGGACTCCACAGTGAGGGAACTGTGTTCTGTCAGTATTTACCTCTGCAAAGATGGGGAAGCAGAGGCAGCAACAATAAATACCTCAGGGGTAAAGTTCAGCCTTCCCTTCCGAATGTGAGCTCTTGGGACATACCTTTCCATTTCAAATCATGACTAATATTTGTAGACTGCTTTATTATTTACAATATATTCTCACAAATTTCTTCTTATTTGATACTTCTGATCACCTTATGAAGGAAGGAAGGCAAATTTTATTATCCACCCCCATTTTACAGAGGGGTATAGAACAGTACGTTCATATGTAAGGTTCTAAGCATCAATGCATCTGTACCTCCTCTTCAGTTCAGTCTAACTGAAAATTCTGTCTGATATTCACTTAGCTGTATAATCTCGCACAAGCCATTTCATCTCTCTGAGCCTAGTTCCTGTTTTGTAAAATAGGGAGACTATTCATGTCATCGATGCAGCATCGTTTTCAGATTAAATGAGAGAAAACTTGCAAGGCACTCAACACACTCAGACGCTCAGCACAGTGCCCGGCACATAGAAAGCCCTAGAAAATGCTCATTGTGTGGTTACAATTTTTGTTACTATTTTATTATTGTTCAGGTCTTAAATATAAGACTTCTCATGTCAAATAGAGGAACTTTTGGTCTTCCTTTGCTAAGCTTGTTTAAAAGTGAACATTGAGGTTACTGAGGACTGAAGGACCCCCAACCCTGTTCAGCTCCTGGTAAATACACAAGCATTTAGTGAGTCCTTCCAATGAACCCTCTTCAGCAATTCTCAAGGTCAGAAATAATGTAGGCTATCAAAGCTAGCCATTGATTTAAAAAATTAAGAGTATTAAACATGAAACTACATGTATAGACAGGGTGGGAAAACGAGGTAGCACATATAACGTAGGACTATAGCTGTTCAAAGGAGAATGAAGGGCAACTATAATTTCCTGGGTGCCTATTTGGTGCCTTCTGTGTTACCTTCCCATTCTGTTAATTCCACAAATACTTACTGAGTGCTATACCAAGCACTTTATTTATGCTGTGCCAAATAACCCCCATTTTCATCCATGCCATAAATGTGCCAAGTCCTCCCTCTTTTACAGACGAGGAAGCAAGAACTGAGAGAGTTTAATTTTCCAACATCCCACAACTCCTAAGTCCAGAGTCACATTCAAACTTAGCTGACACCAAATTCTTGGACAATCCACTCCAAAGATGTGTCCAACTTTAAAATATCTGAATCTATTTAAGTGTAATAGTAACATGAGAAAGTGATTATTTGAAAGATAAGGTAAATTACTACATGGTCCTTCAAGATATAGAAATCTATATAAATGTAATATAAATATAGAAAGCGATTATATGAAAGATAAAATAAGGGTTGAACTAGTAAAAGAAGGTGTTGAGATCAATTCTAGGTATAATATTCTGCTAAGTTTCAGTGGGAGAAAAGAACAAAAGCTAATGTATAGCTGGGGTCCTTTGGAGTAAAAAGACCAGGGTTCAAATCCTGGAGAATAGTAGGAGTCATCATCATCATTGATGTTAGTTGAGAGATTGTAAATGCAGTGGTTTTCAATTGGGGATAATTTTACCCCACCCGTGGTGACATTTGGCAATGTTTGGAGACATGTTCGGTTGTCATAACTGGGGTAGGTGCTACTGGCATTTAGTGGGTGGAGGTCAGAGATGGTGCTAAACATCCTACAATACATAGGACATCCCCTCACAACAAAGGATTATCTGACCTAAAATGTCAACAATGTCAAAGTTGAAAAACTCAGCTCTAAGGGAATAAACATTTACTTGACCATATATATAGTTCATGTAGGAAAATGTTAGGGATGAAAGACAGCTGGAGAAGGTGACATTTTAAGAGGCTATAAGGGGAAAAATATTAAATCCTACAGTTAGGTACTCCAATTTCCATGTTGAAAACCAGATTATTGATCTAACATATCCTGAAAAAAATATTATATTTCTAATTTACATTTTTAAGATAAATTTTATAAGGAAATATAAATTAAACCATATTTGGTTTTATATTTTGTTTAAAATAATAAAGTATAAAAAACCAAAACTGTGTTTAAAACTTCAGAAGAAAGTCACAGAGAGGGTGTGCTCTCGTGGGTTATCTATGATAATGGTTTGCTGATATGATTAATTTCTTATAAATAAGTGATTTCTTCACAATAATTTGTTAATTCGAAATAAAATCTTTCCAGAAAAGAAAATGAGATGTATATGAAATAAGAGTTTTGGATATTAGAAGATCCATCTATAATGTTTATGATTTAGATTCAAAGAAAAAGAAAATCATACAAATTTTAAAAAGTAATATGAGCCAATTCAAAAGTGAAGGGTCAATATTGTTGCTCTTACTGTTGAAGATAAAGTTTGTTTTAAGGCCCAGGTTGGGTCAGTAGAGTAGACCTTGCATTGTATTTGAGTTATAACCTAGCCCTTATATTGGAAAAAAAAGAGTTCAGAACAGTCTCCGTTTTTGTTTGCTTGCCTAAGGTTTCCTTTTTTCTGAAACTTCTGTATCTGTTCTAAAGCAGAAATGTATTGATAGTTTCAGTGTTTCCAAATGACCGGGAGATGGCAGCATATCAGAATCTTCCACATCGCTCCCTTCACAGGGAGCTATACACTGTCAGTTATTCCTAAATCCCAGCCCTCATGCCTTCCAATCACAAAGGGTTACCCCAAAATATCTAGATGAAGCATAAAATTCAATGTTTATAACGTTCAGCCTACTTGAGCACCATATTTTCATGGCCCTGCCCTCACTGTCCCTAGAACTTGGTCACCTTGTAAGAATCTACTAAGACCAATCGGCTCATTCCTTAGGGACAAATAACTTCTCCGTATGACTAGCTACACTGTATTCCCCGCTGTGACTCAGCTAGATCTTGAGAAGAAAAGAAATGAATCAGGAGAATTGGGTTTGAAATCTACCATATTTTGATCTCCGACAAGTTAGTTAACTATTTGTGTCAGAACACTTATCTATAAAAAGAAGTCCTCCATGGTCTGTATGATCTTTTCTAGTTTTAAGAACCATAACTGTAGTCACCTTTCAAGCACTCTTGCCGACATCAATAACCTTCAAATACTCCTCTAACTGGTTCAAATGCACTTACACCGAAGCAACAATAATTGGAGAGTTTTGCTCTGTAAAATGTTGTTCATGTATAAAAATGAGGATAGCATCAAAACCGAACTCTCAAAGCAAAATGATGGAGCGTTTCAATATCAAAATATCACTCTTAGGACAGTATTTCCATTATGACAATACCAGTAAAAATAGTCATCTGGTTGCTAAGAGCATGGCCATGTGGTTTGGGGGTGAAAGGTAAGAAATCTGGGACTTCCTAGAAAAAGGGGTGGGAGGAATTAACATAGCTGAAAGATTGGTCTCCACTGAATGAGGAAGAAGAAAAAAAGGTTAAAAGTGGCCTGCCATTGAAATTTTTCCTTTAAAGCATTTCCCAGAAGCCCCACTCCACCATCTCCACTTCCATCTCATTGCCATCCTATCAGCAAGGGATACTAGGAAATGTAGGGTTTTAGTTAGATGCTCAGTGCCCCTAAGATATTAGAATTCTGTTATTATGAATACAGGAGGGAGAGATAGTGAGTAGGCAACGACCAGACACTACACACTCATCAGGGAGGGGTTTAAAATGGAGGACCCGGTAGATCTAGCATTAGGGTCCAGCTAGCATTAATATCACTCAAAGTCAGATGGGTAGAGATTCTGGGGTTCTGGATCATGGATCTATTCAAAGCATGATCCAACCAGGGCTAGAAAACAAAGAGGATAGCTGGTAAGAACTCAGCAAACCAGCAGAGTGCCTGACAAATAGACCAGGCTTGGTGGCTGCAAGAAGATATTTAAATAAGGAAACCAAGGCAACAGCATTGTCGTACAGAGAAAGTAAGATTTAAAGAATGATTCACATCAGGAACAATGGGAAGCAGGATTGGGAGGACAGAGAGTTCAGTTTGAGATTCCAGTCCGTGGAGGATGGGATGCCTAATCTATGCCTACCTCACTCTGAATGGGCTTGTTCACTGGTGGGGCTGATCCTACAGATTTCAACCACCAGAGACTGCGGTTAAGCAAAGCCAAGACTAATAAAAATGATTCTAAGCAGCCTTTCTCTAATCAAACACATACCATCCGAACAAACGTGTTCAGTGTTGTTGAGATTCAGAGTGAGGCAGTACTCAGCACCAAAGTTAAACAAGATTAAACAAAACTCAACAATTCTAAGCACAGGCTCGCACTATTCTAGCCCTTCCCTCCTCCTCTCCTGTCTACATCCTTGCACCCTACCTCCCCCTAGTCTTCCAGAGCGCCTTTCTTGTCTCTGGGACATAATGTCGCCAAGGGCCATCCAACAATGGCTGTCCTCCTGTCCCAGCCACATACTGCCTCTAGTTGCTTGACGAAGCCAAAGGCTGGGCTTTCCCTATTCTCTTTCTGACACATTAGCCGCAGGGCTGCGTTGCGAACAGGGAAGCCTGGGTGGGAAGGCAGGTGCCACTGTGGTGAACTCTTGCAGTGATTCAGAAAGACCTTCCTTCTCAGCTCTTTCTAATTGTTCTCAGTGAACAGTCCATGAGATGGAAACAATGAAGACGGTATGCCAGAGTTTCCGGAAGCATTTAGAAGAAATTGAGCAGCACCTTAGAGAACAACAGGCACCCTTTTCCAGGGACATGTCAGAGGAGAAAAGATAATTATCTAAGGGAGCCATACAAGCAAGTACCAGCCCACACACCTGGAGCAAGAAAAGGTAATCAGGGCAGGACAGATGAGCACCAGGGAGCAGGGCTAATGAGAAATTGGCCAACTTTCCCTTTGCTTTCCTGTTCCCATTCTTACTTTCTCAGTGGGAGTCTGTGAGAGCCATTTGCTGGATAGCAACACTTATTCTTCAAGGCCAGGGCTATTTGAGGTCAGAAAATTGGCAGCTGCTGGGAAGAGGGGTCTCGCCAGCAGGATATCTTTAATCAATGTGAATGGGGCTCACGCAAATGCGGACATTGGGGGTTGTTAGAGTTTTGGAAATCTGCACTATTTTCACATAGATTAAAAGTATTTGTCCCAAAAGTGGATTAGTCATTGCCTGGGGCTGGGAGTAGGAATCGGGATTAATTTATAAAGGAGCACAAGGTTTCTTACTGGTGAGATGGAAGTGTTCCAAAACTGAATGGCGGTGGTAGTTACACACTTGGCAGATTTACTAACAATCATTGAATTGTACTCTTAGAATAGGTAAACTTTATGGTATGTAAATTATTCTGCAACAGAGTTGTTTAAAAAAAAAAGAAAAAAGGAAACCTGCCCTCGTAATAAACCTATGCCTGCAACTGATACATATAAAGATGGTGACTTTCTCTTTTAAGACCCGTCAAAGGAGTGACCTACATTTTGAGAGGGACAATGGAAGATTGCACCTGGAGGTGCTTGTGAAATTTGGTGGTTTTCTATTATTTATCTGCAGGGAGGAGGCTGAACAACTGCAAACTTTACGCGAAGCCCTGCAGCAGGAGTTGGAGGAGCTAGAGTTTCAACTAGGAGACCAGGCTCAGCAAATTCGAGAAGGAATGCTATTGGTACTGGCGATGGGGTGTGGGGTTTCACTAGATCCTGCCCATCGTAGCAGGGGTGCGTTAAGTGAGAAACCTGATTGTACAGTCATTCCAGATTCTAAGATTAGGTATCATTTTAAGTATAAAGAAATTGAAGCCCAGAAAAGCACATTGGTTTGCTCAAGGCCACACAGCTAGCTGATGGTGATTCAGGACTAGAACTTGGGTCACCTAACCCTCGTGCCCATCTTTTCCTCTGCCCTGTAAACAAGAGATAATTATTAGTAGCCCATTTTCAGAATGAGAACAAGAAACACAGCTTTTGACCTAATATGGGCTAAGTCACTGCCAGCATCTGTTGCCATCGCACAGAGCCCAGTCTAGAGAACTCACACCCATCAGTGCCTTTCCCACAAGTCTGAGTTAGCTGCTTGGTGTAAATATGGGAACTTGTCCACACTTTTTGTCCTTGTTTTCCTTTTAGCAGCTTGAGCTTCTCACAGGGGAACCACCTGAACACTACACAAATCTGCATCAGTATAACTGGACCAAAGAAAAGAATGGCCAGACTTCATGTGCTAAGATCCACCCCTCCATGGCCCCTGGGGCTGCCTTTCCTCCATCCACCTTGGGGAGTAGCACCAGGATGTCTCCTCCAGCCTGGGCAGAATCAGATCCAGCCTCTCTGTCAAATTGTCCTATTGGAGAAAAGGATACAGATGTCTTCCTCTAGGTCAGGGCAGGTTTGTTGACCTTTCTACAAAATGTAAAAGCACATTCTAGCCAGAGCAAGAATATCTAATTTTTCCCTAAGGAGAAGTATGTATCAATCCTTCCTCAGCTATTTTTTTTAATATTCTACTCTATGGTTAAACCTGGGAGGAATATTTTAATACTCATTCGATACAGAATAAGTGAGCACCTACTATGTGCCAGGCATAGGGTGCAGTGGCCAAGATGTATATAATATATATCCCTCAAGGTATATATGGTGTACAGTCTTTGCCCTGCTGAAACTTACAGTCTGTTGGGGGAGACAGAATGTAAACACATAAATAGGTATGAATTTGAAAACTGTGAAAAGGGCTTTGAAGGAAATAACAGGGTTTTATGAAAGAGAGAATAACAGGGAGTCTGATTTAGATCAGGGTATCAGAAGGGCCTGAAGGAGGAAGGAAGATCCAGGCCTCAGAGGTAGCAGACTGTCCAAAAGCCTTGAGTTGGTCGTCAAGCCAGACTTATTGAAGAAGCACCCACTAGGTGTCAGCAGCTCCTCTTGTGCTGGAGACAGAGCTGTGAACGAGACAGAACTCCTACTCACAAAGCTTCGGATGAAGAGTGAGAAACAACCACCGCACCAACAAACAAGTAAATAAGATCACGTCAGTTCCTCACCATGGCGAAGACCGTGTGATGATACTGTAGAGAGTGATGTGGGGTGAAAAGCTTACCACATTCATCAGAGTGGTCGGCCTTGCGAAAGGAAGCTATTTGGGTGAGACGCGAATGGTGAGGAAGAGGAAGCCATGTGAAATTCTGGGGAAAGAACATTTAAAGCAGAAGGAATGGGAAGTGTAAAGGCTCTGAGACAGAAACAGCCAGCATTGCTGCGTGGGTGAGTGATGGGGGAGTGGAAGTCTGAGAGGTGGGGCTTTGGGATAACTGTAGGCTGGAGTCCGAGAGCCTAAGTTTTTCCCAAGTGTGACGGAAAGCCATTGTAGGTTTTAAGCAGGGTTGTCCTGTGATCTGCTTTACATTTAAAAATCACGCTGACTGCCTTGTGGAGAAGGTACCACTGGGGGCTTACAGCTGTGCAGGAGCTCCCGTTACAAGGCAGTTGGTGTAATCCCTGAAGGGAGAAGCAAAGCTGTCAAGTTGCTTCCATCCAGCTGGGTAGGCTTGTGAGCCCTCCACCCCCATTTGCCAGTGAAATGCGGGGTGGTGTACACCAGGGCTGAGTGCACGGGCGGTCTCTAAGTGCTACAGGATTTCTCAGGAGGGGGGAATGCATGAAGAATGGAACAGTCAGAAAAACTTCATGGAAAAGTAACTCCTTGAGGGAAGTGCATAATTTATATAAGATGGGCCAGTGATGGTTACTTTCCAGCAAGGAAACTAAGAAGCTATTTCTTTTGAAACTACCCATTACTAGAACCCATCTCATAGCTTATTTCCCTTCTTCATCCTCCTTGCTCTTCGGAAACCCTTTGGCTTCATGGGAGCCCTCCCACCCTTCAGACCACCCTGCAGTTTCCTCTGTTGACTATACTTCCTTGGAGTGTGGACATCCCTCTTCTGTCCTCAATTCTCTTCTTTTTCTCTCTCCACACCATCTTTCTCAATATACACACTCACTCTAGAAGCCCAGTTCCCAGCTCTCTCCAGAATTCCCGTCCAGCATTTTCTACTCTCCACAAGATAGTTTCAGCTGGAAGACTTGCTTCCACATCTCACTCAGTATCTATCTTTTTATTTCTGTGTGATACACAATGCCCCATGCCAAGTACTTGTATGACAATCTCTTATTCTCAAAAGCAGCCCACAGCAAAACTGTTCATTAGACATGGAAAACTTTTTTTTTTCTGAGAACCTAGCTTAAAGCTAAATAAGTTCCATTTTGGAGTTTGGAGTGTTGATAAAGTTCAGACCTGTTTTTGACCTGAGTTGCTTCCACACAAAACAGATGCAAATGAAGATTTGATGGTTGTTATTTCATATAATCAAACTGCATAAAAGGAACTGACCATATAAGTTGCCATATAAAAATAGAAGTCTTTTGCGTGTGACACGACAGACTTTCCCTCATTTGAGCCTCTCAGTGCTAAGGGAAGTATTCCCCATTTGAATAGGAGAAAGCTAAGATGGAGAGAATGATCTCCACAGGTACACACTGAGTCCTGTGCTGTATTATTAATGAGAAGCAACTGTACACTGCAGTTAAGGACTCAAGCTCTAGAGTTAAATCCAGAAGCTTAAATCCAACTCCACTATCTGTGTTGGATAAACTACTTAACCTTTCTAAGCCTCAGTGTCATCACCTGTACATTACAAGGCTTAATGCATATATAGCCCTTTAGAGCAAGCCTGGAACATGGTTCCCGTATGATTCCATACAGAGTATGGCTCATTATAATGATGATGATGATGATGATGATAATAAGAGTAGTGGCCATTTTTGAATATTTACTTACATGCAAGGTACTGGGCTAAGCACTTTCTGTGCATTATCACTTATCTTCACAACAATCCTGAGAGGCAAAAATTAATACACACACATGCACGCATGCATGTGCACACACATGCTCAAAAAGACTATAAATTGCTTAAGTTCCAACAACTAGTAAGGGATTGAGTTGACTCTCTGATTCCATGTTTTGCCAGTGGTTCACCATTATGGCTCTGCCAAGCCTTGGGGCTTATGTGGAGCCCACTGATAGGTCCAAATCAACCAAAGTAACGCTGCTTCTGTCTGCATTATCAATTTAGCTTTAGCAGAGATTTTCCTTTAAAAAAATCTCATTCTATATAAAAGTTTGAAAAGCACTGTACTATGTTAATGACAAATGACTCTTGCAGTCAAAGGCAGGTTCTGAGTTGCTTTCATGTAAAGAGATGACTTCTTCCGCAAAGACTCCTCAGGAACCTACCATCCTAGCAACTCTTAGCTTACTACTGCTTGTCCCATTGCCCAAGAATAATGGCAAGAGTTCCTTTGTAGTCCCTGAATGATTTTCTGGGGAATCTCATTGTTCTGTCTTCAAGTTCCAAGATGCTGCATTCTCTTTTTTTCAAAGTTAACCTATCCAAGTTGACTTTATTCAGGAAAATCCAGACCACATGTCTGAAATCAGAGATCATTGCAATAAATATTTGTACAAAGTTAATAACATAGAAAACCTTTTAATTGTGAAACCCAGCTCGGGGTTAGAGTCATTCCATTTCAATGAAAAAGAAGAAAAAAAATAAAAATCACACCACCTGATCATTTTCAAATTTAGAAGTTGACAAGGGAACAATTTAACCTCTTTTACATCAAAGGACAGGGGTCCCTTCCTGTACTAATTTTATCCCATCCAGATTTCATTTCAATATTCAAAGCCAAAGGTGTGAATAGAGAAAATTGAGTTGAGAAACAATACTTGGAAACTCGGGTTATATATTTTCCTTGGTTTCGTTATGCATGAGTGAAGACCCAGGTTTCACGATTGAGACAAAAGGATAAAACCTTGAAGGTTGCTCTGAACCACAGCATATGCATAGGCTATGTAGATTTATATAAGGATATCCATCTTTCAGTCCACAGGAAAACATTTCCACAAAATCCCATTAGGTTTTGTTTAACAGATATTCCCTTATATATGCATTTTTGTCTGCAGGTCCAGAATCATCTTTCCTTCAAAAGAAAATAATTTTGCTAAAGTAGAAAAAATAAAATCAGAATATGTCCTAATGACTTGAAAATCTGGTCTAATATAACTGTTTCTTCTTGTTGAGAAATAATTTCTGTGGTATAACAGAGGTCATAAAATAGGACATTTGTGCAGAGATTAAAGGATAAAAGTTTTTTTGAGAAGAAAAGTTTCAAAATGTTTTATTGTGAGATGGTGGGTTGCATATCTAATTTCAAATTTTAATTTGAACAACAAAGAACAGCCATAATTTGTAGGGACTGTAGATTATTTGAAATGATGTCAAATTGTCTTTCTTGAAAATGAGAGAATGTGAACAGAAGCCAAAATATTGGTAGCACCTTTCTCTAACCCAAGACTCAGGTTCTAATAGTCTAATTTTCAAACATTAGTAGACCAGAAGTTTAGTATGAGATGCTCCCTCTCTGAGTTAACCCAATTATGTAAAGAAAGAGACTTCCATGTCACGAATGATTTCTAATCATTAGAATCAAATTGAAGACTTTTCCCATTTGGGTACTTCAAGAGTTCAGTGCTATCCAATGTTGGTAATCCACTCTAACAGCCAGAGCCAGTCCTTCTCTGAATTCATTCACCAGGAAAATGGAAGTAAAAGAAATGCACCTACTTCCTAAATGCACCTACATTTTCTTCATTCCCATTATCATTCAGTAATTGCTTATTTGCTAATGACAGTGTGCCAGAGTCATAGAACATCTGTATTTTTCTTTTTTAAAATAAATATTTTGGGATATTTTATAAGTATATAATTTCTAGGACTTAAGTAATATAATAGGTGTCCAGCACTTTCTTTCCCAAAAGCCAAGTATTTACCCATTCAAAAAAAGTTACATGTTTCTACATTGGACCATCTGTATTCTTCTATGGAAATGGGTAGGCATTTGTCAACTGCATTGCTCTGTTAGCAATTCCTATGAATAAAATAAAATTTACTTTTATTTTTTATTATCCACTGACAGTTTTCTTGAACTGTTGAAAACTGTTGAATCTTGCGAACTTCCCATTGCTTTAATGAGTGCATAACATTGATGAGTTACAGGGGGAGGTTCCCTGCCCTGTTCAACTCTCATTCCTGCCCAGTCTTACCACTTATCTGTTCTCTACAGCCTCAACCTCCACCAACCCCTCTGCTGCTTCTTCAGTCCACAGTGGAGGCTTCAGAGCTGGGTATACAAGTGGTAGAGTAGGATATTTGTCTGGCACTTGGTCACTTTATGTGTATGCTCTGGTATTTTGTTTCAGAAAACAACTCTCTACTATTCATTTAATCTGAATAACTGTAGAGCAATGAATCATACATTTGCTTCCCCTGAAAACTCTTTATTTAAATAGGGATGCTCTTTGAAATTTAGAAAGGTAATAGGTTTCCTTTCTTCTGGTTGAGTGGTCTGCATTCTGAAAAGCTTTAGTTTGCAAGAATATTTTGCGTGTCCTTTTGTAAAATATTCAAGTCATTTAAAATTACAGTAAGAACTTCTAACTTAATCTTATTCACTTTTGTATCTTTCACATCTGATAACAGTATCTTGCTCGTAGTGAGTTCTCTATAAATGCTTATTGAAATAAATTAAGGAGTACTGCCTTGCTTTGTATAAAACAAGGTTTAGGGATTTCTCTTCACTTATGCTCAAGGTGAGGCATACTTATACATATGTCTATGTAAAGTCATAGTGCACTACATCATATAACACTCTCTTCATAGAGACACACATTATAAGATGAATTGTATCCCCCAAAATTCATATCTTGAAGCCCTAACCCCCAGTGTGACTGTATTTGGAGATAGGATGTTACAGGAGGTAATTAAGATTAAACGTGCATCTAATGACTGGTTGATATGAAGGAATGTAAGCCAAGCCCCCTCACCTCAACTTGGGACAACTCTCAAGAGTCACTCCAGCTTCAGAGCTCTCCATGGGGTTACCTGAGACTTCTGTTGTAACTACAGCCCAACTCCTCCCTCTGTCCAATCCTGCTTTCTTATCTCACAGATGTTAATTACAAGAGTACCTCTTAATAAATTCTAAATCTCCATTTCAGAATCTGCTTCCTTGGAAACCTAATCTGTGAAACTCTTTTAGTTTGAGTTATCTCAGAGTTAGATCCTGAAACAAGGATACAAGTTCAAATAGTTTGTTTGAGAAGTTATCCCTAAAAACACTACTAAGGCAAGTGGGGAAGTAGGAGAGGGAATGGATGAAAATCAATAATATATGTATTGTCAAGCAAGTTAACAAGAGTGGACAAACAGGACTTAATTCCTCTGGGGAAATCTGAGACCCCAGTGCTTCAGAGTTATCCTGTCCAAGGGATATGGGAGCTGGGGTATTTATTCATCAACTCCCATCAGTCATTGGTTGAAAGCTGCCCCTGGAGCATTAATTCTCCAGTATTATCAGATTGCTCTGTGTGCAAGAAGAATTGGATCCAGCCCTCAATCAATGTGCTGTAGGAACTGGAAGTTGGAAATTTGGTGAAAGTGAAAAATAAGTGTTCAGAGGTATATGTGCTATAATAACTAAAAAACTTAAAGTTGCCCAAATATACCAACAAACCACTGCAGGTTGTATTCATGTTTCTCCCTGTTATAGAATATCTACTATACTGCACTAATTTCTCTACCCATTGGGATATACCTTTGAATATTCAAGTCAAACATAATCTCCTCTTGAAACTATGCCTGGTTCCTTCTTTTTACCTGAATAGAAACAACTACCTCCTCCTTTGTGTCACCAGAGTACCTTATATGGACTTCATCCTTAACTCCAGTGTTTACATGGCACTTAACTGCTCAATTTCCACCTTATCTTGGACTTCAGAGTAAGTTTCTTGATGGCATAGCTGAGTATTGATCTTTCTGGAATCACTTGTACTGAGAACTATACCTAGAACATAGTAGGAACATTTGGTGAAAAAAAAATTATTTTAAGTACCAGACCTGATCTCAGACCTAAATTACTGAGTGCTGTTTGCACTGGGCATGAAAATCTGCATTGACAGTATTTTTCTTTCAGCACTTAAAAAATGTTATTCCACTGGTGTTTTGTTATTGTTTTTGTTTTCTGTTTTGTCTCCATGGTTTCTGAAGAGAAATCTGCCATCATTTGGGTCATTGATCCTTTTTTAATGTATTGTTTTTCTATGGTCTTTTCAAGATTTCTTGCTTTGTTTTGGTTTTTTGCACTTTGATTATGATGAGTAAGAGCAGGTTTTCTTTGAGTTTATTCTATTTGAAGTTTGCTGAACTTGCATTTGCAAATATATGGCCTTTACTAAATTTGGAAATTTTTTAGCCATTATTTCTTCACATATGTTTCTGCACCAATTTATTTCTCCTCTCCTTCCTGGACTGTAATCACAGTATATAAGAACTTATGATATTGTACCACAGTTATTTGAGGATCCGTTCATTTTTTACCAAACATTTTTTTTTTCTTCTGTGTTTTCCCGATTGGATAATTTTTATTGATCGACCTTCAAGCTCATTGGTTCTTTTTTTTCTCATCTCTATTCTGCTTTTGAGGTGCTCCAGTGGACTTTCTAGTTCTGTTATTGTATCTATCAGTTCAAAAGTTTCCACTTGGGGGCTTCCCTGGTGGTGCAGTGGTTGAGAATCTGCCTGCCAATGCAGGGGACACGGGTTTGAGCCCTGGTCTGGGAAGATCCCACATGCCGTGGAGCAACTGGGCCCGTGAGCCACAACTACTGAGCCTGCGCGTCTGGAGCCTGTGCTCCGCAACAAGAGAGGCCGCGATAGTGAGAGGCCCGCGCACCGCGATGAAGAGTGGCCCCCACTCTCCACATCTAGAGAAAGCCCTTGCACAGAAACGAAGACCCAACACAGACAAAAAAAAAAAAAAAAAATTAAAAAAGGTTTCCACTTGGTTCTTTGGCATACCTTCTATTTCTTTTCGTTCATTTTGAGAATGTTCACCCTTACTGCATGAATCTTCACTATAAAAGGTGTTTTTAAATATTTGATAATTCCTACATCTGGGTCATTTTGGAGTTTGCGTTTGTTGATTACTTTTTCCCTTGAAGATTGTTAACATTTTCCTGGTGCTTGGTATGTCAAATAATTTTGGATTGTATCCTGGACATTTTAATATTATGCTATGAGAATACAGGATCTGTTAAAAAATTTCTGAGGCGTGTTATTTTTTGTTTGTTTTCTTTAGTAGGCAGTTAACCTAGTTAGGTTCAGACCACAGTCCTGACCCACCTGCAGGCTGTAGCTCTATTGTCAATTCAGTTTTCATAGCCTTTCTGTACTATCCAGCCTACCTGTGCATGTACCATCCAGGTTCAGTCTGAGACCAGGGTGGTGGTCTACACTGTAGTTTAGTTCTCAAAGGCTTTGCTATGTTGCTTATGATCAAGTTCTATACATGCACAACTCATGATGAGCCCAATACGTTACACGCAGGTTTAAAGGGTCCCTTTCTCCTGCTACCTCCTCCTTATGAATCCCCCCCACATTCTCTGACTCCTATGGACTCCTTTTCATGGCTCTGCCTAGAAAACCATGGTTTTATCATCCATGTACTATAATGAACTTCCTGAAACTGGATCTACCTCAGGGCAAAGTAGCAAGAGAAAGGAGCCTGCAGAAATCCTGCTGCTGTAGCTGCTACCCATGATGGCACCTCCACTGCTGCTGCAATTCCCACTGCCATGGGAATGCCACCTCATTACTGAAGTAGGGCTTAGAGGGGTAAAAAAATCTTTCTTTCCCAGGGGCCCCATTCCCAGCCCTCTGGCCCAAGAGAGAGGACTTTTCATGCAACTTTTTCTGTTAGCACCTGTTGTACAGTCTCAAGATTCAAGCAGTCCTAGAATCTATGCCTGTAAGTATGGGAGGAAAGAAGAAGCAGGAACTCATCTTCATAGGTGTTGCTCTTTGTGGCTTTTTTCTCCTCCCCAGTTAACTTGCTGTTGTATACTTTTCAGAGTCCTCAGATAGTTGCTTCATATATTCTGTCCAGGACTTTTAGTTGTAATCAGTGGAAAAGAGAAGGTGGCATGCATTTACCCTATCTTAACCAGAACTGAAATTTTTCAACCTAATTGTTTTTAATATTATCTTATTATAGTAAAAAATGCTAACACTTGCTTTACTATGTGCTAAATACTGTGCTAAGCCTTTTACTTGCATGACTTACATATAGAAAAACGACAGACATTTGTGATAAACGTCATTAACCCCATTTTAAAGATGAGGAAATAGAGACTTAACAGGGGTTAACTGAATCGCTCAGTGTCACACAACTGGAAAACCAGGTATGATCCTAGGCTGGTCTGATTTCAGAATCACTCCGCAAAGTAGTCATGAGTGGGGCCAGAGCTGCAGACGCTCTGATTACATGTGAGGATCAGGCAGCAGTCTTCTCTGAGACCCATGTTTTCCTAGCTTTCAGCATTGATTAGGTCAAGTTGAAAGATGTACTTATGCACAAGGCAGGTTGAGATTTAATATTGCTTTGTGTTGGTTATTGGACAGGTGTTTGTTTAAAGGAAGTGGAAACAGGTGTGTGGGCCCTGATTCAATGACATGATGGAGGGGAACACGCTGATCCATGGCCCTTTTCAAGGAGAGATGCTGATTGTGCTAATTAATCATTTGTCTGTCAGAACAAAATAGAACATAATAGAAAATGATGTTCCAGTTACCATAGGTATGGAATAAAGACTCATGTGTCTGGCTCTGCAGCAACCAGATGCAACTGTTTATGATGACATCAATTAAGATGCAGTACCTGAATCCTCCTGGATTACCATGTCTGAGATGGTTTGAAGGAAAGATGTTTTATAAACTCTTGCCAATAACATGGGACATCATCCAACAGGAATTGTCTCTCAAAGGAACTTTTCCTTTCAAAGAGACTAATTGAGACCTTTTAGATCATGATGGTATCCAAGAGATATGGTTGAATGGAATATTTTTCCATTCTGGGTCTTGGAACACTCAATTTACCTCACCTAACCAAGACATTTATTCTCATAATGGAACATCATAATAATATCTAATTCCTTCTTGAAGTTATCCACTTACCATCGAATAACCAGAGTCGTCTTTTAAAAACATAAATCAGATGGATTGCTTCTCTGCATAACAATCTCCAGTGGCTTTCAGTATATTTATAATTAAATCCCTAACTCCTTACCAATATCTACAAAGCTCTACATGACCCAGCCCTGCATACCTTTATGACCTCATTTCATACCACTCTCTGCCTCTCTCACTATGATCCAACTTCATGGATCTTTTTGCTAATTCCTGAACACATTAAGGTCATTCTCACTTCAAGGGCATTTCCCTTGCTGTTCCCTCTTTGCATTTGCTAGTCCGCTTTCCCCATACATTCATATGGCTGGTACCTTCTCATTTAAATCTCTGCTCAAATGCAAACTCTACAGAAAGTTTTCCCATGACAACCCTACCCAAAATAGAGCTTCTTCCTACACACATCTCTGTATATTCTCTATCCACTTATCCTCTTTGTTTTCTTCATGGCATTTATTACCTGGATTTTTATTACTTTATTTGTTTAGTGGCTATCTCCCTTATTAGAATGTAAGCTTCATAAGGAAGAGACTTGTCTGTCACCTTTCCATATCTTATCTCCAGGTCTAAAACACTGCCTGGCATGATATCAGTTCATAAAAGAAGTTGATGAGTGAATAGACAAGAAAAGTAATTAGCTAATTAACTAATCAATATATCAACACTAATAAACATTGGATAAACAAAGATGAGACACAGTCCAATCCGTCAAGGAATTTTTGGTTTGGGGAGGAAAAAACATATAGCTAACAACCTGTCTATGTTATTTATTTATACTTTTCAAAAATTCCCTATTAACAGCAGGGTTTCTGGGCCTGGGATCATCATTTGTACCAGACAGCGGGGAAATTGAGAAAAAAATATTAGGACAACACGGCAAGTCTTTAATGAGGGTAATGCAACCCAAGTAACAGTGTTCTTCCTCTTACTTCAGGGTTTCATCTCCTTTTAAATTAGAGGAGTTGCCTCTTGGTTGGAGAATCACAAACCTGGATCCAAATTATATAATCCACCTCAAAGATTTCTCCTCTACCCTAGGCCCCTGCTTGCTTCACCAGCACATGGAATTCATTACCTTATTGTAAAGCTACTTCCTCCCAAGGGCCTCCTTTAAATCAGGATTTCATATGGACAGGTTTCCTTTACTTTTGAATCCCATGCCTATATGAGATTTTCAGATTATAGTAACTCATCTAGGTCAGTGATTCTCAAATCTGGAGGCCTATTAAAATAACCTAAGAATTTTCAAAAAGTTGCCATTGCCTAGGAAAAAACACAGAATTTTTTTTTTTTTTTGGCCGCACCAATCAGCATGTGGGATCTTAGTTCACTGACCAGGGATCGAACACGCATCCCCTACAGTGGAAGTGCAGAGGCTTAACCACTGGACTGCCAGGGAAGTCCCCACAAAAATTTTTATATAATTGGTATAGGATGGGGCCTGGGCACTGGCATTTTACAAAAGTGCTTCAAGTAATTTTAATAGGTACACAGGGTTGAGAACTACTAGTATAAGTAATCTATAGGGAATTACATTTGTAGGAAAATAATTATAACATGTATGCTGAATTTGACTTTTCTTCTAGTCCAAAGGAGAAGCACCTCACAAGTTAGGCACTTCTTAGAAGGTCCCTTCGTTGGATGCCTTCCAGGTGGTATCCTTGCCCACCTGCCCTCAGGCTTTGATTTTTTCTCACACAGAGCCACATTCAAACCTTCTTCATGAGAATTTGCAATACCTTTTTTCAAGAAATCACATATCTTACTTACAGATGTTGATATCACCTAAGGATCCTCTCTCCCCTCCAAGTCTGCATTATTCAGTCTTGACCTGTACCCTGGTGTTCCCCCAAATCCTGCAGACCTCTGCTCTAGTCTTGTGCATGCAGTAGAGAATGTGATGTGGAGGAATTTATTCCCTGGCTTGTGGCTCATTTTCCTATGAAATGTCTGAATTCAAAAATAACTAACTACATTATAGATTAACTTTTGAGAGATCCCTTTCTTCTTAGACTGTATAACATTGGATCACTCTTAATGAACAATGAGGAAAGCTAGATAAAAATCATAATTTTTGTAAATCTATCATACAGCTGAGATCACAGGGCAACCAAGTAACTTGAAATTCAAGGAGAGAGAACCTCCCACCTCACCCCAAGGAGAGACAGGAATGTCTTGGGAGAAAAGACAGCTTGGGAGAAAAATTATTTTTGTTTATATATATTGAAGGCTATTAATGTTTATGTATTGATTTTATAAACTGATGTCAAAACTTTAAAAAGCTATTCCAAGAGAAAAACTACCAATTAATATACCTCACAAATGTACATGAAAATATACATATTTTCTTGCCCTATCAGCTGAACAGACTAAGAAGTAAGGACACTGCAGTAGCAACAATCACACCTAGCACTTAGACCTTAGTTTCTAACATCACCCTCCAATAAAAGAAAATAGGACTGCTTGGAAAAATGGCTGATTCTAGGACTGGGGCAGGAAATATACAAGCTTAGCCTGGCTCAACTTGTAATGCCAGAAAAGAAGTAAGTGTTCAAAAACAATCCAGTAGGGGTTATGTCAAAGGGACACAGGAACCAAGTGTAAGAGCTCTCAATGGCAAAAGATGGAACGATTTAAGCAACAAAATAAAGTCATCTTGGATTATAATTCAAGGTATGAACTAAATTTCCATGAGTCCTCATTGATATAAGTGGATGATTAAAATGTAAGTACATGGGGAGAAGAGACAAATCTCCCATGCAGAAGAGTTTCAAATAATGTCTGTAGATACTCCATCCTCAAAGAGGTGGACTGTAATTCCCCCGGGCTCAAGTATGGACTGTGCATAATAAAATCTTTCCAAATAGCACAGTACAGAAAGGAGGGAAAATACATAACTCTACAGTGGAAAAACTGGACAAACTCTGCCCCAGCCAAGTGATCAAGATCAACTTCAACAGTGATAAGGCAAGTTGGTATTGTGTAACCTTAAATGATGTGATGGAAATGACAGTTTACTTCTATGGTCTTCCTTCTACCTATAACCCCAATCTAATCATGAGGAAAACATCAGAAAAATGCCGGTTTAAGGAGATTCTACAAAATGTATGATCAATGTTTCTCAAAACTGTCAAGAATATCAAAACAAAGTCTCAGAAACTATCACAGCCAAAAGGAGCCTATGGAAATATGATGACTGCGTAAACATGGTATACCGGATGGAATGCTGGAACAGAAAAGGAACATCAGGTAAACGTTAAGGAAATTTGAATAAAGTATGGACTTCAGTTAATAATCATGTATCAACATTGGTTCATTAATTTTAAGAAATATACCATGCTATGAAATTAGAAGGAAACCATAAACAAGACCAAAAGACAACCCTCAGAATGGGAGAAAATATTTGCAAATGAAGCAACTGACAAAGGATTGATCTCCAAAATTTACAAGCAGCTCATGCAGTTCAATATCAAAAAAACAAACAACCCAATCCAAAAATGGGCAGAAGACCTAAATAGACATTTCTCCAGAGAAGATATACAGATTGCCAACAAACACATGAAAGAATGCTCAACATCATTAATCATTAGAGAAATGCAAATCAAAACTACAATGAGATATCATCTCACACCGGTCAGAATGGCCATCATCAAAAAATCTAGAAACAATAAATGCTGGAGAGGGTGTGGAGAAAAGGGAACCCTCTTGCACTGTTGGTGGGAATGTAAATTGATACAGCCACTATGGAGAACAGTATGGAGGTTCCTTAAAAATCTACAAATAGAACTACCATACGACCCAGCTATCCCACTACTGGGCATATACCCTGAGAAAACCATAATTCAAAAAGAGTCATGCACCAAAATGTTCATTGGAGCTCTATTTACAATAGCCAGGATATGGAAGCAACCTATGTGTCCATCAACAGATGAATAGATAAAGAAGATGTGGCACATATATACAATGGAATATTACTCATCCATAAAAAGAAACGAAATGGAGTTATTTGTAGTGAGGTGGATGGACTTGGAGTCTGTCATACAGAGTGAAGTAAGTCAGAAAGAGATAAACAAATACCGTATGCAAACCCTTGTTTTATGCCGTATGCCACATATATATGGAATCTAAGAAGAAAAAAAAAAAGGTCATGAAGAACCTAGGGGCAAGACGGGAATAAAGACACAGACCTACTAGAGAATGGACTTGAGGATACAGGGAGGGGGAAGGGTAAGCTGTGACAAAGTGAGAGCGTGGCATGGACATATATACACTACCAAACGTAAAATAGATAGCTAGTGGGAAGCAGCCACATAGCACAGGGAGATCAGCTCGGTGCTTTGTGACCACCTAGAGGGGTGGGATAGGGAGGGTGGGAGGGAGGGAGATGCAAGAGGGAAGAGATATGGGGACATATGTATATGTATAACTGATTCACTTTGTTATAAAGCAGAAACTAACACACCACTGTAAAGCAATTATACTCCAATAAAGATGTTAAAATTAAAAAAAAAAAAAAAAAAAAGAAATATACCATGCTAACGTAAGCTGTTAATAATAGGGGAAACTGGGTTCTGGCATATAGGAACTTTCTGTACTATCTTCACAATTTTTCTGCAAATCTAAAATGTTTCTAAAGATAACGTTTATTTTTTAAAAAAGAGAATAATACTAGCACCCAACTAAAATAAAATTTTAAAATAAACAAATAAAAAGAAGAGGAATAAGAAGAAAATGAAAAGACATGCCATAGACTGGGAGAAAATACTTAGAAAACACATATCTGATAAAGAACTGGTATCCAGTATATATAAAGCACTGTCATCACTCTATAATAAGAAAACAAACAGCCTAATTTTTCAAAAAGACGTAATATTTAAACAGATACCTCAGTGAAATAACATATGGATGCAAATAAGCACATGAAAAAAAGACTATTGAGAAAGACAAATTCAAACTGCAATGAAAAAATTAAAACCACATGACATACTACAGCACACCTATTAGAATGGTGTTAATAATAATAACAATGATACTAATAATAAACTGACTCTACCAAGTACTGGAAAGGATGCAGAGTGACTGAAAATCTCATGCATTCCTGATGGGAATGCAAACTAGTACAGCCACTTTGAAAACAGTGTAGCAGTTTTTTGAACATTAAACATACACTTATGATACAACCCAGAAATTACTACTTTTAGGTATTTACCCAAGAGAAATGAAAACAAATATACAAACAAAAGCCTACACATTAATGTTTATAGCAGCTTTATTAATAATCTCTCTAAACTAGAAAAAAAAAGCCAAATGTCCATCAATTGGTAAATGGAAAAGCAAATTACTATAAATATATACAATGGAATATCACTCAGCGATAAAAAGGAACATGAGTGAATCTCAAACACATTATGCTTCTGAAAGAAGCCAGACTGAAAAAGTTATATACTCTATGATTCCAGTCATACAACATTATAGAAAAGGCAAAACTATAGGGAGAGAAAACTGACCAGTGGTTATCAGGGGCTAGATTGAAAGCTGGGCATTGACTACCAAAAGGGCTAAGTGGGGAATTTTGGGGTGATGGAAATGTTCTATTATCTTGACTTGTAGTGATGGAATGTGACAATGTATTTGTCAAAATTCATAGAATTGCACACCATACAATGGTGAATTTACTGTATGTAAATTATACCTTAATAACCTTACTTTAAAAAGCAGTTAGTGTCTTTCCAAAGAACCAAATCAGGTCTGTATGCCAAACTTGATTTTCTCTTAGTGCAATCAAACGTATCCATACAAACTACAGTCTTAAGTTAATTGTGTGAAGTGTGTCTTTTTCCAAAAGATTATAGAAAAAAGACATTACATTCAAATACATAATGAAAATTTGTTGAAGTTTTGTTGAACTCATTAAGGAGGGAACTAGTAAGATGACAGAGTTTATTTAAAGCATAACACAAGGATTTCCCTGGTGGTCCAGTGGTTAAGAATCTGTGCTTCCACTGCAGGGGGTGTGGGTTCGATCCCTGGTTGGGGAACTAAGATCCTGCATGCCACCCAGTGAAGCCAAAAAAAACAAAAAACAATAAAGAGTAACACGAGAAAGATTTGTTTATATAATAAGTGTAAGACAAATAAATACTTGATAAAATTTCTACTTTAAGTAAAAGACTGGTAATGTCTTACAGAGCAATAAATCATATTTTGGGGGGTTATTTTCTCTACTGGATAAATTTTTTTTTTTTTTGATGTGGACCATTTTTAAAGTGTTTATTGAATTTGTTACAATATTGCTCCTGCTTTATGTTTTGGTTTTTGGCCCCGAGGCATGTGGGATCTTAGCTCCCCGACCAGGGATTGAACATCCACCCCCTGCATTGGAAGGCAAAGTCTTAACCACTGGACCACCAGGGAAGTCCCTCTACTGGATAAATATTATTTGAATTTGTTATTGGATATAAAATAATTTGTATTTTATCAGATTCTGATAAATTTACATCTAACTGTAGAGAGTTGTTAAATCCCATGGCCCTAATCGATATAAGTTCAGCAAGCATACTTTCTATGTACTTTCTACCAAAGAGTCAAATGACCCTCACCTGGGTTGGGTGAGCAACCCCCCCCCCCCACCCCCACCCAGCATGACAAAGAAGGTCCTAACAACTACAAACAAGGGGCATCCTATCCAAGTGTTTTTTTTTCCCCTAACCTTCAGGTTTTTTCCCTAGCTACAATAGTGGAGGAGGTGGGGAAGGATTCTCATCTGAGCTTGCTCACATTTGCCTGAGTCCTCCACAGAGATAAATGATTTGTCAGATCTTCACTTCTCCACCTACTCACCCCCCTGAGATTGCTGAGTATGTTTATCTATATACATCAAATGAAAGGGCTTCTTGAGTGGGAGTATAGGTGCCCTTTAGAATAGACAGTGGACTAGTAAACAAATATGCAGAAACAATGAAATTTCAAGTAAGTGCATTTATGTAATCAATAAATAAAACAATACGAGAATGAAGTACTGATACATGCTGCAACAAGGATAAACCTCAAAAACATCACACTAAGTGAAAGAAGCCAGTCACAAAAGACCATATATTTTACAACATGATCTTGTATATATAAAATGTCCAGAATTGTCAAATCTATAGAGACAGAACGTAGATTAGTGGTTGTCTAGTGCTGGAGAACGAGGTGGCAGGGGAGGGGGAATGAAAGTGACTGCTAACGGGTACGAAATTTCTTTTGGGGTGATGAAAATATTCTGAAATTATGGCGATGGTTGCACAATTCTGTAAATATACTAACAACCATTAAATTGTTCACTTTAACTATATGTAAATTATAACTCAATGAAGTGTTAAAAAGGTAGCAAAGCAAAATAAATAAATAAAAACAAAGTAATCATGAACACCTGAGGCAGTGTTTCCAAGGAGGCAACAGCAAGTACACCACCTCGGCTGGGAATGAATTTGCGCTATTTAGGGGACAGAGAGAAAGTAAGGCTGGAGCCAGTCAAGGAGCGAGAAGCAGGGACCAGGTCAGAAGGGTCTCAAGCCATGGTAGGATCTTTCTGAATTTTGTTTTGAATGTAATGAAAAGCCATCAAAGAGTTTGAAGTAGGATAGTGACAGGATGTAAAACATACTAAGAAGGTTAGTCTGGCTACCTTGTGGGTTATTGACTCAGGGGGAGTGAAAGGAAGCAGGCAGACCTGCCGGGACCTATCATAGCAGTTTGAGCAACACTCAGAAATGTCAGATTCCTTCCCTTCCCTTCCCTTCCCTTCCTTTCCTTTCTCTTTATCATAAACAGCAAGGTCACTTTATATTTAGCAGAACAATTTTCATGAGTTGCCCCAGAAAAAGACTACTATCCAGAATACTTGACCCACTGTTAACCTTTAGTACCTCAAACAAGCTATACGGTCACTGCTCACAAGAGAGCAATCTATTAATAATGAAAAATTTAAACTCTTATATAATTAATCCTTTTAAAGAAGGTATTATCCCAATTTAGTATGGAAACCTGCTTTTCACTCCAAATAGCACTGTCAAAGTAAAACATAGGCCACTTAATTTGTCCATGACAACTCTTTCCACACCAATTTTCTAGCTCACAGCAGCCAAATGATTTTCCTACATCACAAACAAACTAGTCTCCTTTGGCAAAGGAACAATAAGGCATCTGTAGAAAAACAGCGTTTGCATTAGACTCCTCTTCTTGCCTTAGGGGTTGTTTCCCTCGTGCAAGCTCAAGTGGGTGGTAAAGAATAGGCAGGCTTTGTTAGACCATTACTCACATAATGAGATTTGAGGTCTGCTATTCAACACAATTTTCAATGGGCACTTTCCCCAGGGCTAAATTGCAGCCTACAGACGTTTTGATTAGCAAATATAATTTAAAAATAAAAGCATAAAAGCCTAAAAACGCCCCTTCTTTTCTCCAGCCCCCATCCTTTCAAATTCATCAGTTTTTCTCACAGAAGAGGTTTGCTCAGCAGAGAACTGTGCTCAACCTTGGAATGTGTAACTCTCATCTGGGACTCCTCCAGCCCTCCTCCCAGCCCGTGACAGGTCCCAAGGTATCTCTTTCACTTGACCCAGATATTTCTATGTCAGGAGCCAATCAACCTTGAAAGTCTGAGTAATTTGACACCTTGTCTTTCAGCCTGCTCCAAACATTCATATACCACATGCCCACTTCTCCATAAAATTGAGCCATACCATGCACTGGTGATTGTAACGATCATTTCAGAGGCTGTTTATCAATTCTAAACCTGCCCCTGCTTCAGTGCAATTTTCTTCCATGTTCTCTCCTTTACGATCCTGCATATCTCCCTGTGATATTTGTTTTGCTCCTAATCTCTCTAACTGGTAACTGTTGTCCCATTACAGCTTAGATTCTAGAAAATTCAAGTTATGCTTTAAAGTAGACTCACAGGTAACTTTAGAAGTTCAGGCTCAAGCCCTGTCTATAAACTGCTATGAGACTATCCAACCACCTCTGTTACAAAATCTCATTGTACCTCACTGGTCACTCATTGCCATGAGCCATGGTGATAGCCTCACAGGTCCACTGGCTCTCAACAGTCAGCTATCTGCTGTGCATTCCCCACTCCACACCACCACCCTCATCGCCAGACTGGGGCCCACTGGAATATCTAGCTCTCCTCAACATCGTGCCCAGGCTGTGGGGAATCATGGGACCCTGTCTCAGACCCTCTCTCCACCTAAGTCCACCATGCTGGCATTTCTATTATGCCCACCCCATATAGCCATGGGACAGACACAGAGATGCTCAGCCAGAAACTCAGATAGGAAGCATGCTATAACTCCCCTTCGCTCTGGGATTCCCATACCTCTGTCAGAGAATCCCAGAGATCTAGCAGCACACAGAAGTAGGGCACAAAACCCACACTAAAACTAAAATATTTCCCCCCTTTTATCTCTTTCTTAGCTTCTCCTACCCCTGACTCCACAAGGGTTTTTGTGCTTGTGTGATAAGAATGTTCCTTTTATCATAACCTCCATTTTTTCCTGGTCCGAGGACTGATCCTTGATTTGTGAAAAAATTTGGAATTTTCTAGAAAATTATTATTTTTCTTTCCTAAAGCCCTGTTTTTATGTTTTTTCTCTTGATAGGGACTTTAAAATGCTCAAAGCTGAGCTATGACTTCTATGTTCTAAGCTTTATCAGTCCTCCCCTCTCCTGGGGCCAGAAGCCTCAGACTCAGGACCAAGTGTTCATGTCAAAAAAACTGCTTGGCAAAGGGGCAGGAGGTAAACTTTACCAAGAAGGGAAATACATTGTATGATCTTTCAAAAAATTACACAATTGCAAACATGAACATTGTTTCATGACTGCATCACAGCCTATTATAATTGTTTTCCAATACTGCTAATTCCCCATGTTGACACATAGATAGCTTCTCATGTTTCCTTTTTATTAACAATGAAAAGATATCTTTGTACACAAGTCAGACAGTTTTGGTAGATTAAATTAATAAAAGTGGGATTTCAGGATCAAAATGTGAACATTTTTAAAGCTTTAGATACATATTGCCAAACTATCCCACTTTCAACATAAAGGTAAACTCACCAACAATGACCCTTATTCCATACTCTTCCCAAATCATTATCATTCATTTAACTCTCCCAATCTGATAAAATGAATCTGGTTTGCATTTATCTGAATATTAGTGAGATCAAACGTATTTACATATACTTCTGACTTTTTTTCTTTTATTTTTTTTTTTTCATTTTTGGTTTTTAATTGCCTATTCATATTCTTTGCACATGTTTGGGAGTGCGGAAGTAAGTGAAGAGCTCTCAACTGAGAACAAGCAGAGACTATTCATTTCAGACCTTGCTGTACCAGTGGAGTCAGCTAGCAGTGCTTGTGTTTGGCCGACTCTAGGGCAAGCAGGGGAGTGGGAAAGCTTTATAGTGAAATGAATGGAAGGCTTCAAGAATGCCGTGGTTGAAAGTTGTTGGCATGGGGAAGCTGGAAATGAACTAACTGGAAGGGAGCTAGTTCATATGATTGGTTTGGGGAGAATAGTTAACTTTCTCTGGTTGGTCCTGAGTTGGAACGGGGGCAAAAATTAGGAAAGCTGAAAGAAATTATCAACTTACAGCCATTTGGTGCTGATTGCTGCAGAGACTGTGGGTCAGAGTTCTTTTTTTATTTCTAATGTACGTTGTTCGTTTGTATATTCAGTCTTTGGGGAGGGGAAAATATCTCTTTCTCTTTGATATGTAAGAACTCTTTATAGGGTAAGGAGATTCAATCTTTGGCATAAATGTTGCAAATTGATTGTGAGTTTTTAATGTTTTCATGTTACATCAGTTTTAAAATTTTATATAAACTCTTAATTTTCATAGCCTCTGCTTTAGTTAGCTTGGAAAGATTTTTCACATTCAAATATTATAAAATATTCACCAGCATTTTCTTCTAATGTTTGTACTTTTTAAACATTTAATGTATTTGGAATTTATGTTGGTGTAAGCTGGGTGGCAGGAGACTAGTTTTCTTTCTCTTCAAACTGATACATTGTTGCCTCAACATCACTTATTTTAAAACTCCATTCATTGCCAATCAATACATTCCCACCAGTAGTTTTGGTGTTGATTAAATAATAATATCAGGCTCTGAATTTTTAATTACACTCTCAGCTTATGAAGTGCCTCACAGAGCTTTAAAAGGTAAGAGTCTGATGTCTGGGAAGGGCAGGGAGTAAACACCATTGTGGGCAGTTAGAAGAAAATCCAGAACTAATTGTTGTAGGAGTATGCATCTCATTCACAAGAGCTGTGTTCACAGTCTTTTTCCTTTAAACATATCATGAAATGTACCAATCTTAAATATACCATTCAACAACTTTTGACAAATGGGTACACCTGTGCAACTCAAGATATTTTCAAGATAATATCAAGATAATGAATATCACAATCATTTCAGAAGTTCCCTCATGTTCTTTCCTAGTCAGCCCTGCCCCAGCCTACAGAAGCAATCACTGTTTTGATTTTTTTCCATCATTCATCAGTTTTGGTTGTTATTGTCTACAACATACTTTGAAATACATCAAAAATAAAAGTTAGAGGGATGAGTAGATGGATAGCTATACAACAAGCAAGTATAGTAAAATGTTAATGATAGGGGGGCTTCCCTGGTGGCGCAGTGGTTGAGAATTTGCCTGCCAATGCAGGGGACACGGGTTCGAGCCCTGGTCTGGGGGGATCCCACATGCCGCGGAGCAACTGGGCCCGTGAGCCACAATTACTGAGCCTGCGCGTCTGGAGCCTGTGCTCCGCAACAAGAGAGGCCGCGATAGTGAGAGGCCCGCGCACCACGATGAAGAGTGGCCTCCGCTTGCCACAACTAGAGAAAGCCCTCGCAGAGAAACGAAGACCCAACACAGCCATAAATAAATAAATCTTAAAAAAAAATTGTTAATGATAAAACCTGGGTTGTAGTTATATGTTTATTCCCTGTAAAATGCTTTCAACTTTTTATGTTTGGAAATTTACATAATAAAATGTTAGAATGAAAAAAAAAAGCAAAAACCCAAAGAAGATCTAAAACACTTCTGCAGAAGATCAAGATCAGGGGAATATTGCTAGATATCAAGAAAAATATAAAGATATATTAATCAGTACAATGTGGTGTTACAGAGATGGAAAAACTGACCAAAAAAACAGAATAAAGAACCCCAAAACAAACCCATAAGTATGCAGAAACTGCACTTATGATGAAAACAGCATCTCATATCAGCGGAGTAACAACAACCTTTTCAAGAAATAGTATTTGGACAGTCAGTTATCCATGTGGAAAAAAATACAGTAAAATAAGATTCCTTCCTGACAGCATAAAACCAGATGAATTAAGGACTTAAATGGGAAGGCAGAGCTGGGAAAGTTTTAGCGGAGGTGTGAGATGCGGTCGACCGATGCTCAGAATCCATTTCCACTTTTTTCTGATGTGTATCCCTACACTGCAGAAATCTTTAAAAAAAAAAAAAGACATTTCTCAAACTCCCAGTAGCTAAGGCCCAGGATACAAATTAGGTTTCATCAAATAGGTGTGCTCACATGAGATTTAGAAGGTGGCAATGAGGCCAAGGCCACCCACCTGCTGCTTTAGGCTGTTTTCTGCTTCAAGCAAGACCATGGAAAATGCAGCAAGCATCCTGCCCACCTGACGTGACGGGCAGTTGCGATGGTAGCAGTAGCTGGGCTCTGTTCCAGCCTTCAGTCACCAGCTTCAGAGCAGACAAGACGTGCTTGATTTGGTGGCCATGGCAGCTTTGTGATTACGGCTTTTTCATCCTAGATCATAGATTTCATTTTGATACTGCCTCTAGATTTTGTTAGAACTCCCTCTTTTGAACTCCTCTCCATTAAAATACCTAGATTATGTTGCCCGCATTCAACCCTAGCATATTACAAAATATATTTTCTAATATTAGAAAATATCCTTATGGCCTTTTTTGTGGGAAAGCATTTCTTAAACAGAACACATATTGAACATCCATAAACCAAAGTAATTCACATTTAACTTCTGTTCAACAAAAGACACGATAAGTAGAGGAAAAAATTCACAAAATAGTTGATGATATTTGCTACACATATACTTAGTACGTATTAGAATCTGAAATAGATTTTTTTTTTAACTAACATGAATCAATAATAGAAAGGAGGAGGATTTAAAATATGGTAAAGTACACAAACAAGAGGAAGGGCTAATATCCCATAAACACATGAAACTGTATTTTACCTCACTGGCAATCAACAAAATCCAAATTAAAACAACAAGACAAAATTCTATACCTATCGGATTGGTAATTATTTTTAAAAAGCAGATAATACAAAATTATATCAGGATATGGAAAAAACACAATTCTGAAACACCCCTAATAAGAATATATTCTGCTACAGCCACTTTGGAAGAGTCTGGTATTACCTAGAATAATTCAACATGGACATACTCTACCACAGATATTCAGCTGCCAGGAGTAAATCTTTGGGAAAATCTTGTACATATGCATCAGGAGATAAGAATAAAGAAAGTTTCTGGGAGCATTACTTCTATAGGAAAAAATCAGAAATAATTCAATGTTTATAAGTAGTAGAATAGACAAATGAACCCTGGGATACTCACTCAAAGGAATACTATACAGCAGTGAAAAATGAACGAACCACAGCTAATCCTCATTTGTTTGCTCTCAGATCTATTCAGATCTATTCCTTATCCTTCTCATGTAAACTACATTTTCTGGGTTCCCTTGCCAACTGACTTCTGGTTAGATATGCATCCTGGACAATCAGACACACAGCCTGAACACTGAGGAGTTGGAAGAAGGGAGAATCCAGGGTATTTCTCCCTTTTTTTCTCTGCTTTTGTGGATTTCTTCCAGTGTAGGCCACATCTCTGCCATTCTCCACCAGACAATTCCTTCTCTATGAATCCAGTTCCTGCTGTGGTTCTAGGTCACATCAGATGGCCCAGCTAGGTCTCTGGTTAGACTACCTCCTATGTGCTTTCAGCCCTAGTGGTAGCAGTGCCTTTGTGCTGTTGCTAATGGCTAGCTTGCTTCATCATCCTCTATCTGACTTCTCCGATCTTTCATTCTCCATGGAACCACTGCCCTGTATTAAATTTCTTTTGTATGTACCCAGAGTGCTGTTTGTTTTCCTGACTGGTCCTTAATTGATACCCACAACTACATACATCACAAGTGGATCTCAAAAATATTTTTTTAAAAAGGCAAATTGCAGCATTATAATCACACTTATGTAAGTTTCACAAACACACAAAAACAATATACTGGTTAAGGATACAAACATGCTAAATTTATAAAGAAAAATGGTGGGAAAATGTCAGCAGTGGAAGTGTAATCTCACTAAATTACCCATTAAAAAAAAAAAAGAAGACCAGACAGGGCAACAGGATAGCAAAAGCAAAACCCACTGATAACATCTACATCAAAACGAAACAGGTATGAGGTATCCATCTGAAGAGCCATGTTCAATATATCTCAGAACCTACTACCTGAGACATGGAAGAGAGTATTTAACCACTGGTTACCATCTCCCAGAGTTGCCTCAGAAGATATTAATGCCTTGTTAATACCACAACGCTTTCAGGTTTGCATGTGCACCGGAGCGGCTGAGAAGGCTCCAGTAGATGCTCCACAGGGCAGTGGCAGAGAAGCCAAGGGCAGAGCACCAGAGACAACCAGTGCAGCAGAGCCCAGGGCTGTCAGGAACGGTCAGAGAAAAAGGGTGGAAATAGATACTGTGAACCAGAGTCCGAGACACATCCAGAGCAAACTCTGAAAACTGACAACAGAAAATATGTTTTCTTTTCAAGTGCATGTGGAACATTCAGGAAAACTGGCCACAGTTTCTTAGGACACAAAGAAAACCTCAGTAAATTCCCAAAGATAGAAATAGTGCAAGGAGCATTCCCTGACTCCAGTGGAATAAAACTAGGTAAACTTTAAATCATAATAGTTTTAAGAAATGTACTCACACACATACTATTAAACAACTCCTAGGTCAAGAGGGAAATACAAAACAAAATTACAGAATTTCTTAAAAATAGCAAAAATGAAAATATTACACATCAGAAGCTGTGATAAGGCACTAATGAGTGCACATACATATACAAATGTGTGTGTATACTAACTACCAACTCCAAAAACTAGAAAAAAGAATAAAGTAAACCAAAATAAAGCCAAAGGAACTAATAAGACAAAAGCAGAATTTAATGAGTTAAAAAACAGAAAAATACTAGAATTTGATGAATACAAAAGTTGTTTCTTTTAATAAGATAAATGAAATAGACAAACCATAAGCCAACTAATTAAAGGGGAAAAAAAGACAAGATAGGGAAATGATGAAGGAGAAATAACCTCAATCAGCGACTTTTAACAAATCATAAGAAACAACTTTGCAGAGGGTGACTGACCATTAGTCCCACATTATCCAGGGCAGTTTATGCCTGTGGTCCCAGCATCCCATCCAGTTATCACATGCTTCAGCTTTCAACTGGAAAATGATTTTTAATGTTACCCTAATTTTGCACAACTCTGTATATAAATTTGGAAACAAATTAAAATGAATAATTTTGTAGGAAAATGTAGAAGCAAAATTAAACACAGCAGAGACAGAAAGTCTAAACAGGACAATTACCATAGAAGATACAGAGAAAATAGTTTTATGGATTCCCAACAAAATAAGCACCAGGACCAGGAAGTTTCAGGGAAATTCTACCAAACTTTTTACAAATCAAATAATACTTAAACTACTCCAGAGCACAGTAAAAAAAAAAAAAAAACCTTCCAAATTTAGTTTGCAAAGAGAGTAGATTGACACCAAAATTTGAAAAAGATTACACCAAAAAGAAAACTATACAACTATTCTCACTTATGAACATCAATACAAAAATCTTAAACTATTAGCAAATAGAATTCAATGGCACAATGAAAAATAATATATACTAAGTGCCCCCCCAGGAATGTAACATTTGTTGAATATTAGAAAGGCTTTAAAATTAATTCAGCATACTAATAAAAATAAGGAGAAAGATTATATTTTTACCTCCATAGATGCAGAAGTGGTATTTGATAAAATTCAGAAGCCATCTTATTTTAAAAACTAGATAATAAAAGAATTAATGGATACCTTCTTAATAACTCAACCCAATAGCCAGTATAGTACCCTACATATTGGAAAACTTCTAGACTTTCCCTCTAGTCAGGAACAACAATGCCCAGTGTCTCCTCAACTCTTAAGCATTGTTATCATATTGTATCAGCCAATGCTATTAATAAAGAGAAAACAGAGATGCATGAAAGGAAAGAGGTAGAACTATCTCTAATTATAGATGAGATAGTTATATATATATGGGAAATGCAAAGAATCATGAAAAAACTGCTAAAAACCACAAGAGTTTAATAAAATAGCAGATTATAAAATCAATGTGTAAAAATCATAGCTCTCATATGTATAAACAAAAACTAGCTAGAAAACATAATGAAAGAAAAGGTCCCATTTACAATAGGAAAAATAAGATAATGTCACAAACCTCGGCACAAACTTAACAAGGAATATTCAAAAGCTGTGTGAGAAAAACTATAAAACAGTCCTGACGGACAAAAAAAATAAGTAGGTTTGAAGCAAAGATAGCCAGAAAATCCCTGACAAATAAAAGCAATGAGAGAAGGGAATAGTCTTACCATATATTATAGCATATTATAAGTCCTCTATTATTAAATCAGTGTGGTATTAGTGCCTGAATAGACAGAACAGACCAATGGAACAGAATAGAAAGTGCAGAAATAGACCCAAAAGCAAATAGAAATTTAGAATACGATAAAAGTGACATCTCAAAATACAGAGTGAAGGGAGGGAGTGGACTTTTAAATAAGTGAAATAACTAGATAGTCATATGGAAAAAGACGAAATTGAATCCGTTTCTTTTAGGATATACCAGTTTCTAAATGAATTGGATGCTTAAATGTCAGAAAATGAAAGCATAAAAATAGTAGAAAACATGGTCGAATTCCCCTGTAATGTGGAAGTGGAGAAATCTTTTCTATGATATAAATTCCAGATGCAATAGGGAAACATGATATATTTGACTATATAACTTTTAAAAAATTTCTGCATAGCAAAATATGAAGGAAATTTTAAAATAAATAGCAAGCTTGGGAAAAGTATGTGTAACTTCTATCATAGACAAAGAAATAACTCTAACATATAAGAGCTATTGAGAAAAAGATCAGATACATGAATGGATTGTTCACAGAAAAGAAATGCAGTTGGCTCGTAACCACATGAAAGAATCTTCAACCTCACTTAAATGAAATAAATTAGAAATATATTGAGATACCATTTTGGCAAAATCTGTTAAGTTTGACAACTATTCTGTTATTGGCTATTAGAAAACAGACAGTCTCTTAACACTATCAGTGTGAATATAAAAGTACACAATGACATACGTTTTCTCCCCTTAATTTAATTATGCCACTTCTAGGAATCTCTTCCCAAATATGATGTAGAAATATTTACATCACTCCAAGAAAGTTCCCTTGTGCCTATTTTTAGTTAACTATCTAGCACAAGCAACTACTCTTCTGATTTTTTTCACATTAAATTATATTTTTCTGTTCTTGAATTTCATGTAAATATAATCATGCAATAATTATCTGGATTTTTCACTCAACAAAATGTTTTGAGATTCATTTACATTGTTGGTGTTATAGTTGTTTATTCCTTTTCATTGTAGTATATAGCATTCCACTGTGTAAGGATGCCACAATTTTTTTCATCCATTTTCCTGTTGATGGACATTTGGGTTGTTTCTAGTTTGAAATTTTTTTTCTGCTTGAAAATTCTTGTTTTAGTTTTGCTTTTTAGGTAAATATTTAGAAATGGAATTCTACAGTCAAAGGATAGATGAGCATTTAACTTAATGAGAAACTAGCAAATATTCTCCAAGATGGATGCTTTATTTTTCTACTCCCACCAATAGTATATGAGCATTCCATTGGCCCCCCCTCATTGCCAACTCTGTCATTCGTCTTTTTTTTAAATTTTAGCCATTCTAATATGTGTAGTGATATTTCATTGTTGAGTACATTTTTATATACTCATTAGCCATTTGCCTACCTTTTTTGGTAAAGGTTCTACTCAAATCCTTTGCCCAATTTTATTGAGTTATTTGTCATTTTATTGATTTATAGAAGATCTTTTTATTGTCTGGATATGAGTCCTTTGTCATAGGTAAATCTTGTAAATATATTTTCCAAGTTAGTGGTCTGCCTGTTCATTTTCTTGATTTTTTTTTTTTTATAAATTTATTTATTTTTATTTATTTATTTTTGGCTGTGTTGGGTCTTTGTTGCTGTGTGCAGGCTTTCTCTAGTTGCGGCGAGCAAGGGCTACTCTTCGTTGCAGTGCGCAGGCTTCTCACTGAAGTGGCTTCTCTTGTTGTGGAGCACGGGCTCTAGGCGCGTGGGCTTCCGTAGTGTGGCACATGGGCTCAGTAGTTGTAGCTCGCAGACTCCAGAGCACAGGCTCAGTAGTTGTGGCACACGGGCTTAGTTGCTCTGCGGCATGTGGGATCTTCCTGAACCAGGGCTCGAACCTGTGTCCCCTGCACTGGCAGGCGGATTCTTAACCACTGTGCCACCAGGGAAGTCCCATCTTGATGTTATCTTTTGATGAGCAAAAGATTTTACTTTGGATGAAGTATGGTTTATCAAATACCGATTTTATGGCTAATACTTTTTGGATCTTTTCTAGAAAATATTTCTCTGCCTCAAGTTTATGGAAGGAACTATTTGGTTTTCTTCTAGGATCTTTATTGATTAAGCATTTTTTGTTTAGATCTATGATACATCATAAATTAATGCTTTTGTGTGGTGTGAGGTAGAGATCAAAGTTTGCTTTTTTTCTGTGTAAATAGCCAGTTGTTCCAGCATTATTTGCTGAAAAGACTTTTCTTTCCCGATTGAATTGCTTTGGCAACTTTGGCAAAAATCAACTAATGATATAAGTGTAGGTCTCTCTGATCTGTTTCATTGATCAGTTTATCTATCTCTACTATCTCTATACCAGTGGTCCTCAACCAAGGTGATTTTGCCCCACCCCTGAGGGGGTGTATTTGGCAATGGTTGGAGACATATTTTGTTTGTTACAACTCCTAGAGGGGGCTGCTATTGGCATCTAGCGAATAGCGACCACAGATACTGCTTAACACTCTACAGTGTACAGGACAACCTTCACAAAAAAGAATCATCTAGCCCAAAATATCAGTAGTGCCAAGGTGTGAAACCCCACTTTATGTCAATATAACACTGCCTTGATTATGGTAGCTTTATAGTAAGTCTTGAAATCAGGCAGTGTGAGTCCTCCAACTTTGTTCTTTTTCAAGATTGCTTTTGCTATTCAAATTTTGAAATTTTGATGAGACTTGCCTTTAGGTAAATCTTTAGATAAATAGTGAAAATGGACTTCTTAACAATACTGTCATCCAATCCATGAACATGCTAGAAGCGTCCACTTATTTAGGACTTATTTAATTTCTCTCAGCAATGCTTTGAAGATTTCAGCATAGAAGTCTTGCACATATTTTGTTAAATTCACCTCAAATTATTTCACATTATTTGATTCTATGTAAATGGTATTTCTAATTTTATTTCCCAAATGTGCATTCCTATTACAGAAATATAACTCAGTTGTACTGGCCTTTTACCCTGTACCGTTTTTTTAACCATGAATGGATTTTGAATTTTGTTAAATGCTATTTCTGTATCTAATGAGATGATAATACATATTTTCTTCTTTATTCTGGTAATGTAGTAAATTACATTTATTAATTTTTGAATATAAAATTAAACTTGAATTCTTGACATAAAATTTAGTCGGTTATGATGTATCATCCTTTTTATGTATTACTGGATTTGATTTTTCTCATATTCATAAAGATTTTATTTTGAGTTTTACATTCATGAGGGATATCAGTTGATAGTTTTCTTGCAATATCCTTGCCTGGTTTGGGTATGAAAATTACGTTGGCCCTATAGAATTTTGGGGGAAGTGTTCCCTTCTCTCTATTTTCTGAAAGATTTTATGTAAACTCGGTATTATTTCCATCTTAAATGTTGGTAAATTTAACAGTGAAGCCATCTGAGCTGGCAGTTTTCTTTGTGCAAGATTTTAATTATAATTAAATTTCCTTATAAATGAAGATCTATTCAGATTTTCTATTTTTTCTTGAATCCATTTTGGTAATTTTTGTCCTCTAAACATTGCTTTAATGACACCCTGCAAATTTTGATAGTTGTATTTTTATTATCGTTCAATTAAAAATAATTTCCTTGATTCTTACTTCTTGATTAATGGAAAATTTTGAAGTATGTCTTAACTATCAACTGCTTGAGGAGTTTCCAAACATTCTGTTTTTTTATGTCTAATTTTATTCCGCTGAGGCCAGAAAATATACTCTGTATTATTTCAGTCCTTAAAAATTGAGAGAGAGAGAGAGAGTGTGTGTGTGTGTGTGTGTGTGTGTGTGTGTGTGTGTGTGTGTGTATGTGTGGTCCAGCATATGATCTATATTGGTAACTTTCCATATGCCCTCGAAAACGATGTGTTGTTGAGTTGAATGTTCTGCAATATCAGTTAATTTAATTTGGTTGATATTGTTACTCAAATCTTCTATATTGCTACTGATTGTTTTTCTACATGTACTATCAATTACTGCGAGGAGTGTTAAAATCTTTAACTATAACTGTGAACTTCTCTATTTCTTCCTTTAGTTCTGTCAGTTATTGTTTTATTATACTCTGTTATTATGTACCTATACACTAATGATTTATATGCATTCTTGATTAATTGACCCTTTTGTTATTATGAAATGTCCCTCTTTATCTCTGGTAATGTTTCTTATCCTGAAGTCTACTTTGTCTGATATTTATATTGTAACTCGAGCCTTCTTAAACTATTTGCCTGACATATTTTTCCCATTTTCTTGCTTTTATCCTATTTGTATCTTTATACTTAAAGTCTGTATCTTATAAATAGTATATAGTTTGGCTTTTCTTTCTTATGCAATTGGACAATCTCTGTCTTTTAATTTTAATATTCATTCCATCACATTTACTGTAATCACAGATATTGTTTGTTTTACTTCTACAATCTTAATATTTTCTATGCCATATGTTCTTTGTTCCATTTTCCCTCAATTCCTGTCTTCTTTTGAATTAATCAAGTATTTCTTAGGATTCCATCTTATCACCACTCTTGATTTATTAGACATACTAATGTGTTTTCTTTTTTAAGTTGTTGTTCTATGTATGGCTTATGGTATGCAACTTTAACATATTACAGTCTAGCTTCAAGTGATATTATGTCACTTTACATATAACTTAAGAATCTTTCAACAGTATGCTTCCCTTTACCTCCCTTCCAACTTTTGTTGTCTTATATTGTCTATAATCTCCACAATAAATTGTTAATATTTTTTGCTTTCAGCATCCAATTATCATTTAAAAATTAAGAAATGAGAAAAATAAAAGTATTTTATGCGTATTCACAGTTACCATTTCCACAGATCATTTTTTTTTTTTTGCTTCTTTGCATGTCTCAGAATGTTTTATTGTATGCAGACATGGGCAAAAGAACTGTAGAGACTGAGGTGAATAATATTTACCCCCAGAAAAGGGCACTTTGATTCTTCTGTCAGGCACTAGCATGAGAGCCTGAATAAGTCTAATCTGAAGTTAAGCTGGGTTGGGGTTTTGTTATAGCTTTCATTAGATTCACTTCACCACTGGCTCCAAATATTTTCAGGGTGGGATACGGACTTTCCCTTCAGCAGGGCTTGGACTCCATATATTAGGGATTTCAAGATCTCTTTAAGATTCACTATCCAGCTGCAGCTTTCAGCACCATAGGGTATCTTTCTCTGCTTGACAGCCCTGCTTTCAGCTTTTTGATCATTGAGGACTTCTCTTTGCTCTTTAGTCCCTCTTCTGTGCATTTCTGGGAGATCTTTCTCCATCCTGTTGCCCAGATTCTAGCCTTTGACCATCTCTAAAGTGTACTTAGTGATGGTCCAGAGTGCCTTGGAGTGATTTCCCTTGGCTTTCTTCTCTAATCCTTGCATTCAATGGGTTCCTGCCCTGCATTCAGTGAAGACATGAAATGCCTCGAGGGGAATCTCCTTTAGTTCTCCGGCCCTGCATGCAGTTTTCAGTGGAATGGACCACTACACTTAACTTGCAGAAGGCACTAAGAGTCTCGAGGAGGATATCTCTGCCTTCCTCCAGCCCTCCTGCTTTGCCCCAGCCTCAGCATACTACCTAACTTCTTGCACTCAACGAAAACCCTTAGAAAAGTAATAGCAAGTAGGTGTAGATTCACTCTGGCCAGGGTTCTTGAGGATTTTAATCCATATTCCAGCTCATACCCAGCCATTAAGATTATTTTTTATCTTTATCTACAATGAATTCTTTTTCTTCCCTTACCTCACAATAAAGGCAGTCATAAGCCTATTTTATCCTGGAAAAAATAGTCACTTTCTCTGACTTTTAGCTCATTTAGCTTTCTATGTATCCTCAACTCTCCGATTGGTTTTTTTTTTTAAACTGTGATTTTTGTGGTTTATCTTGCTTGTACTCATTGTGAGGATCTTGCAATTTTCTATATTCTAACTAGTAGCAGAAGTCTCTCCCCAGATTTGATTTTAATGAACATAGTTTGAATGGTCATAGAGCTATTACCTCTTACTAGTTGTTCTCATACATGATTTTCCAAGTTCTACTGACCCTCCGAATACAGATTTTGTCTAAGTTGATCCAGGAGGTTCTTATTTGACACAATTAAATTTGATTTTATCATTTATGGGGTTGGGAGAATTTAAAAAATGAAGCAAAGGACAATGGAAGAGGATGAGTATTTCTTAGGTGACAGCTCTGAGCCAAGGCACTGTATCAGATACTTTTATGGTATTATCGCTCTAAATACTTATCTGAACTGTATAAGACAAGTATTACTATCACCATTTATAGGTGGGAAAATGAGGTCTCAGAGATTAAATTTTCTGTGATCACCCAGAGTGTAACTAGACATGATACAGATTTAACCCCAGTTCTCTATGATTTCAAACCTTGTGCTTTCTTTTCCAGTATATTATATGCTTGAGACAAGAATGTGTAGAGAACAGAGAGGAAATCATTTAGGCAGTAGTGGATGACCAGGTTGGAGAGGTAAGAAAAGATCAGATCAAGTGAGCCTTGATTCTAGATATAGATGTTCAAAATTGACCTTAAAGGCAATTGGTATCATTTCAACTTCCTGGATTGTGATGGGAATGTAAGAAAAACTCTTCTGGAAGCACTGGCAAAGACAAGGGCTGGTAGACTTAGCCTCCGCATAGTGTGTACCACCAATCCAAACACAAATGAATATACAATCTAGTAATAACGATGTGCTTGCTTTGCAAATGCAGCTTTGAGGCAGAGCCTCTAACCTCCCCTTCCAACCAGAGTGCACCCCAAGGCTGCTCCTATGTAGGCATTCTAGAGCTGCCACTTCCAGGCCAGGGTGTACTAGACAGACAGGAGGAGAAGCCAAAATTCTGCATGGAGGCCCTGCCAGAAACCGGGGAGCTGACCTTCTCTCTGGCAAAAGGCAAGAGAGTTTCCCACTGGGCTTTATGCGTGTAGTAATATGAGGCATGTAATTTCCTTGAAATCAAGTGCAGAAGTTATAGCCGCTGTTTTAAACACATGCTGAGTTTAAAATTTGCTTTCACATATTCCTAAATTGTGCGTCATTTTTCATGCAGTTGAAACCAAAGAGGCAAAGTCCTAAAACTTTAAAAGATTTTTTTCCATATCATAAAAACCTTAGTCAACACTTTTTATGCTCATAGAAAGTTAATGAACTTACTTATTAATATTTTCATAGCACAATTCAAACGTGATAACCCCTCATTTAACTACTTCTCTCTGAGCAACAAAAGCTTTAAACTACATTGCATATACCTTAAAATTCTATGTGCCTTTTGGGAAAATATATGTGCTTGCTCCCTCTGTGTTTAGAAGCCCGCATAAACAATGTGTCGTGTCTGCCACTATTACCATCTGGTAGCTCACATCAATTCCCTCGCTGGTTTCCTCCAACAAGGCAGCCTTATATGAACGCTTATAGTAACATTTGATAGGCTTTGGTGACGCAGTGGGGGTTAGGCTCAGTTCCCTTATTGTGTTGCCTCTGGTGGAGATTTCTCAGAATCCAGGCAAGTCTCAGATTTGGAAAATTCTAATAGCTTAGCTAGAAGGAAGCATACATGGGAAAGGGCAATGAATTCATTCTCCACAGTCCATTATTCAAACTCGCATGCTGGAGAGGTAACCAGTGACCAGAGAACATTTGGGTGCCCTTAATGACTTAGAGCTGCATTAGTCAGCATATTTTCAGCATGTTTCTCATCTTTAGTACACTTACTTAATAGGGCATCAGAGAAGCCATGATAGAATTAATATTCAAGCAAAGCTTTGGATTAGTAACCGAAGAAAAGCCACATGGCTCCCTTGCTATTCTGCTGAGTGGTGATCACCATTTTATACAGTAGCCAGATGTCCAGCTTTGAGAGCATGTTACTCAAAAAGAATAAAATCAGCTTGGTTTTCATGAGGGAGCAAAGGATGGGTCGGATATGTCTGCTTCATTGATGCAAGACAATAGAAGAGCATGAAGCATGGGAAGACCACCAATGCAGAGACAACTGGGGAAAGTGTCACATGCATTACAGAGCAAGATAAAGGGAAGAACATTGACTCTGGAGAAGATAGATGTGGGTTCAAACCACTCCCTTGCTCTTTAGCAGCTATTCAGCATTGACAAGTGACCTAGGTTTCTGAAAATCAAGTTTTAAACCTGTAACATAAAATAACATATACCTGATGGGTTGTGAGGAGAATTCACCAGAACATATTTAGACTGAAGTGGGAACTTAATAAAAGGTAGTTAGGTCAGGGTGACTATGGCTGTTTGGATCAGAATGGTGCTCAAGATCAGTCAGTGTGATTGTGACTCTCTGGGTCAAAAATGCACTTGAGGCCGGTGGGACTATGGCCCCTTTGGTGAGAATGATGCTCAAGGACCTCATGGTTCTAGATCTCTACTGGCTAAGACAAACCATTATAGGCCAGGATCTGGAAACTAGATAGAAATGCATGTAGGTGGGGCAAGCCTTGGAATTGAATCAGCTGTAGGAAATGAGAGAAAATCAAGGTAGAGATGAAGGTGAGATAAAAGATGAGGTATGTGTGGAAAACAAGGATGTATCGCAGATCAAATATCCAGTCAAGCACCGTAGGAAAGCTGCAATGCCAGGTCCTGACAGGTGAGTGGCGCATCCCCTGAGACACTCAGGCAGGTCAGCTGACATCACAAAGTAGGGACACCCATGCCATTTAAAGGCAAGTCACCCACATTCCTGGGTAGATGTTATCATTGAGGCCAAAATATCAGGAATAATTCAAAGTTTCATTTAAAATTTGACAGTTCTTGATATAACACTGTCCCTCCAGAAAGATTGTAATTTTTTGTTCTTTTTCAGAAGGGTAGGTAAATAGTTGCTGCAATCTTCCAACTTTCAAAATTTGACTGTCCTTGGCCATCTGCCCCTGCCATATTCCATGCAAAGGACTTTGACACTGTATTTTATTCACTATTGTATCTGCTGTACCTAACACATGTGTCAAAAGGAAGTCTCAAAGGAAATTTGAAAATACCTAGAATTAAATGAAAATGAAAATACAACACATCAAAATATGTGGGATGCAGTTAAAGCAATTCTGAGAGGGGAACTTATGTCATTAATGCTTACATTAGAAATGAAGAAAGGTCTCAAATGAATAACCTAATTTCCTACCTCAAGAAACTAATACAAGAAGGACAAAATAAATCCAAAGCAAGCAGAAAAAAGGAAATAATACAGATAAGAGCAGAAATCAATGAAACTGAAAATAGGAAAACAATAGAGAAAAATCAATGAAACAAAAAGCTGGTTCTTTGGGAAAAAAATCAGTAAAATTGATAAACCACTAGCAAGACTTACAAAAGAGAGAGAGAAGATACAAATCACCAATATCAAGAATGAAATAAGGGATATTACTATGTATCCTGTAGCCACTTAAAAGATAATAAGGAAACAACTTTATGCTCATAATTCAATAACATAGAAGAAATGGACCAATCCTTGAAAACCAGCAACTACCAAAATTAAACCCACAGGAAATAGGTCATCTGTGTAGACCTAGAACCAGTAAAGAAATTGAATTTGTAATTTGAAAGCTCTCAAAAGAAATGTCTATGCCCAGATGGTTTCAATGGAGAATCTCTATTAAATAAGATTCATGAAATTTAAAAATTTTGTTCTGTAAAACCCATGTGAAGAAGATGAAAAGGTAAGTTACATACTATGAGAATAACTTTTCAAACCACATATCCAACAAAAGACTAATATCTAGAATATATAAATAACTCTCAAAACTTAACAGTAAAAATTGGACAATCTAATTAGACAATGAGCAAAAGACATGAAGAGGCGCTTCACTGAAGAGGATATAAAGATAGCAAACTAAGTACATGAAAAGATGTTCAACATCATTAGCCATCAGCGAAATGCAAACTAAGACTTCAGTGAGATATCACTGCAAACTTATTAGGATAGCTAAAATAAAAAATAGTGACAACATCAAATGCTGGTGAGGATGCAGAGAAACTAGGTCACTCACACATTGCTAGCAGGAACGTAAGCTATATAACCACTCTAGAAGATAGGTTGGTAATTTTTTATAAAATTAAACAACCCACTGTCTCGTTCCTGTGTATGTGTTCTCTTAGTTGTCACCATATTGAAACCTGTTTTGAGAGGTGATTGGAATAAAAGGTGTTGCATATAAAAAAATTAGACATTCAAATGCCATACAGAACAGCAATTGTACCCCTTGGCATTTATCCCAGAGAAATGAAAACTTATGCTCACACAAAAGCCTGTATATAAATGTACATAGCAGCTTTATTTGTAATAAATGACAACTGAAAGTAGCCCAAATATCCTTCAACAGGTGAATGGTTAGGCGAGCTGGGGTATAGCCATACCATAGAATACTTCTTGGCAAGAAAAAAGAACATACAGGCAACAATCTCCAGAGAATTATGCTGAGTGGAAAAGGTCACATGCTATATAATCCCATTTACATAACATCTTGGAAATGACAAAATTATAGAAATGGAGAATAGATTAGTGACTGCCAGAGGGCCAGAGGTTATGATGGGGCAAAGAAAACAGGAGTGGGAGGTGGGGAAGTGGGTGTGATTATAAAAGAACAACATGGGGACTTCCCTGGTGGCACAGTGCTTAAGAATCCGCCTGCCAACGCATGGGACACGGGTTTGAGCCCTGGTCCAGGAAGATCTCACATGCCACGGAGCAACTAAGCTCGTGCACCACAACTACTGAGCCTGCGTTCTAGAGTCCGCGAGCCACTACTACTGAGCCACGTGCCACAACTACTGAAGCCTGCGAGCGTAGAGACTGTGCTCTGCAACAAGAGAAGCCACCGCAATGAGAAGCCTGCGCACCGCAACGAAGAGTAGCCCCTGCTCTCTGCAACTAGAGAAAGCCTGCACGCAGCAAAGACCCAACACAACCAAAAATAAAAATAAATAAATAAATAAATAAACAAATAAACAAATAAATAAATAAGAGAACAACATGAGGGATCCTTCTGGTGGTGGAAATGTTCAGCACCTTGACAGTGGTGGTAGATACACTAACCTACACAGGTGATAAAATTGTATGAAACAATACACACACGCACAGCAGGAGAAATCAGAATAAGATAGGTGAATTGTATGGATATCAATATCCGATTGTGATATTGTGCTATAGTCCTAAAAAATGTCACCACTGGGGGAAATTGAGCACAATAGAGAAAGGGTTCTATCTCTCTGTATTATTTCTTATAATTACATGTGAATCTACAATTATCTGAAGTGAATTAATATTACTTCTTATTTCCATAAGCACTTATTAAGTGTTTGACAATTTCTGGAAGGTTAAATGTATTCTATATTTTTATTTCAATTAGATGTGAATAAATGATATCAGAATTTCTTATTGATAAAGTCAAACAGTCCTCTGTTATAAAGAGCTAAAATTGTTTTCAAAGCTTCCCAAAGCAAAACAGAGACACTTATTTACCAGAAGATATTGATCTGAAACCGTAATTCTCCTCTCTGAGTGTTGAAGGAAATAACCAAAGTGATCCAGCAAGATCTCTGGGATAAGAACCAGCCTACAAATATTCAGTGCTCTCTCTCTTTCTCGCTCTCTCTTTCTTAATTGAAAAGCTGGAGCCCCATCACCCATCAACACAGAAACTGCCTTAGATTGATTTTGGAAGGCAGATATTTCAAGTGCACATTTTATAGGTTATTGACTGAAATAAATTGTCTGTAAATGTGTATCCCTGTGATCATTCTTATTCATAAAGATTGAATATTTGTGATTAAAATGAAAGTATGTTCATTTAAAGCTAGTTACCATTAGGCATCCATCAGGAATGAAGCCGGAAGCCAATTCAGCCACACATCAGAGGGCTCCTGGACCTACAAATCATGTCACGTACACAATGGCTCCTTGCTCTTACACTGGGAACACTGTAGGCCAAGGGTCCATGACTTCAACACTGCACATATGTGGCTGTTATTTAGAACTCTCTGAGGTATACATTTACATTACCATCTGCCATCTCAGTTGCTGTTTACATCTGTCTTAAAAGGGGGGTTGGGCATAATCAATTAAAGTGCCCATAGAAAGCCCTGGAAAAAACACCACCACAACAACCTGAACTTCGGAGAAGTACATGTCTATCCAAAGGGGAAATAAAGAATTCATACTCTCTTCTCTCTTTGAAAATGTTCCCTTTGAACTTGGGAAATTGTGACAAAAGAGTGTTTTAAAATTCCTAACACTGTTCAGCTTCTCTGAAGGCCCCCAGAAATAATCTCAACTTTTTATGTTTTAAAGTTAACGATACATGAGACGATAAAAATTTTAAACTTTTGCTCTACAAAAGACTGCTAAGAGTTTGAAAAGATAAGCTATAGACTGGGAGAAAACATTTGCAAAAATGTATTTCTGATAAAGAAGGATTAGTATCTAGAATATATAATTTTCAAAACTCAACAGTAAAAAAAAAAAGCAAACAATCTAATTAGAAAAGTGGGTGAAAGACATGAAGACACATTTCACCAAAGAAACATACAGATGGCAAACAAGCACATGGAAACATCATTACTCAACAGGGGAATGCAAGCAAAACCGTAATGAGATAATGCTACACACCTGTGAGAATGACTTTTAAAAAATTAAACACCGAATGCTGACAAGTATGTGGAAAAACTGAATCACTCATAAATGGCTGGTGGAAATATGAAATGGTGTAGCCACTCTGGAAAACAGTTTGTCTGTTTCTTATAAAATTAAACTTGCAATTGCCATATGAGCCAGGAATTTCACTCCTGGGCTTTATTCCAGATAAATGAATATTTATGTTCACACAAAAGCCTGTACATCAATTTTCATAACAGATTTATTTGTAATAGCCAAACACCAGGTACAATCCCGATGTCCTACAACAGGTGAATGGTTAAACTTTGGTGCATACCGTGGAACGCTACCCAGTGATGAAAAGGAACAAATTATTGCTACATGAAAAAACTTGGATGAATCACCAGGAACCATGCTGAGTTAAAAACAAACAAAAATAAAACTCAGAAAGTTACATACTGTACAGTTCCAGCTACATAACATTTTTGAAATGACGAAATTATAGAAGTAGAGAGCAGGCTAGTGATTGCTGTGGTTAAGGAGTGGGTAAGGGCGGGAAGAGTGAGGTGCGGGGTGTGGGGGGAGGAAGGGCTAACGTGAGGCAGGCTTGCGATGATGGGACTCTGCTCGGTATCTTGACTGTATCCCTATCAATACACTGGTTGAGATATTGTACTCTAGTTTTGCAAGATGGTAACACTGAAGGAATTACTTAAGGGCTACAGGTGATTTCTCTGTATTATTTTTTATAACTGCATGTGAGTCTACAATTATCCAAAAAAAAAAAAAAAAGGTTTAATTTTAAAAAAGAATTGAGAAGTCTAGGAAGAAAGTATATTCTTTCCACTTAAGTTTGGAGATGAAGATGTTGCTAACCTGTTGGCCAACAAGGCTGCTGGTAAGAGGGTACAGCAGGCCGTTTGGAACTGAGAGCTGCTTTTAGGGACTTTGCCTCAGCATGCACGCGTTTCCCTTCCTGGCCAGGAGCATTACCTTTTGGCAGCCTTCATCTCTGTCCTAGAGCTTCCAATAAGGACCAAGACAAGGTGGATCAAACAGGGAAGCCTACTCTCTACTGATTCACTACCACGACATTTGAAGAAATTCTAACCCTTGGGGTCAACCTCAGGATGAACTTATGAGTTCTTGCTCTATTACTGAGATGCTGGCAAATGTCAAGGAGGCATCGACCAACTCAATACTGGGAACTAACTGGTAGTCGAGGCCCATGAGGAGCTTCTTAGGACCCGCACAGCCTGCATCTTCAGCAAGGAAAGAAAACAACATGCATGGAAAGCACTCAGACCTCTTCTGGGAGAACCCGTTTCTTGGGCAGTATTGGTGGGTAACCTCCTGACTACCCTCAGGGATCTCAAGTCCTTCCAGCCCATGCTGATCCCTACCTGATCTCCCAGACTGACCTCCCTGCTCCCCTGATGCCCAAACCAGTGCCTACAAACTTCTGTTCCTCCAATCAACACAGGACACTTCCTCCAGTGAGCGAACGGTAAACATAGACCCTTCTTCTCCATCCGACAGCATGTCACCTCCCACACAACTTGCTTAAATACCCTTTGACCCTAAGCCTTTCTTGGAGTGCATGTGGATTCCTAATACTAGAACATTTGGTTGAGTTCCTTTGAAGGAGCAAATTTTTCCTGCCCTCCATACCCCACCTATATGGTGAGGGCTGCATTCTTTGTTAGGTTTTCTCTCTTTCTAAAACGCTCTCACTGATGAGCAGGACTGTAAAGTGGTTAAGAGCATGGCCTCTAACATTCAATGCCCAGTTCAAACCCTAGCCTCACCATTTACTAGCAGTGAGAACTCGGGCCCCAGATTTCACATCAGTGGGACGGGCATGATGACAGCAGCTTATCTTGCAAAGCTGTTATGAGGGTTGAAGAGTTGATATGTGTAAAGAGGAGTGCCTGGCATGTGGGAAGCCTTATGTAAATGTCAGCGATTGCTACGATCAATCGATCATTCGTCTTCTCATCAGGATACTACTCGAAGAGGCAACAGTGGTGAGTGAGAGTACTCTGCATTTAAATTCAAATGGATCTGAGGGTCAGAATTAGCTGTGGCACCTTTGGGGCAAGTCACTTAATCTCTCTGTGCCTAAACTTCCATATTTGCAAAGCCAGGCCAAAAAAACTCCTACTGCATAAGGTTGTTATGGGGATTAAAGGACTTAGCTCGTTCGTCTGGACTACTCCAGCCTTGCTCACCAGGCCCTCAAAGCACTACTCTGTGCATTGCTTTTGTAACGGACAATTATCACGGTAGGGAGCCGTGGCCGCGAGATGAGTCCTCTTTCCCTCTCCATCCCCCTTGCCCTGGCGCCTGAGAAACAGAGCATCCCCATGGCAACAGCGGCCGCTGGTCCCTTGATAAGAGGAGCTGAAGCCGGGCAGCAGCAGCCGCTGCCACTGAGGAGCCGGCCCAGCGTCAGGGAGGAAACACTTCCTCCCCATCACTTGCCTTCTCATCTCAGCACCTGCACTGACTGGTAAGTGCTTCGGATTTTTTTTACTCTGAGAACTTTTATGGTGAGAAAAGCAAGCTTCCAATAAGTTACAGCTCTTTTGTGGTTGCTGGGACAAAGAAGGCTGCAGCTGGTGGTACAGGGGGCGTGGGAGATGGCGGTGCTTTCTGGAGTGAGACTAAGCCGGAATTAGATGGGGAGCTGGGAAAGTTACCCCTTGCAAGTCATTTTTTCCGAGGGAGGTGGACTCCTGAGTTCTGTAAGAACCAGAGTCCCCGCAAATTAAATTGCGAAGTTTCATAATGAACACAGGAATATCTGCGTATTCACACAGCAGTGTAGGGAGGCTTACCTTCCAAGGCTGAGGAGTGTCCTAATCAAAAAAAACCTCTCTCTGTCCTACTTTGAGGAAGAGTCACTCCTCGAGGAATACTGCAAATTTAGGCCTTCTAAATGAACAAATTTGATTTCAAAGCGTGGTACTTTTAACCTGAATTCAGTCCTCAGGTTAAAAAAAGATTTGACAAAAGATATGGATTTTTACATAACCAGAGGCTGCTTTAACCAGACACCACATTGGGCTGTGGAAATAAACTTCTAACTTTTTATTCCATCAAGTAAATCCAGGCCTGACTAATTTGGGGAAATTCTTTAGAATACCACATGACTCGGCTAAGTGTCAGCTTGCTCCTGAGAATCAGTATTACCATGTTCCCAAGGCCTGGAAATGGGTGTCCTGCAGTTGGTTTGTACCTTGGATTGTTCTTATCTCATCATTAGCTTCAGAAAAGGCCAGAGATGGGACAAGGAAATGGTTCCAGTGGTTCAATTAAATGTACATGTTGTAATTCCAAGCAGAGGACTGAAAGAGCACAGAAAGCAACTGACATTCTTAAAATGGTAGCATGTGCCGGGATCTGGGCTGGGAGCTTGACACACATTGTACTGTTAATACTCTCAACAACCCTGGAGAAGAGCCACTATCGTGCCCATTTCACAGATGTGGAAACTAAGTTTCCAAGAGGACATATAACTTTCCCAAGTTCACCCAGCTAGAGAGTGGGACAAGCAACCAAGCATTTGTTTCTACCTTATATCACCTCACAGCACCATATGCTTACAGTCAGTGAGGAATTTTCTATGAATTAAACTACATATTCTAACACACAACTGAGAAATCTAGTCGGTGTTAAGAGAAAGGACAAAATGCCCAGAGCAGCTTCTGACCTTAAAGTGAACTGACCAATCTTTTTTAGCTGCAGAAATAGCACTGCTATCCTCCTGAAATAGGAACCAGCTCTGAGCTAGTGGAGACAGGCTCCCTCAAAGGTGCCCTCGGCTTCAGCAGGCTGCTCTGGCGTTCCTGCCCTGCAACTTAGCCAGCTCCCTTCCCTGGCACCCAGCTCCCTGGACCTTTCCTCTCCTGCTCTCAAAAGAGAAAGAGACCTTTGTCATTAATAACCCCTGTGTGTTGTGACATCAGTTAATGTATCTCCTCTCTCAGTGGTATTTGTGTTTACAAGTGTCTCTCTGAGAAAAGGAATGTAAGAATTACCAAGAGGAATTGCAAGAGTTTAGCGTCAGGATCCTGAAAACCTCCTCAAGCCCCTGAAATGCCATCACCTGGTCTCTTGTACATGCTACAACAAAACACCCACATTCTCTCAAACAACAATGAGAAGAGTAATACAGACCCACAGCTCTTTCTTCTCTAATGGAAAAATCTGAAAACCACAAGTTTTTGTTGTTGTTAGGTTCAACATAAATTCATTTGGTAGGCTTTATTTATGTGATTTAGTGTGAATATTCATATTTTTCCTACAGAAGTAATGCCTGTGATGGTGGAGCTTCCTGAGACTCCTCTGGAGGTGTTACATAATAAAAATATCGTGATTTCCACCATACACGTGGCCCCAGGCTTTTCAGGAGAGGTTGGGAGGGCCAGTACTGACAGTCACAGTGGCGGTCTTAGTCGTCCCTGTGTGAGTATTCAAATTCAGAGACCACACTGAACCAATAAACGGCAAGAGAATGAATGCTAAAGGACCACAAATCTTTGACTAGAAAACAGTTTACAAAATACCCCCAAAGCATCTCTTCAGTCCCTAGCCCTTTGGTTGGAATCTGAAGACCCAGGGTACCAGGTGTTTAGGTACGAAAGAAAGAGCTGATGCTTCAGAAATTTCCCATATTACAGCGAGCTGCTGAGGGAGATGATGAAACATTCCCTGGGCAGCATATGACAAAAGCAACATCCATATGTTGTGCTTGGGGTGGAGACTGAATTAAAGAGAGAAATGCATGGGCAGAGGCAGGAATACGAAGTAGAAATATTCCATTTCCTAGTTCAAGAATTAGACTAGCTCCTGACTTACAGTGAGTGGCTCAATTATCCTGAGCACCCTTTCTCACTGAGGGTAGAAATGCAGAGGGGGCAGGGAGACGGGGTCATCTTATACTAAGATTCAACAGGCAGATAAAATGACGATCATTAATAAGGTGATGTTAAACTCCAAATGCCTCTCTCCGCCTGTACTCATTCCTTTCTTTGTGTGAAGGTTTTCTGCCAAGAAGACTGTAGTGACATCATCCATAGTAAAAGCAGCTTCTAATCCCACGGGCAAAACGCATCCCTGCCCAGCATGGGGTATTTTTGTAAAGTAAAATCCCATATGTGACAATCATCTCTCAGCCTCCTAGTAAACAGAGGCTTACCATCATTCTTTCCCTCACACTGATTTAAAATAGTGATGTGTCCCCCATAGACACTAGGTGCTACCTTGGGGAGGAGGCATGTGTCAGTTTTGTGACTAATCACCAGGTACCCTTACCTTGTCCGTGGACTTCTGACACTTGCACAGTTCGTCTCTCAAGGGCAGCCTCCTTTCTCTCAAGTCCAGTACTGTGAAAGCCAATTTGCTCAGATGGTGGCTGGCCGTCCCATAGGTCAGCATCTAGATGAAAATGAAAGAGTCAATGATTTTTAGAATTGTTCAGTTCCTCAGCTGGTCTTCATTAGCCAGCTATCTAGTAAGGTATAGACAATGTTACATGACTGACATTTACTCAATACCTACAATGTGCAAAGCACATAGCTACTATTTAATCGTCATAGTAACTCTGGGATAGTTACTATTAAGTCTATTTTACAGATAAGAAAACTGAGGCTAAGAATGGGGGCAGAGAGGACCATATGTCCCCGGGTACCAGTCTGTGGGTGCACCAGGAAGACGCTCGCCTTGGCAAATTCTACCACAGCAGCAATAGACTGTAGGTAGAAAGGGCAAAAACGATTATATTGCACTTGGGCTCCATCTACCCTCACTACATCATGACGATTTAGCCACTTCATCAAAGTCTTACTGCTTTTAGGTAAAGGGCTGAAATTTAACCTAGATCTATTTGACTTGAAAGCTCAGATTCAAATTAAATAAACCAGCTATTGAGCACATAGGAGCAGCCATATGATCCAAGTACAAAAAACAGCTTACATTAGGTTGGAGAGAAGGAGAGGGGTACTCCTGCCAGAGAGGACCTAGAGTAGAAGGTAAGAGGCCTGAGTTCAAATGATGACTCTGACTCTAAGTATGTAACTAATTGTAGGTCATTTTAAGCTCTTTGAGTCTCAGTTTCTTCTTCTAGAGAATGAATATTTTAACTAGTTCCTGCATGGGGTGATGTTGAGCACAAAGTCTATGACAGGGCCCATGACTTTCTGCCCAAAGAGATGAAAGACTGAGTAGGTACACAGGCCGTATCTGAATGACTTTGCCTCCAGACCCCAACACTGAGCCCACTCATCCTGAATGATGGTCCCATAGCTTTCCTCTTCACGCGAGCAGGTAGGGGCCCGGCCACCCAAGTTAACAGCATACTTCCTTATGGTCCCAGGGAGTTGGCAGTCTCTATACAAACACTAAAAACAATGGTCTGAATTGATTTCTGCTGAAGTCACTCAGTGAAGTCAGTCTGCTCAGAATGACACTAAAAGCTGCCTCAAGTAATCCGTTAATGGCTCCATCTGCTACACAATGATCTCAGCTTGTAGGAGGAGAGGCCCTCTAGCCTTCCCAGAGAACACTGGCTTATTCCTCAGAAGACAACTGAGTTGAACTAACGCTGTGAGCTTGAAATGTTAACACAATTGATCTGTGTGTTCCTCTGCATGCCAGTGATCCAAGAATCTCAAGAAAAAAGGATCAGTTGGGTCATTTTAATCTTATTCCTCTCCAACCATTCTTGCTATGGTAGGACATGAGTAATAAATTACCTAAAAGAAACAGAATATAGGCAGACTCTAATGAAGACTTCCTATAAATCTCAACTAATGCATTTCTCATTCAGACCTGACACATGTCCATTCTGAATTTCTACTCCTTCTGGACAATGGCTACAACTAATAGCTCTGAAAAATTCAATGGATTTGCGGTTTAGGAAAAATGGGCGATGGGGGGAGGAGGAAGAGGAAACAGATTTGCTATAACATCAGAAATCTCTAGGGAGAAAATAATAAAGATCCATTTCAAGACCTAGATTTTTTCCTACCACATCTCTACGACTGTTATAATATGGATAGGGAAGAAGTCTCATTACTTCATAGTTATAAGCATGTAATTGTAGAAAACCAGAAGCCTGGTTCAACTTCGATTCAAAGGAACCACTGTATTAAGAGTCTTGGGTCTCTAGTGGAAGTCTTCAGAAATGGAGATGGATCCAAGCTTGGCTATTTAATAGTTGTGTGACTAAATAAATTAATTAAATGTTCTGATCCTCAGTTTCCTCACCTGTGAAGTAGGCATAATCTCACTTTGCAGAACTCAACAGAAAAAAATACAGGCAAGGTTTAATCAAGATTTTCTGTAACTCCCAGCTAACTCTTTTCTAATTCAGACTTTACAAGTGTTCATTCTTGAAACTCCCACAGTGCTTCTGAAAGACAGCAAATATTGAACATTTGATACATGACAATTACTGATAATCCGTGTGTGTGTGTGTGTGTGTGTGTGTGTGTGTGTGATTCATTTATTTTGGCTTAAATCTTAACTTTAGAGCTTCTAGTAGCTAAGTAGAAGAAGCAGACTTTAACTATAGGATTGAATTGAGAACATAGTAGTAAGTGCTCAGTAGATATACTTATTTAATAAGTGAGTGAATAAACAGAAGAGGTACTAATGGACTTGTTTCTATACTTCTGTGGTGCTGGAGAAGAAATCCACACACGGGTCCTCCTTTGATGATGTCCACTGAGCAAATGCAGCCACTGGAGCTCTCAGAAGACAGACTGGACAAGCGTGACCCTCGTTGTGGCCACTTAGGTAAATGCTCCAGTGTTAATGTCAATGGTGAAAGTCAGGAAGGGAACATCTCTGCCATTCAGTTTGCAAGCAAGTCAGAGGGAGGCCCCCTGAAACCTGATAGTTTGTGACTTCTGATGACAGCCAACACCAGATGGACGGGCAGATAGCCATGGGTCTGTGGGGTCTGCCATGTAAATATTAGCTGAAGCACTGCAGAGAAGTTCATTAGAATTAAAAAAAGAGGGGAAAGGCATTGTCCTCTTTTTTGGGTCTGACAGAGTCCCAGGCAGAGCATTTTTGAGGCAATAAATGGAATGTGACATTATAGCTTGTTTCCAGTACTTCCCGGCACACTTACACCCCATGTGCAGTGCCAATAAAATATTTCAAATATCTCTCTTTGCCTATCAGGACAGAATTTTAAATAGCCTTTTTCTGTTTATTGTCAATCTGTTTCCTTTCCAGAACTGACTTTTTGCATAACCTTTGTAATGAAAATACCAGAAACGTTTCTGCCTCTACCCATTTCTAAAAATGAGACACTCAGACTTTTGATGGATGGGCCTTTTGCATATTCATAGCCTTTGTTTATGCCTCGCCTGGTTATGACTCCCCTTGCCTCCCCTCTCCCCATTTACCATCAAGATATTTTATATTCAGGATTTCTCCAAAAATAGGAAAAAAGGCAATTGAAGTAAAAGTCAAAATTGAAGGAAATGTCTTGCTTTTGTACGGTGCCCTGAATCGCTTCTTGGGGTTGAATGGTGACGCATGACTGGTCCACAGCCAGCCTGTACTTCCAGAGACCCCACAGCCAGGCAGCACCCATTCTGAGCCACTTTAATGCATTCAACAAATGTCTACGGTATGTATAATATGGGGGGAAATGAACTGTGCTCTGTGGTAATAAATTTTTAAAATTACATTTTCCACCCGGCATTAAGATACATAGACTCAAGAGCCTGGGTTTAATCCTGATGCCATAACCTGCCAGCAGTGGAATCTTCAGCCTTTTAGCTGGCCTTCTAAACCTCAGTTTCCTCATCTGCAAGTTAGGGATAATTGTACCTCTCCTCGTGGGCATGGTGTAAGAACTAAATGAGATAATATATTCAGGATGGTGTGAATATTTAACAGCTGGTAAAACACAGACATTGACGAATCAGAAAAGGTGTTGGTCCATCCCACACACTAAAATGAGGTGAAATCACCTAGTACATAAGTAGTACTCAATAAAGCCCCCTTCTCATCTCCTTTTTTTGCATGCATGTAAACATAAAATCATATAGTCCAATGCCTTACACATAGGACAATTTCAATAAATGCTTATTGAGATGATTGGATGAAATTATTAAAATCTCCTAGATAAAAGGAAATATTTATTACTACTAAATATGGCTGAAGAATGATGCTGTTTGATTTTTTGGTTATGTATTATGATCTGATGAGGCAGGCATAATGATACAGTTACTAAATATTTCTGATAGTTGGTTCCTCACACGTATTGGGTTTTCTAAAACAAAGGATCATCCAGATATAACATCCAATAGACCATAAGTAACTTGGAAGCAAGGTCCATTTCCTACTTTTCTTTTTAGTCCTAGCCAATGCCGGCATATACAGTAGAGGTTTAATCAATATTTGTTGAATAAATAAATGAATGAATGACACAGGTTACGTCTAGACCCACAAAAGTGAAGTGAAAAGGTATGGCACATTTAATCCACAATATTTTAAAGAAAGTGACCTGAATATTTTCATAAACAAAAGAAAGAGAAAGAGAGGAAAGACAAAAGGGAGGAAGGAAAAAAGGAAGGAAGGAATGGAGGGAGGGAGGGAGGGAAGGATTAAAAAAATCCAATTACTCTCTGAATTTCCCCAACATCATTCATAGTTGTAAATCTAGCCAGACAGTATCCAGGCCATAGTGAGTTTCCAGAGAAGACAAATAGCTTCACTGCCTTGCAGCTTCTTTGAATCCTAACGGGATAGCTCCTTATCCATAATATGTTTGAGTTCATTCATTCAAGCATACATTCAACAAATATTTAGTCATTGTTGCTAAGGAGATAAAACACAAGACACCTGTCATAAAAGATGGCCAAGAAGATATGTATAAGTAATCATTAGATCACCCTTTAAAGGTGTTAGCATGAGTAAAAATGCTGTGGATACTTAGAAAATGAGAAAGGACACCCAGGACTCGGGTTAATAAGAAAAGACAATGATGGGGTGGGAGTGGGAGGGTTTGGCTTTCCTCTGAGCCTTGGAGAAAGTATTGGGGGTAAGCAATGGCCAGAGTGAACATTTTTTGAGGATCTGAAATATATCAAATGTTTTACCATCATTAACAAATTTAGTTCTCTCTCTCTCTCCCTTTCTCTCTCTTTCTCTCTCTTCTTTCTCTCACTCTCTCACACACACACACACACTGATTTAATATTATCCTCATCTTAAAATTTGAGAGAATATTAAAGTTCCTAGAAATGAAGCCCCTCCCCAACAAAAAAGGAAAAAAAAAGAAATTATGGCCCAAGTTCTCAGAACTAACAAGAAACTGAGTCAGGATTTGAACTTAGATCAGTCTAACTCTACTTATTTATCCATTCAGCAAGCATTTATTGGTGGGAGAGGCAAATAAGAATAAAATTGTCAAAAGGATATATAATCTTTAATCTCCAAGAAGGCTCCATCTAGAGCAGGAGATAAATCATTACGGAATGAACAAATGCTAGAACAGTGACAGAGGCGCTCAAAGGACAGCAACATAAACCAAAGCACAGAGGAGTAAAATGGAACAGAGAGAATACTTTAATGGGCAAGGGGTGATCAGATCGGATTAATTACATACAATGACATCTGATGGACATGATGTAGAATCCAGGCTTCAAAAGCTCTGGTGAGGTAATGCAGGGGACTGAGGAAAATAAAGAGATGAATAAGAAGATGTGAGGACCTGGGGTTAGGATGGGCAAATAGGAGAATTGCAAAGCCAGGGGGCAGGGTAAAGACCAATGCTGATATACACACTACTATATATAAAATAGATAATCAACAAGGACCTACTACTGTATAGCACAGGGAACTCTACTCACTACTCTGTAATAACCTATATGGGGAAAGAATCTGAAAAAGAATAGATATATGTATATGTATAACTGAATCACTTTGCTGGACATCTGAAACTAACACAACATTGTAAATCAACTATACTCCAATATAAAATAAAAATTTTTTGAAAAGACCAATGCTGAAGTGTAAGCGTGAATCACTGGTGTGACTTGGCCAGTCATAGAAATGAAGGCAGTGAGGAACAGACCGAGAACCCAACTACAAGACCAAAGAGAGCACAAGACGCCGTACTGGCCCTTGGGCTCTCCAAAGAGAATAAGGCTTGAGCAAAGGAAATTGGGAAGGAGCATTTGGCACCTGTTGTCCCATCAGAAATGTAACTTAAACCCACTCTGTGCCTTGCTTAACTATATTTTAAAATTCCTCTTTGCCTTGATTATCCATCCCATTTAAGCTCTCTCCATTTGGAATTTTACAGAATTCTAGTTTTATTACATGATTTATAGATGTAAAGTCCGCTGTAGAAGAGGCCACAATAAATAAATACTTTTCTTTTTCAGACCAAACGACTTCTACTCCTATCATCAGGTATAATAGGAATCCAACCAGTCCGTGACTGGACTCTTATGTAATATTCTTTTTTTCTTTGCGTCTTGTCAAAATCAGATGACCTTTCAGACCAGTTTATTAAGGACTGTGATCTCAAAAAGAAGCCAAGAAAAGGGAAAAATGTACAAGTCACCCTGAATGTTGAGTCAGACCAGAAAAAACCAAGGAGAAAAGATACACCGGCCCTGCACATCCCACCTTTCATACCAGGTAATGGACAATGAGGTCAGTTTGCACATCTGTAAAAGGGAACTGCTTGCCTCTAGATCACATTGGTCTTACAGTTTTTTCCTTAAATATTTGGATGTTTTTAAATCACTGTTACAATCTCTACATTTGTCTTAGTTATGATAAGGCCAGCCACTATAACATATATATATATATATATATATATATGGTCCAAAATATTAGTGGATAACGCAATACAAGTTTACTTTTCCCTCATCAGTGGAAGTTGGGGGCGGGGGAGGCAGGCTGTGCTCCAAACTGTCCCGCGGGGACTCGAGTCGATGGACATCATCAGTACACGGCTTCTAAAGTCACCGTAGGCATCCAGCAGGCCCAGGGCAGACAGAGTGGAGGACTGGCAAGCCTACAAGTGGCACACACACTTCCTTCCATCACAACCCTCACCCGACTGCAAGGGAGGCCGAGAAATGCAGCCCAGCTGTGTGCCCAGAAGAGCGAAACAGTCTGGTGAACAGCTAACGAGTCTCTATAACAACCGTGCATGTGACACGTGACACTCTCTTGTTTCCAAACGTTTTGTTTCGTCTTATTTCCTTTACCCCTTCCCTCCAGGCCGTTTATTTAACGTCCTCTCTATTCACAACCCACTCGGGGGGATACAAAACAAATAGAACACAGAGCGTTCTGAAAAGGAACTTTCAGTTTTATAAGAAATAAGAGAAACACATAAACAGCTGAAATACACAGCAAGAAGTAACATCATAACGGAGGTCCTCAGATAAGGACCCTGGGAGCTCAGTGTGGATACTTTTATAGCGGAGGCTGTTTTCAGAGAGTTTTCTCCATTCTACAGATGGAGAAAACTGTCACGCAGAGAAGAGAGGAGAGTAGGCAGGTAGGGGGAAGTAGAGGACTAATTAAGTCAGTGAAGAGTGTAGCCCGTGGCTTATGGAACAGCAAAGGCCCCATTGCTCTAATGGGGGTGGACTTTGGCAGCAGACGGACCTGGGCTCCATTCCTCAGGCACATGTCTTTGCCTCACTTTCCTCAGCGAGTGGACGGTGGTAGTAATATTAAATTGCTCAGGGTTTTGTGAGGCTAAAATGAAATCAGGCATGTAAAATCCTTTGCACAAACGATGTTCTCTAGTGTAGCCTCAATAAATACTAATTCTTATTTTAAAGAAACTGCTTTTATTAAGATGTTTGAAAAGGTCTATTGACTACCATCACCAGGTGTATGTGCAAATATGGATGCATGTATTTGACCCTGTTTCTCCCTCTGTTCCCCTAATTATGCAGGTGTGCTTTCAGAACATTTAATTAAAAGATACGATGTCCAAGAGAGACATCCAAAAGGCAAAATGAGTCCAGCTCTTCATAATACTGACCTGGAACAGAAAAAGCCAAGGAGAAAAGACACACCTGCCCTGCATGTGTCCCCCTTTGCAGCAGGTAAAAGAGCTGGTGCAGGGCATTTTCAGGGGGTGATGGAAACAGGTCAAGAGCCTTACCATCTGGAGGTGTCAGAGGCATGGCCTTTGTCCTGGTCCAGAAATCTGTGTCTCAAAGAAGTGCCCAGGGGAGGAGTAGCATTTACTGCTGCCTTTCAGGTTTTCCTTCATTGGCCGCTCCCGTGGGGCTGACTTGGAGCTGGGTGAGGATCAGAGCATAACTCGTGCTTCAGCAGAACTGGTCGAATTCACTGAGCCAATGAAATAGAAATGTCAGTGGGTTTAAATACCCTCCTCCCCAGTCTTCCAGGAATCTTGCATTCTATGGCTGACAGCTGAGTCTCCCAAGACACCTGGATATACTTACCAAATCCTCAAAAGAAGAGAAAGGGTGAAAGGGAGAGAAAGAGAGCTGCAGAAATAATGATAGCTCTCCTAATATGTGTCAAATCAAACCAAAAAATCTTGCTGAACTATGTGCACAACACCACGTTATAGGGCAGGGCAGCCAGCGTGTGAGGTATAGTCTAGTCCCTGAGAATTTTATGTACAGATTGGGGAGAAAGACATATACAATCACGGTTAGAGTATAAGACGGAGTGCGTGTTTGTTTTATATAGGTAGTTGGGGGTGGGAGAATGGCGGAAGAGAAAATGTGCTAATGTTTACTGAAACCCTACTTAATGTTAGCTACTGAGTTTAGATGTCTTGTGGATTTTCAAAAATCAACTGAATAACACAATAACTATTATCTCACTTTACAGTTAAAAAAATTGAGAGAGAATTTAAGTAACTTAGCTACTCTAAAGTCTTCTGTTGATGAAATTGATAGATGGATGGCTGATTGCCTAATTGATGATGGGATGATTAGAATGATTGATGAATGGATCAAATTATGCTCACGTTCAAACACTATTACATGACAGAGCTGGGGCTCCCGTCCAGGTCTGTCTCATCTGTGAGCGGTTTTTCATTGCACCATGCTATGGTTTGGACTGGTAGCATTTTAGCAATCCAGAAGGGACACTTGGAGGAGATGAGATTTAGTCATTATTATAAAACTGTGTTTTCCCATTATTGCATCTAACAACAAAATTGAAAGACGACTCAGAACACATCATGAAAAGACAGTCAGGGGATCAGACAGGTTTACTGACCTCTGAGAAGAGCCAGGCAAGGCGGAATGGAGCATGAGGAGACACTTGTCTGGAGAAATGGACCAAGGACCAGTTGGGAGGGTCTGAACCTGCCTCGGCCATGTTTCTCATAGGTTACATGCATCCCTACCTATACCGATCCTTCAACCCATCACACATTTCCTCCAAGCTCTGCCTCTGTCCAAATTCTAGTCACCTTTTAAGATTCAGCCAGCTTAAAGTCTCTGCCAAAAGACCCCTCCAAGGCCAAAATGAATATTTTTTATTCTGAACTAACTCTGTATTAGAGCTGGGCATGCAAATACCAAGACTTTGCCCTCTCTTTTGGTATTGTCCTTATTGTTTTTGTTGCTGTTGTTGTAGCTGTTATTTAAATTAACTTACATCAAAGACTTTTTCGATGAAGTCATGAGAATTGGCCTGGGATTGCCCTGTGTTGCTGGTATTCACCTTGATATCTGGTCCAGTGCCTCCTATATAGCCGCGCTCAATAAGTATCTGTTCATTAGATATTCCATTTGGCAATCATGATTTAGCAGTTTCAAGTTCTCCATTAGGAGACTGATTATTTTCTGCTCATTCTTATATTTGTTTTTACTGAAGTCCTTCTAGGGGAAGACTTAGTAGAGGAACAAAAATACTGACGGTCAGAGTTACCTTAGTACACAGCACTGAACATGGGCTTTGGAGTCAGACAGGTGTAGGTTTGATCTCTGGTTCTGCTGCATTCTAGCTTTGTGACCTTGGGAAACAGACTATAAGAGCCTCCTTCATTTCATCCATCTCTGAAAGAAGAACCATAAAATCTGTCTCCCAAGGTTGTTAACACAATTAATTAAAGTATATAAAGCACCTAACACACTTCCTGGCTTATTGAAAGTCCTCAATAAATGTGAGTTCACCTCTATCCTCTTTTCAAACTTATATTCTTTTTTTTTTTAACATCTTTATTGGAGTATAATTGCTTTACAGTAGTGTGTTAGTTTCTCCTTTATAACAAAGTGAATCAGCTATACATAAACATATATCCCCGTATCCCCTCCCTCTTGCGTCTCCCTCCCACCCTCCCTATCCCACCCCTCCAGGTGGTCACAAAGCACCCAGCTGATCTCCCTGTGCTATGCGGCTGCTTCCCACTAGCTATCTATTTTACATTTGGTAGTGTTTATATGTCCATGCCACTCTCTCACTTCGTCCCAGCTTACCCTTCCCCCTCCCCGTGTCCTCAAGAACCTTATATTCTTTGAGGTAAGTTAAACCATTTCTTAAAGGTGAGAATTTTTCTAGTCACAGTGTTTTACCACTCCATAGAGCCCTGCTGATTCAAGGAACTTCCTAAACTGTTCAGCTCTATTTCTCTGGGAATGGAGGCTGCTTACGTCCCAGTATCGACATCCTAAGAGAGCAGCTTCCCGGACAAATAAAAAATGTTTATCAAACAGTGCAAAGTACACAAGAGTTGGAGCAGTGGCCTGTATACATTGCGGAATTCATTGAATCAGCAAATCTTTGGGTTGCAAGTATTTGCAATTATAGATAGTGTTCTATGATTCTAGCTTTCATTAGCATATTAGCTGAAGTACTTTATTTTTGAAGAGCCTTTTAGTATCTAAAGATTTGGCAGTAATCGAAATGCTAGTTAAGCTGATAAGAATAGAGCCTTCAGCAGATGTTCAGAGAGACACACTGGTTCTAATAAGGGTCTTGAGAGGAACTCACAGGAAAATGCACTCCGGAGACATCGCCTCTCATTAGCCCTTGGCAAGTGAAGGCTGGACAGGGATTCAGTCTCTTCTTTAAATCTCTAGCTAACTACCCTCATTCCCTGAGGTTAATGAGCTTCTGTGACAGCTTCCAGCCATCAGACAACTCCTCTGAGCAGTGAGGAGCCATCTCGGGCTTCCTTGCCAGCCCAAGCTTTGCTCTCCATGTGACCCACAGTTGCCAGGGCCAAGGAACCGCAGGGCAGGGAGCGCTGGTTTGGGATTGGTCAGTTCTGTGTAGCCGAGACCTGCTTAAGAGGAAGCGAAGTCTTCAGTTGAGGCCTGTGGCAAAAGGAACTGGAGGAAGTAATGAATAATGAGGCTGCAAGCATTGAAGAGAAGCTTCCTGAAAAATTGGCCCATGAGCTGTGAACACTTGGAGATCAAAGCTCAATATGGTACTTGTAGAAAGGAGCCTGATGTGTCCTTTGAAAGTGACACCTCTTCTGTCCTGCCGGGAATAGAGCGTTCTCTCTGGTGTGGTTTACCAAGAGCGGTGGTGTCTTAGCCCTGGCTGCCTTAGATCTGCACACATCTGTAATGCAGGTGACTGGCTTTAGATGGTGCTCTGGCTCGGATCATGGCCTAAAACAGCTTGCTGCAGGGCTAACTGACCCTTTAGAGACCTTGGGCTAACAGCTTTGGCCTTAAAAACACATCAAGCTCTAAGAAGCAACCAAGTGCCCTAAACTCCTCTACATAGAGAGTGGAAGGGAAAGAAGTGGCATTTTTCTAAATCCCTACTATATTCCAAGTCTTGTGCTAGATGTTAGAATATCCTTTGAGAATCTCATAGTTTGGTAAGGAGACGGATGTCTTGTCCAATGATTCCTACAATGTGTAAAGTTCTTTAACAGAGGTTCATGTAAGGTGTGATTGAAGCATAAAAGAATGTTGGGCTAAATCTATCTTGGCAGGATCACCCCCTGTGGGAGATACAAATTATGTTTCCTCCAGTTTTACAGACGAATAAACTGAGGCTCAGACAGGTTAAGTGACCTGCTCCAAGTTCAGTGGCCAATGAAGGGAAAGCTTTCTGGCTCTAGAGCTCATTTCTCCAATAATACACCTCTGCTTATACAGGAAAATGTGAGGGTCAGGACTGGGTTAAATCAGATAGACTAGTGTTTGTCGAATCTCATTCATCTTCAAATGACCAAAGCCATGATATGAAGCATGAAGGATAAGCACACAGTGATGACATATAGATGCTACTGATTTAAGCCTCATCCTGAGCAATGATATCCATGAAATCAAGATTTTGATAATCTACCATATATTTTTTCATTATAAGACATTAAAATGAATGCTTAATTATACTAATATAAATTCTAGTTCACCTTCCACTTGAAAGTATCTCCTGTGTCCCTGTGGAAAACCTAGCCCACTTTGGGAAGGGCTGACCTTGATGATTTAACAGCTTCCTCCCTTCCCTGAAATCCCAGGATTTTTTTTTTTTTTTTTTTTGGCCCAGATGCTTGTACAACTAAGTGTCAAGGATACTTAAAATAACCAGAAAATTGACTAGGATCTGGGAATTTAAAGGCTCCTGTCCACATTGAATCCACCCAAATTTGGTGTAATGTGAAGAAATATCAAGGAAGGAAGGATGGTATGCTTGGAGGTAACTCTATGTTCTTCTATCAAGATAGCCTTAATTCTAAATTAAAATCCAAACCTCTGTGCAACTGGTATAAGAGAAAATATCTCCCACTCTGTTTCATAAGTGATTTATGCAAAAGCCTTATTTTCAGCTAGACTCTTGAAATTGTTTTTCTCCTCCAATAAATATCAGCTAATTGGTAAAGAACCCATATGAACAAACTAGGGACTGAATCAAATGAATAGTCATGAAGATCAACACATAGTTTTCATCAATTTGCCACTGTTGAATGGAGCCCAGTGTTGTAGAAAGGCCCCTTATGGTGCACAGCTTTCCTCCCTCGAGTTTAGATCTTTATGAAATGCTTCATGCACAGAAAGGTCTCTAATTCTGAGAAGGGTGGGGAGTGATTCAAGGCAGCGGTGGGAAAACAAAGCTGACTGACCGGAGTGGGATGACAGAAACCATGGAGGACTGGCCCTGAACCACAGCTCCCTTTCCTTTTGTTAGAACAACCGATTTCACAATTCACAGGATGAGCAGAACCATCCAGCCCTCCTTGGATGGTTTTTTCTGGGCTGATCAGTCCAGAAAATGGTGCTCAGGCTTCTGAATTCCACAGACTAGTAGACTTTTAAAAACAAGATATTGTGAGCCTAACATAGGGATAGCAACTTCGAATTTTGCCTAGTAAGGAGACTGACAAGACAACCATCTAACACCCCTAAAATTTCGTAAAAGAAAGGATATTTTAATCCCCAAAATAAGAAAAAGAGTCATCTCAAAATAAAGGACAGTTTTTTAAATTGTAGCCATATAGCTGTATGAAAAAAATTCACTGCATTTTCCTTATTTTCTCGTTTTGCTCTAAACCACATAAAATTTATCATCTACCAGCACTGACATTCAGAAGCAGCATGTTCAGAGTCTCAGCTCAATATTTCCCCCAGATGTTAGTAAAATATGTTTAGTTTGACTTCATGAGGCTTACCAGTTCTTTTCAAAGGGAAAACAAACTAGTAAGTTGTGAAAGGAAAGGAAGAACTAAGTTGCTCATGGCTGTAGCACTGTGCTAAGAATTATTACATACTTCTCATTTAGTTGTCACAATAACCCTTTATATAAATATTAATGCCCTCATTTTACGTACAAGAAAACTTAGGTCTGAAGGTGTTATCTGGCCCAACACAGATTAAGTGCTGAATGAGTCCGAAGCAGTTAGACTCCAAAATCCATATGCTTGCCATCCTACTGCTGTAAGCTTAAATGTAGAACGTAGAGAAGGGAGTGAAAGTTGCCTCTGACTCCTAGGTTGAGCATCTTTTATAACCATAATGGTGTTTTCACTGAGCCACAGATCCTCTGGGAAGGCTAAATAAGGCCCCTCAGCTCCCTCTCTCTCTGTTGGCACCTTTAGCAGTTAGCTTTGCAGACATTAAAACGTTTCTGCATTGCCATGCTCCTGTGTACTGTCTATGCTGTAAGGTCGTCTAATATTTTAATTAGAGGCACTTAATTGCAGATCTGTGCTTTGTTTTGCAGGTGTGACACTGCTCAGGGACGAGAGACCCAAAGTGATCATGGAAGATGATGAAAAAGATGGTGACAAATAGCTATTTAAAGATATTTCCCCTAAGACCACCTGTAAATAGGTTAGATTGGTTCCCTAAGGCGACCTAGAAAAAATAGACTTGTTTCTGCTCTCATTTTGTCATAGTCTGCCTTTAAGATCCAGACACATTTTCCCCAGGAGGCATACTATATCAGATTGCCAGTCACCTCTTTGTCTTCCTCTTCTTTTTTGAATCTGGTTTCTATTCCCACTTCTTGAGTTTTCATTTTCTGATGCAGTGGAAAGGAAGCAGATCATCCTAACTTGGGAGATAACAGGGAAAGCTTTAGTGCTCAGCGTCTGCCTCTTCTGGAACAATTCGTGGAGCAAAGAGCGTGGATAACATGGGAATCCTTTATTTCTTGGCTTATGCTGCTGGGCGAGACTTGACTTCACATCATCCAAATACTAGTTCAAGTTGGGACTCCCTGTTGCCAGTTAGGGAAATGAGAATGTTTGGGTTCTGACTCACTGATTGCTTTGGAGAACATGGTCTTTTATCTCTTTCATCCTTTCTCAAGAGTCCAAGTGTCTCTTGTGACATACCTAGCTAAGATCCTTGTAACTGATACCCTAAAAGTGAATATGTGAGCTGGGGGAGTCAACCCAACTAACTATGCCTTGACTGAAAACACTGCAGATAGAGGGTGCCAGTCTATCTGGGAAGCTTAGCAATATACCCTATTTATTTTTTTAAATGTTTCTTAACCATTTTTTCCTGAAATTTTGTGAGTTGTGTCACAAACGACCATTACTAATGATAGGTATAATACCAATGTTTGTGATGAATTTACTTTTTAAAAACTTAATTAAGATCAATGGAAGGCCATACCTATACTTTTAGCAATCTCACTTATTTAGACCCCAATGTGCTTTCTTGGATGTGAGGGAAAGATGTGGCATTAGCTAGTGAGCAGGAGTCTATGTATGACCCCTGCCCCAGCCTGCAGTCTGTGAGTGCCATGAGAAGGTTTTGCACGAGGGCCTCATCATCTATCAGGTGATGGACATGGGGAAAAACGAAAGCTGTCGTTCAAAGGTATAAAGGTGGATATTCAAACAGATGCTGCCTAAGTGATAATTTGGAAGCTCCGTATACACCCTGACTCCAATAATTTGTTAATCCCTTCTGCCTTTCTGTCCTTCTCACAAATGTGGAAAAGATACAGGACCCTGCTGGTAATAAAGATGCTTCTGGTAATAAGATGCATCGCTATGTCCGGGTGCATTTCTCCTAAAAATACCCTATTTTACACTTATAAATACCCTTTATTACACTTATAAAGAGAAGAGGTTGCAAAAGAGACTCAAGGATTGTTTTGTTTGTTTTTGACCCACAGAGGTTTACAAATGTTTGAATCAACCATTAATATTTAATAATCTAATCAGGAGAATTTACATAAAATCCCAGATTTCCAGATTCTCTTGAGAAACCATCTCAAGGTCTGGCAACCTGAGCCTGATTTAGAAGCGTGGCGACCATCAGCGGGCACTGAGCACCAGATACCCTTTTAGGAGAAATATACATTCTCCAGCTCTCCATCTACCCCACCTGGCGTATTTCACCCACTGACTTCACCCTCCAGCCTTCACGTTTGAGTCTGGAACCCCTGGTGAAGACCCATACTTTGTGCCCCTAATGATCTCTCCCTCTTTGATCCCAGTACTCCACTTTTACTAGCGGTGGCCCCAATCACAGCTTTGGGAAGAGGGGAGCAAGATTGTGGCCAGGCTGCTGGTTGAAGCATAAGTGGTGAAATAGGCCACCATAAAGTCTTTAAGAAGCCAAATGCAATTACACGTATGTGGATAAGAGGATTACATCACCACCCAGGGATCCTTAGTAAGAAAACACAGATTAACTCTTGTTCTATCAGCTTTGCCGTACAAGCACGGGGTACCTGCAGCCATGCCCACCGGTTGTGCCCAATAAACTCACAGGTGCTCAGAAAAGCTCTCCTCATTTCTGACTTCTGGGGTGGGGTGGAAAGTAGACTGGCTGTTGAAGAGACGAAGGTCTTGGGTTCTTGCCCCAACTGTGCAACACTGAGCAAGTCCCTGGATTTCTCTCAGCCTGTCTCTTAATCTTGAAAATGAGGATAATAATCCCCACTTTGCCTTCATAGTCTGAGAATCAAATGAGATAATATAAGGCAAAGGATGTAGTAAGCTTAAAAGCCTTATTCGTCTGTAACAGGATAATTTTAAGACATTTTCAGAGTGAGGACTGTGCCTTTTCTATTGCCAAACCCCCATTGCCTGGGTATTAAATCAGTAGCAATTATGTGGACTTGAATCAGAGCCTATGAAGAAATACTTCAAGTAGGGAGTCACTTGCATAGCCTTAACTGAAAGACCAGCCTTCCTCTTTCCAGGAAGATGGTCTTTGTAATCCTCCCAGCCTCAAAGAAGCACTCACAGAAATGGTGAGGGACAAAGCCAGTCAGAATATCTAACCAACGCTGGAACTGGGCGATTTGGATTGAAGCCAAATCTCCCTCACCTGCCTTGATGCATGTAGCCCTTTTCTAGGCAGGTAAATTAGAGGTTTAATGATTAGGATTACATTCGGATTAAAGTAGTTTTCAATACATTGTGAATAACTTCCCTCCAACTAAATAATCATCATATTAAGAAACTAAAGATCATTACATGGTAGCCCATTCAGAAAGAAGGCCCCAACTAAAGGCATCCCAACAGAACTGGCAAATCGGTTGGCCATCTGTTCATTCTGAAGGCATCTACCCCAAGCCCAGGCTGCCTGAGAGGAGGAGACGCTAGACATGAGACTCTGAGCTGCACGTAGCACTGGTGGCTTCATTTAAATCCAGATCCTCCTTAAAAGCTGCTGCCTGAGATCACACGGCCAGCTTCTAATGCTTAATTATCACCTGGAGAGGCCGGAGCCCATGCTGGGAAAGGACTCAAGCAGCGTTTCCTTTTAAATGCAATTAAATGAATTGCAGGCCTCCTACGTCTGTGTTGTCCACATTGTTTTCTTAAAACAAGGATAGACTTAGATGACATATGGTTGTGAAAATAGGTTGATCGAGCACTTACTCTTCCTAGTTACATGATAGATTGTGTAGAGTCTCTGTCATCTTATGTAAATGAGGCTCCCTTGTCACTTGTAATTTCTAAGTGTGGAAGACTTACTCAGAAAACTCCCCAAGGCAGTGAATGAATGCAGAGAAAATAGATGGACTGAAACTCTCCTCCTCCTGGTCTCCTGGACACAGGATTGCCTTTGAACTGGCGTTAAGGTATCATCTTCACAGAAGTTCAGAACACAATAATGACCGTAATCCCTGACCCCCAAAAATCAGGGCAGGAGACTCTCCACAGATAAGTGTATTTACAGGGAAAACAATGTAGTATTTGAAATGGGGTCTGCCCTGGAAAAATCCAAGATACCATTATTTTTCTCAAGAAGAAAGGATAGGTATTTCTTAACCTACAGTAGCAGGTCCTTCCAAGAAGATGAGATTCCTCGTCTTCAGGAGACTTGCTGAGAAGAAGCAGCAGAAAATGGAAGATAAATGAGCTCCTCTGAACCAACCTCACTCTTCCAATCTGGTGCCAAATGGGAATTTTGAGAGTTGCATAAAAACAGCGAACCACAGATCCTCACACCTTACAATTATGTGTTAGCGCTAGGCAACAATATTTAGCCATCAAATCATGTATAATCTATATTTAAAATGTATTGTTTAATCACTACTTAAATAATGCCCTTCATGAAAAGAATAGCGTGCTGTCAGCCCTTGCATTTGTTCAATCTTTTTCCTCTATCGTCTCGTTTGATCCTGGAAAGCAATTGTAAGAAAACTAAATAGCCAAGGAAACTGACTTGGAGGAGAAACCAGGATGGAAACTCAGGCCACCGAACTCATGAGTGCTGTGATCCTGGCTGCTGGGTGTGGAGGAATGACCGCTGTGTACAACCTTCTGCAGCTCCTAGCTGCCGGGCACCCAAGGTAGTTCTTACGGGCTTGTCATGGGTCCTGGGATGGCCTTAGGGGGAAAGTGTCTGAAACATCCTCTAGTATAAGTAGAGTCAAGGTTGTGCCCCTCCTGGGGTTATATAACTAGAGCCTTTATACCAAACTGACCCTCAGTTACCAGCACGGGGCCGCCAAACAGCAGCAGTGATACAGACAAAGTCAGGTTAAGAGACAGGAGTTTGAAAGGTGTGTGAAACCTGGAGACGGGGTGGGGAGGATGTGGGATGGGGGAGACGTTGAGCCCAATGGTAGATCCAGGTTCTGGAATCTTGAATATCTGGGTGCTTTTCTTCTGCGATTTCTTTAGCAACTTACCAGAAATATTTTCTGATGACACCCTGGCTTTCCCTCCTCCCTGAACACTCTGTGGTTCCCAACTACCCCCAGAACTCAAGAGGGCACATGCTAGTGAGGGGCCCTGGAGTTTAAGCTTTATTAACTCCTTGATAAATCTGCCCTTAGAAGGCAAGAAACAGCTGTCTGCCTGTACTATGAGGGAAAGGGAGCTGCTATGAGTCTGAGCAAGTCTGGCCACCTGTTTCCTTCACACTTTTTTTGCAGTGGTTCTCAAATAGTATATATTCACCACACAATTTCATTAACCAGATTTTTTAGCAGGATGATTGCTGGAATTAAAAGGTGAATATTAATAACATAAGAGTACCCATTTCAGGAAATTCAAAAAAGAAGTCTTCCCAGAGTTCTTGTAGTGTTGATCAGGTTGTCCTTCAATGCTGAGTGACTGATACAGCTCTTTACTGCCCTGGTCAATGCTATTATAATTTCTTGGTATTGAGTTCTCACTTGTCCCGGGAAACATAGCTCTTTCCTTGATCCCTCCATCCTTTCCCCAGCCACACGTTACCTTCCCTCCCCATCCCATTGCATGACCACATGGCTCTGTGTTCCATCTGAAAGGCAGTAGCTGGAACAAAAATGAATCCCACACATTCATTGAAATGAGCCATCACACATAGGAAAGGCTTGAGGCATACCAGCAAATACCCATTGCTCTAAGGCTTCTACCCAGAAAGAAAACAAGTACCATGACCAATCCCACTCCTCCCTAAGCCCCTTAATCCCATAGGAAAGCTTCTTGCTTCCATTATCCAGTGTTTGGGGGATCCTTTTGTTGAAGGGAAATCATACTGAGAAGGCTAGTATGTAGAACACATCGAATCTGAAGAACTGAGTAGGAGTACGGTAGGAAGCCCCATGATCACCCCCTCCTTCCCTCCTCCTCCCATCACCTCCTTTGGTGGCCTTTAAGGAAACACTAGGACTTTGCCAGGCAGGGTCAGAAGACCTGTAACTAGATAATTAAGGAGGCCAAGCATTCCTTCAGCTGCCTCCAGCATGAGAGGCCTCTGTTCACACTCAGCCCCAAGCTTCCCGTGTCCGGTGGGATGAGGGTTTTCATTGTGTGGGTAATGTATGGGTTTTAATATGCACGTCTGCAAGCTCCGTCTTTGATATACCCTGTGTATTTCTGAATAGGAGCAACGTCCCTGGCGATTCCTCAGTCTGAGCAGCAGCCAAATCTGCAGTCGCTCTCCTACAGAGCAAAGCAAAAAGCCAGCAATAAAAAAACTAAATAGCAAATCAACAGGGTGTAGTTCTTGAACAAATGCGCATTCATAATTTGTAACTGTGTAGTTATAAATCCCCTCCTAGGGCTTTGCCCTAATGACCCAAAACAGAAAGGAAGCCTTTATTTTCTTCTGCATTTGGGTATTTGGTGACAGAGCAATGTACATTTGCCAACAGTACAAATATTTTTTTTTTCAGTACTTTAAAAGCATTATTTCAGGTGTAGTGGAGTTCCAGAGAATCAATGCCTGATTTTACCAAACCCTGACTCTGAAAAAAATTTCTATCAGTCTATGAGATATTAATCTTAGAGAGAAAAGAGTATTCTTGGTTTCTCCCAAGAGGTTTAAAAACACAGGCTCCATCACCAAATCCCCAGTAGAATGCTTGTATGTGTATATGAGTGTATGCATATAAATCTCGACCCCAAATGTTCTTTCCAACCAAAGCCAAGCACACAATGGCTTGTCAAGAGGCAGAACATTCTGGGGTCCATTTCATTTCAATCTCAACCCTGATTGAGAGAAGTAGAGGAAGAAATCAACAGAAAGAGAATTCTAGAACAAAGATTTATGTTTGTCATTCAGAGATGATAGGATCCCAGCTACAGGGCTCATTTATTATGGTGCTGAAATTAGGAAACAACACCAAATTATTTGGAACAGCGCTGACCATAGAACTCCCTGTAATGATGGAAATGTTCTAGGTGCTGTCCAATATGGTAGGCACCTTGTGCCAACTGAGTACTTGAAATGTGGCTAATGAACTATGGAACTCAATGTTTAATTTTACTTAATTTTGAAGAATTTAAATAGTCACATGTGGGTAGTGGCTACTGTATTGGGCAATGCAGGTTTGGAATGTTAAACTGTCTACTTCAGGAGGCTGTGGTTGGAAATAGAATCAACCATCCAAGCAGTCTGATGGAGGACATGGGGCCCAGGGGAGCCTGGAGCTGCCACCTGTCCTCCAGGAAAGAAAATAAGCCAGCACTTCTCTTTGGGGTGAAGACAATCAGATCTCCCAAGGCACAACCCGTCAGCCCACAGGCCACCAGCCTGTTTCTCCCATTTGCTAATAAGGGTCATTCTAGGCCAACCAAATCCCCAAAGTATGAGAGATGCAGCATTTGTTTTATCTGGTACTGTTTTTGACTGTCTTGTTTTGGAAGTTATTTCACAGTCCTTGTAGTCAATTTTCTGTTCTGAAGTTCTGGAATTTATGTTAATTCATTTATGAATGTATTCTCTCATTCCTCAGGTGTTTATGGGTCATACACTGCCTTCTGAGCACTGAGGTTCAGAGCTAGAATCAGACACAGTCCCAGGCTTCCCTGAGCTCACACCGTCCTGGAGGGAACCACCAGCAAATACCGATGACCCACTATGTCCAGTGCTGAACAAATGTCAGTCCGGGAGCCCAGAAGGGCTGTGGGGCAGGAGATGCTCAGTGTTGCCAGGGAGGTCTTAGGAGAATTCACAGAGGAGGTGAAATTTGGGCTTGCTTTGCAAAAGAATGGAAAGGAGGGAGTATTTCAGACCTAAGGACACCTGAATGAAAGCAAAGCAGGGTGGAAGCATAAGAATCTATTCCACCTCCTGTGGGGATAAATCTTTCTGCCTAGAACCTGAGTTTTGTACCTTGTGATCAGCTGGACTTGGTTTGGTTTCAGGCTCCACATCACTGACTTGGGACTTGACCTTAGACCTGCATCTTTACCTCCTTGGAGTCTTGCTTCCTCATTGGCAAAAAAAAATGATACATGTAGATTTTGTTAGGTTTTTGTGAGGATTAAATGTAAAAACACTTGTGAAATTTTCTAGTCCTCATCCTGGCAAGAAGGAGGGACAAAAGTTAATTTTCTGTCTTCATTCCACTGGACAGGTAATCTTCCATGTGGGCCTTTCTGGGAAACAGCTGCCCCGGCCCAGAGAACCACTTGACAGGCCTTGTCTGGGGTTACCTTGGGTTGAATGAATTCCATTTGTTCCTTCTCGAAGGATTTGCTCTGGCAGGAATGACAAATTTCATAAAAACTCAACTCCTGATACACCACAAGTCTTCACAGGGTAGACACTTGGTGAGGAACCAGTGAGAGAAAAGAGTATGATATGTTTTGCATTTTTGAAGATTTTCTCTGTTGCATGATACTTTTAAAATTGAACAATAGCAGTAAATTTCATCTCAGCAATACCTGCGGATTTTGAATCTAAAGCACCCAGTAGGTGACACAACTGTTTCCATTGGGGAAGAATGGCTCACACCAAGGGTATTAGAGAAAGGGAGGGCTACCACCCAGATAATTCCCACCCAGATTGTTGGCGGGAGGCCAGGTCCAAATCTTAAGCTCAGTCCAGTAAGGAAAACACGATCTGGCAAGTGAAGGATGCTTGGGCTCAAAAAAGGATCTCGAAAGATCTTCTCCCTATAATCCGGGATCCATAATAGCTACATAAGACAGGTTTTACTGATTGAGTCACCTTTGGGATGCAAAAAATTTTAAACTGTCCTCAGGACAATTCTGTATAGAGAGCATGCAAACATAATTTGAGAACACAAATACACATCTGAGAAGGATGTGTGGTACAATGAGGAGCTTTGGAACCAGACCCATGGGGTACCACTAACAGCTCAGTTGTTTGCTAGCTATGCCTCCGTGGCAAGTTACTGAACCTCTCTTAGCTTCAATGTCTTCATCTGTAAAAACTGTTCGGTTATACCGCCTTTCCAGGTTGATGTGACAAGTAATTGAGATCATGCATTGGAAGCCTCTGGTTCCCTAGACATTAATTCAAACTTAGTTCACTTCTCTTTCCCATCACTATCCTCTTGGTGTCTGAGATCTTGTTTACATCATTTAGGTGGTTCACCAACAGATACTGTGCTGCACAAAGTGCACATTCAACACATACACACATGCACACACACACACACACACACACTGATGTCATCCTTTCAGCTCAATCAAAACAATTCAGGATCACTGATCTCCAATCTCAGTTCTGCTCCCTTCACTCTACTTCCTCCTCAGCCCCTTCACCGGGCAAAAAAAGAATATGAAGGATGGACAAAAAAAGAAAATGACACTGCAGAGGGGAGAAGGAAGCAACAAGTAAAGGAGACCCAAAATCTCCTGGTAGGTCAGAAGATCTAATGACTAGATCAGAAAATGCAAGGAGATTAGGGAAAATAAGATGAGAAAATTACAGTGAGGCAGACCTTAGAGGGCCTTGTAGGCCATGCACAGGACGTGGACCTTCATCGTCCCATCAACAGTCAGCCGTGGAGTGGGCATTACAGGAAGGGGTGACACTGTGGTTTGTGTTTCACTGCATGGGGGTGGGGGTGGGTGTGGATTGGGAGTTGGTCCCTGAGGGAGGCAGGTAAGGGAATCAGGAACCACCGCTGAGCAAGCCAAGCTCACGGAAACCTGCAGGACCCTAAGGATGGAAAGGGAGCCTGAGGATCAACGGGTGAGTTAGTTTAGCTCCTTTCAGAAGCTCCAGCCAATCACTGGCTAGAAATCACCTCCTAATACAACTAAGCACAACATCATTTGGGGGGTGGGAGGGAGGGAATGATACATTTTAATAAGCAGGCAAAATATTTCTAGGAATACCTTTTTCACAATACTCCAGGCATGGGCCAACCTTCCAACACGTTAACCTCTTGCCACCAGGCTGATCTGATTCACGTTCTGGCCGAGGGAGAGGGGAGAGATGGGTAGGAGGACATTACTTTCCCTGAGTGACGATTTTGCATTGTTTATTTTCCCAGAGCTCCACCCCTCCTCTGGATCTGATAAAGCAGAGAGTTACTCAGAAAGGACTCGCCCCAGTGGAGGAGGAACTATTGTTGAAAAGGGTACATCAACCCAGAGATTGATTGCCTTGCAGTGAACACACCTGTGCAGATGTTTCCACAACCACCCAGATGTTCCCGTTCACTGTGTAGGGCCAGGAAACCCAGACATGGGCTGTTGGAGGAGGAACTTTGGTGTTTCATTTTCCCAAGACATTTACCTGGGAAAGTTTGTCCATCCTGAGTCTCTACTCCCGCATGGTTTTATTCATCTTATGGTGGTACCAGTTGAATTACAATAAACAGCCAATTTTAGGCTGTTTTGGATGGACTCAGTCATTTTTTGGACACCAATTCTGATGCTTGATTTTATGTTGTCAACTTGGGTAGGCTAACAAATTCAGTGGTTTCGTCAAACACCAGTCTAGATATTGCTGTGATGTAATTTTTAGATGCGATTAATTTAAATCAGTAGACTTTTGAGTAAAGCATTGGGCCTCATCTAATAGTTGATGGACTTGAGAACAAAGACAGAGATTTCCCAAAGAGGAAGAAATTTGGACTCAAGACTGCAAAACAGAAATTCTGTCTGAGTTTCCAGGCTTCCAGCCTGCCCTACAGGTTTCAGACTTGCCAAACCCCACAACTGCATGAGCTAATTCCTCAAAACCTCTCTCTCTCTCTCTCTCTCTCTCTCTCTCTCTCTCTCTCGCTCTCTCTTTCTCATTGTGTGTGTGTGTGTTATTGGTTCTGTTTCTCTGAATAACTCTGATGAATATACCCACACACAGAGAGTTCTTCATTCCCACAAAATGTGTTTGGTCTATTTTAGGTTTAATAGTTAATATGGCTAAAATCAATAATGATGAACTGTAAACCCAAGGGACACCTTGTGGATTAATTGGTGGATGTTCTTGGATCTGATTCTCAAAAGAGAGGGTTAGTAGAGCCCTGAGGTCTCATCAATTAGGGGACAGGAGGATGGCTTAGATGGGTGGAAAAAGTGATTCATCTTGATACTGAGGTGAGATTGGAAGATGGTTCTATCGTTTTAGGGAAAAGTATCAGGTTCTGAGCTTGGAATTTCCATTTTTAAGGGAAAGCCATTCCATAGCTTGATTTGTCCCAAGGAAAGAATAAGAATGATTGGCATTCTGCTGATGTCCATTTTCTTTTATTCCTTAGATGAAGATGAAAGAGTTTGTCTCAAAGGACACATAAATATTTATGAAATAAATTGACTTATGATGCCTCATTTGTCACCTCTCACAAGGACAGAGGTTGAGAGACTCTTTGTCTTCTCCTTTCGGCTCTTCTCCGATTACCTGGGTCACATCTGAGCCCCATAATTCAAGTAGTGATGCTGGGCAGGGATCTCTACTCTTGGTTATGGCTTCTGGAAGTTGCTGTCATTTGCTGGACATAGTGGACAGTTGTAGTCACCCCTCTGTGGCAGGGATGGTGAGAGGGGTGGGATCCCACTGTGATGGGACGACAAGGATGCCTAACTCACCAAGCACAGTCACACGCGGCACCTTTTAAAATAGTCTTAATTACCCTATAGGCAGAGAGTAGCTGTTATGATTCAGATTAAACAGATAAAGAGACTGAGGTACAGAGAATCAAGTCACTTGCTTAAATCCTCACAGGTAGTCAGCAGGTGTTCTAGAACTGGAGTCCTGGCTTTTGCATTGAGTTCTCCTCGATTGCTATTTCTGTTCCTGCCCTTCTGGAATTCCATGGTACAAATGTCTCCCCTATGCATGTATCCTTTTAAAATTACTGCTAAAACACTGGCCACTAAAATGCTTCTATCATACATAAAAATGTTTTGGATATTAAAGAATTAATAAAATCTCCCTCCACCCCATGCCATCCCCATAGTCCTGGAAACTGATTAAGATGTTTTCGAAAGGCATTTATCACACAAGTCTTTACTGAACAACTACTATGAGGAAGGTGCTGTGGGATTTGATGCTGAATAAGACTCAGCCCCCGCCCTCTAAGAGCTTAATCTTATTGGGGAGTTGAGACATGTGTACAGATCATTAGAATCACAGATATTATATCTGAATGTTAAAGGTCAGTTCACATGGTCCCCTCTCGAGTCAGAAAAGGGCCTCAAGACCTTGGCAACCTGCTGAGGTCACAGAGTAATTTAGTGAAAGGGTCTCTTGGTTCCTAGTCTGCGTCTCCACACAGCTGTTCTCTAACACAAGCCAGAGTGCTTTAAAGCCACGGTTCCCAAACTGTGCACCGAGGAAGTCTGGGGTGCCTCGGGATCTTTTAAATTTCAGAGGGAAATCCAGCAATACTTGATATCTGTCAGCCTCTGTGTGAAATGTGAGTTCCAGGTAGTTCACAGTTTCAATATGCACTGAATTTCTTTTGAGGATGTCATAGCTTTTGTAAGCTGGATTTTTGACAATTGCTGTCCTAAGCAGCAAGTATCATAAAAGATCAATACGGAACAGGAAAGGAGGGTGGTGGCGTCCAAGCTGATTCCAAGGTTTGAGAAACTGTGCAGGGGCGGGGTATGCATATATCCTACTGTTCTCGGGTGGCCTCTGCCGGCAGGGGCTTGAAGCAGGATTTTGGTTCCCCAGCCAAAAATCGAAGTCAGGCTGTGGCCGTGAGAGCGCTGAATCCTAGCCCCCAGACTACCAGGGACCAGTGGCCAGTGACGAGGACCTGGCCCATCAACTGTGTAGAAATGAATTTCCACATAGAGACGGAAAGTAGTGAAACAAGTAAAGTGTTTATTAGGCGGAGAAAGGGTACATGTGGATAGACGTGCAGGTGGGCTCAGAGAGAGAGTCGCGCCCTCGTGGTAGTTTGAATCACTTTTATGGCGCATTTCTTTAGGGTTTCCTTTCGACAAGTCATCTTGCTTTGCCTGGTTCTGAGTCCATATTTGGTATATCTCAGGGTCCTCCCATGTGTACGTGTGTGTCTCTTAGCCAAGATGGATTCTAGCAAAGAAGCCTATGGGTAGGCTGACATCTTCTACTATGCGGTGGCGCCTCCTCTCTTTTGACCTTCAAGGAACCTTTCTGCACGTGTGTAGCTGGGAAGGTCTCCAGGACTTTGAGAATGAGGAATATGTGGTCTTCTATCTCTTACCGAGGCAGGGCACGGCTTCTCCCCCCTCCTGCTATTTTGGAGTATCTGTCCACAGAGGACAAACTCTAGCTGCTCAGCCTGGGGCCCATCTATCTCCAGCCTCACTACTAGTAAGTAATTGTGCTTATTCAAGAATAAAATAAAAACATTATACTTTTCTTCAATTGACATATACTTCATTGTTTAATGGCTACTAAGCTGTTAGAACATAACACTTAGTAAGTTGTTTGGAACTAACAACTTAAAAAACAGAATAGGAATTTCTTTTGAACCAAAGTCCTGAGAAAAAGCTGCTGAGACAATGAGAAAGTTTGGGAACCTCTGCAAATTAAAGTCTTGCTACTCAGAGTGATACCAGCACCTTTGGTATCCCCTAAGAGCTCATTAGAAATGCAGAATCCCCTGCCGAAGCCAAGTCAGAATTTCATTTTTTACAAGGGACCCCGTGATCCTTAACACTTGATTCACATGTGAAAAGCACTGCATTTTAGCATCATAAGGGCAGTATAAGCAAACGGCCCATGCCTGTTATCTCCTCATCAGAACACACAGAGAGCATCCATCTGAGCAGTCAGAATTCAGATCCTGCCCCCCTGACGCTTACTAGCTATGGATCTTGGGTAACATTGTGAACTTTGAGCCACAATTTCCTTACTTGCCAAGGGAGAATGATGGCGGATCCTGTCTCTTTGAGGTGATTAAATAAAGGTTAAACGAGATAACGCTTACAAAGTAGAATGCCTGGCCCAGAGTAGAACAATAAACTATGGTTTCTTTTTGCTTCCTGGGTCTGCGGCTCTAGGGCAGGTGACTGTCTTCTTTTTCTACACCTTTGAAAGGTTACAACTGTGGGAGGGAGAAATCGAATTTCATATTCAGCCATTGGATTGATGACCACACCTACTACGATAGCCAAGCAAACGTAAACACACTCTCTCTTTCCAGGTCTTGAACCAAGGGGTGCAGCCTGGAAATGTGTGTAGGTTTGCCTTAGGGATTTCGCTGTGTCCCGACAATATGGGGAAACACTGCAGACAGGCTAACAGGCAGAGAAGAATTTGCGTCGGGGGTGGTGGTGTGTATGTGGTAAAGTACACATAACATAGCATTGACCATCTTAACCATGTTTAAGTGTACAGTTCAATGGTGCTAAATATATTCATACTGTATAACCATCTATACCCAGAACGCTTTTCATCTTGTAAAACTGAAACTCTGTAACTAAACACTAACTCCCCTCCCTCCAGCTCCTGGCAACCACCATTCTACTTTCTGTCTCTATGAATTCAACTACTCCAAGTACTTCATAAAAGTGGACTCACACAGTATTTGTCTTTTGTGAATGGCTTATTTCACTCAGCGCAATGCCCTCAAGCTTCATCCATGTTTTAGCACGTATCAGAATTCTCCTCCTTTTTAAGGCTGAATAATAAATAGTCCATTGTATAATATACCACATTTTGTTTATGCATTCATCCATCTATAGACACTTGGGCTGTTTCCACATTTTAGCTATTGTGATTAGTGGTACTATGAACACGGTGTACAAATATCTCTTCCAGACCCTGCTTTTGATTCTTTTAGGTATATACCCAGAAGTGGAATTGCTGGATAATATGGTAATTCTGTTTTTAATTTTTTGAGAAGCCACCTTACTGTTTTTCACCATTTTACATTCCTACCAACAATGCACAAGGTGTGGGGTTTGTTTTTAAGTTCTTTTCCAAGCAGCATGAATGAATGACCTTGCCTGACAAACAAGGACACATTCTCCCCTAAGGCTGTGAGCTCCCAAAGCTGAGGGACACTGCCTCACTCCTATTGGATTCACTGCACACCTAGGGCAGTGCCTGGAAGCGAGAAATGTTCAATTAGTGTTTGCTGATGGTTGTCCCCAGCCAGCCTCCATTCTCCTCTAGCCTGAGGGTAGCTTTTCTTCCTACACAGCATCGCCACCTGCTGGAAAAATTGTCACATTGCAGTTTCCTGTCTATTGTTAGTGCCTTTAATACTCAGCAAACATTGATTTGCAATATTCAGATTTTTGTGATCCTTTAGACAAGACTGAGGTTTATTTTTTGCTTTGTGAATTTTTTTTATCAGAGATAAAAACGTAATAGAGTTAATATTATAGAGGCACAAAAAATCTGTGTGTGTGTGTGTGTGTGTGTGTGTGTGTGTGTGTGTGTGTGTATGCAAGAAAGAGAAGCCAGGTAACATTCCAACGGTAGAGTGTGACAACGGTGTGAAAGGACACGGGAGGCTAAGGCCAAACCAGGTCAGCCTCGAAGTATTTTAGAAGTGGCCATTTAATGCAGTTAACATTCTCATTGCAAACCATTTGTTCATTGTAACAGCTTCTCTAACTCTAGCCATTGCTGCAGGAAAAAAATAAATGAACACCACTACCATTAACCTAGTTTGGTCTCTTTGTCTTCACATACAATAAAACTATTCCTGTTGAAACCTAGTATCAAGCATTTAGCTTTTCAGTAGTTCAAACTGAACTCCCCAAAACAGTAGTCTGAATTCATTCTCTCACGTATGAAATGTTACCCCACTCCAAAGAACTGAGATGTACTATAGTGAGTCTAAAGCCTAAACTCATGTCTATTTCTTCTGCCACAACCATTCTGAAATACTCTGATTTTGGTCATCATTAATGAGAGGAATGAACATGTGATTTAAGCCTTGGTTGCATCAGAGGACTGTAATGTAGGTCAAGTAAGATATTACAAAGCCTGAAAAACATAGTAACAGAGTAGATGCTCCATAGACATTTGTTTGCTTTCTCAATGGGCTGGAGTTTCTCTCCCTAGCCCCCATCTATGCTCCACCACCTCCCTGCCACCACCATGAAGCCAAGGCCATGGTGGCAGGCCATGAAGCCATGCCCCAGATGATGCGGTTGGTCCTGGGGGTTATCCCTTCATACCTCCTTCCAGCAGCTCAGCCAAGCAGGCCAGGAGGAGGGATTGTGTAGTTGAGAAGGAGTAAGGAAAAGCAGGGACAAACATAATCTCATCTCAAACAGGTGTTGCCTGAAAAGACACGTGGCTAGGCGAGGAGGCGTTTCTGAAAGGGCACCCTAAAGGGGAGTAATTTCCACAGCACCAAGCACTTCAAAAGAGGCCCTCAGGCCTTGTACTATTTTGTACTATTAACTTAAAAATAAATAGCTTCTGATTCAAAAAAAAAAAAAAAAAAGAGGCCCTCAGAGGGCCAGGAGGACATCAAACCCATCGGTTCCCTGGGGAGGGAGTGAAGCCAGGGCTTTGGGCTCAGGCCGGGGTTGAACCACAAGCTTCAGCTGTCGCCAGTCGTGTGGCCTCAGGCAGGGCACTGGATCCTCTGAGCCTCTGTTTTCTCCTGTGTAGAACAGGGATGGTCATTCCTACTCATGACGCGATAAGAATATAATGGTCTAACATGTGAAAGTCTGCTCTGTAGAAGCCTTCTCATAGGCAGTGCTCAAAATGTGTTTGTCCCCTTTGGAGAAACACCTGGTGCCCCTCCTGGTCTCACCCCCGACCCGCGAAAACATACATACATACCTTACCTCACCGCGTATCCCTATGGATGTCTCCACCTGCTGGACCCCATCCTCAAGTACTTGGTCTCCTAACTCAGTGGCAACTTTCTGCTCATGCTGTATAATTATCTACGAGATCTCTTAGGCTTCTTTCTCAAAGATTTCCTGTTCCTTAAGATACCAATGACTGCAGCAAGGTCTTTTACTCAGGAATAGGCTTCAGAGGTAGCAAGAGAAATAATAACAGTTACTCAAAGAAATATAAGTTTATTTTTCTCACACAACAGTAAGTCTCAAGGAGTCGGTCCAGGGACGGTATAGCAGTTGGGTGATATAATCAGAGCCATGGGCCCTTTCTAGCTTTCTGCTCCATTTACATGCAGTATGTTGGACTTTATTTCCATGCTCATCACCACCTCACAGACCCAAGAGGGCTGCTGCACATCCAGGCTAAAGTCTCTATTCCAGGCAAGAAGGAGAACTGGAGAAGGCAGCTTCTAGCTCATTAGCTGAAACTGTGTCACGTGGCCGCCCCTACGTGTAAGAAAACTGGGCAATTGAATGTTAACTTTTACAGCTTCTCCAGGAGAGACAGGTGAAAAGGAAAGGGTTCAGAAACGGAGATTGTGTGAGCATATGAGCCAACTAGGGATAATAAAGTAATGGTACTGTAATTAAATGGTGATTAATTAATTAAATGATGCTGTAAATAGGTTATTTCCATATTTTAAATGTCACAGGTATTGTCTTTTATTTAGCATTCTGTCACTATTACATTTACCAGGACTTCTGCAATTTGTCTCCCAATATGTCCCCCAATTTTATTTTATTTTCTCCATAGATTAAGATTTCTTAGTGTGTTCATGTGTGTATTATTATTATTTTTAAACCATAGGACTCTTCAAGGACCTGTGTTTGCTAGCAGAGTAAACCGATTCAGCAACGCAGCAGCACTGTTATGAGAATGAGAATGGTTTTCTCCACAGCCACTTGCCCTTTTAAATTCCAAGATTCATCCAGCTAAAAACTATCATCATTAACAATAAAACTTCCTCTTATAAAGGAAAAAAAAAAAAAAAGATCCCAGGGAACTCAGCAAACATTTCATGCCTCTAAGAGACACCAGGGGGCAGTGCAGCATAAGAAGTGAGTGGATCTAGTTGGATCCATACCTTGATTCCATCAAATTGAATAAATAAATATAATTTTTAAGTGTGTGCCTTATCCAGATCCTTGTGCCACCAGCTCATCATGGTTTCAACCTCATTTCCAGAAATGAGCCATGCATGATGCCCCTTGGGTGACACACATTTCATTTGGCTTGCTAACATAAAAATTCTCTTCAGATGGGAGATTGTTTACTGGAAACACAACTGTGTTGTCTAATGCAACATCACCCAAGGCATTTTAGGAAATGATGAGTTCACACCCTGATATTTGTGTCCACAACTCTGGGTCATATGGGCCCTCCATGGGTAAATGTTTGTGGGGCAGAATGGCTTAGGCAGACTACCTACTTTTAAGGGTGAGGCTCTAAGGGCTAGAGCTGTATTCTTTTCTTCTCTAGGAATTTTGAATCCAAAGATAAAACAGAGACACATATGAACAGCAAAGTCGCTTTTTTTTTTTTTTAAGAAAAGTATAATGGCACTTTAATCTTCAAACATATATTCCTTTTTCTGAATCCACTGAGATTTCAGACTAAGCTATACACCTTAGTCTGAAATGATATAAACTGAGTTGATAACACAGATGTTTACCTATGAACTAGCTGCTATTATTACTCAACAAATTAACTTATTGGGCTTGTGGTGTAGGGAGGAGGAGGGTTTTATTTTTTTTAAAAAAAGCTATCGCCTATACAACCAGGAAGCAAGCTGAAAAGGGTAAGTTAGACTATTCATCTTGACAAGATATTCAGGACTGAACAGTGCCAAGCATAAGGGAAATCTAACTCTTTTCCTATGAATCCCAGAATTCTGCAGAAGAAAAAGATGACTCATATACAAGAAAGTTCTTTAAAAGCATCACTTTATTTGCTATAAGAATATAATCTGGCCTGTCCATACAACCCATCATGCAAAAAAACATGGTAGGCATTTTACAAGCAATGCAGAATTTCAATACTTGTACATTTGCTCAATTAAAAGATTCGCAAAGACTGAAGAGTAACAGCTTGGGATAAAAGAATACAGAAGGAGCCAACTTTCTTCCTCAGGATCATGGCTTCCAATGCCAAGGAGCACAGTCAAGAAAGCACAGCTACAATCTCAATACCTAAGACTGAAGATATTGAGGGACAGGTGAGGACCATCATTTGTGGGTTGATCCACTGGAGACCACTACCCCATGGACAGTCTCATTGTGTGGCCAAATGACTGTGCAGCAAGCACTAAGGCATCTGTATACAAACAGGTAGAAATTACCTGTCGAGTTAACCTAATTCAGGTGGATTAGACTCTACCAGCCTGCAGAAGGGTCCTCTTGCTCAGGCACCAAGCAAGGAGCTAAGAATTAATTGCTTCCTTAATGAAAAGTCACAGTGATTTTCCTTTCTGTATAGCAATTAAATTTCCCTGAAATACCATTGTAAAGCACATTATAAATAAATTGCTCAATAGCCTGATGGGCACTAAACTCTGGTGCTGACTCAACTTGCAAAACTGTGGTTTATTGGAAATGAATGTAGAGAATGAGAAGAGAAGATGCTACGCCCTTTACAATCAGACCCCAAAGGCTGTGGCTCAGGGTACAGTCCCCTCTTTGAGGGGCGTCCCAGAGAGTTTTCCCAGCGGTGAGATGCTCACGGCTACCTCTGCGGTGTACCTATGACTCTCCAGGCTCAGCCATAGCAAACAAAACCTATGTTATCCCTAATCTTCATCACAAAAGGCAAGAGTGGGGATTATGAAGCCCATTTTCTAGTCAAGCAAACTGAGCCTTTTAAAGGTTATGCCATTTAGGCTGAGGACCTGTAACTAGTTATATAGACAGGACAGGCTCGGAGATCAGACCTGACAGACAACAAACCTGAAGTTTTCCACCGCACCAGACCATTTCTGAAGGGATCAAAAGCTATTTCTGACCTTGAAACTTTTCTTACCATTTCTGTGAATTTAGTCCCAAAGTAAAAACTCTAGGGAGAGATACGGAAAGGCTAAAAAATGCCACCATGAAGAGAGGTAAGTTATAGACCTCTATCCCGCCAACAGCTGTGAGAGCAATTGGGCTCCCAAAGGGACTCGGATATGTGGTCTGTTGGGAAGATGACCTGAAATTTAACTTACAGTCACCTCCAAACTTATGGAGAAAAATCCGCCAATAAGGAATTCAAATTAGCTTCAGCATTTTATACTCTCCTGAACCAGGACCATAAGACTAAATAGACATTTCCTGGGTGAATCTCAAACCGGGAGTCCCTGAGGTACAGGCATCCCATTGACTTCTGGCATTGTCTATTGTGAGTGAAGAGGAAAGATCGGAGAAAAGCAGAGCCAAAATCCATCTCCCGTAAACTCTCATGTTCTTAAAGGTACGGCGAGGCTATCAGGCATGAGCCATACAATGAGAACCGAAGACAACGGTCTTTATTTTTAACTTGGATCTGCTTTATGAAGCCTAAGTTCAGAAGTACATATGAATACAATTCATCAGTTCTCCTTTCCCTCTAAGATAGTTCCATTCAGAAGTACAACTTTTGTTGGGAGTGCATCGACTTTGAAAGTTCCATGTTTACTTGAATTGTAAATATTTGTATTAAAAATTGGAAAAGATGTTTTTAGAAGTGCATTTCTTAAATACAATGATTATTATTAAACCGATATTCTCATTGGGGCAAGTCAATTTCCAGGGATGAAAAAAGTGTCAATGGGAAGAATTTCATTTTTTTCTGAACGGGTAGCATCATTTTAACTTGGGTCCAATTTAGACTTTGAAAGATCTATACCAATAAAAGCCGCATGAGACAACCCTCTTACTGGTTTGCTGCTAGAGGCTGCATGGACTTCCAAATCCTGTGACTGATGGCTCTATAACAGAACAGCAAAGGGGAAACTCACATATAGGTTTCACCGTGCCTTGGGGGAGTCAACAATGATAGCACCAGCCCTGAAGGCCTTGTTCTGGAGACATATCCCACTGTGGCTGGTTAGTACCCAGAGGCAGATGGGTGGGCCTCTCCTTCACTCACTCTTCCCCTTGATTTATTTTCTGTTCCAGTTATGTGAGATGTTCTGAATCTTTTTCATTTTGATCCTCTGATCCAGCATCTTGTACCTTGCAGGATGCTCGTCAGTTTTCTTTGGGACCGAAGGTGCGTAGGAGCTAGATGCATAAGCAGGGCATTTAAAATGACGCAGAGGAGGCTTGATGACTGCAGGCCATGCAAAGGAAGACAGACAACGGTTAGCCTCACCAACTACACAGCGCTCCTAAATCCTGCGGGCGACTTCCTGGCCCCCAGACCTGTTTGTTTTCTTTAAAACCAGGAAACAAACAGGGTAAAACTCTCACTAGAAATCTTATTGCAAATAGATGAATAAGCACATCATCACCTTGGTCATTCACTTAAAATAAATAAAGACAAATGCCTAGGAAAAAAAAATTCCTAGAGATAGACAGTGATGACCCCAGAATACAAAGGTTCTTTGACAATGAATGGATGGGGTTAAGGAAGTGAGAGGGAGCAGTGGCGACACTTTGGGAAATAGCAAAGCAAACACAGGTGAGCACAGCCATCTCATTAAGCAGCACTTAGCACTGTATGTAAGCTTTTAGGGTTGCAAAGTGGCACGCAATCCTGGAGTGCTAATAAGAAGCACATCACTGAGAAAATATTTGCAAAGCACGTGTATAAAGGTCTTGTACCCAAAATATGGAACTAACGCTTAAAATTCAACAAAAGGAAACAAACAACCCAATTTAAATATATGCAAAGATCTGAACAGACTCCTAGCCAAAGAAGATATACATATGGCCAAAAAGCATAGGCAAAGATGCTCAACAATTTTTGTCACTCGGGAATTGAAAATTAAAACAACAATGATATATACTACGCACCTATTAGGATGTAGTACTGCTGAATGAAAAAAAGCATATATATGTCTAATCTTAATATTATAAAAACATATAAATGTGTGCATAGGAAAATCTGGGAGAACATACATTTAAACCATAGCAGTGATTATCTCTGAGTAGTATAAACATGGCAATTTTATTTCTTTTTAATTGTTTACACTTTCTATTTTTTCTATGATGATCAAGTTTTAGTGATGTAACTTTTTAAAAAGAAACACACTACTAAAAATTTCTTCCATAGAATCAAGTATCAAAGCTATTCTACAAAACTATACATGATGGAAAGTCAGGAAAACTGAATTTACTCTGCACTTTAGTCCGAGACCTTTCAGAGCACTCATAGCTGAGTATACTTTTCACAGCCTAGAGATCAATATTCATTCACCGACTTCTTAAAGCACTTAACTGTGTGTCCTGCTGATACAACAATGAACAAAACAGGCAGAAACCTCTACCCTCATGGGGCTTCCATTCCAGTAACCCCCTCTGAAACCTGTGACTTGCTTACAGAAGAAAAAGTGTTCCATCAATCATAATAAGTAATGCTATTACTACAAGCTCCACACTATCCACACCTACTTTGCCTTTGGAGTTAGGCTAACACATAAGTTAAGATTTTCAGCAAATGGTCCTATAGTGCCATAATAATGCATATGTAGATTTTTTTTTTTAAAAAAAGATCTCAGAATGTTTAATTCTGTTTCTTGGGGTAAACAAGGGATTGCAGCACAAAACACTCTAGGAACAAATATAAAAACAGTCCCGTTGCCCTGGAGAATGGAGTAGAAACAGGTGAGGGCTTCGAATTAAAAGCTGATTGTCCCACACTTCTGGGCTAGCTGATTTACTGCTCTTTAAGTCACAGCCTCTCTCCATATTCATTCTATTTTCACTACTCAGCATGAACCCAGCCAAAGTATTATTGAATTTCCTACTTCTCAGCATGGAGAAACATTTACCGTTTGCTAGAATTCTGATTGTCAGAACGAAAGCTCTCCTTGCCACTGGAGTCGCTGCAAATAGAGTTGAATCCGCTGATAGAGATCGGCTCCCCACCGAGATTGTGGAAATACTTATATGCCTGCTGTCACCCTCACTCAAAATGTGGGAATAAAGAAAAATTCACACAGTGCTGTTTGTACGCATTGACTGCCTTTCCCCTCTACAGGGGAACATAAAATGATGACAGGGCAAAACAGCAGCACCTGGGATGAGGGCCCAATTTTGAATTTAATGGGGCCTTTCTTCCGGGTTGGTGCTGTGGCCACTTAAGGACTCTTTCATTTATCTTTTGGGGATTCCTGAGATATTTCTGGAAGGAGGTCTGGCCCTTTCCCTTCCGATGACTGGGTACCTCCCACAGCTGAACCCAGGCAGTAGCGTTACAATCCTCTTCTGCTCCCTCAACCCAAGCCCCTCCCCGCCCCAAGCAGAGGAGAACCAAATTGGGAACAGAATCCCCTCCCCTTCATATGCTTGATTATCAACAAGTTGGACCCTTTTCCTCTTGGGGACACGTTCACAAAGTCTGCTCTTGTCTCCTAGAGCAATTTACTTGGAGAAAACGATCTCATTGGCTAATGAAGATTTGACAAAGGCATGTATCTCTGCACAGAACCTGAACTTGGGAAAGTCATTATCTATATTACTTTCAAATGTGCTTAGGAAAAGAAAAGTTCAAGACAAAAACTGACACATCATCATCCTTTATTATACAATTACAATGTTTGTTTTTCATAGACGTTAACGCTCTTTTAGGAGGTTTAATCCTCATTTGTTTCAATCTTATCTTTTTCATAAACGCAATTTCTCCCAAAGGTGTCTATGACTTCCGCCCTTTCATCTGCCATCACCAACTTTTTATTCTCTCTCTCTGAGGCCCCTTTGCTTGGTGGCTACTTTTTTTTCCCATAGGAAAATAATGCATAGACTTATTCTTCTTCAGAAAATACACTGCGATGTATTCATATATCAAATGTAACTGGGTTAAAGTTAAACTAGTATGTTCATGGCAGGACTTCTCAGAGACCTAAATGATGGCGACGTGTATTATGAATCCCTAAGAACAGCCAACAGCATGTGGTTTTCTCATTTTGATTAGGCCAAGGCGCCCCCTTTATCAGGAGCAGGTCACACTTTCGGAAAGACTGGATTAATTCATTATCACTGTCGTTATCATGTCATAACATGTTGTATCTTATTAATTCGGTATGCCCTGTTGTTTGCACTGAGAGCAGGCAGAAGGAATGGTCACTAGTGCTCGTCTAATCTACGTGCAGCCTAATTCCTGTGCGGTAAACCGTGATCTGCATTAGAACCCAATTCTGCGTCTTCAGTCCCCCACGGCTTCAGTGTGATCTTGCAAGGTCACTGCACAGCAGCAGCAACTGGACAAATTTCTGAATCTCTGCTGCAGAGGACTGCCTCCAAAGGCAGAAACTTGGTTTACTCTTAGCTTCTGAATAAATTCTAATATTGGCACCTTTAAAAAAAAAAAAAAGTATTGGGCATGTGTTTTCTTCTCTTTCAAAGATAATGCCATAACATGACCTTTGGAAAAAACATTTCCACATGTAGACATTTTCTAACTGCATTTACACACACACACACACACACACACACAACACAACACATCCACTAACAAGATAAAAAAAATCATTTATTGCCTCATAAATGTTGTTTTACATGAAGAACAAAATCCCATTGCCATACATTCCGTTTCTAAAATAGTGTCTATTGATATCTGTCTGAAATTTGATGCAAAGTCCTTATAAAATTGCCCCCAAATCATCCATGAGTCTTGAATTGCAAGGGAGTGACATGTCAACATCCGTTCCACGAGGATAAAATGACATAAGAACTGAGCCTGTGCTTTTCATTTCAGGATCCGTGATGGTAAAATAACGATAATATCTGACATACATCGTGTACTAGGCACAATGCTAAGAATTTAATGTGAACCAGCCTTTAATCTTCACTACAATTCAACAGGCAAGCACTATTATCACCCCCTTTTTGAGTGAGGAAACTGAGGCTTTTAAACTTGCCAAAGTTTGAGTGAGGAAACTGAGCTTAAGTAACTTGCCAAAGTTCACACAGCTAGCATTGCAGGAAGTCTGGATTCTGGGTTCACATCCAACTGGTCTAGCCTCAGACCTCACATATTTAAAATAACCCGAGACCAAAGTTCAGAGTAAGTTTTAATAACTACCATAATAAGTTAAAATAGTAATTAATTTATACTATCAATAATTTGAGTATATATCTGTGATATATGGGATTCTTGAATACCATTGTTAGTAGCCATAATCATATTTCCCCAAAGCAAAAGCAAATCATTCCCCCTTAATACAATTGGTGTGGTAATGGCTCAGGAAGGAATTGCATAAAAATCGTGACTAACAGGTCTCTTAAATAGCTGCTTTTGTCTCTTCCCTCACCTACGTGGGTTTGGGATGGAACAGGTGTTCCAGAAGTCTAAGCACCGGAGACAAGCAATCAAGTCAGGGGAGCCCCAGGGTCTTGGGTGAAATTTTTAACTTGGTGGTTCTCACCCCTCACTGCATATGAGAACCACCTGAGGAGCTCTGAAAAATCCTGGGAACTCCAGACCCATGAAAGCAGAATCTGTGTGGGGTTAGGCTGAGGCCTCAGGAGTTTCTAAAGCTCTTCAGGTAATTCCACTGTGCCGGAGTTTGCAAACTACTGTTTCAGTCTCGCCAATCTTCCCCTTCCTTATCTTCACAAAGGGAACAACAGTGATAATATTTTGCACACACTGCAAGTGTTCTATAAACTGTAAAGAGCTAGCCAGGGCTCCTGCTATAGTTTGATCACAACAAACTGCCTGGCTGGCGAGGAGTCCTTTATGCATCAGTTAAAGTTACTTGTGGTCTTCAAAATTAGGCTTTTTTTTTTTCTCTCCTACCCACATAGTTTGTTCTTCCTGTTGGGTCTACCATGAAGACAAAAGCTCTGAGAAATGAAGAAAAAAATGTTCTTTTTGTTGGAAAAAACAACTTTGATGCTATCACCTGAGGATTGTGAGGAAATCTGCAACAAGAAGAGCCAACACTTAGAGTCAGCGATCTTTTCTAAATATATTGAGCACTTGGAAAAGCAAAGAGTAAGACCAAAGAAGATGTTCCTGGTGTCTGACTAAGGCGTGAGAGCAAGAGTGGGCGCTGTGAAGTCGCAGAGACCTGGTTTTAAAGCCTCCTTCACCTCCCCCAGCTGTTTAGTCTTAGGCAAACACTTCCCCTCTCTAAGTGTCACTTTTCCCCTCTGAATAGCAATGTTACACACTTAACAGGGCTTCTTGGGAGGACTCAGCGAGACGGGCACATGAACCATGTGAAACACAGTGTCTGGCATAAAGAAGGCCTCAGTTAAGGGCAACTTTTATTATTTTATTATTATTGTAGTGACAGTGACCATGTCCAGGGGAACTGCTGGTGGGTAAGGGGGGACTAAACCCTGAGCCAACGGAGCTCTGGAAAGACTCTGGGATAGGCACCACCATCCCTGGCTGTGCCGATCTGGGGCTGGTGGAAAGGGTGCTGCTCGCTCCTTCTGCCCTATTCAGAGAATCGGCCTGACATCAGTTTCGCCCTCTGGATTTGTCTTCTCTCTGGACTCCTTCTAGCTTCTTTCTGGGACATCTTCTCAGAGCATCTGGAATTCCAAGCCTGACTTATACCTGTTTCTGATTGAGGCAGCCACGCTAGCACATTTGGTATGAATTAACTGCGCTCTGAAGATAAGCTCATGGGAAGACACGCAATCAGCCAGAAGACTCCTCTCACTGTTAACAACAGCTCCACAGAGAGTGGAATCAAGACGGGTTCATCCCAGTCCCCAAGGAAGAAACACACCCTTTAAAATTAGCAGTTTGGCTGAATTGGTTTTCATAGCTGGTCTTTTCCTTAAAGGGCAAGTGGAAGATGTTAATTTGTTTCAACCAGAACAGGAGACTTGGTCCTTGTTCAATATCTAGGCTTCCCAGCAAACAGTTTTAAAAATGAAAGTGAAGTATAACAACTTTTCGTGAACCCGGGGCTTTGCTGTTTAAGGAGCCCAGTACCATGGCCTGTCTTCTGCACCGTTCAGTGTCTTTATATCCATTATCTCATTTGTAGTCACCCCCCGCCCATCCTTGGAAGGGAGTCAGATTCAGTTCTTTCTCTGTCCCCGTATGACTGGGACACGTAATTTCAGTTTCCCATAAAAAGAAAAAAACAGAGATAGTAACACTCACTGCAGAGGCCTGAGTGAGAATGACAAGAAACCAACGTATGAGAAACAGCCAGCACAGAGCTGACCCATAGCAGGTGTTCACCCAGCATCAGTTCCCATCCCTTTCCTCAGAGGAAGATCCTACATTTCAGGAACTATCTGGAAGATTTGCAATTGCCAGGAAAACTCAGCAGCAGAATACTTTCCCACCTAGGGAATTCCTTTGTCTCCTCAAGACATGAAAGCATTACACGAAGGCCACGCTGATAGGTGTTCCTTCCTTTCGCAGAAATACAATCTAGCACCATGAACCCAGCCAGAAAATTACTCTTAAACCATGCACATTAGATGTAGTGCTGTCTAAGGTGAGGGTCTATTCTTAAACTCTTCAAGGTGTAGTTTATATTAAAACTAGAATACTTAAACCCAGCATCTACATTAGAAAAGACTCTGGTTCTCCGAGGACTCTTCCTCAAGAAAATGAGAATACTAACTAATCTACTGGTTCCATATCTGAAGCTCACAGAGCAAAGAGCACAGGAGACAGGAAGCTTGCTGTCTGAGAAGGTATCCAGAAAAAGGCCAGTTGACACTGCCTGAACCAAACCACTCCCTAGTGTGGAAAGATCACCTGACCAGCATTTCCAGGTCCCCAGAGGAATACATGGCCACAGGGAAAAAAATAAACCACATAGTTTTGTTGCCCTTCATCCAACCTGAAGCTGTTTGCTTCCACCTGCATTTCTCAACCCTGGATGCCCATCTGATCACCTGGAAAGCTTCAAATTTACTGATTCCTAAGCCCCACCTCCAGGAGTCTTGAAAGTAATCTGTTATTTTAAGGTGAAGCCCAAGCAAGTATGTTTGTAACGCCCAGTGGTTCTAACTCGTAGCCAGGTTGAGAACCACTGGCTTAGGTGCCGAGTTTGTTTTGAGAGTATGTCGGCTTCTCCTTAAGTTTCGAGGGATGCTTGGGGCAGCTGACAGGGTCTGGTCATTGCACACAGGAGTGGCCATCCCTTGGCCATATGCTAAGATCTGTGACAAGAATCAAATCCACGAAGATCTACTTTTGGGAGAGGTGGTGTGGTATTGTGAGAGAAGCGGGGTTTGGGGTGTCACAGAACTGGATTAAGCTATTACCAGCTGTGAGATCCTAAGGAGATAATCTGTTTTGGGATTCAGGGGTTTGGGTTTGTTTTTGTTTTTTTCTGTAAAATGGGGAAAATGGTAACTTCTTTGCATGGTTGTTGTGAGGATTTTAAAGGGGCTATAGCTGAGATAATGTACATATGGTACCTTGCAACCTCGCGGAGTACCAGTATGTCGTAGGTGCTTGGTATGTGGCTACCATCATTACACAGCACAAGAGATGAAAGGTCATCACCAGGAGCCTTTTAATGGTGGCCTGCCTGGTGGATTTCTTATTATAGTGTAGAAAAGTCATGTCATTCCCCGTACAAATGGATTTTACCACATGGAAGACCTCAGCACACAACAAAGAGATTAACTTAATGAATTTATTTGTGACTATTTGGCAGAGAACACACCACTGTGATTCACAAAAGGCTAATTATCCAAAATGGGCATTTGTGGGGGGAAAAAAAATATATATATATATATATATATGTTTTTTTTTTTTTTCATTCAGCTACCTAAGGGAAACAGTTTGCTGAAACTCAGTGCCATTTTAAGCAAAGCAGAAACATCTATCCCACATTCTAAACTATTTATCAAATACGGAGGCTTTGGCTATTCCTAACCATGAGTATAGAGTGCTGGAACCCCCAGATGGGAAGTATGGCTTAGACACCCAACCAGGATGGAAGGAGTTTCAGTCCCTGAACTCTAATCTTGACGTAATTAGGAAAATGACAAACAAATGACTTTTGATTCTTAAGACTCTTTGCATTAATTATGCTGAGCCATAGTAATTCTTTGAGTCACCTTCATTGGAAGCCATTCTTGAACCACTGATTCCCTGGTCTTTGAGATACCTCTTCCTTATGCTTCACCCTATAGATCACTGATCCTGGCTATAAACTTCATTAGGATGGGACAGGGTGTTATACACATTTGCATCCCCAGAATTTAATCCCAGTACTGATAACAGCTGGTGCTGAAAAATATTTAATGAATGAGTAAACTACTCAGCATCATACTCAGTAACCTTCATAAATCTCTCATTTACTAAAGAAGAGGGCAATCACTTAGAATACACACCAGCTGACACAGTTGACTAGAATCTACAAGACCTAATATTTCTCCCTTGCATCAGCAATGCCTTGATACCTAGATTTGCTGCCCGTGTTTGCTCAAAGAAGAATGTCGGCAAGTTCCTTTCCTTTGAAGTTTCAAATTTGAGGCCTGAGCACTTTTGTTTTACACCAAAGGTATAACCTCAACTCAGGTCTTACTACCGTCTGGAGAGGCTGAGGCACAGTTTTCAAGTCTCTCTGACAAACAGGTGAAAGAGTAGGAGCAATTAGGTAAGGCTGGAAAATAAGCTCTTTTCTTTTTCAAACAACTGCTAGCTATTAAATGCCCTGCAACCTTATGATTTAATGATTAATCATTTAATTTAATAAAAATATTATTTAATTAATAAAAAAGAATAAGAAAGTCCTCCCTCAAGGAGATGATCATCTTCAATTGAGTTCTTTGTTTTCGTTTTGTTTCTCCTGGCAAGCACAAAGAACATGAGGCATGCTCTTTCAAAGGAGAAAAATATTTGGGAGATTACGCAAGCTAAGTCTTTTGTTCGATTTTTTTCATCAGTGTGTGCATTTTTCCACGTGTGCATCTGAAGATGGGGAGTGTAAGGCCAAATCAGTAGCTCTGTCCTTCGCTCACACCAACTATGACCTCTGCCAGAAGAAGCCTGTAAAGTTAAATTTCTTTAGGGTTCTAGAGCTCTGAAGTGCTAAATCACGCATAACAAATGTGTTTTGCTCTAGTCCATAGTAAGAATGACAACTGGCATCCCTTAAACTGAACTCAAGATAAAAGGCAATTGCAAAGAGACCACTCATGGGAATCTTTACTTAAAATTAAGACAATGCAGGATCCCTCCACACCCCACCGTTGTGCCTGAAATCGGTACATGCATAATTGTACTCTACCCCAGGCAGAGTACAACTGTGAAAGAAAGGCTGTTCCAGTGTGGACTGTTTGACATCAGTCTTTACCCCTGACAATGAAACTCGAGCAAAGAGTACAGGCTTGCCACCTGCTAACTTTGGGCAAGCTATTTATCTGAGTATGCCTCAGTTTCCTAATTTGTGAAATGGAGATAACAGTACCTTCCTTAGAGGGTTGTTGTGAAGATTAAATGAGATAATACGTGTGAAGAACCTAGCATTGTCCCTGATATTTGATAGATGTGCAATACGTACCAAAGTATCTACTGTTAAAAACCTGTATTAGGAAGATCAGAAGTTACCATTTTTGAAGTTAATCACTCAGTAACTTCAGTAACTCAGTAACATAATATTTTGTTTTTGTAAAAGCAACATAAGCTTCCTAAAATGTCTTCAGACCTCGGGGCTGGTCAGTTCTCTTCTGAGGAATCCTCTGGATGGATGTTTTATCCGTAGTCCCCTAGAACAGGACACACAAAAAATGTCATTGCAAGCCAGCTGGCATCTCAACACACCAACTCTTTCTACATCAGGCAACGGAGATTAGAAGCAGAGCTGTATCTATTGCCAACACTACTGTGCAAGCCAGAAGCTGCACACACAGGAGCAATCAGCTATCTGCATCAGCGAATGACTACGGTACTGTACCTTTCCATCTAACGATCACTTCGGGAAAGTGACGTGACCGAGGCGCCGGGGACATCTGCTCAGAAGCCACTGACTAGTCTCCATCGTTAGCAGTCATGACTGGAAGTGGAGCTCTGGGCCACTCCTCCAGCGAGAGCCAACATTTGCTCAGCTCTCCATCATTTACGGCCCGCCCATGAGCTTGACTGCGTTCACAAACCTCATGGGGCACACTTGAAGTTGGCACTAGAAAAAAATTGTCTGCAGGTGCTATTACTTTACCATATAAGAGTCACTTTGCTATGGACGTGCAAGGAATCAAGGTGATGTCCTCAGAGCAGTTTCCTGGTGCTGGCGTTTCAGGAGAAAGCTTTGATAATTTTGGAAACCACACAAGCAGTTCTTTAATGAAGTGGTCTCTGGTGGCTTCAGGACTGACACATGTGACAAACAAAACTGTCTTGGAAGACAGTCACAGATTTTTCACTTAGGAAATTCTTTAATATATAATATTTGAGCAAACAGAAACTATAATTAATAATATAACAAATACCCAGGTACTCTCTCAATACAGTTTAAGCAGATCTTAACACTTTGCATATTTGTTCAAAAATTTGTTTAAAGAGATTAAATATCAAGGTAGAATTTAAGTACCTAATATACCCTTCCCTTCCCCCCCCCCAAAAAAATCCAGAATTTGATGTTTATTATTCCTGTGCATATAGTCATTCAATTATTGCATTTCTATGCAACCATAAAATATCCACTTTTTTTTTGCTTGTTTTAAAAGATAATACAAATTGTGTTAGATGGTTTAAATCTTATTGAAACTTGCTTTTCTTGCCCAACATTATGTTGAGCATTGTTTGCAAAAGCAAAAAAATGGAAAACCACCATCAACAGAAAAATGATTAAATATCCTGTGGCACATTTATATAATAGGATAATGTACAGATGTTAAAATGGATGATGTTTTTCAAAGAACTAGCTTTATATTTTGCATGGAATTTCTTTTGCCATACATTAGCAGACTTTCTGGGAGTTTTTCTTAAAAGTGTGTCTTTTAAAAGCAGGACAGGGCTGGATTTTGTTTTTCTTATCCAAATTTCTGTATTTTAAGAGCAGAGTTTGAGCCATTTGCAATTATTCTTATTACTGATAGTTTTGGACTTGATTCTACTATCTAATTTTGTTTTGGTTTTGGACTTGATTCTACTCTCTAATTTTATAATCATTCTTTATTCCTTGCTTCTTTTTTTTTCCTTTCTGCCTTCTATCAAGTAGATACATTTTCTGTATTCCTTTTCTTTGTTGTTGTTCATTTGCTGACTTAGATGCTATAGGTTATATTTCTATTATTTTACTGATGATCCTTTGTGTTACAAAAAGAGTTACAAAATTACAAAGCTCTGCCCAAAGACAGAATAGATCTTAGCATTCCTTAACTCCCTCTTAAATATCCCCTCTTCCATCTATAGCTTCTGTTTCCTATTTTAACGCAAAAAATATGGACATTATTTTTATGGTGACTAGTTAGTCACATTTACCAACATGCTTTATTTACTTGTGTGCTCACCATTAATTCCTGTCTCTCACACTTTGCTTCTGGGTTCACTTTTCTTCTTCTTGAGGTATATCCCTTATACTTCTTTTAGTGAAGTCTGGAGTGCTAAATTATGTCACTGTAAACCTAAAATGTTTTTACTTTGCCTTCATTCATAACTAATAATTTAGCTATTTTAGCTATTATATAATGCTTTATTTTCCCTCAGCCTATGAAAGATATATCTTCATTGTCTTTTGGCATCTACTGTTGTTAATGCAAATTTTGCTGTCAGTTGGTTGTCATTTTATTACAGGCAACCTGCTTGCGGCTCCCTTGAACATAACCAGCTTCTTATAGCATTTAATATTTTCTCACTCTTGACATAATTGGAACAATCTCACACAATGCATTTCGGTATGTGTTTGGTATTACTTAGGTATGGCAAGTGAGGTGCATTTACTGTCTAGGAATTTGAGCCTTTAGAGCTGTTTATCTATCTTCCATGCTCTTTCATTTTTTAAATTGAGATATAGTTCACATACCATATAATTCACCATTTGAAGTGTACAGTTCAGTGCTTTTTATTTTATTCACAAGGTTGTGCAATCATCACCAATATTTAATTACAAAACATTTTTTTTTTTCACATCTTTATTGGAGTATAATTGCTTCACAATGTTGTGTCAGTTTCTGCTGTACAACAAAGTGAATCAGCTATATGTGTACATATATCCCCATATCCCCTCCCTCTTGAGCCTCCCTCCCACCCCCCCCCATACCACCCCTCTAGGTGGTCACACAGCACCGAGCTGATCTCCCTGTGCTATGCAGCAGCTTCCCACTAGCCATCAATTTTACATTAGGTAGTGTTTATATGTCCATGCTACTCTCTCACTTCATCCCAGCTTTCCCTTCCACCCCTGTGTCCTCAAGTCCATCTCTACGTCTGTGTCTTTATTCCTGCCTTGCCCCTAGGTTCATCAGTACAGCTTTTTTAGTTTCCATACATGTGTTAGCATACGGTATTTGTTTCTCTCTTTCTGACTTACTTCACTCTGTATGACAGACTCTAGGTCCATCCACCTCACTACAAGTAACTCAATTTCGTTTCTTTTTATGGCTGAGTAATATTCCATTGTATATATGTGCCACATCTTCTTTATCCATTCATCTGTTGATAGACATTTAGGTTGCTTCCATGTCCTGGCTATTGTATATAGTGCTGCAATGAACAGTGTGGTACATGTATTTTTTTTTTTTTAAGTTGACCATTTTTTTTGATATAAATTTATTTATTTATATTTTATTTTTGGCTGCATTGGGCCTTCGTTGCTGTGTGCGGGCTTTCTCTAGTTGTGGTGAGTGGGGGCTACTCTTCGTTGCAGTGCACAGGCTTCTCATTGTGGTGGCTTCTCTTATTGCAGAGCACAAGCTCTAGGCATGCGGGCTTCAGTGGTTGCGGTGCGTGGACTCAGTAGTTGTGGCTCACAGGCTTAGTTGCTCTGTGGCATGCGGGATCTTCCTGGACCAGGGCTCGAACCAATGTCCCCTGCATTGGCAGGTGGATTCTTAACCACTGCGCCACCAAGGAAGTCCACATGTATCTTTTTGAATTATGGTTTTCTCATGGTATATGCCCAGTAGTGGGATTGCTGGGTTGTATGGTAGTTAGTTCTATTTTTAGTTTTTTAAGGAACCTCCATACTGTTCTCCATAGTGGGTGTATCAATTTACATTCCCACCAACAGTGCAGGAAGGTTCCCTTTTCTCCACACCCTCTCCAGCATTTATTGTTTCTAGATTTTTTGATGATGGCCATTCTGACTGGTATGAGGTGATACCTCATTGTGGTTTTGATTTGCATTTCTCTAATGATTAGTGATGTTGAGCATCTTTTCATGTGTTTATTGGCCATCTGTATGTCTACTTGGGAGAAATGTCTATTTAGGTCTTCTGCCTATTTTTGGATTGGGTTGTTTGTTTTTTTGATATTGTGCTGCATAATCTGCTTGTATATTTTGGAGATTAATCCTTTGTTAGTTGCTTTGTTTGTAAATATTTTCTTTCATTCTGAGGGTTGTCTTTTCACCTTATTTATGGTTTCCTTTGCTGTGGGAAAGCTTTTGAGTTTCATTAGGTCCCATTTATTTATTTTTGTTTTTATTTCCATTTCTCTAGGAGGTGGGTCAAAAAGGATCTTGCTGTGATTTATGTCATAGAATGTTCTGCCTATGTTTTCCTCTAAGAGTTTTATAGTGTCTGGCCTTATGTTTAGGTCTTTAATCCATTTTGAATTTATTTTTGTATATGGTGTTAGGGAGTGTTCTAATTTCATTCTTTTACATGTAGCTGTCCAGTTTTCCCAGCACCACCTATTGAAGAGGCTGTCTTTTCTCCATTGAATATTCTTGCCTCAAAGATAAGGTGACCATAGGTGTCACCTACATTTTGTGCCAGTACCATACTGTCTTGACTACTGTAGCTTTGTAGTATAGTCCGAAGTCAGGGAGCCTGATTCCTCCAGCTCTGTTTTTCTTTCTCAAGATTGCTTTGGCTATTTGGGGTCTTTTGTGTTTCCATACAAATTGTAAAAATTTTTGTTCTAGTTCTGTGAAAAATGCCTTTGGTAATTTGATAGAGATTGCATTGAACCTGTAGATTGCTTTGGGTAGTATAGTCATTTTCACAATGGTGATTCTTCCAATCCAGGAGCATGGTATATCTCTCCATCTGTATATGTCATCTTTTATTTCTTTCATCAGTGTTTTATAGTTTTCTGCATACAGGGCTTTTGTCTCCTTAGGTAGGTTTATTCCTAGGTATTTTATTCTTTTTGTTGCAATGGTAAATGGGATTGTTTCCTTAATTTCTCTTTCTGATCTTTCATTGTTAGTGTATAAAAATGCAAGAGATTTCTGTGCATTAATTTTGTATCCTGCAACCTTACCAAATTCATTGATTAGTTCTAGTAGTTTTCCGGTGGCATCTTTAGGATTTTCTATGTATAGTATCATGTCATTGGCAAACAGTGACAGTTTACAAAACATTTTCTTCACCAATAAAAAAAAATCCCATACCCATGAGAATTCACTCTCCATTCTTCTCCCTCCCCAGGCTCTAGTAACCACTAGTCTACGTTCTGTCTCTATAGATTTGTCTATTCTGCATATTTCACATAAATGGAATCATACAATATGTGGCCATTTGTGTCTGGCTTCTTTCACTTGGCAAAATGTTTTCAAGGTCCATTCATGTTGTAGAACGTATCAGTACTTTCTTCCTTTAGTACGGTCAAATAATAATCTATTGTATGGATATACCACATTTTGTTTATATATTCATCAGTTGATGGGCATTTAGGTTGTCTCCAGTTTTTGGCTATTATGAGTAATGTTGCTATGAATATTTGTGGACAAGTTTTTGTGTGAACATATGTTTTCAGTTCTCTTGAGAACATACCTAGGAGTGGAACTGCTGGGTGTTATGGTCACTCTATGATTAACATTTTAAGGAACTGCCAAACTGTTTTCCAAAGTAGTTGCACCATTTACATTCCCATCAGCAATATATGGTGGTACTAATGTTTCCACATCATTGTCAACACTTGTTATTATCCATCTTTTTATTCTTGCCTTTCTAGTGCATGTGAAGTGGCATCTCACTGTGGTTTTGATTTGCATTTCCCTAATGACTAATGATGCTGAGCATCTTTTCACGTTCCATTTGCCTATCTTCTTTGGAGAAATGTTTCTTCAAATCTTTTGCCCACTTTTTAATTGTTTTATTTGTCTTTTTATTGTTGAGTTATAAGAATCCTTTACATATTCTGGATACTAAATCCTTATCAGATTTATGGTTTGCAAATATTTTCTTTCATTCCATGGATTTTCCTTTAGTTTTCTTGATAATGGAACGTTTTTAATTTTGATGAAGTTGTATTATTAATTTTTCTTTGGCAGCTTGGGCTTTCAGTATCATATCTAAGAAACTGTTGTCTAATTCAAGGTCATAAGGATGTTTTCTTCTAAGAGTTTTATGGTTCAAGCTCTTTCTTTTCTTTTTTTATATGGTTCTATCTGTACAATGTGTTTGGTATAAAGTCCTAAGGACTATCTTCCAACATTAATTCTCTTTTCAGCTGTGTTCTACCTTGATTTCATACCACCAACTGTGTTTTTCTTTGTTTTTAAAAAATTCCAATGACTATATGTTTGTTTGCTTTTTAACATTTCAGATTTTGGATTGCTTCTTTTGCATATCTCTGTTCTTGTTTGGCTTCAGCATAATTCTCCTTTATTGGTTTTAAAGGATTTTTATTCCTCCATTTGGCTCTTCGAGTATCCTAAAACATGATATTTTAAGTTGCTTGACAGCCTGCACCAAGAGTTTGTGGTAGAAGCATGTGCACTGTGGGAGGTAACGTGTGGCATTCGTGAGGTCACAAGGAGAAACAGCGGGCTGGCTGTCGTTATGAGTGACGTGGAGGGCGTCTGCTAAACAAAGCATGGTTTATTATGTCAAGTGTTTTAAGAACTACCCACTCCACCTCCACAGGCTTTCGAGTGGTTGGAACTCAGATCCTGACACCCAATTTGGGACCACTTTAGACTGCGAAACTAAAGCCAAAGACAGGGTGGCTGAGACTCTGACTCAGAGGTCTTAGAATCCCAGCAGGCCAGCAACAGGTTCCCAGCATAGCAGGTGGGAACCAGGTCAGGTCTGCACGTTCGTGCAGATGTCCAGTATGTCAGAGGTCCCACCTGACCCAGGAATGTTATGACTTTACAAAGAAGAGCAAACACCATCACTACACACTGAAGTTGTTGGGTTTAGAGCTGTTTTCCTCATAATGACTATAATCCTAAGAGCACAAAACTACAAACAGGAACAAGATGAAATGGGCTTCCAGAGACTACAGAGCAGTCTACTCAGTACTAAAAAACAGTCAGTATAGTTGTATAGTTATAGTTGTATAGCTGTAAGTTAGTATAGTTGATACAAATCCAATTTCCAAGATGAGCCTTCTTCTGAGGACGGCTGTTTTCTATCTAGTCATAAATTAAATTGGATAATGCTCACTCACACACCAGGGCACCCAGCCTCATAAACATTTATGAGCACACAATATGTGCTTGTCACCTCAGCAGCACCTCACTGGGACAAAAAAGAATGAGACAGTCCCTACCCTTGAAAAAGCCACTGATCAATGGTTAAAGGACTTATACGCAAATAATTATACATCAGCATTAATTCTACCTAGAAAGTTTGGAGAGACTGCAAAGAGAAATTAACCAGGGGAGAAAAGGGTAAAGACCCTTCTAGGCAGAGTGAGAGGCAAATAAGTTCAGGGGCTACTCAGTGGACACTGAGTCCAGCTGTTGGACTGGGGTAGGGACACTGCAGAAGTTGAGGCTGAAAAAGCAGATGGACATAGATTATATTTCATCTAATCCAAGATGCGGCTGATTATAAAGTGAATTATTATTTCATGTACAACCAAGGAAAAAATGCTGTTAATTCAATTATAACACCCCATTGCTTGCAAAACATTCCTATTTCAGAGTAGCTAAAATGCAAGTCACTATCTCTCTTTGAATGGATGAAATATGGAAATTCCCAAAAGAAACAATGTAAAAGATAAATTAACATTAGAAAACAGATTTTTTTAAAGATAAACTAAATGCAAACAAAATATGAATATAATTTTTCTTATCAAATTAGTGAAGTATCAATGTCAGCAGTAGCAAGAGCAAAGTGAAATGGCAAACTCATTGCTAAAAGTATAAAATAATATTACTTTTCTGGAAATCACTTTGACAATAATGGGTCAAGAACCTAAGTATGTACATACTCTTTGAGTCAGTAATTGTACCTACAGGAATCTGTCTTAAATCCATATTTACAGACTCAGAAGAAGACTTATGTACAAGAATGTAAAGTTATTAATGATAAAAAAAAAGGCAAGCTATATAAATGCCAGATTATTAATGAATACAGTCGGCCCCTTGTATCTACAGATGTGGAACCTGCAGATATGGAGGGTTAACTGCGGGTGACTTGAGCATCCATGGATTCTGGTATTTGTGGGTAGTCCTGAAACCAATTCCCATGGATGCTGTATATAAATAAATTGTTGTATAATCATATGAAATGTTAGTCAATCGCTGAAATATTTTTAAAATATTTAATAACATGGGGGAAAACTCATAATGTAATAGTAAATTTTAAAAGGGAGGAAACAAAACTCCATGGAGAGTATAATCTCAATCTAGAAAAAAAAAACAAGGTATTTAAGAAACACTGGAAGGAGAGGTAATCTTGATTAGCTCTGAGTGGTAGCATTTTGGCAACATCTTTCCTTCTTTTAATTTGTATTATTTTTTGATTTTTCTACAATGTCCATATTTACCTTTTATAATCTCTCCTTCCCTCCAAATAAATGTGTTTTTCCAAGTTTTACTTGGAATCAAATTTGCATAGAGAATGTAAGCCTATGCATGAAGACAGAGTGACCAATAGGTGCCTCTCATATTAAATAGTGATTACACAGGATTGTCATGAATGCTTAAAATTTTCTAGTAAATGTTAGATAGGATCCAGTACAGATCGTCCAAGACCTCCTTATTTCTCAGTAGTAGATACTCGCTATGAGCACCCTCTATGAGTCAGTACTATGTTAAATTGATGAGTATTATTTCTAATTCTTATTATCATGCAGACAGATGAGAAAACAGAAGCTCCAAGAAGCTGAATAACTGTAGTGAGCCTGCACAGTGTGAACAAGGCAAAGCTGAGATTTGAACCCAAGTCTCTCTCTCTCACCAAAAATTCATTCTTCCCCCTGTGCCATCTGCCTCTCAAAGAAATACTTGCACAGCATGTCCCGATGAACCTTAAGGAAGATCAAGATTCTACTCTTTCCATCAGTGAGCAGGAAAGATTGTGAAACAACTATGAATATGTTATGTGCATTCTTGGGAGAACCTTACAAATGTGGATGACAGAGACAAAGCCCTCTGATAACATGGGGTCAACAGGATACACAAGAGGCCAGATTCCCCACTTATCAACTGCTAAACTCAACTCCTGAGAAACGGGTCCTTTCTGCTGTCTGTGATCAACTAAGATTATGAAGCAACGATATTTACCCACCTGGCAAGGTAAGGCAACTCGTGGAGCTAGTGCTTGGGGCTGGTGAGCCATGAGAAAGCTTCTTTGTGCCTGTAAAGAGGAAAGAGAGGATGAGAAAGAATAGGATTGTGGACAGACTTTTCAGACCGGTAAATGCTCACGTGCAATGTTATCAAATGATCCAAAAGTTTGGGTCTGAAGACAACACTGAGAAGAAGGGTGGGTGAGGGTGTGGGAGCAAAGCAGGGCATAGTCCATGGTCCAGAAAAGCCAGGAGCACAGCCTTTACCTCTGTGTGTGTGATGGTTCTCGGTCTCCAGACTGGTCTGAGCAGGCGTGCACTTTAGGATCACCAGGGAAGCGTTCTAAATATGCAGTTACCTGAGCGCCACACCCAGAGATTCTGTGTTCATTGTACTGGGCTGGAGCTCTGGCATCCGGATTTTCAAAGCCCACCCCAGGTGATGTTAATGTGCATCCAGAGTGGAGAACTGCTGCTGTGGAAGGGAAAGTTCTGGATTTAGAAGTGAGAAGTCAGGGGTTTGTCTCTGCTTTGTCCCTATAGCCCTTACTCCCTATTGGACCTCAAGCAACAAACTTGATTTCTCTGGAACCTCTGAAGAGCTGTGAAGATGAAGTCTTCATCTGCAAAACGAGGGAAATGACAACAACTACGTCCAAGTGTTCTGGCAAGAAATAAAGGAAGCGAGGTGAGTTGTTCTGCAAAAGAACATTTACATATATGTGTGTGTGTGTGTGTGTGTATGTTTGTATACATATAATATATGTTTATACACACATACACGTATATATTATTTTATACATAAATATATGTATACACATAAAATGCACATACACATATATACATATATATTTTATCTATAAATGCAAATATTATTTGTTTATTCATTCATTTCTTTGTTTATTTGGCCATACAGAGTGGGGCAAAAGAGGGCTGAAGGCCAGAATCCAGCAACATGACAAATGCCTGGAGTCTGAGCTGGCAGAAAAGCAGAGAGAATTCTCAGGCAGAGGATAGGCATGATTTAACATCAAGTTATTTGTCACAAGTCCCCTGAACCTACGCAAACTTTTTGTAAAGTCTACTTTCCATGCAGAGGCCTGGTGTGAGTGGAGGTTGTGCTAGTCTGAGTGAACGTAGTCATGGGTAAAGATAACAAGAAGACACACTGACTGATCTCGACATCAGACGAAGCAGGAGCTTGGGGTCCAGGCGAGGGATAAGCTTTCCCTACCCCGGAATACCTGGTGAGATGTGAAGGTATACACTAGGGATGGTGTTTGAGACTGTTCCATTTTAGTCTTAAAGAACAGGGTATTACCCTTGACATTCTGTGTTACTGTTAATTATTATTATTATTATTATCATTATTATTATTATTAGCAGTGGAAGTACCATTAATAGTGTTAGTAGTAGTAGTAATAATAGTAAAAATAGAGAACACGAAATTAATCCAAACACCTCAGACCCACAACAACTGTTAATTTGCACGAGGTGAGAGAAGTGATATCTGGCAGAACTTTAGGTCTTCATTTTCCAGATCTTGTAGATGCCCTGAATGTAAGAGTTGGGTGATTTTTATAAATATGGCTTCCAGGGTCATTTGCTGACCCACTGAAGGGGAACCTCCAGGGAATGGAGCCACAAGTTTGCAGGTCAACAGGTTCCCCAGGTGAGTCTAATGATCATCCATCAAATGGGGTGCTCAGATACTAGAGGTAAAAAGATTTATCCAAAGTGATAAGTGGGGTCCGGGCCAGGGCTGCCTCACTGCACAGCTCCAGGGGGTGCCACTCACACTGCATCCTACAGGAAGAATGGTGGACCTGAGTGTGTAACAAGCCAGCCCCGATCAAGGGCACTACCAGGGTGCAGATCCATAGCCATTCCTGACCCACCAGAAAGAACCTGTGTCCCACTGGATCCGCCTCCACGGTGGGGAAGCCAATGACTCAAAGTGTTTATCCCTCCACTCACGGGATGTTTCACTTGTCTCACTTGTCTCACTGTCCCTTTCAGATAGGGTTTCTCTCAACAGACGCACACTGATATTTTGTCACATCATTCTTTGCTGTCCTGTGCATGGTAGGATGTTTAGCAGCATTCCTGGCCTCTACCGCTAGGTGTCAGCAGCAAACCCCCTCCTCACCACCCCCCCCACCAAGCCCCCCACCGTCGTGATAATCAAAAATGTCCTCCAGACACTGACAAATGTCCCCTAGGAACAAAATTGCCCTCCGTTGAGAACCATTACTTTAGGAAGGAGGCAGAGTTCAGGGTTTTTTATTCAGAGCTGTGACTTGCATTTGGCCACTTGGGCATTAGCATGAGTCACTGTCACATATCAGGCAGCTACCATGTTCTGGGCACCGTATTAGTAATGGACAATTAAACGTACGTTAGTTATCTTTTCTGATACTAACTCTCTGATGATAGAATGATTCCTAATTTATGGAATTTGGAGACAAAGTGTAAGTAATTTTCACAAAGTTACTGAATGTTGGGGGCCAAAATTTAAGCTAAGATCCCTCAGAGTTTAAACCTAGAGAAACTCTTCCCAATGACTCTTGCTATTTCTTGACCAATCTGTTATCCAGGTTTCCTTCAGGTGCCGTCTTCCTAAATTTGCCTACACATGAGAACTACCTGGGATTATTAACAAAAAGGAAAGAAACCCAGATTCCCTAGCCCAGCCAAGCACTAGTGAGCCAGCATTTCTGGAGGGGCGTGGATCTTTCACAAGTGTCCCAGCTGATTCTGATCTTCAGAGAGGCTTGGAAAACCTTATGTGATAGAAATTTCTTTCTTTAACTGCTGGAAAATAGGGCACTCTGCTTTCCACGGATACCCTCATGAAGCTGAGAGATCAAATGTAATGTGACCTAAATGAGCACTTAAAAACCTGCAAAGCACTGAATGATGACAAGCTTTTAATGGTGTTACTTGTAGAAATATTCACTATCGCCAGGTTATTTCATAGAAATGCTTGGTGCAGTTAAAGTCACCTATCAAGGGACTTCCCTTGTAGCGCACTGGTTAAGACTCCACCTTCCAATGCAAGGGACACGGGTTCGACGTTTGGGCCGGGAAGATCCCATATGCCGTGGAGCATCTAAGCCCGTGCGCCACCACTACTGAGCCTGCACTCTAGAGCCCGTGCTCTGCAGCAAGAGAAGCCACCACAATGAGAAGCCCGTGCACGGCAACGAAGAGTAGCCCCGCTTACTGGAACTAAAGAAAAGCCCGCGTGCAGCAATGAAGACCCAACGCAGCCAAAAATAAATAAAAATAAAATAAATAAATTTTTAAAAAATGACCTATCATGAGCTTCCCAAAGTCTGAAGCTTGATGGCTTTTTCTTGGGGCAGCTTTTCATTCCCTTGGTGTCTCCTTTGCAGATAGTGAATGAGACAGAAAACTCTGGGGGCCGTGGGTCAGTGGAAAAGCAGAGCTGCAAGCCCTCTACCAATGCGGTTATTTTCTCTGTATGCTTGACGAAATGCCCAATGTATCAGGAAAAGGGAGAAACCACGTGCACCTCTCCTAATCATGAGTCACAAACAGGTAGCAGGCAGAGACGCATAAAATAAACCTGTTGGCAATTTCTCCAGACCATCAGGCGGCCCCATGGACCATTGGGGGTGGTTAGGCTCTGAGTCAGCCTCCCATGTGCTCCCTGTTAAGTCAGGTTGTGTCCCTGAAATCATTTTCCACTCCATAGCCACCAAATAACCTATCACTTTACTCAAAGTTCCGTTCGTGGGAATAATACTCAGCTTATCTAAGTTTCATTTTCTAAAACCCTTCACCCTCCCTTGCTCCCATTCCCAGGGAACACATCAGAAATTGAGCTGGAAGATCCAAGTCCAGATCAGCTTTCAAACTGACCCCTACTGCTCCAGGCTGGTGGACACACAGACCTCACTCTGGGATTTATTGTAGAAATCTACCTGGGATACTGCTCCGTGAGTGACTCAGAATTCACTCTGTCAGTGCTTTTCAATCCTGGCTCCACATTAGGATGGTCTGGGGAGTTCTAAAGAAAATATGCTGATACCTGGGCCTCCCCCTAGACATGCTGTTTCACTGATCTGGGATGGGGCCCGGGTGAGCCTGTCCTGCAGCCAGGAGTGAGAAGCAGTGTACCCAGTAATACCTGTGGAAGACATTTCTTTCAGCTGTAAGGGAAGCGTTCTTTCATCTGAGGAACTGGCGTGCTTTATCCTCATGAATGATGTGAATCTTGTAAATGGTTTCTTTTCATTTTTATTTAGGTTTCCCGGAAACTCAGACCCAATTTATGATCTAATGCTGAGAACTGGGGAGGCCTATTCAGCCTGCATGACTGACTGTACACTAACGTTTGCCCTGTTTGACTCAATCTACACTAGCTTGACTTCCTGCCTCTGGTTTTATTCTGCAGTCTTCATTTTTTAAAAGCAAATTGGTTACATTTATGTGATTTCAGACTTCTGAAATATTTTGTAAATGAGGTAAGGAAAATAAAAACATGAATAAACAACTACATCAGTACTGACATTGTGCTAAGTTCCATTTTCCTCATCTATAAAAATTTAAAAACATCGATTTCAGGATGTCATTGTGAGGACCAAGTGAGAGAACTTAGCAAACTGAAGTGCGATAGAGTGTGTGTTATTAGTTTATATTCCAAAGAAAGGGTGTGTGTGTGTGTGTGTGTGTGTGTGTGTGTGTACAGTAGCTAATATGTCATCTTTGGGAGAGAAGCATTTTAAGGTCATGCATTACATTGTCCTTGACCCAGAGCATGTGAATGTTCAAGGAGTAAACAACCCAATCAGTCAGCTCGGGGCAGAGATGTCAACACCACAGCTTGTGTGACTGGAAGTATCTTTTGACAAACGAATAGCTTTCAGATATTTCAAATTAATGTCCTTGGTTGGTTCGGCTAAAGGGCAACACATCCAATTCGCCAGGAGTCTGGAGAAGAGGACAGTGATGAAAGTGACAACCAAGCCTGCCTGTCTTGGGGCAAATACACACCTAAGACTCAGGACAGGAGGTTAGCACTAAACCCAATGACTGGCAACTCGACCTCAGGTAATTTCCCTCTGCAAAGTAAGATTAGCAGGGCCAGGCCCAAGCCTGCCGGTAAAGGTGATTTAAAAGCCCTTGAGACATAGCGTCATCGTTAGTAACGGTCCGACGATAGCAATGTTGTTACAACACAAGCAGGTCCCAAGGCAGAAGTGGGTGCTGAAGGACTAAAGTAGGAAAAGTGTCTGTCAGCCTACTGTGCATTTTCACTCTCTTTCTTTTAGCCTATTGCAGTGTCTGCCTTTACGATACCCACAACATTTGATAGCCGTTGCTGAGCACATCCACCAACATTTTCTCTGTGTTCCATTTAGAGGGTGGCAGAGAAAAACGAGCTAAATGAATTGTTATCTTTGCCCCTTTGCAGCCTTGACAAAAGGGCATCAAGAGAAGTCCACATTCTGCTGAGGGCTGTGGAATCTCTGAAAGTTTGGAGGGCTTCAAGCCCACCTCCTGTACTTTCCTAAGAGTTGTTTTCCAACAGTGTATAAGCTACAGCAGCATAGTCAGTGTTTGATAACATTTCTCCTCCACAATACATGAATACCATGCTTTCTTTTGTGTGACCTGATCTCTATTCATCACAAAGAACAATGATCAAAAACATAAGAGCTATTCAGACATGCAACGTTATATGCTATTTAAATATGGCCTTTTTAATATCTGAATATGCCTTGGGATTGGGTATACGAATGAGGAGTCTGAAAAAAGGTCCACGACCTTTGACCCAGTATTCTAAGAATTCTTCCAATGGAGATATTCAGAAACGCGACAAAGCCCTATGTACAAAGAGCCCTGCTGCTGTTATTTACAACTTCAGAAAATAAAAGCATATAACTTAATTGTCCAACAGCAGACAGGTAGTTAATTAAACTTCACTAGAGCCACAAAATTAAAAATTATGTTGCAATTGAAATTATATTAGTAAAGAGTTTTTTTAAATGGGTAATGCTTACAATCCAATGTTATGAGAACAAACCATAATACAAAATTAAATATATTGTACTGTGTAAAAACACATAGCAAGGGCTTCCCTGGTGGCGCAGTGGTTGAGAATCTGCCTGCTAATGCAGGGGACACGGGTTTGAGCCCTGATCTGGGAAGATGCCACATGCCGCGGAGCAGCTGGGCCTGTGAGCCACAACTACCGAGCCTGCGCGTCTGGAGCCTGTGCTCTGCAACAAGAGAGGCCGCGACAGTGAGAGGCCCGTGCACCGCGATGAAGAGTGGCCCCCGCTTGCCGCAACTAGAGAAAGCCCTAGCACAGAAACGAAGACCCAACACAGCCAAGAAAACACACACACACACACACAAAAACATAACAAAAGACCATTGGGAAGTAAAGAACTGACACTGAATGGGGTATTACAAGTGATTTTATTATACTTCTCTATATTTTTCAAAATAAGTTCTGTTTTTTGCTCTCAGGAAAAAAAAGAAATTGAAAAAAAAGTGTTTCAATGCATGGCCGCTTGGGAGGAACATCCCAGCCTCTTTAGTCAGTAATAACCCAGCGGAGTTACTGCAGAGGAACAACATACAGAGGTGGTCCAGGTAAGGGGGTGGTACTTGTGTAATATGCACCATCACCACTAGGGGTGCCTCTTAGTGGCTGGTTTGAAGGCTGGACGCCATTCACTATATTAAACCATGTATGTATGCTCACAAATAGGGGTAATGACTAGTCCCTAGTCAGACTCCCTATGTTTGTAGCTGGAGAGAAAGAAAATATTGCCAGGTAGCCCTTTCTACCTGAGGGAGAAGGAAAAGGAAAAAATGTTTGGAATTCAAAAACTAGCATCGTAGAAATGTAAAACCGTATCGTGGTACCCAGAAGAAAACTGAACATATGGAAGCCAGCCTAATTCCTGGAACACTGACATTTCTTATGCCTCCAAGGAGCTTCTGATAGCCCATCCACTCATCCCTCAAAAAAAGATTATATGAGACGTGATACACTGTGTATATCTTCAGTGTACAGGCAAAAGCACTTGGTACCTGGATATTACTTGGCACTTGGAAGAATACAAAAGAGACAGATGGTTGAGTGAGTCTGGACAGCCTCATATCTGGGACAGAACATGGACAACAATGAAAAACATTAAAGTAAAGAAAAACAGCCTTTTCATTTTTCAAATTCCAATAGAGAGGTTAACTCATTGTTTTTATTTGGTAATCAGAAAAACATACAAGTACTTATTCATTACTAGATGCTGGGGGAAAATTATACATTGAGGGACTGTCAGCCTCATCTGTGCAATAAAGGTTTACAATAAACACATAATTTATTGAGAACAGTTTAGCATATTCCGTTTTACATGAATCCCTATGATTTATTTTTGCATTTAGAGATGTGAGGCTATGGCATTTGAATAGTTTCTTTTAGTACAAATCAGCATCACAGGGAACAAAACACTTTTCTTAAAATGGATGGCCATTCTCTTGCAAATTGCAACCTGCATTTTATCTGCTAAAAACATATTTCACATCATGGAAGTACATTCTATCACTGCCATAAAATACAGACAAAGTCCATTTCATCATCTTCCCTTTTGGAAGAGCTTTCTCAGAACATATCTAGAAATCCCTTCCTTATTCCTGAAGAGAACTATTTATTCGGCATGATTTGGATTGAGGTTTGGGGTTTGGATTCTGCTTGCCTCCCTCTTTTGAGTCTTGTCAAACATTCTTGATTTTAATCCAGACATCTCCCCGAAATTCAGCTGAACAGCAGCAAAATCTCAGGCTGAGGAGATGAGCTGAGTTGGTGGCCAGTGCCCTAGTAAGGAAAGGTCTAGAGACCCATGGTGAGGGCTTAATATCCTAAGGAGAAAAACCTTGTACAAAAATTGTGCCGTAGACTGAGAAGAGATAATAAGAGCATTATATTAGGCTCAAAGTGAGTCACCTTGCTTTGGGTAATGGATATCCCATGAGGATTTCCTTTTTCCTGCTTCCTTTCCCCAAACTATTCCCTCCTCCCCATCTACCCATACCCCATCCCTGGCCCACAACCTTTCCTCATGTGGATCACACTGGAACAAGACAATTTTGTTTTTTCCATTATTTTGTGTTTCCATGTGCTAAAAAGATACTGCAAGCAGAATGGCTTGCCTGGACAGAGGCGAAAGAAGGAATTTGCAAAAGGTATAAAAATGAGAGAAGAAAATAAGGTGAGAGAAAAAGTATGAAAAAGCGAGAGAATGCTTAGATTAGGTGGAGGGAGGAATCTGGCTGTACAGCGGGCACCAGAGTTGATAAAAACCTAACCGAGCTCTACAAATGAAAATAGCAAATATTTTTAAAAATTTTTTACAGCATATAAAATTTTATAAAAATATCATCAAAGCAAGAAAAAAGGAAAATGTATACAGTTCTATCTCTAGAATCAGTTACTGGACAATACCTATGGCTGTAGATTTTTACTATAAATCTATGTATATTGGTGTACGACTATATTCTGTACCATCACACATATATCCACTCAAAGACAAGGACACTAGTACACAAATACCTACCCCAAGATAGATCACCACAGCGGAGCAAAAACTGTACAAGGGTATGCCTCCAGGGCAATCTATTGAAAAGCTATTCCATAGCCATTGGGTTTTAATGGGCTTTATTTTAAATGAGTTCTCCTGCACGGTAACCTGACAGAGAAATGCTTCTGTTGTCCAAAAGCCAGCTTCCATGAAGATACATGGGTGAGGTTCGGCAAACATGACTGAAACTGACCAAAGCTGACAGCCTGCAAGATGGCAATGACTGGCCTACTACAGCAAGCATTAAGCCCCAGAGATGGTGAGATCTCCCCAGTGGAGGCTAAGTGTGCCCTGAGTGAGGTGAAGGGCCCACACACCACCCCTTGGTTCAGTGGATGGCTATCTAGGCTGGGTTCAAGTTCATTTAGTGAAGCCAGCCATTGTCAGTGGCAATCCATTTCTGCTTGAGAACAGAAGCCAGAATAAATGTCAATTCATTTCAAATATGTCTGCCAATATTTTAAAGAAAAAAATGGATGAGGTGGAGGGGCATTAGTTAACATAATCAGGACTTAATAGTGTTTAAATTGCCTTTCATGAATCTTTCAGTCCGGGTCTCCCACTGCACCCCACTCTTGTTCAATGTAAAAACAAGATATTCTTTTGATGAAACAATCGTTGTTTATTGCAGATTTCCTGGAGGAGCATCCAGGCTTTTGAAAATGTCCAATGAAAACATCCAGAGGACTTCTCCCCATTTTCTAAACTTCCCTGGACCCAAATTCACTTATCAGATGAACCCTGTCTAATGTCCTACAGGCTCTGTTACCATTCTAATTCTGCCGTCATCTCTGTGCCCACCAGTGTGTTTGATGAGAGGAAACCTTAACAACTGACATCTGGTCTTGGCAGATAATGTGTCTCTTGGTTCTCAGAGGGATATTTTATACAAATATTGTGCTGCTCATTACAATTTTTTCAAGTTCACGTTCTAAATGATGAGGCCTTTAATCATGGATCACTATCAATGAATTACAAATATTACTTTCCATTTATTCACAAAGAAGAGCCAATATAACATCCTTATTGCAACGTTATTTCTTTAACAACCAACTTTGCTGTGGTTCAGTACTATACCGACCATAATATTGGCAGAGCACTGATTCCCCATGCTGCACATATAGATGCTTTTACTCGCTTCAAGAAAGTCTATTTTGGATTTTAAATGTTACAACTTGGATTATAAATAAATCCACTGGTAATGGTGTCATCACCCCTTTTGGAAGTGAATTTTCACATAAATCCTGTTTTGGTTTGTTTGTTTTTGTTTTTTCATTTGTTTGTTTTCCTTAAACCCAAAAACCATAGAGAAGTTTTAATTTTGTTTCATAAACTTGGCTCTGATAATTTCCCCCATACTACTTGCAATTTCCTGTCCCTTATAATAAGCTATTTGTGTCACTAGGGTATGTCTGCACCTACTTAGAAGATAAGCCTTTAGCAATACACTTGACAGAAGACGTTGAGTGCATTTTCAGGTAAACTTGAACTTTGCACTCACAGGTGGCTAGTGGAATTCAGCTGGACAGTTCTGCATGTGTTTCCTGAACGCTGACTGTATGCCAGGCACTGTGGTGGGCCAGTGGTGCAAATCCTGTTGGGATGTGTGGGAATCTTGCAATCAGAATGAAGTTTATTTCCTAAATCCCCTTTATGGGGGACATAATGTTACATACATAGGTTTTAATCTCAGAACCTTCTCCATCTCATTATGAGAAAAAGATTTTGTGCCTTTATTCTTTTGTTTTCCTCCTTACTCCATGGGGAATGTTATGAAGTCATTTCTACCATGTAAGTCTCTGCTCAAAGGTTAAGAATAGAAGAAAACACATTACATATTCTTCCTATCTACCTATCTAAAGAAAATTGATCCATGACAGAAGTGATATTAAAAGACCAGCATCCTTACTCCTAAAATATGGATTACAAAATTGGTCTCCATCTTTTTATTTGCTGTCTCACATCCTGTGATAATATTGCTCTTTACTTTCTATTTTTCATATTTACTAGAGGCATCACATCAGGTGGAAAATATAATATAATGGCTTTAATTCTGCAAACGAAATGAACAGGTGCACTAGATTGTTCTTTGGCTCTCAGATGTCTAGATATCATTTTATTGTTTAAGTATATCAGGTCCTTAATGGGATCCTGTCAGATGTTTTCAAGGCTTTTTAAAAGCTCCAGGAATGAAATGGACATAGGAAGAAAAGCCATTTGAATTTAATGGGTTAGAAATGAGTCTCTTGCCTGCTGCCATAAACAACTAGGGCTCATAACCTAAGAAAGGTGGGCGTGAATAAAAGCTGGAACAAAGACCTGCCTATGGTTCGGTCATTATGGCAGCAAAACATACTGCATCCACAAAACTTGGCTGTAGAGCTAGTTGGTGACATGGGGACCCAAACTCAAGGGCTAACTCCATTTGTCACTTTCTACCCAGGGACATGTAGAACTGGTGGTTTGTCAATGGTGGGAATATCCCTAGTACTTTCCCCACATACCAGTTAATTCTTAACTCAGGTGTGTAAGCCTTTGCTTTTTAAGTGACAATGGAATACAGAGTAAGATGTCACAATCCGTGCAATGGAAGAAGGTGTCTTCCACTTCGCTTCTCAACTTGGAGGAAGCTGTTTCAGGAGAATGGAAAGACCACAGCAAGTGAGCTAGAGCTCTGGAAATACTGTTCTTCCAGTCAATACTGTTGTCTTACCAGCTCCAGTATCAATTTATAGCACAGTAATACATTGTTTTTTATTTAAAAAAATAGATAATTTTGCTTTTTTACTCAATGTCCCTTCAAAACACTTTCTAAGGATTTAAAAATAAGAGTCACATAGTGCTTCTGTTTTTCCACGCTGAGTTCCAAGCAGAGTGCTATCCTGAATAAAATTCTCTTCCCACCTTTTTCCAGCTAAATTAATGACTTAAAGCAAATGTAAAACATTTACATCTTTATTGGTGCTAGAAAAAATGGCTATATTCCTATTTCTTTTTCAAATATTGTTTAGTCTTGATTGAGTATAAAAGGGAAGCTGCACCTTTCTATTTTGATTGGTTGCAAAGCTCTACATAGAAAGATACAGAATTGAAGTGAGGTCAAAAGTTCAGGTTCCAAGGTCAAGAACTGACATGCACTGGTTGTATTTCACTTCTATTTAAAACCACCTCAAAGAGCATAGTTTGCAAATCGATGTCCCATGCATTGAATGCAGTCCATAGGCATGTTTTCTTTGGCCAGCACTGTGTAAGTTTCTGAATTAGTTGCCAATATTAAAAACTTTGGAGGGGGTTTACATAAAGTCTTAGGTATCTAGGACCCTCATTCCCACATAGCACTGATCCCGTAGCTGCCAACCACTGCCCCCTTGGGGCAGTGGATGCCCTCCCCACTTCCCCCCTACTGCTCCTCACTGCCTCTCTGATACCCAGGCCCAAGATGAATTGCCATTTATCGCAATCATTCTGATATTATAGCTTGCTGTACTCATTTACTTGACCTGCTAAACTCCTGTTTTGAATTTGTGACCACATCACTTACTGTGGTCACTGTTAGGAAAACAGGAGGAGCAACAGAAAAATCCGTGTTATTACCAAGCAAAATGGAAATCTGATCTAAGAACCCTGCTCGAATATCAGTACACGACTGTGCATTCCACACCACAGAGTTCTCCAGATCTTTCTGTTGGGGAATATTTCAGTGAGACAAAAGGCCTGGTAGATTACATACACAGTCTCCTTTCTGTCTGAAGAAATACCAACATTTTGCCTTAGTACTGAGAGGATTTTTTAAATGTTTGTTTTTGTGTTTTCAATGTGGAAATTAAATCTGCAACGAGGAATACAGTTAAGCCTACCGTCCAGCTCTCTCTCTCTTCCTATTTGTACTCCTCTTCCGATTTACCCTTAGGAAGGACTCAAAGATTCCTCTGTGAACCACAACTCCATTTGAAGAATCAGTTTCATTCAAATCACACCATTTAGATCCACAAAATTCCTTGACTTGCACTCCACTGGATCCCATTCTTGATTTGGTTTCAGGGGGCTGTATTTTTCGTCTCTTTCCCTGCGACATCCACTATTCTTATTTTTGATTCGTGCTATTAATCATCTCCTATCTGGTACTTCTAAAGGCTCATTAAAATGAAAAAAAATTATTGGACATATCTCCCTGATACTAATTCCCTTAGCACTTCCCTGAATAGAAAGAAGAGCAATTAGGTCAAACCATAAATATTCAAAAGAAGAGGACCAGCCAGTGGTAAAAATTTCAGTAACCACTTAGTCACGGATGCTACTCAATGAAAACACTGGGTTTCCCACCTGAACAATATGGTCATGAGCTGAAACATTCAGGTTTGTATTAATGAATGCACAGGTAAATTAAGCATCAAATAAAGAAGAGGAAAATCTCCTTTTTTATAAAACGGAAAGAATTTCATATTATATAAATGGAAAGAAAAGCATGGGAACAATTTCTAAGTCTGAAAGAAAACTGGAGAGAAAGAATGTTCCTGACTCAGGAAAGGAACAACCAGAGACTGAAACCATCATCTTAGCTGTGATGAAGGCCAGCTTGGTTGCATCCACCATCAGCAACCAGTGCAAAAATAACAACACATAAAGAAATACAGTGGCAATTCCTGTGTGTGTGGCTTTCTCAGGCCTCTCTCAGCATTTCCAGGATGTCCGTTCCCATCAGGCCAGACAGGTGCCTTGAAAGCCAGGGCATTAGCAAAGGATTTTGAGGAAGTCCCTTCATGTGTTGTTTCTGTTTGTGCAAAAATCGGAAGTTGTGTTGTTTGCTTGGGCTGGGGGGATTCCCCCAGAGTTCTAAGACCTCACACCGGCTCCCAGAAAGTCATCTCCTGGGAGGAGATGGCATGAGAGAAGGCCAAGTGCAGGGGTGGGGCTTGTTTTTGAAAGTTGTACACCTTCCCCAGATACAGGTCTTTGTGGAAGGAGAAGAGAATGAAGAAGCTCAGCTAAAATGATGCAAGACATTGGCAGCCTCTCTTATTGTCTATGAAGTGTGTTTTACTCTTCTGAATCTGAAAAAAAGAAAAAGAAAAAGAAAAGTGTCAATGCTGCCTTTCCCCCCCTTCTCCACCCTCCAGGTCTGAGAAGAAAATCTGAGGGACAAAAAAAAAGAGGGATCAATTACACATTTCAATGCTAGTCACTGCTGTCTCCTTTGTAACACAATCCTTCTATTCATAAAGGGGAAATCTCAGTGGAGAATTTTAAACACTGGTTACATTGGAAGCCTTAATAGTTGCTTTAAACTAAAGCATCAAATATTTGGTTCATGCAGTATGGGTTTTAAGATGCCTTATTTTGCAATCAGGATGACACTGACTGCCAGATCTGATCTGGTCAATTTGCCTCAGGGGTCAGCGGGATTGGAAGAAATTGGATTCATCTAATCCCAATCATTTCCATACCAAAGCAACGTTCCTCTATCAGGATTCATAGCTATCTGCAGGAAGATGTTCTGCCCCAGACCATAGACTCCTTGAAGGCAGGGAAAATATCTTATCTTTATAACTCTTTTTGCATGTAGTACAATGCCTGACACACAGCATATGCTTAACAAATGCTTCCCAAAAAGATTCAAAGCAAGATGCGCCCCAACTGCCCCAAGTGAAATCACTGTGCAAATGGATAAATCACCTGAAGTCTCTACGGAGCCTAGAGTGAGGTGGTGGAAGAAGACAAAGATTGAAACAGGACTCATTAATGGAAATAAACAATCTTGGATTTTTTTTTCACCTGGCCTATTCGATAACATGTAACCTCAACAGACTTGGACAGGATTTTTAAAAAGCAAACAAACAAAAATTATTATGGTTGCTTCCCCTAAGTGCTGTGTGCTCTCCAAGTCAGCATGCCTCAGAGTGAGAGAGGATTCCCTCCTACGCAAGGTTCCAGAGGGATAGGAGACTTTAAAGAGGATAACATCATCATGTCCAGAAATGTTAGGAGTCATTAGAGGACAAGGAAATGTTCCATTCAACTTTAAAGACTAAGATACTCTCCTAAATAAGACTGGGTCGAAATTAGGTACAAACCAGTTGGGAGACAGGAGAGCCCTTTCTGATCTATTGTAATTACGGTCAACTCTCAAATTTTCAGGGGTCACTGATCCAGACCTCCTGCGGTTCCTCTTTCTTCATTCTGGTCTTGTGTGTGTTTACTCTCCATTAGCACCTTCACCCATTTGGGAGAAATAACAGAAAAAAGAAAAACTTCTGGCCCATCACTTTACTCTGATTCTAGTAGGAATCGGTGAGGGAAGTTGCCAGTTGCCTCACTGGAACTTGCCAGGGAGGGAAAGAGGCGAAACAAACGCTGAAATCATGGATTAGAAATTTTCCATTGTTTCTGATTGTCTCTATGTAGTTTGGGCCACAAGAGAATTGCAAGACAGGGCCCCTTAGTGCTCTGGCCCTGCCATTATCAATTTGGGGTCATATGTAATGAGACTCCTTTTAGATGGTCATTATAGTATTAATCACCTTAAGAGATGTCCCCAGGCCCTCACATATAAAACCCAATCTATTGTTATGATGATATAAGGTTAGGTTTAATCTTTTACTAAATGATAGATTGGTCGGAAGGAAGTGAGGACAGATAGCTGGAGATGGCTGACAAGGATCACTGTTACACCCAGTGAGCTCCAATTTGCCAACAAGGAAAGTGATGTACCTCCTGTGTCATACAGCCTGGGTTAGCAGAGGCCCGCTGTCCAGACTGCTGTGTCCCAGAGATGGAAGAGGTACATCCAGGGTGTGTGAATGGAACCCAAAGGCCCCTGAGAGGAGGTCTTCCTCCCTTGCTAGTCATTGCTTACGGGTGAAATGGTGGAGTGGCCGGCTACAGATCTCTACCCTCCCCTCCTTGGCCTTCTGGTCAAGGGACAGAGGAAAGGAGTTGGTCAAGGAGTGGCGAAAAGGGGTAAATAAAGGCAGCCTGTATGTTTAAGCCGTGCCTGTGTTCACTGTCATTAAATACGACCAACATAAAAGAACAAGAGGCAGACACTCTGCAGCTGGGTCTGTGACCTGTGTGACTGTTCCCAGCCTTCCCAAACACATGCTTTCTCTAAAAAATTTCCTCTTAGGGCACTCACCCCTATGGTGGCTAGTATCATATCTACCTGCAGGAAGATACTCTACCTCAGACCGTAGACTCCTTGAGGGCAGGGAAAATATCTTATGTATCTTTATAACCCCTCTTGAATGTAGTACAATACCTGACACACAGCATATGCTCAACAAATCATTAGTTTTTCATTGAAAGGAAGTGAGTTGAATAAGCATGAGGTGGATGGGACAGATAAAGGTGTAATGATGAATAGGAAGTCTCTCTCCAACCTTTTCCTAATCCTGACTTTCATAGTGTGACATAAAAAGGAAATCATAAGTACATTGATTTTACAATTTATTCAACAGCAAATTATGATATGTCAAAAATGTATACTCCTTATGAAGAAATAGCCCCACTGTGCATGGCTCTTTGTGGGACTAAGCTCCCAGAGAAAGAGCACCTGCCATCCAGGTGGCTTTGACATGGTTTGTAAATCTCCTCACTCCACACTTCCTCTCCTAAACTTCAAATGCCATAGACTTGCTCTGTTGTGTTTTGGTTTCATGTATATATTTTCAATGTAAACTAAAATTACATAAGCATTTAAAACAAAAATTGGGTAAGACTACAAAGTATATAAAAATGAGGATCTAAAAACAAAGTGTGAGAAGTCACTCTGTATTGATCCGATTTACACGACTATTTTTGTTACAGCTGCTTTGAATTCCATTGATTGTAAGTGTATGCTGGCTTTTTGGAGGCCCCAAAAAGTGGTTAAACTCCCTCATCTTTTTAAGAGTGATTGATGAACTGAAATGGAAAATATCTTCACCCAACTTGAGAAAATTCAAGAAAATATCTAAATAAGTGCTACCTCCTCACCCACCACTGGATGAAAGACTTCTCACATCTCATAGAGGGGCAGCCATGGGGGCTCTGAAGCCTGAAGTGTGTGGTGTATGAATTCACAGAAATGTATTTACTCTAAGGGAATGAATAGCAAAGAATGTTTCAGCAACTTCATTTAGAAAATAGGAGATGGAGACTTACAACAATGTGGCCTTATTCCTCCCTTCTCAGGCTACTCCTGAAGGTAAGTGGAGATGTTACAGAAAACCATTTGGTTTAAAGATAGTTGTTTTAAAAAGAGGCTTAAAGTTCAAGTTTGATTTGACTCTAAAAGTGTGTTTAGCAATCATAATGTTTATTACTAGATCACAAGCTGACCATCTGTGAGGCAGGCCTCATAGAATCTGGCACTGGGTTTTAAAAACATCTGTAAACACTTTTATTTTTCATTTTCTTGGGCTTGCTTTTTTTTACAGCCTGATTCAACTATCACCCAAGCTCAAAAGTAAGCTGACTTGGATGAGCACAGAGCTGGGATTTAAACCAGATTTTCAAGTCTACCAGAAACCCTTTCAGAGCTGCCTCTCTATGGAGTCAACTTTCTACCAAAACAACAAAGTGATACTGTAAGCAACAGAAAGAGTTGTAAAAGGCTAAACAGCAAAAAAACAAAAAACAAACAAACAAAAAACCCGGGGAAGAATAAATGTGGTAAAACCAAACCCAATTTTAAATGTCTAGTAGTAGGATTTCTGTGGGGCTTATAAGCAGGTCCTGGTTTGGTTTTGTTTCTTAATAATGAGGAAATACTAAAAACAAACAAACAAACATTGTCTTAGAGATAGCTGTTAAGATTTACCCAGGCATTGTTTTCACTTTTCTAGGTCATAAGTGCAAGATAGGTATTTTAAATGGTTACCACCAAATACCCCAACATATGCATCCATGCTTTCTCCTTGCCCCAAATGATAGAGGATATGATTATATCAGGATTATTCTATATTAATTTTACTGCATATAATACCAATGCTATAGCCCTGCTAAGATGGGTGGATGGTTGGACGGATGAATGGATGGATGATGGATGGACAGAATAAATAGATGATAGATAGATAAATTTGTAGGAATATAACTTCCTGAAACCTTGCTTATGCCATCATTTCCTAAAATTTGCCCACTGGATCCAAATATAAAGAATAAGAATAAGTACTGTACAAAGGACAGTAGTTCTTAGGTTCAACCTTTGTGATTTTTCTTGATCTTTTCTTTTGATCCTTGGCATCTGTGCTATCACTGAGAATAATGATCCTGTTAACTTTTATTCTTTAACTTTGCTGGCTTCTCTCTTCCTTTACGTAGCATGGTTTTTCTTTCCAAACTTAAAATATGTGAATGTCTCCATTCTTCTGTCCCACATTGTCCAAAGGTATTTTACTGCCATTCTTCTCTGTATTAAGAACCTAGTACTTTGACACGGAAGGAAACAAAACACTCAACTCTCCAAGTGCCCTAGGACCTGACCCACTCTTAAGAGGTAAGTAAAAGTCAGGCATCAACAGCGCATACCACTCCTCTGGTTCAGGTAAGGGTAGAGTTGTCTGCACGCAAGAGTTTTGTTTCTGATCAGTCTTTGAATCTGCTACTTTTGAAGCCAACAAGAAACCAGAGATTAAGGAAGTCCTTCAGAGAAAGTTAAGTGAGGCTGGGATATTAGGTCTGAAACATTCTGACTGCTCTTCGTGTTTTTCTCCATTTTATTAGTTCAGGAAAAACAATAAAAGATTCAAAATGAATGAAAGAAAAAAAGAAACATTTATTCTCATGTTTTCACTGCGGCTCCAGGGTATAGAATAAAAATGGCATATATTGTAGAGGGCTAATACTTATGAAATACAGGTATCATCACATGGAGATCAGGCTGTCCTTTGGTGGAAAAGGCTAAGAATAAACACAAAGAAGAAGCTTCAATACTTGCTTGACATTGCATTTTTAACAGCTCTCCTAGCTTGTGGGCGACTAGAAAAAAAATGGCATTAACAATGGAGACATCTCTAGCTCCTGGTTTTGGCACATATTTCAAAGGCAGCTGTTATTTTAAAGAATTTTTTTATAATGTTAATAGAGTTTCTTTTGACAAATGTATTGTTACTTGTGTTTCTCCAATCACTTGCAAAGAATCTGACAAAATACAATTTTTCTAGGGGGAGAACAGATAAATATTTATTTCATGGATACTAAAAAGTTATTTTTAATCCTGAACATCAGTATTAAGAAAAAAAAGACAAATCACATTTCCCCAGTAGTTCCAAAATTGTAATCCTCTCTGTCAAACCAGGTTCCTTTAAAAATACAATGGTGCGTTAAGAGTGTAACAAAATGTCTAGAAGATAGAGTGAAACAATGAAAGCTTATACACCAATAATTGCAAGGGAAAAGTTGTTTAAAAATATTAATTTCGCCTTTAACAAAGAGTACACAATATACTTTTATGTGACATTTCTACTATGTAGTTATTTGGTAAGAGACTGGAATCTAAACAGCTATGTGAAAAGCATGAATTGACCCTAGAAGTTTTCTTTAGTAGAACACAATTTAATTATTTTAAACTCACCAATCTTACATTGTATTATATATATGTATATATACATATCTACACACACAATACATATATATATACACAATATACATACATACATATATATGTATATACACACACACAATTTCAGTTGCTGTTTGATACTACAAATGTGAATTTCAATAACACAAAACCTACAGGAGGATAATAATAGTTGCATGTCATCTTGTTCCTTTATAATCCATCATGAGGCTATGTATTATACACCCTCCTTAAAAAGCACAAGGATATTCACTGAACCTAAAACTATACTAAAAACACATTGGTTTGAAATGGATGATAGTAACCGAAAGAGCTAACTGTTCTGATTCACTGTGACTCATCAATGCTAGAACCATGTGGATGTCAACGGCTTCTGTACCTCCATGCTCTCAAGTGTATCATCCACAGCAAAAAGGAACAAAGAGATTTTCTGAGTTCACCCCATTTGACCACTTCCAATCCACGTATAATGGATTGGTTAATAGTTTTCCCCAAAATCCAACCAAAAAAATTATATTGGGTTTCAGTATTGTTGCATTCACAACTCTTGTTGGGTCAACCTACAGCATGGCTTCAAAAATCAATTAGAAAATGGCACTGAAGTATATAAATCAAAAATTTTAAGCAACAAAACCTTTTAGAATCTAATTAGGGGATCTTATCTAGATGCATAGAATAACAGGCATCTAAAAACAATACTGCACTTCTCTCATACATTTATCAACTTTTTGTTGTTTTCCTTTGACAGGGACATGGCAGTGGAGGGTTAAGACACTTGGGTTATCACACTACTTGAGAAAATAAGGCATAAAATGTTTTTAAAAGCAAATATTTCATGCCTCTTTCTTGCTAAACCACAGCATGTACTTACTATTGATGCTCCATGTGTTGATACATATAAATATGTTAAGTAAATGGGTCACAAGAGTTTTCATGGACAAATGGCTAAGGGAAATGGGATATTAATCAGAACATGTGTTGTTATGATGACTTATCTTAATTGGGACCCAGGACACTCCAGATGTTTGGTCCCTGTACACTCATGAAAAATAACCCATAAGGATCCTAGATTCTCATGTGGAAGGCAATTCCTTCATTAAAGAAATAGACCTACTTTTGTCAATGCATAGAAGGTTACAGTGAGATATCTTCCCAGAACTAAGAAATAATGTTATCCTCTGAGAAGGAAGCAAGTAAAAAATCCAAAGGGTGGGATTAACTATTTGTAGAAACTACCTCAAGACAGTAGTGTTGACATCAGTGGCATAATCAACGGTGAAGTGCGTTGCAAATCAATCATTGCTAAAAACAGTTAAGCCCTACAGTCTTACAGGTTTAATTTTTAAAGTAAACTAGAAAGGACTCAAGGTTATTGTCATAGTAGCACCGCCTTGGGTATGAGAGAAAAGGACAGGGTACCAGCTAGTGTTCCCAGAACTGTTCACCATCTTTGGCCTATTTTACCCACCAGAGTTCATGATCTGGGCATAATTTTGGGAGGTATGCAAAGCTTATGATAATATGTTAGGAAAAGAAAATAAGAGAGAAAAAGTTTGAGGACCGTTGCCTTAAAAACAAAGAAGTTTCATCAAGATCAAGGTCCAGACATGCCATCAAGGATGACTGAAAATGAACAAGAATGAGAATCTACCCCAAGATATCAACATATCTGATACTGAATGTGAGATCCAAAAGGAGACTAGATGTAAAAGGGGTGCCATGGAGGGCTGCCTCTTGCACTGTCAGTATCTAGGGTACACAAGATGGTCCCTATTCACTTTTCTTGTTAGATCCATCCCAATGGTAGAGACAGACATTTCAGGATATTCTACCTTGAAGTCACAATTCATCAACTAACTCTCTCTACATTCTCAGCTTAGCAGGCACCTTTCTGATATGATTTGGCTTCCCAAGTAGGTTTTCCTTCGGGAGAAAGAAACCGCTGACTGGCCAGTAGATGTGAGCATTCCAGTGTACATGAAGGATATATTTCACAGTAAACTGGCAATCAAAACCACACATTGGTCACAAGTATTCATTTTAGTGTCAACAAGTCTTCTACAGCATAATCCACCCTTCATTTACTGTCAATGTGGAATTCCTTCATCTGACAATGTCAAAAATAAGAAGTCCATATACATGTGGATCTATTTCTAGACCCTCTGTTCTACTTCACTGACCCATTTGTCTATCTCGATGCCAATACTATACTGCCTTGATTATTATAGCTTTATAAGTCTTGAAATCAGGCCTACCTGTTTAGTCCTTCAATTTTTTCCTTCTTTTCCCAAGTTGCTTTGTCTATTCTGAGTGATTTGCATTTCCATATACATTTTAAAACCAGCATGTCAATTTCTACCCAAAAAGCCTGCTAGGATTTTAATTGGGATTGCATGCAATCTATAGATCAATTTAGAAAGAACTTAAATTTCAACTATCTCTGGAAAATCCCCAAATATTTGGAAACTAAAAATATATTTCTAAATAATCCTTAGATCAATGTAGAAATTAAAATAAAAATTAGAAAATATTTTGAAATGAATGTGAATAAAAATGCAACAAATCAGAGTTTGTGGCATGTTACTAAAATAGTATTTAGAGGGAAATATACAGCATTAAAGGCCTATATTAGAAAAGGAAAAATATCTCAAATCAATGACATTAACTTCCACTTTAAGAAACTAGAAAAATAAGGCAAACCAAACCCAAAAGCAAGCAGAAGAGAGGAAATAATACAGATCAGATCAGAATCAATGAAATAGAAACAGAAAAACAATGGAAAATATTAATGACAATGATTAATAAAATGTATTAACCTCTAGCCAGACTGGTCAGGAAAAAAAGAGAGAATACACAAATCACCAATATAAAAAATGATAAAGACAACATCACTATAAATTCTATAGCTATTAAAAAGAAAATAAAACAATATGAACATCCTATGACAATGTAATTCCATTGTGACCTGTGAACATTCTTTGTATGACTTGAATCATTTTACATTTATTGGGACTTGTTTTACATCCCAAAATGTAATCTATATTTATAAATGTCCTATGTGCACTTGAAAAGAGTATGTATTCTCATACTGTGGGTGTTCTGGGAAGGCCAATTAAGTCAAGTTGGTTGATAATGTCATTCAAGTCTTCTTTTCCTGCTGATTTCATATATACTTAGCCTATCGATGATTGAGAGAGGGATGTCAGTGCTTCCAAATAGAATTGTGTATTAAAATTTTTTTACACTTCATTTCATGCATTTTGGTACATAAATGTACAGGATTATTATATCCTCTTGATAAATAGACTTTATCATGAAATGAACCTCCTTTCTCTGGTGACAGTGTTTGCTATGAAATCTACTTTATCAGATAGTAATATAATCATGCAAGCTTTCTTTTGATTACTGTTAGCTTGGCATACCAATTTCCATCCTTTTATTTTTGGGTTTTTGTGTCTTTTAATATAAAGGCAGAATATACTTGGGTCTTACAATCTGAAAATTTCTGCCTTTTATTTGGGCTGTTTAGACCATTTACATTTAATGTGATAACTGATATGCTTAGTGTTAAGTCTATATTCTTGCTATTTGTTTCCTATTTGTCTCATCTATTCTTTGTTCTCTTCTTATTCTTTTTCTACCTTTTTTGGATTAATTATTCTTATGATTCCATTTTCTCTCTTTTGGCTTATTAGCTATATGTCATTATCTTGTTATTTTAGTAATTGCTTTAGAGTTTATAGTACATGCTCTTAATTTATCTCAGTCTATTGGGTTGGCCAAAAGCCCGAACAAACTTTTTGGCCAACCCAATACCTTCAATTGATATTATATCACTTCATGTATGATATTAGAACTTTACAATAGCATATTTACATTTCTCCCCTTCTCACTTTTATGCTATTGTTGTCATATATTTTAGTTTTATATATGCTATAAACTCAGTAATATATTATTATTTTGTTCAAATAGTCAATTATTTAAATAGTCAAGATATTTAAATGATAAGAAAAAATATTGTATATTTATCCATCTAGTTACCATTTTTAGTGCTCCTCATTTCTTTGTGTGGATCCATATTTCCGTCTGGCATATCTATCCTTCTGCTGTTCTTTAACATTTTTTGTAGTGTAGGTCTACCAGTAATGAATTCTTTCAGTTTTTATATCTGAAAGATATTGCTGTTGGCTATAGAATTCTTGGTTGAATTTTTCCCCTTAGCACTTTAAAGATGTTGCTCCACTGTTTTCTCACTTGCATTGTTTCTGATGAGATATCTACTGTTATCCTTATCTTTGTTCATATCTCCATATGTATCTTTTTTTTTCTCTAGCTGTTTTTAAATTTTTTCTCTTCATTACTGGTTTGGAGTAATTTGATTATAATATGCTTTTGGTGTAATTTTCTTTATATTCCTTGTGCTTGTGTTTTACTGAGCTTCTTAAGTCTATGGACTTAATAGTTTTCATCATTTGGCAAAATTTTAGCCATTACTTCATCAAATAGTCTTTCCTCTTTTCTCTCTTCTTTACTTTAGGAACTCCAATTACACATACATTAGGCTGTTTGAAGGTGTCTTACAACTTACTGATGCTCTTTACAATTTCTATTCTTGTTTTCTGTGCTTCATTTCAGATAGTTTCTATTGCTAATTCTCACTACTCTTTTCTTCCAAAATGTCTAATCATATCCAGGGTGTTTATCATTAATCCCATACAATATTATTTAGTTAATACCATCCAGTATATTTTTCATATCAGACACTGTAGTTTTCATCTCTAGACATTTGATCTCTTTTATATCTTTCATGTCTCTACTTAAACATATGGGCTACAGTTGTAAGAACTGTAAGAACTACTTTAATGCTCTTGTCTGCTAATTCTAACATCTGTTTCAGTTCTGGGTTGATTTCAATTGGTTGTTATTTTCCTCTTATTACTGGTAGTGTTTTCTTCCTTCTTTGCATGTCCAGTAATTTTTGATTGGATGTTAGATATTGTGAATTTTAGCTTGCTGGGAGTGTGTACACACACACACACACACACACACACACACACACGCTTTATCCTGGGATGCAGTTACTTGGAAACACTTTGATCCTCTTATATCTTGATTTTAAGATTTGTTAGGTGAGCCTAAAGCAACATTTAGCCTACAGCTAATTATTCCCCTTCTAAGGCAAGACAATTATGAATATTCTACCCAATTCCCTTTAAATTCCAATTCCCTTTAAATTATGAGGTATTCTAGTCTGGCTAGTAGGAATAGGCACTTTTATTGCTCTGTGTGAAGTGTGAACATCAGGACTGTTCCTTCTAAACCTCTTGAATGGTTCTTTCCTGGTCTCAGGTGGTTTCCTCATTGAGAGTCAATTTGTACTCTGATGAATACTCTTCAGATTTCTAGAGTTCTGTCTCTCTTCAGTTCTATCCTCTCTGGTGTTTTATCCCATTAATTATAGCTGCCTTGGTATCCTTGGATCCTTAGTCAACTCCTCAACTCAAGGAATCCATCAGGTCTGCCTGGAAACCCTCTTAATGCAGTAAGCTGAGGCAATCGTCAGGCTTACTTCATTTGTTTCTTGTCTCTTAGAGAGCACTGTCTTCATTTCTTGATGCCCAATATTTCTTGATGTCTTCATTCCTTGAAAAACCATTCTTCCACATATGTTGTCTTTTTAAAAAAATTGTTTCAGGTGGAAGGGTAAACCTAATTCTTGGTAGCCCTCTTTGCAGAAGCAGATGTCCATGGATTGTATTTTGTCCACTATTTCCACTCTTCACAACTGACTTACATTTCATGAACCGACATCTTTAAACATTCCAATTCCCAGAACATTCAATAAAGGAAAAATTCCTGCTGAACTCCCTCCCTGGGACTTGGTAAATAACCTTGCAGGGCCTAATTATAGAGAATCATTTGAGAGACACAAACAGTGGCTATCTCTTATATCTCTGTTAATGTAGTCAAGTAAAATTAAGGGCAAATTCATATTTCTGGGCAACTATAAAAATTATAGCTATGCTGTTTCAAACATGACTAAAAACACACTGAAAATAATTCATTCATATGGCACCCCACAAGTCTCCCAATGACAGTGTAAAAGCTTAGCCCCTGAGAGAATCTTGGCTCAGAAACCTAGATCTTTTTATGTTAGTACATTTCTCCCTAAGAAACAAGGTATTTTCAAAGAGCATTCATTCTTTGAAGTCAGTTAGAAAATTAGTGCTGCAGGGTACTAAACAGTACTTTAGTAGCCTGACAGAGATAATGTACAACTGCAATGTGTTCATTTTACCAGGATGTAATTTACCCTTTCAGCACATGCTCCTTCTCTCTGTGTGTGACTCAGCTCATTGGAGTTTGGGAATAGCCAACTGTAGTCTAGTTTCCATTGAGTTTCTCTCTGAATGCATACAATATTAAACTTCAAAACATAGTGGGTTTGATCACACTGGGCACTGAACTGTGCTTGGATACTCCCTTTCAAAAATTAGAGCTGGTTCCCAGGGGTTGGATTAAGGGTAGGAGCATTAAAAATAGTTAAATTGACTCCCTCTGGTCATCAGATGTAGTAAGATCCATTAAAAAGAAATGTTCAAAATACATCTGTTTGTTACTAGATAGTTTCTAAAAATCAATATATCTACTGATATGCATATCATTTAAAAATTTTTCTAAAGTAGACAGTTTTAATGACCAATGGAGAAGGGGTATATGAAGCTGATCAAATTCTTTTCCACTTCATGCCACCAAGAAATAGCTTTAGTCCTGATGAGATTTGGGGCTAAGATAACACAAGTAACTAAAGCCCAATGATCTAAGTCCTGATGACACCAAAGCAATGATAATGACTGACATCGTGTTAGCCCATCAATGAAATTAAAATACAAAGTTGTTCATGCCCAGACTTACAAGTATATGGACACACCAGACCCAATTTGAATCAGTGGAAGGTTGGAGTTACGGAGGGAAAAAGGATAGATATCAGAAAATGGCCCTTCTTTATTTACTGCATCCTGTTCACTGCCCTATGGGATCAAGAATCCTGTTCATTAAATAATCAAGCTTTATGCTTATTTGTACAATAGAACAAAATATCTATTTCATTACTTCTCCCCGCCAAAAAAAAAAAGTTTAATTATTTAAAATACTGGTGATAATTCAGTTAAAAAGGACACAGGTAAAATAAAAGGGCGTAATGAAGGTGATAAAATTTAACCTACAAATAAATAAAATATTAAAAAATAAATAAATAAAAAATTTAACCTACAATGCTCACATGAATACATTACAACAGTTATTTATAGCACAATACAAACATGCAACAAGATTCAAGCCCCCATGTTAAAGATCTGGGAATTGGTTTATTCTGGGCTTTTATGCTGTAGGAATTCAGATGGGTCAGTCACTGGATATAGGATGGGTCAGGTGTCCAGGTGCTGGGTTTATAACTAACACCATTCTCCTCTACTGTACATATTCTGGCTTGTGTTACCTTGACTTGGGTCTAATGATGTCTGGTACTTGAACAAACCTTACCCATAACAGAGTCTGGCTAAGAGACTGCCATTCTGAATCCTATTTTATCTCCATGTAATTCATGTCTTAGTCACAATTATTCAAGGAGGGTATGTATTAAGCAAGTGGTTTCCATTTGCATAAACAATTTGGTAAAAAAATTGGATGTGTGTGTTCCGCAGATATTATGTGATAAGACACCTGGGGTGAATTATTTGAATGATCTTCAAAGAAAGAACTGATTTCATGCATATGGGTAAAGAGAACATATCACAATGGCTTAGAGAGGAAAACTAAAGGCAATTCTTTCTTTTTAACAGATGCATGAGTTGTATTCAAATTTCTTCTTACTCCTCAACCTGATTACCCTGCATTTGTTCTTCTCTGACTAACCAAACTACTCAAAGAATAGCATAGTATCTAATACAATGTCTGCAGGGAGGTATGGTTCAAAGAGTCTGAGACCCTAACAAAAACCACTTCCTAAAACTTTCATTTTTAGTTTAATATCATTTATATGTATGGGGGGATAACTAGGAATAAGCCTATGTTAAAATTGAAACAGGAGGATTATATAAAAGGTGAGAGTTGTTTTCTCAATCTGATGGTCCAAAGTTTGGAGGGCAATATAATTTGAGCTTTCAGATTTTATAAAGAATGGAATGCTATTTATGGAAAGTAAAAGCAGTGCTCATGAAGCCCATTATAATGTAGGTTCATTCTAACTGGTCTGGGATTGTCATCCAAAGCTTGCCTTTAAGACGTACTCTTGCTGACCAAACTGTATTCTACAGCTATGTACATTCTCCAGTATGTGGGCCTCCCAGCATACTGATAACACTGAACAGATTTCTGTTTTTGTTTTTTCCAAAAATAATAACTCATTAAAGGTATAAAAAATTGAAAACTGAAAACATGGAACATTTCCCATTTACGCTGCATAATTCACAAAGACTTATATTCCATTCCATTATAATCAGCAAGCCCAGAATCAACTTTTCATAAAGTTTAAAATGAAAAATGGCAAGTGGGAAAAGAAAGAGTATAGAACTCATTTGTGATGGAGAAAGTGTGGTGGAAGGGAAAAGATACAACAATAATTTGTAAATTATTGAAAAAGGGATAATAGTACTCTTTAAATATAGTGAATGCTTTTTTCAGGGTATAAGACTATATTAGCAATTTCACACAATTGCAACTTTATGTGTAAATCTAACAAGCTTGCATTAAATTGCACAATTTATGGAAAAATATAATGGGAATTATGCTCTTACCATCTGTTTTCTTTGAATCATTTCTGACATTGGATTGATCCTTCTTGTCTGTCTTATTTTTACCATCTTTCAAGTCACCTGAAAGTAATAAACATGACAAACAGTACATGTATAAAGCTAACAGGGAAGTTATAAATATCTTTAAATCTGTGAAGGTAAAAAAAGAAAAAAAAAAACCACATAATTTTAGTCGTGAGGGGTTACATGTCTGAGTGTAAATATCAGGAAACTGGATTAGGTCCTGGAAATTGGATTATGATCTGGAAATTAAGACTGAAAGTTCATGTTAAACAGGATTGTACTTAAGTCAATGGTGTTTATTTTCCAAGGAAGGCAGTTCAGCTTTACTATTAGGCTGTGGAGTGAGGAAAAACCTGGGTTACTGTAAGTTATATCAATTAATAGCTACTATTTAACTTCTATGTGCTTTTCCTTATCTGCAAAATGGTGATAATAATACCTACTTTATAGACATAATATAAGGATAAATGCATTCAAGGTACTGAATGTGCTATCTGGCACGTCACTCAATAACAGCTGTTATTCTAAAACAGAGCTGTAAATGGTACTTTAATTAATGAGCTTGTTGAAATGTAATATGTAAAAGTTAAAAAACACTATGCACACCAGTGTAGAGTGAACACGTGTCAAAAATTTATTTAATTCATTTATGAAGGAACCAGGAAGACAGTAAGGATGGTTCCAAGAGCATTTAAGGAAATGGATATTTCTAGGTATTTTAGAAATATGTTAAAATAAGATTGCTAGGTTAGAGATGAAACTGGTTATGTCCTACAGGGCAATAAAACTATAACTGTTGGGGTTATCTCCTCTAGTAGTCAAAAATCTACACGTTAGTACATAACTTCACAGTACCTAGGCTTGAGCAAATAGTAAATGACAAAGTTAAACATAGTTGTGTTCTTCTAAAACAAGGGGTCAGCAATTTATTGCCCGTGGGCCAACCTGGCTTGTTATCATTTTTGGAAATAAAGTTTTACTGGAACATAACCACATCCATTCATTTATATAACGTCTGTAGTTGCTTTCCTGCTGCAATGGTAGAGTTGAATAGTTGCAACAGAGACATGCAAAGCCAGGAATATTTATTATCTGGGCCTACACAGAAAAAGTTTGCTGACCCCTGCCTAAGACAGTTAAATAATCCTTGGGCAGGTCTTTTTGACAATATGCCAGTGTGACATTGAAAGGACATGGTATTTCTTCTCTCAGATTTATTCTCAAGTTTTGGATATTTTTCTTACAAATCTTACTGATGGCGGCTTTCTTTTTAGCCTGCATAAACCCAAGAATAGATTATTACTCAATTACTGGCATTAATAAAGCAAAAAGACCCTAATAATTATTGCAGCCAGGAAGCGGGGAGCAGGGCCCAAGGCAGGAAGGGTACATTTATCTTTTCTACTTTCTTTGTGCCAGGCAGTGTGCTAAATGCTTCACATGCATCATTTCATTAAATTCTCATAGCAACCCCATTATGAAGGTACTATTATTGAAAGTAGACAAATTCATCAAAGATTAATTCACTAAGTGATCAATTTGCTGAATAACAAAGTCACCAAATGACTGAGGATGTTTTCCAAGTTTGAGTTTTTCCTTGACTTCACTGCGGACACTCTGTCACACGCTGGTCAGGCCAGCTGTGTTGAGTGCAGTGGAATGTGTTTCACACACTCATCTGAATGTGTGAATGTGTTTCACACACTCCTGAATGTGTTTCACACACTCAGGCTGCATCTCTGCCCCAAACTTTGCAAGAGTGTCTGCTGCTATAGCAAAACTGCTCCTGTTGGCTACTTTAGATCTGGTTTAAGCCATTGATCTGACAAATGACCAACTGATCTTTCCACAAAGTGATTTTGCTTAAATATTAAATAGTCTTAAGCAAAAACTCACAGAATCATCTCCATTTTATGGCTCTGGAACCTAAAGCACAGATAAAATAATTTACCGTAACATACACAGAGAGGTCTGATTCTAGAGGCCAAGCTCTCAAGTACTGTATTTTGCAACTTCCCTATGAAGCTTAAGTTCTAGATTTCAGACTTCCATTTACTGTTGCCATTTTTAAATGCCTTTGGCCTATAGATTTATATAGAAATGGTTACCCAAGGATAATTCAAGACCGTTTTAGGTTACATTCTACAAAATAAGTAGTTTTCATGGAATTTGACAAATTTTAAGCTTGAGGGAAGGGGAGTCAACTCTGGCCACAGTGCAAGCAGGAGGAGTCTGAGTGAAGCACATGGTCATTGCACATTACCACCACCACCAATGGCCAAAATAGATGGATTCCTTTGGAAACCCCGTGGAACGGTTCCAACACTGGCTTTTCCCTGTTTTAAGGATGCCAGAAATGAGCTCAAGGATGATCCTGAGCCTTGTAGTCAAACTAATTCCCTACAGAAAAATGGTCTTTCTTTCCTCAATGAGACTTCGCACCTCTAATGCACAATACTTTAAGGTTTCAGGGTTGCCCTGGACTGGAGCTTTACCCACAGCTGCCGCAAGGCCAGGATGTCTTCCAGAAGTCAGCAGGAGCAGTCTGATGTGCTGGATGTCAGCCAGCAGCCTGTGGAAGCCTGTCTCCTCCTCAGTCAGGGCTGGGGAGGCTAAAGGGGAAAGTACCTTGATGGAGACCAAAGCTTAGGGGTTCCCATGATCGCTGGTAGAGGACCAAACGTCTAGAACCACAATTAGCCAATATCCTTCAGCTCCATCCTGGAAGTATCTTGAGCGACCACAAAGAAGGGTGCCGGGAAAGGGACACATGTTTGTTTGATGATGTTCCTTGAACAGAATCCATTAGGTCATCTCCCATGGGTTGAATATGGACTAACGGCTGATGTGAGCTGCTATTCAATAAACGGGGGGAAACAAAAGAGCCTTTCTGTGCAGTTATAAATCATTTTAATTAGGCTGCTGCAACCAAGTCCCGAACCACCATTAGCCTTTATTATTATTGCTCAAAATTGATTTCTTTTCCCACCTCTCATTTAATACTTAATTTTTAAGGGAAGTGGTAGACTACTGCTTACTTTGGGAAATGAATTCAGTTGTGAGTCAATCCAGCCTAGCTGAAGGCTCAGGCTCCTGTTTTCTTTCAGGCACTCCCCCTAACCATCTTCAAAATCAATGATTGCCACCTCTGCCCTCTCTGGTATTTGTTTATACCTGTCTCGTAGAATGTATAACCTCCTTTGTCACCAGCATGTTTGTATTCTTTGGTTTCTCTCCCTGACCAGACCAGGGGTTGGCAAACTATGGCCCATGAGCCAAACGTGGCCCCAATGCCTGGTCATATAGGTCCCACAACCTGAAAACAGTTTTTAATATTATTAAATGGTTGAAAAAAAGAGAAGGATATTTAATGACATGTGAAAATTTAAATTTTCATAAATAAAGTTTTATTGCAACATAGCCATGGTCACTTGTTTACATGTTATCTGTGGCTGCTTTTGTGCTAAAACAAGAGTGCTAAGTAGTTGCAAAAGAAACTGTATGGCTGCAAAGCATAAAATTTACTGTCTGGTCCTTTATAGAAAGAGTGTGTCAACCCCTGGAATAAATAGATCATAAGCTTCTTGTGGACAGTAGCTGGGTCTCAATATTCCTCCTATTTCCTACTCTCACCAACAGCACCGAACCTCGCAAATAAGGGCATGCTGGTTAAGGAAAACAGAATTTGGACTCACAGATTCCTATTTGACCTGAAATCTATACTTAATGTTTGCTTGGCCTTAAGCAAGTGATTTAACCTTTCTGAGTCTCGGTTTCCTCATCTGCAAAATGGAAATGAGTATATCTACCTCATACAGTTGTTAGGAGTTTTAAATGATTTAATGTATGTAAAATCCCACATACAGTGTCCGGCACATACTAAGCATTCCATAAATGTTACTGACATAATAATGGCTGTTTTTATTAAGGGAAAGACATTTTAAACCCACTTCCCTAACAGAAAAAAAGTAGGGAAGAAACACATCTTGCCTTTCTCACCAGTCCTTACATATTCCCCCTCTGGGAAGGAGAGACTCATCTAGAAGGAAGAGTTGAGTATGCACAACTCAGCCCAGCCACCCGTTTCTCCAGCCCCCAGTCCCCCTCTGAGATGCGTTTTCCACGAGACACACACCTTTTCTGTTACTGCAGAAGCAGCCTGCTTAGGTGTGGAGTGGGGGGTGAGGGGCGAGGCCCGAACCCACCTGCTCTGCCAGTGTCCCATGGGCCATGCCCAGTTCAGGGCAGATGTGTGCAGAAGCCCATGTGCTCAGCAGATCAAGTCTGTGTTTTCCAGTTCAGCTCCAGTTGCAGTGGAGCTAACATTGTGATCACTTTCTGATTCTGGTATCTCCCTCTCAGTTGGTTCCACCCTCAGTAGGGGAAGACAGGGGTGTTTTGCATTGCTCTCTAAAACTCCAACAGCTGTATTAGAAATTCTTATTGAATTGAACATATTTTCTCACCTATGATGCACTTGAATACAAAGCAAACTGGTTACGAGCTGTCTCCAGAACCTGGCTGCTGAGGGGCTGGGCAAGTCGGATGATGGCCTTCCCTGCCTCCTGGGGTGTTCATGGGGCTTACCTGAAGGAATTTAGGCAAAGCCCTTGGAACATGACATGAGCTTTTTTTTTAAAAAACACCTTTTCATTTTATTTATTTATTTAATTTATTCATTTGGTTGCTTTGGGTCTTCGTTGCTGTGCGCGGGCTTTCTCTAGTTGCAGTGAGCGGGGGCTACTCTTCGTTGCGGTGCGCGGGCTTCTCACTGCGGTGGCTTCTCTTGTTGCGAAGCACGGGCTCTAGGCACGAGGGCTTCAGGAGTTGTGGCACGTGGGCTCAGTAACTGTGGTTCACAGGCTCTAGAGTGCAGGCTCAGTAGTTGCCGGCACACAGGAGTAGTTGCTCCACGGCATGTGGGATCTTCCGGGAGCAGGGATCGAACTCGTGTCCCCTGCGTTGGCAGGCGGATTCTTAACCACTGCGCCACCAGGGAAGTCCTGACATGAGCCCTTATCATTATTACATGTATTAAAACATTGTTTTCTGTTCTACATGTTATATATGTCAATTGCAAAAATAATTGGAGAGTGTCATGCTAAACACTTTCTACATATTTCTCATTTACTTGGGCTGTGTAGCATAATAGCTAGACCATGGTTCAGAGGAGATCACCTGGACCTACCAGGCAGGTGAGAGAGTGTATGTAAAGAGAGAATTTATTTATCTATTTATTTATTTATTTTTATTCTTTTTAAAGGATGGTCTTTTATTTTTTATTTATTTTTTGGCTGCTCCACGTGGCTTGCCGGATCTTAGTTCCCCAACCAGGGATCGAACCCGGGCCCTCTGCAGTGGAAGCGCTGAGTCCTAACCACTGAACCACCAGGAAATTCCCAAGAGAGAATTTTAAACAGCATCTGGTGTATAATCAATAAATGCTAGTTGTTTTATTGTCATTGTTGCTTTTGCTACCATTATTATTATTGGAAGCTCACAAGTGGCCCAGGCTGTGAGCAGTTATTATTATGCACATTTTACAGAGACAATGGAAGGTTAAGTAACCTGGCCAAGGCCAGCAAGAAGTGAGAGGCACAGCTGTGACTTGAATCCAGGTCTGTCTGACTGCCAAAGGACCATGCCACAACCTGGCACTTGAACGCTCCAGTGACTCTGAACTTCCTGCTCTTCCCTAAACAAGGTAAGCAATTCCATGCCCCTATGCATTAGCTCATCGTATTCTCTCTGGCTGAGAAGTCCCTGTGTCCCCCCAAATTTCAGCATTTGAAACGCAGCTTAGACATCACCTCTTCTTGAAGCTTTCTTTGACATTTACTACATTTTGCAATCCCCAGACCCAACAAAGCTCCTCTTTTCTGCACACGGCCCTTGGGTATTTTATCTGCCATGCCACTACTGTTACCGGCTCAGAATTAATTCTGAGGGTGTCCATATCCCCTAGGAGATTGTGGACTTCTTGTGGCCTTTTCATTTCTAAATTCTCAGTGCCAAGAGCAGTGCTTGGCATGGAGTTGTTAACCAATAAATATTTGTTGCACTAAGTATAAGAAATCATCAACTGTATGCACACGACGGTGACCAGCTCATCCTGGTCTGTCTGGAACTTTTCTGGTTTTACTACTGAAAGCCCTGAATCCCAGGAAACCGCTCATTCCCAGGCTAACTGGGACGACTGGTCATCCTAATGTAAACACTTGTTCACCTACAGATATACACACAATACTCTGGAAATAGACCTTAGGCAGACATGAGTGCCGGCCCTGCCAGGGGGATGGTACCTACGGAAGACTGCCTTTCCATTCATCCATTCCTGCGCTAAGCACTCAGGAATGTGCTGGGATTGCTAATAGGGATTTCCCCTGCTGGTAGGCAGGCGCTGGCCAGAGTCTCCAGAACTACCCAGCTGGAAAGGGCCCAAAAGATATAAATCTCCCCAGAGAGCATGGCCTAAGCAAGCTTCTGGCTGCTTTGGATGGGATCCTAATAGGATCCACAGCCTAGGGAGGTATGATCAGCAGCAGCTGGATGGCCAGGGCGGCCCTGCTCTGTGACCTGTCCTCACAGGGGCAGTTCTTTGCCAGCGTCCATCCATCACATCATTAGCGCCCTGAAAAGAGCCTTTCACCAGCGCAATCCTACTCACCATTCTGTTGCTTTTCTCCTGATGACTTCTCAGCTTTGGAGTTTTGCCCACGAGGGCTGTCACTTTTGTCTGTTCCTGTTCCGTTGACTTGATTCTTAGCTTCCCCAGATGCCTTTTTCTCGGCTTTACCAGATGCACCTTCTTCAGCCTGGCTTTTGGCTTCCATTTCCTTTTGCTTCTCCTCTGCGGCCAGGCGAGCCTTTTCTTCTGCTTCCTTCTTGGCCTTCTCCTCTGCATCCCCAGGACAAGCCAGGAAAGGTGGAGAAAAGATAAAAAGAGGTCATGCCATTAGGAGAATTGCCTCTTTGAACAAAAGCAAGAATTTGCATTGGGAATTAATGCATTAAAATGACCTAAGGTGTTTATTGTGTGTTTGAGGTATAATTTTGGCTAATTCAAGTCAGTTTGGTATGTATATTCAGGAAACCAATAAAATCTGTTCATGGTGATGTTATTTCTGAAAACAGTGGGTTTAGAAGAAGGGGATGGGGAGAAAGTAATAATAAGGATAATAATAATTAATAAACCAATACTGTAATTGGCATTATTAATATTAATATTACCATCAATAAGTTCTCTTGAATGTGTCCTCTATGCCAGGTATTATACTAAGTGCTTTCCAAGGATTACTTCCTCTCATTCTCAACCTTATATGGCAGCGACTATTGTTGTAACCCTATTTTACAAATGTGGAATTGAGGCTCAGAGACATTACAAAACTCTCCCACAGCCCAGTAAAAACTGAAGTTTCATGTAGATTTGCTTAGGAACTGGAGTTTAAACATAAAAAAACTGATTACAAAACCAAAATACAGGGAAAATAACCACCACTAGAATAATACTGTTGCAGGCCACTGTCTGTGAATTTAAAAGTAGGAGGAGGGTAATTAGGCCTCCCAAAAAAACATGGTCTTCAAACTGTCCACAGGATGAGAGGTGGCCTTTAGTTTGGCCAGGGATGATGGTCTGTGTCTTCCTCTTTAATGAGAGGATGTCGGCCTTATTTCCAATTTGGTTGACTGTGAAAGGGTCTGGCTCTGTGTTTAATCAAAAACATAATGTAATTGCCTATGGTCAAGGATTCATGAAAAAAATGGATACATTCATTCAACTAATATTTATTGAGCAGCTACAGTGTCAAGTACTGTTTTAGGCACTGGGAATACAGCAGCAAGCAAGAAGACATATGGAGTAGAAAATACCATAATTAAGCAAACAAATCACTAGGATAATTTCAGATGGTGAAAAGAATTTTACAAAAAAGTAAAGCAGAGTAATATGATGGAACACGATCAGCATAAAGGAAGGAGGTGGCATTAGGTAAGGAGGAGAAGTAGGTGACATTTGACCAAATCTTGAATGATGAATTGCTGACCATGCAATAATCAAGAAAAAAGAGCATTCCAGGCAGAGGAAATAAAAAGTGTAAGGCCGTAAGACTGGAATGAGCTTGGTATGTTCCAGGGACAATGAGTTAGCCAGTATGGCTAAAGCAAATTTAGTAAGGGGTTAGTGACAGATGATGTGGTCAAGTGACCAAGGTCATGCAAGGTTGAGATCATGCAGAGCCTTGGAGGCAATGAAGTGGAGCTGGATTGTAGGAAGTAACCTACAGAGACCAATGGAAGGCACCTAACAGAAACCAGTCCTCCCTTAAGGTCTGCCGACTCACCGTCTAGCATTCAATTCACTCAAAAGGGCTTCCAACCTCCACTATGAAAAGCATTATTGCATTTTTTTCTCTAGATGTGTTACAAATGTCCCACACCTCATTACCAGGGGTCTTCTTTACTTCCCTTGGTTAGCCCTGGTCCTGAAAACAGCTGGCTTTCATAGTTGACAAGTGAGATTTTAATCTAATGGGCACCAGAGTGGTTATGCATGTGATCACGTTTCCCTTTGTTTCAGCAGCTAAAGAGCACAAAGCCCAGATTTGGTTCCAGGTTCACACGTTCGCCGGGCTTTATGGCGTATTTTGTGCCTGTCTATGACCTCTGGCTTCATTTTACTCTTCCTGCCCTTACATTTGCCTGGCTCAGATGTCCTCCTTAATATATTATGAAGTTTTCATTCATCTTTTCATTGATTCATCCAACCACCCATTCAAACCAATACCCTGGCCTCACCCCTGACAAATTAAATCAGACTCTGGAGGGAGAGAGGCAAGAATAGGATATTTTTAATGCTCTCCAGATGAGTCTAACACGCAATAAGGATTGATAAGCACTGATTTAAACTTTAAATGTTTGCCATTCAATATTTCATGATATTCTACTTCCCAACAGGATGTATTTATAATTTACAGTGAAAAGGTAAGGAAAAATTTCTTAACAAAATTGCATAATTATGTGCATATATACTATAATATGTCTTCTGACTCCTACAGAAAGGTACAACTAAAGAGTAAAAGAATGCCCTTGCAGAAGATAGGGAGATGGCATTCTCAGTAGGCTGCAGGCCCACAGAAGGCTCCCTAGAATGTTCGTCCAGACTTTCTCTTATCCTTCTGTAATGCCCCGAGGACAAAGGTCAAATGTCATCTCCATCACTGAATTCCCAGTGGTTGGTATAACGCCTGGCACCTAGCAGATGTTCATGGAGTATTTGTTGACTAAATGAAATGTACACAGAGGGTGTGATTCACCCTATCTGCCAATGAACCTGACTCATATTCCATCATCAGCAATCCAGACCAGTATAAAATACAGGAACTATACACACCCTAAAGTCCTATCCTGAAAAAAATTAGCCATTTGACTGTATTTGAATATAGGTAAGTAAAAAGATGACTGTACTTACTACACAGAGAGGGAAAGAGGGCCAAGGGCGAAGAGAATTCATTTATACTCAGATATCAGGTAAAATAATGTATAATCCTCTCACAGAATCCCCACTGAATCTACTGCAAACTTTCAACATTCAAAATATCCCCAAGTTAAAAGTAATTCTGATGAAAGCTGAAGGTATTAAATTCTGCTTTGCTACAAGAGCGCAACATATTATCTGAGCAAGAAAAATTCATTTGACAACTGAGTCAGACCAATTTTCTATGGAAAATCTAGCAAAAAAAACCCCCCAAAAAACTGTGGGGGATACATTTCAGAAACAAGTCTGTTTGGGCTCAACTACTGTTGACAGCAGGCAATTAATGTTTAAATTAGTGAATGGTAGCTCTTATGACATCATAATCAGATCTGACATGATTCCTTCCTCTGCAGCAATCATGTTCCAGTGGATGGCTCTGAAATGTTCTACAACTTCTCTACTCTACTCCATCTCTTCTTTGTATCTCTGAAATATCTGATATTAGTGTGATCAGCCATCAGCATCCAGTGCTACTACTCAAAATAAGTAGACAAAAACAAGCAGACACATAAATAAGAAAAGAGGAAATAAATTGACAGAAGGAACAGCTGTTCCACTGTAATCCAATCCCCTTATATTTTCAGGGTGAAATATTAATATACATAAAATCTTTCCTACTATGAGACAAAGTAGGTGATAGAACAATTAATTTGTATATGGTAACAGTTCCAGAGATGACATATATACAAAGAATTAACTTTTCAGGTTTTAGATTTAACATCCATGGAACTCCTAGGCTCTTAGACCAGTAGAAAGCAAACACTGTAGTTCAATCTCATTTCCTTCTGCTTTCCATTTCACACCATCTGTAGTGATGTGATCATTATGAAAATGGCCAAAAGCAAGGAGCTAAAGACTTAAGGTAGAGCACAGCCCTCATGATCTATAAATTACATTCCTCCTGAGAGCTGGTTCTATCCCACACTGAATGTCTGTGCAGTCTTGAAGAAATACATTGATTTCTTCATTTAATTTGCCTTTCTGAATAATGATACTATAGGCTCTTGGTTAAAAATGATATTGGGCTAATTATTCCTTAATATAATTCTCTGAAATGCCTACCTAAACCACCTACAAACAGAGAGAGAAAGAAAGAAAAGGAGAGAAACTAACTTAATAAAGACAACCAAGACACTATGTGAATTTTGAATAGTCAACTTTTGATTATATACAAGAACAACAGAAAGATACTCCTAGCCAATTCAGGACTCAGAGGATGTTCCCGTTGGACCTTTCTAAAAATTTTAGCAAAAAGTGCTTCAGCTGACAGAAAAATTCAATCAACATTAAAAACTCAGAATGAGGGAATTCCCTGGCAGTCCAGTGGTTAGGACTCTGCACTTTCACTGCCGAGGAAGCAGGTTCAATCTCTGGTTGGGGAACTAAGACTCTGCAAGCTGAGCAGCGGGGCCAAAAAACAAAAAAATCTCAGAATGAGGAAAATATGTTAATGATGTCAGTAAAACTAGTACATCATAGTGTTAAATAAAAATAATTGTTAAGCTAGATATAAAACATGATGCAAATTTTTAAAATAATATTAAAGAATAAGTTAATTGTAAAATAGCTATTTACTTACAATCGCCTAGGTTGAAAATCTTTTGTTTCAATAAAAACTGAGTGACAATGGAGGAAATTTTTAAAAATTCAATAAACTTCTCAGCACTTGCAAAGGAGTATCATTATATACTATTTCATATTTACATTGATAGAGACATAATTCAATAAAAAATATGAAGATAATCTGTAGTAAAATAAAAATAGGATATATTTTTAAAAAACATAAACAAAGTTAAAAGGTATAATATATGACAAACTAACTAACTGGACAGAGGTAGGGCAGAAACTGCAAGACAGTTTGTCAACTGAAGAATTACTATTCTTAATATATAAAAAGTTATTATTAATCAGTAATAAAAATATAAACATCCCAATGAGAAAAATAAAGGGGGAAAATATAGGGAAATGGCACGCTCACTATACTTCTACTGAAAGAGAACACGGTTTAAAAAAAAAACTTTCCAGAAAGAAATTTGATAATATACATCAAGAGCTTTAGAATTTTTCATCTACTTTGACAGAGGAATTCCATATCTAGAAATTTACCCTAAATAATCAGATGTAGGCTCAAAGACTGCTGAACTTGTATGTTCATAACAATGTTATATACAATAATGAAGAACTGGAAACCAAAATGCTCAGTAACAGAGAAATGGTTCAACTATGGTATTCCGAACAATGTAGCCATTTACATCATATTTTCTAAGAATATTCAGTATCAGAATAAAATCTGCAAAATAGAAATGGAGGCGGAAAACACTATATTACTCTATAATCTCAACTTAAGGGGAAATTTTTACTTATAAATATGCATAGAAAATCAAATTAAAAAGAATTACATCAGAATTTCAACAGTAAATTGAAATTTATTGTTTTGGCTGGAGAGTGATTTTTATTTTCTTCTTTATATATTTTGTTTATATTTCAGCATGGTAACCTAAACACCTACTATTCCTACACCAGAAAAAAATGTTTAAAAAGTATTAAATCCTGAATGGAAACTGATCAATATTTATCAGACTTGCAAATTGTTATACCTACATATCTTTGTTTGGGAATAATGATTTTCAGCCCTAAGAGCTGTAAAAAAAAAAATACTGATTCAATCTTTCCTAACAACTATGCGTTCTGGCCTAGCTAGCTTTTGTAAATCAGGTTGATTAATAAAACTAAGACTTTAGATCCAATTCCATTTCTGATCAATTTAATAACAACATACATTCAAGTGCCCCATGCAGGGCAGCCTTTGCTGAAATTGGGGTTTTCTGGTAAAAAAGAATCATGAGCAAAACAGCCTGGAATAGTATAGCACAAACCAATCTCCAATGGAAAAACAGATGCAAACTGAATTTCTTAACACCAGCCAACCAGCCAACGGCATTACTGGGAAGCTGAAAATGTTATAAAATATTAATTATAGGTTGGTATTTTGACCACCACCTTCTTAACTTTGCATTCAGACTTCTAACTTTCTTTTCCAGTTTTTCAAAATAACAGCTACTACTTATCGGGCACTAAACATGTGCAGGCTGTGTTTTCAGTGCTTTACATATTTAATTTCTGTTCTTTTCATCAACTCTGTGATGTCTATTATCATCCCCCAAAGGGAATTTTTCTCAAAGACTCTGCCTGAATTTGCCAAAGAGCACAGGGCAAGTAGGGATTCAATTCTCTCTTTCCCCAACTAACTTTTGCTTTGATACCCAAACTATCCTCCCACGAAATATATGTGTGCCTTTGTCTACCCCTTTTTCCTTGTTCTCCCTTTCCAAATTCATGGCTCAACCCCAGGCATCCTTCAAATCCTAGCTACAAGATGCCTTCTCGAGCACCCCAACCGAGGTTAGGGACAAGTTAGCTTAAGACTATCTCTATCAGCATACCTCACATATTTAAAAACTCTTAGTGCTTATTTATCTGTTCTTTTTAAAGGGCTAATTTTCTCCTAGAAAAGAAACTGTCTAATGCTCCCCCAGGTGATTAGTTTCAGAAGGTAATTTTAGTAAGCCAGATAACTGTAAACAAATTATTTTGAAGTACCACTTTCAATTGCGTGTTGTCAGGAACTGAATTTTCAAGTGTTAATGAGTGTAATTGATTGAGAGTGCTTCTTTGAAATGATGCAGTAGCTACCATTGCTGCTTGCACTGCCTGCCAACAGGGAGGCTTTCAATGTTTAAAGCATCTGAATAGACTGTGAGAGGCCACACCTAAAATATGGAAGAGCCGTTGGCTCCCTCCAGAGCTCAGGATGCAACCTCTGTCCCCAGATGCTAAGGGCCCAATTATGCCTTCAAAGAGTCGTAAAGATAAACCCTTTGCCCCACCTGCACTGAGCAGCCACTTGGACAGGACACAATGTTGGCCTTTGCATAACTCCAGCAGTGAGGTCTCATCTCTTCCACACTAGAAGTAGCCCCCTGCCCCCAATGTTTGAGGACCAAGACTGCCAGAATGTGCTGTGCCTGTCTACTCCTACTCTTCTTCTCACTTGTGCAGACACTGGGTGGATAAAAGTGTGGGATGCTGTGACCGGAGATAAAACTTTCCTTGCCTATAATGAGTGTCTGGGGCTCGGGGCCAGTAGGTGCTGGCAATGAGTGCAAGGCTTCAACTGAACTCCCGTTTTTACTTTGAAAGAAACTCTGTACAAATGCCTCCCTGTCCCTACCCAGGAGACTGCGAGCTTTGAGGATAAGGATGTCTGTTATTCACCTCTGTGAATAACACAGAGTACAGAGCCTGGCATACGGTAGGCATTCAATAGACGTTGGCAAAAACTGACTGTTATTGAAGGCTCACCTCCACAAACCCCATTGAGATCAGTCTCCCTGCTGAGCTCTAGAGCCATCCACGACTGTGCCCTCTCTGGAATCAGGCATCACAGCTTCCTAAGACTTACCTCAGGGATGTGTTCCTACCTAGACTATAGCATGAGCATGTAGTATGTACGAATCATGTAGCACATGCTCAATAAACACAAACATGCATATGAGCAAATGAATTTCAGCTTTCAAAGAATGGATTTCAGGGTTTTTTGTTTGTTTGTTTCTAGTACCAAGAGTGATGACTTTTCTGTCTTCAAATTTCTGTTAACCTGCACATTACCTTCATCTTAGAAGGTTAGCCTGAGTAATGGCTGAAGGGAAATTGAGAACATGTAGGATAAAAATGCATGTAAGGGGATTAAAGCCCCTTCTATCCCAACATAATGGCTGAGGTGACTACTGGCCAGGCTTCATTTAGATAAAAGAAGGAATAAAGGCCTCAAAAATGTGCCGCATGACACGAAATAAGAATGACAAAATGGCCTAGCAGAAACCAAGAAATAGCAACACCCATTCTCTGTAGAATCTTCATTTCGAGAAGATTCTGGTCATATAGCACAAAGGTCACGCTGTCGGGAAGCTTGGTGGTCAGCCTCATTCTCTCGTGCACTGAGTGTTAGATATGATGAAGATCAAAAGATGGTCGATCCTAACATTCAGCAATTTGAATTTATATCCTGAGTTTGTGCTTCATTTGCAACACCTATAAATCAGGGGTGGCAGTGCCTTGCTTTGTAAGCGGGTCTGAGTGGTTTGGATAATATTCCCCAGCAGCACGTTACCTTTGGGCACCTTGGCCCTCCATCTCTCCCGATTGATGTGCACCACCTCAGTCCAAGTGGTTTTAAAACTCTTACAGTCAACAGGGATGACCGAATTGTTGATTGGGGCACTTCCTTCTGAGCCAGAGCTCTTGACACCTGATCGCTTTGCATCTGCCAAACTGATGTTGTTCAAACTGGAGGACAAAAAAAATCATACGGAAGAATTGGGAGATTGGGATTGACATACATACACTAATATGTATAAAATAGATAACTAATAAGAACCTGCTGTATAAAAAAATAAATAAAATAAAATTCAAAAATTCAAAAAAAAAAAAACCATACGGAAGAGGAGGGTTAGTGTTTGGAAAATGTGTGCTGATAAACAAGCCTAAGAGAAGAGTGGTTAACACTCAGCAAGTTACTGTCGTGAAATTCCTGGGGCCTGAGCTTTGTAATTCCTATTTTCCATATTCAACAGCTGGGAAAGTCTCCATATTCAGCAGGAAAAAAAACCCCCAAGATTTCAGCCTCATGACTATTGATCGTCCCCACAGTCCCCATATTTCAGATGTTCTTTTTCCATATGACTAGTTTCCCCACACAAGAATTCTCTGCCTTTGACTTTCGGAAATTAATGCATTTAAATTTGACTTCTACTTGGTTCCACAGTTCACCCACCTGCCTCCACACTGACCACTTTTCCAAGTTACCCAGTCACTTGGTCCTCTTTCTTTCCAGCTCTCCCTCCCCCTGAAGTCAAGATCCTCTGATCCCAGGATCCCCAAGGCCAGAGTAAGGTGATTTCCTTATGTTCCTGGGGAAGGTGGAGAGGCACAGACAGCATGGAGATTGTGGGAGATCGGTCATGCAGGAGACCTTTTTAAAGATGATATCATTTTCAGCTTTAAACGTAGGGAATACAGTAATATATATAATATTATAATATAGAAAGTGCCATCCTTCTGGGAAACTTTAAAGTATCACACACTTCCAGGTAGCTACAGTAGTGACTGACACAAATGCAAATCCACTGAATGACAACCAAGATTGATTAGATAAGTAGGGCAGGTCTCAGCCCAGCGCCGGCAGAGCTGTGGAGCTGTGGGACTCGGGCAGGGGGCTTCTGTCCTCCTTGTTAGCAGCCTTGACTGGGTCCCTCCACCTTAAGCATCCCTGGGGTCCCACTGTCCTAATATTCTTCTTGCCTTTCTTCCTCCTATTTACTCCTTCTCTTGCTCTTTTCTTCTTTTTCTTCATTACATTTCTCTCCTTTATGACAAAGCCCAAGGTTTTGCATGGACGAGGAGAAGGGGAAAGTTGTACTACTGGTAATACTACTAGTAAAGACTGAGCATTAGCTTTATTGTAGCTGACACTTCCTCTGTGCTGGACCCTGTTATAAGGGCTTTACGGAGATTAAATAATTCATTTAATCCTCCCAGTAACCTATGAGTATAATCCATGCTTTCTCAGATGGGGAAACTGAGGCAACTTGCTTGAGATGGCACAGCTAATAAGTAATGGAATCAGGATGTTTAATCCAGGATTGTGACTCCAGAGGCTGTGCTCTTTGACTACTAAACTACCCTCAATATAGTGAAGTTGTGGCAGAAGGTGATGTAAAATTTCAGTTTTTTTCTATTTTCTTCCTGAACCTAGAAATGAAAGTCAGTTTCATTTCTTGTGGTAACTCTGATCAGTGGTACTTTCCTTTTGGAGTATGGGGAGCAAGGACTCTCTGGGCACAGCAGGTAAAGTGCAGTGACTGATGCGGTTGTGAGCAAAGCCGCCAAAAGAGAGAATGCGGGGTGGGGGGTTGGTACTGGGAACCTGCTGGTCATCACCTAGACCCTGGTCACCCCCTTACAGGCCAGCCTGGAGAGTACAGAGAGTACAACTTTGAGTCCTCCTTTTATCTTTTATAAGGAGGAGGTAGGATGAACATAATAATGAAGTACCACCCCCATCCCTTCCAGAAGAAGTCTATCCCCATGGACAGGCCACCCTGACCCTCAGCTTTCAAGATTCAGCACTGACCTTGAACGTCTCTGTCCTGTCCCACCAGTTTGAGAGGTTTCATCAATTAGTGGACTCAAGATCTTTTCTGTCATGTCCGTGAGCACAGTGAAGGTGGGTTCCACAATGAAATCAATGAAGCCTGAAGAGAAACAGCAAAACTTCAGAGGAACTGCATATTAACTTGGGCCTTTCCATATGTTCCCATGCCAACTGATGGGTTGTATCTTTCTTTTAAAATTCATCTTCACAGGAGCGCCAGATCAGATTAGGAGAGAACAGGTTGGTCTTAATCATTTAATATATTCCTTGTTTTGAATATCATGAGTCAGTTCCATTTCTCCTACATAACCTTCCTATAACTTTTTAGGAGATAGTTCAATAAAGTGCTTAAAAATGCAAGTTCAACATCTACTATGTAAAAAAACGATGTAATAGGTGCTGCATAAAAGACTTAAGATGTGTAACACAACCTGCCTGCCCTTGGAAGCTTATAGGAGGAATTAAATGAGCACAAAAATGGAAAGGGCTAAAGGAGAAGCCCAAATAAAGGCCCCTGGGAAGGTAAGGGAGGGAGGATATTTTCCCTCCCACCGAGAAGGCTGCAAACAGCATCATGGAGGTTGTGATGTTTGAGCTGAGCCCTTAAGGGTATTCATTCTAGATGCAGGGGGTGAAATAAGCAAAGTGACAAGGATGGGGAAAAGTGCAGGCTGTGTCTGGAGAATGACTGGGGCGTAGGGATTCTTTTGAAGCCAGAAAGGGAAAGCCTGGGGAGGCAGGTCATTATCAGCTCAGGAGGAAGCTTCTTAAGTATCAGGCTAAAGGTTAGGATTTAGATAGGCACTAGGAGCCCCTTGAGATGTCTGGGCAGCATTGTAATAAGATTTTTTTCTGATGTTATTTGGGAAAGTTAATCTGGCAAGATGGATGGGAAGGGAGAGAGCAATAGGGGCTGAGGCTGGGAAACTCATTTTAGAAGCTGTTGCAATAGCTCAAAGGCAAGGTAAGGAAGGCGAGATCCAGTGCCATTTTAAGGTGAGAGTGTGATGGAGGCACAGATACATGCACAGCGGGAGGTGGTCCTGCCTCTAGGTGGGATCTGTCAGAGACTTCCAACAGGAAGGCAGAGAGAACAGGGACAATGGGGGAGAACGTGACTGGGGAGGAAGATGGTGGGCTTGGTCTTAGATTTGCTGACTTGAGGTACCAGGGACCTATCCAGATGGAAGAGGGTCAAAAGAATTGGAAGAAACAGGGTTGGAAACTAGGAGAAGGGTCAGATCTGGAACTATACCTTTGAGAGATCACCATGCTGGGGAGATAGTTGATGCTGGGCTAGACTTACTGTCTCAACAGTTCAAAAATACCCAAGTGTTCTGTGACACATCAGGAGAAAATACAGAATGTGGAATTAAGGGTGATAACTCATTACACAGCCACATGAAACTAAATACCAGTCAAAGGAAATATAGTGTTTGGAAATATACAAATGCTTATTTGGTTTTTACCATGACCAAGGTGGAAGTGATACTGGCATTTAATGCCCAGCAGTGAAGGATGCTAAAAATCCTGTAATGTAATTGGCAAGACAAGAATTGTCCCAAGCAAATACCAGTAGTGTCCTGATAAACACTGATAGCCAAATTTGAATTGCAGTTAATTGCCGTATAATTTTAAGCTGAAATTGAAGTGTTTGATGACAGTATTTTCACCTTTTTTTTCTCACAGGTTAAATTCATTCAACATGTCCAAACCCAAACTAACTCATCAGCTTTCCCTCCAATCCTTGTAAATGGGACATGCCTCAACCACTTAATCTAGATTGCTGCCTTTATCTTAGCCTTGCATCCAGCTGAATGCTTAATGTTTTATATGCTACCTCTCTCCTGTATTGCCTTAGCTCTGATACTCAACATCTCCTCCCTGTAACATTGCAGGAAGCACCAGCTGGAGCTCTTGTCTCTAGTCTTACTCAAAACCCTCCCAATTAATCCTCCATACTACTGATAGAGAAATCTTTCTAAAGCAGGGATTGGCAAACCTTTTCTGTCAAGGGCCAGAGAGTAATATTTTAGGTTTTGTGGGCCATATACAAAACCTAAGCAAAGGAGTTTGTCATACAACTGCTTAACTCTGCCACTGTAGTGCAAAAGCAGCCATAGACAATATGCAAATGAATGAGCTTAACTGTGTTGTAATAAATCTTTATTCACAAGACCAAGCAGTTGGCCAGATTTGGCCCACAGGCTATAGTTTGCTGATTCTTACTCTAAAACATCAATTTATATATAGTTTTAACCTTACTTAAAATTCTTTAGCTGTGCCCTCATTTCCTACAGGAAAGTATAAGCACACGGTATTCCTAATCTGGACCTGATTTTCTCTCCAAACATGTCCCTCACCACATCCTACTCCCTACCTACTGCTCCAGCCAAATGGAACTATTTGTAATTAATTCCCCGACAATACTATACTGTTTTAAATTTCCTTGTTTAGTATATGTTGATCCTTGTCTGCAATTTTCTTCCACCCACCCCTATCCACCTCTAACACATATCACCATTTGCCTAGACACTGCCTACTTATCTCCTAGGACTCAACTCAAATATTACCTTTAAACAAGTCTTTCTGGGTCTAATGTTCACAAGCTCTGTTCTGTATCTCACTGTACCACGTACAATCTCTACCTTAGCATTGTAACAATCTAATAGATTTTGTTTTCTCAACCTCTTGCCTACCACCCAATACTGGTTCAATGTCTTTGGGAGCAGACACCATGTATAATTTGTCTTTGTTTTTTTATAACATCTGTTACAGTGCCTAGCAGTGCCCTACACCTAACAGGAACTCAATATATTAATATGAAAAAAAATTAATAAGCCCCCAAAACACAAGTAGAAAAAAATCAATAAATCTTTGTTGAACTTATTTTTTGAATGATTTCAGACTCTTCCAAGGTGGAGATCACTGATGACATTTAATTTATGTATGGCACTGGTACCCTCCCTCACACCTGAAGAATTCTGTAATGCCCATATATTATGGTTATTAGCAATGTAAAAGTTATCTTTACCAAAAAAAAAAAAAAAGGTGCTAAATTTTTTTTTAAAGGAAGGAAGGAAGGGAGGGGGGACGGAGGGAGAGAGGAGGAAGGAAGGGAGGAAAGAAGGAAGGGGAAGGAAACATTTTTAAAGAGCCATTCCTGGAAGTAGGGTCATCCAGGAAATGGTGCTGTCCTGGAAACAGGGCCAGAGGAAGCATCGCTGAGGAAACTTCTGGTATTGCATGCAGAATGGAGAGACTGAAATACAATGGGCTTCCCACCGCTAATTCTTGTCATTGCCTTAGTGTTAAGGTCCCTTTTTCTCTTGGCAGGGAATGATGGAGACAGCAGAGTGTCACTGTCTAATCTTCCTGGGAACCAGCTACACTCCAGGGAGAAGGATGGGGAGAGCTGCTCCATCAGCCCAACCAGCCAAAGCCATGAGCACAGCAAGCGGAATGGAGCCAGGTTCCCAGCTGAAGAATCACCGGGAGCACCTGAGCTTACTTCCAGACACTCCTCTCTGGTTTCTCGTTCCATCCAATGGATTGGCAAACACGTACCTACTTGTGACTGGGCAACCATGGTGGACTTTCGGTCACACAGAGGAGAAAAAGGCAGCCCCAGCTCTGCTTCTCTATCGCCCTAGAAAAACAGGAGGTCAAAGTAAATTAACAACAGGCTGAGCTGCCCAGATTTTATTTCACAACTTCAGCTGCCACAAAGGCCACTGGTCTTTATTTTAATTATTCCAATTACATTATGTAATATGTCCTTTTGGGCCCTGCTCCTCTGCATAAAAGACACCAAGAGGCTGAAGCCCTCTGGGGTCCAATCATTCCATCCAACTGCAAAGGTGCATGCTGTTGTACAGAAAGCCTCGTCAGACAGCAATAGGTCCCCCAAGGAAAATAAGAAAAGCAACACGTCCTGTGGCCTAGAGCCAGCACAGCAGTCAGAATTCTTGTATGTTCTCCAGTTGCCCTGGGCTGACCTGCAGCCTTTCTTGAGCCAGCAAACCCCTCCCAGTTGTGGGGAGTGTCTAGGACACCAATTCTAACTGGACTGATTTGGACTCATTCTCCAAGTGCTACCTAAAGCCATACACAACTGGAATAAGTGCTTCTGGGGTCTTCACTGCAGGGCTCAATGATGATGAAAAGTGGAACGAAAAAGAAGCGGAGTAAATAATTGCTTGTGTTTATCAAGTTAGACAATAATAAAACATGATTCTCTGGCCAATATGTTCTCAATCTCACCAAAAAGCAAGACTATAATAAGCAAGTGCTATGGAAAGTCTAAATAATGATGGAGATGATTTTTAAAAACCGTTCTGAACCAGAGCGCAATACTTCAGTCACACGCCCAGAGGAAAGGGAAAATGTGTCACCCTTCTGAGAGCCGCAAAGTTGTGCTGATTCAATTTAACAGAAAAGAATCTGCCCAGGTTAATGACTTGGGCTTGGATCTGGCCTTGCTCCCGCCACCTGTGTGATCATAGGAAGTTTATATTCTCTCTCCACATTTCAATTTTTTTTTAATAAATTTATTTATTTATTTTTGGCTGTGTTGGGTCTTCGTTGCTGCTCATAGTCTTTCTCTAGTTGTGGCGAGCGGGGGCTACTCTTTGTTGCAGTGCACGGACTTCTCGCCATGGTGGCTTCTCTTGTGGCAGAGCACGGGCTCTAGGCACACAGGCTTCAGTAGTTATGGTGCGAAGGCTTCAGTAATTGTGGCTGGCGGGTTCTAGAGCGCAGGCTCAGTAGTTGTGGCGCATGGGCTTAGTTGCGTCGCGGCATGTGGGATCTTCCCGGACCAGGGCTCGAACCCGTGTCCCCTGCATTGGCAGGCGGATTCTTAACCACTGCACCACCAGGGAAGTCCCACACATTCAATTCAAATGTGGGATAATAATCCCTATGTCATCAAGTAACAATGAAGATTAAGTGAGAAAATGTATATAAATAAATTAAAATAACAATTATTGTTTCCCAGTAGATATTTCTACCATCTAAGTGATCTGAGAAACTTTTAGTGAACTTGTTACATCTAATTGTTACACTCTGATTATAATAAATATCGCCAATGAACCTATAGTAAATAAAGAGTAATAACCTAATTCGACAACCAAAGTTCAAAAACTGAATGCTTTTTCTTTCTAAGGCATGTTACCAAAGAGAAAGGATGCTAGTTCACATGCACATTTAAGATCTATTGAAAAGAAGGAAAAGGAATGGGCGCCTGAGGAAGCTGAATAGTGGGGGTCACAATTGGCTCTGGGGACACCCAAGGGTCTCAGGAACAGTCCTGAAGTGGCTTAGTTCCTTCTGTACTCTTTCCTGTATGAACAGCCCATGGGACACAATGGTCCCTCTGTTTCTGAGTACGCCTTGCTGAGGGCTGCTCTATCTCTCAAGTGGCATGATGAAAATAACTTACTCCAAAGCTATTTCTACTTGGGCAGTGTGACGAGAAGGAAGAGGATTTATAACATAAATTGTTGTTGTGTAGCTGGTTTAGTGGGCTAGCGCAGCTAACACAAATAAAACCCACTCTTATTCCCTATGAAGCAGGGATATAAGTTGTTTTGTTGGTGCATTTTAATGGGTGTGGCTTAGAAGAACACTAACCACTTGACTATTAAGATGTATGCATTAATTTGGATTTTATTACTGAAAAAGTGCATGATATTAAGCAACTTCTTATCCCATGGACTTGTCCATACCCACATACACACATCACTTACACCTTTTGGATTTAATTAACTATTACTACCAACTACTAAAAACCTATTTTAAGATAGTGGTCCCTGAATTCCCTCTGGAGGACAGATACATTTATAAATTGGAAAATATACACGGAAAGTAATACAGAAGAATGTACTTCTACAGGCGAATCCAGCTTGACTGATACAATATTGTACAACTCTTTAACTACTGGCCCTTGTGGAATTATTCATACACCTTCCTCTTTGTTAAAGAGGTCCATATTTTCAAAAAAGGGGGAAAGTCTCAGTCAGCACAAATGATTTTTTTTTAAAGGAACTCATTTTTTTTTCTTCCAAGACAGTGCAGAAAAATAAATAACTATCATTCTTGTGGTAGGGGTTAAGATAACTGACTGATACGGTCACAGAATCGATCTACAAAAGGAACACAATGAATGTTAGTTGAATGAATGAAAAGATGAATTTGGTTAGAAACACTCAAGTTCCTTTGGTCACTTGGACATTTATCACAAGCAAGCTGGGAGAGCAATTAGGCAGTTAGTTGTTCACAAACCACCACCAACCTCCATTTCCTGTCCACACAGCTAGACTACGATTCCCAGAATCTGTGCCAGTTTGTGCTAGATAATAAAACAGGAGGAGAGGGGATGTATTTCCACCACAGTTCTGGCCTATAAAATCACCTATGCCTATGTTTCTATGTCCTCCCTTCTTTTGCTGGCTTGATGTAGATAAGCACCATGGAAGCCATGTAGATGGTAGAGTCTGGATCTAAAATCACTGCTTATTGTAAACCATCTGCCAATCAAGAAACACTTGTCAGTACTTTACATGAGTGGGTGATAAAATTCCATTTTATGTGTACTGTTATACATGTGGGCATTTGTTTGTTACAGCTGCTATCTGTAAGCAGCAAACCAATTAAGAGAAACAAAGGTTCTTTCTGTATTGGAAGTTCACAGGGCAGACGGCATCTCTCAATGCAAGAGCTTCAAAAGACTGTTAGACATCTCAAGCAAGTGTTTCCAGGTAGACTGAAGAAAAGGTATTTGATTAGGGAGGCAACAAAAGCATCAAGTTGAACAAAATGAAGCAATATACATTCTTCTTTCCCAGAGGAAGAAGTTACAAATATGAGGTATGAGAAAATTATTATGATTTTTGGATTTAAGATAAGCATAGTAAAGACATCTTTGCTCTTCCCTCTCAGAAATTATCTTCTCAAAAGAGGAGAATGACAAACAACAGAAACACAAATGAATATTAGGAGAAATCTGTAATCTCAAATCAAAACTACGTGAGGAATGGCTGCAAAATGCTGTGAATATCCGGGAGGGGTGAGGTAAGATGCCCAGAGAAGAGGCCTATGGCTGCAGACCTCAGATAAAGCTTGAAGAATAGAGGTTTCCAAAGTTCACTCAGATAGGAAAAGTACCCCACATCCATTACATGGGAAAACCAGAGAAAGAGTTAGCGCTGGTGTGAGGAGCTACTCTGCACCCTATTTAGCTCCAAGGAATAGTAGAGAAGAAAATGTTGAATGAGAAAACACACAAGCATGGCAAGAGAGTGGGTGGGTGACAGAGACTGAACTGTGAGCAGTCCTACAACTGTTGCCTACTGCCAACCAGGAAGAAGTAAAGGCTAACACACACACACACACACACACACACACACACCCCATGTCATAGAAGCCTCATTATAAACCATGGAACTTAGAATATTGCTGTTCCAGTTTCTCCCTGGCACATATCTCCTGCAAATAGTTGGTCAAAAAATAATGCATTTCACTCAAAGATAGTAAATAATAATAAAATGAAGAAGAAGAAGAAGGAAGAAGGGAGGAGAATGAGAAGAGGGGGAGGAGAAGGGGGGGGGAGAAAGAGGGGGGGAGAAAGAGGAGGCAGCACTATCACCACTACCAGGAGAAAAAAAAAAAACTTATGAAAAGATATTTCACATGAAAGAAAAAAAATTAATAAAGGAACAGAAAAATAAAAATAACAGATAGGGAACATTCACCAGAAAAAACAGTGCCACCAAGTGATGACCAAACATCCTGCCATGATCAGAAAGAAACTCCTGAAATTATCAAGAACCAGGGCTTAGGGAACCAGGAGCTAGCAGAGCTCAGGGAAGATATGGAAAAGAAAAACAGAACCATCATATAAATGAAGATTGTGTTGGAAGCCACACAAAGGAGAGTTATTCTGGATAAAAACACATTAAGGGACATGAGTTCAGGACTGAAAAAACTACCACTGATCAGAGAGTTAAAGAAGATTTAAAGGAAAATAACAGACATGGAAGAAAAACAAGAGAGGCAACATATGAATAACTCCTTTTCCTAAAGAAGGAAACAAATAATAACAAATGGAAAAGGAAATCATTAAAGATTTAATGAATGTAACTTGAATCTATACAGAAAAAGAGCACGCCAGGTCCCAAGAAAAGCTATAATAGAACAATCATTATTGAAATATATCCTAGTAATGTCCCTGGGCTTCAAAGGTAAAGAAATTATCCTTAGGGCACATAAGCAAAAAGATATATCACCTAGACGTGGAAATAATTCTAGCGTGGCCTCCAACCTCTCCATAACAACATTCATAAGTGGAAGACATTTGAACAAAATCTAAAAAGGACTTCAGGGAAAGAAGGTTTGATTCAAAAAAAGTCTTACCCAAGCAAACTGTGACCCAACTATAACAGCAGTAGAAAAACTTGCAAACACACAAAAAAGTGGTTTATAGCACTTCTAGAAGAAACCACTCAAGGAACAACTTTGACCAACTAATAGATGAATGGGTCAACCATGGCCAAAGTGCCAGCACTGAGTAGAGCCAGGACAAGAACAACTGGAGAATTATGCCTTTGCCAAATTTGTTTATTTTCCACTTTTCTGGGTCACATTGTTTTGGGTGTGTTTTTTGTAAACAGCATATAGTACACGAGATAGAATGCTCACTTAGAAAATATTAAGAATTTAGAAATAATATAGCCAACAAACAGTAACAATGAATTAGTTATATTACGAAAGGAAAATGGGAAAGGTGTTGGGAGTTATGAATAAGTGCTGTCCTTCTTATGCGTTAAAAATGGGGGTGCAAATATACCATTTAAACCTGATATATAAAGGAATAGAGCTCTATTTAAATAACAAAGGTACAGACTACAAGAATTAAGCAAGTTACAACGAGGTGTTGGGGAAGCAGCAAGAGGAGGTAGAAGTTTACTATTGCAGGGAGGCAATAGATACTATCTAAATAAATAGAGGATGTAAAGTTTTCATTATCAACTTAGCCACTAGAACATAATATAAAACTTCCAAGTCATCAGAAGAAATAAAAACATAACAAAGCAGATGGTACCACCAATATAGTGAAAGATTTAAAAAGAAGCCACACAAACAGAAATCATAATATAAAATATGACAGCACCTAAGAGCAAAGATGCCTGTCATTTCAATAGATGTTAATATGGCTGATTTCAAATAATAAAAGAATCTTAGATTGACTCATAAAAAAACCTCAATTATATACAGTGTTTAAAAGACACACCCAAATCAAAGCGTCTCTGAAAAGGTTAAAGTAGAAAGTTGTGCAAAGCCAAGAGTCTCTTCTTAAAATGAGCCGAATTTGAATTCTAGGTAAAAGCATTAGATAAGACAAAGAAGCGGGCTTTATAATGATAAACGTACAGTAAACTATGAAAATCTAACAATTATGAATATCCAAGAACACAAATAACACAGAATTGACATGCATGAAGCAAAAACTATACCACATAGAAAATGAAAATAATAGAAACACCTGTCAGCCCATGATAGATCAAATTTTTTAAAATAATATATAAAATACTTAAATGACATAATTAATAAGGTGGATGTGCTTGGTGTTCTTTGATTTTTATACCCTGCAAGTAGAAAATAAACCTACTTTCCACGAGCCATGAACATTCACAAAAATTGATTATATAGTAGGTGACAAATGAGTTTCACAGTAAGATCCAAACAATGAAAAAAATCCTTTGATCAAATTTCAATAAGCCACAAATTAATTACAAAAGTAGAAAGTAAAGGAAACTACCACTGGAAAATTACATAAACAAACATCTCCATCTGAAGCAACTTTTGGGCAATAGAGAAATCAAAACCCAAATTACAGAATATTTAGAAAAGAAGGATTGCGAACACACTGCATATTAGAACCTACGAGATTCATGATAACACAAACTCCTAGCCTTATATTTTCTAACATCAAACAGGCAGAACGAAAATAATTGAATTGAGCATCCAACTCAGGGAATTAGCAAAAGAACAAAATAAACTCAAGCAGAAGAAATGAATTAATAAAAATGAAAACAGTAACTGACATCATAAAATAAAAAAGATTAGCTAAAGATTAGCAAATAATCAAATGATTAGCTAATTTCATACAGAAGAAAGGAAAAAAACACTGATATAGGAAATAAACAAAAGTGGGGAAACAACCACAAACACAGAGGAAATCAAAAGAATTGTAGGAGATGTTTGAAAAATATACAGCAATACTAAGGAAATGAATCTCAAAATGTATTCACCAAAGAGGCAAACTTATACTTCCTTAAAGTCAATATTTCATTGTAAAAGACTTGAGACAGTGGCTTGGATTTTGTAAAAAATGGTTGTAAAACTGAAGATGTAACTTACTCTTTTAGCAAAGCATAGAAGGTCTGGTCTATCAGCACTGAGGCTATGCCCTTATTTTGAAATATAACCCAACTTCTAAATGTAATTTTTTCAAAGATTCTACAGTCCCATTGAGATTTCCCATTTGAACTGTCCAATTTAAAATCTATAGTTAAGAACTCAGGCAACATTTCTCCTACATGGGTTACTTACCATGGCTTATGGCATCTGGGTTAAAATATTAAGTCAATAAAAATAATTTACTGAATCATAATTGTTAAAAAATAGTTCCAGTCCAGTGAGATAACATTCCATTCCCAATTGGCAAGAAATTCAATATGCTTATTTTCACATTGCCTCTGGTACATTTTCTTTCAATTCAAGCTTATGTTTGTGCAAACAAGCTTTTCTTTAATGGGAAAAAATGTTCACATATTTAAGTAATTTCTCATATTCACTCTCTCACAATTAAAAAATGGAATCACTTCAATACCTCAAACTTATATGAGTTAGTGATGATTTACCTCTGGCTATAGATTAAATATTCCTAGTTATAGGGAGTATTATTACAAAAGCAATAATCAAAAAAAGCATATGATAAGGGAAGTGGAGATTTGGAGAAAATTCTTTCATTAATATTAGAAAAGTAACTTGTGGAAAAATGGCTCAAAATTAGCCCTCGATTAAGGATGATTTTGCAGTCATTCTTGTGTATACAGCATGGCCACACCTGTACAGCTCTAGTTCCTCTCACGCCCTTGGGTTCCCCTTGAGAACTACTCTGTGAGGCCAAGCAGTGGCCATGTAAGGGAAACAGCCATATGCTGAATAAGGTACCTGCTGGCGTATTCATAGAACAGCTTAAGGGGGCACACGTGTGTGCACGTGTTGATGTGCACCCTTGGACAGAATGAAGGAATTGTAGAACATTTAATGTGGGAAGGACACTAAGGAAAAAATCTGGTCCAACCTTCCTTTAAATCCTCCCACCTTCTAAAAAACAAATCACAGATGAGACCACTGGGAACCACAGGAGTGATTTCATTAGTTCCAGACCACAAACCAGTTGGAATAAAAATTCCAATAAAGGGCCTTCTGAACTTTGCCTAATATTCTGTTAACTCTAGTCCCACTTTGTTACTGGATATTGTGTGCAGCTTCAGAAGGAAAAAAACAAACACAGAAATGCCTTCTATAATTTCTCGATTCAAACTAGAATCATAAGAAAAAGAGTAATCATAAGAGTAATTTGCTTCCAAAAATCTGAGTAACCAGCGAAAGAGTACACCTCTTGTCAGTTTACAGGACAAAGTTGAGACTGGTGTTAATATGTAGTGTTTTATGGAATCTCAGAGGTCTCTGAATCCGTACTGTAACCTCCCTCAGTAAATTAACAAGAATTAATGAATTAACTGTATTAATCTGAATTAACTGTAATTCAGGTCCCACAATCTACATGTCATCTTGCCTTCAACCTCAGGACTTCACATCTCGAAGCAGTTATTTAATGGCAGCTCTTCTTGAGATGAGCTTAGCACACAAGTCTGGGTTTGAGAAGACAGCAGCCTTGGGCTACGCATTTATTTACCTTTTTATTTCTCTACTTCTATGCACCTTTTTTTAAAAAAAATTTAAAGCAATGTATCCTCATTAAAGACTCTCACTATTCTTGTAGAAAACACAACCTGTGTCTTAGGATGTACTAAGTTTAAATATAATTAGAACAGTAGCTTCTAGTGATTTCTTGACCTCAAATTGCCGCACCCGGCTTTGGAATTTGACAACATGGGTTTGTCTGCTAGAAAGGAACAACCCAGCCAATTATAACAGAGAAGCAAGTTAAAGCGACTGCCATTTGGTCACCAACCCCCCACCCCAAAAAATTAAAAGCATTCCTTAGATGACATTTTGACAAAAGACTGCCACAAGGAAATGTTTTCTTTTTTTGGCATAGGATAGAAATACCATAACATTCCGAGAATCAGAATTTAGGTGAGATTCAAATATCACATGACCAGAAGACCAAAAAAAAAAAAGCTGTGAACTCTCCCTCCACAAAGAAGATGACTGTAATTGCAATAGTCTTTATCACAATGTTGCTGAAATATAAAATTCAGGATATGTCCATGGATGACAGGAGTGGGGGCGTGGTTAGCAGAGCAACAAGGTACCTGTCTGAAGAACTCCTCCAGGAGTGACATCGTCCAGCGATGGTGGAGCTCCCAGGCTTTTGCTGGATGGCTAATGTCTGCCGTGTGCAACATCAGGGATAATGCTTTCGGCTTTTCAATTCTGTAAACCCAAAGGATCCAAACACATGATGACCAAACTTACAGAACCTCAATAAGAGTTTTTAACAAATCACCATTTTTTAAAATCCCTTTCAGAACACTCTTTGACATAAATCACAGCAAGATCTTTTTTGATCCACCTCCTAGAGTAATGGAAATAAAAACAAAAATAAACAAATGGAACCTAATGAAACTTCAAAGCTTTTTCACAGTAAAGGAAACCATAAACAAGAAGAAAAGACAACCCTCAGAATGGGAGAAAATATTTGCAAACGAATCAACGGACAAAGGATTAACCTCCAAAATATATAAACAGCTCACGCAGCTCAATATTAAAAAAAGAAACAACCCAGTCCAAAAATGGGCAGAAGACCTAAATGGACATTTCTCCAAAGAAGACATACAGATGGCCAAGAAGCACATGAAAAGCTGCTCAACATCACTAATTATTAGAGAAATGCAAATCAAAACTACAATGAGCTATCACCTCACACCGATTAGGATGGGCATCATCAGAAAATCTACAAACAACAAATGCTGGAGAGGGTGTGGAGAAAAGGGAACCCTCTTGCACTGTTGGTGGGAATGCAAATTGATACAGCCACTATGGAGAACAGTGTGGATTTTCCTTAAAAAACTAAAAATAGAACTACCATATGACCCAGCAATCCCACTACTGGGCATATACCCAGAGAAAACCATAATTCAAAAAGACACATGCACCCCAGTGTTCATTGCAGCACTATTTACAATAGCCAGGTCATGAAAGCAACCTAGATGCCCGTCGACAGACGAATGGATAAGGAAGATGCGGTACATATATACAATGGAATATTACTCAGCCATAAAAAGGAACGAGATTGGGTCATTTGTAGAGACGTGGATGGATCTAGAGACTGTCATACAGAGTGAAGTAAGTCAGAAAGAGAAAAACAAATATCGTATATTAACGCATATATGTGGAACCTAGAAAAATGGTACAGATGAATCGGTTTGCAGGGCAGAAATAGAGACACAGATGTAGAGAACAAACGTATGGACACCAAGGGGGGAAAGCGGCGGGGGGTGGTCGTGGTGGGATGAATTGTGCAATTGGGATTGACATGTATACACTGATGTGTATAAAATGGATGACTAATAAGAACCTGCTGTATAAAAAAATAAATAAAATAAAATTAAAAATTAAAAAAAAAATAAATAAAAAATAAAAAAATAAAATCCCTTCCATTCTCCCATCTCAAACCCCACTGCAGCTGAACTAGGGGAAAATCATCAATTCATCCTACAACTGGGATTTTCATCAGCAAGGTCTCCATGTTTATTGAACTGGACACCTCAAAAACTGACTCAAAACCATTTCTGGAATGACTGCCATCATTAAAAAGACAACAAGAATCCAAGAGTCACTCACTGACCTTTATTTGTTGCCTCTGCATTGAGTGGATCTTCGATAATTTCGTTTCTGACGGAAATATTTTAAATTCTAATTGGGGCAGATTGTTGCTGGGGCAAATTGTTATTTCAACCCTAATGAGAATTTATCTGTGACAGGTACAATTCTCATGGTTTCTCCTCCAAGCATCATTATTTTATGAGATCACTCAATAAAGTCATATTGAAGGAGATAAACTTTAAAGGTACAGTGACATGGACAAGGACGAGGTCAAACACCTATGAAAACACATGATGTCACAGGCCTACTCACGCTTCTGGCTGCTGCAGAGCAGTCTTCATCGCTTTGATTTGCTGGAAATGACAGGACATATCCGTAGCCATCACCATCTCAATTACCAAGGTCCGAAACTCCCTTCCAGGGACACCCCATGGAGAAAAAAGGATAGAAGTGAAAAATGGAAAGAAAAATTAGTTTATTCTTTGCCGTTTCTAACCAAAATCAGTTAATTGGTTGTGACATTTCGAATCTAACTTGAGTGTTTTAGGCGGACATTTTTATGAGGAATAAATGAAGGTTAAAGATTAAGGATATCATTTATAAGGAATATGATATGTGGAATGCACATATCATTTGGAAAAGTAACTCACAGGAAAAATTCCAAAGAAACTGAAAGTGTAGTAAAGCATTCCTTTCTCTACTGAATTCAGGTTTTAAGAAAAAATTAATTTGAAATTAATCCTAGGAGGGGGACTGATAATCCATAGTACATGTTGGATATAGGTATTTCACTTTTTTTTAATAGACTTTTTTAGAGCAGTTTTAGGTTTACAGAAAACTTGGGAAGATAGTATACCCTCCCATATACCCTCTCCCCCACTGCAGTTTCCCCCAATATTAACCTCTTACATTAATGCAGTACATGTGTTACAAATGATAACCAATATCGATACCTCACATTCACTCCAGTCCATAGTTTACCTGAGGGTCCACTCTCATATTGCACAGTTCTATGAGGTTTGGCAAATGCATACTCGCATGTTCCCACCATTAACAGTATCAGACAGAATAGTTTCAACACCCTAAAGTCCCCTGTGCTCCACCTATTCATTCCTCTTGCTCCTGAAGCCCTGCCAAACACTGATCTTTTTATTCTAAGAACTTCATTGAAGTAGAATTCGCATAGAATAAACTCTTCCCTAAAAGTTGCACATTTCAATGAGTTTTAACAGTTGAGTAAAACTTTTGGAAGGACCATCATAGTCGTGGTTCTGAACATTTCCATCTCCCTCAAACCTCTTTGCAGCTCACCTCTTCCTCTACCCACAGGCCCCAGGCAACATTTGATCTGCTTTATGTCTAGATAGTTTGCTTTATGTCTTTCTGGTTTTATTATATGTGTGTGTGTGCGTGTGTGTACTCATACATATATATAACTAGAAAATGCAAACTAGAGAGGCATAAAGCAGATATATATGTGCATGTGTATATACACATATAGAGAGTACATAGGTACATGCACATATATGTTAAACTAGACACTAGGTATACACACTTATATGTATCTGCCTACACACACACACACATATAAAATACAAAATGTACTCTTATTTTTCTAGCCTTCTTTACTCAGCATAATGATTTGCAATTCATCCACATAGTTGTTCATCAATAGTTCATTTGTTTTTACTACTGAATGGTATTCCATCATATGAGGACACCACAGTTAATTTATCCATTCACCAGCTGATGGACATTTGGGTTATTTGATTCTAGTTTGGAGCCCTTATGAATAAAACTATGAGTGTTTATGTACTAGTCACTGTGTAGATATGTTTTCATTTCTTTTGAGTAAATACCTAGGAGTAGAAAGGCTTGTTTATAAGATAGATGAGTGTTTAACTTTATAAAAAAAACTACCAAAAATTTTCAGAGTGGTTTGTATCACTTTACGTTTTGACAATCAGTGTATGAAAGTTCCAGATTTTCTATATCTCAGCCATTCTAAGGGATATGTTGTGGTATCTCAGTGTTTTTCATTTGTGTTTCTTTGATGACTAATGATGTCAGGCACTTTTTCATGTACTTATAGGCCATTTGTATATCTTTATTTAGGGAAATGCCTCTTTCAGACCCTTCCCCCTTTTTTTTAATTGAGCTATGATTGATTTACAGTATTATATTAGTTTTAGGTGTAAAACATAAGGATTCAAAATTTTTATTCCATTTAAAGCTATTATAAAATATTGGCCATATTCCCTATGTTGTACAATATAGTCTTGTAGCTTATTTATTTTATACATAGTAGCTTGTACTTCTTAATCTCCTACCTCTATCATATAAGTGATATCATACAGTATTTGTCTTTCTCTGTCTGACTTATTTCACTACACATAAGACCCTCCAGGTCCATCCATGTTGTCGCAAATGGCAAGATTTCATTCTTTTTCATGTCTGAGTAGTATTATATACATATACCACATCTTCTTTATCCATTTGTCTGTTGATACACACTTAAGTTGCTTCCATATTTTGGCTATTATAAATAATGTTGCTATGAACATTGGGAAGAATGTATCTTCTCTAATTAGTGTTTTCATTTTCTTTGGATATATACACAGGAGTGGAATTGCTGGGTCATATGGTAGTTCTATTTTTAGTTTTTTGAGGAACCTCCATACAGTGTTCCACAGTGGCAGCACCGATTTACATTCCCACAAACAGTGTACAAAGATTCCCTTTCTCCACATCCTCCCCAAGACTTGTTATTTGTGGTCTTTTTGATAATAGGCATTCTGACAGGTGTGAGGTGATATCTCATTGTGGTTTTGACTTGCATCTCTGATGATTAGCGATGTTGAGCATCTTTCCATGTGCTTGCTGGCCATCTGTATGTCTTCTTTGCAAAAATGTCTATTCATGGACCTTACCCTTTTTAAAATTGAGTTGTCTGTGTTCTTCTTATTGAGCGGTAGAAGTACGCTGTACATTCTGGATACAAATCCTATGTAAGATATGTGTTGTGAATAACTTCTCTTACTTCCTACCTTGCTTTTTTTTTTTTTAACAGTGTCTTTCAAAGAGCAAAAGTTTTAAATTTTAATACAATTTTAAAAAATTTTATTGGAGTATAGTTGATTTACAATGTCGTGTTAGTTTCAGGTGTACAGCAAAGTGATTCAGTTATACTTATTCATATATTCATTCTTTTTCAGATTCTTTACCCATATAGGTTACTGCAGAATACTGAGTAGAGTTCCCTGTGCTATACAGCAGGTCCTTGTTGGTTATCTATTTTATATATAATAGTGTGTGTATGTTAATCTAAACTTTAATACAATTTTTTTAATGCTTCATGCTTTTAGGGGTCCTATCTGAGAAACCTCCAACTACCCCAAGGACTACCCCAAGGACTACAACTACCCCAAGGACTTTGTTTTCCTCTGGAAGTCTTACCATTTTAATCTTTTATATTTGGTCTATGATCAATTTCAAGGTAAATTTTGAGTATGACGTGAGGTAAGGATAAAAGGTTTTTTTCAAGGTAAATTTTGAGTATGACGTGAGGTAAAGATAAAAGGTTTTTTTCATATTGATATCCATTTGTTCCAACACCATTTGTTGAAAAGCTTTTCCTTTCCCCATTGAATGCCTTGGAAGGAGATATAGATATAGATATATAGATATATATCTATACATAAACATACACACACACAGACTAGCAGCAAACCATTGGAAAATAAATAAAATAATTTGTTTTACAATAGCACAAAATATAAAATACTTAGTAGTAACTTTAAAAAGCAAGTATAACTCCTGTTCACTGAAAACTACAGAACACTGCTGATTAAAGAGGACCTAAATAAATTAAGAGATATACTGTCATCATGTGGCTCTTTAGCATTTCTTAAAATGCAGCTCTGTTGGTGACAAATTTCTGTAGTTTTCCATCATCTGAAAATAATGTTATGTCATCTTTACTTTTAAAGGATATTTTCATGGGACATAGCATTCTGTGTCAACTTTTTTGTTGTTGTTTCTTTTAACACTTTAAAGACATTATTCCATTGCCTTCTGGCCTCCACGGTTTCTGATGAAAAGTCCAAAATAAATCAAATTGTTCCCTTGAATGTAATGTGTCATTTTTCTCTAATTTTATCTTTGACTCTTAGCAGTTTGACTATAATATGCATGCAGGTATGTTTTTCTTTGAATTTATCCTGTTTAAGTTTGCTGAGTTTCTTGAATCTATAAATTTATCTCATTCACCATGTTTGGAAAGTTTTCAGCCATTATTTCTTCAAATATTTCTTGTGTCTCATTCTCTCTCTCTCCTCTCTTTCTGAGACTGTAGTTGTCCCTATGTTTGACCACCTGAAATTGTCCCATAGGTCCCTAAAACTGCTCATTTTTAAAAATCTTTTTTTTCTCCTACTTCTTCAATATGGATAATTCGGATTGATCTTTTCAAGCTCACTGAATTCTTTCTTCTGTCCTCTCCAACTTGCTACTAAGCCAATACAGTGAATTTTCAATATAGATATTTTATTTTTTCAGTTCTAAAATTTCTGTGTGCTCTTGCTTATATTGTCATTTCACTGGTTAAATTTTACTGTATTTTATTTATTACAGGCATATTTTCCTTTACCTCACTGAGAATAAATATAATAACTGCTTTAAAAGTTCTTGCCTGATAATTCCAACAATAGTTCATCTTGGAGATTGCATCTATTGATTGTCTTTTCCCTTGCAAACAAGTCACATTTTCCTGCTCTCTGTATTGTCATTGAGACTGTCACAGAATTTAAGTTTCCCCTTATTTGGCAATCTCTTTTCTGGAGTTCTAATTCACTTGCTAGCAGCTCTGGTAGTTCCTACACTGGTTTCTCTAGCCAGAAACACAGTGGAGGTTTTTGTATAAATATAGCTTTATCCATCTAGTGTTGCCTTGACTGAGACTGCCTTCAGAGTAAAGACACAAAATGTCACACTCACCTCATCCTGTCAGATTCTCCAAATTTTAACACATCTCCAAAATTTGTCTGACTTTGTTTACTCTCTACAGCTCTCATGTCATTGGAGGTTGTGTTTATTTGTGTCTTTGTATTTTGTCCATAGTTTATAGCTTTATTTGCAGGAGAATTGCTTTATCAGTAGCTGATTTGGCCTGCCCAAAGTGGAATTCCATATTTTTCCACTTTGAAATGTAGTAAATACCTGGTAATACATTCATTTATAAAGGTCCAAAAAGTCTAATGTACTTATGTATCCAAATAGAATCTATCAGATATTAAATTGCTTTCCTAGAAAGACACAGGATACTAAACATATGTTGTCTTTGGGTTAATGGGCTTAACTGAGAGCCCTTAATAATAAGTTAATATTTTATTTGTGAGATAATACCACTGTCTTAGAGCAATGTATCTCAACATTAATAAAATATGATAAAATAATAAAACAATATTTTTAAAACTGTCCTTAAACAAAAATATAATAGAACACTAAATCTATGTAACTTAAGTTACATCAACTACAATCTTTTCTTAACCTACAGAATCCTCAAAAACAGGAGTAACAAAAAAGCATGGCACTATGGGCTATAATTATAAAGCTTCCACTGAATCAGAATGTTCCTGTACCTGAGATGTTCCATGATTCTAAATCAATTATATTTCACTCTCTCTTTGAGATAGTAAAGATAGTGCTGAATAAAAAACACAAATATATAAGGCTAGTACATAAACAGGTCTCATTAAACTATATTTTTCAAGTAACTAGTTTGACTTTTTTTATATTAAATTCACTTAAGTTTTGCTGGATCACTCAGTTTTACAACTTGCTTTGGTCAGAGGTAGTATTCAAATTATTCACAACTAGTACTTCACAAATACCCACCAATAAGAACGCAGAGCTAATGATACATAATTAGGATGGTTGCACTGGTGAATATCAGTGTATTCCAGTGTGAACTGATATACTCTGGTCTGTTGCAATGATTCTGGGTTTAGATATTGCTGAAAACAGCCTCACTAACACAGCAGCAGACTGAACAATGAACGAGGCTTATGATCATAGCAGAGTGGAAACACAAGTAATCTAAGCTAAATTTTGACAAATGTATAGTTAAGCAGAAATAGAAAACCCTTAACAAAAATACAGATAACAGAGGTGGTATATCTATGCTTTCAAAATAGATTAAGAGGCAATTATGCCCCTCCAGCCATAAATTCCATGTGCTCACAAATCCCACAGGCCAGCAATATCAGTGCATTACCTGAAAGCAATCTGACAAAGTTCAACAAGAGCCTTAAAACAACAAACATTCTTTGATCCATTAATTCTACACATAAAAATACATTAAAGAGATGTTCATCACAGGATTCTTTATAATAACCAAAACACACAAACACACCCATACTCACACACTCAAAATAAAAGTAATTATGGGACTTCCATAGACGGAGTATTATACAGCCATTTAATATCATATTTTAATTACTATGGGACAGTGGCCATTGAGAACATACCACACAGACCTCCAACTACAGGAATTTAATTGGCTATGGGCCTCAGCTACTACATTCTGAAAACTATTGCCATTTTTGCCCAAGACCATGCTTCCCATGGGCTGCTCCAAGCCAATGACTGAGGCATCCCTTCCTGGGAGACATGGGACTCCTCTGATGGTCAACTTTGGCTCAAGAATTTCCCGACAGCCTTGCTGAACTTTTTTAAGGATGCATGGAGATCTAGGATGCTTCTACCCAATTTTCCCTCTCTCTCTCCTTCCTCTGGGATCAAAGGGATATATCTGAATATGTGTAAAGCTGTTCTCTGCCATATTCAAATCTTTTATTATACTTTTACAAACATTTAAATTGGATAGAGGGCTCCTTTTTCTACAAGATTTGCATTGATTAACTGAAATGCTCTGCATTTTTTAGATGCTGCTTAAATCTAACATTTTCCAATAAAATTCAAGCCAAATATTCCTCTCTGTTTTAATGAACTAGAGTTGCATGGAAACTAATAGTCAACTCTTACTGAAAATCAGTTTCAGATTTGTTGTTCAGAATGGCTTATTTCTCTGAATCCTTGCATAATGGTACAGAGATACTCAATAAACAGCTGATCATTTAATTAAAATATAAGTATTATTTGCATCACAGTAGATTCAGAAGTTTTTAAGCATTTAAATGATTTTGCCTACAAGCTTTGAAACACCTTCACCTATATTACGGATCTGCAGGCTACAAGGATCTGCAGGCTTGCTATATGTGTCACAAACTGTGCTAAGCATTTTAAATGGATTATATCATGTATTATTACCCTAACTAAATTACAAGCTAAATGTTATTATCTATTTTCTAGAAATTAAATTTTAAAAAGGTGTAAAGGGGTTGAGTAACTTCCTAAAAATCATACAGCTAGTAAATGATTGTGTTCACATTCAAACTCAGGTGTGCCCAAGTTCAAAGACACATAGTGCCACTTAGGGAACAGAATTAAGTGCCCATGATTATTTTAAAGCGTCAATTTCCTTAGCAAATTTTGAAAGATTTTTTTTAAGAAGTCCAATCAAATATAAGGTGAAAAAAAAGTTAATTGATGAAATTTAGGTTTAAGAAGGTAAGATAAAAAGAACACAAGTTTCCTAAGGTAACCAACAGCAAATATTCCCAAGGTGCCTACAATATATTTGAGTATCTGTGTCAAGAAAGAGAAGAGAGACAGAGAAAGAAAGAAACAGCAATAACAATTTCAAACAGAGTATTATTTCTTCAAAAGATGCATACTCCGTCTCTCCTCACAGTTCCTTTCCTGGCCTCCTAATCTCTCTCTTGGCTCCTCCTTACCTCCAGTCATCCTTTGAGAGGTTAATCAAAATATTCATTTCCTCATCCTCCTGTAGAAGGCGATAGGCTGCACTTAAATGGTGATTTTCCAAAACAGACCTATCGTTGTACAGAATCGCTGGGTCAGACCTGAGAGGAAAGCCAAGCAAAATAATTTAGGATGTTGAACAGCTCAGATTTTTCAGGTAACTCTCCTGCAGGTAGAATACACCATCTCTTTATCCTATTTTAGCAATTAACTTTGCCCCCATGCCATTTATATCGACCAAAAAGCTAACACCAACACTACAAATTATCAATAGATGTACATAGAGTATTTTAATGTCAATATGTGGATGTTATTTCACATGTGATATCCAACTTGAGAACTCTCTGAAAACTATTCTATAAGCAGATCGCAATTACCTGCAGTAGTGGCAAAGGTGATTATTTAAAAAATGTGGGTCAGGTCAAACGTCCTTATATTTTCTGGAATGACTTTTTATTTTATTCAATGAGGGAATGTATTTATTTTAGTTGTAATTCTCTGAACACATACCGCGTGGCAGGTACAGTTTTCAAGTTCTTCTGTTAGTAGCTTGACCTTAAAATTTTGCCATGCAGAAGCCATACGTGGGAAATTGAGAAAGGGTTATATGACAATTGTTAGTCGCTTTCTCAAACAGCTGAATGACACCAAACATAGGGCAGTATACTATTTTAATATATTTAATTTAATGAAACCTTAGATTGTTAGAGCTTATTCGTTTCTCATCAAGGAGGTTAAATCCCAGAGATATAAAGTGAGAGTTCACAGAGCCCCACAGTGGCTAAGTGGCAGCGTTGGGATGAAGGCAATGTCTTCTGACAGTTGAGCCATTTCTCCCCAAGATAACTTCCACCTGTCATTGGCCAAACTTTGGGATATATTTAGCATACCTTTAAAGTGTTAGGCTTAACAGTCTGTCCATCAAAGGGCAAAGAACCAGGTCACAGATTTAGTTTCCTAAACAGGGATCTCACAGGCTGAGATGCTTTGGATAAAATTCAGTTTAAAGAAGGCGAATGTTTAAATTTCATTCCAAAGCAAGCTCAAGTGAACCCTCTGGCATTTTTCCATTCCATTGAACGTTAACACAAAACAAGCAAATCCCGAGGTGAAGGATCTAATCTTATATCCGTTGAGTAAGTAAGGCACCAACTGATGTATTTTGTGACATTAAGCTATTTTCCAACTCCTGTAATTAAGCCATTTTCCCCTGAGTTGTGACTACTTTTGACACTGGTCTCCAGCCAAGATCCATGTACAACTTTGTTCCACCCACCTCTCTTCCTTCAGCAGGTGCTATTCACGGCTGTCTCTTCCTCAGAGCAAAGGTTCCACTGGCAGATATCCATTAAACAGAGATGCTCTGTGGAATCCCTGTATTCAAAGACCTTGCAACAGAACTACAGAAGGCTGCTTCACAGCAGCCAAAACTACTCTGTGAGGAAGCAGGAGGCAGAAGATGAAGCATGTGGCTTAGGTCCTTTTGTCCGCTTCCATTCTGCTGAAATCCCCTTCTGAGCAGAGATCAGACGATGTTGTCGATATCGTCTTCTTTCGTGTACCCCATAATTAAGTGTTGGCTTCGTTAAATAATGTGTGGAATGACTTAATGAACACAAATCTATCTGGAGTGCGCACCTGCTTTTTTCAAGTGAAATCAGCAAGTATTTATTTAGCCTTAAACTCTCAACCCTCCCCGCTACATTCTTTCTCTGTGTCTTACCACCTTTTTCCAATTCTAGCTTCTTTTGATTCCTACCTCAAGACCCAATTAATCCTACCATCAGAGTCTCTCCAGTTCCACATCATTGTCTTAAGAGAAGCTAAGTTCTTAGACCCGGAGAAGGCAGATAAGGTTTCATCCTAAATGGAAATGACAGCTGACTGTACTGCTTGCCTGGAATTCTGTGCTGAGAGGAATACTAAGGATAAATCTGCAGCTCGTTAAGAAAAAAAATACCAAAATCAATTAGTGATGCCTGTTATAGTCAAGAGGTTCAGAGGGAGGCAACTGGACCTGTATTTAATACCCCCGCAGAGGTTTGTGTCTACCAGTGAAGTTCCTTACGGAGGGTGCAAAGTGGCCTACATAAGACAACCTAGCTCCCCAAGCCCTGTGCGAGGGAGTAACATATGCACTGAACAGAGCAGAGATGAAATCAGGGAGGATGAGAAGAGCATCACCAGAGTTCCAGAGGTAAGAGGGTAAGAGGGCTCTGCCATTGTTAATGTCAACAGACTCACTCCAATCCTTGCCCGTCCTCAGTGATTTAGTCTACACGGTATCTGCACCTTTATGGAAACTGTTCCACCTCCTATTAGAAATGGGTAGAGTACGCATAGTACATACATACATAAATAGCTAGCATTATAATAGAGAAGAAAAGGATATCCATATTTAATGTAAATAACATAGGAGAATTAGGAGCAAATGGCTTCTTTAAGTTTTGATTGAAGCTGACTGGGCTAATCTCTTGTTTATAATTTCAGTTTTTCAGAAACTCAAAATAGAGCCACCATGCGAAAGAAAGGTGACTGCACCTCTCTGAATTCAACACTCCATCCCTGCCCCCTCTTGCCTCTTCTCCAAACGTTTCAACATCCTCACCGGGTCTGAATGTGGAAATTGTTGGTGGTTCCGGTGTGCTCATAGTCATGGATGGCAGCTGAGAAGATTATAGCAAAGATCTCCAGCTCTGTCAGCCAGTTCTGAAAGGGAGATTACAGAGCAATCAGATAATCTGTCTCCTTCTCAGACAAAGTCTTCAGCTTGCTGACAACACACCCACATTGCTGCCTTTCCTCTCTGCAGCTGGCAAGCTATTGCCAAACACACATTTTCTGACAGACAGAAATGGTTTTTTTTCCTTCTGTAGGAAGACTGGAAGATGTGTGATTTGAAAACAGCATGCCCAGCACAGTTGAAAGAGCTAACTAGTAGTTTTTATTTTATTTTTTCAAAGAAGCAAAAAACAATGAACATGAAAACTTTAACAGCCCTCATTGCATCGTCTCCCAAATTCCAAATGAAGTTCCTAAGTAGACAGAGAAAAAAAAGAATTTGCTTCAACACAATACCAAAAACTAAGAGTAACAGAAAACGTAATGCTTATCCACTAGAAGGAGGATAGGTAGAGACAGATGGAAAGATAACATCTGGTCTTCTGCCTTGTACATGCTGATGTTTGAAGAGACCTGTCCCCATCCACATCACCAAAACTGGCTGTAGCTTAGTGGTCCTCAAACTGTGTTCCCTGGAACCGCAGAGTTACTATCACCTGGAAAGTTGTTAGAAATGCAAAACCCCACCCCAGTCCCACTGGATCAGAAACTCTGGGTTGCAGCACACCAATCTGTGTTTTACCAAGCCATCCAGATCATTCTGATACACGCTGGAGTTTGAGAACCACGGCTGTGTTTGAAGCTCCCTCAACCGACTTCCATGTCAGAGACTCTATGGATTCACTGATGCCTCCCCTCCCTTCTGTAAACCACACTGCTCGATGCCCACAGGATGGAGCTTCCATACTCTCAGCTCACCCTTTGGTATCCCTGCTTACTTTTGTACTAGTTGAGTTAATGATTCCAAGTTTCAGTGTGGTTTATCCCAAACCCAATTTTGACAAATTGCAGTTATTATTCTAATTATGTAATAAAATATAACCTAAACCAATAAAATGTGAATACAAAAAGTTATGTCCATAGAAGTTCAATGCTTTGCACAGTCACTAAAAGAACTCGTACCATAATAGGTGTGACAACTGGGAAACAGTAGAAGACAACTGTAAAAATTTAGGGAGATTCTGCACTCAGTTTTCTTCATGAGAATCTTTAAGTTCCCATTTCCTTTTAAAGAAATGAAACTAGAAGTCTTAGACAGGAGCAGGGGTAATGCAAGACAAACATGAGTACCTAAATTGGAAGAATTCAGAAAGCATCCTGGGTTCTGAATTAAAGATTAGTGAATAAAATATATTTATTTGATTTAAGTTAACAAAATGATTTAAAACTGAACAGGTCAATTTTTAATAATTCTCACTTTAACTTTTTTCCCATTAACTACTAATTTTCATCTTCATCTAAGAAACTTACTGAAATTATTGCCTTCTTTGAAGATGGCTAAGGGAAAAATAAATAAACTACATACAACCTATGAAAAAAAGACTTCATAGTTAAGGAAAGAATGAGCACAGAAATAACTCAGGAAAAAAACTACATTTAGAAAAGTGATTTCCATTCTGAGAAAGCCTCTGTGCCATTGCCTCAAAGTAGAGTGGCTACTGCAAATGGGAAGCCAGAACCCACTTCTGTCAGTTGATAGTTTGTTTTGGGAACCAGCTGACTTTGGAGGATTTGTATTTCAAATTCTTTAAACAGGTATTTCTGACCGTCTCTCACTAAAGGACAACCCAGACTACCTTGTTTTTCTTCTGGGTTATCAAGTGCTACAGTCAAACCAAATGTTGGGGGAAGGGACCAATAGTGTCTAAAAGTTGTGGATGTCTTCCCACTCTAGGCAAGGAAGAGAGAGATAGGTGATTCCTGTCAGAGCTGCTGGGATTGACAGTATTTGGGACTGTGCTTACTTAAGGGGAGAGAGATTTTTGTAATGCTATTTCCCAAGTCTTGGGATATTGATGGACCCAATGGCTGGATAACTCTGTCTAGCAGCCTGTGTTTTAGCCTTTCCTCACCTCTCACCTAACTGGGTAATCTGGAGCCCCTCTCCTCAATGAACTCTGACCTATAGCCTCTGAGAAAATAGCTCACAGGACTGGGCCCTCCCTAACCATCCATCTTACTTCTTACCTATGTAAATTTCTGTAGTGGCTATCTTATGTAAGATACAATAAAAAAATTATTGTACATAGTTTCTATTAAGTGTTAAAATGTTATGAAAATGTAAAACAAAAACAAACAAACAAAAATGATTTCTAGCAGAATCCAGCATGAAATGTCAGGAAACGTTTTGGAGTCCTTGATAATACGTCGCAAAATACAAATTGATGTACTACTAGAAGCAGAAAGACACAAGGAGAAAACAGAATAAGATGAAAAATCAACAGAATTAAATAAAAAAGAGATGGGTAAATAAGTGTAGATTGCAAGAAAACTGAAAAACTCTTCTGAAAGCAGCAAAGGGCATCATCCTCATCAGGGTTAACACTTATGGGAGCTCACTTTGTGTCGGCTTATTTATACATAGAAACTCATACAATACGTACAACTCCATAAAGGTAGGTACTCTGTCATCCACATTTCATAGATGAGAAAACTGAGGCTGGGAGAGGTTCAGTAACTTACCCAAGGTCTCAGAGCTAGTCCTGAGACAAGCCACACCCTCTGACTCCAGAATTCTTACTTATAATTTTTAAGTCACGTTTCCTTTGGGTCATTGTTCATGTGTTTACTCAATTCTTCATAAAATTACATAGGCATGATTTTATATTACAAATTTTCTTGATATTTTCCATTCATATGTACTTTTCTCAGTTTGGCAATGTCTTTCTTTTCTTCCCCAACACCCTGTCCCCACCCATCTGCCCCAACTCTCTCTACCCACTCCCACGTACCAATGTATCTCTTTCTCCAAGTTCATGCCAAGTTAATTTAACATGTTAAAATAAGATCATGAATGGGAGACAGTGTACCATCTAAATAAATCTGAATCACAGAGCATCAGCCCAGCCAGCAGAAAGTGTCTAAGTAACTACATAATCACTGTTCTCACAAACAGCAGTGTAACTCCTGTCCTTATCCAAATATACTGACGAAATCCTATCTTAAGTGTTACTTCTAACAAACCAAAACCAACAAACGATTAAATGAACATACAACAAACAATAAAACCATAATGAAGATTGGACTGAGCAAGAATGGAATTGGGCATTTTCAGAATGAACAATGAAGCAAGTCCCAGTGGCAAAAGCTGATTCATCACCAGTAAGGAAATGATTCCCTTTAGCGGAGCAGGAGTGAGGGTTCATTAGGGCCCTATGATGACAGGCATTAAAAGCCAAAGGAACACAAACCAGGTTCATTAGGCAGTGAAGTTTACATGCAAGAGAGTAATATGGTCGGCATGCCACTGAAAGGGAGAAAGAAGAGCAGAGAGCACAAAGGAAAGAAATAAGAGCTGAACTTTTGGATTGGAAAGTCCTTATAGAATGTACAGACAGTATGGAGGTAGAATCCTTACAACTGAGCAGTTCACTGAATGCAGAGGGGCAGGAAGAGGTTGCAGTCAAAGAAAACAATGCATTCAAGATGACCGTGACATTCCTAACCTGAGCGAAAAGAAAAAATGGTGGGTGGCATTAGATGGCAGGATTAATAGAAACAGAGAAAGTGGGAGAAGCTATTTTGAGGGAAATGGGGTTTAATATTTTAATATAGCTCAGATTTCCTTGCCTTTTCCAAATTCATTATTACTATGAACCCCGAAGGTTTTATGACAATCCATAAAATGTCAGAAATCTAAGTCCTGCGAGAATTTTATTCAAGATTTATCAAACTGTGACAAGTACAAGTCACAGATCCTGTCCAGAATTTCCCTACCTACAAAATATGAGTGTCACAACTAATTCAATGACAGGGATACCTTGACAACTGGTAAAGGTAGACTTTGAATTCTGCTGTATATGACTCAGGAGAGCAAGCTGTGCATGTATGTGGGTTGGGGGGGACACGTGGAGGGCAGTGAAAACCTGAAGGAAAAGACACGGATAATTCCCCATTGCTAGTGGAGACATTATTAGCAAGTTCTGACTTTGACAGGTAAATGATAGAGTTTCTTTAGTAATCTGTTTCCAACTCCTATTGGTTTTCTATTGCTCCCTTAACAGATTACCATAAATGTAAGGCACACACTCCCATTTACTGGCACACGGTTCTGTCGGTCAGAAGCCAGCACCGTGAGGCTGGATTTTCTGGTGACGACCTCACAAGGCTGAAACCAAGGTGTTGGCAGGCTGTGTTCCTCCCGGAAGCTCTGTGGAAAATCCGCTTCATCATTCAGGGTACTGGCAGAATTCCTTTCCTTCTCATGCTTTCCACTTGGGTCCTCCATCTTCAAGCAACAGCTGATTGAGTCCTGCTCACCCTTCTTCTGTCACATCTCTTGACTTTTAAGGACTCATGTGATTACACTGGGCCCACCTGGAGAATCCAGCATAATCTCCCTAGTTTAAGGCCCTCTGATTAGCAGCCTTCTGTATCTGCAGAATCCCTTTTGCCATCTAATGTAACCTATTCACAAGTATGACATCAGAGGGCAAAGATCATGGGGGCCAAAATTCTACTGACCACAACCTTTATAAAATTACTTAGCACCAAGATGCCATTTAGAAAGATGTCCTTAGTGTTTCCCTTGTAAATACAATGATGTCATATATGATCAAAAGAATAAGATACACAGCTTCTCCCTTCTAAAAAAAAATAAGCAAAGGGAAAATTAACAGCACCTTGCCTGATAAAAGCAATGAAAGGGCCAGAGGACAGGTTTGGAGTCTGGAATCTTTTGACCTAACTCAAAAGCAGACTGGAGCTCAGAGTCTGATTCATATCTATTCAATCAACAACTCTTCAATCTAATTCTGTTCAAGGATTTTCTCTTAGACGTGAGCAAAATCATTATGAAAAGATTCAAGCATCTCCTAGGCATCTTAGCTAAGCAATAATGAGTAATATAAACAGATTACAATGAGTAATACTGTTGATGTTGAAGCCCAGGCATCACTTTATCAATGGGATATTTTCATTCCCTACGTGTCTTACAGTTTATAAAGCTGAAATGATCTCCCCTAGCTTGGTTTGTAATGAAAGGTTAGCGTAACAATATGTTCTCCATTCATCAGAATGCTTCCTACTGTTTTCGTCAGCTTGCAATGAAAGAAGCTTGTTTTGAGCTGCGTTTCCAAGGGAGAGTGGGTGGGAAGTAGTTTCTATATTTAAGAATTATTCTGAATACGGCCTGAATTGATAATGAAAATTCAACGGCAAATGGCAAATGAGCTCATTTAAGAATAGTATGCAGTACATCATGATCATTGGCTGCTATGATATAACATCTATGTAATGATAACTTGCATTAGTATAAAGACTTGAGAGATTTTCTAGGGGGTAAAAAGGCTGTGTATGATTCACCTTTATATCTCCATAGTACACTGTACACAGTAGGTATTAACTAAAGATATGTCAAACAGATGATTTCAAAGTATATTTTCACATCCATTTTGATCCTCACCACAGTATTTTAAAGTACCACATGAGGATACTGAGGTGTAAGAATATAAGGGGTTCTTTTTTGCCACCAGCATTGCAGAAGCATGGCTAAATATTTAAATACATGGCCTTAGAAGTCAGACTGAAACCAAATCCTGGCTCTGCTACTGTATTAGTTTGCTAGAACTGCCATAACAAAACGACACAGACTAGGCAGCTTAAACAACAGAAATTTATTTTCTCAGAGTTCTGGAGGCTAGTAGTCCAAGATCAAGGTTTTAGGAGGGTTGGTTTGTGGTGACAGCTCACTTCCCAGCTTGCAGAGGGCCACCTTTTCTCTGTATCCTCACAAGGTCTTTCCTCAGTACACATGCAGGTCTGTGTCCTAATCCCTTCTTCTTATAAGGACACCAATCATATTGGTTTAGGGCCCACCCATATGACCTTATTTTACCTGAATTATCTCTTTAAAGTCTCTTATCTCCAAATACAGTCACATTCTGAGGCACAGGAGATTAGGACTTCACCACATAAATTTGAGGGAGGGGGAACAAAATTCAGCCCATGACAGAGACTTTACGATAGGAGAATCTTAACTCTGTCAATGTGTTTCCTCCTATTTTTCCATGGAATTTGTGCCATTTTCTTGTTGATTTATTTATATAATCTGGATCTTAATCCTTGCTCTCTATGTATTTTCCTCAAGTACTTACTTCATTATGGTGATGTTTTTTATTCTACAGAAGGTTTTAATTTCCATGTACTCAAAATAATCAATATTTTGTTATATAACTCATGTTTTGAGGCTTATTTAAGGATTTCCTTTTTCAAGGCTATACACATATCCTCATATTTTCTTCTAATATAATCAAATTTTTATGCTCACATCTTTAATTCATTTGTCTGATATTTGGTGAATGATTTCAAGTAGGACAAAAACAGTATGTTTTTTTCCAAATGAACTGTCCCCAAAACATTTTTTGAACTGAGTAATTTTCCCTCTAATATTGTTTTCTATAGACGTGTCCTCACCCTCTCACCTGTGATTCTGTCCTTATACTCCAGTCCCTGTTCCATCACCAACAAACCACTGGGACTGGTCATGACAAGGGCACCAATAACTTCCATGTTACCAAAGGCAGTGGTCACTTCTCTGTCCTCATCCCACTAGACCTTTCAGCATGTCCCTCATAAGTCACAGTTTTTTTTGGAGCACTTTCTTTCCCTGGTGTCCATAACCCCACACTCTCTTGCGTTTTGTCCAATGTTACTGGCCATACTTTTTTAGTTATTATTGTTGGCCCTCATTCTTTACCCTCATTTTAAACTTTAGAACTGCTCCAAGACTCACTTCAGAGCCCCTCTACTTTTCTATTTATGCCCTCTCTTTATATCACGTCATCTAGTTCCATGTTCTTAAATAATATTGATATGCCCCTGAATGCTTAATCTCTATGTCCATCCCTGACCCTTCTCCAGAACTCTAGACTCCTTAGTTTTCTTCCTGCTTGACATCTCCACAATGCTACCTAATAAGGATCTTAAACTCAACATGTCTGAATCAAAACTCTTGACTTCCCTTCCCCTAAAGCTTGCTTTGCTACCAGGTTCTCTCATCAACCCTGTTTATCAAACCAAAAATCTAATATGTCCTCTTGATTCCTCTCCTTAGTGTTCCAAATCCTATTCACCACCCAATTCTTTTAACTCTACCTCAGAGACAGAACTTTTGGTCTCTATATCCCAGCAATGTCCCTCCTAGTCCAAACTACCATTATCTCACCAGTATCTCTTCTAACAAGCCGCCTCAAGATCCACCCTCCATGGTAATCCTTGTCTAGTCTTTATCAGATCATCTCATTCCATTGTCAAAACCCTTTAGTTGCCTCACACTGTACTTAGAATAACACTGGAACTCATTACCCAGGCCTACAAAGCTGACTTGGTCTGACTCCCGTTTTCTCCTCCAACTTTATCTTGCACCTCTGTCCCCCTCATGTGCTTGCCTTATTACTGCTCCTTGAATGTAGCAAAGCTGTTCTCTCATGAGGGACTTTTTTTTTTTCAGTTGAGGTATAACTGACATACAACATTACATCAGTTTCAGATGTACAACACAGTGATTCAATATTTGTACATATTGCAAGATGATCACCACAGTAAGTCTCCACACCACACATAGTTATAGAATTTTTTTCTTGTGATGAGAACTTTTAAGATCTACTCTCTACACAACTTTCAAATCCACAGTACAGTATTATTAACTATAGTCACCATACTGTACATTACATCCCCATGGCTTATTTATTTTATAAATGAAAGTGTATATTTTGTACATTTTGACTCCCTCTAGTCATGAGGGATGTTGTACTAATCCTGCACTAATTCCGCTGGCATAACTTCTTCAGTTCTTAGCATGGCTCAAGCCTAAAATCACAACTGTCTCAGATTAAACATTACTTCTGTAAAGATGTCTTTCCTGACTATCTAATAAAACTCCCAGTTTTCCCTATGCGGGTGCCCTATTTTAATACTCTGCAGAACACTAGGGATATTTTCTTGTTTACTTTTTCATTTGTCTTCCATCTGTAACCTCTCACTAGAATGCACGCTCTGTAAGAGCACCAATGTATCTTCATCCTGTAAAGAAGTACCTGGCACATAAAAAGTGCTCAATAAATATTTGGGTTCAGTTTTTACAATTCCAATCAATTCCATTGATATATTTGTCTATTTTTGCACAAATGCCACACTGTTTTTATTACTATAGCTTCAGCAGATATTTTAACATCTAGTAGAGTAAGAACTACCCCACCACACACATTGTCTTTTTCAAAACTGTTTTTTCTAAGGTTGTTAAATATCTATTTTACATAAATTTTAGACTCAGCTTATCATGTTTCATGTTAAATCCTACTGGAATTTTTATTGGTATTGCTTTGAATCTATAAACATTCGTTTGAGGAAAATTGACATCTATTTAATACTGAGGCTTTCCACTAAAAACATGGTGTATTTCTTCACTTATTTAAACGTTATTTTTGTACCCTTAATTTAGTTTTACAGTCTCCTTTTCATTAATTTTGAAGTTCTTCATGGGTAATTTATAGATTTTTTTAATAACTGTTGGGAATGTATGTTTTTCTACTATACTTGTTAATTTCCAGTGTATAAGACAGGTATTTTATCCATATCTTATTGAGGCCTTTTATATGATCTAATAATTTACAGTTGGCTTTTTTTGTTGTTTTTTTAAAGGAGATGATCAAATTATTTTCATAGGATGCTTCTTCAACTTTTGTAGATACCATATTGCACTGACTGAGAGCTCCAGAAAAATGCTCACTAGCAATATTAATATCAGCATCCCTGTTTTGCTCCATGCTTTTATTGAACCACCATTAACTATGACGTTTGCTCTAAATTTTGGGCAAAAACTATCATCTTAAACAGGTTTCCTATGTAGTGTTTCCAAAATTTAAAAAGCATCTCTTTAAGCAATATTTTTAAGAAATCAGCTTTACAGTAAGGAAAAAATGAAAACTGCTGAGAGGTTTGGGGGAAATCTTTAATAACAACAATTTCTAACTGTTGAGCTTCCTTTATGAGACAGAGCACTTCATACTTTTGATACTTTATTCCTAACCATCACAGTACTTCTTACAGACAGAATATTTTTCACTATTTTAGAAATGAGGAAATCCTGACTCAGAGATTCAAGCTATTTATCATAGGTCACAAAATCTAATAAGTAATTATGCAAGGATTTATATGCAACTATATCTAGCTCTAGAGCCCACACTCCTCCCACTTTATTCCATATTTAATATGAGATATTAGACCAAGCCTCTCAACACGCCCTAGCAGAAAAAGATAACAAATGTGTACTGGGTTTATGGGTTAGTTAATAACCACACCCCCAAAAAATGTCTATCTCCATGTCAATTCAGAAGATTTCAAAGTAAAAAGCCACAGCCTCTATTTACTATAGAGACCTAGCTGTTTGTCACTAACAGCTATACATTTAAAATGAATGGCTTATATTAAGGTAAAGAGGGCAAAGGCACAGATAACCAAGTTGAGTGGGTCTGTTAATGCAATGAATTATAGAAAAGAGATTCAAAAATATCTAAAGAGCTAAAACGTTCAAAACAAGCAAGAAAATTCCAAATGGTTAGAGGTAAAGACTAATCCTTAGGTTCAAAAAAATCAAATGCACATAAATAAGATGAGAATAAACAGAGTCCTTGTGAAAAAGATCTACTGGTTTAAACCAAAAGCTAACTGTGTACAGCATGGTTCCCAAGTATACTCAATACGATTTCAATATGCATGGATATCATTGTAACTGACCATAGCAAGAGATTAATAGTACCACTCTCCATATCTGGAAATACATATTTAGTTATAGAAATTATACTTAATTTGGCCATAGCCTAGTAAGGATACAAGGCACTACCAGATATTTCTTTCATCAAGTCCAAGATGGAGAAAAATTCAAAGGCAGTAAGGAACCCCAAGACTTTCCATGATTGGTTAGATAATTATTGGGGAACAGGAAGTCCATGAAACAATGCACTTCTTGTGGGTTCAACCTCATCAGAATAGAAACAGCCTCCAATTAAAAAAAAATCATTATCACATGTTTTGTGTAATCTAAGAGTTTCTATCTGTACTTACTGCTACTCCTGTCTTATAGAGGAGGTAATGCACAGTCTGTGTAACGTCGGCAGCGTGCATCAAATTGTGGTAAGGGTTTTTGTGCTTGCTGTATCCTACTTCCAGGGCCTCCACAAATGAGACAAGTGCAGAAATGGGGATCTGAAAGAGAGCGGCAAGGTTAATTAGCTAGTGATTTAGCAGCTTTGAGTGACGATGCAAAAGTCTAAGGTACTCTAGCTGCCTCTTTCTGAAGGCGTAAGATATCATATGAGGACATTAGAACTTCTCTAAGTTAATAAAAGACACTGAACAAAGTATTGGATAATTTGAAAATCTAACAGGACGTCCCTGGTCCACCCTGCAAATTGTTCTTTGTTTTCCAGTTCAGAGGCCCAGGGTAATGACACAGGATCATCTCAAGGACATTGAGGGCAAAAAGGTACATGCTCATTTATTTCTCAGGCAAAGGCTCAAGTCTTTATTTCCTGAGAAATAAATGAACACATACTATGCGGCATCTCATTTACTTGTGGGAAAACATAAGTACACAAAGATCTTAAGCTATAAAATGATTGCAAACAAACACAAGCTGCCGCCTTCTGAAAACCCCACCCTTTAGAAGGAGTAATGTGTACACTGGACAGGTGAGAAAAAAAAACCAAAACACAAGTGATAGTCTGTTCTATAACAGAAACAAGCTGCGTTCTTGTGTTTATTACTTGGCAATTTATTATTGGTGCCTTGCAATTTGGAAAAATACTTCCAGTTATCCTAGCCGCTTCCTGTCTCAAGTATGTATAACACACACACCTTCGTTTCCTATTTGGCAGAAAGTAAGCAAGTGCAGAATGCCTGTACAAAATAAGGAGACTCGGAAAACATTCATTGTGTAGTTTTCTGGATCAATTCCTTGGTTTGGGGTAAATTATCAATTACAAGACTGGGGGAAAAGGAGAGAGTGTATGTTCCAGGAGACTAGAAATCACATTCATAAGAAAAAATGAGGAAAATACTACTAGAGTGCTTCATGAGAATCCATACTATGTTCTTCCTTGGGCACATTGTTCCATATTTACTATTTGTGGATTTTTAAAATTTAAATATAGCCTTTTAGATGTGAGAGATTAATTCATTATCATTTTAAAAAATGAAGATCCAATGAACCTCGGTTCTTTGGGCTGTTCTTTGGAGATCTATGAGCCACTGAAATGCTAGGTAAAGGTGTGTGCATGTGCACGGGAACTTTCTTCTGGGGTCTTGAGGAGCCATCGGATCTTCAAGCAGGTTTCTTTTTTTTTTTTTTTTTTTTAGTGGATTCTTCCTTGAAGTTTTCAACACCTTGATTTTAATTTATTTATTTTAATTTATTTATGGCTATGTTGGGTCTTCGTTTCTGTGCGTGGGCTTTCTCTAGTTGTGGCAAGCGGGGGCCACTCTTCATCGCGGTGCGCGGGCCTCTCACTATCGTGGCCTCTCTTGTTGTGGAGCACAGGCTCCAGACGCGCAGGCTCAGTAATTGTGGCGCACGGGCCCAGTTGCTCCGCGGCATGTGGGATCTTCCCAGACCAGGGCTCGAACCCGTGTCCCCTGCATTAGCAGGCAGATTCTCAACCACTGCGCTACCAGGGAAGCCCCAAGCAGGTTTCTGATGCAAAAGAAATTAAGGACCATTGCCATAAAGTGCTTATGGCTATGTAAGAAAGATATCCCAAAATGTGCAGTCCTTAGGAAAGTGATAAAGAATCATGCTGCCCAGAGAAATCAATATGTTATACAGAAAAAGACCTGCATTTTCCGGAGACTCATCCATATGATGAGAGGAATGTAATTGGCATGATATGACAGACGCCAGCAGATGATGCTCAAGTTCCCTGGAGAACCAGACCCCACCTCCAGAGTCTGTGGAATTAGAAGGCTGAGGAGGTGGAACACTGGAATCGATTCATGCTCTTTACTTAAAGGTGAAGAATTAATTTGAAGCATGAATGGCTGGGAAATACCAATGATCTGTCACAGATGATAACTGAGAATATCTGTGTGAATTTGAGCCAAGTGGCCGAAAGAGAAGTTTTTGGAGATAACAGATGTGCACTCTGTCTCCATTCCTGTCTCCTTGCTGGTGGTGGTCATTAGCACACGAAGTCTCGCTGAAATGAGATCTGTGGGCAGAGCCAGCGGGGGAGCTCTGCTGGTTCAGGCTTCCAGCCATACCTCTAGGACGACTGGGATCTAAATGGGCAGCTCCAGCCTCTCCCCTGCTGATGAGCCCACCAGACAAGGGAGTAATGAAAAGTTCCCACCACAGAGGAGTTCATGGCAGTGGCTGTCCAGATGATGCTTCCCAAGTTACCCCAGAGAGTTTTCAGTCTACATTAAAAGGATTCTCTTGGTCTTAGCCCCTAAATCATGCAAGGATGGACAAATGTGTGCAGTTTTTTTTTTTTCAATTAGACACTGACCTTGAAACGGCTGATCAGATCATAGCGTGTGAGTAATTCATAGAAAATGAATTTCAGTGCATGATCCCCGCTGGCTTCATTGAGGGAAAAGACATCAAAGGACCACTTGTCCACATCCTACAGGAGAGGATGGAGAGAAATAATTCATTGGTTGGTAGCCACTTACACAGCTACTAATCTCCCTACTTTGGAGTTAGCCCACAGCACTCACCTGGGTATTCACAGCCTAAGACTCTAATACCCTTTCCACTCTCAAACTGTTTCCAATATGGCAGTCCTACATAGCATTTACTGATAAAATATTCAATAGTTTTATTAGTAATAACAATAGCTATAATTTATTGGGTACCTACCATATGCTAGGCATTCTGATCAGTGATAAACATGTAATCTTTCCTGAAGACAACTCTAAGGGGTAGGTATGATCAGTCACATCTTACAGATGAGAAAACTGAGAAGTCACCTAATTTCCCTAAGACCCATGGCAAGCAAGTGCTAAGGACAAAACACGAACACATGTTCAACTGATGCCTAAACTAAGGCTCTTTCCATTAACCTTCTACTATCTCTGCCGAGTTCCAAAATTTTAATTGATTTCACAATAACCTAGGGGGTTCCCTACTCTAAACGTCTCCCAAGCCCCATGATACTATCTACTGACTTCCTCTTAGTCCACCATTGAGAATGCTAACCCACTTAAAAATGTTCAGAAACATGCATGATATAGATCACAAAATAATGTGTCACCTCAACAATCCAAACTGCTGAGCTGAAAGCAAGGAGAGAGCCCTCATTTCATGGGATGGAAAAATGCTACCACTTCTGGAGTCACTGATCTGGGGACTGAGCCCTCAAGTCTGTAAGTCACTTTACTGGAAAAGTAAAACGAAGAGCTAAGCTGAACACACTCCACACACACCGCTCCTGAGGTTCAAAGCCTTATTTGTCCATAAAGAGCGACTCCAAAATATAGGTAAACATTGTCTGATGTGTCTTTGACTTATAACTAGCTACTTGTGGGTGTTATGAACAAAGGTGTGTTTAAGCAATAATGAAAGCAATAGGCATTTGGTTTCTCAGTATACCAAGAGTCTCCCTTTCAGTGGTTAAGGAAAGTGTGCTGCCATGAGTGTGACAATAAGGAGCCATATGAGACCACATTGAGTCCAGGCTAGGTGTCAGATGGTCCCCTGGAAGAGACCTTGGCTCTCAGGAACTGCTGGATCCAGTGACTCCCACCTCAGCCCTCACTGCATTCCAACATCATCTATCCATCCCAATCCTGTCCCTCTCCAAATATCCCAACCATCAAGATCACCCCAAGACCATGAACAGTCTCTCTCATGGATGCCAGGGCACAGGAAAACCAAATTGTATATAGGTGAAACCAAACATTTCCAAAAGGGTTTCAAATAAATTTTTTCAATTCACACTTAGTGGTAACCTCACCTCAGCCTTCAATAATTTCTCCTCCACTATAATAACTAAAGAAATAGCTACAAGTATTAAGGACATTTTCTGTGCCAGGCACAGTGGGAAGTGTTGATACACATTTGCAAACCCTCACAACTCTAGAAACGGGTATCACTTTCCCCAGTTTCACAGATGGCAACCTCAGAGAGATGAAATGAAGTGTCTAATGCCAACTGGTAGCAGAACAAGGTAATAACCCCACTGAAACCCCTTAGTGATACCATTACTGACAGATGACATTGTAAACTCAATGAATACATGCTGTGACCCAAGCCTCACGCCCTAAATACCCCAATAGGGCCTAGGCCATAGACAGTGGGGTCATTTAAGATTAATCCAAGACCTAAAGCTTCACCTTGGCTACTGTAATTGACATTGTCATGACAGCCACTGTCTAGCCAATAGTCCTAAAGAAAAGTCCACTGACAACTCAGTAGATAGGAAAACCCTTTGTCATATCTGACAATTTTTAATCCTCTTCACTGGAATGAATGAAAAAGAGAAAAGCTCTCTAACACTGGAAATCAAGAGATTATCATAGTAAAAAGTCAAGATTTATTCTGAATATTAAGTCTTAGAGAAACAGAAGGATGAGTAAATATAGACAGTGAGATAGACATTCACTCCAGCCCCTCATTTTTGGGAAGTCTTAGCTGTGATTCTCAAATTTCAGTGTTCTTTAGAACCACCTGGGGTACTCAGAAAAAAATGTCGATTCTCTGGTGGAGGGCTCTGCAGAATCCTGGCTTGTGGCCTGGAATCTGCATTTTAACAAGCACCTTAAACCATTCTTCCTTTCTTAGCAAATTTGGCCCAAGCACCATTCCTGTGGAAACACTGCATGAATTTCCTACTAGTCTAAAGTGAAGAAAGCCTGAACCTCCTCATTTCCTCCCATTTTAAACCTGGAGTCTGTCCAGAGTGTCTCTTCCTGAGTCACACAACAGATGCCCTTCTAAAGAACAGCACAATTCTACATTTCCAATAACACCACCTTAGAAGGTTAGAGATAAAACACCCCAAATTAGAAATAAGTATTCATTGCATGGAAACAAATAAAAAGAACAAAACTGCAACATATTTAAAATTTAGGAATTGGTGGTGGTTAAGTATTCTCTTTACTTAAATGTTATTTTATGCCATGTTCTTACATTAATCACAAAGGTAAACATGACAGTAGCACGATGATTATTTTATTGACTTGTATTCTCTCAGGCTTTGGGGAAATTTTCTGTAATAGAAGAAAACAATAGTGATTCCATATAAATTGCTGGCAGTGGAGTGAAAATAACCTTTTTCTAACAGGCACTACGTAAAAAAAGAATCTACGTCATATCTCCAATTCACCTCCAATCCACTGAAAATAAAACTGGAGTCTAGAGATGCAGAAAAATATTACATTGTAAAAAGGTCTTGAACTTCTGCAGTAAACAGAGCATACAACCAAGAGAAACAACAGCTTTAGCCTTCTGTACATATCAGCAATAGTGTGGAGAAGGATAGCAATTCAGAGAGTTATTATTTACTTTTTGTCTGAATCATCAAGGTAACGTTCCCCTCAGAAAGCCAACATGTGTGCCTCTGAGAATTACTTTTCCCTAAGCATAAAACAACAATTCATGCACATCACAGGTTGTTCCACATTTCTTCAATTATTCTGCATACAAAAGATGCTCCAATTTGGAAGAAATATTTTCATAAATTTCTTAGTACTGGTATAATCACCTGTATTTATGTTCATGATAAAGGAAGAAATTAAGGATAAAAGATGCTTTTAATGTTCCCAAGATTTTCACTGAATGTTTCGGGTTCAATTATGAAAATCAATGCAACTTCATAGTGGGTGTTATGAAACATCAGATCTCATGAAGTGATTTCACAGATTAAATGGGAAACGTTGCTGTAAATTACACCATGATTTATTGGGCATTAGAGTGGGGGTTGAAGAGGAGGGAGAGAAAACATGTGTCTTCTTGCTGTTTCCCTCCTGAGCACCCTACCTGTCCTAGATCAGGGGTCTCCAACCCCCCAGCCTCTGACCGGTACCAGTCTGTGGCCTGTTAGGAACTGGGCCGCACAGCAGGAGTTCAGCAGCGGGCGAGCGAGCGAAGTTCCATCTGCCGCTCCCCATCCCTCCCCATTGCTCCCCATCGCTCCCCATCGCTCGCATTACCACCTGAACCACCCTCCCCACCCCACCCCCCGTCCGTGTAAAAATGTCTTCCATGAAACCAGTCCCTGGTGTCAAAAAGTTTGGGGACTGCTGTCCTAGATGACTTAAGAAGAAACATAAAATGGAGAACTGAGGATCTGAATATATAGGGTCTCCCAAATTCAGCTAGTGAATGTCTCTGAGTCAAGAGAAAGGGACTATGAAATATAAAATCAAAATGACCCTCAAGGGCCCTCTCTTGACATTAAATTGATCAAGAAGCACTCCCACCTCTGATTCTGTGAAAAGAGAATTTAAATTATCTTCTGAAAATTTCGTCAGGAATACACTTTTCAGGTTTCAGAGAAAGACTAAAATAGCTTTAAGAAGAGTCGGAATGCTGGGATGCCCCTGAGCAAGTTGACACAACTCCCTGTGTAGACGCCAGGCAATGTCAACCAGCTCTGTGATCCTGAACCTTAGCACGGCCCCTCCTTCAAATCCAGAAGTCAACTCAGCTTCAGCACAGCTGGGATATCCTTAGACCAATGGGTCTGAATGAACACACTTCTACAGGACTACATCTACTTGGGGGCTCTTAGAGATACTCTATACAATTCCAAGAGCTTGTCTGATTGGGAGTCATCTTGCAGGATTTAGCCCCTTTAAACTCAAGCATCTGTGTGACTTCCCATGGAACTTCTGGGCTCAGTGAGCGACTTGGGAAAACAGTAGGATATATGAAGAGGACAAGGGCTCTGGGGGACATACTTTCATGCAGTAATATGTTACTGAGAGCTTAGCTTACTATGTGCCTGGAACTCTGGTATCAAACCTCAGTTCTGTCTCTGTGTCTTTTTTTTTTTTTTAGTCTCACTGAGTCTTAGTTTCTTCATCTATAAAATGGATATAGAGCAGGTAAGCAGATAATGGTAGAATTATAATCACCAAAGATCCTCTTAATGTTGAATATTTATAACCAGTACAAATTTGCTCTCCTACAGCCAAAGTCAGACTGAGTCTCATAATGCCAGATCACTATACAGATCACTAAACCACTCCAAGAGAGTAGAAAGAAATGAAATCCACACAGAGTTCGATTTTTTAAAAATTTGGCAGTACAAAGGCTGAAAAGATAGTGATACTGTTAGAATGAATAGCAAAAACATAATGAAGGCAAAAAGTCAGGAATGACTAGGAAAACTGTAAATAGAATTGTAAATGAAAATTTCTTATTTTCTAACAAGAAATTTAACTGTACTTTTTATAAGGTACCTTGAACATTATAAGACCTTTTCATTGGTATTACCTTTAATGCTTCAATAACAGCTGGTGGGTAGCTCAGTCCAACCATGTTTGATGTTCGTCTATACATTCTGGCAAAGTCAGAAGGGAAAAATGCAATATTATGTCTTACAAAGAAGAATTAGCAGGCCACAGACTTATACCAGTACTGACAATTAACAAGAAGTCATGTCATCTGATGGACCCACGGAGCCTAAAATTTCTTTTATAACCTTTTTCATAGTCATTCAAGTGGCCTATGAAATGAAATTAAAGCAATCCCAAACATGTACAGCATTGGAAATAAAAAAAATTAAGTCTATGTGCCCCAAATTGGAAATTAAATTATTAAAATGGGTCTCCTCTTCTGCTGGAAGTGAATTATAGTATAGCACAGACAGTATGTAATGTAGTACTTTAACCTGAAAAAGAACTCTTATGGGCAACCCATCTAGAAGAGCTTGTTCTTTAGAACTGTCAAAAACTAGAGAGAACTTCGAGCTGACCATGGCATTTCTAAAACGTGTAATTGTGTGATAAGGGTTGTAGGAAGAATAAATCGATTTCTGGAATCCATTTCTGGGGAAGGGGGGCAATTTAATTTCAGAGAGCAAAGTGACTTACAAAATTGGAAAGTGTCATGGGCAACTCAAACACCTTGAATGGACTCCTCCCTGGCTCAGTACCCTCAACAAAGCATCCCTGACCTGTTCCAAATGTAGACATCATCTATATGTGTCACATGATGATGGATGAGACGTCCTTCTTTAAAAATTAGAGACTCAACTCAAACTAAACCTTCTCTAGTTAACATTAACAAAAAGAATTCAAAGCAAAGGCAAAAGCTCGTCCTAATGATGCTGCGGAGATACGTTTTTGCCATCTCTCATTCAAGACTGTCTGTTTCCACCTAGAGTTTTCAGCATGTATAAAGATACCAAAACGACATCAAAGCAAAGCCTTCGGTTATTAGAAACTGGTGTCTCTTTTGCTGCTTTGGTCACTGAATGACAGCCATCTTTACCTCTCCACAAATATCCCAGCTTGCACTGCGTGGACGATGCTCTTGAACCGCGGCTTCTCCTCGCTCCTTCTGAGTATCATACCCATCTGCCGTGTAAAGGTGGAGGCCAGCCAGTCTCGGACCTCAGAAGGCACCGCATCTGACTGAATGTCACTGAGCTCATCCTCCGTATCCAGGAGTCTCCTGAACCCAAGAAACAGAACCAGGACACAGATTAAATCTGAAGTTAGAGCTCTCTGTTCAAAGCAGCTGTTCCTTCTCTCCACCCCACCTGCATACACAGGTGCAAAGAAACCAAAATAAATGGGCCACAAAAAAATCCAGCACCTTACTGGCAAGGCTTGTGAAAGCCCACCATCAGTTTTTCAGGCTGGACAAAGGAACAAAGGAATCAGAGAAAGTCAAATATACTTTGTCTCAGGCTTTGTAGGTCCCAGACACATTGCACTCAGGAGCACCCAGTATCTTTATTCCTAGATGGTTTGTGGAATTTGAATGGAATCTAAACCTTCCATTTAAAAATGCATTCACCGGGAGGTTTATTTCATAGATGGCCATGTGGCATTATTTTGTTTTAAAAATAATGGCACTTAAAAACTATAGACAACAATACTGCATTATAAACTTCACACTTACTAAGAGCCTAGATCTTAATAGTTCCCACCACAAAAAATAATAATTAGGAGGTGTTAGTTAACGTTATGGTGGTAATCATATTGTCATATGTAAATATATCAAGTCAACACATTGTACACCTTAAATTTATACAATGTTACATGTCAATTACATCTCAATAAAAATAAATTTTAAAAAAGAAAAAGAAAGACTTTGCAAAGTATTACCCAAATCACATCAACCCAGTCCTCTGAAGTAATGAACCCAAATAATATCAACTGCTATTCTCTCTAGTTTGTTAGGACATTACAGAAACTTAAATGTCTAAATTTAAGCAAAATTTCCAAAACAATGCAGTTCTTTATTTGAGCACAGTGATTTAAGTCATCTGTCAGGTGTGCTCAGCAGATTTTTCAAATGTGTTCATAGGTCAGGCTAGAACAGAATATAAGTAGTAATAAATTACAATAAAACTTTGAATGTTGTATTTTATACTTATACTAAGCCCTACTAAAAATAAGCAGTAAAAACAGGTGTCAATGGAAAGTTCTGTTTTGTTTTTTTTCCCTTTAGACCCATCAATTGGGGGGTAGGGGAGAAAAATGTAACATTTGGGAAAAAACTACGGTATCAAATTTCCTTAAATTAGGAACCAAGCATATCACCGAAAACCAAGCCACACGATTCTTAAGATTACTGGGAAATCCTTTTGGATTAGAATTTGGCATAGAAAAGTAATACAACACAAATACTAACAGAGAAGCTTGTCTGAAGTAGAAAAAAGAAGAAAAGCCTTTCATGTTTACCATTTCCACATTTTTCTAAAGAAAAGCAATTTTGTTACTTTCATATTCATTTTACAATAGTAACCGTAAGTGCTTTAGTATTTATGGATAATTCAAGTGGAGAGGGTCTGCTAAGTAAATCAATAACATACCTAAGGATTAAGGGAGGAATACTGGGTGTTTAAGAGAACAAATGCTTCTCCATCTCTTCAGGAGCTTCCATTTACAGATAGATAATGTAAATTAAAACATGAACATAATTTTTAGGCTGAGATGAATAATATGCAATAATTCCAGTCGAATTCTACATTTGATTAAAAATCTGGTAAGATGTTTTAAAATCACTTTTTTTCCTCTTACATTTTCTTACTTCACTGTCATAATGGGCATGTGAGAGATAAGTTCTTAGCTCCTTTTTATAAATGAGCATGTACAGAGGATATGTGATGTCCAAATCTACCCCATTTGTTTGTGAAAACTAAAGCTCCAAGACCAATCATTTGAATGCTACCTCCTGCATGCCATGGGGGACATTTCAGAAAAGCCATATAACAGAAAATTTATATTACCACATCAACTTCTTGTCATTTTAGCTTACCTGGTTTCATCAATGTATACGGATTCAAGCACTGTGGCTGCATATTCCAAATTCTTCTTAAGATCTACCACTGAAGCCTCCCCTCTCTCTAATTGCTTGACCAAAGACCGTAACCTGGGGGGAAAAGACATGATTCAATTAGAATAGAGGAAAAACAATTAGAGGAAACCAAAGATAATCCTACAATTAGAGGGACACAGTTTATAGCCATTAAATGTTTTTATTTATCCCGATATATCTGAAAGGAAAATACAAATCTAATGATGGAACTGACCAGTATTTCTCAAAGAAGCAAGTTATAAAATAAATGCACACATTTTTTCCACTCTAAATCAAGAACAAAAATATTCTCATCTACCAGGCACTGACAGCCCCCAACACTTTCTAACTACCTTTTATCTTGCTAAGAGTTTCCTAAATTATCAGTGATTTTGCTTCTCTTCTGATTTTCGTATTTTTTTGGTTCTAACTGGATGTAGTAAAGCATGACCAGCAACAACATCACCAAACACTGCTTGAGATCCTGCTATATTGCAGGTACTTTGTTCAGCTGTGACCATAGAGAATAGCAGTCCCATGGCCCACACATGTTCCAAGACAGGTGAGGAGACTTAGACCACCAAAATAACCACAGAGGGCTGCATAAGGAATACATGAAGGCAAACTGTTTTACTGGACAGGAAGAATTCCTCTAGGAGCAGATAAATACCCTAGTTTTTTTTTTTGGTTTTTGTTTTTTGTTTTTTTTTAAGGAGGATGGATGACAAACCAAGGTACTGAGGACAAGACCTTTCCCACTGCTAGTCAAGAGTTCCAGACAGTATAAGAGAAACAATAAAACATGCTCTCCTCTTATGTATATGAACACTATCCCCACAGAGAAGGACTCAGTACATATGAGAGCAATAAAATGCCAACAGATTATCAAAGACCAGCAACTGGGAACACTGTAAATACCACAGAGATATGGAGATTGGACAACTCTTCAGGCTCTTTGACAGGCAGCAAAGAACAGAAACTTTGAGGACAACCTTGGGTTTGAATTGTACATCACGGAGTATTAGCTATGCAATCCCAGGCAATAGCTGAATGTCAGCTATAAAATGAAGAAGCAACCACCAAATTTCCTAGGTTGAAATAAAGATTCAATCAAATTGCTATTGATGTAGTCACATCAACCATGTGACCTACGATTGGTAATTTTTTTCAGCTTTACTGAATATAATTGATATATAACATTGTGTCCTTACACAACATGATGATTTGCTACACATATATGTTGCAAAATGACTACCACAGTAAGGCTAGTTAATACAGCCAACACCTCATAAATTTAATTTCTTTTTCTGGTGAGAACATTTAGGATTTACTATTCTAGCAACTTTTGTATACAATACTTAAAACCAGTACTTACTAACTATAACCACCAGGTTGTATATTAGGTCCCCAGAATTCATTTCTCTTACAACTGTAAGTCTGTACTCTGACCAACTTCCCTCATTTCCCCGTTGTTTTTTAAAAGGCATTTGTTATCATTATTGTCATTGTTGTTATTCAGTGACCTTGGTCATCAAAGGTAACCAGATGAGAAACATGCTATCAGGATACTTAAGATTATTATCAAGTCTCCATTTCCCAAGGCTGCTCCCACTTTCCTGACTTCAAAATATCCTCGGATTTGCATTTATAAGAGAGCACAGGTCAACTTCTCTGCAAGGCATAAACTACTCCCCTCCAGATCTACATGAAAATGATCAACAATAAAGAAAGAGGAAAAACTCAGGATCACCCTTAAAAAGTAGGCAAGAGGGTCAGCCATACAAAATAAATTCCCAGGAATTTCAGTGATGTAAAATACAGAGGAAATTAGATTGAGGGTCGTGGCTATCTGACTTGTGAATCTCCAACATGCAAAAGGGAAATATGCAAAGGAAATCAGCAGAGGCCTCTGCAGGCTTGGAGGTGAGGGTTAGCCTGTGGATCCCATTAGCAGCATTAGGAAGTGTTCTGGTTTCAAAGGCAGTGCGAGACAGGGAGTTGGCATGGAAGGGTTTATCAGTCCCTCACACACAGTGGACAGCCAGCCTGCCAAACAATGGGAAGACTGCAGAGGCAAGCCCTGAGAGTTATTCCAAATAAGAAATGGAAGCTCTTTAGCAAAACACATTCCTGGCTAAGTCTGCCTCCAATTCTGACTCTCACCTCCAGGAGCCCAACTACCCCCAGCCTGTTTTGACTCTCCACTGGCAAGGAAAAATGAGGGTAAGTTTAAACTTTCTAAAAATTTTCTCCCTTGATTTGGGGCTTAAAGATTCTACCAGGAATTGACATGAATCCCTAATAGGACACATCTCAGCTCTCAAAACCTAAGAGGAGAAGACAAAACATAAAAAATGATGAGGGAAACTACAAAACTAACGGAAGTAAGAACCAGATAATTCTCTCTTCCTACAAGAGGGAAATAAGAAATAAACAAATAGAAGCAGCTTTAATCAAATAAGTTTTCCTAGACTGAAGAAAAACCTTTATAAGTAGATGAAAAGGGATCAAATAAAACCAGAAAAAGAAATCCAACATATGCAGTTGTAATTTTTTAACTCCAAGAATAAAAAAACAAAAGGCAAAAATTGTTGAGAAAAAAATATATTACTTACAAAGTAACAAAAATTCAAGCTGGCCATAAGACTTCAACCATGCCAAATATCAAAAAGCAATTTAATAACAATACCAGTTTTTGAAAAAAATATGGTATAATTCAAGATATCTATATCTACCTATGTATAGTAGGACTGCCATGTATATGTGAAGCCAACAAATACATTCTCATTTGTGGACAAGCTCAAAATTTCATCATTAATATGCTTTTCCAGAAAATAAGAACAAAAACAAAAAAACTTTAAGGCCAACTCTAGGACAGTGATCTTTCAAGGAGGATAGATTCATGGATCTCCAATTAAATTGACTCGTGACCAGAGGAGCTTCAAGATGGTGGAAGAGTAAGACGCAGAGATCACCTTCCTCCCCACAAATACATCAGAAATACATCTACATGTGGAACAACTCCTACAGAACACCTACTGAACGCTGGCAGAAGACCTCAGACCTCCCAAAAGGCAAGAAACTCCCCACATACCTGGGTAGGGTAAAAGAGAAAAGAAAAAACAGAGACAAAGAATAGGGACAGGACCTGCACCAGTGGGAGGGAGCTGTGAAGGAGGAAGGGTTTCCACACACTAGGAAGCCCCTTCGCGGGCGGAGACTGCGGGGGGCGGAGCGGGGGAAGCTTCGGAGCCACGGAGGAGAGCGCAGCCACAGGGGTGCAGAGGGCAAAGCGGAGAGGTTCCCGCACGGAGGATCGGCGCCAAGCAGCACTCACCAGCCCGAGAGGCTTGTCTGCTCACCCGCCCGGGAGGGCGGGGGCTGGGAGCTGAGGCTCGGGCTTCGGTCGGATCCCAGGGAGAGGACTGGGGTTGGCGGCATGAACACAGCCTGAAGGGGCTAGTGCGCCACAGCTAGTCGGGAGGGAGTCCGGGAAAAAGTCTGGAGCTGCAGAAGAGTCGAGACTTTTTCTTGCCTCTTTGTTTCCTGGAGCGCGAGGAGAGGGGATTGAGAGCGCTGCTTAAAGGAGCTCCAGAGACGGGTGCGAGCCGCGGCTATCAGGGCGGACCCCAGAGACGGGCAGGAGATGCTAAGGCTGCTGCTTCCGCCACCAAGAAGCCTGTGTGCGAGCACAGGTCACTCTCCACACCTCCCCTCCCGGGAGCCTGTGCAGCCCGCCACGGCCAGGCTCCCGTGATCCGGGGACAACTTCCCCGGGAGAACGCATGGCGCACCTCAGGCTGCTGCAACGTCACGCCGGCCTCTGCCGCGCAGGCTCGCCCTGCCTCCTCCGTACCGCTCCCTCCCCCCGGCCTGAGTGAGCCAGAGCCCCCGAAGCAGCTGCTCCTTTAACCCCGTTCTGACTGAGCGAAGAACAGACGCCCTCAGGCGACCTACACGCAGAGGCGGGTCCAAATCCAAAGCTGAACCCCGGGAGCTGTGCGAACAAAGAAGAGAAAGGGAAATCTCTCCCAGCAGCCTCAGGAGCAGCGGATTAAATCTCCACAATCAACTTGATGTACCTGCATCTGTGGAATACCTGAATAGACAACGAATCATCCCAAATTGAGGAGGTGGACTTTGGGAGCAACAACATATATATATTTTTGCCTTTTTCTCTTTTTGTGAGTGTGTATGTGTATGCTTCTGTGTGTGATTTTGTCTGTATAGCTTTGCTTTTACCATTTGTCCTAGGGTTCTGTCCATTTTTTTTTTTTTATTACTTAAAAAAATTTTTTTTCTTAATAATTATTTTTTATTTTAATAACTTTATTTTATTTTATTTTACTTTATTTTATTTTATCTTCTTCTTTCTTTCTTTCTTTTTTTCTCCCTTTTATTCTGAGCTGTGTGGAGGACAGGTTCTTAGTGTTCCAGCCAGGCATCAGGGCTGTGCCACTGAGGTGGGAGAGCCAAGTTCAGGACACCGGTCCACAAGAGACCTCCCAGCTCCACATAATATCAAATGGTGAAAATCTCCCAGAGCTCTCCATCTCAACGCCAAGACCCAGCTCCACTCAATGACCAGCAAGCTACAGTACAGGACACCCTATGTCAAACAACTAGCAAGACAGGAACACAAACCCATCCATTAGCACAGAGGCTGCCTAAGATCATAATAAGGCCACAGACACCCCAAAACACACCACCAGACGTGGACCTGCCCACCAGAAAGACAAGATCCAGCCTCATCCACCAGAATACAGGCACTAGTCCCCTCCACCAGGAAGCCTACACAACACACTGAACCAACCATAGCTACTAGGGACAGACACCAAAAACAACAGAAACTACGAACCTGCAGCCTGCGAAAAGGAGACCCCATACACAGTAAGTTAAGCAAAATGAGAAACACACAGCAGAGGAAGGAGCAAGGCAAAAACCCACCAAACCAAACAAATGAAGAGCAAATAGCCAGTATACCTGAAAAAGAATTCAGAATAATGATAGTAAAGATGATCCAAAATCTGGGAAATAGAATGGAGAAAATACAAGAAACGTTTAACAAGGACCTAGAAGAACTAAAGAGCAAACAGAGATGAACAACACAATAAATGAAATTAAAAATTCACTAGAAGGAATCAATAGCAGAATAACTGAGGCAGAAGAAAGGATAAGTGACCTGGAAGATAAAATAGTGGAAATAACTACTGCTGAGCAGAATAAAGAAAAAAGAATGAAAAGAATTGGGGACAGTCTCAGAGACCTCTGAGACAACATTAAACGCACCAACATTCGAATTATAGGGGTCCCAGAAGAAGAAGAGAAAAAGGGACTGAGAAAATATTTGAATAGATTGTAGTTGAAAACTTCCCTAATATGGGAAAGGAAATAGTTAATCAAGCCCAGGAAGCACAGAGAGTCCCATACAGGATAAATCCAAGGAGAAACACGCCAAGACACATATTAATCAAAATATCAAATATTAAATACAAAGAACAAATATTAAAAGCAGCAAGGGAAAAACAACAAATAACACATAAGGGAATCCCCATAAGGTTAACAGCTGATCTTTCAGGAGAAACTCTGCAAGCCAGAAGGGAGTGGCAGGACATATTTAAACTGATGAAAGAGAAAAAACTACAACCAAGATTACTCTACCCAGCAAGGATCTCATTCAGATTTGACAGAGAAATTAAAAGCTTTACAGACAAGCAAAAGTTAAGAGAATTCAGCACCACCAAACCAGCTTTACAACAAATGCTAAAGGAACTTCTCTAGGCAGGAAACACAAGAGAAGGGAAAGACCTACAATAATAAACCCAAACCAATTAAGAAAATGGTAATAGGAACATACATATCGATAATTACCTTAAATGTAAATGGATTAAATGCTCCAACCAAAAGACATAGACTGGCTGAATGGATACAAAAACAAGACCTGTATATATGCTGTCTACAAGAGACCCACTTCAGACCTAGGAACACATACAGACTGAAAGTGAGGGGATGGAAGAAGATATTCCATGCAAATGGAAATCAAAAGAAAGCTGGAGGAGCAATTCTCATATCAGACAAAATAGACTTCAAAATAAAGAATATTACAAGAGACAAAGAAGGACACTACATAATGATCAAGGGATTGATCCAAGAAGAAGATATAACAATTGTAAATATTTATGCACCCAACATAGGAGCACCTCAATACATAAGGCAAATGCTAACAGCCATAAAAGGGGAAATCAACAGTAACACAATCATAGTAGGAGACTTTAACACCCCACTTTCACCAATGGACACATCATCCAAAATGAAAATAAATAAGGAAACACAAGCTTTAAATGATACATTAAACAAGATGGACTTCACTGATATTTATAGGACATTCCATCCAAAAACAACAGAATACACATTCTTCTCAAGTGCTCATGGAACATTCTCCAGGATAGATCATATCTTGGGTCATAAATCAAGCCTTGGTAAATTTAAGAAAATTGAAATCGTATCAAGTATCTTTTCCGACCACAACACTATGAGACTAGATATCAATTACAGGAAAAAATCTCTAAGAAATACAAACACATGGAGGCTAAACAACACACTACATAATAGCCAAGAGATCACTGAAGAAATCAAAGAGGAAATAAAAAAATACCTAAAACAAATGACAATGAAAACACAACGACCCAAAACCTATGGGATGCAGCAAAAGCAGTTCTAAGAGGGAAGTTTCTAGCTATACAAGCCTACCTTAAGAAACAAGAAACAACACAAATAAACAACCTAACCTTACACCTAAAGTAATTAGAGAAAGAAGAACAAAAAACCCCCAAAGTTAGCAGAAGGAAAGAAATCATAAAGATCAGATCAGAAATAAAGGAAAAAGAAATGAAGGAAATGATAGCAAAGGTCAATAAAACTAAAAACTGGTTCTTTGAGAAGATAAACAAAATTGATAAACCATTCGCCAGACTTATCAAGAAAAACAGGGAGAAGACTCAAATCAATAGAATTAGAAATGAAAAAGGAGAGGTAACAACTGACACTGCAGAAATACAAAGGATCATGAGAGATTACTACAAACAACTATATGCCAATAAAATGGACAACCTGGAAGAAATGGACAAATTCTTAGAAATGCATAACCTTCCAACGCTGAACCAGGAAGAAATAGAAAATATGAACAGACCAATCACAAGCACTGAAATTGAAACTGTGATTAAAAATCTTCCAACAAACAAAAGCCCAGGACCAGATGGCTTCACAGGGGAATTCTATCAAACATTTAGAGAAGAGCTAACACCTATCCTTCTGAAATTCTCCCAAAATATAGCAGAGGGAGGAACACTCCCAAACTCATTCTATGAGGCCACCATCACCCTGATACCAAAACCAGACAAAGATGTCACAAAAAAAGAAAACTACAGGCCAATATCACTGATGAACATAGATGCAAAAATCCTCAACAAAATATTAGCAAACAGAATCCAACAGCACATTAAAATGATCATACACTATGATCAAGTGGGGTTTATCTCAGGAATGCAAGGATTCTTCAATATACGCACATCAATCAATGTGATACACCATATTAACAAATTGAAAGAGAAAAACCACATCATCATCTCAACAGATGCAGAGAAAGCTTTTGACAAAATTCAGCACCCATTTATGATAAAAACCCTCCAGAAAGTAGGCATAGAGGGAACTTTCCTCAACATAATAAAGGCCATATATGACAAACCCACAGCCAACATCGTCCTCAATGGTGAAAAACTGAAACCATTTCCACTAAGATCAGGAACAAGACACGGTTGCCCACTGTCACCACTATTATTCAACATAGTTTTGGAATTTTTAGCCACAGCAATCAAAGAAGAAAACGAAATAAAAGGAATCCAAATCGGAAAAGAAGAAGTAAAGCTGTCACTGTTTGCAGATGACATGATACTATACATAGAGAATCCTAAAGATGCTACCAGAAAACTACTAGAGGTAATCAATGAATGTGGTAAAGTAGCAGGATACAAAGTTAATGCACAGAAATCTCTTGCATTCCTATACACTAATGATGAAAAATCTGAAAGTGAAATTAAGAAATCACTCCCATTTACCACTGCAACAAAAAGAATAAGATATCTAGGAATAAACCTACCTAAGGAGACAAAAGACCTGTATGCAGAAAATTATATGACACTGATGAAAGACATTAAAGATGATACAAATAGATGGAGAGATATACCATGTTCCTGGATTGGAAGAATCAACATTGTGAAAATGACTCTACTACCCAAAGCAATCTAAAGATTCAATGCAATCCCTATCAAACTACCAATGGCATTTTTACACAGAACCAGAACAAAAAATTTCACAATTTGTATGGAAACGCAAAAGACCCCGAATAGCCAAAGCAATCTTGAGAAAGAAAAATGGAGCTGGAGGAATCAGGCTCCCTGACTTCAGACTATACTACAAACTACAGTAATCAAGACAATGTGGTACTGGCACAAAAACAGAAATATAGATCAATGGAACAGGACAGAAAGCCCAGCGATAAACCCACGCACATATGGTCACCTTATTTTGATAAAGGAGCCAAGAATATACAGTGGAGGAAAGACAGCCTCTTCAATAAGTGGTGCTGGGAAAACTGGACAGCTACATGTAGAAAAATGAAATTAGAACACTCCCTAACACCATACACAAAAATAAACTCAAAATGGATTAAAGACCTAAATGTAAGGCCAGACACTATCAAACTCTTAGAGGAAAACGTAGGCAGAACACTGTCTGACATAAATCACAGCAAGATCCTTTTGACCCACCTCCCAGAGAAATGGAAATAAAAACAAAAATAAACAAATGGGACCTAATGAAACTTAAATCTTTTGCACAGCAAAGGAAACCATAAACAAGACGAAAAGACAACCATCAGAATGGGAGAAAATATTTGCAAACGAAGCAACTGACAAAGGATTAATCTCCAAAACATACAAGCAACTCATGCAGCTCAATATCAAAAAAACAAAAAACCCAATCCAAAAATGGGCAGAAGACCTAAATAGACATTTCTCCAAAGAAGATATACAGATTGCCAACAAACACATGAAAGAATGCTCCACATCATTAATCATTAGAGGAATGCAAATCAAAACTACAATGAGATATCACCTCACACCAGTCAGAATGGCCATCATCAAAAAATCTAGAAACAATAAATGCTGGAGAGGGTGTGGAGAAAAGGGAACCCTCTTGCACTGTTGGTGGGAATGTAAATTGATACAGCCACTATGGAGAACAATGTGGATTTTCCTTTAAAAACTAAAAATAGAACTACCATATGACCCAGCAATCCCACTACTGGGCATATACCCTGAGAAAACCATAGTTCAAAAAGAGTCATGTACCAAAATGTTCATTGCAGCTCTATTTACAATAGCCAGGACATGGAAGCAACCTAAGTGTCCATCAACAGATGAATGGATAAAGAAGATGTGGCACATATATACAATGGAATATTACTCAGCCATAAAAAGGAACGAAAGTGAGTTATTTGTAGTGAGGTGGCTGGACCTAGAGACTGTCATACAGAGTGAAGTAAGTCAGAAAGAGAAAAACAAATACCGTATGTTAACACATATATATGGAATCTGAAAAAAAAGAAAAAAAGAAAAAAAAGATCAGAAGAACCTGGGGGCAAGACGGGAATAAAGATGCAGAACTACTAGAGAATGGACTTGAAGATACAGGGAGGGGGAAGGGTAAGCTGGGACAAAGTGAGACAGTGCCATGGACATATATACACTACCAAACATAAAATAGATAGCTAGTGGGAAGCAGCCGCATAGCACAGGGAGATCAGCTCAGTGCTTTGTGACCACCTAGAGGGGTGGGATAGGGAGGGTGGGAGGGAGACGCAAGAGGGAGGAGCTATGGGGATATATGTATATGTATAACTGATTCACTTTGTTATAAAGCACAAACTAACACACCATTGTAAAGCAATTATACTCTAATAAAGATGTTAAAAATAAATAAATAAATAAATAAATTGACTCATGACCAAGATTTAACAAAGCCAACCTTAACAACATGGAAAAGTAGTTTAAAAAGATTAAAAATGAGTGGTAGATGAAATATAATGCTAACTATACAAGGACAACTGCACATGAAAATGACTGATACATCTTCTTTTCCTAAGACAAGCTCCTATTCCTAGTGTAAATGCTTCCTATGTCACTTTTATGGACTAAAAACTAATTATAATCATTCAGAAAAAAATTGAAATTATTAAGAACATTATATGGAATATCACTTTATAGCCATTACTATTAACAATTCCCACTCCAGGGAAAGCACAATATTGGGGGAACTGAGTCGTGAAGAGCCTCACATCATCCTGCAATATGTCATCCAGGACCCTAGGCCAGAGCAGGAGTAGTGCTCTCGGGGAAAGCATCACTTGGACTCCCACTCAGCAGTTCAGATCAGCAGCACTGAAAATCATCTCCCCCAGAAAGTCCCAGACTTTATGCCATAATTAGCAGAAAATCAGCAGTGTGAGGCCTCCCCCAGATGTAGTCACCAGTAGTGCCTGACAGACATTAGGCATGGCCACATTTATGTATCCAGTGCAAAAGTCTGACCTAACAGAAAGCTGTAAACAGAAGCAAACCCCTAGCCCAGTGGCTTCGACAAAGCCAGAGATGAAATGACACAGAATAAAGTACTTTCGGGATGCATAAGACATACTAGAAATTCACATCTACTCCCATCTCTCTAGTTAATGAGATGAGCAGAAGATCCACCAACACCCTGGCAGACATGAAGGTAGCCTAGGACAACACATGCACAGAGTTTGTGGAAAACACCCAGCAACATTCACCTCTCTTTATTCAAGGACAACTAAACAGGAAAAAAATATATCTACAGAAAGATTCAGCAATAGAGAAAGTGGAGAATAGTCTTCAAAATGCAGAGGAAGGACTCACTTTTCAAAAGAAGATTCACTAAAGGAAACACAAGTAAATTTTAGGGAGCATCTGCTTTGCGTTCCATAAAATTCAAGAAAACAGATCTGTGAAACAAAGGTGAAAGCTGAAATCAGAATGTAATAAAAGTGAACATATTGAGAGAGAAGAAGAAATGAAAAAGAAACAAAACATGACAATAAAAAGACTATAAGAACTTTTTTTTAAAAAAAGCGACCAACTTTCTATATACCCAGCTCCTATTTGGACTAGCACCTGTCACAGGTATAAGCTACAGCTGTCCCTGTCCACACAGCTGCCAGCTTTCTGCTTTATGTAGCTGCCACACAAACCCTAGGAAATTCCAGATGTCCCTATTTTCAAATATTGTTGAGTTCTAGGGTATCACTCAGGTGGGTGCTGCTCCACTGGCCCCTCTCCTCCAATCCTTTATCCTTCTTGGAACATCCTGCCTTGACCCTCACCTGACTCTGCCACCTACCATCTACCTCTTGGTAAAATTGCTGCTTTGTGGGCAGAAGAGTTTCAAATTAGCCTTTCACCACTAGTCACCAACTAGTCTCAAAAACTGAAAAATGTCCTAAAGTTTTGGGAATAAGGAGGCACCCTTCCCTAGTACAGGTTTGCCCTAGATCTCAAGCCATCAGAGTGCAGGTTTGCCCTAGATCTCAATCCATCTTAAGAAGGGTTGTCTAAAAATAGCCAAGATCCTTCATACCCATACTGCAAAGTATTTTTGTTAAACTTGGAGATGACTAGCTAAGCAGGAAGGCTCAGATGCCTTCCTTTGTTTTCCTAGTAAAGATTGTCTGGATGTTTTTCTATGTGAATTCATTTACCTAAAAGGCCAATGTCCCCAAGGACAAGTCCCACGGTAAGTTGCAGTCTGTACATCTAGCTTTTTAATACTATTCAAAAGGATTTTTGGTCTGGGCACCTAAAGGAAGGGAGGGAGGGAGGGAGGGAGAAGGGAAACATATAATACAACAAAAATAATAATAGAGTTTCTCTTCTGAGTGAATGTTCATAGTTTCCAGCACTCCATCCATTTCTGTCACTGTGGCTGCCAGATAATAGTTCCAGTATAGAAGCGCAACACCGTTTTAGGAATAGCTTACACTTTCAAACTTTGGCAAGATGTCTTTCTCTGAAGAGAGTGTATAATTTCATTGTGGATGAGCCCTTGCATCTTTACACGAATCTTTCATTTCTCCACATAAACTCTTTGCTTTCTCTAGGCTTCTTTGCTACAAGGCATATGATAAAATGCTGCATCACTTCGGTTCCTAGTGCCCTCAGGTCTGGAGCAAGTCCTGGATGGATGCTGAGTTGCTTGGAGACTATGTCATTATTTGGGATGTAGAAAAGTGTTGGAAGAGAGAAACTAAGTGAGGCAAGGCCCACACACTGTATTTTGGAGCTTGAAAGGTTGTTGGAGTGGAAGAGACAAAGTCTTCTTTTTTTCCACAAAGATAATTTCTAGGACCAACGGGGTTGACTTTATTAGGAAGCGACCTTTGGACTCAACTTCTTAACTTAGAAAACTGCCCTACAATGGACTCGGCATTATTCCCTACTCAAGTGAGGCCCCCAAAACCCTTCAACACCATGCCTTGAGAGCACATACATTTGCTGAGCTGGAATGAAATCAGAAAAGAACAAGCAAAAATAAATTGGAATAAAGAGTCATGAAACAAACTTTCTTACATCTGTCCATTCTGCCCAAGGTTATTCCTCCTGAGAATGGATAAGCAGCTCCTAAAATGCCAGCGTGGCCGCCAACGGCTGTTGTCTCAGACAGACTTTGTTAGTTTGAAAGAATGTCAAAGGGAACTGGATCCTTTACAGCACTTCCCGTACATGTCCCAATGAATCATGTGTCCTAAAAACTCATTTGAATAAAAAAAATCACCATCTCAGTTCATCACATCCGTGTATTTGTAAGGCAAAGGCGTTTCTGTGTATTTACACACACCTGTTTCCTCTGTCACTCCCCTCCCTGCCACTTACCTAAATGCCATAGAAAGTAAACTGAAACAACTCCTCCAAATGGGATTTCAGGCTTATGTTTTAACATCACCCAGTGATGCCATCTGAATATTTTTCTGGCGATCTGTTTGTTTCTATAATTAACATTGTGGTACTTGAAACATCCCTTCAACATTGACTGACCGCTCTCTGAATGCAGATACTGTGATAGGCTCCAGGAATACAAAGGGGGACAATGTAGTGCCTCCTCTCAATTAGGCAAGACAGACAGCTAATCAGCACCTACCGTGCGAGTACAGCAAGCGTGATGGCAGAGCGTGACAAGGGTGCTAAGAAAGCACACAGGAGAGGAATCTCCAGGTAACAAGGCCCTCCCTAGAAGAGGTGACATCAGAGCTGAACTGAGGCCACACAGGCATCATCCAGGCAAGAAAGGTGGGATAGAGAAATGGTGCACTTGGAAGACGGTGATCCATTCAAGGAATCCCATGGTGGCTGGAACTCAGGGGACATGAAGAGATAAAACTTCAGAACAAGGCCGGAGTCAGACCCTGGTGGGCTTAGCAGGCCAAGCTAAAGAAATTTCATTTTCTCCTGGAGATAACGGGGAGTCCCTGGAGAATTTTTAAATGGGGTGGGAGGTGGTGTGATAAGATTGGCAATTTAGAAAGATCAATCTAGCAATAGAGTAGAGGAGTGCAGGTCCTTGGTGAGTGGGGAGATTCTATATTTTTGTTGTAATTTGGCTTGTCTGGTACCCTGAACAGTGGAGTACGAATATCATTTCTCCTGTGATAGCACTTTGATAAGGTGTTGCAGGAATATGGTTAAGCAGTGTGGATCACTGCTTTTAGTAATTTCTAGGAAAGGACTTGTTTTAGGTATGTGGTTTCCTGATTTAGTGACCTCCAAACCAAAAACAAGAATACCAACAAAAATAATGACTGGCAAGAATAGCCCAGTTATGTAAATTTTACCCCCTGTCAATGCCATAAGTAAACAAATTTTGCTTTTTCAGTTCTCAATTACACATCCTTAAGGCAGACGTACAAAGAGATTTAAATAAATTATTGGCCTCTAATTACTTTTTCACTTAAGAAAAAAAATTCGGCACCTAGGTTCATATCTCTATTTTTATATACCTCTCTATATAAGCTATTAACTAGTAAAAAAAAAATCAGTAAGGTTATAGAAGATTTTAAATAACATCATTAATAAAACTGACGTAACTGAACATGCACTGAACACTACACCCAGTGAACACTACACCCAGTTGCAGAATAAAACATTCTCTTCAAGTACACATGTAACAGTTATCAAAACTGACATTATGCTGGGTCATAGCAAAAGCCTCAACAAATTTCAAATAATTGAAATCATACAGATAATGTTCGCTGACAACAGTGGAACTCAGCTTGAAATCAATAACAAAAAATGTCTATAAATATTCCAAATGCTTGGAAATTTAGGAATACACTTCTAAATAACCATGGGTCAAAGATTAAAACAGAAAATAATTTTAAATGTTAACTAAAATATGACATATCAGAACTTGTGGCATTCAAGTAAAGTAGTGCTTAGAGGGAATGTAGAGCATTAAACGGACAAATTTAAATATCTGAAAATAAGTGATTTCATTATCCACCTCAAGAAATTTTAAAAAGAACAAATTAATCCAAAGAAAGTAAAAGATAGCAAAAAATAAACACAAAAACAAAACTTAAGTAGAAAACAAACTTAACAACAGAAATAATCAACAAAGCCAAAAGCTGTATCTTTGAAAAGCTTAATAAAATAAAAAGCCAAGCAAGACTGATCAAGAAAAAAGAGAAAAGGCACAAATAAACAATATCAAGAATAAAAAAATATTACTATAGATCCTACAGATCTGTAATAAAGAATATCATAAATACTCTTTTGCAGATACATTTAAAAATTTAGATGAAATGGGAAAATTCCATGAAAACTTAATTTATCAAAATGGACATAAGAAAAAGATAAAATATGAATATTTCTGTATCTATTGAAGAAATTGAATCCATAGTTTATTATTTTCCCACAAAGAAAACTGTAGTGCTAAATCACTTTATCAATGAATTCATCTAAGCATTCTATAGAGGAAATAGCACAGTCTTCCAGAGAAAAGCAAAAGCAGAAACATATTCCAACTAATTTCACAGGGTCAACATACTCTTGATTCCAAAACCAAACAGGGACATTATAAGAAAAGAATTACAGGACAGGAGGCGGAGTCAAGATGGCAGACTAGGAGGATGCAGAATTCGTGTCTCCACACAACTAGGGCATCTACCAGGCACCGGTGGGGACCACGGACACCTAAGGGGATGGGAGGAACCCCCAGTGACTGAGTAGGACATGGGGTGAGGGGGGCTGAAGGGGGAGGAGAAGTGGAGGTGGGACAGGACTGGTGCCCCTGAGGGGCGGCTGGGGGAGGGGAAGGGATCCCATGCCCCAAGGGGGAAATTGGGGAAGCACTGGGAGGGCAGAGGATCAAAAGGGAGTATGGCCAGGTTTCCCCTGCCCACTTGGGTGCCCAGGAACCTGCTGAGATCCCAGGCCTGATCCTCTGCCCACCGAGGCCCCTTCCAGCCATGCGGGTCCTGAGGGAGTGCAACAGAGGGAAGGGGGAGGGGGAGCAAAAGTAAAGGCCAGACCTCTAGGACCAGCACCCCTGAGGGGCAGCTGGGGGAGAGGAGGAGTTCCTACACCCAGTGGGACCCACCCACGGTTAGGGGTCCAGCGGGGACAGGGGAGACCCTGGGGGAGATGGGGGGAGGGACACGAAGGAATGGAAGGGAATGCAGCCAGTGCTTTCCCTGTCCACTTAGGCACCGGGAAGCCTGTTGGGCTCCCAGGCCTGATCTTCTGCCCTCAGAGCCTCCTTCCTGCCGTGCAGAGCCCAAGCCCCCCCCCCCACACCCCCACCAGGGCCTGACCTCTACACTCGGAGACCCCCCTCCAATGCACTGGGCCTAAACCCCGCCCACACACCCTCACTCAGGGCCCTACCACCAAACTCTGGAACCCCACACTCCAGAGGCCCTCCTTTGGACGTGCTGCCTCTCCCCTTCCCTGCAGGTCCTACGCAGAGGCCCCACTCCATGCTAGAACGTTGCCCTGCACAGATCGCGACCCCAAGACCTTTTCTGGCTGCATGGGTCCTAAGCCTAGAGCCCGCCCCATGCTCAAACGTCACCCCCCACCAGCCTAGGTCCCACCCATCCCTAAACTCCGCCTCTGCCTAAGTTCCGCCCCTGCCTAAACTCCACCCACATAGCCAAGGCTTTTTTTTTTCCTTTTTTCCTCTTTTACTTGGGGTTCTGTTTTACCTTGCTGATTCATTGTTGTTGATTCATTTATATTTTTATTTTTCCTAATATATTTTTTATTTTCCTAATTTTATTTTATTCTTTATACTTTCTTATAGCTCTCTCCTTTTGGCTTGTTCCCCCGGCACCCCCCCCCCCTTTTTTTCTTCTTTTTTCTGTTATGGTTTTATTTTACCTTGTTACAGTTGTTTCAATTATATTTTTGTTTCTTCTAATTTTTTTATCTTTCTAATTTTATTTTGTTTTTTATTCTTTGATATTTTACTGCTCCTTTTTTTCTTTCTTTCTTTCTTTTTTTTTTTGCTGCACCACGCAGCTTGCAGGATCTTGGTTCCCAGGCCAGAGGTCGGGCCCGAGCTCCAGTGGTGGGAGATCCAAGTCTAAACCACTGGACTAACAGAGAACCTCAGACCCCAGGGAATACTAATCGGAGTGAGGTCTCCCAGAGGTCCTAATCTCAAAACCAATATCCAGCTCTATCCAACTGCTGGCAAGTTCCAGTGCTGGAGGCCTCAGGCCAAACAACCAGTAAGACAGGAATACAGCCCCATCCAACAAAGAGAAAAAAAAAAGAAATGACAAAAAAATATGTTACAGACGAAGGAGCAAGGTAAAAACCTTAAAGACCTAATAAATGAAGACAAAATAGGCAACATACCTGAAAAATAATTCAGAGTAATGATAGCAAAATGATCAAAAATCTCGGAAACAGGATGGAGAAAATACAAGAAGTATTTAACAAGGATCTATAAGAACTAAAGACCAAAACAGTGATGAACAGTACAATTACTGAAATTAAAAATACTCTAGAAGGAATCAATAGCAGAATAACTGAGGCAGAAGAACGGATAAGTGACCTGGAAGATAAAATGGTGGAAATAAGTGCCAGGGAGCAGAATAAAGAAAAAGAATGAAAAGAATTGAGGACAATCTCAGAGACCTCTGGGACAACAATAAATGTACCAACATTCAAATTACAGGGGTCCCAGAAGAAGAAGAGGAAAAGAAAGGGTCTGAGAAAATATTTGAAGAGATTATAGTCGGAAACTTCCCTAACATGGGAAAGGAAATACTCAATCAAGTCCAGGAAGTGCAGAGAGTCCCATACAGGATAAACACAAAGAGAAACACACCGAGACACATATTAATCAAACTATCAAAAATTAAATACAAAGAAAAAATATTAAAGCAGCAAGGGAAAAGCAACAAATAACATACAAGGGAATCCCCATAAGGTTAACAGCTAATCTTTCAGCAGAAACTCTGCAAGCCAGAAGGGAGCGGCAGGACATATTTAAAATGATGAAAGGGAAGAACCTACAACCAAGATTACCGTATCCAGCAAGGATCTCATTCAGATTTGACGGAGAAATTAAAACCTTTACAGACAAGCAAAAGCTAAGAGAATTCAGCACCACCAAACCAGCTTTACAACAAATGCTAAAGGAACTTCTCTAGGCAGGAAACATAAGAGAAGGAAAAGACCTACAATAACAAACCCAAAACAATGAAGAAAATGGTAATAAGATCATACATATTGATACCTACCTTAAATGTAAATGGATTAAATGCTCCAACCAAAAGACATAGACCAGCTGAATAGATACAAAAACAAGACCTGTATATATACTGTCTACAAGGGACCCACTTCAGACCTAGGGACACATACAGACTGAAAGTGAGGGATGGAAAAAGATATTCCATGCAAATGGAAATCAAAAGAAAGCTGGAGGAGCAATTCTCATATCAGACACAATAGACTTTTTTTTTTTTTACAATAGACTTTAAAATAAAGACTATTACAAGAGACAAAGAAGGACACTACATAATGATCAAGGGATCAATCCAAGAAGAAGATACAAAAATTGTAAATATTTATGCACCCAACATAGGAGCACCTCAATACATAAGGCAAATGCTAACACCCATAAAAGGGGAAATGGACAGTAACACAAACATAGTACACCCCACTTTCACCAATGGACAGATCATACAAAATGAAAATAAATAAGGAAACACAAGCTTTACATGATACATTAAACAAGATGGATTTAATTGATATCTATAGGACATTCCATCCAAAAACAACAGAATACACTTTCTTCTCAAGTGCTCATGGAACATTCTCCAGGATAGACCATATCTTGGGTCACAAATCAAGTCTTGGTAAATTAAAGAAAATTGAAATCGTATCAAGTATCTTTTCCAACCACAATGCTATGAGACTAGATACCAATTACAGGAAAAAAACTGTAAAAAATACAAACACATGGAGGCTAAACAATACACTACTTAATAACCAAGAGATCATTGAAGAAGTCAAAGAGGAAATAAAAAAATACCTAGAAACAAATGACAATGAAAACACGACGACCCAAAACCTATGGGATGCAGCAAAATCAGTTCTAAGAGCGAAGTTTATAGCAATACAATCCTCCCTCACGAAACAAGAAACATCTCAAATAAACAACCTAACATTACACCTAAAGCAATTAGAGAAAGAAGAACAAAAAACCCCCAAAGTTAGCAGAAGGAAAGAAATCATAAAGATCAGATCAGAAATAAAGGAAAAAGAAATGAAGGAAACAATAGCAAAGATCAAAAAAACTAAAAGATGGTTCTCTGAGAAGATAAACAAAATTGATAAACCATTCGCCAGATTCATCAGGAAAAAAAAGGAAGATTCTGTTCAAATCAACAGAATTAGAAATGAAAAGGAAGTAACAACTGACACTGAGAAATACAAAGGATCATGAGAGATTACCACAAGCAGCTATATTCCAATAAAATGGACAACCTGGAAGAAATGGACAAATTCTTAGAAAAGCACAACCTTCCGAGACTGAACCAGGAAGAACCGGAAGATATAAATAGACCAATCACAAGCACTGAAATTGAAACTGTGATTAAAAATCTTCCAACAAACAAAAGCCCAGGACCAGGTGGCTTCACAGGGGAATTCTATCAAATGTTTAGAGAAGAGCTAACACCTATCCTTCTCAAACTCTTCCAAAATATAGTAGAGGGAGGAACACTCCCGAACTCATTCTCCGAGGCCACAATCACCCTGATACCAAAACCAGACAAAAATGTCACAAAAGAAAACTACAGGCCAATATCACTGATGAACATAGATGCAAAAACCCTCAACAAAATACTAGCAAACAGAATTCAACAGCACATTAAAAGGATCATACACCATGATCAAGTGGGGTTTATTCCAGGAATGCAAGGATTCTTCAATATATGCAAATCAATCAATGTGATACACCATATTAACAAACTGAAGGATAAAAACCTTATGATCATCTCAGTAGATGCAGAAAAAGCTTTTGACAAAATTCAACACCCATTTATGATAAAAACCCTCCAGAAAGTACACATAGAGGGAAACTACCTCAACATAATAAAGGCCATATATGACAAACCCACAGTCAACATTGTTCTCAATGGTGAAAAATTGAAACCATTTCTACTGAGATCAGGAACAAGACAATGTTGCCCACTCTCACCACTATTATTCAACATAGTTTTGGAATTTTTAGCCACAGCAATCAGAGAAGAAAAGGAAATAAAAGGAATCCAAATTGGAAAAGAAGAAGTAAAGGTGTCACTGTTTGCAGATGACATGATACTATACGTAGAGAATCCTAAAGATGCTACCAGAAAACTACTAGAGCTAATCAATGAATTTGGTAAAGTAGCAGGATACAAAATTAATGCACAGAAATCTCTTGCATTCCTATACACTAATGATGAAAAATCTGAAAGTCAAATTAAGGAAACACTCCCATTTACCACTGCAACAAAAAGAATAAAATACCTAAGAATAAACCTACTAAGGAGACAGAAAACCTGTATGCAGAAAACTATAAGACACTGATGAAAGAAATTAAAGATGATACAAATAGATGTAGAGGTATACCACGTTCTTGGATTGGAAGAATCAACATTGTGAAAATGACTATACTAATCTACAGATTCAATGCAATCCCTATCAAACTACCAATGGCATTTTTTCACAGAACCAGAACAAAAAATTTCACAATTTGTATGGAAACACAAAAGACCCCGAATAGCCAAAACCATCTTGAGAAAGAAAAATGGAGCTGGAGGAATCAGGCTCCCGGACTGCAGGCTATACTACAAGGCTACAGTAATCAAGATAGTATGGTACTGGCACAAAAACAGAAATATAGAACAATGGAACAGGATAGAAAGCCCAGAGATAAACCCACGCACATATGGTCAGCTTATTTTTGATAAAGGCGGCAAGAATATACAATGGAGAAAAGACAGCCTCTTCAATAAGTGGTGCTGGGAAAACTGGACAGCTACATGTAAAAGAATGAAATTAGAACACTCCCTAACACCATACACAAAAATAAACTCAAAATGGATTAAAGACCTAAATGTAAGGCCAGACACTATCAAACTCTTAGAGGAAAACATAGGCAGAACACTCTATGACATAAATCACAGCAAGATCCTTTCTGACCCACCTCCCAGAGAAATGGAAATAAAACAAAAATAAACAAATGGGACCTAATGAAACTTAAATCTTTTGCACAGCAAAGGAAACCATAAACAAGATGAAAAGACAACCATCAGAATGGGAGAAAATATTTGCAAACGAAGCAATGGACAAAGGATTAATCTCCAAAATATACAAGCAGCTAATGCAGCTCAATATCAAAAAAACAAACAACCCAATCCAAAAATGGGCAGAAGACCTAAATAGACATTTCTCCAAAGAAGATATACAGATTGCCAACACACACATTAAAGGATGCTCAACATCACTAATCATTAGAGAAATGCAAATCAAAACTACAATGAGGTATCACCTCACACCAGTCAGAATGGCTATCATCAAAAAATCTACAAACAATAAATGCTGGAGAGGGTGTGGAGAAAAGGGAACCCTCTTGCACTGTTGGTGGGAATGTAAATTGATACAGCCACTATGGAGAACAGTGTGGATTTTCCTTAAAAAACTAAAAATAGAACTACCATACGACCCAGCAATCCCACTACTGGGCATATACCCTGAGAAAACCATAATTCAAAAAGAGTCATGTACCACAATGTTCATTGCAGCTCTATTTACAATAGCCAGGACATGGAAACAACCTAAGTGTCCATTGACAGATGAATGAATAAAGAAGATGTGGCACATATATACCATGGAATATTACTCAGCCATAAAAAGAAACGAAATTGAGTTATTTGTAGTCAGGTGGATGGACCTAGAGACTGTCATACAGAGTGAAGTAAGTCAGAAAGAGAAAAACAAATACCGTATGCTAACACATATATATGGATCTAAAAAAAAAGAAAAAAAATTGTTCTGAAGAACCTAGAGGCAGGATAGGAATAAAGATGCAGGTGTAGAGAATGGACTTGAGGACACGGGGAGGGGGACAGGTAATCTGGGATGAAGTGCAAGAGTGGCATGGACATATATACACTACCAAATGTAAAATAGATAGCTAGTGGGAAGCAACCGCATAGCAAAGGGAGATCAGCTCGGTGCTTTGTGACCATCTAGAGGGGTGGGATAGGGAGGATGGGAGGGAGACGCAAGAGGGAGGAGATATGGGGATATATGTATACGTATAGCTTATTCACTTTGTTATACAGCAGAAACTAACACAACATTGTAAAGCAATTATGCTCCAATAAAGATGACGTTAAAAATAAAAAAATAAATAAAGTGGCTTGTTTACTTTATAATCCATTAAACTGAGAGACATAATTATCCTAATTATGAGATAACCTCCTAATCTTTCTAATAAAAATGAGATAGTTCTCAAGGGAATGATCCTGAATGAAAAAGGCCAATCCCAAAAGGTTGAATACTATATGACTCCATTTACATAACATTCTTGAAATGACAGAATTATGAAATGAAGGACAGGTTAATGGTTGCCAGGGGTTAGAGAGAGAGGAGCGTGGAATGAAGATGGTCGTAAAAAAGGGAATCTTGTGGTGGTGGCATAATTCCATATCTTGGCTGTAGCAATGGATGCACAAACCAACACACATAATAAAATGGTATAAAACTAAACACACACACACACACACACACACACACGCCCAGGAGTACAATAAAACTAGGGAATCTGAAGAAGATCGGTAGATTGTGCTAATGTCAATATCCTGGTTGTAGCGTGGTTTTGCAAGACGTTTCCACTGGGAAAACTGGGTAAAGGGTACATGGGAATCTCTTTGTTATTATTTCTTATAGTAATGTGAATCTACTATTACCTCAAAATAAAAAGCTTAATTTAGAAAAAGAGACGCAGTCCTCTAGCTCATGGAATATTGATGATAATAGGCTGGACTTGAGTTGTCCTCACCCTGGCTGGTTTCATGACTGTGTTCATGCGGCCCATTTAGTATCTGTCTCCCAGATGCTCCTGCTTGGCTTCAGCCACAGTAGCGAGGAAGGAGAAACGTTCACGGGTGAGCTGTTGCCCGTGTCTGATGGCTTTGAGGACCCAAGGAGGGTTTCCCACCAGTGATGTTTGGAGCTTGCTGAGAACCAGAGAAAGACTCAAGATTTCATGCTTGAGGTTCTCAGGATCCACAGAGATGCTAGCACATGGTCAGCACAGGAACAAGATGAGGGAGGAGGAACCCCAGTGACTTGACTAACAGGTCACTGATTCCACCTTTGCTGGCCACGATCCCTTGGGCCCTCTAAGGTATGAGGCCCTCCCCCTTCTTGCATTTTCCCTCCTCCTTTTCAGTCCATCCTTAGAAGTTCGTTTTATTCCGAGGTTAATTTCATCATACAGGGTGGCCATGAAGGATTTGTATAGGAGGAAATTCAGGGCTAGGTATGAGGCTGATGACGTGGGGTGAGTAAGCAGGGGTGCAAAAGAGCCTGTCACCGTGGTGATTGTGGTGCATTGTATGGTCATTTCCAATCAAACAGGAAAACAATTTGCATATTATTAACATTTGACATTTGTTTGCAACCAAATTGCCATTCAATTTCCTGCAAACCATAAATCATTTTGCAATAGCTTTGGGGTAGGATGAAGGTAGGGTTCTGGACCTGTAGTGTTTGTTATCATTATCATTAGTTTTTATCATGCATTGTCTGTCTGCTCTAGCAAATTCTGATAACTGAATGTGTCCAAAGCTGAAACTTCATTATTTTGCTACACATTCATAGAAAAAGAAGAGTTGGGGAGACTTTTTATTCAGACATTACCATCTCACTCACCAGCATTGCTTCCCTCTCTTTGCAGATGAAGGCTGGGACTTGTTTCACTTTCCCTTTTATTAAAATAGCACCCCCTCTCTCTGTGGTTAGAATCACAAGCTTGAGGCAGCTCAGGTAACTAAATGAGGTAAATGCTAATAATACAGGACCCAACTCCCATAACTGTTTAGGAACCAAACTCGTCCCCTGTTAGCTATTTTCTGTCAGAATTTACAAGAAGAGTTGATTTACAAAGGAATTAGCAGTAATCATAGCAAATATTGATGGATCAATATGGATAAAGCACTCCACTTGCCCCAAGTAAACTATTCCTCACTGTTCTTGATGGTAATCTTTGCCGTTTAAACAACTGTCGAATGCTTTGGAGTTTTCCCCTCAGGAGCAGTGTGAGCCTCCACTGAACTAGAACTTCCTCATTTAGCATTTTTTAAACCTCCTAAGTCTCGGCACATACTCTGTAAGATTTTTTTTTTTTAATGACACTTGAACCTACATGGTGTCGTAATATGTTCTATTTATTGAATGTAAAAAAGAAGAATTTTTTTCACAAGAGCTTTGTTGAGCTTTAGACTGTCTCAGGGACTAGGAAGAGGAAGAAACAGTTTCATTGGATGATTCTCTATTAAAGAAACAAAAGACACTGAGGGAATCACATAATATTCAACACTTGATATTGACTCTTTAGAAACTTACAGGAGACTTGCCAAATCTCGATGGAGAGGTGTGTTCACACCTATGCTATCGAGTGTTTCTAAAGAGGGAGCTTTCCTTTCTCCTGATCAGGCTACAAACACAAACAACTGGGGCTTGGTAGGTAAGTCTCTGACCTAGCATCACAATAGAGACGGCACCTGCTCTGCCCACAACCCAGCAGAGCCTAAAACCACCCAGAGTAGGTGTGACACCTGATTATGGGTCTCCCCGTGGAGCCTGGTCCCACACTGGTGTGAAATAAGAACAATGGGAGCATCTTTACTAGAGTTGGGACTGGTCTTTAAAAGTTACAGTCACACATAATGGCTCAATGAACAGCCCAGGCCACTTCTGTGTGTGCCTTTAGGCTTTGAGCTATTTACCACTGCTGGCTGTGGACCAGGGGCAGATCTCTTCCTTCCCTTGTTCTCTTAGCCTCCACACCCTCCCATTTTCCTGAATGCCATTCCAAAGGCACCATTGGAATAGGAAGTGAAAAGCTAAAATTTGTGGCCTAGGTGACCCACCTACTAAACTTCCCTCACTTAAAACCCTAGTTCCTCCTAGTGTAAGGATTTCCACCACCTGAATTCATTTGTATGGAACTGAAAAGTGTATCTTGTGTTGTCACCCGCCCTTGTCCCCCCTGCTGTCAACATCCACTCCCACCAGGATGAGCCCCAGGGTGTGGTGAAAAGAGGAGTCCAGGTAAAGAGGATTCTCTGAGGTCAGTAGGTCCTGGTCTGGACGTTGTTGGTTGGGTCGGGGGAAGCTGAGAGCTGAGGCATTCAGTCCCTCTTCCTGTTTGGGACTCAGCAGGGGATGACCTCCCAAGTGACTCCCAGGACATCCTCACACCAACCCAGGATGGCGCCATCATAGTAAAAGCAGCTACTATATGATAGTTAGAGGGAAGTCACAGTTTAGATCCCTCAAGTCTCTCCCGGCTCCCGAGCAGGGAGGAGGAAGGTGTCAGAGGTCCCTTGTGCCCTGCAGCAGGATGTGGGCAACAGCCGCTAGTGCTGACTGGCAGAGGTGACGCCACCATGGCTGAGAGCCCCAGGGACATTCCCCCCAAGCCAGGGACCGGGTGGGAGCTACAGCCAGACCTCAGCAGGATCACAGTGTCATAGGAGCTGAGCAGGGCCAAGTGGGTGGGGAAGAACACAGGCACAGACTTTGGCTAGAGTTGTCACCAAGACTTGAAGTGACCAAGTGGACAAGAGACACCAGAGGATGACACAAGAACACATGGATCTGTGCTGCCCTGGACAGCCATAGGGAGAGGAATAAGGAAATCTGAAAGTCTTAAGTATTCAATATTTAAATTTTTCAAAAAATGAGTTACTTAAAAAGATTGCTTAAATTATTATATTGGTTGGAGTTTCATGAAATGGATTATAATTAGTTTCTCTCTTTCCACCGTTACCCCTCTCTCTCTCTCTCACTTTCTCTCTCTCTCTCTCTCTCTCTCACACACACAGACACACACACACACACACCATCCCACTACTGACCCAGACCCAGGAGGTAGGGCTCAGGAAGATCAGATCACACACAGGAAGTAAAGAACCCTCCATTACTTTGCACATCTCGAGTGCACTGTGAAGAAATGACTGGCCCTGCTACATTCACAGCATCAATCAGCTCCTCAGTGGCAGGCAGGGTACACAGGAAGCAGAGCTGATAGGATGTCATGCCTGCTCCCTAGGCACTCATACCTGGTGCGAGAGGCAAATGCAAAGACAACCGGAAACCTCTATGGCAAATTCGGTGGCAGAACTATAACCAAACATTATTGCAGCCCAGAGAAGAGGGAAATTACTCCTGGTCGTGGTAGGACAAGGCTGCGACATGACAATGAGGTTCAACAGCTTAATTTAACAAATACTTTATGGATTCCCATAATATCTCTGCTACTGCGCTGGTTCTGTGCATCTTGAGGGCACAGTCTAGTAGGAGAGACAGACACAAACAGATAAATTCCATATAACTTAGTAAGTCTTAGAATAGACTGTGCACTGGGCATCATGGAAGAACTCACAAAGTTTGAACTTGTTGGCTTCAATTTCTAAAGAACACCAAGAAACCCAAAGTTGAAAGCAATCAGTGCAAAAGTTCACTGGACCCTCTACTCCCTCCTTAGGAGTAAAGAGTATTTTAAAAGAGATATTACAAGAAAGGGTGTATATGAGGGGAAAGATATGACATTATTTCCAAGGTATTTCCTGAACGTCTTCCCTTCGGATTTGGGAATATAATAGCTTTGGTCCCACTGAAGAAGGAGGTGAATATGAGTCAAGTACACTGCTCATGTCTCCCTAGAGCATCAACAGTGCATCTGCCAACCAACAGCCTTGGTCACCCTCCAGAGGGAGTGGAAGAACAATAAACATATACTCACAGGGAGGGGGGAGGCAAGCAAGGGGGGTACCACCCACTCAAGATGGCGTCCTATGGGCAGTGGTAGTCACTGCTTCAAACAGAGAAGAACATAAGGGGAGGAAAGAAAAAGGATGATTAAAAAATATCAAGTTTCCTTCACCCCAAAATGTGGTCTGTAAGGAAGGGAAGAGATTCTGAAAAGGACAGAAACATGAGTAAATATGGCAGCTCTTGTAGTGATTTTTGGTTGTTTATCCTACCTGAATCTCAGTAGTAAATAGCAAATGTTGCATACAACTCAACCTCAACAAAATGAAACAAAACAAAAAAACAAACAACCCAATTAAAAAATGGGCAGAAGAACTGAATAGATGTTTTTTCAAAGAGGAAATGCAGATGGCCAACAGGCACATAAAAAGATGCTCAACATCACTAATCATCAGGGAAATGCAAAAAAAACCACAATAAGATACCACCTCACACCTGTCAGAATGGCTATCTTCAAAAAGTCTACAAATAACAAATGTTGGTGAGGATGTGGAGAAAAGGGAACCCTTGTGCACTGTTGGTGGAAATGTAAATTGGTGCAGCCACAGTGGACAACACTATGGAGGTTTCTCAAAAATCTAAAAATAGAACTACCATATGGTCCAGCAATTCCACTCCTGGGTATATATCCAAGAAAAACAAAAACAATAATTCAAAAAGATACATGCACCCCAATGTCCACAGCACTATTTACAATAGCCAAGACATGGAAGTAACGTAAGTGTCCATCAGTAGATGAGTGCATAAAGAAGATGTGGTATATATACACAATTGAATACTACTCAGCCATAAAAAAGAACAAAATTTTGCCATCTGTAGCAACATCGATGGACTTAGAGGGCATTATGCTAACTGAAATAAGTCACTTAGAGAAAGACAAATACTATATATAACTTCTATGTGGATCTAAAAAATACAACAAACTGTGACTATAACATAAAAGAAGCAGACTCACAGATTTAGAGAAGAAACTACTGTTTTGCAATTATTTTGCAATAATTGTAAATAGAAAGTAACATTTAAAATTGTATAAAAATTAAAAAGTTTAAAAAATAAAGAGCAAATGGACAGAACTAGGCTACTTTGCAGCGTGATTCTCTCTATTGGTCATTTCAAACAGTTAACCTATCACTGGAGCAAAGCCATGGGATCATTTCATAGGGATAAATACAAAGACACAAACATGTTAACCATCTGTTAAGATTCCTTCAAAAAGGCTGCCTGGGTGCCCAAGACCAGCCAAAATGTCCAGATGCTAGATGAGCGGGTGTTTGGGGCACCAGTGTTATACTGAGGCTTCTGCAGGGAGGCAGGAGGATGTCTGCTCCTGGACCACAGGGAGGAGAGTGGAGTGGGATGGAATTGGGACCTGCACAGAGAATGGACAGAAGTGGGGAAGGCAGGGGAAGTTGGGTCACCAAACTACTTGATTTTATTACCAAAAATAATTTCCTTCTTCTTAGGGGCTTCATACTAGCTCTTGTCATCTACGTGGTAAGAATTTGTTCCCATCACTGTCGACCACTGTCATTTAACAATGAGAGCAGCTAACTGGACCTTGTTGAATATACTCTCCAGAATCCTTTCTTTTGCATTTTTGTGGTATATTTGCCTCCAGGGCAGCTAGTCAGTAGGCAATGATAATGAGGTAAGAAGAGAAGAGTTCTAAAGAATTAATAGTACTATTACTATTACTATCATAGTAATAAGAATAGTAATATTGGTAATAATATTAGCATTAATCTAAATTGATTCTAGTGCAATGATTCCCAAAGCCAACACTGCATTCTAATTTCCCAGGGAGCTTTTTTAAAAACATAGAAACCCAGGCCAGACTTGAGACCAGAGTGTGAAATGACATAATCGTGCTGATAATTCTGACCTTGCAGCATGGGAGGTAATATTTTCAGACAAATAACCTGAATAATTAAACTGCCTTGTTACAGTTTGAATAGTCTTGACCAGTGCTTTCTAAGCTGAGTTCCGTAGAACACTTGACCCACGGGATATTAGTAGGCTTTGCTAATGAAAGGCTTCCCGGTTGCAAAAGTTTGGGAAACCCAGATGAAACAAAGTTAAGTAACGTTTGCTTGGTCTTTGCCTTCTCAGAGCTTTTTCCATTGATGTTCACTCATACTCTCCTAGGTAAGGCTATTGGGTACAGCATTTCCCTGCTGGATTTGACAAAGGAGGCTTGTGTTTTTCTTTGTACATCCCCCAGCACTTAAATGTTCTATTGCATGGGATTCGGGGAGCACTGCCAATGAGCCCTACTTCCCTGAATGTGCACATGCGTTAAAGTCAACAGATCTGGAAAACCTGAGATGAAATGATGATTATAAATTTAAAATAAGACAGTTTTATGCATTGAAAGTTCTACTATATAATGAGATAAAAAGATAAAGAGTAGAAAACATGCAAGATTATACATTCATGGATGCAAAACAGAAAATCACCATTCAACTAACCCTGAAGCCAGTTTTCTATTTTACCAACATTCCATCCACTTCAGTTTTCTCTCTTATACAATTTTGTCGCATTATTACATGTTTAACCGATGATCTCGCAAGTTAAATGACAGGCATTCTCAGGTAAGTTAAATGACAGGCTTTCTCAGATATTTTGATGTATTTCATTTTTACCTCTGCAGTGATGGAAGAATATTTTTTAAAATTCTTTCCCTTTGTCCCTGAATCTAATTATTCCCTAATATTTTTCTTTCTCTCTCTGGACACTGATGACCAGTTAACATAATTTACAAGGACAAAGGGCATATAGTTATGACTGCCAATTCTCAAGTGTACTGCTCCAGATTGGAATACTGTGCCAAATTAAGCACAGGGTCGCCCTAACCTATATATTCTTCCATATTCACATGCTTTGGGGTAGAAGAATTTCTGGGCAAGACTATAAATAACGTGATATGTATTAATTTTTTACTTCTTTCCTTTCCAGTAGTCAGAAAACCAGTAAGTTATTTATTACCATAGAACATTCTCAACTACACCACTGGCGTGTAAGTTTTCTCAGGTTTTATTTAACACGTTTCCTAACATTCTTCTAAGTAACTGAGACTTTGCTTTGTTTTGTTTTTACTATAACACATGTAAAAATGCGAGATAAAAATAAAGTTTTCTTTAGTGTGTATTCTTCAAAACGTACCAGAAAATATTCCAAATGAAATTAAGTATTTCACAAATGACAAACACACTTGTCATTGGCATTTCCCTGTTAAGTCCCCCACTAGATTTTCTTAAACTTTACAAACCTTTGTTTTAAAACAAAATTTAAAACAATTGCATGATCATTAGAAAATTTATAAAATACCTACTAGCAAATAAGAGAAAATAAAAATCACATCAAATTGTCCCACCTAGGGCTTCCCTGGTGGCGCAGTGGTTGAGAGTCTGCCTGCTAATGCAGGGGACACGGGTTCGAGCCCTGGCCTGGGAAGATCCCACGTGCCGCGGAGCGACTGGGCCCGTGAGCCACAACTGCTGAGCCTGCGCGTCTGGAGCCTGTGCTCCGCAACGGGAGAGGCCGCGACAGTGAGAGGCCCGCGCACCGCGATGAAGAGTGGCCCCCGCTCGTCGCAACTGGAGAAAGTCCTCACACGGAAACGAAGACCCAACACAGCCATAAATAATAAATAAATAAATAAATAAATAAATAAATTTAAAAAAAATTGTCCCACCTATAGATAATAATTATTACTATTTTATCACACATCCACAGATAGATTTTTTAATGATTTTTTTAATCTTCCCTACACATATTATTTGGTATAATCCTTTTATATTTAATATATTATAAATCTCTTTCCATGTTATTAAGTATTTTTCTCCAACATAATTTTAATAACAACAAAATTTGCCACTAAATATACATCATAATTTATCCCATAGGCCCACTGATGTAGGCCATTCAGGTTGTTCCTAATTTTTGCTATTGCAAACTATAATATATTTATATAAAAATTTTATAACTGTATTTTTTGTGCACTTCTCTTTTATTAGGACAAAATTTGGAAGTCCAATATTCAGGATTGAAGGAAAAAAATATTTCTAACTTTTAGTTGCTTATCGCTAAACTCCCCACTAAAAAAATCTATAGCAATCCCCTCTTTTCCACCAGCAGAACATGAGCATGCTCATTTCTCCAGATCGTCACAAATACCTGTTAAGACTGTTTGAAAGGCAATGGAAATATATTTGCATAGATATATATTTTGTCTCATTTTTGTATTCTTTGGATTTTCAATGGAAATTTTAGACAGCAGAAAAATAAAAAGCTTGAGCTAAGTTGACCATCTTTAACTGGAATGGCTCCCTCCATCCCAACTAGATTTTTTTTATGTTAAATAACTATATATTAATAAGTATACATTTTAATATACTATACATCAAAAGTCTAGGTAATGTATATACGTGGTTTGAATAATAATAAAATGAAAAACCCATATGGCTACAGCTGTCTTAAGAAATAGACCGTTACTGTTATCTTTGAAGCTCTCTTCCACAAAAGCAGGTCCAGTCCATACAAGGGGCACAGAGCCTCTTCTACAAATACTGTAGTTTTCCTTTCTTTGCCATCCCAGCTAGATTTTAAGTGAAGCAAGTTATTTATGTTTCTAATATAGGACAGTAAAGAAGTCATCTTCTTTACTGCTTCCTCCCTGCTTCTCTGCCCGGCAAGTCTGAAGCTTTCCATCACTTCTGCAGTCTAGCCTCCTGCCAGAGTGCCTTTAGTGTAGCATTGCTTTCGGCTCTAGTCCTTACCAAGAGCACAGATGTCCCATTTATACCCAGTCAGTCTTGACTGTAGATAACAGTGCGTCAAGAAGTAGCAACTGATATTGCAAGCCCCAGAAGATCCCTAAACGTCCAGTTATTAACAAAAGTGTTAAAACAAAAAAAGTATCACAGAATTTAGTTCATGTGTGAGAAGGACGCTGGGACCAAAAGAAGAAAAAGAGGCAGGTTGAAAGAGGGAGGTAAAAGAGAAAGAAAGGGGGTGCAAAGAAGGATGGAGCAGAGGAGGAAGGGGTGAGGACAAACATGAAAATCCTTAGAATGGACATGTCTGTGTTTCCCTCAATAAGTGAAAGGAAGCAGATTAATCTATTACCTATTTCCTTTTGCCCAAAGGCTTCCATCAGATTAGACTGACTCTTACTGCCTCGTCCTCAGGCAGTGGTTCTCAAGCGGGGGAGATTTTGTCCCCATAGGAAAATTCAGCAGTGTCTGGAGACATTCTGGTTGTAACAGGAGGGTGTAACTGGCATCTAGGATATTAGACGCCCGGGATGCTGCTAAACATCCCATAAAGCACAGGAAAGTCCCCCACAACCACGTCTCATCTGGCCTGAAATGTCAATAATGCCAAGAAACCCTGCTCCAAGAAAAACAAGTTTAGTTGTCCATTCTTATTGGATAAAAGCAATGCCACTGGCTATATGTCTCTTCAATTAAAAAAAAAAAAAAACCCACAGGATGAAATAAGCTATAAAACAGAAAAAGAAAAATCTGCAGCAGATCACAGATACTCTCTACTTACATAATTAATTGGAGGGTTTTTTTTGTTTGTTTATCTTCTTTTTAACAGCTTTATTGATGTATAACTGATATACAAAGAACTGCACTATTTAATGCATATGATTTGTTTGAACATAGGCAAACACATGAGAACCACCACATCAAGGTAACAGATCCAACATCTCCTAGAGTTTCCTTATGTCCCTGTGTTTTTATTTCTTTTTGTTTTGTTTTAAGTGGTAAGAACAATTAACATCTACCCTCTTAACGGATTCTGAAGTACACAATACCATATTAACTCTAGGCACTACGTTATAAGCAGATCTTTAGAACTTACTAATTCAGCATAACTGCAACCTTCTACACATTGAACACTTGTTTCATTTATACACACACTATATACCAAAAATAACTATATGTACATTTCAAATTGATTTCCATTTCTTTCTCATCACACTATTTATCAACTCATTTGTATTAAACATCTGTTGCATCATTAGTCACACACCAAAGCAGAAAATTCTCTTATCACATGCTTTTTCTTTCTTATCTGAAATATGCCATTCTTAAGGTTATATCTTCTGGAAAACAAGAAAAAGGATTGGGTATCAATCATTAGCTTTCTCTTCCTGGTTATTTCTTTACTATAATATACTATCCTTTACTGGAAGTTGTGAAAGTACCACCAAAAGATAAAGTTATAGAAAGTTCATCCTTTTTATTCACAGTAAGCTAAAATTTACTATAAAAACATGGTAAGTATATATTTAATAACTGGGAATAAAACATCTGTCAAGAATGTACTATGTGTTCAACATTCAAGGTAAGATTTATGTGAAAGAGGCAAAAACACAGTGACATATAAACATAAATATATATATATCTATATGTTATATAATATATATTATATATAATATGTATCCATATATTGCAGATATATCACAACACAATAGGAGTGCTGCCTATGGAGCTCTATTGAAATCCTGAGTACCTTAGAATTTCCTGTTTCAGAGTCTAATTTTCAGCTTTAAATATCTAAAAATTAAACTTTTCCAGCAGCCCCATTGTTTAATAAGTTCTTGAGACTGACATTACAAAAGGTGGTTCAATATTCTAAAACCTATTAATATTATGTACCAAATTAGTAAGTCAGAAGAAAAAATCTACAAGATCTTTTTCATAAATGCTAAAAAGAAATTCAAACAGAAACTAAAAATAAGTAATATCTAAAAATAAATACAAAAAGAAATACCCTGGTTCCATGGGAAGAAAACTACAAAAATTCTACTGCAGATATCAAATGAATATTGAATAAATTGAAATCCATATCGTATTTCTGGATGGGAAAGGTTACTATTTTACAGAAATAAATTTCTTCTTGTATTACATTATAAACTATTAATTTGTTATAGAATTTGAGAACTTACTCTATAATTAATGTAGAAGCTTAGGGCTTCCCTGGTGGTGCAGTGGTTGAGAATCCGCCTGCTAATGCAGGGGACACGGGTTTGAGCCCTGGTCTGGGAAGATCCCACATCCCACATGCTGCAGAGCAACTAAGCCCGTGCGCCACAACTACTGAGCCTGCGCTCTAGAGCCTGCGAGTCACAACTGCTGAGCCCATGTTCTATAACTACTGAAGCCCGTGCACCTAGAGCCCATGCTCCGCAACAAGAGAAGCCACCAGAATGAGAAGCTCATGCACCGAAACGAAGAGTAGCCCCTGCTTGCTGCAACTAGAGAAAGCCCGCACACAGCAACGAAGACCCAACACAGCCAAAAATAAATAAAAAATAAATTTAAAAAGTAGAAGATTAAACTTTTTAAAATAGTCAACTTTTAACCTTTTAGAAATAGCCATTTCAAATAAAAAAGAACTCAAAAGAAAAGTAACTTTATATTTTATCCCCACAAGATATCAAAATATAAAGTTAAAAAATAAAGACAACGTGGCAGTATTGTCAATACAGAAAAAACAGTTTGATAGAGTAGAATAGAATTTCAAGGAAAAAAATACTAAGTTATATAGTAACAATATACATGATAAATTTATTTCATAATAGTAAAAAAAAGTTTGAATTATTGAATAAGTAGTATATAAAAAATTGGCTAAGCAAGTATAAAAAGAATTAAGATAGGCGAATATTTTGCACCTTACACCAAAATATTTTCCCAACTGACTAAAGATTTAAATGTAGAAAAATGAACACATCCAAATACTCAAAGTAAGTGTAAGGTGTATATTTGTATACTTTGGGAGTGGGAGTACGCTTTTCTAAGCATGGCATCAAAGTTTGCAAACATGATAGTAATAGACCAACAGACCAAACAAACAACTAAAAACTTATCATTGCAAAAGGTTTAAAGTTGTATCATGAAATGAGAAAAATCTATTTACAACATATTATAAGAAAGGATTATTTCTAAAAGATTTTTTTAAATCAATGAAAAACACAAACATGCTTTTTATGGAGAACATGCAAAGAAAATGTACAAAAATAATTCACAAAAGATAAAGTATCAATATAAACAAGCCTAGAAAAACCGCTGAACCTGAGAAGTGCAATTAAAATTTCACTGAGATTCCATTTTACTTATTAAATTGGCTAGAATATTAAACAATAATAAAACTCAGTGCAGAGAAGCATGGGGGAAATCGTTGCTCTCGTAAGTCACCGGTAGGTCTATAAAATTATTATGAGCTTCTCGAGTAATTGTGTGAGGTTTGTCAGAATTTGAAAAATATGGTATCCTTTGATTTAACAATTTCCCTTCTACTTATTCAACCTATTAAAAATAAATAAGAAAATTCAGAAATATTCATCTGTAAAGAAGTTTATCAGTGTACTCCTTATAGCAGCAAAGATGGGAAACAAAAAAGTTTCCACTAATAAGAATTGATTAACTATATTATTGCAATGCCATACAGTGGGGAATCTTCAATTTTTATTATTATGTATTATAATTATAAAACATGAAATTTAAAACTATAGAACATACAGTATAATTATTTATAATATTTATCAACATTGAAAGATGCTCATAACATAAGTGAAATGGGTACGTATACATACTTATCAATTACTTTACAGAATCCATATGAGACCTTTCTTGCCTTCCCAAACCAAATGCTGAAAATACCAAACAAGTATGACAATTCTAGAATCAGAGTGCTACTTTTTTTTCTGTTACATATTATAATATTTTATAATCTCATGTTTTATTTGAACAAATAAACTTAATGCACTAATGTGTAATAAGGTCAAAGCTATACTAACCTTTCTTAAGGATGTAATCATTAACAAGGAATGAAGGCACTAATAGTGATCAGTAATTTTTATAAAACCATTCCATTTCTAACAAAAATATTTAATTTGTTTTCAAGAAAAAAGAACTTTTTGAAAGGAAATAAAGCTCTTGCAAATATTGGGGTCATAGGATGCTACAAATAAATTGTTTTAAAATACCAAAATAAATCTTTCCCTAGAGCACAGAAAAATATCTGAAGAAATACGCAATGATTAAAATTTTTAATAAATTGTATTTTATTTCCTGCTAGGTGCTAGAGTCCAGAGATTTCTGTTTTCACAAATATGCCATGAAATACAAGAAAAAGATATTGAATCTTACCGACACTGCTGATAAAATAAATTAATTCAACTGGTAAGAAATTCTAACAATCCAACTTTTCATACATCAGTACCCCAGCGAATTGTAAATGGCACTCAAATACCACAAGGCCAGATTCTTAGGTCAATTTCTGCATTAATATTCATTGTAAAACATGCAAATCTTTGAGCACTAGATACTCTAGTCAGTCTATATATCACGTAATAATTGTAAGAATTTAAATATCAGGATAGTCCATTCTTCTGCCAAAGCTTCAAAGTCAAAGTATGAAGTGGGAAGACTGCTTCCTTAAGGGAGATTTCTCCAAAGACAGCAGCCTGAGTCAAACAGGAAAAGAATTGGCCAAACTCATTTATTATTACAATCTAATCACGTTTTACATTTGCTCATGGGATGTCAAGGAAATTACATTTACAACTTTAATCAAAAGGCAGGCATTAATGCTTATGTAATAATCAGCTCTTCTTTGGTTATGTCTATCTTTGAGAAAAACAAGATTGAGACAAGAGAGAAAGTGATCATTTCCCTCTTAAACTTTTTTGACCCACAATCTTGGTTTTCCTATTTATACTTAAGTAGAGCAGTGAACTTATGCTCATGAGAAAATTCAAACAGAGTGGGAATTTTCTCAATTTCATGAGCAACCTTCTCAGTACACAAGAACATAGAGGGCTTTATGTATAGTCTTTTGGAAAATGCTTGTCCTTCCAGCTACACACCAACCCACAGGGCAGAAGCTGAATTCAACCTGAATTGACCCAGGACTAGGCAATAGAAAATAAATCATTTCATCTCTTGGTTTGATATGCACCAAAGAGAAGCACAGAACAAAATGAAAAAGCAAAGAGAAACAACTTTAAACTTTAGTGAACTAATCATTCTAATGAAACTTTGACAAAATCATGCATAGATTGTTTTTAGTTCAAATTATTTAAAAGATAACATTTAGGAGCAAAATGGATTCAAACACATCTCAGTGGGAGACTAGCATTTCTCATTGGGGGTAACAAGGAATCTGGATTTCGAGACATTGCTCTTACAACATGAAATTTGCAAGCAAAATCACTGAAAGCAAAAAATAAAAATCTATTTATGATTAAACAAATTTCTTTTAAATTTAGGGTCCTATGACACTTGTTAGTTTTGTCTCCTGAATGGAGATATCATATCTCCACTCACTTTAAAAAAGAAAAAAAAACTAAACTAAATCCAGTGTGTCCAGACACATAAATATGAATCAAGCAGATTTTACATATAATTATTCTCCTATTGATCACTGCTAAATACTACTTCAACCCACTACAGAAATGGCTAAGAATAAGAATTTTTTCCAGCATTCACTGACTTCCCATCATTCTTCTGAGAAAGGACCAAATCAATAAAGACCTCCTATCTCAATTGAAGTGGGTAAAATTAATATTTTAACAGTAAATGATGCATCCCATCCTCTATGGTACGCATCTATAATTTTAAATGGCTTATGGAAGTGATTTGGATGATCTGTCTACTGACCATATTTGTTGATGAGATGATTTTTATCATCATAAACTAGGAGCACCTTAATTAGTAGTTGAATATATTACCTAATTATTATTTAATGGAAAAACTTGGTAAAAACTATGCTGAATTTTTAAAAAATTTATTCTTTTTTTAAAATTAATTAATTAATTTTATTTTTATTTTTGGCTGCGCTGGGTCTTCATTGCTGTGTGCGGGCTTTCTCTAGTTGCGGCGAGTGGGGTCTACTCTTTGTTGCAGAGCATGGGCTCTAGGCGTGTGGGCTCAGTAGTTGTGGCTTGCAGGCTCTAGAGCGCAGGCTCAGTAGTTGTGGTGCATGGGCTTAGTTGCTCCATGGCATGTGGGATCTTCCCGGAAAAGGGCTCGAACCCGTGTCCCCCGCATTGGCAGGCGGATTCTTAACCAGTGCGCCACCTGGGAAGTCCCTAAAAAAATTTATTCTTTTATATATTAAATGAACATAACTTACTGTAGGCTAGATACTATGTGAGACACTGTGGAGAACAACAGAGGAATCTGACATGGATCTTGGTCTCATATTGCTCGTAGCCTAATGGTGTGAGTTCACTGCAAGATATCAAATGATTGCTTCCATTTAATTTAATAAACATTTGAAGACTGTTAATGTGCTACACATTATTCTAGACCCAAGGAGACAAAAGCAAATAGGTCACAAGTTGACAATGTTCTATTTGGTTCCAGACATCCAAATAAGAGAGAACATCCCTATTTTTACAGATTAACTAAGTATGGTCACTATAATATATAATCAGATATCAGTAGACTTGGACTTTGTTACCTTGACTGCCTGGAAAAAAACTGAATTAAGATAAAATATTATGCCACCTATTTTAAGAAAAAGTTTAGAGATGAAAATGTCAATTGAGGCACACAGCCCACTGCCACCATCTTGAATCGCCTCGCCCTGTGCATGGCACTTCTGCACACGGTCTTGAGCTGAGGTGTCGGCAGAGCGGTTCTGCACCAGGAACTCTGGTCTGAAGGGCTGGTGTGAGGCCTCTGCCCATGGCTCCCTATGAGCAAGTGAAACCAGATGAAGCACAAAAGAAAAGAAAAGAGGGTTTGTCCTGAATGGGACTCTCTGTGCTTCCTGGACTTGGGTGACTATTTCCTTTCCCATGTTAGCTGTGTGGCTGAGAAGGACTTGGTGCTCCAGCCGGGTGTCAGGCTTGTGCCTCTAAGGTGGGATAGCCAAGTTCAGGACATAGGTCCACCAGACCTCCCAGCTCCATGTAATATCAAATGGCGAAAGCTCTCCCAGAGATCTCCATCTTAACACTAAGATCCAGCTCCACTCAACGACCAGGAAGCTACGGTGCTGGACACCCTATGTGAAACAACTAGCAAGACAGGAACACAACCCCACCCATAACAAAGAGGCTGCCTAAAATCACAATAAGGTCAGACACCCCAAAACACACCACTGGACGCAGTCCTGCCCACCAGAAAGACAAGATCCAGCCTCATCCACCAGAACACAGTCACCAGTCTCCTCCACCAGGAAGCCTACACAACCCACTGAACCAACCTGAGCCACTGGAGGCAGACACCAAAAACAAATGGAAATATGAACCTGCAGCCTGAGAAAAGGAGACCACAAACACAGAAAGTTAAGCAAAATGAGAAGACAGAGAAATACACAGCAGATGAAGGAGCAAAGTAAAAACCCAACAGACCAAACAAATGAAGAGGAACTAGGCAGTCTACCTGAAAAAGAATTCAGAGTAATGATAGTAAAGGTGATACAAAATCTTGGAAATAGTAGGGAGAAAATACAAGAAACGTTTAACAAGGATCTAGAAGAACTAAAGAGCAAACAAACAGAGATGACCAACACAATAAATGAAATTAAAAATTCTACAGAAGGAATCAACAGCAGAATAACTGAGGCAGAAGAACGGATAAGTGACCTGGAAGATAAAATAGTGGAAATAACTACCACAGAGCAGAATAAAGAAAAAAGAATGAAAAGAATTGAGGACAGTCTCAGAGACCTCTGGGACAACATTAAATGCACCAACGTTCAAATTATAGGGGTCCCAGAAGAAGAAGAGAAAAAGAAAGGGACTGAGAAAATATTTGAAGGGATTATAGTTGAAAACTTCCCTAATATGGGAGGGGAGGCGGTCAATCAAGTCCAGGAGGTGCAGAGGGTCCCATACAGGATAAATTCAAGGAGAAACACGCCAAGACACATGTTAATCAAATTATCAAAAATTAAATACAAAGAAAAAATATTAAAAGCAGCAAGGGAAAAACAACAAATAACATAGAAGGGAATCCACATAAGGTTAACAGCTGATCTTTCAGCAGAAACTCTGCAAGCCAGAAGGGAGTGGCAGGACATATTTAAAGTGATGAAAGAGAAAAATCTACAACCAAGATTACTCCACCCAGCAAGGATCTCATTCACATTTGACAGAGAAATTAAAACCTTTACAGACAAGCAAAAGTTAAGAGAATTCAGCACCACCAAACCAGCTTTACAACAAATGCTAAAGGAAATTCTCTAAGCAGGAAACACAAGAGAAGGAAAAGACCTACAATAACAAACCCAAAACAATTAAGAAAATGGTAGTAGGAACATACATACTGATAACTACCTTAAATGTAAATGGATTAAATGGTCCAACCAAAAGACACAGACCAGCTGAATGCATACAAAAACAAGACCATATATATGCTTTCTACAAGAGACCCACTTCAGACCTAGGGACACATACAGACGGAAAGTGAGGGGATGGAAAAAGATATTCCATGCAAATGGAAATCAAAAGAAAGCTGGAGGAGCAATTCTCATATCAGACAAAATAGACTTTAAAATAAAGACTATTACAAGAGACAAAGAAGGACACTATGTAATGATCAAGGGATCAATCCAAGAAGAAGATATATCAATTATAAACATTTCTGCATCCAACATAGGAGGACCTCAATACATAAGGCAAATGCTAACAGCCATAAAAGGGGAAATCGACAGTAACACAATCATAGTAGGGGACTTTAACACTCCACTTTCACCAATGGACAGATTATCCAAAATGAAAATAAATAAGGAAACACAAGCTTTAAATGATACATTAAACAAGATGGACTTAATTGATATTTATAGGATATTCCATCCAAAAACAAAAGAATACACTTCCTTCTCAAGTGCTCATGAAACATTCTCCAGGATAGATCATATCTTGGGTCACATATCAAGCCTCGGTAAATTTAAGAAAATTGAAATCGTATCAAGTATCTTTTCTGATCACAACACTATGAGACTAGATATCAATCACAGGAAGAAATCTGTAAAAAATACAAACACATGGAAGCTAAACAATACACTACTAAATAACCAAGAGGTCACTGAAGAAATCAAAGAGGAAATCAAAAAATACCTAGAAACAAATGACAACGAAAACACGATGACCCAAAACCTATGGGATGCAGCAAAAGCAGTTCTAAGAGGGAAGTTTATAACAATACAATCCTACCTCAAGAAACAAGAAACATCTCAAATAAACAACCTAACATTACACCTAAAGCAATTAGAGAAAGAAGAACAAAAAACCCCCAAAGTTAGCAGAAGGAAAGAAATCATAAAGATCAGATCAGAAATAAAGGAAAAAGAAATGAAGGAAACAATAGCAAAGATCAAAAAAACTAAAAGCTGGTTCTCTGAGAAGATAAACAAAATTGATAAACCATTCACTAGACTCATCAGGAAAAAAAGCGAGAAGACTCAAATCAATAGAATTAGAAATGAAAAAGGAGAAGTAACAACTGACGCTGCAGAAATACAAAGGATCATGAGAGATTACTACAAGCAACTATATGCCAATAAAATGGACAACCTGGAAGAAATGGACAAATTCTTAGAAAAGCACAACCTTCCAACGCTGAACCAGGAAGAAATAGAAAATATAAACAGACCAATCACAAGCACTGAAATTGAAACTGTGATTAAAAATCTTCCAACAAACAAAAGCCCAGGACCAGATGGCTTCACAGGCGAATTCTATCAAACATTTAGAGAAGAGCTAACACCTATCCTTCTCAAACTCTTCCAAAATATAGCAGAGGGAGTAACACTCCCAAACTCATTCTACGAGGCCACCATCACCCTGAAACCAAAACCAGACAAAGATGTCACAAAAAAAGAAAACTACAGGCCAATATCACTGATGAACATAGATGTAAAAATCCTCAACAAAATACTAGCAAGCAGAATCCATCAGCACATTAAAAGGATCATACACCATGATCAAGTGGGGTTTATCTCAGGAATGCAATGATTGTTCAATATATGCAAATCCATCACTGTGATAAACCATATTAAAAATTGAAGGACAAAAGCCATATGATCATCTCAATAGATGCAGAAAAAGCTTTTGACAAAATTCAGCACCCATTTATGATAAAAACCCTCCTGAAAGTAGGCATAGAGGGAACTTACCTCACCATAGTAAGGGCCATATATGACAAAACCACAACCAACATCGCTCTCAATGGTGAAAAACTGAAACCATTTCCTCTAAGATCTGGAAGAAGACAAGGTTGTCCACTCTCACCACTATTATTCAACATAGTTTTGGAAGTGTTAGCCACAGCAATCAGAGAAGAAAAAGAAATAAAAGGAATCCAAATCAGAAAAAAAATAAAGCTGTCACTGTTTGCAGATGACAGGATACTATAATAGACATTTCTCCAAAGAAGATATACAGATTGCCAACAAACACATGAAAGAATGCTCAACATCACTAATCATTAGAGAAATGCAAATCAAAACTACAATGAGGTATCACCTCACACCAGTCAGAATGGCTATCATCAAAATATCTACAAACAATAAATGCTGGATAAAGTGTGGAGAAAAGGGAACCCTCTTGCACTGTTGGTAGGAATGTGAATTGATACAGCCACTATGGAGAACAGTATGGAGGTTCCTTAAAACACTAAAAATAGAACTACCATACGACCCAGAAATCTCACTACTGGGCATATACCCTGAGAAAACCATAATTCAAAATGAGTCATGTACCACAATGTTCATTGCAGCTCTATTTACAATAGCCAGGACATGGAAGCAACCTGTGTCCATCAACAGATGAATGTATAAAGAAGATGTGGCACATATATACAATGGAATATCACTCAGCCATGAAAAGAAACGAAACGGAGTTATTTGTAGTGAGGTGGATGGACCTAGAGTCTGTCATACAGAGTGAAGTAAGTCAGAAATAGAAAAACAAGTACCATATGCTAATACATATATATGGAATCTAAAAAAAAAAAAAAAGTGCTTCTGAAGAACCTAGGGGCAGGACAGGAATAAAGATGCAGACTTAGAGAATGGACTTGCGTACACAGGGAGGGGGAAGGTTAAGCTGGGATGAAGTGAGGGAGTGGCGTGGACATATATACACTACCAAACGTAAAACAGATAGCTAGTGGGAAGCAGCCGCATAGAACAGGGAGATCAGCTCAGTGCTCTGTGACCACCTAGAGGTGTGGGATAGGGAGGGTGGGAGGCAGACGCAAGAGGGAGGAGATATGGGGATATATGTATATATATATAGCTGATTAATTTTGCTATAAAGCAGAAACTAACACATCATTGTAAAGCAATTATACTCCAATAAAGATGTTTAAAAAAATGTCTATTGAAAAGGTTGTGCCTTTTCTTGCAAAATTATCCTATGCAAGGATCTGTAAAATAACTTCCGTCTACACTTCAGTCAGGAAACATTTTGCCACTTCAACGGACAGTTGCAACTATATAACTTAATGTGAACAAATTTTTATCTTCTTTTAAAGGCTTTGTGGTTGATCACAGTGGACATTAAGTAAATTATGTTGGATGAATAATAAATGTGAAACCAAACATTTTACTTTAAGTACATTTTCTCTTGGGTGTAAATTGACTACAAAATGGATCACTATCAGTTTCTTTTTAAATCTTCTTATATTTGAAGTCATTATGTAACCATAACCTTCTTCTCTTTATGTTAAATATTCTGAAGTCATTTCTTCACAAATACCACATTTAACAGCCTTAATCATCTCACTCATTCTTACACAAATCTTCTAGTTTCTTCAGGCTCTTTTCAAAGTGTTAGCATCAAGAGTTTCTAATTAGTTATTATCTCTCAAATATCAACTTCTCTTAATAATTCCTAAGAGCATGTTAACTTTTTATATTACAGTATAAGTTTATACTCGGATGGCAATCAATCTGTGAATCCTGTCTTTGCTTTTGCTTTAAATATATTAGCTGTACAGTGAAATGCACTTTCTTTTGGTTGGTCTTGATATAGGAAGATGTGTAGCTCAGAAATCGCCATGCCCTTGGCCAAGTGTACTGTTGAGTCAACAGTATTTGTTGCTGCCAAGTCCATGGCAGGTGCCACATAGGCTATAGAGAGAAAAGATGCAAGAAGCTTCCAGTTGAGTGTTGGAGACGAGCATTGACTCATGCACCAGTGAGTGAACAAGAGAAGGGACAGCCCAGCAGTCCAGAATGTGGTATTCGGAGTATAAAGCCTTCTGATCCAAAGCCTAGCTTTTCCATTTACTAGTTGTATAACCTTGAAGAAGGTTTTTCAAACTCCCAATATTTCCATTTCTTCTTTGGTAAAATAGGGATGATAAGAGTATCTACATCATAGGTTAGGTGATAATTACATAAAATAACTTATGTAGAGAGTTTAGCACAGTGCTTTTAAACCCTCAGTAGCTGCTGTGTGTGCATACTTTGTGCTAGGTACTCTGCTAGGTATATAAATAACTATGAGGCAAGGCAGAATTTTAAAAGAAAGAAAGAGGGCTAAACTGAAGAGCAAGAATAGATTTTGAGAGTGAGCCAACCACCTCCTAAAAGATATGTCATGAATGTCATGAGTGTGTGTGTGTGTGTGTAGTCAAAAATAACCTCAGAGAGTGAGAAGTTCTGAGCCTACAGGTAAAAGCAAGATAAATATCCTTTTCCAAGGAAGTAAAGAGCAAGAAAAGTGGCATCCAAGTAATATTATATGGGAATCTAGCCTCATCTGCATTCCTGTGCACAATTCTTCCCTTCCCAAACCATACAGGCCTCCATAGATAGGGCTGACTGTGACTCATAACTCCTTCTATACAGAGACTAGCACCGAGAAAAGTCGGCAAGCATAAAAGGTATTTAATAAATTTGAACCTGTAAAACTTAATGGGAAGCAGGTGTTTGAGTCCCATTTTATGGAACACGAGCCTAACGAAAAGGGTTATATGAACTGTTGTGAGGCTGTTCAGCCTGTGAACAACGATGGGAATGTAATCACATGTCCCACAAACTAGACTATGTTAAGTCTCCTGTTGTTAGAATAATGCCATTTACACATCTATTTATAATTTTATGATGTCTCCCTTTCATTTCATTCTTCATTGAAAGTTAATGTATTGCAACTCATTGGCAGGCAATTTATTTTAGGGTAACAATTAATCTAATAGAAAACAATAAAATCTGTGAATGTGAAAAAATATCCCAAAGATATAAGCAGATTTATTATACATAGCTGGAAAATATCTCTTACACGAAGGCATTCATAAAGTGAGTTAACGTCTCTGCGTGGAAGTTCTTTGAAAATATACTTGACAGAGTCATTTACTTTCAACATCAGAAATCACTGGGGAACAGGTGAAAATTACTCCTACAAGTAAGAAGTATTTATATACAGCCAAATAACTAGAGCAAAATAAAACCTTATGGAAAAAAAATAGACGAGTGCAAGGGGAAAAGGGGGGTAGGGAAGAGAGAAAGATGTAAAACAATAATTTAAGGACGAAGTTAAAATGAAGCCAGTAACCACACAATGATTTAATTACAGGACACCTATTGTATAATCTTGATGTCATTTGACAACTCTCAGTAGGTAAATCCCTAAGAAAGTGATATTCAGTCATTTCATAATATTACTCTACAACCTAGAAATTTCTTTAGGATCTTTAAATTTAGTTCTTGAGGTAATGGACCTGACTTTCCATGCAAAGATTCAATATCGTTTTCTTTAACTGTTGCTTCTTGATGAAACAGTTCCTCTTTTATCATGTCACTAATCTCAATGCCAAGTTTTGAAGGTGGTGCTAAGGTTCGCTCTCTGTGTGGCAAGTGGAGGGCCCAAACGTCCCTGTGCAGTCAGAGTACGCAGGGATTCTCATTCCAATGTGTTTCCACCACACTCTGGACATCCACCACCAATGGGTACATCACAGTGTGTTGCAATGGTCAGTTTGTATGACTTTTGTCAGTCTCTGTGCCGTGCCAAGACATACAAAGACTGAAAGTCAGTTCCATGACCTGAAGAAGTAACTACTCTGACTTTGCAGGATAACCTCATTTAGTTCTCAAAACAAATCTATGAAGTAGCTAATATTATTATTCCTATTTCACAATGAAAAAAAAAAAGGTTTAGTTTAACTCTGCCGAGGTCATACCCCTAGAAAGTGATGGCATCTGACTCCAGAGCCTGTGTTTTAAATCATTATTCAACAAATAATATAGATTGGATGATTTAACAAATGACTAAACAAATGAATAAGACATACTAAAATAAACTAAACACCATGATCATATTCTTATTTAGCTTCTCGAGTTTGAGATAGAATAATCTTAAATTTTGATTTGTAAATTTCCCAAGTTAAAATTAGATCCCAAAGACCATGCCCAGTATTACGAACACTGCCATCCAGTGAATGAACTGAAGTGAAGAAGAGAAATATTAGCAGCCAGAGACTGTCCTCAAAATGCTGACACAACTAGTTATACATTTTAAACCTTAATTTATAAACTGATCAAACTGATGCAAAAAGGCATCTTTTTTTTCATTTCATTGACTCTATCAATTAACTGATGCTTTATAAATACAGCTCAAATAATGTAATAATGTCAAAGTATCATTAGAAAATTAATAGTGGATGGATATACTCTGGCTATTACTTATTCATTTAAATATACAATTTAAAACAAATTTCTTTCAAACATTACCGTGAAGGTCTCTTTGATGTGTCAACTTGGCTAGGCTAGTCCCTAATTTTTCAATCAAACACTGATCTAGGTACTTTGTAAATGTGATTAAAGTCTATAATCAGTTGACTTAATAAAGTAAATTACATTAGATAGTTTGAAAACCTTAAAAGCAGAACTGAGGCTTCCCAGAATAAAAATAAATTCTGCCTATGGACATCAGCTTCAGCTGTGTCTGAGAGTTCCAGGCTGCCCTCCTTGTAGATTTTGGACTTACCTAGCCAGCCCCCAGAACTGAGTAATCCTGTTCCTTGCAATAACTCTCTTAATATACATCTCCTACTGCCTCCATTTTCCTGTGATACAATTACTCTTTTGCACTCTTACATAGCAGAGTTGTAGTGATTATAGTTAATTTATCAGCCTCTACTCAAGAAGCAAACAGGGTTTGGAAGCAATTTAAAACTTAGCAACAGCAGGAGTTCCTATCACCATTTTAAAGAAAAATAAAATTTAAAAAAGAACAAGATACAGCTATGTGGATTTTTTAATAAAGACCCTGAACTCTTACTCATCTTTATAACTCCAGCGACGAACACATGGTAGGTGCTTAACAAATGTCCTATAAGTGAATAAACAACTGAATGAGTAACTGAGTGAATGAATGAGTTGATTTGGCTGGCAGTTCTCTTGTGCTAAATTTCTCTCTCAGATTCTTCACTGCAATGTTTGGGGTAGAAAGGATGCAAAAGTTTAGCACAGAAACTATAGCTCCTGATAAAACAGTTGCTTGAGAGCTTTTCATTCTTCAGAAGTTCCACATGAATTTCCCATTTTAAGACAGTATTTTGCACCCACAAATTGTATAACTCTCTCACCCAGAATCCTAATGGAATAACCACTAAAATATAAAAATGTGGTTATCATCACTGAGAAATAGGAAAACGAGCCAAAGACAGAAAACTTCTTTAAAATGTAACCTAAATTCTCTTAGATGGTTACTCAGATGTCAGTATCCAATTATAACTAGGTAAATAAATGGCTTTGGCCACCATGGTTATTTCTACACATTGGTTATCAGTGACTTAGTCAAATCATTGTCAGAGGAAAACACAGCTCCTTGAATATCCTCTAGTACCATAAACATGCCACCAGACTCTCTAAATAAGGCTCCATGCCCTCTCATCTGAGGAATGACTGCAGCCACCCTTCCTATCACACCTGGGACCATCAACTGCCTGGACTCTCTAGGGCTTCATAGTTTGCTCTTTTATTTTGTTGCACTTGGAGCTGTTAACCAGGATCCAGAATATATGCTCTGTTATAGATAAAGTCCCGGGGCACTGGCTCTCCTAGGTTCATTAACACCAAACAGGGAACTGAGGGGGAAGAAGGAAAAGGAAACCTCCCTTCTTCATTCCCATTGCCCCTAAAACTTATATAGCACCGTGCACGCCAAGAACTAAGAAAACACATCCATTTAATCTTTCCAAAAACCTATTAAACAGGTCATACCATATGTTATCAATTCTAAGATATTTATTTGTTTATTTTCACATTTATTATCCCTGAAGTAGAGATGCATTGTACAGTCCGTAGAATATCATGACTTATACGACCCAGCAATCCCACTGCTGGGCATAAACCCTGAGAAAACCGTAATTCAAAAAGAGTCACGTACCACAATGTTCATTGCAGCTCTATTTACAATAGCCAGGACATGGAAGCAACCTAAGCGTCCATCGACAGATGAATGGATAAAGAAGATGTGGCACATATATACAATGGAATTTTACTCAGCCATAAAAAGAAACGAAATTGAGTTATTTGTAGTGAGGTGGATGGAGTTAGAGTCTGTCATACAGAGTGAAGTAAGTCAGGAAGAGAAAAACAAATACAGTATGCTAACACATATATATGGAATCTAAGGGAAAAAAAATGTCATGAAGAATCTAGTGGCAAGATGGGAATAAAGACACAGACCTACTAGAGAATGGACTTGAGGATTTGGGGAGGGGGAAGGGTAAGATGTGACAAAGTGAGAGAGTGGCATGGACATATACACACTACCAAACGTAAAATAGATAGATGATAAAAAAAAAAAGAATATCATGACTTATTTGGCACTGCTTTTTTTGTGTGTGTGTTTTTTTAAAAACATCTTTATTGGAGTATAATTGCTTTACAATGGTGTGTTAGTTTCTACTTTATAACAAAGTGAATCAGCTATACATATACACATATCCCCGTATCTCTTCCCTCTTGCATCTCCCTCCCTCCCACCCTCCCTATCCCACCCCTCTCGGTGGTCACAAAGCACCGAGCTGATCTCCCTGTTGGCACTGCTTTGTCTTCCATAAAATGAAGGTGTACCTTTATTTATTTTATATGAAATAGGGTCTTACCATCATCCCATTTTACAGATGAGGAAACTGAGGCAAAGAGGCAGACTCTTTTCCCCAGTCACACAAATAGTAAGTGGCAAAGCCAGTACTTGAAACCAGGAAGTCTAGCTCTAGAGTAGGGTTTCTCAAAATCGGCACCATTAACATTGTAGGCTAGATAATTCTTTGTTATAGAGGGCTGCCTATACATTGTCGGATGTTTAACAGTATCTCTGGCCTCTACCCACTAGATGACAGTAGCACCTGTCTCCAAGTTGTAACAACCAAAAATGTCTCTAGACATTTGCAAATGTCCCCTGAGGGACAAAAACTGCTTCTGATTAAAAATCACTGCTCTAGAGTATGCTTAGTCCCTATGCAATATATATTCTTCCCTAAAAATGAAGACATGCCCAGGTTGACTCGCACTGCAGCCAGAAATAAGTTGGGTCCTCTGCAGAAATCAGGAACACCCTTTAGCTTAACATTTCCCCCTTAAGATGGTCCTTTTCTCTGATTTCTTCTTTTATTTTTACCCTTACTGCCCTCCTCCTTTTTAGCTTTGCACAATCCTCCGGGTAGATTTCTTTCCATCCTCTTGCCATGTCCCATTTCTGTTCACTTAGTTTCCACTTTCAGTTTGGAAGAGCCACTCTGGAAGCGCTGACAGCACTTGCTCCCCTGTCCCTCTACCTGCCTTTTGTGGGCAGGAACAATCTTGGTGGAGCCTCCCCTGCTCCCTTGGTGCTGCCTGTACCAGCTCTACACCACACCCCAGAAGATGAGGAAACCAAGCAAAGGCTTTTCAAAAGTTGGTAGGATGATGAAACCCCGGCAAATAAAGCATATGATTTGGTCATAATATGATCTGATGAGAGAACCCATTTCGCCTCAGGAGCCCGTAAGCTGAGAGGCATTACATGGGCGGCTGAGGGCGTGGCTTCTAGAGCCTGGGTTTCAATCCCAGCTCCAGCGCTTAGCAACCGTGTGAGCTTGAGCTAATGGATCTTCTTTGCCTCAGTTTACTCCTCTGTCAAAGGGGGAAATAACAGCCCTTGTTTCATGCAGTTGTTGTGAAAAATAAGTGAGTAAAACACTTGGAAGAGTAAAGTGCCTGGCCCATGCAAACACCAGAGAAGTATCTGTGATTATCAGTGACCCAACGCAAAAAACAATTGAGGTGCACTTTCTGCTTAGCTTGACAGTCTGGTTTCCAATTTGTCAGCCTAATTTTTATTTATTTATTTATTTATGGCTGTGTTGGGTTCATTGCTGCACGCGGGGCTTTCTCTAGTTGCAGCGAGCAGGGGCTGCTCTTCGTTGTGGTGCGCGGGCTTCTCGATGTGGTGGCTTCTCTTGTTGCAGAGCACGGGCTCTAGGCGCACGGGCTTCAGTAGTTGTGGCACACAGGCTCAGTAGTTGTGGCTCGCGGGCTCTAGAGCACAGGCTCAGTAGTTGTGGCACACGGGCTTAGTTGCTCCGTGGCATGTGGGATCTTCCCGGACCAGGGCTCGAACCCGTGTTCCCTGAATTGGCAGGCGGATTCTTAACCACTGCGTCACCAGGGAAGCCCAATCAGCCTAATTTTTGAATAGAATACTCACATCAAAATACTAAATCTAAAATCAGCAAAAATATGTAAGCAAATTGCTTACATATATTCAGAGCAGGATAACAGACTTTGGCTATCATTTGAGATTTAGTTTATACACATATACATACGAACTCATAAAATGCTAGTAATGGTAAAATTACCAGTTTTTTATGAACCATCACTTCGGAATATCTGATATATTACACAATGGCATGTGCCTGTTATTATAATAGATATAGAGAGAGAGATAAAACAATGACTTTAAATCATAAAGTGCCTTCTGAATCATAAAAATTAAATAATGGTTGGGCTGTTTCAATATTAATATCTATATACTTTACAGAAACTTAATCTTTGAAAATAGAGAGTGGCCCATATGGTATTTATGGTGCTACCTGGGCCCTTCTGCCTGGTGGGTAACCCCAGAAATAGGACAGTCTCAAGGCGCCAAGTAACCATATAACCTCTAAGCTGGCCCTCAGAGCCATCCACATTGACTACAGTATTTTATATGAGTTGTCTTAACTGAGGAAGCAAACCTCATCCTGCGAGCTCATCTCCAAAGAAGGTAGCACCTGCCGTTAATCTCCCTAACACCATTCCTGCAGCAGCTTCCCTGACACACCCTGGAACTTCCTCCCACCGGTGAGGTGTGTAGCCAGGGATGCCGCCCCTTGGTTCCCTCTAAAATAGTAAATAATAAATCACTTTCACCTCCTACGAGCCAGATGTGCTCATGTCACGGAAAACTTTCACAACCATCTATGCATTTGTAACCATCTACACTTTTATTATGCTCCTTTTACAGATGGGAAAACTGAAGCTAAGAAAAGATAAATAACTTTCCCTCAAATCAACTAAGTAATACAAGTGAAAACTCTTGTGCCTGTATCTCAATCCAGCCACTGAGATTCCTTCTTCTTTTAAAGATAAAGACCTGTTATCTATGCCGCCTGAGGAAGCAAATTAGTTTCATTCCTTTGTTCTCCTCCTCAAGACCACCATTCCACGTCCTTCTACCCAAGGTGTCACAGGAGCTTTTATCTTCTCTGCTTTCCCTGTGAAGGCAGGTGGTATTAAATTCAACGGGTTAGTTTTCTTTTAATCAAATGTTAAATCCATTAATTTCCAGGGAGCAAAGGGTTACTCTACAGAGATAGAAGTAATGTTAACAGACCAAAAGTTATCTATACAAAGTCACCATGATAAAAAGGAGGATAAAAATCAATAAAACCTATTAATTCTGAAACAATAGACAAGGAAAAAGAACTCTACCTCAAATCTAGTTAATCTTATGGTCTTATAGCCACACTGTTATTACCAGAAATATTCAGAATATTTTGACTTGGCATACAGATATCTTTCTATTTGGGTAAACATGTATTTCTAAAATGAAATATATTGGGGGAGAGGAAGTACTATTTTCATATCACAGTATATTAAAACATAGATAATAAAAAAATATTTTGGCCTTTGAGACAGGAAGTTAGTTCCCTTTAAAACAGCAGGATGCATCCAATAGGGCTGTTTTTAAGAAGGACAACAGTTAGTGGGCCAGAAATTATATGGAAAATACATTTTCTTTTTTGCACACAGGAACATGTTTAACAGGTAATTACTGAGGATGATTTGTTTCATAGATTAGTACTCCAATGTTTGCTGACATAGTTGGACTTATTTTTATCTTCATGACCCCAAGTAGTTGGCTAGACCAAGTGTTTCATATATCAACTTGTAGATTTGGTGATCAAGACACATTAGGGCCCAGGACCCAAGATGTCTTCCCAGCTCTATTGATTTACCACATAAATTCAAGGACACAAACATCCTGGACCTCAGATTTCTCCCCTGAAAAGGGGTGGTGGTAAGTGTTCAATATCATCTTCATAATTAAAGGATTCATACACTTGGGGCTATACTTTATCCCACACTCTCTAAAATTCATAAACCCTATTTTCACTTTCACTTTACCTCTCTATGTTGTACATAGTCAATCACATGAATGTTCAACGAAAATCTTTCAGTGAAATTTCAATGCTGCTTAAAAGAAAAGCAATCCCCAGGGTACAAGCCAATGCTTTGCAGCAGCTGTGTCCAGCGCCATTTTATAAGGCAGTGGACTGGGGAAAAAAGCACCCTGAATAATAAGTGGTGGCCACTTTGGGTCATGTAGAAGGAGGGAGGCTAAAGGTAACAATTAACGTTGGGCCAGAAAGACAAAGCCAAAGTCTGGAGTCAGAAGGGCAGGAGTGATGCAGCAGGTGTCAAATCAGAGATGCGACTGTGGATGAACAGAGAAATAGCAGACAAAAGACCCCAGAATGAATAGGGCAAGCAGTGGGCTGATTTGAGGTTTAAAGGCAACCCAAATGGTCAAATCAAGTCTGGGATTTGTGGTCTGGGGCCAAAACAAGAATAGTCTGGAGTAATTTCCAAAGGGGTGCTGGCATCAGCACCCCTTTTGAAGGACCAAGCGCTAACCAGTATTCATCCTTACACGGAGTTCTCCAATCCTAGCCTCATAAGACCAGTTCAGCTGTGGCTATTGAGCAGCATTTGCATGCTGGTTTGCCATGCAAATGAGCACAAAGAGGAGAGTTTTTCAAAAAGAACCTGCACAGTCCACTTCATTAATCTCCCTTCAGCTTGCTACCTTCCGCCTACATCTCAGGGTTGTATGCCAGTTCAATCTACAACAGCTATATATACATTTTTAACATCTTTATTGGAGTATAATTTCTTGACAACGTTGTGTTAGTTTCTGCTGTATAACAAAGTGAATCAGCTATACATATACATATACATATATCCCCATATCTCCTCCCTCTTGCGTCTCCCTCCCCCCCTCCCTATCCCACCCCTCTAGGTGGTCACAAAGCAAGGAGCTGATCTCCTTGTGCCATGAGGCTGCTTCCCACTAGCTATTTTACATTTGGTAGTGTATATATGTCCATGCCACTCTCTCACTTCGTCCCAGCTTATCCTTCCCCCTCCCCGTGTCCTCAAGTCCATTCTCTACGTCCAACAGCTATACTTTTAAACCAGCAATTATCTTCATTCCTTCTCACTGACACTCCATACAGTGAGTCTGAATTCGGTCCAAGGCAAAAAAAAAGCATATACTAGCTAAAATAAATTCACATAAACATAACACAGATTGTCTCAGAATCACTCAGATGATTTTTAAGCAGCTCCAATCTGATTTACAGGTCAGATTCAAAGTTGGTTCTGTACCAAGTATAAATCAATTACACAAATTCTCCAAAACAACTATAAAAGAAATCAAAGGCCAAGAACTTAATTAAAATACAGTCAACTTTAGAGAATGTAGAGATCATCATTGGGAAAAACCTATCACATCAAAACAAATGTAATAGTTCTGATTACATGTGTGAGAATAAGCATGGGCTGGAAGGGAAAGCTTTATGACAAGGAGTTCAGGGAAGAATTTAGCAATTCTATATCCAACTTGATCCATCTACATCCAAATGTCAATACACGCCTTGCTTTTTCTTTGTGTATTAAATAGGGATGCTTACACTGGCTTGATAATAAGAGGAATCTAGTGAAAGCAAATAGTATACCTAACATAATACCTCTCACTTTACCTATAGTCAACCCACTCTAAATACATGTTTTGAGGCAAGGATACACGGATAAAGCAAACTGATTCCTTTCTTTCCCCCATTACCAGATGTCTTCTTCAATCATCACAAAGGTTGAATATTAAGCTATCAAATAAATAAAAAGACATTACCTCAATAACAACTTTGGTAAAAGATGTTCATGCTACATAGACAAATATAACTTCATGGTTACTTCAAGTTTTTTCTTCTATTATAAATGCTGCCTTTTAGCATCTATAATAGCAAAGATTCCTGTCCATTTTAAAACAGTTTGGAAGACAAGACTCAAGTTACGAAATACAGTCACTATTCCTCTGAAGCTACGAGAGGGTTTGCTCAAGGATAAATCCATTATCACAGAAAAACCACTTACGTGACAATGATGCATCTGTCTGTCTGTCCCTAAATATGTGTAATTCATTTAGTTCTATTTACTCAGCCTCACCAAGACGATGCCCATTCATTCATTCATTCATTCAAATATTCACTCATTCTATTAGCCTTCTAGAACCAATCCATTTACTAGCCGAGGTGGGACTTAAGGTTCCCAAAGAATCTAATCGGAAGTCAGCCGTATTCCTGTGTATGCACTGACCTGTAGGTTCTGAGCCTGTGTCCTTCAATAAGACCCTACCTGACCCAACGACAGTTGTGCTTTCATGTCCCAATCTCTGTCACAATAGCCCAACCCAGATGCTGCCCAGCAGCCCCAGACCCAGGCCTTGCTCTCCAGTGTTTCCAGTATTCAAGGCTCAGCTGCTGTTACAGTCCTTCCATCTAGGTCTTGGGTGGATATTGCTGTATCTTCCTAAAGATCCCTGCCTGCCCGATATGCCTGCTGCCTGCAGCTGAGTTACCTCACCATGAAAACCTATCCTACCTCCAGTTTTGATATTAACAAAATTGGCCTAGACTGATGCTACTTATGCATTATGGGGGATTAATGGTATCCACTTATCTTTCATATTTCATTGAATCCATGGAATTATTCTCCAGGAATGCTTAGCGTTAAATGTCTATACTAACTTCTCTATGCCTTGGTCCTTATCTGTAAAAGAGAAATAATGCTAGTATCCACCACAGAGGATACTATGAAGATTAAATTTATATATGTTATAAGTATATTAAATGTATATACTTTATAAGTTTTATAAATATATAAAACGCAGAAACTTACAGTAGAGCCTGGAAGATAATACATGCTCTATAAGTGTTAGTATTATTATTACAGTTACGATTGACTTTATTATTACAGTTATGATTGACTTCCTACAGTGAGCTGTAGGATCTCTGAAGATACAGACTGTCTCTTTCATTCTTAAAACTCCTCAGACCTAAAGGGTGATTTGCATATCTCAGGCAATAAGTGCTTTCAAGTAAAACTGAATTACTGAGTACTTTACAAAGCTATCTAGAAATACTATATCTATCATATAGCTGTAGAAAGTATGACCATAGAAATCCAAGTACCTACTTAAGGACATAAAGTCACCAAAATAGCCAAGAATGCAGGATACTCATAAGCCCACACTGCTAGTTCCACACACCATCTTCACACCATACTGTTCTCGTGATATGAGACCTAATGCATTTACTCCAACCTTGTCTTATGTAAATTTACTTCTCTGTAGGCAAGGACATGGCATAGGGTAGTTTAGGCATTGTTCATTCATTCATATATTTATTGTGCAGTCCTGTGTCAGACTCTATATTAGGTATAAGGAGACTACAGTAAACCAAACAGACAAAAAGCATTGCCTTCCCTGTGGCGCAGTGGTTGAGAATCTGCCTGCCAATGCAGGGGACACGGGTTCGAGCCCTGGTCTGGGAAGATACCACATGCCGTGGAGCAGCTAGGCCTGTGAGCCACAACTACTGAGCCTGCGCGTCTGGAGCCTGTGCTCCGCAACAACAGAGGCCGCGATAGTGAGAGGCCCGCACACCGCGATGAAGAGTGGCCCCTGCTCGCCACAACTAGAGAAAGCCCTCACACAGAAACGAAGACCCAACACAGCCATAAATAAATAAATAAATAAATTTATTAAAAAAAAAAAAAAAGCATTGCCTCATGGAGCTAACAGTTTGGGGGAGGAGGGAGAGAGAGTTTATACAAACAAAACATTCCTTCATATCAAATTGTGGTAAGTGTGAAGCATGATATTGAGGGACTGTTCCATTATATCACCTGTAATGATAATATCAGCTTATGTCCCATTTATTCATATCCCTTTCTAGAAGCCACTGGACCAGTTTTCCCCAACACTCGGTCGGTGAAGGGAAATGTATTGATTTGATGCTGAGAGAGGTGCGATATTATCTGGCTGCCAATCCCTGCACTGAAAGTATATACTTTACAACCTACATAGAGAAGAATCCCAACTACCAGTTATGAACAGAAACGTTAAATGGCCCCTAGGAAGGCCCAGCAGCTCCAAGTAAGGCAGTTCTCCTGCATGGGAAAGGCATCTCTTCTATTCAGCCACGGGTGGAGAAGTAACTGGCCCCAATCCTGACCCAGGTTTCATCTCAAATACCACAAGATTAACAGAGAATTTGTTTTCGCGGGGATAATTCTCTTTTTACAAATAGAAGATATGCTATGTTAGATTTTCTGATCTAAGATTCCAGGGATCATTTTAAAGAAAAAGAAGATTTTTATAGTCATCAATTTCATTTTAAGGTTTTTGAGGCATATTCAAGATTTCATGACCTTTTACCAACACAACAATCACAGATGGGCGTTGCTTTTTAAAGCGAATTAATGTCAATCTAAATATAAGTAAGTCAGACCTATGAGTCTCTGAGCATTTTGGTTCATTAGACTGCCAAAACCAAGCCTTTGTAGAGTAGTTCTAATTTTTCAGCTCTACGAATAAGCCTGCCAAATAAATATTTTGCTTAATGACATTAACTGCCTTGATACTGGGTTTGGGTAAGTTGCTTTTTCATATAGCAACTGAGTGAAAAAACCAAACCTAACAAGAAACACATGAAAAACCATAACAATCAATCAATAATATTATTTTTACCTGAATTAGTATACTAAACCTACATTAAGGACCTGGCAAGCTATCGATCTACTCGTCATAACTCTCTGTGTTTCTTCCAAGTAACCATACTCTTCAGTATGATACTAATCTTCAATCATGATGTCTGATAATCAACTTGCCTTGCCAAAAGACCTGTTAAAAATATCTATACCTCTGGGGCTTCCCTGGTGGTGCAGTGGTTGAGAATCTGCCTGCCAATGCAGGGGACACGGGTTCGAGCCCTGGTCTGGGAAGATCCCACATGCCACAGAGCAACTAAGCCTGTGAGCCACAATTACTGAGCCTGCGCGTCGGGAGCCTGTGCTCTGCAACAAGAGAGGCCGCGACAGTGAGAGGCCCGCGCACCGCGATGAAGAGTAGCCCTCGCTTGCCGCAACTAGAGAAAGCCCTCGCACAGAAATGAAGACCCAACACAGCCAAAAATAAATAAATAAATTTAAAAAAAAATCTATACCTATGCACTAGGAAAGCTTCTCTTAGAAATGCTGTATTGAATAGTTTAGATTCAAATCACTGCCCTGATTTAAACCCTGTGGAAATAATAATACAATAGTAAATAATACTGAGTGCTACCCACACCCCATATATCAAAGACCGTCAAAGATATTTAGTACTGAAGGCCTTTCCAATACCAGCCCCAGGAGATTTACAAGAGGTCAAGGTGATTAGACCTCCTTAATTAGAATATAAATTCATTTACTGATTTATTGTATCAAACAGATCCATGAATAGCTACTGATTTTTTAAATGTGTTCATTTTCGATTTCAATGAGCGGTATTAATAAAATATGAATCAGACTCCCCCACCTCACCTGTAGTTCCAGTGTCCTGGCCTCAAGTTAAGCACGACAGGGACATTTTGTGTCACAATTTTCTCCCCTTCTGGCTTCAGAGTTTTGAAAATGGAATATCCCATGACAAACAAAATTTGCATCAAACTGCCAACTCTGAGGCAAAGCATTATTCATTTTTGTATATATATATATCATGCATGCATGCCCAGGTCAGCTCTGTAGACTCATGAAAACCCAAGTGACTTCTCTTCATCCCAGAGTAAAAAGAAGAGAGTTGCTTAGCTGGGCATGTTGCAGAGGGGACTTGGGGGTCCAACTGTCCCTGAGAAGACTGTGAACCATCATTTGAGCTTCCTCAGCCCCCAGGTCCTGAGTCTTTCTGTTGTTATTCAACACAAAGGGGCTTGCTTCTTGTCACCTTCTCTTTCTGAAGGCTTTTCTGCTGTGTCCAGTCTGCTAAGACAGTGACCACTAACTTTCATATTTTTCAGGCAATTCCCAGCTTTCAATTTTTTATTGATATCTCTTTTCTTCTGTCATTTCCTCTCCCCTTCTGTTCTTGTACATTTATGCCTTCTTCATTGCTTTACTGTCACATGGAAGAGTTTTATAAAGGAGCAGAGGTAAACCCAAGTATTTAATCTGCCATATTTTGCCAGAAGTCTCCACTGTAGTAGACACAGTATACCACTCCAATCTAAATCTATTTGGCTCAAGATAACCAACTTCTAATGTGGAACAGACTAAGATAAAATAAAGTGAATGGCATTCCTTTTCTTCTTTCCTGATCCTCTGTTTCCATGAGTCAGGTTATATGCAAATAATAATCATCAGCAGCACTGCTATGAATAAATTATATTAGGCTGGGACTTACAGATAAATTCCAAAGTTCAAATTTGAGTATCTGGATAATTATTAGTATCTTATTAAGATATTTAAAATAGGAATGAATGCTCAGGACAACAGAAGTAGTTGAGTCATGGGGTCAGGGGATAACTCATACAACCCTAAATACAGTATGGTCATATTGGAAGTAAAAACAGTGAGGTTGATGAAGGAAAGATTACATGATAAGAGAACACTTCTTTTCTTCCACTTGATCTTGTCCGCTGTTGAACCTCTCAATTCAGTTTTTCAGTTCAAGTATTGTATCCATCTCTTCAATTTCTGCTTGGTATTTTTAAATATTTTCTATGTCTTTGTTGCATTTCTCACTTTGTTCATGCATTGCTGTCCTGACCTCAGTAAGCAGCTTTATTACCATTAGTTTGAACTCTATTCTATAAATCACTTAGCTCTGTCTCATTAAGCTAGATTCCTGGAGATTTATCTCATTCTTTTGTTTGGAACTCATTCCCATTTCTTCATTTTCCTTGACTCTCTGTGTTGATTTCTGTGCATTAGATAAGATAGCCACCTCTCCCAGTTTTGACAGATTGTGTAGTCTTGTGTAGTAGATAAACCTCATCAACCAGCACAGCCTGAGCCCCTATTTGCCTCTCAAACCTTTGTGATTGTCCAAGTGGCTTGCAGTAGTTGAGGGTGTGCTAAGACTCATCAGTACCCCAAAGGGGAGGATTACAGTCAGCACCTAGATGCAGGCTGATCAGGAGGCAGACCCTCAGGCAGCAGCTGGGAAATTATGCAGTCAAACCCCTTCCAGGGAGAATCTGGGAGATGGGCATTTTTATCTCCTCCCTCTGCACTGAGCTCAGGTGTATAGCCACTGTGCTATATGTCCATTTAACAACTGCTTCTTTGTTTGCTATAGTCCTGTGGGACTCATGAATGCAAGCCCCACTGACTTTCAGAGCTATGTGATTTGGGGGCCTGCCCTTCTGGTAGTAGCCTTAAAAGTTGGGGTGCTAGATGTGTGGTCCAAATGCTTTGGGAGTTGGGAATTCCCTCTCAATTTCATGTGCTATGCCATTAGTGGGGTTTATGGCGAGAGCATGTCTCAGCCTTTACTACCCGATTTGATGTGGGTATTCTCTGTTTCCTGATGGGTAGGAATCACACGACTAGTTTCTGGATTTCTCTTAGAGGGACTTGATCCATGTGTAGCTGTATATTTGGTGAGTCCACGGGAGGAGGGAACTCCAGGAGCCTCCTGTGTCACCATCTTGCTCTGGAGTCTGATTTTTATTTTTTTCTTTGTGAAATTGGAATCAACAGACTCAATACTGCTTCTATTATTAATAATTATAATATTTAACAATTTAAATAACTCCTTTGAACATTTGTTTTGTTTCAGCCACTATGCCAAGTGTTTGATGTACATTAACTCATTTAATCCTTACAACCATATGAGATACATATTATTAATTACCAATTGTATAGGTGAGAAAATTGGAATTAAGAAAGGTCAATAAATAATTTGCCAAAGTTGCACAGATGATAAGTGGTAGAACTACAGTCTGAATCCTGTCAGCCTACAAAGTTCACCTCTTAACTTCATTATTATACTACCTTAGTATGCTGTGATATTCCATACATAGCATGAAGAATGAAAAGAGAAGCTACATTGATAATATTTAAGTTTTCTTTAAATACTTTACTGTACAATGTCCTTGGCCCCTCTTATAAATACTTCAGATTATTTTGGGTAGACTTGTTAACAATCTTAGGGAAATGCTCTGGAAACACCAATGGAATTGAGCTTTTAAAATATAAAATCTCATTGCCCCAAGCAAGAATGCTTTCTGAAATTAGAGCCAGATTTTCTTATAATTTAATAGTCTTTTTTCTCCATCATTTGCATAGTGATACAGATTTTATAGAGTTTTAATTCTGAATTTGTATTCTGAAAGTGTCAAGCTGGAGGCTGTAATCCTACTAACTTTTCTGTATGCCTATTTTTCTGAATGAGTATAAATGTTTACTTTCTTTAAGCAGCATATTCCAGAGGTAAAATGTTATTCCAAAGCCTTTAATCTAAGCACAGGCTGTCATAAAACTTCCCTGGCATATCTTTCTCTTACAGTTAACCAAATTACATTTGGGTATTTGAAGCAAATGAGGATATAACAAAAGTGATGTGGGTGGACAAAATGTATGAACTGCATCCTGTTTATGGAACATTTTTACAATTGTATAGATGACAGCTATGCTCAGAGAAACAGCTGAAGAAGCAAATACAATTATTCACTCAGTGGTTTATAAGCAAAAGGGGAAAAAGGATATTAATCTTCAAGATAAAAGTGTGGAGTCAAAAATGAGTTTTATTTTTAAAAAATTCATTACAGGGGCTTCCCTGGTGGCGCAGTGGTTGAGAGTCTGCCTGCCAATGCAGGGAACACGGGTTCGAGCCCTGGTCTGGGAGGATCCCACATGCCGCAGAGCAACTGGGCCCGTGAGCCACAACTACTGAGCCTGCGCGTCTGGAGCCTGTGCTCCGCAACAAGAGAGGCCGCGATAGTGAGAGGCCTGCGCACCGCGATGAAGAGTGGCCCCCGCTTGCCGCAAATGGAGAAAGCCCTCGCGCAGAAACGAAGACCCAACACAGCCATAAATAAATAAATTAAAAAAAAAAATGCAAACCTTTAAAAAAAAAATGCTTCTTTAAAAAAAAAAAATTCATTACAAAAGTCGTTGAAAGGATGTAAAAGACAATGTAATTGGGAAAGTGGGTCCACTATTCCAGAATTGAAAGCCTCTGTCCTTTTTTTTTTTTCTTCCTATCTCTCTCTACATAAAGACGTTTCTGTCAGCTTGGGTGCATTTTCATCATATCTGGAGTGTACATTTGGGAAGCTATAACTAAACATAGACCAATGGCATATGCTGAATCGACTTGGGCAGAGAAATATGGGGGGCAGTACTCAGAGCAGCTGATGCTCAAGCACAGTAGGGAGATCAAAGCAACATGCATTAATAAGATCCTCTAAACAGAGAAAGCTACAGGGATTTTAAATGGGAGCCCACAAATCAGTAATTCCAGTGGCAGATGCTCTAAAACGTCCTTCTGATTTTGGATTGAGCTGCTTCTCACCTGAGCCACACAGTAGGATTCAGGCACAGTGGCTGCGTGTTAGCATTATTTGGAGGACTTTTTTTTTTTTAATTTTGATTGGCATATGGTTGCTTCACACTGTTGTGTTAGCCTCCACTGCACAAAAGAATGAATCAGCCACACACATGCAGGTAGGCCCTCCCTTTTGGACTTCCCTCCCATTTAGGTTACCACAGTGCATTAGGTAGAGTAGAGGACTTTTTAAAATCATGAGTGTCCAGGTCCCAGCCAGCCTAGTTAAATTGGAATCTATTGGGGGATGAGGGGAGGTGGAGGAAGGGTCCCAAGGCATCGGCATTTTTAAAAGCTCCCCAGGTGATTCTGAGGAGCAGCCAGAGTTGAGAACCACTGGTTCAGGGTGAGTAGAAGGCAAAATTTATTTGATGATTAATCATTGAGTAAAATGGAAGTAATATGGAAGAGGCCAGCTAGCACTCAATAAAAACTTTTTTAGTTTAAAAAAATCGTTTTATTCACGTATAGTTGATGTATAATATTATATGTTTCAGGTGTACAACATAATGATTCACAATTTTTAGGGTTATACTCCATTTATAGTTATTATAAACTATTGGCTATATTCCCTGTGTTATATAATATATCCTTGTAGCTTATTTATTTTATACATAGTAATTTGTGCCTCTTAATCCCCTACCCCTATCTTGCCCCTCTCCCCATTGGTAACCACTGGTTTGTCCTCTGTATCTGTGAGTCTGTTTCTTTTCTGTTAAATTCACTAATTTGTTGTAGTTTTTAGATTCCACATGAGTGATATCATACAGTATTTGTCTTTCTCTGTTTGACTTATTTCACTTAACATAATATACTCCAAGCCCATCCATGTTGTTGCAAATGTCAAAATTTCATTCTTTTTATGGTTGAGTAGTATTCCATTGTGTGTGTGTGTATGTATGTATGTGTATATATATATATATATATATATATATTATATATATATATAATATATATATATATATATATATATATATATATATATATATATATACATACACACACCACATCTTCTTTATCCATTCATATCTTGATGGACACTTAGGTTGCTTCCATATCTTAGCAATTGTAAATAATGTTGCTATGAACATTGGGGCACATGTGTCTTTTCAAATTAGTGTTTTCAGTTTTTTCAGATATATACCCAGGAGTAGAATTTCTGGCATATGGTAGTTCTACTTTTAGCTTTTTGAGAAGCCTCCATACTGTTTTCCACAGTGATTGCACCAATTTACATTCCCACCAATAGTGTACTAGGGCTCCCTTTTCTCCACATCCTCGCCAACATTTGTTATTTGTGGTCTTTTTGATGACAGCTATTCTAACAGGTGTGAGGTGATATTTCATTGTGATTTTAATTTTCATTTCTCTGATGATTAAAAATGTTGAGCACCTTTTCATGTGCCTGTTGGCCATCTGTATGTCTTCTTTGGAAAAATGTCTATTCAGGCCTTCTGCGCATTTTTAAATCGGGTTGTTAATTTTCTTGATGGTGAGTTGTATGAACTGTTTATATATGTTGGATATTAACCCCTTATTGCAAATATTTGCAAATATTTTCTCCCATATATTAGGTTGTGTTTTCATTTTGTCGATGGATTCCTTTGCTACACAAAAGATTTTACATTTAATTAGGCCTCATTTGTTTATTTTTGCTTTTATTTACTTTGCTTCAAAAGACAGATCCAAAAAAATATTGCTACAATTTATGTCAAAGAGTATTCCGTCTATGTTCTCTTCTAGGAGTTTTATAGTTTCCAATCTTACATTTAGGTCTTTAATCCATTTGGAGTTTACTTGTTATTTATTTATTTATTTATTTATTTATTTATTTATTTATTTAGGCTGTGTTGGGTCTTCGTTTTTCTGTGCGAGGGCTTTCTCTAGTTGCGGCGAGCAGGGGCCACTCTTCATCGCGGTGCGCAGGCCTCTCACTATCGCGGCCTCTCTTGTTGCGGAGCACAGGCTCCAGACGCGCAGGCTCAGTAGTTGTGGCTCACGGGCCCAGTTGCCCCGTGGCATGAGGGATCTTCCCAGACCAGGGCTCGAACCCATGTCCCCTGCATTGGCAGGCAGATTCTCAACCACTGCGCCACCAGGGAAGCCGGGGGTTTATTTTTGTATATGGTGTTAGAGAATGTTCTAATTTCATTCTTTTACATGTAGCTGTACAGTTTTCCCAGCACCACTTATTCCCCACCCCCAGCTTTACTGAGGTAAAACTGACAAATAAAATTATATATATTTAAAGTGTACAATGTGATGATACATATACATTGTAAAATAATTACTACAGTCAACCTAATTAACATATCCATCTCCATTACCTCACGTAGTTATCTTTTTGGGGGCAGTGCAAACACTTAAGATCTACTTTCTTAGCAAATTTCTAGTATACAATACAGTACAATATTATTAACTACAGTCACCATGCCATACATTAGATTCCCAGAAAGTTCTGGGAAAGTTCATCTTATAATTGAAAGATTTTATCCTTTGACCAACATCTCCCCATTTCACCCACTGCCCAACCCTTGGCAGCCCCCATTCTACTCTGTTTTTATGAGTTTGACTTTTTTAAGATTCTACATGTAAGTTAGATCATACAGAATTTTTCTTTCTTTGTCTGGCTTATTTCCTTTAGCATAGTGTCCTTTGGGTTCATCCATATCATTGCACAGGGCATGATTTCCTTCTTTTTATGGCTGAATACTATTCTATTCTGTATATATCTATACCTATACATCTTCTTTATCCATTCATTCATTGATGGACACTTAGGTTGTGTCCATGTCTTGGCTATTGTGAATAATGCTGCAATGAACGTTCCCAGCACCACTTATTGAAGAGACTGTCTTTTCCCCGTTGTATATTCTTGCCTCCTTTGTCATAGATTAATTGATCAAAAGTGCATGGGTTTATTTCTAGACTCTCTGTTCTGTTCCATTGATCTACGTGTCTGTTTTTGTGCCGGTACCATACTGTTTTAATTACTATAGCATTGTAGTATAGTCTGAAGTCAGGGAGCATGATTCCTCTAGCTCTGTTCTTCTTTCTTGAGATTGTTTTGGCTATTCAGGGTCTTCTGTGTTTGCATACAAATTTTAAAATTATTTGCTCTAGTTCTGTGAAAAATACCTTTGGTATTTTGATAGGGATTGCACTGAATCTGTATATTGCCTTGAGTAGTATGGTCATTTCAACAATATTAATTCTTCCAATCCATGAACACAGTATATCTTTCCATCTGTTTGTGTCATCTTCAATTTCATATTCTATAAAATTTAAATGACACACTGCCTATGAATAAATGAAAATATTCTATGTCAACTATATTTGTCTGTGTCTCACAGTATACTTGCAGGAAGCTTAAACACTGAAAAGTTAGAAACTTGCATGAGATTAGAAGTAGGATTTGGTCACAGCAAAGCCAGGGTGAGGTCCACCCAAGTCCAGTGCTTACACCAAGGTATTCTCCAGTAGCAAGTGTAATAGTCCCAACTACCTAAGGTGAATTTTTTTTCTATTGCACAGGGTCCCAAGAAACCTGAGTTTTAAAATCCAAATGTGAGGGTTCCTATAATCTTGGCGAGCACTATTTGTTTTGGGTACTTTCAATAGAAAAGGGTAATACAGGGTCTCTGCCCAAATAAGTAAAAGCACCCATTTTAATTTGCAGCAAAGTTGAATAGAAGATTCCTCTGAGCTGACAAGCATTTCCCATTTCTCCCATGGGATCAGCTTTGGAATCCAACCTAAGGAACCTAAAGGACTCGCTTGTCGCCTGCAGGCACATGACTGGCACTGATAAATCCCTGCCTTGCAGCGTTTCAGACAGCTTTGATCAACAAATCAATGAGAGCCACAGGCACCTGGTTTATGTAAAGAGTCTTTCATTTCCTCCACTGATCCAGCAGCTGCTCCTTCCTTTTGGGGACCCCGCTTTTATATACTGGCAGAGTTCAGAAGGAGGACACTGCAGCAGTGTTTACTCTGACACCTTCCCCATTCAAGGAAATGGGCAGCGGTCCATGCTCTGCTCTGCTGCTAGAACTAACTGGAAAGTACAAGCATTGCACTTTCCTCAGGGGGAAAATGTTGGTGCCTATGGAGACAATATGTTCCTGTTATTAAAATAATTTTAGGATCCAAAAGAGTGAAGTTCAAACAAAGGACCATCAGCAAAGAATGAGAAGAGTCTTAGACTACTGTAACTCTTACATGCCAATAGTACACTTTTTTTCTTCACATCTTTATTGGAGTATAATTGCTTTACAATGTTGTGTTAGTTTCTGCTATATAACAAAGTGAATCAGCTATACATATACATATATCCCCATATCTCCTCCATCTTGCGTCTCCCTCCCACCCTCCCTATCCCACCCCTCTAGGTGGTCACAAAGCACTGAGCTGATCCCCCTGTGCTATGCGGCTGCTTCCCACTAGCTATCTATTTTACATTTGATAGTGTATATATGTCCATGCCACTCTCTCACTTCGTCCCAGCTTACCCTTACCCCTCCCCATGTCCTCAAGTCCATTTTTTTTGAAGTATAATTTGTTCAGATTACATCTACCAAGTCAGCTGATGTACATTCCACCTAATGCCAAAATATATTAAAGATGGGAGACAAATGAATGAGTGAAAGGTGATATATCATGGATCTAAGTAAGAACTATACCTTTCTGAGATGTGAAAAGAAGATAGAACTTCAGTGTTCAATCAAACCCAACCTAACTACAGTAATCAAGGAGCTTTTACAGCAGAGCAGAAAGAGCAGACAACTCAGACATCAATGTAAAATTCCCAAATACATGGCTCAATCGGTCAGATTTATAGAAATTATCTGGTAGAAAATCTACCCCAGGGCTTCCCTGGTGGCTCAGTGGTTAAGAATCTGCCTGCCAATGCAGGGGACACGGGTTTGAGCCCTGGTCCGGGAAGATCCCACGTGCCGTGGAGCAACAAAGCCCGTGTGCCACAACTACTGAGCCTGCGCTCTAGAGCCGGCGAGCCACAACTACTGAAGCCTGTGCACCTAGAGCCCGTGCTCTGCAACAAGAGAAGCCACCACAATGAGAAGCCCTCGCACCGCAACGAAGAGTAGCCCCTGCTTACCGCAACTAGAGAAAGCCCGTGTGCAGCAATGAAGACCCAACGCAGCCAAAAATAAATAAATAAAATAAATAAATTTATTAAAAAAAAAATCTATTCCATATACTTGAAGCAGCTCTTTAGGCACGGACATGTCTTTATATGTGTGTGTGAAATTCATTACTACCAAGATCAGAGTTGAAGAATTTCTTTAAATAGGGGCAACATTGAGTAGACTCCAAGAGATAAAGGTTTGTAATGCTGACTTGAACCTCGTTATTAGTTTTTATTTTTCCCTTGAATATGTCTCATATCAGTCAGATACCCCTCTCCATCAGTGGGAGGGGCAGTTAAATAAATTACTAAAGTTATTAAGTCAACAAATATTTACCAAGTGTATATCATGTGTGAGGTACTAGTTAAGACACTGGGTCATCCATACAGTAAAATTCCACACAGTCTAAAAAGAATGAGGAAAATCTGTACAAGATGCTTGGGGAAGAAGAAGGAGAAGGAGAAAGAGGAGGAGGGGGACAAGAAGGAGGAAGAAGAAGAATGAGGAGGAGGGGGAGGGGGAGGGGAGGAGGGGAAGGAGAAGAGGAAAAGGAAAAAAAGAAAAGATGATCATGTAAACAGTCTTTCATTTACATTTTTAAATTATTTATATTCGTATTTGTATGTGCACTTAATTACATGGTCGACTTTTGGTACAATAGACAAGAAACCACTGACAATCTCTGGGGAGTGGGGTGCTTTTGGGTGGAAGGGAAACTCAATTTCCATCACCGTGACTCCATTTTTTTTTTAACGATGTACAGATGTATTAAATATTTCATAATTAAAAAGTAAATGTGGGGCTTCCCTGGTGGCGCAGTGGTTGGGAGTCTGACTGCCGATGCAGGGGACACGGGTTCGAGCCCTGATCCGGGAGGATCCCACATGCCGCGGAGCAACTAGGCCCGTGTGCCACAACTTCTGAGCCTGCGCTCTAGAGCCTGCGAGACACAACTGCTGAAGCCCGCACACCTAGAGCCCGTGCGCCGCAACAAGAGAAGCCTCTGCAATGAGAAGCTCGTGCACTGCAACGAAGAGTAGCCCCCGCTCGCCGCAACTAGAGAAAGCCCACGCACAGCAACAAAGACCCAACTCAGCCAAAAATAAATAAATAAATTTATATATTAAAAAAAAAAGTAAATGTTTAAGCCACAGCACCACTTTCTAAAGTAGACATCATTTTCACTGAAAATGAAAAAAGCGATTTCAAAGAACCATGCGTTTGCATAATTTTGCTTAGTGTTCAAATATTTTATACCTAAGGGATGTATATTTTCAAGAAAAAATAGTATTCAATAAATGTATAGAGGTTTGGCAAAGGTGCAAGTTGTGTCTGTCAGCACCCTGAACACTGATATCCATGTGTGCATATGTGTACATTCTGTGCCCCATGTCTCAAATCTCTCTCTCTTCCTGCCCACTCCAGCCCACCCCCATACAAGGCTGCCATTCTTCTCAAACTGGCTATAATGTAAGACACAAGTATTCCTGTTATTACATGTTACAGCTTGTAAACAGAATATTATGTTTTACCGTCATGGTGGATGACTAGAAAACACTGTATCTACCCTACACACATGCCTGTATGTGCATGTACACACACAGGATTATACACACACATATACAGCCTGACGTTCATGCATTTTTCAACTGCGGGTCCGCAAATGGTTTTTCTTTCTCAGTGAGTCATTCACTGGGCTGTGATATAAAATATTTTCCTACTGGAAGATTTACAATGCTAATGGTCAAGCCTACATATGGCATTGTCATGAGAATTAGATAAACTGAAGCATGTGAGAGCCCCTAACTCAGATCCTAGAACCAAGCAGTCACTCAATAAATGTTTGTGGAATATGAGTACGCTGGATACATATGTTGAAAGTGAATGCCAACATATGGACATTTTAGAAACTAACCTCTGAAAGAAATAGCCACATTAGAAAATGGAAAATCTGAGTAGTTCACTAGATGTTTTTCTCCTTCATTGGATAAAACAGTAAATCTATCAATAAAGCATTTTCAATTTATTAAAACAATTAAAACATGGATAGGGATAAACGCCCAAGTATTTATTTCTGAATGTGATGCTACAGTGAATGCTGTCATTGAAGAACAGTTTCTAATTCATTTTCCAGAACTGAGGAGGCTTTTGCCTTCTAACAACAATTATCGTATTAGAAGAAACTTACCATCTAAATAACAGGTTTTTATGCCCAGCGCAGCCAATAGAACCCATTATGTTAAAAAAGCATGTAGCAGTTTGAGGATGACACAAATGAATAGCACCCAAAGAATGAATTTTACTTTTTCAAGGCAATTAAACATGTGCTGCATCATTTTATGGTTTTCCATGGTATGGGAAGAAAGAGTTGTTTCAAGAAGGCTAAGCACTACCTCCCAGGTCTCTACCAGGAGTCTCCATATCCTTATGTCTTCTGGTTGCCACAACACTAAGACACCATCAAATGTAGGACTCCCCTGATTTAAGAGCAGCTTTTCAGAGCATGAAAACGGATGCTATATTTGATGCACATCTCTGCTGTAAGAATTATACCAATTTCAAAAATGATTCAATTTTTCACAATGCACCTTCTATAATCAAATGTTTTTGGTATAGATCTCTAAGACTCTTAGCCTTAGTTCATTAACAACATTTTTATTGGTAGGTATAATTCAGATAACAACAAAATAATTAATGTCATCTCTGTCATTTATTCCAGTGGCACCTATTTCTTTGTAACGTGCTTTGCATTGTAACTAGTTTAGGTTCACAGCACAACCTCTTTGAAGTATTGCAGAAAATCTGTGACGTAATCATCTCCAGCAAATTCAATTAGCACAACCCAATATAAAAATTCAAATTAGCTTATATGAGCTGATGCCAGTTGGTTTCATACAGTAAAACTGTTTGACTCATACTCAAAAGTTATCTAATTTTGTAATACAGATGAGGAAGAGTAATTTTTTCTTATGCCACCATTCTCTTAAGGGCCCATGTGTGACCAGAACTTTTGCTAAGTCATTTTTAGCACTTGTTGTTCTTAGGTGACTGATGGACAGGCTTGACTTCCATTCTCTGGAGGATCACTGTGGGCCAGAAGACCATGAAGGTCTGATTCTACAAGAAACAAGGTCCTCAAATACTGAATTCTCTTTCCAATAATACAAACACTTGATGTCAGGAAAAAAAATGGAAGAAAGTGAGTGATTATGCCCAATTTCATTTTCAAAATACAATGATAATACTGTATTTTTAAACTAAAAATCTCATTTCTGGAACACACATGTAAGGATTAAAAGGTCAAGTTAATGGATTTGTCTTATCATATAATCTTCCCTTACGACAAAGGCAACAAAAACTCAAGTGCCTTCTTTAATAAGAGCCAGCAGATAAAGCTATCCTCAATACATGGATCTATAAATTCTAAAATGTCAAGACATTGAATAGTGAAGAGAAAGCATCCTTGGTAGATGGAAAGAAATAAAAAGTTTCATATATTGACACAAACTCCTTCATTTAATTGAAATCAATACTGACAACCCTGGGCCCTGGGTGTTCTCCAGTTCCTTAACAAATCAAGTCAGTTATTTCAGATCTGTCCCATGCCCCAGGCCCACACTTCACTCTATTACAGAACTTCCCTCTCGCTGATTTCAGGGCACAAGTTCATTCTCCTCTGGCTCTTGCTTTTCACACTGAAGTTCACATCCCTGAAAGGAAAACCTATAAATCAGCTCTTGGGACAAATAAAAAAACAGCAGTGTCAAGGTCAGAGAAAGATTCCAATGATACAAGGGCACATTCATTTATTCATTTATTTATTCACAAGCATCCACTCTGTGGCAGGCCCAGTACTAGGCCTTGGACACAAATATAATGACAAATACGACTTAGTCTCTTGTCTCAAGGTGTTTAAAATCTGGTCAGGAACAAATAAAATGAATTAAAGTTAAGACACATGTGCTAAGAGCAGTATAAATAAAATGCTATGGTAGTCCCAAGAATAGGGTTCTGGGATCCTTTGCACTAAAGCCTAATTGGCTCTGGGGTATCCTATTTATCAGTGCAAACACCTGCATGGGACAACTAGTAGGGAAGAAAGACAATTCTAGCAGTATCAGCACTTCTGCAATGCTCACTACATTTTCATGGGCTGGGGAGAGGTAGGGCCAATAAGGCCTATTATTCCCACTTCTCACATTTTGATAGAGGGATAAGGATTCACTGCATTTCCTGTAAGGCAACATAGGAGAGAATACCTCCCATTTGATATAAGCAGCAACCTCTATCCAGGTTTCAATTATTTCCAATTATCTACTTCTACAGTGACCATGTACTGCAGACCAAAACTTGAGACATGTGGTCTGAAAAAGATCCATTTTTTTCAAATTAAAAACTAAGTATATTTGCATAAACAGCTTTAAAGACCTAAAGACTAAATCACATATAGTTATATACTTGACAAATAGCTTTTATTAGTTAGAAATGGCCCATAAAACTCACTGCATGTGTTGGGATAGACACTAACAAGTTTCACCACATCCAAATTATGTTAATGCTAATGCTCCAAAAAACTAATTAGAAGGATTGTTTCTGCTAATTCCGACAAAAAGTTAAGATTTCTTTCCTAGAAATTTTGAAGAAAAAGTACTCAGAAAGGAAACTCAACAATATGCTCTAACAAACCACACCCATGGCACTATAATTCCATTCCACACAAGACAGAACCACTTTACACAAAACTAGCTTCACAAGAAATGTTAAAGGGACTACTTTAACTGAAAAAGTAAAGGCTGCAACTAGAAACATGAAAATTATGAAAGGAAAAAGCTCATTGGTAAAGGCAAATATATATAGGTTAAAAGACAAAAATAGTAAAAATCATCTATATCTGCAATAAGTAGTTAAGACATACACAAAACAAAAAGATGTAAAATATGATGTCAAAATTAGTGAACATTGGGGAGAGAGGATTAAAAATGCAGGGTTGTTAAAATGCGTTTGAACTAAGAGATCAGCATCTTAAAATAATCACCTATATATAGAGAGAGATTACTATATATAAACCTCATGGTAACCACAAACCAAAGATCTATAATAGACACATACACACAGAAAAAAGAAAGGAATCCAAACATAACACTAAAGATGGTCATCAAATCTTAAGGGAAGAGAACAAAAGAAGAAGAAATGAACAAAAGAGAACTACAAAAACAACCCCAAAACAATTAACAAAATGGCAATAAGTAGACAACTATCAATAATTATTTTAAATGTAAATGGACTAAATGTTCCAATCAAAAGACAAAGAGTGGCTGCATGCATATAAAAACAAGACCCATATATATACTGCCTATGAGAGACTTACTTCACATCTAAAGGCATACACAGACTGAAAGTGAGGGTATGGGAAAAGATATTCCATGAAAATGGAAATAAAAAGAAAGCTCAGGTAGCAATACTTATATCAGACAAAACAGACTGTAAAAAAACAAAAATAGTATCAAGAGACAAAGAAGGATATTACATAATAATCAGGGGATCAATCCAAGATGAAGATACAACAATTATAAATACATATGCACCCAACATAGGAGCACCTAAATATATAAAGCATATATTAACAGACATAAAGGGAGAAACTGACAGTAACATAATAATAGTAGGGGATTTTAACACCCCACTTACATCAATGGACAGATTATCCAGACAGAAATTCAATAAAGAAACACTGGCCTTAAATGACACATTAGACCAGTTGAACTTTCTTTTTTTAACATCTTTATTGGAGTATAATTGCTTTACAATGGTGTAAACTTTATTGATATATATAGAACATTCCACCTAAAAACAGCAGAATACACATTCTTTTCAAGTGCACATGGAACATTTTCTAGGACAGATCACATGCTAGGGCACAAAACAAGTCTGAGTAAATTCAAGAAAACTGAAATCATAACAAGCAAATTTTCTGACCACAATGCTATGAGACTAGAAATCAACTATAAGAAAAAAATGCAAAAAACACAAACACGTGGAGGCTAAACAATAGGCTACTAAACAACCAATCAATCACGAAGAAATAAAAAAACAAATACCTGGAGAAAAATGAAAATGAAAACACAACAATCCAAAATCTATGGGATGCAGCAAAAGCAGTTCTAAGAGGGAAGTCTATAGTGATACAAGTCTACCTCAGGAAACAAGAAAAATCTCCAATAAACAACCTAACTTACATCTAAAGGAACCAGAAAAAGAAAAACAAACAAAACCCAACATTAGTAGAAGGAAATTAATCATAAAGATAGGACTAGAAATAAATAAAATAGAGACTAAAAAATAGAAAAGATCAAACTAAGAACTGGATCTTTGAAAAGATAAACAAAATTGATAAACCTTTAGCCAGACTCATAGAGAAAAAAAGAGAGGGGGGCCCAAATCAATAAAATCAGAAATGAAAAAGCAGAAATTATAATCAACATCACAGAAATACAAAGGATCATAAGAAGTTACTACAAACAATTACACACCAATAAGATGAACAACCTAGAAGAAACAGACAGATTCCTATAGATGTACAATCTCCCAAGACTGAACCAGGAAGAAATAGAAAATATGAACAGACCAGTTACCAGTAATGAAACTGAATCAATAATAAGACAACATCCCCCCAAAACAAGAGTCCAAGGCGGGATGCCTTTACAGGTGAATTCTACCAAACATTTAGAGAATAGTTAACACCTATCCTTCTCAAACTATTCCAAAAAGTTGTGGAGGAAAGAATGCTTCTAAACTCATTCTATGAGGCCAGCATCACCCTGACACCAAAACCAGACAAAGATATCACAAAAAAAGAAAATTACAGGTCAATATCACTGATAAACATAGATGCAAAAATCTTCAACAAAATATCAGCAAACCTAATTCAACAATACATTAAGAAGATCACACACTATGATCAAGTGGGATGTATCCCGTGTAAGCAAAGATTGTTCACTATTCACAAATCAAACAATGTGATACACCACATTAACAAATTGAAGAATAAAGATCATATGATTATCTCAATAAATGCAGAAAAAGCTTTTGACAAAATTCAACATCCATTTATGATAAAAATTCTCCAGAAAGTGGGATTAGAGGGAATATACATCAACATAATAAAGGCCATATATGATAAGCCCATACTCAATGGTGAAAAGCTGAAAGCATTTCCTCTAAGATCAGGAACAAGACAAGGGTGCTCACTCTCACCACTTTTATTCAACATTGTTTTGGAAGTCCTAGTCACAGCAATCAGAGAACAAAAAGAAATTAAAGAATCTAAATTGAAAAGGGAGAATTAAAACTGTCACTGTTTGCAGATGACATGGTATATACATAGAAAATCCTCAAGACACTACCAAAAAACTACTAGAGGTCATCAATGAATTTGGTAAAGTTTCAGGAGACAAAATAAATATACAGAAATCTGTTGCATTTCAATACACCAACAATGAACTATCAGAAAGAGAAATTAAGGAAATAACCCCATTTACCATTTTATCAAAAAGAATAAAATATCTAGGAATAAATCTAAGTAGGTAAAAGACTTGTACTCTAAAAACTATAAGACACTTATGAAAGAAACTGAAAACAAAACAAAGAGATGAGAAGATACAGCATGTTCATGAATCGGAAGAATCAATATTGTCGAAATGACTGTAATACGCAAGGCAAACTACAGATTCAATGCAATCTCTATCAAAATACCAAGGGCATTTTTCACAGAACTAGAACAAAGAAGCCTAAAATTTGTATGGAAACACAAAAGACCAAACAATAGCCAAAACAATCTTGAGAAAGAAGAACAAAGCTGGAGGTATCATGCTCCTTGATTTCAAATTATACTACAAAGTTACAGTCATCAAAACAGTGTGGTACTGGCACAAAAACAAACACACAGACGAATGGAACAGAATAGAGAGCCCAGAAATAAACCAACACTTACATGGGTAATTAATCCATGACAATCTTCAATAAATAGTGTTGGGAAAACTGGACAGCTACAAGCAAAAGAAGCAAACTGGACTACTCTCTCACACCACACACAAAAATAAATACAAAATGAATTAAAAACTTAAATGTAAGACCTAAAACCATAAAACTTTGGCAGAAAATATAGGCAGTACTCTCCCTGACATTGGTCTTAATAAACAAATGAAAGTATATCAAACTTTAGCTCCTGCACAGTGAGGAAAACTACCAACAAAATGAAAAGGCCACCTCCTAAATGGGAGAAGACCTTTGCAAATTATATATCTGATAAGGGGTTAATACCTAAAATATACAAAGAACTCATACAATCCAACATTAAAAAAACCCCCAAACAACCTGATTTTTTTAAATGGACAGAGGATCTAAATAGACATATTCCCAAAGAAGACATACAGATGGCCAACAAGCCCATGAAAAGATGCTCAACATCACTAATCATCAAGGAAATGCAAATCAAAACCACAATGAGATATCACCTCACACTTGTCAGAATGGCTATTATCAAAAAGACAACAAATAAGAAGTGCTGGCAAGGATGTGGAGAAAAGGGAACCATTGTGAACTGTTGGTGGGAATGTAAATTGATGCAGCCACTGTGGCAAACAGTATGAGACTTATCAAAAAATTAAAAATAGAACCACCATATGATCTAGCAATTCCACTCCTGGCTATTTAATCAAAGAAAACAAAAACACTAGTTAGAAAAGATATATACACCCCTACGTCACTGCACCATTATTTACAATAGCCAAGGTACAGAAGCAACCCAAGTGCCCATCAATAGATGAAGGGATACAGAAAACGTGGTATATGTAAATATAAAATGGAGTATTACTCAGCCATAAAAATGAAATCTTGCCATTTGCAAGACCATGGATAGACTTAGAGGGTGTTACACTAAGTGAAATAAATCATAAAGAGAAAGACAAATACTGTATAATTTTTAAGAAAAAAAAACAAATGAACAAACATAACTAATCAGAAATAGTTATAGATATGGAGAACAAACAGGTAGTTGCCAGATGGGAAGTGGGTGGGGGAAGAAAGAAGGAGGTGATGGAGATTAAGAGGTACAAACTCCCAGCTGCAAAGTAAATGATTCATGGGTATGAAATGTACAGTGTGGGGAATATAGTCAATAACTATGTAATATTTTTGGTGACATATTGTAACTAGACTTACTGTGGTGATCATTTTGAAATGTATAGAAATACCAAATCACTATGTTATGTAATAGGAACTAACACAGTGTTGCAGGTCAATTATACTTCAAAAACAAACTCATTGAAAAAGAGATCAGATTTGTGGTTACAAGAGTCAGGAGGTAGGTGGAGGGGGAATTAGATGAAGTGGGTCAAAAGGTACAAACTTCCAGTTATAAGATAAATAAGTACTATGGATATAATGTACAACATGATAAATATAATTAACACTGCTATGTGTTATATATGTAAGTTGTCAAGAAAGTAAATCCTAAGAGTTCTCATCACAAGAAAAAATTTTCTGTTTCTTTTTTTTGTATCTATATGAGATGATGAATGCTCACTAAACTTACGGTGATAATCATTTCATGATGTATGTACACCTTGAACTTATATAGTGCTGTATATCAATTATATCTCCATACAACTGGAAGAAAAAAACTGCTTTACTTAGGTGTTTCGTACTCATTTTTAAAAAGCCCCTCATGATGAAGAAAAAGCCCTTTTTTATCCTTAATCATCCAGATTAGAAATCTATATTGATTGAGCCCTCTGGCTAATTACTCACCACACATTTCATATTGTGTAGATACAATCTAACACCTATTATAGGTCTTGCAAGCGACTTTGAAATTCTTGCAAGAATGTCATTTTGGAAGATGGATCCATTTCTGATTCAATAATGGTTATTAATCTAGTGTCCTGAAAAAAAATCAATAGGCATCTAACACATTTTAAATTGGTTTGTAGAGGTCTAGAATTTGCAATTTCCAAAACTATTCACAAATTTTGGTAATCCCAAATAGTTTCTTTGTGGCTTTTGTCTTGCAAAATATCTCAAAAAAGAGCAGGCCAACTGGATAAAGTGGGGATCAACAGACCAAACAGCTTAAAGCCAGTATCAATTTTAGTGGTAAAAAGCCCTTTATACCTAATATAATATTTACTCTTAGAATACCTCCCTTTTAATCATGTGTTCAGTGCTATAATTATGTGCCTCTCCCTCACTAATGCCAAAACCATTGACAAAAGTTTACTGTAAAGTTTTATTAAAATCTTCATACATCATGATTAGTTCCTAGCACATATAAGTATTTAATAATTTAAATTTTTGGTAGAATGAAAAATTGAATGAGTGGTTTACCTTACAGGTCCCAGTGGCACAAAGGCAAATGGTATATTTCTAATCTTAATTGTGCTTATAGTGCACTGAGGATACAGCATCATTGTCAAGCCCTCAGCAACACCACTACCAACACCAAAGTATTTTTAGCTCCTAGTGGTATGTTCTAAGGATCGCACAGAAAAATTCAGACACATTATCCAAGACCTTTAAGAGAGTCCAAATTAAACAAGCCCAAGCACCAGCAAAATACTTAATTTAAAATTATTGCTCTAGCATTACGGGGACAAAACTATTTAGGTGGTTAGACTGTTTTTTATTTTTTCAAGACATACACATACAGAGAGTAAAGAAAGGAGCTAAATCATTTACATGGTTATTAACCTATGTGTAACTGACCTGGGTGGACAATGAGTAGACAGACTCACTGAGCTTTCAAGGTTGATATTCATAAAGTTGACAGAGTTTGACAGGAGTTAAAAGGAAAAATTAGGGCTTCCCTGGTGGCTCAGTGGTTAAGAATCCGCCTGCCAATGCAGGGGACACGGGTTCAAGCCCTGGTCCAGGAAGATCCCCCATGCCCCAGAGCAACTAAACCTGTGCGCCACAACTACTGAAGCCTGCGTGCCTAGAGCCTGCGCTCTGCAACAAGAGAAGCCACCACAATGAGAAGCCCACGCACTGCAACCAAGAGTAGCCCCCACTCACCACAACTAAAGAAAGCCTGCGCGCAGCAACGAAGACCCATTGCAGCCAAAAATAAATAAACAAATAAAAAAAATAAAGGAAAAATTACTGTTAAGGGTAAACCCTTGCTTTGTTTTTAATATTGAGTTATATGATCTTCTTTAATATTTAATGATATTACTATTTTGCCATAATGCCAGAAAACAGAGAAGAGACATTGATAAGCATCTTACATGAGACAAATAAGAAATACATCTAAGAGTTGAGAAAAGCAAGGGATTTTTAAGGGGGAAAGAATTGGTGTTGGGGGAGGGGATGAGGAATGTAAAAAAAGATTTCAAAGAGCAGCTTCAGGACATGCAAGAACAGTTCTCACTCTGCTTAACTCATCAGGCGATGCTCAGGAAAGAAAATCATTTTATCTCTTCTATACCGAATGGACTAATAAAATAAGACAGAAACTGATCAAAATAATAGAAAGGAAAGAAGAGGGAAGACACAAGACAGTACATGACAAAGGTCAATGCAGAATGAAAAGAAGTCATCTAGAAAGATAAAAAGTATCAGCAATGCCCAAAGAAGACTCCAATTAGAACCAACTGAAATTCATAAAGAGGAAACATGTTTGGCCATCCACAGCCTGGAGAAAGGATGAGTCACCCATCATCACAGAGATGTGCAAAACAGAAACTGTGAAACTAGGATATTCCCCCTAAACTGGGGGATGTAAATGGGAGAAATGTCAGACCAATGGTATCCAGCTCTGGCTGTACATTAGAATTGCCTGGGGAACTTAAAAAATACCGATGCCCATATACCCTGAGAAAACCATAATTCAAAAAGAGTCATGTACCAAAATGTTCATTGCAGCTCTATTTACAATAGCCAGGACATGGAAGCAACCTAAATGTCCATCATCAGATGAATGGATAAAGAAGATGTGGCACATATATACAATGGAATATTACCAGCCATAAAAAGAAATGAAATGGAGGTATTTGTAATGAGGTAGATGGAGTTAGAGTCTGTCATACAGAGTGAAGTAAGTCAGAAAGAGAAAAACAAATACAGTATGCTAACACATATATATGGAATCTAAGGAAAAAAAAAAAAAAGGTCATGAAGAACCTAGTGGCAAGATGGGAATAAAGACACAGACCTACTAGAGAATGGACTTGAGGATATGGGGAGGGAGAGAGTTGAGATGTGACAGGGTGAGAGACTGTCATGGACATATATACACTACCAAATGTAAAATAGATAGCTAGTGGGAAGCAGCCGCATAGCACAGGGAGATCAGCTCGGTGCTTTGTGACCTCCTGGGGGGGTGGGATGAGGAGGGTGGGAGGGAGGGAGATGCGGGAGGGAGGAGATATGGGGATATATGTATATGTATAGCTGATTCACTTTGTTATAAAGCAGAAACTAACACACCATTGTGAAGCAATTATACTTCAATAAAGATGTTTAAAAAAAAAAAAAAATACCGATGCCCAGACCCACCTGGAGAGACTGATTCATTTGATTCAGGTTAAATCTGTGTACAGAAATTATTTTTAAAACGTCCAGGTGATTTTAATACAAAGTCAGGGCTGAGAACCATGATTTCATTCTTATCGTTTGATAGAAAAGAAACCACAGCCAAAGGGGGTTTGGAATTCATCTTCTTGAACAATTTTCTGACTTTTTTCTCTAAAGCTATCTCTTGGCATCTATTGATATTACATGTCATGAAACAGACAACAAACTGGGAAACCAGAGCCCTCACTCCAAGTCCTGATTCACCTACATCACCTCAGGCATGTCTTTCCATTCTGTAAAAATAAAGTGAAGAGCCAGGCAGTTACACAAACTCCTCTGCAGTATAGGGAAGCTATTTTCTTGCTCAAGTAGCTTCCTCCAAAGTAGCTTCTCATCTTCTTCACTGGTCCTATCAAAGTCTTTTGAGTTATCAGCAGATTTACATCACCACCATTTCTACATCACCATCAGCTGATACCCACTCATCTCCCTACACCAAGGTTATTCATGGAACATGAAGGAGGCTCTTCCTTCTTCATTTCAGAAACTCATAACAGTATTTATGAGAGGGCTTTCTCTAACATCCATAAATTCTGCATCAGAATATTTTCAGACATGACCCAGACCACAACCTTTTTTAAGCTCTCCAATAATAATAAGTGTTCTTTAACTCTGAAGATAATTCAAGGCAAAAACAGAATGATAAATGACATTTTAAAAATTATGTTGATATTGAAATTCTATACATGGGATCTACCTGATGGATCAACTTTCTCCTAAAATTCTGGTCTGAGAAATACTTTATATTCTAAATAATACTCTAGACCCCAAATTGAATCAGCAGGAGCTGGCAAACTATGGCTTGAGTCAAATCTAGCCCACAGGACTGTTTTTGAAAATTAAGTTTTATTTGAACACAGCTACACTAACTCATTTGTATACTGTCTATGGCTGCTTTCACACCACAACAGCAGAGTTGAGTAGCTGCAACAAGACTATATGGCTCATAAAGCTTAAAATATTTGCTATATGGCCCTTTACAGAAAACGTTTGCCAACCTCTGTACTAGAGGGTGAGACTGAGGAACACTGCTGTCAGACATTTATCCTGCTACCTCAGAGGACCCTCTACCACTTCCCACCTCAAAAGAGTTTGCTCTGCTACACTCTGATAAGCCTCTAGCTCTAATGAGATTTCTCACTGATGTTACAACGTGTGATGTAACCAATCAAAGAGAAATTTTTAAAAGTCTGTTTCTCCCATGCATGAGAAAAATGGGAGGGGGAGGTTGATGACCGACTGAGCACATAAATCTTCCCTATCTCCCACCTAAAACCCCGCGAAATAACTAAAAATGTATTTTTAAACGTGTGAAACATCCTTGCAAACAAAGAAAGGGTTCCATGATGAAGCAAAGAGTTTAAGGAAAGATCAGAAACAGGCAGGATCAGCTCGACTCAGAAGCAAAACCAGAAAGAAACCACACCCCAAAACCCAGAGAGGCAAAAACTGCTTATAAAGTAGAAATGTTTGGGGAAAGCCAAACTCAAGGTCAACTGAGGCAGGATATAGAAGAAGCCCCTGGGGTATTCATCAGAGTGATCTACTAGGAAACTAGATTTGTAGTTTCTTGCCACTTAACCCCTCACTACTGTCTCTCTTGTGCTAAGCAACAGACAGCAGGGACACTGACCACTAGCTAAATCAGTGGATGTGGAGCTAGGGTCATAGAGGCAGAGTAGTTACTGAAAACTAGGAAAGGCAGCAATTTGCTGATACCCAAAAGACAAGTTACCAGCAAACATCTCCCAGAGAATATCCTAATCCTCTCCACATTAACTGGAAATACAGTATGGTAGGGAAAACAGGGATTTTCAAGTACAAAGACAAAGAGATGAATAAGAATCATCAAATGTTTTAGGAAACTCATGCCAAACTCAACAGAACTAACACCTGAGGAAATAGAGCAAAGAGAAGATAAACTTAGAATAAATATATTTACTTATTTCAAGAGATGGGATTTGATATTATATCCATAAATAGATTAACTAGAGATCTTTTAAATTAAAATTTTAATCACTGGAAGAAAACCAAATGAGGGACTAAAAAGTAGATGGTATTCAACTGAATAGAAACTTGGGAAACTGAAAGAACAAGTCAAGGAACTCTCCCAGAATGCAGAACAAAAAAATATAGAGTTCCTAAATATGAAAGAAAAGTTAAAAGACGTGGAGGATCAAGCAAGATATTTCAATATATGTAATAATAGTGTTCAAAAGGAGAAAAAACAAAGGAAGAAGTGAAAGAATTTTAAAGGAAAAAAAAATCCCAGAGGTAAAAACTCAAGACTCAACTTGAAAGGGCTCATCAAGTGCCAAGCAGGATGAATTAAACCACACATTGTATACTGTGGTGAAATTTTAGAACATCAAAGTTAGCGAGGAAGAGAATAATACAAACTTAAAAAGAGAAGAAACAGATAGCCTACAAAGGTACAAATTGACATCAAATTTCTTATTGCCAACATCGGGTGCTAAGAGAGAAAGGACAACTCTTTTTGAATATAAACAAGATATTATTTTGAATTGGAACCCCATCAAAATAACATTCAAATAGAAAGGCAAAAAAAGATATTTTTCAGACATTCCAGAATTCAGAGAATGTATCTCCACAGACCATCTCTCAAAGAATTAAAGATTAGTAAAAGGAATGAATCTAAGAAAGAGGAAGATGTGGAATACAACAAGCAGAGTGGGGGAAGAGAAAAAACCCCTGGACAACGTCACTAGCTCTTACAGGAAGGGAAGAAGAACAGAGCCCTGATGGCATGACTGTGGTCCTGTAAGTGGGAGGCCCAATTTTTCAAAGCAATGTCTTTACTCTGGGGAAGTGCTCATCCTAGAATGCACCAAGCAGACCCACCTGCCTGGGCAGGATGTAGCTACTCCCAGGGGTATGTTTGTCTGGGAAACTGGACATTGGATTCTAGGAAGGGAGTTTAGAAATAAAAGTCTGCAAACCACTGTCCTTCTCCCAGGTCTGTATCTGTGCTCTCTGGTCCTTGAGCTTTTCATCTGTCAAGTAGTGAAAAGTATGCCTACCCTTTCTCAAAGAACCGATCATTAGTCTCTCCAAACAGTGTGCTTTTAGAAACAACACACTCTCTAATGGAAGGGCTGTTAAAGATGAACACAGTGGTCCCCCCCACCATTTATTCACGGTTTCACTTTCCACAGTTTCAGTTACCCGCAGTCAAATGTGATCTGAAAATATTAAATGGAAAATTCCAGATAAACAATTCATAAGTTTTAAATTATGCGCCATTCTGAGTAGCATGATGAAATCTCACCCCATCCTGCTTCGTCCAGCCCAGGACATGAATCATCACTTCGTCTAGCATATACCACCTATTATTCACTTAGTAGCCATCTGGGTTATCAGATCAACAATCATGGTATCAAAGTGCTTGTGTTCAAGTAACCTTTATTCTCCTTAATAACGGCCCCACTCCTTGCTCCCAGAATTGAATCAAAGGGTATCATATCTGCTCCTGAGATCTTGACAGATCCAGGGAGGAGGTACCAAATAATGTCAGTACTCTAAATTAATATGTAAATATCAAGGATTTTGTTGCGCTCCCAACATCCTCCTCCCGTTAGTCATCCCTAATCGAAATCTTTCAGACATTTTGAGAAAAGAGCATTGGACTAAAGTTGTCAGGGAACCTGGTTTCTAATTTTATCTCTACTGCTCTTTAACCCAGTGACCTGGGCATATCCCTTACCTTCTGACATCAAGGACTTTGTCATTTGTAATCTTACGATGATGTGAGCCTCTCAGGGTTCCAATGTTGGCCAAATAAGATGATGTATGAAAGTGCCTTGAAAACTGTTAATCACAATTTAGTGGTATTTTGAGTGGTCTTATTTGATAAAAATGATGTTGATACTTAAAATTAAAAATGCAAAGATGCATGAAACAAGGAATATTCTTCCAGCTGAGAATCCGGTATATATCTGTGAAACAGATATCTACTCATGTGAATACATAGAGGGGAGGTAGATAACCTTTCTGGGTTTTCTTTTTACATTCACCTCTAAAGACAGTAACTAAACATCTTCCTAAGAATAAAGAAAAAAGCCCATTTTTTCCCTTCAAGAGCAGCCTGAGGAAACCACGCTAATAAGAGCCTGGTGTGATACAGACTCAAGTGGAAGAGTCCACGGATACCTCATTTCAAAGCTCAGGAGGGAAATCATAAGCTGTATCAAGCATTGTGTTTTGTGTCAATCTGAATCATGACCCCCTCCAAACTTCTCCAGGAACAGTTATCAGTTTAAGGGTTGCTAGCTCCCAACTTATGCCCTTAAACTAGCCTTTTATCATAACCCAATTCCCTCATGCTGCCAGTGTTGCCCAAGAAAAGGGTACATTTTTTAAGTTAAGACCCTCAATAATTTATGAACCTGGCAAAATGATGCCAAAGCCATTTGAATTCCCAGAAGAAATACACCCTAGAAATGACATGGATTGAAATTGATCCAAGGGGTATTAAAATGGATGTGTGCTGCACTTTGTCTCATAGGTAATAAATGATGCTGTACAAGTAAGCAGCAATGCAAAATATTAGAAGGATCTGAGATAGTAACTTGAGATCATTCTTCTTGGAAGCCACTTATTTCTAGAGGCAAGTGATAGTTACTGCCTAGAGGCAGTAATAAGAAAGCATAGTCTCGCCTAGATTAGATCTATCATTATGGTCAATTGCTATCCTTAGGATATGTTCAAATATAAAAAGCAAACACAATCTATATTGTCCTCATTTACATTTCATCCAGTAGAGCTGATCCTCACATGCAATAACAAAATATTTCTTCATTCACTGAAGAAATTTTTTTCCGCTGATAAGTCTAACAATCTTGTTCCTGTCACTAAGATGCTTTTAAAAATAGTTATTGTTGTTGATATACAAAAACTACACATTTTTAATGTATACAATTTGTTGAGTTTAGACATATGCATAAACCCATGGAACCGTATCTCAGTAAAGCTGTTACAAAAAATAAAAAAATAAAGACACATGTATACAAGAAAAAAAAAATGCTACTATGTGGGCTATTTTAGAAGTGAGGTGTCCACAATATTCAAAAACACAGGGCTTCCCTGGTGGCTCAGTGGTTGAGAATCCGCCTGCCAATGCAGGGCAGATGGGTTCGAGCCCTGGTCTGGGATGATCCCACATGCCACGGAGCAAATGGGCCCATGAGCCACAATTACGGAGCCTGCGCGTCTGGAGCCTGTGCTCCGCAACAAGAGAGGCCGCGATAGTGAGAGGCCCGCGCACCGCGATGAAGAGTGGCCCCCACTTGCCACAACTAGAGAAAGCCCTCGCACAGAAACGAAGACCCAACATAGCCATAAAATATATAAATTAATTAATTAAAAAAAAAAGAATAAAATGTGATAACAACAACAAAAAAGCACTTTAGAAAAAAAAAAACAAAAAACACAAATGGCCGTGATTGGTGGAGAATAAATAACTGTAGTAGCTGAGGTGTCCAAGAACACATCCACAGTATAAAAGAAATTCCCAACGCCTGAAAGCATGCAAATTTCCTATGCTAGGAGTGCCTCCTGGTTAGGCTTCCCTTAAAAAAGACCTTGTCCTTTGGCAGTTTGGAAAACTTTGAGCTCCAGGGTACAGGGTGCACGTGGAAGAGCTATAAATGCAGAGCAAGTGCTGCTGGATTAGTTCCATGTGAGGTAACAATTAAGAGCCATATGCCTATAATCTATCTCCCAACATCAAAAGCATATATGAAGTCTAGCCCAGTGAGGCTCGGAACACATGAGGTTTGACCTCTGTCCTGCAGTCACTGCTCACCAGACAACGGGGGATCAGAAACCTGTAGGAGCCACTTCAGGGAATTTGTTCCAAGGGAAGTCTCATTCAACAAAGAGATATATTGATTGTTGATTCATTTTCTATTTTTTTTATGAAATAGATAAATAAACTGATTTGCCTAACCCAGGGTAATACACCTGGAGATATCAGAGTCCTCATTGTCTGTCAATCTAAAATTAGTACTCAAATCTTAAGGTAAGAGCAAGTCCACCAATAGTAGCCTCATAAACATCAATTACCATTAATATAAACCCCTAAATAATAGGGGTTTCCAAGGTATTTAACTAACTCTCCCCAGAATTTCTGTACACACAGAGGTCTTCTTTCCAGAGGCATGTGATGAGGGCTTCCTCTCAAGGAATGGGAAACTACATATTTCATTGGAATAGGATCAGAATTTCAGATCAAAACTGTTAGAGGATTTTATTGAATCCCTACCAGTGAAAGAACAGTAAGTTCAGAAAAACTATAGTGGAATCTCTAAGATACTATTTCTTAATGATATGGAGAGTAGATAAAAAACAAAGAATATCAGAATCTCATCAAATAAACATCAAGTAGGACAAAATTCATATTTGTTAAATCTCCCCCCATCCTCACAGTGGGACCCCAACCCCAGTCATCCTGTGGTCAAGTAGAGCTCTCCAACAGAAGCTGCCCATTACTCTCAGCACAGTTCCCTGCCCTCCCGTCCCCAGACCAATGGCTTTGCCTCAACTAAAATGAGTTCCTTCTTACCTTGTATTTAAACTTCACTTAGGCCAAACCCCACTTTTCAAACCACCAAAACAAGACCCATCAAAAGACATCCTTTACCACTTTCAAATTCTTTTGAGACTTCCTCATCTTACTCTGCTCTTGCTGATTTTCTCTCCCCATCACTATCGTGCTCAAGCATTCCCCTACATCAGGGTCAACAAGTACGTGGCACATGATTCACAACATGGCTAGGACCTGGCAGAATAATGGTCCCCCAAAGATATCCACATGTTAATTCCCAGAACCTCTGAATACACAGCAAAGAAAGAATGCAGATATGATTAAGGTTATGAACCTTAGAATGGAGAGTGTGTCCTGGGTTATCCAGGAGGATCAAATCTAATCAAATGAGTCTTTGAAAGCTGAGAACCTTTCCCCGCTGCAGTAGCAAGATGAGGCGGAAGAAGAGGCAGGAGAAATTTGAAGCATGAGAGAGACTCAACCCACCATTGCTGGCTTTGAAGATAGGAAACGAACCACAAGCCAAGGAATGTGGGTAACCTCCAGAAGGTGAGAACCACCCCTGGCCAACGGTCAGCAAGAAAATGGTTGTGTTGTTTCAACCCACTAAATTTGTGGTAATTTGTTACAGCAACAATAGAAAATTAATAAAGTGGTCATTATCTGTATTTACAGCTATAATAAATTGCCCTTCTTTAATATTTAGTACAGGCTTTTGTCTGGTTCTTTGTGAATTATTTTCATAACACAAGAATTTGACTAGCTTACTATTTTACCATTTTATTGCTTTTACTTTAAGATTTGCCATTTATGTATAACTGAGTATAGAAATCCACCATTTTATCAAATGATGTAGGAAAAGTTTTTAACAGAAGAATCATAATCCTCCATCCCTAAACCATCTAAATAGGTGCACTCTTTAGCTCTATAAATGTTATACTAAGTTCTAGTAATGCCAAATAGATTTGGTTGCCTAAATATGGAAGAATCAAATTTCAGGTTGTGGAAGTTTTAAATTCCTTCAAGTGAGATAGCCCTAGCGGCCATATCAGCAATGTTTGAAGAGATATAGTTCTAAGGAAATTTAGTGAACAGTTCTATTCAGTCACTAAATCTGTTTCAACAACATACATTCACACTCACTCTCACAAATGGAATTTGCTTAAAAATAAAATCTCTCAAATCTCTTGACCGATGTTAACATTTTCCAAGGCCCAGATTACCTGTAAATGTAGTTATTCTTAAATCATTCTTTGTTTATCAAAGTGTTGGTACTTTGAGTTCTCCTTTGAACCAGTTGTAACATCTTACTAGTTCCCTCATTAATAAGTGAGTTAAATAAAATATTTGGCATGTATATTAGTCAGGGTTCTCCAGAGAAACAGAACCAATAGTAGATATATATATATATAGTATATTTAGGGTTTTAAAATTATCATTAGATATATAGAGATGTATAGATATACTACACAGTAGTCCCCCCCCATCCATGATTTCTGCAGTTTTAGTTATCCAGTCAAACACAGTCCAAAAATATTAAATGGAAAATTCCAGAAATAAACAATTCATCAGTTTTAAACTGTGTGCCATTCTAAGTAGCATGATGAAAGCTTGAGCCATCCTTCTCCATCGCACCCAGGACGTGAATTACCTTCATCCACTACCTGTGTACACTACCTACCCATCAGTATAGGAAAAAACATAGTATATATAGGATTTGGTACTATTCGAGGTTTCAGGCATCCACTGGAGGTAGTGGAACATATCTCCCACAGATAAGGAGGGACAGACTACTGTATATACTATATATATATGATATGTCTAGGGAGAATATATATATATAATCTATATCTGTAGATAGAGATGAGAGAGCCTGAGAGACTGATTTTAAGGAACTGGCTTCTGTAGACTCTGGTAAGTCCAAACTCTGCAGGGTAGGCCAGCAGGCTGGAGACCCAGGAAAGAGTTAATATTGTAGCTTGAGGCTGAAGGCAGTCTGTTGGAAGAATTTCCTCTTCCTCCAGGAAGTCAGTATATTTTCTTTTAAGGCCTTCAACTGATTGGATATACTGACTGGATAAGGCTCACCCACAGAATGAAGGGTAATCTGCTGTATTCAAAGTCTACTGATTTAAGTGTTAATCTCATTTAAGAAAAGTACCTTCACAGAAACATCTAAATAATGTTTGATCAAATATCTGGGTCCCATGGTCTCGCCAAGTTGACACATAAAATTAACCATTACAACATATGTCCATGTTATACCTGAATGAGAGCCATGATTTACCTCTATTAAAGAAAAAAAAAAATTAACCTTTAACAACTGGCAGGCCTTTGAGGCCAAGTTAGGCAGCATCTTTTTCACTTCCAAAGGCATCACTGCACACCTCCAAAGTCAGCCAGGCCTTCACAGTTCTCCATTCACCACAGGGGAAAAGCCTCCAATCATTCCCCGCTGCTAAGCAAAGAACTCCAAATATCATTTTACTGATCTGTGTCAGTGATCTTCATATAGTCAGGGTCACCAATGATAAATGTTCTCATAGTCCCTTGTCCTGAAGTAGCTTTTAGAAAATTAATTCAGCATTCACTCAAAATATTGATTGAACATCTATTATAATCAAGTCATTGTAGGAGATAAACGGTAGTAAGTACCTCAAGGAACTTAAAATGTAGTTGCAGAGATAAGATATAATGCATCAGTTCAACACATACTCTTAAGGAGAGGTCAAGTCCAGATACTAGGTATATTTACCTGGAGAGGTCCACTCTAGCTATATTACTAGTTGAAAGAAAACGCAGTCAGAGGCACAGGTGACTATGGTAAAATGTGACAAACAATGTTAAGAGATTTACCTCTATTTTCAGGATCATGTCAAAGATTGGGAGACTAAACCCCAATACTAACCAGATCAGCCGTGAGGTCCTGCCCACTGGTACAGCTCCTGAAACATTGCTAGTCCTCAACCACAACTTCTCTCTGGGACTTTTTAACAACCCAGCTCACCAGGCAACTAGCTGACATCTTTTCAAACACTCATATAAAAATACATTCCAATTCCCCTAGAGATGTCACTTTTAGGGACTCATTTGAGAGTTCCTCCCTTATCAATACAGTTATGTATACTTTGGACCTGACTAATAGGAACTCTCTTACTCGGTAAACATAGATATCTTAGTTGATTGGCAACCAGGAAAAGGAGCTGTAAATGATAAACTCTGCACAAGTATAGTTCGGTTTACTTTTAATACAACAGTCTAGATACTGGCTGAAAAAATATCATCTGAAGTTTAAAAACAATTATTTAAAGTGATAGTTGAATTTTATTTTATTAATATCATTTGGAAATGATTCATTCCTTTACATTCACTTAGCTCCATGAAGGTTGTGAATCATATTCTTGTGATTTTAAGCATAAAATAAAGTGATGTTCAAAATTACCACTTCTTGACATCTTCTCCAGACTTTTTTCCTTCTCCCAACTTTCTTTCCTTACTTTTCCATGTCCTGGATGTTTTAGTATTACTTATACTTTTGGGGGGAGGGACGTATCTGTTTGGGGAGGGGGACATTTTTATGTTTGGGTTTTTTATTTTTTTTAATTATCATCCTAACACCTAGTACTCTTTCCTGATCATCTAGGTGAGGGATATTTTGTTAAAGCTACAGATCACAGTTTAGTAGCAATCACAAATCTGGCAGCTAAGATCCATGACAAGCCCCAAGCTGGAGCACAGCAAAAAGAGAGCCCCCAAATTTGTGCAGTTTTCTGGAAGGTCCCTAATCTTACAGATAGCCCTAACTGTGTAACCACTGGTTCACCACTCCCAAGCATATTAGAAATTGCAAACTTAAGGGGTGGGCAAAAGCAGTAGGCTGACATGCTGTCTCCAGTGGGAGGTTTTACCGGGCATGAGAAAACCTACAATGAGCAAACAAAATTGCTCAAACAACGAAGTCTGGGGTCTTTTACACTGATGAACTATTTTCAATAGCTCTATCCAGTTTGGTCTTAATTACTATCATTTTCCTCTACGTTTTCACTTTTTAGTGTTTCTGAAATTGAAATCAGTCTTGGAACTGATGTGTTCCTTTAACATAGTAGTATTTCTTTCCTTTAATGAAATTCAGTAATGATATATCTTACAATCTAGAATAGAAGAAATGAAGTCATTAATATGCATTAAAAGGTTGAACTGGGTTCACTGTCCTCTGGATTGAGAACTTTCAATATTTTACAGGAATTTTCACCCGAAATAAAGCATTTTTATCTCTTAATTTGACGTAAAGGGGTAACCTAGAAAATTATGTTACAAGGAGCACTTTGTTCTCCAAAGATGCCTGATCATAAATGAACTATATACTCAGGCATACGGAGAGCTCAAGAAAGCAGCCAACTGTTATCACAAACAGTTGCTAGTTTAGTTTCTTTTTTCCTGATTAACTGGTGTTTGACTTTCCTGTGTCTTCAAAGACCCTCTCTAGTGAGGTCTGAAGGCTTCATAAGCTTGAAAGTATAATTTTTCAGCTACCACATTAAAAAAATGTACATGTCTTTCTATTCTCACTTAATAAAGAAAAGCTCTATACTAGAGCAGACAGTGTTTCTTGCCCATTTCTCTTGCTTTATTTTGGTAACAGTTAACTAACCTAGTCCTTAAGCTATCCTTCTGCAAGTTAAAAAATTGAAATTCCCGTTTAAATATTTATAAATCTCTCTGGCACTGCGATCAATCAGCACTGCATGCAAAGGTCTCCCAAGGGGTCCGAGAGAGTGTGACATAAAAACAGAGGTCTTTTTAAGGGCTGACCATTAATCAATATAAAACACGTGAAACACATTCTCACAGCCCATCCTAATTTTGATAACGTGAAACACACTTGTATAGCCCACCCCAATGTCAACACTAAATTGAAGCATACTCTCATAGCTCACCCCAATTTCCCTAACACCCTAAAAATATGCAGAGCAGAATAGAACTAATAAATTGTTATTGCCATAATTGCTAACCACATGTCAGATAAGGGATCTCTTTGGCAGAGACTTTCAGTACATGTGAGTGTGAGTTTAAGCATGCACACACATATGTTCTTGTATGTTCTAAGTATGTTCCTGTTATCACTCCACTCCCTTTCTCTCTCACTCATGAAAAGTATATTTGAAGGAAAGTAAGAGTTACAGGAATAGCTTTGAGTCCACTTATTAATTTAAGTGAATCATTCACAAACTTTACTGTTTTCCTATTAATAACAAATTACTTGTGACACCCCACAAGATCAATCCACAGTGGACATTACCCAGAGACTCTAATCTCATGTAAATGCTACATATTAAAAAAGAATAAAGACCTCAACTTGAAATAGAATTAAAGAAGATTAGAAATTTCAGTATCTTCACCAAGGTACAGAGTACCCTAACTGCATGATAACGTCCCAGGAGTTTAGCTATTATTCCTATTAATGTAAGAGCCATCTGACCCAGAAAGTATTCATGAATAGATTCAAAGAAAAGTAGATTCCAAACCTATTAAGTGATTTGGAACCTACCAACTACATGTGGTAGTTCAGCCACTAGCTCCTAAACTTTTCGGCCCTCAGTTAAGCTGTCTTTCCCTCCCCAAGTTTGCTCTTTCTCACTGGAGGTTGCTATCAACATTTATTTGTAGCCAGTAAGTCTGAGCAATGAGGCAAAGGAGAAATGGTGAAACTAACAGTTATTTCACTTGCTACTGCACAATTCTCAGTTTTTCTTCCCAACTGTGGGCATCACTCAGTAGGCTGAGACTTCCCCCTCATAGCTAACCACAAGTTGGCAGGGCCTTTTATCCAGCATACCCTCATGGGTCTTCTCCATGGAGAATAGTTCTGTTTTACTTGGCCTAATATCTGATCCCAATGGTAGCTAAGCCTAAACCACGTGTGTGAGAGAGCTAGTCTGGCCTCTCTCTCTCTCTCTCTCTGTGCCTTCCATGGAAAGGTTGGTGCACTAACCTTTCCCACCCTCCCTTTGATCTTCCACAAGGAGACACCAACTTACAGTTCCGCTTGCCCTACCACTATTATGAAATCCATACACTATTTGGAATATAATGCACTTCCTGATTTCAAGCTACATATACTACTGTATTTTCTCACTTACATGTGGAATCTTTTAAAAAAGCAACCAGCTCACAGGAAAAGAGATCAGATTTGTGGTTATCCAAGGGCAGGGGTAGGAGGGAGGAAATTGGAGGAAGGTGGTCAAAAGGTACAAACTTCCAGTTATAAGATAAATAAGTACTGCAGATGTAATGTACAACAAGACAAATATAATGAACACTGCTGTATGTTATATATGAAAGTTGTTAAGACAGTAAATCCTAAGATTTGTCACCACAAGGAAAAACAATTTTTGCTCTTTTTGCTTTTTCTTTTACTATGCCTATACAAGATGATGGATCGACCTAAACTTATTGCAGTAATCATGTCACACTACGTGTAAGTCGAACCATTAGGCTGTATACCTTATACAGAGATGTATGTCAATTATATCTCAATAAAACTGGAAAAAATACTTTAAAAATAAACTAAGAAGTACTAGTCAGTGAGTGCCTACTGCTTGCTAGGCACTGTGCTGTTTCCCTTATATTGTTTTGCAAATCCTCTCAACAAATCCAAGTATTTACAGAAGTGAGAACTGAGACTCAGAGAGGTTAAGTAACTCCCCCAGGATCATATAACTAGTAAATGGCAGAGTGAATATTCTAACCCCTTTATTTCCAACACTCAAGCTTTATCTACTATCTTTCCCTGCTTACTCAAGCATAAATTTTCTACCAACTTAGGTATAAGAAGGTACCTCTACTAGGGAACTATTTATTTTTAGCAAAAGTTTATTATATAGGGAGGTACAAAGGTCTCATAGAAAAAATACTACTTCTGGTTTAGTCCTGGATTTCACACACTCTGGATCTCTGGTGGGGCGCCTGCTATGACTTTCTGTGCTTCAATTTCCACATCTGGAAAACAGACCAATAATACCTGCTCTTCACATTTACAAACAGCTGAAACAATACAAATGTGACGCTGCATGTGAATGCGTTCGTTTTGAGGAAAATCAATAAACAGTCAATCAAAAAGTTAAATAAACTTAAGTCATTTATATTAATCAAAATTCAAGGAAGAATACCATTCCCCACGGTATCTCCCTTGACATAACAATCCTAGCCGTCCAAGTTCGCTCCCTCCTCCAAAGTCGTCTAAGAATTCCATTTGTTTCACTCTCTTGGCCCTAGGACAAATGCCACAGCTGGTATTATTAACATGCATCTATCTAGCAACATGGATGAACCATAAATACCTCGAATTTGGAGATTATGTTTGCTCATTATTCTTAGTATTTCCAATAGTGTGCCCTGCATGCTTTCATATGATAGATATTCAAAAAATATCATGTGGTTGAATTGATAATAAATATGTATATTTACTGTCACAGCCAGAAAGCTGGTATTAACTGGCAGCCATTTAAAACAGCAGATTAAAAGGTATTTCAAAATTAACTGCATGTTTACTAACTGCATCTTTGACCAACATGCCTAAAGCTGTTCAGGCCTACAAGAACACAGATTTGCAACTGCACTGATTCAATTAGTAACCGCAGGAGGTTCTACCCATAACTCGGCTTAATGGACTCCACCATTTATATCCCATTTCCATAGCTAAGGGACCCCACACTCCATTCTGAAGGCAGAGGGGGAACCTTGGGAGTGAAGAGGGAGGTTCTGACTCTTTAGTCTCCAAGTAAATGGAAAACAATTTGCCCCACTGTGTAAGTTTGATATCGACAGATTCTCAGCAAAATTACTGAAAGTATAAGAGCCAAAACTGGAAACTGGTAACAATCAGGGTACTTGACAGCTCTATATAAGAACACCTTCACTAGGAAGACTCTTTGCTAGATTTCTCAATAAGCTCAGATTTCGCTTTCATTTCAAACCAGTCTCTCCAGAGAAAATATCTATTCATCCTGCCAGCTACTCTGACACAGGAGTTTCATGCTAAGAGAAATGCATTTTGACACATCAGAAGAGCTGTAGAAAGTGTCACAGATGATGCCATTAAAAACACTCTTAGCAAGCCTCTGTGTTTAGAGAGCTACAACTCAGAAACCATTTCATGATCTCTTGCATGAAAAAAATAGAAAAAAGAAAGAAAAAAAAAAAAGGCAGTAAGTCCTGTTCTTTTGAGTTTGTAAAATGTTAAGAAAAAAACAACAACAAAACAGGAGAAGTAGAGCTACAGAAATAGGGTATCTTAGGACCTTGGTGCACAATATTTTGATGGGAATATTTTAAATTGTGATGACTGGAAATGTCGCCATTTGAAGTTAAGCACCACGCTGCCCCTTTCCCAAATATATTCTCCAATTCAATCCTCTGCTGTGACAAGTAAGTGGGACTCATTTAGGTGAGGTCTAGAAGGCCCATTTGTGTAGCCAAGTGGCTGATGATCTCCCAAAGACTCATGCTGCCTCTTCCATAGTGTAGAGTTGTTTCTGGGAAGTGGCTGCACAGTCAGGGGCTATATTTCCCAACCCCCCTTGTACCGAGGTGAGGAGGCCACGGGACTAGTTCTTGAGTGATAGCGATGTATGTCACTTTAGGACCAGGAATATTAAGGAGCAACTGCCCTATCTTCACTCTTTTTCCCCACTCTCTGCCGAATGCAGAGGTTTCACAGACTGCACAAAGAACAGAAAGAGCCCACGTACCCAAATCACTGATTAGATGGGTGGTCACCCACTTGACCAGGAACATGAGAGCAAGAAGTAAAGTTCAGTAACACTGAGGCACCGACAGTCTGGTGTTTGTTATGCAGCTAGCTTTACCCTAACTGGCCTAATTTGCTATTTCAGTTTTCTATCTATTAAACAACTTTTCATTTTGACGTGTCTTTTAATGAGTCTATTGCTCTATAACTAACAATTTGATTCCCTGATCTATTCCTGGCTTTTATGTAGCGTGGATTGCCAAGAATTTGTCCCTCTGGCTTACTGAAATAGTTATCTATCTGTTATTTTCTCCATTCATCCGTAGCAGCTTGGCTTACCATACTACACTACTACTATGTGATGGAAGTGATTAAAATAGAGTTGTAGTGTAGTGTATAGATGTAAGTTTAACAGCTGATTCTGGGTAACCATGGGCAAATTATTTACTTTTGCCGAGCCTCAGTTTCTTCCTTTGTAAAAGGACAATAACACATTTTATCTCTCTTTTGACATTTCATTCTCTCATCTCAATATGTGAAGAGATAACTTTTCACTTAGTCCCCAAACAGTCTCATACATATCTTTCTTCAACTTTGAATCATCACCCAACAGACTTGGCAATAGTTCTGGTACTAAGGAATCTTGTTTGACGTAACAGATGAGAAGCACATCTGGAAGCAGCCGCATGTGATCCGACGCAGGTTTATCCTGACAGTCTTCCCCACCCCCAATTTGGATTATGTTATGTACAATTTGATGTGGCTGCTCATTCATTTGTCAAACTGATATTGACTAGGCCCATTTCATTAAATCCTTCTCGCTGAAACAGGACACATTCATGGATACCCATTTCAGATGTTTTCCTCCTCCTTATTCTGGCAGTTAAGGAAATAGGGCTAAAGTTTCACCCTCACTGGTAAAACTACTCACCCTCAAATCAAAACCACATGCTGAAACCATCAGTTAAATGTGAGCTAGTCCAACAGAGCAGTCAAAAAGTGTGGCCTTCAGAAGGCAATTTCCAGAGAGTAGGTTCAAAAACAAATTTCCTTGTGCCCAAAATGGAGTGGGGGCAGTATGAAGTTTATACTGATTAACTGTCTTAAAATGGAAAAAATCCCCCACTCTCAATAAGTAATTGAAGTACTCCAGACTGGACATTTAACCTATGCAAGTACATACTTGGACACTTAAAGAATATTATCAAGCCCAGATGGCATTCTGTCCAACTGTGTCATTTTAAAAGTAAGGAAACTGAGGCCCCAGGAGATGAAGTGACTTGCCCGTGGTCACTGAGGGAACATACTGATTTACCAGGTAACAGCCAAGCGAGTCCCACTCACGGGGCTACATGGCACTCTGGTGCCAGAAGCTCACTGTGGACAGAGCTCCTCTTCTGTCTGAACCATCTTCCTTTAGAGGCAATACAGACAATGTTGAGGGCTCTGGGGAAATCATGACCTGATTCGCGCTGAGTAACCGTGACCCAGTCACATCCTTACTGAGGTTCAGTTTCCCCAGCAGTAAAATGGGATTAATAAGAGGACCTAAATTGGGGGATGTGATGGGGACCCGTGGAGCCTTCTGTCCTGGCACTGAATGTGGCTTCAGCAAGTGTCTGCCTTTTTTTTTTTTTTTTTTTGAACATAGACTGTCTGACTGAACATCCAGTCAGACAATCTATTACAGTAGGGAAAGCCCCTTCTGACTGATCTATTTCTTTGAACATTACTGAGAGGATTCTGGTTTAAAAAAAAAAAGAAAAAAAAAGAAGGCTGCAACTCAGATATATATGGAAGTGCCCATACGCAAACAAGCAGAAGGGCCCTGCTCAAGGAGGGAGAAAACCCTTCTTCCTACTTTAGATGTGAATTTGAAGGCTTAAGGAACTGTCCCCATGTGAATTAGTTCAAAAGTCTGTCTCTGCTTATACTTTCCCAAGTTAAAGGTGAAGATGATCAATTTGACTTGGAGGGCAAGTCATGAAAGATGAAACATTTTTAAACTTTTAATATTTACACTTTTAATGTTTTAATATTTAAAACACAGAGTTAAATGTATGGTCATAGTGTGATCAATAACAGATTTACAAATAAAATGAACTTCCACATGTGTGCACGAACCTTCTTGTCAGGGAGAATGTGCTATTTAAATCTCTCAGTAGGCAGAGATAAGTTAAGCTAGGTGAAAATTTCTTAAATGGGGTTTGAATGGAAGTGATTTGTAATTAATAAGTTTCTCTCTTTCTCACCACAGGGTCAATGTGTGAGTCACCTCACACTTGCCCTTTCAGGAATCTTGCCTTGAAATTTGCTTCTAATTTACTTACTGATCCACGTCACCTGCAGCCACCCAGGGAAAAGAACATTCAGAATGAGTTAATCAAGCAAAAATCCAAACTAAAATCAAACTCACTTGTTTTCCAAGAATCGAAGACTCAACAACCAAACCAAAATTCCTAACCTTCATCACAACTATAAGAGTTTTTCAAAATATCCACAAACAGAAAATTGAAAATCAATCAGTCAAAATCATGGGCAGATAAACAATGAAACCAATTTATATTTGTACAGGTTTCTGCTACCCTTTTATAAACTGACATGTCCAATTATGCAGAAGAGATTTTTCTCCTGTAGTACAAATATTCTTCCTAAGCCCACCTATTTCTCTACAAAGAGATCATAATCTAAACGTATGCCAGTGCCAGAGGCAAAATTGGCTAATATGTGCACTATAAGGAATAAAAATTGGAAAACTCATTAATAATCCTGTTTAAGGAGGCAAAAAAAATGTTCTGTATTAAAACCATAGTGCTATTAACATAGAAGTTTTGTTTCTTTTTTTAAAGCTTCTTTTTTTTTTAAATTTATTTTTGGCTGCTTTGGGTCTTCGTTGCTGCACGCAGGCTTTCTCTAGTTGTGGTGAGCGGGGGCTACTCTTCGTTGCGGTGCGCAGGCTTGCAGTGGCTTCTCTTGTTGTGGAGCACGGGCTCTGCGTGCGGGCTCAGTAGTTGTGGCACGTGGGCTCTAGAACACAGGCTCAGTAGTTGTGGCGCACGGGCCTATTTGCTCCGCGGGATGTGGGATCTTCCAGGACTAGGGATTGAACCTGTGTCCCCTGCATTGGCAGGCGGACTCTTAACCACTGCGCCACCAGGGAAGTCCCTAAAATAGAAGTTTTAAAATGTATATGATTTTCCCCAGTCTTACATTTCATTTCATTAACAGCCAAGTCAGTTAACTCCTCTGACGCTGACATAAGAAGTTTTATGCAACCAAATATTTGGCATTTCAAGCATAAGGTAACGTGTCAGTTTTTCATTTGTTCTTTTACTGTGGACATTAACTAACCTGTGGCTCAGACACAAATATAAACCTCTTCCTGTAACCCTGGCATCACCCAATTCTGTCATTCAAAAGTGTCTTTCTATGTGGTCCCTGAAAACAGCTACAGACAGTAGAATCTAGGTAGTCCATTTCTTGTATGGACAGAACAAACCACCTAACTCTCACTGATGCACTGGGTTCTAACAGTCAAGGTGCATAGCAAGAGGACAGTAGGAAATGACTCAGTATCTGGGAGCTGTGCCATCACTGGCACATTTAGATTGGTCCTCTGTAAGATATAACAAGAGAATTCTTCCTTTTGCTATTAGCACTGTCGTTTTCTTAAAATGGGAAACACTGGCTACATTAGTTTTCAGGCAGCATTACCTACACTGGTGTTCCCTTCCTGAGTAGCTTAGCAAACATGCATTTTCTCAGCAGTTCACTTCTCAGGTGTGGCTTTGGTCACCGGTGGCAGTGGCAGAGGCTGAGGACAGGGCAAGTAGAAAACATCATCTCTATCACGTCACTGCGCAGCAACCAAGACCTGAAGTGCTATATATTTTTTAACAAGTTTCCATTCATATGATAAATGACTGAAAATCAACTGGGTTTTATTAAAAGCACAGTTTCTAGCCAAGGCTCTCCAGTTGGCCCCACATGGGATGCTAGATATGCCAGTGAGTTGGCTTTCCACTCGCTGAGGAGTTCTAAACCTTGAATATACTGCAGCGATTAAATAAAAAGCCTCTCTGGTTTACAAACTGTTCTAAAGTTAATGTTGTACAATGTTTTCTTATGCAAACATCTGCAGGGTAAATTACCTTGCATCCATGCTAGAGCCAAACCATGTGACACAGACAAGAAGGGCCTTTGATCCATCTTGAGTTCATTTTTGTGTATGGTGTTAGGAAGTGTTCTAATTTCATTCTTTTACATGCAGCTGTCCAGTTTTCCCAGCACCACTCTTTGAAGAGGCTGTCTTTTCTCCATTGTATATTCTTGCCTCTTTATCAAAGATAAGCTGACCATATGTGTGTGGGTTTATCTCTGGGCTTTCTATCCTGTTCCATTGATCTATATTTCTGTTTTTGTGCCAGTACCATACTGTCTTGATTACTGTAGCTTTGTAGTATAGTCTGAAGTCAGGGAGCCTGATTCCTCCAGCTCCATTTATCTTTCTCAAGATTGCTTTGACTATTCGGGGTCTTTGTGTTTCCAAACGAATTGTGAAATTTTTTGTTCTAGTGCTGTGAAAAATGCCGTTGGTAGTTTGATAGGGATTGCACTGAATCTGTAGATTGCTTTGGGTAGTATAGTCATTTTCACAATGTTGATTCTTCCAATCCAAGAACATGGTATATCTCTCCATCTGTTTGTATCGTCTTTAACTTCTTTCATCAGTGTCTTATAGTTTTCTGCATATAGGTCTTTTATCTTCTAAATGTAAGGCCAGACACTATCAAACTCTTAGAGGAAAACACAGGCAGAACACTCTATGATATAAATCACAGCAAGATCCTTTTTGACCCACCTCCTACAGAAGTGGAAATAAAAACAAAAATAAACAAATGGGACCTATTGAAACTTAAAAGCTTTTGCACAGCAAAGGAAACCATAAACAAGATGAAAAGACAACCATCAGAATGGGAGAAAATATTTGCAAACAAAGCAACTGACAAAGGATTAATCTCCAAAATTTACAAGCAGCTCAATATCAAAAAAACAAACAACCCAATCCAAAAATGGGCAGAAGGCCTAAATAGACATTTCTCCAAAGAAGATATACAGATTGCCAACAAACACATGAAAGAATGCTCAACATCACTAATCATTAGAGAAATGCAAATCAAAACTACAATGAGATATCACCTCACACCAGTCAACATCAAGAATGGTCAACATCAAAAAATCTACAAACAATAAATGCTGGAGAGGGTGTGGAGAAAAGGGAACCCTCTTGCGCTGTTGGTGGGAATGTAAATTAATACAGCCACTATGGAGAACAGTCTGGAGGTTCCTTAAAAAACTAAAACTAGAACTACCATATGACCCAGCAATCCCACTATTGGGCATATACCCTGAGAAAACCATAATTCAAAAAGAGTCATGTACCACAATGTTCATTGCAGCACTATTTACAATAGCCAGGACATGGAAGCAACCTAAGTGTCCACTGACAGATGAATGGATAAAGAAGATGTAGCACATATATACAATGGAATATTACTCAGCCATAAAAAGAAATGAAATTGAGTTATTTGTAGTGAGGTGGATGGACCTAGAGTCTGTCATACAGAGTGAAGTAAGTCAGAAAGAGAAAAACAAATACCATATGCTAACACATATACATGGAATCTAAAAAAATGGTTAGAAGAACCTAGGGGCAGGACAGGAATAAAGCCACAGACATAGAGAATGGACTTGAGGACACGGCGGGGTGGGGGGCGGGGAAGGGTAAGCTGGGACGAAGTGAGAGAGTGGCATGGACATATATACACTACCAAATGTAAAATAGATAGCTAGTGGGAAGGAGCCGCATAGCACAGGGAGATCAGCTCAGTGCTTTGTGACCACCTAGAGGGGTGGGATAGGGAGGGTGGGAAGGAGACACAAGAGGGAGGAGATATGGGGATATATGTATATGTATAGCTGATTCACTTTGTGAAAACTAACACACCATTGTAAAGCAATTATACTCCAATAAAGATGTTAAAAAAAGTATAACTGCCTATATTTATTGATCAATTGATCAATTACTGTATGTCAGACACCCTATTAAGCATACAAATACTATCTTATTTAATCCTCGTGGTAAAACTTTAAAAAAAAGAAAGAAGGAAAGGAAAACAGTTGTGAAGCCTATTTTACAGATATTTGAGACCAAATGCCATGCTGCGTCGCAAGGTTATATTGTGTAGCATACATTTGCTGGGTTGTTTGTTTGTTGTTATGCACTTAGACACTTATTGAGTGATAAAATGATTTCTGTCTTAAAAGTTGAAGTCTTCCCATTCAAAAACATGGAATATTTGCCAATTTATTCAGAGCTTCTCTCAGTAAAGAACTACGGTGTTTTGTTCTTCATATATGTTCTTACTAGCTGTGTGATCTTGAGAGAGTTACATAATCACACTGAGGCTTAGTTTCTTCATTAATAAAATGGGGAGAAAACTTTTTTTTTGCTAGTAAACAGCAGAGCTGATATTCAAACCCTAGTTTCATGTTCCCAAGCCTGTGTGTATATGCCTCACTTATGCTATAACTAGTCTGAGCCTCACTATGAGAATTATGTATATAGAGTACTATGAGGGTCTACAGTCACTGAGAATTATGGATACAGAGCACTATGAGGGTCTAGGACCACTATGCCGATTGTGGATAAACAGCAGTTTGCACAGTGCCTGGCATATAGCAAGAACACGACAGATGGCAGCCAGTATTACTAGGATCTGCGTGGATTCTTCTGTTTGCTTTCACCTCCACTCTGGATCATCCTCCTGCCTCCTCTGCCCTGTTCTATGACCTGAGACGTCCTCCTAAAGATACATTACCCCAGAGCCCCCTTACTGGCAGGCTTCTGGTTGGACAAGACCAACGGGAGCCGCTAACTAGAGGTCAGGTCAGGAGGAGAGAAGTTGAGGAATCTCCTCCCACTGTCTTCTTCCAGTGAGCTACATTTTCTGGCACTGTCTGTGGCCCTCCGAGACTCCAGCTCCTGTCTCTCACTGGCTTCCTGTAATGCTAGTTCTTCTCCTTGTGCCTTCAGAACTAAGGGTAGTAACAGCTTCCCATTGTTACTAGTCTCTGGGAACACAAATACCCTTACCCTGTGCCCATGCTTGCAAGTAGCCACTTCCTTAAAAATCTCTTGAACCATCTGAGTTGGAGTCTGCTCCCTGCCAAACCCTTTGTGATACCCAAACTCAAAATTCATGTTAGTAAGTGAGGGACCCAGCTACCGCTAAGATTCATTGCCAATGGTAATTTACAGTACAGCAGAAGTTTATAAACGACCAAATATTATTAAATAACCATTCTTAGAAGGGAGAGGAGCATTGTTAGAGTATAACTAGCAATTACAGAAAAACCCATTTGGTGACTTGATGATATTGGAAACATTCTCTGTCTCATTCCAAAAGCCCTACCACAATTACACAGGTTGGTCCAAACCCAGTCCCACACATAGCACCAACTACAATCCAACTTTCTTTCTGTGAAATGTCGATATGACTTTACTCTGAGAAAAAGGAAGACCAAGACTCTTGATAGAATCTTGAGAAAGACTCCCCAGCTGTAGCCAGCACAGTTTTTCTCAGGTCCTTCTGAAAACTGTTTATCACAAACTTCAAGTTCTGGAAACCATCATTATCGAAATAACCACCAGAGTCATTTTGCAAACAATCATTTTCAACCATGTTCAGTTACCACTTGACAGAAACCACTTCAGCAGGTCTCATTCTTTTCCCTAGCAATTCCATGTGTAATTGCTAATCAACCCACAGGGCATGAATAAGCATGTAATTACTTAGTTAAAGAGTAACTATATGGGCATTTATTTGTACACTCCAAGCTCAAGGGATATTGGATGCAATATCCAAAAGAGGCGTAGTGTATGTTTTCAAAGACTCAAATTTGTGTTTGCTTCAGTGTTTCCTTTTTGCTGTTTCTGCAGATCTTTTTATAGCTTTTGTTTTGGTGCAGTTTTGCTGTGTGAAGCTTAGGCACATTAGATGAAACATTCAAAGTAATGTGCCATAGTGTTTCACATGACTGTAATCAGTTTTGATGATTTGAAGCAATTTTATAAGTGACCTCACATTATTAGTGAATCATTGAAAATTTCCCATTTTGGAATGGAGCAATAAAAGAGTGGTCTTGACAATTGCTGGTCATCAACAAGCTGGCAAGGCAGGCACAGAGTATGAGCTCTGAGAACCTGGCAGCTTGCCACTTTCAATAAGTATGTTCTGCCACTCTTAATTCCCAGCTGCAATGTCAGCTGGATACATAACTTTTACCAACTCCCTGCCCTGTACACTGCACCACACGACCACACAGCTGCCGGGTTTTGCCCCAGATGCTAGGGTATTCCACTGTGGATTAAGTTATGCTTAAATTAAAATTCCTTCCTATTAGAGAGATATGCCATCAGAATATTTTGGAGTCAGATGGGCCCATGAAGAATGAGGCCACCTAAGCCACACTTCCTCATCATCTGGGCCTCCTTCCGTGCACACTCTATTCATCCAGACCTATTCATCCTTTTTGTCAGGATGCTTCTGTATTTACATTCATCTTTCCAGCTGCCAACCCCTATTTAGCTCTTGGGTTACTGCCTAGCACATAGCAGGAAAAAATAAATACTTGATAAATGGATAAATGAACAATTGAATGGACGAATGAATGAATGAGTCCACCTGGATGTCTCAAAACTTAGCTCACTTTGCCATCTAATTAATGTGTTCCACATCAAAGCATCGCTCATTGTTCCACACCAAATGTCATGGGCATCCTATACCCATCAGACCCTACCTGGTTTGCACACACTCAGAGAACCCAGCCTGTGCTTGACACCTCTGCTATCAGAGCTCCACCTCCTGTCTACCTCTGCACTCCCCGTGCCAGACCCACGGCAATCAGCCACTACAGGAGGAACCATACCTGGCAGAGAGCAATTACTCAACAAATGTTCACTATCGTCAGTATGAACATTTTAACAAATGCTGTACCCTCATCTGAGTGCTATATGAGTGACTTAAGATGCACCTGTCAACTTTTCCCACATCTTTTTCACAGAAGTCATTTACATATTGGAAATAACAGCAGATAAAGTTAAACAATGGTACCAAGCCAAAACATGAGGAGAAAAGAGCAAAGCTGGCATGGAGATGTCAACAAAATCATGGAATTGTTTCCATTTGGAAGGAAAAGTATAGAGCACGGAGTTCATTCAGCCCCTTCCTTTCTAAAGCTAAAGAAACTCAGGTCCACAAAGGTGATGCTTCCAAGCCAATGTCACAGAGCTAATTAACAGCAGAGTCATACGCTGAGCTTCCAGCTCCCTAAGCTGGAAAAGAGGGAAGGGGAGGAAGAACAGGTGATGAGCAAGACCAAAGGGAAGTTAGGTTGAATCACTTCACGGCAAGAGCAGGAAATGAGAAAGTAACACTTTTAAAGCTGATGTTCCCCTCCTACCGGTCCTTATGCAGAGCATCTCCTCACTGATGAGGATGCAGTGTATGTAGTCCAGGGTTTGTCAAAGTGTGCATGACACACATGATACCCCTCTGTCATGGGCTGAATTGTGTCCCCTCAAAATTCGTAGGTTGAAGTTCCAACCCCCAGTGCCTCAGAATGTGACTGTATTTGGAGAGAAGGTCTTTAAAGAGGCAATTAAGTTAAAATGAGGCGGTTAGGGCAGGCCCTTATCCAATCTGACTGGTGTCCTTATAAGAAGAGGAAATTAGGACATACAGAGAGACACCAGGGTGCCTTGCACAGAGGGAAGGCATTGAGAAGAAACCGCAAAAGGATGGCCATCTACAAGCCAAGGAGAGAAGCCTCAGAGGAAACCAAACTTGCCAGCATCTTGATCTTGGATTTCCAGCCCCCAGAACCGTGAGAAAATAACTTTCTTTTGTGTAAGCCACCTAGTCTGTGTGGTATTTTGTTATGGCAGCCCGAGCTGACTAACACACCCTTAGACCCTCCACTTCAGAAGACTCCAATATTACAGAGCTCTAGGGAGATGAAGAAGAGGGCACACCAAATGAACCTACTGGGTCAGGACAAGATGACAACCAAAATCCTAGCTCCAGCCCCACCCTGCTGCCCCCTCCTGCAGGCTGTGTAACTGAACAGAAGTCCCTTCCCCTCCCTGGGCCTTGGTGTCATCTTCTGGATATGGGGGGATGCTGTAGACAGTACTAGCCTTTTCTACCTCACAGACCTGTTCTAGGGACCAAATGAAATGATAATGGCAAGAAAGTGCTACAAACACATGTGGTGTTACAGTAAGTCTTATCGGTATTGTCAGACACAGGTGAAGTCCAACTGCAAACCACAGGTCTTAGTGCCGGGATATTTTGAAAAAAAAGTAATGGGATTGCCAAATTCATGAAAGCACGTAAGATCCTTAATGATAAGTCTCCTGCGTATCTTTTTTACTGCCCGTGTTCCCCCAACCCTCTGACCCACCATTCCGCTTATCTTCTGTCTGCTGAACAACCCACAGTTCCCATAAAATCCGAGGCGTTTTACATCCCCATGTATCTGCTCACCTTGCTCCTTCGCCTTCCGCCTTTGAGTCTTCCTCACTGCAGCTGCCTGTCAAACACGGAATGGGGGTAGAAGACACAGCTCAATCTAATCCCTATTCTGGAAGCTTTCCTGACTCTCTTGGTAGAATTGGCCATTTCTTCTTGTGTACCCTCAAAGCACCCGCTAAGTCACTGTCTATAAAGACTTCTTCCTTACAGATGACAAAGACACTCACAATTCTATCAAAATATCCATGTAGCACCACTCCTTTCCTCCTCAGACCTAAAAAGATAATGAGCAAGATGTACTGAGGCTAAAAAGAAGGTGATCCACTGTGGAAGGGAGCCGAAAGAATAAAGTTTATATTCTGCTTGCAGTACACAAGTCAAAGAACTATGTCAGCAGCAATAAAAAAAATGGCTTAAAACAACAACAACAACAAGGAAAACCCTCTCACGTACAGTAGTAAGGACAAACTTTGAAGTCAGGGACCTGAGTTCAAACCCTACTCCACCACTTACTAGTTATATCCAAGTTACTTAACCTCCCCAAGGAGCACTGTTACGGAGTTTGCTGAAATCTAATCCCCAGTGTAATGGTATTAACAGGTGGCGCCTCTGGAAGGTAATTAGGTCCTGAGGGTGCCCTTATAAGAAGAGGCCAGAGAGTGAGTTCACTCTCTCTGCTGCCCACCATGTGAGGCCACGATGAGAAGCTGGTAATATGCATCCCAGAAGAGGGTTTTCGTCAGAACCCAACCATGCGGGTACCCTGGTCTCAGACTTCCAGACTCCAGAAGGGCAAGAAATAAATTTTTGTCGTTCATAAGCTACTCAGTCTATAGTACTTCATTACAGCAGCCTGAACTAAGACAAGCACATAACTTTCTCATCTGTAAAATGGAGCTGTACCTACACCTCACAGTTTATTATAAGGAATAGTTCCACTATTTACAGATGTCATTTCACTTCTATTTCCTTATTTAGGCTGCTGGGTCAATAATTACCATTATTGAAAACCAGATGTGCTAAGAACCACATCACTGACTTACACTCTCCTCCGTGTTTGACCCAGAGGTGACCAACCAAAAGAGCATCACAACTGAGACTGATGCAGCCAGTCTCACCTCCCATAGCATCTCCATCTGCTTTTAAAGCCACAAGTCTGTAGAGCTTATTCCAATAGACAATGTCCATCATCAGGCCATGAGCCATCAAGAGAATACTCAATTCTGCTTAGAACACTGTGTAAGAAGGCAGGGAAATATATATGGGCTATAAGCAGGTTTCCTTCAAAGGAAAATAACATTTTAGCATGTAAAGAATTAACATACAACCTGGGAAATCACATAATATGTAATTGCATGTTCCTACAGTAGGTGAAAAATTATGGGATCTCTGTATGCAATCTAGTTTAGGGAAGAAGAAATTTATTCATTCAACAACCAATTCAAACATCTGTTGAACAAATGACAAATGAAAGGGCAAAAGCACCAGTCCAGAAGGTGGAATGTTTATTACAGTGGAGCATAAGAAGAATGCTATTGGGCCCTTAATCTCAGAATTAATAAAAGATTCACAGTCAGTGATCATTAAATTCATAATAAGTATGTAAAAGAATGAAAGATGAACATATCTAAGCAGATATGGGGTCTCCATTAAATATTCAATATTGACTAAGTCATCCTTACTTAGTACCTTTTCCTCTAGCCATATCCAAACTACCAGCAACCACTGGAGGGTCTACCTCCAAAGTGCTTGTTGAACCTGTGCACCCCTCTGCCACCATCTGGACCATGTCACTACAGTCCCTCATAGGGACAAGTCTGGTAGCCTCCTAACCAGTCTCCCTCAAAGCAGAGTGAAGCTTTGAAAACATATCAAATTGTATCATGCCCCAGATTAACACTTATCAAAGGCTTCCCTTTGTACTTGGAATAACAAGCAAATCCCTTCTCATGGGCCCATGGCCCTCATGTCCTGGCCTCTACCTTCCTCTTTAGCATCATCTACCACTCACCAGCCAAGGTGTGGTCCCAAAATCAGCAGCATCAACATTACCTGAGACCTTTTTAGAAAATCAGATTCTCAGACCCCATTTCAGATCTGCTGAATCACAGACTCTGGGTTTGAGGCCCAGAAAGTTGTGTTTCGACAAGCCCTCCAAATGATTCAGAAAAACAGAATTTGAGAACCACTGCTCTAGATTCATTAGCCTTCTTTCTATTGTCAGAAAATTCCAAGTTCTTTTCCATCTCAGGGGCTTTGCATTTTACTGTAGCTCTGCCTAGAATGTGCCTACCCCAGATCACTACCTTGATTACCCTTTCCCCATGGACGTGTAAAAACTGCATCTGACCCTAGTTGCTCTCTATCATATGACACTATTTACTTCCATCATAACACTTAGCCCAATCTGATTTTGTCTCATTTGCTTCATGTGTTGATTTTCTGTCTATACACTAAAACATGACTGCCTTGAGAGCAAGGAACTTGTCTGTCTAATCAACCCCTGGGGCCCCAATGGGTTAAACACAATAGTTGCTTAACAGCTACTAAATAAGTTAATAAATAAACCCAATATAAACTCACTTAACATAAAGTTAGAACAATAACAGTGATAAAGACTCAATCCTGACTTAAAACAACAATGATCCAAATTGCCTGCTTACTATGGGCCAGTCCTTGGGTTGAATCTTTCCTGGTATTTTCCCTTTAATTCTCCCTAGAGCTCAGTGAGGTAGAATCATCATCATCCCCACTTTAGAGATGAAGACACTGAGATGTAGAGAAGTTAATTCAACTGCCTGAGACTACAGAGCTGGTATTTACAGAGCCAGGGTTCAAACCCAGCCTGTCCAATTCCAAAGTTCATACTCTTAACCACCACATGACCCTGCCCGGATATCTTCAACATGCGTTGCGGCCTTCTCTCTGTGGCGATGCCCCAAGTCTGATCTCCTACAGATGGAAGCTGGGCACAGGAGTAGCCAATTCTGCCCTCCAAACCTCACGAAGTTATTACGTTAACTGATCGGCACTTAGAGAATGTACGTTCCAGAAGACTCTTAAATTGAGTACAGATGTTTGGAAGATGAGTGTCAAATTAGGAAGCGGTAAGCTGACATTCAGGCAGACCAAACTGGTCTTTTTGGGAAGCTGGGTCAGAATGAAAGAAGTGCGTGCTTGCTAAGAAGGCCAGGTGGTTCAGAGCAAAGGATGAGCCAGAGTAAGACATCTAAACCCTGGGGCTGAAGGATTGAGCTAAGCTCTTTCAGATGAGGTAGACGGATGGTGGATTATCCATATTTTGCAGGCTTTGCTTTGAGATCTCCATGTGAAAATTCCTAGAAAAATACATAATTATTACTCCAAGTCCTAGACAGGAGAAACAGAAGCGGCAGGATTGTTTGGACCCAAGTACGGTTATTTTGCTACAGGTCAACAGCTATAGTAGACGCTGGTCTCCATCTTCTTGACAGGTGACAGGACCAACCTTCTCAAACCATAAGACCTCAAAATACTCATCTTACCCTGACAGTAGGGGAGAAATAACATATTAATCACCATGGGGAGATAGAGGCCTACGTAAGTGTTCCAGGAATGAGCTCCTTTAGCAAAAAGTAGCCTTCTTCACACTTGCTCAGACTTCAGGAAGGAGGCACCCTGCGGCTGTCAGCTCTCCTCTGCTCTGCAAATGATGAGCCTTCCAGCCAGATGATGGCTTCTTCTAGCAATTCAATCTAGCGTTCTGCTGGTACCCCAGCATAAAGCTGTGCAGATCCACTTCATCACAAGGTTTCAGGTGAGTCACAAATAAAAAGTGAGTCCATAAGTATCGGGGATTAAGATTTCAGGAAGTCATTATTTTTTAGAAATAATATTTAATTTTAAGAAATATAGAAATTAAAGCTTTATCCTATGCAGAATGATTTAAATTATGGCTTAATTTCCACCTACTAATATAATTATGATGACCAATCTTGATAAAAGTACTTTGAATTTGCCGAACACCTCCTAACTGATGAATTCCAAGGGCTTCAGTAAATCCTGGGTAGCAGGATTACCAATTTTTTTCTATATTTTATAAGATCTTTGGTTTACTACTCTAGGAAATGAGCCACAAACTGGTTTCACCTTCTTGATCAAAAACACATTTATACCTATGACCAACCTGCTTCCTGACTAAACTCAGTGGCTTAAAACAACACAAATCGTATATTGCAGTTCTGGAGGTCAGAAATCTAAAATGGGTTTCACTGGGCTAAAAACAAGACATCAGCAGTGTTGAGTTCCTTCTGGTGGCTCTATTTCCTTGCCTTTTCTATCTTCTAGAGACCACCTGCGTTCCATGGTTTAATGGCCCTTTCCTTCCTCTTAAAGCCAGCCAGTGTGGCATTTTCAGTCTCTCTTGATCTCTGGCACTCCTGCCCCCCTCTTATGAGTAGCCTTACAACTACATTGGGCTCACTCGGATAATCCAGAATAATCTTCCCAGCTCAAGATGCTTAACTTAATCACACCTACAAAGTCCTTTTTGCCACCAAAGGTAACATATTCACAGATTTCAAGGGTCAGGATGTGGACAACTTTAGTTGGGGGGGGCGAGGTGGAGGGCAGGGTCATTATTCTACCTGCCACTTGACGCTTAAGACTTTAATTCTTAAAGTCTTTTCTCTTACTCTATAAAACCACTAAATGCCCAAAATACTAAGTTTTAAGTTATTTTTGCAACTATACACCACTTTGTCCTCATCTAGCATCTCAACCCTATAATAGAAAGTTATGTTAGACTACAGCCAAGACTATTGGCATTATAATATCAACTGTGTAAAAGTATAGCAAAAAAAATTTAAATCTTAAGTTCTGTTTTTGTGCATTTATATACTTAAGAATTTATAGATAATTGAGATTTGGTAGACCAAGTTCTAAGTAAATTTAACATTATAGCATATCACTTGTCTTTAGCCCATTTCATATATTTTAATTATAAAATTCTTTGCTAACAAAAAAATCTTTGCTCAAATGTTCCAATAGATCCATCAGTCTAAAGCAAGTTTTCTCTCTGGATTTTGATCAATAAAATTTTTACTCAAGAATAAAGACCTTACAAACCATGATCTACAGTTTCCCCACTACCTCAAATGACAAAATTTTAATCACTGCTTTAGTTTTAAAACTTATGTCTGCCTACAAGCACTTTTTCTAGACAGCCATGCCTACTTTCTTAGCTTAAGGAGATGATACTTATATAGCAATACATACAGTTGTATGTGTCAAAACACATAAAAGAAAAGAGGAGATAACTGGGAAAGTGTTACCTGCATATATTATATCTTTTCATGGCATTGAAGCAATTTAGAAAGTGTTATATCTGAAAGTTAAATACGAGATAGAAAAAAGAAAGTTCCATATCTTACAGATGAACTTGATGCCTGGCAAGTGGGAATAGAACCTTTTCTGAGCACATTTCACGTGTGAGACTTTGTTCCAGGTGCTCTACTCAAACAGCCATTCTCCAATCTATCATACCATTCGTCAGTGCCTTAAAAATAGCCTATTAGATTACCTTAGATAACCCTCTTCTAAGCTGCACAACACAATTCACTCACTATCGGGTCTGATGTTCTACCTGAAGTGCAGAGTAGAGCACTGTTCTTTCCATGTGTAAACATCCAAACAGAGTTATGTGGAGATTAAGCGTCTCTGCCAAGGAACCAAAGGCAACCCAGGGAAGGGCTCTCAACTTGCCCCCAGATCTGGCAGCCATTTAGTCACAGGTGGCTGCCAGCAGAAGTCCCAGTGAGGTTCCTGCTGTTCAGACATTTCTCTCAACAAGCACATCAGTATGAATTCAAAAGAATGAAAAACAGTTCTCTATGATATTCATCTGATTGTCAGATACAAACCAGGAATTTAATGTCAACCTCTCTTTTCAGCTAGGCATAACAGTCTACTCTCGGTAGTCTATATAAAAGAAGGTGAAAGGATAAAGATAAACAAAATTCAAAAAACTAAGAATACTTAATTGGAACCAATAGGTGTAACAACTTCCTGTCATTAAAGATATTATTATAGAAGGTTCTATGCTTTTTTCTTTTTTTTTTTTTCTTGCATACAGGCAGAAGTCAATGGGTTCCTCTTAGTTTGGAAAATTCTTAGTGACAAGCCAAAACCAATAGATTTTGAAAGGGGCCTGTGAATAACACACACACAAAAATTGCCTAATTGGAGTCAAGATCCAACTCACTATAATAATTGTTGAATCTAGGTGGTAGGTGTAAGGGTGTTCATTACATTACTCTTTTAACTTTCCTTTATGTTTGGAAAAAATTCAAAATCAAAAGTTGGAAATAAAAAAGTAAAATAGAAAAAGAAATAATTCATAAGAAATTTTTTGAAACATGAACTTTGAGAAATTTGCATAAATTTGGGGCATATTCAGACAAACCAGTTACTTCGTCTCTCCACGTATGGCCCCATCCCCCCCAAAATTTTTACATAAAATCTACCACGTGAGAAACTGGAAATCCACATTGCTTCATACCTCTCCTGAATGACAAAACGTGACTGGCATAGGGTTAAATTCTTTAGAGAAATTTCCTTTTGCAGATCATGTCATACTGACATGTACTAGAACAGCAATTAAAATAGTCTAAGCCCATCCCCCTCTTCATGTAACTGTCCTTGTCACACCCTTTAAGTCAGAGAACAAATTGCCCCGGGGCTAAGCAATGACAGAAACATCTCCCAATTGCTCCTCATTACACAGACTCAGAGATAGGGACGATGAACATTCTAATGCCTGCACACTCCTTAGTGAACTCAAATTTCCCAAAACAATGAATGATCAAAAAGAGTCTCATGAAAGCTTCTGTGAAAGAGGAAGGAAATAAGACAGGAAAGGGGTTGGGGAGGAATAACCCAGGAGAGAGATACAAAAAGAGCCTTTACTTAAGACCAGTTGATGGATGACTCCTTAACACACACAGAAAATCCGGCACAAAAGCAAATGCATTGAAATGTGAATTCCCTTTACTATCACGGCTGATAACCCAAAACATTTTGTCATTAGAAAGTGAAACAAGTGCTCCTGAAAAAGTGAAATGAGAATCAAAAAGTGCCATGGTTGGGACTTCCCTGGCGGACCAGTGGTTTAAGACTTTGCCTTCCAATGCAGGGGGTGTGGGTTTGATCCCTGGTTGGGGAACTAAGATTCCCACATGCCTCGGGGCCAAAAAACCAAAACATAAAATAGAAGCAATATTTTAACAAATTCAATAAAAGACTTTAAAAATGGTCCACATCAAAAAATCTTAAAAAAGTGCCATAGTTTACAGGGAAGAACACTGCTACTGCTATACAGAACTTTCACATCCCAAAGAGTGATGCAAATGCCTCTTTATCCTTTTCACTAAACATGAGAGTTAATGTAAACACCAGGAAACCCTGGGATTTATAATTCCAACACCTTACATATTTTGCTTGTAAAACCAACTAAGCAGGAAAAAAAAAAGAGTAACTCTTGGCAAAGGTGCCAAGAACCTCTGAGTTACTCCAGGTGGCAAACTTCATTCTCCACACACCTCACGCCCTGACCTCTTCCTTCTCTCCCACCTCATCTCTCAGGTCCACTACCATCCCTTGTATTCCAGCATTTCTTTTCCACTTTTGTCTTTCTATTTTTGCCTGCTCCTTTTAGGCAACCTGCAGCCACAAGCATATGGCCATCCCAGCTAGCTATAGTCAGTTCTAAAGAAATAATAACACTGGCAGGAATTAAGTGACCAAACCACACAGAAAGTCATTTTAGAAATTAGTGACCAAACTACATAGAACGAGTGACCGAACTATATAGGACATTGTAAAGAAAGGATAAGAAGAGTCCTGCTTATCCTTTGCAAACGAACCTTCAACAAGCAGATGAATCTCCAATAAGTGGCCAACCCAACCAAATGTAGGTGAAGAAGGTATTCAGGGCATACACAAGGCTTTAAAAACTAAGTTACCTGAAACCCTCTGTAAAAACATTAATTGAGGATTACCAACTTTTGAAAGGCAGTATTTGTCTTAGAAAGACCAGTGACTTTGGAATAGACAGATCTGGGGCACCACCCAGCTGGGAAACCTTGGGCAAAGCTTTCTGAGCTTTGTTGTTTTATCTGTAGCAAGGAGATAACATCTATAGAACAAAGCAAGAGGAAAAGGAGAGTATCCATAAAAGGACCCCTGGTATACATTCAGTAAAATAAACAATACGCAGGTGGGTTAGTGAACACCAGGCATCGTGACAGCGTTTTGCATGTGTTGTCAGCCAAACTTTAGGACACCCTGGTCATGAAGCTGAAGCCTACCCCTCCCTGGGAGAGATCAGAGTCATTGTCAACACCGGTGGGTCCCAAATTTGACTTCATGTTTGCATTACCTTAAACAATCCTGATGCCTGAGCTTCTTATTTAAGCCTTCTGGGGTGCGGCCTGGGCACTGAGGATCTCACACACTCCCTAGGTGATCCCAGTGTGCAGCAAGGGTGAGAATCACTGTTTTAGAAGCACTTCCCCACCCCAACACCACCTTCCGCCTTGCTGTATCTCTGGGGCAATACTTTCACCCACAATGAGGAAAATGCATTTCTTCCACACAGTTGGGCTATTTCCCTCTCATATTATGGTGGCCCTTATCAATGAGTGAATCATTCATACATTCCTTCACTGGGAACTTGGAGAGAAATAAAATACACAGGCATACCTCTGAGATATTGCAGGTTTGGTTCTAGACCACTGCAATAAAGCGAATGTTACAATAAAGCAAGACTGAATTTTTTGGTTTCCCAGTGTATGTAAAAGTTATGTTTACCTTATACTGTAGTCTGTTAAATGTACAGTAGCATTATGTCTAAAAAAACAATGTACATGCCTTAACTAAAAAATACTTATTGCTAAAAAATGCTAACCATCATCTGGGCCTTCAGTGATTTACAGTAGTAACATCAAAGATCACTGATCACAGATCACCATACCAAATGTAAAAATAATGAAAAATGTGAAATATTTTGAGAATTACCAAAATGTGACAGAGACACAACGTGAGCAAATGCTGTAGGAAAAATGGCACTGATAGACTTGCTCGATGCAGGGTTGCCACAAACCTTCAATTTGTAAAAAACACATTATCTGGGAAGCACAATAAAACAAGGTATGCCTGTAGTCACTGCTACAGGAAATAACTCAAAGCCTAGAGTGTAAATATATGAGTAAGCCAACAGTAATCATCTGGAGTGTTTACTCATGCATTAAACAGATATATAATTTAATGCCTACTAAGTACGTGGCCCAGTGCTAGACCCTGGAAACAGAGCAATGAAAAACCCTGACACACAGCCTGACCTGATGGAGTTTCCAGTCAATTGATTAGAACTATAACCAAGGTAGGTTCTGGTTGCTATGGAAAAAAAAGAATGATCTCTGTCCAGGCTCTGTTTTCCAGAATCGTCCTTCCAGGCTGGAGACGCCCTAAGCCTTCCAGCAGACACGCACTCAGGATGCAACACAGTGTGAGGGTGGGAAGGTGGAAAAGAGGAGAGGTCTAGCAAAGCTGAAAGTCAAATTGCAAATACTGAGTTATCAGCAAAGCCTTGAAAGTATCTTGCTCTCCCACACTCAGCCAGGGAATTCAGGAACGTCTGCATGAGAAGCAGAACTCTGCACTGACTCTTCATGAAGAGAAAGTGATGCTCAGGTTAGAAGATGGTGTGAGGATCCTAGGGAAAGAGAAAAACAAGCACAACAAGTTCGAGGCAACATCAGTGGCAAACTGCGTCCAGACCATCTAGCCCTTTGCCTCTCCTTCTCTCTGGTACCATCTTTCACTCACTCTTCCTCCTCCTTCCCTTTTGACTGTCTTTCCCCACCCCTTTATTTTCCTGTCTTTTTTTGCCTTATTCTTTGCTTGTGCCTTCTGGCCAGACTTCAGCATCTTTAACGGATCCCACCCCACGTGTACCCTCCACTCTACTCTCTCATCCTGGGTCATCATCCTGGAAGCCTGCCAGGATTCATCAGCCGCTGCACTTGATTTAATGCTCTGGTGTCGTCGTCTTGAAATTCTTAATAATTTTTGAACAAGGGGCCCCATGTTTTCATTTTGCACTGGGTCGCACAAATTATGCAGCTGGTCCTGCCAAGAAGATTTAGGGATTCGCCAGTCTGGACGGAGAGTTCTGGGAAATAACTCCTGAGAAAGGTCACCTCTGGTGCAATGATCTTTTAAAAATTGATTCAGTTTGGGGATTCTCTATAACCTCAGTTTCTAAAAACACTGACTGCTGAATTAAATGCTCACATAAATGGAACTTGTCATGAGGAATACAAACTCATTTTCTGTCTCAGAAATTCCAGTAAATCAACAAATTGCAATATGGAAGCCTCAGACAGGAAAGCCAGGAAGTTAACAAGACATCGTCCTTCAGAGCAGCTGTACATTAAACTCCTTAGCCCAGGTTCATTCCTCAGCTCCTCTGAAAGAAAGATGATCCTTGCTTCAAAATACTAGAGGAGAAGTGTAGGGAAATGATGATTAAAAATTGACGCTTAAAGGAAAAGCACTGGGGGACTGCTGTTGAGAACCATCAAGCCATGAGTGTATAATTTCTCTTCTGAGGAAAGATTTATCAGTCCAGGGAGAAGGGCTGAGAGAGTCAATCAGTACCATAACGGTCATGAAATAAAATACCACATCCTCACAGGGAAGGGAAGGGATGAGCTTCCCCATGATTCTCCTTCGCTCCACCAAAGCACTAAAAAGCAGGGGTCCCCAACCCCCGGGCTGTGGACCAGTACAGGTCTGGGGCCTGTTAGGAACCCGGCTGCACAGCAGGAGGTGAGTGGTGGGCGAGCAAGCGAAGCTTCATCTGTCGCTGCCCCTCTCTCCCCCTCGTTCTCCCCCTCGCTCCCCCTCTCCCCTCCCCTCTGCCCCCTCTCCCCCTCGCTCCCCCTCTCCCCTCCCCTCTGCCCCCTCTCCCCCCCTCTCCCCCTCTCTCCCCCTCTCCCCCTCTCCCCCTCGCTCCCCATACCTCCCCCTCGCTCCCCCTCCCTCCCCATCGCTCCCCCTCTCTCCCCATGGCTCCCCCTCCCTCCCCCTCTCTCCCCCTCTCCCCCTCTCTCCCCCTCGCTCCCCCTCGCTCCCCATCGCTCCCCCTCTCTCCCCCTCTCCCCCTCTCTCCCCCTCCCTCCCCATCACTCCCCCTCTCTCCCCATGGCTCCCCCTCCCTCCCCCTCTCCCCCCGCTCCCCCTGCTCCCCCGCTCTCCCCCTCTCCTCCTCTCTCCCCCTCGCTCCCCATCACTCCCCCTCTCTCCCCATGGCTCCCCCTCCCTCCCCCTCTCTCCCCCTCTCCCCCCCTCTCCCCCTCTCTCCCCCTCGCTCCCCCTCCCTCCCCATCGCTCCCCCTCTCTCCCCATGGCTCCCCCTCCCTCCCCCTCTCTCCCCCTCTCCCCCCCTCTCCCCCTCGCTCCCCATCGCTCCCCCTCGCTCCCCCTCCCTCCCCATCGCTCCCCCTCTCTCCCCATGGCTCCCCCTCCCTCCCCCTCTCTCCCCCTCTCCCCCCGCTCCCCCTCTCTCCCCCTCTCCCCCTCTCTCCCCCTCGCTCCCCATCGCTCCCCCTCTCTCCCCCTCGCTCCCCATCGCTCCCCCTCTCTCCCCCTCCCTCCCCATCGCTCCCCCTCTCTCCCCATGGCTCCCCCTCCCTCCCCCTCTCTCCCCCTCTCCCCCTCTCTCCCCCGCTCCCCCTCTCTCCCCCTCTCCCCCCGCTCCCCCTCTCTCCCCCTCTCCCCCTCTCTCCCCCTCGCTCCCCCTCGCTCCCCCTCCCTCCCCATCGCTCCCCCTCTCTCCCCATGGCTCCCCCTCCCTCCCCATCGCTCCCCCTCTCTCCCCATGGCTCCCCCTCCCTCCCCCTCTCTCCCCCTCTCCCCCCGCTCCCCCTCTCCCCCTCTCCCCCTCTCTCCCCCTCGCTCCCCATCGCTCCCCCTCGCTCCCCCTCCCTCCCCATCGCTCCCCCTCTCTCCCCATCGCTCCCCCTCTCTCCCCCTCTCTCCCCCTCGCTCCCCCTCACTCACATTACCACCTGAACCAACCCCCACAACCCCATCGGTGGAAAAATTGCCTTCCATGAAACTGGTCCCTGGTGACAAAAAGGTTGGGGACCACTGCACTGAAGGGTCTTAGGTCACATTCTTTAAATAGCAGTGTTGTTTATATAATCAGATAAATCAAATTTATAACTGAACCCAAAGAAATGGTTTCTCAGAAAACAAGAATTCTTATCTCCAAGAGAAAAGAGTTTTGAACTTCAATTTAGAAAACAGAACAAAGTAATGTAAAATAAAATAAAATATAAAATAAACTCAAGTTCTTGCTCTGTGCTTTCCTTTAGTGCCTCATTTGTGTAACAGGTAGAACAACACTGGCCAACTCCCCTCACAGTAAGCAGTCCTAAGAGCCAAATAAAAAGCTCATTTATATGAAGGTGTTTCTGAATTAAGCTGGGTGAATAGTCGCTAATGCAAAGTGTTGCTCTTCCTACCTGGGACAGCTCCCTTTCTTCCCTATAACTCAAGATGTCCTAAGACACCCTTTTCCTCACTCAGACTAAGCCTGTCAGCCCCTGCCTGCCCCTGCCCTGCCCCAGCTACAGGTGCTGCCCAGGATCTCCCTCTTCACCAGCAGGACAGCTTTGGAATTAGGGCACCTGCACTAGACCCCCAAACCGGCATAAGCAGAGTGTGACCCCAGCCAAGCCCGGACATGTCCTCTACCAGTGGCTCTCTCTGACCCCTTCAATGCACACACTGTTCTGGCTTCCTGGTTTCCTGAAATGAGGGTTCATTCTTCCGATTTCAATTTGGATGTTGGTTACAATGTCACTTCTTTTTTTTTTTAAAAAAAGAGAAAACTTCAGAGCTTTAATACAGAAATACAGAAGTCCATGAGTACCCAAAAGTTATCTAAGTCCTACAATTTAGCAAACAAGAGATACTTATTTTGCAAACATTTTCTTTTCAACTTTCCCAGGCATTTGAGCACAGGCTCTTAGTCATAGCTAAGAATTACTTCCCAAATAAGTTCCATATGTTATAACTCTCATTCCTGGTCTTTTCCAAAGCCAGACCTGGTCATAAACTACGGGCTAGTTTACCACATACAGTGTCACTTCTTCCAAGAAGTCTTCCCTAATACACGTGTGCAGCGCATGCCTGCGCACGCGCACACACACTCCTGACGTAATGGCATCCCTGCATTCTTCCACACCACTCTGCCTTCAACCGTACCATAGCACTTGGAGCAGTATATCATAATAGTATCCTCCAGGTGGTGTTTTTCTCCCCCTCACCAGACTGGGAGCTCCTGGAAGGCAGGACCTGTGTTTATTTTATTTTGGGGAGGTTTTCACTCGGCACAGTGCCTGGCAAGAGTAGATGCTCAGTAAATGTTTGAAAAGTGGCAAAGAAGAGGAGTAGGCGAAGGAGGTATGGTGGATTGAATAGGGTTCGGCAAATTCATGCTGACCTGGAAAACCGGAGCGTGATTGTTAGTTTCCTAGGACCACATAACAAATGACCACAAACTCGGTGGTTTAAAACAGCAGAAATTTATTCTCTCACAATTCCGGACTCCCGAATGCCAAAATCTAGGTTTTGGCAGGGCCATGCTCTCTCTGCAGACTTGAGAAGAATCCTTCCTTTTCCCTTCCTAGCTTCTAGTGGCCCCCAACAATCCTTCATGTTCCTTGGCTTGTGGCTGCATTATTCCAATCTCTTCCTCCTACTTCACATGCCTTCTTCTCTCTGGGTCCTCTGCCCTTCTTATAAAGACACCAGTCATTGGATTTAGGTCCACACTAATCCAATATGACCTCATGTTAATTTAACTAATTACATGTGCAAAGACTCTATTTCCAAATAAAGGCACATCCTGAGGTTCCAGGTGGACATGAATTTTGGGGGGACATTATTCAACCCATTACAGTGATCTTATTTGGAAACAGGTCCTTGCAGATGTAATTAGTTAAGGATTAAGGTGAGAGCATACTGGAATAGGGTTTCCCCTAAATCTGATGACTGCTGTCCCTATAAGAAGATGACAGGACACAGAGTGAAAATTGAGACAAGAGATTGGGGCCATGCAGCCCCCAAACCAAGAGATGTGGAGTCACCAGAAGCTGGAAGAGTCAAGGAAAGATTCTTCCCTAGAGTTATCAGAGGGAGCATGGCCCACCAACACCTTGATTCTGGACTTCCAGCCAACAGAACTGTGAGGGAATAAATTCCTATTGTTTGAAACCACCAAGTTTGTGGCAATTTGTTGCAGCAGCCCTAGGAACTAACTGGGGGGATGAAAGGTTGATGAAGATTAATTATTGCAACACTTACTCAAGCTTCCATTTTCCAAAAGAAAAATGGAAGGAAGGGAGGAAGGAAGGGAGGGAGGGAGGGAGGGAGGAAGGGAGGAAGGGAGGGAGGGAGGAAGGGAGGAAGGAAGGAAGGAAAGAGGGAAGGGGAAATACATCTGTTTCAAGACAAAAATCCAAACTTATATAATTTAATATCAACACTGATTAAATCAGAGGAATATAAGAGTCAGGACGATTTAAATTTCATTGAATCTGTGCCTTAAACAGCTGAGTGGAAAAAAGCATTCTTGTTTGGACTAGGATTAAGCTAATATTTTCTTTCTTTATTTATTCATTCATGTATTTATTTATTTAGTGGAGTGTTTTTTTAAAAAGGGACCTTTAAACTGTTTATCAGGAAATCCCTGCTAAAGAAACAACCAGCTCTTAATGCACTAAGGATTCTTGAGGAGACTAAGAAAAGAAAACAAAGAGATGTGCAATTGAAAGCACTTATTCCCAGTGGGCTGAGGAACCAGGACAGAGTGGGTCCACCCAGCTGAGCTCATCTTGCATCCATCTCACTCTTTCAGAACATCTCTAAGTTAAATCCTTCCTCAATCCCTTCTCAGGAGCACTGGAAGATACTACAGAGGATCTGGAACTTCTTATATTGCCTAAAGAGAAAACCACACCTGGCCTAAAGGGAAAAGAAAGAGCTTTGAAACCAAGAAAATGTCTCCAGCTACAGTCTCCTTGCAGGGCTTTGTTCTCTCAGTCCCACCTCTGCAAAGTACCAGGATGAAATGAAGGGGCAGGGTCTTGGATAACAAAATATCCCCTTCCCTAATAAAACTAACTTATTGAAGCATAATTACAATTTTTCCCCTGGAGAACCATGTTATAGCTTCATTAGCATACAAAGTAGACTTAAAAGAGGTTATTTCTGGTAGCTTCAGTAATAAAATCTCTTTGAGTGATACCCAATATGGAGCTATTTTTCTGAGTTCTCTGATGCAAACAGTTCTCTAATGAACTTTCAGTTTAAAGCTGGAATCCGCAGAAAATACTATGTATCTGTGCTGGTTATCCTCTGCCAGCTCCTATGGGGGTGACTCCCATGGCCTGTGCATCACTCTGGCCCTCCACTCCCTGTTGAGTTTCTGTTGGAGGCACCAGTAGAAGATCAGAGAGTGGAAAGAGAAGGAAGCTGGAGTACTTATGACAGGACCTATCCCGAGATCACTATTGTTCCAACAGTGACAGGTGGAACTGCCACTGTTCACACAGCTCTGAGCTATCTCCAGCCTCCCCCTGCCCCATCAGGCCCAGGCAGTGACAGCTTCCTGCTATTGCCAGTCCCTGGGTGCCTTACCATTCCTTTCGGTTCTGTTAACTCTGCCCACATGTCTGTAAAGAGTACCTTCATTAAACGGCCCTGAGTTAAACCCTTAGATGCGCCATTGGTTTCCAGCCAGAACCAGGACTGATAAGTAACAATGCCAACATCTGTAAGTCTATTTTAAATATGTCCATGTAATTCAAATAAACAATCACAACAACTCATAAGACGACAGACTTCACCTTACCTGCCTTCTCTCCATTCCACCTTCACCTATTGAAATTTTGCCCATGCTTCGAGAACCATCTTTTAACAAATTTTCTAACTGCATACAGTTTCTTCCACATTTGGGCCTCTATGTTTTTTAAAATTGTATTATTTTGGATTCTACTTATGGTATTTTTCCTCATTCTGCTTTATTTTCATTTGTATTCAGGTCAAATCCTCTTTCTCTGGCTAATAACTCCTTAAGATCAACGATAAAATAGTCCTAATTTTTATATCTCCTCCCACGCCAGTAACTAGTTCAGTGCCAGACACATACTCAATAAATGTGTGCTGTTGCTGTAAGCTCTAGCCAGGTGGGTACTGTCAATCATAAATCACCAGGAAACCAAGAACATTTCCATAAATATGCATAGCAGGTTTTTATATATTACATACATACATTATATCTTCTGTATCCACATACACACCGTACACTGAAATTTTCTTGTTAAATCAACTTTTCCTCTTCCATTTTGACATATATACATGTAGATAGATGATACAGATACAAATACAGATATAGGGATAGAGATAGAGATATAAAAAAGCTTCCATCTTTGGTCAAGCAGTTTTCCAAACACTTTATACATTCTTATACTTCAGTGTCTCTTCAGTGTCTCTGTCTCTTCAGTGTCTCTTCAGCGTCTCTTCAGTGTTTCCCAGAGAAAATTTACTTTCTCCCTTTTTGCTTTAACGAGACCCCATCAATGTTGCTCATTACAGCCGTAGTTGGCCCCTGATGGGTGAACTGTCTTTGGTCTCTCTGCCTATGATAACTCCAGACACCAGCTGTGTCTTTGTCTTTAGCCTTCTTCTGGGCAGGCACTTTCTCCATCACTTACTTATACAATCACAGTCAATTATCCTGTCTGAGCTTTGCTTTCCCCAACTAGAAAAAAATGGGAATCATTTAGCCATTCACTGATTTGATTATTCAGTAACCGCTTATGGAGGGTTAGACACAGTGCGGGGCACAGGGAAGGGGTGGATCTGAAGCAGCCCCTCCGACAATGAGCCTGCAGTCTGGTGGGGGCCCAGAGGAACAGAAAGACCACTACAGTGCGTGTGGTCTGGGAACAAGATGGGTGTTAGTGCAGGGCCATGTGGGAGCACACAGGAGGGCGTCTTCCAGTTGGCTGGTGGGCAGGGATGAGAGAGGACTTCCCAGAAGAAGGGGCCACTAAACCAAGTCCCTAGTGCTAAGTGGAATTAGACAGATTAAAAAACACCCTCAATATCTGGTTGATTTTGAGAATTATGGAAACAATATCAGTCACGGTGGCAATAGCCAAAAGATGCTTTCTTCAACTGAAATTAATACAACTTTACTTGAATTCTATATGTGTAAAGAGAAATTTTCTGCTTTGCTGAGTCTGACTACTGAACTTAATTCAGCTTCAAAATTAAATTGTTCCTCTACTGGAGATTCCCTTCGAGCAGCAAGATGTAGGGGAAAAACTCATTTAAATGAGAAGTACACTTAAAAGTTCAATACATCATTGTGATCTTACTATTTATTTCATGTTTAAACCACAAGAATTTTCTTCTCATATCAGGGAGCCTCCTACATGACTTTTACCAGCAACTCTGAGCTGCCTCCATCCTGGCTCCTAAAGTCCTCACACGTGACCACGAAAGAGGGTTGATGGACGCTGAAGAAGACAGTTCTCTTTTTTTCTAATAAATTTAACTCATTTAATGCTATGTATAGCCAACTAACAAATTTTCAAAGTTTATTACATATATATGTTTGAATATCTATTACATATTCAAAGTTTATTTGTAAGTTGTTTAATTGGAATGTGACATGCATTTTCCTATAGAAATGATATTTAATAGTGCTGAGGTTTCCAGGCTAGCCCTCAAAAGTCTATTACGCTAATCTGCAAAAATACTGAAACACTATGCTGTACGTCTGAAAATAATAGTGTACATCAACTATACTTCAATTTCTTTTTAAAAAGTCTGTTAAACTATAGCATCTGGTCACCAAATCAAACACCTGCATGGAGAAAATATGGGCAATGGTCAAATTCAGAGGCTTTGAGCCCTGGTTCTGATGAAGTTAAATAACGTTAGGGCCTCGGAGGCAAAAGTTGGAAATGGGTAGTGGGTACAGAGCTAAATGAGGTCTCCACGGCTCTTGTCTTGATTCTGACCAGGGTCGGAATCTCAGATTTATCAGTTACTAACTTTGTGGCCATTGACAAATTACATTCTCTGTGTCTTTATATCTGTACCGGCAAAATGGGAATAGCTATGAGGACTAAGTAACGTAACATATGCACTACACCTCCACGATGCCTGGCGCAGAGCAGCACTCAGTACGTACTGGCTCCCTTCCTTTCCTTCCTCTGCTTTCTGAACCTGTCACCTGTCCTAGCGTACAGAGAAAATGACCTCCATTGTAGGACTGAAAAAAAAAATTCAACGAAATGCATGCATATATGTGTTTATGTGCATATATATGTGTGTGCATGCATTGTGTGCATATGTACCTGTGTGTATGAAGTTAGTAAATATCAATACTAAGTACATGGTCCAGTGAATGGTAAGAACTCAGTAAATACTGGTTTATTTTTGCACCAGCTCGAAGCAATCTACTGAACAGCGTGCTTCCTTTTCCACTGATACAGCCTGTAAATTCTTGCTCACCATTCTGCCCCTGAGCCTCTGCAGTATGAATCACACTGTTTCTTCTAACAGTCACAAAGCCATTGTCATGGCTGATAATATGTTATAGGGTTGCTAGTTGGTTCCAGATCTCTGGGTTAATCTGGAAAAGGGGTAGGGAGGCAGCCTGGAGACATCTGTTTCCATGAGTTGATTTGCAAGGCCTGAAAAAGGCTTTGGAGTCAGGGGTGAGTATAAAGAGAATGACCTGTAAAGAGTATGTGTCCCCCAGTGGGTGCCCCACACACCAGGCATGAGCCCATTTGAGAGGAGGAATGTAGTCAGAGGCTGTAGGAGTATCTTCACAAGGATATCCAGGGTGTGAGAAAATGCAGAAGAGAAACCCCTCTCGTGTATGCACGGAACACCCGTGACTTCAGCTCAGTGACACCCAAGGGACCACAACATCATTGGACTATCACAGAGTTTGCACTTTTAGGAGAAACAGAAATCTATACCGGTCCAGGGAAAGCCATTTTCCTAAAGAGGACACCAGCCACAGGGGCAAGGATGAGTGAGGCACTAGTACCTGGGGTTCCAAGCAATTTGGACATCAGGGAAGAAAGGGTTCACAGAGGAAAACCATGAAAGGACTTCTCATGATCCCATCTGAGACACCCCTTGGAACTCCCAAACAACTGGGGAAGACTTCGTTGGGGAGCAGGGAGGTGGTAATACCTCCTCAGTAGCAAGGCCAGCCAGGAAAATTTGAATTCCCTCGATGTGATTCATTTTGCATCACAGGCTGGGAAGGTCTGAGGAGGGGTGCAGAGAGAAGGGTACATCTAAGAAGTCCAGCACCTTAAGTAAGGGGTGTCTGCAGCCGTGCTCAGAGTCATTGGGGGAGCTCAGTTTCAATGGCTTGAGAGCAGAACAGAGTAAATGGCTACATTATAGCTGTGTAAATAACATAGTTTCTAAATATCATGGCACCAATATTAGTAAGCTTGACTTTTTTCAGCAAACATATGCTGAACCCTTATTGTTCACTGCCACACAGAAACGACAGATAATGATGGCTTGTCCAGATCTTGGGAGAAAGACACTATATAAATATCAATTACAAGCAGTTGAAGTTTTATTGTTTTCCATTCTACAGTGGCATTTTATACAGAAGATAATGAAGTTTTGATCTCTAATCTTCACACCATACAAGCAGCACCTATGTAGTGTATTGTCTATAATACTTAAACTCTGATTAGTTTATGCCAGTTGCTCTGGGAACATTTCTTAAAAGGGATGGAGGTTCCTTAAAAAACTAAGACTAGAACTACCATATGACCCAGCAATCCCACTACTGGGCATATATCCTGAGAAAACCATAATTCAAAAAGAGTCATGTACCACAATGTTCATTGCAGCACTATTTACAATAGCCAGGATATGGAAGCAACCTAAGTGTCCACTGACAGATGAATGGAAAAAGAAGATGTGGCACATATATACAATGGAATATGACTCAGATATAAAAAGAAACGAAACTGAGTTATTTGTAGTGAGATGGATGGACCTAGAGTCTGTCATACAGAGTGAAATAAGTCAGAAAGAGAAAAGCAAATACCATATGCTAACACATATATATGGAATCTAAAAAAAAATAATTATGCTTTTGGTGTCTTCCAATACTTGCCAATACATACTGGTTAATATTTAAGTGGTTTCACACTGAGATACTATAAAACCATGCTGTGAATATGCCTCAGCTATGTCTGACATAGAGAGAATAGCTGTGGCATTACTCTCTGTCTGAACTAGAACATGATCATTCGTGATCATTCAATATGAATGTTTAACCCAATAAATAATTGCTGTTTTCCAGGCTAATACTTGAGTTGGCTGATTTAAGAGTATTCTGGGGTATGCAAAGCATTCTAACATACACAAAGGATCACAGTTTGAGCTAGAAATGAGGGGAGGAGGGCAAACGCAGAGTGCTGGAGGGCCTGGTTGGCAGGCATTCAGAACTGGAACTTGGGAAGAACAAGAAAGAGAAACATAGGGATGCGAGGAATATATTTTCAAATCTCCTAAGTGATCGACTAGAAATCAGGAGGATGAATGGATACCCTTTATAAGTCTATTTTTTTCCTATTACACAACAAAATCGTTTATAGATATAAAAGCTTTGGATATGGGAAATTGAAGGAAGAAATTTTGGAGGGAGAAGTCTCATAAAATCTTACAAAACTGTAGGAAATATTATTAAATAACAAATAGTTTGCATGCCAACATATGCAAAAAGATGTAATAGAGTAAAAAGTGAATAGAACAGAAAATGAGAAGGTTTGAGTCCTGGTGTTAAAGTTTGTAAGCTTAACAAGTCTTTTCACCTCTCTTAGTCTCTTTCCTTATCAGTAAAAAGAAAATGATGGATAAAAGTGATCTCTTAAAAATAAACAAAACTAAAAAACTCTTTTGTTGCTGGCCAAATGTAACAGTCCTGCATTTTCCCTTTTTGGACAATATTTATGTAAAAAAGCATACAACCCCCTTCTCAATCGCCCTATGTAGAAGACAGAATAAATCATTAACCTCCAAGGCAGAGAAACTAGAAAATGGAAATTCCATAATGTTGCTGAATCACAGTCCGTGTCAGATACCCAAGTCCCCTTTTCCTGTATTTCTTCAATATCTCAAGTAGCAGCAAGTGCTTCAAGCCAGAGGAGGCAGGACACAAAGGCAAACAACAATCGCAATGTGCGGTAGAAAAGGCCAAATTCTCTGAGGCTCTGCCTCTAATTTCATTTTATGACCTTGAGTAAGCCCCCAAATTTCCTTATGCCTTAGTTTTCTCATCTGGATATGTAATTAATATTATCTAAACTACCTTTGTCATCAAAAGAATAAATATTTTTAAGATATTCAAAATCAAAGCATTAAAGAACAGAAAGTACAACTAGTTTTGAGAGCTAATGTGCTTAATGGAAATAGCACTGAACTTGGAATAAAAAACTGATTTATAGCAGGTTTACTATCAATGAGCTGGATGACCTCCTGACCTCTCTCTCTCAGTTTTCTCACCTAATAAGGGCAAACTGTAAAATCTTCCCTGTCCACCTCAAGGTTGCCAAATTCAAATGAGATTATGAAATGTATGGCATTCTTTGAACTACAGCAGGCGATAAAAAGTGAGTTCTTGATAGATCATCACAATCGGAAGGAACCTAATGACCATTTTCCCACTCTCCTTTAGCCATTCAGTTTCACAGGTCCAAAAACTGGGCAACAGGGAACTTCAGGATCCTCAGAAGGTAAAAGAACATCTACGAAGGAAGTGAATTCAACCTAAGGTTCATAGCTTTATGCGAATATAGGAAGAGTAACTGATTCTTGTCAGAATCTGTTTAGCCATCATTCTTAACTGGTTTGTAAAACGACAGCAGTAGAGGGGCTAGCAAATGCTTATTTACCAATGATTACAGCAAAATCCCAGGTCCCACTCAAAATGTCGCAAGAGCTAGTCTGTAATGATATGGGTCTTCACCCATGGAACAAAAACCCACGTTGTCAGGACTGACTGGACCATGATAACGCTTTCTAGAAATGTTTTCCATCCTGTATCCTAAACAGGACCATCCTGGAGAGAAGCCCAAATAATCCTAGATGATCTTTGCTCATTTCATGGTTATTCTTGTTTCTAGATACTATTTTGGATATTTTTCCTTATTCAAAAAAGAAGCTTTTTCTTTCCCCTGAGTACCCCCCTGTAATGCCTGTAATTACAGGTATACTTACTGAGCAAGGTCCTCCTAAAATTATAGTGAAAAGATAAGGGGAAGGAAGAGAGCCAGCGAGGCCCCTCTTGGTCGGAGGTCTATTTTGTAAAATACTTAACGGACAAGATAGTCCATTCTGCAACTTTTGAGGACCCGAAATACAGACTTACACACCCATCTGCAGCGACTCATTCTCCACCACACCTCCAATGCCCAGAAGCCCTGTTCTATAGTAGAGAATATTTCTTCAGCATTTTTCCAACTCTGCAACTAAATCTATTTAATAGTAAACCATTTTTTAAATTACAATGTAATTATCATATTGCATGCCAAATTTTGCAGCAAAGGGTGTTTTTTTTTCCTAACTCCCTTAGATTTGGGCATTGGAAAAATTGTTTGGCTCACAAGCTTCTTGGGAGCAAGAACTGATTATCTACTCAACTCTTAAATTCCCCAAAGAATCTCATAGAGTTGATATCTATACAGAGGGAGTGCTGCTTATAGCTGATAGGCCAACTGGTCTCCTAGCAGAAAGCACCAAATTCAAGGACCAAAACAAAGAAACAAAAAGCATCAATTCTAAATTGTCATCAGCATTCAGGCCAAACAAAGGCCTTTGTGCTTGTTCATGTTACTTGAGGTGCAGGTTGCCTATGCAGAGGAAGGATCCTTGGCAATGGGTTTAGGTGCCAGAAAACATAGGTTTATTGGGCAGCCGGCATTACCCCAAGAGGGAGAGCTGTTCAGCAGGAAGTTCCCACTTTGTGCCAGCCTTCAGAACCATCTGCCTCTTTATGCTTCAGGACACACACACACACACACACACACACACACACACACACACACACTCACACACTCCTCTATGCATTGACTGCGTATGAAACCCAAGCTGGAGAGAGAAGCTGGCAACGTTAAATGTTGAACAATGAAGAACCACCATGATTACTATACAGACTTGTCGTTGCCTGGGAGGACCAGGACCTCACCTGCTCATGCTCCACTCCAGCCGCAGCCCCCAGGCTAGAGTAGTAATTTATAGCCTGAAAGACTTAAAGATCAACCAAGATAATGTCCAAAACTAAATTTCAAGGTCATAGATCTACTGTAAAGTCTTCAAATACTCAGAAATTGCCTCTTTTAAACAGCTTTAATACGAGGGAGTTAGAGGAGTGAGAGGGAGTGTCCTCTGGATGGATGACCTTTAGCTACACTGTGTGGTTGGTCAGATCAGGTGACCAGAGAATAGGGTCAGTGAAACCAATGCCACACAAGACAGACAGATGCAAGTCTCCATGGGCAGGAGACTCAAACGGCATGTCCCACTAATAGTGTGTGTGCGTGCACATGGATCTGCTCGTGCGCACGTTTGTGCATGAAAAGACAAGATATAAAGCTATTGCTTAAATGGATCCAGTATCTCCCTATTTGTTGAACATTTTTAAGCTGATTTCTAAGATGAGTAAAGCTGTTTAAATGTTTGAAAAATACTATGATGATTTTATAATTTATACTTTAAGAAATGATTTGGAAGCTTAAGAGGCAAGTTAAAATAAGAGAAAAAGATCGACAGAAAATTCTAGATAGAAAGGGGGAGATAATAGTACCAGAAATCAGAGATGAGAATTGTTACAACTGAGCACTCAATTTGGCTCTCCAGTCAAGCAAAAAGAAACTCTGAGAAGTGAAATAACCCTCATGATCTAATAAAAAGGAGCATCATCAGCTTATAGAAAGATCAGTCTTTCTGGCACAGAATTCAGGAGAAATTTACTGCATGAAAATGTAGAGAATGAATTGATAGGTTGACAAGTATTAACAAAACATTAAATAACAACAAACAGTGCTGCATGAAGCAAGTCAGCATAGAACTTTGGAGTATGGGTTCTGCAGTAGACAAACCTGAGTTCAAATTAGTAACTAGAACATTGGTCAAGCTACATAAGCACATGAGACTTCTGATTCCTCATCTCTAAAATGGAGGTGATGGTACCTCCCTCTTAAGGTTGTCATGAGGATTAAATGAGATAACACAGGCAAAGGATCTTACATAGTACCTGAATAGCAGATGTACAAAATATTGGTTCCATCTCCCATCTCTTGCCCCCACTCACAATGGTTAGATTCAGGTCTTTGTATGAATGGAACAAAAGTCAGAGACCTAAGGCCCTTGAAGACATTCCACTCAAAGTGTAGATATTACAACAGTCTAAATAAATTGTTAGACAGACTCAACAACAGAGAACCCGAAGAAATGGTGGCTGGTCTGTCTCTTAGATTGACAATGGTCTCGACCACAATCAGAGAGTTGTTGCAGGACTCACTGCCAAGTGGTGGGATTAACATCTTTTGGACTGTCTCACCCAGATAGTGGGCCATCCTACCTCCACATAGAGGGCTGACTATAGGCATGATTACAGACAAAGCTAATTCTTTGTCTCAGAGAAAATATATATCGTAAACTAGTCAAATGCTTAGACAGTAATGAATTGGGATTCTAGAACTCTGTATCATAGATCTCTGCAGCAATAATTTGAACTTGGAATATTTAAGAATAAATGCCACCTACTTTAAAAAAACAACAAAAAATAAAATGCTTCTATATGGCTGCTAAAAAATATTTTAATAGCACTACCACCAGATGGGAAAATGGATGTATGCATATTAGATAGATGACTAAATACTTAGCAATCCTCTACCATATGTCTGACTCTGTGCTAGGCCTTTGCATGTATATTATTTCAATTAATTCCAGCAACAGGAAAATAAACGTAATACACTGGATTATCATCATTAATTACGCTTGTACACATCTAGGTACAACTATAAGATTATATCAGTGATTCATAAAAGAACTGTTAAACTAACGAATGCTACATGATTGTATATATGGTCCATAATACAACTGAAGGGACAGAAGCAGAAAATAACCATTAGTAGCAAAATTATGGTAATTTAGTCATCATATACACTGCTTTGAGCATAATTAACAATTTGATTAACACATGGCTAGAAGTTCTTTAGTTAAAGGTGGGATTAACTGAAATTCATTTCCATAGGCAAATTCTGGGCCCTGGCAAATTTTCTAATATATGCACTTTTTCTCAAATGATGAAGGCAGGTCAGCAGCACTAAGCCAAAGCAACAGTTTAATTTTAGCAACTCTCTGTCCAAAAGCCAATGCACCAAGAATGTTACAGCCAAGGTTACTGTGCCACCTCCTAATGGCTGTGGTCAGAAACACCACGAATCATTTGCAAGTAAAGAAACATGAAGGAAATGTCAGGGTTCAGTAACAGAGGAACTGATATACTTGCAGCGTTTTGAGAAACTCTTTCCCACCCAGAACCATTCTCACCTCCCTAAAGACACAACCATTAATTCACTCAATATTTATGTTATGGTAGCTTACTGTGTGCCAGGTACTGTGCCAGGGGACAGAGTTACATTAGACACAGGCTTGGCTCTGCTAGAACTTACAGATATTCTCAGACCTAAGCACAAACTTCAGTGGCACAGTCCTAAGGAAGTAAAGGGCTTAGAATCAAAATGCAGGCACATTAATAATGCAAATATGCTCTTCATAAAGGCACATCACTTGTTCAACATGCTCAAGTTGCACTTGGGAAACTGACCCAACGTAACTGATATACACTTTATGACAACTCCATCCAAACGCCCATCTCAGGGTCTGCACAGCCAGGTGTATGTGGGTTTGGCCAGGGGATCTGTGTAAAACACCCTCAGTAGAGCACAGCAGAACCCGGAAGAAGCGCCAGGAATCCCTGTGGTTCCCCAGCTCTTGGACCCTGAAGCCACTTCACAGGACAAGCCCCATGTGACACTGATAAATTATTAAATCTGTTGATTTCATGCAACGTCAGCAATGTGGAAGGAAAGGCACTCCCACATGGATGTAAAAACATCTTTGGGCAAGAACACAGATGAGGGCTTCCCTGGTGGTGCAGTGGTTAAGAATCTGCCTGCCAATGCAGGGGACACGGGTTCGAGCCCTGGTCCGGGAGAATCCCACGTGCCGCTGGGCAACTAAGCCCACGCGCCACAACTACTGAGCCTGCGCTCTAGAGCCCGCGAGCCACAACTACTGAGCCCATCTGCCACAACTACTGAAGCCCACGTGCCTAGAGCCTGTGCTCCGCAACAGAGAAGCCACCTTAATGAGAGGCCTGTGCACCGCAAAGAAGAGTAGCCCCCGCTTGCTGCAACTAAAAAGAAAGCCCGCGTGCAGCAACGAAGACCCAATGCAGCCAAAAATAAATAAATAAATAAATCTATAAAAAAAAAAAAACACACAGATGAACTCCAGGTGACATGACAACAATAAGCAATCACAGGTTTTGACTTTTCCATCTATAATTTCAAAATGATTGCAGTGAGACATGCCTTTCAGTTTAGGTAAGGTAAGAACCCTCACACAGCCAACAGAGAGACTGGTCATGAAACAATTACTTACTGAGCATCGGCTATATGCCAGGAGCAGTGCCAAGCACGGCTGTTGCTGGGGGAGAGAAGAAGACTACAGTAGCGGTGAGGACATCAGGCACAAGGGCCTCTAGTACCCTAGGTGTATGTGCAGAGACAGCAAGTTAGAGGGGAAAGAACATGAGAACCAGATGGAAAAAACCCAGTTCTGCCTCTTACTACTGCATGCCTTTGCCAAGTTGCTTTGCTCCCATTTCCTCATCTGTAAAAATGGAGATAACCACACCTAATTCAAGGTCATTGTGAGGGCCAAATGGTAGCAATTACGGCTGTTACATCAGACAGTTCATTGGACTGCCATAATTTGAGACTGGGCTTCACCACTGATTAAATGCGTGAACTTTCTGCGTCTCAGCCTTCCTCATCTATAAAATGAGGATGATACGAGTCTCTCATAGGGTGGTAGTGAGGATTCAATGAGTAAATTCATGTAAAGAACTTAGTGTCTGGAATGTAGTGAGAACTTGGAACAATTCAGCTCTTACCACTGCTACACTCCCAGTGTTTTAAAAGGGAGCTATGAAGGTGCAGGGGAAGGTTTTGAAGGAAGAGTAGGATTTCACCAAGGAAGGTTGATGACAGCCTGGGTTGGGGGGAGGAGGAGAAATGCAGAAAGGGGTCGTGGGGAACAGACCAGGAAAGTGGTCTGGGAGGCCTGGGGCCCAAGATGGCAGCCCTTTCCCTCTCAGGTCCCTGCCATCAGCTGCACTGTCCCACCCAGTTCCCAAGCCAACCCTGACCAGCACAGCACCCTCTCACCAGCCTCAGCCACCAGCCAGAGGGGTGGGGATCAGTGCTTTCCCCACAGAGCAGGTGCCTGAGATGAGCCCTGGACACGCACTGCCCAGCAACACTCTCTCCACATCCACCCACTTGCCCCCAGAGCCACGTTCCACCTCCTTAGGTAAGCCACCCCAGAACCAGAGTCCTTTCATGATGCCACTTAGCTCTAGCTCCAAGACCCCGGCCAGTTCTTAGGGGTTATGTTTACTCTTTTATATTTTTACGGTTACAGAATACCTTCACATGATACGACTTTTTTAACCTACTGATTCCCCGAGAAAGAGAAGTAATCACTATCAAAAGTAATGAGGTGGAGATTGACCTCTCTCTGTGTACGTGTGTGTGTGACTATGTGTGTGTGTGTGTGTGTGTGTAGTGAGACAGACAGAGGCAGAGACAGAAAGAAAGTGCATGGAGTATAAAAAGAAGATGTAGAATTGTACACAATATGGTCGCATCTGTGTGAAAGAATGGATATGAGTATATTGCCAGTACCTGAATGAGAGTTCTTGAAGGATACAAAAAAAGTTTACAATGAGTTTACTTTGGAGAGTAGGACTGAGAAATCTACAGTGAAAAAGAGACAAACTTTTCATTTAATGCACTTTTGTATCTTAATTTTATACCACACGTGTCCTATTTAAAATTTTTAAGTGATTTTAAAAAACAAGCAAGAAATCTCACGTCAGAAGTTGATTCTAATGCCTAAATAAAAGTACATTTTCCTGACACATAGTTAAGTGTTGTTGGTAAATGGCAGCTGCCTGTTGCACTACCACTAACTATTGCATAATTAATAAGTAAGGTATAATTACTTGTATGATAACTATGTGTACAGTAATAACTGTGCTCAAGCTCAGTTATGTGCATCAGATCCCCCCAGTGAGGCTGTGAGCTCCATGGGGACAGCTCCTGTCTGGACAGGCCTGTACTCGCACAGGATACACAGTGTCTCCCACACATGAGATCATCATCACAGACTAGTTGAGTGAACCAACACACAGGAATAAATGTCCTGCCCACAGCCCCTAGGTGAGGGAGCAAACTCATCCTTATGCCCATTTTGCAGATGTGGAAACTGAGGTCCAGTGGAGTCATGTGAATGGCCAAAAGTCAAAAAGTTGGGAGAGGAGCTCAAGAAAAATCCAGGTCCCCAAGACTTCCAGGCAGAACTTTCTATCAGCAGTAGTGGGCACATTCAAACACAACAGATTGGACTCAGTGCTGGAGACTAATACTGAGAACCCAGTGAGAACCACAGCTCAGACTACTAGGAAGTGAGCTTTCTAAAACAGACCAACAATGTCATTTCATTGCACACACATGTAGTAAGATATTCCCCTGACACGAGCTGTATTAGTCAGGATTCTCCAGAGAAAAAGAACCAGTGGGATGTATACATACACACACACATAAAAGGAGATTTATCACGAGGAATTGGCTCACGCAATTACGGATGATCTGCTCTTCTCAAGCTGGAGACCCTGGAAGGCCGGTGGTGTAATTCAGTCCAAGTGTGAAGGCCTGAGAACCAGGGAAGCTGATGGCATAAATTTCAGTCCAAAGGCAGGAGAAGATAAGGCGAGATGTTCCCGCTCAAGTAGTGGGAAAGAAAAAAGAGGCAAATTCCTCCTTCCTCCACCCTTTGTTCTATTCAGGTCCTCAATGGATTGGATGATGCCCACACACAATGGGGAAGGCGAGCTACTTTACTGAGTTTACCATGTCAAATGCTCATCTCATTTGGAAGCATCCTCACCGACACACCCAGAACAATGTTTAATCTAGGCACTCCATAGCCAGTCAGGCTGACGCACAAAATGAACCATCACGTTAGTAAAGTCACCTTAGAGGCACACACATATGATGGATTCCACACAGGAAGAGAGTAACCCATACGGGAAGGAAACAACCCCTTAGGATCCACAGAGAGCACTTCCAGGAGACTCCTGTCAACTAGCATGGAAGCAAGGGGTCCAGTGGTGCTGGGAGGCCACAGGTAACAAGAGTCACCTAGATGAATACAGGCTCTGCCTCATGAACCTGAACAAGTTACTGATCCTCTGTGAGCCTCAGTGTCCTCTTTTGCAAAATGAGGAAGATCCGGATACCTTCTCCATAGAAGCTACTACAAGGATTAAATGAGATAATAGGTATAAAGTAATTAGGACAGCGCCTGACATAAAAAGCACTCAATGAATGTTAGTTGTGTATTTATTGCTTCCATTATTATTAGAGATAAAAAGCCATAGGCAGGGCATAAATACCACATGCATATATACACACACACCCCACTCCAAGAAGAATTACTTGCCACCTCCTATGGTATTTTGCACAGACTTCTATCATACTACTTACCATAGATTTTCAAATTAGGTGTGTGCAGATCTGTCTCTCCTTTCTAGACTGAGTGTTTTTCTGAAACCAAAACAGATTTATCTTATTCAAATTTATATCCTTAGTGCTTAGTACTTGGAAAGTGCTCATATATGTTCGTTAAAAATGTCAAAATGGAGTGAAAATTTTTGAAACATTTAGACTCACAGAGTGATGACTACAAGCAATATTCTGACAACTGAAATTCAGTTTCTTTTCATTTTGTTGATGTCTTTTTAGCTAGTTCACCATAAAAGCAATATCTATAAATAAAGCCAACTTATACTCTGAGGTCTACTAATGTGCTACACCATCAGCCCTGTAGCTTCTCTTGATGCCCATTCAACTTCATTTCTGCAAAGTTTAAGCCAACACATTTGACCAAATGAATCCAATCTGTCAAGGAGCCCAGCCTGCCACAAACCTACACAGAGATCCAATCTCTAGGTTCTCTCTAGAATGGGGAAGTGCAGACCCCCTTTAACAAGTGCAGTCGCTGGAATCAGTTCTCTTTCTCACGGCTTGCTGAGAGGAGGGAGGCATGTGTGGAGGAATTAACAATGGAAACTCTAACTCACTTCCAGGCACTATGGTAAAATTCTGTGGGTAACGAATTAGAAATCTCCGCCAAGTAGATTGTGAGACCGTGAGCTCCAAGACTGCATTAATAACAAACCTTATTCCATTTCTACATAGTCAATCATGCTTGTCCTCATATGCAATTGTATTGTTCAAGATAAAAAAGTCCCAAGTACAATGTTTATTGTCTTGAAGTGTAAGCCCCATCTATCATGGAGGCCAGACTCATTCCTTGCCTAAAGCCAGTAATATGTCTTTCGGATAAAGTACAAACTTTGGGAGTTAATAACTTCACCATATTACACGGCCCATCCATTATAACAACATAGCTATAGCTGGATTCAGCTACTGTATTTACTCCAGCCAACCTCATTTACAGAGGACACTTCGCGCCTAGTGAGCCAGTAGAAGAATGGTTTGTAGGAGCCATTCATTCATGCCTTAGTGTTTGCTGAGTGCCTTCTATGTGTCATACACTGTTCCAGGTGCTATGGCTACTGAACAAAACAAAATAGAAAAAAATTTTTTGCTCTTATGGAGTTTAACATTAGTGAGGAAAAAATAAATAAAATAAAACAAAAGCTATTTTCAGATAATGATGTATTGTTAAGAATCAGGAAGGCCTTTCTGATGAAGTGAAATATGGATGACAAGAAAGGGCCATCTATGCAAAGAACTGCCCTTTGCCCAGAATTTAACATGGCTATTCAGTTCACACTTCCGTGGAGCTTCCGTGGAGCTATTGCTCAGTTTGCCAGAAAGTCAAAGCTAAGATGGATTGTGAACACTTGAACTCAATTCCAAGCACCAAAATCTCTGGATCCCTAGAGAGATCATGTCAGACCCTTAAGTGTAGTTTAGACATTTGGGGAAAGCCTCTGTTGTTTAAATGACCCCCAAGATACCTGAAAACAGATAGGAATCATATAACAAAATAGACTGTTTTGAATTGTCACTACCTCGTTAAGGATAATATCCCTTCTCTAAACTTTACCTGAGCAGGAATGGGTTACAAAGGCCTGAAGAGGACAACCAAGGGGTCCACAGATGCAGTGAACGCTGGCTGTATATTGGCCACCTGGTGTCCCCTCTCCCTGTCTTCTGGCAGTAGCTCACTCTTTCATCCCCCATTCTCAGATCACCTGCTTTCAGAGGAACCCACTCCCAGCTCCAGGCGGGCATGCCTCACCCAGACCTGCCAGTGGGCATCCTGAATCCCCTCCCTTCCACAGGAACTGGCAAGCAACAGGCATGTGGCCCAAGCTTCTCCAGTCCACGTAAGTCCTGAGATTTGTGTAAGAGTTCCTACAGACAACATTTTTTTCTGCTGGACTGAACCTGGAGGTATGTGAGCCCTCGCTGCAACAGGTAAGCCTGGCAGAGAACAGAGCCTCTGTGGAGCAGGATGTGGGAAGACAGAGTGAGACGCTGGGCCTAGATGCCTTCATCTGAGCACCTGGATCAAGCCACACTTAAATCCAATAGGTTCTCAGACTCTCAAAATCATTGGTTAATTAACTCTTTTTTTTCCCATTCTAGTTGAAGATGGGTTTTTTTTTTAATCACATGCCACAAAAAGAGTCCAAACACATATCATAGGTAAATTCTCCTTAATACCAAGTTATTGAGAACTGAACACACCTCTCAATATATCCAAACAGCCATTTGTTATAAGAGAAAAACGAGGTCTCTTCTGATTTCTATTAATCAATAATTCTTTATTTGGCACATATTATGTGTCCCTATTGGTGCCAGCCCCTACAGAGGTTGAAAATGTATACAACATTGCTTCCCTGGCCTGAAAGTGTATATCCTACAATCTATCACAATTACTAAAACTTTACTAATTCATAGAGCTTTCTAGGATATAGAGCACTTCTAAAACATTGAAGTGCAGGTGCAGAGAATCAGACTAGATTCATCCAAATCCTTAGTTTATGAACTCTCACCACTGCCCCACACATGGGCCTTTTTATTGAGTCCCCACCAACGCCTTACTCTCCTCATCACACAGCACCTGCACACTGAACAAGGAAGTGGAGATTCTGAGAAATCACCCAAACCTCACAACTAGTGAGTTCCAGATCCAAAATTCTAACTGTGTGCTCCCCACACCCCTCACGGGCCTGTCCATAAATGTATACAAGGAGTTCCTCCAATCACACCAGCAAGGAACTACACCAGACTGGCTGGTATATTTGAAAGGTGTGTAGTTCAGAACAGACACTTTACCACTAAGCATGGAGCCAGAGTTTATGGGATTGCTTCTAGCCAATTGCTGATTTGGCATCTTTGAATGTGGTCATTTTAAAGAGATCTGCAGACACTGAAATACTCAAGCCAGACTTAAATCAGATTTTTCCAGTGCAACAAGAGGAGATAGCTTAAAGTATTCATGAAGAAAGAATTTTTTTCAAAAGTCACTTCTTTAAAATGTCATTGCTGCCTTTCTTTGGTGGCATTTTCTTTTTGCAGATCAATATCACTATTATCACTTTCTTGGTTCCACTGGTTCTGACTGAAACCAATCAGGCAGGAAAAGGTAAGGAGTTTCATTTATTTAATCTATAAATAAATTCACCTAAAAAAGGGACTTTAACATTTTTACAGGTAATTGATTTCTACTTCTTTGCCTGAAATGACTCTTCTCTTGTTCTTCTGGCATGCTAAATTGGTGAAGCAGTTTCACTTTACAGGAAAGATGCTCTCAGAAGAATTAACATTCTCTGCCTTGGCTGATCAATTTAGAAAAATTGTCTTCTTCACCTTAAAATACAAAATCCTCTCCCACACTATACAAGCCAAGGGGGTGGAGGATATGAGTAAAAGAAAAGAAATGCCTCTACAGTAGCGGATGTTTACAGGGGAAATAAACCATGGCCTGGGTCCCAGATCCTTCAGACACCAGTAGATGGGTGTCCTGGATCAGAAGCCCTGTGCTCCACTGCCAGGCCCATCACTTACAGTTGGTGCTGGCAGTACAGGAGATTGGTGACATTTTCCATAGGAGGATAAGCGCTCAATGTTGGAATGCTTTCCTTCTACCCAGAGGCGCAGCAGGAAACAAAAACATGGTGAAATTCCATATATGGGTAGGTTGGGTGTGGAAGAGATACATGATTGACACTGGCAATGAGGTGCACTTAGGGCCAATAGACATAAGACAGAAGATGATGCTGTGGGCCCTGGAGCCACCAAATATAATCAGAAAAAAAGGGGCAGCCATGACACAAAGTGCTCGATCCATGGAGTGAGCCAGGGCAGGTCTAAGTCCCAGCTCTGCTACACTCCAGCTTCACTGTCAAATAGCAAGACAAGAATATGAAGCGTCCAACGCCTGGCACATCAACACTTCGGTGGTACTGGTCTCCCTTTCTCCCCGCCCCACTATAGTTGATTTACAATGTTGTGTTAATTTCAGGTATACAGCACAACGATTCTTTTTTTTTTTGCTGATTATATTCCATTATAGGTTATCACAAGATATTGGGTATAATTCCCTGTGCTATAGAGTAAATCCTGGTTGCTTAGCTATTTTAAATATAGTAGTTCGTATCTGTCAATCCCATACTCTTAAACTATCCCTCCCCGACCTCCCCTTTGGTAAACATAAGTTTGTTTTCCATGTCTGTGAGTCTGTTTCTGTTGTGTATATACATTGATTTGTATTATTTTTTAGATTCTACATATAAGTGATATCATATAGTATTTTTCTTTCTCTATTTGACATTTCAATAAGCAAAATATTCTCTAGATCCATCCACATTGCTGCAAATGGCACTAGTTTATTCTTTGTCATGACTGAGTAGTATACCATTGTGTGTGTGCATGTATGTATATATATACACACACACATATATATATATCACATCTTCTTAAGCCAATCCTCTGTTGATGGGCACTTCGGCTGCTACCATGTCTTGGCTATTGTAAATAGTGCTGCTATGAACTCTGGGCTGCATATATCTTCTTGAATTTGAGTTTTTGTTTTTTCCAGATATACCCAAGAGTGGAATTGCTGAATCATATGGTAGATCAAAATGAGTTTGCAAATGATGCGACCAACAATAGGTTAGTATCCAAAATATACAAACAGCTCATAAAACTCAATCTCAAAAAAAGCCAAACAACCCAATCAAAAAATGGGCAGAAGACCTGAATAGACACTTTTACAAATTAGACATACAGATGGCCCACGGACACATGAAATGATGCTCAACACTGCTAATTATTAGAGAAATGCAAGTCAGAACCACAATGAGGTATCACTTCACACTTGTCAGAATGGCCATCATCAAAAAGTCTGCAAATAATAAATGTTGGAGAGGGTATGTAGAAAGGGAACCCTCCTACATTGTTGGTGGGAATGTAAATTGGTGTACCCACTATGGAGAACAGTACAAAGATTACTTAAAAAACCCACCCAATTCCTATGATGGTCCTTTGTATAATCAAAGTCCCATGTCTTCCAAGGTTTACCTTATTGTTGGTGATATTCAAGTGCAGGTACCACGACTAAACTAATGAGTACAGGATTTGAAAGCCCATAGCAACATATTTTTCATTAAATTAGCCTAATTAACTCTATCAGGACCCAGAGAGGTTTTAAAACTAGAACTTAACCTGTGTCAAAGTTAATTGTATGCCGTTGTCTATTCAATACTTCTGTCTGTACCTAAGCCTTGTGGCCTCAGAAACAAGTTTTACCCTCACATATGCCCCATTAATTCCTTTCCCCCAAAGAGCCACCTCAGCATACCTACCATATTGGCCTGCCACATATACTTTTTTGTTTTTTTGGGGTTTTTTTGGGCTGCGCCATGCGGCTTACAGGATCTTAGTTCCCCAACCAGGGATTAAACCTGGGCCCTTGGCAGTGAGAGTGCCGAGTCCTAACCACTGGACTGCCAGGGAACTCCGCACCCCCCCTCCACCTTTTTTTTTCCTAACAAAGGCTCCACCCAGTGGCTTTTAGAATATTGTAAATCAGATCTGCCGTATTCCTAATTCCCTTGGCTAGGATCAGGATTATGAATAAAGGAGGCTACTGAAAAGAACTGAGCTTGAAAAATGATTTTAATTGTTATTTTGAATACATCATGGATGTTTACCACAAGATAAATAATCAAAATAGCTAATGATATAAATAATGACCACCCACTTCAGGTCTTTCCCTTACCCTGCCTCACTGTTTTTATTTGCACCCCAATACCACTAACACCACCACCATCATCACCAGTCCCAACTAGCCTTATTTTTCTCCATAGCACTGGTGGTTCCACATATTTTACTTATTTACTGTCTTCATTTTATGTGTCATGCTATTCAAATGAAAGCTTGAAAAAATCAATTTGGTTATTTTCACCTCTATACGCTCCATCCCTAAAACACTATCTGGCACAGAGCAGGTGCTCAAAAATATTTGCTGAATGAATGGTCAGATCTAATATTTCTTAGAGATCTTCTCTTTAAAAAGAAGGTCATAAAAAGTAAAAGCTAATATAATATGAAAAATACTAAATAATAGGTTTCAGGGAAACTTCCAAGATAAGTGGTAGAAGCATGTTTTCTACAAACAAAATCTTCTGATAGCAATTCATGTATGGTTTTTAGACATAAAAAATGGTAACCATGGATATTCCTAGTGCCGTCTGGATTGATGGGCCCAATCCCCTACTCCACTGGACATCAAGGCAACACAGAATAGGTAAGGAAGAGTGGTATTTAAGACTCGGGAAACAAACAAGGGGAGCTCTATGACTGCCACAGCTTACAGCCTTGAGAAAGTTTCCAGGGCTCAGTGCAAGGAGGGGTAACCCAGCTGAAGGCCCATGCACTCTCTGAGTTAGGAGAGGGATTTGAGATTCCAGAGAGACCAAGGCAGCTAGAACGTGCAGGAAACACTACCTGAGAAAGAAGAACTGCACAAAGAGAAAACACCAGAGATCTGCAGAGAATCCCACCTGAGTATGCAGCAAAGTAATGTCAGTGCATATACGTGAGGAAGATATGGCTGCTTCTGTACTACCGTGTCAGAGTCGAGTAGTTACAATGGAGACCATGTGGTCCTCAAAGCCAAAAATGTACTATTTGGCTCTTTACAGAAAAAAAATTGGCAACTCCTGACTAACATCATACTTAACAGTAAAAGACTGAACACTTTCCTCCTAAGATCAGGAACAAGACAAGGATGTCCCCTCTCACTACCTCCATTCAACATTCCTCTGGAGGTTGTACCCAGTGCATGAAGGCAAGAGAAAGAAACAAAAGGCATACAGATTGGAAGGGAAGAAGTTAAACTGTATTTACAGACAACATGATCTTTTATATTGAAAACTTGATGGAATCTACCAAAAAGCTACTAGAACTAATCAATCAGTTTTCAAGCTTTCAGGATACAAGATCATCATACAACAATCAATTGTATTTATATATACTATAAATGAACAATCAGAAGTTGAAATTTTAAAGTAATACCATTTATATAGATGATCTTACTTGCAAAGCAGAAATAGAGACACAGATGTAGAGAACAAATGTATGGGTACCAAGGGGGAAAGGGGTGGGGTGAGAGGAACTGGGAGACAGGGATTGACACATATACATTATTGATACTATGTATAAAATAGACAACTGATGGGAACATACTGTATAGCACAGGGAACTCTTCCTAATGCACTGTGGTGACCTAAATGGGAGTGAAGTCCAAAAGGGAGGGGATATCTGCATGTGTATGGCTGATTCATTTTGTTGTGCAATGAAGGCTAACACAACATTGTAAAGCAACCATACGCCAATAAAAATTAATTTTAAAAAAAGTACTACCATTTATAATAATATCAAAAATATGAAACACTAATAAATCTGATAAAAGGTTGTCAAGACCTGAATACAGAAAATTACAAAATGTTGCTGAGAAAAATTAAAGAAAACCTAAAATAATGATGAGATAGACCATGCTTATGGGTCAAAAGACTCAATGTTGTTAAGATGTCAAGCCTCTGCAAATTTATCTATATATTCAGCACAATCCAAATCAAAATCACAGAGGGACATTTTGTAGAAATGGACAAACTGATTCTAAAAATCATATGGAAACATAAAGGTCCTAAAATAGCCAAAGCAACTATGAAAAAGAAGAAAGATAGAAGACTAATGCAACCTGTTTTCAAGTCTTATCATAATGTTAGTTTGGTATTAGCATACAGATAGACAAAGCAATGGAACAGAATGTCTTAAAACAGACATACAAATGCATGAAAACTGATTTTAATCAAAGATGTAATAGCAATTCAGTGGAGAAAGGATAGTCTTTTCAACAAATGGGGCTGGAACTACTGGATATTCATGTGCAAAAAATTAGGCTTCAACACTATTTACAATAGCCAGGACATGGAAGCAACCTAAGTGTCCATCGACAGATGAATGGATAAAGAAGATGTGGTACATATATACAATGGAATATTACTCAGCCATAAAAAGAAACGAAATTGAGTTATTTGTAGTGAGGTGGATGGACCTAGAGTCTGTCATACAGAGTGAAGTAAGTCAGAAAGAGAAAAACAAATACCGTATGCTAACATATATACCTGGAATCTAAAAAACAGTGGTTCTGATGAACCCAGGGGCAGGACAGGAATAAAGACACAGACATAGAGGGCTTCCCTGGTGGCACAGTGGTTGAGAGTCCGCCTGCCGATGCAGGGGACATGGGTTCGAGCCCTTGTCCCGGAAGATCTCACATGCCGCGGAGCAACTAAGCCCGTGCGCCACAACTACTGAGCCTGCGCTCTAGAGCCCACGAGCCACAACTACTGAAGCCCGTGCGCCTAGAGCCTGTGCTCCGCAACAAGAGAAGCCACTGCAATGAGAAGCCCATGAAGTCCACGCACCACAACGAAGAGTGGCCCCCGCTCGCCGCAACTAGAGAAAGCATGGGCGCAGCAACAAAGACCCAATACAGCCAAATAAATTAATTGAATAAATTTATTTAAAAAAAAAAAGACACAGACGTAGAGAATGGACTTGAGGACACGGGGAGGGGGAAGGGTAAGCTGGGACGATGTAAGAGAGTAGCATTGACATATATACACTACCAAATGTAAAATAAATAGCTAGTGGGAAGCAGCTGCTTCCACAGGGAGATCAGCTTGGTGCTTTGTGACCACCTAGAGGGGTGGGATAAGGAGGGTGGGAGGGCGACACAAGAGGGAGGGGATATGGGGATATACGTATGCATATAGCTGATTCACTTTGTTATGCAACAGAAACTAACACAACACTGTAATGCAATTATACTCCAATAAAGATGTTAAAAAAAAATTAAGCTTCAATCCATACCTCCCACCACATACAAAAATCAACTCAAAATGTATATAGACCTACATATAAGTCCTAGAACTATAAAACTTCTAAAATAAAATACAGGCGAATATCTTTGCGATGCCGAATTAGTTTGTTATTGCATAACAAAACTGGGTGACTTAAACAACAGAAATTTATCGTCTCATAGTTTTGGAGGCTAGAAGTCTGAGGTCAAGATGTTGACAGGTTGGTTCCTTCTGAGGACTGTGAGGAAAAGATCTGTTCCAGGCCTCTCTCCTCGGCTTGAAAATGGCCATCTTTACCCTGTGTCTCTTTACATCGTCTTCCCTATGTGTGTATCTGTCTCTGTATCCAAATTTCCCCATTTTATAAGGATACCAGTCAGACTGGATTATCACCCATCCTAATGACTCATCTTAACTTGATTACCTCTGTAAAGACCCTATCTTTAGTAGGTATAAATAAGGTCATATTCTGAGGTACAAAGGCTAGGACTCCAACATATCTTTTTGGGGTGAGACATAATTCTGCCTATAATAAACACCAAAAGCACAATTCATAAAAAGAACAAATTGATAAACTGGCCTTCATCAAAAGTAAGACCATCTACTCTTTAAAAAACAGTGTTAAGGATATGACAAGCAAGCCACAGACTGCAAGAAAATATTTTCATATCACATATCTGATAAAAAAAATTGTGTCTAAAATATACAAAGACGGGCTCCCTGGTGGCGCAGTGGTTGAGAGTCTGCCTGCCAATGCAGGGGACGCGGGTTCGAGCCCTGGTCTGGGAGGATCCCACGTGCCGCGGAGCGACTAGGCCCGTGAGCCACAACTACTGAGCCTGCGCGTCTGGAGCCTGTGCTCTGCAACAAGAGAGGCCGCGATAGTGAGAGGCCCGCGCACCGCGATTAAGAGTGGCCCCCGCTTGCCACACTGGAGAAAGCCCTCGCACAGAAACGAAGACCCAACACAGCCAAAATAAATAAATAAATTTTAAAAAAATAATAAAATAAAATATACAAAGACTCTCAAAAAGCAATAATAATTAACAATTTTTAAAACAAGCAAAAGAGTGGAACAGGTATTTTACCAAAGAAGATATTCAGGTGGCAAATAAGCACATGAAAAAAGCTTCAACATCATAAGATGTTACAGAAATACAAATTAAAACGACAATGAGATACCACTGCTCATCTATTAGGACAGCTAAAATTAAAAAGACTGGCCAGGGCTTCCCTGGTGGCGCAGTGGTTAAGAATCCGCCTGCCAATGCAGGGGAGACGGGTTCGTGCCCTGGTCCGGGAAGATCCCACATGCCGCGGAGCAACTAAGCCCGTGAGCCACAACAACTGAGCCTGCGCGTCTGGAGCCTGTGCTCCGCAACAAGAGAGGCCGCGATGGTGAGAGGCCCCGCGCACCGCGATGAACAATGGCCCCCGCTCGCCGCAACTGGAGAAAGCCCTCGCACAGAAACGAAGACCCAACACAGCCAAAAATAAATAAATTTATTTAAAAAAATTAAAAAAAAAAAAAAAAAGACTGGCCAAAAAAAAATGGTTATGAAGAACCTAGGGGCAGGACAGGAATAAAGACGCAGACCTACCAGAGAATGGACTTGAGGACATGGGGAGGGGGAAGGGTAAGCTGGGACAAAGTGAGAGAGTGGCATGGACATATATACACTACCAAACGTAAAATAGATAGCTAGTGGGAAGCAGCTGCATAGCACAGGGAGATCAGCTTGGTGCTTTGTGACCACCTAGAGGGGTGGGATAGGGAGGGTGGGAGGGAGACGCAAGAGGGAGGAGATACGGGGATACATGAATATGTATACCTGATTCACTTTGTTATGAAGCAGAAACTAACAAAAAAAAAAAAAAAAAGACTGGCCATACCAAGTGCTTCAAAAGTGCTTCAAGGACATGGATCACATGGAGCTCTCATACTCTGCTGGTGGGAATGTAAACTGGCACAAGTTTGGAAAACACTTTGGCAGTTTCTTAAAACTTTAAACATGTGGCTATGATATGATTTAGCTATTCTACTTTTACGTATTTACTCTAGAGAAATAAAAGTCTATGTCCATACAAAAACTTGCCTATGAATATTCTTAACAACTTTGTAACAGCCCCAAGCTTCAAACAACTCAAATGCCCATCAACAGTGAATGAATAAAATACTGTGGCATATAATCCATACAATGGAATAATATTTCACAATATAAGGACTGAACCACTGATGCATGCAAAGACATGGACGACTCTCAAAACAGTTACAGTAAGTAAAAGAAGCCAGTTTTTAAAAAGCACACACTGTATAAATCCATATATGTAAAATTCTAGAAAATGCAAATAATCTACAGAGCTGGAAAGTAGATAATTGGCTGCCTGGAAATGGGCTTATGGGGAGAGAAGGGCAGGGTGGAGCTGGAGGGAGGCATTCAAAAGCGTCCTGAGCAAAGTTCTGGAGGTGATGGATATGTCCTTTCTTGAACGTGGTAATGGTTTCACGGGTGTATGCATGTGTCAAAATTTATATTGTGTACTTTAAGTACAGTGCATTACATGTGAATTATACTCAATAAAGCTGATTTTTAAATGTGTATTTCACATTCAGATGGCCTCCTGTTTCAAGTCCTGGCTCTCCTTCCAGCTTTGTTACCTCAAGCAAGTTATCTCTGAGCCTTATACTGTCCAAGTATAAAAATGGTAATTCATAATACTTATTTTCCACAGTTATTGCAGATGTCAGTTGATAACTAACTCAGTGAAACATGAGTTACTCAATAACTTGCAGCTATTATTAATAATAACAATAATAACATTACCCATTCTTACTTAACCTCCTATAAAAGCTAACGTGAAAGGTAAGACATACAGTCCATATTTTTAGAACCTAGAAAGCTGAGTCTTCTCCCCTTTCTTCAGTGTTTCAGATAGTGCTAATGTGAATTTTGCTAAATCAAAGGTGCACTGGCAGAAAGTCAAAAGTGTGTTTTTCGGATTCTTTAAAATCATATTTTCAAATGTGACTTGTGACCTACCCTGGTATAAATGGTGATACAGTCTCAGCAAAATAACACTCTTCATACATATGTAATCCTTCTTCAACTGCAGTTGGCAAAACCACATTTCAAGTTTTAAACACACACACACAAATACACACACACATCCCCACACACATATCAAAATGTTCAACTTTAAAGGTCTTTTTACACATGTGCGGTTTAGACCATCAAGAAAGAAACCATGCATGATTGCTGTTCTCTCCCATAGACTGGTGGGTAGGTCTGTGGGATTGTGCAAAGAGAAAAAACAGGTCTGATTAATGTCCTCATAATATGTGGCTGGAAGACCAAGCCTAGAAAGATGCCCTTAACCACTGCAATAATTCAGTAAAAATGCAAGATACACAAGTACTTTGCTGAGACTTTGGAAAATAAAGTAAGGAAAATTTATATGCAAAAGGCATCAAATGTCAAGCCAGTAAGAAGATAGTTTGAAAACATTTAAAACCTATACAGTCAACAAAACAAACCAAAACAAAAATCTCTGGTGTAATCTGACTGAAAAGATCACACCTTCACAGCAATGGATAACGAAAAAGCAACGACACTTTAATGCCTACAGATCTGGTTTGTTGAGGAACAAACACCTTCAAGAACTTTTATTTACTGAATCTCTAAGAAATATATTAACGTCTTTTTTTTAACTCTGAGATTATAAAGTACTCATTTATTCCTAGCACATATTTTCCAAGCTCATAGAAAAAGACAGGGTCTACAGTCCTGCACAGAAATCTCAATTATATGTATGCTGCTGAAAGCTTAGCTTTCTAAGTGTGTATATTTATAACTTTCAGAGGCAAAACAAACATTAGTGAACAAATGACCAAAAAATGAGGAATCAAATGCTTAGATGACAATATAAATGGTGGCCCTTTTACACCTTTAACTTATATAATATTGTACATCAACTATATACTTCAATTTTTAAAAACTGAAAAAAAAAATTTATAAATGGTGGCCCTCTAGTCTGTAGGTTTTTACAGATATAATAACACCTATAATAATAATGGATTTCTATTGTAAAGCAATTATACTCCAATAAAGATGTTAAAAAGATAAAAAGGGTACATTAAAAAAAGAATTTAAGATAAAAAAATAAAAGTTAAAAAAAAATAATGGGTTTCTAGTACGTACAGGCACTAAAGTTTATCTCCATACGTGTAAGGTTTCAACTATACTTTAAGTCAAAATTGTTATCTAACTCCTTTCCCCTACGTGCTACTGCACAGCCCTACTCTGGAGACATGGATTTGAATCTGTAGAACTTTTTCCTAGATCTTTGATCTTGGGCAGCTTAACTTGACCTCACTCAGTTTCCTCCTATGCAAAACCGGCATAAAAATAGCATATTTTTATTGTGAGGATTAAATGAGATAAAGCTGATAAAGTGTTTAACAGTGCTTTGCAAAAGAAAATACTTAGTATTAGCTTCTATTTAAGGCAGGCACATTTCCAGTCCTCTGTCTAAACCCTTTGAAAGAGAATAAATCTGAAATAGAGCTGGGAGAAAATTAGCAATGTATTTCATCCATGTGAGAAAACCAGACTAAAGTGAAAAAAAATGCATTTTCTAAATCAATTGTGTGAAATCAATCTGCTTATCATCTTAACCACAAATCAGATTAGGAGACCAGAAAATTGTTCCACTGCTTGAAGAATAACCAGTTGACTCAGGCAGAAGATCCCAAATCTCCATGTTATGCTAACTGAGATGGCACATGAGTGAAGCTCACAGTTGGATAGTATGCGATTTTTCTAACCTATGTTGCCAAGAAAGTCCACATTATCTCATACAAATTAAGTTGTTTGAGTTTTAAGATATCATGTCTAAACACTAGCAGCAAACTTAAATGAGTACACACCATGGAGGGGGCAGTTAAAATACTGCCGAAAACCATATACCATGCAATTTACAGGAGACCTGAGTTCTCCATCCCAGCCTGTCTCACGGCTAACATTTTAATGCCAAATGGTTAAATTGATGGTTTATTTTCTCTATAAGCTAAAGGAATATAGATAACCAATGTTTAAAATAAAACAAGTTGGGGAAATATAAGGGAAAATTACTATTTCTCATATCCTGCCCCAGCTCATGGAAGCCAGACACTGAAAACAGTATTTTGACACTTTATTTTTAAATACAAAGATGCCATAAAGGAAAGGCTTAATATATTTTTGCTACTATATTTTACTACTAAGAAATTTAATTTTCTATACATCAAAAAAGTCATGAGTAATATTCCATTGTATATATGTGCCACATTACTCAGCCATAAAAAGAAATGAAATGGAGGTATCTGTAATGAGGTGGATGGAGTTAGAGTCTGTCATACAGAGTGAAGTAAGTCAGAAAGAGAAAAACAAATACAGTATGCTAACACATATATATGGAATCTAAGGAAAAAAAAAAAAAAAAGGACATGAAGAACCTAGTGGCAAGATGGGAATAAAGACACAGACCTACTAGAGAATGGACTTGAGGATATGGGGGGGGGGGGGGGAGGGGTGAGATGTGACAAAGTGAGAGAGTGGCATGGACATATATACACTACCAGATGTAAAATAGATAGCTAGTGGGAAGCAGCCACATAGCACAGGGAGATCAGCTCGGTGCTTTGTGACCACCTAGAGGGGTGGGATAGGGAGGGTGGGAGGGAGGGAGATGCAAGAGGGAAGAGATATGGGAACATATGTATATGTATAACTGATTCACTTTGTTTTAAAGCAGAAACTAACACACCATTGTAAAGCAATTATACTTCAATAAAGATGTTAAAAAAAAAAAAGTCATGAGAAAAATTTTAAAAACAATGATAAACTAGAAGGGAATGCAAAAAAAGGACACAGGGTTAATATATTTTAATATATAAAGAGCTCTTAGATGAAAATAGGAATAAAATATGAATAGGTAAATCACAAAAGAAAAATTACAGTCGTTGATACATGTTCAATCTCACTGATAACAGAAAAGATGTACACTAAAGCAATGTAGGATCAGAGTCACCTATCAAATATAAAATATCAATGGTAAGCATATGGAAACTTCTTGGAGAACAAGTTTTCAATATGTATTAAAACCCCTACAGATTTTTCATACTCCTTAAATTCCCACTAAAGGAATTTTTCCCCTATCCTAAGAAAAAAAAAGTGGAAAAGTACATAAATGAATACATGCATCAGAACACTGTTTATGAAATGAAAAACTGAAAGCAACCTAAACATCCAACAACAGTGGATTGGTTAAATCAGTGATGGTGCACACATGCGGCAGAATAGTTTGCAGCCATTAAGAATGATGCTTTAGATGCAGATTTAAAGACAAGGAAAGTCAGTAATAATATATCAATAAGCTGAATAAAACCACCTCAATAATGTATATGTAGTCTAATCCTATTGTTATAACATTTTTTACATTGAACAAAGTTTGGAAGGATGTATATAAAAATGTCAACATTAGTACTCTGGAGATTGAATTTTGGCTGTTTTAAATTTTTATTTTTACTGAGAACAAGACACAGTCAGACAAAGCATAATGGTTAAGAACACAGGCTGTAGAGTCAGGCTGCCTGTGTCCAAATCCTGGCTCCAACATTTACCAGCTGTGTGTCCTTTTTCAAGTTATTTAACTTTCCCATGCTTCCTTATCTGTAAAATGGGGATAACAGTGCCTATCTCACAGAGTTATCATGAGGACTAAATGGTAGATCTCCTAGCACAGTGCCTGATACCTAGTAAAAACTTAATAATGCTAATTATTATTACTGCTTTCTGCCATGTATTACTTATATAAATAATAATAATAATAACATTGAGAACAAGTAAGACGAAAATACCTGGACACTGAGAAGAATGCCAAGAGAATTGAATGAGAAAATCAAAGTCTTTTCAGCAAGTGATCCTGGAACAACTGAATATTTGCACACAAAAGAATGAAGTTGGACTGCTACCTTTCATTATACACAAAAATCAACTCAAAATGGATTATAGACCTAAATGTAAGAGTTAAAACTATAAAACTCTTAGTAAAAAACATAGGAGTAAATCTCAAGTTGGATTAGATATTTTCTCAAATATGACACCAAAAACATAAGTGACAAAACAAAAAAACTGAAAAACAGGACTAACTGAAAGCCTTTGTGCTTCAGAGAATACCATCAAGAAAATACAAAGACAACACACAGAATGGAAGAAAATATTTCCAAATCATATATTTGATAAGGAACTTGTATATAAAGAACTCTTAAAACTTAATAATTAAAAAGACAAATAACCCAATTAAAAATGGGCAAAGGATCTGAATAGATATTTCTCCAAAGAAAATATACAAATGGCCAATAAGCACACGAAAAAATGCTCAATATAATTATCCATTAAGGAAATGCAAATCAAAACCACAATGAGATACCACTTCACAACCACTAGGATGGCAACAATCCAAAAAAACAGATAATAACAAGTGTTGTTGATAATGTGAAGAAGTTGAAACCCACATTCCTTGTTGATAGGAATGTAATATTATACAGCTGCTTTTGAAAACTATTTGGAAATTTCTCAAAATGTTAAACATAGAGTTACCACATGACCCAGCAAATACACACCTAGTTATATACTCAGTAGAAATGAAAACATTAAAAACAGTCCACACAAAAACTTACAGAGGAATTTTCATAGCAGCATTATTCATAATAGCCAATATGTGGAAACAACCCAAATGTCTATCAACTGATGAATGGATAAAGTCATCATTATCAACTGATGAATGGATAATGATATATCCATTAGATGGAATATTATTTGGCAATAACAAGGAATAAAATACTGATACATGCTACAACATGGATGAATCTTGAAGACATTATGCTAACTGAAAGAAGCCAAACACAAAAGACCACAGTGGTGAGCTTGGTCAGCCTGGGCACTTATGGCCTGACCACTGAAGGATTTGCTCTTCCTTCCTTAGCCCACAGACATCCTAGCCCTTCGTGCCCCTTCGATGAGCTTTCGTCCCAAGAATATTAAACGAGGCTATGTGCCAAGCACTGTCCTGGCTGCTGGGATATAAAGAAGCCAACAGATCCCCTGCCATGAAACCACCTAGTTGGGCAGGGAGACAAAAAGAATGCAAGTGACATCAGGCCCACGTGGCAAGTGCCTCTAGTGAGGGCCACACCCACACTTCTACTCAGGAAGTACAGGCAGGTCCCAGCAAAGAGTGCTTCCAGTCTGTGTATTTTAGAGGAAGGGGAGAAATCAAACACACCTAAGTAAAACACACCCAGAAACGTTTAGGGGGTGCAAGTATTTCAGAATGGCTGTAGCTCAAAGCACAAGTGAAGAAATCCTTTTATCTCAAGAAGGGGGAAATCACTGAAGGATTTTGAGTCAGATAGTGCTTTGATGAGGTTTGTGTTTTTAACAAGCAAGCACTAAAAGGAAAATTCTAATCCATGAGCCAGACCCAGGTCCCGCTCACCAGGGTGCCTTTCAAAAGTGCAATACAAATGTTAGTCTATAATCATTTTGCTATATGTGAATGCACTCATAGAAATTCTAATAACTCAAGGAGCAGCTGTGCTAGCCAAAAGGGGACCAACATCTCCCAGGTAGCTTATCCACCAACACATTTACAATTTCTGCACCTTTTCATTACACCTAAAACAATAACCAAAAACAAACATACAGAAATTCCCCATATTTTTTCCTCCTTTTTTTGTGTACAAAAACCCGAAGAAGGTAATTTAATTTTATAAATTCTGGATTTGTTTTTCTGAAATAGTAAGCACATACAGTGATACAAGGACTTCCAAAATACCAAAATTTTAATAGATCCTCTTCTCAAAATTGGACACTTAGGACAAATCCCACAGATCTAAAAGCACAGAAATTTGGAGATATTTTAAAATCAAGACAGAAAAAAAAAAAAGATCCTTGGTTTTACAGAGTAAAAACATTTAGAGTAAAATTGCAGTTATATTTTCTGAAAAGCACACCAGAGCCTCAAATCCAGGCAATCTGTACAAGGATAGACTGTATTCAAACAAGGCCCAAAAGGGTTCAGTCTGTGTCGTACGAATTTTACACAAATCTAAAATTTTACTCTGGGGAGCAAATCAAAATCTTCCTGACAAAGTACAGATCCTATAGTGTTTGTTTTCCTCGTGACTGCCAGGAACATAAAATTCAAAGCCATGTTTTGCATTGCACTAATTTCTATACCCTCGATGTGGTAAAACTCTTATGACCAGTGACAGGTGGGGCAGCTATATTTCTCTGCTGCCAAATGCTCTGCTCTGGACAGAGGCCAATTACCCGCAGAAGAAAAACTCCACAAAACTAACACTGGAGGAGGACATATAAGTGAATTTTAGAAAGAGCTCCTCAATCCATCCCTCTACATTCCTTCCTATCTTGCACTATGATCCAGTTATGCTGGTAGCCTCACTGCCCATTTTATCCCACGTGAAGCCAGTCATCAAAGGCTGCCCTGAATCTGCACTTTCTCAGCCCATCTCCTTGAGATTCCCACAATAATCGTTCCATAGGCCTTCCTCAAGCTTCACTGAAAGGAACATTTCCCCGAGACTTTGTTTAGAAATGGACTTATTCAGTCTCCTTACAATTTTTTTCTTGAAATCCAGGGTACTCAACTTCTGACAGCTTTGTAGACATTTCCCTAGAAATCCCTACCTTGCTGACTTCTCTTTAAACAAATTATACTCAGTGAAAGTTCTCAGTTTTGTGTATGTTTTTTCCACAGTAACTTTTTTAGAGAAGAGTTAGAGGATGCCATGAGGAAAACACATCTACCTGTTATAGACACAGTTCCTGTTTACCATTTATCAAGCACCTCCATCAGGGGACAAGATACAACATCAGATACCATACAGGTAAGTGATAAGCAAAACAAATGCTTATTCTCTACTTCCTCTTATCTTTTTTACATTTTCAGAGCTTCCAAAATGCTTGGCTGAAGCATTTTATGTACCAATAAAAGTTATTTTAACACATAATTTGAATTCCAGTCATGTCTTATTTGACATTTTCAATTTGTATCATCAGCGGACACTCTCTTGATTTCTGTCAACAAAACTTAGGAACACAATAATTTTTCTTAAACTCACAGAATCCTGAATCTAGGAGTGAAATTGGTCCTATTTAAGGAAGACTACATTTACATGCCCCTCTCTCAGGAAAAAAACAATTTACCTTTGTGTAAAATTTCTGAAGAGGAATATTCCATACTCTCTCTTTTAATATGTCCCTGATCTCTCAATATACCAATCAGATTTTTTTTATTCCTAATGTGTAACTTAAATATATAATCAAGTTAACCCAGGGACCTAGTATTTGTTTTTATTCTCTCTACCCCAAACCCCTATTATAGTCTCTGGCACATAGCAGGTGGTAAGCAAATATTTAATGAATACCCATAAGAGAGAAAAAAATGAATAGAGGGAGACATGGAAGAAAAGGCAGAAGAAAGAGCAAGAAGGAGGAAGGAAGAAAGGAAAGGGAGAGAAGGAGAGAACAAATAAATACTAAGAAGAATCAAACATGAATTCAGCATTCAAGCAATTAACAGTAGGTAGCAAAGATGTGAAATGTACCTAAATAATCATAATACAAAGTAGAAAATATTAAAGGGCTACAGATAAAGTGTTGGGGAAAATCAAAAGAAAGTTATGTAATTTCTAGATAAGAGAGGTCAGGAGCAAGTCAACAGAGAAAACATTTGAGGTGCCTTGAAGAACAGGTAGAATTCAGACAAGTGATCATAAGGGGAAAATGTAATCCAAGCAGAAGTCATGAATGTGAGAAATCACGGGATGAGAAATAAAGTATTTTCAGGGAGTAAAGAATATGGAAAGGAGTTCCTTTAGTATCCAGGCTTATAATGATATAGCAGAAGTATTACTAATGATTTGGGAGACCATTTGAATGAGTAAGGAAATGAATGAATGAACAAATGAATAAACAAATGAATTAGGTTAGGCCTGGCACTTTAACAAAAGTTTAATAAAAGAGGAATATGAATATGGCTTCTACTATCCATCTGCTGATGTCAATTGCAAATTACACTTCTATCTCTCTGTAAGGGATCTTTTGGGAAAGCCTTCTTCCATCAAATTGGGTCTACTTGAATTTAAAAAAATGAATGCCAAAGCAATCTTGAGAAAAAAGAACAAGGCTGGAGGTATCACACTCCCTGACTTTAGACTATACTACAAAGCTACAATCAAAATAGCGCAGTACTGGCAAAAAAACAGACACATAGATCAATGGAGCAGAATAGAGAGTCCAGAAATAAACCCACACACTCATGGTCAATTGTTCTACAACATAGGAGGCAGGAATATATAATGGAGAAAAGACACTCTCTTCAGTAAGTGGTGTTGGGAAAACTGGACAGTTTCACGTAAAAGAATGAAATTTTATCAGAACATTTTCTCACACCATATAAAAAAATAAACTCAAGGGACTTCCCTGGTGGTCCAGTGGTAAAGAATATGCCTTACAATGCAGGGGACCTGGGTTCGATCCCTGGTCAGGGAACTAAGATCCCACATGCTGCAGGGCAACTAAGCCCACATGCCACAACTACAGAGCCCATGCGCTCTGGAGCCCACGCACCACAACTAGGGAAGAGAAAACCCACATGGCACAACTAGAGAGAAGCCTGCACGCTGCAACGTTGAGCCCGCGCTGCAACAAAAGGTCTGGCATGTCTCAAGGAAGATCCTGCGTGCCACAGCTAAGACCCGATGCAACAAAAAAAAACATAAAATAAATAAATAAATAAATAAACTCAAAATGGATTAAAGACCTAAATGTAAGACCAGAAACCATAAAACTCTTAGAAGAGAACATAGGCAGAACACTCTTTGACATGAATCACAGAAATATTTTTTTGGATCTGTCTCGTAAGACAAAAGAAACAAAAACAAAAATAAACAAATGGGACCTAATTAAACTTAAAAGCTTTTGCACAGCAAAGGAAACCATCAACAAAATGAAAAGACAACCTACTGAATGGGAGAAAATGTCTGCAAATGATATGACTGATAAGCGGTTTATATCCAAAATATATAAACAGCTCATACAACTCAATATCAAAAAAAACAAACAACCCAATCAAAAAATGGGTGGAAGACCTAAATAGACATTTCTCCAAAGAAGACATACAGACGGCCAAGAGGCACATGAAAAGATGCTCAATATCACTAATTATTAGAGAAATACAAATCAAAACCATAATGAGATATCACTTTGTACCTGTCAAAATGGCTATCATCAAAAATTCTACAAATAACAAATGTTGGCAAGGATATGGATAAAAGGGAACCCTAGTACACTATTGGTGGGAATGTAAATTGGTGCAGCCACTATGGAAAACAGGATGGAGGTTCCTCAAAAAAGTAAAAACAGAGCTACCATATGATCCCACAAGTCCACTGCTGGGTATATACCCAAAGAAAATGAAAACACTAATTCAAAAAGATGCACACACCCCAGTGTTCACAGCAGCATTATTTACAATAGCAAAGATATGGAAGCAACCTAAGTGTCCACCAATAGATGAACGGATGAAGAAGATGTGATCTATATATACAATGGAATATTACTCAGCCATAAAACAGAATGAAATTCTGCCATTTGCAGCAACATAGATGGACCTAGAAGGTATTATGCTTAGTGAAATGTCAGATAGAGAAAGACAAATATTCTGTGTTATCACTTATATGTGGAATCTTAAAAATAAAACAAATTAATAAAACAAAACAGAAACAGACTCACAGATATAAAGAACAAACTAGTGGCTACCAGTTAGGGGAGGGAAGGAGGGAGGGGCAAGATAGTGGTGTGGAATTAAGAGATACAAACTACTATGTATAAAATAAATAAGCAGCAAGAATATATTGTACAAGACAGGGAAATGTAGTCATTATTTTATAATCACTTTAAATGGAGTATAATCTATAAAAATATTCAATCACTATGTTGTACACCTGAAACTAGCATAACATTGTAAATCAACTGTACTACAATAAAAAAGAATGACAATTTTACACAGAGTGAAGTAAGTTAGAAAGAGAAAAACAAATATAGTATGCTAACACATATATATGGAATCTAAGGGAAAAAAAAAAAAAAGGTCATGAAGAACCTAGTGGCAAGACGGGAATAAAGACACAGACCTACTCGAGAATGGACTTGAGGATATGGGGAGGGGGAAGGGTAAGATGTGACAAAGTGAGAGAGTGGCATGGACATATATACACTACCAAACGTAAAATAGATAGCTAGTGGGAAGCAACCGCATAGTACAGGGAGATCAGCTCTGTGCTTTGTGACCACCTAGAGGGGTGGGAGGGAGGGAGATGCAAGAGGGAAGAGATATGGGAACATATGTATATGTATAACTGATTCACTTGTTATAAAGCAGAAACTAACACACCATTGTAAAGCAATTATACTCCAATAAAGATGTTAAAAAAAAAAAGAATGACAATTTTAATTATTTCACGTTTGCATGCCATTTTATTTGAATCCCAAGGATATGGGAAATCAATATGAAATAGATTGTTATTTTCCTGTTACCAATACAGAAATCCAGTGTGAGTTTGCTATTCGTGCCTTTCTTTTTATTTCTGATATTTTCTAACATTTAAAAGTCAACAAAAAAGGCTCTGTTCCTATTCTTCCGCTTGCCTGTTTGTTCCCCACCATTTATTACATGTACACGTTAAAGACTGGCCAACCAATGGGTCAACGAAGTACTTCTCCTGTTGGCTTTTATGGCTGAGTTATTTCTATTAAAGAACTAAGAAATAGGACACGCTGCTGCACAACTGGTCCTGGCAGAAATATTGACTCTAGAGTAAGATGGATAAAGCAAAATCATATAAAAGCTGGTGAGATTAGTGAAAGCTTTAACATACGGCTTACAACGGGGGAAACCTCTTCTGACAGCGATGTTTGTTAAAGATTATATTTGCTGAAAAACAACCTCAGCCACTATCAAGTTCTAATGGAGTTTTCACTCTACGTCAAACTTCCTATACAACATGACGATTTATTTTCATGCCTCAGTTCAAATGAAATTTTAAACATACGTCAGAAGAACTTAATCTCATTTTTATGTACACAAATGTTCAGAGCCGATTTATTTGTAATAGTCCCAAACTGGAAGCTACCCAGACATCTTACAATGAGTGAATGATTAAACAAACTGTGGTCCATCCATACCATGAACTGCTACTCAGCCATAAAAAGGAAGTATTGTCATGTACAACAACTTAAATGAACCTCAAGGAAATTGTGCTGAGTGGAGAAAAAGCTAGTCATAAAATGATACATACTGTATGATTCCATTTATGGAACCCTCATTAAATAAAACTATAAAGATGAAGAACAGATTAGTAGTTGCCAGGGATGAGAGATGGAGGAGAGGAGATGAATATAGCTATAAAGGAATAACATGAAGGAGTCTCATAGTAATGGTACAACAGCCTTTTGGTTGTGGGGGTCATTACACAAGGTTATACATGCGACAAAATTGCATAGAGCTACACACACACACGTGAATGAGCGCATGCATAAAATCTGAATAAGCTCTAAGGATTGCACCAATGCTAATTTCTTACTGTTGATATCATGCTATAGTCATGTAAGATGTTAACTCTGGGGGAGGCTAGAGGATGGATGCACAGGGCTTCCCTGTACATTTCTTCATACCCTCCTATGAATCTATTATTATTTAAAAATTAAGGGCTTCCCTGGTGGCGCAGTGGTTGAGAATCTGCCTGCCAATGCAGGGGACGCGGGTTCGAGCCCTGGTCTGGGAAGATCCCACATGCCGCGGAGGGACTAGGCCCGTGAGCCACAACTACCAAGCCTGCGTGTCTGGAGCTTGTGCTCCGCAACAAGAGAGGCCGCGATAGTGAGAGGACCGCGCACCGCGATGAAGAGTGGCCCCCGCTCACCGCAACTAGAGAAAGCCCTCGCACAGAAACGAAGACCCAACACAGCTATAAATAAATAAATAAATAAATAAAAGAATGCTTCTGTTTAAAAAAAAAATTTTTTTAATGTTTTAAATATATGGTCAATTCATATCAGAATGTGTCAGAGGATCACTTCTACTGAACTCCAACAGTACTAAATCCAGTACTGAGAGAAGATTAAGATACAAAATACAGCAGCCCTCTGTATCCAGGGGAGATTGATTGCAGGACCCACCCCCACAGATACCAAACCTACAGATGCTCAAGTCCCTTATGTAACATGATGTAGTACAGTTGGCCCTCTGTATCCTCGGGTTCTGCATCTGTGGGATGAATCCATGGTTGGTTGAATCCATGGATGCAGAACCCACGGATATGCAGGGCTGACTGTAAATGCTTTTTGAAGAAAAGAAGGGAGAGAGGGGAAAGGGAGGAAGATGTACAACAACCCTAGCAGGTCTAAAATTGATGAAAACCTGATTTGGAGAACGTTACAAAGTTGTCTTAAGTTTTCAGTATACCTTTATACAATGGGGACACTACCATCAACTTTGTAAGGTAGTTGTGCAAATTAAAGAAACACCCATGGCATTTACTAACAGCTTGGGAATCAGTAAGTATTCACTCTCTTCCAGTAAGCAAAACAAAAGAAAAAGAAAATTCTCTATCATTTTATTCTTCTTTCCTTATTCCCTAATTGCATGACCTTATTTCTTGACAGAATTATTTCTTCTTCCTTCAACAACCATCAGAGACAGCAAAGATTAAACATAAAATCAGAGCTCATTTCATCCAGGCACATCTGTTATAAGTAGGCCTAAGTTTAATCACTGAACTACAGAGTCACAGTTCTATAAGCTCTCAGAAGCACAGAATCCCATACACAATTCAGCCACGGGGCTGAAATGTTATAGCACTTTAACAAGAGCCATGCTTTGAACATTTAACACCTAAGCTCTCTACCTCTGTCTCCTTCCCAAGGTAACTGCAATTCCACTTCTCTCAGTGAATATAATCTCTCCCCACCTTTTTTTTGCTTTCAGTGAATTATTATAACCTGTGCAGATGGCAAACAGAACACTAGAAAAGTGATGCCTTCAAGTACCGGCCCAATGAGGGAATCCATCCAGGGGGCTTAAAATGTCACAGTCGAGCAGGTCAAGGACCAGCAAAGCAGGAAATGGTCCCAGGATCAGCTGACGGAGAGGCAAATATGCCAAGGTCACTGGGTCCTTGCTGACCTCAAGGGTCAAAGCAGACACAGCAGAAAATGGGTAGCACAATGAGAGTCATCTTCGTATCACGTTGCCATCTTTTCAGAAAACTTTCCCATCTCTAAATGTGCCTACTTCTTTACATTAATTTGTACGTGAGACACCAAAAAGACAGTGTAAGAGAGAGGTCAGACACAAGGACAGGCTGAAACCCAAGGCCAGGGGCCAGGGGGGTGGAGAGGAGGTGGAGGTGGAATAAAACAGTAGGGGGTGGGGGAGGGACACTCAGCAGAAACCGAGGAGCATGAAGACAGGAAGCAGGGGCGTGTATGTATTCATGGCGTGAAGACATCACTGAGACGGCCGCCTGCTTCCACTCAGAACACGAGTAGCTGATGCCAGCAGGGCTGGCTGAGGCTTCCAAGATGGGACAGACAACCAGAGGAGCCTGGCAGAAGTGGGAGGTGCCTGGGAGAGTGGGAACAGCAGCTCCAGGTGAGCCAATTCTAATAGCGTCAGAACTGAGGCAGAGCTACGAGGTAGGCTCGCCATGGGTGAGATTTCACCACAGTGGGGAGAGGATGCTTAAGGTCAATTATTGGCTGACTCAAACTGGCGTGCCTGTAATTACTCATTCAGCACCCATGTTACGGATGCAGTTCCCAATCCATTCTTACAGCCAAAGGTCACACAGTCAGGGTGGAGGCCCCCCTCCAGCGCTCTGTTCACAGGGGAGCACATTCTCTTTCAGTCTCTTTTTGACCAGAAGGAGGAGGATCAGAACACCTACACAGCTGTGTCTTTTCAGGCCAACCAAGCCCTGGCAGTGCGTTTCCTTGTAATAACTTCCTGGGAATTTGCTCCACTAATGAGACCCCTCCAACCGACAGCTGGTTACACAAGCTGCTCTCAGAAAACAAAAGCTGCATGTTGAAGTAACCAGTATTCCCCTACGTGCACACACATGCACACACACAACAGTACAATTCATAAACTGTGGTCAGAATGAACCCAGCACCAAATAGAATAAGGGCTGCCTCCAGCTTAGACTCAGAATTCCCACTTTTTCCTTTGCCAGGTCCACAGCCTGTGCTATACTTATGTTCACCCATAGAGCAGAGCTCACCACAACTTGCAATTCTGGGTGAAATGTGGGTGTCCCATCTTCTGGTCTGCCATCTTCTCTTCTCTCTCAATAGCCACCGCAGAAGGGACGCACTGTCCATCTCAGAACATCAAGAACATACCTCATCCCTCTAAGAACAGCATTCTGCTGGGACAAGAGAATTCCAACTGAATCACTCACTGATCTGGTCATATTAAAGCAACTGTCACCACTACCCACCTACTAGAACGGCCAAAATCCAGAATGCTGATAACACCAAATGCTGGAGAGGATGTGGAGCAACAGGAACTCTCATTCATTGCTAGTGGGAATGCAAAATGGTTCAACAACTTTGGAAGACAGTTTGGTCATTTCTTACCAAACTAAATATACTCATCTTACAATTATGCTCCTTGGTATTTACCCAAATGAATGGAAAACTCATCCACACAAAAACCTGCAAACAGATGTTTACAGCAGCTTTATTTATAATTGCCAAAACTTAGAAGCAGCAAAATGTCCTTCAGTAGGTGAATGGATAAACTGTGGTACATCCAGACGATGAAACAGCATTCATTGCTAAAAAGAAATGAGCTATCAAGCCATGAAAGGACATGGAGGAAACTTTAAGTGCATGTTAGTTAAGTGAAAGAATCCAATCCGAAAAGGCTAAACACTGTCTGACTCCAACTATATGACATTATGGAAAAGACAAAATTATGAAGACGGTAAAAAGATCAGTGGCTGCCAGAGGTTGGGGGAGGAATGGATGAATAGACGGAGCACAGAGGATTTTGGGGGCAGTGAAATTACTCTATATGATACCGTAATGAATGGATACATGTCATTACGCATTTGTCCAAATCCATAGAAAAAACAACTCCAAGAGTGACCCCCAATGTAAACTGCGGACTTTGGATGATAACGACGTGTCAGTGCAGGTTCCTTGATTGAGAGTGGGGAGGCTGTACGTGCGTAGGAGCAGGGGTATATGGGAACTCCCTGTGCGTTCCATTATTCACTTTTGCTGTGAACCTAAAACTGACTTAAAACAATAAAGCTTATTGATTAAAAAAAAACACTTCAGAGACTGACAAAGCCAAACCAAACCAAAAATACTGACATACAAAATCAGTGGTGTGTTGTGCGTTTATGTGTGTGTTCGAATAGATACTAAGTTATAGCACTCTAAAGGAATGCTGGTTTTCCCAGATGTGGGAAACTATAAGACTTCAAGTAGGTCAGAAATGAATGCAACTGCTTCAGTTTTCTTTGCAAAGGCAAAGGAGCCCATAAAAAAATGGTAAAGAGGCTAAAGGAGGGAGTTTTTATCAATCAAAAACCACAACTCTGATTCTCTATCAAAATAAGCCTCACTGCTATGAGCTGCATTACAAACTACTGCAGGAAAACTTGGAAAAGGAATTGTTTTTATCTGTTAGGCTAAGGTAGTGATTACCATTTCCTCAAATTCTTCACTTTACATTTTCAGAGCAGCAAAAATATGATATAATAAGTCTTACACTGAAACCACATTAATTAAATCTTCAAAAACTAATTGGAAAGAAAGAATAAGCAAGTCTTCTTGGGATTTTGACTTAATCATCTTTAGGAACTAAAGGTAGGATTAGAATTTAAGTATGTCCTTAACCAAGAGGGTGATGCAAAAGCAGTCCTGGCCAGTTAACAACTAGAGCAGTGCTGTCCAAAAGACAGATACTGCCCGTCACATACGGCATTTTAAACTTCCTAGTACCTACATTTTTAAAAATAAACAAATGAAATTAATACTAATGGTATATTTTATTTAATTCAATGTAGCCAAATGTTTACCATTTTAATATGTGGCAGCAGCAGCCATATTTCAAGGGATCAATAGCCACATGTGGCTAGTGGTTACCATATTGAACAGCACATATTTTGACTTGCAGTGGAAATCTAAATGGTCCCAAGCTTCCCCTTCTCAAATATTAATTTATTCATTCAAATACACTTATTGAACCTCTTCATACATGTCATTATTCTTGCTACAAGGACTTCACCAGAGGAGGCAGTAATAGACTTAAGTCACCGCTTCAATCTATGCAAACCTTAAAAAAAGGTTAAGATCTATTTTAATGTGAAAACCAGTTCAACTTCAATTTTTATTATTATTAATTTTATTTACAGTTCATATTCTTCCCACGCTGTTTGAAAAAGCAAAGAATTTCTCATCTCAAGTTTATCTTTGGGTTTCATAGTGATGTTGTACATAGTTCTGTCTTAACAATAATCTACAGATTTTCAAGATGCAGAATAAATCAAGAAATATCATGTGCAATGCTATTTGGGGCCTGCATAAAAAGTGGATATAAGTGCAGTGAGAGGCGAGAGGAAAGGAAAGGAGCAGAGGGGAGAAAGCTGAGGTGGAGGGCAGATATAACATCATTTCATACAAATAAATTCAAGGAATCAAGAGTTTAAGAGCAGGATGTTCATACTGAATGACTTTCACCCAAACAGGTAATGTGACCTGGGTTTTAAAAAACCGTGTAAATGTTATAAAAGGGGTTTTCAGAGCAATGAACCTTAATTACATGCACCAATACATCTGAAAGAACAAGAAAGCAGAGTTTTAGCCATTGCATTTGTGCATTTTAAAGACTGTCGCTTAATAAACACATAATGGGCCTTCCTACTTCATTGCAGCATAACTTATCCCAGCAAAGAACCGGAAACAACCTAAATGCCTATCGTTAGGAGGACAACCCAATTAATTATGATTACCCATATTATGAATTTTTTTAAAGAGGTAAACTTTTATGAGCTGACATATAGAACTTTCCAAGATATCATTGAGTAAAAAAAGCAAGTTGCAGAAAAATACCTATTATATAAAATATGTATACATCCCATGCTGATGAAAGTTACACTATCTGAGGAGGAACGTGGGAGAAGGATGGTCGAGGGGACAGACAGGGAGTCAAAGGAGATTGGACACTTCAGCCTTCTCAGCAATCTTTTAATTTCTTTATAGAGAATGTATTCATATTTTACTTGCAGAGAAAAAAAAGAATTTAAAACAACAAGGCACACCCTCAAATGTGCTTATCCAAAATCAAAATTTAATATATTAGAACCCACCATACTCAGGCTTAGGTGTTTGTGCTCACCTAAGAATAAAGCTTCTCCCACTATATCTGTGTGTGTATTTGAACATGTGGATGGATTTTGAATACAGAGAAGTAGTTCCTCTGAATTGCTTATTTTAAAAAATTCAGATCTCTGCAAGTCTTCTCATGTAAAACTGAACTCATCAGTATGCTTCTACATATCTGTGTATGAATCAGGGTCTTGGTGATACTATGAAATAAAAATAAAACGGAGAAATAAACCAGATGAGCTTGATGCAAGATTGCAACTGTGATTCACAGCTCTTCATCATCTTTGATCAACTTTATAATAAACCTGATTTAGAATTTATAATAAATCTGATTAAGAATTTATAAAATAAATGCTAACTGCTGAAGATGCTATTGTCATTTGCTAATATGGACCTCTTCTCCCTCCACGGGAGGACTACACTCCTCCATCCACTGATGTTGGATTCGGCCATAAGATTTGTTTTATCCAAAGGAATGTGAGTCATGGCATACACTGCAACGAAGCAAAAGCTTTAAAGGTGACCAAGTGGTTTGTCTTTCTCTTGCTTCTGTCCTCACCACAAGAGGCACATCCCACATAGCCTTTGAGCTATTTTACAACTTTGTAAATTGTGGATAACTGATAATAATACAAAATAATCCTTGTCTATAGACATGCAAATACATTCTGTCTGGTGGAGAATCAGTCGACTTCCCTCCTCCATGGTGGAAGAAGTTTTGCCCGGCCATTTGCACATTTCTAATCTATAAATGAGTCTATTCTTTGGATTGTCATCTGAACTGCTTGTAACTTCTTCCCAGTTCCCTCATAAATAATGCGTCAACGAAAATCTTTAACACACATTTATTTTACATCTGAATGAGTTATAATTTTACTTTTTAAAAAAATTATCTTAACAGTGTTAATATGCATTAGATAATTTTACTATGCATTTAATCCTCCTAACAGCCCCATCTTTTACCAATGATGAAATGGAGACCCAGAGATTAAACAACTTGCATAAAGCCACACAGTGATAAACAGTAGAGCTGGAAATCTAAACTCAAGTCTAGTTGAGAGAAGCGCCACTATTCTGAGAAAGGAGTGACGAGTGTGGAACTGTAGTATCGCGAAATCAGAGAAATATCAAGGTCCAGTTCCTTTGTCATAGGAGGGAACTGGGGCACAAAGGCCTAAAGATTTTGTGCATGCCACATAGTTTATTTTGGGTAGAGACTAGAACTCAGGGCTCCTGACACCCAGCCCCGTGATCTTGGGTTCAAGGAAGAAGTTGTATTTGACCAGGGTCTTGATGGATAAGCAGAATCAATAGAGTTGGCAGGACACAGGAAACAGACGTAAGGACACAGTGTGGATATGTGGTATGGCAAAAAAGGGAAACCCCACCACCATCACCACAAGGTCCAAGGGCATGTACATAGCAGGGGGTGTGAAAGTGGGAGGAGGTGGGCAAGGAGGCTCTGCATCCAGACGTTGTCAGAGGCACCAAAGAGCAGAAGCCACAGGTGTGCATTGGAGGAGCAGCTCTGCTTGGTGGAAAAACACCAAGAGGCTGTGAAGTGAGCTCTCTACTTTCCTAGAGGTCAGGAGATGAGATGCAAGGCTGTATGACTTTGGGCACAACCCTTCACCATATGAGCTTTTTGCCTCACCTGAGGCTGAACAAGATGACATCTAAGATTCCTTCTAGGACCAAAGCTACAGCAAGGTCAAAAGAACAGATAAGATTTAAGATTCCTCCTAAATTGATGGTGGTGGTGTGTTGCATTATAATCGCATGTGTTACAGAAATCCAGGATGCCATAACTAGTTAGAAAAGCCATGTGCTGTCCTGGAGAAAACAGGCTGCATTGAGGGGTTTTTTGAAGAGGAGTGGAAACCCCAGGGCTTAAAGAGGAAAACAAAGCTACTTGCTGTCACTCGACTGACTGTTAGGCTCTGTCTCAGATCAGCAGGAACTTCACAACAAGCCTAGGCTGCTTTTTTCTGGCTTAATGTGTCACTATCAAGAATTTCTCACACCCTGAGAGTTTTCCCATCTCTCTGCCACCTGGGCATACCATGCTCCTCACAACTGCAAGGCAAGAATCGAGGTCACAGTGAATCCATTCACTGCCAAGGGTGTGTGGAGACAGCCACTGCCAGGAAACAGGACCTTTATTCCCAAAAGGCAAATGTGAAATACAAGATGAATGCATAAAGAGAAGTGATCAGACTGGAGGGCACAGAGCAACTCTACCTAGAAGGAATGATCAGTCCTGATTCTCTTCTCATAGATTAAAATCTACCACCCCACAGTCACATATATATCGTTATGAAAACGATAAACACACACACAGACAGTGCCCTCTCAGCCATCTACACACCAACCTGTTGAGTCTTGCTATTCACAGAAGGGCCAAGGACCCAGGGCACCAGCACCATCCATTAGAAATTCAGAGTCTCAGGCCCTACCCCAGACCTACTAGATCAAAATTTGCATTTTAGCAACCTTGCCAGACGATCACATTAAAGTTTGAGAAGTGCTGCTTGTAGAGTGTCTAGGAGTGATGAGGCAGCAAAGCATGGGTATACAAAGGACTAACAAGCAAAGAGATGGAGATGGGGAAGACCAGGCCATGAACTGGAAAACAGGAGCTCTATTACCAGCACAATCCATCCAGAAGGTGACTTCTCAAAACTCATCCTCAACTGAGATCGGCTGACAACTCTAAGACCCTCCCACGGTGAACTGAGGACAGAACCCACAGACAGGGAGAAGCAAGAGGGGAGGGGCTGTATCTCTCTTGATTGCATCCCAGCAGAATCAAACGTCAGTTCCCAAAGCTGTCTTAGGATGCGGGATGCACTGTGGTGAATTTGCTGTCTCTCTGTGACTCAGCCACAGCTGAATGAGCTTAAAGAAAAGGGAGAAGCGAGCCATGAAATATAGTCAATTACAGCTTAATCTTCCCTACCCTGGAATTCATTCAGTAGTTTTAAGGAACTTACAGTCTGGAAGGCAGGGTGAAGAACGCATATGGAATATGTTAGCAGCAAGCATGTCATGCCACTCTGTGCATCAGAGAAGCCCAATTCCCTTTGTCATTAAAGGGATAAATGTCCTTCCCCCGTCAGTACTTTGGCAAAGGAAAAAAACAAAAATTGCTTTCCATTATTGCTGTTATCTACCCTGAAGTCCCAAAGAATGCAGATTGTCAAGGGCTTATTAGAGTAAGAAGTGGTTCCCAAGACACAGTCAACTCCCATAACTTATGCCACCTTGCACCATGTAGGCAGGCGAAGGCCAAGGGCCCTGGGCCTTCACTGTGCAACTCCACCAGGTTCCTTCTCTGTGGGCTACTTCCTTTGGCTTGACCCACAGACCTGAGAGAGGTGTTCAAATGACTTGCATCTAATTCAGGTTAGAGGAAAATCTAGAGACTCCTGAAAGGATATTGAGATAGCCACAGAAAAAAAATATGGTGCCCGGGTTTATTAATGCACTCAGGCTGGACATGGACATTCAAATATATCCACAAAAGGATACAGTTTATGCTCTTATACTCAGGTCCCACCAATCACCATCAGTAATTTTCAAATTATGGTGTGCCACCCATCAGTGAATAAGAACATCAGTTTGCTGGGTCACACTCAACATTTTGTATGTTAATAAAACAGAATAGAGGAGATGGGTTCAAGATGCCGGAGTAGAAGGAGGTGCACTCACTCCCTCTTGCGAGAGCACCAGAATCACAACTAACTGCTAAACAATCATCGACAGGAAGACACTGGAACTCACCAAAAAAGATACCCCACATCCAAAGACAAAGGAGAAGCGCAAGGAGACAGTAGGAAGGGCGCAATCACAATAAAATCAAATCCCACAACTGCTGGATGGGCGACTCACAAACTGGAGACCAATTACACCACAGAAGTCCACCCACTGGAGTGAAGGTTCTGAGCCCCACATCAGGCTTCCCAACCTGGGGGTCCAGCAACGAGAGGAGGAATTCCCAGAGAATCAGACTTCGAAGGCTAGTAGGATTTGACTGCAGGACTTCAACAGGACTGGGGGAAACAGAGACTCCACTCTTGGAGGGCACACACAAAGTAGTGTGGACACCAGGACCCAGGGGGGAAGGAGCAGTGACCCCATAGGAGACTAAACCAGACCTACCTGCTAGTGTTGGAGGGTCTCCTGCAGAGGCAGGGGGTGTCTGTGGCTCACCGCAGGGACAAGGACACTGGCAGCAGAAGTTCTGGGAAGCACCCCTTGGCATGAGCCCTCCCAGAGTCCACCATTAGCTCCACCAAACAGCCTGTACACTCCAGTGCTGGGTCGCTTCAGGCCAAACAACCAACAGGGAGGGAACTCAGCCCCACCCATTAGCAGACAAGCAGATTAAAGTTTTACTGAGCTCTGCCCACCAGAGCAACACCCAGCTCTACCCACCACCAGTCCCTCCCATCAGGAAACTTGCACAAGCCTCCTAGATAGCCTCACCCACCAGAGGGCAGACATCAGAAGCAAGAAGAACTACAATCCCGCAGCCTGTGGAACGAAACCCACATTCACAGAAAGATAGACAAAATGAAAAGGCAGAGGGCTGTGTACCAGATGAAGCAAAAAGATAAAACCCCAGAAAAACAACTAAATGAAGTGGAGATAGGCAACCTTCCAGAAAAAGAATTCAGAATAATGATAGTGAAGATGATCCAGGACCTTGGAAAAAGAATGGAGGCAAAGATCAAGAAGATGCAAGAAATGTTTAACAAAGACCTAGAAGAATTAAAGAACAAACAAACAGAGATGAACAATACAATAACTGAAATGAAAAATACACTAGAAGGAATCAATAGCAGAATACTGAGGCAGAAGAATGGATAAGTGACCTGGAAGACAGAATGGTGGAATTCACTGTTGCCGTAAAGAATAGAATAAAGAAAAAAGACTGAAAAGAAATGAAGACAGCCTAAGAGACCTCTGGGACAACATTAAATGCACAAACATTTGCATTATAGGGGTCACAGAAGGAGAAGAGAGACAGAAATGACCAGAGAAAATATTTGAAGAGACTGTAGTCAAAAACTTCCCTAACATGGGAAAGGAAATAGCCACCCAAGTCCTGCAGAGAGTCCCAGGCAGGATAAATGGAGGGAGAAACACACCAAGAGACACAGTAATCAAACTGACAAAAATTAAAGACAAAGAAAAATTATTGAAAGCAACAAGGGAGAAACAACAAATAACATACAAGGGAACTTCCATAAGGTTAACAGCTGATTTCTCAGCAGAAATCCTAGAAGCCAGAAGGGAGTAGCACCATATATTTAAAGTGATGAAAGGGAAAAATCTACAACCAAGATTACTCTACCCAGCAAGGATCTCATTCAGATTCAACGGAGAAACCAAAAGCTTTACAGACAAGCAAAAGCTAAGAGAATTCAGCACCACCAAACCAGCTCCACAACAAATGCTAAAGGAACTTCTCTAAATGGGAAACACAAGAGAAGAAAAGGACCTACAAAAACAAACCCAAAACAATTAAGAAAATGGTCATAGGAACATACATATTGATAATTACCTTAAATGTGAATGGATTAAATGCTCCAACCAAAAGACATAAGTTCACTGAATGGATGCAAAAAGCAGACCCATATATATGCTGTCTACAAAAGACCCACTTCAGACCTAGGGACACATACAGACTGAAAGTGAGGGGATGGAAAAAGATATTCCATGCAAATGCAAATCAAAAAGCTGGAGTAGCAATACTCATAACAGATAAAATAGACTTTAAAATAAAGAATGTTACAAGAGACAAGGAAGGACACTACATAATGCTCAAGGGATCAATCCAAGAAGAAGATATAACAATTATAAATACATATACACCCAACATAGGAGCACCTCAATACATAAGGCAAATATTAACAGCTATAAAAGGGGAAATCAACAGTAACACAATAATAGTGGGGGACTCTGGCACCTCACTTACACCAATGGACAGATCATCCAGACAGAAAATTAATAAGGAAAACCAAGCTTTAAATGATACATTAAACAAGATGGACTTAATTGATATTTATAGGACATTCCATCCCAAAACAACAGAATACACTCTCTTCTCAAGTGCACACGGAACATTCTCCAGGATAGATCACATCTTGGGTCACAAATCAAGCCTCAGTAAATTTAAGAAAACTGAAATCATATCAAGTATCTTTTCTGACCACAACGCTATGAGATTAGAAATCAATTACAGGGAAAAAAACGTAGAAGACACAAACACACGGAGGCTAAATAATACATTACTAAATAACCAAGTGATCACTGAAGAAATCAAAGAGGAAATCAAAAAATACCTAGAGACAAATGACAACAAAAACACGATGATCCAAAACCTACAGGATGCAGCAAAAGCAGTTCTAAGAGGGAAGTTTATAGTGATATAAACCTACTTCAAGAAACAAGAAAAATCTCAAATAAACAATCTAACCTTACACCTAAAGGAACTAGAGAAAGAAGAACAAATAAAACCCAAAGTTAGTAGAAGGAAAGAAATCATAAAGATCAGAGCAGAAATAAATGAAATAGAAACAAAGAAAACAATAGCAAAGATCAATAAAACTAAAAGCTGGTCCTTTGAGAAGATAAACAAAATTGATAAACCATTAGCCAGACTCATTAAGAAAAAGAGGGAGAGGACTCAAATCATTAAAATTAGAAATGAAAAAGGAGAAGTTACAACAGACACCACAGAAATACAAAGCATTCTAAGAGACTACTACAAGCAACTCTATGCCAATAAAATGGACAACCTGGAAGAAATGGACAAATTCTTAGAAAGGGATAACCTTCCAAGACTGAACCAGGAAGAAATAAAAAATATGAACAGACCAATCACAAGTAATGAAATTGAAACTGTGATTAAAAATCTTCCAACAAACAAAAGTCCAGGACCAGATGGCTTCACAGGTGAATTCTATCACACATTTAGAGAAGAGCTAACACCCATCCTTCTCAAACTCTTCCAAAAAATTACAGAGGAAGGAACACTCCCAAACTCATTCTATGAGGCCACCATCACCCTGATACCAAAACCAGACAAAGATACTACAAAAAAAAAAGATTACAGACCAATATCACTGATGAATATAGATGCAAAACTCCTCAACAAAATACTAGCAAACAGAATCCAACAACACATTAAAAGGATCATTCACCATGATCAAGTGGGATTTATCCCAGGGATGCAAGGATTCTTCAATATACACAAATCAATCAACGTGATACACCATATTAACAAAGTAAAGAATAAAAACCATGTGATCATCTAAATAGATGCAGAAAAAACTTTTGACAAAATTCAACACCCATTTATAATAAAAACTCTCCAGAAAGTGGGCATAGAGGGAACCTACCTCAACATAATAAAGGCCATATATGACAAACCCATGGCATATATCATTCTCAAAGGTGAAAAACTGAAAGCATTTCCTCTAAGATCAGGAACAAGACAAGGATGTCCACTCTCGCCACTATTATTCAACATAGCTCTTGAAGTCCTAGCTATGGCAATCAGAGAAGAAAAAGAAATAAAAGGAATACAAACTGGAAAGGAAGAAGTATGATTGTCACTGTTTGCAGATGACATGATACTATACATAGAGAATCCTAAAGATGCCACCAGAAAAATACTACAGCTAATCAATGAATCTGGAAAAGTTGCAGGATACAAAATTAATGCACAGAAATATCTTGCATTCCTATACACTAACAATGAAAGATCAGAAAGAGAAATTAAGGAAACAATCCCATTCATCATTGCAACAAAAAGAATAAAATACCTAGGAATAAAACTACCTAAGGAGGTAAAAGACCTGTACTCAGAAAACTATAAGACACTGATGAAAGAAATCAAAGATGACACAAACAGATGGAGAGATATACCATGTTCTTGGATTGGAAGAATCAATACTGTGAAAATGACTATACTACCCAAAGCAATCTACAGATTCAATGCAATCCCTATCAAATTACCAATGACATTTTTTACACAACTAGAACAAAAAATCTTAAAATATGTATGGAGACACAAAAGACCCCAAATAGCCAAAGCAATCTTGAGGGAAAAAAACGGAGCTGGAGGAATCAGGCTCCCTGACTTCAGACTATACTACAAAGCTACAGCAACCAAGACAATATGGTACTGGCGCAGAAACAGAAATATAGATCAATGGGACAGGATAGAAAGCCCAGAGATAAAACCACGCATCTATGGTCAACTCATCTATGACAAAGGAGGCAAGGATATACAATGGAGAAAAGACAGCCTCTTCAATAAGTGGTGCTGGGAAAACTGGACAGCTACATGTAAAAGAATGAAATTAGAGCACTCCCTAACACCATACACAAAAATAAACTCAAATTGGATTATAGACCTAAATGTAAGACCAGACACTATAAAACTCTTAGAGGAAAACGTAGGAAGAACAGTCTTTGACATAAATCACAGCAAGATCTTTTTTGACCCACCTCCTAGAGTAATGGAAATTAAAACAAAAATAAACAAATGGGACCTAACGAAACTTAAAAGATTTTGCACAGCAAAGGAAACCATAAACAAGAGGAAAGGACAATCCTCAGAATGGGAGAAAATATTTGCAAACAAATCAACGGACAAAGGACTAATCTCCAAAATATATAAACAGCTCATGCAGCTCAATATCAAGAAAACAACCTAATCAAAAAATGGGCAGAAGACCTACATAGACATTTCTCCAAAGAAGACATACAGATGGCCAAGGGGCACATGAAAAGCTGCTCAACATCACTAATCATTAGAGAAATGCAAATGAAAACTACAATGAGCTATCACCTCACACCGATTAGGATGGGCATCATCAGAAAATCTACAAACAACAAATGCTGGAGAGGGTGTGGAGAAAAGGGAACCCTCTTGCACTGTTGCTGGCAATGTAAACTGATGCAGCCACTATGGAGAACAGTATGGAGCTTCCTTAAAAAACTAAAAATAGAATTACCATATGACCCAGCAATCCCACTACTGGGCGTATACCCAGAGAAAACCATAATTCAAAAAGAAACATGCACCCCAATGTTCATTGCAGCACTATTTACAATAGTCAGGTCATGGAAGCAACCTAAATGCCCATCGACAGACAAATGGATAAAGAAGATGTGGTACATATATACAATGGAATATTATTCAGCCATAAAAAGGAACGAAATTGGGTCATTTGTAGAGATGTGGATGGACCTAGAGCCCATCATACAGAGTGAAGTAAGTCAGAAAGAAAAAAAACAGATATCGTATATTAACGCATATATGTGGAACCTAGAAAATGGTACAGATGAACCGGTTTGCAAGGCAGAAATAGAGACACAGATGTAGAGAACAAACATATGGACACCGAAGGGGAAAAGCAGAGGGTGGTGGTGGTGGGATGAATTGGGAGATTAGGATTGACATACATACACTAATATGTGTAAATTAGATAACTAATAAGAACCTGCTGTATAAGATTGCCAACAAACACATGAAAGAATGCTCAACATCATTAATCATTAGAGAAATGCAAATCAAAACTACAATGAGATATCATCTCACACCGGTCAGAATGGCCATCATCAGAAAATCTACAAACAATAAATGCTAGAGAGGATGTGGAGAAAAGGGAACCCTCTTGCACTGTTGGTGGGAATGTAAATTGATACAGCCACTATGGAGAACAGTATGGAGGTTCCTTAAAAAACTAAAACTAGAACTACCATATGACCCAGCAATCCCACTACTGGGCATATACCCTGAGAAAACCATAATTCAAAAAGACTCATGTACCAAAATGTTCATTGCAGCTCTATTTACAATAGCCAGGACATGAAGCAACCTAAGTGTCCATCAACAGATGAATGGATAAAGAAGATGTGGCACATATATACAATGGATATTACTCAGCCATAAAAAGAAACGAAAGTGAGTTATTTGTAGTGAGGTGGATGGACCTAGAGTCTGTCATACAGAGTGAAGTAAGTCAGAAAGAGAAAAACAAATACCGTATGCTAACACATATATATGGAATCTAAGGAAAATAAAAAAAGAGGTCATGAAGAAGCTAGGGGCAAGATGGGAATAAAGACACAGACCTACTAGAGAATGGACTTGAGGATATGGGGAGGGGGAAGGGTAAGCTGTGACAAAGTGAGAGCGTGGCATGGACATATATACACTACCAAACATAAAATAGACAGCTAGTGGGAAGCAGCCGCATAGCACAGGGAGATCAGCTCGGTGCTTTGTGACCACCTAGAGGGGTGGGATAGGGAGGGTGGGAGGGAGGGAGACGCAAGAGGGAAGAGATATGGGAACATATGTATATGTATAACTGATTCACTTTGTTATAAAGCAGAAACTAACACACCATTGTAAAGCAATTATACTCCAATAAAGATGTTAAAAAAAAAACCCTGCTGTATCGCACATGGAACTCTACTTCACTTTGCTGTACAGTGGAAACTAAAACAACTTTGTAAAACAATTATACCTCAACAACATAATTAATTAATTAATTAATTTAAAAAAAAAGAAAATGAATTGAGTTCCATCTCAGTGCCAGGCACTGTGCTAAAAGCTGTGAATAAATGGTGTATTATTTTTCACCTTCTACAAAAATAAATAAATAAATAAAAATAAAACAGAATAGAATAGGAAATATCAGATGTAGTCATCGGTAGTAAGATAAATCTTTTATTTCCGTGTGAGTGTGAGAGAGAGAGAATGTGTGTGTGTGTGTGTGTGTGTGTGACAGCATATGTGTGTGTATGAGTATGAACACACACTGAGCCACAGTGTGTGTTCATGTGTTTTTCACTGTGGGTCACAGTAAGCAGGAAAGGTACTTGCTGCCTTACAGCACCTGCAGATCGGCCCCTTGCTGAAAAGAGAAGGGAAGAATCATGGGAAGAGAACAGGAAAAACCAGTTTCCTCATATAATAAGCTTATATAAACAGACAAAGGAAGAAATCAAGTCCTCCTGTGGCCAGACAGATGGGACTGGAGCTTCTAGGTACTCTCCTCTTTCCTCCGTCCCATTCCCCAATTACAGCTCAATCAGAGGCCACATCTCATAAATCTCACTAAAAGGAAGAAAAGCTGACTTGTGCTTTTCTTCACAGATTTGAGCCTGGCACAGAGGCGCCAATCTGGCGTGTGGACTTCCCTTAGCAGTAGAAGAAAAAAGAAAGCCTCAACAACACGGAGATCCTTTTCTTCAACAGAGTTTTCATTAAGGTCCTCGTTCTCTACAAAGATTATTTTCCTTTTCTGCCCTGGGTATGTTCATGGTAGCCCCCAGTCACAAATGCACAGGAAAACTAAACAGAGGAATTAAGAAGATGTACAAATCATCTATAGCAGAATGACTGTAATCAGCACTTATGATGAATTTTAATGCAAACACCAAGTCATAACCCCACTTTTGTCACCATATCCCAATGTCCCCAAAGTCAAACACAGAGGCAGGATAGCACAGGGCTTAAAGGTTTGGGGTCAAGAGCCAAACCAACATCATTTGAAACCAAGCCCAACTATTTTCTACCTTGAGAAAGTTATATTCTCTAAGACTCCGTTTTCTCACCCATAAAATAGGGACAATAATAGTCCCTACCTCGGAGGCTATAGTAAAAACTAAATGAGATACATGTGGAAAGCACATAACCCAGTGCCAGGAACATAATAACTATCATGTATTATCATGTATTATTATGGCTATTATTATTATTATTACCATCACAGTCGTTAGCATTTCAAATCAAAGTTTGATTTCTTCTCAGCCTAGCTTGTTTGTTTTGAGATCTATACCACTGGTGTAGATTTTGAAATGTGAGAATAAAAAAGAATATTTTGTTATAATTGTTTATTGTAAATGATTTGCACAGTGATGGGCCCCAAAACTCAATCCCCCAGGGAAGTTCCCATTTTCCCCTGGGAAACGAACACCCTAATTCTTCTACCTTTAAAGGAGTTGCCAAAAGTCAGAAAATCCATGCACTTGAGAGTTTTTGTCTCTGAAGAGCCAGGAGCTAGAAATTCCAACAGGATGGCTCCGCATCTGCCCTCGGATGGGAGTACGTTAGCAGAGGGCTGTTTGTGCCTCTCACAGCCACAGATACCAGCTGCTGCTGAGGAAATGGGAAAAGCAGCCCCACTTTTCAGCTACAGTGCACCTGGTCAATTGTGAAATCCGACTTGAATGGAGAGAAATCTCATCTTGACTCCACTTGGTATTGAGCACGAAGGGTAGCCTGGCCTCCAAGGAAATGCCAGAGGCGGGGAAGCTCAGAGAAACTTCAACCAACAACCAACTTAGGCAGTGGAACAGTGTTCTCTGAGTGCCAGGCCGGCCGACACCTACTGTAACAGTTTTTCAAAACAAGGACAGCTCTACTCTCACGTAGCTTGCTTCAGAAATGACTTTTCCTCCTATAAGTGGTGTGGTCTGAGAACCACACATGCAAGAAACAAGAACAAAGGAGGAAGCATTTAGCCACCAGATCAAATACCTTCACACATCCACCTGCTGCAACGTACTCATCCTATGAGTTTATTAGGGAGACAAAAATGAGTAGGAGGGTCTTTTCTATGAAGGAGTTTATGGGACCATTATGGAGAGAAACAAGAATCCAGTTGACAATTGTAACACTACAAGTATGGATGAGGTACCAGGGAGGTACAGAGGAGAAACAGAACTCAGAGGGAACTGCATAGCTTAGATGCTTGTATTAGAAAAGATGAAAGTTTAAAGTCAATGCTCTAAGTTTCATCTTAAGAAGTTAGAAAATTAAACCCAAGGTAAACAGAAGAAATAATCAAAATAAGAACATAAGGCAATGAAATATAAAACAGATAATCAATAGAAAAAGTTAGGTTTTTAAAAACATTAACAAAAGTAATAAACAAGCAGAGAGATTGATCAAGAAATAATGAGAAAAAAGCACAAATTACCAATACCAGGAATGAAAGAAGGAACATCACTGCAGATTTTACAGACATTAAAAAGATGGTAAGCAACATTATACCAATGAATATCACAACACAGATGAAATGAACAAATTTCTTGACAAATACAGCTTATCAAGAATGACATAGAAGAAACAGAAAATCCAAATAGCCCTATTCCTATTAAGGCAGTGGTTATCCAAGCGTGGTTCTCCAGAATGGCACCATCAGGTACACCTGGGAACTTTTTGAAAGGTAAATCCTCAGGACCCACTCCAGACCTACGGAATCAGAATTTGGGGGTGCAGTCTCAGCCAGTTGTGTTTTAACAGGCTCTCCTGGTGATCCTGATATCATTTGAAAATTGCTTGAATACCATCTTCCCACAAGAAATGCAGGCCCAGATGGTTTTGGCTAATAAATTTTACCAGACACAGAAGAAAGGAAAATACCAGCCTTACAAAAACTCTTTGAGAAAATAGAGGACAGAACACTTCTCATCATTACTTTTAATTTCTACTCCCTTATGGAAGATGTAGATTTTTTTAATCCGCCCTTTGATTCTTGTTTTGAAGTGACTCTTAGTTTCTTTGGGATGAGCCGTTCTGACAGACAATAGGTCCACACTGCCCAGGTGGCCACACCGTGTGCTTTCAAGTAGAGAAGTCTTTATGAATTGTCTTCTTTCCTTTGCTTGCAGCCCTTAGAGGAGTGATTATCTACTTCTCTGTGCAGCAGCTAAGGCTCAAAGCTCACCCACAAGGATACCCACAGCACAGTGACCCTGCCTTAAGCTGTCATACCAAACCTCACTCAAGCCAGAGCAGAGACTGGAGCTCAGGTAACAAAACTGATTAAAATCGACTATCTGCTCATGTTATTCCCTCTAAATAAATACCCACACGACCTTTCCACATCTGCCTGTTTTCGCTTATTCATCCTGAAGTCTCAGCTCAGGCATCACCTCCAGCAAGCCTTAACTGAACCCAAACTAAGAAGGGTTTGGGTTCAGTAAAGGGTAGGGTAGAAAGGGTAGAAACCACATCTTACTCTTTTTATTTTTGAATGTCTCACAGTACCTGACCATCACATAGTTGACACTCAGTAAACATGAAGTGAAATAAAGAGTCCGCAAGTGGAGTCAGACAGGCCAAAATCCACATCCATAAATAAAATATGCTTAACTTGATTTTACTCAATACTTTTGGTAGAACTCATTTTTAAAATTGAACACCTCTAATGTACTCTTCATTCAACATCTCGATAACACTGTCAATGCAAACCACGTGGACTGGCTTCCATTTTGCATACTTGACCTTCCTTTTTAAAAACTCTGGTGGGTGTGTTAGGTGTCTGCCCATTGACCTGTGCATTGCAGGACCTCTCTGAGAATGAATACAGGGACCAAGAGAGCAGCAGTGAACAGAGGACACCTAGAATCTCTGGCTAAAATGGCTGGATTCCTTCTTTTAGGCTCTTTCTACAGACCTGTACTTTATCTTCACGCTTTGTGGATCAGCCTGAAGCAAAAGGCGGCAACTTCTCCCACCCCCTGCCCATAATTTGCTGGCACCATTCCAACTACTCCTCTGCCACATGAGATCATGAAGAATTAATCTCCTGTACAAGTAGAATAAGTCCTTGAGGGAGGTCAAGTTTTGCAGAGGACATGCAAGGTCTCATTCTTAATTATGATGAAGAATGGCATTCTGTGGCCGTTAATTTTTATTGGAAGGGAGGGCATTATATTAACAGCTAATATTTATTAGGCACTTACTCTATACCTAGAACTGGGTCACAAACCATACATACATTGTCTCATTTAATCCTTATCAACAACCTTATGAGTTAGGTACTATCAGTAGCCCATATCCTGAGAATATTTATGTTTAACCAGCTGAAAAATCACAAAGTTAAGGAGGGGTGAAAATGAGATTTAAATTTAGGCCTCTCAGACCCTCAAGTCTATGCTCTGAGTGCCAATGCTGTATTGTCTTGCTTACAGACTTCTGGTGTAATTATGCCCCTACAAGGTCCCATGCAAACCAATGGCAGAAGTAAGTCACTGATATCAAGGAGGAGGAACCATCCACCCCACCAATTTAAAGATCAAAAGTACCCTTTAAACGTGATTCATTTTCCACATAAGAGACTAATTTAAGGAAATTTTCTTTCTATTCAAAATAATGGTGCTAAATGAAAAGCAATTTAGCTTTACAATGGCTTCATCAGAACCTCATCTGTCAAATCCCTAAATCATGCTCTCGGAACACATTTCTCAACGCAGAGAAATCAGCAGGGGAAAAAAGCAGATGTAAAGCAAACAGGTGAAAGTATGAAGTTAGTGTGATCTAACGAGCATAAGCTACAGTCTTAATGAATAGCTGTGCTCGTGGGCCACCACCAACACCACCACCACCACCATCGTCATCACCATCACCACCAGCATCACCGTCACTGGTATTGTTATTATAAAGTACCTTCATTCCCAAGGGGGAGCACTATGACCTCTAATGAATGAGGCTTCTGTTTACCCATCAAACAGGCACTGTTTACACTACCAAAAGGGTTAATTTTCGATCTTTCTTAATAATGGGTCATGAGTGAGCAGTGGTAGCTAGCAAATATATTACTCTTACTAACAACACAGTACACTAGAATTAGTAAACTTATCACAAAATCATGACAACATTATTTGGAATGATGGACTTGGCATACCAGCAGGTGATTACATACCTCACAGTACACATTGCACACATCACATTCTTTTCTTAAGCTATTTAATTGTTGTGCTAACTCTAGGAAACTCTTGATTATGATGTAAATGATAAAACATACCTTAAAGATTAAGAAACTGATTATTAAAAAGTCAACCATTTGAATTTATATCAGAGGGCGACAAGACAACCAGGGCAACCCTATCCCCTAGCAGCTGAGCACTGCAATTCACAAACTCACAGCAGAGAGGAGCTTGCCCTGTGACTCCGGATAGAGCCAAGCTTTCAGAGGTGTTGCACTGGCTCTGGACTTGTATGAGTATCAATTTTTGTTGTCTGGTGTACTAAGTAGGAATCCATCCCAATTTATATTGAGGCTCACTTTGTAGTTACCAGCTTTCACTCCAATTACTATGATAATTAACTTTCTCTACCCCCGCATGTAAGAGATGGGACTTGATTTCTCAGTAAATTTGTTCTGTTTTATTGTCTATGTAACAATATGCAATAATATCAAATTATTTCTTTTAAGATCTGTGATTTTATGCTTTTTAGGTCTAACAGACTATAACAGCATGTAGAACTTATGATTTCTGATTTGTTTCAGCACAGAGTATACAGAAGCCAAACAATATTATCCCTTCAAGACAACTTCAAAATCTCTTTTAATGCATGATCTAAAGTACTTCAAAATTTTTTCCTTATAAAATTTAAATGCATCTAAACACCTGTAAAGTTTTACATGTCAGCTCCATAAACTATGAAACAGAATTCATAAATCTGCTACATAAACAATGAATCATAGGTCAAAATAGTAATGTTAATAATAATGGCAAAAATACTCTTTACACTTATTAAAAGCCAGAAAGTGCACTGAATGTGTTTAATCTTTCTCTCATTTAACCTTTACAACAGCCCTATGAGGTAAGTACTATTATTATTCCCTCTGTACAGATGAAGAAAGTAAGGCTTAGAGCAAGGTTTCTCAACCTTGGCACTGTTGACATTTTGGACCAGATAATTCTTTGTTATGGGGGGGGGGGATGTTCTGTATATTGTAGGATGTTTAGCAGCATCCTGGGCCTCTATCTACCAGATGCCAGTAGTATATCCCACTCCCAGATGTGACAACCAAAAATGTCTTCAATACTGCCAAATGTCCCCTGGGGGAAAAATCGCCTCCACTTGAGAACCACTGGCTTAGAGAAATTAAGGAATTTACTAAAGGTCACATACTTAGGAAATAGTAGAGCAGGGATTAGAAGCCAGGCATGCTGGGTCTAGAAGGCATGCCATCAACCAATAAAACATAGTGCTATTCACTCTGTGATGGTTTAAAGGACATAGATTTTCCCTCAAAATAGAAAACTGAATATGAAGATGAACTATAAGTGTCTTCCTGTGGAAAGATTTTCCATGACTACACCCAACTGGGCCCTTCCAAGTTTTTTTTCCTAATTAAGGCCCATGTCCCAGTGGCTGCTGACCTTGCATAGGGCTCCCCTACCCCACCTACTCCAACCTTCTTTCCAAAAGATGGTCACCAATCACTTGGTTAAGGCTGATTCCATTCTTCAGTAAATAAGACACAATCTCTGCCCCTACAGAGCAGGGCCATCTGCTTCCTACCAGTTCCCTTACTTGACCCTACTCTGTCTCAAAGTGCAAGCCATTTGCACAGTGGCCACTGAATGCTGGTTTCTCTCTGAGGGATCCCCCGAGCCTTCAGTGACTAAGCACTTTCCAAGTACCAAAGCCTTCCTATGTGCTTCACATGTACTATATCATTCTGGGCTCCCAAGAACCCTAGGAAGTATCATTATTTCCATCTGACCTACAGGAAACGAAGGTTCTGGTAAGTACTCATATTTCAATCTAGAAATGGGTGACTCCCAACTCCTGCTCTTGACCCAACTTTCTGCCCTTCTTTCATGGATGAGCAAAGACTACAGACATGCCTCTTCCGAAGCACATTCTCGGCTTAGTCTACTCCCTCCAGCTTGCTTAGAAATTTTCATGCAGGTCCCCTCTCCTCAAAGTTATGGGAATAAACAATACAGTGCAGAGCGTCATTCTACTTGTGCAGAGACAAAGGGAAAAAATTCAAGCAGTGATCTCATGAATTTTGAAAAGGCATTGTCATATTAAATCAGAGGGTAGAAAAATACAGGACAAATTTTCCTTTATCTGATTCTATTTTGTTGTTTACTTTTTATGCATAAAGAGTTATGCATTCATGTATGACTGATCACATTGCTACAAAGCACTTTAAGCAGTTAAGTACTAAAACAGACGATTTTGAAAAAAAACCTGGTGGTAGAGGTGAAGTATTTTTCCCCTTTCAATCACATTATTTAAATATCACTATTGCTTGTTGGTTTTTTTTTTTTAAGTCTTCATTGAATTTTCCTGAGAACTTCAACTTGTGGGATGAGGCAAAATATGAAAAATTTCAAATGTAAAATGTCTTGATGAGAAAATAAAAATTGGCAGAGTAGGGAAATGAACTCCAAAAGGCATATTTTTCTGACCTTTTGATTTTATTCAGCTTTAAGCTGCTTCATTTGGGGGCGGGGAGGTTCCACAGCTGTAAAAAATTATAAAACCACCGGAATGGAAAAAAAACAAGACATTTTTAGCATCTCAAATACCTGCCTTTAAACCCTAGCCCAACCATTTCTCTGCTTTGTGACATCAGTCAAGTTACTTATTTTCCCTGGGTTCTTCATCTGTAAAAGGATCACTGTGAAGATTAAATAAGATAATGCATGTGAAGCCCTGCCACATGGTAGACACACAGTAAATTTAATCAATAAAATGCCTTTTAGACAGATCTCTGTTTTTGCCACAGTTTATGTTTTGGCATTTGTCCTTTTAATGTCTTTCTCATGATTAGTTCACACTATTCAGGTGAAATTAGAAGTATCTAAATCATGGGTAATCTGGCTGGTGGCCAAAGGACCATCACTATGAGGCCAGACCGTGTTACCTGCCCAATGACCTCCATGCTAATCAGCAATGTTATTCCTCCCTAGTGATTCAGTTATAGGTCATAGAGTGCTTGTCATCACTGGAAATGTTGTTTGGTGGTCTGGGTTTTCTTGTAGAAAACCTTAGTAATTAGAATCAGAGAGTATCATTCTCGAGCCAAAAGGAACCATAGAAGTTCTTGTGTTCAACCTCATCCCTTTATAGATGAGGACACTGAGATCAGAGAGGAGTAAACTGCAAAGCTAAACTAGTGACAGAATACAAATCTGATTCTTAATCTTTCATCTATACCAGTGGTTTTCAACCAGAGATGACTTTGCCCCCCAAGGGACATTTCTGGTTGCCACAACTAGGTATAGGGGGTTTGCTATTGGAATCTAGTGAGTAGAGGCCAGGGATGTTACAAAACACCCTACAATGCACAGGACAGTCCCTACAATGAAAACACCAATAGTACCAAGGTTGAGAAACTCTGATCTACACTACTGGACCCAGTGTCTCCCGATACTCCAAAAGCTGCCTCTTAAGCTGCTGTTGGGCACTGGACTTGGCCCCAATTTGGAAGCTCTCACCAATGACTGAACTGATCAAGTTAATTCTGCCTCTTTAGTATTGAAGGCTACTGGAATTAGGAGGGATTTATAGACTTGCCTACTTGGGCAACTGAAAGTCTGGGCTTAACTTCTGAAGTACAGTGATATGCCCAGCATGAGTGCTGCTGAAGTCTTAAAGAAGCACTTAGGTCTTATTAGGCAATCTAAGAAAATGATTCGCAAAACTCCACAGAACAGTCAAATGATGTACACCACACAGCTATCAAATATTCAGAATAATGCACCACAAACAAATACACTGACACTGCACTAAACATCGCCAGGACTAATGGTTTGACTGGAGGAGAGGTAGAGATTGAAGCACTGATGTAGAGCAAAAATACTCTCAGAGTTTCCACCCAGAGCTAGAGACCCATATTGAAAGAACTTAAACAGAAAAGCAGAGTCAATGATCCAAGCAACTGCATATTTTTTGATTCCTGTCCATGCATGCCATCTGGCTTGCTGACCTCATAGGTCCCCACCCTGGCCAGTGTGAGGGCCAAATAGAGCCTGAATGTGGGAGTACGTGGTGATCTGCAAGTATGAATCATTTATCAATCTGAGCTTATTTACCCGCAGTTCCACCTGGTAATTCTGGCTTTAGTTTTGACCTATGGTAGAAATACATGAAGGATCCCAATCTGATACACTCATAAATTCAATCCACAGTAATAAACACTAATCATGTCCAAGGCATCATGCTTTGGGGGAGCATAGTCCTTACTCAAAAAAAAAATCACAATGATGCCAAGAAGAATGACATGCACCCAACTAATTCTTGTACATGGTTCACAGGCCAACAGACGCGGCTTCAGAGCCGGGAAAGGGCGGAGAACATAGCAAGCCGAGGCGTCCCCAGCCCCCGACCCGCGATGCTCCGCGGAGGCGCCGGAACCTCGCCGCACCCTTCCCCAACACAAGCGACCTCTGAGCCCGCCTGTCCCGGGGACCCGGGCGCACCTCCGGCCACCGGGACCCAGGACGGAGGCGCGGGGCGCGGGGCTCGGCCGGCGGGGGGTGCTGGGGCGGGCGCTGGGGCGGGCGGGGACCCGGGCCCCAGCCCCGAGGCCGCCCGGACCCGCCAGGCCCACCTCCGTCCCCGCCGCCAGGAAAGCCATATGTTTGTTTTTTACGTCCCTGAGTCTGTTTATGTTTTCGCAATGATTTCAGTGGTGTGTGTTTTTTGATTCCACCTATAAGTGATATCATATAACACTTGTCTTTCTGATTCTGACTTACTTTACTTAGTATGATTACCTCTATGTTTATTTATATTCCTGTAAATGACATTATTTCATTCTTTGACACAGTGGAGTCATATACTATTGTGTACATATATCACTTCTTTTTTATCTGTTCATCTGTCCATGGACATTTTGTATCTCTCCACACCTTGGGTATTGTAAATGGCGCTGACGGGCACACTTGGGTGCACGTGACTTTTCTTTGGAATTCTGGTTTTCTAAACATATACTCTTAGGGGAGGGGATATGGGGTTATATGTATACATACAGCTGATTCACTTTGTTATATAGCAGAAACTAACATAACATTGTAAAGCAATTATACTCCAATAAAGATGTTTGGAAAAAAAAAAAACAACAATGAGGTATCACCTCACACCAGTCAGAATGGCCATCATCAGAAAATCTACAAACAACAAATGCTGGAGAGGGTGTGGAGAAAAGGGAACCCTCTTGCACTGTTGGTGGGAATGTAAATTGATACAGCCACTATGGAGAACGGTATGGAGGTTCCTTAAAAAACTAAAATTAGAACTACCATATGACCCAGCAATCCCACTCCTGGGCATATACCCAGAGAAAACCATAATTCAAAAAGACAGGCCCTTGGGCTTCCCTGGTGGCGCAGTGGTTGAGAATCTGCCTGCCAATGCAGGGGACATGGGTTCGAGCCCTGGTCTGGGAAGATCCCACATGCTGCGGAGCAACTAGGCCCATGAGCCACAACTACTGAGCCTGCGCATCTGGAGCCTATGCTCCGCAACAAGAGAGGCCGCGACAGTGAGAGGCCTGCGCACCGCGATGAAGAGTGGACCCCACTCGCCACAACTAGAGAAAGCCCTCGCACAGAAACAAAGACCCAACACAGCCAAAAAAAAAAAAAAAAAGACACATGCACCCCAATGTTCACTGCAGCACTATTTACAATAGCCAGGACATGGAAGCAACCTAAATGCCCATTGACAGATGAATGGATAAAGAAGATGTGGTACATATATACAATGGAATATTACTCAGCCATAAAAAGGAACGAAATTGGGTCATTTGTAGAGACGTGGATGGACATAGAGACTGTCATACAGAGTGAAGTAAGTCAGAAAGAGAAAAACAAATATTGTATGTTAACGCATATATGTGGAATCTAGAAAAATGGTACGGATGAACCGGTTTGCAAGGCAGAAATAGAGACACAGATGTAGAGAACGTACGGACACCAAGGGGGGGAAAGCGGGGGGTGGGTGGTGGTGGTGGGATGAACTGGGAGACTGGGATTGACATATATACACTAATATGTATAAAATAGATAACTAATAAGAACCTGCTATATTAAAAATAAAATAAAATAAAATTCAAAAAAAAAAAAGACAGCCTCTTCAATAAGTGGTGCTGGGAAGACTGGACAGCTACATGTAAAAGAATGAAATTAGAACACTTCCTAACACCATACACAAAAATAAACTCAAAATGGGTTAAAGACCTAAATGTAAGGAAAGATTGTTAATGAAGAAAGGATGATAGAAAACACAAGGCAAATACGACCGTCAGCAAGGAGTTGAGCTTGACTGAAACTCAGGGTGAATGAAAGAGAATAACAGAGACAAACAGGAAAATTGAGATGGAGGTAGAGGAAGAAACCCTTAAAATCCCAGACAAGAAGATAGTCTTTACTAGCTGAAATGAAGCCAGTGGAGGTTTGCTGCTGTTGAGTTACTGCTGCTTTTTTCTAAACAGATGTGACACCATCAGAGACACTGTGGGAAAAGGAATCAGACATGGGTAAGCAGAATGGAGATGAAGAAACCAGAATAACAAGAGTGGTTAGGAGGCTATTCAAGACTCTGAGAGATGGATAATGAGACTGGACCAAGATGATGAGAATGAAAATAGTGAGGAGGAAAAGCCCACAACCTGTTAAGAGACCCATGTGTCACAGGTGAAAGGGGAGAACAAAAAGGCAAAGTTGAAGAAACACACACAACAGAAGCTCATATAAAAGGACTCAAAAGTGTTGATCCTGGGTGAGTGGGAGAATGGTAGTAATTATCAGACCTGAAGATGGAAAAGAAAAGAAGATTGAATTGTGCCTAGACGATCCTCTTGATTCAGAAAATGACAGCTCAATGCCAAGGTCATTCCTGTTACTAGTGTCTAAATATACTACCCGGATTCAGTGCCTGAGCTACTCACTCCACCTGAGCACCCTCTCACCATACCTCGTTCCCAACTCCTGCTACACAGACCCTGAGTCTAGATGCCTGCACCTGTGCTCCCCAGACTCCTGCTGGTCTATGAAGAAGGCGAATAAGTGAGTAAGGGATGATGAGTGGCAGTTGCCTGATACTCTGAAATCTGACCAAACTATCTATGTGGACCCTCCATCACCCTCCTTTCTCCCCTGGCTGTTTCACCTGAAATCACAGTACTTGTAGGCCATTTCCCATGTTAACTGCCTTGGGCATTATCCTTTGTGGCTAATTCTCAGTGTCCATCTGTGATTTGTGCCCTAACCAGACCACTTTGCTCCTTTCTCTGGCACTCTGTCTGCCACCATTCATTGTAAAGTCACCCTGACTCAGCTGGCAAACTTGGAATGTAAACTGGACGTATTCTCATAGCTGATGCACACATTCCTACTACTTTGGGAATTTTAGTCATCGCCAATACATATAGGAAAATATTTTTTAAAGGATTTTATTTCTTAGAAGATCCTCTTGCCCCTGATTTCACCACTAATACTTGGGCTCTAAATGTCAATACTACTGAGTAAGTAGTAGTGTGCAAGATTGGTTATCCATAAGCATGCACAAATATGTGCGTTGATATACCCTATCACCCCTTTAACTTCCCCCACAAGTTACTTGGCTGTCTTTTTTTACCACAAAGGTAGGGGACGACATCCACTGAGTCTATGTCAGTGACGCCAAAAGAGCTTCAGGATTCACCAATGAGTCTTAATATGTCCGGAATGAAACGGGACACAGTTCACCAAAAGATGCACCCGCTAACACAAGAATATGAGTGTTTGGAAGGCAGTCTTGCCAAAGGGTGATATCCACTCACCTTCCTACCCATCCCCGCCCACACACGACAATCTATTATTAACAGCAAAGGTGGAGGTTCTCCTGATGACTCATTAAGTATGCTGATTCGTGAAGGATGACATGGGCAGACCTGACTAAACGAATCATTTGCTGGATTTAATCAATTATTGGGCTTATCAAATGTGATTACTGAGCCACATAAAAATCCAAGTAAAAGAAGGCATTAGACACTTGAGGGAAAAAAATAACTCCTTGTTATGCCTTGCAACAGATAGAGGCCATTCTGTTATCTACATGTGCAAGACGCACTTTATCGATTATTTCCACACGTTTGTATCCTGGGCTGTCTTCCTCCTAATGTCCAGAATATTTTTGAGCCATCTGCCCCTTTGAGAAAAAGCCTAAAGAATCAGCAAAACATACATGTTTAGGGGCTTCCCTGGTGGCGCAGTGGTTGAGAATCTGCCTGCCAATGCAGGGGACACGGGTTCGAGCCCTGGTCTGGGAAGATCCCACATGCCGCGGAGCAACTAGGCCCGTGAGCCACAATTACTGAGCCTGCGCGTCTGGAGCCTGTGCTCCGCAACAAGAGAGGCCGCAATAATGAAAGGCCCGCGCACCGCGATGAAGACTGGTCCCCACTTGCCGCAACTAGAGAAAGCCCTCGCACAGAAACGAAGACCCAACACAGCCATAAATAAATAAATAAATAAAAATTGTATAACTTTAAAAAAAAAATACATGTTTAAAATAACTGAAAACATGAAGAAAAAAAATTCTCAACTATCCCATTAGACTTTAATACGCCCATACGTTCAAGCACCATGAATAATAAAAAATACTGTCAGCTCTCTTTTGTGATCTAGTGAAAGAAGACCATACGATAATGTAAGAATCCTCCCCAAAGATCTAATTGTTCCCAATGACATTCAGTATTTACATCTATTATAGTACTTACCAAATTTTATTATAATTTTTTCATAGTCACACCTACAAGCCTGTGTACCTCCTCACAGAGGCTATTTTTTATGTATCTTTTTATTTCCAGTATTTATTTCAGTGTATGGCAACAGTAAGTATTCAGTAAACTTTTGTTAAAATGGGAGATTTTTGTAAAGTGCTATGCATGTGACTATCAATCTAATATGATTATCAACAAAAAGAGAGACAACTTTGGCTAAAGTTAACTGTTCACAGACATGTATAGATTTATAAAATGAGTAAATCAGATAGAGTCAGAACCAGAACTTCTACTTAAATGATCTTAACAGAGCTAGGGTTAGTAACAAACAAATCAACAAAAACCTTCATGCCACTGAGAATTTTGCTATCTGGTGGCCTTAAAACTCCAACCCCTGGCCATCCTGACCAAAGTATTTCCACCTCCCACACATATGAAAACAGAACAATTGTCTGTGGAGGTTCCTCAGGTTTGTGGCTATGTCTTTATTTGTATCTCTGCCTCTAATTGTGCTGACCATTCACAGATTCCCTAGCACATTGAAACAGGGAGTGAGTGTGTGTGCATGTGTGTGTGTTGGAAGCTCTTCTAATATAGACTCAGCTTATAACATCATCCCTCATAGAAATTCTTTTCTTCAGGGGCAGCCCTGGAATAGTAGATTATTTATAGGTATTTGTGATTATTTTGTACATGGTCTGGCATGCTTTCTCAAAGATACAAACTTCTCAAAGCCAGACCTGATAACTTGAAGCTGCAGCTGTATTGAAAACAACCTGATGAGAATTTTATGGGGAAGCAGGTTTCAGGTGTAATCCACTCTAGCTGTCAAATTACCATTTCACCACTTCAGCAAATCTCTTGAAATGATTGGCCTTCGTGGACAAGCCCCATTCAGAAAGCAAAAGGATGGTTCCCCTTAATTGTGTTTATTTAAAGCCCAATCTAATAAAGTTGTGCAGGGAGAAGCTTACCTCCTACCTACAGGTGCCCTTGCTAACCCAGTAAAGAGTACTTATCACTCTTTCGGTTGAAATTCTGATCTTGAAAGACATGAGTACATTTCCCTTAACACTAAAAGTGAGACTTAGTAGAATCACTATCATCAAAATATTCTTGTGGACGGGAATAAAGATGCAGACCTACTAGAGAATGGACTTGAGGACACGGGGAGGGGTAAGGGTAGGCTGGGACAAAGTGAGAGAGTGGCATTTACATATATACACTACCAAATGTAAAACAGATAGCTAGTGGGAAGCAGCCACATAGCACAGGGAGATCAGCTCCGTGCTTTGTGACCACCTAGAGGGGTGGGATAGGGAGGGTGGGAGGGAGACGCAAGTGGGAGGGGATATGGGGATATATGTATATGTATAACTGATTCACTTTGTTATATAGCAGAAACTAACACACCATTATAAAGCAATTATACTCCAATAAAGATGTTAAAAAAATATTCTTGTGGGTTACTAAAATCTGCCTAGTACTTTATGAAATATTTAAAGAAATATATCTACCTCAGTTGAGTTGTAGTGGGATAATGATGACTTTGAAAGCTAGTCAATTTTTTTTTCTTTAACATGGCTGTAGAAGGTAAATAAATACATGAGTAAAACGAAATGAAACTTAGCAAGAAAAGTTTAAACAAAGGTAGATTATTTTTGTATCCTGGGCTGTTTTTCCCCTAATGTCCAAAGCAAACCTACAAGATCTAAAGCTTTTTAATGTAGCATTTGTGTCATTTAGTTTTCCTACATGAAGCCACCAACTTTACCTGACTAATTATTGACTGAAGCCAAATAACTGCACTTAAAATTCAACTAACCAGCTGAGTCCACACTAGTACACCTGCCCCTAACATGAAAAAGGAATCACAGCTATTCCCAGTCCAAATGAATCATCCAATAGACAAGCATATATTCAAAGAGACCAGCATCTGATGGGGTATCAAGATATATTTACAAGTGTCTACCATTCATCAAATGAGGTATCCACATACTCCAAACTTACAGATCCCTGGAAAAGGTCTCAAGCAAGATCATTCTGATAAAGGTTGAAGGTTTGATACATGAAAAGGGCCTCAAATTCTTTAACACTCTTCCATCAAGAGATGTAATCTATATCCCCTTCTCTTGACTCTGGGTGGATTCTGCAATAGCTTGACCAGTAAGATACAGAAGAAGTGACATTAAGCCAGTTTCAGGGAGACTAGCACCTTCCACTCCTTTTCTCTTGGAACACGTGGCCTAGGAAGCCAGCTAAGAGTGCAACACCCCTGAGACCACCATGCAGTAGAAGCCCAAACTCCTGGAGACATTCTGGAGGATGAAAGCCATGTGCAGAGAGAGAAAGAAAGAAGGAGCACCGAAGCTCCCAACACGCGAGTGAAGAATCAATCTTGAAAGTGGATCCTCCATCCACATCAGTCCCAGCTGACACCAGGTGGGTCAGATCCAAACCACCCAGACAAGTCCTTCCTGAATTCCTGACCTATAAAATCATGAGCAAAGTAAAACCCTTGTTCTAAGCCATAAGTGTGGGGATGGTTTGTTACTCAATGACAGATTAGTAGACATGGATATATTTCACATGAGAATATGCATGTGATTAAAAGCAGAAGAGCTCACACCAAGCCTCTATTAATTTGCACTTTATAAGACTTCAATAAAGCTGACACAAACCAGTTTTTTTTTACATCGACATAAAAATGCAACAGCTTTCACATCAGATATGCAAAACTATGCTTTCCCAAAAAATTGACACAGTAATTTGAAACCTGACAGGTTTGAGCAGTTCTCTTGAGAAACTCCCTCTTACCTGTCTATTTATCTCCCCTTAAAATTGAGGCAACTTTGAAACATCTCATACCCCAAGTTAACTACATGTGAAAATGATAAATTACCTTTTACTACTAAAGACTACTATACCCTCTAATCTGAGTGATTAATTTACGCCCTGCTCAGTGGTTCACATGCAATTACTACCATGAGCCTGATGAACCTGAACAAGACAGAATTATTCGGCCATCTGTATAAGCTCGCTATATTTAGAAAAGTATAGCAACCTCTAGGAAGCTTTTAAAGTTTTAGTTCATTTTCTCTCAATGATTTGTGCACCTGCACAATGCACATCAAATGATGACACCACTACTTTGGATTACTGACTTTATTTGGAAACCATAGGACATAGGAGCCTCTACTATGAGATGAGACCCACTAGAAAAGGTCAGATTAAAGTCGTCACTGAAAGTACCATTGTTGAGACCTATTGGAAGATTTTAATTGCAACAGCAATTTTTGATCTCATATAATCTGTTTAAAGCCATAATACCAAAGTCAATCAATGAAAAGCAGACACTAGCCTTTTAGACTGAGCTGTAGTCTTCTGCTGCTTGGTGAACAGAAGGTCTAAGCAACTCTATTTCTTTGGAATGTGCTTTCCAAACTCTTCTCAATAAAACAGAGTAATGGCGGGTGAAGACAGATGATATTCTACTTTAAATTACCCTTTCCATGGTTAAATCAAAAGACTGCCCTTAAAGGAATTTGCATCTATGTTTTGAGCTCAACAGCATTTTGTCAGCAAATCAGGCAAAGGAGAATCCAAACACTAAACATGCATTTGCAAACCTTTTCTGCTCCACCTATATGGGCTTCACACATGCCCTCAGCCCAGCCCCACTCTGGTCAAGGTTTTAATAAAATCACTAGATAACTCAGCAGTAACAAGCTTTTTAAGCCACTGGATCCACTCTCATGTGAAGGTGTACACTTACTGTGCCACACTAAATGCCTGCAATCAATTTTCAATTACAGAAACAGTAGCGACTCGAAGATAAAGCAGGCAACTCGCTGAGAAGGATCTGAGAGACTGTTTATTACAATGAACATCCACCATGAGCCAGACTTGCGAAGAGTTGTGACACAAAGGAGTCAACCAACCAGTTCCCCTTTCTCAGAGGGACGCTCTTACCTCTGGGACGTTTTCTTATATTTCCTCCTGTGGGAAAAGAAGCATAAACACACATCAGAAAAGAGTTTGCGGCAGGTGGTAGGTTAGAAAAAGATAGCTTCAGCGGGGATGGATGCAGAGGTGAACACTTTGTAGAAAGTCCTCTCTGTGAGGCTTGTGGGTCTCGAAGCCCACTTAAAAGTTTTGGATTATTGTGTTACATTGTGGTTGGATGCAGAGAATCATAGTCTTATCAGCTACACACAGCATCCCAAGAGCTCAACGGCTCTGCCCCCGATATTCTGCTCTTTCCCCTCTGAGAGCACTGTAGCATCTGGGTTGAGATCAGACCTTAAAGACGGCAAGATCCAGGTTCATATATCAGCCCTTCATTCACCAGGTTCATGGAGTTGTTGTGGAGTAAGTGGGCAGAGGCTGTGAAGCGTGTCTTGTATCTGGCACGTATTAAATGGTCCACAACTCTTAGCTATTTGTACCGTCATTACTGTTACTATCATCCCCATCAGCTAGCACTGAAGTCCCTTTAAAGACCTGCCTTTTAAAATGTAAATGTGTAATCATGCAACTAAACCATTAAGACCAGACATAAGGTCTTCAGAGAAGGAAGACGTGAGAAAAGGGACAATGAGAAAGTCTAGAAGCAAAAATAGTGAGAGCAGAATCAGGAACTTGCTACTGGCTAAGCTGTGGGCTCAGGCCCCTGGAAGAACACGTCCCCAGGAAGCACAAGCAGCTGGAGTTCTACTCCACCTCTGCTATTTACAGTCCTCACTTAGCCTTGGACAAATCTACTGGGTGCAGGGCTTCTTAATCTATCAAATGGAGGTCACATCTGCTGGGGCTATCTCACCTGGGTCACAGTGGCATTTGAGGAGGAAATGGCCATAAAAGTTTATTTTCCAGTGTATCTCAATGTTTTTCATATTTGTGTCAGCTTTTGTAGGCTCTGAAGACCCTCAGAAGAGTTTTTAAAGACTCTTTAATGGAGGGGATTAAAGGAAAGGAAGTGCTGGGAAAGGAAAACCCATCTCCCGGTAGCATCTCCAGGAAGGGCAATGCAGCTGTCCTTGGTTCCACACCGACATTCCCATTACAGTCACTGCACCAGGAAGCCAAGCCACTGATTTGCTAATAGAGCTACATGTCACACATGCTTTTAAAAAAGGCACAGATGTTTCAAATTCAGAATCCCTATGACCTGTGACATCTCTGTTTAAATGAAAACATACATGGCAGTGTGACATATTAAGGGAAGTAAGCAGCATGCAGCACCGAACCCACAATGTGATCTTGACCTGATAGGTACTGATACCTATTTATCTATAAGGAAAAACACCAGAGTGATAATCATGAGCCCAGGGTAGCAGGTTAATGAATCATTACTTTTATTTTTACTTCTATGAATTTTCTATATTTTCTATTTTAAATGAGCATTATGATTATAATTAGAATAATTATAAAAATTTGTAAAATATTCACATACAGTCACATATACAGATATATACATCTATAGGAAGAATATACAGAGATATTTACAAGTTTGAATTATATCATATATGTAGGGAGGAAGGTCAACTAACAGATGGGTTAGGGCTTGGGCTTGAGAGCAAACTACCTGTGTTCGATCTTGGCTGTGGCACTCAGCTCTACAGTGTTGGACCAGATATTCAACCCCTCTGAGCCTCACTTTCTTTATCTGTAAAGTGGGAATAATCAGAGCACCTCTCTCAAGACCTTGTGGTGAGAAATAAATGAGATAACCCACCTGAATGTCAGCTCCCCGAAGGCAGATTCTTTGTATGCCGCCCCACTGTATCCCACTGCTTAAAACAGTGTTTTGCACTCCCTCCGAAAGCTGTGACGGGTGTGCACTGACCATCCTGGACCACCCCCCCCACCCCAGCAGTGATAGCTCACACGCTGTAGGCAGTAGCAAAGGCAGAGGTTTCATCCACAGGCACAGAGCACAGTGAGCTGTGGGTGTGACCCACGCCCTTGGCCCTCGTTCGAACTGCTGTCTAATGAACCAGGCTCAGGAGTCTCTGGCAAGACTGGAAAATAACCCAGTGAGAGTGTGCAAGGACCAAAGGTAAGGGGGCAGTCGGGGCACATGGATGCCCCTGGTTCCTACCCAGAAACTCAACTAGTTCTGTCAACAGAGTGTATCTTCAGAGGCCAGAAGAAGACAACCTTTGCTATTGGCTTCCACAGAATTCTCCCAACATTTGCCAAGGATCATACAAAGGCACTGCTGGGAACGCTGAGTGCATCAAAATGAACAAAAATAAGAATAGCTTCCAATTTCAGCACCTACTAGTAACAAGCACTTAACATACATCACTAATCCTCATAATAACTCTACTAAGATCCACTCTCTGAAAGAATCTGAATCCTAAAAAAGGAAATTAATACATGTTACCAAAAGTGTTCTATTATAACAACCAAGACAAGGGGTGGTGGCTCAGGAAGCTTTGTGAAAGAGGTAGCTTTGATTGATGGGCAGGAGTTCAACAAGGAGAAATATGTAAGTACGTGGGGCAAGCAGGTAAGAAGGGCGTGCCTAATGACCTCAAACCAGCCCAGCCCAGCCAGATTCAGAGGCAGATAGCAGGTTCTAAGGCTAAAAAGTACTGAGCTAATCAAGAAAAGTAATAAAATGCATACTTTTTTTTAAAAGATGACACCTGAGAGAAGGGGTCACCTGTTGCATTGCCTTGTGGAAAGACAATAGGGTTCTGGAATGTGATAAACCTGGTTCAAAATCCAACTTCTCCCTCTCTAGCTGCGAGACTCACACAAGCTCTACACTAAAGCAAGCTTTAGCTTCCACATCTATAAAATGGGAGGAATTATCTCAGAGAACATAATGCACTGAATTTGCCAGGTACCATGCATGCCATGTAAGGGGAATTCTAAAAGGTTTAGGACCCTTTCCCCTTGTTTTGAGTTTCTTGAGCTCAGGGGTCCTGTCATATGGGTCTCTGTACCTATCCCAAGGGCATGCACATCGACTGGCACATGGTTGGTACACAACAAATGTCTGCTGGCAAAATAAATACATCATTTGTAGCTGCCACCCACACATATCAAAACATGGGTTGTGCGTTTGGTAGACCCAAAAAAGAGAGACCAAAAAATCTGATTTTCAGTCCAACTCACCTTCCCAACATTCACTTCCCACCTTCATAGATGCATTCCTGACTTCACAGATTCTGAAGCTCTCCCTTCCCATCTTGTCCCATTTAGACAGACAGCCCCCATGTCCAAAGAGACCCAACCCAAACAGTGTCATCTTACACTGGAGCTGGAAGGTCAGCACTTAAAGCACAAGAGAAAATACAGATCCACGGAAATTACTCTACTCAAGGTCCTACTCACAGATCATCTTGACTGGGCGAGATGGTGAGGCTTGAGTCCTACTCATCCTTCAGCTTTCAGCTTTCAGCTGAGTCATCACTTTCTCCCGAAAACCTTCTAGGGCCTCCCAAACTGGATCATCCCTTTTGTGTGTTCCATGGTGGCCAGAGCTCGTCTGTTACGCTGATGGCAAGATCGACGGCTTGTCCACTATCTGCTAGTGTTTCTCCCTTGCCTAACATGGTGCTTGACAAATGACAGCTGTTCAATATACTGCTGTTGCGTGAATGAGTGAATTTATCAAGACACTGATCAAAATGCTTTCTTTCTACTCATTTTTTTTCTGTTTAGTGATGAGTTACTACAAGCAGTGAGGCCATCTACCACAGTCACGGTTTTCTACACACAGGAGGAATGCAATGAGAGAAGGCTGGCGGGGGCAAGCTGGGGAGGAGGGTCACAGTTGTTGAGCATCTCCTCTGTTCCATGTGTGTTACATAAATTAACTCACTTTGACCTCCTACAGACCCTAGGAGGTTTACCTCACTTTATACTTGATGGCAATGAGGCTCAGAGAGGTTAAGTAACTTGACTAAGGACACAGAACCTTGAACTGGTTGAGACAGAAAGCAAACTCTGAAGCCCTCAAAGAAAATTGAGGAAATTAGTCAAAGAAGTCAAAGGATGCCTGGAGGAAATTTAGACCCTCGACAAAAACAAACAAAACCAACCACAGAACATACTGGGCTCTTTCCATCCAAACGCAGGAAATGAGCTGGAAAAGAACCTAGTTTATTCTTGGCCTTTTGTTTTTAAGAACTTCAACAGAATTTGCCCCTGATTCATAATCTTAAAGACAAAGGGAATGTATTTAAATGTTCTGTTTTGGTTTCTCAAACTTACTTTAAATTTATAATTTTTTGAAACTTATAACAATACATCACAAGTCTCAAGATTCACGTAGCTAGACTGAGCTAATTCAGACCACAGAGAACGACCAGGAGCTGCTGTGCTCTGGTGTCTCGGCAGTGTGGGAGATGGAGAGAGCACACCTGCACACTGAGGCAGAAGGCAGGCCATCTTCACGAGGCCAGGCTGAGGAAACCGCATGGATGAAGGCCTAGAGCACTTTGCAAACCCTGTTCCCCGGAATGCCCTCTACCCGGAATGCCCTCTACCCTTCACTCACTCACACACACACACACACACATACATACATACATACATGGCATTGTTTGTCTATTCATTTGTTTTTTAAAGAGAGGCATTACAGTATAGTGCTTAGGATCACTTACTTAAGCTAAATCCCTTCTTCAACTTACTGTGTCCAACAAGCTATGTGACCTTTGGCAACTTACATCACTTTCCCAACCACCAGTTTCCTTATCTGTAAAAGTTGGGTAACAATAATACGCACTTCACAGGTTGATGTGAGAGTTGAATGTAATAATGAATGTAAAGTTTTAGCACAGTGTTGGGCATCCAGTAAATGTTCAAGAACGAGTCAGCTACTATATTTATAACAATAGTACTGCATAAGTAATAACGGTATTATAATTCCATAGGTTTCCAAATTTTGTTTAAAAAAAAAAGCCTTTCGTTGATTAAAAAAGTTTTAAAAAGAAGTTTAAGATTGTTTTCTAAAGTAGAAAAATTGAATACTCCCAGTTCTCCTCATCTTAGAACACTTGAGCCACAAAGAAAGCAGGTGCTAATCTCAGTCCTACTAAGCAGAGGAACTGAAACTCTGCCCAGCTCTCCTCACTCCCCCCATGCCCAAGGGAGCTGCAGGCTGTATACACTCTGACACCCACCCAGCAGTGGTCCCTGTTAGCCTAGCAGACCCACACACTTTCCTCTAATGTCAAAAGCTGGGTCGTTGCTCAGAAAGCAGGAAAAAAAGAAAGTAAAATTAGATATTTAGGAACTGGACACCATGATAATCCTTAGAAATATCTAAAATTATCTTTTAAGAAAAAACCTTTTTATCGATAATTCCCTAAAAACTGAAGCCCAGTGAGTTGCTTACACAGAATCCCTAAGCATCCTCTAGAAGTTATAACTCAGCACAGAGATATCATGCTATAACTAGAATTACTGATTGACCACATCCACTTACCTATTAGGCAAATTAAAAGACTCCTGGTCTTCACTGAAAATCAATGTCTGTTTAACTCTGGAATGTTTCTATGAAATCGTGGATTGCCCAAGAAGTATCAAATAGTGTGTATGTGTTATGTGTGCATGCGTGTGTACAGAACAGGGGAAGTGATAAGCTGGAAAAATCTCCCCTGGAAGGCTTCAGTCCATTTACATCCAGCTGATCACATTCTGACAAGTGGCTACTGAGACGGGAGTATCATCAAAGAGCAAAGAGCATTGACCTCCAATATTTAAAACGGTTCCCCAAAGCTGTCCATGGCTGTGTCATCTAGACCTTGAACTTCAAGACCCTGCACTTCATTTTACCTCTCTTGGCCCCAATTAGGGAGAGAAGGGACGAAACTAAGCAAGCATAAGGAGTGATTCCGGCCACAGTACACCTGGACCTGCCTAAGGGCAGAGTAGAGACAGCAAGGAAATAGCAAAAAAGAGACAACAGTGTGGCAGACGCAGGATGCTTTTAAAGAGCTTTGTTTGCTTTTTGATGGCTAGCAGTTTGCAAAATACTGGGCATACCCACAATCACACGTAAGTTTCACAGACTCCAAAGTCAAACAGATGACTTGGGAATCATTCCTGATAGCCTGGGTGAGTGAGAGTCAATTAAGCGTTGAGGTTATATCATGAAGCACCTGGCAGTCTTTCACTTTTTTAAAGTGAGTATCTTTAAGAGCCATATGGTTGCTGCAATAATGAGGTTTATAAGTAGGCTTAATATTCAAACAAGCTGGCTTAGAAAAACCAAAACTTGTGCTTGGTCTCTAAGTTGACAGCAAGATACCTCCCAGTTGAGCACAAGAAGATTTTCTGATCTGGGAAGTTGAATATGCAACAACTCCACACACACAGTGAGAAGTCCAGTTCTGTCTGCAATGTTCTCCAGGGTTTCTGGGCAATAATGACTCACTCTGCTCCAGATCCCATCAGATCTCGTCTCCATCCTTCCTTACTGAGGTCACTACTGCTGCCGATGCACAGATAGCTTTGGAAATGCACAGATAGCCTGGTTCTCAGGCCTCAAGTTCCCTCAAGGGAGAGGAGATTGGGGGACAGGCTCAGAAAAAAAAGTGCACAGCAAAACTCAGGGAGTTAAGTACATGTTCTCACGAGTTCAGGTCACATGCGGCTCACTCGTGGGAAAGTGGACTGAGATAAAATGCCACAAATATCCGTGAAATGATCGAGGATCTGAATGATCCTCTGATCCTCTGGTTTTGTTTTTTACTGGCATATGGGGTGCCGACTGAACAAAACTGGATATCGCTAGAAACTTCCACCGAATCTGTCTTAAATCATTTGTATGAACTACTTTAGATGTTGCTGAGAATGGAAGGTCCTTGTACATTTCTTCTCATTTCTCCCAGTGATTTCATTTCCATGATACCCATGTTAAAACCTAGATTTGCAAAGCTATATATACTGATTGCTTTATGGCCTTTCCCATATTTTTAACAAGTAAATGCCAATGAGAAAATACATATAAATTGCGGTTTCCTGGCACCTTCCAGGAGACTATTTGGGGAAGGGGCGGGGAGAAGAAAGATATTAGAGAAAATGAGAAACTTTCTTCTCTTACTAGCTCAAATATTTCTTAACTGATGAGCTACAGAATGAAAATCCATGTGGGCAACAATTCTATTTTCCTGGTTGGCCAAAGATCCAAGGCAGGACAAAAAATAAAAAATAATGAAATAATATAAACTCACTTTCACTTGGAATAACCCAATAATTAGGAGGGAGTTGGTTTTGCTTAAATTTTCTACAGAATTTTTCTGCCAGGTTGTCTATTGGGGAAAATTGTCCTACAGATTCACACCCTTTCATTTAGGGCTCTTAGAAAAGGAAGATCATGTTTGGGGACAGCAACTCCCAAAGTACAAAATTCCAATATGTTTAACCCAAAGTGATGAGATCAAATTCAAATGAAGGAAGCCTTCGAGAGTGTGGTTTGGGGTTGAGCATGGTAAATCAGAAAAATGAGAGAATGCTAATCCGAAACACAGCTGTAAATAAGATGATCAATGTTTAACTCACTTCTGGAAGCAAATGTGTTTCTATCTAATGCCGGCTGGGCAGTGGAAACAGGAGAAATCCTTGAGGAGAAGGTTTAGTTCAAACTAAACAACCCCACAGGAAGCCCCACCTGGACTGGCACCAACTCACAGTCAATCCACCCCGCGCCGGATGTGCCCACATTCCCACAGGGCTGTGTCTTCATTGCTTCCCCTCCCCAGACCCCTCGTCTAGCTGCAGACAGCTGGCCAGACACAAAAATCCAAATCTCCTGTTCATGCTTGTTTCTCTCCTGGGCCTGGGTTAAAAATTCCAGCACTCAGATTACTGTCTAAAAGGCCCCAAAATAGGACCCCTCCCCAAAGAAAGCTGAAATCTTCCTCTGAAGAGCATTATTTTTGAGCAAACCAAGGACCATTTCCCTCTAGCTTAAAATCTACTGCTTAAAGCTGGGCAGTGAGCTAATCAGTGGCGCCAATGAAAAAATATGGAAAGGTTGTTAAAGAAAACAGAAAGTAAATGTCATGCTTGTAGAAGTCCAAGTAGTACTTTTTTGCATAAATGACCTATCCCTCCATTCACATATTTACAACCACTTGCAGCGTTACAAGTACAATAAAACTGTGTGGGTGGGAATGGAAGAGATCTTTGTGACCTCCTTCCTGGGAGCCTGTCTTCTGTTTCTATAAACATCAATGAGAAAGGCTGCAAACAAAAATATTTCTTAATATCTGTGACAACACTGCCAGAGTGGAGATAAATCCAAAGGACTGAGACAAAACCTCCCTCTTCACAGATATTTCCCTGTAATTAGGGGAGGGGTAGGTTTTTTAATTGAATTATCCAGAGAGATGCTTGAATTCTCTACTCTGTTATCCCCATGTAGATTTAGCCAGAACAAAAACTGTATCTTCTGCCAAGTTTAACTTCAGTGACCAGTCTAATGTTTTTAAGCCTTTCCTATCTCCCCAAGTAGTACCTCCTTCCTCCTCTCCTCCACCCTTCCTCCCAACTTGTTATCAAAACCTACTCCCGGCAGAAAGCAGCTATTGGCCATTTACAATTCCAGGTGAATGTAAGTCAATACAACAGCTCCTTGAAAGCAGATGTCCTTCCTATTTCCTCTAAAATCTTCTCTCACAGTAGAATCATCTATAGAAGGCTCTTCTCTGGACATAGGCTCTGTAAATTTCAACAATTTAAATATGGCAAAAGTAAGGCCGATCCCCAAAATACAGAAAAAAGAAAAAAAAAAAAACCCACTCAGCTAGCAGATGCACTCTTAGGGACCATTTTGAGCGCCACTGTCAACTGAATCAGTTGAGCATTCGAATCAGATTCTCCTCAGCTACAGTTATGCTCATTGAAAGTATCCAAGACTCCCAGAAATGGGTGCTTGGAACAATTCTTTCATTTTTTTAACCATGACTAATTTCAGTTAGTAGTTTTATAGACAGAATGGCGGTTCTAAACATTTATGAAGCCTGATTTACAATAATTCATCCTTATATTTCACAAATGAGCTACACAGGACCCTGTTCATGAAAGTGTTTATAGTTTCTCATAGTTAGCAGACAGGGTTCCAAGTAACAACCTAGAGTAGTATACTAAATATAAAATACTTTGGGGGAGTTAATTTAAAGGTATTGTAAGACCCCTTAGAGTCATCCTCAGACAAGACTCAGAGAGGTAGAGGAAAAAAAGGGGTGGGATATTAATCTGAATTTGAACTACTCCTAAAAACACACCTGGAAGTAGCTTTCGAAGACTAATCTTTCACTACCAGATTTACTCAGTGTCTCTAGAGTGTAGGAAAAGTCTTGCTTATTTAAGAATTTTGGTTGTTTGGAATCTGGATAAACAGAATTTAACGCTCTTTGGATGTCTAATAGTGACTTTCTGTCAAAATGCATCCTCACGTTGCTTCTCACTCTTCTACTGGCCTTAAGGGAAAGGAAAGCTGTATTTTGGCAGAATATTGAATACTGGGTCCCTGCAATAGGTCTTTGGAAGGGAGTGGAAAAAAAGGGAGGAAGGTCCATTTTTGGAAGGCCTTAAAGAGCTTCCGGGGAAGAGGCCATGAATGAGGCAGAGCTGATGTGGAGGCGGAGCACCATGGCAGAACTGTGGGTGCGCCAAGAGACGGAGGCCCGGTGTGCGCACGTAGGACCCCCTGGGAGCAGCAGCGCGAGGCGGCGCCCACTGGACAAGCCTAGACAACAGGACAGCCTCCTGCAGGGTCTAGGGAGCCCCCATCCAGCCAAGCTCCACCAGACCCTTCTGCAGGGGGCTGGGCTCCAAGCTCCGAGCCCCACTGCCTGGCTCATGCCTGACAGTCCCCACAGGGTCCGTGATGAGGGCCTCATTCCATTTAGCTTCTTGGGTCATGGTCTCTTTCTGCCTCTGGAATACTGGAAATGACCCTGCCTAGCCCTCAGGTTTCTGTCTTGGCTCCAAACCCATGTTGTGGTGGACATGACACCAAGCAGTCAGTACAAGGGTTCCAAGCAAAGCCACGTAGATTGACTACTAGCTGGTCTTTCCCAAATGTTGAACAAGTAAATGCCAATGAGAAAATATATGTAAACTCATAGTCTTCTGGCAACTTCTGTCAGACTATTTAGAGAGGTCACACTAAACTATGTTCTCTCTACTTGTAAAATTTATAGGAGTATTAATTTAGCATCATTCAGACACATACATGAATACACATATTCACATATACATATATACACACATTATATATATTATGTATAATATGTATTATATCATTATTTTATATATATATATAATTTTTTCTTCTTACTTTGTTGGGCTGTACCTTATATCTCCAACACAGACCTTTCCTTAAATCTCCAGGCCCTCTTATCCAACTGCTCACGTCTCCTCAGGGACATCTTATAGGCCCCTCATATTCAGTATGTCCAAAACTGAGCTCATGATTTCTACTCCTCATTCATTCTGCTGCCACACACAACCAAACTTGCAAACTTGATCCCCCCTCAGTGATCCTGATCTAAGTAAATAGTACCTGTGGATTCAAGCTAAAAACCTGGGAGTTATTCTAAATTCCACATTCTCCCTCACATGCCAAGTCCAAATCCTGTTGAGTCTATCTCCTAAAAATCTCTCAAATCCATCCCCACAGACCTACAGTGGTTTCCCATTGCTAAGGCTCCCTGGCCTAAAAGAAAAGGCAAGATCTGCCCCTCTCTCCAGCTGTGCCTTGAGCCTCCTGTCTCCACACTGTTTTTGCTGCAGCCACTTGGCCTTCTTTTGTCTTCTCGGAGGTGTCATGTCCCTTTGGCTCTTTGCACATGCTATTTTCCCAGGCCTTGGATACCTTAGAAGACTCTTCCTCAACTCTTAACTAACACCTACTTATTCTTCATATCTCAGCTTAAATCTCACTTCTTCAGAGAAGGCGTCCCTGATTCTTAGACCTGGTGTGGGCCCCCTCTTACACGTTTCCACAGCACCCTGTACTTCTTTGCGGCACTCATCACAGTAAATATCTATTTGGCGAATTAGATGTTTAACATTTGCCTCTACCTGTAGACTGAATGCTCCCTAAAGGAGGGGACACTTGTCTTGTTTCCCACTGTATCCCTGGTGCCTAGCATAGTGCCTGCCACATGGTAAGTGCTAGAGAAATGTTTGCTGAGTGAATGAGTGATAGATGAGATTCCTGCATATAGACGAGCGTGTATTCATACAAATTTATAAATAAAACTCATTACCTATAGTTATGAATGATGTCTTCTTGACTGAATTATTCTCTTAAGATTTTTCATGATTTCACAACCTAGGAACATCTAGATTTTTCTTATATTCGTTTATTTTATTTAATAAGAGCTGTCAAAAGGTCTTTAAATAAAGAGTACATTCCAATAAACCTGAAGAATATAGCACTTTGCATGGATTCAGTATACGTTCTCCAGAAATAGAGTATTTTATTTGTTGTAGAATTCATTTGTATTACTAATGGGAAATTGTGATGGTCATTCTCAAAGCTGTTACAGACTACATTATGTGTCTCACATTTAATCATTATTTTTCTTGTCATCTCTCAAAAAGCTATGAAGTGGGTCATGTGAACACTTTCCCTCCATATGGGGAAACTGGAACCAAGGAAAGTAGTTTTCTATGAACCAAAGAAAATTAAAGATGGAAAATGGAGCTAGAAATGAAGAAATCTCTTTGCTTAGGGCTGCTTCCCAACAGACAGACGCTGTAAAACTTAGCCAAAATAATAAACAGCTGCTAAATACTGAGTTGTAATTAGCTAATAAGCTAGCACAACCAAATTCTGATAAGCAAGTGATGATGTACTAATATACGACATTAGTATTCAAGTAAAGAAAATTTCATTCTAAATATAAGAATCCACTTAACCCTTTTTGATATTCACCTCTTTCTCCCCTTCAATATACATTAAGAACATAATTCAGGGAGACTTAACTGGCCTTTATTAGGAAAAGAAAGACTCAAAAACAATCCCTCAAACACAAATGTCTTCCTTCTCTAAATCCTAGGACATTGTGTCAATGTCGTTTACCTAGCAGTTAATTATTGCCCATAATTTTATTGTTGTTGTATAACTTTTCACTTCTATAAAGAATTATCTTGTCTCCCTAACTAGACTCTAAGTTTCCTGAAAGCAGGGCTTTTCTTCTGATACTTTCATTTCTCTTCTGAAGCTCCTAATATCCGGTATAGAATAAGAGCCCAATAAAATTATGCTGAACCATCTGACATTTGCAATTAAATGGGAGAGTGGAAGGCCCCAATTAACACCCTAAAATATGTAATCTGGGGGAAATAAACATCAATTTTAAAAAATTATTCTTTTGGAATTGCTTTATTAGTGAGATTCAGGTGAAGCCCCTCTTCCCTGGGTCATCTGTTCACAAGGCTTTAACTCAGAACCATGACTCTCAGACCCGAGGCTCTAGGCCAAAGGTCTCTCCATAGTTCCAGGCTGCTATCACCACCAGCTACTTGAACCTTCCAGAGGCTGCTCCAGTTCAGCACGTCTAAACCCAAATTTATCATTCTGCTGTATCCAAGCCTGCACTTCTCTCCGTGGTCTCTAACAAGGCAAATGGCACCAAACTCACTAATACATCTGAGACAAAACAAGCTTGGAAGACAACTTCTCCTTCTTTCTCTCTGCTCCATTCTAATGTCAAATGTGCCCCTTATTTTTTCCTCCTTAGTGGCACTACCATAACTGAAGAATCTTCTCCAACTGATCTCCAGGCCTCAAGTCTCATCTCCAATCTGTCCTCCATACTTCTTCCAGAATAGCCATCCTAAAATTCAAATCTCATTGTGTTACTCTCTAGCTTAAAGTCTTTTAACAATTCCTTAGAACTTAAGGGACAAGATGTAAACTCCTTAAAATTACATGCATTCAAAAAAAGATTCCCTGAAAGATGAATGGAGAGTGTCTGGAACACATTTGTATGTGTATGTAATGTGTTCGAAGACCTGCCTCCTTAAACTATGAGCATGTATAGTTTTGAATAAAACAAAAAGTAAATTTTTTAAAATTCCATGTATCACTACCTGGCCCATGCCTTTTATTCCAACTTTATCTCTCACTCCTCCTTGATGTGCCAATGTCTCCCATACCTCTGCACCTTTGTACACTGTTACCTCCATTCACTAGCTTTATCTATCCCTCAATATTGCACTAGATGAGCTGCAAGAGGATACCTCACAACTACCTTTTAAGGAAAATATCTAAGACCTCTGAGGATTGGTTTGTCAGGCAAGGTAACCCTGTTACCTGGACAGCTGATGGACCAGGGACCAATGTAGGGGCCAACTGCTTCTGAGGTGACCTGGGAGATTTCTGTCCAATAGCTCCATGTTGAATGACAGCAACTAGACCCAACCACACCCTCTCTTTTGGGATTACCGGTAAGAGGTGAGCATAGGGAAGGGCACTAGGACCCAGGCTATATTCCTAGTAAGTAGACACAGCTTTTCCAGTTGTGCATAAAAACAGCTCAGAATTCTGAGCTGATGTACTCTGTGCTGACTGGATGACTCCTTGTTTTCCTCACATCTCTGCAAAAGGCTGACATGAATGAAAGGAATCTGTGCAAGTTTCTTCCTTGTGACTCTAAGGACTCCGCTCCAAGTAAGTCTGCAGCTCACTGCTCACACCTTCTCTGGCCCTCCCAGGCAGAGGTAGCTCCCCGTGTATCCTCTGTAACGACAGTCAACACTTCCGGGTGTTCATTTCTTTAGCTATAGCCTTATATCTTACAGCTTTATGGCTTACCTACTTTTGCACAGAGTTTATCAAAGTGCTCGGCACATAACAGACACTCAGTAAACGTTAACCGACTGAACTTCTGTTGCCTGAACACTGATGACCCTATTAAAAATTTCAGATGAGTAGAAAGAAAATACAGATTGAGAAGCCTTTATTAAATAAGAAATACAAAACCAAAGATCCGGGCTTCTTTGCCTCTGGATTTTCCCCCCGCCTTTGATGTATACTTTGGAAAAGTCACTTAAGTTCTCTGTACTTCAGTGGGGGTATTAGTGAAGACTTTCAGAGACAACAAACTCAAAGTAACCTATGCAGGAACACAGCCTGACGTATTCGCGTAGCTGGGACAGCAGAAAGAATCAGAGAAACAACTGCAGGAACTGGGGCTTGTGGGAGCAGACCCAGGGACTTCCACTCCATCTTCTCCCCTCTGCTTCTCTGTAAGTTCTGGTCTGTCTCCTGTCACTGAAAGCTCTTCTCCACGCAGTGAGAAATGGAGCCAGCAGCGGCCACCAGGAAAACCCAGCAGAGAAAGCAGCACTCTCCCCCAGCCAATAGAGAATCTCAGTGGAAGACTCTACTGCTTCTGCTTGGGTCCTGTGCCACACTTGAGACCAACCACTGTTGCCAGAACGGTGAAATTCTATGATTGGCCGATCCTGGATCCTGAGCCCATGGAGGGCTGGGAGGCAGGGGGGAGGGTCTACTGCCATAATAAGGGGGATGGGAAAGCTTGCTGAATAGACAGAAACAATAATCCCAGTCTGTGACCCTAATAACCATACACCTGGGGATACTCCAGTAACCAAAACAGATCAAAAAAAAAAAAAAAAACTATGTCCTCACGGAACTTATATTTTAGTTGGAGGAAACAGACAGTAAACATAATAAACCATACCTCCGTTTATGTTCATAGTACTATTTTAGATCATGCAAAAAAGGCATCATCATCTTCATAGAGTGTTAAAAAAGCATAAAGTTTATTGTACTGATTACCTCATAGTTGGGCAAAACAGATATACAATAGCTTAATTACAATTGTGACAATAAATGCCAAGAAATAAGTGAAACCTGTTCTCTTGCTCTCAATTTTTTTTTTTAAAAAAAGTATAGAAGCACCCTTTTGTCATCATATAACAGGAAAAACTCTTGGTCGGGACCCAAGGCACAAGTTACGACTCAAAACCATACAGCCGTGAGGCTCCCTCTCATCATCAGAGGAAGCAAGTGCAGTTGTCATATTTTCCCTGACTGGAAGATTCCCTAACAAAACAGGCGTTGGGAGGGGCTCTTAACAATTCCACCCACTCCTACAGAGGATAGAGTAAGGACAACAGCACTTGGGGGACAACTGAGAAAATGGAAACACAAAAAAAGAGGCTCCTTCCTCAAGGAACTTCTATTTTAATTGGAGGAAACAGACAATAAGCATAATAAATAAATTAAATATATAGTATTAAGACAGTGAAACGTGCTAGAGAAAAAAGGAAAGCGTGGAAAGGGGGATGTGTGGGGCTTGTAATATAGAGAGGACCATCCCCTATATTCTCCACACTGTAGATTTTTGGCAACAATCCTCTTGCTGCTGGTAAAGACCACTCCAGGCCAGTGCAGAAAAGGGGAGGAGAAGAGAGAACCTGGGTAAACGTAAGAGTGGGATTCTGCCCTGGGTCGTGGCTTTGCCACATCTTGCCCAGTTTCCGCTTCAGTTTAGATTACTGTGCCCAACCTGGGTAATGATGTTAATTAAATCCATCTCCCATCTAGTTCATGGAATATTGTGTTGATAGTATCACGTGGCCTATAAGCTGACCCAGATATACATTTACCTTCATTTTGAATACTGAAAAGTTCACCTTTGGGTCTTTATGCTTCCTTCATCACCTATTCATTGAGCACCTACTATGTGCCAAACCCTGCTCTAGGCACTGGAGGTACAGCAGTGAGCAAGACACACAAAGTGTCTGTCCTAAGGAACTGACATTCTACTGGAGGAGATGAAAAATTCAAGGATAGATTAAGTAGGCGAGATACTGACAATACCAGTAAATAGTCCAGGCATGAGATGATCAAGTCCTGAAACTTAGATGGCTCTCAAACAAGGTGAACCAAATTCCTGACTATCTGTGGTCACCTGTAAAGCCCCTTCTATACAGGTGTCATGGTAATAAATTGGTATGAAAATTCAATTGTGGCTATTGAGTTTTTCTAAAATGTTGAAAGAACAGCTTCCTTTCTCTTACTGTTAATCCACTGTGGGAACAAAGAGACACACACCCTTCCATCTCCTAAGGTTTCTATTTTGTTAACTGCAAAAGTGTTATTCCAAGTTGTGTAAAAAAGCATGCGCTTTGGTTTCCAGAGTCTTTAGCAACTTATTATAGCACTATTGTTTTGTTTAAAAAAAAAAAAAAACGTGGTAGTAAGAACCATAACAGTAGTAAAAAAAAAAGTCATAACAATAGTAACATGTCATTTTTCAAATCAGAAAGTGAAGCTACACATCTCCTGGGACTGCTGTTGGCCAGGGTGTTTCAGTAGGAAGGGTAAAAAGAGAAGGATTCAAAAACACATATTTGGAAAAGAATCAACCCACACCTTTTATGTTCAAAGGTACAGGGTGCTAGGTAAACACGAGAGACTTGAAAACAAAAATGCAGACAACAATTTGGGGAGAGAAGCCTAACAGATGAAACAGAGGAAGCTACAAGACAGTGCGTTGTAAGCTCTAAATGCTTTCTCGCACAAGTTTCCCACCTCAACCTGGCTGATTTGCCCAAACACTCTTCCCCAGCCTGAGTAGCTCCGTGGAGTTGGTTGGAATCGTAAAGCAGCCTGAGAGAAGCAGTTCCTGAGTGTGTGCACACGAGTCCCTCCAGCCGGGATGTCAAGGAGACCAGCTTGACAACACTTTGACATTGCATATTTTGTACCCAGATTTTGTGGATGCAACAAACTTTCTGTGTGCACCATAATATGATCACATGGAGTGTTCATCACATATAACATGAGCTTATTGTAAACACCTCTCCCGAAAGAGGTGCTGCATTGCGTGCATCTCAACTGTTGGAAGAGCCTGCCAGCCAGAAAGACAAGATTTCCAAATAAGTTTACAGCCTCTGCTTACAGCAGCCAGACAACCCAAAAGTCATGTTATTTGGCATGGTTTCCCATTTACATCAATGGCAATGAAACGCACTTTGATTATTGATGGAAGGGCTTTTATAAATTGCACTTTAAATGGGGATACCTTGAAGAAACACCTACCTTATTGCTTCCCTTTAGAAACTGTGAATATCCTGGTTGGAATGTGGTCTCCCCCAAGATAAAGATAACTTAGATCAGTGCCTTTCTGATTTGTTTTGGGGTGTGTGTGCATGTGTGTGTGTGTGTGTGTGTGTGTGTGTGTGTGTGTGCTTTCAAAAACAATAACTGCAGCAAAACAAACTGCCAAGGAGCTGGTTTTCCCATCACTGCCCTTGGTAGGAACAGAAGGTCTGGAGAATATACTTGGAGAAAACCTATTTTTTTTTATCTGCACTAGATATTTGATGCCAAATATCTGGGAAATGAGTATCTGGTGGTTATGGAAGGTATCTTTGGGAGCTGCCTGGTCAACTGAGGAGCAAGCTGTAACCGTACAGCTGTCACTACAGCTTCCTGACTGGGATAACCAGCAGTTCATTGTTTATGAAATCTTTTCACAGAAAATAACACGTATTTTCAGGTCACCTCTCCTCAGTACCCCAAAACAGACAGCACCCGATGAAGTGAATGAAATTCAGAGATCTCTGTTCACCAGTCCAACTAGAATTCTGGCCATTGTATTGAAAGCAAACGCCCTATTTCACTCTTCAAATATTACTAGGAAACTCCAATATTGGTTCTGAACCCTACTTTCTCCAAAACTAGTCCTTCCTTTCAGTAACTATTTTCTTGCTAGAAAGAATCCTAAGAAAATATCAGAAGTTGAAGTAGGCTAGGGAGAGGGAGAGGAAAATCTAACAGCCAGAATGCATGCTGAATTTGAACTGTTGTTAAGTTCTTGGACCACCTGCCAAGGTGTCTGCAAGCATTCTGCAGAGAATAACTCTTCCTTTGATCAAAAGTCAGTGACCTGAGTCCCCAAACTTTTCTCCCCTGACAAACAAACAAACAGAAATATCTCCATGAATATTGAGCCACTATAACTGAAATCTAAGGACATCTCCTCTTCCCCAAAGAAAGCATGACTTGGAAACAGCAAGGCATTCCGAAGCACTCAGAAAGACAAGTCTCGCTGTTGAAAGGAAGGTAGCAGTGACTGTAATTAACAGAGAAGCGGTTGTGGAACTTCTAGGGCTGTATTTTTAAGGGTCATGCAGGAATGGGGGTGAGCAGTCGTGACTGTGGCTGTGTAGTAAAATACTGATGAGAGGGAAATAGGGCAAGAGAAGTAAACAGATCTACTTACAGCCCTCGGAGCCGAAGCCAGATTTTCTCGATCTGTTCGGGTTGCAGGTATTTCAGAGAGTTGCTCTCAAATTCTTCAATCTCCTTGGTTGGCGACTCCATAGCTGCAGGTTATCACGGGGAGTGAGGCCGAGAGAGTTTGGGCTGTCCCCTCCCGCCTCTTTGCCCAGCCCTGCCCTCGAGCCCCAGTCAGGTGGCGCGCGCGTCTGCCTGTCACTTTCTGCGTGCGCTCCCCCTTCTGCGACCCCCAAATCATGGCTTAAAGCGGGCCCGGAGGGCCGGGGACCCCAGGCCCACGTGCCCCCCGGAGGCAGCTGCGGGAACCAGCCATGCTGCTGGGCTAATGCCAAGGGTCGGAATTGTGCTCCTGATCTAGGAGAAAACACCTCAGACCTATTCGGATTCTTTTTTTTTTTTTTTCTCAAACAAAGCCAAGGAAGCGAACAGTTTGGCAGCTGAAGGACTGCAGGGGGGGAAAGGGAGGACCGAGTGGGGAGGAGAGGCGGCGAGGAGGGAGAACGTGAGAAGGGGAGAGCGGGGAGGCGGGGGGGAGTCTAGGGGGAGCCGACGCGGGGCTGGGCGGTCCGACCCGGAGGCCGTGCACCCCGGCTCCACCCGCGCCCCCTGCCCTGGGGGGCCCCGCGGCTCCCCCTCCCGGTCGTTCTCTGCCCAGCCATGCTGCCTTCCCGCCCCCTCTCTGTTTTGTGTCACTTACCAGCAGCTCTGCTGACAAGCGAGAAAACTGACAACTGAGAAGAGTCTTCTGCGAGCGCGCCGGGACCGGCGTCTGGTCTGGCACCCGCGGGCGCGGAGGGAGGGGCGCGCCGGGCACCGCCGGCGGCAGGGCACACGCTTGCCGGGCTCCAGCCCCGCACCCGGAGACCCGCGCGCGCCAGGGCGGCCCGGCGCGCCGATGGCTCCCGAAGCCCGCACAAAATGAATAGCACGGCACCGCGCGCGGAAATCCCAGGGAACCGAGGTCCGTGTCCTCCCAGGGGGCCGGTGGGGCAAACAGCCACGGCGAGGTTCCGCGGAGTTTGCGCTTGGAGCTTTCATTCACAGCGCTCACTTCCACGCCCGCCAGAGAGCCGGTTCCATTTTGAAATATTAAAGCAATTGACAGGGACTAAAGTAACCACACACCACACTTAGAAAGTCCCAATATGTTCTTGCTAGTGGGAGTCACCTCTCTCTCTCTCTCTCTACCCAAAATGGTGTGAGAAAAGGAAAATATAAACAAAAGTAAGGAGGTTGGAGTTTCCACTGATTCATGACAGACTCCCTAAAGGGTCCCTGGGCAGATGCTGACACTGGAGAGGAGTTTCAGCTCCACGAAGCTACAACTCAGTATCTGCGTCCCCCTAGGTCATTCACAATGTCAATAAAGTGTAATGCTCAGGCAGAGTGGATCCAGGTAATGCAGTTAAGAGGGGACGAGAGAGAGGTGGGATTAAAAGAAAGACCAAAGACAGAAAAAGAAAAGAAAGAAAAGATCCTGGCTCAAGCTGACTGAGGCCCGGACATCACAGGAACTGGTGGTCGAGCTCCCTTCTAGACGCAGCCACCACCGCTTCCCAGGGGCCATTTCAAACCTGGGACTCGGGGCTCCTGAGATTCAGGACGCAGCTTGCCCTATAAAGGTACTGTCCCTCACTGGCAGTTAATGATTCTTTCAGTCACACTCCCAGCATTCTTATTCTATCCATCAGATATTTGCCTGCTTCTCAAAATTCAGATAAACTTAAAGGTGAGAACTAGTTTTTCTCCATTGCTCAAGTAAAGTTCCATTCAAGTGGCCTTGATAAAGAAATTTTAAAAACAGTGTTTAAATCCTAAATGCTCATCCATTTGGAAGTGGGCATTTACTTTCCAGAAATTAGAGATGAGAGTGATGAGGACGGCATGGCTAGCCCCATTCACTGCAGTGGAGAAGGTACCTGCCTCAAGGTGAGATGACAGACCTTTTTGATTGAAAAGAACTTACACACTCACCTACCACACAAGCTGAAGTCACCTCATTAAAGTCAGTCCTTAAGGATTTTCTGGAAGCACATACAGTATCCATCAGACTGTGCACCTTGTGCAGCGTGCTGTCAGAATATGGAAGCTAGTAATGAGAATAATGGCGACCTTATATCCGAAACTTCCTATGGTCCGGTCCGTACTGTTCTAAGGGCTCTACACTCACATAACACCAGCAACAATGTTATGAAGCAAAAGCTATTATTATCATCTCCATTTTATAGCAGAAAACTGAAGCACAAGGAGGTTATCTCGACCTACCAGAAAGAGAACTGAACTGGAAAAGACCAGAGTTTGAGTTATGACATTACTGTATCCAAGACAAAACTGTCCCTCTCACAGGATCCCATTTTCCACATCTTTAAAGTAAAGAATTTATGCAAAAAGTTTTTTATGTCTGTTCCAGCTTCATGATTCTATGAGGTCATCTGGAGAGAAGTGGGGAAAGGAAATGCTGAAAAGGCAGATGCGTATTGCTGAATACATACTTTAACTACATCATGGTTTCTCCAAGGGCTGGCCTACAATGAAAGGATAGAAGGGAATGATAAAGGATGATACTCAACTTCCTGCCCTCCACCATACCTATCACTTTTCCTCATATTAGTGGGATTTTGATCAAGTCAGAGAAAAGCAAATTTTGAAAGAAAAAGGAAAAGAATAGTCTTTCACTTTAAGTAAGCTAATCAGAGAAGGAGAACCAAAAATAGTCTTTAAAAAAGTTTGTGAAACATGATTTTGTTTCATTTTAGAAAACTTAAAAAGTAAACACGTATGAGAAAGTTAATAAGGATATAACTTTTCTTTATTTTAGAACCATAGTCGTTTTTGGAGCTGGAGGAACCTTAAAGATAATCTAATTTAGACATCTTCGAATGTCTTAAGCAACACAATATTTTATTTCAAATTGACATCTTATAAGGGATTCTAATGCCTACCTCAGATTTTAAAAGTAAAGAAAGAGCTGCTCTGGTTGAATGAGGCAGTGGAGTACTTAGTTCTCAGGGTCAGAGTCCACCTCTGCCTTCTCCATATCCCATCTCTGAGTGACCAATGCTCCCACTTCACAGATGAGAACACTGAGGCCAAAGTACCACAAAACACCACAGGATTCCTTGCTTCTCATTCAGGGTTCTTTCTAAACTACACTAGGAAGAGTTTGCCTTCTCTCCGCCAACAAAATATTACTGCTTTTAGATACACCATGTTATTATGTTACTCAGATTTTATTTTCTCTTTATCTATCACAGACAGGGTATGCTTGTATGTTGTAGCAACATTACAAGCCACAATTTCTACTGGCATCCTGCTCAGAGGCAAGCAAAAAAAAAAAAAAAAAAAAAATTAGATACAAATCCACCCAGAAACAAAAGATCTAGGAAAACACAAAGCCACTCTCAACCTTGCTTTGGAGGTCAATTTCCATGGTGACTTCCTATCCCAGCTTTTTGAGTAAGACTTTTTAGAAAATCTTATATGGTGAAACATCATTAATTATACATAGACATGCATATATACATAAATATATTATATATAACATATATATACACACTCACATATATACATACTTATAATTGCCAATTTAAGGTAGTCTGCCAAATCAACCTACCTAAGGAGGAAAAAGACCTGTACTTGAAAAACTATAAGACACTAATGAAAGAAATTAAAGATGACACAAGCAGATGGAAAGATATACTGTGTTCTTGGTTTAGAAGAAGCAGTATTGTTAAAATGACCACATTACCCAAGGCAATCTACAGATTCAATGCAATCCCTATCGAAATACCAATGGCATTTTTCACAGAAATAGAACAAATAATTTTAAAATTTGTATGGAAACACAAAAGTCCCTGAATAGCCAAAACAATCTTGAGAAAGAAGAACAGAGCTAGAGGAATCATGCTCCCTGACTTCACATAATACTACAAAGCCACAGTAATCAAAACAGTATGGTACTGGCACAAAAATAGACACAGAGATCAATGGAACAGGATAGAGAGCCCAGAAATAAACCCACGCACTAACGGTCAATTAATCTAAACAAAGGAGGCAAGAATATACAGTGGAGAAAAGACAGTCTCTTCAATAAGTGGTGCTGGGAAAACTGGACAGCTACATGTTAAAAAATGAAATTAGAACATTCTCTAACACCGTATACAAAAATAAACTCAAAATGGATTAAAGACCTAAATTTAAGATTGGATACTATAAAACTCTAGAGGAAAGCACAGGCAGAACACTCTTTGACATAAATCATAGAAATATTTTTTTGGATCCGTCTCCTAAAATAAAGGGAAAAAAAGCAAAAATAAACAAATGGGACCTAATCAAACTTAAAAGCTTTTGCACAGCAAAGGAAACCACTGACAAAACGAAAAGACAACCTACTGAATAGGCGAAAATATTTGCAAATGATATGACCGATAAGAGATTAATATCCAACATATATAAACAGTTCATACAACTCAACATCAAAAAAACAAACAACCCGATTAAAAACTGGGCAGAAAAACTGAATTGACATTTTTTCAAAGAGGAAATGCAGATGGCCAACAGGCACATGAAAAGATGCTCAACATTACTAGTCATCAGGGAAATTCACATCAAAACCACAATGAGATATCACCTCACACCTGTCAGAATGGCTATCATCAAAAAGAACACAAATAACAAATGTTGGCGAGGATGTGGAGAAAAGGGAATCTTTGTACACTGTTTGTGGGAATGTAAATTGGTGCAGCCACTGTGGAAAACATTTTGGAGATTTCTCGAAAAACTAACAATAGAACTACCATATGACCCAGCAATTCTACTCCTCGCTATATATCAGAAAAAAAAAACAAAAACACTAATTCGAAAAGATACGTGCACGGGGACTTCCCTGGTGGTCCAGTGGTTAGGACTGCGCACTTCCACTGCAGGGGGTATGGGTTTGATCCTTGGTTAGGGAACTCAGACCCCACAAACTGCACAGCACGGCCAAAAAAAAAAGAAAGAGAAGATATGGGCACCCAATGTTCGTAACAGCATTATTTACAACTACCAAGGTATGAAGCAACCTAAGTGTCCATCAACAGATGAATGTCTAAAGACGTGATGTATATATACACAATGGAATACTACTCAGCCATAAAAAAGAATGAAATTTTGCCATTTGCAGCAATATGGATGGACTTGGAGGGCACTATGCTAAATGAAATAAGTCACACAGAGAAAGACAAATACTGTATGATCTCTCTTATATGTGGAATCTAAGAAAATACAACAAACTAGTGAATAAAACAAAAAAGAAGCAGACTCACAGATATAGAGAACAAACTAGTGGTTACCAGTGGGGAGAGGTGGGGAGAGGCAATAGAGGGATGGGGGAGGGGGAATGCAAACTATTGGGTGTAAGATAGGCTACAGAGATGTATTGTACAACACAGGGAATATAGCCAATATTTTGTAATAACTGTGAAGTGGAGTATAACCTTTAAAACTGTATAAAAAATAAAAACAAAAGAAATAAATAAAACCTTTGGCTCAAGAAAAAAAATAAAATAAAATAGTCCCCCAAATAGACAAAGAGTAACTTAGCCTAAGTACTATCAAACCTCTGCATAATCAGCATTAAGTATCAGAAGATCAGAAAGAAAGTGAACTCCCTGTACATGGCAGAGTTCAAGGAGAAGCTGCATGACTATCAGACAAGGGAGCAGGAATCAGGCTTCACAAGCATGAGAATGACCCCTCAGTTCCCTTTCATCGCTACAATGCCACGATTCAACAATAACCGCAATAAAAACAACCACTACCCTTACTGGCTATTGAGAACTACCCTGTGCCAAGCACCATGCTAAAAGCACATCACAGGTTGGTTCATTTTCACCCTCAACAAAACACTTCAGAAGAATTCATTATGTCCATTTACAAGTAAAGACAGAAGCGGCTCCCAAAGGTCAGATCAATTTTGCAAAGATGTACTGCTAAAGTGGCAAAGCCAGGTTTTAAACCAAGACTAGAGTACAAAGTTCTTTTCCCTTTGTTATACCTCCTCCCTGCAGACACATAAAAAGACAAATTAAAAGGTATATAACAGAGAGGGTGGAGCTGCAGGAGCACAGATGAGGGGTCCCGAAAACTGCGGGGGAATTACAGCAGCTACGTAGTGGAGATAACATCTGAACTGGATCTTGAAGGTGGAAGGTGGGTGGAGGCAGGTGATTCTAGAAAGAGGGAACTGTATGGGAGGATACACAGAAGCGTGAGAAGGGGTGGAGTGGCCAGCGATCCACAAACAATTTTGTGGCTTGACTATAAGTGCATGACTAAGAAGAACAGGAGAAAAATGCTGGCAGTGTCAGCCAGACCTGTGTGGTCATGGAAGAAGTTTGGGCTCTCTTCTGCAGATGATAGGGAGCTATGGGTGGCTCTAGGCAGAGGGAAGCATGGTCATATGTGGAGGGTACCTGCTGCCTGAATATGCATCATATACTGAGGTCAGCTCAGGGAACCTGCCTCAGGACCATGCAACAACCATGGGGCAAATGATAACCAGGGTTCCATAAGAGGAATCCAACTACCAAATGCAAACAAGCTCCTCAGCTTACCAAGGAAGAGCTAGACAAAGAAAACAGACAAAATCAGAAAAAGCACAGCATTATCTCCCATGAACACCCATCTTCTAGCTACAAGATTATGACTGCTTGCTTTGACCTCCATGAAGCAAGCCAGTGTCCCTGATACATTTTTCATAATTTGGCAATGGCGTCATCTAGAGTCTTTTGATGGGAAAATTCTGGAGAGGCATTTAGGACATTGGAAGTAGCACCACCAGGCACAGCAGCCCCTCCTTCCTGCCCACACCAGATGTGAGCCAGCCCCCAGGACACACAGTCAACACAGGCTCTTCTCTCCCATGGGCTTTTCTTTCCAGCAAGGGGCCTCTTTGGTGACAGTCACACTGGTTTTCCCTTTGATGTCTTCTCTTTTTGGTTTCATAGTTTGGGGCAGATTCTATACTAGGAACTACCTCCACCAGGAAAAAAAAAAAGATGCAAAAAGAGACAGTGGACTGACGAAGCCCAGAGGACATATTCTCAGCCCCATGTGAAATGGGGCTCAAGTATCCAGAGTGTAGCCCAGTGAGGCAGGGAGAGGAGATGGGAGAGACAGGATGGAGTCCCAGCTCAGGGGTGGTCTGATGTAACCTGCATGTGATCCAGTTTTTGCCCCTATCTCTGGAAGGATCCTTCAGTTGCTCTGACAGGAGAAGTTCATGTAACCCTTCCAGTGGAGGTAAATACAGGAAAAGGAAAGGACTAGGAGTAGCACTGAATCGTCTGTGACCCAGAACAAGACCCTTCTCTTCTCTTCTCTGGCCATGGCTGGGTTGGGCTCAGTGACCTCTGGATCTTTTCCCAGCTCTCACATGCCCTGATTCAAAACCCACAGCCTGACCTGAGCTAACCAAGCTTTTCATTGACCCAAAAAAGCTGTAGGAAAACCTGGAGTCTAGCCCCTGGCTAGATTTGACTATAACAAACATGGCCTAGGTTGGCCAATCAGAGGCATCCACCTCCTATCTCTGAACAAAGTGATTGGTCCGAGAGCGACATGTAACTAAAGCAGATTCAACACCAGTTCTTTATGGGAGATTTGATGTGGTCCCTGGGAAAGAGAGAGGAGGTCTATTTGTCTTTTCTTTGGGATAACAGAGAAAAGCAGACAGAAGAACTAAAAAGACAAAGAAAAAAATATGAAAGGGTCTTTCGAGCCCCTTGATCCTGCTATGCCTGAAGCCAGAACTACCCATGGACTTTTAAGTTATATGAACAAAATAAATATCTCCTCCACGCCCCCCCCATTTTTTTTTTTCACTTAAACTAGCTTGAATCAAATTTCTGTCACTGACGACTAAGAGAATCCTAATTAATACAACTCCTCCCTTAGAGGACTACTGTAAGGAATTAAAAAAAAAACAACAACACGTATGACCAGTGCCTTAAACACTGAAGGCTCTCGTGAGACAGTAGTTCCTCCCCCATCTCATCTATCCAACAGCACATGAAGGAAGGAAAGATGGAAAACGGTACAGGAACCTTGGCGTGCAGAGCACCCAAGGTAAATATAAAGAGACTTTATTATCCTGATAAATAGACAGGTCAAAAATTGTGTTTCAATAATTTTTTGATAATGGCCTCTCAAAGCATTGCCATATTACACACATTAGCCCCTCCAAACAACCCTAGAGTGAATAAAACACATATTATTTTCATCCCCAGTTTAGAAAGGAAGTGGATGAGATCTGAGAGGTCTCTCGGTGCCCTCCGGATAGCCTACCCTCCAGCTAGTGGCAGGGAAACATGACAGCACAAGGCTTTCCTGACTCCTGGCCCCAGTGGCCACTCTGCCTCTCAGAAAAATTGCCAACCCAGCAAAATTAACTTGGTTGTACTAATGAAATTGAAAATTTTGTTCACGTAAAACTGCTGATGCTACAGTCAGCCAAATTCTGACCCAAATGCACATAAATCAGCACGTTGTTCTTCTGTCACTGTAAAGCAAATTTGAATGTGGAAAACCTCAGTGCTGAAAGGGAACTTAGCTATCCCTTTACCTAAGCTCCAAATTCTGAGAAAAAAGGGCAGCCCCAGCAGGTTAGATAAATGCACAAGGCCCAGCGCTTGATTTTGGCAAAGCCAGGACCAGAAGCCATGTCCCCAGACCCCCGGCCCAAGGCTCCTTTATCTCTGAACTTCCTTCCCGGGTCTCAAGAACAGCTCCTGCTTCCACCTGAGGATTTGATTCAAGGGTTTGTTCACAGATAAGAAGAAGAAATGCCCACTACAACCATAGGCCACTGGCAAAGGTTTCCTGAAGGAAAATAGAGGAAGAGAGACTCCAGGAAAGTGGAAATGTGTGTGGTGGCTCAGGTCATAACCAGGAGTGACGGGTGTAAGGGGGCCAGGAAAGGGACAGTGGAGAAAGGCTGGATCTGCAGACTGAGGTGGGCCTGAACTACCATAGGAAAGCATAGTCTTTTTATGCTCTTGCCGATAGGGAATCATTAAAATCTGTTGAGCAGGTGTGTAGCAGATGCAAAGTAGAATTGTGATCTAACAAGTATGATTTATAAAGAAAGATAAAAAGAAATTTTAAAAATTGATTTTGAACTGCCACCAGAAAAGATTTGCAGATGCTTGTCTCTGTATCTAGGGGGGTGGGGGGAGACAATCTCACAAATAAATGCTGGAAACTTTTAAATCCATTCATTCAACAAACCTTTTCTTAGTGCTTATTATGTGCCAGGCACTCTGTGATAGTAGGTATGCAGTGGTCAATAAAAAATCCAGTGCCTGCAGCAAGGAGCAACAGTCTAATTAGGGTAACAGATGCTAAACAGATTATAAAACAATAAATACATCAATATCAGCTGTGAAAAGTGCTGAAAAGAAAATAAACAGAAACTGTTTTCTCCAGTATAGAAAACATTGGGGGTGGGACCTATTTATAAATAAGTTGGGCACTTCAGCCAACTATTGCTATGTAACAAACGACCCTCTAAGATTCAGTGGCTAAAATTTAGGACAACAGCAAAACCATCTTTTATCTCTCATGATTCTGTGGGTTGACCAGGCAGTTCTGCTGCTGGTCTTGTTTGGGGTCTCTCATGCAGTTGCAGTCCGATGTCTGTTGGGGCTAGAATAACCAATATGGTTTCACTCACATCTCTGGGGCCTTGGCAGGGACATCTCTCTCTCTCTCCCTCTCTCTCCCTCTCTCTCCCCCCTCTCCCTCCTCCACCTCCCTCTCTCTCCCTTCCCCCACTCCCTCCCCTCTCCTCTGTCCACATGGTCTCCATGTGGTTTGCTGAGACTTCTTTATTTTTTTTTAATTTTTTTTAACATCTTTATTGGAGTATAATTGCTTTACAATGGTGTGTTAGTTTCTGCTTTATAACAAAGGGAATCAGCTTTACATATACATACATCCCCATATCTCCTCCCTCTTGCATCTCCCTCCCACCCTCCCTATCCCACCCCCCCTATCCCACCCCTCTAGGTGGTCACAAAGCACCGAGCTGATCTCCCTGTGCTATGAGGCTGCTTCCCACTAGCTATCTATTTTACATTTGGTAGTATTTATAAGTCCATGCCACTCTCTCACTTTGTCCCAGCTTACCCTTCCCCCTCCCCGTGTCCTCAAGTCCATTCTCTACATCTGCGTCTTTATTCCTGTCCTGCCCCTAGGTTCTTCATAACAATTTTTTCTTCTTAAATTCCATATATATGTGTTAGCATACGGTATTTGTTTTTCTCTTTCTGACTTACTTCACTCTGTATGACAGACTCTAGGTCCATCCACCTCACTACAAATAACTCAATTTCATTTCTTTTTACGGCTGAGTAATATTCCATTGTATATATGTGCCACGTCTTCTTTATCCATTCATCTGTCGATGGACACTTAGGTTGCTTCCATGTCCTGGCTATTGTAAACAGAGCTGCAATGAACATTGTGGTACATGACTCTTTTTGAATTATGGTTTTCTCAGGGTTTATGCCCAGTAGTGGGATTGCTGGGTCATATGGTAGTTCTATTTTTAGTTTTTTAAGGAACCTCCATACTGTTTTCCATAGTGGCTGTATCAATTTGCATTCCCACCAACAGTGCAAGAGGGTTCCCTTTTCTCCACACCCTCTCCAGCATTTATTGTTTGTAGATTTTTTGATGATGGCCATGCTGAGACTTCTTTAGATGGCAAGTTCATTGCCAGAGCAAGCGTTCTAAGTGGGAGGAGGTAGAAGCGTCCATCATCTTAAAGGCCAGGCCCAGAACTGGCACAGCATCATTTCTACTGCATTTGGCTGATTAAAACAACCACACAGACTAGCTCTGATTCAACGGCAGGAGAAATAAACTCCACCTCCCAAGGCAGAGGGGAGGGTGGAAGTGACAGATTTTACAGCCATCTTTACTCCACCTAGGTGGTCAGGGATGGCCTCCGTGAGCAGGTGACATCTGAGCCAAGACCTGAAGGAGGTAAAGGAGTCATCCAGGTAATAAGCAGAAGAAAAGCATTTCCGACAAAAGGGAACAGCAAATGCAAAGATTCTGGGGCAGAAAGAAGCATTTGATGGGGTCAAGGAACTGGAAGGAGGCAAGTTAGTTGTGACTGGAGAGATGCGGCCAAGGGAAGACTGGCCTGGGATTAGGTGGAGGAAGCAGGTGGCTAGGGCCACAGCAGAGACTTGAGGGCAGATTTACAGACCAGCTTCCACTTGAAGTGCAATGGGAAATCATTAGGGATTACAAGAGCTGTGTGTTCATAAAGGATCACTCTGGTTGCTATGTGAAGAATGGCCGGAAAGGAGCAAGAATGTCCCCTGGCTTAATCAAAGATGCTAAATGATCTCAAGAAGTGACCTGAACTGAGGACAGACTCTAGACACATGAGCTCCAGCATTCAAAATCCACAGTGACAATACGGAACTAATTCGTCACTGATGATGAACTAATTTCCCTGTTGGTAGGGTTACTACAGGATTCACTAGACTACTCTCCTGGAGGACAGAGGTCACAACTGCCTTGTCCATCACTGTCCCTCGAGTGCATAACAGACCAAATGACAAATGACCAAATGGGCTTCTCAGAGAAGGACTGTAAAATTTATTTCATTATGGTGCACGATGATTCCTGCCATATAAACTATATTCAAAGAGCAAACCCCAGACATGGAAACAAATGAACCTTCAACAAGACCAGAAGCCAATGTGGGATTATCCAGGGAAAGGCAATAAAGCATTGCCCAGGTTACATTTTGGTGCATAAAATGTTAACTTTCAATTATCTGGCAGCTGTACCTCCAGAGAAGTGAAATGTTACTTTTCTGTGTGATTCAGCACACAAGGGGAATGAGGGCTATTAACTACTCCTGACAGTATTTTCAAAATTGTCCTTGAGTACATCTAAATGGTCCATTCTAGTCCCTGTGGTTCTCAGAAGTGAAAGGATTTTTAAGACCCAGGAGAGTTAAAGAACAACAGCACCATGAATGCCTTCCACCCACACACTTTTGACAGATTCAGTCTAATAAAAAAGACCCTGAAGGCACCTTGATTTGGCCCATAATCCTTCACACTTACAGACTGTCAGACCCATCAGAAGTTGATATATGCTTACATTTCTACTTCTAAGAAATAAACAGACTCCTATAAGCAGGGAGTGGGACTTGGTTTATGGAGAGGAATGGAAACTTATGGACACAGTTTAAAAGTAATTAGCACGCAAAACAAATTAGCAAAAGACTAAAAGTGCTAGATGCCTCCATTACCACCATGCAACCAGGGGGACCCTCACACATATGGTTATGTGACTTCCCCACAGCCTGGGCTAATGTAAATGAAGACATGAAAATTACTCTCCTCAATGGGATTGAGGAGGCACGTGAGAATTTTAACTAAAGTGTTGAAAGGGAAGAGTGCTGAGTCCTTGAAAATACCTCCAATCAAGTCAATTAAGATCAATTGTAAGTCAATTAGAAGCCATTCTGCTTTCACTATGGGCAAACCAAACAGAGCCTTCTGAATCAATTAGTCTCTAAATAAGAAAGACTTCATTTAATACTTCCCTTTCCCCACCCAAGCACAGAGAGCATGCGTGAAAATCGGTCCCCACCTCACCCATCCGTACAACGTAACAGAAGTGCCCTCTGCATCGTGTGCAGAAACCAGTCTCATCTGCCGTGGAGGTTGGAATTTTAATGATCAGAATTTTAATGTTCATAATAATTTCCCATACATGTACTCCAATTCTATAGTATATGATTCAATTCACCAGAAACCAACCATTTCTGCCAGATCAGTTCCACGCAATTCCTCAAGATGCTACCATTGCCTGAGACTTGGGACCACTTTTCCTATTAATTTATTGCAGGACTTATCTGCCTGTGTGTGCCAGAGCCAGCTGGTCAGAGAGGAAATTTTAATGCATGACCTTTTCAAAACCTCTCCACCTCCCATAGCAAAGCCAAACTTGGTTAAGGGTTTACTGACAGAAGGCTGGTCATTTACTACTGGTAACCTCGGGAGTTTTATTTGGTAACTGTGGCTTTTAGAAACAACGTTCCCATTAAAATGAAAATGTGTTTATGTCAGAATACTGGCAGGGAGACTTACACCATTCAATTTGATTATAAATTTTGATTAGAATTTCAGTGACAGCCTACTTTCCACGGTCACTATCTAGCCCTGGAGGCCACGACTAATAAATGCATCATCATAAACCATTTAAAACACGAAAGAAAGGGGGGAAAAAAAGGAAAGAAGGAACAAAAACCACTCCTTAAAAAGCTACGGAATATTTCAAGGCAAAAGGACTTCTGAAAAGTAGTGACTGGACTTTCTTTCTCTCTTTTTTTAAGCCAATTAAGCAGGTGCTTACATTTGAGAGCTTATCTGAGTTTGCTCTGCAAAAGTACACGTGAACGCATTATTCTGGGCATGCTGGCTGTAACCTGGCTCGCGTCATTTCGTGCCGCTGGCTGAGCCCATCCCGCCTGGCATTTGCAAACACTCGGCCACGCTCTTCTTGTCTTTGGGTCGCAAAGGCGGCCGGAGCCCCGCAGCGGCGAGGAGGCCCCATTTGTCCCAGCTGCTGCGAACCCTCGCACCGAACCCATATTCCGTCAGCCTGCGCTTTCACCGCCGCAACTGATAGCGCCCCCGAGGCTCCGTGACGTCGCCCGGTGTTTGCAAAGCGGAGGAAAATCCCTCTTCGCATCGTCGGGCTCTGACCTCACTCCAGCGGAGCGGAGCGCGCTGGCCTGCCTTTAATCACCCGTGAAATGGTACAGGACAGAAGCTGCGCGGAGGAGAGGCTGCGCGATAATCACCCACCGGGACGACCAGATGTGACTCACGCTTTTCACCTTTGGAGGGAAGTAACATTTTGGAGCAGGATTCCACCCTGGCCTGCCTCCAAGGGACACAGGAGAGAGAGAATACCCTTCCTGTTCTCGGCAGACAAGGAGCGTGCAATGCAGCTGGAAGAAAATGGGCCAACATCAATAATGCATCGGGACCCATGGCTGACATTTTTCAGCTATCTGGGTAATTGAGCAGTGGTCAAAATACAGCTCTAAAAGGCCACGTGTGGACAAAGCCATCACTGTTACTGAAAGGGCAGGTTTAACCCTGGATGATATCTAGAGGACCTATCCAATCCCTCTTCTTTCCCCAGACATAAATATTGCTCCCAACATGAGTAGTAACAGTAACAGTAGTAGTACAATTAATAATAGTAATAATGATGGCTACTCTCTATTGTATGTATGTGTGTACTTCTCTCTTTGCAAGTACGATATCCCATGAAACCCTCACACTGACACTTAACTGGCCCAAGGTCACATTGTAAGGGGCAGAACTGGATTTTAACTGAAGGCTGTCATTGACCTGCCCCACTACGGGTTCTCTCAGACATCGGGGTTTTTGTATAAGTTGGGAGGCTAACTCTCTGTGTCTGAACAACTAACAGCCCTCTGACCCAAAGCCTTCTGATGACGGTACCAGAACTTTGCAGTTACCAACCACTTCAAGCCATGTTTAAGCAGCTGTACAAACAAGAATGAGTACAGTAGAGACCGCTAGCCCAAGGCCACACTTGCAGACAGTGGCAGTGCTGGAATAAAAAGAAGCCTGCAGTGAGAACACCTGAGGGCAAATCTCAGGTACACAATACAGTGTTATTAACTACAGTTGCCATGCTGTGCATTACATCTCCAGAGCTTATTCATCCTGCATAGCTGAAACTTTGTACCCTTTGACCAGCATCTCCCCATTTCCCCTTTCCCCCCACCCCTGGCAACCACTATCCCACTCTCTGCTACTCTCTGTTGGACTGCTAAGAGAGTAAATCTCTGTTTTGGCATTTTTTTTCAATTTTTATTAAAATATAGTTGATTTACAATGTTCTGTTAGTTTCAGATGTACAGCAAAGTGATATATACATACATGTGTATATATAGAGATAGATACTTTTTTAGATTCTTTTCCATTATAGGCTATTATAAGATATTGAGTATAGTTGCCTGTGCTATACAGTAGGTCCTTGTTGGTTATCTATTTTATATATAGTAGTGTATATATTTTAATACCAAACTCCTAATTTATCCCTCCCCTGCTCTTTCCCCTTTAATAACTGTAAGTTTTTTTCTATGCCTGTGAGTCTATTTCTGTTTTGTAAATAAGTTCATTTGTATCATTTTTTAGATTCCACATATAAGCCATATCATATGATATTTGTCTTTCTCTGTCTGACTTGCTTCATTTAATATGATAATCTCTAGGTCCATCCATGTTGCTGCAATTGGCATTATTTCATTCTTCTTTACGGCTGAGTAATGTTCCATTGTGAATATATCCCACATTTTTTTTTTAACATCTTTATTGGAGTATAATTGCTTTACAATGGTGTGTTAGTTTCTGCTTTATATCAAAGTGAATCAGCTATACATATACATATATCCCCATATCTCCCGGGAAACTCCTCCATCACCCACTCCGGTTTTTGCTTTAGCCTGGCAGCATTTTTCCTACTCTCCAAGCAGAGAGAAGACCACAGTAAAAATTTTACTTGCTTGCTTCATTAAGGCAAGGCAAAGCAGTTTCTTGGTACCACTTTCTTGCCTTTAAACTCCTCTCATTCCTTTCATCTAATTTTTCTCTTGCAAGAAGCAAGAAATCAAAACAAAATGTTTTCCTGGAATGATACACGTAAATGAAGACAAAATGATGGGAACTGGGATTAAATGCTACAGAGCTGAAAATAATGCATGGGGCTAAGTGAGCCAGCAGCCCTATTGTTAATAACATAAATAACAGTCATAATAAAGTAATAACGCTTCTGCATTTAACTCTCTTTGGGATGGTCCTTTTCTCAGGCTTCCCAAAATCACAGCCCAGAATTACGCTGAGGGCTGGAGGGGTTCTGCCCTCTGTGATCTGTACTCAACCTAGATTAATGAAGCATTCGTAACACCTGTGCCTACACTTCCTGCACTGTCATCCCAGTCATCTCAGGGGTGGTTTCATCCGCGTGGGAGCAAGCCTCTAAATTCCAGTGGTACCAGGGATTCAAAAGGCAATGACCTTGACATACACAGGCTCTCCTCTCACCACCCACGAAGCTTAGCACCAAGACTAGACAAAAGCTATCTTCCACCCTGGAATTAATCATCATTTTGGAGTTTCCATTACAAATCTTTGTTTAGAGAAGCCCAGAAAAGCAGACCAATCATTGGGTGTTGGAAATGTTTTCAACTTTGAAGGATCAAGGGCACCCTTTGAGAATCTGATAAAAGTTACAGACTTTGTTTCTATCTATTTAAATAAAATGTGTATACCATGATTTGCATATATTTTTAGGAGGCTCTTTGACCCTCCCAGAGCTCATCCAGCCCCCTTTCCCAAAAATCCTGCTGTAGCTTAATGACATGGGTTTTGTGTGTGTGTGTGTGTGTGTGTGTGTGTGTGTGCGTGTGTGTGTGTGTGTGTGTGTTTGCTCTTCATAGCACCAAAAGAAAATGGTATGAACTAAAAAGAGAAGAAAATTAAAAGTATATTCAAGTTCTTCAAAAAAAAAAAAAAGGAACTGTGCTTAATGAGCAACAAATATATGTCAAGTTCTCTACCAGGCATATGACATGCATTTTTGCATGTAATCCGCTTCATAATTGTATAACAACAAGGACGGTGTCTTTCATATTCACCTCTCTGTCCCCAGTGCCTTTCACAGTGCTGGTGCTTACTGAGTATTTGAGTGAATTAATTATTACTAATTTGTAGCTGAGGCAACAGAGCCTCCAAGAGATTAACTTACACAAATCAGACAGGGAATGAGTGGTAGAGGTGGAATTTGAACTCAGATCTGTCTGTCCCCTTTCCCCTGCACCTTGATGAACATTTGATGTGATCTTCTCTGAGACTAAAGCAAAGACACGAACACAAATAAATTATATACAGTGTTGGAGGCCAGTGCTGTGGGAAACAGGAGAAGACAAGCAGGAGGGACTGAGAGTATGCGGGAGGGGCCCGTTAGAGCTCTGACCGGGGCGGTGAGTGTCAGCCTCTCCGGAGGTGAGATTTGAGCAAAACCTTGAAGGAGGTGAAGGGGTGAACTGTGCAGGGGCACAGAGGAACAGCTCAAGCCAGGCCCCAGCGTGGTAGCATGCCTGGTGGCTCAAGGACCAAGGAGCTACAGCGTGACAGAATCACGCGAGGGGGTGCGGAGAGGTAACGGGGGGCTGTGAAAGGCCACATGTCAGTCACTGCAAGGACTCTGGCCTTTACTCGGAGTGAAATGGGAACTCGCTGCAAGACTCAGAGCAGGGTGGGAGCATAGTCTGACTTCCAGCCTGCAAAGACGTCTTTGGCCGCTGGCACGAGGCCGGAGCGTAGCAGGGGCCAGGGCAAGAGTGGGGAGTCCAGGCGGGAGGCCACATCCAGTTATTCAGGCAAGAGATGATGGTGGCTTGGCCAGGTGGTAGCAGTGGAGATGGAGAGAAGCATATCCCTGATGTGCAAGAGGGAGTTAAGGATGACTCTAAGGTTTTTGGCCCAAGCAACAGAACTGACATCTGTTTAGGCTCATCCCTACATTCTAAGAAGACAAGCCTTAAAAGCCTGCTGTCTTATTCTCAAAGCCTCAGAATCAACCTGGGAGAAATAATATGATGTTTAAAGTTTCCAAAGATGTTTCCCTTTTTCTTTGCATAAGAGAGATGTCACTCCATGTAGCCCTGTGACAAGAGGCAGGAAGGAATTCCTTTAAAAGTCTATGTTATTCACTTGATTTAAGTTTTGGAAAGCAAGCTTTGGAAAGCGTTTCCTTTGTCTTACTCCCTCCCTTCATGTCTAAGGCTGCACAATGCTCTCTCCTGTGGAAGGCTACAAAATCTTCTCTCCTGCTCTGCTAGACCCCAGGTCAGTACCTGGACACACACACACCCATGCTGGCCACGAAACGCTGGTGCTTTCAAACAGCTTTCTGAAACCGGGAGCTCTAGACAGATGCTGACTTCCGGGTGACCTGAATCTGACACCCAGAGTGGGAAGTCAGGGCTGTCTCTCCCCGACCAGCATTCCTGGTTAGCCTAGGCTAGGCTGCCAGGCAAATGTTGAGCATCGGCTCTGGACACAATCAAGAGTGAATCTGGAGCTCACTCCCAGACCACACTGCTCAGCCAAGGAGATACTCCACAGGAGGTTAAAGCAGAAAGTGCTGAAGGCTTTGCAGAGGGTAAGTGTCCCACTTTTTCCTTTGAGGGTTTGCTTTTAAAAATGCCAAAATAGAAAAGCCAAGATGATAGACAAACTATATTTCTGGAAGGAAAAATTTATTGCACGTCTACTAGGTGCCTGGCACGGTGCTGGGTGTTTTTTAAAAGCACTGTGTTGCTGAATCTACACAACATCTGAGAAGTCAGCATAATTTTCTCCATTTTTCTGAGAAGGAAAGTTTCAGAGAGGTTAAGCAACTTGCCCAAAGTGACCCAGCTAGTCAGCACAGATGTCCGACTTCAAAGTAGAGCTTTCACCACAACTGCCTCTAGGGTGATTGACAGTCTCCATGTGCCTGGGACTGAGCGGGTTCCTGGGATGCTGGACTTTCAGTTTTAAATGCAGGAAAGTGTAGGGCAAACCATGACCAGAGAGTCACCCTAGCACCCTAGCTGCCTCTTTAAATGAAAATATGCACATGTAAAGTGCAGTCATTTCACAAATACCTAGACAATTCAGTAGAATAACTGAAGTCTTTCAAAACATCATTGAGAGAGTTATAAATACACACCTTTAGTCAAGGTAAATATGGGCTCCTACGGGGTTCACCTTTAAGAAAAGCAGGTTTCTTTCCCACCCAGTTAAAAGTCAGTCTTCTGCAATTATAAGAGTGGAGTCCTTGGTGAGAATTTGCTACAGAACATTAATCCCCAATTTCCTACACATTTTACTGGGATCGATTCCGCCAGCTGACTCCCAAAGCAAGCTTGCCAGTGTGTGTTCCCCAAATCCAGTTCCCTTTTGCATCTGTTTGCTGCAAAATGTCAACTAGATCTCTTGCTCTGGTCATTGTAATTTATATCCTTGACTAATTTACCGGAGGACTCTGGCCCAATATCTTGCTAAGGGGACATCAATGAATTCAGCTGCTTGGGATAAGAGTCAGCTGCTTAGAACCTAGAACTTGGAGCATTCTCCAGAGCCTGGCTTGCACGATTTGCTAGTACTGCTCACTCATCATTACGCATCTTTCCACTCATTTATTGTCCTTAGTTCTTTAAAAGACAGTCTAGCCCTCTATACTAAATAAACCCTTTGAAGGCAAGGACTAGGCTAATTTTTCCTCCAGAACATATACGAAAAATTTAACAAATGCTTGCTGAATCATCTTGTTATTTCATTAAGAAGAACAGTTTTCATGCTCAGATTGCCTAAAGACTGAAAATCTCCTTAGAAAGAAATCAGCCGAGGTATTTCTGATGAGGCTGAAGTCAAACAACAACCAAAGACTGTGTTCCCAGGATGGGCAGATCTGGCACCCCTCTATGGGTGCACAGGAAATCCCACCTTATCTTCAGTTTCTTCCCTCCAGACAATGGCATCTGAGATGTGTCCCTCCCAGCAGACTTCCTCAGCTGGACTGGCCTGCCCTTTGCTGCTGTGTATGCAGCTTGGCCACCATCACACTGGCCTTGACCTGGGTCAGGGTATCCCAAGCAGGACATGAGTGTCTATTCTCATAGTTGTACAGCCCACTTTGGCTCTCAAACGTATGTGCAGCTTTGCTACATACTTCTAGTATAGCCAAAATGCTGCTTCAAGCACGGACGTTCCTCATCAACTCAATTTGCAGAATTAGAACACTGCTTCTAGGGAAGCTTTTCTTTATGCTTTTTGAATTTTAGAAACTGGATGCATCAGACTATCCTTATGCAAATGTGGGTATATCCTCCAGGCCTTCACCCCAAATAAGACCAGAACAAACCAGGCCGTAAGTAAAGTGCCTACAGAATAGCACAATCCAATGTCCCTCACACCTGGCCCCTCCCCAGTCTCAACAGGTGCCAGTTCAAACACCTATCCCATGCTTAGGCCAATATTTCCCATAATATTATGTTGCAAAGAATTATAAACTGGCACCATAAAAATGGCCTTTGGTCAAATAAGTTATGGAAATGCTGGGTTACAGAATATGAAGAGGGTGTCTTTACCGGAGGACATCTGAGAGCTTTAACATGCTAAGGTGTATTATGAACCTCCAAAATGGGGTACAGTATGCAGTGTTTCCCAGACTTAATGGACCATGGGAATCCTCATCACCTCCTTCTCTGGTGCATCATCTTAAGGCATTGCTGCTCTCCTAGCATAACTTTGGGAATTCAGCTCTAGCCTCGTGAACTCATTCAATCACTGAGCAGGTGAGGGACGTCACCCAAAGCCAGAGGAAGAAAGCATTAATGGTTTTGGAAGATGTTCTTTAAAGCCCTCATCAGAGGTATACAGGGTGAATTTAGACAACAGAATGTTAAACAGAAAACGTTAAAGGATCTCTGAAACAAAAATTTTTTAATCCCCAGTTTAGGGCCATAGTGAGCATCAAATACTGTCAAGAGAATAAACTGTTCATTTCCCCTGACATCTTATCAATTCTCATCATGGTGGAATGAGCACAGGTTCGGGAATTAGATACATCTATTTTCAAATCTTGACTTGTAGGGCTGTTGTGAGAATTCAATAAGATAACGAACACCATTTCATAATAAAAAAGAATTAATACATGATTTAAAATTATTATTTTTCTGTGATATGGAAAACATCCCATAATGTCTTAATGCAAATAACATATGCTCTATCTATACAGAAGTGATGGTTCTATTCCAAGCTCTGGTATATGTCCTGGAACAGGACAAATCTGTGTTAGTAAAGGTTCTCCATAGAAACAGAACAAATAGGAGACATGTATACACAGACAGACAGAGATAGAGAGACAGAGATAGAGAGGTTTATTACAAGGCATTGGCTCATGCTAACTGGAAGCTGAGAAGTCTCAAGATCTGCAGTTGGTAAGCTGGAGACCCAGCTGAACCAGTGGTATAAGTTCTAGTCTGAAAGCCAGCAGCCTTGAGAACCCAAAAAAGCAGATGTTTCAGTCTCAGTCTAAAGGCCAGAGAAGAACAATGTCTCTGATCATGCAGTCAGACAAGAGAAGTTCCCTCTTACTCAGCCTTTTTATTCTATTCAGGTCTTCCATTGATTGGATGAGGCCCACCCACATTGCAGAGGGCAATCTGCTTTACTCAGGCTACCAGTTCAAATGCTAATCTCACCTAGAAACGCTCTCACAGGCACACCTAGAATAATATTTGGCCAAAAGTTTTGACTACTCATAGCCCAATCAAGTTGACACATAAAATTAACCATCACAAAATCTAAATACAGCTACAAATTAACCAGGTTGAGTAAATCTGGGATTTGGGGCTGTCAGAAGACCAAAGTGCCAAGCAGCAAGTTGGAATGCCAAATGACAACCCAACTCCAGTGCCAAGATGCCTAAATAACTGAAGGAATCCTTTAATAAAATAGCTAGAATGAACTATTTAACAATCTTATCGGCTGCCCCCTGACTGACCCCAAAGATCAGCTGACTGTGGCTCCAATTTCAATGCCAACACTTAGAGAACCATAAATGAAAGAGAAAATGCTCTGTCATCAAACAAAGCATCCTACACTGAGAGCAATGGGTTTGTTTTTTTTTAATCATATAGCCCTACCCTGTTGGTGTGTATTAAAAGGAAAAAACAATGAAGCATCCTAGAAAACTTCTGCCAGCCCTGAAAAAATGAGACTGCCACTGGGAAATGGGTGGGTCAAGAGGAAGAACAGTTGCCGCAAGCACTAAAGCCTCAATTAGTGAGACTCCAACTAAGACCCCATTCTGCTAGGCTCTTTACACTTCACTTTTTCTTTTTTTTTTTTAACATCTTTATTGGAGTATAATTGCTTTACAATGGTGTGTTAGCTTCTGCTTTATAACAAAGTGAATCAGCTATACATATACATATATCCCCATATCTCCTCCCTCTTGCATCTCCCTCCCACCCTCCCTATCCCACCCCTCTAGGTGGTCACAAAGCACCAAGCTGATCTCCCTGTGCTATGCAGCTGCTTCCCACTATCTATCTATTTTATATTTCGTAGTGTAAAAATGTCCATGCCACTCCCTCCCTTCATCCCAGCTTACCTTTCCCCCTCCCCGTGTCCTCAAGTCCATTCTCTACATCTGCATCTTTATTCCCGTCCTGCCCCTAGGTTCTTCAGAACCTTTTTTTTTTTTTTTTTTTAGATTCCATATATATGTGTTAGCATACGGTATTTGTTTTTCTCTTTCTGACTTACTTCACTCTGTATGACAGTCTCTAGGTCCATCCACCTGACTACAAATACCTCAATTTCGTTTCTTTTTATGGCTGAGTAATATTCCATTGTATATATGTGCCACGTCTTCTTTATCCATTCATCTGTCGATGGACACTTAGGCTGCTTCCATGTCCTGGCTATAGTAAATAGAGCTGCAATGAACATTGTTTACACTTCACTTTTATAGTAGGAACACAAGTCACAAGGTAACATGACATGAAAGCAAACAGGAACTAACAATTGCTGAGCACTGATGTGCCAGGCAGTGTGTCAAGTCCTTTAAACACACTGACCCACATAATTCTCACCACCACCCTGAGGCAGGTAAGCATTTGTTTCCCTCATTTTATAGATGGGAGAACTGGGGTTCACAGAAGTTAGGTGACTTGCCCAAGGTTATACGACCTTGGAGAGCCTTTCTCCTTATGGACAATGAGAATTATATAAATGATTGTATTTGCCCCTTCGTTAAAGATGCCATGAAACTCAAATTCAAATGATCTTAATATAATCCCTGTTTATGGATTTTATTTAATTTCAATTTTTTTTCTTGCGTTCTTATAAGCCACAATCAAATCCTTTATGAATCAAAGTAGAAGGATGAGTAGAAAAATGAATGTATAGGACATCTGGGGACGATGATCCAGATTTATCTGATTCTAAGGATTTTCCTCCCTTTACTTAATTAAGTTGGAGAGAATTGCTCAATTAGGTTTTTGTTTTGTTGTTTTGTTCTGCTCATGCATCCTTCAGGCCTTTCTAGGGCGATAGACCTTTGAGTAATTTCCCCTAAGATCATTCCCTTCATATCTCTTCTATTGAATGGGCTCAGAACACTTTTTCTGAACAAGTCAGTCCCCCATTGTTGAAATGAAAAACATCTATTTACTGCCATAAACAAATGTGGAACTCAAAAGATGTTCATTGCCGCAGTGTTAGGGGAGAGGATACTGATGTCTGCAACCTACTTTGAAATGCATCAACAAATAACGTGTGTGTGTGGAGGGGGGAGAATCACATGGATTGATGAATGACAGAGAGATGGATAGACGCACAGATTTGTGGGAAAGCAAATATAGCAATTGTTAATTGTACAGTCGAGGTGGTAGATATATGATGTTCTCTGCACAATTCCATTACCTAAACTACGTATTTGAAATTTTTCACTAAAAATATTGGAGATTCATAGAGGGTGCCAGAGGTTGGGGGAGAGTTTCAGTTTGAGATGATGAAAAATCAGATCCAGGTGAAAATCTATCTGGAGATGGACAGCAGTGATGGTTGCACAAAAATGAGAATGTACTTAATGCCACTGAACTGTACACTCTTAAAGAGTTTAAATGGTAAAATGTATATTATGTATACCTTATCACAGTATAGTTAAGTAAATGCTGTGGGGGTGAATTATTCTGAAAAATTGCTGTAGCAACAATAATGGCTCTTAACAATATACAAAAAGGATAGAACGATAAAAGAGATTCACTAATATTTCTACATAAGCATGAAAAAAACGAAGTAAAATATATTAAATTTTTAATTTAAAAGAAATTAATTTAAAAAAAATTCCGCCCCTCCGGAAAAAAAAAGGCGTAGGTCTTTACAAAAGAAAGTTATTCACAGATTCTTTGGTTTCAATAGAAGAAAGTACCTAAAGGGAGAAAACATTATCTTCGACCTTATAAAGAACCCTGGACTGAATCAGGAAATCTGATTTTGCTTCTAAAAATTTATACTCAGCATCTGTGTGCTATTCTGCAAAACACTGTGTTCATGTGTGTTTCACCTCCACTGTGTTCTGTTGTCATCTGGAAGAAAAGCGGCAGATTGAGTGATACTTCAGGTCCTTCTCAACTCTAACATTTTCATAAGTTGTGGAATACTTTGTGTATTTTGTACAAGTCCTTATACATTACATGGTTAAATAAATACTAAATTAATTGACTAAAAAAAACCAAACCCAAAACCCAAAAATGTCTGCTGGATCCCTCTTGTCTGCAAAATCCATCCTGAGCTCCTGAGCATGGCAAATAAGGCCCTGCAAGCTTGCTGTTCCAGCTCCCCATCTCCCATGACTCTTACACTTTATAGGCTACAGTCATGGCCTCTTCTCAAGTGTACCACTCACCTGCCGTCAAGTATGCTCTTTCCACTGGTTAGAAGTCCATGCTCTGCCTCCTCTCCCCTCACAACTTGGGTGCACTTCCCCCAGTTTACCCTGACTCTTCCTTTAACCCAACTCAACTGTCACCTCTTCGGTGACGTCTTCTGGGACTTTCACCTTCTCAGGCCCCCACCCTTCATCATTCTCACCACCAACATAAAAGCAGTTTGTTCTACCTTCTGCATCTCTACTTTATTTTTTGTTTGTTTGGGTTTTTGTTGTTTGTTTTGTTTTTTAATTGAGATATAATTGATATACAACACTGCATTCGTTTTAGGTATAAAAAATAATGATTTGATATATGTATATACTGTGAGATGATTACTACAGTAAGTTTAGTAAACATCATGCATCCCCATTTTCTACATCCCACTATCAGTTGTGCTCATGATGCACTTTTTAAAAATATGCCTATTTCCTCGGTGACGAGTCTGTGCCCGGGAACAGCCCCTCAGACCCCACTCCACTCCCAGGTGCCCAGCACAGCAGGTGGCATGTGGCCACCTCTGAGTTTTTGTGGACAGAATAAAAAGAAGGAAGAAAGGGAAGGAGAGAGGGAGGCAGGCAGGCAACATTTCTGGATGTCCCATCAAACTTCAGGCTGTTTCACTATGACATTCCTAAAGAAGAATTTCTTATTTGAGGAAATAAGTGGTATAAATTCTGCTATGTTTGATAGGAAAATAAGTACATAGTTCTGGTTGCTGCCATTAGTCATCCAACACCATAAACTCCTGCCTGGTGGCATATTAATTTACTTTCTCTTAAATTACACACTCATGCCATATGCTTTGAGCTGCCAATCTCTACTAAATTAAGGAGAAAGCAAAGATGACGTTTTACTTGAATTTTTCAGAAAGCCACATAAACACTGCAGTTTTGGCTAAAGCAATATACAATGCCGTTTAGAGTTAGACATTGACCTTCCCCTTTAATCTAGACTGACCCATTCATGACCTACCTACTTTCCAGAATAAGAAAGGTGAGCCCCAAACTCCAAACAGTATGTGAAGCAATGCCTGGGATGACCACACACACATGCACAAGCATGTACAAATGCACACACACACGCACACACACACTTGTTTTCCTGCTTCTGACTTTCTCTTTGCTGAGCAGCTTAGTCCCAACGTCCCCACCTGGGACCAGACCTGGTGTTCCTATGTTCTCCCCAGCCCTTGAACAAATGTGCTGGAGAAAAAGAAAGAATTGGACAAACATGCCCTTAAGAACTGACTGACTTGCTTCACCATCACCCTGTTCTAACTAATGGAATTTCCACATGGCACAATAGACAGGATCAACTGAATGTTTTGGTCACACTTGATGTCACTTCTCACACTGGGATCCCTGGCTAAACATAGGACCATAGTGCTGGAAATTAAGAAACATGACCCAAATCCAAATCCTCCTGCCCCCCGAATATGTTTTTTTCCTTGTTACTTTTTTAAATGTTCTTGCAAAAACTATCACAAAAAGGAGATCAACCTGCCTCTCAAGGACAGGGATGTGACATCAACCAACAAAGTTATTCTTATAATGAATTCTCCACAGAGGGAATTACTTGAAAGTAATGATCAAAATTTGATTTGAGTATTCTCAGATACCCAATATACATTTCTTTGGTCAAGAAGGACAATTGAAAGTTGGTTGGGCACTTAAATTTCTGGATTCTTCTAAACAATAATCTATCATTTCAGGTATTCTTAAAGCTCTAAAAGTAATTAGAAAAGGAAAGTCCTTCCATCACATTTGTTCACTTGGACCACATTTATTTAACACCTCCTGGGTACACACCTAACAGAATAGGGTTCCTCTGAGGTCTCCTGGGAATGGAGGCCCCCTTTTTCACCATCATCCACAGTGGTCTGTGGAGGGTCTACTAGTTTTGAGCTTGACAAACTGGGGTTCAAATCCCCATTCTGCCACTTAACGACCATGTCCTTGGGCAAGCTATTTAACTTCCCTGAATCTCAGCTTCCTCCTCTATAACATGAGTGTAGCAATCCTATTCCCAAAGGATTGTTACAAAAATGAGGTAAGCAAGCCTATATAAAGCACCTGGCATGGTGCCAACCTCAGGCAATGTCAATGCCTTTCCCTCCTTCCTTTCCTATCTGGCAGGAGGCAACTGTCCAGGAAAATCTGCCCTCATTCCTGAAGGGTCTGGAGTGACAAGTGCTTGCACAGCATGGCACGCTGCCAAAAGGAAGGCAGGGGGCAAAGGATGACTTTTGAGGCGACTGCTATTTAGCCACTGTGTTTCTGGTGTGGCCTCCTGGAGACTGCTGCCAGAGCCACTGGCCACTCACCTGCTGCCAAGGGCAGGCCATGGAGAAGACGGTTCATTACAGGCGTTTTGCTCTCTGCAATGTATACCTGGAGACCTCTCAGCCTTCCCTGGGCCTCAGTGGGATTGCTTCGCATAGAGAAGTCAGGACTGAGGGGTTTCTCCAGGTGACTGAGGAGCATGTGACAAGCCACATAAAACCACATCCTATTCAATAAAGAAAGAGGTTTCTGCCTAGACCAGCTGAAACTCAGAGGTCACTTACAAGTAACAGAGAGTTGCTTGGGCTAAAAGCACAGGTCCAGGGAATGCTGGTTAAATATAATCAATTAAGTTCAGGGTTTTATCATCTCGCCTCTCCCCCTCCATACCCCACAAGAGTAAAAATGGGCAAAAAGAATATGGAGGAGGTACCAGAGGGTGAAAGATTCCAACAGATCATTGGAGGGCTAAAGATAAAGTCTGGCTATGCTACCAGAGCAGAGAACACTACAATCTAAAAGAGGAGTGAGTTGATTCATCCTGCAGAACACTGGGAAAATCTGAGACCAGAGAAGTCAAGTTCAGCAGAAGGTAGGGATGAGGATGGGGCTGAGGACACAAGTCTTAGCCCACTTCTTATCCCCAGGATGCTGGCAGCCAGACAGATATCTCCCACCCACTCCTGCCCGGCTGGGAGACTGGAAAATTCTTTCTTGAGAATTGGAAGAGCTTCAGAGAAAATACCACTAGGTATTAAGATGCGATTCCCCAAAAAGAGATGATGAGCCAGAAACCTGCGCAGTTACCCTACAGTAAAGCCCAATAGTTGACAAGCCTAATCATGTAGACAGGGCTTGCTGTCAGCTTTTAGTGCTCTTAAATATGAATGGACAGGCAAGGACTGTCATATATTCAAGAAAATCCTTCAACATGATAAGAATCAAAAACAAAAAACAAAAAGAAACGTGAGAGGGGGTAATCAATACAACGAGGGAAAGAGAAGAAACTTCTGAAGGTAAACAATAACTAATATCTGCAGAGATATGAGGAAATATTGCAGGCAAGACACAAGAATAGGATGCTACTCAAATAAAAAGAAAGAGAACAAGAAAGCTATAAAATATTTAAAGTATGTTAGAAAAAATAAAAAGATTCAACACAAAGGATAGAAGATAAGGTTGGAAAAATCTAATATAAAGTTAAGCAAAAGACAAAGACATGGAAAATCCTAGAAAAGATCTTTTAAAATGAGAGGACAATGCAGAATATCCAACACCTCACGGAGGAGAGTTCTGGATAAAGAGAAAACGGAAGGGAAAAATTATCAGAGGAATGATACCACACATTTCCCTGAACTGGGCACAATTAAAATGCAATCAAAGCTCATAATATATGTTGAGGAATTATTCCACAGAATAGGGCAAAAAAGAAAATATGCATAAGCAGAAATAGAAAATCTGAGAAAATTAGAGGATCAATTCAGAAGAAAGTGAAAGCTCTAAGGATTTGCCTAGGCCATGATGCCAGAAGAAAATTATAGAGATGCAAGACACACAACCCCAATCCTTCCCTAAGTGTTTACTGAGCACTTACTATGTTCCCAGTACCATGACAAAGACCAACATTTGGCTCCAAACCTGTATCAACTTGCTCCTTCCTTGTTCTAATAAGCATATAGGATGCACAGCATAAATGATCATGATTTAGAAAACCTGGCCATGTTTTTTTCCTGTATTCCACGTTGTCAAATATCAACCAAGGTCCTCCCTGGCCTGATCTAGGCCCACAGAACCAGGCCTATGGGTTGTGCCAGAGCTTGGAGATTTGAAATGGAATCTGAGTCACTCAGTGCAGAACTCCAGCTACCACATGCTACTGTTCCAATGTTCGTGCCTTCTCTTCAGTTCAACCTTACCCCTGGCACACACATACTCTGATTCATCTGGTCCTCACTCCAGGACTTTACATAAAATAAGAACCCTGGGCCAAAGGAACACGCAGGGAATTGGTCACAAATACTGTAGAAGCAGAGGATTGAGAGAGATGGAAGTTCAGCCTTGTGATACATTTATCAAGTTCCCACCCTTCTCTGGGCACAGTGTGAGTCACTGGGGTACAAAATTTAACAAAATGCATAAATATTTATGTACAAGAATTCTCCTCATAACTGTTTTTATGATCAGAAAAATCAGAAACAAAAAGCTGGAAATAACCCAAATAGCTGAAAATTTAGAAGAGGTTATTTAAGTCACAGCACATCCATACGAAGGAAAGGATAACACAGACTCTAATAATAACAGAGAGATGGGTTTATATACAAGGATAGATGTTTATCACTATGTGAGGGAAAAGATTACAAAATAATATATATCTTTGATTCCATTTTTGTTTTTTAATAAAAGTAAAGAGAGCACACCTAATAGGTCTAAATGAGGGTTTTTCAGCTTCACAACTATTGACGTCTTGTACCAGATAATTTGTTGTGGGGCTGTCCTGTGCGTTGCAGGATTTTTAATAGCATCCCTGGACTCCACCCACCAGGTGCCAATAGCTACTCCCAAGCTGTGACAACCCAAAATGTTTCCGGACATTGCCAAATGTACCTCAGTAGCAAAACTGTCCCCAGTTGAGAATCACTGCCCTAAATGAAGAAGCCTGGAGGGCACACAGTGTAGATTTTGGTATTTACTAGTCAGCCAAGTCTTCACCATGGCTGTCTCTGCTTGGTAAGATAACAGGTGATTCATCTTTTCTTCATTTTAGAGTGAGGTTGTCCTCTGAGGTACCTTCAGATTTTTATAGCTTAAACATGTATTTCTTAAGGAGTTATTAATATTTTTAAAATACTGCATATTCAAGTTGAAACAAAGAACCCGCCTGGGTCAGTGGAGTTTGTTGATAAACCCAAAATGAAACGTACTATTTCTGTGCTTGGACCTTGAATGTCCATGCTTAGATATACCTGAAATGGAGATGATTTTTCATTCAGTGAATAACAGAATTTCAGAGATGGAAGGGATCTCTAGTGACCCTCTAGTCCCCCTACCTCCCCCTCACGTCCTCCACCTCCACCCTCCCCACTCTGCTCCAGCCCACACGCCGTCCTCCTCACTGTTCCTCAACCAACTCCCTCCTCCAGGCCTTTGCACTGGCCCTTGCTTTGGCCTGAAGTTCTCTCTCACAGGTCTGCCTGACTCATTCCCTCACCTCTCTCAGGTCTCTGCTCAAATTCACCTTCTCAGGGAGGCCGGAATTGACAATGTAACCCCTCTCCCCACTCCAGCACTCTCCACACACTCCTTTCCCTGTTTTGTTTTGTTTTTGACTTTTTTCCCATAGCCCTTCTCCATGTGATACACTCTGTGTTTTAGTTATTTACTACTAGCTATAGAATGTGAGCTAAAAATGACCAGGGACTTGTGTCTATTTTGTTCACTGCGGTATGCCCAGTGCCTAGAACGGTGCCTGGCACATGCCAATGTTCTAAATAAATACCTGAATATCAAGCATGCAAATTCACCAGCAGGGGTACACATGTTCCTCCCAATACACTCGTATATGCGCATGAATTAGCTTTCTTGAGGCCACAGAGAGTGGGTTCTGGCTGGGCAAGTGTGTAGGCATTCTCACCCACTACCTTCATGAATCCCTGAGAGAGTTGTCACAGCACTTTCATGATCTATTTAGCTCTGCCTGGCCCCAGCCTGGCCCAGCACAGAGAGAGCAGCAGAGAGCTGACCACTGCCCTCTGCAGGGCTTCACTTTCAAGACAGACATGTGAATGTGCACAGGACAGAGGGATGGACGGCCAAACAAAATCACTAGACCATCACATGGATGGGGAGTAACAGATCTAGGTGATGCACAAAGTGAGGGAAGGATATTTCACAGCGGCAAGATGAGGACATGTTTGGGGCTGAGATGAGGTGTACCACACCAGGACAAGAAGAATCAATGAAGGATCATGAAACAAAACTGCCATGGAGAGCCTGCCACCGGCCAGTGTTACAGCACGTTCTCTTACTACCCTTCAGAGTAAGGCTATAGATGAGGAAACCGAGGCTTAGAAAAGTCACTCTCCCAGAATTACAACACACAAGTGATAGATCCAGGTGTGTCTGTCTTCAAAGCCCGTGAACTTTCTCCAAAATGGTATCTATCATAAAGAGCTTAGAGCAGTGCCCAGCACATAGTAAGATACATAATTCAGCATCACTTTCATTACAAAGTCCTGATGCCTCTCCTGAAGAAACCATGACAACTAAGGAAGAATGGGTCTTTCCCTTGACTGACCAAAAGAAGGCGGTAGCTACACAGTGGTCTCACCAAGTCCCACTTCCCTGGTCCTTTCTGTCACCATCCCTTTCCCTCCCCGCCCTTTCCCTCTCTCTCTGCCTAATTTAAAGTGAAAGACTAACCTCACTCCATACACACTGTCATGATGATGCCAATGAGTCATCGTCCCTCAAGATGGTACCGCTGCCACCAAGCCAGCAGCTTTTCAGAGCCTGCCACCTGATTAAACCCCAGAGACGGGTGGTATTTTCCAAACAACTGCGTTTAAAATCTCAGAACCAGGTGGGGAAGTAAAAACTCCGCTTATGAGAAGACAACTTTAACTGCCTGAGAAGAAAACTAGAAATCTCCTTCAACTCCCCAGAGAAATCTCAAAACCTCCAGAGCGCCTCCAAGGACAGCTACACGTTTGCTAGAAATAAGACATCTCACGTCGAACATACTCTCGTTAAGTGAACAAAGCTGGAGGCTGCTGTTGGCAGAGGCAAGGGAGGGAGTGAACTGACACGAATTAAACTCGTGTTGTGAGGCCTTTCACACACGCGGCAGCAAGAAAAGGGGGCTGTAGCCAGGTGGCAAAACAAGGCTGCTGTTCCATCCTTCTCTGTCCCGCAGCAAACTCAAGAGCCCTCTCGGAGTCAGGCTCAAAAGGACGAAACCTCTTAGAAGTTCGAAAAAATGTAAGCAAATGTAATCAGAAGCTTCAAAAATTACATATGACCAGTTCCAAGTCTCTAGATTTTCAAGCTTCGAGCAGAGAAGGCAGGTGTGAAGTGACAATAAGGATGTTTCTGCGACACCGAAGATGGTACATTTGATTACAGACCCTGAAATCTTCTAACGATGACCACACTCATAGCATTTTAAAGACACAAAAATGTATGAGTGTGGGGTGTTGGTCATATTTAACTTGCTGGAACGCCTCTCTCATCATGGGAAGTGGTGCAGGGAATAGAGGTGGAGTGAGGTAGCAGGCAAGGATGGCTTCGTCACAACCAATTAGCCTGAGACTGTAGAACCACAGTTGGGGGGTGGGTTCTTCTGCCACAGAAGTGGTAGGAGCCATGAGCCCCCAAGTCAAAGTCTGTTTGGGAGACTGAGGTTCAGGCCAGGAGACCTTCGGACCACAGTCAGGCAGCAATCAGAACTGCAGGGGAAAAAGTCAGAGCTAAGGAGACAGGATGAGAACAAGAACAGCTTGGGAATGAGGGAGGTGTACCACCACTCTTTAAAGGCTGGGACCTCACCTTTATGGGTCAGCACATGAATGGCATAGGGGCAGAAGGGTAGACAGAACAAGATTCAGTAATAAGCCCCTATAAGTTACTTGCCTGCCTACTTTACAAGAAAATATCAATGGAAAATAAATAAAGATGGTTTTCCTTGATGTGCTCCCAACCTTATCTTGGTATCTTCTTCCAACACTGCTTGAACTCCTTCATGGCTATAATATTACCCTTCAATCACGAAACCAGATTCTCTGTTCCCAAAAGATGAGTCATCAGAAACCTAAACTTTCTAAACACCCTGGGAATCATAAGGGAATCTCTGTTTTAAAGAGAGTGTGTCTCCCTCAAGGTGGCTATGAGGCCTCTCATGGATCTTCCCACAATTTCAGGTCTTTACCCCAGGCTGCTGAAGAGCCCCCCATTCAGTCTTCCTCACCTCGGAAATGATGTTTTCTACGCTTTCTCCCACTTCCTTAGGTTATTTTCCTTGTCTTCCTCTTCTTCCTCCTCCTCCTCATGCTTCTTCATCCTCTCCCTCCTCTTCCTCTTTTTATATTTTTTTTTTCTTTCTGAAGCTTATTGTATGAATGACATAAGTGCTCCAACTTCATTCTTAGCAAATGTTTTGCCAGTAATCCCAATATATTTTATTGACCTCGCTAACCTTCACCCACCAATTAAATAACCTTCTTTATTACACATAAAACTCATATATACTTGGGTCCATTTCTGGACTTTTTACTCTGTTTTCATCATCTCTGTTTGTCTACATTTGAATCTGTACACAGCATTTTAATCATTATAGCTTTATAATACATATTTCTAACAATGAAAATCTTCCTCCATTACTATTTTTTGTGTTCTAAAAATAACTATCCTTCTATTCTACTTTTGTAGGAGATAACTTAGAAATGGATACTGCCAACATTACACTTAAAAATCTGTTAAGAGGGTAGATCTCTTGTTAAGTGTTCTTACCACAATTTTTTTAAATAACAGAAAAAAAGAAAAGAAACGGATATTGCCTTTTAAAGTCAATTTATCAGGCTTCCCTGGAGGCACAGTGGTTAAGAATCTGCCTGCCATTGCAGGGGACACAGGTTCGAGCCCTGGTCCGGGAAGATCCCACATGCCACGGAGCAACTAAGCCCGTGCGCCACAACTACTGGGCCTGTGCTCTAGAGCCGGTGAGCCACAACTACTGAGCCCATATGCCACAACTACTGAAGCCCATGAGCCTAGAGCCCGTACTCCACAACAAGAGAAGCCACCGCAATGAGAAGCCTGCACACCGCAACGAAAAGTAGTCCCCGCTCACCACAACTAGAGAAAGCCTGCGCGCAGCAACGAAGACCCAACACAGCCAAAAATAAATAAATAAATAAATTTATTTAAAAAAATAAAAAAATAAAGTCAATTTATCTTGTAATATAATGCATTTCTAGTACTGAACTATCCTTGCATTTCTGGCCTACACTTCACTTGGTCATTATACTACTAGACTTAATTTGATAACGTTCTTAGAATTTTTCACATCTGTATTCAGAAACGAGATTGGCCAGTAGTTGCCTCTGAGGTACAATTTCTAAGAAAAATTATAACCAAGATCTGCAAAGTTGAGCTCACTGTAAATCTCCCAGTCTCTAAACTCTGGGAGACTAAACAGTCCTAATGAGGAAAGATAAGCCAAAAAAGCCTATGAGTCTAGGCAATCTGCCAAATAGTTGGTCAACAAGTGTGATAACTTAATCTTTATAAGATACAATTATAAATGTAGGGTATTTTACCATATTTCCTCAATTTCTTTGCTCTCTTACCTTCTTCCTTGCCCCCAACTCTCTGAGGAGAGAAAGGATGAAAGCTGCACGGGCAGATTCTGAAGAGAACAGCCATCAGAGGGAAGAACTACACCTCCCAAATGCTCTGCACAGTGGAAAGATGTGACTTCTCAGAAGTCCATCATGCAAAGGGACCAAGCTGGTGGGGACAAAATGGCATGGATGAAAGAGGTCTGCTCAAGTAAAAGTGTAAGGAAATCCCAGGAGATTGGGGTTATTAAAAAGAGAGAATGAAATGGTGAATAATCTATAAAAATATTGAATCACTCTATTGTACACCTGAAACTAATATAATATTGTAAATCAAATATACTTCAATAAAAAATAAAGAGAGAATGAGGGGTTTTTAATTGAGTTTCCTTAGACCAAGCCTTTAAAATCCCTGAAACGTTACAAAAGTATAAGTTAAGAAAGTTTTGTCCTTAAATGTGACATTTCCCTGGGATGCAACTATAGGGTGCTTTGAAACTTCAGGGGATGTTTTAGAAGCATCATCTTAGTCAATCCATCCCCCTTTTTATTCCTGCATCTACGTCTGCTATGGGGTGCTCATATGCTACTCAGTTTATAGGAGATTTGGCATACTTTTCTTCCTAGCACAGAGCTGTACCTACCTCACTGCCAAAGGACACTCCTAATATGCTCAGCAAATCCCAGAAGATAATACACCTGCTATTCTCAGGGGATGGGAGGACTGTGTCCTTGCTGCTTCTGATTAAAGCTGATGCATCCTAATAACGAAGAAGCAGGCGGGGTTTGTCAGATTTATTCCACGTAAACACCTTGATGATCTCCCCAAATGGCAGGGGGGCTGCTCATAACAGGCACATACATAGGTAAAACACAAAAGAGAAGGTGCCAGAATTTTTCTGCCACCTGTACTTTCTTCTCCCGATTCCACCACCTAGGGTGAGAAGGATGATGAGCTATTGGAAACATAGAAGGTGCAGTAACCTTGGAAAACTGGGAGCTGAGGGAGCCGGAGAGTGAGAGGAAGCCAGAACAAGAGAGGTGGACCTGAAAGCCCTTTCAGTCCACATTCCCTGTTAGGTGATTTGGGTCCTCTTTTGCTATTGTTCTGGACTATAAAACTACAGAATTATAAAACTTGTGCCCCTTATAGCTACATAGTTATTTCTGTCCAGAGCTTCAGTCACATCTCTGGACAAGTTCATCAACAGCACCCTATAGCCCATTTCATGGCAATAAACTAAACATTAAAATGAAGTGCTAGCACTCCTCATCTCACTTGACTTCCTGGACCATACGGGAAAGAGCATTCTCATTTGCAAGTTATTACTCAGCAATGCAAGTGAAAATCTCTGCTTCTCTGCTCTTGGGAGTAGGCAGATGCAAAATGCAGAAATCAAAACTGTTACTTGGTATGCATCTGGAAGCCCATCAGAGGGAAAACAGCCTTGAAATTTCTCACCCCCTTGACATGATCAACTTTTCTTTCTATTCAACCCCTCAAAGAGATTTTGTTTTAAAGGTCAAGAGAAAAATATTCATCTCAAGCTGTTTATCTGGCTAGGCTTTCCAAACTATTTGACCAAGAGTTATTTGACCAAACTCTGCTAATAGTAATAACAACTATAAGAAAACTATCTCATGTGTAAATGGAACTTTACAGTTTGTATGGTGATTTCATGTATGTGATTCCTTTTGGGTCTCAGAGTCTGTGAGTGCAGGTTTATTACACTCTTTTATAGATAATAAAACAGAGACCCATAGCAGTTGAGAGACTTGCTAAAAATTATTATCAGAGATAAAACAGGAACATAAGACTTCTAACTCCAGCATAGTAAGTACTCTTTCATCTCTTTGTGTCTTAAGTCTTTCAAGTTTATTATAACAGTTAGTTCACCACATAACTGGGCACACACGGGGCACAAATACATGTATGTGTACCAGGATCTATAATGATATCCCATCCTTCATTCCTGATATTGGCCACTTGTCTTCTCTCTTATTTTCTTGATCAGTCTAGCTAGGTCTATTTGTTATCATAGGTTGTGGAAAGGAAAGTTCAAAATGCACTGCTCACCTTTTCTCCCCTAAATGTCTAAAAAAATTCTGGAATCGGGTAAGTTACTGAAAAATTAAATTGGTACCATGCTTTTAATTTGGGGGGGGGGCGGGGCCAGGATGTTGTTGTGAATTCATTAGCTGCAAGAACAAAAGCTATTCTTGCATTCTCCACTCAAGAGGGAACTGGGGTCTGTGTCCTTAAAGGCTGGTTTCTGTAGCCCTCAGGGAAAAGTTAACAAGACAATACTTTAGGAAAGACTGTCCAAAGGAGGACAGGAAAAACACTGGTGCAACAAGAGGAAGACAGACTTGTCCTCTCCCTAAGGGTTGGGTTCCCAGAGCCTGGGAAGTCATGTGAGTATGTTTTAGGAAGTGAGGGGTAGGGAGAAGGAAGTGAGGGGGCTGTACAGCGCCCCACGGTCAAGTAGGAAGGGATCCTGTGAGCATCCTCACATGCAAGTCCAGAAGCAGAGCCTGACAGAATGAAGGACCAGGTGTCAAGTGGAGCACGTAGGAGCAGATGGAAGGATACTGATAATGCTGACCACTGTGGACTTCAGGCCAGTTCGTTCCTCCATTTCACGAGGCACATATAACTGCTGAGGTCCCTGCATGATTCAGTAGAGAAGAAAGAGAGCCCCAATAAAAAGGAACATTAGATTCCTCCCCCACCATAGGTAGCAGCGCTTAAAGCCAGGTTTGATTTTATTTTAAAAATAAAAATAAAACATGACAGTACTTGTACCTTGAGGTCATAAAGCATTTTGCAGTTGCTCTGTGTTCTTTATGATACTATGGTGATATGGCTGACTTCTGACCTGATCCAGAATTTCTTCTATAAGGACTCCTCCAGGATGGGGGGAGTAGCACCAATGCCAAGCCATATAATGTGTGAGAGGGTATCCAAGGCATGGAGACTGAGGAGCTGAAAAATACCAGCCTCAATGGCAAACTGAAAGTCAGTTTTTATTTTCTCTTTTCTCCCTCCCTCACTGAATCCCTGCCTTTCACAATGACCATGGATATATTTGGACATCCTTTGTTTATACTAAAATTCTAAGTCTACAAAAAGCTCAAGAAGATTCTCAGGAAACTGGAAGAAACGAAGGGAGACTGGAAACACTCAAGCTAGTAAGCCAAAACTGTCAACTGGAAACATACAGGATGACACTGAAGAGCCCCAGGTTAAGCCAAAGTCTTAAATGCAAGTCTAAGCTTGCCTCACTTAAGGCTCCTACTGAGAGCTGACAGAGGAGTCTCAGAAAAGCAACAGCCTAATAGGAAAGGTTCCAGTTTTCGTTAACAGCCTGAAACTGACCCTCTGGTGAGTAAGAGGGAATAGCCCCTGCCTGACTTTCTTCAGCGAGGACATTGGTTCTTTTCTGCCTTCGGACTCAAATTACCCTTCCTGGGTCTCAAGCCTCTCAGCATTTGTACTAGAACCATAACATCGACTCTCCAGGGTCACTGGCACGGCAAATGCAGGTCCTGGGACTTGTCAGCCTCCATAATCACGTGAACCAATTCCTTAAAATCTCTTTCTATCTATACATACATCCTATTAGTTCTGTATCTGTAGTGAACCCTAACTAATATAGAGATTAATGTGGAAGACCAAATTAAGAGCTCTTCAGAATGCAAAGAAAAACACTGAGAAAGTACAGTCAACCCTCCATATCCTCGGGTTTCTCATCCTTTAGTTGAATCCTCCAGATATGGAGGGCCCCCTGTATTCATTGTACTATTTTATATCAGGGACTTGAGCATCCATGGATTTTGGTATCCACAGGGACTCCTGAAACCAATCTCCCGTGGATACTTAGGGACCATTATACTTTAATATAATAGTAGCTCCTAATGAAGGAGCAGAACTAATGAAACAAGAGTAATAATCAAAGACATAAGAGAAGATAACTTTTCTGGGTTGATCTGCAAATGCTGTGATTGTCTACCAGGAAAACTCAAAAGAGGACCAGTAAGAACTCTGGAAGAAAAATAACAAAATGTAGTATAAAAAATTTCCTATATATATCAACAATAATCAAGACAACATAATGTGGAAGGTGGGGATCTTCTAATAGCAACAATAAATATAAAATACCTAGAAATAGCGTAACAAGTACCATATAAAAAAATAATAAAACCTTCTTGAAGAACACAGAAGAGGACTAGAATAAGTAGAGAGCACACCAATCCCTGAACTGAAAGATTCAATATTGTACAGATGGAAACTATCCCCCAAATAATCTATACATTTAATGCCATCTCAATTGGATTTTGAGATGTATGTAAAAGATACTCTAATTTTTTCTTGGAAGGTTAAATGTATACATCGATTAAGATGTTTCTGGAAAAAAGAAAAGAACAGTAATGAAAGGAAACTTACCCAACCAGAAACTAACAGATGTTTTCTAAAGCTACAGTAAGTCAAATAATGTGATACTAGTGCAGAAAAAATAAGGCAGATTAACAGCTTAGAATTTGAAGTCAAGAAAGAACTGAAGTAAACTTCAGAATTTAGAATATGAAAAGGTGGCATTTAACATTGGTGGAGAAAGAATTTTAATATTGTATTAGCTATACAGCAATTTGGTAAAAAAATTAATTTAGTACCTATCTTATGCAAAACACCAAAATAAACACCAGTACATTAAAGATAGAAATGGAAAAACTTTGAAATACATATATGCTAAATTAAAGCTTAAGGAACTGTGTATATGATATGAAAGTGAACATTTTATTCAGAAATTTTACTTAGAAAATTTATTTTTCTAAGCATGAAAAACAAAGAAAATAGTTAAGAAATTTGGCTTTGTAAGAATTCTTACATGTCAACACCCAACATAAAATTAAAAGTAAACAACATACGAGGGAGAAACTGTAACATGTTAATGACATAAAAATGGAGTAATGTCATAATTTTTACAATTCACAAGATAAATATATATTATGAAACACATATAAAAAGAAATTCAAATAGTCTATAAAATTATAAAAATGTTCACCTTCATCATTCAGTTTTAAAATGTAAATGAAACAATGATAACTTTTTTCTGTCATCAAATTGGCATCGATTTTTTTAAATGATCTTGGCCTAAATGGTAGAATATGGACAATCTCATAAACTACTAGCAATAGTATCAACTGGAACGACACTTCTGGGAACAATTTGGCAATGGCCTGAAATCAAGGTACTGCTAATGCAGGAAAGGCTCTTTGATAGTGTAATTCTACGCCTAGAAATTTATTGTAAGGAAATAATCAGATGGGGGTGGGGAGGAGTGTTTATCACAATATTACACATTATGTTTAAAAATTAGAAACAACCTAAATGGCCAACAATTGGGAATTTGTTTTTAAAACATTATAATTTATACAATCATTAAAAGTGATGTTACAGATAGGTATTTGTCACGTGGAGCTTTTTCGACATAAACTGACCATTTTTCCTCCCTCCTCTCCACCCCATCTCCTCACCCCTTAAAAGAAGAGTTGACAGAATACCGCTATCGATACTGTGTTTAATCCCTCAGTTGTGCTGGAGTAAAACAAAATTGTTGAGACCACTGTATTGAAGATGTACATCTACTGATATGGGAAGATGCCCCTGATATAGTGTTCGTGCAAAGAACACATTATAATTTGCTTTATAATTATAATTTATAATAAAATTTAATTAGAAATTTAAATTATAAAGTTGTTCTTGAGAAACACATACGAAAACAGTAAAACTATATAAAAGACACTGCAATGGTTATATCTGGGTATTGGAATTATATTTTAAATTTTTTCTTCTTATTATTTGTATACTAATTTCAATATACTAATGTATACTCTTTTTTTTTAACATCTTTATTGGAGTATAATTGCTTTACAATGTTGCATTAGTTTCTGCTGTATACCAAAGTGAATCAGCTACACATATACATATATCCCCATATCCCTTCCCTCTTGCGTCTCCCTCCCACCCTCCCTATCCCACCCCTCAAGGTGTCACAAAGCACCAAGCTGACCTCCCTGTGCTATGCAGCTGCTTCCCACTAGCTATCTATTTTACATTTGGTAGTGTATATATGTCAGTGCCACTCTCTCACTTCGTCCCAGCTTACCCTTCCCTCTCCCCATGTCCTCAAGTCTATTCTCTATGTCTGCGTCTTTATTCCTGTCCCACCCCTAGGTTCTTCAGAACCATTTCTTTTTTTTTAGATTCCATATATATGTGTTAGCATACAGTATTTCTTTTTCTCTTTCTGACTTACTTCACTGTATGACAGACTCTAGGTCCATCTACCTCACTACAAGTAACTCAATTTCATTTCTTTTTATGGCTAAGTAATATTCCATTGTATATATGTGCCATATCTTCTTTATCCATCTATCTGTCGATGGACACTCAGGTTGCTTCCATGTCCTGGCTATTGTAAATAGTGCTGCAGTGAACATCGTGGTGCATGACTCTTTTTGAATTATGGTTTTCTCAGGGTATATGCCCAGTTGTGTGATTACTGGGTCATCTAATGTATACTTACTTGCTTACCAAATTCAGTATATTAGCACACATGTGACGTAATACTTTAGTAACAGGAAAACAAATTATTTTTAATTTGTTAAAATATAATAGTAGCTCTCAAGTTTCTTTTTATCAAGGCATTACATTAGTTGCAATTTATCAAAAGAAAAAAACAATGCTAATAAACTCACTCTTGCTTTTTCAATTGCCTTGCTGTTAAATAGTTTTCCTCAGATTCAAAGCTTTTTGCATTTAATCTCTTCAAGTCACTCCACATTAACTTGAAATAACACAAAAACAGTCTTGTAATAGTATAACTTCTTTACTGCTTTCAAAGACCCTAAGTTGTTTTAATGGGCTTATATTTTTTTTCTTCGTCTACTAAGTTAAGACAGAAATAATCTTCCCAATGACTCTGTTATCTCAGTTCAGGATTAAAATAGAGCACACATTGTTCCAATATAACTAAGCCTAAAGTTCTCTTATATGGTACTTTACAAAGTTAGAGAATTATAAAATTGTGATTCTGAACTTCCAAGCTTTTTCTTCCTTATTACCTGGAAACAACATACCTCATACAATAATAATGAAAGAATATTTCCAATACACAAGTCCAAAAACGAAGCTGACCACTTACTTAGATTAAATAGTTTTAATAGAGATTTCTCTTTCCAGTTGTTGTTTGTTCTTATTTTCAGAAAATAGTGCTAACATGTGCAAATAGGAAAGGCAGAGCCTACAGGAACAGTTTTTCACTCACGTTCAAAACAACTCTCTTTCTCTCTCTCATTACAGAAGCTACGTATCTATCTATCTTCCAAAGGAAAAATACCACAGTTTTTTCCTGAAAGAAATGCGAACTAACAATTCTCTATTACAAAGTACAGAAGCTAAGTAACTAAGACCAGGAAAGTACATTGCAAACTTGGTCAAAATATGAATGTTAATTAAGGATTTCTTCCTCTCCTCCCTTTTTCTCCTCTCCCCTCTTCCTTTCTTTCTCTCTTCCTCCCTTCCCTGTGGTATTCTGGGGAAAAGTACCTGAGCAGGAGTTAGAATACTTGGGTATTACTGTCCTGGTACGGCCATTATTCGTATCTGTAATCTCAGCATGATGAATTTCCCTCATTAGACCCCCTGGTTCCTGAGCTGCAAAACGATCACAGTCCTTTACCTCCCTAACTACGTATGACCAAACTCCTCTGGCCCTGCAGCACTCACCAACAACCTAACCAGTAGAAAGCCAATTCCCTTGTGCCTCTCTCTCCTCCTTGATCAACTGTGGTGCAAGAGATAATGAAGTACTTCGATGGCATCGCCATGAATATTATTGATATATTGAGGAAAAGGAGAGAAGCCAGACCCTGGAAAATGACAGCCCCTCTGCCCTTACTACCTCCCAGCTGGGCAAGTGATGACAAGAAGTACAAGAGAGGGCTTCCCTGGTGGCGCAGCGGTTGAGAATCTGCCTGCCAATGCAGGGGACACGGGTTCGAGCCCTGGTCTGGGAAGATCCCACATGCTGCGGAGCGACTAAGGCCCGTGAGCCACAATTGCTGAGCCTGCGCGTCTGGAGCCTGTGCTCCGCAACAAGAGAGGCCGCGGTAGTGAGAAGGCCCGCGCACCGCGATGAAGAGTGGCCCCGGCTTGCCGCAACTGGAGAAAGCCCTCGCACAGAAACGAAGACCCAACACAGCCATAAATAAATTAAATAAATAAATAAATAAAAATTAAAAAAAAAAAAAAAAAAGAAGTACAAGAGAAACTCCTGAGCTCATCTCTGCCCAGTCCCTATTATAGTAATAATGGTAATATGTGCCATTATTACTGCAAGCTTTTATTGGGCATTTTGGATCCTAATCCCTGCTTCATGTTCTTAGTTTCTTCAAGTTGAGGGAGTCAGGATAAACCTATATGAATCAAGACTGCCACATTCCACCACAGGGTACTGGAATTTTCCCACTGGTTATGGACATCTTCATGGTTTCTCTGCATGGATCTGCACACAAGCTTTTCCCATGATGTCTGAGGAGTTTTACTTGTCCTTCAAATGTCACAACTCAAGCATCTCCTTTCAAAATGCTCCCTGAACCCTTCATACACATTCTCAAAGTGACAGGCCCTGGCACATACCCTGTTTAGAGCATTTTATCATGCTGGATGGCACTGACTGTTTTGAACTTCTGACTCTACTAGTCTTATAACATAAGGTACGTACATAATCACCACTGTATACTCAGGATCTGGCCCAGGATCCAACTCTCAGTAAGGGTAATAATTTGTTGGTTAGATGATTGGTTCATTGGATGGATGAACTGAAAATTTTAAATCCTTAAATGTTTAGAAAGAAGCAAATGCTCTGTCATTTGTACATCAGAGCCAAGCCTTGGGCCCCCATGAATGAATTAGTGACCCTTAGGAGCCCTAATGAAGCCACCTCATTAGAGTCAATAAGATCTATTTAAACCTAATTCACTCAATCTCTGCCTTAGGATAATTTGCTTGAATTGGATTTCAAACTGATCTGATAATATTACTGATGATAAGATACCTTACTGGGTCTATCTTCTCTTCCTCCTGATTGCCAGTGCCCTAGTTCAGCTTCTCCTTGTATCACTCTAGACCACAGACATTACCTTCTTTCCTTGCCAGACATTGTTCTAGATAGTGAAGACACAGCAGTGACCAAGATAGACAAGGACCCTAACTTCATTAAGTTTATAGTAGGGGCAGACAGACAAAGAAGATTCGGTGAATTTGAAGGTAGATGTCATAGAAATCACCTAATCTGAAGAACAAGGAAAAAAATTGAAAAAAATTAAAAGAGCCTCAGGGACTTGTGGGAAATTTCAAAAGGTCCATCATAAAGGTAGTTGGAATCCCAGAAGGAGAAGAGAAAGAAATTGGGCCAGAAAAAAAATAATAGAAAAAAATGGCCCAAACTTCCCAAAGTTAGTAAAAAACAAAAATGTACGGACTTAAGAGCACATTCAAGAAAACCGCACCTAGGCACATAATAGTCTAAGTATTGAAACAAAAGATAAAGACTTGGGACAGATAAAATCAGCAAAGGTAAGCCGAGAGAAGAAGCTGAAGACTAAGCCCTAAGATCCTCTGAGATGGAGAGGTCAAATAGAGGATGAAGAGCTGGTAAAGAAGACTGAGAAAAAAAATGGCCAATGAGGTATTTTTTAAAAACCAGGAGAATGTGGTGGTCACATTAGCCAAGAGAAAAAGTGTTTTAAGAAGAAGGAATTGGTTAATTCCTTTGGCATGGACCAAATGAGATGAAGGCAAACAAGCTGCAATCAGATTTGGCAATGTGGGAATCAGTAGGAACCTAGACAAGAGCAGTCCCAAAGAAGGGATAGAGAGAAAAGTGCAACAGGAAGAGGTTGAAGAAAGAAAGGAAGGCAAAGAAGAGAGGCAAGGACTTCCATCCTTCACTCTGATGATAGAAAACTTCTTCTAAATTGCAAAACTCATTATGCCTTGCTCCTAAGCAAAACCATTCAGTGACCTGCATACAGAGATCTAAAGTCTTCCCCAAAAAGAGTTCACAGCAGATTAAGAGTCTTAAGTGTTGCTTCCCAACATGCCAATCTAGAAGGAAGACTAAAGCATCAAGGGAAATGTGATACAATAGAGAAAATTACATTACCAGAACTCCTCTCATAGCGAATCCTGTAGGTTGTTGGCAATACTTTGAAAAAGACCTTTTGGGGTAGTGATGGTGAGAAGTGAGACCTCTCAAAGTAAATTTTGAAGGAAGCACAGATAGCCCTCTATGGTCAACTCTGCTAACTTAACCTTAATTCATTCATCCGTTTTTGCTTCCTCTGCGCCCAGAAGTGTCTAGCACATAGTAAACGCCTAATAAATATTTGTTGAAAGAATGAATTGATTCAAAGTGCTCAATGTTACTTCTCTCTTGGTTTTATCTCTCATCAAAGGACTCTTTCTGATAAAAATGATTATTTAGTTACAAAGAGAGAGGGGCCAAAACAAGCATGTATCAATAACAGCAGGCCAAAGTTGCTGAAACGTTGATCCATGTTGAGGAGGCTTTAGCTCAGTTCTTTGTTCCCAGGATAAATCTATACTGCATCATTCACAATATATACAAATATCAAATCATTATGTTGTACACCTGAAACAAGTATAAAATTATATTTCAATTTAAAAAATCTCTACTGCATCATAATTAAACAGAGGAAGTGTCTGAGCCTCAGAGAATCTAAAATGTCTGCCTCCTTTTCCAAAAAGTTGCCTAGTTGCCTTCATGTGAAAAGGCATGCAAAGTTCACTTGTTTAATTGGAAGTAGTTTGGTGTTGTTTATTTAGCAGTCCTTAGTAGAAAAAGAAGGAAGCAATTACACCCAAGAGGCTTTTTTTAAACTCAGTAGTTATAAAGCATTGCAATTTCTTTATGTAGTTCACCCCTACTCACAGAGTCATGTATTCATTCATCCATTCATCCATTTTATTCCTATCTATAGTAATTCGTGATGGGGCATGAGAATATCACAGTGTTTTTACAGAGTAAGGGTCTGGTTCAATAAAGACCCTGCAAGATACAAAACACAATATGTATTATGAAGAGAAGTTTGCTTCCAGAAACCAGCTTTCCTGCTGCAAGCAAAGATGCACAGCAAGTAATCCACAGCAATCTAAAAATAAACCAAGATCCACCTCCAGCCCCAGCACTTTCCAACTTCACTCCCCATTAGGAAAAATGTCAGCATCACCTGGTTCTTCAAGGGCTGTACAACTGCCGCATCCTTAGAGCCTATGCTCCATTTTCTGGACAACACAATTAAATTAATCCCTGTCACATGCTTTGCTTGGGTGCCACCATTATTAAAAAGCAATGTGGAGACTGCCTGGAAAAAAGCTGATTAGCAACCACAGCTAAATAAAGGTCCTAAAATTGAATAATCAACCATGTGAGGGATGGATTCATTGCCAGCTGTTGTATCTCCTCTGTCCACTGGATAAGAAACAGAAGGGGAGGTGACAAAGGATGTTCATCATCAGATTAAATAATGAAAAGATCCAATAACCATTTTCCACTTCAATATTTGTTATCCAGTTCACTCGACCTATTATTCAAGTTTTGTCTACATCAGTTGAAAGAGTGTTTCCTCTCTGGAAACAATATTAACAGAGAATACATTAGAGAAAAAAAGACATGTCAGTCCATTCAATTCACCATCTCCTACTCCTACCCTCCATTCTCTTTGACATTATCCCAGCATGTACATAGAAATGGCTACTTATGGTGAATAAGAGGCTTGCATCAACCCATAAGTGTTTACATCTCTGACTGAAGAAGGAAATTCTATTATAATCTATGTACCTCTATATAATTATAATTCAGCATACCTTTCATGTCAAGATCCCCAAGCTCTTTCATGATTATTTATGAAGTGAGTCCCTTTATTTTGTATTTCACAACTTCCTATGAGAGTTTAGCATGGCCATGTGTCAATTATCTCTGGCAAAGGGGAAAGGTACAAAGTATAGAAAAGAACAAAGAAAGCAGCCACAGATATGAATAGCACCAAATTTTGAATCAGAAGTTCCGTGTTCAAATTCTAGTTTTATAACCTTTTGAAACACGTGCTATATGTGTGTGTGTGTATTCAGTGTGTGTTTTATTACGCCAAATTCAAATAAAATTAAATAAAATTAAAAAACATTAACCCCAACTAATGTACCACATTACACAATAGTAATTTAGTCTCTCTTCTTGTATGAAAATGAGGATAATGCAATAACTTACAGGAAGATTAAATGAAATAAAAAATGTGAAAGGGAGATGCCTATATAAGGTACTATTAGTAATAATACCAGTATATAGTTAAACCAACAGATGGTCCAAACTCCTTATTTGAACCAATATTCTCTCACCAAACCTCCACCCAAGACACTGACAAGCTGTAATTTTTCACTATTTGAATTCAATATACTCTCCTTTCCCCATCTTCTGGTTGATGAAGATGTTAACAGCTGGGAAATGCAGAGTACTGGGCAGACCAAGACAAGAGAGAAAATAATAGGTCAGAAATTATCACTCCCAGAATATGCAAGAATTGAGGTTTGTAGGAATAAATGAGTAAGCACAAAAGAAATTAAATACTAATTAATTAAAACTCGTATTATAGATTTAGGCACACTGAGAATCATTAATTCTGCTTCACATGGATCAGCTGACAAATAATTTATGGTAAGAATTTCTAAACGTTGACCCATAAATTATTTTTGTTTTTTTTCCAACCAATCAATACACCCATCAAATTATTAAATCTGTACATAGACATTGGTAATCCTGAGTCTGTTCTTCAGAATTTTAAAACTGGAACGGTCTGGAGGATAACCTATAGCAGTGGTGTCCAGAAGAACTTTCTGCAATGATGGAAATGTTATATAATTGGCATTGTTTAATACAGTACGTACTAGCCACATGTGGCTATCGAGCACTTGAAATGTGCCTAGCATAACTGAGGAACTGAACTTGTAACTTTATTTAACTTCAATTAATTTTGATGTAAATAATCACCTCAAGATATAACCCCAGGGTTGGTTCACCAGAAGCCATTCATCCATGCTTCAGGGACAGACTCCTGTATACTGGTGAGAGTTTAAGAAGAGGAAGTAATCATTCTTTAGACATGCTTTAAAGAGATTCCTTCAAACTTTGACATCCTACCATATTAAAGAGTGAACCAATTTAAAGGGGAGGAAGAGATATCTACATTTTAATCAATCAGGTCAATGTCCATCCTCATGAATTACCACAATAACCTTGTTTGCTGAACCTGAAAAGTTTTGACATAGTCAGATGCTCCTCCTTCTTAACAGTATTCATATTTTTTTTCAGGTATTAGGGAGGCTGGACCAGCATTTGCCTCAGGATGGATCCTGATTGGTCTAACCAATTACAGTGTCCCAGGAGTGGATCCTGATTGGTCTAAACCAATTATGGTGACCCATGATTTAGACACAAATCTGTGGTGTAATTCTCGTCAATGAGATGTGAAGAGTAGTCAACTAGGAAAGGAAGAATGGGGATGGGTTGCTTTTGGAAATGGTTTCCTCACCCTTAAGAAAGACACTGGGAGAGATACCTCATCTTCCTCTGGGGTGTCATCTATGAACGTGATGCCTGGAAGTCAGCAGCCATGTTATGACTGTGAGGAGAGCTACTCTGAAGACTAACCCATCCTGCTGAGGACAACAGAGCAGAAAAATGGAAAGAACCTGGACTTTTGATAACAATGTTGAGCCTCTGAAACAACCAATCTTGGAGTAATCCTACTACTGCTCTTCTATTCATGTGAAATAACATAAATACTCTTTTGATTCTTTTGCCCATTTTCAGTTGGATTTTCTGTTATTTGCACCAAAAGCATTCTGATGCAGCTGCCATCTATTAAATACCAGGTAGGTACATAACAGGTATTTCCTCATTTAATCCTTGCAACAACTGTCCTAAGAAAATTTCAGCAACTCCACTTTGCAGCTGAGAAATCTGAGGCTCAAGAGAGATAAAGTTGCAAAGGTTACTTGACTAATATAAATGGCAGTGTCAAGATTGAAACTCAGTTGCCGTACAATCCTGCAATCACACTCTTGGGCATATATCCAGAGAAAACTCTCATTCAAAAAGATACATGCACCCCAATGTTCATTGCAGCATTATTTACAATAGCCAAGACATGGAAGCAACCTAAATGTCCAATGACAAATGAACAGATAAAGACGGTGTGGTACATATATATACAACGGAATACTACTCAGCCATAACAAAGAATGAAATAATGCCGTCTGCAGCAACATGGATGGACCTAGAGATTATCATACTAAATGGAGTGAGTCAGAAAGAGAAAGACAAATACCGTATGATATCACTTTTATGTGGAATCTAAAATATGACACAAATGAACCTATCTACTAAATAGAAACAGATGCACAGACATAGAGAACAGACTTGTGGTTGTCAAGGGGGAGGAGGGTGAGGGAGGGATGGATTGGGAGCTTGGGATTAGCAGATGCAAACTATTATATATAGAATGGATAAACAACAAGGTCCTACTGTATAGCACAGGGAACTATATTCAACATCCTGTGATAAACCATAATGGAAAAGAATATGAAAAAGAATGTATATATATGTATAACTGAATCACTTTGCTGTACAGCAGAAATTAACACAACATTGTAAATCAACTATACTTCAATAAAACAAATTTTCTTAAAAAGATTGAAACTTGGGTGTGCCTGATGCCAAAACCCACATTCTGCTTTCTCTTCCAGCTCTTGCCTCTCAGAACTGTATGTCCCAATGAGCATGTGAATTAGCAGGTATGTCTTAAGGTGGCCTGGTTCCTGCACTCAGCTGCATTACTTTTCACATCATCTGTAGATTCTCACATGTAGAATAAAGTGATCCATCTAGATGATCTCACCCAACTATGATTATAAATGGAAAACAATTAGAGCTGTGATTCATTTCAATTTTTATTTCAAAAGCATTCTCTTCACACTTTTCCTGACAGCTGAGAAAGGGGGCTTTGAAGCGAGAAACTCCACCTCCCATCAAACATTCTAAGGTTCCTCTCTGACATCCCTGATGCTCTTAGCTAGCTAGGGAGGGCATGATTGTGGCTGTTACAGCGGCAAAATGCACCCTCCTGCCCACTTCCCTTACCCACCAACAGAATACGTCAGCACCTTAGCCTGCCACAACGAACGGGAGCAGTTTCGGAAAGCTTAGGCACCTCACCACTTCACCCAAGAGTGAGCGTGTGCGCATTCATGAGTAATGGAGGTGGTGATGAGTCAAGCAGCGTTTTGCAGTCATTAGCCGGCTCCAAGGTGTGCTACTTCACAGAAGGGTTAGATGCTAATAGGTTCATTTGCTCGCTTTGTTTTGATTCCTCAGGATGGACTCTTCCTCTTACCTATGGGATAAGAATGTGCAAGGCTCTTCATTTAGTTGTCAGAGAGATAGTTTTTGAGGCCATGATTTATGTCTGCCATTGAGGCACTAATCTATTTATGGGGGCTTTGAAAGCATTTAATGGGGAGGCATAAAGAATAGGATGCTCCAAATAATATTAAGTAGATATTCTCCCTTTCAGGAAGTGGAGCTTAATCCCATTCCCCCTTGAGCTGGACTTAGTGAGTGGTAGCCAGTGAATAAGGGTATGGAAAGAAGAAAACAGTAACACTACAGTAGAGAAATTTAGCAAACACTACCTTAAACTAAGTGATCAAGTTTATTATAATGAGTGATATCATGTGGATATCATTTATCCCTGGATATGATGTGATGGGGACAGAACTTCACCTCTGTGGTCTTCCTCCCAAGAACCCAGACTAATCATATGAAAAATATCAGATAAACCCACATTGAGGGACATTCTACACAATATCTGACCAGTTCGCCTCAAAAGTGTCAAGGTCATCCAAAACAAAGAAAGACTGCGAAACTATTACTGACTAGATGAGACTTAAGGAGACATGAAAACCAAATGCAATGTGGTACCCTGAATGGGATCCTGCAACAGAAAAAGGACATTGGTGGAAAAATTGGCACAATCCAAATAAAGTTTGGAATTCAGTTCATAGCACTGTACTAATGTTAGTTTCTTAGTTTTGACAAAAGTATCCCATAAATATAATATGTTAACGTTAGGGGAAACTGGGTGAGGGGTATATGGAGATGCTCTATCACCTTTGCAACTTTTCTGAAAATCTAAAACTATTCCCAAATAAAAGGTTTATTTAACACCTCCCCCCCAAAAAAATGAATAGAAGGAATTGGAGTGGTTACCATCTTTTCTACCTGCCCAAGAACACAAACATATCCATTCCTGACTCTGTGTGTACTTACGCCTTCTGCAATTGGCTTTGAGAATTAAAGTAGGTTAAGAGAAGGCAAAGAGAATAGGAAAAATTTAGATAATAAGGAGGAAAAATGTAGACAGAAGAAAGAGGAGGAGAAGGGGGAGGAGAAGTGGGGAGAAGGTATAAAGTGAAGGCACTAAGGGTTTTATCCCTGCTCAGGAGCAAGAAAGCAAAATAAAGTAGCAAAAGATAATGTGTGCAGCCCTGCCCGTACACAGGTCCTCATGGGTGTCGATTTCACTGTCACCTTATATGTTTAGGGCACTTTGTTCAGAAATGCCAAAGGGTGCAGAAATGATGAGACAAATTTCTCCAGTAGGAAGCTGGAAGTGACTGGCCAGAGGCTCACCGATTCCATTTCCTCTTCCAGGGCTCACACGGAAACTGCATTCCCCAGCCACCCTTGCTTTTAGACTGGTACCATAAGACTCAGTTCTGGCCAGCAGCATGTAGATGGAAATAACATGTGCCACTTCCCAGTCTGGCCTCTAAAACATCTCACACCATCCACCATCCTCTCTCTCTTTCTCTCCTGCTCTCTAGACAGACCGTTGGAAGCTAAGGTCTCTGAGATGGTAAAGCCACATTATGGAAGATGCCCAGATTCCTGAGTTTCTGAGTTGGAAGTTGCCAGAGAGAAGAGATGTTCAAGCTGCATAGGATGGTGGCCAAGTGAGAAATAAAGTTTTATTGTGTTAAGCCACTGAGATTTGAGGCTTGTCTTGTTTATTACAGTGGCAACCCTATCCTAATACAGAATGTATATACAAATGACCCTAATGACTAAAACATTCTAGGGCAGTTCCAAATGCGGACAAGGGAGGGGGTGGCATTCATCTGTGGCATCAAAGGATGACAGCTATTGGTCTTGCAGAGTTGGGAATTGAATATTCCAGGTGGAGCGATCTCCCTAAGAGAACTACCAAAACAGAAAACAGCAGGGCATGGTCAACAGTCAGGACATATGACTGTTGAACCATATGGCATATGGTTCACTTTAGCTGGAACACTACAGGGAAGAATGGGAGTCCTGGAAAATGAGCCTGTAAAAGAAAGTTCAGGCCCTACCATAGCAAGTCCTAGGTGATGCTTTAAAGAGATATCTTAGGGACTTAAAGCTTGCAAGCAACGGTGTGACAGGGGCAGATTTACAGGATCATTCTGACCCAACATACAGGATGAACTATGTGTGAAAGAAGGTGGGTAAGGAGCCCAGTGAGAAGACTTCTTCAGTAGTCCAAGGTTAGGGACGGCCTGAACCAGGGAATATGAAAAGGAAAGAGTCCTGAGAGACATTCCAGAGTTGACATCCCATCAGCTGGTAGGAGTTATTCAGCTGTGCAGGACACAGTATCACTGACGGTGACTTAATGTAACTTAGAATCATCTCTTCAGCCTCTCTTTTTACCATCCCCGTATGCTAGGCTAAACTCCTCCCATCTTCGGGCTACCAAATATTTTGCAGCTGTCAAGTACAAACAGTTCTCAGAAAAAGAGATTAAATAGGTTTAACTTGTTATTCAACAAGTTGTTCCCATCTTCCTTTATCCACAGTCCAAGACCAAGACTCACATTTTAAAGGGCAAAATGCACTTTTTCTCTTTCTTTTTCTTTCTTTATTTCTTACTTTTATTAGTTCTCTTTTTCTACTAAATTCAGATAAAAAATATTTATTGTCTATTCACAGAAGCTATGCAAAGTGTTCGGGACATACATTTAAATAAGGAAGTGTCTGAAATTAGTAAGTATCTCATAAGTAAGGGGTCAGAAATTCCAATGCACGTGTAGCAACTGTAAGACAAAGTGTAATGACTTGTGTGACCCCGGGCTATAGGAACTCACAGAGGAGACTCATTCTGCCCGGGCAGGAAGGGAAGGCAGTGGGGATACCTGACCTGGGCGGAGAAAGATCCATAGAACACTGCTGGGCTGAGAGACGGGGAGGAGCATTCCAGGCCATGAGCAAAAACATGTCATGGTAATGGGCTTGCCAAGACTGCAGATGGTAAGGAGTCTAGTATATTGGTCAGGACTCGGTTTGAGATGACAGAAACTCCACTCAAACAGACTTAAGCAAGACAGACAGACAGACACTAAATCGGTTCATAAAACCAAGATTTATCTAGCTTCAAGAGGATGCAGGGGCTCAAGTGATGCCGCCAAGACTCTGTGTCCACTTCTCTCTCAGTGTTCCTACCTTCTGTGTCAGCTTCATACCCAGACAGCCTTTTCCCCAGGCAGCAACACAGCCCCTGGAAGGACCCAACACATCCTACCAGCTCCGCACCACACTCCCAATACTTCCTACAAACCCACAGGTTGGTTCTGATTGGCCCAGCTAGAGGCACCTGCCCATCTCCAGCCAATCCCCATGGTTGCAGGAATCCTGTACTTCTGCCAGTCAGGCTTGAGATACAGGGCCAACCCAGGAGGCTGAAGGTGGGGTCAGCCCCACCCAAGCCATGCGGGTGGAAGGTAGAGGAACAGAGCTTCCCTAAAGGGAATGAGGCTGCTGTTCCCACAGAAGAAAGAACACATGCTGGGTAGGAAACAAAGGTCACCACAACCGGTAGGGCTGGGGGATAACACAGCGGGTAAGGATGGCAGGAGTGGTGAGGTGGGGGAATGGGGGAGGATCAAGACGAAATAAGGACTTAACATAGATCATTTTTATGATACGCAAGGGAACACGGATTTTATTCTTCAGGCTACCATTTCTCAACTATTTTCTCCCATAACATAAATGATGGATGGCACCATCTTGCAGGCATATCTGGGGTTTATTTGCGATTTTTCCAGGCATTAGCTCCAATTCCACCCTTACGCTCTCACGCTAGACAGAGTGATACAGTGAACCCTGCTCTAGTGGGTTTTTAAAGAGTAAAACAAAAAGAGAATAAGTTATTCACAGACTTTTGATTCAACAATGTTTCCCAATGCCTCAGATGAGCACAGATGCTGTAGAAAATGGGGAGCCACTGAAGGTTTTTAAAGGTAGGATGGGTCAGATGAGGAGATTCTCAAGGCAAAGAGGCCAGTTGGGAGGCTATTAGAGTAGAAAGGTGAGGGGTGTCAAGGACTTGAGCCAAACTAATAGCTGGAGAGTATGGAAAAGGAGAAACTAACTACAGAGCTATTGCACAGGATGTAACTACTTACTGAATGGAGAACAGCAACAGAGGACGCTTCAGGTTTAGCTGACAGCTTCCAAATCAACCATTCTCATCCCTCCTCCCCTTCACTCTTCACTTGCCTCCCAGCTATAACATTCACATGGAAAAAAAAAAGCAAATGATGGGGAGCAGATATGGAGATCCCTATCTAAACAAAGTTCTTCCTCTCAGGTTCAAAAGAGTGTTTCTTCATAACTGCTTATTAATTGTACTTTAAAATATAGTCAAATTATAATTTGTAACAATAATTGTTGGTGATTTTATGTGATTATTAACGATTGTGTGGGCATTGCTAATAATACCTATAATTGTAATTGCCAATTATTACAGAATTATTATTACTGACAACTCAAAACAGTGCCTTAGGTTTTATAGCACTTTGCCAACTTTACACTTTTATTTATCTCCATTTATTTCATTTTCACAATAATTCTGAAACAAGTATTATTGATCCCATTCCACAAACTTTATCAGAATGAGTGACTTGCCCCAAATCATACAACGGATAAGTGGCAGGGGCAGGGTTGAAACTCCAGATTTCTGATTCCTAGGACCATGATTTTTCCACTTGGTTTTGGTCCTCATTACTTGCAGTAAAAATTAATAAATAAAAACTGTATTCCCAGTCTGAGAACTGGATCAACATTTAGCTTTTAGATTTTTAGCTACTCACATCTGCCCAAAAAGAACATTTAAATCAGGAGGAATGAGGTATAGGTAGTTTGGGGAAAGTAGAAGCTAATACTCAGCCCTAAGGGCAGATGGCAGATGGCTGCCAAGTGGTTTGGTCTTAAGGATCCCACAAGAATCCTGTCTCAAAGTCACTCTGGCACAAGAGCACCACAAGACTGTCCCAAAGTCACTACGGCCCCAGAAACTACCTGTCTGTATTTCTGTTACAGACCTATGTCCAGAATGCCCCAGCTAATGTGCTTTCGGGAAGAGTATATATTTTCTATCACCCCCTGGGGGATCAGGACGACATTGCATGATACCTGGGCAGAGCTCAGCATAAGAGAACTTTAAAACCCTGAGGCTTCCAGATAAGGCAGAGCAGAAGGTGATGACATTAAAAAAAAAAAAAAAAATCCATTATACTTCCTAATAACAGGCCCCAAACCCTCTGACCACTATGCTTTTGTGAAAGCTGTTTCCTCTTACTGGAACTTGCTCTTCCTTAATAAAACCTAACCTTAAAAATAGCCATATAGCTTGCCTTCAAGGCTCAGTCAGATGACATTGTTCCAAGAAGCTTTGCTGAACCCCCCGCAGGTGAAATGCTTCTCTTCTCCACCTCCAAAATTCCCAGAGCATTTTGCACCTCAGTGCAGCCTGCACTAGAGCTCACACTGTGGCTCACTCATCTCTACTTACATTGGTGCTGCCAGTAGAAACTTAATGCAACCTGCATGCCTAATTTTCCAGTAGCCACATTTAAGAAAGTAAAAAGAAGTAGGTGAATTAATAATATATTTTATTTAACCTAATAACATCCAAAATATTATTTGAACATATAAACAATATTGAAATTATTAATTAAATATTTCACTTTTTTGTACATGTTAAGTCTTAGAAATCAGTGTAGATTTTACTCTTGCAGCATATCTCAATTAGGAGGCTAAATTTTCATTGGAAATCTTTGATTGTATTTAGATTTCATACAATGTACAGCTTAAAATGTAGATTCACATACTCAAGTTGTTCCAGACATAATTCTCAATGGAAAACATTAGTTTTCCAATAACGGTTACTGAATGATCTCTTTTTTCAAGCTTATATTTAAATTGCTTAAAATTAAATAAAATTTAAAATTCAGTTCCTCACTGGCACTAGCCATATGTAGGAAATGGCCACCATATTGGACAGTACAGCTATCTATACAACTAGATTATAAACTCCTCAATGGTTTACAGGGCCTTATTCACCACTGTATGCCCAGCATTCAGGTCATTGCCCTGCACATAGTAGTTACTCAATAAATGTTTGTTGAATAAATGAATGCATGAATGGTTCCTCTTAGTATCGCCCACAGTATCCAGCAGAACACTTTCCATGTATGACAATAATTGTGCCTCTTACTTATATAACACTACACAGTTTACTAAGGTCATCATCTATTCATCTTCATGAATACCCACCGAGAGAGATATTATTTCCATATCTTAGGCAGAAAACAAAACTAGAACAAGCTTAGTCTCTGTGTGTAAGGTCACTTAATAAAGGGCAGAGCCAAATTTTGAACCTACATTTTCTGACTCCCAATTAACACTCCTTCAAATTCACTGGCAGCTGCTCTTTAGTGATCAACAAACGTATGCAGAATTGAATTAAACACTTCAGAGTGCACAAAGAATGCTCAGTACAGCTGTGAAAGGATTCTCTCCAATGTCCTGTATCAATAGATAATATGAATATCAAAATTACATAGATCCTGTGCGTCAATTAGAGGAAGATATGGTTGCTTGACAAAAGTCAAGTCAAAATATTTTAAGACCAAAGAGATTACAGTTAATACCTGTTTGATAAGAAAATGCCAAGTGAAGGAGAGTTAGAACAGTATCTAAAGAAGAACATCAAAGGCATTAACAGCCAGAGCACCTCTTATCTCAGACCACACTGTGCTTCTGGGGAGTTCCACAAATCTGCCTGGGGTATGAGAATCTAACCCAAGTAAATGATCCTAAATCTACAACCATCTATTTACACAAAGATGTCCCTCACAGCATTGTTTATATTACATTTGCAAACACTGGAAAATATCAGCAAATGGTTTACTAAACCACAGTACATCCACTAAGTGACTAAATTTAAGAGTTTTTGATGCTCATAAAAGTTTAAACATGGAGAAATGTTGGGTGGGTCATAATGTTAAATTTTAGAACATGATACTGTGTGATTAAAGAGAAGTTAAACATATTCATAGAGGAAATCAAATTTTAGCAATCTGAAAAGAAAGAAAAATGGGTAACATTTTCCCTCTTCCTTTTTCTATGAGCATGCATCACATTTATAATAGAAACATATTTTTTAAAGAAAAAGCTTCCTTTAAACAAACAGGTAAACACATCTCAATACCCCTTGCCCATCCCTCACCATGGATAATGAAGCCCAAGTAAAGGAAAAGCTTCTTCTACTTTTTGTTTAGAAAATGGGCTTCCACTTGTAATCAAGGAGATCATCCTTTTCTCTGAATTGTTGGTCTAAGCTACTGAGTCAAGCAAGAACTATCATCACCCTTTGGAAGGATGTGACAACTGCAGGGCCACAGTCTAACTTGATGCCCAAGGTCACACAGCTCTGCAGAACTGAGTCCAGCCCACAGATGCACTCAACTGTCACATCAGAGCTGCACATATTCCCGAAGTACTCTGGCTGGCTTCCAGCAGATCCACTTCCCACTGGGCCACAACAGTGTGGGGCTGCCTTACACACTTGGCTGATCACCTCCCAGCTCTGGGAGATGTTGTTCACACTATTTTAAGAGAATCAACCACATTGAGTTCTCAGTGATAAAGAGACTGGGATACGAAATGCCCTCGCAGCAAGCCAAAAGCTGGCAAAGACCACTCCCAAACCTCCTAGGCTTCTCTCTGGCCTTGCCTATGAAATAGACCATCCTTCTTCCGAGTTTGGTAGGATATCCCAAGGATGAGCAAGGGCTAAAATGCAGAAGGATCCCTGCCAAGAAGACAAAGTCTCACATCTTGCTGATGGGCTTCCAGAGGGACAGGCAGAACCATTCAAACTCAGCTGAGGGGTTAAGCATAGTTCAGTGATTAATCACTTGGATTCTGGAGACAGACAGAACAGAGGTTCAAAACCCAGCTCCAACACTTGAGAGCTAAGTGATCTTGGACAAGTTATTTAACTACATTTCAGTATTCCCATCTGTCAAATGAGCACGCTAGTAGTACCTATCCCAAAAGATTATTATAAGGATTAAAGGAACATTTAGAATAGGGCCAGGCCCTTAGTAAGAACCATGAAAGGATCCTTCATTTGCAATATTGGCTGACCACCTCCTAGTACCAGGACCATTTGCAGTTCATCAAGCACTGTGCTGAGCTTTACATACTGTATTGTTTTTAATCCTCACAATAGCCCCAAAGCATAAGGATGATTATTTCTGTTCTACACATGAGGAAACTAGTGCTGCGGGGGGTGGGGGGGGTGGGGGGGTTGGGATTAAGCAGCTTGCCCGGGTCACGTATGACAGAGGCCCCATTCAAACCCAGGTCTCTCAGGATCCAAAAACAAAAGGTCTTCCCAGGTGAGGCCCAGACTCAGAGTAAACGTATTTAGGAGAAATAAGTACATTTCTCTATCATACTTACTTGTTAAGGTTTGCTTACTCTGTTAAGTGTTCTCTCTTTGGTGTGGGGTTCTGCTCCTTCCTGCGTATGTCATCCACACAAGATTTTCTCTTCCTTCTCCTGACTCCTGTTTCTCACCCCAGGATGAATTGGAGCTCACAGCAAAGGCCCCAGGGCTTGGGTGAATTAAGGACACTGAGGCACTAGGAAAGATTGCTAATCCTTTCCCTGATGATGGGGAAAGATGCCTTGTCCAAATTCAACTCCTCTCCCTGTCCTGCACCCCCTGCCCCAGCTACTAACCCCACCATGATCTGCCATGGTAATAGCAGCAACAGTGTACTTGATTTTCCACGGTACTGGGCATTTTCTAACCACTTTCATGTACAATCATCTCCTTTGATCTCACAATGATCCCGATGGGTAGAAAGGGAAAATATTTATCCCTGTTGTACAGATGATAAAACTGAGGTACCGGGAGTTAACAACTTGCCTGATATATGGCTAGAGAAGGACCCAGGTTTCTTGCCACCTACAGTGCTCTTTCCAAAGCACTGAAGGTTCTGAAGCTTTTCTTGAATCACAAATTCTCGTGACAATCAGTTGAAAGGTTCAGATTCCCTGAAAAATAAATATGTAACCCTAGGCCCTCTTTGAGGCATTCCCAGACCCCCTGAAGTCATCCACTAGTGCCTGACCCCAGGTTAAGAGCCTGCACTACACTCAACGCCCATCCATACTAACCCAAGGGAGAAAAACTGAAGATCAGGAGCCACAGGGAGGTGCCAAGGCCTTGGTCAGGATAGAATCCTCAAGAAAAAAATCCTCCACATTGTTTTGCTTTAGTCAGTGTGGGACAGGGAAGTGAGGGATTCTCTTGTACCTTCAAAGAATGCCTGGTAACTCTAAGTTCCAGAAATGCCTTTCTGGGGTAAACACCCAGTGACCACAGGACCTAAATTTCTCAGGGCAGAAAAGCTAGGTTTTAGTCCAATGGTTTCTTTGATGTTTGATCAGAATAAAAACGGTCACTTTGGAAGGCCTCTTTGAGTCCAGACTTGAGGAAGTCCTTAGCTCCCTGCCATGTACTAGAGCTATAAACTCTACGAGGACAGGGACCACGCCTATTTTGTTTCCATGTTAAACCTAATGCCTACTACAGTGCCTGGCATGTGGTAGGAGTTCAACAATCCTTATCATGAATGAATGAACCCTAAGCAGTTCCCACATCCATGCCTGACCTGATTCCCCTACTTTTCAAAACTTGCTCTTTTCTAAGCCACCTCCTCTACATGGCACATCTGACCACATTTCCTGATTGGACTTCCTCTGTGCCTTGGACACAGTTCAGTGGTGTTTCTGCCAGGTAACTGCTGCTATTCAATGATGAATGCAGAGATCAGAGAGGAACATTTTGGGATCATGTGGAATAAAAAGCAATCCTATAACTGTAAATTGTTACCCTATAAACATGGATTAATATTCACAGAGAGGAAGATGTATAAAATACTGAAGGACAAAGTAGAGCAGTTCAGGGCTTTTTTCTATATTTTTTCTATTAACTTTGAAAATTAGCTCTTTTGCATTCCACATGATATCTAAAATGAAGTTAAAACAACAATATGTCCAGGCAGGGAATGTATAAAGAAAGCCTCTTCCCCAAAAGGATTCATATATTTACTTTAATTCTTAAAAATCATTATAAATGTATAAAATCCTTAAAACAGTTCTCGGTCCTACCCAAAATCAATAGTTATTTCCTAAGCAATAAATCTTCCTTCAAACCAAATAGTCTTTGTAAACACAATAGTGTTTCTCAGTAATCATATGGGCAAAGTCCCAAACCATCTATCTGTAAGTCGGAACAAGCCCTATCCTCACAAGTAGCATGACAGAGAACTCCCCAAGATGAAGGTGCTCCATTCATGAGATGCTCCAGTTCCCTCCACTCCATGCCTATTTACTGCCCAGGACAAATTTCCTAGAATATATGGAGCAGACAGTTTCTTGCATCTCTTCCCAACTCCACATTCTGTGACTTCACATTGGTAACTTGAAATTGGCCATGGTGGGAATATTTCCACTACAGAAATTGGCAAAGGCCAACGTCCAACAACAGTTGAATGGATAAACAAATCATGGTATAGCCACACAGCAGAATACTACTCAGCAATTAATGGAAAGGATCTACTGATAAATGCAAAAACATGTAGGACTCTTAAAATAGTTAGACTAAGTGAAAAACGCCAGCTTTTTTTTAAAGGGATACATACTGTATGATTCCAGTTATACAAAAATTTAGAAAATGCAAAAGTAATTAATATAATCTATAGCAACAGAAAGCAAACCAGTGGTTGCCTGGGGATCCACTGGGGCTAGTATGGAGGGGCTGGAAGGAGGAGTTACAAAGAGCGCAAGGAAATTCTGAGAGTGATGGATGTGTTCATTACCTTGATTATGGTGACAGTTTCACACATGTATACAAATGCCAAATGTATTTGAATATGTGCAGTTTTTTTCTATGTCAATTAAATCTTAATAAAACTTTGTAAAAATGCTCTTCTCTGTTTATTCCTATAACAGCATTTATTTTTGTTGTATTTAATATTAACTATATAAAGCAATTAATATTTTAATAAATAAAACAAAGGCTACTGCACAGTAATTTTTTAAAGACTCAATTTCTCTTTTTAATTAATTAGTTTATGAATTTATTAATTTATTTATTTATGGCTGCGTTGGGTCTTCGTTGCTGCGCACGTGCTTTCTCTAGTTGCGGCGAGCAGGGGCTACTCTTCGCTGTGGTGCGCGGGCCTCTCATTGCAGTGGCTTCTCTTGTTGTGGAGCACGGGCTTTAGGCGTGCGGGCTTCAGTAGTTGTGGCACACAGGCTCAGTAGTTGCGGCTCCCGGGCTCTAGAGTGCAGGCTCAGTAGTTGTGGTGCACGGGCTTAGTTGCTCCACAGCATGTGGGATCTTCCTGGACCAGGGCTCGAACCCGTGTCCCCTGCATTGGCAGGCGGATTCTTAACCACTGTGCAACCAGGGAAGTCCCAATTATTGATTTACTTATATTTCTTCCACTAAACTCTAGGTTCCTTGTGGGCAAGAACCTTTCTGAAGTCTATCCTAGGCAGATATTTTCTCCTCTCCTTTGCCTCCAACGCCTCCCCCCCAGGAACAATTTATGACTCTATTTCTGTGCCCTGTTTCCAGATTGGGGGTGGGGTGGAGTGGGGTGGAAAGCACACAGGCTTTGGGGCCAAAATGGTGCAGGTTTAACTCCTGGTTCTGCTCTTTCTCAGTTGTGTGCCCTTGGGCAGGTCACTTAATTCTTCTGAACCTTTGCTCATACATAAAAGAGGGATGATATTGACATCTACCAGGAGCAGATCAAAAAGTGACTATACTATTCCCGTGAGCAGTACGTCAGCAAAATACACAAAAATCATCAGCACTGGCACTATACAGCTTTAAGAAAGGACAAGCTATCTTGAAAAAAAATAGTAATAATAGTCAATTCAAAGTTGTGAGGAATGAGCACCATTCCACTCAACCTAAGGGGTTCAGCACTGATTGGAACTGCTGGAAGAAGTCCCACTGAAAAGAGCACCCAGGGCTCCTCTTCTGGTACAGTTTATTAAGGGTCAAGATGCCCTCTGAGCCAGTGTTTCCACTTTTAGTTACCTACTCTTAGGGATACAGCTTAAAATATGGGAATATCTAGAGGCATGAGGATTTTTATCACAGCATTCCTGTAAAGAATGAAAAACTGGAGACAACCTAAATGTCCAACATATATTCACACACACACACACACACACACACACACACATACACACACACGCACATTATGTGGCAACTTGGAAAAATGCTTAAGGTAAAACATTCAGTAAAAAAAAAATTTTTTTTAAAAGTTAGAATACAAAACTGTATCCACACTGTAATTATGACTGTAAGAATAAGTCATAGATATAAAGACTTCAGGAAGGATGCCAAAATGACAGCAGGGATTATATTCAGGATTTTTTTCTTTTACCCTTTATCAAATGTTCTAGAAGATAAGTATATTATTTTTATGACAAAATCTCATTTTGTAAAAGATGAATAAAGGAGGACTGGTGACTAAGAAACTGAGACAATGTCGCAAAGTGAGTTTATCCAGAAGGTGGTGAAAACACGTCAGCCACTGAAACTGTAAGCAAAAGTAGTCAGTGCCTTCTGAAAACTTCCACCTATCACATTCCCAAAAGAAAACATGTACATCGCCTGAATTCTGTTGAACTGGCTTTTGGAGAAAGATGACATAAGGGACATTTGGTGACACTTCAGTTATCTAAAATGGCATGGACATATGGCATCTTGAGGGGTGGGAGAGCTCATTCTGTGATGATTCCAGAACTCCAGACATCCGCTCCAGATAAATACTGTCAAGAGAAGGGAGCAACGTCTGTATCCGGGAACCATGGTCAGGAAAGGCCTTGACAGTCATTAGAAAAATGGCGCCCTGTGGAAGCAGCACACACCAAGGCAATGTGGATGTGGGAGAAGGAGGGAAGGGAGAAAGGGCTGAAGGAGAGCTTGCAATGCAGGTAGAACCGTGGTTCTCAGGCCTGCTGCACTCCACAAACCAAAGAAGCTTTCAAATCATACAGCTCTCTGGGCGCTACCCCAGGGATGCTGGTTTAATCACTCGTGAGTATACTGTGAAGCCTGGATTAAGAACCACTGAAATAGAAGGTAAATAATAAATCTGAAGAGAAGAGAGATTACTAAGTAAAAGACAAGGTTTTCAACTGGGAGAAGATGAAACTACAACATGGAGGGAATTCGCCTGTGGTTGCTGCTGAGGCCACTGATATTATTCATTAGAAAAGGGAAATAATTTTAGAAACTGTCTGGTCTACTTTATCTTAGATCTTTCTCTCTCTCTGTCTCACACACACACACACACACACACACACACACAAATACACACACCTCAGAAAGTTGAACTTGAGCCAAGTAACTGAATTCTTGGTGATATTTTATAATTTAAAAAATTACAATTAATTGAGATTTGGGACTATGCTAAATGTTTTTTAAATCTTTTTTTGAAATGATTGTAGACACACAGTAAGTTCCAAAACTAGGACAGAGAGCTTCGACATACCCATTACCCAGTTTCTGCCAATGATAACATCTTACACAACTACAGTATGTTATCAAAGCCAGGAAGTTGACATTGACACAGTACAATTACCTAGCCTATGACCTTACTCAGATTTCAGGAGTTTTTATGCTAAGCGTTTTGACATACACTTTCTCATCTCATCCTCCCATCATTACTATTTCCATTTTGCAGAAAAGAAAACTGAGGCCAGGAGAAGCTGAGTAACTTTCCCAAGGTGGTAAGTGACAGGATTAGGATAGAAACTCAGCTTTGCCTGATTCCAAGCTCCAGCTCTAAACCACCTTCCTCTACCAGGTCCCTGTATTGCACACACACACCACCATGGTTCATGGCCGCTGGGGACAAAGGGCTCTGGCAAGACTGCAGGGTGATGCTGGTGACAAGCTCATAGGAGAGGCCTGTGGGTAGCAAGTGTGTGAGGTCACAGCCAGGAGAGCAGTAAGTCTTAAGAAGGGCCTTCTAGTTCTCCAGCCCAGCAGCTAAAGCGCCATTTGTAGGCTGAGCTATGTTCTGCAGGAGGAAGGGGCAGGCAGGGAATGAAGCCCAAGACAGCAGGTCAGCAGGCGATGAAGTAAGAGTCCATACTGGGCATGAGGAAATGGCAGGAAATGAAGAGAGTAGGCTGATGCTGGCACTTCACTGGGAAGCAGGCAGGAAGCAGGAGCCTAGCTAGAAAGCAAATCCACACCAACAACCAAACCAGAAGACACAGACCCACTCGTCCATGCTAGACCAGGGAGGAAGTGTGGTCTAGCGGTTATATGTGGGTTCTGGAGCCAGAATGTGTGGCTCTAAATCCCACCCACACCTACCAACTGGTGGTCTGACTTTTGGCAAGTTAACTTTGCGCCTCAGTTTCTCCATCTGTAAATTTAAAGTAATAAAAATTTAAAAATCTCCCAGGATTGCTGTGCAGATTGAATAGACAGCATGTAAAGCGTGTAGAAAAGTGCTTGACACGTCACCTTCAGTCGGGTTAGCTACTGTTATTACACACAACGTGACTGGACAAGGATTAAGAGGAAAACGCTGGAAACTAAAGAGAGGGAGAGGGTGCCTCAAAGGCCCCTGGTGTCAGAGTGGCTTTTCAGTACTAAGGGACACACCTGAGGGACAGCCAGATAAAGTGAATTCCTTCACACAACACAGGGCCTACAGCTAACTGTACATCTACCAACAGCACTCAGCAGGATGCTGATGCGGAATCGCGTTACCTACTATTATAAGGCACTTGCTGGTACCAGACACTGTGCTCACTGCTCCACATGCACAGCCCCCTTGACTCCTCCAGGTATCCCTCGAGGAAAAGAAGATTTAATCCCATTAAACGGTTGAGGAAACTGAGGCTCAGCTTAAACTGCCTGCTCAAGGTCACACAGCAGGCGAGGAGTGGAGCTGGGATTAAAACCAGAGCTCAGGCATTCTCACTATACCCGTCAGTGATAAGATGTAGGCACCTCTTCAGACCATGGGGTTGGGCATAGATATCAGACACTGGCCAGCAGGAGTGGGAGCAGGGAGCAGTGCTACATGGCAGAAAGAGGCAAGGAGAAAAGACTTGGAGACCCAGTTAAAAGTCCAGACAATACATTCACACTCCTTTCTCTGGCTAAGTAACGCCTCCCCCAACCCACTCCATGTCACTCTCGCCACTCTGCAATTTCCCATAATTCCAGTGGCACCACCAGGTTCAGGTCAAGATACTGCCTTCCACCAGATTAGAGCACCCCACGGAGCCCCTACCTGCAGGACAGGGGATTATTTAGAGCCTGGATCTGCTGATACACTTCTTCATATTCCAAGTCAAACTTATTTATGCCCATTAGGGTTGATGCATTTTAGACTAAAGGACTGCCCATACCACCCTTCTTTGTGTCCTTTCTCTCACAAACACCCTCCTTGGGCTCCAGGTAGGATGAAGATATAACAGCTTATAAAACAATGGATGAAAGAAAAATCCAGAGTCCATACTGACACTACAATCTAGAAAGGGAGCAAGAGAGGAAGGAAAGGGAAAGCTCTTATTTACCGTCAAATGTCATTTAATAAATGGAGAAAGAATAATAGTTAGAAATTACCATTGATTCAGGCAAGAATCATCAAGTGATGCTAAAACCACTGCATAAAAGTTTGTTAAGAAAGAGATTATCAGCAGCCGCATAGCACAGGGAGATCAGCTTGGTGCTTTGTGACCACCTAGAGGGGTGGGATAGGGTGGGAGGGAGGGAGACACAAGAGGGAGGAGATATGGGGATATATGTATATGTATAGCTGATTCACTTTTTTATAAAGCAGAAACTAACACACCATTGTAAAGCAATTATACTCCAATAAAGATGTTAAAAAAAAAAAAAAGAAAGAAAGAAAGAAGAGATTATCTTCATCGTCTCAAAGTTATCTCCCTGCAGATAGCTTATTACCTACAAAGGGCAGAACGGCACCTTTACCGGGGACACATTAGGGGAAACAACCTTAATGAAATAATCAAAGCTAACATCACCAGTAATGGGACGATCGACAGCCCTCTTCCAGTGCTGCATGGAGGATGCAACATCTACATCACTTATATAGTATTCCTGTCAACATGAATAACCTGAATCAAATCGCAAGGCAACGATCAGACAATCCCAAATTGAGGAACATTCTGCAGCACAAAACATGTGACCCGTTTGCTTCAAAATATTAATGCCATGCAAGACAAAGAAAGACTAAAAAACTGCTTCAAATTAAAGGAGACTGACAACTAAATGTAATGTGTGCTTCAGGAACGGGTTCTGGATCAGAAAAAAAGATTGTCATAAAAGACATTATTGGAACATCTGGTGAAATCTGAATGTGGGCTGTATATTAGATAATAGTATTATATCAAAGTTAAGCTTCCTGAATTTGGTAATTATACTGTGTGTGTAAGAAAATGGTCTCACTCTTAAGCGATACAAGCTGAAGCTGAAAGGTCATGATGTCTACAACTTAAGGTCAAAAGATTTGGGAAAAAAAAAAGATAAATAGATGATAGATTTGATAGCAAGCAAGCAAAAGAGACTCTAGGTGGAAGATAGACAGTTGTTCATTTTACTAGTCTTACAACTTCTCTGAAGGTTTAAAAATTGTCAAAATAGTTTTTTGAAAAACAATGTAGGTACCTACCAGTTGGCTTAGAGCTAGACACAAAAGCCTGATTCAGTGCTACCCATAGAAACCTAATGACCAAGGAAACTCAGCCCCAACAGGGCCAGACAGGGTCGAAGATAGAATAATTATCAAAACAGTAGAGAAACACAAAATTTAATAAATATAATTCAGCCCCCTGCATACATCCCCTTTCTAATTCTCAATCTGGACCATTTTCGAAGAATGAAACTGATGTACAGATCAAGGTTTGGATCCCGGAATCCAGGTTTGCTATTTGATTCACATCCTCCTGTTTCTGGCTTTGCAGAGTGTGCACAAGTTATACTCTCGGGCAGTTTGCAATGTGTCTGCCTCCGAGTACTTGACCCCATCACCTGAGCCAGAATCACCTGAGCCAGAATCACCATCCCTTCCAAAGGAGGACAAGCATGTCTACAGCTCTTGTTCAAATAACCATCCTTCCCCAACCGAGCTGGCCTCTGGGGTCTAGAGGTAATTCATCTTGGCAAATTCAACTCCTGCTGCACTTAACGGTAATCAATAAATGGGGAGCAGCTAGACTACAGTTATGGGGCTGTCTATTCAATAACCATTAGCTGCTACTACATTTAGAAGTAATAAAAAAACAACGGTCCCTGTTCCAATCCATGTGGGAAGACATATATTCACAAGTGTCTTCCCCAGATTGTCCATGCTCTTCCTCCATAGGTTTTTAAATCCCATGCTGTTGTCCAGCTCCATTACTCCATCTCTGCTGCCGGGCAGAAAACCTTAGTCTTGATGTTCTGTGTATAGAGGGCAGAGGCATGAAAATATAAATCCTAATTCTGTAATTTAATTAGAAAAAAATATGCAGTCTTCTTTCTGCTTCCCCAAAGATTTCCAAAAGCTCCGAAGATCTCTGCTTATGGAATAAAAGTGAACCTTCTTCTCGTGGCAAACAATGCCCTGCCATATTTGGTCTCAACTTTACTTTTCCAATACTGTCTCACTTTCACATGCCTTAGACACAAATCCAACAGTTCCTTCAACATATGCCGTGTCTTCCTGCCTCCTGACCCTGGCTAACACCGTTCCTTTTGCTTCCCTTTTATGTCCACCATGATCCAGTCTGGCCTGTTTCAATGGTTACACCAAGTGCCATTCAACATATTCACTGATCCACGTGAGGTCCAGGGGCAAGGGTATGTGCTGGTCTAGTTCACCTCAAGTGGCTCCAATGCCGGGCATGGGATGTGACTGCAGAACCAGCACTGAGCACTTGAATGGGAAGAGAGCATCTGTTATTAGAAAGATTCAATAAGAAGGAAATCTCTCCTTTCCTGCTAGCAAGGGCAGAAACCCTGCCTTAAGGATGCAAGTGGGAACAAAAATTTCTACACAGTAAAACACAAGGTAACATTATCGTGAGGTTCATAACATAACCCGGGATCCCCCACTGCTGAGGACAGGGACCAATCACCAATCAAGGGATATCCAGACTTGCATTACCACAGGGCACAGTTTCAAAGGGTTCTGCTCTATTTTTATATAGGGAACCTTAATTTTACTGCAGAAAAACCAATGAGGTAAAGTCATTCATCACTGAAAGTTTCTAAGGCATAACATATGGTGCTTCTGAGGTATTTCCCAGTGTAGGGTCCCATATCAGTTAGGCCAATCTGTCTCTTTACCTCATCCACCATTAAGACTTAGCCCAAGGCCTGGTCCTGGGGAAGAGGAGGATATAATGTAGGAGAAGCAGGAAGCCAGAGACCCAGCTTTTCAGACTTGGGGGATTATAGGGAGACGAGGCAGACGGGGCAGGAGTGAGACTTCCTCTTCTCTTTCTAGAGGGACATCTACCCATAAACCAGAAGGTCCACGTCTGAGTAAACTCTGTGGCCAGTAGAGTCAGGTAGAAGGAGGCTGGGTTTTAGCTTCCCCAAGTTGTCTCTTGGGTTCTGTGTGGTTTGGACAGGCCCCAGAGGTTCCCACAAGCTCCTGAGGTTGAACCTCAGAAGTTACCAGGGATTGTGATTGGGGAGTTGGCCCATGAGGTTGACATGGGGACAAAGTACCGAAGGGCTAAAGCCCAGACCATCTGATCCAGAAGCACATGAGAATCATGACCAGACCTCGATGGGATGCAAAGCACTGCCACAGAGAGATGGGAGGCCTTCCTTCATTTAGAGAGAACTTCAGAGACTCCTAGCACACTTCAGGTCTCTGTGTGACCAAGGACAGAAGTTCCTGTTGCTCATCAGGAAGCACAGGAGGTGGACCCACGCTGCACACTGGCAGAGAGATGGAGATGAAACTCCAGGAGTATCCGAGCCTCTCCCCCACCTGACAGTACTGAAGCTCCCCACTCCTCCCTGTGGGATTCTCCTAGGATGACTCACTCACACTTTGTAAAATGTGCTGCTACGAGTTATTCTGATTTAGGCATATACCAAGGAGTTGAGGACACCTCAGATGAGTGTCATTCCTATGGTAGAACCCTGGCTTCTCCAATAGCCTGATGAGAATGTGTCTGGTTTGAAAAAGGATACGCTCTTAAGGGGAAGTTAGCCTTGGAGACAGGTCCACTGGCTGGCAACCAAAGTGTTCAAACCAACAGTACAATGTCCAACATTCTTTAGCATTTCCCTTGTACAAAAGAAACAATTATATTTGGGGTACGATTTTAAGTGCTCCCTTCTCATGTTGTAGTTTCTTTAGTTAATCTCAATGTTTCAGCAAAGTCTCCAGTGAGCAATAAAAGTACAAAAGACTAAAAAAAATTGTGGCCTGCCCCATGTTCACCCCACCACTAGAGCCCATGGGGAAGATGCAGCATCAAATATAAAATCAAGTACAGAAAACTGGTCCAGGATTTCTAGGCCAGTAGCCTTGAAGCTGAAGCTGTGCCCACAGCACAGAGCTGGCAGTGGTGGGCCAGCAGAGGATCACAGCATGGTGGGAGACTGCGTTAGCCGGGGCCTTCTGAGAAGCAGGTGCCAAGGAAGGATTAGACATGCAAGAAATTTATCAGGGGGACCATCTGAAAGAGAAAATGGGGAAGGAGCCAGAGGAGGCAGGGAGAGGCGAGATGCAGGTCTGACTCCCAGTGAAGGAGAGAAGGACGGCAGGTTGGGTGGGAGCATCTTAGATCACAGTGCAGTTCTAAAGAAAGTTCACCAAGGAACTTGGAGTCCTCGAGCTGAAGTCACCATCAGAGGAGTCCCATGTCTCCCAGGAATGGCCACCCTTAGGATACCTGGCACTCTTAGTCATTGGCTGAAAGTGCCCTTGAGAAACACAGCCAGAGCCATCACAGGAACAAATATCCTCGCACAGAAGCTGGGGACATGGGTCAAGTACATTCCCTGTGGTCAGAGATGTGAGAGGTGCATTCACATGGCCACCACAGAGACAAACTCCCTCTTTCCCAAAATACTAGTGGAAGGACCAGGAAGAATGCAAACGGAACGGTGTCTGCATGATATATGCTTTGTCAATTTCCAACATTGGAAAACCTGTCTATAAAAACTTGCTTTGCAAAGAGAAGCCTAAATATTTCCCTTGTGGGAAGGCAAAGTTGCAACAGAAACTCTTCTGAGTTTTAAAAAAAATCAGAATTCATTCTTTCATTTTTCCCCTTCACAGACCTGAGCAAAACTTTACTGCTTTGGATTAGCGAAGACTAGAAAGGAAAAATGTCAACTCCAGGGAGACAGCACTAAGTCACGGAAGTAGGGGCCCCCCGAAGTTCCCAGTGGGTGACCAACATATGGTGATAGAGAAAGACATGTGACCAGACTTCCCATGAGCTAATTGGGAATTTTAACCCATGACTCATCCCGGGGTGGGGTCTGAAGCTGCAGGGGACGCTACCCCACACCAAGCCATATCATCAGCCAGATTGCACATTTCCTGAAAGTAATCAAGTCAGAAACTGGCTTCCTGGCTATAGCTGTTGGTGGAAAAATGACTGCCAAAAGCCAAAATGAGGATGAGTTCAACGATTTAATTCTGCGTGGAAAACGCAATCCATTAAATGGGATCTGACAAGGACTTAATCTCATCTGCGGCCGAGGGTGTTGGCCCAATGCAGTTCTGCTCTCTGGAACATATTCTTAGTAAGTTATGTATAGAATCAGGAACGCTTTTGCCAAAGCCCAAATAAGTCCATTCTATGTGGGAAGAGAAGTTCATCAATCCCCCTGTGACTCTCCAGGGAGTGAGCACACTCTTCTTCCAAATGCAAAATGATCAAAACCTATGTTGAGTCACACAATTCAAGGTAAGTAACTGAGATGGCCAACGTGCTGGATGGCTTTAGAATTTCCACTACTGCCCAAGGAGGTCAGGCCAGCCTTGCTCACAAAGTACCTACTGGGCTCATATTTCCAGCCTGGGGCGCATTGCACAGCCCAGTCACAGAAGAAGGGGTCAAGGTGCAGAGGATCAATCCACTCCTAAACAGGATTTTGAAAACTGGGAGAGAAGGAATTAGGGGCTGTCATATTCATCTCCCACTTAATCCTAGCAACAGGACCCAAGGCCACTGCTGTTATTTCACTGTTTCCATTTGTAAAATGAGGCAACTGAGAATTAAAACCATGACTCAAAATCACACAGTTTAGAAAAGCATTTGCGAATTCATGCCTGTGGTATTCCAAAGCCCATGCCTCACTCCCCAGAGGGTGGTCCTTGGACCATCACATCACTTGGGAGCTTGTTAGAAACACAGATTCACAGGCTGCAGCCCAGACCTACTGAATGTGGGTCTGCATTTAACAAGATCCCTCAACGAATTTATTGGACATAAAGTTTACCTTAATGGGCTCCTACCAGAAAGGGGTAGGTGGATCAAAAACATAAGTTTGGACTAGAAAAAAGATTTAGTGCAATAGAACAGGGTCAGTCTCATAGGATAAGCCTCAAAGTATATATCCAAATTGCACATCCAGATTAGCAGAACCAATCACGCTACCTTATTTCACCAACAGCAAACCCAGAAGCAGGAAAGCCAAGGTGATGTGGTGGTAGAACATGGTGGACAGGTAAGGCTTTGGAGCCAGGTGGACTGGGTTGAAATTTCTAGCTCTGTCACCTGCTGGGTGGCTTTGGGTAAGTTACTTGATCTCTCTGAGCCTCAGTTTCCTGACCTGCACAACTGGGATAGCAATACACACCTTGCCAGGGTTTGGGGAGATTAAGTGAGCAAACGAATATACAGTTCCTAGACATAGCAGATGCTCAATAAACACTGGTTTCCTTGACTTTCAGTACAATCTGGGCTGGGTCTCACCTTTGCAAATGTGCACACTAGAAGCTGGGGAGATAAAGGGTTCTCAGCAGCCAGCCCTTTCCTGTTCTCTTGGGTCCTCTAGTGGTAAGTACTAAGATTCTGGTCACTAATCAGACTGGCTGGACTGGTCTATCTTCCTTAAGCTTCAGGCTCAGCATATTCTCTCATCACTTTTAAGAAAAACCTGAGCAGAACAAGGTTCAAAGGGACAGGCCGTGAGGAACAAGGAGAACAGGCACCTGGGGTACAGTTCCCAGAAGTGTCTACTTTCGAGACATTCAAGCCTTTTTATCTAGTTATGGTTCCCACTTTCCTCTTTTCAAAAGTCTCGGGTTTTGAAAGCAGACTTTTTCATGCCAGAGGCTTCCTGAGCTTTCAGAGCCCACAGGGTCTGCACCTGGACCCACAAAACCCAAGTCTGATCTTATTCACTCTGTGTGAATCCGCTCAAAGGCGTGGAGGAGCGGGAGGTGGCTGTCGAGCGCTACCAGCACGTGCGTCCCCAGCTGCTGCCCGGAAGGATACCCCCACCTACCACGCCCACTTCTGCATCAGGTACAGAAGCTGATAGAAGAGGTGCCCTTGGGACAGAGTATCTCCCACAGATGGAAGTAGCTGAGGGCAAGGGTCCCAATGAGGGTCCCATGGTCTGACTGCCTCAGGAACAGCTCCAGCACCAATAAAGAGGCATTTCCTTGCCCAAGCAAAAAAAAAAAAAATGATGACCATATTTTGTGGCCCCAAATTCCAAATGCCCTCCAAGTGTGAACAAGGAGAAAGAGAAGGGAGTAGGCAAAGCTATCACTTCTCCCCTGTTGCTCGGTGGTAACGATCCTGCAGAGGATCTATGAGGACAGAGGATGCCAATTCACGAGAACCATGTGTTCCCCCGCAGCAAACAAGACTCCGCAGAACTGCGAAGGGCAGGATGTTCACAGTCACATGCCCGGATCCCTTAATTGTGTGTGGGGTTGTGTATAAGTGTGTCCACACACCACACACACACACACACACACACACACGGCACGGTGGCTGAGAGACTGAATTTCAGAGTCAGAAAAAAGAACCCAGCACCTCAGTCTCAGCAAAGGGACGACTGTACTGCTTGGTTAAAGAAGTTATCGTAGGGACTGAGAGCGCGGATCATGGATGCACCCCTGAAGTCTAAAACTCTAGGAGCATAATGCACTGGTCGTCCTAGATTTTCCAGAGTCACTAATATTGGAGTCGGCAATTACCAGGTTTTTTCACTCCTGGAGTAAAAAGGGAGGTGGAGGGGAACACACTGTGATATATTCCTATCACATTATTTAATATCCAGCTATAACTCATTCCTTCTCTGCAATCCAAAAGGCATCTAGAAAACAAGTGGTATTATTACAAGGGCGACCTTTTTTTTTTTTTTTGAATTTTATTTTATTTATTTTTCATACAGCAGGTTCTTATTAGTTATCTATTTTATACATATTAGTGTATATATGTCAATCCCAACCTCCTAATTCATCCCACCACCACCACCCCTGCTTTCCCCCCTTGGTGTCCATATGTTTGTTCTCTAAATCTGTGTCTCTATTTCTGCCTTGCAAACTGGTTCATCTGTACCATTTTTCTAGATTCCACATATATGCGTTAATATATGATGTTTTTCTCTTTCTGACTTACTTCACTCTGTATGACAGTCTCTACAAATGACGCAATTTCGTTCCTTTTTATGGCTGAGTAATATTTCATTGTATATGTGTACCACATCTTCTTTATCCATTCGTCTGTCGATGGGCATTTAGGTTGCTTCCATGTACTGGCTATTGTAAATAGTGCTGCAATGAACATTGGGGTGCATGTGTCTTTTTGAATTATGGTTTTCTCTGGGTATATGCCCAGGAGTGGGATTGCTGGGTCATATGGTAATTCTATTTTTAGTTTTTTAAGGAACCTCCATACTGTTCTCCGTAGTGGCTGTATCAATTTACATTCCCACCAACAGTGCAAGAGGGTTCCCTTTTCTCCACACCCTCTCCAGCATTTGTTGTTTGTAGATTTTCTGATGATGCCCATTCTAACTGGTGTGAGGTGATACCTCACTGTAGTTTTGATTTGCATTTCTCTAATGATTAGTGATGTTGAGAAGCTTTTCATGTGCCTCTTGGCCATCTGTATGTCTTCTTTGGAGATATGTCTATTTAGGTCTTCTGCTACAAGAGCAACCTTGATTCTGCTCTAAATTATTTCTTGATAAGTAAGCTGTTCCCACATTTTGCTTATAATAAGTTATCTGCAACAAATCTCACAACTGACGTTACTACCACAATTAAGGACAACTGCATTAGAGAATATTTACCGTCTAACATTGCTGTTGAAATCAACTATCTTCTTTGGAAGAAAGGATGGTTCCAGGATAGCACAGAATTGTATTAAGGAGACCAGTAAATGAACAACAAATGCCAATACATTTCTGGCTTCCACTGCTATAGGACTGGCATATTTATACCTACTGTGTTTTTCCTACTACACACCAAGTGCTACAAGGAACCAGAAATAAATCCTGACCTTAACAAACTTAGAACTTAATCTCTTTCTGGAACCAAGACATTGGCACATAATACAACTAGCAAATCAAAAGAAGTTCATGGCCATCAGTACCTTTTCTCTGTTAAAGAGCACAGAAGGAATGCAAAGAGAAGGGATGATGGTAATGGAGTTGGGCTAGCAAATAATATGTTCTTTTCATGGGAGCAGCTCTTTAGCTATTCACTGAAGAAGACGATGAACCTGGTTTGAGGTGGAAGGTGTAATTACCAGAAGACAGTATATGAAGGGGTTGACTCCACCAGAGACACTTGGAGATGAGAACACACAGACCATGAGACCCATTCACCCTCCCCTCTTCCCCCCACAGTCACTTGCAGAGAATCACAGGTTCATAGAATGTATTTCTCTCTACTGGAGTGGTTTTTATTTTATTTAAACCTCACAATGCAGTAAACCCTTACTAGGAATAAGAAAAGCATCTGCCTTGCAATTCTGGTCCCGCCACTGCATCAGTCACATTACATAAAGAAATCCAAACCCTTATTCACTCCTTTTCAGAACTCATCTATAACTCAGTCCACACTAAGAACCTTCACACAGTGAAATGGCTTTTACTGGGCGATTACACACATCACCTGGATGCAAAAGAGAGCACAATTTTCAAGTATATTTCCTGGACTCCAAATCCTGTCTGATTTGTTTATGAGGGAAGAAAAGGGAAGCTTACATGTACTACTAGCCATGTGGAGAGTATGAAAGCCTTATATAATGGAAAGAAAAATGAAAGAAGTAAAACTAGAATAACAGGGGGAAAGGAGGGGAGGAAGGCAGGCTGGCAAAATCATTAAATCTTAATTTCTGATACCAGTACGACTGCGTATTTCAAAAGTGAGTTTGAAAGACCCATTCAGAAAAAAGAATCACTTTTCTGTACCGCATCCATACCCAGACTGATTTTTATTTAATACAGGTGAGAAGGTAAGGAGACGCCTCATGATGGAAGTGGAGCACAATACAAAAAGAAAACACCAGAGAACTTTGCGGGAAAACGCAGGACTAAACGATGAACAAGAACAGAGTCAACAGCCACCTGGGAAACCACACAAGAAGATCCGCACTGCATTTCAGAAGGCAGCAGCTCTCACTTCTCTTACAACTAGAAAACTTCCCCCAGCAAGGGACTCTAAAGGCACGGGGCTGAGTTAATTCCCACCACGTGCGTTTCCCCTGTGCACTTATCTCCCTGCGTCATCCTCCTTTGACGCAAAAGACTCATTAATCCAACTCAAATTGCCAATGTCAGTAAATCCTTTGCCTCAGCATTTACATGCCAATACCAATTAAATACCAACAGCAACTTAACTACTGATATGGTCTTCACTACCTTCAGGAAATCCAGCCAGAAGTTTAGCGGGCATTACTTCCGACACTACTTCATCAATTCTAATTTACTTAGTGCAGAGAAATGAGGTAATTTGCTGGCCACGCTGACGTGGCATCCAACTGGACTGAAATAACTCCACAAGCAAATAAGAAGGAACAAACTGAGTTGCAATGCACCAAACCTGAAGGACGTTTTCACCAAGGCTTCCGGGCTATCAAGCTGAGGCAATTCATCAGCTAGGATTTCCTCCGGTGGCCGGGGGTCATGGACAATCGTTGGCCGTGGCTTCTCCTTGACATTCCCTGTGAGACCGTCGATGAGGGAGTTCCACAGACAGTTCTGCGACTTAGACCCTGAGGCATGAGGGGGAAAAAGGGGTGAAGGTGAGTTACCAACCAACTCAATGGCCTGCCTTGCCCAACTCGGGATTTTCAAAAGCAGAGCAGGAACACTGACATATCTTTCATGATCTCCACCAACATCAGAGGGCTCCAAAAGGTTTTGGTCAGGCAACTTATGGAGTAACCAGGATTTTTTAAATTTATATACAAAAATAGGTTAATACTCTGAGCATTTTAACTCACAGCTAAGTATTATGAATATATATCCTGTCTCATTTCAGTGGTAATCAACTCCAACTCCTGACAGAGTTGTCGGTATTTACTGAAGTATTTATTCAGCAACTGGAAGTATACAAAGGACTACCATTTTAGAGAACAGCAGGATATTCAGACACAAGTCTCCCCTGTGAACTTATCTTGCCTAAGGCCCAAGTTTCAATACTGTATTCTGTGGAGACACCTACCCCAAAGAGGGCCCCCCCATCTAAGAACCAGAACCCACCACAGGCAGGTTCATTCTTCTGGAAGATCAAGACTCAAGGAAAACTACACTGGATGTTTACCAATACCCTACCCTACAAACACTTCAAACATATGAGATGAACATTAAAGGCAGACATGAGTAGATATGGTGCCACAAAATAGGGCCTGATCAGCCAGGTAATCAAGGTCAATATCAACAGTGATAAGTTATATCCTTGATATGATGTGATGAAAATGGCACTTTACCTCCATGGTCTTTCTCCCCAAAATATATAACCCGAGAGTACTAAGCATGTTCCTATCTTCTGTAAACTTAATACTTTAACATCTGCCCTACATGCGTATGCCAGACATGCCCTGTTTGGACAACCAGAAAATACCCTTGAGTCATCTTGCCTTGGCCTCCTGCCTCCGTCACCTCCCCCTTCCTCCCTCCCCTCCATTCCTCAGGAAGAGTCCCTCCTCCAAGGGGCATGCTTTTCAGATACCAGCCAACCAAACCAGCACCCACACCCCAACACCTCCCTCACCAAGCTTTCACATCCTGAGCCACTCTCCACCTGCCCCGATAACCCCAGACAGGTACCAGACATCTAGGGACAGCCCCTATGCCCCAGAGCCCACTAAAATTATTCCAACTAGCCAATCCTAAGCCTGCTTACCTGGCAGAACCCATTCCTTCCCACAGAAACCACAGTAAAGACTCTTGCCCATAGTTCCTCCCTCCCTCCGCCTCACAACAACCCCAATGCTTCTCAGCATGGCCTCTGTGGTAAGACGTGTACCCCCTCTTTTGGGATCTGTGAATACTAACAAACTATCTTTTCAATGGCAGTCATCCCCTGATCTGTTGGCTTTACCACACCTAAAAATAATAAAACCCATTAAAACACTCAGTCTAGTCATAGGGAAAAGACAAATCCCAACTGACAGACACTCTGCAAAACATCTGACCAGTACTCCTCAAAACCGTCAAGGTAATCAAAAAACAAGGAAAGTCTGAAAAACTGTCACAGCCTAGAGGAGCCTAAGAAGACATGATAACTAAACGTGGTATCCTGATGGGGTCCTGAAACTAAGAAAGGACATTAGGAAAAACTAAGGAAATCTGAATAAAGTATGTACATTAGTTAATAATAATGTATATCGATATTGGTTCATTAATTGTGACAAATGTACCATACTAATATAAAAGCTTAATAATTGGGGAAACTGGGAATGGGGTATTTGGGAGCTCTTTGTACTATCTTTGCAAATTTTCTGTAAATCTAAAAATGTTCTAAAATTAAGAGTTATTATAAAAATACAAATAAGTATTAAAAATAAATAATAAAAATAGTTATTATTTTAAATGTCTATGAGCAAGTTATATTTTTAAGGTAGAGACTGAGGGCATGACCACTATCATTACCCAGTTACCATTGGCCGGTGCTGGTTATTCCTCTTCCCAGAGGAAAGAAACCCTTTATCTTCACTCAGATATACTGTCAGGTCTCTGAGTCATGCACCCATGGAGCTGTGTCCATCCAGAGGGGGTTGGCTTTTTCTATCCCATCTGTGCAGAAGGAGGACCTTTTTATAATTCACACAAAGACTCTTTATGGGGCATGAGGAGGCGGGCATGGAGGGGTAAGGAGCAGTGCCAGCTAATGCACATGCATGTGATCGGTGGGTAGAGAACACATTCGTATGCTCGTGGGGATGCCTCCGTGATCAACCATCCACAGCCCACAACAGAAGAAATCACCGTAGTTTGTTGTGCTTGAAGGTTGTCTCTGCAGCTAAGATCAAGAGAACTTCACACACAAAAGGGAGCACCTCATGAGGACCGCTGAACCTTCACCAAGGACACCCATGGGTCCGAAAACAACTCTTTTAATGACCATGGTCACGAATGACCCTTGGGGGTGTCCCACATCCAAACTGCTTTTGTGTCAATCCAGAGAAAATTAAGGCACATTAAGAGCAGGAAACAGAGCCTCCAACTCCTGAAACGGAAGACAGCTTTTTCAAAGTCCTAAACACATATCTTAATAAGATCTGGTCCTATTAATGAAAGTCTGGTTTTGTGTTAACAAAGGTCTGGTTCTAGGAGGAAGACAAAAGCAGCAGCCTGTTTTCTTAGATCTCATCTAAGCGAAGACCTTACAATGAACTCCCTGCCTATTTCCCTTCATTCTTTCATTTACTCATTCAACATACAAATTTTGAATTGCCTCAATATGCCAGATTCCATTCTGGGCTCTCGAAATAGAAAGATGAATGAGACTGGTTCCCTTGGGATGAGTCAGCCTATAAGCAATCACAATAAATGGGCAATGAACCATAACTAAGGGACAAAGAAGTGCTAGAAGGGGCAGAGGAGAGCTCCCCCACTCTGCCTCAGGGCCCTGGGGAAAGCCACACAGCGAACGTGACGTCTGATATGGGTCTAAAGCAGGAACAGATCTTCAGCAGATGGGGAAGAGAGAGAAGAGCATTCAGTGCAAATAGCATGTGCAAAGGCTCAGCGGCAGAACAAAGCAGCTCGAGAGAGAGGACAGTGACCAGAGATAAGGCCAAAGATTGGTTGTATAGGACCTTGAATAAAATGCTGATCATTTTAGAATTTCTTCTGTAGGCAAAAAAGAACTAAAGATTTTTAACCAAGGTTATGGTGACATGACCATTTCTGTGTTCCTGAAAGGAAACTAGGGTGCTGTAGAGTAGTGAACCTGTGGTGACTAGCAAGGCTATATGAAGAGGTCTGTGAATCCACTGTATCTGTAGATGAAATAACGAAGTCTATATATATGACTAATTTTTAAGTATATATAGATATGATTAATAAACTAGAAATTTATGTAAAAGCACTAATGAATGCATAATAGGTTTTTCATTTTCTCAGTCAGTGAATCAGAAGGGTCATGTGATCCAAGCTATTTCTCCATCAGGGGTCCCAGATGGACATGCAATAACACCTTCAGAAGTTGTACCAGCAGCTACAAAGATACACTGGCAAGTTTAAAAGAAGGCAGCCGCTATGGAGAACAGTATGGAGGTTCCTTAAAAAACTAAAAATAGAACTACCATACAACCCAGCAATCCCACTACTGGGCATATACCCTGAGAAAACCATAATTCAAAAAGACTCATGTACCAAAATGTTCATTGCAGCACTATTTACAATCGCCAGGACATGGAAGCAACCTAAGTGTCCATCGACAGATGAATGGATAAAGAAGATGTGGCACATATATACAATGGAATATTACTCAGCCATAAAGAGAAACGAAATTGAGTTATTTGTAGTGAGGTGGATGGACCCAGTGTCTGTCATACAGAGTGAAGTAAGTCAGAAAGAGAAAAACAAATACTGTATGCTAACACATATATATGGAATCTAAAAAAAAAAAATGGTTCTGAAGATAGGGTAAGGGTAGGCTGGGACAAAGTGAGAGAGTGGCATTTACATATATACACTACCAAATGTAAAACAGATAGCTAGTGGGAAGCAGCCGCATAGCACAGGGAGATCAGCTCCGTGCTTTGTGACCACCTAGAGGGGTGGGATAGGGAGGCTAGGAGAGAGACACAAGAGGGAGGGGATATGGGGATATATGTATATGTATAGCTGATTCACTTTGTTATACAGCAGAATCTAACACAACAATGTAAAGCAATTATACTCCAATAAAGATGTTTAAAAAAATAAAAATAAAAATAATTTTTTAAGGTTAATTTTAAGTAAACGTCACCTCAATAAAAAAAAATATATAAAAAGGAAGAAAAAAAATAAAAGACGATGACTGTGGCAGAAGCTATAAATAGGATTTACTCAACATTCATTCCCAACTCCCTTTTTACTTGCCTTCCTCTTCCAAAGAGGCTAGAAAACAATATACTCAATTTCCCAGCCTCCCTTACTGCTATGGCTAACCATATGTTATAATTCTGGCCAATGAAATGTAGGTGGAAATCCCCGGGACTAGTGTCTCTGTCCCAATAAAAAAGTAAAGTCTCAACAGGAGAAAAACATTTTTGTCCCTTTAAATTTTGCCTTTCCTTATTTTCCCCTTTGCTTTCTTTCTTCTTCTTACTGGAAGGTGAACGTGTGTTAGAGCTACAGCAGCCATCTCGTGACCATGAGGTGACAAGCATTATAACAAAAGCTTACATCTTGCATATGGAAAAATAGAAAAGTGGAAAGAACCTGAATCCCCGACAACACAGCTGAACAGCTTCCCTGGTCTCCCTCATCTCCAGATTTCTAGATGTGAGACATATGAATACTGACTTATTACATTCTTAGGTATTTGGTTGTTTGTAGCCAAATGCTTTCCTAAATGTTATATGTGTGCTCAGCATATTAACATAAAGGTGTTCCCCATATCCAAATGATACACCCTCTATAAAGTACTAGGGACTGACATTTTAATAAATCCTCCAATTATCTTGTGAAAGGCATTAACTACACTGCACAGTTTTCTCATGTTAAAATTATTAATTTGTTAAATGCAAACAGTTATAACACACTACAATTTTTATAGCTTATTTTGGCATTTCCTCACATTTTTTAATATTCTGGGAAACTCAAAAAATGGAAATGGCCTGGTTCTCTTGACCTTTGAGAACCCAGAGAACAATCACTCTCATGGGATAGTCTTTGATTTGGTTTTTGTTTTGTTTTGTTTTTTAACTTAAGGGGGGGCGGGGGAGGTCTTTGTTCAAAAAAATATTGGGAACCAGCAATACAGAGGATGTTCCAGTTGGGAGGTGTACGTGAGCCTAGAACTGGGTGATCAACCAAAAGGCAAATTGGCCGTGAGAAAATGAGGGGTCTGGAAAAGCACAGTGATAATGAAGACAGAAACAGGTGGATTTAGGAGATAAGCAAGGAGAATCAGTAGGATTTGGTAACTGATTGGGTGTAGACGATGAAGAGAGAAGTGGCAAGATGGATTGAGGTTTCTGGTTAAGCAGCCAGGTAGACTGTGATGCCGTTAGAAAATGCTGGGGGTGGAGCAGCTCGTGGGCCTGCAGTTGAACCGTGCTCTGAAAAGCTGTATTTCAAGATAGAAAATATAAGCAAAGATCCCCTCCATATTCATGAAGAGGAAGCACACAGATGATGAATACGTGATTCAAATGAAAATATTCTATTTCAGCAAACACTTCTATCGTGACTGAGGTAAGAAAATTTTTCAGAGCAGGATAAAATGGGGAATAAATTACCCTTCTCACTGAACCCAAACAATAATTTTTTTAAAACTATAATAATAATAAATGTTTTAAAGAAGGGCAATATCAAAGCCCCAGCCCTGTCCTGGAGTGTTCCAGCCATTATCTGACTTGATAAAAGCTGTAATTTAAGTAGAACTTGGGCTCCAATCACAAGGATCTAATTATAACAGCTCATTAGTACCATATCACCTATAACCTGGCCTAAGGCACAAACCCGAGAGAGATCCAGGAAGCTGGCATAACACGAAACATTATGAGGAGAATTTTGCTATTTCTGTTTTAATCTCTTTCAGAAGGTAAATTATTGACAACAGTCTGCTGTACGTGAACAACACAGCACAAAATGGGAAGACAAAAATAGTGGATATGCCTGGGGCATGAGTCCACTGATATATGCCAACCATCAATAGAAGGGGATTTACGATTGTGCCCCCAACACTCTAGCACAGTGTGGAGCACTTTAGAGCTCTGTGCTGGATCCTCCAAGACATACAGAAACTTTTATTACACCATCCCTGCCCTCAAGAAACTTTGGAGAGGCAGAATAATGCAAGGCAGCTACTGAGTGGTTCAGACTACAGCCAGTCTTCAGAAAAATAAATCTGTTTTCCCCTACCCCTCATCCCCATCCCCTCCATAAACATTGTTAAGAAAAATGGTTAAAGATTTGAAACGGACAAAAAAGTTTAGTGAATATCCTGTCTAGCTCACCCATCTCAGTTGTCTCCATTTTCTATTATCTTGTAGCTATTTCACAGTTCTGAAAATTGGAGAAAACTAACAGTAATGTGAATGATTTTTGGTTTTAGAAATGTAAAGTTGTCCCATGGAATGCAATTAATTATTGCCCTGTAGATATGATGCATTTTGCCAGTTTTACATCTAATAAGAAAATTTATCTCAGCTTTCCTGACAGATTTGTATATTCGCTCTTTGGATTCTCCTTCAAACCAGTTGTAACATCTTACTGGTTTCTTCATCAATTAGTGAGTTAAATAAGATCTTTAACATATATTCACTTTGGATTCTTACGATTTTTTAAAATTATCCTTTAGCAATACCAAAGTCCTCATGCTGTCCATAACCAATATTTGCTGCACCCCTTGAGAAATTCCTATAATTAACCTAACCATACTAGTCAATTGAATTAACTATGCTACATATATATAATGAGCTACTAATATCCCAAAGTCTGTAAACTGAAGAGGAGTGATTTCCAATACGTATTCTAAGTCGGGAAAAAGCAACATGCATGAGTTGTATATTATGCTATCTAGTATTTGATCGTGTATCATGCTATCTCTGGAGTAAAAGATAGGGGAAATGTCTTTGCATATTTTTGCAAAAAGACAAACAAGAATAACAGACTAGAAACTATGAAAATGGTTATCTACAGGGGGATGGGTTGAGAGTAGGCAGAATACACTAAAGATGACAGAAAGACTTCGCATTTGCAGATAGTTTTTACTTTTGAACTATGTAAATGTTTTAATATTCGAAAAGAAGATCAAATTGGCAAGGAATAAAGAAATCCTAAAACTGAATACAAACAGAAACTATCAAATCTAACTGTATATCAAATTGGTAACATAACCATAATGGAAAACAAGAATTAATTTAAATATCTTTTGAATACCGTACTCCAACTATACATCCTCAGAGACCAATTCTAAGGGCACACACACAAACATATACACTGCAAAGAAATCTTGAACTTGCATTAGCAGGTTTCTAGTCAGTAGTAATCATAAAGTAGTAATCTAAACTATGTCATACATATCGTAGGAAAGAGCAAATGAGCAGCTGTCATGAGGGTGCAGGGAATCAGAGTTCTCACTTCAGGAGAAGGAAAATACAAGTAGGCAACAGGAGAATGTGAACAAGACTCTTGTCGTTTGGGATCTGAATTAGAACTATCAGTATGAACTTATGATTGTTCTCAACAGGCCTTGAAGAGATGTTTGCTGAGTAAATTAATTAGCAATGACGGACTATTTTTTAAAAAATAAACCTTTAAGGCAAAAGGTGAACAGAATGGTTTCAACAATTTTAAGTAAAAAATATATCACAGGAAACATATTAAGAGTGAAACAAAGAATACCACCATATCCAGAGAAAGGGGCCTTTCTTAGCCCATCCTGAATTGCTTCCAATGTAGGGTCGTGGCCTAGTTTCCTTTTAGAAAGTAGATCCTGAGACAAGGGCTCGTGGCAAGTAGGTTATTTGGAAGTGATTTCAGGAAGCAGGAGTGAGTGGAGGACAGAGAGAGTGAATCAGGGTACAACAAGAGAAAGCCAGCACACAGGTGCAATGTTGAGCTATCACCATGGTTGGTTATTAACCATGTTTTAATCAGTACATTGAAACCATTGGTCAATTTAGACCAGTGACATTTAAATGATTATTTATATAATTGGATTAATAGCTACCATATTTATTACTGTTTTCTCTTTGTTGCCTTTGTTTTGTTCTTATTTTTGTCTTCCACTGTTTTTCTGCCTTTTATGGTTTTAAATGAGCATCTTACATGATTCCTCTTTCTTAGCATATTGCTTATAGTTATTCTGTTAACTGTTTTTAGTTGTTGCCCTAGAGTTCACAATATACATTTACAGCTAATCCAAGTCCACTTTCAAATAATACCATACCCCTTCACAGGTAGTTTGAGTACCTTATAATAACAAAATAATCCTAACTCTTCCCTCCCATCTCTTATATTATTGCTGTCAGAGATCTTCAGAGGAGCTGTAGGTCACGCTCAGAATGATCCTCCCGAGGAATGGAAGAGACGGCATTTATCTACAGGCTCTCATCCCATGGACAAGGGTAACAACATAGGGTATTAATTCCCTAGCTCTCTGGGTCTACTGTGCATGACTGTGGCGCCACTTCCACATCATCAAGAGACTCCCTGGGACAGAAATAAAGAGAACGCAGTAGAGCTAGAGCTTTAAAAGGGGGCCAACAGGAGTGACACTGAGTTCAAAAGGTACCCAACTCATAGAGTTTCCACACAGTCTTTGGATCCTAGAGAATACAACCAGAATTCCATCTGCTACTCATTCCTGCCTTAGGAGGATCACAGCCCCCTGACACGGCTCATCCCAACTCAATTTGATGTGAGCCTTTTGGGCACTCTCCTCTTTGAAATCCGAGAGAATGGGAAAGAACTCTTCCTCTGATTCTCCACAAACGTGGGCAGAGCAATCTCCAGGGACACTGGAATGGTCTGTTCTGACAAAAAAAAAAAAAAAAAATTCCCCTGCTCTAATTTATTTTAAGTTGACTTTGAAGGCATGAAATGTTTCTGACTAAGTAGAAGCAAAAATATGGAAACAGTCACACAGGTCTCTCTTAATAATATCAAAAACCCCACGAGGGAAATCATAGATAAACTAAGCCTTCAGGGTACCAAAAATAATGTGGCTCAGGTGCAGGAGATGAGCAACTCCATTCAGCCCACTCCATCTCATCTGCTTCTGCCCACTCCCCTCTCCTCCCCATCCCAGCTTTCCTCTCTCCTTTGACTTGTTCCTGACTCTCACTAAATGCCCATTACATTCACCTTTCCTGTTATCACCCCCTCTGTCCCTGCCATAAATCTTCTCTCTTCTCTTCACGAAGACAACTTTTTGTATACTCTATGAACACTCCAGATTGAGTATAAATTTTCCAGAGTCACGAACTCTGGTAGCAGCATCCTTATCACTGAGCTTATCAGGAGAACAAGCTCTCAGATTCAGATGAACCAACATTTGTTCAGTATTTGCTATGTGCTGGGCATTGTCATGATGCCTTCATCTGCATTACGTCATTTAATCATCACATCAACCCTCCAAAGTAAGTATTATTGAAACACTATTGAACACTAGGACATTAAGGCTCCAAGAGATCAAACCACCTAGATCATAGAGTTAGAAAACACAAATTGCTTTGACCCCAAATTCTCATTCTCCTAATCCAGGGCTCAGGGTGATACATCACACTGTTTGTATTTTATTTATGAGTAAATAAACACACACATAGTATAGATCAAGCAAAATATTCTGCATTTTTTACTATGAAAAGACATCCTTTTACATGAGAAGTAAGATACACCCCATCTGCAACTAGAGAGAACCTTGATGTGTAGTCTCTTGCATGTTTGCAGCTTCTTTTAAAGAAGGAGGTTCAGGCTGCAGGGAGAAATGAATAATGCAAGGTGAGTTTAATGGGTTAAGAAAAGACAAGAAGGCAAGAAAATGAGATGAGAAGAATCTAAATCCGAAATAACTACAGATTCATTTTGAAGCGTGTCTAATGGTGGCAGCCTGATAAACTGCTGGCATGAGGAGCCCAAGGTGATGTGGTAATCCTATTGAAATCTGACAAGTGACTTATCACCTGGGTTCCTGATTAAAAAAAAAAAAATACACAAGCATTATGCTGGCAGAAGGCTGAGAAGTTAGAGTCCTACAAAGGAAAGAAGAGACTTAATTCTCCAGGAAGGTAAAAAAAAAAAGAAAAAAGAAAAAACCTTGGAAACCTTCAACGATTCTCAAAATATCTATGACGTGGCATTCATAGGCATTCTCTATTTTTGCGAGGATAAGGCTCCTAAAATTCCCAGGGGGTAGGAAAATTGGGGCTTGGGTACAGAGGTCCGGAATGAACCTAATAAAGCCCAGATGAAGAGTTTTATGCTGACTAAAATAAAACAATAATGATGGTACAGAACGTAAAGTGTCAATGATGTTTTGAATATCTTTAAAAGAGTCACACAGGTACTGCTCTGTTATTTTCAAGATACTAAGCCTTGGTTTTAGAAACTTTTCAGAAATTCTGCTACCTGCAATTTCGAAGAGATTTGAAAATTTAATTCCATTTCAGATATCATACACACTGAGGTGGGGCAGCGGGGCTAGCAAAATATAAGAATACAACTTGATTTGTGATGACATATTCTAAATTCTCAAATATGTTAGGGTTTATTTCTGAGTTATCATGTTAAATTAACCTTTTAAACAGCTGAATCACATTATTATTATAACTTTATAATATCTGATAGTGCAAGACCTCCCCCTTTCTTTCAGTTTTTCTTACTTGTTTAAGTCTATAAGAAAACCTTAGTTAAAATCACTTCTTTTAATTTCTAAAGAGAAATCTCCCTTCTGAATTTATATTGAGATGGTATTTAATAAAAGTATAATTAATTGTTTCATTAATTTATTTCTCATAAGCATTATCATCTTCACAATATATCATGTTCATATCCAGGTAGATGAAATGTCCTTTCAGCATGGAATATCTATCATATTTGTTTACCCAAGCACCATTTCCTCCCTACTTGTAACAGCCCCCCTCACTTTATTTTGGGCATGTCTCCTCCCCCATTACTCATCCCATGTGAGTCTGGTGGGCTTTCTAGCTATACTATTCCATGGCCCTAGCCTCAGTAATGAGTCAAGGAGTGGGTATACAACCCAATCTCAGATAATCACAGTTCTTCCCTGTGGTATTTTTCATACTGAAACCAAAGAGGAAAGTCACTTCCTTCCCTTTAGATTGCTAGTGCCAGCAACCATGTCCCAGTCAATGCATGGAGGAGCCTGAGAAAATGAAGCCAGTCGCCTAAGGAAAGGAGGAAAAAAGAATGAGAGTGGCATGTGCTGGTTCTAATGCCTTATATTCCCAGATCTATGAGTTTTCTACAGCTCTTCTACAAGTCTGTGAACTACTATGGTATCCTTCCAGCAAATCCCCTTTTGAACTTAAGAGAGTTTGTGTTGAGTTTCTGTCGCCTACCAACCAAAAGTCTTCCCATGTACTTCAGACTTTAATTTCCTTCGGTAAAGTTTCAATGTTCTTCTGTCTTGGAAATTCTTAATAACTTTGTTTCCTGGGCATTTTATATGCTTGTCACTCATTAATAGAGTACATTTTTAGATTATATATTTTAAATTGTTATTGGTGGAATATAAAATAGGTATTCATTTGGTGTATTTACTTAATAGTCTGGATCCTTACTAAACTCTTACTCTTTCTAAGAATTTTTCCTTGTTTCTTTGTTTCAATTTGGTAAGCATATATATCATCGATAGTACTTTTTCATTCTCTGTTCAAATAGTTATGCCTCTTATTTCTGTTTCATGTCTTACTGCATTTGCTAAAACTTCCAGAAGAATTTTAAACCATATTGCCAATAGCAAGCAACCTTATCATTTTGCTGGCTTCACTTCATTTTCTATTTGTGAAATGTCTATGAAATTTTCTGTTGTAGCATTATTATAAATTCCCTTTGATAAGCTAGTTGTTTGGGTTATTGCTGCAAGAAATAAAAGATTTAATGGTAACGGCTTTACCATCTACTGAGATGATTGTGTGTTGTTTCTTCTCTCTCTCTCTCTCTCTCTCTCATCTTTCTATCTCTCTCTCACTCTCTCACTCTCACCTATTGATGTGTTAAACTAGTAGCAAAATGGAAAAAAACTTATTTTCCAGATGGAATCAAGTTTCCTCTAGGGAACTTTGTGGGAAAAATATCTTGTTATGACAGAGAGTGATTAAGGGACAGAGAAACAACAAGGAAAGAGTTAAACTATTCTTCATACAAAATGCACACAATTTAGAGAAGGGCAAGAACAAAAGAGAGGGGAAAAGAAGGAGAGGAGAGAGAGAAGGCAGAGCAATATAGCTGCTGGAACCATAGCTGGCAAAAAATCAGTGAAGAACTTTCAAAGAACATGTAAGTCTGACATCCATGTTTAAACTGAATGCTGTGTGGAAATGCAATGTAACCACCTCTCTAGAACAGTAAAGATCTCACACACAGGTTGCTTTGTGAAAGTGATATTGGGGAGACGATTCAGAAATTATGAAGAATGGCCTGTGTCCCATACTTGTTTGTTGTCTGAAAAGAGTAAATCAACATCTGCAAGATGCAAAGTGTAGGGGAAAATTCAACAGATTCAGGAAAAGAGAGCCAGAGATAATGAGAAGAAACCTAGAGAAACTCCTGAAAAATCTGCTGATTGAATTTTAGAGATTGAAACTGATGTGGGATGGGGATTTGAGACAACCATGCATAGGTCTTAAAAGTCATGTCTATACGACATCTGAATTATACTATAAAATGGTTCTTAATAGTGAAGCCACCTTGCATTACTCAAATAAGTTCTATTTGGTCATGTTGTATTGTTATTGTAGTATACTTAGAGATTTGCGTTGCTAGAATTCTATTTAAGACTCTTTGCATATTATATTCATAAAGGAAATAAGCCATTAGTTTCATCTCTTATATAGTCATCATCATGGGAATAACCTATTCCCTGGTATTTGAATAAAATTGCCTATAAAACTCTTAGGATCCAAAGTATCTTTAGCAAAGTAATCATTTCACAAATTTTTCAATGTCTTCTTTTGTTATTGCTGCATTCAGAGTATCTATTTCTTTTGGAGTCAATATTTTCCTTTAGAAATTACCAGTTTGTAGAGATATTCAATTTTGTTAGCACAGATTTCTAGGGCATTTTGTACTTTAATCTTCGCCTATATATTAATAGTTTTGAGTATTTCTTTATTTGTTTATTTTCTTCTCTGTTTATTTTCTAGAGCTGTTTTGTCCAATATGGTAGCCATTAATCATATGTGGTGACTTAAATTTAGATCAATTAAAACTGGATAAAATTGTATTCAATATCTTATAATAACCTATAATGGAAAAGAATCTGAAAAAGAATATATATATATATATTAAAGTATAGTTGATTTACAATGTGTTAGTTTCAAGTGTACAGCAAGTGATTCAGATTATGTATGAATCACTGAAACTAACACAACATTGTAAATCAACTATACTTCAATTAAAAAATTAAAATAAAATAAAAATGGAATAAAATTAAAAATTTACTTCCTCGGTTGCACCAGTCACACTTCAAGTGTTTAACAGACACATGTGACTAGTAGCTACTGTATTGGACAGTGCCAATATAGAACATTCTATAATCATAGAATGTTTTCTGGACAGTGCCGTTCCATAAGTTACTTTTATTGCCTTAAGGAGCTAGCTCTTGAATCTATACATTCTACTGCTTTTCTCATTTCTAATTCACTTGTTTTGGCTTTTAGATTGATATTTTCATTCCCCTACTTTGAATAAGTTTATATTCCTCTTTTTTCCATAATTTATTTTTTTAAATCAGAGCATTTGTGTCTATGGCTTTGGATACATGTCATCAGTTTTGATATGCCAATTTCTCATTGAATATCCTTTCTAAGAAGACTGCAATGGGAATTTTCATGTCCTTTTTGACCCAGAAGTTGACTACTTCTGAAAAAATATTTCAAGTCGTTAAAGTATTTTTGGTTGTTGTAATTTAAGCTTTTCTTCTTTCTTTCTTCCATTCTCCTTTTTTCTTTCTTCCTTCCTTTTTTCCTTCCTTCTTTAACTCTTTTTTTTCTTTTTACTTTCTAGATTTTATAACAATAGAGTCAGAGATTATGTTCTATGTGATCTAATCTTGATTTGGGGAATCTATTGATGTCATCTGTCATCCAACACATGGTAATTTTTGTAACTATTTCATGGGCACTGAATTTAAAGAAAAGATTCACTCTATGTGTAGAAAACAAGGTATAGAGCTATCACATCTGCATTGTCGACTACATCCTTTATCAGTAGAAAATGACTCCGCTCTTTATTTCTTGAGTTCTGCATTTTATCAAGTTTAATACTGCCACAGCTATCTCCTTTTCCTTTGTACTCACCTGAAACATTCTTGCTTATCATTTTTTTGTTTTAAGTTTGCCTTTTGAAATAATATGTAGTTGTAATAATTGGAAAACTATGATAGTTACTTTTAAATTTAAGAATATACATTATTCTATTCTTTCTCTTATTATCTTACTGCCAACATCAATAACAACACAGTTTCCATTGACTCTTGCCTGTATGAGATGATTAAATTAGTCTTCCTAGACTTCCTATTCCTCTATTCACTTTCACTGATGTTATGTGAATTTTTGAATTTTATTTCTAAATTGTTATTTTAATATTAAGAAGTTCCGCTGTTAAGAATTGTGTTTCACATTACATTTTGTTTTCTAACTTTATGTCCAATAGCTATTTGAACTTAAGGATAAATTTACCTGGTTTTGGTGCTCAACAGTTCTTCAACATAATAATTTATCTTCAAGAGCAGCACTGTCCAATAGAATAGATATAAGCCACATGTGTAGTTTTAAATTTTCTGTAGCTACATTTATTAAAGACAAGCAAATGAAATTAATTTTAATAAATTATGTTCTTTAAGTCAATAAATCCAAAATATTACACTTAAATAAGTAATCAACATAAAAATTATTAATGAGATTTTTATATATATATATTTTTTTCAAAACCCAATGTGTATTTACACTTACAGATCTTAGTTAGGACTAGCCACATTTCAAGTGCCCAATAGCCACATTTAATGGGACAGAACAGCTCTACAGAATTTATTTTGACTCATGTTTCAGTTGGCTTAAGTATATCCTCGAATAATTCTTTCCAAGAATGATATGTTGGTTAATGAGATACACGTGAACAACAATTTAGGGACAGATTTATTGAATTTACATTAAACTCTGAACAATTTCTCAATTATCTTCTGCTATTTATATGCTGTAGAAGAGAATTAGGAACCAAGTCTGATAGTGTTTTTTCCCTTTGTAGGCAGACATTTTTCTTTATCTTCGTATTTCAAAAATTTTGCTAGCGTATATGTAACTGTGGGTTACTTTTACTGATTTTTCATTTTTTTCTGGAACACAACAAGCCCTTTCAATATGCAAATTCAGACCTTAATTTTTTCTGTTCAGGCAAGCTGCCTTCAACTTTATCTTTGATTACTGCTTCTGTTCCAACTGTGTGGCTTTAGTCTCAGGATATCTATGATTAATTTATTTGTGTTGGTTCTTTCTTCTCTGACCTCCTACTATCCTTTCTCAGAGTTTCCAATTCTTCATCACTTTCCTCTATAGTCTAACACACAGTTTCTCAAGTGTGTCTTCCAATCATTGATTAAAATCTTTTCAGTGCCATTTCTATATTTCAGTGAGGATTTTAATTCCTATGTTTCATATTTACTTTCTGTGCACTGTTCCTTTTTGCATCTCAACTCAAAATCAACCTGCTTTTCTTCTTAACGGCTTTCTGCTCCTATCTCACAGGGTCTATGTCTTTTTGCTTCTTACGGAGAATGCAAAGTAGCATTTACATTTTTTCTTTTGGCTCCTATATTAGGTCATTTTTCAGAAGTCTACCTTTTCCCAAAGTCTTTAGGATGGTGTTTCATTTCCCTAGTTCTTCATATTTTGTTTGGAGTTTTATTTTGGATTTAACCCTAGTTTAATCATTCTGGGATGCAAAAAGATTGATACAGAGCCTGTTGTTTTCTGAAAGGCAAGGTATGTACGTCACTCTAGGTTTCACTCACTGTCTACCTCGGCTGCCAGATAAATTCAGCAGAAAGAACCAAGAGTAAGACTGACATTCCTATTCAAACAGCTAGTTTTCACAATAAGTAACACATAACCCAAGCCTAAAGAGAACAGTAAGAACAGTGCCCAATCTGCTTTGAAGCAAAGCCTTGCATCTGTCTTTACCCAACTGATGGGCAGAGCTCCTACATAATTTTCAAAGTCTATTTAGAAATTCATCTGGTACAGTGGATACCTATACAGTGAGACCATCAATTCCAAGAGGAAATGTCTCGATTACTCTTTGTCACACATCAAAAGAATGAGTCTGTTCAGCAGAGTAATGATGTAGACAAGATTAAAGGGAGACTGTTTTCAAGAAATTTGACAGCATTCATTTAGTATACTAATTAAAAGAGAAGCTTTACCTACTAAGAGTGAAATCTACTTGACAAACACTGTTAATGGTTAGTGTAAGTTGGGTACTTGAGAGTTAGAAGATAGTATTTTTTAAGTTTTCTGTAACTTAGACTATCGCTAATTCAGATACCACCTCCCCCATAATCGTGAAAATTTTTCAATGCATAACTACCTTGAAGTATGCTAACGTCTGCAAAGCATGCAAAAACCCAAGTCTTACCATCTGCTGGATGATTCATTTGTAAATCTGCCTAGTATTCCTTTGGGAAGTTCCAGGATTGATTTTTAACCTTATTATAAAAACTTGGTGTGAATGAATTCGGTAATATAGTCTATATGAAAGTGCTCTGAGCACTTGGAAGAATGTGCCACGTTCATCCTAGACATGTTTAAATGATATGTATACTGTGATCAAAAATATAAGTGTTTGAAAGTAATCGCTTGGAGATTTGGAGATTTTAATCAAAAGTTCCAGAAAAACAGAGGCTTTGGGGACAATATATTAGTCACAGAGAAGAACTCTTTCTAATTCTGGCCCAAACTAGCCATTGCCGGGAATAAAATAAGAACAACGGATCATCTGTTGGCAGTAAATTCCTTTAGGGAAAGGACTGTGATTTACTCATTTTCACACTCCTGCACCCAAAATGTCCTTCAAGGTTAACTTTTTTTTTTTTTCCATTTCTATTTATTTATTTATTTATGGCTGTGTTGGGTCTTCGTTTCTGTGCGAGGGCTTTCTCCAGTTGTGGCAAGCGGGGGCTGCTCTTCATCGCGGTGCGCGGGCCTCTCACTATCGCGGCCTCCCTTGTTGCGGAGCACAGGCTCCAGACGCGCAGGCTCAGTAATTGTGGCTCACGGGCCCAGTTGCTCCGCGGCATGTGGGATCTTCCCAGACCAGGACTCGAACCCGTGTCCCCTGCATTGGCAGGCAGATTCTCAACCACTGCGCCACCAGGAAACCCAAGGTTAACTTTTTTTTTATCTGCTTCTAAGATATCTGCTTCTGAGGCTGTAAACCAATATTAAAAACATGAATCTCTTGTCAGTCTTTTCTTCTACGTGTTTTAATTGTAACATGCATGAGTTTTCTTCAGTTTCTCACCTAACTGGCTTCACACCTTGACCTCCCTTCCTATCTTGCCCTATATTAGGGAACCTAGCTTCCCTAAAGCTAAAATTTACAGACTTGGAACCGAGGCAATTCTTTCACAAGTTGCAAGAACTGCACCTGCAAACATGAGAATTTCAACAGAGCCTCCAGGACTGTACAGTTGCAGAGGAAGTAGTTCATAGCTTAGTTTGTAGGATGATGTCCTTGGAGTCACACATTTCACAGCCTACAGGACTATAGGTGTCTACCCTGTGCTTCAATCCAAGACTCAGCCAGGGCCTAATGCACATGATGGCAGTAATCACTGCACCACCTTCACCTACCTGCCTGTCCAAGGAGGGGAGTAGACACAGTACTTGGCACACAATAGGTGCTCCATAAATAGTTGTTGAAAAGAAGGCATCACAGGATGTTGTGACTGGTAAATCATGGGAGTCCTGTAAGTTAAAATGCATCTGACTTCTTTCTAGTTAGGTAACTGAGTATGGATCCCTAAGAGCTGTCCAGGCAATGAGTGGGATTCCTCCCCTTGTCTGGAATTGTTACAGATCCGGAACATTCCCATTCACTCTGCTTTCAGTCCAACTAAACAAACATTTATTGAACATTTATATATACTGACTGGCAAGGCATAGTTTCTGCCTTCAAATAACTCAAAATCTAGTAGGGAAACAGTCAATAAAGAGCTATTTATAATACAGTATGAAACAAGTAATAATATAATTGTGTAGAAATATATAGATGTCAAACAAATGAGGGAGTGATAATTTTGTCCTGGGGGGTCAGACCAGGCTTTATAGAAAAGGTGCCCCCTGACCAGAGTTTTGAGAGATGAATGGGTTGGCTTGGTGATCAGCAGAGGGAAACACACGTGCAAAGGCACGGAGGAGTGAAGCAGCGTGGACAGGCAAGTACTTTCATGTTTCTGGGGCTTAAATGATGAATTAGCGTGACAGAAGAGGTCAGCTGGGGCCAGATTTTGAAGGGCATTGCGTGGTATGCCAAGAACTTTGTAACAGGTAATACGAAGATCCCTCGTACCCTTACCCAGTTTCCCCTGATGGTAACATTTTGTAACACTATAGTACAACATCACAACTAGGATGCTGACACAGACGCAGAACACTGCCATCACCACCAGGATCCCTCACGTTGCCCACTTACAGCCACACCCACTTCCCTCCCACCTCACTCCCTCTTTAACTCCTGGCAACCACTAATCTGTTCTCCGTTTCTATATTTTCATCATTTCAAGAACGCTATATACACGGAATTTATAACCTTTTGGGGTTGGCTTTTTCACTCAGCATCATTCTCTGGAGATTCATCCAGGTTGCTGCACGTACCAATAGTTTGTTCTTTTAATTGCTGAGTAGCATTCCATGGTAGAAACGAACCACGGTCTGTTTAACCATTCACTCGATAAATATATCTGAGTTGTTTCCAATTTGAGGTCATTATGAATAAAGCTTTTATAAATATTCATGTATAGGGTTTTTTAAATTGTGGTTAAAATACACGTAACATAAAATTTACCATCTTAACCATTTTTAAGTATACAGTTTAGTGGCATGAAGTACATCCACACTGTGGTACAACCATCACCACCAATCATCTCCAGAACTCTTTTCACCTTGCAGAATTGAAGCTGTGTACCCACTAAATTTTCTCCCCTCCTCTGAGTCCCCGGCATCTGTGATTCTACTTTCTGTCTCTATGTATCTGACTACTCTAGATACCTCATACAACTAGAACATATAGCATTTGTCTTTTTGTGACTGGCTAGTTTCATTTAACATAAAGTCCTCAAGGTTCATTCATGTTGCAACATGTCAAAATTTCCTTTGCTTTCATGAATGAATAATATTCCATTGTATGTACTTACCATATTTTGTTTATTCATTCATCCATCAATGGACAATTGGGTTGCTTCTACCTCTTGGCTGCTGTGAATAATGCTGCTATGAACAAGAGAGTACAAATATCTTTTCAAGTCCTTGTTTTCAATTCTTTGGGGTATATATCCAGAAGGGAAATTGCTGGATCATATGGTAATTCTAGTTTTAATTTTTTGAGGTGCCATCAAACTGTTTTCCACAGTGGCTACACCATCTTACATTCCCACCAACAGTGAACAAAGGTTCTAATTTCTCCACATCCTGACCAACCCCTGTATCTAGCCATCCTAATAGGTGTGAGATCTCATGTACAGATTTTTGTGTGAATGTAAGACTTCATTTCTCTGGGATAAATTCCAAGGAGTGCAATTGTTGGGTCATATGGTAGTTGCATGTTAGCTTTTTAAGTAACAGCCAAACTTTTTCAGAGTGGCTGTACCACCAGCAATGTGTGAATGATGTGGTTTCTCTGTATCCTCACACCAGGATTTGATGTGATCACTATTTTTTTATTTTAGCCACTCTTTTTTCTTTCTCTTAAGACTTTTTAAATAGCTTTACTGAAGTATAACTGACATGTAATAAATTGCATATGTTTAAATCATGTATTTGTTTTTTCTAATTTTTATTTTATATTGGAGTATAGGTGATTAACAATGATGTATTAGTCACAGGTGTACAGCAAAGTGATTCAGTTATATCTATACAAGTATCCATTCTTTTTCAAACTCTTTTCCCATTTAGGTTATTACAAAATATTGAGCCAAGTTCCCTGTGCTGTACAGTAGGTCCTTGCTGGTTATCTGTTTTAAATACAGTAGTGTGTACATGTCAATCCCAAACTCCCAATCTGTCCCCCCCCGACCCTTTCCCCCTGGTAACCATAAATTCGTTCCCTAAGTCTCTGAGTGTTTCTGTTTTGTAAATAAGTTAATTTGTATCATTTTTTTTTTTAGATTCCGCATATAAGCGATATCATATGACATTTGTCCTTCTCTGTCTGACTTACTTCACTTAGTATGATAATCTCCAGGTCCACCCATGTTGCTGCAAATGGCATTATTTCATTTGTTTAATGGCTGAGTAATATTCCATAGCATATATATGTACCACATTTCCTTTATCCATTCATCTGTCGATGGACATTCAGGTTTGCTTCCATGTCTTGGCTATTGTAAACAGCACTGCAATGAACATCGGGGTGCATGTATCCTTTCCAACCATGGTTTTCTCCATATTTTAGTCATTCTGATAGGTATATAGAGGTATCTCACTGTGGTTTTAATTTGCATTTCCCTAATGGCTACTGATGTTGAACATCTTTTCAAGTGCTTGTTTGCCACCTGTACACCTTCTTTGGTAAAATGTCTCTTCATATCTTTTGGTCATACTCTACATGGATTGTTTACTTTTTTACTTTTGAGTTTTGAGAATTATAGATACCAGAACTTTCTTGGATAGCAGCCATTACTTGCAAATATTTTCTCCCCGACTGTAGCTTGTCTTTTCAACCTCTTAACAGAATATTTTGTAGAAGAAAGGTTTTATGTTGATGAAGTCCAACTTATCCATTTTTTTCCTGTTATAGATCATGTTCTCAATAACATCTTTCTTTCCTAGCCCTATATCCCAAAGATTTTCTCCTGTTTTGTTTTTCTAAGTTTCATAGTATCAGTATTACATTTTACATTGAAGTCCATTTTTGTATACGTTTTGAAACATAGGTTGAGGTTTGAATTTTTGCCTATGAATGATCAAATATTCCAACACCATTTGACCATATTATCTCAATTGAATTACTTTTACGCTTTTGTCAAAAATCAGTTGGGCATATTCTGTATGGATCTATTTCTGGCTTCTCTATTGTGTTCCATCGATCCTGGATCTATCCTTTCACCAGCACCACCTAGTCCTTATTTATACATTGTTTTAAAATCAAATACACTGATTCTTTGCACCTTATTCTTCTTTTTCAAAATTATTTTAACTATTCTAGTTTCTTTGACACCTAAGGAGGGGAGGCAAATTTGTTACTGCTGGAAAAGGATGAGCATTCCAGCTCCCCAAGTGACCTCTAGTGACATCTGATGAGTTTGGCCTCTGTCCCATTTGGCAGTTATGGAGTCCTGATTCTTCACTAGTCCTCCTGTGACATCACCTCAACAGGGAAGAAGGATGCCTCACTACCAGTTGGAAGTGGAACTCCATGTTCCCCACATGTTCTCCACTGATACCATGGTGGGAAAGAGACCTCATTACCGGCCAGCTCCCTGCTTGGCCTTCTCCAAGGCCACCACAGTGGGGGTGTTAGGGCACCTCATAGTCATGTGAGGCTAGACAGTCAGTTTCCCTACCCAGCCATTGTTGGCATGGGTGAGGATGGGGCCCCAGTTTTTCTGTGGTATTTGGTTGGAGTGGAGTGTCTAGTTATTGTCTAAACGTTTCCTGTCTTGCTAGACTGTCCCTTCCCTGGTCCTTTGGATACAGAGAGCAGGGTTTTGCTGGGCCTTTTGTTGTCTGATCTGTTGGCATTTCCAGGATTCTGGCTTCTCCATCTCCAAGAATGGGATGTATAAGGCAAAAAGAAAATCCAGAGAATTCACCACTGTTTCATTCCCCAGGTCCCAATTATCTCTAGCTGGTCTGGCTTCTTCTCTTCATCTTTCAGAGTCTTTTGTTTGTTTGTTTGTTTTTGTTTTTTGCTTGTCTTATATACAATGACCAGAGTTTTTAGTTGTACTTAACAAGAGTGATAGGGAAAAGTATGTCTACTCCATCTTCCCAGAAGCAGACATCTGAAGGCTTTTAAGGAGAGGAATGACATGGTCAGCTTTATCTTTTGGAAGATTGTTCTGGCAGGGAAGAGAACAGACTTCACAGAGGAAAATGGAGGCTCAGTGAAATCTATTAGGTAGGAGATGACAAGGGGCTAAAATAAAGCTGTGGCAGTGAGAATGGAGTGAAAGGATCTGAAGGAAACAGAATTCACGAGACGGATCCAGTACAATTTGGTGACTGGTGAGGGAGAAGAGGGATGCACATATGATTTCCAGGTTTTTGGTTGATGTTGCCTAGTGAATAAAATGGCACCAATTCAGTTAGGAAACACAGGAGTAGGAACTTGTATAGAGATGATGAGTCCAGTGTGGGAACTGATGCTTTTGAGGTCTCTGTTTTCTTCCACTTTTTATTCACAAATAATTGGCAGCTTCCTTGTGATGACTGTTTTTCATTTTATTGTACTTCCTTCAACTAGAAAATCAGAGAATGGAATGCTGCCTTTTGTCTTAAAAACTAACTAGCTCTCCAGAGAAGATATACAAATGGCCAAAGAGCATATGAAAAGATGCTTAATGTTATTAGTAATTAGGTAAATGGAAATCAAAGCCACAATATGATACAACTTCACACCTACTAGGTTTAAAATTTTAAAGAATAACCATACCAAGTGTAAGGGAGGATTTAGAGAAACTATAACCCTCATATATTGGTGATAGGAATATAAAATTGTCTAGCCACTTTGAAAAAGATCTGGGCAGTTTCTCAAAATGTTGAACTTAGTGTTACCTTATGATCTAACAATTCCACTCCTAGGTATACATCCAAGCTGAATGAAAACATACATCCACACAAAAACTTGAACACAAATATTCATAGCAACATTATTCACAGTGGAATCAACTCAAATAAAAAGAAAAATAAAATGTGGAATATCCATACTATGGAATATCATTCAGCAATTTAAAGGAATGATATTCTGATACATGCTACGACGTGGATGAACCTTGAAAACACTATGCTAAGTCAAAAAAGCCAATCACAAAAGACCATATATTATATGACTCCTTTTATAATATATACAAGGGCCAGAATAGACAAATATATAGAAACACAAAGTAGATTTGTGATATACTAGGACTAGGAGTAGGAGTCTCAATGAAAAGTGACTGCTATTGGGCACAAGATTTCTTTCAGGAATGACAAAAGTTTTCTAAAATTAGATTATGGTGATGGTTGCACAACTCCACAAATACATTAAAAGCCATTGAATTGTACACTTTTAACAGGGAAACCTTATGGTATATGAATTATATCTCAATAAAGCTGTGTTTTAAAAAACTAAAAACAACCCAATATTCTTTTTAACTAATTGTTAAACATAATTTAGTCTTATTTCTGGGTTCAGTTGTCTTCTTCCTGAGATATAGCATTTAGTAATTCTCTATGCAAGGGTATACATACAATAAATTCTCTCAGAATTTCTTGGCCTGAAAAATGTCTTTATTTTGGCCTCACCCTTGAATGATATTTCTCTCAGTATAGTATTCCAGGTTGGCAGTTCTTTTCCCTCATCATTTCACAAATATTCAGTTTGTCTTCTGACTTCTAAATATGCTATTGAGAAGTATGCAGTCAATCTAATTATTACTCTTGGTAGATGCATTAGTTAGGATTATACATGTCTGCATAACAGAGACTCAAAATTTGAAAATATCAAACATGATAGAAGTTTATGTTAAGCTCTCTAAAATCTAGCGGTAAGCATTTCATGGCTGATATAGCAGCTCTGTTCCACAAAGTCTTCTTATGACCACACTACCAACCCTTGGTGTGACCATTATCCCTGTGGTCCAAGGTGGCAGCTAGAGCTTTCAGTATCACATTTGTGTTCCAGGCAGCAGGGTGGAGAAGGGATAAATAAGAAAAGGAAAAAAGGGAGCACAAGAGCCTCAAGAAAGTTTCCAGAAATCTGCCCCAACAGTTCTGCTTACACTTCATTGACCAGACCTTAGTTATGTCATCATACCTAGCTTCAAGAGAACCTGAGAAATGCACTCTATTTGGAAAGATGGGGACATAGGCCCCACTAAAAAATCAAGGTTCTTTTAATATAGAAGAACTAAACTTACAGTTTCAGACACAGTAGGTAATCTTTCTTCTCTCCAATTGTTTTTAGTTTTTTCTCATTGCTTATGTTGTACAGTTTCATTATTATGTGTCTAACAATGGGTTAATTTTTATTTTGGGGCTTGAAACTAGGTATGATTCTTCAATCTGATGATTCATATCACTAATCAATTCTGCAGGACTCTCAGCTACTAGATTTTCCGTTACTAGTTTTCCCATATTCTCTCTGGTCTTTCATTCTAGAATTCCTATTTGATGTATGTTTGACCTTCTCGTTCTATCTTCCATATTGCTTAACCATTCTTTCATGTTTGCCTGTGCGGCATTCTGGATAATTTCCTCAGATATATCTTCCAGTTCATTATTTCCCTTTTTATTCCTACCCAACACAGGTGGATAAACTGTGTTTGGGTTTATTTGTCTGTTTGTTTGTTGTTAATGTTAACTTTCACATTTCTGGACGTTCTACAGGTTCTCTTAAAAATCTTCCTTTTTGTTCCTTTCTTAGAGTGTCAATTCTTTTTATATCTTTATTTTTAAATATATATAGTTCATGTTTTCTTTCAGTTTGTCAATATATTACCTCGAGGTCTTAGGGTTCTAATTCTCTATTCATTGTGCTCACTGACTCTCGTTCATCCTGGTGGATTGCTGCCCCTGTGGATTTTTTTTAAATTTTGATTGTGAGCTGATATTTAGTGCTCATTGTTTTCTTTATGAAAATACATTATGACTTGGGTTGAAATATGAAAATTTTAATATGAAAATATTAACTTGGGTTAATATTTCAGAATATTTTTGCAATTGATTTTACTGCATCTTTCCATTTGATTCTGCCATTACTAGCCCACAGAACCAATTTTTACTAATTTCTTAGTTTGAAAGGGTACCTGGACCAGGCAGGTAGTTTCCATTGCCCAGAGGAGACTTTTCCTCAAGAGCAAGAGGAGGCAAACAAGTTTCCTTGTTATCTCCCTATGCTAATGGATGTATTTTGTTTTTCAGGTCCCTCTTTCACTGAGTATGTAGCCCTTTGTTCCAGTTATCTATTGCTGCATAACAAATCACCCCAAACTTAGTGGCTTCAAACCACAACAACAACCATTTATTTTGCTCACAAACCTGTACTTTGGGATGGGTGGTGCAGCAGTGGGCTCACCATATGGCCTCTCTGTTTCCTCACAGCATGATGACAGTGTTCCAAGAACAAGCATCCCAACAGGCCCCAGGTGGAAGCAGCATCACTTTTGATGATCTACCTTTGCAAGTCACGTAGCAACATTCTGCCACAGTTATAGGCCACCCAAATTCAAGGGGAGGGAACATAGGCTTCACATCTCAGTGGGAGGCTTGTCAACATCACTCTGCAAGAAGAGCATGTGGGATGGGAGATAGAGCTGCAAATATTTTTGGAAAACACGATCTGCCATATGTTTTAAGAGTCAAGTTCAGGCAGAAGTCTCATATCCAACTCCCCAGGCTGCACAGGCCAAGGCCTTAACTTCTTTCCCCAGGTGGATGTTAAAACATGTGTTACTAGACCCCATGGAACTAGCAGCACCACCCCCATGCAGCATAGCTGCAGAATCAGCAGGCATGTTTACAGCTTGCTGTACTGATATTAAATTCCTCTTTCATTTCTACCACCTGCAGAGTTCCCTTTCTATATTGCAAGTTTAACTATGCATTTAAGGGCATTTAAAAAAATATTTTACTCAGCATTCCTACGGGCTTATAAAAATTGGAGGATTTTCAGGTTTTCTTAGTCCACCTCTTACTGGAATCAGAAACTTTTTTTTTTTTTTTAATTGATTGATTGATTGATTGCTGTGCTGGGTCTTCGTTTCTGTGAGAGGGCTTTCTCCAGTTGCGGCAAGTGGGGGCCACTCTTCATCGCGGTGCGCGGGCCTCTCACCATCGCGGCCTCTCCCGTTGCGGAGCACAGGCTCCAGACGCGCAGGCTCAGTAATTGTGGCTCACGGGCCCAGTTGCTCCGCGGCATGTGGGATCCTCCCAGACCAGGGCGCGAACCCGTGTCTCCCGCATTAGCAGGCAGATTCTCAACCACTGCGCCACCAGGGAAGCCCCTGGAATCAGAAACTTTATCCTAACTTTATTCAAAGGAGTATACATTGAGAGGGGAGGGGAGGAGGTGCTTGGCATACAACAGCCAATCCATGTCTTCCCTGCCCTCCCTGGGGTCACATTACACACACACACACACACACACAAAATTCTCATCAGATTTTTTAATTGTGTAAGCTTATACACTTGTGGCAAGGAGTTACATATCTGTTAGTATCTCAACAGGTTGGACCACAATTCCCATTAAAGAAGAAGAAACTGGCCTTCATGGAGGAAAAGAAATAAGTTGAAAGTAAAGGAGAGATGGTGAAGGCAAGGGTGTCAGCAAATACCAAAGCAACTAACATGATGGTCATGCTGCTCTGCATGAGAGACTGGGAGGAGTGTCTTTTAATTCCTAAAAGAGAAGTGGAAATAAAGGGTAAAGAATGGAGGACGGTGGATAGAGGAGGATCAAGGGGTGGTAGGCCAGGAGCTACATGGGCAGCGTGGTCTTTAAAAAAATTACTGGCTGTGGGATGGGTGAAAGAACGGTTGAGAAGAGAACTATGACTTTAAATTGTCTGCACACAATTGCATATTGTGATCTCTCTTTCCCTAATCTTCAGTCAAGTCTTGCTTTGACCAATAGCCTCTGGTTACACGGGAAGAAGAGAAGAGGAAGGGGCTTTGGCCTGCATCTGAGTCTATGTCAGAGCAGATATAAAAATAGCCAGAAGCATACAGAGGAACACAATCAAGGGAGGGTAGGAAATCAGGGCCAGAAGAACACTAAGTCATCCCAGATATTCACGGAAACACTGAGGTCTGCTCTGAATCTCCAAAGGGCACACAACAGTGATTTGAGCCTATTTAACTAGATCTCAATGGACCAAGAGCCTCCAGCTAACATCTGGGTTACATATTGTCCACAAGTTTCTAGAAGCTACTTATAGTATCATTGGCCATCCACTGGTGGACCAATGACTAACATACTGGGGACCAAGTGATATAGTGGACGTATTCAAAGACTTGCTCAAACGCATTCAAAAAAAGAAAAGCAGAGTGGGTTTCAGTTCCCCAAACACATAACACTCCAGTCCATCACTATGACCACTGCCATCAACCCTCACTAAGACAAGGTGAGTTTCCCATCACTGGATAGGTTCCTTCAGAGAGCTCATGACCCCCTGACAGGGATGTCACAAAGAGGATGAGTTTTACAGGAAGTAGTGAGGTTTGGACTGGATCATGTTCAAGTTCTAGTCTAACTTGAAATTTTTCAAATCTAAGATAATGGGTTGATATATCTGTTTACTGAACCAAGCAGATTTGCATGGCTGATAACGACTATATTTGATGAAAGGGATGGAGAAAGGGGGTAAGAAAGAGCAGTGGGACCCTTGTGGTCAGGCAGATAAATCTTGGATGAACGCAAGTTAGGGAGTAACTCCCTGTGGTTCTGAAACACAAGTATGTCATGACAAAAACTAGAGCGTGACAGTACAGGTTACTGTGTGGAGGGTGATCTGAAGCTACAAGCAAGAAGCTAGGGGCCAACCAAGCAGTTCTTATAATGACCTTGTTGTGGAGTAGCAAAGGCCAGGGCCAGATAGGAGATGATCTTAGAAAAGAGAGGATTAGATTCAAGAGATGATGCAGAGCAGTGCCAGTCACAAGGGAGGATTAGGGGGACCTTTAGATCATCTTCCCATAATCTCCATCAGCCCCCACAAACTCCTCCAATAAAAATAAAATAAAATAATAATAATATACTATTCTTTGACAATAAACATTTGCTCTGTCTTATGTCTGTATGCAATTACATATTACAAGCAGCTGTCGAAAACTGCTAATTGTATTATTCTGTAATGTATAAACTAAATAAAACCATTGTACTGCTCTGCATGCTGCCTTTTACCTCTACCTCTATCTCTGCCACCACCATAACACAGTCCTTCCAACTACAGCAGTGGTTCTCAAATACTGACATGCATCAGAATCACCACTAGAGTCTGTTAAAACACATATTGCTGAGACCCACCCCCAGGAGTTTCTGATTCAGCAGATCTGGTAAAGGGCTCAAATACTCATATCTCTAACAAGTTCCCAGGGACCCCACTTTGAAGACCACTGAGCTGCATTGCTACCCCTAAGCCCCTAGAGCTGCCAAAGCTGAAGGTAACTTTCTGCGGGAGCAAGTAGGAAATGAAGAGGCTCGGTCTGTGAATACTACTGAGGTGGGACCTAGAGCTCTACAGAGGATCTGAACATTTTGGAAATAGTTACAGTTGTTTAAGACAAACCAGGAAATCTCCATATCTGCTTCCTGCCCTGTGCTGGGCCCTTTATATGGCTCTAGCTCACAGTACACACCCCTGAGAACGCTGAACACCCAGCCGGCAGCCACAGCCCATCACTGCTCGTGGCATTTCTCAGCCCTCACTCCCACCCATTTTATCCTATCCTTGTTCTCATCATCTTGGTTCTGTAACCCATCCACCCCCAACTCAAGTTCTCGATGCTTGTGACAAACCCTCCTTGCTGTGACAGTCAGTTTAGAAAAAAATCTCTGGCTGGACTTGAGCGCTCTGTCAGACGTGATTTGAATTTGCCTTGGGGCTCCACAATGGCCATTACCGTGTAACAGGTACTAGGCTCACCCTGCACCCACCCTAGCTGTACATCCCTGCCTGCCCCTGCCCATCTCTGCCCAGGAAAGGGGACCATTCACCCAATCATACACCCAATATAAAAATACTAGGCGACCTCCCTTTGCTTTATCATCCATCCACCGAAACTACTCCAGCTTTTTTATAGAATAATCTATTTTCAACACTATCTGGATTATTACCTCCCAAAGCAAAAGAGGCCAAATTTGCAGGCATTACTAATTAGGGTCCATTTTCTTACTGCTTTTGACACCACTATTTTCTTTTCAATCATTACTCATCTCAGGGGAGAAACTGTTCTTCCTCAATTAGGGAAGCAATCAAAACACCAGGATGGAGCTGCCCAGCTACACAAGTTCTGGGGCCAACCCCTCCCTCAGGACAGTCTCTTCCAATGCCGTGCACTCCCTTCTCAAAAGGTGCTCTGTCCATTGCACTGCATGCAGACTCTTTTAAGCCTCCTGGAGTAGAGATGTACACCCAAATCTGAGCTTTTCCTGCCACACTGTGGCCACCTCTGAACACTACACATGGCCTTTATTCCTTGAAGAGTGGTATCGCTTTTTTTTTTTTTTTTCCCCTACCTTTTCTACCTGTTAACCCACACACACTCCCCAAGCCTCAGCTAATGCTTGTCTCCTCCAGGAAGACTCCCTTGAACCCACCCCCAACCCAGGCCAGATGAAGTCTCCCCCATCTAGCTCCCACCACCCCCGTACCAATCTCTCGCATTTCCCTCCACACACCGCACTGGAGCCACTTACTTCTCCAACTCCCTGATTAGACTGTGAGCTCTTGGAAGACAAACTTACTCATCTGTGTGTCCCCAGGGCCTAGCAGAGAAAAATCTTCAATAAACACATGTGAAAGGAAGGGAGGGAGGAACGGAGGGAGGAAAGGAGGAAGGGAGGGAGGGAGAGAGGTGGGCGGGGAGAGGAAAATGACTCAGGGTAATAATATACGTAATGACAATCACCCACACTTACTGAGCACTTACAGTGTGCAAACACTATGCTTTATATTATTTACCCCAAGCAATCAGGGCCAATATCCACCTCAGCTGCCCCCGCCCCATCCAGTGACTGGCCTATCAGGACCTCCTGCACCCTCCTTCACATCACCCATGGCCAACATCTGTTCTGATTGGTCGGTGACCACGTCACATGTTTTTAAGCATTTTAGCACTCATTCCTACCTAGAGTAATTAAGTTACCTGCACAAGTTCACACAGAATTCAGAATTCCTGGACTCAGAACCCAAACCCAGGCCTGACACCAGAGCCCATGTCCCTCGTGGCTTCTGAGGACCCTCACGTTAGTATATGGGAGCCCCTTGAGGGAGGCCTGGATCCAGAGGGATCCGGGAGTGTGTGTGCTGGCAGTGGGAGAGCCTACCCTGCCTAAGAAGTTAGGATAAGGAGGAGTGGGGAGAAGCTGCAGGCAGGGTAGTAGTTTACTCAGTCTTCATTCAACAGGCAGTTGTTCCTGCACTAGGCACAGTCAATACATGCTCAACCAGGGGTCCGCTGGCCTCCAGGAGCCTACTGTCTAATGGGAGACAGACATGCACATAAAACAGACCTCTCCAGAGAGGAGGGCTCTCTGGGGCTGGCGCTGGAGGGCAGCCTCCCAGCATCCCAGACATCTGGACCAGCAGGAGTCACCCCGGCCCCAGGGCCAGCTGACTCCATCCCAACAGTCCCGATGTCAGGAGCCCAGTGTCAGGGGGCTCCAGGAGCTCGTCCCCTGACTGGGGTCTGGAGCTGGGCTGGGAGGTCCAGTTCTTCACCACACAGCTCTGGTCCCCAGAGGCCACCTACAGCTCCAGGAGGAGGGGGAGACGCTGGCCAAGTGTGACACTCTTCAAAGGCTTCCCCAGAATCAGGGTCCACTCCGTGGGCTAGCACAAAGACCCCTCTTAGCCTGACCCCGGGCTGCCTCTCCAGCCAGTTTCCCTAACGTGCGAGGCTCCTCTGTGCCCATGTGTTCTCTCTGCCTGGGACACGCTTCCCACACCTTCCTCAAAAGCACCCTTCAACACTCAAGGCAAGCATGCCCTTCCCAGGGAAACCCGATCTAACCTGTTTAGAGGCCCTGCCCTGTGTTCCCTCTGCCCCCACTTCCTGACCCCCTCTGACAGCACAATCCTCACTGTGGACTAACTTTTCTGTCTTCTCACATCAGGCTTTACACTCCTGGATGGCAGGGATCTTGTTTTCATCAGCATTTGTATCCTCAGCACAAGGATGAGCCAGGCCCCTGGTGAGTGTTCAGTACCTATTTGAATGAGCAACTAAATGAATGAGCGAGTGAACAATTAAATGAAGAAACCCCTTTGTCCCCTCTATTTACACACTGAGAATACATTTTCAGGTATCTGGAGAAAACAATTAAAAGGCCTGCTATCAATCATTTTCACCACAGTAAGAATGAATCCCTGTGTTCCCACTCCCGAGGGGATGTGTATATCAAGTTTTTCCCTTATTTTAGGCAATTTCTGATATAAGTAAGCTGGTGGAAGGGCATGTTGGAGGAAAAGTCTTCCCGCCCCAGATGAGACCAACTGTAGCCACGTGGATCTCTGAAGCCTGCCCTGTGGTAAAGCTTGAGTACCTCCATGACTGAGCTGGAAGACCCCCAATCCCCAAGTCCCAGAATCAGCAAACTCTAACCCCTAGACCAAGGAGGAAGTCATGTGCCCTGGGAACAGCCAAGATTTGGAGTTGGAAGACCTAGAATTCCAGCAGTGAGCGATTCTCAGTGTTTTCTCCCGGCCTCATTGTCCTCATTTGTAAAAATGGAGACAGCGCATAGCTGTGTGAGCACTGCCTGTCAGAAAGCTTTGCATGCAGTACCCATGGGAGATGCTCTGCCCACTCACCCCACCCACCGCACAGAGAGGGGTGGTCCCCACACACAGGGACTCCAACCCAAGGATAGATAGCCTCATGGTGGGAGCCATTCTAAACCATCTGTTGACGTAAAGCCAACGTGCTTTGGGCTCACACGGTGCCTTAGAGTCGGGGTCACTCTCAATCCTTCATTCTCCTTGACACTGTCATTCTTCTGTAGGTTTTGGAGGGAAAGATAATATTCTCCACTTCTTTTGAATACCGCTCCCCTCCCTCCCTCCTGCTCCTTCCCCAGCCCACTCCTAGGAGGATGACTTCCTTGTTACTCTATGTGTCCGTGGTTGTTAGGTAGATGCTCTGACTAAGGCTGAGTCGATCAAAAGTCACTGCTAAGACTAAAGTGATGAAGATGGGGTGGCAAAGGGTCCTGATAGGATCCAGAGTCTCACAGGACTCACTCCACGGCACCCACCACCTCAGCACTGCTGTTTGATGGCACAGCAAGTGTCTCCAGTCTAAAAGTCATAGGAAGTAAGCTTGACCCATAGGTTTTGGAATCAATTTCTTTGAGGAAAGCACAGTGTCCTGGGTGGTAGTGTCAGTCACATAGAGAAGAAAGCCAAGCACAGGGTTGTATTGTGGAAGCGACCCTCTTTGGAAACGGACTGGAATGAGCTTGCAAGGCTGGTAAACTAGATGGCCAAGGTAGGATGGGAAGCCAGCCCTTGGAAAAGCCAGATGTCTTCATGACTCCTACACTCTATTTCCTCTGGTTCTCCTTTAGGATTTCTTACTATAATCATCATAGCTCATTTCCATTGCAGTAGAGGGTAGCCAAGAAAAGTATATGGATTCAAGCAGGGGCAAAATCTACAGAGAAATGAACATATTTCAGAGGCACTGGGAATTAGCATGTGAAAACCCCAAAGGGGATGAAAATCTTGGGACTACTTGAGTGGCCACTGGGCCAGCCCCTTCCTCCCTACCCTGAGCTCTTTTCTGCTTAACCCCCAGAGGGTCCAGTTTTCACAACATTACCGACCTGTGTTCTTGCCTCCCACTCTGAATTCCTCCTAATTACATGCTGGGCCACAAACACTGTCAGGGCTTTCATATGTCTTGCAAGGTGCAAAAGTTAGAGAATGCTGCAGTATTTCATTTTCCAGCTTCCAAACGAAAGTCCATCATCCAAATCCTTCCAGTCTTCCCAAACTGAACACTTCATTCACATGAAAAACGTCATTTTCAATGTGGGGAAGTGAGGTGAGTGTCAATCAGACAATGCTACATTAAGGAATTTTTTCCCTTCCTAAAAACCACCTAATTTTTTCCCTCTAGTGTTTGCTACAAAAAGATTTAGTAGCTAATGTGCCATCTGACTTTTTTCCAGGACATTGCACTAAGTCAGGAGACTTTTTTCCTTTCTTTTTTTCTTTTCAGAATCAGCCCAATTTAATTGGTTTGCCACTAATTACTTTTTTCCTATATAGATATTATTTTCCCTCATATCCTCACTTAGCTCCTACTAATGAGCTTTCAAGTGACACACCATCCCTCCAACCCAGTCACACAATTTAGAATCTGTAGAAGCTGTTTACAAGAGAAGGTACCCTCTTCTCTCTGTGAAGGGCCAAACTGCTCCAGGTTTCATTCTAGCTTCTCGGTTAAAGGGCTCCATCCCCTTCCCAAACCTTGTGATGAGCCTCTGAAGGGCAGAAACTCCCATGGGGGTGCAGCCTGCACAGCGTGGTCGGATTACCACCCCAGCTTATTAATTTGCCTGACTACTGCTCAGGAGACGAAGAAATACAGGAACTAAAAGCATATTCATCATCCTCACTGAGCTGTGGGATGAAATACTTATTTTGGAAATAACGATTCCAGGTAGGAGGGCAGTGAAAAATGGGGCCTGTGAGAAGCAAGTGTTTTATTACACAGTTTCTAAAATGTGAGCACTTAATGCTCTTTCATTATCATCTATTATTACAGTTCTATAAAAATCGTTTTTAGGAATCAATCCCAAAGTTCTGAAGCCCCCCCCCCAAAAGAGCTAGAAGGCAGAATTTGGAAGAAGCCCCCGAAATAAAGAAATGATACTTTCGACTCTACATGTTAAGACTTATCTTGGCAGAACCCACACACAAGACTTGGTCAGCCCTATGTGAACAACGCAGTGACTCTCATGCCATCACTTCAAAAGATGGTAACTTTTTTATAAAAGAGAGAAGATGGGTATGAGTTTCCTATTTTTCAGATGGGAAAACTGAGGCTCGGAAAGCATAAGTGAAATTACTTTAAGTGAAAGCCAGCAAGTAGTGATGGTGCTGGAAAGAAAAATCCATCTATTTTGATTTACAGTTCCACTATTTCTCCACTGGATGCTCAGCCCATTTGGGGAGCATCTCCACCCAACCCTACTCAATCTCCCTTGGTATTTCCACTCCCTTCATTGGGATCTGGGTTTTCATCCCAGGGAATGCATTAACTTGGCAAATGTATTATTTGCTGATCACTCTGGCACAGAAAACATCAAGAGGCTTTTGACTCTTGCTCACCCATTGGGAATGAAGACCTGGAGACAAAGGAGTCGAGTGAAATTGATGGGGAGCTCCTAGGCCCTTACAAACATCCCAGTGCCAAAGGAGAACCAGTTACAGATTCCATCTGAGCTTCAAAATATCACCAAACTGAGGAAAAGCCAGTGGAGCTAGGCCTTAAGTCCACGCTGGGAGGTGACGATGCTTCCACACGTGTAACGGACCTTGACAACTACAAGCATTTCATAGACTCTTCTGCACTCATTCTTCAGAAAAAGCCCACCCCACAGCAAGGTACTCTGAGGGGATTCTCCAGTGCAGTGTTTCTCAAACTCAACTGTGCACAGGAATTTGGGGATTTGTTGAAATCCAGACCCTGATTCAGTAGGTCTGGGGTGAGCCTGGGGTTCTGCTTTTCTAAAAAGCCACGAGGCAATGTCGATTCTGCTGCTCCCAGGTCCACACTTCGAATAGCAAAGCCCTAGAACATGGTTTGATAAAACACAATTCTAAGGATTGAAAAGGCAATAGCAAAGAATAACTCACTGGTGATGGGGCTCAAATGGAGTAATAACCCACTGAAGACATTTCCTATATTACTCTTTTACTGGCAGTGTTTTACTGACACCTGGCAGGGTGAACCACACAGGCAAAAAGGCTCTGAAGGAGCCCAGGAAAGGAGGGAAACAAGATTTACTCACGGGAGAAGCGGGCAAGTGGTCTGGCAGTCTTATCTCCGGCTTCATTTGCAACTGGAAAAAAAAAAAAAATGGAAGATACAATTAAGAGCAAGGCACGTGTGTCCATAGAATATGCCCAACCTACAGCTAATCCTCTGGATGATTCACTATTAAGCTGTTTCTGAGAGTCTTTGTAAGAGGATAAAAGCAACTTCACTCCCTCTCTTTCTATATTTCCAGTGCTGCTCTCAATGTCTAAACGAGGTCAAAAGTCTTAATCATTCTGATTAGAATAGTGAATTAAGCTGGAGACGACCTAAACAATACCTAGTTTACTGGGCTTACAGGAGTTAACTGGCTTGCACGCACTGAGTAAGAGCCGTGCACACCAGGCTCCAAAGCCAGTGCACATCCTCCTGCTTTAAGCGTCCTCTCACCGGGATGTCCTTCAGCACACAAATGCACCCCAACCACCTGACATCGGTCTGATTTTCTTGATCCATGGCGCAAAGCAAGGCAGGGATTTCAGAAGATAGTAAGGTTGGTGACTGTTAAGAAGGATATTTAAATTTAGAGTCTAACGAATAGGAGGATCGAGAAAATTGTCCAGAGAGCTGCCCTAGAAAACCTTACCCCTAACGCTTCTCAGCAGGGTCGTTCACCCTCCTCTGAAAAGCCTCTATATAATTTATCATCTTGATAGGGTCATAATTACTATCCCCTATATTTACGAACACCATCTTCATGGATAAAAAAGATATCAATTGTTAAATTGAAACACAAGTTTCATCCGCTTTAAATATCACTTTTAATGCCCATAATGACTATAAACCTTGGATGTTTTGTAGATATTTGTGATCAACTTGAATGAACATTCAAAGCAATCAATTGGAAAAATCTGTTCATTTTAGTTTAGGAAAGAACATCCAATACATATGCAGAATAAAGGAGATTGCTAATGTCATCATTAAAATCATTCTCATCTATGAGAATTTGCAGTACAGGACAAAAGAAGTAACTACTTCAGAAATGTATTACATCATTTTGCAAAGAATGCAAGGAGTCAAAAAATTCCTTTCACCCTTTCAAAAGGGTGAAAATTTTTAAATTTACCATAATTTTTTAAATTAATGAATTTAATCTCAGTCTACTTCGTGCTTCTGTCATTTGCACTGCCCCACTGTCTGCACTCTTTGTATATATTACAAACAAGACATTATACAAAACAACCAGCAGGGGGAGGTGACATTGCATCCTGCTCCCATTATCTCTCACACCCCAGCATTTTGGAAAGAAAGAGAGAGAAATGGAGAGTGGAAGACAGAGAGGGAGGGGGGAGAAAGGAGCAAGACCTAGGTGGCTATTGACGTGAGTTTCCTGGCCTTGAGTTCAAACTGTTTCCTCTTTGGACACTACAGATCTCTAAAGAAAGAAATAGAGCAAGGTTATGTTTGCTGCAGAAACTGACGGGCTGCTTTTAAAGTAGGAATATGAAGACCATCGCCATTGCTGAGAACACCAGCAGGCACTAAAATGTTCAGCTTGGAGAGCTCACGTTTTCCCTGAGGGAAGAAGGAGGGGTGGTCACAACACCGTCACAGTTTCACATGCAGCCACGGCTGCTTCCTCACCCACAGGCTTTTTCCTCCCCTCCCGCCACCCTATCCAAGGGTGGGAATTGCTGACCCAGATCCAAGTCACGCCAGGAGAGGCAGGAATCAAGATCTAGGCCAGTGAGAGTTGTCTCTACCCAGAAGGAATTCGAACCCTGCTACCAGCATTATTTTCCTAAATGCAGACCCAGTGCCCCAAGGTCTCCCATGATGTCCCAACATCCACAAGACGCAATCCAGCTAACCTGACCTAGTACTGAAAACCTGGCACCGCCTAGTCTTCTCAGCTCACTGCATTTCCCAGCGCTTCCTTCAGGGCCCAGCCACACGCTCTAAATGGACAAGTCCCAAACACGCCCTACATACTCTCTGTTCCCTTTGCTACTGCTCCTTTGCCCCCTCCCCTCTACACACCCCTCCCCACTGCTTCACTCCTGCTCATCCTTTAGGATTCTGGAGGAGCCATTCATTTCTGAAAAGCTCCCCTGGCTCCCAGCACGGCTTCTGCATTCCACAGATCTCTGCCCGTGCTCCTCACTCCCCGCGCAGACCAGTGGTTCTCAAACTTCAGCGGTGAGACCAGCGGTGCCCCGCGCAGGCACCAGAGCTACCAGGAAGGTTTGTTAAAATAAATTGCAGGGTTTTTTAAAATGCAAGTTCTGATTCAGTGGGTCGGGGATGGGGCCCGAGAATCTGCATTTCTAACAAGTTTCCAGGTGATACTGAGAATGCACGTCTGGGGACCATATTTTGAGAACAGCTGCTCTAAACTATAAATTACCCCACCCAAGACAAGGATCATAACTTTTCATCTTTTTGTTTCCAATCTTTCAAACAGTGACTGGCACGCAGAATAATGCATTCAGTCAATATTTTTAGAACTGAATGAAATAGACTGAAATTGATACCAAGTGCCACAGATGGCTCTGTAGAGAGAGCCCTCAGATTGGCTTCCAGAGGACTATAAAAAGCCCCAGGTGTGTTCTGCTTGGCCCCTACAATGTCTTTAATTTTTAAACAATTAGTTGTCTGCATTTAAAAATCAAGAGGTTTCAAATATAAATGCAGATTGTCAGCTTAATAACTGAGTAACTGTCCAGACCCATGGGCCAGCAATGGGTCACCACTGAGACGCCCCCTATGGGTGAGTCCAGCTCCTGGATGTTCGGGAGGCAGCTCTTTGCTGACTGGCGTGGGCTTTCTATACCCTTGGCGTGGGTCCAGAAGGCAGGTGAACACAGGACCTCTTAAAGGTCTTAAAGAATGAAACTAAGACTCAACAGAGACCAGCACTACAAGGAGTGGTTGCGGCCAAGCTTGCTAAGCCCCTCTGTTCCGAGCCCACAAACTGCCCCGACATGTTCGATGGTCCACCAGCACAATGCTGGCCGGCTCAGACACACGGGGGCTTCTTGACCAGCAGAGGGGCCTTCCTACACTGCTGTCTGCCTTTTATTTTAAAAAAATATCTAGCAAGCTTCAACAATGAAGTAGATGTTCCATTTATCAAGTGCAATTAGAGCTTGAATTTGGCAAGATCTCATAAAAATGATTCTGTAGATTTAAGGAAAGTTAGCCATTTAAGGAAAGTTATTATGTAGATTTACCGAAAGTCATGTTGGGTATAACACGTAGACCAATATGTATTATTAATTCCATTGGTGTTGAATTGTATATCTAGGCTGCCGTGTGTATTTAGCCACAGAGAAATGAGTGGAAGGATGTGCACCAGATATATTAACAGTTATTTCTTCCATGTGCTGGCATTTGGGGAGATTATCAGCCTTTTTTATACTTTTCTACATAAACCCAACAGTTGGATAAGCACATGCCATCCTTATAATCAGAAACAAATGTTTTTAATTAAAGGGGTAGAAAACAATTAACTATTATATATAGTTTGGGTCATTATATATGTATGTATATTTATTTATATGAAACATATTTTAGATTCAGATTTCAGAGCAGTCTTGGATCACAGAATCCAGGGGACCTTCTATCTTTAGTCCAAGGGGACTCCCTATAAGTCTCAAGAAATGAATCACCTACTCCCCTCTCCAGGGGGTTCCACACTTTCTAGGTCAGTGGTTTGCAGTCCTGGCCACATGTAAGAATCACTGGAGAAGTTTAAAAAACTCCTGATGCCCAGACCAATTAAATAGGGCCTCAGCGGGCGGGACCCAAGCATCCATACTTTCCAAGTTCCCAGATGATTCCAATGAGCAGCTAAGGCTGAGAAGCACTAACAAATGGTGTTAACTTCAGACACCTTTATCAAAGCAACATTCAGGGAGGAAGATGCCTTCAAAAATAATTACCCCTATTCAGTTCTTCTTTTCAGGATGCTATTGTTTTGTCATTAAAATCCTGAACAGAGACATGCCTCTGCTTTATGAAAAATTCAACAGTTAAGACTGCAAACATAACTATGGAGATCAATTAGTGGGCAACTCTTCACACTGTGAAGGGTTCTTTATAAAAGGATTCACCTCACATTGCCTCTAACCTTCAATACCTGTGTACTGAGAGCCACCTGGGAGCTCAACACCGGGCTAAACTCTGGGAGGACTGCAACAGTCGACTTCATTCAGCTTTGACATACAAGCAAGTTAGGGAGGTAAACTATGTCTCTCAATCTGGGTTTATCCAAGTGTGTTCAGCTAGGGAACTGACTTTAAGATAATGATGATGATGATATGATACAGATTCCTTGGTTCCATTCCAGACCCACTGAAATGGAATCCTGCAAGGGAAGACAAGATTCTAGAATTTAAACAACTGCCTCGAAAGCTACTTAATGTTTGAGAAGCAGCATTCTAAATGAAGTGTGCCCCTGGTATGTTTGCTTTATGTTTCCCCCCCAGAAAACTGGCCAGAAACAAATCTTAAAGTAAAGATTCTCCAAAGGAGACCAGTGGGGAGAGGCAGGTGAGACAGGATGCTGAGAAAGGAAGTTAACTCAGAGCAATGAACATCCCAACCCCAACTGAGTCACAAACATTCCAGGCCATCAGAAAAAGATGGGGAGGGTGGTCCAAACAGTCATAGTGGTGGCATGGGCAGGTACACACTGCTTTGTAACCAAAACTAGCACCAAAAACACTGCCACCCTTGTTTTGAAAACCCTGGCACCTGGGTGAGCATAAATGCAGCTGGGGTGCTGGGTGCCAGGGCAAACACACAATGAGAAAGCAGTTCCACAGGAGAGCCTTGCTTCCTGCAAGGAAATCTGCCTGGCAGGCTGGCTGGCTGCTGCTCTACCACGAGCTCTGGGGCTTGCCAGGGACCCTCTCCAGGTGAGGTCCTTTGGGAAGCCTGCTGGCTGGAAAACCACACACAAGGGACTTCAGAGAAGAGAGTGTTGGAATGAGGTTCCAGGCACCCTCCTAGTTTCTGTAGAAGGTGAAGCTCGGCATTGCTCACAGATGCTTGGCCTCACCTCACCTTGCCTTCCACTTGCAAAGACCCAAGCAAGGAAAACCGAATGGAATACTGGGGAGAGACTCCGTCCAAGATCAAGTGACAGCTTACCTAGCTGTCACCTTCTAATTAAGGCGTTCCATGACCACCTTATTAAGATCGCAGCTCCCGACCCCCCTTCTCACTCTGCCTCATCCCCCTTCCCTGCACGATCCCTCCTGGAAGCACTTACCACCTTCTCATATGCTCTGTTCTTCATTCACTGGGTTTACTGCGTTTTCCTTCCACTACAGTCTAATCCCCACACAAGCACAGATTCTCTGCCAATGAAAAAACTACTATATCCCTAATGCCTAAATGCCTGGCACACAGCATTGAATCAATGACCAACCTCCTACCATGCAGAGTGCGGTGGGGGCCAAGAACTGGAGGCAGAATAAGAAGATGGTACAAGGACATGAACACCCACCGAGCATTTAAATGTTCTATAAGTGTTCATTCTGGGGACTCGCTGGTGGTCCAGTGGCTAAGAGTCTGCACTCCCAATGCAGGGGGCCCAGGTTCGATCTCTGGTCAGGGAACTAGATCCCGCATGCTGCAACTAAAGATCCCACATGCTGCAATGAAGATCCCACACACGGCAACAAAGGTCCCACATGCCACAACTAAGACCCGGCACATCCAAATAAATAAATAAATAATTTTTTTTTTAGAAATTTATTTATTTATTTGTTTTTATCTTTGGCTGTGTTGGGTCTTCGTTGCTGCACACTGGCATTCTCTAGTTGTGGCGAGCGGGGGCTACTCTTCATTGAGGTGCACGGGCTTCTCATTGTGGTGGTTTCTCTTGTTGGGGAGCATGGGCTCTAGGCGCACGGGCTTCAGTAGTTGTGGCACGCAAGCTCTAGGGCGCAGGCTCAGTAGCTGTGGCGCACGGGCTTAGTTGCTCCGTGGCATGTGGGATCTTCCCAGGCCAGGGATCGAACTCGTGTCCCTTGCATTGGCAGGCGGATTCTTAACCACTGTGCCACCAGGGAAGCCCAATAAATATTTTTTTTAAAAAGTATCCATTCTGTCCTTCAGGAATACTTATAAAGCATTGACTAAACTGCAGATAAAGCCCTGAACAATCAGTCATGGTCCCTGCCTTCACACTGAGTAAGACTGTCATTCCCATTTGATAGACAGGGCATTGGAACTCAGAAAAGTCAGGTAACTTTTCCAAGACCACGAAGTTGTGTGTCAGAATTCCAAATCAAGGTATGCCTGGCTCGAAAGCCCAGGTTCTTTCCATTTAGCCTCTCTGCCTTCCAAGAAAGGTAGGCAGATAAGAGCTGTACTCCAGAGAGAGCTACCCCTAGAGAAAAGTCACGCTAAGTCCTGACCCTCTACCCCATGGCTCTAGCCCCAGTGAGAGCCATGTACCAGCCTACAGAGATTGGGGGAGGTCACCTGCCTGGGGATTTCGTACCTGGCACAAGACCAGGAGGTAGTCAGCAGAGAGGGACCCTTTTGTGAGATGGTCACAGGGGCCAGGGCTCACAATAACAGGATCCAGAAGAGGAAGAATCTAGTTACAAAGAGAGGAGCTTCATTGCCACATTCACGCAAGAACCCCAGCTACCAGGTGTCTCCCTAACCCTATTAAATCTTCCACAGTTAGAAAACAGTAACAAGGGAATAGGAACTACAATCAAATTCATCTTCGCGTGAAAACAGTAGAACTCTTAAAACCAGCTCCCAGGAGGCAAGACCTATTCTCTTAACAGGGGAAGAAACTGACATTCCAAGAGATCAAGTGGCTTGTCCAAGATGAGACCAAGGCCAAGCATCAGAGTTGGAAATGCCATCCATTTCTTCTGGCTCCAAGTCCAGCATTCTCAGAGAAGGGAATGTACCCCATCTCTTTAACTCCCTCGTAGTGGTTTGTCAAGGGTAAAAGTAAAGGACTTGGTTTCCTTTGCCCCCATTGGGTTTAATAAATATTGATGCTTGACAACCCCAGGATATGTTTTAAGCATAAACATATACAACTCCGACTGGCAATGGCCGAGTAGAGTACTGTGTTAGGAAGCCTTCTGATGCTGAGTCTGAGTTTAGCAAGATGTGTCTGTGATACGTTACCAAAGCCTGTCATGGGCGGGATGGGGAGAGGCTGGAGGGGGAAGGCAGGATGGGTGTGTGGGAAAATCTCTGCCAGGTTGCGTAGACCATAAAATAATAGGGCCAAAAAAATGGACAATTCACAAAGATAACTGAATTAATTAAATACTTATATAAAAATATATTACTTGACTTGCTTAAAATGAGATCTGCTATATAACTAAGGACCGGACTAAGCACTGATCGTTCATTACCTAATTTTATCTTCACAGCAACTCTCTGAGGTTATCACTATTATTTCCCTATTTTCCAGATACGGAAACTGAGTCTTTGAGAACTTAAGTAAATTCCCTGTGATGAAACAACTAGTGAATGGCAGATTGGAAACTGAATCCAGTAGCACCTTATTCCAGAGCCAGTGCTCTTAACCTGCATGCTACCCATCACACTTTTAGCATGTGAGTATCAGTACTGTTTGACGAGCCTTACTGCCAAGAAACCCAGCCCTGGCAGGAGAACCCCTTGCCTCCCCTCCACTGAGCCTCAGGGCAGAAGCACCACAGAGGGAGACACTCTGTTCTCCTGCTCCATGAACAGAACAGAGCTCTGCAGTCCAACTGGACTGTGTGCCCCAGAGACATAAAAGGCCTCGCCACCCCTCAGCCTGTTCCTTTCTCCACTTCTTTATTCAGAAATGCTCGGCATTGTCTCATTATACCTTTTGGGCCCATCTGCCTGTCAAATAGACTCCGAATCAGGCTCTTGCACAAAAGAAAATAAAACCTAGTTGTAGTGATGACTCATCAGTGCTGGTAATTTGAGAGTGGAAGGGATGGTGCACCTTCCAGGCCCTTCTCTCCTGGAATAATGGGCAAATCCTTGCAGAGGGCAAGGCTTGCCTGCCAGAGGGCAGAGTGGTTCGCCAGCTCATTCAACCCAGGGTGCGATGAAATACAGACAGAGAGGAAAATCAAATAAGTCTTTGCCAACCTGAGAAGACAGCTTGGGAAACAGATTGCCCTTTATGTTTTTTTTAAATTAATTTGAAGGAATTGGGGTCATACGAAAAAGCTCATGTAATATATTTCTTTCCTCCCTCGCCCTAATTGTATACATTTGTTTATTTATCTATATCCAACCTCACTCCACAAATTATATTTTATTTCTATTTTGCTCTGTACACCAATCCTTTATGTAACAAAGTGGGATATTAATAAAAGTGAATTTTACGTTTTTCAATCACTTCCTGGCTCCCTTTCCCTGGCCTCTCTTTCCAAGTTGCCAGGTTTCAGACTGACTTTCCAGGGCTTCCAGTTACTCAGATCAAACAATCTATTAACCTCTACTGAGCACTCACTCCCTGAGCCCCTTCCTCCCCATGTCTTGCTGGACTCAAGGATGGATACAACTGGTCCTTGGGTGGGCAGGAGTCCACTGAGACCGAAGGCCTGGCACTGAGCTTCCTGACACAGATTACTGGAGTTATTGCAATACAAATTTATTACGGTACCTGGTATTTCTGCAGAAATCACCTGGCCAAGCTACCAGGTCCTGACCTCAGGAAGCCCGAGCCCAAGTTGGGGAAACATAATATTAATACATGACATGATCTAACCTCTGCTGAATGCCAAATGAAGGGTCCTTGTTCACAGAAGGTAGAGACTGTGGTGGTCTGGAGTGAGGAGAACAGAAGGCTTCTAGGAGACCCAGGGCAGGTGAGAGCCAGGGAGGTGGAGAGGATGATGGGATCTGTTCCAGGGAGGGGGGAGAAGTGTGGTACATTCAAGGCCTGGGAGCAGACTGAGATGGACCAACCCTACCCTAAATCTCTCCCTTTCTCAGGCAAGAAAAGCTTTTAATTGAGGGAGGGGGTAGTAAAAAGCAGAGAAAAGAGCTCTCTCCTCTCTTGATACATTATAAAATGCCTCTCACTGCAACTCTGCCTTCTTTCCTATTCCCATCTACAAAAGTGTTGCATCTGCAGATGGACACATGAATTTATCCAAGAGCAGATATGTCTAAACATGCTCTAAATTCAGGTGCTGGTACACCAGTCCAGAGTCAGCAGTCACTCCAAAGCACCACCACCCGACATGCACCCGGCTGCTTCCCAATGGTAACAGCCTGTGGGGCTCTGTCCAGCCCTCCTGGCTGACGCCCTGGTGACAACCACAGACCCCGGGCTGCAGGACTGCTGGCCCACAACAAGGGTGACGCCTTAGTGACCAAAGCAGTGCCCATACAGGGCCACCTTACTACTCTGGCCTCATTAAAACACCCCAGTTGAGCAAACCAGTACCACTAGCAGTTAACAAGAAACAGAAATGAACAAGATTAAAATCCAGTATCAAGCCAGCTGTTCAAACTGTTAACTAATTAAGTCCAACCCAAATAAGGCAAAGGAAATAAGTACAGAGAAGAGGAAGGAAAAACACTGTAGTGTATGAAGCCTTACTTCATGCCAGGCACTGGCAAGAACTTTACACCCATAATTTTTTATACCCATAATTTTTATTTAATTTTCACACCATCCCATGAGGTGAGTATTATTATTCCCATTTTCAGATAAGGAAACTGAGGCTTAGAAAAGTTAAATAACTTGCCCAAATCAGGTCTAGTAAATGGGAAAGCTGGAACTGAACCCAGTTCTGTGAGCCCTTTTCTTTTCTCGACAGTTCACAGGACTGGAACTGGTCCAGCTCCACATGTCCTGCTTAGACCCCCTGCAACCTCCCAAACAAGGGCAGGTCCAGCTCATGCCTGGACTGCCCCTACAGATGGCAGCTCAGCCCCTGTGGAGATAGGCCCCCCTTCACCTCTAATTAGTTCTGCAACCTTAGCAAGGTCTTCTTCATGATTATGGAATCCTTCTGAAGGTCTTCCTTCTGCCCTCACAGAACAAGCCTGATTCCCATTCCTTTTCAGGGTCCTTCCAACATTTGATGACAACCATCATGGCCTCAGCCCTTTGAGCCCCCTCTTCTCCAGACTGACAAGCCCCATTCACTCCTCATTTGACAAAAATATCCCAAACCCTTTACCCACAAAAGTAAAATCACTTAAATCATTGCCAAAAGAAAAGAGAGATGTTTTTATTTTAAATAAGCCTCAGCAACCCACTGGTTAACATTCACTTCCACAATGATCTCCAGGCGAAGCCAAATCTCCACCTCCTCAGCCAAGTCTCTTTTTTTGCTTGATTCTCAGGAGATACACAAGGCGCCTGGGAACCTTCTTCTGCGTTGTACATTCAGGAGCTATCCAAAGGGACTGAATTTTCCAGAAGGTTGCCTTCCAAAACACTGCATCTCAGACTTCCCCAGGCATGAAAACCACTTGGGGATCCTGTTAAACTGCAGATTCTGTCTCAGTCGGTTTCGGGTGGGGCCTGCGATTCTGCATCTCAAACGAGCTCCCAGGTGGTGCTGATGGTACTGGTCCAGAAGCAAGGTGTTGAAGGATGTAACCCACCTTGAAAAGGAACAGCCAAGCACACTTTCTAAGAGCTCCCTGACAAGCCCCTGGGTGGTTTTGAAAATGCACACTATTGAATTCAATGTCCAATTCCCTTGGTTTCTTTCAGCCATGCTGTGAGAAAGAACAGTTACCAGCACGACTTTGAAACCTACTTGAGGATAGATGCTGAGAGGGTGTGCATGTGAGAAGGAGGGTCCAAGCAGAGAGGGCAAGGGAAACACACCCCCCTCTGCAGGCATTAAATAGAACAGCTGACCTAGAAGATCACTGCCCACCCTGGCCAAGCCACCAGCAGGGCGCAAAACCCGAATCAAACAAGGAGGTCCTCAGATCTGGGGTACGAGTCAACCACACAGCCACGACTAACCAGAGCTGCTCCATTTCTCTCCAAGCACCTTGCAGTAAGTTGAGCTCATGAGAGCCAATGTGCCCAGGCACAAGTGCAAGCACACACCACACACCACACACACACACACAAACACACACCCTAAACATTGCTCAGACATGCACTGCCAGCACTGTTACATCCAGCACCATAAATCACCACATCGTTACCAGCTGCCTGCAGCCTGAACAGATCAAATGCATCCAATAAATAAAACTAGCACACAAGTATCTACTGTATAGCACAGAAAGACCCTGTAAATAAATGAATGTGGCTGAACACCGGAACACTGAATTCTGTTGGGGAAACGTGATATCGGCCTCTAAGACGGCTCCCAGTGAGCCTCACCTCCTAATGCTCACACCCTTGTGTGCTCCCTTCTCACACTGAGTCAGTAGTAAACCAGGGACCAGCAAAATACTGGGGTAGGGATGGTGTATGGCTTCCAAGTCCTGGTCATAGAAACATTGCTACTCACACCTTGCTCTCTCTTGGATCCCTTCTCTGGGGAAACCAGGCAGCCATGCTGTGAAGACACTCAAGCAGCCCTGTGGAGAGGTCCGCATGGTGAAGAGCTGAGGCCTCCCACCAAAAGCCAACGTCAACTTGCCAGTCGTGAGCGGCCATATGGAAACAGGTCCTCCAGGCCTAGTCAAGGCTTCAGATGAATGCAGCCCCAGCTAACATCTTGAATGTGACTTCATGAGAGACCCTGAGCCAAAACCCACCTAGCTAATCTGATTCTAGATTCTTGACCCACAGAACTGAGTGAAATATGTGTTCATTGTTGCTTTCAGCTACTAAGCTGCAGCGTAATTTGTTACTCAGCAATAGATAACTGATACGGGAAAGGACTAAAGAACCTTCAGAGAACAGGGCTTTGAAGAACAAGGAGGATTTCACCAGGCCCAGAAGAGACAAACCCTGTATTTCCTGCAGAGGGGAAAAAATAAGGAAAGGCATGGAGAGTGCATGTGGATTGTGTGTTTGGGAAATGGGAGAGCATCTCAGATGGCCAGAGTGCAAGGTACCAGGAATGATACTGAAAAAGGTAGGTTGGGGCTGGGTCCTGACGGTCCTTGAATATTAAACTAAAGGGTCTGATCTCTTTAGAGGTGGGAATAATAATTATTTACATCTTATAAGTGAAGCAATTGAAGCTCAGAAAGGTTAAGGAATTTGTCCAAGGGCACCTGCCTTCTTTTTGTATCCTTGCGTGGATGAGAGACAGGGGTGGGGAAAGGAGGGCTAGCTCTCTTCCTCTTCATATAACGACACTAATTCCATCACGGGGGCTACACTCTCATGACCTAATTACCTCTCAAAGGCCCCACCTCCAAATACCATCTCATTCATTGATTCATATCACTTGGGAGGGGGGCGGGGACAAAAGTAGCAGTCCTGAAACTCAAAGGCAGGAGGAACTAACACCAGAGTCGGTGCTCTTACCAACACCTCTGTGTTAGGAGAGCTCCATGACTCCAACCAGGGGCCACAGCAGCCTCCACCCCAGCTCCCCTGTCTCAGTGGGCGACCAGTGCTTCTGCCCTACCTGCCGGGAGGAGCAGGACGAGGCATGAACTGCCTGTGTGTCTCGCTTGCCCTGCCCATGCAGAGGGCTCTCCAGGGTACCCCCAGGCCAGGCAAGAACTCCTTGCAGTCTGTGCCACTCGTCCTTTCTGGCCCTGCTCTCCTGAGCCTCCCCACTGCCTTGCAATAGTGACGCCACTCTATGCCCCAGGTAACTGCCCTGCCGCTGGGGGCAAACCAAGGCAACATTCCAAGGCATCTTGGAATGAACTCCCAAGACAGCATCAGAAGCTGAGGCAAACTGACAGAATGTGATTCCAAGCTCCAAACCCACCTTGGAAACACTAAGCCACCACCTGCTGCTCTTTTGGCAGGAGGAGGTGCTTTGGGCCCTGAAGACTACATCCCAGGGAGACTATGCCTCGAGAAAGAAAAGGGAAATTTATATTTCCAGAGCAACTACTCTATACGAGCCCTGGGCTTTTTACACACAATTCTATCCTCACCACTACCCTGTGAGATAGACATCGTATCTTCTTTTTCCAGATGAGCAAACAGAGTTCCAAAGAGGTTGAGTAACTTGCCCAAGGACACAGACAGCTGTTGTGTACAGCTGGCCAGGTTGGGCACTGCACAACTCTAGGAAGCACAAGTCACATCATAGTCACTGTAGATTTATATATTTGTCATGAAAATCTTCCAGCAGAAAGTGACTTTAGAAATCTTTTTCTAATCTGCACAAAGGCTCATATGAGTCAGCAATGGTTCTACTAGATAACCACCACCTTGCTGGTAGGTGGCGATTTGACCCTATGTATGTCTGACTCCAAAGCCCTTGCTCTTTCCCCCAGATGTCTATACCTTCCTTAGGATAACTCCAAGCATTTCCATATCTTCACAGTTCAACTGGCAGAGATGGAGTCATAGACCTCAAGACCATCTCAGCTGCAAAAAATGTTGACAATCAATAATCTACCTCAAAACTTTCCTTCTGCATTGAAAGAATACAAGGCCCAGAGAGGGGAAGTGAGCTGCCCAAGATCACACAGCTAGCTATGACACAGCTGGGACTTGCATCTTGTGCAACTAAAGGCAGGTCCAGCCCTGATACAAAGTTGTTCTAAGCACAACCACAGATGATCAGAGCTAGATTATCTAGGCTAGAGTCTCAACTTCTTGCATCAGAATCACTTTTTTTTGTAGGTGGAGGCAGTGAGTGAATGGTCTTAGCGAGTATCCCTTACCAGACAACTTTCTAAAGTCCAAGCTTAAGAACAAAGGAGGTTGGAGGGAAGGGGGAGCTGAAGGGGCCACAGCTCAGAAGCCTCTCCAGCATAGGCAAGAAGTACATTCCTCTGTAGGCCTGCCAGGTCCTGGGAGGGAAACTGTTGCTAAGTGGAAGCTTCCGGGCCCTCCCCAATGGTTTTCAAGGCAGTAGGCATCCACCTTGAAGGGAGAACTCAGACTCTGCACAGGCCTCCCTGGGAGCCCCTAAAAACCATGGTGACGGTCCCCAAGCAGCAACTCAGTTCTGTCTGGGCTCCAGCCAGCATGACAGGAGCCAAGGGAGAAAGAACACAGGTAGGAAATCTGAGCACTTAATTTCCTATTCCGTGGAAGATGCCAATTAAAACGCTTCACCCTTCTGAGGCTGCTTTCAGCCCTGCTCCTGTTGGTGCCTCATTAACAGCCCCTTCCAGATGCCCTAAGGCCCACCCAGCTTCCTTCCCAGACAGTGGAGCCCAAGAATCCCCAAGGTAAGCTAAACAGCATGATGGCCTTAAAAACCTCTAGAACCATGGAGACTCCCCCTGGACACTGAAGCTTAGGGAGCCAGCGTGACCTGCTCGAAATCACTGAGCTGGTCCTTCCTGGCTCAACAGCATTCACGAGATGACATTTTAGACATCACTGAACACAGTCACGCCCATCTTCCATGAAGCTGGCCCATCCATTCTCTGCTTGAGTCACTGACACTGACCCAGCACACAGCTAGTTAGGAACCAGGCAGGAAGAAGATCCAGGACTCCAGGCTCCCAGGTTCCACACCTTGCACACAGCCCAGGAGGGAAGAGACTAGTGAGTTACCTGCAAACTGATGCTGGAAGAAGCTTTTATGTAACTCCTAGAACAAGGGCCTAGTGACCACTAACAGTTCTCTCTGCACAGCTGTCTTCTAGTTTAGCATGCTTCCATTACACTTAAGAGTCCAATTTTTATAAAGTAGGAAGACCAGCTTACCTTTTCACAGGGGCAAAGTAAATCTTAAAGCCAGCATGTGGGGATAATTATTTAAAAGAGAAATACATTGAAAGAGTATGGGAAAGTTTAATATTTTCATGTTACTAACATAAACATGCACATAGGTGAAATAATAGTAAAAAACACCAGAGCCAACACCAGTTAGTAAACTGAAAGCAAAACTGTTTTTTATAATACAGCTTAAACAAATTCGGCTTATCACAGAGGTGTAAGAATAATATTAGAGAATCTATTAATCTTATAATTTAGCATACTAAGAAATTATAGAAGAAAACAAAAATACCATATCCATAGATGTAGGAAGAGTCTTTGAAAAAAATCAAAGAATACTTATTCATGAATAAAAGAACAGAATAAACAACAAGGTCCTACTGTATAGCACAGGAAACTATATTCAATATCCTGAGATAAACCATAATGGAAAAAAGAATATGTATGTATATATATATATATATATATATATATATATATATATATATATATATATATATATGTATAACCGAGTCACTTTGCCATACAGCAGAAATTAACACAACATCGTAAATCAACTATACTTCAATTTTTTAAAATGAATAAAAGAACACAAACAAAAACAAAACAAAAATGATGATCCAGCAATTCCACTCCTAGGTATATACCCAAAAGAACTGAAAGCCAGGATTCAAAGTGATACTTGTATACCAATGTTCACAGTAGCATTATTTACAATAGCCAAAAAATGGAAACAACCCAAATGTCCATCAACAGATGAATAAATAAACAAAATGTAGTACACCCATATAGTGGAACATTTTTCATTCATAAAAAGGAATGGAATTCTGATATTGATACATGCTACAACATGTATATACCTTGAAAGCATTATGCTAAGTAATATAAGCCAGACACAAAAGGACAAATGTTGTATGATTCTACTTATATGAGATACCCAGAATGGGCAAATTCATAGAGATAGAGAGCAGAATAGAGGTTACCAGGGAGTGGAGGGAGCAGGGAATGGGGAGTTATTATGTAATGGGTACAATTTCTGTTTGGGCTGATGAAAGAGTTCTGGAAATAGATGGTAGTGATGGTTGTACAACATTGGGAATGTACTTAATGCCACTAAGTTATAAACTTAAAAATGGTTAAAATGGTAAATTTTATGTTATATAAATTTTACCATAATTTTTAAAAAACCCAATAGTAGGAAAAGAAAAAACACGATTAAAAACTGGGCAAAAACATAGCCACTTCACCAAAAAATATATACAGTAGGCTTAAAAAGCACATAAAAAGATGATCAACATGATTAGCCATTAGAGAAGTACAAATTAAAACCACTATGAGATATCACTACACACTTCTTAGGACAAATAAGATGGCTAAAATAAAAAACTTTGACAATATGAAGTGCTAGCGAAAGTGCAGAGCAACTGAAACTCTCAAACATGGTGAGAATGCAAACTGGTAGAGCCACTCTGGAAAATAACCTGGCACCTCCTTACAAAGTTCCACATACACTTAAGTATTTATCTAAAGAAATGAAAATTTAGGCCACACAAAAACCTATATACAAATGTTTATGGCAGCTCTACTCATAATCATCAAAACCCAGAAACAACCCATATGCCCTTCAGTGAGTAAAGAGACAGACTGTGGTACCTCCACGCAATGGGTTACTGCTCGGCCACACAACAAACTTCTGATATTTGCAACTTGGATGAATCTCACAGGCATTAGGCCAAATGAAAAAAGTCTCAAAGGTTATATACTGTAAGATTCCAATCATGTATCATTCTTGAAAAGAATAAAATTATAGTGACAGAGAAGAGATTAGTGGTTGCCAGACGTTAGAGCTGGAGAGAGGGTTTAAAGAATAGCATGAGGGAGGTATTTGGGACGCTAGAACTGTTCTATAAACTCGCTGGCAGTGCTTATACAAATCTAAGCATAAGTTAAAATATTTAGGGGCTTCCCTGGTGGCGCAGTGGTTAAGAATCCGCCTGCCAATGCAGGGGACACGGGTTCGAGCCCTGGTCTGGGAAGATCCCACATGCCGCGGAGCAACTGGGCCCGTGAGCCACAATTACTGAGCCTGCGCGTCTGGAGCCTGTGCTCCCCAACAAGAGAGGCCGCGATAGTGAGAGGCCCGCGCAACGCGATGAAGAGTGGCCCCCACTTGCCGCAACTGGAGAAAGCCCTCGCACAGAAACGAAGACCCAACACAGCCATAAATAAATAAATAAATAAATAAAAATTTAAAAAAAAAAAAAGAACAGCCTTTGTTTAAAAAAAAAAAAAAAATATTTAGAACCATACACCAGAAAAAATTCTGTGTTAAAAAATAAAATTCAAAACAAAACAAAACAAAACTCTCTCAGCAAACTAAAATTATAAGGATACTTCCTTAATCTGATAAAAAGAACCTACCAGACAACTAGAGAAAACTTCTCCTTAGTGGTGAAAAATGAGAAAGATTCTCTTTAAAGTCAGGAATGAAGTAAAGAGGCCCGTTATCACCACTTCTGCTCAACCAGGAGTCCTAACCAGCAGAGGTTATAATTTTCACCTAGGAAATCCAAGAAAATTCACAGGCAAATAATTATAATTAACAAGAGAGTTAAGCAAAGTTGCTGGATTTAAGGTTAACAATAAGAATCTATTTGCACTGGCTTCCTTTACACCAGCAATGTACAATTAGGAAGTGTAATTTTTCAAATGATATCCTCTACAACAGCAATAAAAATTTACAAAGTGCCAAGGAATAAATCTAGCTGAACAATCAAGATCATTATGGAGAAAATTATAAAAAGTTATTAAAAGATATTAAAGAAGGCCAGATCTTTGCCATGAATGGGAAGACTCAACAGCATAAAGATGTCAATTCTCTCCAAATAAAAGTATACGTTTTAACTGAATAAGTATTCATAAAGCATTTAGAACAGTGCCTGGCACATAATAAGTGATATATAACTGTTGTTAAACAAATAAATCAAAATTCCACCAAGGCTTTCCATGGAACTTGACAAGCTTGTTGTAAAAATTTTTAAGGCAGAACAATGGTCCAAAAATAGCCAAAGCAATCTTGAAGAACAGAGGTGGGAAGAAGGATAATTCTCATTCTATTAGACATTAGCACTTAATTATGAAGTCATTAAGAATGTTTTAATTAGCCCCGGAGCAGACACACAGAGTAATGGAACAGAATAAAGAGTCCTGGAATATTTGCTATATGAAAACTTGATATATAAGAGAAAAAGCATTATAAATTAGTGGATGCTGGAACTGTTCATTACCCTTACTGGAGAAGAAATAAAGTCCTAATTCACACCATGTACAACTTTCAACTCAAGGTAGAATAAAGACCTATATTTGAAAAGCAAAACTTTCAAAAGAAAGTATTATTTCCTCAGGGTAGAAAAAGATTTCTTAAGCAAGATGCAAAAATCACAAACCATAAAACAAAAGATTAAAAAGTAAACAAAGTGTTTTAAAACTTCTGTGTTTCAAAAGATTCCATAAATAAAGGGTAATATAAACCATGGAGTAGAATATATTTATAACAAATAACCAACAGAGTGCTAGTATCCAAAATACATAAAGAACTCTAATAAATCAATATAAAAGCAACAAATAATATAATTTTTAAAATTATATACGTTTATATAAACAGGCAACTCACAAAGAGAAAACCAAAATAGTTAATAAATATAAAATGATGCTCAAATTCAATTATAATCAGGGAAATAAAAATTAACACAATGAGATATCACCAGATTAAGCATAGTGATAGTCTCTAGAGACAGGGAAAAATGAGGCCAGGAAGGGGTTCACAGAGGGCTATAACTATACGTGTAAATGTGACAGTTATTAGACCTATTCATAAATGTTTGAGTTCCCCTCCTCCGAGTACACAGTAGGATTGCACTTCCCCACCCTGTTAAGCTAGGCAAGTATGTGTGATTTGCTTCTGCCAAGCAAGTGTATGCAGAGGTGTCACTTGTAGGTAGAAACCTTTGAGTCAGTATGCAATCTGTCATCTCTCTTTCCCTTTGTGTGACTGACAACAATGCTCTCAGCCTGGACCCTGGACTGGGCCTCTGCCAGCCCATGAATGGACTTGCAACATGACTACTTGTTTATCAATTTGTCTTAAGCCACTTAAATGTGAGAGCTGTGATGCTTTGTAACCACCTAGAGGGGTGGGTTAGGGAGGGTGGGAGGGAGATGCAAGAGGGAGGGGATATGGGGATATATGTATACGCATAGCTGACTCACTTTGTTATACAAGCAGAAACTAACACACAATTGTAAAGCAATTATACTCCAATAAAGATGTTAAATAAATAAATAAATAAAAATAAATGTGAGAGCTGTTTGTTACAGCAGCATTAACTAGCTCCCTGATTTCATGCTCCCTGATTTCAAACTCTACTACAAAGTTATAGTAATCAAAACAGTATGGTACTGGCACAAAAACAGACACAGATCAATGGAACAGAATAGACAGCCCAGAAATAAACTCATGCTTATAGGGTCAATTAATCTATGAAAAGGAGAATTGGGAGACTGGGATTGACATATATACTCTACTATGTATAAAATAAATAACTAATGAGAACCTTCTGTATAGCACAGGGAACTCTACTCAGTGCTCTGTGGTGACCTAAATGGGAAGGAAATCTAAAAAAGAGGGGATACATGTATATGTATAACTGATTCACTTTGCTGTAGAGCAGAAACTAACACAACATTGTAAAGCAACTATACTCCAATAAAAATTAATTTTTTTTTAATCTCCAAAAAGAGGTAAGAGTATATGATGGGGAAAAGACAGCCTCTTCAATAAATGGTGTTTCCTCTTCAATAAAAGTTGAGGACACTCAACTTTTGCAACATGCAAAAGAATCAAACTGGAGTACTTTATCACATTATATACAAAAATAAACTCAAAATGGATTAAAGACTTTAATGTATTTGCAAATGATATATCCAATAAGGACTTAATCCAAAATATACAAAGAATTCATACCACCCAACAAAAAAAAAAAAAAAAAAACTTGATTAAAAAATGAGTAGAGAACCTGAAGAAACATTTTTCCAAAGAAGACCACCTGGCCAACAGGCACATGAAAAGATGCTCGATATACCAATCATCAGGAAAATGCAAATCAAAACCACAAGGTACCTCCTCATACCTGTCAGAATGGCTATCATCAAAAAGGCAACAACTAACAAGTATTGGCAAGGATGAGAAGAAAAGGGAACCCTCGTGCACTGTTGGTGAGAATGTAACTTGGTGCAGGCACTATGGAAAACAATAAGGGGGTCCCTCAAAAAATTATAAATAGGGCTGCCCTGGTGGCACAGTGGTTAAGGATCAGCCTGCCAATGCAGGGGACATGGGTTTGAGCCCTGGTCCGGGAAGATCCCACATGCCACAGAGCAACAAAGCCCGTGTGCCACAACTATTGAGCCTGCGCTCTAGAGCCCACGAGCCACAACTACTGAGCCTGTGAGCCACAACTACTGAAGCCCACGCACCTAGAGCCCGTGCTCCACAACAAGAGAAGCCACCGCAATAAGATGCCCGTGCACTGCAACAAAGAGTAGCCCCCACTCACCACAACTAGAGAAAGCCTGCGTGCAGCAACGAAGACCCGACACAGCCAAAAATAAAAATAAAGAAAAGAAAAGAAAAGAAAAAGAAAATTTGAGTTTAAAAAAAAATTATAAATAGAACTACCATGTGACCCAGCAATTTCACTTCTGGGTATTTACCCAAAGAAAACAAAAAACACTAATTTGAAAAGATATATGCACCCCAATGTTCACTGCAGCACTATTTACAATAGCCAAGATATGGGAGGAACTTCAGTGTCCATCAACAGATGAATAGATAAAGAAGATGTGGTATATATATACAACAGAATATTATTCAGCCAACAAAAAAATGAAATCTTGCCATTTGTGACAACATGGATGTATCTAGAGTGTATTTTGCTAAGTGAAATAAGACAGAGAAAGACAAATACCATATGATTTCACTATTTGTGGAATCTAAAAAACAAAACAAACAAACAAAATGAAAATAATCTCATAAATGCAGAGAACAAACATGAGGTTGCCAGAAGGGAGGGAGGTCAGGAATGGTAGAAATTAGGTGAAGGGGATTAAGAGGTATAAACCTCCAGCTATAAAATAAATAAGCCATGGGGATGAAATATACAGCATAAGAAATATGGTCAATAATATTGTAATAACTTTGTATGGGGACAGATGGTTATCAGACTTACCGTGGTTATCACTTCATAATGAATGCAAATGTCAAATCACTATGTAGTTCACCTGAAGCAAACATAATACTACATGTCAACTATATTTCAATTGAAAAAAAGAGAAAACTGAGTCAGCATGTATAAAAATTATGCTGAGAAATTTTTCTACCAAGGAGATCCAAGAAATGGGGCAATCACTGGAGAATGTTATGTTCACACAGGATTTCTTTCTTTCTTTTTAAGACAGAAGCTTTTAGAGCATGTTTGCATGCTAGTGAGAATGACCCCATGGAAAGAGAAAAATTGATGAAGAAATGGAGGAGAATTACTGTGAGCAAAGTTCCTGAGAAGGTGAGAGGATACAGGGTCCACTGCACAAGTGGAGATGTTGGCCTTAGACACAGCCCATGTGCTGTACCAGGAGAGAGTACGTGGGGAGAAACAGCAGGTGTAGGATATAAATGCAGAGTCTATGAGTACAAATGCAGGAGGGTGGAAGACGTGGCAATGGGAGCATGTGGAAGTTCTCTTCTGATTGCTTCTATTTTCTCAGGGAAATAAGAGGCAAGGTCATCAGTAGAGAATGAGGAGGAGATAGAGTGAAAATTTTGAGGAGAGAAGAGAGTATATAAAACAGTTGTCTCTCACAGTGGGAGAAGGTATTAAGATTTGCCAGGAAGTATAAGCATCCAATATGAGATTCATTCATGGTCATGAATTTTTCTTACTGAGGTATAACTGTTGTATAATATTATATGTTTCAGGTATACAACAGAGTGATTTCACAATTTTTAAAGGTTATATTCCATTTATAGTGATTATAAAAGAGTGGCTACATTCCCTGTGTTGTACTATATATCCTTGTAGCTTATTTATTTCATACATAGTAGTTTGTACTTCTTAAGCTCCTACTCCTATCGCCTGCCCCTTCCCTCTCCTCACTAGTAAACCACTAGTTTGTTCTCTATATCTGTGAGTCTATTTCATTTTTGTTATGCTCACTAGTTTGTTTTATTTTTTAGATTCCATATATAAGTGATATCATACAGTATTTGTCTTTGTCTGACTTATTTCACTTGGCATAATACCCTCCAAGTCCATCTCGTGGTCATGAATTTTTAAACAAGACAGTCAACCTGGTTATATGTTCTTCTCAGCCACATTCAGCTGCCAGAGAGCAGGCGGAGGGTTGCTGGCTTACCTGGCTATGGGGTTGTGCTAGGCAAGTAAAATAGAGGGTAAGTAGAAACGGTAGGCAAAGGAGTGATTATAATGGTGGCCCATGGAAATGAGATGGGTAAGAAGGAAACTGATGATCTGACAGGGGCAATGGCCAGTGAAAAGAAAGTAGGTTCAATAGTTTGGAGTTGCCAGGGGGCTGAATAACTGTTGGGAGGTGGGCTTCTAGAAGGAATGATCTGGAAGGAAGGAAAGGATCAGTCAACGAGTGGGATATTGTTAATGAAACTATGGGTTGGGAGTGGAGAGTACAATGATTGGTAGCGACAAAGTCTGGGGTATACCCAAGGGAATGAGTGGCTGAGAAAGGACAAGATCATTCAAGGTGAGGAAATAAATTAATAGAGATCGAGGATCACCTACTGGGTATCTCAAAACCACCAAAAACTGTGACAAGAGTAGTGAATCAGGTACAGAAGTCTGCAAGGAATGACTAGAGAGGGTTTATAGATGACTATAATGAGGAAGAGTGGTAGACAGTACCAACTGAGGAAGGAGCCTCAAAAGACCTGGGGGCTTCTCAGGAGGAGGCAAGAACAACGGCCTGAAGTGGCCATGAGGAGTGAGAAGTTCACGTACACGCCGCTGAGCCTGGTGGGCACGGGAGAATAAAACCGCCAGTGGAAGCAATGTCCTCAGAAGACAGCCCAGTTTAAATTGGAGCAAAAAAGGTAAAGTGGTCATTCAAAGAAAAGACTGAGGACACAGGGGATTTTACTGATAAGATACTGAGGGTTCCATAGGGCCCTGTGGAAGGTTTAAGGGAACAGGGAGAAGAGAGAGATTTAGTCCGATTAAAAGATACAAGAGCCATATGGAGATGAGTGTCCAGGAGATGGTGATGGATGACCCGGAGTCTTGACTTCCTGGAGTGCCTGATACAAATGAGTTACTCCCAATGGACAACTAGGGAGAGATGGTCTATTGGGCAGACTGGGGTGGGAAGGTGGGGGGGACAGTTAGGAGGAGGGAGAGTGGGGCTTGCCTGGATCACATGGGCACTACACACTCTTGCGCAGTGAACACATGCATGATGTATATTTTTAGGGAAATGGCTCCAAGACAAATAGCTTTTTACATATGAATGCTGTAAGGGGCGGCTCCACGCACAGGCAGTGCCTGTCTTCCTGGGTTGACGTGCACAGACTACTTACAAGGCAGGGAGAACAAGGAACACTCAGATTAGCCCTTTGAGTCCTTAAATATCAGCAGCTTGGGGTGATGTTTTTGAGTGGGAGGAAGCTGATGACACTAGTTTAAAATGGAATGTGGAAATCTTCTGTGGTTTTCAATGAGTCACACTTTCCTTGACCCACCTGTCACGGGAACTGGCTCTGGGTGGACTTAAAATCGTTCAAACTGCACATCAGAAATAACAAAACACTGTATGTCAATTGTACCTCAATAAAACTGGAAGAAAAAAACAAAAATAAAACAAACAAACAAAATAACAAAACAGTCCTCCTCCATCACACAGATCAGCAGGAAAGTCGGGTCTTCAAGAACAGTGTGGTTGGGGGTAGAGTTGGTGATAGTGGGGCCTGGAAAAGTCCTTCTAATAATCAACAGCTGAAGGTAAGAGTTAGCAGGCCTGGGTTCAAATCCTGCCTCTTTCGTGGGGGAAGTCATTTCTCCAAGTTTTAGTTCCTCTCCATGTAAATATAGGGGATAATGATATTCACATTTGAGAGTAGCTGTGAAGAGAAAGTCTACTGAGCTCTTAGGACTAAATCAGTGCTAGTTTTCTTTATCACCTTCTTTCCCAGAAAGAAACACTGAAATCCGGGACATACAGACCTGAGTAAGAGGACAAGAAAATATCGGTGTTCCTGATCAGGAAGCACACTTAGCCACAAGAGTTTCTGAACTGGCTGTAGAACGAAGCACGTCTCAAAAGCCTTCAAGATGAGGATTTATGTGTCAGTGGGTTTCCAAGGAGATAAATTTTACAAAAGCTACTATGAGACTCACTTCCTCTACAAAAACAAGATAACATCACGCTCCTGCTCTCCGAGAGCTCTTTCTACATTCTGACCATCGATGGAGATGTAGGAGGAGAAGGCCTAGAAGCAGGATGCGAAGGCAACACCTCCACGCCCAGTTTGTGGAATGAATGAATGAATGAATGAATGCTGTGTTTTTCCTTCACGCAGAGATGGGGGGAAGAGAAAGGAGAAGGACATGTAAAAGTAGCCACATGGGGCCCCAGGCAGGAGCACAGAGGCAGGAGGCACAAGTAGTAGTGCTAGATAACAAGAAACAAGACAAGAGCCCAGACTGGTTCTTAAAGCTTCCAGTGCAGTTGAAGGCCATGCAGTCATGCAGCCAAAAATCACACGTGGAAGCGGGCCTCCAGAGCACACTCAATATTCCAGAACCTACTGCCCTGACCTGGGCCAGTCCTGCACTGAAGCAGCATTCTGACAGCAGGTGTCTGTGAGCCCTGACATTGAACGTGGGAAATGGAGTCCACTTTAGTTCTTTTTCCTTTGTGGGTGTTCACTATTTCTACCTAATCACTGGCTCCCTCAGCCTGGGGCACTGTTTTCCAATGAGCATTCTATGGAATACCAACACTGCAAGACAGTCCATGCAGGAAGGGTGTCTTCCCACCAAACAGACCTAAGCTAAAGATTTGGACTCTGCAAAAGCGAGGAGACTCTGAACTCCTTCATCCCACAAATTAATGGAAAGAGTGCAAAGATTCTTTAAAAGATGTTGGCATCATGAAAGAGGAACAGACAAGATGCTCCAAGACTTTAGAAGAGGGGAAGGTTGACAATTTTGCTGAACCGAGAATATTCTTAGAAGGAAGGCATCGTGAAGACCATCTCAATTTTAAGGTTTCTCTTTGATTGTCACATGAGTATCTAGGGCCATTAACCAACCTCACTGTGAGGATAGGTACTTTATACCTGTGCCTCAAAACTACCATTTTGGGCTTCCCTGGTGGCGCAGTGGTTGGGAGTCTGCCTGCCAATGCAGGGGACACGGGTTCGAGCCCTGGTCTGGGAGGATCCCACATGCCGTGGAGCGACTGGGCCCGTGAGCCACAACTACTGAGCCTGTGTGTCTGGAGCCTGTGCTCCGCAACAAGAGAGGCTGCGATAGTGAGAGGCCCGCGCACCGCGATGAAGAGTGGCCCCCGCTCGCCACAACTAGAGAAAGCTCTCGCACAGAGGAGAAGACCCAACACAGCCAAAAATAACTGAATAAATAAATTTATAAAAAAAAAAAAAAACCTACCATTTTTCCCATAAATCCATGGACTGAAAAATATCACATGAATTAAAAGACCGTGGGTAAAAATGTTGTTAACGGGAGTAGGGCAAATATTTCTCAGTGTGTCATCACCCTACCTCCTGTGTTGGAATCACAAAAGAAGCTTGATAAAATGCACACTCCCAAGTCCACTCAGACCTTCTGGATCAGAATTAGAGGGGAGGGTGTCCTAGGAATCTGCATTTTAAGCAGGCTTCCCCCACATGATTCTGACTCATGCTTGTGTCTGAAAACCACTGAACCCGGATTTCCAAAACTATTAAGAGTTCACAACACAACACTGTAAATCAACTATACTTCAATTAAAAAAAAAAAAGAATCATAAAAAAATGGAGTTCACAAAGAGTTTTGGGGAAAGGCATGACTTTAAGAAACCAAGAGCAGAAATTGATGGCATCAAATTCATGGTGACTAACAACAAAGGAAGCCCAAGAAAAGGAACGTGTCAGTTACACGCTAGAACACCAACACTTTTCGGGAAACTGCCTTGACAACAGCCAGTATTTTTACAGTCCCAACAGCAGGGACACTCCCAGGTGGAAGCAAGCTGCCTCAGCTGGTCACAACTTGACAAGAGGAGCCATTAAAAGCATATATTTTTCAATGGGAACTCTATAATCTCAGCAAGCACACTTCCAAGGGTCATATGGCTTTTCACACAAACTGTCAAACTGAAGAGCTAATCTCTTTGAGCACAGCCTCCCGTTGGAGCAGTGCTGGGTGCTCTGCACATGTTAGCTCATGGGGACCCTGGGAAAGCCGTGCAAGGCAGGCCCTCTCTCCTCGTGCTGTTGGACTGGGCCAAGCTTGCACAACCAGTGTGTGGCAGGGCAGGATCCAGCCAAGGCTAGAGGGAACCCAAAGGCCGCGCTCTCTCCTTTGCCATGTGTGCTCCCCAGGAGAAAATGCACTGGCCTCAACACGACAGTGCTAGTGCCCTTGAAAGTTAAATTTCTCCCTGTAAATAAGTAAATTGGTGGGAGCCGTGGTAACCCTGTCCTGGCACTACCATCCAGTCTTGCCCAAGCAGACAGACAGACAGCTCCTCTCTTGGCTTTTCTTTAGCTGAAACAGCAAAACCTCTAAGACCCCTTCCAATCCTGAAATACCCTGCATTTATAAAATAATTATGCAACATAATGAGCTCCTTGGTTGCACAAAGCTAATCCTAAGTCCATTTATGAAGAAAGCAGAATTCACTTCTGTGAGCTCTGCTGCCTCATGCCATTTTCTGGCCCTAGTCCAGCCCAGCCCCTTCCACTCCCCCCTCTCACCCCCGCCCCCTCCCATCCCACCTCTGCTCTCTGCTCACCAGCGAATGACAGCCCACTGAGCATTCTGTGCTCCTGTGTTCTCTTCCAAGTGCATCAGGCATGGACTCAAACTCATGATGAAAGAAGGGCTTTGCCCCCTTAGAGGCAGGTCAGAGGCAGGAGCAGGGGATGGGGTGTATACTCTCCCTGCCCCAAAGCCAACTAGATAATGCCAAGAAAACCTGGATGTTCAGAGCTCCTGCAGGGAACACAGCCCTAATTGGCTATTGGCCATACTATTCCATGTTTATGTATTTGGAATCTTCTTAGAACCCAGAGAAGCAGCACTTGGCAAAAGTGAGCCAGTGGTATAGAAACCTGGAAATGTATAACTTCTGGAAAGTCGTGTCATTGACACATTCAAGAAATATCTATTGCAAGAGGCAGGGAGGCACATTTGTGAAGAAAAGGGGCTCTGGAGTCCAAGAGATGAGCGGTCAACCCTGGCTCTCCTAATTACCAGCTGTGTGACCTTAGGCACGTTAACATTGTAAAGCCTCAGCTTCCTCAGGTGTAAATGGGTTTCATAATAATGTCTCCCTCAGAAGACCGCTATGAAAACAAAATGAGATAACTCGTGTTAATAACTTCTTGTCACAATGCACAGCACTTAAGAGGTCAATAAACAATGGCTATAATTTTTATTAAATGAACTGGGTGACTTCTCTGTGCCAAGCACAATACTGTGCTGAGGCTGATGAGATAAATAAAACATAGTGCCTGCCTTCAAGAAGCACTCAGTGGGGACTTCCCTGTTGGTCCAGTGGTTAAGAATCCACCTTCCAATGCAGGGGACGTGGGTTCGATCCCTGGTCGGGGAACTAAGATCCCACATGCCGTGGAGCAACTAAGCCCACGTGCCACAACTACTGAGCCCACGAGCTCTGGAGCCTGCACGCCACAACTAGAGAGAAGCCTGCATGCCGTAATGAAGATCCTGCATGCCGCAACTAAGACCCGATGCAGCCTAATTAATTAATTAATTTTTTAAAATGCTCGTTAAGAAACACTCAGTGGAAGAGATAGTCATGTAAACAAATAATCATAATCATAACCTTACAGGTTCAATAATAGAAGTACAAAAGTTAGTGCTGTGGAGATCCGGAAGGAGTGACTAACCTCCTTGGGAAAGTTAAGGAAGTCTCCACAGAAGAGATGACACTTGAACCTATAAAGGAGAAGTAGGAGTTAATAGATGAAAAAAAGAGTGCAGCATGTGCAAAGGCCAAGAAGCATTTATGAGTGTGGTGTGTTTGGGAATGACTAGCAGAGATGCTGTATAAGATGGAGCAGGGAACAAGGGCTAGGGCTTGAGAGCCAAGGGCCTTGTTGGCCACGCTCGGGATTTTTGATTTATTGCCTGTCTCTCCAAACAATGTCAGCTCTATGGTAGTAGGGAGGGCCTCCAGGGAGGCATGACAGCAGGGATGGAGAGGAGAGAATGGATTTCACAGACATCTCCAAAGTTGGATTACCTCAACTCAATAAATAACTGAATATACTATATGGGTTATGGTCAAGGGCTGGCTGTTAGTTGAAGTAAGAGATGTTGCCATGCAGGACAGGCTTGGGGGGCCCAGGTGAGGGTTTAAAACATACTTAGTTAATATGGTATATGTTGCATTTGAGGTCCCTGGGGGATGTATAAATACAGAGATTCAGGTGACAATGGGACGCACGGGTCTGCGGTTTGATATAGGCAACGAGGGACTCCATACAGAAACCACTGCAACAGGTGAGGTTCCAAAGGAAAAGAATTTAGTATTGAAGGGAAGACCAAATCCTCTTCAAATCAATATCATAGTCATTGAACACCAAGAATATGAAAATCAATGGACTAGAAATACTCACATGTACAAGCCAGAATCCTGACCTTAAATGAGCTTATAATCTAGCAGGGGAGTCAAGAGAGAAACATATGGACAATGAAAACAGCATGTAAAATTGAAACAACAGCTTGATTCAGCCCCAGAAGGGATTTCCCAGGACCTGGAAGAATGCCTACACAGTGAATTACATAGATACAAAGCCAGATGACATGACAGAATGACAGGAGACCTCCAGAGGAGGTAAGCTCAGCAGAGACCTAGAAGGACAGGTAAGATTCACTACAGAAAAATACAACCTCTACAAATAACCACTACTGCCTCTCATCAAACAGACATGCCAGGACCCACTGCTGCAGCAAATACTCTCTGACCCAGATGTTGCAGCATTATTAACTTCTAACCATACTGATGGGCAAAATGGCATCAACACTTGGGAAACAAAACACTTGGAGAGAAAGACGTTGTGAAAAGCTTCCTTTTGTTTCTGTGCATTGCACATACGTAAAGAACAGGCAGGAGACATGCTGGGTGGGAGCAGCAGTAAAGTTGTTTATGCTCAAGAAGAGAAGTGTCTACAGTCTTCAAATGTATGAAAGGCTGCCATGCAGAAGAGGGACTGGACATAGGTTCTAAGGTACCAATGGATGGAAGCTCTTGGGAGTTAAATGTTTCATGAAACATTATAAAGAAAAGAAAATATCCAATAGTCAAAGATATTCAGAAGAAAGTGGGCCACCCTGGGCGAAAACAGGACAAGTGATTCCCCGTCATCACTGGAATTGTCCAAGCAGGGTCTGGACAACCTCTTATCAGGGACGCTATGAAGCACATTCCAGTATGTCACAGAAAATCCCTTCTAAGATTCTAAGGTTTTACAGTTCTTAAGCAAAGAATCTAGATCATTTCACTAAAGGTGGTGCTTCTAAATGCTTCAAAATATGGCTTGGAGAACCAGCGGTGGGTCTCTCCTTTCCTTACAGTGGGTAAATGCAGGCCCACAGAAGTGGGCATTTAACTGCACATTAGAGGATCTGGTCAACAATAACGTCCACACCTTACTTGGACCATGGGAAATGGCACTAGTGCTGTAAATAAGGGTGTCCCCTCAGTTCCTCCATGGGATGCTGGGGGAAAGGAGAAAGGCCCCTTGAACACCAGCCTAATAAAAATGCTATTCACAGCTGTGGGAAGGGGCCAAAAGATGCCCCAGATCAGTTTGTGGGAGTTGATCATAAAGGGCCATCCCACCACACTGGTGACTATTTTTGTCAATTCTACTTTGGACTAATTTAAAACTTTTTCTTTTTAAGAAATAAGTGCCTTTCACAACCGCGATCTCATGTATCCACCCAACATCCCATGAGATGGTTTCAATTTTGCAGATTAAAAAAAAAAAAAATCAAGGCACAAAAATAAGTCAATCATTGTGTCTTAAGTATAGCGGAGTCACACCTTCCGTGGGGGTGAGGTTCTAAAGTTAGCTCAGAAGACAAATATCACATGTGCTCAAGCATTGCCTTTGAAAATCCCTTAAATCAATTGTAAAGTAGAGTCTCTTTGGTCTTACGTATACAATCCTAAACAGTGCCTGAGATCAATGCATGCAGTTAGGTAGAGTGTTTATAAAGCATATACATGCAAACTGTAAATTTGGAGAATTTTAAATTACATAAAAGAGAGGAAAATGAGCATGTACAGTTAAGTTTTTGTAAATCAAGCGTGCATATGCTACCACTCCACCATATGCATAGCCTATTAAACTCTATAGCTTTGTATTAAGACAGAGGAGCTGCCCTATGTCGGCTAGCCTGGCAGGAGCTGAATGGTTTCCATTTACTGGGCACCTACTGCCTGCTAAGCTCTGCGCTGAGCATTTTATTGAATCCTCTCTACCACCCATCTATGGGGTAGACACTGCTCCTATCCTCATTTTACAGATGACACATTTGAGGGTGAAAGGAAGCAGTGACCCTGGGTCACACACACAGCCAATAAGTAGCAGAGCTGGAGCCAAAGGTCTGTATGATTCAAAAACATGGGCTTACAGGTGTGATTCTCAAATCAGGTGATTCTGCATCAGAATCACCTAGGGAGCAAAATGTTAAAAATGGAGTTTCCTAGGTCCATCTCAGACCAATGGACTCAGAATCCTGGCTCCCTTCCCCAGTGGATTCTGTCTGATGTGGAATAACCACCGACCACACTTTGAGAAATCCTGCTGTAGGCTCTAACTCCCTGCTTTATACACTTTCTACTAAACCACACGTTTGTGCTGCCTGCCTGGTGCTGTCAGGGCTATTGATAAAATGCTTGATGATGATGACTGATAATACTATAGCCACATCTTCTTACCACTCATCTCGGAGGCAACGTGCCCCGAGTCCTTCCAAAAGCACATCCTGCTGCCCGGGGTCTACTTTAATGATTCAGGGCAGAGTAAAGCCCCTGAGATTGTGAGAACTTTTCCTGCATGAAGTCTGTTTTATGGTTAATCCAAACAAGCTTTTTACTTAAAAGATACCCCAAAGGCTGATTACAAGTTTGAGTTTGGCCATAACACACCACGAAGGCATTCAGTCATGGACTTACATTTCTGAATGGAATCATTCCACTCTTTTTGATTGAAAAGGCACACGATCTAGTGCCAGATGGTGACATTTGTACAAGTCAAGCTAGATTAAGTCAAGAGCTTTAGTGAAGCATGATGCAGATAAAGAAAATGATGGATTAAACACACATACACACACACACACACACACAGCTAACGCTAAATTCTTTGAACTGTGGCGGCAGAATCCCCATCAGCCTAGCTCTGCTCCCGGCCTCTGCAGTCCCCAGCCCCTCACAGCTGGATATTCTTCTGCATCCATTCACCTGCAGCTGGCATGTCCACAGACAAGTACGCTTAGGCCTAAGGCAAACAACCCAGGCTAAGCCCCTTAGGTCCTCTTCCAACCCACCTCTGCCTGCACATTTGAAGCTGGGTTGGCCCAATCTAAGCATAGCACAAGCAGCCGGAAGCTGCAGCTCAGGGAAAGGCACCATCATCCACCCAGCTTTCCAGACCAGGCACCTAAGTCATCCACCATCCTTCGCTCCTTTTCCCTCACCTTCCACATTGAATCCATTACCAAGTCCTGTCAATTTTACCTAGTCTGTCTGCCTCTTTCCATCCCACCACTACCAGGACGATCCTAGCTTCCTGTTCTAGCCGCTATGCTCCCTCACAGGATTACTGTAACAGTCTCCTAACTGCACTCCTGCCTCAAGATTCTTCCCTGTCTTGTGGATTGCTCTCTCCCCAGCACCTGCACAGAGGACGTACCTGGCTCAGAGGAGGGTGATATGCACACTAAACCATAGATCCATGAATAACAAAGAGCTAAAAATATTTATAGCCTCTTGCCCTTCCCCCATTCTCCATTCTCTACTCCAAACCCCTTAAACTTTCACAGCTCCCTCGTGCTATTAAAATAAAGCCCAAGCTCCTTGTGATTGCTTACAAAGGTTGGTCATAGTCATCTCTCCAGGTATGTTGTTTTCCACTTCCCTTATCCCACTCTACACTCCAGCCAAAGTGAAATTCTTTTAGCTGAGATCTCATCTGATGGACTGTATCAATCAGATTTCAGCCTGGGGTTGTAAAGAAACCCAACTGATGGCTAATGTGTCCAGGGAGGATTCCATTTTGTATTTCTCTATTATACTCAGGGATTATGAGTATTTTAGGCAAATTCTAATTATTCCAGGGGTGATGATCTAATCGTGTGACGTACAGATCACCTGCATCCCGTCCTGTCTCACTTGCCTACTCTTAGGCAACTGCTCTCTTGTTTTAAAATTATAGCCAATATAATCAGATAAACAATGGGTACCAAGAACATTTGCCAGCTGATTCTGCATTCACTCACTCAGTAACTTTATTGAGCATATACTAGGTGCCCGGCACTGTGCACTATCCCAAGATTACAGGGCAGTCTGCAAAGCAGGAACAGCCCCTTTCCTCATGGAACAATATCCTAGTCGGAAAATAGGCTTTAAACAAGTTATACAATTAATTATTTGATGATGATTTTGTAAAGTATTATAAAGAAGAACCAGGTGCAAGGAGAGCATATAACTAGCCAGTCTGGAGGGAAAAAGAAAAAAAGAAGACTTCTTTGGGAAATTGATGAGTGAGCTGAGACCTGAAGAATAAGCGGGAATTAAATCTGTGGGGAAGACAGGCAGGGAGGAGGCATTCCAAGCAGAGGGAACAGCGTCTCTAAATCTCCACGTGGAAGGAGAATGAACGCGAGGAGGTCAGTGTGGCTGCAGCACAAAGGAGGGTGTGAGAGGACCTCTAGGGAGGCAGACAGCGCCAGAACTTTCAGGCCTTGCAGGCCAGTGCTGCGCAAATGTGTCCCAGACTTTTATAAAATAGCATAAAAATTAAAAGACATAGAAAATACAAGCCCAATTTTTTTCACTATTAGATTTAACAGACATAAAATGATTCTGCCAGTTACTATAAGAGCTTCTAAATGCTTGCTCTCAATGTGTGTCCTTTCTCAGGGCTTACCGGTAACAAGCAGGCACTTGTCCACAGACCACATTTTGAGAGGCACGGTGGATGGGAAGCCATCAAAGGCTTTAAGCCTGGGTAAGGTAAGTTCAGAATTGGGTTTCAGAGATCACTCTGGCTGGTGTGGGGGTAATGCCTTTGGGGCCAGAGGGGCAACTGGGGCTCTTGCAGATGTCTTGGTGAAAGATGATATTCCTTAGCGGGAATGATATTTAACACTTGCAATAACCTACGAAGTAGTCATCAACATTCATTATTAAGTGAGATTTAAGGTCATCTCCAGAAGTAGCATTCACATTTCCCAAAACCTGGTAAATCCAGGCTCTCTGAAGCCTTATTTAAATACAGTTCTTAGGGCCACCTTATTGGTGACCTTATAACAAGATCTTTATTGCTGCTTCTGTAAATAGCCTTTCTATGCCATCTACAGCCGACTGGCCTTTACTGAAACCCCACAGTGATCCATCAGCATTACCCAGCCTTCCAGAGAACACAGCTGCCATTCTTCATGCAAATGCCTTGCAGTGAATGAAACCCCAGAGGTAGAAAGAGAATCTGCTTATAATGGGCTGTGCTTTTCACCATTTTCTCATCTCTCTTAAGCTGATGGATTTCCAAAAGGTCCTGATGACTTTTAAAAGGAGACAATTGAGTTTATGCAGCTGGGGAAGGGAAGGGTTCAGGGGGGGCCAAGAAGCAGCCCAGCTCAAGAACAAGAGCAGAGGACTCTGCCTTTACAGATGGGAGGCACCTGAGACTCGCCTCTATCATGCATCTGCCGCAAGACCCAGTGCCCATCACTCAGCCTCTCTGAGACTTGGTTTCCTCATCTACAAAACGGAGCCAATGATCTCTGCTCTGGCTCACTCACAGGGCTCATGTAAAGATGGTTTCAATTTCATTCAAACAAACATTGCTGTGGCACGAGCAATGTGCCAGGCATTGAGCTGGACCCTGAGCTTACAGACACAGGGCGACAATGTGTAAATAATAAAAGGCAATGCTGCAGGGTGAATGCCCTACACAGACACACACACCTGGAAGAGGGAGTGTCCACTCTGAGGGTAGGGGACAGTGGGTCAGGGAAGCCTTCCTGGATGAGGTGGTGGCTGATCTTTAAAGCAGGGAAAGGAATTTCCCAAGCAGACACTCCTAAGAACACCACCCTGGGCAGCGAGATCAGCAATGATGCATTTGGAAACCACAGGAAGCTCACTACCGTGAAAATGTATGGGAATAAGGGAAAAGGAATAAGGCAGGACAAGGACAGGGGTATCACAAAGGGCCTTGTGCACCAATGAAACAAGGAGATGAGACAATACAGAGCATGTCTGAGGATCTGGGCTGGACCAGACTCCACATTTGAGTGTGGGTCATTTTTGGCATTATTTGTTGTAGCTGAAAGAGCACCAAAAAGTGGTTGTGTACTCATGACACCCCTTCGTGGATACCTCCAGAAACAACAGTGAGACTCTGAGGGGGCTGGAAGTCCTATGATATGCAGGTTGGGGCAAAAGCCAGTGACATCTGACTTGCTAATGTGACCTCATGGGTACTGACAGATCCAGGAAACTCCGGTTCTCTGCACATTTATAAGAAGGTACAAAACTCTGGGTGGTGCCCGGTGGGAAAGAACAACTTTTCTCTACTCAGCCCCCTGAGAGAGCAAGGAAAAAACACTCACCCTTCCTCCCAACTTTAAAATGTAGCCAGAAAGCCCAACAGCTTCCTTCAGTGATATCACCAGATTCCCAAAGCAATCAATAAATGCTATTTTTTAGGCAGATGGGGAAGAGAGAAAGATCCTGACTTTTTCTCTCTACTATTCATCAGAAATAGCATCTACTTAGGGAAATCCATCCACAGTGGGTGAATGTGTGTGTGGTGTGGGGGGGAGACATGTGCATGTCTCTGTGCACTGGCATGTGTGTATGTGTATGCACATGTGAATGTGTGTGCATGTCTGAGTGCCTGTACATGCACGTGTGTGCACACATGTGTAGGTGAGCAAGGGGAGCGCAGAGGACATCTCAGAGACCCCCGCTAGGAGAAGCTGTCCACTTCTAGGAAGGACTGCCGTAGAAAGGGGTCTAGGACCCTACAATCAACTCTATGCTACCAACACAGCCTTTCCTGCTGATGAAATTCTCTCAGGAAATAAAGGCTCCCCCAGAAAGTCAAATGCACATTCTTAAATCTGACTTGGAGAAACATCTTTCCTTTCTCTTAGAAGTCTGTCAAAAGCAGCCATTCTAAAGTAACTGAAACACTCAAACTTTTCCCGTTGCCAAACTCTTCCTAGAAGAGCTATGAAACCCAAGACTCTCTGTTGTGGAAATCACCCACATTGATAACAACAGGTCCCAGAGGTGGGTGAGAGCCCAGAGCATGAACCCAGGGTGGCTGGCATCGCCTTGCAGAGCTGTTAAGAGCATTAATGAGTTAACGGGGGTCAAGGCCACTCAGATGGGAGACACCAACATAAACTGCCCAGATTTATTTCTATGCCAGAGGGGTCCTTTCCCACATTCTTCCCTTTTCTCGCTGAGAGAGCACACACAGGGAGGGAAGGAGAAGGCTTCGGAGATGCGTATACCTCAGTTTGAATATGGCCAGCATACCTAAAATTCTTAAACTTGAGTGTCCATCAGAGCTGCCTGGAGAGTTTGTTAAAACACAGATTCCTGGGCCTCACCCCTAGAGTTTCTGATTCAGTGAGGCTGGTGTAGGCCTGAGAATTTGCATTTTGCCCGAGCTCCCAGGTGAGGTCAGTGCAGCCCAGCCTGTGGACCACATTTTGAGCAGCCCTGGGCTACCACTTACTACCTCTGTGACCTGTGCCAAGTTACCTAACTTCCCTAGGCCTCAGTTTCCTCATCTTTTGGGGTTTTTTTTAATTGGAGTATAATTGCTTTACAAAGTTGTGTTAGTTTCTGCTGTATAATGAAGCGAATCAGCTATATGTATACATATATCCCCTCCCTCTTGGACCTCCCTCCCATTCCCCCCCCCGTCCCACCCATCTAGGTCGTCACAGGGCACCAAGCTGAGCTCCCTGTGCTATATAGCAGGTTCCCACTATCTATTTTACACATGGTAGTGTATTTATGTCAAATCTAATCTCCCAATTCGTCCCACCCTCCCCTTCCCACCTTGTGTCCACACGTCCATTCTCTATGTCTACGTCTCTATTCCTGCCCTACAAAAAGGTTCACCTGTACCATTTTTCTAGATTCCACATATCTGCGTTAATATATGATATTTGTTTTCCTCTTTCTGGCTTACTTCACTCTGTATGACAGACTCTAGGTCCATCCACATCTCTACAAATGGCCCAATTTCGTTCCCTTTTATGGCTGAGTAATATTCCATTGTATATATGTACCACATCTTCTTTATCCACTCATCTATCATTGGACATTTAGGTTGCTTGCAAGTCCTAGCTATTGCAAATAGTGCTGCAATGAACATTGGGGTACATGTGTCCTTTTGAATTACGGTTTTCTCAGGGTATATGTCAAGTAGTGGGATCGCTGGGTCGTATGGTAGTTCTATTTTTAGTTCTTTAAGGAACCTCCATACTGTTCTCCATAGTGGCTGTATCAATTTACATTCCCACCAACACTGCAAAAGGGTTCCCTTTTCTCCACACCCTCTCCAGCATTTATTGTTTGTAGATTTTTTGATGATGGCCATTCTGACCGGTGTGAGGTGATACCTCATTGTAGTTTTGATTTGCATTTCTCTAGTAATTAGTGATGCTGAACAGCTTTTCATGTGCCCCTTGGCCATCTGTATGTCTTCTTTGGTGAAATGTCTATTTAGGTCTTTAATTGGGTTGTTTACTTTTTTGATATTGAGCCCCATGAGCTGTTTGTATATTTTGGAAGTTTCAGTTTCCTCATCTTCTGAATGAGCATAACAGTACCTGTCACCTAGAGTCACCATGGGCATCGCATGGGAGAACCTGTCTTTCAGTGACTAGCACGTCAGAAGCATTCCATAAATGGAATCTAGACTTTTACATGGAATCTAGAATTTTACACCAAGAGAGCCACAAGCTCCCAAGGTACTAATACAAGTGGAATCCTGGGGCCCTGAAGCCCGAATCTCAGAAATAAATTATTGTGCGCATGCATGCTCGTGCGCACACACGCGCACACGCGCACACACACACACACACACGCCCCTTCATTTACTAAAATATTATCAAATCTCTGGGTTCCTTGAGGTTTACCTCTTCTTGAGAAGAAAGAACGCAGCTACAGAGGACAGCCCTACTGGACTCTGGCTTCACCATCATCCAGTCATGAAACATTCATCAGAAGGAGCCACAGTCTGTGCTGGGCACTGGGGACTGAGCTGAACAGGCCCCCCCTCTCCTGTCCCTGAGAATATCATGGAGCCAGGAACAAGCAGATGACTAAAATGCATTGTTTTAAGTACAACACTGGAAATATTATGAAATGCTACGGAAACCAAAGAAGAGCGTGTATTTGTCCTGCCTGCAAGGAAGCAAAGCATTTGAAAAGCTTCACCGAGGAAGGTGCCTGGCAACAAGCCTTGAAGGAGCCACGGGAAGAGGAGAAAGGACACCCCGGGCGGAAACAAGAGCACAGGCAGGACAAGAGATGGCAAGCCTGCGAGTGAACTGGCTCGCACTGTTGTGTGTCCAGACACACGTACGTATGCGTGGACAGGAGGGGCAGAGGCTAGTTCAGACACAGGAAGGGCCTGGGAGACTGTGCTGAGACATACCTCAGGATTTCAGGGGAATAAAGACACACGGAACGTTGACGCAAAGAAGTGACACAATCATACCTGTGTTTTGGACTGAGCGCTGTGGCCGCTGTGGAGGTGGGCTGGAGGACCGAGATTAGAAGTAGGAAAACCTTTCAGGGGGCAAGATGGCAAAAGTCTGACCCAGAGTCATTACATGGGGAAGGAGAGGCGGGAAGGAAACCAAAAGACATTTCACAAGACTTGCCCTCACTGCTTCCTATGTGTTTTATTAGCTCACGTAAGGCAAGGTTCACATAAGGAGTTAATCCTCAGAGACCTAAGCATCTGAACTTTAACAAACGGAATCTCCCAGAAGGTTTCACTCAAGTGGGTACAAGGTATAAGCAGCTTGTTTAATGAAGCTTTCTGAAAGCTTAGTGTAGACCTCCTATTTGGAGTTAGAGATAAGGGGCTCCCACTGTGAGCCTGGCAGTATGACTGTCCTGCCAGCTGACAAGAGTGGAAGGCCCAAGAGAGGGAGTGCCAAGCCAGCTGTCCAGTGGCAAAGCCCTAGGCATCCACATCCTAGCTCCCCTTCCTCCAAAGCATGAGCTGAATGGCAGCCAACTCACCAGGGGGCCTGTATGTCTGTCACAAGCAGCCAGTTCCCTCTGCCGACACTTTTACCAGCCTAGCCAAGGGATTCCTGCTGCCCACTCAGCCTCACCTGGCCACAGGGGTGCTCAGCGGCTCACCTGGCACCCCTGCCCTACTCCGGGTCTGGCTAGTCCCACGGAGTAGTAGGAAAACCACTGGATACACAGTAGTGTGACCTTGGGCAAGTCACTTCTCCTGCCCTCAGTTTCCTCATCTGTAAAATGGAAGCAGGAGCATCTGCTCTACCCCTAAAGTGGGCTATTGTGAGGATTAAATATGACAATGTATATAAAAATGTTTTCTGATCTGCAAATCAGTAAATGGTTCATTCTTTCTACTTCCAACCCAGCCTCCTAGTTTCAGCTTCTTGCTTGTCACTTTTAGCCAATTCATCAGTCCATCCGTCCATCCTTCCACCACCCTGTTCTACAAACATGTACCAAGAACAGTTTATGCATCAAGCTTTTGTGCAGCTGCTGAGATGACTAGGCACACGGTTCCCGACCTCCAGGAGCTCACAGAGAAGCCTCTCAGCCAGAGTTTGATGACCAGGGAGGCTCAATGAAGACTTACTTATACTTAAATGATGCGTCAGAAACCAACTCCCTAAATTCAAATCCCAGTTCCATCATTTACTGGGTGATCATGGGCAAATTATGTGACTTGTCTATGCCTCGGCATCTTCATCTATAAAAGAGATAGATGATGGTTGCACCTACTTTAAAGTGTTGTTGTGAAGATTAAAATGAGTAAATATTTATAAAATGCTCAGAACAGTGCTTGGCAACATAATCATTCTATGAGTGTTTTTATTATTGTTGTTGTCATCATTATTATCACTATTATTATTATCAATTCTTAAGCAATCGTGAAATGGAAGAGGTGGCGGCTGTCTCTTGGGCAGCAGGCCAGACAGTGCACTCAAGTTCACGTTCATCTCAATTGCCCAAGCCCAGCACAGGCTCCTGGCGAGAGTAGAGCCCCAGTGGCGGGGGGGGGGGGGGGGGGCGCTGCCCCCAGCCTACCAGACACCAGAAAAGCCCTGCCTGGCACTCTCTGACTTTGCTTGGCCACATTCTGTCTCTGGGAGCGGAACCAAATACGTTCACTGCATCCTGACAATGCATCTGCAAGAAACAGAGACCAGCCCTAAACAGGGCCGTCCTGCAGCCAAGGAGATAGGTTCAGCAGGCTACGTGCTATCCATCCCATCTACATGCCCGGCAAGTTGGCTGATCTCCAAGGAGCCAGACAGACAGACTCAAAGACACCAGACCCCTCTGCAGAGTTTCCAGGGGCAGCAAATGAAGGAACAAGTGCCCCAAAGGTACAGGACAAATGCCTCTGAATTCGACTTTGCTCTCAGCCTTCCACCAGCTGGGGCCTTTGGGCAAGTTCCCTAACCTCTTAGAATCCATGTGTCTTCATCTATATAATGGGGATAAAAAAAAAACTTCTCAAAATTAAATCATGTCATAGCACAAGGTCCAGCACATCAGAGACATTCCAAACTGTAAGAGGAAATGGAATCTCTACGGAATCTGGTATGAATATTGGCCCTTGTCTGTTAACCTGCCAATTCAAAACACAGAAGCCTGACAATGACTCTCTCACCAACACATCTTCCACGTGCTTCCCTTCTCCCTCGTGAGAGCTTGGCCCCTGCACGTGGCATGACGGAGATGACTGGTGTGCAGAGGGACAAGGGCAAGGGCATGCCCTTCGCGAATTCTCAGCTAACAAGCTTTGTGTGCCGAGCACACCCTGTGCCAGCCAAGGGAATTCAAGATTTTGGGGTCTGGGCTTCCCTGGTGGCGCAGTGGTTGAGAATCGGCCTGCCAATGCAGGGCACACGGGTTCGAGCCCTGGTCTGGGAAGATCCCACATGCCGCGGAGCAACTAGGCCCGTGAGCCACAATTACTGAGCCTGCGCGTCTGGAGCCTGTGCTCCGCAACAAGAGAGGCCACGATAGTGAGAGGCCCGCGCACCGCGATGAAGAGTGGCCCCCACTTGCCGCAACTAGAGACAGCCCTCGCACAGAAACGAAGACCCAACACAGACAAAAAAATAAATAAATAAATAAATAAATAAACCCCCCCCAAAAAAAAAAAAAAAAAAAAAGATTTTGGGGTCTCTGAGGAATCATCATGTTTTTAAAAAAATAGCCAGGCCAGTGAATGCAAGTGACTCAATTTAGGGACTTGATCACACATGGAAGCTCCAGGAAACCCAGTAGGCAAGGCAGTCAACTTCCTGAAACTTTATTCCGGCCAAGCTTGCAGCCTTCTGTCATTTTTTTTTACTGAAGCCAAAGAATATCCTTCGTCATAACCTCAAAGAATTCTCCAAAAGAATCAGCTCCTTCGTGGGGCAGCTCTTGCTCTCAAAAGGGCTGCTAGACCCAAGTCAGTGACCCTCCCGGAGCCTCAGTCTTCTCACCTGTGAATTGGAAACAACTGGATCTACCTCTCAGAACAACTATGGGATTGAAGGAGCTGACATATTCGTCATGCCCAGCGTGGAGGTCCTCAGCAGGTCCCCTACCTCACTCTATGGTTTGGACCTCAGTGGATCATCGCACACGGTAGGCAATCAGCAAAAGTTTATCAAAGAGAAAAAGACATTTTTACAGTCCTGATTTTTAAACATTTCATATGGTGTGTGTTTCCCAACGCCCCAGACTCAGAGGTGACGCCAGCATTTTTATCCTGCCAAAAAGAAGTTTTGATAAACTGCTGTCCCATACTCTAAACAAGGAGGATGACAGGGCCAAGGCTGGTGAGGGGCAGTAGCGAGACCCCAGCTGGAGAATTTCCCTCTCCTGCCTTTTTCTTCCTTCTCCTCTCTGCCTTCGTCAGCACATCCTTAAATTCCACCCATGCACTGGCACAGGTAGGCATGACTGGACAAGTGCCCCAAAGGTACAGGACAAATGCCTCATGTTCGTGGGCCCGGGACAAGTCTCTGCTCCAGACAGGATACTGCCTTGGAATCAGGACAAGTGCATCCAATTTGGGCTCCGCCTCTCAGCAGCAGGGGGACCTTGGGCAAGTTCTCAAACCTCTACGTGTCCTCGTAGGGAGGATGAGGTATTCCTGGGACTTGAATCTTGATCTGACTTAAAATCTCACAGTTTCCTCACTACACTGGGTTTAAGTTTTAAAAAGCAAAACAAACAAACAAACAAACAAGCAGAAACACTGCTCTTCAGGAAGGATTTTACTTATTCCCTCATCCACTCCCAGAGAAACGCCTTGAGCAAACATCGTCACATTTCCACCCTGTGATATCGAGACAGGTAGCCAAAGTGGACCCAATTAATCTAAAGATAGAGAACACTGTCAACAGAGGCCACCTGTCACCCCAACTCGCTCCTCCAGCCTCCAAACAGAGGATGAGCCGATTTATTCTGCAGGCTGACTTCTCGGCACTTCCGCTCCGCACATCTGTCAGAGTCACTGCACAAACAAACCCCTAGTGTGTCCTTTCTTTCACCCAGCCATGGACGGGCGCCCAGAAATTCTCTGTCCCACCTAAACAGTGGGCTGTTCCCCAAGAACTGTGGTCAGACCCCAAGGACTGGGCCTAACCAGTCTCCTGAGAGGTGCTACGTGGATCTTCCTGTGTCCAGGCTCACTGACGAGGGTCACCTCGCCAGAGGAGACTTCAGTGATTAGGAACTTTGGCTTCAAGTGTCTGACCCCAAGCAGGAAGTCTGTGAATATTAGAGTCAAGGTCGGGGAGGGAGGTAATGACGGGAGGGGCAGTAACTGAATTTAACACCGTCCAACCGAAAGTAAGTGAACTAACCAGTCAGCAGTGGAGAGGTAGGCAAGCCTGGCTCCACCCCTCATGAGCTACATGACCTTGGAAAAGCCATGCAGTTTTCTGGGCCTCAGTGTTCCCATGTGCAAAATGGGCATGCGTAATTACCTCTACTCTTCAGGACTGCTGTAAGCATTATGGGACGACGTATCAGTAAAACACGTGGCACAGAGAAGGTCCCGACGAAACATGAGTCACTTTTCCCTCAAATTCCACCCACCCCAATTCTTTGTTTCATGGGCAGAGGGGTCAGCCCGTGGAGGGCAACCCTCCATGGGTTTTCTCTGGGCAGAGATCTCATCTTCCTCACCCCTGGGGGACCGAGAGGAGCCAGAAAGTTCCCATCTCTGCGCGGTGAGTTCACTTCTGGCCTCTAGGATCAGAAGCCAGAAATTAAGTCAGCTGTGATTTTTATACTGAACCTGCCAGTAAGTGTCTAGTCACGTGACAGGAAAACAATGGGGATCAAAAGAGCTACACAGACATTTTGGTGGGTGTAAGTCATTCACTACTTTGAAATCATTCATTCCCTCCGCATCAGTTCAATATCACTACTTTGTAGAGTTTCCTTTTAATATGCTACCAGTCTTAAAGTATTGTCCTTAGTGAAAAAAAAAAAAAATCCCTGATGGACTAAAGTTATCCTGAGCCTTCCATTCTGAACACCAAAATATTTATAAAATTGTGTGCTGACCCCAAAACAGAAGGTTCACACCTGGGGCTGCTGTGAGATTTTTCAGATGTGACACCTAGTGGCTGGTGAGAAAACAGCTTCTAAAGACCCGGTAGAACTGCCCCTGATTTGCCCGTATTGATGGGAATATTTTTAAAATTTGAAATTGGACTATGTATACATAGGAGATAAAAAGTTGCATGTCAAGATATTTTTTGACATTCATTTGTTTTTTTCTGTGGTTCCCACCTCCACCTCACACCCAATTCCAAGCAAGTAACTAGGTGGCTAAGTCTGTGGTCCCATCTTGTCTTTTGTAAAATCCTAAACTCACTGAAAAAATTATGCTGATGGGTGAGTAGCTAGTCTGGGAGGATGGCACAGAGGGTGCTGTGTAACTTTGAAGGTTCTGAGGAAGGAAAGGCAGACAATCCCCCAGATGGTAAGTGATCCAGACTGGGGATGGGGTCCCATGGGGAGCAGTGGCCCACACCCTGCCATGTGGCAGTGCACCAGGGTGGTAGTGGGAAGACCTCACAGGAGTGACCGCAAGAGTCCCCCAGCATGGCAGCACCCCTGGCACACAGGTGCCCAGACTGGCCAAAGACTCCCTGTGCATTGAACACGGTGGAGAATCAGCCAGCCAAGCCACCAGCCAGGGTGGGACCTGCAGGGAACCAGGCTGGGACCAGGCAACTCCACGGTCCCCAGTGTGGAACTCCCCCCCAGTGAGGACCAGTGACACTCTCATTCCTAGGACCTAGGAAGTGGAGCCCCCGTAATGACTCTTTGAACTTCCTGCCAACCAACTGGGATAGGAGATTGGAATAAAGCTTTAAATAATTTTTAGAAAGATAATATGTCTTGCACACCTAGGTGTGCGGGTGAAAATTTCTACCCAAATGCTCTCCTTGCCCCTTACGGCCTCGATTCCCTCTTTCTTTCCTGGATCCTCTAGTCCTCAATCACAAATACCGTTTCATTCAAGACTCTGCAAAATTATGATTGTTGATTTTACCACCTCTGAGTCGTGATTAAAGAACTAAGATGTGAAGTGGGATTCCTCCCGCAGAGTCCAGCTCCCACCTTTCAATCAGGCATGGTTGGGAGGATATCAGAATCACCTTGACAGTTTTCCTTATGCACACCTGTTCATCTCCACCACGCCAACATCCTTTGTGCTCCAGGTCTCTGGGGGCAGGGAAGGTGAGAAAAGCATGATGAATTATTTTTAAATGTCGAGAAATTTTGCAAAAAGTTGCCCAAAAAATGGTACAAGGAACACCCATAAACACTTCACCCAGATTCACCTATTGTTAACATTTTACCTCATTTGCTTTCCTTTCTCTCTCTCTCCCTCTCTCTCTCTCTCTCTCTCAGCCGTCCCTTCTCCTCTCTCCTCTCTCCATATGTATATGTTCATTTATATGTAATGTGTATATATGGGTGTGGATGTAGCTGTGGATATATAAATTTATATAGATTTTTTGTTCTAGTTCTGTAAAAAAATGCCATTGGTAATTTGATAGGGATTGCATTGAATCTGTAGATTGCTTTGGGTAGTATAGTCATTTTCACAATATTGATTCTTCCAAGAACAGGGTATATGTCTCCATCTGTTTGTGTCATCTTTGATTTCTTTCATCAGTGTCTTATACTTTTCTGAGTACAGGTTTTTTACCTCCTCAGGTAGGTTTATTCCTAGGTATTTTATTCTTTTTGTTGCAATGGTAAATGGGAGTGTTTCCTTAAATTCTCTTTCTGACCTTTCATTGTTAGTGTATAGAAATGCAAGAGATTTCTGTGCATTAATTTTGTATCCTGCAACTTTACCAAATTCATTGATTAGCTCTAGTAGTTTTCTGGTGGCATCTTTAGGATTCTCTATGTATAGTATCATGTCATCTGCAAACAGAGACAGTTTTACTTCTTCTTTTCCGATTTGGATTCCTTTTATTTATTTTTCTTCTCTGATTGCCATGGCTAGGACTTCCAAAACTGTTGAATAATAGTGGTGAGAGTGGACATCCTTATCTTGTTCCTGACCTTAGAGTAAATGCTTTCAGTTTCTCACCATTGAGAATGATGTTTGCTGTGGGTTTGCTGTACATGGCCTTTATTATGTTGAGGTAGGTTCTCTCTATGCCCACTTTCTGGAGAGTTTTTATCATAAATATCAAAAGCTTTTCCTGCATCTATTGAGATGATCATATGGTTTTTATTCTTCAATTTGTTAATATGGTGTATCACATTGATTTGCATACACTGAAGAATCCTCGCATCCCCGGGATAAATCCCACTTGATCATGGTGTATGATCCTTTTGATGTGTTGTTGGATTCTGTTTGCTAGTATTTTGTTGAGGATTTTTGCATCCATATTCATCAGTGATATTGGTCTGTAATTTTCTTTTTTTGTAGTATCTTTGTCTGGTTTTGGTATCAGGGTGATGGTGGCCTCATAGAATGAGTTTGGGAGTGTTCCTTCCTCTGCAATTTTTTGGAAGAGTTTGAGAAGGATGGGTGTTAGCTCTTCTCTAAATGTTTGATAGAATTCACCTGTGAAGCCATCTAGTCCTGGACTTCTGTTTGTTGGAAGATTTTTCAATTTCATTACTTGTGATTGGTCTGTTCATATTTTCTGTTTCTTCCTGGTTCAGTCTTGGAAGGTTATACCTTTCTAAGAATTTGTCCATTTCTTCCAGGTTGTCCATTTTATTGGCATAGAGTTGCTTGTAGTAGTCTCTTAGGATGCTTTGTATTTCTGCAGTGTCTGTTGTAACTTCTCCTTTTTAATTTCTAATTTTATTGAGTCCTCTCCCTCTTTTTCTTGGTGAGTCTGGATAAAGGTATATCAATTTTGTTTATCTTCTCAAAGAACCAGCTTTTAGTTTTATTGATCTTTGCTATTGTTTTCTTTCTTTCTATTTCATTTATTTCTGCTCTGATCTTTATGATTTCTTTCCTCCTACTAACTCTGGGTTTTGTTTGTTCTTCTTTCTCTAGTTCCTTTAGGTGTAATGTTAGCTTGTTTATTTGAGATTTTTCTTGTCTCTTGAGGTAGGCTTGTATTGCTATAAACTTCCCTCTTAGAACTGCTTTTGCTGCATCCCATAGGTTTTGGATTGTCGTGTTTTCACTAGGTACTTTTGTCTCTAGGTACTTTTTTATTTTCTCTTTGATTTCTTCAGTGGTCTCTTGGTTATTTAGTAACGTATTGTTTAGCCTCCATGTGTTTGTGTTTTTTACGCTTTTTTCCCTGTTATTGATTTCTAATCTCATAGTGTTGTGGTCAGAAAAGATGCTTGATATGATTTTAATTTTCTTAAATTTACTGAGGCTTGATTTGTGACCCAAGATGTGATCTATCCTGGAGAACGTTCTGTGTGCACTTGAGAAGAAAGTCTAATCTGCTGTTTTCAGATGAAATGTCCTACAAATATCAATTAAATCTATCTGGTCTATTGTGTCATTTAGAGCTTGTGTTTCCTTATTAATTTTCTGTCTGACTGATCTGTCCATTGGTGTAAGTGAGGTGTTAAAGTCCCCCCACTATTATTGTGTTACTGTCGATTTCCTCTTTTATAGCTGTTAGCAGTTGCCTTATGCATTGAGGTGCTCCTAGGTTGGGTGCATATATATTTACAATTGTTATATCTTCTTCTTGGATTGATTCCTTGATCATTATGTAGTGTCCTTCCTTGTCTCTTGTAACATTCTTTATTTTAAAGTCTATTTTATCTGATATGAGTATCACTACACCAGCTTTCTTTTGATTTCCATTTGCATGGAATATCTTTTTCCATCCCCTCACTTTCAGTCTGTATGTGTCCCTAGGTCTAAAGTGGGTCTCTTGTAGACAGCATATATATGGGTCTTGTTTTTGTATCCATTCAGTGAGCCTTTGTCTTTTGGTGGGGGCATTTAATCCATTCACATTTAAGGTAATTATTGATATGTATGTTCCTATTACCATTTTCTTAATTGTTTTGGGTTTGTTTCTGTAGGTCCTTTTCTTCTCTTGTGTTTCCCACTTAGAGAAGTTCCTTTAGCATTTGTTGTAGAGCTGGTTTGGTACTGCTGAATTCTCTTAGCTTTTGCTTGTCTGTAAAGCTTGATTTCTTCATTGAATCTGAATGAGATCTTTGCCTGGTAGAGTAATCTTGGTTGTAGATTCTTCCCTTTCATCACTTTAAATATGTAGTTCCACTCCCTTCTGGCTTGTAGAGTTTCTGCTGAGAAATCAGCTGTTAACCTTATGCAAATTCCCTTGTATGCTATTTGTTGTTTTTCCCTTGTTGCTTTTAATAATTTTTCTTTGTCTTTAATTTTTGTCAACTTGATTACTATGTGTCTTGGTGTGTTTCTCCTTGTGTCTATCCTGCCTGGGACTCTGCGCTTCCTGGACTTGGGTGGCTATTTCCTTTCCCATGTTAGGAAAGTTTTCGACTATAATTTCTTCAAATATTTTCTTGGGTCCTTTCTCTCTCTCTTCTTCTGGGACCCCTATAATGCAAATGTTGGTGCACTTAATGTTGTCCCAGAGGTCTCTTAGGCTGTCTCCATTTCTTTGCATTCTTTCTTCTTTATTCTGTTCTTTACAGTGGCAGTGAATTCCACCATTCTGTCTTCCAGGGCACTTATCCTTTCTTCTGCCTCAGTTATTCTGCTCCTGATTCCTTCTAGTGTATTTTTCATTTCAGTTATTATATTGTTCATCTCTGTTTATTTGTTCTTTAATTCTTCTAGGTGTTTGTTCTTTAATTCTTCTAGGTCTTTGTTAAATATTTCTTGCATCTTCTCGATCTTTGCCTCCATTCTTTTTCCGAGGTCCTGGATCATCTTCTCTATCATTATTCTGAATTCTTTTTCTGGAAAATTGCCTATCTCCACTTCAATCAGTTGTTTTTCTGGGGTTTTATCTTTTTCCTTCATCTGGTACACAGTCCTCTGCCTTTTCATCTTGTCTGTCTTTCTGTGAATGTGGTTTCCATTCCACAGGCTGCAGGATTGTAGTTCTTGCTTCTGCTCTCTGCCCTCTGGTGGATGAGGCTATCTAAGAGGCTTCTGCAAGCTTCCTGATGGGAGAGAGTGGTGGTGGTAGAGCTGGGTGTTGCTCTGGTAGGCAGGACTCAGTAAAACTAATCCGCTTGTCTGCTGAGGAGTGGGGCTGAGTTCCCTCCCTGTTGTTTGTTTGGCCTGAGGCGACTCAGCATTGGAGGCTACAGGCTCTTTAGTGGGACTAATGGTGGACTCCAGGAGAGCTCATGCCAAGGAGTACTTCCCAGAACTTCTGCTGCCAGTGTCCTTGTCCCTGCATGAGCCACAGCCACCCCCTGCCTCTGTAGAGACCCTCCAACACTAGCAGGTAGGTCTGGTTCAGTCTCCTATCAGGTCACTGCTCCTTCCCCCTGGGTCCTGATGCACACACTACTTTGTGTGTGCCCTCAAAGAGTGGGGTCTCTGTTTCCCCCAGTCCTGTCAAAGTCCTGCAATCATATCCCACTAGCCTTCAAAGTCTGATTCTCTAGGAATTCCTCCTCCCATTGCCAGACACCCAGGTTGGGAAGCCTGATGTGGGGCTCAGAACCTTCACGCCAGTGGGTGGGCTTCTGTGGTATAATTCTTCTCCAATTTGTGAGTCACCCACCCAGCGGTTATGGGATTTGATTTTATTGTGATTGTGCCTCTCCTACTGTCTCATTGCAGCTTCTCCTTTGTCTTTGGATGTGGGGTATCTTTTTTGGTGAGTTCCAGTGTCTTCCTGTTGATGACTGTTCAGCAGTTAGTTGTGATTCCGGTGCTCTCACAAGAGAGAGATGTCCACCATCTTGAGCCAATCTCCTTTTTCTTTATTATAAGAGAATGTTCCTCATTTTGTGTGTCTGAAGTTTCCTTGTGATTAGATTGAGGTTTGCATTCTCAGCCAGAACACTGCACAGACATTTCCCTCTATGGGTCTCACAGTCAGAGGCACGTGATGTCCATCTGTCCTTCATAAGTCATTTTAATTTTGAACACTTGATCAAGGGGGATGTCAGATTTTTTTCTCAATATCCCTATTGTTTTATTTCTTCCCTTGCAAGATGCTTTAGGACCATGCAAATATCCTTCATCAAAACCCCACCCAACCCCCTAGATTTAGTACATATCCACTGATGATTCTTGCCTGAGCCAATCTTTACTATGATATTTGCAAAATTATGATTAAATGCTCCCACTTCCCACAGAGAGGTCTCTAGGGTATCACTATCCTCCAAACAATTGAGAACCACTAGGTAGAGAACACCAAAAACACTGGTAGGTGTTGAAGATTTAATGTGCAAACTACAGGGGTCATAAAAGATAATGTTTGAAGGAACGGAAGCCAACATTTATCAAGCACCTACTATTTTCAAGCCCTTTATATACATTATCTCAATGACCCTATGAGGTAGGTGTTTTTATTTTTTCACAGATTAACACACTCAGGCTCAGAGGGATTAGCTAACATGCCCAGAGTCAAACAACTACCAAGTGACTGCAGTGAGATTTTTATGTAGGTCCATCTGACTCAAGACTGTGCCTTTGACACACTACTACTTTCACAGCTAGTTTCTGATTCCCTCCGAAATGGATCCAAGCTGTTAGGTCTCATCACACTGTGTCCACTGGGGTTGGAGACCTCAGTCAGGAACACCCCATGCCACCCAGGACTCTGGCTGGGTGCAGCCCACATACAATGCTCAAGGAATGGCCAATAAAGTCCACCAGGAAGGGACTTCCCTGGTGGCGCAGTGGTTAAGAATCTGTCTGCCAATGCAGGGGACACGAGTTCGATCCCTAGGCCAGGAAGATCCCACATTCCACAAAGCAACTAAGCCCGTGTGCCACAACTACTGAGCCTGCGCTCTAGAGCCCGCGAGCCACAACTCAGCCACAACTACAGCTACTGAAGCCCATGCGCCTAGAGCCTGTGCTCCACAATAAGAGAAGCCACCGCAGTGAGAAGCCCGTGCACCACAACGAAGAGTAGCCCTCGCTTGCCGCAACTAGAGAAAGCCCATGTGCAGCAACAAAGACCCAACGCAGCCAAAGATAAATAGATAAAATAAAATAAATTTATTTAAAAAAACAAAAGCCCACCAGGAATTATTCAAATGGATCCACTGGATTCGGTGCTCACATTGATCCTATCCTTTTTCCTATCTGTCCTAACGTTGATGAACCAGAGTGTTCCACACCCCACATTCTCTAGGCCTATCATGGAGCTAGAAAACAACCAACCATCCAGCACTAACAAAGGTCCTGCCTAGAAGCCTTCTGAACTTCTCCCTCCCTTTTCAAGCAGGCTTTTCCAAAATGCCAGAACAGATGCTTTTTTGTTCCTCCAGTTCATACTACAATGCCCCCTATTGTTCTTTAATCCAAATTACATTTCCCTTTGGAATCCGGGCTGACTTTGCCAAGAAACGGGCAATAGTCCAGTTTGTGAAAAAACTCATTCAGATATATAAAATTAAGAATAGTCATAAACATTGGACACCTGAACTAATATAATGTTATGTCAATTATACCTCAATAAAAAAAATTTTTAATAAAAAGTGTTTTTTAAAAAAGAGTATTAATGAGTTTAAGCAGTTAACAAAACAGAATAGCTGGACCACTCAGAGAAGGCAAGATTAGCAAGAAAGAAGAGAGAAGGGAATTCATTTCACCAGCACTCTGAGCTGTCTCACTACCCTTTGGCTCAGATAATTACATTGTTACTAACAGCTAATGAGCAAATCTAGGCAGGGCACACACTCAAGACCTCTCACTTGATGAGGTTTGATGAAGCTCCTCAGCTCTAGGGGTGGTCACCTGATTTAAGCCTAGCCAATCAGGGCATCCTGATGAGAAACACAGATAAGAAAGAGGCTGTAGAGATGGAGAGAAGGGTGGATTTGAGAATATGTAAGAGAGGAAATCTCCAGGAGAGGAATCAAGGATGAATACCAACTTTCTGATTAAGGTAAAGGTAGGGTGAGCAAGTGGCCCCATTAGCAGAAGCAGAAGAGAGACTTGGAAAAGAACAAATTAACAATTCAAGAAACCATTTTGGAGAAACCTGCCATATGCAGGCAGTGCTCCTTACACTGGAACCCAGGTGAGAACAAGACAGACAAAATCCCTGTCCTTTTAGAGCTTACATTCTAATTGATGGGTGAGAGAGAGGAGTAGCAACAAAGGCAAGTTTGGCAAATAAAAAGAATTCAGAAGGCTGTGAAGGAATTAAAATCCATGATGTGACAGATAAGGTCGGTGGCCAGGGGTGAGGGGTGGCCTTCTTTCTTCTTTAGATACAAAGGTCAGAGCAGGCCTCTCTGAGGACATGTCATTTGAGCAGAGACCTGAATGAGGAGATGAGCTAGCCCTGAGGATGAACATTCAAGGCAGAGGGAACCACAAGCGCAAAGGCCCTGGGGTGTGAATGAGTGTGTTAGCTCAATCCTCAGTGCAAAATGGGATTAAACAGGCAAGAATATCGTGAGATGAGATGCCTGTGAGTAAAGAGAGGGAGGGAGCTGGAAAGGCTGGAAGAGCCCACTGACTGTGCAATGCAAGAGCTTGACCCCAGGGGAAGAGGAAGAGAAGGCTGGGTGGAGGTATCCTAGACCACCGAGCAGTCTAAAGGAGGCCTGGCAGGGCAGTACCGGAGCCAGAGTCAGCAGTCAGAGGAGTCCCTGGCTCGGCTCAGGGAACCTGTCTGCCTCGGTCTCCCTGCAGCTCAGTCACTGGCTGGGAGAGGCCCTGGGAGGCACATCCTCAGCACCAATGCCACTAAACACTGCAGAGTGGCCCTCGGTCAGTTACTCTCCTTAGTTACAGATCCGGTGAGGGGGAAAGCCTCTGTGAGCAAGGCCTACCTAGTGTGGAGATGGGGTCAGAAAGGGATGCAGAGGCCAGACCACAGGCTGGGGTTAGGGGACTTCATCTAAGGGCAGAGGGAGAACGGGAGTGTGTTCAGTTTGGGGCAAGTTGAGCGGGACGCATCTAGGGACACGAGGGTGGAGATGTCCAGTGGGCGGCGGGGAGCAGGGGTCAGGAGTTTGAGAGAGATCTTGGGGCTGGGGAGGGAGCTCTGGGAATCTCTGGCACAACCTTGAAGTGGATGGGAACCCTCAGATTGTGTACTGCGAAAAGAGGGTGAGCTGAGACCCAAACCCAGGGCACCTCCATGTAAGGAACAGGTCGAGAAACAGGAGCCAGGTGGAAGGGGGGCACCCACCAAGCACTGGAGGCAGGGAAGCTTCCGGGAGGAGAGGGAGCCAAAGGGCCTTTTCCCCTCAAACTGCAGAAGAATCCCTCTCTCTCTCTCTGTCTCTCTGTCACTGTCTCTGTCTCTCTCCCCCTAACATCCCAGCAAATGACACCCTCAACCACCCGAAGTGGAGTCTCTTCTCACACTCTTGGCAGGTAAGGGATATAATGTCACAGTGGAGGAAATCCCCTCCAAAATCACTTCTTTTTCTCCTGGTCACCGTCTCCTTTCTCTATCCAGCAGGGGCCACCCACAAACAGCAATCACAATACCTCCTCTACCGGAGCACTTGGCACTTTAACATTCATTATTATTTTTAATCGTCACAGCACTCCTAGGAATTAGGGATTATTCTCCCCACTTTACAGAAGTGGAAACAGAGGCTCAGAGAGGCTTAGTGAGGACAACTGTCCTAAAAGTGATACCATGTGCCCGTCAGTAAAGAAAGAGGCTGGCAGTGCTCCGGGGACGTGGCAAGCGCACCAGATATGGTCACAGGGAGCTGGGGAAGCAGCAGGCTCCTGCAGGGCTGCCAACCCGGCCACACGGGCTGCGCCAGACGCGGAGCCCCAGCTGTGGTCGTTCTTTCCTAGACTTTGCCTTGAGGTGCTGAGGGTAAGACCTGATGTCAGGAATTTAAATTCAGTTAGGTCTCGACGTTTCTGAGGATTCATCCCTACATTTTCCCAAAAGGCTTAGGAGGCTGCCTTGCTGAGCACAGATTGGGTCAGGGGCGGGGCGGGAAGTGGAGACAGACCTGGGTTCCAACTCTAGCCCCACCGAATACTGACCCTATGGCTATGGGCCAATCACCAACCGCTCCAGCCCCTGTTCCTTTACTAGAAAAATGAGACTAATGATACCTCTCCTTTTGGAATGATGGAAGGATTGAATAACAACATATAAAGCACAGCATTTGGAGGATACAGGAAATGCTACAGTTAAAAAAAACAAAAAGTAGAGGCTCCGCATTTATTTATTTCTACCTTGCCTTGTTCTAAAGACAGTTAAGGCAGCTGGCACATGATAAATATTTGTTGACTGAGTAAATGTGAAAGAGAGACTAATGAGCCTGCTCTCCCACAGAGAGACTCAAGGAGAAAATGAGGAAAAATTGCCTACAGTGAAATTCGTTAGGTTGTTTTTAATATCAATGATTTGAATCCCAGCTTTTCACTGGGAAGGGGAGAAATAGTCTAGTGTTTAAATGCACTTAGGATAATAGGTAACATTTCAAATAACATGCAGCTTTTCACTAATTCATAGCATTGAACTAAACCTCTCGTCCCCCATCCTCAAACTCATGCACATGAAGGGATGCATGGATGCCGGTCAGGGAGGGGGCAAGAGAGGACACAGAAGCAGCTAGCACCCCCAATGATGAATTATTAGTTATCCTGACTTGGCGAGAACCTCTCAAATCTTGTGAATTCTTTCCCCATGAGGCCTCAAAGAGTCAGTGAGTTATAAAACACAAGTTGCCAGAAAGTGCTGAACTCACGTTGCCATGACAGCTGTGACAATGCAGTATATAGAGACCTCCTGAAAAATGCCTGCTAAACATGTGTTCATCACAGTGTTGTTTACAGTTAAAAGACTGGAATGTTCCACGAGGAAGACTGCATTCAACCACTGCTCCTCACGCATTAATGTGACACGAATCACCTGGGAGTCGTGCTAAACTGCAGATTCCAAGCCAGCAGGCCTGGCTGTAGCAAGATTCTGCATCTCTAACAAGCTTCCTGATGAGACAACACTGCTGACCCACAAACCACACTTTGAGTAGCAAGGCCTTGCTTACACAATAACCAATGTATGTAGGAATAATGTGCACCTGTTAAAAATGATGATGTGGATCTACATATATTCATACAGACAGGTGTTTAGGATATATTGTTAGGCAATAAAAGGAGGCCATCCGATTAAAAATATTTAAAAGCAGAGCATAAACAGTATATACATAACAATTTTATATGCAAATTTTGCATGTAAAAAATCTAAAATAATACACTACAAAATCTAACAGTATTTATCTCCAGGTGGTGGACTTTAGAGTGATTTTAATTAATTTTTCTGTTTGTGCAACTGTATTTTCTAACGTTTTTTCTTTTTACAATAATCAAGTAGCATTTGAGTTGAAAGAGAGAGAGGAAGAGAGGGAGGGAAGGAGGAAGAAAACAGTGGGGGAGAGAGAGCAAGAAAGAAATCTGCAAAAGGTTCTGAGGCCAAGGAGAAGGCTTTCTCACTGGATCAATAGGCAAGAATACATCTACAAGCAGAGTCAAGAAAGGAAAGAGATGAAAGACTTCTCAGGAAGTCAGGCTGATTTCAAATGTGCTCACGCTGCCCATCAAGGTCCCCCAAAAGGCCTTTAGAAAATGAAATTGGTCTCCAGGGGCCTGACCTGAGGAAAGAACTTTATACATGAAAACTCAAAACTCCACAAATAAGGAGCTGGTTAGGAACAGCGGCCAAGGTGCCACCTGGCCTTGAAAACTGAGGCACCCCTAGCTTGGATGCCGTGACCCTCAAGATCCTAGTCAACAATCTCTGGCACACGGGCTGCACGGTGCAGGGGCATGGGCTTTGGAGTGGCTGGGACCCAGATTCAGATCCAGCTTTGCCATTTGGCAGAAGTCCTTTAACTGCTCTCTATGTCTCCATTTCCTCACATGCAATATAGAGGTACAAACAGGGCTTGGATGAATCGTGCAATGAGAGACCTTTGAGAAGTCCCCTCCACAATGCCAGCCCTCTGGACAACCTAATCAACTTCAGGCAGTGCCCATGGAGGAAATTTTTTTTTTAACTTTTTATTTTATATTGGAGTATAAGTGATGTTGTGATAGTTTCAGATGCACAGCAAAGCAACAACCATCTATATACACGTATCCATTCTCCCCCAGACTCCCCTCCCATCCAGGCTGCCACATAACATTGAGCAGAGTTCCCTGTGCTATACAGTAGGTCCTTGTTGGTTATCCTTTTTAAATATAGCAGTGTGTACATGTCAATCCCAAACTCCCTAACTATCCCTTCCCTCCACCCTTCCCCCAACCCCCGCCCCGGTAACCATAAGTTCATTCTCTAAGTCTTTGAGTCCATTTCTATTTGGTAAATACGTTCATTTGTATCATTTCTTTTTAGATTCCACATGTAAGCAATATCATACAATATTTCTCTTTCTCTGTCTGACTTACTTCACTCAGTATGACAATCTCTGGGTCCATCCATGTTGCTGCAAATGGCATTATTCCATTCTTTTTTATGGCTGAGTAATATTCCATTGTATATATATACCACATTTTCTTTATCCACTCCCCTGTCGATGGACATTTAGGTTGCTTCCATGTCTTGGCTACTGTAAACAGTGCTGCAATGAACACTGGGGTGCATGTATCCTTTCAGATTTTTTTAACCTAAGTACATATTGTTGCGCTAAACCAGGTAAACATCCCTTCCTTTGGATGAGTGTGTAGGAGGATAGAATGCTATGATATTCTAGAATAAACAAGAAGAGCTACCATTTTTTAAAGAAATATTTGTAAGAGAAAACGTTTAAAAATAAGAAGTTTTTCTACAAACAATAAATGCTGGAGAGGGTGTGGAGAAAAGGGAACCCTCATACACTGTTGGTGGGCATGTAAATTGATACAGTCACTATGGAGAACAGTATGGAGGTTCCTTAAAAAACTAAAAATAGAACTACGATACGACCCAGCAATTCCACTACTGGGCATATACCCTGAGAAAACCATAATTCAAAATGAGTCATGTACCACAATGTTCATTGCAGCTCTATTTACAATAGCCAGGATATGGAAGCAACCTAAGTGTCCATTGACAGAGGAATGGATAAAGAAGATGTGGCACATATATACAATGCAATATTACTCAGCCATAAAAAGAAACGAAATTGAGTTATTTTGAGGTGGATGAACCTAGAGTCTGTCATACAGAGTGAAGTAAGTCAGAAAGAGAAAAACAAATACCGTATGCTAACACATATACATGGAATCTAAAAAAAAAAAAAAGTGGTCATGAAGAACCTAGGGGCAAGACGGGAATAAAGACACAGACCTACTAGAGAATGGACTTGAGGACACGGGGAGGAGGAAGGGTAAGCTGGGACAAAGTGAGAGAGTGGCAGGGACATATATACACTACCAAATGTAAAACAGATAGCTAGTGGGAAGCAGTCACATAGCACAGGGAGATCAGCTCGGTGCTTTGTGACCAGCTAGAAGGGTGGGATAGGGAGGGTAGGAGGAAAGGAGACACAAGAGGGAAGAGATATGGGGATATATGTATATGTATAACTGATTCACTTTGTTATAAAGCAGAAACTAACACACCATTATAAAGCAATTATACTCCAATAAAAATGTTAAAATAAAATTAAATAAATAAATAAAAATAAGAATTTTTTTATCCAGGGACACAATCACTTCTGAAATAGGAATGATGCTATGAAATGGGTAATTTTCATCAGAATGAAATCCATTACATCAGAGGAAGTTATGGTATCAGATCAGTTAGTTGAACTTAAATAAATTACTTGTGAAAATATGGAAAATTAATAGTCCCACAAGACCTTATGGACAAATAGGCAAAACAGGAAGAAGCTGGCACACCTGTCTCAGGTTTTGCACCAACTTTCCTGACTAGACAACAGGGCCTCTAGCCTAGGATAATGACAAAGGGGAAAATGCTTGCAAATGAAATGAATGCCAGGCAGAGGTGCAGCCTCCTGTGGTCTATCTAGCTCCACCTCGGAGAACATCTGGGGAGGTAACTGGGAGGGCTTTTTGTTGCAAATAAAGGATGAAGCAATGAAGGGAAGAATTTGAGGACATAAACTGGGCTTTCTTGCTGGAGAATTTCTGGGATACTGCAGACCTGCTGTTTCTTCCACTGATTTAGTTGCACCAAGTACCTATAAATCGCCTCCACTTTGTCTCACCTGTTCACCCCAGCAGCATCATTTATTACATAGCCTGGGAGGGACCCTGCCTGAGAAGTGAAGATGCTCATTAGCTTGGGTGAGTAGATTGGAGAGTGCAGCAATGTAGCGTCCTGAAACTTAGCCAGATCTCCCTGCCCCTTGTGATCAGTCAAGAGGATGGAGACTAGACAGATGGGTTCGAAAGAGCGGCAGGGCCAGGAGTGAATGATGAGGCACGTGGAGCAGGGTGAGATCCAGACTTAGTGGGAGCTCTCATAACCCAGCTTGACTGACCTGTGCTGGGGGATGCAGCCAGACTAAGAAGTGACTAAATTCTCACACATCCAGCACAAACATTCCAAACATCCCATCAGACCAGATCATACATATATACACCCACCTGTTTCACAGGGAAATTTCGGAAACTAAGTTACATCACACTGAACCAACAAAGATGTAATTCTCCCATTTTTAAGTAAATTCTGAAAATTCTAAACACTTATTTGCACAAATCAGTAGAGTCTCAAGGCCAAAGTTCATTGCCTGCAGTGAGATTTATTACATAGCAAAAACTTTGACTTTTCAACCAGAAAAATATTCAGAGTTAGGTTGCCTGTTGTCTAACCAAAAGCCATTCTCCCTTCAAAGACTAGCAAACAGAATCCTGATTATGTTTGGGTGCAATGGACCCAGCCCATGGAATGACTCATGACTGGTCTAAGTGAACAATGACAACTAAGCCAGTGATTGGCCTAGGAATGTGCATGTGACCCAGTTGTAGCCAATGAGATTTAAGGGGATAACTGCTGAGACATCCACATGGCCACTATTAAGTGATGAGCTGGAGAACAAAAGCTGAGAATTGAAAAGTTTTCTAATTGGACATACATGTCAAATGTAACAATGTAAAAGAATACATTTGGTAAAAGACAGGCCCATGCTATAATTTTAACAAGTGTTCATTAAGCATCTACCATATGCTTAGTTAACCCTATGATATTAGATATAGAATAATTAATCAGTAACTTCTGTAGCATCAGCCTCAAAATGGAGATGGGGGGCAGGTTATTAAAGAGGAAATGCCCTAACACCTGGCAATGGAGAAATCTACTTCAGCTTGGAGCTTACCCAGGGAGTGACTCTTGCAGCACAGCACTCAAATAATATTAGTTGCAAAAAAGAACAATAGTTGCAGTAGCAGCAATGACAGACATGGGGCAAAGGGTGCCCAGTCAGAGGCTGATAATGTAGAGCCTGCCTTGCTTCCTACCAGCGAAGGAGGCAGCCAATATTTTGCAAAACATATCAGAGGAAAGCAAAACCATTCATAAAAAATTAATTGATAAAGTTTTGGTCCTGTGCTTTGAGTCAACGTATAAACATAAACCAAGAACTTCCTGTAATTACAGTGCTTCTGAAAAGTATTTTGGGGCTACAGCAAAGGATAGATGTCATCCCACAACTATTTCCTTAGCCACAGCAGACACAGAGTTATCACAGTGAGAACTGGAACTCAGTTTCAAAACCCACTGGGTCTTTGCATTTGTTTGATAGTAAGACAGAATTCACTTTAGGGCTCAGTCGACTGGACAGCTGAGCATAGTGATGATCAGAGGAGGACATCCTTGAGACTCAGAGGATGAAGTTTGAATTTTGCCTTCAAAGGCTAGTACAACCAATTCGTGGAAGCACTGCAGCCGTAGTTGTGTCTGTAGTCAGCATGAAGCCGACTGATTTGTTAACAAAATCAACTGTGTAGACACCATAATTGTGGTGACACAAAAGTCAAATATGAAAGTGCCCCAAATCTAAAAACACTGATTCCTAGTAGCACCACCTCATTGGGTTCCTAAGGAGAATAATACACTTAGAATATCAACTCCTGCTGCTGGCTCTTTTCTAGAGATCTCAAAACATGATGTGAGCACTATTCTCACCATAGAAGAGGGAAACGGAGGATTGCGTAGTGACAAACATATACCAAGGGACAACAGGAAGGCTTAACGTTAAATCTTAAGAGGGTTTTAGAATAGAAGGACACTTAGAACCGTCCAGTATGTCTCAAATATTTTTAACAGTAAAACTTTTATTCAAATCGAATTTTACACAGAACCCCAATATGGATATAATGGTATTTACTTATCATCATTTTATTTAAAAGTGAAAACTTTTATATTTACTGTTAAGTAGGCAAATGAGATCAACTAGATGCTATCTTGTTGGATGTGAAATTTTCAAACTGGGGGTTAAGGATGATGGTTATGTGTTATATCCGCTTCAGCATCCAATGTATTTCTCTGTCATGTACTGGTTACACAGGATCCCCCCCCAAAAAAACTGATTGGTACATATCAGTAGGAACAAACTGGAGGAGTTTTGCTACTCACCCTGCAATCTCAAATAAATTGAAATAATAGAAAAAGCTTTATTTCGAGTTCCACTAGAAAAACAACTAATCTTGCAACTTAAGTTAACATGTTTACAACTGCTGATGTGTCCAAGAAAATTGGTATATTTGGGTAAAAACATCCAGCAAATTCATTGACATGATGACATGATACATGATTCATGCTCACTTAGTAAGACCCTATAATTGCTGGTAAACAATCATCAAGTTGGCAGACCTTAATTATGAACTGCAAGGTATCCAGTTTATGAAAATGCAAACATATTTTCACTTACTTGGGGCATAAATGGCTATAATGAAAGTAGAAAACTGTATTACAATAATACTACTAATATTATCAATAATAGCTAGATTTATTGATCATTTACCATGTACCAGTTATAAGCACTCTACATTTATTACCTCTTTAATTTTCACTGTAACCCTAAGAAATAGATACTACTACCAGCCCCATTTTACAGCAAAGAAAACTGAGCCAAAGACAAGAAATGAAATATCAGAACTGACAAAAACAAGTATAAACTGAACTTAAATGAACATGTGCCTTTTCCTATGTAGATATTAACTGGTATCTACCCATGACTCAAAAAACATGGTAGAGAAAAAGCTTAAACATCCCAAACATCATCTTCAGCTCTCCTGTTAACACAAGTGAGAGACATTTTAACGCAAGAACAGAAAGTCATTAAATGATAGAGTTAGGGGTTAAATGGAACCTCAGGATCTAGGAGGAGGGCTGAGTAACTACAGGAAAGGCAACTATTTTGAGAGACTGTGCTATGTGATGGTTAGGAGTTGGGGCCCCAGAGCCAGACAGCCTGGATTCTAACCCTGGCTCTGCCACTTATAAGCTCTGGGATCTTAAGCAAATCGTTTGACCTTTCTGTGGGAATAATACTAACAACTATCTCACAGGGTTGTTGTGTGGATTAAATGAGCTACTACACATGAAGCCTTAACATGGTACCTGGTCCACAAGAACCACTCAACCAACACCAGTTACCACTACTACCACCACTGGAGAAAGAAAGAACTGGAAAATGTGGCTTTGGTTAGCATAGAAAGAACAAAATCCTGGCTTCTATAAAGCAACTGTTCACTATTCTGCTCCTAGATACACTCTTAAAGAAAAAAAAAAAATCCCTACACCCCATGTCACTTAAAAACTGCATTCATGCCAAGTTTTCCCACAATAAGCAACATATGACACTACTCAGATATAGTTATCTCTTTTAATCTTCTATAAACCTCACTTTTACAAAGTCTTCACAAATTGCCAAGTGGCATTTTAAAAGCTGTACAATAGTCTTAGAAAACCAAATACGATGCTTCTGGCCCGAAACGGTAGAATGCCACAAGTCCTCAATGCAGATGCTCCTTTGTTCTCATTAACAGCAAAGAAGGCATAGAAAAAAGTCATAACAAAACTAAAATTGATCACAGCCCAATACCAGAACCTGGGAGCAACTGATGAGGATTATAGAATAGATGACACTGGATTAAGACAACAGCTGCTGAGACTTCAGCTCTTGACACAGGGGCTTTGATGAATGAAACAAAGACCACAAGACGAGAGAGAGAGAGAGAGAAGCTTCAAACTTCCCCTTTCATCTTAGTCTTAGGTTCTGTTGCCTTATCCTCATCCCCAACTGCACCCCCTACCTCTTCCAAATGTAAGCAGAAACCACAAATCCTAGAAAGTACGACATTGATGTGGGTGAGAAGAGACTTAATGACAGCACAGTACATACCTCTTAGATGAAGGCATTGTACCATCAGGATGAGCCCTGATAGCAGTGCATGCTGGTAACTGTGGCTTGTTCATGCTCAGAGTGCCAGAGAACCAGGCAGTGAGAGGAGATAAAAGATGCCACGTCACAGAGCAGGACTCACAGGTAATGGCCTAATGGAAACGGGAAACTGTACTGAGAGTGACGCACACCAGCATGCCCCAAACACGGTAAGAGGATCAGACTATACGGCAAAAAAAAAAAAAGTAGAAACATGAACAGATGGAAATTAAAATGCAATTAAAATTGCAAAAAAAACAAATGCAGAAGAGAAAGAAGGATTTCAAGAAAAAAAAATTCAATAGCACAAGTAATGTACACACTGGAAACAGTTAAAGAAACGAATTGATGCTGTAGGAAATCCATTCAGTGGTCAAATCAAAGAGGAATTAGAGGGGAAGAACATGGAACCTAAAGTGATTCTAGTTGTGGAAAACAGAGAATGGAAAGTCAATATAGGGATGATGGGTCTTCCTGAAGGAGAATTTAGAACAAATGGAAAAGAATAATCAAAGATATAATAGAAGAAATCATTCCTAACCTGAAGAGAAACTGCATTAGCAGATCAAATGGGCCTTTGGATTCCTTTAAAAGTCAATTAGAAACCAGGGACTCGTGCACAGAGGGATGACCAACATGACGAGTACAAGCTAAGAAGGCCTCGGGAGACATCAACACTGCTGGCATCTTGATCTTGGACTTTCAGCCTCCAGAACTCATTCTTGATAGATGGTCACCCAGAATTTCTGCTTGAATATCTCCGTGCCTGTGTGTCACCACCCGAGGATGCATATCCCTTATTATTATTTTAACCTTGTCCTCCAATGCCAGCGTTTGAAGTGGAAAGTCAAAAAACAACTTTTAGGTGTACCCTGAGACCTAAACTCTCACTCTGATTTTCAAAGATCTAGAAGAAAAAGGAACAACTCCTCACTGATAGAAACAATGGAATTTGTCCAACGTTCTCTGGAGGATAGTTTCATAGAGTGATTTCCTGCTCAGCAATTTACTCTGTCTTTCCCTGGTGCATAGTGACTTGATCGATAAATACTTGGCTGGTAATTTCTGGGGGGGAGCTTCAAGATGGCGGAAGAGTAAGACGTGGAGATCACTTTCCTCCCCACAAATACATAAGAAATACATCTGGGGCTTCCCTGGTGGCGCAGTGGTTGAGAATCTGCCTGCCAATGCAGGGGACACGGGTTCGAGCCCTGGTCTGGGAAGATCCCACATGCCGCGGAGCGACTAAGCCCGTGAGCCACAATTGCTGAGCCTGTGCGTCTGGAGCCTGTGCTCCGCAACGGGAGAGGCCACGATAGTGAGAGGCCCGTGCACCGCGATGAAGAGTGGTCCCCACTTGCCGCAACTAGAGAAAGCCCTCACACAGAAACGAAGACCCAACACAGCCATAAATAAATAAATAAATAAATAAATAAATAAATAAATAAATAAATAAATAAATAAATAAATAAAAAAGAAATACATCTACAAGTGGAACAACTCCTACAGAACACCTTCTGAACGCTGGCAGAAAACCTCAGACCTCCCAAAAGGCAAGAAACTCCCCACGTACCTGGATAGGGCAAAAGAAAAAAGAAAAAAACAAAGACAAAAGAATAGGGATAGGACCTGCACCAGTGGGAGGGAGCTGTGCAGGAGGAAAGGTTTCCACACACTAGGAAGGCCCTTCGCGGGCGGAGACTGCGGGTGGCGGAGGGGGTAAGCTTCGGAGCCACAGAGGAGAGCACAGCAACAGGGGTGCGGAGGGCAAAGCAGAGAGATTCCCGCACAGAGGATCGGTGCCGAGCAGCACTCACCAGCCCGAGAGGCTTGTCTGCTCACCCGCCGGGACGGGCGGGGGCTGGGAGCTGAGGCTCAGGCTTCGGAGGTCGGATCCCAGGGACAGGACTGAGGTTGGCTGCCTGAACGCAGCCTGAAGGGGGCTAGTGCGCCACGGCTAGCCAGGAGGGAGTCAGGGAAAAAGTCTGGAGCTGCTGAAGAAGCAAGAGACTTTTTCTTGCCTCTTTGTTTCCTGGTGCGCGAGGAGAGGGGATTCAGAGCGCCGCTTAATGGAGCTCCAGAGACAGGCGCGAGCCGTGGCTATGAGCACAGACCCCAGAGATGGGCATGGGACGCTAAGGCTGCTGCTGCAGCCACCAAGAAGCCTGTGTGCAAGCCCAGGTCACTGTCCACACCTCCCCTCCCGGGAGCCTGTGCAGCCTGCCAGGGTCCCGTGATCCAGGGATAACTTCCTGGGAGAACACACAGTGCACCTCAGGCTGCTGCAACGTCACGCCGGCCTCTGCCGCCGCAGGCTCGCCCCGCATCCGTACTCCTCCCTCCCCCCGGCCTGAGTGAGCCAGAGCCCCTGAATCAGCTGTTCCTTTAACCTGTCCTGTCTGAGCGAAGAACAGAAGCCTTCAGGCGACCTACACGCAGAGGCGGGGCCAAATCCAAAGCTGAATCCCGGGAGCTGTGCGAACAAAGAAGAGAAAGGGAAATCTCTCCCAGCAGCCTCAGGGGCAGCGGATTAAATTTCCACAATCAACTTGATGTACCCTGCATCTGTGGAATACCTGAATAGACAACGAATCATCCCAAATTGAGGAGGTGGACTTTGGGAGCAATGATATATATTTTCTTTTCCCTTTTTCTCTTTTTGTGAGTGTGTATGTGTATGCTTCTGTGTGTGATTTTGTCTGTATAGCTTTGCTCTTACCATTTGTCCTAGGGTTCTGTCTGTCCGGTTTCTTTTTGGTTTTTTTGGGTTTTTTTAGTATAGATGTTAGCGCTTGTTATCATTGGTGGATTTGTTTTTTTGGTTTGGTTGCTCTCTTCTTTCTTTCTTTTTTTTATTATGTTTTAAAAAATTTTTTTAATATTTATTTTTTATTTTAATAACCTTTATTTTATTTTATTTTACCTTCTTCTATCTTCTTTTTTGACTCCCTTTTATTCTGAGCCGTGTGGATGACAGGCTGTTGGCGCTCCAGCCAAGCGTCAGGGCTGTGCCTCTGAGGTGGAAGAGCCAAGTTCTGGACATGGGTTCACCAGAGACCTCCCAGCTCCATGTAATATCAAACGGCGAAAATGTCCCAGAGATCTCCATCTCAACGCCAAGACCCACCTCCACTCAACAACCAGCAACCTACACTGCTGGACACCCTATGCCAAACAACTAGCAAGACAGGAACACAACTCCACCCTTTAGCAGAGAGGCTGCCTAAAATCATAACAAGGCCACAGACACCCCAAAACACACCACCAGACGTGGACCTGCCCACCAGAAAGACAAGATTCAGCCTCATCTACCAGAACACAGGGACCAGTCCCCTCCACCAGGAAGCCTACACAACCCACTGAACCAACCTTGGCCACTGGGGACAGACACCAAAAACAACAGGAACTACGAACCTGGAGCCTGCGAAAAGGAGACCCCAAACACAGTAAGTTAAGCAATATGAGAAGACAGAAAAACACACCGCAGATGAAGGAGCAAGGCAAAAACCCACCAGACCTAACAAATGAAGAGGAAATAGGCAGTCTACCTGAAAAAGATTTCAGAATAATGATAGTAAAGATGATCCAAAATCTGGGAAATACAATGGAGAAAATACAAGAAACATTTAACAAGGACCTAGAAGAACTAAAGAACAAACAAACAGTGATGAACAACACAATAAATGAAATTAAAAATTCTCTAGAAGGGATCAATAGCAGAATAACTGAGGCAGAAGAACAGATAAGTGACCTGGAAGATAAAATAGTGGAAATAACTACTGCAGAGCAGAATAAAGAAAAAGAATGAGAAGAATTGAGGACAGTCTCAGAGACCTCTGGGACAACATTAAACGCACCAACATTCGAATTATAGGGGTCCCAGAAGAAGAAGAGAAAAAGAAAGGGACTGAGAAAATATTTGAAGAGATTATAGTTGAAAACTTCTCTAATATGGGAAAGGAAATAGTTAATCAAGTCCAGGAATCACAGAGAGTCCCATACAGGATAAATCCAAGGAGAAACGCTCCAAGACACATATTAATCAAACTATCAAAAATTAAATACAAAGAAAAAATATTAAAAGCAGCAAGGGAAAAACAACAAATAACACACAATGGAATCCGCATAAGGTTAACATCTGATCTTTCAGCAGAAACTCTGCAAGCCAGAAGGGAGTGGCAGGACATATTTAAAGTGATGAAGGAGAAAAACCTACAACCAAGATTACTCTACAAGCAAGGATCTCATTCAGATTTGATGGAGAAATTAAAGCCTTTACAGACAAGCAAAACCTAAGAGAATTCAGCACCACCAAACCAGTTTTACAACAAATGCTAAAGGAACTTCTCTAGGCAGGAAACACAAGAGAAGAAAAAGACCTACAATAACAAACTCAAAAGAATTAAGAAAATGATAATAGGAACATACATACTGATAATTACCTTAAATGTAAATGGATTAAATGCTCCAACCAAAAGACACAGACTGGCTGAATGGATACAAAAACAAGACCTGTATATATGCTGTCTACAAGAGACCCACTTCAGACCTAGGGACACATACAGACTGAAAGTGAGGGGATGGAAAAATATATTCCGTGCAAATGGAAATCAAAAGAAAGCTGGAGGAGCAATTCTCATATTAGACAAAATAGACTTTAAAACAAAGACTATTACAAGAGACAAAGAAGGACACTACATAATGATCAAGGGATCAATCCAAGAAGAAGATATAACAATTGTAAATATAAATGCACCCAACATAGGAGCACCTCAATACATAAGGCAAATACCAACAGCCATAAAAGGGGAAATTGACAGTAACACAATCATAGTAGGGGACTTTAACACCCCACTTTCACCAATGGACAAATCATCCAAAATGAAAAAAAATAAGGACACACAAGCTTTAAACGATACATTAAACAAGATGGACTTAACTGGTATTTATAGGACATTCTATCCAAAAAGAATAGAATACACTTTCTTCTCAAGTGCTCATGGAACATTCTCCAGGATAGATCATATCTTGGGTCACAAATCAAGCCTTGGTAAATTTAAGAAAAATCTCAAATAAACAACCTAACCTTACACCTAAAGCAATTAAAGAAAGAAGAACAAAAAAAAACCAAAGTTAGCAGAAGGAAAGAAATCATAAAGATCAGATCAGAAATAAATGAAAAAGAAATGAAGGAAATGATAGCAAAGATCAATAAAACTAAAAGCTGGTTCTTTGAGAAGATAAACAAAATTGATAAACCATTAGCCAGACTCATCAAGGAAAAAAGGGAGAAGACTCAAATCAATAGAATTAGAAATGAAAAAGGAGAAGTAACAACTGACACTGCAGAAATACAAAGGATCGTGAGAGATTACTACAAGCAACTATATTCCAATAAAATGGACAACCTGGAAGAAATGGCCAAATTCTTAGAAAAGCACAACCTTCCGAGACTGAACCAGGAAGAAATAGAAAATATGAACAGACCAATCACAAGTAATGAAATTGAAACTGTTGATTAAAAATCTTCCAACAAACAAAAGCCCAGGACCAGATGGCTTCACAGGCGAATTCTACCAAACATTTAGAGAAGAGCTAACACCTATCCTTCTCAAACTCTTCCAAAATATACCAGAGGGAGGAACACTCCCAAACTCATTCTACAAGGCTACCATCACCCTGATACCAAAACCAGACAAAGATGTCACAAAGAAAGAAAACTACAGGCCAATATCACTGATGAACACAGATGCAAAAATCCTCAACAAAATACTAGCAAACAGAATCCAACAGCACATCAAAAGGATCATACACCATGATCAAGTGGGGTTTAACCCAGGAACGCAAGGATTCTTCAACAGATGCAAATCAATCAATGTGATACACCATATTAACAAATTGAAGGAGAAAAACCATATGATCATCTCAATAGATGCAGAGAAAGCTTTCGATAAAATTCAACACCCATTTACGACAAAAAAACCTCCAGAAAGTAGGCATAGAGGGAACTTACCTCAACATAATAAAGGCCATATATGACAAACCCACAGCCAACATCGTCCTCAATGGTGAAAAACTGAAACCATTTCCACTAAGATCAGGAACAAGACAAGGTTGCCCACTCTCACCACTATTATTCAACATAGTTTTGGAAGTTTTAACCACGGCAATCAAAGAAGAAAAAGAAATAAAAGGAATCCAAATCGGAAAAGAAGAAGTAAAGCTGTCGCTGTTTGCAGATGACATGATACTATACATAGAGAATCCTAAAGATGCTACCAGAAAACTACTAGAGCTAATCAATGAATTTGGTAAAGTAGCAGGATACAAAATTAATGCACAGAAATCTCTTGCATTCCTATACACTAATGATGAAAACTCTGAAAGTGAAATTAAGAAAACACTCCCATTTACCATTGCAACAAAAAGAATAAAATATCTAGGAATAAACCTACCCAAGGAGACAAAAGACATGTATGCAGAAAATTATAAGACACTGATGAAAGAAATTAAAGATGATACAAATAGGTGGAGAGATATACCATGTTCTTGGATTGGAAATATCAACATTGTGACACTGACTATGCCCCCAAAGCAATCTACAGATTCAAAGCAATCCCTATCAAACTACCAATGGCATTTTTCACAGAACTAGAACAAAAAATTTCACAATTTGTATGGAAACACAAAAGACCCCGAATAGCCAAAGCAATCTTGAGAAAGAAAAAAGGAGCTGGAGGAATCAGGTTCCCTGACTTCAGACTATACTACAAAGCTACAGTAACCAAGACAGTATGGTACTGGCACAAAAAGAGAAATATAGATCAATGGAACAAGATAGAAAGCCCAGAGATAAACCCACGCACATATGTTCATCTTATTTTTGATAAAGGAGGCAAGCATGTACAGTGGAGAAAAGACAGCCTCTTCAATAAGTGGTTCTGGGAAAACTGGACAGCTACATGTAAAAGAATGAAATTAGAACACTCCCTAACACCATACACAAAAATAAACTCAAAATGGATTAAAGACCTAAATGCAAGGCCAGACACTATCAAACTCTTAGAGGAATACATAAGCAAAATATTCTCTGACATAAATCACAGCAAGATCCTTTTTGACCCACCTCCTAGAGAAATGGAAATAACAACAAAAATAAACAAATGGGACCTAATGAAACTTAAGAGCTTTTGCACAGCAAAGGAAACCATAAACAAGATGAAAAGACAACCCTCAGAATGGGAGAAAATATTTGCAAATGAAGCAACTGACAAAGGATTAACCTCCAAAATTTACAGCAGCAGCTCATGCAGCTCAATATCAAAAAAACAAACAACCCAATCCAAAAATGAGCAGAAGACCTAAATGGACATTTCTTCAAAGAAGATATACAGATTGCCAACAAACACATGAAAGAATGCTCAACATCATTAATCATTAGAGAAATGCAAATCAAAACTACAATGAGATATCATCTCACACCAGTCAGAATGGTCATCAAAAAATCCACAAACAATAAATGCTGGAGAGGGTGTGGAGAAAAGGGAACCCTCTTGCACTGTTGGTGGGAATGTAAATTGATACAGCCACTATGGAGAACAGTATGGAGGTTCCTTAAAAAACTAAAAATAGAACTACGATACAACCCAGCAATCCCACTACTGGGCATATACCCTGAAAACCATAATTCAAAAAGAGTCATGTACCATAGTGTTCATTGCAGCTCTATTTACAATAGCCAGGACATGGAAGCAACCGAAGTGTCCATCGACAGATGAACGGATAAAGAAGATGTGGCACATATATACAATGGAATATTACTCAGCCATAAAAAGAAACGAAATTGAGTTATTTGTTGTGAGGTGGATGGACCTAGAGTCTATCATACAGAGTGAAGTAAGTCAGAAAGAGAAAAACAAATACCATATGCTAACACATACATATGGAATCTACAAAAAAAAAAATGGTTATGAAGAACCTAGGGGCAAGACAGGAATAAAGACGCAGACCTACTAGAGAACGGACTTGAGGACACAGGGAGGGGGAAGGGTAAGCTGGGACAAAGTGAGAGAGTAGCATGGACATATATACACTACCAAATGTAAAACAGATAGCTAGTGGGAAGCAGCCGCATAGCACAAGGAGATCAGCTCGGTGCTGTGTGACCACCTAGAGGGGTGGGATAGGGAGGATGGGAGGGAGGGAGACGCAAGAGGGAAGAGATATGGGGATATATGTATATGTATAACTGATTCACGTTGTTATAAAGCAGAAACTAACACACCATTGTAAAGCAATTATACTCCAATAAAGATGTTTTAAAAAAAAATGTCAATTAAGAGAAACCCACAACTACACATGCTTGCACAACTATTTAATTACAAGGATAAATTTTTTAATTAAAAAAATATTTAAGTACTCAGGCAGATAAACCAGCTTGCCTAGAAAATATGAAAAATAAGTCAGGCCCCAGATTTCCCCAATGCTAGGCTAAATTCAAGGAGATACTGAATCAATGCTTACAGAATTTTAAAGAAGAAAAAAGTTACCATGCAGCAATTTTATGCCACCAATTTATTTGTTATGTTAGGAAGGGATTTTCAGGTATGTGAGCTCTTAAGCTCACACAGGAGCTTCTAGAAAATCTCTTGAATTTGTAATCCAACAATCTGAATATTAAGACAAGAGTTCCAGAAAGGCACGAAAGTGACTGGCAGTAAAAAGTAAAACTAGTTAAAGAGATAATCAATTGGCAGAAAGCTGGCTATGAAACCAGATTCAAGTACTACAAATGGTTATAAGAGCTCTCTGGGGGGTGATGGAAATGTTCTAAAATTGGATGGTAGTGATGGTGACACAATTCTGTAAATTTACTAAAAATCATTTAGTTGTATTCTTTTTTTTTCCTTATAAATTTATTTATTTATTTATTTATTTTTGGCTGCATTGGGTCTTCGTTGCTGCGTGCAGGCTTTCTCTAGTTGCAGCGAGCAGGGGCTACTCTTCGTTGCAGTGCGTGGGCTACTCTTCGTTGCGGTGCATGGGCTTCTCATTGCGGTGGCTTCTCTTGTTGTGAAGCGCGGGCTCTAGGCCCCCGGGCTTCAGTAGTTGTGGCACATGGGTTTCAGTAGTTGTGGCTCGTGGGCTCTAGAGCGCAGGCTCAGTAGTTGTGGCGCGCGGGCTTAACTGCTCCGCAGCATGTGGGATCTTCCCCACCCAGAGCTCAAACCTGTGTCCCCTGCATTGGCAGGCAGATTCTTAACCACTGCTCCACCAGGGAAGCCCATTTAGTTGTATTCTTAAAGTAGGTTAAGTTTATGGTAAATTACACCTCGATAAAGCTGTTTGTATTAATCTGAATTCTCCAAAGAAACAGAACCAATAGGCTACATATGGAGATATATAGGAGGAGATTTATTATAGGAATTGGCTCACACAATCACGGAGGCAAGAAGTCCCATGATCTGCCACAAATTGGATGATGCCCACCAGCACTAGTAAGGGTGGTCTATACTCAGTCTACCAATTCAAAAGCTAATCTTTTCCATAAACACCCTCACAGACACACCCAGAAATTATGTTTTTCCAGCTATCTGGGCATCCCTGAGCCCAGTCAAGTTGACGCATAAAATTAACCATCACATTGCTTTCAAAAATCAAATTTAAAAATGTATTCAAAGAGAAAATTTTATAATGCTAAAAATAATAATATAAAAATCATCTGGATTTTCAAAGCCAAGGTTATATCAACATAGCCTAAGAAGTGGGCAAGACAAGTAAAAGTGTGCCAAATACCTTATCACTAAAGGTACCATTTCACACTTGACTCTGACAATCTGAAAAAGTTGATTAAAGAAACTTTTGAAAAATGAAAGTTAACTACTAATATAATGTCTTCCAAACACTAGAAAAGATAAAAGAAAATGCAGTCCATATACCAAAAAAAAAAATAGGAAAGAGAACGCAAGATTTTTTTTCAGTAGAAAATATTGTTCATGTTACAGAAATAAGAGCAACTATAAAGACTGTAATGATATTTATATTAGTCTCCCCAATTTAAAATTAAAACTATCAGATTGGAGCAAAAAACCAAAATATTGTACATAAAGCACAGTAAAACAAACAAGAAAAGGACAAAAAATGAGACGCCTAATTGCTTGATCTGATGAAAAATATAAACATTTCTTACCAAGAAGAACTTAATTTTAAATGGTTTTTTAAATGTCCATTGCAACAGAAAGATGACTACAACAAATTTTAAGTGGAAAAAAAATGCAGATTTCATACCAGCGTATACAGAATGACCCCATGGCAAATCGTGAATGTGTGTGTTCATGTGCACACACACCCAATAGAATAATAAAGGGTGTTCACCAAGATGTCAGAAGTAGGTTTAGGGAAAGTTTAATGCTTTTGGAAGTGGGGGGGAGGTTGTTTAACTTGCATTTTTAATAATGAAATATATTCTCACACACACACACACACACACACACACACACACACACACGAAAGGATACTGTAAACTGAAAAAAGAAAATGGTAAACACCACTTAAGTGGTATGTATCCAGAGAATCATTTACACTGAAAGAGAACAAATTGATAATGAATATATAATTCTTATAATTCTCATAAATTCTACAAAACAAGTTACAGTGTACCAAAATATACATGAAGGCTAAAACTGAAAATATGACGAGAAATTTATAAAAAAACAAGTAGTCTTCTTCAGGTCAAGCAGCCAAAAAAATAGCAGGACCCGAATAATAGTATTAATATAATTACTAATCTATATAATTAGTCTGGATTATATAATTACAATATAATTAAATTAATTTAATAAATATATTGAATGATACACATGAAAACAGAAAATAACCTCCATTTTTCAGCACCCATGCATATTTTTAAAAGTTTATTTAGAATTAGGCCACCTGGGAAGTTGCTAATTCATGCTCTTAACTACAACCTTATCAAAAATCCTAAGGACTTTAAAATGCAAACTAGCAAATTTAAAGTCCATCAAGAAGAAAAATAAGCAAGAATAGCCAATAACTTTTTGAAAAAGCTGAACGAGTATAGCCTTGCCATACTGGATATTAAAATGTATCACAAAGCTACAATAACTAAAGAGCATCACACCAGCATAGGAAAAGACTGACTGATAGAAGAATGGAATAGAAATTCCAAAGGGACACCTGAATGTGTGTATGTATGTGAGTGTAACATTATATTATAAAGTTAATATTTTAAATCAGTGCAGAGAAAAATGGATAAATATAGAGGGGAAACAAAATTAAATCTCTACCTCATCACAAAATGAATTTTAGATGAATTCAAAGATTTCAATCAAAAATTTTATAAAAATAAAACTATAAAGTACTAGAAGAAAAACAGTGATACATATTTTCATAATCTCTTCAATTTAGAAGGTTTTTCTAAATATGAACCAAAAATGGAAAAAAAAACTGATTGGTTTATTTTTAAATTTAAAGCCTGAACATAAAAAAGGGTTAAAAGGCATATTTACAAATGGTAAAAATTATTTGCAGCAAATATCACCAAAGTTTAAATAGCCTTAATATATAAAAAGTTTATAGAAATCAGAGAACTCCCCAATAGAAAAACAAGTATGCTATTTATAAAAGAAATAACAGGTAAGAAATAAAGGTTCAAATTCACAAATAATCAAACAAATTAACAGAAGGGTTATATGCCATTTTTTGACCTACCAAATTATAGCTTTTTTTAAAGGTTGAGATCCAATATAAGGGTCAACAGGCAAAGTCACACTTGTGTGTGGAATTGTAAACTGGTTCAATACTGCGGGGGTAGAATATATATTTCAAATGCTTCAAAATTATTCAACTCTTTCTACTCAACAACTTTACTTCTAAGAATTTATCCTAAGGCAAAAAGGATTTATAGGGCTTCCCTGGTGGCACAGTGGTTACGAATCCACCTGCCAATGCAGGGGACACGGGTTCGAGCCCTGGTCCGGGAAGATCCCACATGCCGCGGAGCAACTAAGCCCGTGTGCCACAACTACTGAGCCTGTGCTCTAGAGCCCGCGAGCTACAACTACTGAGGCCGCATGCCACAACTACTGAAGCCTGTGTGCCTAGAGCCCGTGCTCCGCAACAAGAGAAGCCACCGCAATGAGAAGCCCGCGCACCACAACGAAGAGTAGCCCCCGCTCGCCGCAATTAGAGAAAGCCCGTGCACAGCAACGAAGACCCAACGCAGCCAAAAATAAAAATTAAATTAAAAAAAAAAAAGGATTTATAAAGATGTAAAAACGATGGTAGTCACTGAGCAGTATTTGTGACAGCAAGAAAGCAGAAAGAACTTAAACGTCCAACAATAGAGACCAGTTAAATAAACCATGGTACCTTAAAAACTCTGTTGAGGAAGACTATTGAAATGAAATGATATTAATTACACACTGTTAGGTAGGAGGAAAAAAGTAAACAACAATACAATAATGGTCTCATATTTGAAAAAATAATAATGAATGTTCATATGTGTTAAAACTCAAGCAGAAAACACATTTCTCAAAATGTTAACAGTAATTCTCTGTACGTGTTGATATTATAAGTAGGATTTTGTGTTCTCTTTGCCAATCTTTATTTTATAAATTTTTCCACAATCAACATGTACAACTTGCATAATTGTTAAAATAATAACAACAATAGAAGTAATATCATGTTGAAAATCATTAAGCTTTATTCTCCTTTCAAAGAGCATTAATATGCTAGTTCTTTTTCTCCTCATCATGGAAGAAAGCACCATGAATTCCCATTAATGAAAAAAGATGTGGCTTGCCATCACCCTGAGGGACACTCTCAGTGAGATGATTATGCTGCTATGACAACAAGGGAAGGATGTGATGTCACATAATGATCCAGTGACTGCAATGTCCCTGTCCCAATGCAGAGCTCTCACTGACAGCTGGAAATCCAGCAGAGACCTCATTAAGAGCATCTGTTCGGTAATTACTAGAAGTTTCCCCTCATCATGCATCCAACTCTGAAAACAGCCCTACCGCAGAACTCCCAACTCCTGATTCACAGAGGGCTTAATCTCCCCCTTCTGTACAGCGCAGACTGACAGCCACCAGAGATCCCGGTCAAGTGTTGGCACAGTCAGTAAATGCAACCTGGATCAACAGGGACCAGGCAAGAAGCAGCAGCCAGAGGACTTGCAGTGAAGCAGACATAAAGTCTCAAGGTGTTTAGAATGTTTAAATATTGTCATTTCCATTAGAGAAAATCTAATACACCTCTCACCCACAGAAAGGAAGAGCAAATAGCAGTGATCACATAGCAAGCTGGAGAATCAAGTGTAATATGAAAATGCATAATGAATTCTTCTACAATGAATATGAAATCCCAAGACCCTGTTCACACAGTGCTCTGCACAGAGTTGGGGCAAATTGCCATAATGGAAAGAGCGAGACAAACCCGGTTTCAATTCCCAACCCTATTACTTAATCTCCTAAGCCTCAGTTTCCTTACCTGTACACTGAGAATAATAAGGTTTAAAAAGGAGTGTTGAAAATTAAATATAAAGCTCTGAGCCTAGTGCCTGGTACTCAAGAAAAGTTAGTTCTCCTAAAAAATTTTCACAGAAAACTAAATGGATAGGTCAACAAATTAATTGGTCTTGACTGGACCAAGGCAAAAATCTCCTAACTGGCCTCTCTCTCTGGCCACTCCTACTGCTAACCATTCATTACAAGCACATATTATGCTCTTCTTACACATGCCATTTTCTCTGCCTAGAATTTTCCCAGAATCTCTCCCCTTCCCATCCCCTCCTGAACCTCATCCAGTTCAGTGATTCCCAAACAAAACCACACATCAGAGTTACTTAGACAGCTTCCTAAAAATGCACATGCCCAGGTCCCACTCCATAACTACAGAAGCAGAAGCTCCGAAGCATGGGGCCCAGAAATCTTTAACAACCTCCCCATTTGGTTCGTATGCAGCCAGCCCTGCCCTTGCAGTATCTGAAAACCACTGATATAGCTAATTCCTATCTCTTTAAAACTTCGTTTAAAACTGGGACTCTCATACAAGCTGGTAGAATTGTAAAATGGTACGACCACTTTGGAAAACAGTTTGGCAGTTCATCAAAAGTTAAACATTAATTTATCATACAACCCAGCAATTCCACTCTTAGGAATCTACCTAAGAAAATGACAATACGTGTGCACACAAAGACTTGTATGTGAATGTTTATAGCAGCATTATTCGTAGTAGCCAAAAAATGGAAACAGTGAAGTAGTTATACATGGTAATGATTGCGCAACTCTGTAAATTTACTAAAAATCACGAATTGTACTTTTTAAATGGGTCAATTTTATGGTATGCAAATTGAATAAAAATTGAATAAATCTGAATGAATGGAAGGGAAGGGGGAGGGAAAAGGAAGACAAGACAGGAAGAAACTGGGTCCAAACTCCTGCAGGCAGTGAGCCCCTCCTGCACTTGTGTTATCCTCGTTCTTCATAAATCCCTCAAACAACACTTGGCCCATGGATGTTATTTTTTTAATATCAGTCTCCTCACAAGCCCATACACTTTTCAAGAATGAGAAAATTGTCTAATGTCTCCTTATATTTGCAGGGCAGTCAAAGGGCGCCTAGCAAATGTTTGTAAGAGAAGGAATGAGTGGCTGACCAAGCTTTCTGTTGAAATAAACTCTAAGAAACATTCTGGTCCTAAGACCTTCATACGCAGTTGCCTCCCCCATTCAAGGTCATAAACCCTCTCACTGGGAGGCTAAGAGGAGATGCTGGATGTCCCAAAAGTGCTTTGAATTTTTACCAAAGGCGTGTGCCACAGGTGTAAGAAGGCCCTTCTTCTGACATCTCCCATGCATGGTCAGGCTCACACACAACCATGTTAGCTTCAGATGCCCCAGATTCAAGCCCTGGGCTCTTCACTTCCCAGGGCAAGTGTCTGCTTCCTCATCAGAAAATGGGGAATTAAATGAGCTAGTGTTTTCAAAGCCCTTAGAATACTGCCTGGCGAACAGCAAATGCTCAATCACAGAGAGAGAGAAAATAAGTGTATGTGGTTATGTGTGTGTTTGCACATAAAATGTGTGTGTGTATAATTGGTGAGACAGCACTGCCCAAACAGGCCACATTGTGAGATGCTCAGATAAGTTTCACATGGCTCGTGAGGTATCCAGGTTGAAGAAGCCAAGAACAGCGCAAAAGAGGGCCAAGGCACTAAGACAGAGAGGCAGCTGAGTAATTTTAAATGTCCATGCATACAATTAAGTTTTAAAATGCAGATAACAGAACAACATGGATGATCCCATTTAAATATAAAACTGCTATAGAATATTATGTGAATTTAAGATAAAAAAAATATGGAAGCAGATTCACCTAAATATTAACAGAGGTCATCTCTGGATAATGAGTTTTTCTTTCCTGAGTTCCCAAAATGAATATGGATCATTTTTACAGGCAAATTAAATTAATAATCCCATCGTCATTGTGTTTAAAAAATGAATTAAGTAATTAGGAAAGTGAAGAAAGCCTCCTGCCCCCACGGACCACCTGCCTCTCTGGCAGCCTGAAAGTTTGTCTGGTTTGTTCCGAAGAGGGAATGAATACTCAGAAGGGTATAGGAAGGCCCAGATACAGAGGAGGAACGCCATGTGCACGGTAGTTGCCCATTATGACACAACAGCAGGACCAGTCAACAAACACTCACACAGTGATTCGCCCCAGTGCAGCCAGCCCCTGCATTGGTGAACACAAATCTGATCGAGTCACTTCTGCTTAAAACTATTAGTTGCCTCCCACTGCTCTTGCGAAAAAGACCAAACCCTTCAGCTGGTCCACAAGAACCTCTGCCCACCTTTCCGGACTCTTCTTAACCCACATTCCTCCTCTACCCACCCTCCAGGCGCAGAGCCTGGGCTGCCCGCTCCATCTGGATGCTTCCCCACCTCCTTCTCCCACCCCCTTCATCAGGGGAGCCCATCCCAACCCCCCCCAGACTAGGTTCCATGCCATTTCCGGGCACTTGCACAGCACCCCAGCCATTCCATCAGAGCACAGTTACACCACTGTGGGCTCCACTGGACTGGTCAGTTTGACTCACATTGTATCCCTACTGCCTAACACAATAGCTAGCATGTGGTGGGCACCCCATAAAGAAAGGCCAAGTGAATGATTACCATCCACGGGTAGGCAGGGACACTGCAAAGTGTGAGCCTAGAGAAAAGACCAGATCACAGAAGGCCTGCAAGCCTTACTTGGGAATGTGGGCTTCATCCTGCACGCGACGGGAAGCTACTGGACAGTTTTAAACTGCAGGGCAGCAGGATCAGCTGTGTGTTCCAGAAGAACATTCTAGCTGTGGTGCTGAGAGGCGTTTGGAGGGGAGGCAAGTTGGGGAGGTGGGGAGACCACTTGGAAATATTGCAGTAGACTCGGGGAGAGAAAAGGGGATCTAAACTAAGGCAGGGGAGATGGAGGGCAAAGTATGAAGAGGAAAGAGCTGAGAGAAGAAAATCCACAGGACCTGATGACTAACTAGATGTAGGGACACAGAAAAAGGAATCTATTAAGATGGTTCCCCGATTTCTGCTTCAGATGCATGAGCTTTCCAAAATGCAGAAACTGGATTTAGGTCACTGCTCTTGAAATAAGTCACTTTGACTTCTTGAAGCCCCCTTGAAATGGAGCTGCTCATAGTTCTCTTGCAGGGTTATTGGTAGAATCAAATGAGCTGCTGTTTGGAAAAGTGCTTCACAAATGGTAATACCTTATTATTATCATCATCAACATGGGGGTAACAGCTTACAAAACAACTGCATAATGACCTCCAGAAAACAACTTCCTTGGGGGACTTCCCCGGTGGCTCTGTGGTTAAGAATCCTCCTGCCAATGCAGGGGACAAGGGTTCGAGACCGGGTCTGGGAAGATCCCACATGCCACGGAGCAACTAAGCCCATGTGCCACAACTACTGAGCCTGCACTCTAGAGCCCGCGAGCCACAACTACTGAGCCTGCAGGCTGCAACTACTGAAGCCCGCACACCTAGAGCCCATGCTCTGCAACGAGAAGCCACCGCAATGAGAAGCCCATGCACCGCAACGAAGAGTAGCCTCCACTCACCGCAACTAGAGAAAGCTGGCGCGCAGCAACGAAGACCCAACGCAGCCAAAAATAATTAATTAATTAATTTTTTAAAAAGAACACAACAAATACCTAGGAATAAATCTGAAAAAAAGTTGTGCAAGACCACTATTCAAAAAAAAAACAGCCTCCTTGGAATAGTCACCAAGATCAGGCTTACAGTCTTACACAACTGGCCAAATTTCTGCGTCTTTTAAACTTTTAAAGTTTTAAACAGTTAGCCTCATGAATGACCCAGATAAGAAAAGAAGAAAAGGCATCTTGTTGGAAAGTTGGGTTTCTCTGGGGCCCTCCAGATGGCTGGGATCTGGTCCGGTTCAGAGTGCTGTTGGTTCTCTCTTTAAGAGATGCTGGATTCCCCTTCAATACTTACTGACTTGACAAATTTTGAAAATCTAAACTTCCAACTGTTAAAGAAAGATGAGTCACTAGACACAATGAGCCTTTCTTGGAAATTGTAAACTAATGACTTTAAAATAGAAATCCATCCACTTTCCCACTCGCTGCCTAAATCCCATGTGTTCATTTGGGATCCTCGTGCCCAGGAGTCGGGAGTAAATCAATGCCAGCTTTTTCCAGGGGGCCTCTCAGAGAGATGAAGTTTCCAAAGCGCTGGAGGGTTCCCATACTTTGTATCACAGGTGAACATCTAACCCAGCCAAAATGCCTTCAGGTTTGGCATGAGCTAAGGAAGGAGAATAGAGAAGGGAAAGGAATTAAGATTTATAAGTACCTGGGATGGTCTCATTACTAGGCCAGCACTTTATAAATGGCATAATCGAATATAGATATTATTATTCCTACCTTACAAGATTCAGGAAGGTGAAGACTGTAGTCAGATAGCTCATCAATGGTGAACATCAGAGCTCAGCAATTCAACTTCTGGTTTGTGCAAAAAAACCAAGCAGTCGATCCCTAGTTCCCCGACCAGGGATCGAACCCATGCCCCCTGCAGTGGAAGCTCGGAGTCTTAACCTCTGGACTGCCAGGGAAGTCCCCAGAGGTCCCTTTTTAAAGGCTAAACAAACACTGGTAGTTAGTAGTGATGCAAGTCCAGCATAGCTGATCCTTCTCCTACTTTCTTCTCCAAGCCCAGGGAATCACACCTGAGCCACTCTATGCTGTTATCAAGAAGAGAGGAAACACAGCTGTCTGAAGAAGCAAAGCGAAAAGGCAGGAATCAGCAAATCAATTAACGTGATTTCCTCTCCGAGAAACGAACCTCGGCAGCAGTGTTAGTGGACTAATACTCATAGATGGAGTCTTGAGTGGTTTGGACCTTCATCCGGCAGATACTGCCCTCCGACAAGTAAAAACCAACTTCCAGCAGCTCGGCTTCCAAGACCCCCCAGGGCCCCTTGGGGAAGGCCTGGTTCTCAGGCCAAGCTGCTGCCACACTCCAGAGCCTGCCTGCCAAACAGCACAGGAAGTGCCAGCCAGCTCTCCCCAGAGTAGCTGGCACCAATTACCCAGAGCCAGCTGGAAACACTCGTCTGGGCTCCAGATCCCTGGCCTGATGGGAAATCCTACACTAAAACAAAGACAGCCTTGCAGCCGCGCCAGCATCCAACGTAAGTGGCTGGTCGGGGGCTATGAGTGGCAGCCAGGGGGCAGGCCGGGGAGCACCAGCCAGGGAAGCAGCTGTGGGTCCGGGAGACTTGCCCGCTCCCTGATTTCAGAGCCTCTCCATAGTCACAACCAACAGCTACTGATTACTGGGCATCTACAGTATGCTGGGTTCCATCGTTGCCCATCCTACTGAATTCCCCCAACAACACAACAAAGAAGGAAGTGTTAGCCTCATTTACAAATGAGGGACCCGAGGCTCAGAAAGATTGATGCTCTTTCCCACAGTCACAGAGACAGGAAGCCCCAGGGCTGGATCTAGAGCCGGGGTCTTCTGCCTCTCCTTCCTTTCCGCATCACATCCTGACCTAGGAGAGCTAACCGCCTAAAAAGGGCCTGGCAGTTAGGGACTCACTCTGCAAAGCCATCACAAGTGACACACTAAGTCCTAAAAGATGATTAACTGGTTAAGAAGATGGGAACATTTGTAGGTCCACCACGGATTCATCAAGAACAACTGTACAGCACTGGGACGCCAGTGTCCAAGAACACACAGAAGTGAATGCCTTTTGGCAGGAAATGCCAGTTTTGAACAGAAAGCAGAAGACTAAGGTTATCCCTACAGCTTTTCAAGGAACAGCATAAATGGGTGTTTGATCAAGCAGGACTCAGAGATGGTTATTATTATCTTCATGTTAATAATATTGTTATAGAATTTTATTATTATTATTACTACATACAGTATAAATATTATAATAATAATATGGAAAAATATCATAACATTTTATAGAGAACTTACTATGTACCAGGTGCTGTTCAGAGTGCTTGATGTACATTAACTCATTTAATCCTCCAACACCCTAGGAGACAGGTAATATAATTATCTCTATTTAACAGATGAGCACATTGAGATACAGAATGGGTAAGTAGCTTGTCCAAGGTCACAGTGATCACACAGCTAATAAACTGTGAAGCCAAAATTCAAACCAAGGTAGTCAAGCTCCAGAATCCATACTCTTAACCTCTACACCTACTGCCTCTCAAATACAGCAAACATCTATTAAGCAGGATCCATGCTAGGTGCTTCCATGACTATTATCTATTATCACATTTATTGTTCATTACAAACAAATCTAGCAACATGAACGGAAGCCATGAAGGCTTCATAACACATCAGAATGGAGCTAACCCTGCAGGCAAGCAGAAACACTTGGAAATCTCCACCCAGCCCCCCATTTCTCACTGGGATTTGATATCACAAAGGTGAAACAGCTGGAAGGCCCAGGCAGCTACACATTGACTTGTCTTTGGTTAGAGCTCAGCGGTTATCAAACTTCACTGTGAGTACTGTGAATTACCATACAAAGTTGTGTACACAAAATCTAGTCTACTTACTTCAAGAATAATTTCAGCTCTTTGCTAGTCCTACATTCAATTTGCCTCTGCGTTGTTCTGAACTCTGCAAATTTCTTTCACCAGAAATCCTGAGAGTGCCTAACTTAGCCATTCCCCTGCACCTTCCGGCTCTGGGACGGCTACGGTGGCCTTCAGGACTCAAAGTTCACCGCCTTCCCTTCCCGGAGTGGCAGGAACCACAGAGATTTTTGTACCCAACCAGCTCACTTACAGGTGGAGAAACTGTCGCCCATGTTAAGAGACTTGCCCAGGAATACAGAGCGAGTTAGGAAGAAACTAACCCTAACTTTCAATTCTGAGTCTGGTATATGTTTTCCACTACACTGTGCATTTTTTTCCCCTGTGGCTCCCCTGGCCCTTCTACAGTGCTATATTCAGCAAATGTTTATTAACCCCCAATAATAATAGTGCTATAGACTGATTTTGTGTCCCTTCAAAATCATATGTTGTAACCTAATCCCCACTGTGATGGTATTAGGTGGTGGGGTCTTTGGAAGGTAATTAGGTCATGAGGGTGGAGCCTCAGAAATGGGATTAGCACCCTTATAAAAGAGACCCCAGAGAGCTCCTTCACCCCTTCTGCCATGTGAGGACAGCCCACAGTGAGAAGACAGCCCTCTATGAACCAGAAGCAGGCCCTCACCAGACACCAAATCTTCCCAGCCTCCAGAGCTGTGAGAAATACATTTCTGTTAAGCCACCCCATCTATGGTATTCTGTTGTGGTAGCCTGAATGGACTAAGATAATGCCTAGGAGCTCTGCTTGCATTATCTCATTTAATTGCCCAACCCAGCAAGGTAGATACTATATGTATTATGTCCATTTTACAGCTTAAACCACTAAACTTTAGCCATTTCATGCCACCTCTCCAAGATCATGGCAAAACATGAGGTTCAGAATCTGAACCCCAAGTGTCTAACCCCAGAGCTTGTTATATTCTGGACTCTATTAGGCCCAATTTCACCATCCCGGTCCCCTTTTCTTTCTGTGTCCCACGGCCAATCCCCAAGTCAAGTTCAGAAGCTCTTTCCTGCAATGCTGTTCTCCCCACTACCCCCAACGTCCCCATGGCCCTGGGTGGACTGTGCCCATTGCTCTGCTAGGTCCATGAGGCTTGGGAGACATGCCAGGGACACCATGTGGCCCCGGAAGGTGCATCGGTCCATGGGAGGGCAGGAGGGTGTCCAGTGCCCACTCTGCTCTTGTTCCCATCTGGCGTCAGGGGCCAGGATACAGTACAGGGTTTCCTGGTGGCCACGCCCGCACCAGCACAGACCAGTAGTGACCCACGTCTAAGCCTGCCCCAGAACACACCCACAAACCCTCAGGATCACACCACCGACCCTCACCTACTCGCAGCCAGAGCCAGCTCTAGTCAGTATAATTTCAGGGGAAGGGAAGGGTTGCTGAGCAAACAGGCAGTGTGACAGCAGGCACTGTGCATAGAACTTCACTCCCCAGGCCGCGTTCACGCACGAGGAAGGTGTCACTAGCCCCGTTTATTCTAAGAAGGAAACCGAGGCTCAGAGAAGCTAACTGACTTGCCTGACCAGCACAGTAAGTCTTTGTGTGACTCCAAAGCCCAGGGTTTCCCACTACAAATGCCCCCTCTCAGCTGACAGACATCCCTAAAGCTATGCACTCCAGTTGCTGGCTGACAATCAGAACCCCGTCATGAGAGCCTCATTCCTCAAGCTTCCCTTTGTTGAAGTGCAAATGCTGTGCAGAGGGGTGCACAAGTTTTAACCAGTATTTAAGTCTCCCCTAATAACAGGAAGCATTTTAATGGCATTTCAGGGTTAACAAACAATTTTTTCATGCGTAACTTCACTTGATCCTCACCACATCCCGTAACTAAGGATCACACTCCGCATCTTACATGTGAGGAACTGAGGCTCAGATGCAGGAGGGGGGGATCGAGGGGGGCAGGTGAAAGCCAGAGTAGAGACTGCAGTCCCAGTCTGCGTGAGCCCTCAGTCCACACACCACCTCACCTCACTCTGCTCCAGTCTTCCCAGGGATGTGAGGAGAAGGAGGGAATTAGGGCAATGGGCACTGGGAGGTGGCAGTAGGACAGTTTGCCTTGGATCCTTATTCAGTTCCTTGCGACCCACCATCACCCCCAACCAGGCGTACAATGCCCAAAGGTCTCGCCTCCACCCAGACAAACTAGCAGGCAGACGTGACACTCAGCCAAGAGAGCACTGAGACCGGTCTGGGCTGAGAAAGTCCCCAGCCATATGCACCTAGGGAGGCCAGGGGCCGCTATGCCTGGGCTGGAGAGGGGCCACACCCCCGGTGCATGCAGCTCCATCACCCCAGCCACCCATGGAGCCCTGCCCACCCAGAACCCCTGTGAAAGGAGCAACCTCCAGCAGACCTCCCCACTTAGCAGGACTTCCCAGCACCCGGCAGTCCCAGGGTGGGACAGGGAACCCTCACTCCTAGCCCCTTGGGCCTCTGATTGCTGTCTAGGGGCCCCTTGTTTTTCCTCCTCTGGGACAACCCTGCAGAGAGAAACACAGGGGCAAGGGAGCCAGTGGCAGCTGCTACAGGAAACGCCTCCCTCTGTTAGCAACACTTCTTCAGTACAGGCCTAGAATTTTCCACAACACCACCAGGTTCATTTTCGAAGGAGGCAGCTTCTTTTCCATACGTCCCACCAACTTCACATCCTCCCAGCCCATGGCTTCACCCACTTCCTTCTGACACCCTGGAGGTCATCGCCGAGGGGAGAAGGGGAAATGAGGATCCCCCGAGCCCAATTTTCTCAGCTATAAACTGAGTAGTGAGTAGCACCAAGGGAGATCGAGGGAGGCCCCCTCAGGCAGCTGGAAAAAAAAAAAAAGTGCTTTTGTTTTCTGCGCACATACTTCGCTTTGGGGGAAAAGGTGTGTGCTTGTACTTCAGGCAGCCTCATGGAGAAAGTAAGAATCTGCAAATCCACTGAATACAACCTAAACATATAACCAAGCCCCTGAAGACGAGGAAAGTTCTTCTGGAAACCAGCGATACTGCAACTCCCACAACAACCATTCGTTTCATATTCAAATGCGAGTTCACAGTCAAACTACACTTGAACTTCTACATATGGGCTTCAATTAATGTTAACAGTTATAATCGTTGTCTACAATCATAACTTCAGTGGTTTCCTAGGGATGGGACCCTCAAATCACGAAGGCTGATGACAGTAGTGCTTTCTGGATGTGGCATGTGTTCAAGCTCATGGTCTCGTTTCCCAGACCTCTTGACTGCATACCTGATTTCATGACCTGAGAACATCATACAGAGAGGACACAAGACCATTTCCCAGGTACATGAAGGGAGTGCTGAACAGGCGGCCCTGGTGGGAGGCGATTAACAAGCCTATTTCTTCAACCTGATATTCCTCTCAGGAGCAGCCCTCCCCTACCTGTGACAATGGTCCATCTTTTTCTGGTTTTGCCCCAGCCTGTGCTCACTCATCAGACCTTGGCAAACTCCCTGACCTGTCCTCATGGGGATGATGGGCTGGTCCCAAGGCTCAGGCACAAATAAAGTCCACCATGGGAGGGAGCACGGTTGGGACAAACCCTGGGCTGAGGAGTCAGGGCAGATGTGGTCTGAATCCAACTCTGCCACTTCCTAGCTTGTGACTTCCGGCAGATTACTTCCTCTCGGAGTCTCAGGAGGTTCTTCTCCTAAAATGGGGGTCATGACACATACCTTTCAGAGTCGTTGTGAAAGGTGGTCAAATGAGCTGAGTAGAGCACCTAGCTCAGTGCCTGGCCCACGCCCCATAGCTATGCATGGCAAATGGCAGGGCCTGTTCTTTGTGCAGCCTTGACCGTCAGTGTCCCAGAGTCCCTGCAGCCAGGGCATAGGCCAGCTCAGGAGCCCCAGGCTTCCATGTCAGAGGGAACCCTCACAGGGTTTCTCCCTGGGGGTGTCACTGGCGTTTAGGGCAATTCCTCACTGTGCAGGACTGTCCCTCACACTGCAGAACATTTAACCCCTCTGACCTCTGCTCACTAACTGTCTGTAGAGCCTGTCCCCAGCCCCTTAGAACTCAACTACTAATAGTGTACCATGTGTGTCCAAACACCCCCTGGGGAGTATCATTCCAGGCAGAGAACCACAGCTGAAGCCTTCTCCCTGCCAATCTGAACCACAAGTCTCTGAGCCAGATGCCTTCTCTTATCCCAGAGACATCCATTTAACAGACAGAAGTTCTGTCAGGAGCCCTCCAAGGAAACGTGATCCTTGACCTTGCCACAGGGGTGGGTCACGCCTCCCCTTCTGAAGAACCCTCAAGACCCCCATTGTCCTCATAAGCCTCCCCTGGTAAGAATCTCTTGACTCACCAGGACCATGACATAAATTCCTTTAGTAAAGTTCTCTGACCTGGAAATTTTGCATAATTAACAGACTGGAAGAGAAGGTGATTCTTGATGACAGAATGTCAGACACTTGAGAAAGGGAGTGATCTGGGCACCAGGATCTCTTCAGGATTCTTCTCTCACGTGGTAAGAGGGGGACTGTCCACCTATTACACCCTGCTGAAACCATGGGACAAGCTGGCAACCATGGGCACGGGCTACAAGATATCTGTATGTCCTGAAATCAAGTCCTACCTGCCACACACTGACGTTGCAGTAATATGAAGTCCCCTGTAACATATATGACAGACAGCACTTGCAAATCATACACACACGTACATGTTTGTATATGTGTATTATTATACATATTAATTATATAATTATGTGATTAGTATATTGTATAATTAATATATAGTGATTATAATTATATATTACGTGTAATTAATATATTGATTATATGTATAACTAACATGTATTATGTACATTAAGAGTACAGTTGACTCTTGAACAACTCAGGGGTTATGGTTAGTTGAAAATCTGCATTATAACTAACTGTCAGCCTTCCCTATATGTGATTCCTCCATATCCCCAATTCCACATCCGCAGATTCAGCCAACTGCAGATCATATAGTACTGTAATATTTACTATAGAAAAAAATTCTCGTGTAAGTGGACCTGCGCAATTCAAACCCACGTTGTTCAAGGGTCAACTGTACTTGCAAATTAAAAATAAATGATGAAATTCCCCCAGAGGAAAAACATACAGACAAAGAACATAAAATGGCAATTTCACAAAAGAAGTGAAATAACATGTGGAAGTAAGATACTACCTTCCACCTCTCAAACCAACAGCTTTTGAAAAATTATAGTGTCCGGTCTCATGAGCGTGTGTGAGCACCTGATATGTTGCTGATGGGAGTGTAAGTTGGTATTTCCAGAGGGTAGTTGAGCAATATGTTTTAAAATCCCTAAAAATATACATAGTCTTGGACCAAGCAATCATACTTCTAGAAATTTATTCTCAGAAGTATTAATGGATGTACTCAAAGATTGAGCCTGTTTTCATTGTCTATTATGGCAAAAATTAAAAGCAACCTAAATAGCCAAGAATAGAAAATTTTTAAAATAAAAACTCTGTATATAGCTTGAAACAAAGCTACTATGATATTAAATAACATTACCAAACATTATGACTGCATTTTGTTAAAAAAACTGTGTATATACAAAAAAAGTACTGGAAGTCTATACAATATTAATAATGTTTAGCATTGGGTGATAAAATTACAAGTGATTTTCTTTCTTTCTTTTTGATTATCTGTTTGCTAAAATGTCTATATTGGCCTAAAACTTCTAAAATGTCTCTTATGGCATTTAGTAGCTTCTACTTTGTAAAATGTTATGTATGAACACATTGCATCACCCCAAGAGTACAAATTCCTTGAACACTGGGTTCTAAGTCTGATTCATCATCATAAACTCCCCATGATATTAGCTTAGGGCCTTGAATAATTACATCAATTACAATTTATTGAATGTTTGCCATATGGCAGGCATTGTACTAAATTGTATCTTTTAATACAGTAAAATTCAATAAGCATTTTTTGAAGAAGGGAGGAAAGGAGGAGGGCAGATGGAAAGGAGTGAATGAATAAATGCCCAAAGATCTGAAACAAGCTGGCAGCTCTCTCACCAGGAAGTGACCTGCTCACTTTTGAGGTCCCTTCTGACTAGCAGACCACACCAATGTGCCAGACCATTTCCTCTAGTGAGGATGGGAGCAAAAAGAGGGGAGGGGAGGGTTACACTGTAAACCTGCGTTTTAGAAGCCACACTTTTTGGAAGATAAGATTTCACAGGGAACTGCCAGGTAAAACTTCAAAATAATTTTTGGGAGCTTCCTTATCAGATTCAAAAAAACTAACATTAACACGGCAACGGTCTTTTTTTTTTTTTTAACGGTCTTTTAATGAATCACTTTTGACCTTGGCAACCTTTAATTCATTCCTACAAAAACTCCCAAGTACCCACCATCACCATTATGAAAGATACATCAGACACAGTCTCATCCTTAAGGAATCTGTAATGCAAGAGGACAACGAATAGTTGCTGAAATAAGTGATTCAAGGCCGGGTGTGAGCTCTCACAGAGGACTAAGAGGCTGAGAGGAGTGCAGAGGGAGAAATTCTTTCTGATGGGGAAGAAGAGCAGAGAAGGTGGCAAGTGAGAGCCAGGATAGACAAGATTTCTCAAAGCAGAGTCGGGGGAAATGGCATTCCTGGCTGAGGGAACAGCCTGAGCAGAGGCTCTGAGGGGTGGGATGTGGGCAAGGGCAAACAATCACGAGTGTGTGGAAGAAACAGGTTTGAAGTGACAGTTGAGGCAGGAAAAGCAAGTTCAAGCCAGAATGGAGAGGCTTGGGAAGCAGGCAAAGGAGTTTAGACTTCATTCTGGTAATATTTGTTCAGCCCATGCCCCCCAAATCTTGGGCCACTTCGTTAGAAGGAGCAAAAGTGGTCCAGAGATGAGCTCCCGTCCATCAGCCTCTTCTTGCCCCTGGCAAATTCCTGCTACACTTCCAAAAAGCACATTAATACACCCCTCACTTTCAAAGGCTCTGGGGTGAAGTTCAGATTTTAAAGCCATAGTGACCTGAGCACACAAAGAAGTAGAAATGCTGAAGCAGCTCCTTGACACCTGGCTCTGCCCTGCCATTCTCCAAACTCTGACATTCCAGAGAGGAACCTACCCTGGCTTAGCCCATCTCCTGGGAAGATGAGGAGGCAATCCCTGGACCAGCTGGTGTACAGCATGGAATGGGCAGTAAAAGCACCAAGAACTGAGCTCTTCAAATTCAGCTTCCAGAGGGTCAGCCCTGTGGTCCTGCTCCCTCCAATAGCCATGAAGACACCCCCAGCCCCCTCTGGTACCCCTCTTGGTAAAGGGTTTGGGAAAGGAGCCACTAGGAGTCCAGAGGACAGCAAACAGATTTTTCTCAAATATTTCAGTAGCATGATATATCCTTCCCTCCCTGCCTTCTCTCTCTCTCTCTCTAAATGTGCCTCTTTTTCTGCTTTATCTTCACTCTCTCCCTCCCTCCCTCCTTCCTGTCTCTTTCTCTCTCTCTCCTTGTGTCCCTTTCTCTTCTTGCTTCAATTTTTGTAGAACCTATCCTTCAGTCTCTTTCTCTGAATCTCTCTATCTCTATGTGTCTGTCTCTCAAAGCCTCTACCTCTCTGTTTCTATAACCGTCTCCACGTCTTTGACATTCTATCAGTCAGTCTCTGTCTTGGCATCTCCGACTTTGTATTTCTAACCTTCTGTCTAGGTGTTTCTACTAATGTCTCTGTCTAGATGTCTCTGTCATTCTGTCTCTCTATGTGTCTCTGTGTCTCTGTCTTAGTGCCTGTCATGCCTCCGTCTTTCTGTCACTCTCTCTCTCTCCTGGTATTTCCATCTCTCTGCCTCCATCTCTGTCTCTATCCCTCCTCTCCCGGCTTGTGTTACTAAAATCGCAAAGAGGATATCGAGCAGTTCCAAAAGCTGTGACCCTAAAAACCAGCTTCAGCAGGATGTCGGGTTAGAGCGGCGGGAGGGGCACCGCGGGGACAACCCCGGTGAGGCGGCCGGGCCACACACGCGACTCCCCGGCCCCGTTGCCGCACCCCGGGTCTCCCGCCTGGCGAACGCCTCGCCTCGCCTCGCCTCGCGGCCCAGCCCGACCCCGAGGACCCTCGGCGCCACCGGAGAGGGGGTTTGCCCCAGCCGGGAGTAGAACAGAGGGCGGAAAGTTCTCACCGATGGTGAAGCTGTAGCCATCGATGCTGAAAGTGGCACTCCGGCATTTTTTGAAGCCCTCTTTCCTGTTGCTGGCGTCCGTCATGGCTCGGCCGGCGGCGTCCCGGGGTCCCTCGCGGCGCAGCGCGCAGCCCCGCGCCGGCGCCCCGCGCTCAGCCGCGTCCCCTCCTCCTGCGCGCCGCGCGCTGTCCCCACTGGTCCGCCGCTCGCTGCGAGCGGAGCGCGCCGGCTGCAGGCGCCGCGACCGCGAGGTCGACTAACGCACTAGGCACACGGCGCAACCAGCGAGCGTCGCAACTGCTCCATCTCCAGTGCCAGGTTCCAGATACCACGAGAGGAGTGCTAAGAAAGGCAGGCGACGCGGACCGGTGCGCGTGGACGCAGGCCGGTGGGTGGGTGGGTGCCGAAATCCCTGTCTTTGCCACCCTACTCCCTGGGAGCCGCTGAAGCCGGCACGCTTCAGGCACGCCTGATTTCTCTCAGCTTCGCCTTCCCCTCTCTGGAGGCTGGTGGGGTTTGGGGACTCCAGGGAATGGCTAAGATTTGGCGTCGGGCTTCTTCTAGATGTTTTCTCTGGCGGACAAGAGAACTCCCAAAAAGCACATCAACAGATTGAAAAGCAAACATCTAAGCCGGTCAGATGCTGCCAAAGTTTGCTCCAAACAAGGAAGTCGGGAAGATCGCCACGCCCACTTCCTCCCAGCAGCTGTCTCCGTAACTAGCCTGGAACCCCGGTAAGATTACTTCTCGGCAGTCCCTGGCCAGAAGGTAATTATCAAAGTAACCCATATTTGTGGCTAAGCGCTTTCACACAGAGGCTCTAAGATGTGCAAGTTCTAGTCGATTCCAAACGAATTGTCCAAGCGCTTTCCAATTTGGTTTTGCCAAATAGAGACTCCTGGAATGTGTTGCCAAGTAAAGATTCCTGGAATTTGTGGAGGTGGCAGAAATTTAACCAATCCTACAGCTAACCCCTCTTGTTACAGAAGAGGAAACTGAGGTCGAAGGGGGCTTGACTAAGGTCCTACAGGTAAAAAGTGGCAGCGTTTGGACAGAGGAGTTTCACTTTATGACATCAAATCAATCACTGGTCCTTCCAGTACCTGAAATGACTGAGTTAGGCAAGGTTTGTACAGGGAAAATCATTCCCTCCAGCCAGCAAGCAATTGCTAAGGATTTACAGCTGCAGTGTTCTGTGTCCCGGGCTGGGGAGCTCGTGTAATGAGGAGACCAGAGCTGAGTCCCTTGGTGGAGTCCACACAGTGTAGTACATGGAATGACAGTGCTACGCTCAGGTTATTAAGGGACTACAGTTAATTTAACCTCATTTGTCATGATGGAATTTGACACAATTACCAAACACTTGTCAATACTAACAGAGTCAATCAGGTATATTCCTCGTTGTTTCTGAGAGAACAGTGCGTCCACACGTCTTCAGAATCTAACTAAAATTATAAGTCTTCTCCAAAAACAAAGGCACATATACACACATGTGCAGTATTCCACATGCAATTTCAGGGGACCCATAAAACCCTCAAGCCCACTGGCAACCAGGTTAGTGAATATCTCAGGAATTGAATCTTCTTCAATTTACCATATATTTTTAGAGAAATGGGTATTTTTTTAATGTCAGATGTAGTTGGAACATCAATTATAAATTCTCTCTGGTAAGACCTAGAACCACATTAATAGTTTTCTCAGGTCAATGGCAAGATTAATTGATCCAAAAGGCAATGGATGTCACAGACCCCGTGTTACACAGAATGGCATGTCCCAGCTTGGAAGTAAGAGAGTGCTTCAAACCCTGAGGCACTCCTTGAGACTGGAACTTGTTACAACACAAAAGCATGAAAAAGGCTCTAGGAACAAACAGACCTGGGTCTGAAATGTGGCTCCACCACTTACCACTTACCAGCTATATGACCTTGAGCAAGAAGCTAGACCTCCCTGAGTCTGCTTTCCTCATCTTACAATGTGAATTAAGGAGAGGAAATGGGTGAAACCTAGGCATGCGGTGGGCATTCAGTTATTGCAACCACCAGGTGACTCCCAAGTTTCATTATGTAGACAGTGCAGAAAATTCTTCACAGCAATAATATGTTTTCATTACTGTTATCATTAATTTTTTTTTTTTTTGGCTGCATTGGGTCTTCGTTGCTGCGCACGGGCTTTCTCTAGTTGCAGGGAGCGGGGGCTACTCTTCGTTGTGGTGCACTGTCTTCTCCTTGCGGTGGCTTCTCTTGTTGCAGAGCACGGGCTCTAGGCATGCAGGCTTCAGTAGTTGTGGCACACGGGCTCAGCAGTTGTGACTCGTGGGCTCTGGAGCACAGGCTCAGTAGTTGTGGCTCATGGGCTTAGTTGCTCCGCAGCATGTGGGATCTTCCCGGACCCGGGCTCGAACCCGTGTCCCCTGCATTGGCAGGCAGATTCTTAACCACTGAGCCACCAGGGAAGCCCCTGTTATCATTAATTTTATAAGAAAATTTTATACGTAAAATGTTTATATATATTATATATAATGTATTTTAAATATAGTACCCCCAAAAGTTTCTTATCGTTCTCATTTCCCTGTATTTCTCCCACTTTCCCAAACCTTCAGCAGAATCACATGCCTTCTTTTCTGGCTCTGTAAGTTCTGGAATGAGGATCCTGAAAGCCCTGAGTTATAGTCTCCTATGGTTAAGTTATCAAGAAAAAAGAATCCTAATGTGATGGAAAATTTTCCCTGAGTGAGTGAAATTAAAACTTGGTATTTAATCACTCCTGGCAGAAAAGCTTTTTGAAATATAATCTATAAAAATAATAACAATGTGATCATTTATCTGTCCCCTAAAGACTGGTAAAAATAACTTGCCTGAACAATTAGAACTGTTTTTAAATTGCTTCTCCCCGGAATCTTCTCTCTCTCCCTGGTTTTAGAGATTGCACACCTACAGAACCACTGAATGCACTGCTTCAAGTGCAAAGTCTGAAAGCAGCCTTCTCAGTGTGGGGCTCTTACACGAAACCAAGTGAAGTCGAGTGCTGACATTACATAAGCCGAGAAAGAATGAGTTCAAGACCAAGATCAAAAGAAGCATTGCTTTTGCTTGTTCTTTCAGAAATGCTCCTTTAAGAATGCCTGTGAAGTAAGGAAACTAAACCAAGATACCCAAGCAGATGGGTGAATCCTATGCTCTTACTGTTAGAGCAGGGGTCAGCAAACAGACCTGCAGGTCAGATCCAGCCTGTCACCTGTTTTTGTACAGTCTTCAAGCTAAGAAGTGATTAAGTGATTGAAAAAAAAATTCAAAAGAACATGTGACACATTAAAACTGCATGAAATTCTAATTTCAGTGTCCACAAATAAAGTTTTATTGGAACATAACTACGCTCATTTATTTACATATTGTGTATGGCTGCTTTGAAACCAACAGGCAGAGTTGAGCAGTTGTGCCCAAAACTTCATGGCCTACAAAGCCAAAAAAGGCTGTCTGTCCCTTTACGGGAAATGTTTGCTGATTCCTAGATTATAGTAAATATCTTACACCTGTCCAGGCTTAGATAACTTCTAGTTTTATTATATTTACTTTAAAATAAGTTTGGAAAGTCATTGATCTGCTTTTAATTACTGGAATGAATTCTAACAAGGAAGGCACAGCAACAAATGCTTGATGAATGGAAGAAGGAAGGAAAGAAACAATATACATAATAATAGTTTGATCCAGTTATTAGCCAGGATTAATTAGGTTAGAATTAATTTCTCCCAAGATAATGCATGACCCTGGTTTCATCCCAAGAAAGCAGAATAGGAAATGAATTCAGTACCTAAATTAGTTCATAGCTCATGGATCAAATAATGTCCTTCAAACTATAACAACTATAAAGGAAAAGTTTTAATCTGGCAGGATACTCCTCTGACTCAGGTGCTAATATCATGTCCTTTGATACTCCTTGTGAAGGGGCTTATAACTGTTTCTATGTAAGAGAAAGAGTGTCAGTGGAAAGTACTTATTGTTCATTGGTTTTAAACCTCTAGAAAAAGATGAGCATATATATATGTGTAGCATATGTTATCAAAAAAGTCAGTTTTCTAAGAAAATAACTTTTTATTTGTGATACCAAAGAGAAGACAGCTACTCAGCACTTCATTAATGCATTTCAACCGTTCTCAGATAGGAAGCCATCTACCATTTGGAATTCTCCCAACAGCCAATGGCCCAAGAATTGTAAACCCAAGTTGCCCCAATAAGAGCATTGTTTATACCCCTTATGGACATCCTCAGCTCTCTGACAACTACTCCAGTTTTTGGAGAGGACCCCCTTGCATTCACATCATCACAGAAATGGCCACAGGCAATGAAGTTTCTGAATTGCAACCCTGTTCTTCTGGCTGTAACTAGTACAGTCCAGATAAGGCTAATGAGTATCTTTGCTGCGAGTAGGAATTGTAAGAAGTGAAGAGAAAGTTCCAGGAAATTCCAGTCCCAGTTCCAGCCTGCATCTAAAAATCAGCTCCTCCCAAATTCTATGAGATGCCCTAGTACCTTTTACTACATTCCCTTTTTGTGAGTGACCCAGCATAAGGGAGTTTCTGCTGCTTGCAAACATGAGTCCTAACTAATCCATCAAACACGCTCCCTTTCAAGGAGAGAAGGAAAAAATAAACAGAGAAAGAAAGGGTGGAATTAAATTAACATTACTGAGTGCCAACTATGTGTTAGGCATTGTGCTAACCAAGAAACAGTCCCTGCCTTTGAGGACTTTACAAGAAGAGAAAGTCCCAGAACAGTCTCTGGAACCAGGGGTCCAAATAAGAGAGCAGTCTCAGAAAATCTGTATCTGTGGAAGTGACTCCCTTCAGCTGTCACTAACACCCTTCTCTGTTTCATTTTGCTTCTACCTATTGCTTCCCTAGAGCCTATTCTTTGTTTCTCGTATTAATTAGGCCCAGGGATGGCAGCGACTATCTAAATAAATAGAGAGAATAAAAAGCAAAGTGCCTACACACTTGAGGGTCAGAGAAAGTTCCCAGAAAGATGACTCGAAAGCCCTGATGAAAATTACAGAATTCTATTTGCACAATGAGGCAATTTTTCTTTGTGATAGGAATGGCCACTGTCTATTTTTCAACTTCTTTTCTAAGTTTACACATCATTAGTGCATCCGTGGAGATGACTGTTTTTCTATACCTGCCTTCAGTGTCTCAAAAAATCCTTCCATGTCTCAAAAAATATTAGCTGAGCGATGCTTCCCCCATAACATCAGGAGCAAATTAGAGTAAATTAATTCTTTTTTGCTCTAAGAATTTAGGGAGAATTTTCTGGTAGCCTTTGCAGTTAGGAGATTTTTAGAACTGGAGACACTCTGCAGTGGAGGTGGAGAGACCAAAATGATGGCCTTGAATTTCTTTTTCATAATCCTGAATATCAAGCCTGGACTATTCTTCCCCCCTCAGCCCACCTGGTTTGCCTAGACACCTCGTCCTCCTCCTTCAAGTCTCCGCTGATGTCCCAGGTCCTCCAGAAAGCATTTCCTGCCTGCCTCTTCTGGAGGGAGGTGGCCACTCCACTTTAAGCCTCCCCTGGACCCCGTTCCACATCTCCATACTAGAACCATCACACCGCACTCACACTGCTTGTTTGCACGCTGGTCACCCCACAAGGATATAAGCTGCTGGTAGCAGAGATGGGTCTTCCATCTCAGCCCCAGCAGTGCCTGGCACAGAGTAGGCCCTCGCTAAAACATCTGATCAATTAAGGAGAGAACACAGATGTAACATGCAATGCTGCACAGCCAGCAGGTGACGTGACTGGGGCAGAAGAGTCATTCTCAGTCATTCCCTCTCTCCATTCACCCTCTATCTTCCTGTGATGAGCTTTGGAGCCAGCTCATAATAAACAAGTTAACAACATTTAAAACTAATAAATACAGGGAGATCAGCTTGGTGCTTTGTGACCACCTAGAGGGGTGGGTTAGGGAGGGTGGGAGGGAGATGCAAGAGGGAGGGGATATGGGGATATATGTATACGTATAGCTGATTCACTTTGTGATACAGCAGAAACTAACACACCATTGTAAAGCAATTATACTCCAATAAAGATGTTTTAAAAAAACTAATAAATAAAACAAAAAGCTCCTCTGTTTGCTAGCTGTGTGACCTTGAGCAAGTTGCTTAGCCTCTCTGAGTCTCGATTTTTTCTTCTGTAAAACGGAGATGTGATAACTACCTTATAGGGAATATGTGAGTTATACCGAGATAAGTTAAAGACGTTCCCTGAACCTGACCCATAGTAAACTTTCAATATATGGTGTATTTTTTTTTTTTTTAATTTGGCCACACCATGCGGCTTGCAGGATCTTAGTTCCCCTACCAGGGATTGAACCCACGCCCTCAGCAGTGAAAGCGTGGAGTCCTAACCACTGGACCGCCAGGGAATTCCCATCAATATATGTTATTTTTTAACATCATCATCATCACTAGGACACTAGGTCCCTTTTGTGCTTGTTTCCTGCATAGAGTGCTTGAGATAATGCATACTCAGAGGCAAGAGGAACAGGCTCAGAGCTCACTCACCCTGGGCCCAAGGCCCCAGAGTATCAATCACCCCGTGAGCAATGGAGCCAGAGGTTCTAAGCCTCCATCACTCAACTGAGCTGCAGACACCCACGGGCTTCCTGAGAGCTGGAGTCTGGAGCATGGACAGGGCCTGGCTCAGAAAGCACCCTCAGGAAATGCTCAGGTACTCTCCCACCCACCAGCCTCCGTCCCCCTCCCTGTTCCACGACACTTCTGTCACCTAGGCATCACTGCATTTAGTGGACATGTTGTGGCCTTCATCTTCTCAGCCTCTCGGCAGCGTTTAACTCTGTGGACCACAGCTGCATCATTTCGGATTTCTTTTGTTCTCTGGGCATCCAGGGCACAACCTGCTCCTGGTTTTCCCTCTAGCTTTCTTAGCCACTTCCTTTACTGTTGTTAACCAGAGAAGCTCTTATCCAGGAACCTCTTCTCACTCTATTCCCTCTCTGCTGAGCAATCCTCTTCACTTTGATAGCTCTGTTAATGACCCTCAAGTATCTATTTCCAGCTCAGATCACTTCCCCAAGCAACAGGGTATCTCCTTTCTCTTCAGAAGGTCTTATAGGCACCTAACCTCGACTCATCCAAATCTGAACTCTTCATCTTCCTAATCCACCTCCAGAGTTCCCTTGGGGTGTTGGAGAAGGGGGATAATGCTTCTATACTCCCCTTCCCAGGCCAGGCCCACCTTTATCACCCTCCTTCGAATTTCTTCTCTGGCTGATAAGGGTTCCAAGGCATTCCTCGGGCCAAACTCAGTAGGACAAGGATCTCTGCTAGGAAGAGCCACCCGGCACCTTTGTGAGAGTTAGAAAAGGGTCCCCTTCCCCTGGGGGAAGCAGCCCAGGCAAGGACGAACACAGAGCTTGGTGAGTGGACATGGGCCGAGTGTTGCTCCCATACTGTCCTTGTAGTCCTCAGGCATTTGGGGGTTCCTCGCCATAATGCCTCCAGAATATCATCAAAGCCTCACTCTTAACCTCCAATCGCCCCATCTCTGTAAATGGTCCTCCCGTGCACTCTACCATCGGATCAGAACCTATGAGTCATGACTGTCCCCTCTGCCTCCTCATCTAAACAGCCACTAAGTCCTGACAGAACTACCACCTAAATGTCTGGCATCCATCCACCCCTCTCCATGCTCCCCCTCCCCAGTCCATGCTCCACTGTCTCTCATGTGAACTGTCCCAACAGCCTCCTAACCCTGCAACCTGCTGACATTCTTGCTCCAAGCCTTTGTCTATCCAGCAGCCAAGATGACCATTTTAAACAAAAATTTAGTCCTGTCCTTTCTCTGCCTAAAACACTTCAGAGACTCCCCAACACTCTAGAATAACTCGCAGGACAAAGTTAAATCTCTTAGAATAAACTAACAGAATAAACACTTAAAAGTTAGTTCAAACAAACAAACAAACAAAAAAACCACCTCCTTACCTTGGCTCATAAGGCCCTACAGAATCTTGGGGGGAACTGGGAGTGGTCCAGGGGAGTATAGGTGATACTGGGAGAGGTAAGTCTGAGTCAGATCATGAGGGACCTTGGTTTTCATGATGGGAAGTTTGGACTTTCCCCTATAGAAAGTAGAAAGCACGAAATGCTTTTATAGGAGATGGGGACTATCAGGAAGGGAGTGGGAAAGGGTAGGGAAAGCAGCAGTAAAGACAAGCTAGTTCTGTGGGCAACTGCAGCTTAATCCTCTACACAACATCAGGAGCCAGTGTGAGGCACCTGCCTCAGTTGTCAACCAGAAGAGAGAAGGAGCCGGGGCATTCCTTCAGTCACTGGTGAAGTGCTGCTCCCAGAAGACACCAATTCCCTGGCACAGTCACCCCCTGCTGTCTGCAGGGGATTGATTCCAGAAACCCCCTCGGATGCCAAAATCCTCAGATGCTCAAGTGTCACATAAAAGGTATAGCATTTGCATATAACCTACACATATCCTCCTATAAACTTTAAATCATCTCTAGATTACTTATAATACCTTAAATGATATAAATGCTATATAAATAGTTGACTGAGCATGGCAAATTCAAGTTCTGCTTTTTAGGAACTTTCTGGAATTTTTATTCAAATATTTTCAATATGCTGTTAGCTGAATCCACAGATGCAGAACCGTGGAAACAGAAGATGAACTGTATTCCTGGCCTGCTGAAATGGCAGCAGAGCAAGATCTGGTGGACAGATGAAGGTTTCAAGCAAAGAAATGCCAGTTCAGCAATTGGGAGTGGTAAGAGCGTGGGACAGAGACGACCGGGCCTTGACAGAATCTGCTACATTGCGCTCATCTGATTTGCTTTGTATAAAGAAGACTCTAACTACAGTTGCAGAGAACAAGCCAGAGAATGGGCATTCGGATGTTTCATTTTTCATGCACACTTTGACAGGTAGAGAGTGCATGTGAGGGGCAAGAGGATTGTGATGGCTAATTTTATGTCAATTGGGCCAGGCCATGGTACCCAGCTCTGTGGTCAAACATTCTGGATGCTTTGTGAATATCTGGGGTGGTGGGGGGCGATGAGATTAACATTTAAATTAGTGGACTCTGAGGAAAGCTGATTACACTCCATAATGTAGGCGAGCCTCATCCAATCAGTTGAAGATCTTACTACAAAAAAGCCTGACCTCCCCCTAGCAAGAAGGAATTCTACCAACAGACAGCCTTTGCACTCAAACTGCAACTCTTCCCTGGGTCTCCAGCCTGTCAATCTACCCTGCAAATTTTGGACTTGCCAAGCCTCTACAATCACATGAGCCAACTCCTTAAAATAAACCAACCTCTCTCTGGAGAGATAGAAAGATAGACAGACAGACAGACAGACAGGTTGATAGATAGATGGATGGGTGCATCCTGTTGGTTCTGTTTCTCTGACTAATAAAAAGGTAATAAGAAGGAATTTGGAGAAGATGGGAAATGGATACTAGTGGCCATCAAGCAGCTTGAGAGGACCCAGGAATCAGAGAACCTGCAGGGATCATATTCTACACCTCAAGGAAGGTCTGAATGCCAAGGACAAAAAAGTCATAGATGTCCCGGTGTGTTTGAGCCGTAATTTCTTCTGGCTGCAACTATCTCTGACCTTTATTTAGCATGCCATAATATTACTCAGTACCTTTGGGTCATCCAAGTATGCCTCACACTAGTACCCACTGCTCAGTAAAGATGAGGCACAGACGCTTCAATACTGTTCACAGCAGCGGTTCTCAACAACAACAGCATGCTGAAATCACCTGTGGAATGAGTCGATCATATAGACATCAGGGCTCACCAAAACAGATTATGATTCACTGGTCTGAATGGGGATGGGAGGCTAAGCATTGGTATTTTTTAAAGCTCACCAGATGATTCTAGGGAGAAGCCAAGGATCAGAACCACTGCCAGTTTGCAACATTCATCCCAAATACTCCTGGTCTATTTCCAAACTGTTTCCATCATGATGTTCCTATCTGGTCCTGGCCCGAAGCCCTGTCTTCCTCGCAAACCCCACCATATGCCATTGGCGATGTATTTGGCTTTACTGCTTGACTGCTGACTTTCTCTCAAGGACTTTGCTTAGACGTATCAACTCTTCTCAGTTCAGATTTCCTTGAGAGGATTCTGACATTCTGTGCTTCCTGAGGACCAAAAGAAAAACACACTAGTATTTACTGAACTAATATTCACGTGCCAAATCCTGTATTAGTTTGTGTAGCTAATTTCTATAACAACTATCCAAAGTCTCAGTGGCCTGACACCACTTAAAGGTTTATTTCTTGCTCATTATAAAGCCCTATATGCAGAGGGCAGGGAGAGATTGAAGAAAGAGGCAGACCACTCCAGACTGGTGGGTGGCAGGTTTAATAAACAAGGGAACTTTCTTACCAGGCCTGTCTTCGGCAGCCACGAGATGAGTAAGTTTCTGCACACACCCGCCAAATCTTAAAAGTTTATATAGAGGACTCAGCTGGGTTCAGTCACATATACCATCCAGATAGTAGAGAAGCTTCTGAAAATGCAGAAGGCAAGGGGCCAAGGACAGGGGAGGTGGTGGGGAGCCTCCAGTTGCCTGGGTCCAGCTCACAGGTCAACCAGCGGTCACATCTCCTCAAAGACCTCCCCCAAGAGCCTGGAAGAAAACACATATCCCTTCTTCCTACATTCCATTAGCCAGAAATTAGTCATATGGCCCCATCAAACTGCAAGAGGGGCTCCAGGAAATGAAATTAGGAAAGAAAAGAGGGTTTGGTAAACATGTGGATCCGTTTGAAACCCTACCCTCTTCACCGTTTTGACCAAATTTCCAATTCACCAGGTGCAGACATAGTACACCTGTCTGCCAAGGGCTGAGGGAAAAATCTGCCCCCAAATCACAGCTGTAACCTTTCGGTCTGAAGTTGAAAAGAGTACCTAAGCCTACCGCCATGATATATAAATTAAAGCTTTGCCCCAGAAAGAACACCTCTTTTTCATGTGGCCTGATGTTGGTATTATCACTTACAGAAGGTTTAAGATTATAGACAATTTTAATAGTACATTATAGCTCTGGCTTTAGTAAGCAAGCCAAAAGAATAATTCATTAGTAGTAGTTGAAAATTACATCATCTTATGACATATGATTTTTTCCTTTCTGTAAATAGAAAACATAAATATACAGAAATACAAAAATGTCAGTATGTTATGAGGCAAGGGGCAAAACAGAGGGAAACTCGGTGAAGAATCTTCTGTAGGCCAGCAAAATCTGCCACGTCCAAGATATCTGACGAGGCTCTGGGGAATAGGGATTAGAATAAATACAGAGTAGCCAGGGTTACAACGTGCACAGCAACAGGTCCCAGATGGATACCTGTTAAAGGTAGAGTCAGCACGCACCTGCACTTGAACGTGGGGAAGGGAGCATGGTTTCTTAGGGGTCTAACATAGTGGCCTTAGGGATCTAACAGCCACCATGTGCCAGGCTCTGTGCTAAGTATTTTACGCATGCATCTCATTTCAAGCCCTCCAATAACAAAGAATGGAATTATGGTGTTAGATTTAGTTAGAAAATCTTTCTTACTGTGGTTCTGAAATCCCTGGAGAAGGTAACTCCTCTCAGTGGCAACCTTGCAACAGAATCATCAAGAGCACCAAGAACACTGGAACCAAAGAGAACAGACAGGCAGCTCAAAAGGGGATTTCTGACACCAGAGTGGATCCAACTATTTGTGGGAATGACTTGTAATAGAGAGTTTCTCTCCCATCTGTTGTTCACTAGCAGCTAAATTCATCCAGGACTTTGTTCCAGCTTAGTGATTCAGTTCAAACAGAATAACAAACATGTCCCTTATCACCAGCAAACACACACCCACACAGATATACACAGCTAGCTACACACACACACACACACACACACACACACACCACCCACACTTTGTGTCCTGGATGTGGTCTCTGCTGCTGATGATAATGATAAGGATGCTGGGGTTTTGGAGAAGATGTCACAGAAAAACAGAGTTAGTGAGAGTAAAAAACTATATTTAAGAAAAAGAGCAAAGTAGCATACAATATGGTCACAACTATGTAAAAAATGCACTTCAGAAAGACAGGGAGAAAACACACCAAAATGGTGATAGTGATTATAGTTTAGTGCTGGAATTACAGGTAACCTGGTTACCCAGAGGCAACAAGTTCAGGCTTATCCTTCCACCCAGGAACCTTGGTAGAATTTAGTTTCTTCTTTTATGTGTCCTCCAAATTTTTTACTCTGCCCATTATTAGAAAAAAAGAAAAACATTTAAAAAGTCAGTTGTTGGGAATTCCCTGGCAGTCCAGTGGTTAGGACTTGGCACTTTCACTGCTGTGGCCCGGGTTCAATCCCTGGTCGGGGAACTAAGATCCTGCAAGCCTCAAGGAGCAGTCAAAAAAATAAAATAATAATAAAATAAATAAGAAGTCAGTTGTCAATGCAAACACGGGTCTCTAAATTATTTCCTGTATTTGTCCTGTTTTAAAAATTTTATGATTTAAAAAATATATTAAAGTAAATTATCCTGAGCCAGATCAATGACCCATGCCTAGACTGTAAGCTTCATGAGGGCTATGTCTGTTTTGTTCACTGATGTATTCCAAATACCTAGAACAATCTTGGCACTGAGTAGGCAGTTAATAAATACTTGTTGAATGAATATTCTGGTTCTGACAGTAGCTTTAAGAAGAAATATGGAAATTAACATGTCAGCCTTCTCAGTCAAGGATGTGCTCTAACCAGCCTCCATGAATCAGGATAAATGGTCCATCTTTACCACCAATTGCGTAAAGGAGAATTCATATTCATTGTCTAAAAACTCTTGGGCTCCTCTTCTCAGAAGAGATTTCATTCTTCCATCATACCAGGACTTAATGGAAAAGTCCTGCTACCACATTATCAGTGACACCTTATTTACTGGTACTTTAAAAAATATTAGGCATGTTCACCATACAAGGCAAGCTGGTGCAAAAAGAGATTGTAGACTTGTGTAGTGGAAATTCTAAATTACGATCTTAAATTATAAAAACCTGGGTGGGGAAAGCACAAAGTCTACATTGACAAGATGACTGAAATCTCAGAATCACAAGCACATTTTTCCAGATGTTGATTATGCTGCCGCCCAAAAACTCTACCAGAAAATCAGACAGTCTGTATTATCATGACAAAAGAAAGCAGTTATGTTGGCAGCAGGTGGGAGTATTAACGATTTAATGCTGAGATGCTTTTGTCAGGTATTTAAGTTACCAAAAGGCATTTTTTTAATTGTGATAAATTCTTACACATACATTTGGCAACTGAATTTTTAACAAAATGCCTCTCAGGCCAACAAAGGGCATTTGAGAGAATGGAAGCAATTTGGTTTCCCCTTTTCACATGAGTTGCCTCTTGGCTTAATTAATCTCCCTGTGATTTTGAAGATATCCTCCAAACCACAAAGCACTGTCACTGACACACGGCCTGCATTCAGCAAACGGTTATGGGATTGACTCAAAATGTGTGACAACTGAAGCAAATCACAAGAAAATTGAATTGTTGAAGTATGCTGGAAATCAAGACCACTTGCTGGAAATAAGAAGTGAAAAAGGGTAGGGCTTCCCTGGTGGCGCAGTGGTTGAGAATCTGCCTGCCAGTGCGTGGGACACGGGTTCGGGCCCTGGTCTGGGAAGATCCCACATGCCACGGAGCAACTGGGCCCGTGAGCCACAATTACTGAGCCTGCGCGTCTGGAGCCTGTGCTCCGCAACAAGAGAGGCCGCGATGGTGAGAGGCCTGCGCACCACGATGAAGAGTGGTCCCCACTTGCCGCAACTAGAGAAAGCCCTAGCACAGAAACGAAGATCCAACACAGCCATATATAAATAAATAAATAAATAAAAGAACGTGAATTTCTTTAAAAAAAAAAAAAAAGCAAACTGGGCTATTCATTTCAGTAACAGTCAAGTGGTCTTAGTTTGCATTCAATTTCCAATCAGTTTCTCAATCTATTTCATCTGAAGTCTTCACATTACCCACTATAAAAAATACCTATAAAAAAAAGAAGTGAGGGGCTTCCCTGGTGGCGCAGTGGTTGAGAATCTGCCTGCCAATGCAGGGGACATGGGTTCGAGCCCTGGTCTGGGAAGATCCCACATGCCACGGAGCAACTGGGCCCGTGAGCCACAATTACTGAGCCTGCGCATCTGGAGCCTGTGCTCCGCAACGAGAGAGGCCGCGATAGTGAGAGGCCTGCGCACCGCGATGAAGAGTGGCCCCCGCTTGCCACAACTAGAGAAAGCCCTCACACAGAAATGAAGACCCAACACAGCCATAAAAATAAATAAAAAAAAAAAAAAAAAAAAAAAAAAGTGAAAAAAGAAAAAAAAAAAAAAAAGAAGTGAAAAAGGGTAAAAATGAGGTGTTAACTCAGTGATTAAATTGAAAGAAGAGAAGACTCAGTGGGTCCTCATTTCAACTCCTGTTTGTCGAGGTCCTCACTGTGGTCCAACCACTGTGACAGACCCTTTCATCTCCAGAAAGAATCTTAGCCCTCACAACAATTCCCATGTTGCACATTAAGAAACTGAGGCCAGGTGCAGCAAGGTGGATGTGACATCTAAATGGAGACCAATCTGACTTCTCCCCAGACCTCCATCCACCATGCTAGGCTGCCTGTCTTCATCTTCTCAGAAGGTGCAAAGTTCCAGACACTCCCATCTGTGGGCCCTTCCACCCATTCTTACTTTTTCAACCTCTCCCTTGTTTAATCAAGTCCAAAGAAATAAATAAGCAGAGAGGAGACAGGTGCTAGTTAGAGCCCACAGAGTAGGCCCTATTCCTTTCGCATCTCCCACCTGGAAAACAGAACTGTGCCCTTGAGCTGTCCTTGAGGTTTCTGTCCCTGGGAGAGGAGCCCTTAGCCACCTCCCAAGCCTCTCCTCCAGCCCATCCTCCAAGTACCTTATGTGGTCCTGGTTCCCATCCACAATACTGGCCAGGCCCCAGCCGCACTGACCACCTTCAGCTTCCTGCTACACAAGGGGAAGTGAGAAAACCCAAGCGTCATGAAGATGATTCACCTAAAGTCAGCAGCCCCTTAGAGGACTGCAGACCTGCCTCCCTGATACCCAGATGGACCCTGGAAACCACTTAACAGGGACTCTCCTGGGAAGATGGGAGGGAGATCTAGTTGCCTCAAAGGAGTGGCCGGGAGAGAGGAAGGGGAGAAAATGCCAACAGTACCCAGAGGCCCAGTGTCCAAGCTCCACAATCTACCTGCCAGGCTCATTGTCCCTGCCTTCAGGCAGCTCACTGTCTAGGTGGACTGACCCACAAGTGAACAAATGATAACTGAACATGATGAATAGACAGAGGGATGTCCAGGAGGTGGGGGGAGCCCAGCATGGGGCCGTTAGTCCAGCCCACAATTTCCTGGAGGAGATAACATCCACACTAGTCTCTTTTTTTTGAGATAAGAGTGATAAAAAGAGGTGAGCAAAAATGATAAGGTCTTTTTGTCTTTTGTTTGTTTGTTTGTTTTTATAACAATATTGGTGTCATTTTCACCCTAACCAGACTCATTTTCATCCTATCTCACTCATGTTAATGCAGTAAAACATCAACGATGAACAGCACAAGTTCTGAAGCTGACCTGCCACGGTCAAATCCTGGTGCTACTCTTACTGGCTGTATGCCCTTGAGCTTTGCCTCAGTTTCCTTATTTGACTGCTGTGAGGACTAAATGACTTAACACATGAAAGGTGCTTAGAGCGGTATCTAGCACACAGTAACCACTCAACAAATATCAGCTGCTGCTATCATGTCATTGTTACTTTGTTTTCACACCTTATGCATTTCAGTGCACTTGTGCACAGTAGTAACCTGTGAAGGGTAGGAAGTCATAGGTGAAGTGGCAGGGTCAGAGAGGGAAACAGGTTGTCCTAACAACTAGTTAGCGCAGTTCCAGAACCAGAACTTCTGACAGCCCATGTTATTTCTAACGCTTCACAACACTTTATAAAATTGTTTTAAAAACCTGAACTCTTAACACAACATTGTAAATCAACTACAAAATACTACTTTTTTTTAAAAAAACCCTGAGCTCTTAGATGAAAGTTCCTTTAAAAGCCTTAATTTTCACATAAACAAGGAGGGAAACGGCACTAGGAGACAATGTGACTGTCAACATTCAACAGATTGGAGGACCCCACACCTAAGGTTAATTTGGGAATACTTAGAGTCCAAACCAAATGTCCTTCTGAGTGTGAGAAAAATCCCTGCAAAGTCTCACGGGGTTCCTCTGTCCAACATCCCCCAAACTGCCACAGACCTCAGCACCAGGAACCTCAATTTGGAAAACACAGGCTCTCCCTCCCCTGCCCAGGTCCTTAGGGTGCCGTCCACACAGCTGTGCTTACCTCCAGCACCGCTGGGGGGCGCCTGTGTGCTGGCAGGACTCCTAGCACAATTTCGGGCTGCCCCTGGTCTCTTCTCACCGGGACGAAGGGACCCCCCTCCTCCCCCACCCCCGACTTAACTGGCAGATGTGATCAGGGCGAAGGGCAGTGAGCACAGAAGCAGGAGTAAAGGCAAGAAATCATGAAGTGATTAGCCATGAGGATGTTAAGATGGACCACATTTGCTTGGCTATTTTTCCATGGGGAGAGACAGCATGGAGTCCTACATAGTGGCCTTTTGCATGGCCAAGAGACCTGCAGGAAGCGCTGCGCTGCTGCTTTGGTACACGCTTAGGAAACTCCCGAAAGACGCGGCCGGTTCAGTGAGAAGGGCTCAGGACTAAGGTACAGAAGAGGTGGATTCAAACCTAACTTCTCCATGGCTGAAAAAAAGCATTAGCACTCTGAGTCCCGATTTTTCCATCATTTCATTGAAACTGATAGTACTGGTCACTTCTGTGTTCCCTTAAGCTGTTGCAAGAGCTGGGGAAAGAAGAGTGTTTGGAGGATTCTGAACCAAGTCAGTTGCGCACAGGGGGACTGACCTTGCTCTCCTGCATCTTCGAGTTTCTCCTTGGTTTCCCCCGGGCTGTTCCACTCTTCTTCCACGGTTGTCCTCCTGGCTCCTGCCTCTATCCGCAAAGAAAAGAAACATGCCCGTCAGCCACCTGAAGATAACCAGAGGAGCCCATCCTCGCTGACCTCTCTGGGGTGTCTGCTGCAGTTGACTAGTTCTTCTGCCTTCACTTTCGACTTTGGGTCTTCCTGCACTCCCATGCCTAGCTCCCTCCTGGCTGGCCTTTGACCCTCCTCTGCACCCTAAACACTGGTGTTCTGTTCCAGACCCTTTTTCTCTTCTCACTCTCCAAGTGATGGCATCCACTCCCTCGGGTGCTATTGACTCCTAATCTCTTCAGCCAGCACAGGAAGGGACTGAGCCATCTGGACAATGGGCAAACCAACCCTGGAAAGGGACCAGTTGGAAAAGTGAGAGGAGCTTCCTCCAGACCCTTGGAATGATCCCCACAAATCATTTTTCAGGAGGCAAATATTCCTGCATCTTGAGAGCACAGGTCCAGAGGAGACAGGAATAGAAACACAGGACAAACTTCGGTATAGAATATCACTTGCTGCAACTTTGTGAGTAGTTATAATGACTCCCATTTTTCAAGTGGAAAAATAAACTCAGAGAGGTTGAGTCATATGCTCAAGGTCACGGAGCTCATAAGAGGCAAGTCAGGGTTTGAACACGGGTCTTCAACAGGTCTAGCGCACTCTCTTCCTCCCCGCAGCCACCCCTCTGAATACGAAGGCTGGAAAGTTAAGTCCATTCTAAAGTGAAAATACTCCTACAGAAATTTTTCTTAAGATGGTGTTTAATTGCACGTATTTTACAATGACAAAGAATTTTCTCTGTTTTCTATAGTTTTTATGCCTCCTGAGCATAGATAAATAAAACATAATTATAGGGCTTCCCTGGTGGCGCAGTGGTTGAGAATCTGCCTGCTAATGCAGGAGACACGGGTTCGAGCCCTGGTCTGGGAAGATCCCACATGCCACAGAGCAGCTGGGCCCGTGAGCCACAACTACTGAGCCTGCGCGTCTGGAGCCTGTGCCCCGCAACGGGAGGGGCCGCGATAGTGAAAGGCCCGCGCACCGCGATGAAGAGCGGTCCCCGCACCGCGATGAAGAGTGGCCCCCACTTGCCGCAACTAGAGAAAGCCCTCGCACGAACCGAAGACCCAACACAGCCAAAAATAAATAAATAAATAAATAAAGTAGCTATAAAATTTAAAAAATAAATAAATAAATAAAGTGAATTTAAAAAAGCAAAGTGTTTAAAAAAAAATAATAATAATTATACATTTTATTATCCCAAAATCCTAATGAACAGGGTGGGTAAAAGACCCTCCAGAATGCCACGGCCTTGGACACAGAGCAAAGCTTCCCTGCCCACAACCCAGCCAACTTGTGATTTTAAGTCAATTCTATAATAATTTTATCATTTTAATAATTTTATCATTTTAAAAATGATAATTTCCCAAACAGTTAATCTTCAACCTGCTAATTGGCAGATTACTGACAGACTCTTGTCTGTAGTGACATGCCGTAAAATTCACAAATTTGGGGTGTCACTGAGACTACACAGTGTATACTATATTTTGAGAATGACAACTGCTTGTGTATTGTGAATTTCAAGTATCATGCTTGTCACAAATAGCAAAGATTTTGTAAGAATGGAATGGGGTTTTCTTGTCCGATGCCTTTTCAGACCTGTCTGCTACTTTTTTCTGTTCCTCTTTGTTAATGGATTTGCTTTCTTGATGGAAGAGAAGAAAAAGGGGGAGTTGAAGGTAGTATGCAAGTAATTGTTCTAGAAATATTGTCACTCTTGCACGTGCCTGCCCTCCAAGAGCAAACACACACAAACATGTACACCCATAGTCCTGTACACATTCACACAATAGATGTTTCATCTGGATGTTAATTTTCACATATCTTTGTCAATTTAAATACGTTTAAGGAAAATCCTACCATTCATAGGACACTTTCTGGGAGAAAAAAAAACTTTGAAACGTGAGGAAAGAAGCATTTCTTGAGCACCTACTAAGCCACTGGGGCTCTGCCTCATACTGTCACCGCAGAGCTCCATCTCACTGAAACCCACACCTCCAGCCAGGTAGGTGTCATAATCCCTGTTTACAGAAGACAAAAGTGAGGCTCAAAATAAAAGGTGCATCACAGGTCCTAGATCACTCACTGCAAAGTGACAGAGTCCTCATTCAAACCAGATCTGTCTTGCCCCAGAGGCTATGAATTTTGGAGTGGGGGGAAGACAAAGGATAAATTTCACAACAGTCCTGATTCTTTGTCTACAGCAGTCCTCATCCCCTTGCTCTGATCTACTCCTAGCAGCTGAAAAACAATTACTCAATGACAAAGGAATAAAAACCTCAAAGAGAATTATGTCAACCTCAATCACTGTGCAGGTCCTAAAAAAGGCAAATTAATACCCCTCCCTTCTGTGGGGAAGCAGCCTTTCTTTTAACACAATCACGGGGCAGAGCCATGCATTATTAGTTAGCTTGGCTTTGATTTGCCAAAAGACAGCACAAGTGAGTTCCGAAAGGAAAAATAATTCACAAAAGGCAAAGTGACAATGCACATGAGAATGGAAAGGGTCAAGGGGTCACAATCTCTCAGTCACTGTAAAATTACTTTTGGATGCTGTGGAAATGTCACCATCTTATGTTAATTTCTCCAGAATGCATAAAATTGATGCTCCAGAGTTACAGAACATTCCTGACTTCCTGCTTTCTCTTCAAGTGCATCGTTCAATAATTAAAATCTATTATATTCCTAAAGCAAAACACTTGGTAACACCTCAGCAGACACTGGGGAGGAGAGAAATGAAATTTTGATAGCAGGTCTGCTACTAACTTGAGATGAAATCAGCTTAATGCTAATTATTTTTCACATTCAGTTTCTATATTTACCAAATGGCCTAACTTTTGGAGTGCCAACTGAATTAACCATTAACTTTCCCCAGCTATCCACACTCAACCAACCCTTCAAGCCCTATTTCAAACCCCATCAGTTGTTCAAATCTCCTTACTACAGCCCGCAAGGATCACTCCCTTCTCTACCTCTATTTGTAATTTTGCTCATACAATTAGTATTTAATATACATATTAAATGTATTAAGTGTGTACCATACAACATGTGCCAGACAATAGATGGGAATTGAAAACAAAATGATTACCAATAATAGCTGAATTCACTGAATGCTTACTAAGGGCAGATATTGTTCTACGTGCTTTTGTGTACGTGAAATTATTTAGTCCTTGCAAATCGGACCAATTATACAGATGAAGTAAACTGAGTTACTTAACAACTTGCTCAGGGTTACTCGGATCATAAGCGATGGAACCAGAATTTGGACCCAGACAGCCTGACTCTATAGTCCTGGCAATTAATCACTACTCTACGGCTGCCTCTCCAGGCCCACATTCCAGGAGATCACAGTTGAATGAAAGACACACATAGAATCAGAAGATGACACAAAAGTGTGATATGATTGAACACACCAAGGAAGAGGGACCAACACAAACCGGGAGAGTCTAGTAGGAATGTGTCAGGAAGGTACAGGACGGCGGTACCTTCCAGGCATTTTTAACAGTTGAGTAACTGACACTACACCTAGATCCAAATTTCTCCCAGGCTGAGTAGGGTTGTATAATATCCTAAAAAATAATCTTGCCTGGGCTTATAAAGAGTGCTGTGCCGGTAAAACCGTTCTCCAGGGCAGAAATGGCCACAGCCGAGGGGAAGGGGCGGGGGGTGGTGCTGATTTGTATTTGCAGGTTTTCTTTGCCAATTACTATGGGGTAAATACTTCCACCACAGCAGATTTCAAGCTACCAACCAAACGTCACTGAACTCATTTGGGATGAGACGTGTACGTTTGGGTCTCATGAGCTGATCTGCACTGGCACCAGCACACCACTGTGTGAAGTTCCTGTAGTGAGTGTCAGAAACTGAGGGAGCCAAGAGCTAGGTGTGGGGAAATACCACCCCTGAGGGAGACAGGCCGAGGGCACTCAGGAGGGAGGGAACACATGCTCAATCTCTAGGAGGCTGCAGCAGCCAGGAGGGTACTCGAAAGTTAAAGCCCCCAAAGTAAACTGGGGGCAAATGAGGATATAAAACCACAGAAACAAGTCAAGGAGGCAAAAGGAAAATAGTAGCACCAGAAAAGAGACTCTAGGTGAACACTAATGCCCAGTCAGAAGAGGAAACACTGAGTTCAGGCAGGCATATCCTCCAGGCAACATCCAACCAGGTCTTGAAGACAAAGCAGAGAATCCAGAGTGCCTTCGCTGTTAGCTCCCCTCCTCACCCATCCAACTCCCTCCCAGCGCCTCCTCTGGGCTCTCAGAGCATCCCGTGCTGACCTCCACTACAACCTTTTCCACAACACACTGTAATTACCCATGTAGATGTCTCCCACTAGGCTGGGAGCTCCTGAAGGCATATAGCACATGATGTTGGCAAACCAGTGGGCCAAATGTGGCCCACCACTTGCCTTTAAAGGGTATGCAGGGACTTCCCTGGTGGCACACTGGTTAAGAATCCACCTGTAAATGCAGGGGACACAGGTTCGAGCCCTGGTCCGGGAAGATCCCACATGCCGTGGAGCAACTAAGCTCAGGCGCCACAACTACTGAGCCTGCGCTCTAGAGCCCGCGAGCCACAACTACTGAGCCTGCATGCCACAACTGATGAAGCCCATGCGCCTAGAGCCCGTGCTCTGCAACAAGAGAAGCCACTGCAATGAGAAGGCCGTACACCACAATGAAGAGAATGAAGAGTAGCCCCCGCTCGCCGCAACTAGAGAAAGCCCGCGCGCAACAATGAAGACCCAACACAGCCAAAAATAAATACATAAATAATTTTTAAAAAATAAATAAATAAATAAAGGGTATACAAGCCAAGAATGGTTTTTACAACTTTAAATGGTTGGGAAAAGAAAAAAAAGAAAAATAATATTTTATGATACATGTAAATTATGTGAAATTCAAATTTCACTATCCATAAACAAAGTTTTATTGAAACACAGCCATGCTCCTTCATTAATGTATTATCTATAGCTGCTTTCATACTACCATATGGCCCACAAAACCTAAAATGCTTACTCTCTGGTCCTTTACAGAAAAAGTCTGCCAACTCTCAGCACGTAGACGCCACAAGGAAGGAAACATTGAACAAATGTTTGATTAATAATTATTTGACCCTAGATGCATTCCCAGCCATTCTTAATCTCATAACTATCTAGACTTTCCTGGTTGGAGGACCCCACTCACCCTAGCAACTAGCTTTGTTTTCCAGCTCCTGCAAGCACTTTGCTCCTAGTGAGAGCCCAATCAAATCTTCCCAGATTGGTTGGCTCCAATCTGTCTATGTAAGTTATTTCCAAGTTTGTAGTTCTATGGAATTTAACTAGAAGTTCCATTAAAAAAAAAAAAAAGGATTCCACGACTAAATAAGCTTAATAAATGTTGAGCTAAACATGCTTCTTTAGCACAGAATCCCACAAAGCCTTTAAGATGCTGACGTTCCCTGTGAAACTCCAAGGAATATTTCCCAAACTCTTGGCCCATGAAATCGTTTTGCTGCGAACTGTTGCTCAGAATCCACTTTGGGAATCTGATTCTAAAGGAAGTAGGGATCTGACAAATATATTGCCATCAAGGCTACATGGAGAGCTCATTGTTCTGACCTAACTTATTTGGCTTAACCATGACCACCACTCCCACTCCTTGGCTGTGGGTAGCATAATCTCCATGGCAGCTTCAGCCTGCATCACGCTGGAGGGAGCAGACACTGCTCCACTCCCAGCATGGCCACTTCCTGAAGACCTCATCACCACTGTCACTTGCCGTGCTAACTCCCCCCACTCCTACAAGGCTTTGCTGAGATATCACCTTCTCAGCAAGCCCACCTTATTTAAAACCACACTCTCGGACCTCCCTGGTGGCGCAGTGGTTAAGAATCCGCCTGCCAATGCAGGGGACACAGGTTTGAGCCCTGGTCCGGTAAGATCCCACATGCCGCGGAGCGACTAAGCCCGTGCGCCACAACTACTGAGCCTGCTCTCTGGAGCCCGCGAACCACAACTACTGAAGCCTGCACGCCTAGAGCCCGTGCTCCACAACAAGAGAAGCCACCACAATGAGAAGCCTGCACACCACAACAAAGAGTGGCCCCCACTCACTGCAACTAGAGAAAGCCTGTGTGCAGCAAGGAAGACCCAACAGGCCCAAAAATAATTAATTAATTAATTAATTAAATTTTAAAAAACTCAAAAGACCACACTCTCCCCCCACCCAAGACTCTGGATTTCTCCTTACCCTAACTACTTTTTCCCCCAACACTTATTTCCTTCTAACAAATTATGTAATTTAGTTATTTACTATGTAAGTTCCATGAGGCAGAGACTTCTTATCTGATTTGTCACTAGCATGTCCCAAGCACCTAGAGGAGTGCCTGGCACGTGGCAGGCTCTCAATAACTATTTGTTGAAGGAATGACTGAATGAATAAATGGTTATAGCCACTGATTTCCCCCTCCAGTGTTTTACCCACTGGCTTTTTTTTTTTGAGGTGTCCACATATCTAATATTTTCTTTAATTTTTATTGGAGTATAGTTGATTTACAATGTTGTGTTAGTTTCAGGTGTACAGCAAAGTAAATCTGTTATACATATACATATATCCACTCTTTTTTAGATTCTTTTTCCATATAGGCCATGACAGAGTACTGAGTAGAGTTCCCTGTGATATACAGTAGGTCCTTATTACTTATCTATTTTATATATAGTAATGTGTATATGTCAATCCCAATCTCCCAATTTATCCCTCCCCACCCCACTTTCCCCTGGTAACCATAAGTGTGTTTTCTACATCTGTGACTCTATTTCTGTTTTGTAAATAAGTCCATTTGTACCATTTTTTTAGATTCCACATATAAGTTATATCATATGATATTTGTCTTTCTCTGTCTGACTCACTTCACTCAGTATGACAATCTCTAGGTCCATCCATGTTGCTGCAAATGGCATTATTTAGTTCTTTTTTATGGCTGAGTAATATGCCATTGTATATATGTACCACATCTTCTTTATCCATTCCTCTGTTGATGGACATTTAGGTTTCTTCCATGTCCTGGCTATTGTAAACAGTGCTGCAATGAACATTGGGGTGCATGTATCTTTTCAAATGAGAGTTTTCTCCAGATATATGCCCAGGAGTGGGATTGCTGGATCATATGGTAGCTCTATTTTTAGTTTTTTTAAGGAACCCCTATACTGTTCTCCATAGTGGCTGTATCAATTTACATTCCCACCAACAGTGTAGGAGAGTTCCCTTTTCTCCACACCCTCTCCAGCATGTATTGTTTGTAGATTTTTTGATGATGGCCATTCTGAACGGTATGTACCCACTGGCTTTGTACCCAGGATCTAAGAGGTAAAGGGAGGGGCCAGACTGTACAACGGTAAGAAAGTTTGCTTTCACTCTGAGATGGGGAAACATTGGAAGGTTTTGACCACAAGAGGTAGATAATGTGACAGCATTCTTAGCCAAGCTGCTGGGAAGTGATTGCAATAATTCAGACTAGAGAGATGGTGGCTTGGATCAGGGTGGAGGAGTGGACGTGGGGAGGAGTGGTGAGATTCTATTATAACTTAAAGGAGGAGGCAGCTGGATTTGCTGGCAGGGCAGGTGTGGTCTGAGAGGGAAAAAAGGAGTCAAGGATAATGCCAAACTTTCTGACCTGAACAACTGGAAAGATGGAATTGCCAAAAACTGAAATGGAAAAACTGCAGGTGAAGTAGGTTTGGGGGAAGAAGGGCGGGCTCCCACTGCATTCAGAATAAACCCAAGCACATAACCACAGCCTCCAAGTGCCTGCATGATCTGGCTTCTACCCACCTGTCCACTTCATCTCACGCCAACCACACTCCCCGTCTTTCGCTGTGCTCCAGGTACACCCGTCTCCTTCGCTGCCTGGAGCAAGCGAAGCTCTGTCCCAGTTGAGGGGCTCTGTGTATGTTGTCCTCTCTGCCTGGAACACAGCCCCATTCTCCATCCCCACCCCACCTTCTTGCTTTAATCTTTCAGGTCTCAACTTACAAGTCACCTCCTTAGATGGGAACTCTTACTTGACTTCCCTATCAAGAGTTTATTTCCTCTGCAGCACCTACACATCTACACATCTTATTTCTTTATTTGACCACATTCTGTCTTCTCCACCAGCTTATGAGGTCCAAGGCAGCAAGGACATGACTCTCTTGTTCACTACTGCATACCCAGTACCTGGCACATAATAAGAACTCAATAAATTTTTATCAGCTGGTTGGTTTAAAAATAGTATCCCTATCTGGGGGGAATCTAAGCTAAGCAGGCATTTCTCACTGAGGAAAATTGAGAGAGCAAAATGTTCTGAGATCAACGGAAGAGAGCATCATTCACTCATCACCTTAGCCACTGTTTACTGAGCACCTACTATGAATGGAATAAGCCTCTTGTACTCTGCAACAGAAATCACATTCATGTTCCCTCTTTATGCTGATGAGCTTTTAATCCAGTATGTATGACCTTGAGGTGCCCTGGGCCTCCTGCTCCCTGCTTCGACCACTTTACATAGGCTCACCCTTACTTCAGAAGTGCAGCAGCATTTAAATTAACTTGCCCGGTGTTTTAATTCAGAAAGTTTGGGGGGAAGGGGATTCTGATAATAATGCTAATAAATGATCACTTACAAAATGTGGGACATTGATGACAAAAATAGTAACCATCCATACTTCTATTACCCAGGAAAAATCAGCAGATCTCTTCCAAGTCTTCGCTTTTTCTTTTTCCCTTTACTGTCAGTGTTGCTCTAAAGGCTCACAAGAGCACATGCCCAGAACTACTGAATAAAGTAGGGCATTTGGGGGATTCTAATTATTCAGGCCTGTGCTAGGAGTGGAGGGAATTAAAGTCCTCTACGCCCATAACTGGTGGGAATTAATTGGGAATGAACTGAAGATAGATTATTAAAAGCTTCAGGGTTTGGGCCTGTTTCCAGCTCATTTGCTCAAATCAGCTTCTACACCTTGCCTTTGTCTCCCCATCAAGGATGCCAAGGAGGCTGGCAGTACCTTGCAGTACAGCAATTCGGCAAATACTGTCCTAGAATCAGGAGTAAATGTAGTTATCTCCCAGAACAACCGAAGGGATTCAGTAAGCCGTATTAGACCATCTTTCCCAGAAGATGGGAGACTCTGTTTGGAAAAAGAATCATCTCATACAGGACACCTAGTCACACTAGCTACAGCTCTGGACACCTTCCATAACTTACTTAATCTTCACGATGGCCCTGGAGGTAAGAATTAGCTCCACTTTGCAGATGAGGACATTGAGATTCAGCAAGATAAGTGAATGTCTGGGGTCCCACTTGACAAGTGGCTTGATCAAGCTGGAACGCAGCTCTCTCTGGCTCCAAGGCCTTGTTGAGCTACACGGATAGACTTAGCCTTGGCTGTGAACTGTGGGGATACAAGGAGGACCTTTCCTGTGTTGGATTTAAAATTGCTCATGAACCCCCAGTGCTCAGTACAGACTATCTAAAGGGAACTGGGGAAAACGTCAAATTAATTGAGATCATCATAGGGTGAGATTCCTACTTAATAGACTAACTAAACACTGGGGACACAGCCTCAATACAGCCAGAATTTCAAACTGCAGCCTTGTCTCTTTCAGGGGATGCATTTGGATATCTAGCTCCCTGCCACCACCTTTGATGAAAGTGAGTTCAGTAATCCACATTCGGGTAAGGAGCTGAGCCATTGAGAGATGGGTGAGGCCCATTTTGGAGCCCCAGGTCATGATGTGTTCCACTCTGGACCTCAGTTCCAGAGGGAGAGGTCAGAGGCATGGCATGGGAACAAGATCGACACCGCCCCCCAAGCTTGTATTGCCCCCAAAACAGAAGTGCACTGTGTTCCCTAGAAACACTGTGGGTGGGACGGAAGTTAGGGCCAAAGAGCCAGGAACTGCATCTGATGACTAAGGGGAGTTTTCCAACTAAAACAATTAAGCAAGGACACTGGTGCCTTGGGAAGATTTTCCTATTTCCGGTCTTACCGGGACCTCAGCCTTCCTTCAGCTTGCACACTTGCCTCCTCTTTGAACACTGAAGTTAGGTATGTTGCTTTTCTTTCAAATACAGGACAGGTGGCCTCAGGGGTAGTGAGAACTCCATCCCTTGAAGTATCCAGAAGAGGCTGGATAACCACCTGAAAGGGGCACTGGGAACTTGATTCAGATTTGACATGAGGTGTTCATTCAATCTCTCGTGTTCAAATGCAACAACTATTGAGCTGCACTGGTGTACAAAGTAGGTCTGATCCCTTCATGGAATTGACAGGTCAGTGGAGAAGACAGCCATGAAAACAAAGGCAGAAAGAAGCATGTAATTACCAACTGTGATAGCGCTATGAGGGAAAGAAAAGGGGCTATGAGGAATAATAACAGGGAGAATAAAGAACTTCAAGGAAGGTTCACTTTGTGTTTTGAAACAGTTCACTGCGGCAGTTGGAGGCCCATATGGAAGCCATCTCATTGGCCTTGGGGAAGAGCGATGTGCCTTGAACCAGGTGCTGGTGGTAGAAGCGGGGCACAGTGATCCAACTGGATGCATATTTTGGACATAGAATCGCCAGGACTTGGTGGGACTGGAGAGGTGAGGGCTTGGAGGAGAGGTGAGGAAACAGAGACGACGCCCAAGTTTGGGACCGGACAAGAGCATCTGAAATTGTGAGTTTAGAATAATGTATAGATTCCCAGACGATGGGGCTTCAAAACCCAGATCAATAGGCAAGAGGTGGGGCCAGCCTACCCCTCGGTGAAGCACAGAGCCACCAGGGACTAAAGGCATCGCCGCCTAAAATACCTTTCCCATGTCAGGGCTGAAAGGAGAAGCAAATGGGGTTCTACCCAGGTGCCCCAACCTCCTTTCTGTTCTTCTCCCCTCGGTACCACACCTTCCAGGATCCCAGGACTTTCATGCTGCCTCTAGCTGCTACAATATCTGAGAGATATATATATATATATACAAAGAATTCCTGCAATCAATAAAAAAAACATAAACAACCCAATAGAAAATGGGCAAGAGATCTGAACAGGCATTTCACAAAAAAAGGATATCCAAGTTGCCAATAAACATACAAAAAGGTGCTCGACTTCATTAGTTATTAGAGAAACACAGACTAAAACCATAATGAGCCTACCCACTAAATAGCTAAGATGAAAAAGACTAACAGTATCGATTTTGGGCAAAGATCCAGAGCAGCAAAATCTCTTATATATTATGAATGGGAATTTAAATTGGTACAACTACTCTGGAAAAAAGTGTTTGGCAGCATCTACTAAAGCTGAATATGTATATAGCCCATAACCTAGCAATCCACTCCTAGGCATTTATCCAATGAAACATATATGTATTTGTATCAGAAGATATGTATGAGAATGTTTTTAGGGGCACTATTCAGAATAGCCAAAAACGGGGGAAAACTCAAGTGTCCATCCATAAGAGAATGGATAAAATAAATTGTGACTTATTCAGACAAAGTAATGCTGTGTAGAAATGAAAGTGGATAAACAAATACTGCATGTAAGAGCATGGATGAATCTCACAAAATAACATTGAAAAATGAAACCAAATGCAAAATTTTCTACGAATCAACTTACATGAAGTTCAAAAACAGGCAAAACTGGTGATAAAAGTCAGGAGAGTGGAAGCCTTTGGGGAGGGGGTGGTGGTGATTAACACTGGGTATGAGGGCGTTTCTCTGATGCTGGTAATGTTCTTTTTCTCAATCTGGATGTCAGCTACACGGGTGAGTCCATTTCATGAAAATCCATCAACCTGTACCTTGTGATCTGTCTACACTGAAACATATTTATGTTATACATCAAAAAAAATGGACTCTAGAAAACATCTCGGAAGAGTGTTTGCCTATGGCAGCCAGGGGCAATACAGCTGCTATAAATAACCAAAAGCACAGTCAAGGTAAACCAAGGTCATAGCCAATCAGTGCCAAGCACCAAGTTAAAAGAATGAGGATGAAAAAACAATAATAAATAGTAAAACCTCTTTATTTTCAAATATTAATTTTCTGAACCTTGATGGACTGTTATTACAGCATTTGGCTGCCAACTTGTGTTCTGACTATAGGATTTGGCTTGGTTTTGGAGGTTTACAAAGGCATCATTCTATCCCTTTCAAGGTAGGCTTTTGTACCTGTATATATGTACACACCCATCTACCCACAAGGATATATACTGTACATAATGTAAGTCTGTGACTATAAAACAATGAGGATGATTCCCATAACCGCCCACAAAATGAGTCTGTTTATTTTATCATCACACCTGGTCTATGTGTGCATGCTCCTTGCCACTGAATGCCCGTTAAAGAAGTCCAAACACGATCTGAGGAGCTGTGTCCTGGTCATCAAAAAACTGTGCTGTGTGATGAAGAAAAACACACGCTTTGGAGCCCACCACTTATCTACGTGCCTCTGGACAAGTGATTCAACCTCTCTGACTCAGTTTCTGCTCATATAAAATGGAGGAAATTCTACATAAATTGTGAGACTGGAGTGAGAATTAAATGAAATAATTTACAGGAAAGTGCCTGCCATGTATTAAGCCCTTGACAAATGCTAGAGAGTTGCAGTAACATAGCAGATAGTTGATCTTGCAATTCTACTCATTTTAAAGTAAACACATTAACATTCTCTATTTTCTCCACAACTTAATGAGGACAAAAGTTCAGGTCTTTTGAACTTGCTTCATAGACATTTTCAGAAAATGTTTAAAAACGTGCCAGGCCCTGTCATTTCAGAAAGAAAAGCAGACAAATACAAGGAGGAAAAGCATTGGAACCTTAAATTGGAATTCATGGAACAGACACCATTTCAGGTACACACACTAACACTAAAAATAAAATGAACCACCAATTAACGATTCAATGAAAAGAAGGTTCAAAATAAAAGTCATAAAAGTAAATTTACCCAAATTTCATAATTTAATCAAATTTCTTTCAATAAAACTAAACTACCTACAGTGACAATACATAATTAGTGAGAAAGAATAACTTCAATTGCAATTGTCTAAATAAAAGTCCTTAATTTGAGGGTAACTAAATATATAATATGTCCTTTAAAAATTTTTCCTGACCTATATTTTTTCAACATAATTTCACTAACATTTTGACCATATTTGTGATTAGAAAATGAACTTAGTGAAGAGGAGAAGGGAGCCACAGTGAGTTTCCAGTGGCCACATACTAGCCAAGCCTTGTCAGGGAAAAGTTCCTGGGGCTGAAGAGCCAGCTGCATTGTTCCAAGATGACTATTTCAGTGGCAGAATTTTGCCCAAGCATTGCCAGTTTTGGTTCCTCAACGAGCCTCATTCAATAGGGTCACCTTTGAATCTGTCAGCTACCTAATACTCTTCCAATAAATGTATTTTATGCTTCAAAAATAAATAAATAAAATGGTAAAAAAAAAAAAAGAAAATGAACTTACTTTACCTGAATACTAGGATATTAATTAAATAAAGTGTGGCATATTTGTATAATGGACACTTAAAATGTAACCATAAGAGTTGTGTTTTCGGGGCTTCCCTGGTGGCGCAGTGGTTAGGAATCTGCCTGCCAATGCAGGGGACACGGGTTCGAGCCCTGGTCTGGGAAGATCCCACATGCCGCGGAGCAACTAAGCCCATGAGCCACAACTACTGAGCCTGCGCGTCTGGAGCCTGTGCTCCGTAACGGGAGAGGCCGCGACAGTGAGAGGCCCGTGCACCGCGATGAAGAGTGGCCCCCGCTTGCCGCAACTAGAGAAAGCCCTCACACAGAAACGAAGACCCAACACAGCCAAAAATAAAATAAATAAATTAAAAAAAAAAAAAAAGAGTTGTGTTTTCAAAGACTATTTGATGATTTGGGAGAATGTCCATAAAATATTTCCAAACGGGGACTTCCCTGGTGGTGCAGTGGTTAAGAATCCACCTGCCAATGCAGGGGACACGGGCTCGAGCCCTGGTCTGGGAAGATCCCACATGCTACGGAGCAACTAAGCCCGTGCGCCACTACTGAGCCTGCGCTCTAGAGCCCACAAGCCACAACTACTGAGCCCGCGTGCCACAACTACTGAAGCCCACGCACCTAGAGCCTGTGCTCCGCAACAAGAGAAGCCACCGCAATGAGAAGCCTGCACACCATCACGAAGAGTAGCCCCGGCTCGCAGCAACTGGAGAAAGCCCACATGCGGCAATGAAGACCCAACACAGCCAAAAATAAATAAATAAATAAAATTTAAAAATATATATATTTCCAAACGGATAAAATAGACGCTATAAAATTGTACGTGTACACTGTAATTTCATTTTTGTGATACATACGTATGTTTGCATAGGCACAGAATAAAATTTTGGAAAGACAGCTATTTAATTGTTCCTAAGAGTTATCTTTGAATGGTCAGATTGTGAGAGATACATGTTTCTGTCTTTAAACTTTTGCCTTTTGCAAATGTTGCACCATAAATATTTATTACTTTTATAATAACATAAGAAAATATTCTTCTTTTTAAAAATGACCTTTAATTGATTTTTACTTTTTTGGTGTTTTTTACATCTTGGCAGAGATCTAAGTGTAGGTTTGTAATATCTCCCCTCCCCCATCATTGCTCTCTCCCTTACAACTTCTTTCATTTTGGCCATTCGTGTGAAACGTTTAAGAACGTTATCATGAAATCTAAAGAAGGATAGCATCTGTCTGCAAGTGATTACATGGATGTATTCAAAATGGTATGCCTTAACCAGCATTTTATCAAATAGACTAAAAAATTGACAGGTCGAAATCTCTTAAGGGGGCTAGGTGGTGAACAGTAAACTCAAGTCTACAATCTGGCCTCCTCCTGGGCGTGTGCTTCTGGGCAAGTCGTCCTACCACTCATAACCTCTATGCCTTGCTTGGGCCCTAAGGGAATGCTTCTCCACCTCTAAGGCCCAGAGGACCCTGCGAGGCTGAGAGGGTGTCTAAGGGGTCTCAGCAAGGCTGGTGGCATTTGGTCAAGGAGCTCTGTATTAGTGTGCTGGGGCAGCCATAACCAAGTACCACAGACTGGGAGGCTTAAACAACAGAAATTAATGTTCAAACAGTTCTGCAGGCTAGAAGTCCTAGATCAAGATGTTGGCAGAACTGGTTTCTTCTGAGGCCTCTCTCTTTGGCTTGCAGATGGCCATCTCCTCCCTGGGTCTTCACATGGTTTTCCCTGTGTGTGTGTATGTCCTAATCTCCTCTTCTTAAAAGTCATATTGGATTGGGGCCCATCCATATAACCTCCTTTTACCGTAATTACTTCTTTAAATGCCTTATCTCCAAATACAGTCACATTCTAAGGTACTAGGGGCTAGAACTTCAACATTTGAATTCAGCTGGGGGGAGGGGGTGGAGCACAGTTCAGCCCATAACAGGTTCCTGTCAAAGAAACGAACAAAGTGAATAGAAAGACTAGCTCTGATAGAAGCAGGAGAGTCCAATTAAAGGCATTATACAGAACTACCTGCAAATTTCCTGAAATATAAGTAGAGTTCCATTTTCTTCGCAACCCTTTTACAGCAGGGCACTTCTTAACAAAGGTGCCCCTCAGCATGGGGGATCTTTTGTATATTACCCAACAAGCAAAACCGCTCAAACTGTCATGCCAGCCAACAGCTCATAGTTCAATTTTAGCAGCACCCCACTTCTATCCATTAGAGATTATTTACACACTTATTTGAATATTTTACTGCATTTTGCCCTTATTATGTCAAATAAAGGTGTAGACAATGGGAAAATGACAGACTGGAACTATAGTGATTAGACACATTAAGTCTCATAACCTTACTACAGTTGACACAAAAATGGGAATTGTCATTTGAGCTTGAATCAGGGACTCTCTCAACTGGAGTTCACTGAACTTAAGCTGATGTGTGCACATCTGTGACAGAAAAAGAAAAAAAGCTAAAGAACACAGATTAGGTTCTAAAACCAGGTGATCCAAGATTGGACCTAGAAGACAAGATGTAACCTGGGAAGCGTGTCTTAGCTCTCGGAGAATGGAGTTTCCCCTGTAGCATCCAAATACCTTATACAGCCTTCATACATTTAACATTTGTACAGTTTTTCAGGAACTGCCTATAGAAAAGAACTTTCCATAGCAAAAGAAATTTTCTACACAGAAGAAGAGAATTCTCTACAGAAAAGTAGGAAACCACCTAATATAGTTCTTTGCTAACAGTGTTTCAGTAAATTATATTAAACAACTCTGGTGAGCATGATTTATCAAGTACCAAGCCACATCACTGAAGCATACTTTCTGTACAAGTTCTGAGTCACCCCTCCCTCCTCATCCCCCATCCCCAGACATTCATATTCCATGGATTCAGCTTTCATGATTCTTAACTATATCTCTTCCTTTCCACCCCGACTTTTCTAGCTCAGATATTTATCACCTCTTACGTAGAGAGATTCCTAAATGGGTTCCCTAACTCCAGTCTCCTCACCTCTAGACCTCTCATACTCCACTGCCAGATCATTCATTCGTTCAATCAACAGGTATTTATTGAGCCCCTACTATGTCCCAGACAATACGCTGAGGGCTGGGGATTCTATCTTTAACAAAGCAGGCACACCCCTGGAGGTGATAGTCTAGTGTAGGAGACAGCCAATTGCTAGAAACAAATAATTACGATAAACTAGAGTCATGAGTGCTTTGGTAGGTAAGAACACATGCTATGGGAGCAGGTAATTGGGAGACCCAAACCAGTGCAGCAAAATGAAAAGAAAAAAAGTTGCTGTTAAAAAATGATTATTGCTATACATATTCTTTCTTGGGAAAGATCAGCAAAGTGGGAGATGGTGGGAACAAGGAAGGAGCAGACTTTGACGGGGTAATCAATACTGTGAGGTTAAGATGTTTCTTATACATCTGAATGAAGATATCAAAAAGATGAGTGGATGTGTGAGCCCGGAATACAGGATCTGGGATGGAGATAGAGAATTGGGGGTTGTCATGATTTAAAGACATGGAATTGAATGAGATCACCTAGGGAAGGGAGGGAAGGGAAGGGAAAGAGACAGGTACTGAGCTTATAGAGATCCAGTATTTGGAGGTCAGAAAGAAGAGGAACCAGCATAATAGATGGAGAAGGAACAGTCACTGAGGTAAGAGGCAAGGCAGGAACATGCAGAATCACAGAGCACTAGAAAAGCAAGTGTTTGAGAAGTGAAGTGGAGTCTTTTCAACAAATGGCGCTGGGAAAATGAAATATCCACATGCAAAAAAAGAATTTGGATCCTTATGCTACATATCAAAATTAACTCAAAATGGATCAAAAATGTAGACATAAGGGCTAAAACTATAAAGCTCTCAGAAGAAAACATAGGGGGAAAGCTTCATGACATGGAATTGGCAATGATTTCTTGGATATGACACCAAAAGCACAGGCAACAAAAGAAAAAATAGATAAACTGGACTATATCAAAATGTAAAACTTCTGTGTGTCAAAGGACACAATCAGTAGAATGAGGAGACAACCTAAAGAATGGGAGAAGATATTTGCAAATCATATATCGGATAAGGAGTTAATACCTAGAATATATAAAGAACTCTCATTCAACTCAACAACAACAAACCCAACAATCCAATTTAAAAATGGATGAAGGACTTGAATAGACATTTCTCCAAGGAAGATATGGAAATGGCCAACAAGCACATGAAAAGATACTCAACATCACTAATTGTTAGAAAAATTAATATCAAAACCACAGTGAGATATCACCTCACACTCATTAGGACAGCTACTATCAAAAAAAAAACAGAACATAACAAGTGTTGACAAGGATGTGGAGAAATTGGAACTCTTGTACACTGCTGGTTGGGATGTAAAATGACGCAGCCACTAAGGAAAAGAGTTTTGGAGGTTCATAAAAAAATTACATATAGAATTACCATATGATCCAGCAATTCCACTTCTGGGTATATACTCCAAAGAACTGAAAGCAGGGACTTGAACAGATATTTGTACACCCATGTTCATAGCAGCTTTATTGACAATAGCCAAAGGGTGGTGGCAAATCTACATGTCCATCAACGGGTGGACGGATAAGGAAAATATACTATATACATACAATGGACTATTTCACAGCCTTAAAAAAGAAGGAAATCCTGCCACATGCTACCACATGCATGAACCTTGAGGACATTACGTTAAGTGAAATAAGTCAGTCACGAAAGGACAAATACTGTATGATTCCACTTATATGCAGTACTTAAAGTAGTCAAAACCACAGGGACAGAAAGTAGAATGCTGGTTGCCGGGGCTGGAGGGAGAGAGGAATGGGGAGTTGTTGTTTAATGAGTACAGAGAAAAGACTGCTGGAGACTGGCTGCCCAACAACGTGAATGTGCCCAACACTGCTGAACTGTGCACTTAAACATGGTTAATATGGTAAATTGTGCATCACATGTATTTTACCACAATTTTAATGTTTTTGAAGGATAAAAAAAATGAATAAGTAGTCCATTTTACTAACAGGTTGAACAAGATGAGGACAGAACTGTCTGTGGCAAGATATGGCATTGGAGGCTTTGATAAAGCCCTTCCAGTATAGTGAGTTATGGAGCCTTATGGAAACGTAGGGAGGAGAGAGACCAGGAGGTGAGGAAATCAAGCGAGTGAGGACACATGACTTCTCAAACTTCTTAGCTTTGAACAGAAGCACAGAGATGCGGCCATAACTGGAGGAGGAGGCAGGGTCAAGGCTGGCAGGGTGAAGATGAGCAAGATTAAAGGCTGTTCGTGGGGAACCGTGGTGCCGCCGTTTGGGTTCTCCGGTCTTATGTATTGAAACAAGTGGTTATGGCCTTTTCTCCAGCAGAGCACAGCTGCACAGGGGCAGGGGCAGAGTTAGTGGCTTTAACCTGGCTTTAACCAGGTTGTGGTTTTTTATAGGCAAGGACAATAGAGGAGAGAGAGAGGCAACAGGTTTATAAGACTTTGCAAGGGAAGGCTTAAATGCCAGGCCATAGAATCTACGCTGCACAGAGAGGGAAGTGAGGGTATGAGGAGGGGGATGGGTACAGAAGTAGAGGCTGCACTGTGGTCTGGGAATTGCCTGGGTGGGAGTCCCATTTAAACAAGTGAGCTGGAGACACAGGAGGGAAGGATCAGAGAGCAGGATGCCAGAAATCCAGATTTAAGAGGTGGGGCAGTTATTGTCCATGACTTTGCGAATGGGTGGCTTAATCAGGTCAAATGAAAGGTCTTTGGAGCCGGAGGTCAAGGAACTGAGAGTCCAGAATATTGAATGGACCACCTACACTGATGCTAAAGTCACCCTGAAGAATGACAAGACAGGAGGAGAACAAAGAGCTAGAGTAGGGGGAGGATGTGAAGCCAGGGGGAAACAGCATGTGCAAAGGCCCTGGGGTAAGTGAGAATATGTCACTTTGAGGAACAGAAAGAAGTTCATTAAGGATGGAAAACTGAGTACCATGGGGAAGGTAATGGATAGAATGCAAGGCTATTTTTGTGAAGACTTTGGAACACATGCAAATGAGTTTATTTTTTTATCCACAGGGAAGCTATTAAAGGATTTTAAGCAGAGAGAACTACAATCAGATTTGTGTTTTTGAAAGATCACTCTGATAAATAAACTGATACATCAGACAATGGAGTATTATTCAGTGCTAAAAAGAAATGAGCAATCAAGCCATGAAAAGACATGGAGGAACCTTAAAGGCATATTTCTAAGCGAAAGAAGCCAATCTGAAAAGGCTACATCCTGTATGAATCCAACTATGTGACATTCTGGAAAAGGCAAAACTATGGAGACAGGAAAAAGAAAAGATCAGCAGTTACCACGAGTTAGGGGAGAAAACGGAATGAATAGGCAGAGCACAGGGGCTTTTTAAGGCAGTGAAACTACTCTGTATGCTGCTGTAATGGTGGATACATGTCATTATAGATTTGTCCAAACCCACAGAACACACAACTCCAAGAGTGAACCCTAAGGTAAACTATGGACATGGGCAATAATGTGTCAACATAGGTTCATCAATTGTAACAAACGCACTCCTGGCAGAAGCCAGTGCAGGAGGCCGGCTGTGTGGAGGGGGCATATGAGAACTCTGTACTTTATGTTCTATTTTACTGTGAACCTAAAACTCCTAGAAAAATTTAAGTCTGTTTTTTTTTAATCACTCTGGAGTGCTGTGTGGCGCATGGATGGGACAGGGGTAACCTTGGAGAAAGGAAGCCCTGACAAGAGACTGTTGTTGCCACCTGCTGAGACAGGGAGCAGAGAAAAGGAGTGAGTTTAGGGACTGGGGGAAGGGCATGGTGAGTTCAGTTGTGGGGTGGGGAGAGGCGTGTGAAATCTGAGCTTCCCGGAGCTGAAAGGAGTCCATGCCTAATACTTTCTCCATCATAAGCACTAAGCACAGAAAAAGCCATGCAGGGTGCACCCCTTTAGCTCTGTAAACACAATCATCATAGCCAAGGCCAGCTCAGGCCTGTTTGCACGAGGCCATGTAGCATGGTGGTTGAGCTCATGGACGCCAGAGCCAAACTTCCCGGTTTGAATCTTAGCTCTGCCACTTACCAGCTTGGACAATTTATTTAACCTCTGTGCCTCAGTTTCTTTACCTATAGAATGTTGAGTAAGAGCAGTACCTACCTCATAAGGTTGCTGTAGATTGAGTTAGTACATGTAAAGTAGCAAGGAAAGTAATGAACCATCAACAGCATATGAGCCTATTCTATCAATACTATGAATACTCACTACCTTTGAATAAGGTTTGGCTCATATATTTACTCCATTATTCATTCATTCAATAAGTATTGATAGATTCCCCACTACTGGCACTCAAAGATAAATCATATCCTAATTCTACTCTCAAGAAACCTAGACACAGAGATTAAGACATGCAAACTTTACATTTTCAACCCCAACCTGAAGAACAACTTGAATTAATAAATGACAGCAAGTGTTATCGGAACATACGCATCACCACAAAGAAAAAAATTCAAATACTTTTGAAGTCAAAGCGATGTATTTATCTTCCTTCATATATATAATCTTCCTTTTTATATAGCTGTCTTTAAATGATATATTTAACTTAATATATATTTTAAGTGTGTGTACGCACAAATATACACAAGTATTTCACCTTGCTTTGCTTTTAAAAAGCAAAGTACCCAGAGAAAACCATAATTCAAAAAGACACATGCACCCCAATGTTCACTGCTGCACTCTTTACAAGAGCCAGGACATGGAAACAACCTAAAAGTTCAACAACAGAGGAATGGATAAAGAAGATGTGGTACATATATACAATGGTATACTACTCAGCCATAAAAAGGAATGAAATTGGGTTATTTGTAGAGATGTGGATGGACCTAGAGACTGTCATACAGAGTGAAGTAAGTCAGAAAGAGAAAAGCAAATATTATATATTAATGCATATATGTGGAATCTGGAAAAATGTTATAGATCTTATTTGAAAAGCAGAAATAGAGACACAGACATAGAGAACAGCAAACGTATGGATACCAAGGGGGAAAGGCAGGGCGGGGGGAGCGGGGGGATGAACTGGGAGATTGGGATTGACATGTATACACTACTGATACTATGTATAAAATAGATAACTAATGAGAACCTACTGTATAGCACAGGGAACTCTACTGAATGCTCTATGGTGGCCTAAATGGGAAGGAAATCCAAAAAAGAGGGGATATATGTATATGTATAGTTGATTCACTCTGCTGTACAGCAGAAACTAACACAACACTGTAAAGCAACTATACTCCAAAAAAAATTAATAAAAATAAATAAATAATAAATAAAAATAAAAAGCAAAGTATTTGAAGAATGACAGTCAATGCTAAAGAACCAGGCATTGACAAAACCAACTGTGTACCCAGCCAAATAATCGATGGTATACTGTAGTGATTAAGAGCACAGAATCTGGAAGAAGACTTCCTGAGTTTAAATCCCAGCTCTCCCACTTACTAGCTGTGTGACCTTGTGCAAATGAGACCTCTTTGTACCTCAGTTTCCCCTTCTGTAAAATGGGAATATAATAGCACCTCATGCCTCTTCAATAAGTGGTGCTGGGAAAACTGGACAGCTACATGTAGAAAAATGAAATTAGAACACTCCCTAACACCATACACAAAAATAAACTCAAAATGGATTCAAGACCTAAATGTAAGGCCAGACACTATCAAACTCTTAGAGGAAAACATAGGCAGAACACTCTATGACATAAATCACAGCAAGATCCTTTTTGATCCACCTCCTAGAGAAATGGAAATAAAAACACAAATAAACAAATGGGACCTAATGAAACTTAAAAGCTTTTGCACAGCAAAGGAAACCATGAACAAGACAAAAAGACAACCCTCAGAATGGGAGAAAGTATTTGCAAATGAAGCAACTGACAGAGGATTAGTCTCCAAAATTTACAAGCAGCTCATTCAGCTCAATATCAAAAAAACAAACAACCCAATCCAAAAATGGGCAGAAGACCTAAATAGACATTTCTTCAAAGAAGATATACAGATTGCCAACAAACACATGAAAGAATGCTCAACATTATAATCATTAGAGAAATGCAAATCAAAACTACAATGAGATATCATCTCACATCAGTCAGAATGGCCATCATCAAAAAATCTACAAACAATAAATGCTGGAGAGGGTATGGAGAAAAGGGAACCCTCTTGCACTGTTGGTGGGAATGTGAATTGATACAGCTACTATGGAGAACAGTATGGAGGTTCCTTAAAAAACTAAAAATAGAACTACCATATGACCCAGCAATCCCACTACTGGGCATATACCCTGAGAAAACCATAATTCAAAAAGAGTCATGTACCACAATGTTCATTGCAGCTCTATTTACAATAGCCAGGACATGGAAGCAACCTAAGTGTCCACTGACAGATGAATGGATAAAGAAGATGTGGCACATATATACAATGGAATATTACTCAGCCATAAAAAGAAACGAAATTGAGTTGTTTGTAGTGAGGTGGATGGACCTAGAGTCTGTCATACAGAGTGAAGTAAGTCAGAAAGAGAAAAACAAATACCATATGCTAACACATATATATGGAATCTAAAAAAAAAAAAAAAAAGGTCATGAAGAACCTAGGGGCAGGACGGGAATAAAGATGCAGACCTACTAGAGAATGGACTTGAGGACGTGGGGAGGGGGAAGGGTAAGCTGGGATGAAGTGAGAGAGTGGCATGGACATATATATGCTACCAAATGTAAAACCGATAGCTAGTGGGAAGCAGCCGCATAGCACAGGGAGATCAGCTCGGTGCTTTGTGACCACCTAGAGGGGTGGGATAGGGAGGGTGAGAGGGAGATGTAAGAGGGAGGAGATATGGGGATATATGTATATGTATAGCTGATTCACTTTGTTATAAAGCAGAAACTAACACACCACTGTTAAGCAATTATACTCCAATAAAGATGTTTAAAGTAATAATAATAATAGCACCTCATACAATTGTTGTATGACTTAAATAAGTTAATAAACATGAAGCACTCAGAATAGTAAGAACCCCAAAAGTACTAGCTATTATCATGCAGAAATATTCCACGTGCTTCTTTATTTGTAAGCCCAAATCAGTGTTCAAGTAATTTTATTAAACTCTGGAATATGCATCACTAACAAAGGGAAATGCTAGATTTTACAAGCAGTGAGTTGGTACAGTCATTTCTCATGAAGTAAGGGCTGTTAGGCCATGTTAACTACAAGGTGTTGCCAGTCACTAGGCCTCATCTTGAATCTGCCACCAGAGGGCGCCAACAATGGGTTTCTGACAAAGCTGTGCAAAAATGAACACCCGGGGCCTTCCCTGGTGGCACAGTGGTTGAGAATCTGCCTGCCAGTTCAGGGAACACGGGTTTGAGCCCTGGTCTGGGAAGATCCCACATGCCGCGAAGCGGCTGGGCCCGTGAGCCACAACTACTGAGCCTGCGCTCTGGAGCCTGTGCTCCGCAACAGGAGAGGCCGCGATAGTGAGAGGCCCGCGCACCGCGATGAAGAGTGGCCCCTGCTTGCCGCAACTGGGGAAAGCCCTCACACAGAAACGAAGACCCAACACAAAAAAATGAACACCTGGAAAGGCAGAAACAGGTCAATTTACACCAGAATGACTTCTGGGTCTACTCCAGTCCCTCTGAGGCAGGATATTTTCTTTACATTTAAAGGTCCAGTTTCGGCTTGGAGAACTTTCTGGTCTAAATGATTGATATTTGTTTGAGTTTTAAGCCACATAGCCCACACCTTTTTCTAAGAGTCACGTTGTCACCTGAGTTATAGATCTGGTTGCAAGACGCATACTTTCTCGTACATGGTGAGCTGGGTTCACAAACCACCAACGGTGGGCCCAGCCCACTCCCTAAGGAGTTAGTGTGTTCATGCTGTACCTTTCTTCCCCCAGTGCACAGGGAGATACTCTGACTGAATCACTGTCCATATTATTCCATATTACTCAAGTATAAGTAAAAATATCTTTAAGCGTTCATCTTACTTGTACCTAATAATTGCATATTCTGGTGAGTCACTTTTTAAATCTACGACTTCACTGTAACATTGTACTTCCCCATTTATAGCCTGCTTTGTAATAAATTATCTTTTGTAATTTCCCAGTCTCCATTTTTAATAACCCATTTAAAACCTATTTCAAAGAAAATAGATGCATTTTTATATTTAAATTTTATTCATTTGTACATAGGCCAGTATTTTCATCTTTTTGGCAGCTCCATAATAACATTTTAGATCCACTTGTTATCTTTTATTATCCACACAGCATCATTTGCCATTTTTAAAAGTTAACTATTATTCAGTCACGCACTGAACTCCTTGTATTGTTCGGGAAATCATTTGAGGAAAATGTAACTGTTAAACACCTGAATGGAAAAGAAACTTGGATATTACAGTTGCACAAAATGTGTTCTATCTAGTTCACTCTCTGCAAGAGCTCAGATCTTAATGGGTTTTGAGGCCGACATTATCCGGCCCCATTTCCTCTCTGGTGTGTCTCCTGCGTCACTCTTCCCTGCTCTTTCTACCCAGACCTCCACACCAGCCCATGAACACGCTGGGCAAACCATCGTCTTGGAGCTTCTGCACCGTCTGGGGCCTCTTCCTTTTTTGCTCTTTCCCCAGATAACACTTCCTTACTTCAAATAGCACCCCTTCAGTGAGTTCTCTCCTGACCACCCTATATGATATGAAACATCTTCAGCACCCCTCACCCCCCATCCCCTGCTATTTTTTCCCATAACATCTGTCACTTCTATCATACTGTGTCACTTCCCTTACTTTTTATGTACTGTCTGTCTCCCCCTCCTGGAATATAAGCTCCACAAGAGCAAGGATTTTTGTTTGCTTTGTCCTTTTTCAGACAAAGGGAGCCTAGAACAGTGCCTGCACATAACGGGTGTTCAATAAATACTTTTTAAGCTAACTGAAAGATATTAATAATATAAAAATATCCTGAGTCATAAAATGTCTCTTCACCATTTACATTATGAGTATCGCATCTATCATCCTATTTGCAGTTTTAGCTAAAACTGAGGTTTCTGCTAATCATTCACTTTGAAAGGTGCTTCGATTTTGAAAAAAAGAAAAACTAGAGCTTCAGCTTCAAACCATTCCCCTTCCAGCATAATCACGAGGTCAGATCTTCTGGAAAAATCCCTCATGCAGGGTTGGAGGATCCCACGATGCCTGAAATTTCCATGTGATGTTTTCCCATTTCATGTGGAGAGTGGAACTGTCAGGCTATGACTCTTCTCCATCATCTCTAAGTCTCCCCACAAGACTCTCCCCAGACACATTGTACTGCACGTCTGCAATGGGGAGGAAGGCAAGGGGAGGCTGCAAAAGTCCTGTTCATCTAAAAATCACGTTCATTTTCTCTGTGTGTTTCTATAAAACAATCAAGATAAATCAGTCCCTCAACGCCCCCAAACAAATAAGAAAGCAGTGACTGTCTTTCACCATGGCCCCCAATTTCTCCCCTGAAGAGAGTAATAAAAAGAATCAGATGTCACCAAAAGTATGGACCATAAAAGAAAAAAATTTTTTATTAATTGGACTTCATTAAAATTAAAAACATTTGCTGTTCAAAAGACATCATTAAGAAAATGAAAAGATAAGTCACGGCCCAGGAGAAAATATTTACAAATCATATAACTAGAACAACTTGTATCCAGAACGTTTTTTTAATTCTCACAATTCAATAATAAGCCAAATAACCGGATGGGCAAAACAATGAGCAATGCCCAATGCCCAATGTTAAAGCAAATGGGCAAAAGATTTAAATAGATACTTCACCAAAGAAAATATACGGATAGCAAATAAATACATGAAAAGATGTTCAGTATCACTGGTCATTGTGAAAATGCAAATCAAAACCATAATGAAAAACCATCACAACTCCTCCAGCAGAAAGGCTATAATCAAAAAGACAGATAATAAGTGTTGGTGAGGATAGGAAGAAACCCTCAGACATTGCTAGTGGAAATGTAAAATGCTACAGCCACTTTGGAAAACAATTTGACAATTTCTCAAAAAGTTAAACCCACACTTTCCATATGACCCAGCAATTACACTCTTAGGTATCCACTCAAGAGGAAGGAAAACATGTCTACACGAAGGCTCTCATAAATGAACATTCATAATGACTAAAAACTAGAACAACTTAAATGTCCATCATTTTCTGAATGGATAAACAAAATGATGTATCAAACAGTGGAATCCGGGCCAGCTTCGTGGGCAAGCAGCCAGGGTAGATGCACGTGAACCACGCTCAGAAGGACCCCACACATAGGGTTTCATGCTCTGTGGTCACCATCTTGAACTTCTTAGTAAGTTTACCTTTGAATCTGTGTTTGGTAAGTGAAGTCCAATGGGACATGGGACAGATCTAGGTTTCCAGCACATCCCAGCATAAAGCTTGCACTACCCTTGGGGGTTACCTGTCCCCATGGGTTGGGGCAATAGATCCATGTGAAAGAGAGATGCCTGGCTCAACTTCCACACCCCCAGCCAAGTCACAGCACATTAGTCCAGTGGCTGGTGGGAAAGGCAACCCAGCAGCTGGAGGACCATGTGCACACAGTGAGCCACGGTAAGTATCCACGTGCTAAACACAACACCAAAGAGCAAATAAAAAGCACCATGGCAGACTAAGAAAGAGACCGCAAGAAGAAAAGGAAAAGCTTTATATTTTAACACTGTTAATGGCACTTTTTCCTGCTTTTTGAACAAGGGGACTGGCATTTGCATTTTGCACTGGGCCTACAAGTTATGTAGCCAGACCTGAAAGAAATAGTATGCAGTAATAAAGAAGAATAAAGTAATGATACATGCAACAACATAAGTGAACCTCACAACCATTCTGCTTGATAAAACAAGCTGACACCAAAGACCACATATTACATGATTCTACTTATATAATATTTCTAGGGAAAAAAAGGCAAAACTATAGAGTCAGACAGCAGATCAGTGGTTATCTGGGGCTGGGGGGTGGGAGCAGAGGTTGAGTACAAAAGGCTCAAGGGAACTTTCAGGGTAATGGAGGTATCCTAAAACTGGATTGTGATGCTGGTTTAAATGTATAAACAAATGAAAACTCATTGAACTGTACACTTAAGATGGGTAAATTTTATGGTATTCAAATTGTATCTCAATAAAGTTGCTTAAAAAAGAATCTGAAGTCCTCACTCCTATTTCCCACAACTGACCCACACATCTTGTAAGGTAGCCTGGTCAGGCCGGCAGACTCAGGTGAACAGGACAGGGAGACCTCAGTCCAAAGCCAAGGAAACACTATCAGCCCTGAGGCTGAGAACACCTGGGCAACTGAAGATCCCCCCACCTTCTGCCAAGAGGGGGAACAGTACAGCCAATACCCGGGTAGTAAGGGGTACTGAAATTTTTTAAGGAATCAAGGAAGAGTGGAACCCTATTTGCCAGTCTGTCTTTATGGAACCTGCATTTTCTGTGATACTGGAATACAAAAGAATCAAGAACAATCTTACTGTGGTAGACAGAATTTTTAAGATGGCCCCCATGGATCCCTGACCCCTCGTGGTCATTCCCTATATAATCTCTTTCCTTCAGTGTGGGCGGGATCTGTGACTTGCTTCCAGCCAATAGAATATGGCAAAGGTGAAGACACTGCAGATGTAATTAAGGTTCCAAATCAGTTGATTTTGTGTTCATCGAAAGGGAGATTATCAAGGGTGGGCCTGGTTTAATCAGGTGAGAGCTTTTCCCGAGGTCAGGGATTCTCCTTGCTGGCTTAATGAAGTAAGCCAGCATGTCAAGGAAACCCACAGGCAGGGAGTTGCAGGTGAACTCTAGGATCTGAAGGCAGCCTTCAGCTGAAAGCCAACAAAAAGCTGGAGCCCTCAGTTACAGGGCTGTAAGGAAATGAATTCTGCCAACAACCTGGAGGAGCTTAGAGGCAGATACTTCTCCAGATGAGAATGAAGTCCAGCCAACACCTTAACTGCAGCCTCATGAGCTCGCCAGCAGAGGACCCAGCTAAGCTATACTAACCTCCAGACCCACTGAAACTGGGAGATAATAAATGTATGTTGTTTTCAACAGCTATGTTTATGGCAATTCATTATCGTAAACAAGAAAGAAAGAAAAATATTCATTGCCCATACAAAAGAGGCATCCTTAACTCTGTCCAACCCTGAGACAGATTGTTACATCTTATCAAGGCACTTGAGCTGCTGTGCTCATGGGAGTACACTATAAGTGCGGCAACCGTGTTTACTGAACTGAATATTAGCATCCATAGTCTGAGAACTACAAGTGACTTTACAGGGGAAATGGGACTGGGTCTGAAATCAATTTTATCCCATGAACATCAGAATGGGTGGTTGCCATAGCTTAAAATGGGAAGGTATGTGAAAGGGCCTACAGCAATATCTGGCACACAACAGGTACGCAGTTAAGCGTTACTTTACTCTTTACTCATGTGAAGACTCCTCCTCTCTGCCTAACCCAAAATGTCAGTGTGCATTTTAACAGTGACCTTCTGGAGGCAATAGATCCAGCTTCGTTCTCTTATCTAGGGTAGGAGGACTCCCTAGGAGGTCAGCAAAGGATGTACCTTAAGCCAGTGACTCCCTGAAGCTCTTATTATAGAGCTGTACGTGGCCACCCCATTTGCACCATCCAATGGCCTGGCATATGCAGGTGGGCTCACCTATACTGGCCACTCCTACATTAAAGAGCAATTAATGACAAGAGCTGCCAGTTGCAGCTTGGATTTATGACAAAGGATTCTAAATTCTCTTCTACCGCACAGCCCAAGCAGTGAATGACAGCTCCTTGAAGAAGCTATTCTAACAGCGAACCACCAGGGGGCGTCACACCATCACAGAAACAACGAACCGGCTCCTCAAACAGGGATCACTTCAAATTCATTCTCAAATGTCAACGACCCCTTTTCCAAGCCCCTCCACAGAGGCAGCCCTCAGGGTGACCTGTGGCCTCCTGGGAGTCCTCTAGATATGGCAGAAAGTTCAGAGACTGAACCAAATGTTATTCAATTAAGTTCAGTTCATCTCTATTGAACCCCACGGTGCTCCAGGCCCTGGGCTGTGGCTGGGGACACAGAGTGGGATTGAGGCACATCCTTGCTCTTAAGGAACTCGGGACAGTAGGGCAGACCATGGCACAGGGCAAATATGCTTGATCTATAAAGACACAGATGAGGGAGGAGGAGTGGGGGAAAGAGCAGGACTGCCTGTTCCAGAGAGGAGATCCAAAATTAAATTCACCCAGAAACGTATGGGCTAAAGTTAACTTTTGTACTCTCTAGAGAACTGTCTTCCAAGAACACTGAGAGCAAAGGATTTTCAAAACTGACCTTTATAACATCTATTAAGGAATGCATTTGTCAATTAGAGCTGTCTCCTCTATTCATTAAAGTGGATCCAAAAAAGCTCTGTTTAGAATATTCTGTGAGACCTACTGTATAGCACAGGAAACTATACTCAATATCTTATAATAACCTATAATGGAAAAGAATCTGAAAAAGAATATATATATATATATATATATAAAAATCACTGTGCTGTACACTTGAAACACATTATAAATTAACTATGCTTCCATTTTTAAAAATGGTTCCTTTTTAACAAAAAAAATTTAATTTAAAAAAATCTTTAAAAAAATAATATTCTGCGAGCAATAAGTTTCTTTACTCTATGAACAACAGTATGCTCCTTACTTTGTATTCATATCCCTGATATGTTATAATTACATGATACATAACCGTGTCCTGCCTTGTGGCGTTCCTCTGTATTGTCTTTTTTGGACATACCCAAAAGTAGACAAAACAATACGATGAACTCCCATGTACTCATTGACCAGCCCCAACTACCAGTAATCTACCACCAATTTTGTCCTCTATACACCTCCATCCAGCTCTCCTCCTCTGGTATCATTTTGAAGCAAACCCCAGATGTCATATCATTTCATCTTACATACTACAATACGTATCTCTAAAACATAAAGGGTCGCTCTCTTTTAATATAACCACAATACCATCACCATACTTAAACCAAGTGAAGAACAATTCCTTAATATCATCAAATATTCAGTGTTCTAATATCCAAATTGTCCCCTAAAAGTCAAATGCTTGCGGTGTTCCTTTTTAGTTTGTTAGAATCAGGGTCCAACTAAAGTCTGTACATGGCACTTGATTGATACTTGCTGAAATCTCTTTTAGTCTATAGGTATCACCTCCATTCTTTATTTTCCATGCAATTAATTTGCTGAGTATTATTTTGTTGCCTTTTAGATTGCTTAAATTTCGTATGTTACAGGATCTGAAGCTTGGAGGAGTCTATGAAATGATCTTAGAGAAGAAGATATTTTTCTCTTTCTCATATTAGTCTTATTTTAGCAATGTCCGTTTTGGAGCTGAGATAGGGACATTCGTATCCTCACTCCCAGTGTGCCCAACTGAGTATCATGACATCAATACAATCTCTTCTGATCCTACAAGTCAGATGTTGTCTCCTTCAAAGTCAATCCCGGATCTCAAAGGACCAAAACTACTGAGAGAGTGCCCCAGTGCAGGGAACAATGCACAACAATGGCAGGACTCTTGGGCATATTCATTCCTTTGACATTCACCTGTCCTCTTTCCTTCACAAGACTGTAATCCTCACTGATTAGTATGACATCTAAATCTCTTAGAAAAGACCTAACTACCAAATGATTGCAGGAGAATAAAATACGCCAGACCCCAGGCCACCCCCTTGAGCTCTGATAAAATGTAAATATCTGGCCAGTGAAGATTTACGTGGAGAATCCTCTTCTTCTCTTCATTCATGACATTTGTCAGGATGCTGTTATCTAGTTGACTCCCAGAGATCTCTGAATTTTTCTGACTTTTATGAGGTTGTAAAAATCCTCGCGTGGAAAGAACCTATGCCCCATGGGTTCAGAACGGCCACGCCACGTGTCCCGAAGTTCCGCCCAGGAATCACGAGATCTGGATTCTGTCGTTGCCAACTCACCTCACATGAGACCCTTTCCCATTTGTCCAGAGCATCCTCAAGCCAGCCTTCCAAACAACCACCACCATTCAATGAGAGACAGTACAAACGAGGAAACACACTTGCTGTCCCAGAGCTAGAAGATTTCTACAAGGTCTAAGAATCCTGACCACTCTTTAAGACTTTCTTTTTAATTCTAAAACCTTCTTTACAAAGTCTTTCTCAGGCCCTTCCAACCCCCTGAGGCTCTTGCAGCACTCAAAGGGTCGCAGGCAACTCACCGCAGCTCCTTCACCCACAAAGAAGTTCAGAAAGCCAGAGATGGCTCTGTCGGGTAAAGGGAGGCCTAAGTGTGAAAGCCAATCACCACCATTTAAACTGTACTTGCAGTTAAAAGGGGAGCTCTGAATTTTTGCTTAACTAAAGAATCTAGGTAAGGCAAGATTGCTGGGATCAGCCCAGTCCTGAAGCAAGCCAAGCCTCCCTTATTCCTCACCACAGACTTACCGTAAATAGAAAACACACAACCCCACCCAGGAGAAGCAGTCAGGCTCCAAGCATGCACTGTAGCACCTCACTAGGTGAAAGGATTTCTACCGAAACAAAGAGAAGGCATCATGGCACTCACTCCTTAGAGTGTCACAATACTGTTCCCTTTCCTACTAGGTGTCTCCACCTCACCAGTTCTCTTCCACTGCTTCTGCTTCTCCACCAAATCCAGTCAACTCCTCCCCATGTTTCAAGATCTAGGAAGTTCCATCATAAATAGCATCACCTGTCTTAGCTCTCCTTGCCTCTCCACACCTGGAGTGAACGCTCCAGGTGTGGCGCTCCCTCATCTGAGTTCCCTTAGCAGTTTGTTCCTATTTCTAAGATATCTCCCAATGTGCTGTACTATAGTTATTTGTTTATTCATCTGCATCCTAGGCAGACCATGAACTCCCCAGGGACAGGGACCTTATTTATCTTTGCAGCCTCCTGGTTTATCCCAGGGTCTGGCAAAAGGGAGGTACTCAACATATGTCAGCTGAATTAAAATGAAATTGAATTACAGTCATTCTTATCACTGCAACTTTATGAAAGATATTTCCTAAAGGAGCTTCAAGGTTTTATAAATATTAGAGATAGCTTTTCTCAAAGGCCCCATCTAAGCTAAGATATAAATTTTTTCCCAAGTTCCCCCATGATACTCTTTTTTTTTCTTTTTCACTTACTTATTTATTTGGTTGTGCCGGGTCTTAATTGTGGCAGGCAGGCTCCTTAGTTGTGGCACATGGGCTCCTTAGTTGCAGCAGGCAAACTTTTAGTCGCAGCACGCATGTGGGATCTAGTGTCCTGACCAGGGATCGAACCCAGGCCCCCTGCATCGGGAGCATGGAGTCTCAACCACTGCGCCACCAGGAAAGTTCCCCCCCCATGATACTCTTGAGTGTAAAGTATAACTCACTTGGCCACCATTTTTCATTTCACTGGGATGTGTTCCTCATTGAGAAGAAGAAATCCATTGAAAATATCTTGAAAGATGATTGTACAATAGGATCTGACCCATGCACAAAGTGGACATTAGGGGAACTAAGAAACACCTTCAGATGGAAAAAATTCTCTGTTCCATCGGAGAATGAATGGATGGTCTGTCAGAGGACGGGGATGGAATGTTGGAGCAGATGATCACCTAGGCTCTAGCCAACCCTCAGACTTTAGAACTACAGGAAATCCAAGACACTGGTCAACTGGCAAAGACACCATAATGTCTCCTTGGTAAACTTAGTGTTTCCCATGCACTGGGACAGCAAAGAAAGAAAAAACTTCTGCCCTTTGTTAATTACAATGACCTTGCCTTGATGGTATTAAGAGATAAGTGCCTGCTTAGTGAAATAAAACATTGCTGACTGGGAGCTGTTAAAAGCAGGCATAGTGGTCTGAGTGCGGGAGGGTGTGAGGGACCCCGGGGTGGACTAAATCAGCATTTGCTGGGGCCTCCTAAGCCCATATCTCTTTGTATAAACATAAAAATACAATGCCTTCCCCTTTTCAAAGATCCTCCTGTAGCCATTCCCTGAGTGTGGGCCCCCTTTAGGGGCCCAGGTAAGAATCACCCTGTTCCCTACTGCAGCCACCTCTCCCCCTACCCTTCCACTCTCCAGTCAATCTAAGAATGAAATGGAAAGGATGAGACAATGACCCCAGGATATTCAGTAGCTGAGCAAAGTGGAAGCTGCCCCAGGGTGGTCCAGATAGTCACAGTGGGTAAGGCTGAGTCTCTGGAAAGGAGATCGGGGAACCTGGTAACCTCCCTCCCTGCCCACACCCTTCCCACCAAAAGCAGTGTTGAGCATCACTCTGTTTTCCCAAGCACCTTGTTTATATCAACATTGTAACCACAGTGCATTGCAGTAAAATGCACCTGTGAAGCTTGCCTTAGATTAATGTGCACTTTCTATTAGCTATTTTAAAATAGTCTATGGGCCCCATCACTGCCTCTTTGGTACCCCAGTTGGGAAGGACTAGTTTGGTGAGTCTTTTTATAGTCGCTTTGCCACTGAGAAGCATTTCATCCTTGCCCTCTGGTCCTCAAACGTTCCTAGTCACCAATAATAACAGGTAAGATGCAGTAAGTCCTACTACGACCAAGCCCTAGTCTAGGTACCCTACAGGTATTATTTCACTTAACCTTCACAGTAACAATATGATATAGGTTACTATTATTATCCTTATTTTAGAGATGAGGAAGTTGAAACAGGGGAGGTTCAGTAACTTGCCCAGAGTCACTAGTAAATGGTGGAGCTGGGATTCAGGCAGTCCAGTTACAAAATGTGTGCTTTCCAACACTATACGCTGCTACCTCTCATTGAGCAAAACAAAGCAGCAACAGAGGAAGGAAAGGTGGAAACAGCACATGAGTTTCCTCTTCGGTTTTGTCTCAATGGTCCATAGGCTGGGATTGTAATTTCTGGGTCACAGGAATCCACAAAGAAAGATAATCCTTTCCACTAGTCTCTTCAAAGAGAGAATATTTCTGGGAGGAGGAAACAGTATTTAAAGTCACAGCACTGCCAAGCCCCTACGTTTGGGAGAGTAAGGGGTTTGTATAAGGACTGAAGGAAATCAGGTTTGTGCACGGAACTTCAGCAGCATCGTGTTCTGAAGCCGAGCTGGGAGTCCTGCCAACTGAGTGCATTTACTCTCTTTGATGTCTGCCTCCACATCTCCTCCGCCACCTCCTTGGCTCAGACAGGTACAGAGATGAGCGAAGCCTCCTCACCGGTCTTCAGGTCCCCTCCAACCTGTGCTCCTCACAGCAGCAGCAGAAGCCAGAGAGATATGCAAATCTCAATGCAAATATGACATGTCATTGACCTTCTTAAAACCTCAATGGCTCCCCCTTGCCCTCAGCGTGAAGTCCCAGCTCTGGCCCGCCTACTTCCCCAGCTCCAGCTCCATCACACTTCAGCTCCAGCCCCGAAGGACTTGCAGTTCCCTGAGAGAAGGATGGTGACTCCCCGCTGTGGCTCGTCTCCCCACTGTACTGTCAGACCCTTGAGGGCATGTCCCAATTGTCTCTGAGTCCCCAAGGCCAAGCATGGCCCTGACCCAGCATAGAGTATCAATATAGGTATGAGGCTGGTCCAGGCAGCCAGGTGGATCTCCTCTGGGCTCAGGTAGGGCCTGGGGCACCATTCCTCTGCCAGTCAGATCTTGGGGCTGACCACCAGAAACTCAGTAGCCATATAGGGCAAGACCTGCAGGCAGGTAGGATAGACAGAGCCCAAGTCCAGACAACAGGACACCGCTTAGGACAGCATAGGTGGAGACCCCTTGAGCTAAGGACAGAAAGATCAGAGGTACCAACCAAGACGATCGCTTGGGCTGCAAACCAAAGGGACAAAGAGGGAAGGTTGGGCTTTCAATAATGAAGAAAAACAGAAACAACCTCAGAAACAGAGACAGAACTGCTCTCAGCCACAGCAAAATCCCCAAATGCCCTGTTTGAGGACGATGCCACAAGCTACCCCAGCCAATTTGCAAGGTTATAAGCCATAATTAGGGCTGGCAAATAGAGACTGCCTACAACTCAGGATTCCTGAAAATAAAAAGTGAAAGAAATTGTGCCTTGGGGTAAAAAAGTAAGACGCTTGCCCATGAGCCGCAGGAAGTTGTCTGCTATTTGAAGGGCCAGCCTCTCAGATTGTCAGTTCCTGGCGTGGCGACGTTGACATAAAGCAGCCCAAGATTCCACCCTTAAAGAGTTGCCTAGAATATCTAAAAATAAGCCCAACGGGTGGACTTGCATCTCATTAATTTTCCTGAGGGTTTCACTCTGACCCTTTTTAATGCTGACGAACCACTGCTGCCTGAGAGCTTTAATTGAGCTGTTGATGGACAACTGCATAATTTGGAAGCCAAGAACTTCCTACAGCTGCTATTAGCGGCTGCCCTGTCTGGTTTCCGGTAATAAGTTCATCAAATTCACTGTACATGTAAGACCAAAACTCTGAAGCTATAAAAAGAATTTAGCGTTGGTCTCTGGAATGAGCCTTTCAACATTCTCTGCTGGACTCCCTGTGCCACTGCCGCCCCTCCCCCAGGAAGTGCCCAGTCAGCACCTAGGGCTCCATTGGGGGTGTCAGCAGCTGTGCAAGGCCAGTGCCTCCCCAGGGCACACAGGTCCGTCCCCTGTTGTCTACTCAAGGACACAGCTCCTGCCATTGCCCCCTGTCTCCTGCACTCTCAGTGTCCCTCCCTTTACTGGATCATTCTCATCAGTGCACAAATCTGTCATTTCTTCCATCATAAAGGAAAACCCTCTCTCACTTGACTACATGCTCTTCCACATGCTGTTCCCTTCTCTGCTCCCTTTTATAATAACACTCTTCAGAGGACGTGTCTATAATTATCGCCTCTTCTCCTCTCTTCCCAGCCTCTCTTGAACCTGCCCCAGCTGGACTTTCACCCCACCACTCGTCTGGCGCTGCTCTTATCAAGCTCAGCAATGGCTCTGTGTTCCCAAATCAATGGTCAGCCTCAAGCCTCACCTCACGGGGCCTCCGAAGCCTGTGACATGTTTGATCGCTATCCCCTTCCGGAAACACGCACCTCACTGGCTTCCGGACACCATGCTCCTGGTTTTCCTCCCTCCTCACTGGCCATTCCTTCCCAGCCTCCTTTGAGGACTGTCCTCATCCTTCTGACCTCCAACTTTGGGGAGCCCCAGGGCTGAGTTCTCTATTTAGTCTCACTCCCCAGGGGACTTGCCCACACACATGCTAACCATGCCCCGTTCCACACCTCCAGTTCCAGCCTCTCCCCTGAACAGCTTCCTGGCAACCTCAGTTAGACGTCTCCCACTATTCTCAAGCTTAACATGGCCAGAGCAGGACTGTTTTCCCCTCAACCCCTTCTCCTCCCCATCTTCTTTATATCCAAGGAGATAGGATACAGCAACGCCATTTTTCCAGTCGCTCAGACCGAAGGTGTTAAGAGTGATCCTTGACTCCGCTCTTTCTTACTCCACATCCACTCTGCCTTCAAACTACATCAGAGTGTGGTTACTCCTTACCACCCATCACTTCTTCTCTAATTCAAGCCACCGCTCTGTCTGGCCTGTACTACTGCAATAGCTTCAAAGGTTGCCCCATTTCCCCACCGCACCAGTCTATTCTCCACTCAGGCACCCTGGGTGAAACCGACAGCTCAACTGCTCAATTGCCTGCCCTCCATGGCCTTCCATCTCCCTTATAATCCTCACTGTGGCTTCGCCTGGGTCTATGTGCACTTGCCTCAATTACTTCTCCAACCTCACTCCCCACTGTCCTGCTGGTTCCCCCCCCAACTCCGGCTGCACTGGCCTCCTGACTGTTTTCTGAATGCCCAAGCATGCTTCCACCTCAGGCCCCCCCAGTTACTCTTTCTTCAGCCTGGAAAGCTACTCTCCTCTAATATCCACACGACTCTCTCAATTACTCATGCCTCTTCTCAAGTCTCCTAGCCAGAGAGGCTTTCCCTGACCACTTCATCCAAAATACTTCCTCCAGGGCTTCCCTGGTGGTGCAGTGGTTAAGAATCCGCCTGCCAATGCAGGGGACACGGGTTCGAGCCCTGGTCCGGGAAGATCCCACATGCCACGGAGCAACTAAGCCTGTGCACCACAACTACTGAGGCTGCGCTCTAGAGCCCACGAGCCACAACTCCTGAGCCCACATGCCACAACTGCTGGGGCCCGCGTGCCTGGAGCCCGTGCTCCACATTGGGAGAGGCCACCGCAATGAGAGGCCTGTGCACCGCAGCGAGGAGTGGTCCCCGCTCACTGCAACTAGAGAAACCCCGCGCACAGCAGCGAAGACCCAACACAGCCAAAGATAAATAAATAAATAAATATTAAAAAAAAAAAAAACTTCCTCCCCTTCGATCTTTCTGCCCATCTCAGCCTGCCTTACCTATTATCCCTTAACAGTATATATGTATTTGTGTATTTGTTTATTATTTGTCTGCCCCCCCCACACACACACACATTTTCTCCATCTCTCTCTCTCTCTCTCTCTCTTTCTCTCCCCTCCCCCAACCCCCCCACCTCTCGCGGAGTCATGAGGCAAGGCCTCAGCCAGTGCATGTCTCTGTTCAAAATTAACAGACATCTGCATTGGGGCATCTCAGGACTATCCCCATTTACATTTAATAATAACAATCAAGTTATTATCTTTGACACTAATTGCAGGAATTTGAACAGATAATCATAGCTCAGGACATGAACTTCTCTTTTGCTTACTAAAAATCACAGGGGACTTGCCTCTGACTGAGGCCTGAGTCATTCCATACACTGCCAGAGCTCCCAGCAGTGAGCAACAATCACAAGACTACCAACAAGCATTTCTTGAATACCTATTGCATACGAGGTGGCAAAGTCCAGTGGATAGAGCTCTGAACGGACTACTCAAAGGTCCAGGTTTAAGCTCCAGCGCAGTCACTTATTTGCTGTGTTACCTTGGGTAAGTCACTCTGTGTCTCTGAGCCTTGATGAAAAGAGAGATGGAACCAACTGGATTCTAATGAGATCTCTTCTACATTTGGCATTCTATGGAGAGGCAAAGAGGCTTCAGATCCCACACAGTAGGGGCCAAAGGAAAGTTTTCTTTGGGGGAGTCTGCTGTCCATGGAAAACACCAGAAAGGATTGTTCTATGTTAGAGATGGTTGGCCTTTTGAATGTGAAATGCCTGACATACTAAAATAACTATCAGAATGATGGACAGATGCCTGTATGCACTCATTCACTCATTCATTCATTCAGGACAGGAGTGGCCAAACTGACCTTTACTCAGGTCCTGACTCTGGAAAATGTTCCCAGCTTTGGAGTCAGCCACCCCTGGGTTGGAGTCGCAGCTCCAACTCTTACAATCAGTGGAACCCTTGGCAAGTTGGTTAACCTCTCTGAACCTCAGTTTCTGTATCTTTAAAATGAAATAATTGTTCCCATCGCCTCCATTTCCCAGTCTCCAGAAGACTGAGAATAGACCTCTCTTTGAGCACACTCAGATTAAAGGGAGTAAAAGTTTGTCACCACTCCCCCCTTAATTCACCAAATAGGTCCTTTATATTCCATACTCCATATTCCATCAATATATACCTGGGGCTCCCCATCCATTTAACAAGTTTTTATTGAGTGTCATTTTTTTCCTAATTATATATTTATTTTATATCTTTTTTTTAACATCTTTATTGGAGTATAATTGCTTTACAATGTTGTGCTAGTTTCTGCTGTATAACAAATTGAATCAGCTGTATGTATACATATATCCCCATATCTCTTCCCTCTTGCGTCTCCCTCCCTCCCATTCTCCCTATCCCACCCCTCTAGGTGGTCACAAAGCATCGAGCTGATTTCCCTGTGCTATGCGGCTGCTTCCCACTAGCTATCTATTTTACATTTGGTAGTGTACATATGTCCATGCCACTCTCTCATTTCATCCCAGCTTACCCTTCCCCCTCCCCCTCCCCATGTCCTCAAGTCCATTCTCTATGTCTGCGTCTTTATTCCTGTCCTGCCGCTAGGTTCACCAAAAACATTTTTTTTTTAGATTCCATATACCTGTGTTAGCATATGGTATTTGTTTTTCTCTTTCTGACTTACTTCACTCTGTATGACAGACTCTAGGTCCATCCACCTCACTACAAATAACTCAGGTTCGTTTCTTTTTATGGCTGAGTAATATTCCATTGTATATACGTGCCACATCTTCTTTATCCATTCATCTGTCAATGGACACTTAGGTTGCTTCCATGCCCTGGTTATTGTAAATAGTGCTGCAATGAACATTGTGGTACATGTCTCTTTTTGAATTATGGTTTTCTCAGGGAATATGCCCAATAGTGGGAATGCTGGGTCATATGGTAGTTCTATTTTTAGTTTTTTAAGGAACCTCCATAGTGGCTGTATCAATTTACATTCCCACCAACAGTGCAAGAGGGTTCCCTTTCTCCACACCCTCTCCAGCAGGAGATTTGTTGGTAGATTTTGCAGATTTTGTTTGTAGATTGTTTGTAGATTTTTTGATGATGCCCATTCTGACCAGTGTGAGGTGATACCTCATTGTAGTTTTGATTTGCATTTTTGAGTGTCATTTTGTTCCAGGTATTATGCTAGTGATAAGTGATAGTGAGGAAATGGGCTGAGGAAGTGGCAAATGGAACAGAAATAGATGAGCAGAGATGGAATATTACAGGTCTCAGGATCACAAGTGAATAAATAAACATGGCTTCCATCTACACTAAGCTTCAAGTCTAGAGGGGGAGACGGAGGTGAACACAGCACCTACAGGGTATTCTCAGCAGCTTGCATCCCAGCACAGAGCAAACAGGTACATGTACTGTATAAATATTATTTGATAAAGTTAAAAAAAGAATTAATTAGCAAGATAAGGGAAATCCATAGGAACACACAGAAGGGAAACCAAGATCAGATATGGGAGGTCACAAAGGCTTCCTTGGGGAAGAAATGTTTCAGAGAAAGAATATTCCAGGCAGAGGGAAAAGCACATGCAAATCCTGGAGAAAAGACACAGAGAACTGAAAGCGGGGCAGTGACTGTTGCTCAGAGGTCACCACAGTACCAAGAAAAGAGACGTATCTGCCTAGGTCCATAGGGACTAGATCTTAAAAGACATTACGGGCTCATTTAAGGAGTATGGATTTTCCTGAGGGCAGTAGAAAGCCTTTAAGGGATTTTACAAGGCAGAGATATCATGAGACATTTATTTCAGAGCTATGCTTCTCAAGTCCCAGTGTACTTAGGTATGTATCATCTGGGTGTTTTATAAAGGCAAATTCTGATTCAGCAGATCTGGGGTGGGGCCTAGGATTCTGCATTTCTAATGAGCTCCCAGGTGATGCTAATGGTGCTGGTCCATGGACCACACTTTGAGTACCAAGGTTTTAGAGTGATCACTCTAGCTAGTTTTGATAAATGAATTGGAAGAGAGCAGAACCAAGGAGACAGGGACACCAGCTGGATAAGTGATAGTGAGGAAATGGGCTGAGGAAGTGGCAAATGGAACAGAAATAGATGAGCAGAGATGGAATATTACAGGATTTGTCAGGGGAGAGGAAGCCAAGAATGACGTTCCTGTTCCTGGCTTAGGCATCTGTGTGAATCAAGGTGGCATTCACCGAGAAAGGGGTCCAGAAGGAGAAGCCAAGTTCGGGAGAGAAGATGAATTTATCTTTGTACACATTGTTCTTATGAGGTTCCTCTAAAATTTTTAAGCAGAGATATCAAGTAAGCAGCTGAATATACAGACAGAGAGTTCAGAAGAGAGTTCTAGATCACAGACATATAACTGGGAGCCAGCAGCAGGTATATATTTTTTTCTCTTCTCTGAAATGCCAAAGAAGCTAGAGCTGCAATCTCCTTCCTTCTGAAATATTTCCAATATAATGGGGCAGGGAGCGGGTAGCTGGTAGCTCCATGCCACTCCCCTTCTTAAGCTTGTCTACTGCTCCCTCAAGGTTCGCCACAAGCAAACATGGTTGGGATCTGCTAGGGAGAAGAGTGCTCCCTCACAGAGGCTGGTGGGAAGCTCATCCGGGGACTTTATTTCTACCCACTGAAATCCAAATTCAATCTCCTTCATAGACTATTTGAGAAAAGGAAATAAGAGAAGATTATGAAGGGTGTCTGGCATAATGCCTAGCAGAGAGTGGCGAGAGGGAGCTAGGCTGTAGTCACATGCAGTACCATGTCCAGGAGGACTAGCAAGAACTTGGCAGGGCTTAAGTCCCAGAAGGTCAAACAAGCCCCAGAAAGGAGCAGGCACAGGAAACAAGAAATACAGGAGGAAGCCCCACATATACAGTCAATTAATATTTAACAAAGGATCCAAGAATACTCAATGGGGAAGAAAATGGTCTCTTCAACAAATGGTGTAGGGAAACTGGATAACCACGTGCAGAAAAATTAAACAGGACCCTTATCTTACACCACTCAGAAAAGTTAACTTGAAATGAATTAAACACTTAAACATAAGACATGATACCATAAAATTCCTAAAGGAAAACGTAGGGAAGAAGCTCCTTGATGTTTGTCTAGGCGATGATTTTTTGAATGTGGGAATGGGACTGACCAAGACTGGGACCTGTTTCAAAGACTGGGGTGACCAAGTAGCTCTGACTGTAGGGTTGGAAAGATGCTATTTCACAACCCCCGCTGCCTTTACTGACTCAGCTCACTCCACTCTTTCCTTCATCTCTCCACCCTTTCCTTTCAAACCCCAGCTCAAGTCAGCTTTTGCCAGAAGACTTCCCTGGGCCCTCTGTTCATGTCTTTGTGTCCCCATTTACCCTGTATAGATGACCAACATATCCTTCACATCAATTTATTGTGTATAATGGTTTAATGACTACCTCCTTCAATAGATTGTGAGTTCCATACGGCTGTTGCACTGGAGTGATATCAAGATAACATCCAAATGTACTAGCCAAACTCTTCTGCTGAATATAAATAGACTGACTTTCATTTTCAACAATATGACAGACTTGGAAGTCAAGGAAAAAGACTCCTGACACAGGGATACCAAAAATGCTACTAAAACATTTTTAAACCTCTTCTCATTGACGTGTCTGAGCTGGCATGAGAGTTATAGAAAGGCTCAGAGGTTAGGAACAATGAGAAACCAAAAATCCAGAGAGATAAGCAAGTACTGAAACTGGCATTCTCTCTGGAGAGATCTGTCAATCTCTATTGGCTTAGGAACTGATTTTAATTGGCCTCATGAGCATGAAAGGACAGGAAATAAAGTCTGGAACCAAAAAGGGGTGGAATGCTAAAGTAGCGCTCTCACCAAAAAATTGGACCTCCAAAAAAAGCACCATCCTCAATTGTATGAAGTAGATTTTTAAAAAAAAAATCTTTCCCACAGTATGGGTAAACAGTGGATACCCTGACTGATTTGACTTTGTCTCTGGCTAAAGTATGAACAACGGGGAGGGGGAATCTCCCTAAAGAACTCTTCATCACAAGGCTTTACTCACGTGGATTCAGAGATGGAATCTACACTACCTGTGGGGATAAAAAAATCCCAACTCAAACATTAGTTTAAAGTGATCCCAGGTTAACCAGAAAATTCCAAGCAGAATGAAAACAACAACAAAAATACCATACCAAACACACTGTGTTCAAACTATAAATCATTAAATATAGAGAGAAAATCTTAAAAAGCAGACAAAATGAAAAGGCTGATTATCTGTAGTCAAACAACCATTAGACTGGCAGCTGACTTTTCTCCTAACAATGGAAGTTAAAAATGGTGGAATTACATGAAATGTATGAATTTCAGCCTATCTAGGCCCACCAGGTGATTAGCATACCCACCTCCCTTTCATGTGGCATAAATCTCCTCCTGGAGAAGAGCAGGGAAGCACCCTCTTAGAGCCATCTCTTCTCTCTTGCTCTGTGGGTTCTATCTTCTTTTTTTCCCCCAATATTATTCCATTCAGCACAAAGGGGAACCTAAGAAATGTCAGTAATAATTCCTAATTTGGCTGTCATAGCTCCAGAGTAGAGGCCCAATTAACCCTGTAACATTTTACTTTGGGTTAGGGTGGAAAAAGCATTATATTGAAAGTAAAGGAACATTGTTCTGGCACCACTATTTATTAGCTTTATGACTTTGTGTAAGTACCTTCTCTTCTCTGAGCCCTCAATTTTAAAAAACAGATTTGAATTTGAAGAATTCTAAGGTCCCTCACAGGTCTGAAAGTTTCATTTATACTTCTATCTATGTCCTTAGCTTGCATTTGGCTCTTACTAGATGCTTTCTCTCAGAAATACAGTAACAGGGAGAGAAAATTACCACATCTCCCTATAAGGCTACAATTTCCTCTCCTATATAGTAAATAATGCAAGGTTCCAACATCTTTAGAGACAAAGAAAATTGTAACCATCCAAAGTGTGACAGAACTATAAGGATGACAGTAACATGCAATCAGCTATATGAATTACAAAACATATCACAGTTCAGTTTGTTCCGTGATGGAACAAAAGACACATATTTTAAGAAATAACAGTAACTATGGGTGTCATTCATGGAAAGATCTATCACTAACAGATCAGATTATGACCTTCCAGTCATAATTCTGGAACAGGGAGTAAACAAGAAGAGCAGGCCCTCAGGCAGTTCTATTTTTAAAAATCAGGGCATATGAATATAACAAGTATGAGGATAGTTATGATGACCAAAGGACAAAACGTTTTAAATTGGGAATAACCCAGAAAATTAAAGACATGGTTGTCTTATCAAAAGGTCAGAATGTGATATATCAAGATATATATATATATGTGTATTAACATACCAGGGGTAATAGAAAAATCATGAGCCCCTAAATCAGACAGCCTTCATTCAAGTCCTAGTTCTACCATACATTTGCCATCCCTAAACCAGGCTGAATAACCTTTAACAAGTCAGTTCTGTCTGGGCATCAGGTCCCTAATCTGTAAAATGGAGATAATCACACCTTTCTCATACCATGCTTATGAGGATTAAACAAGATCATGTTTGTAAAACACTGGCATAGTGCCTGATATTTAGTAGGTAGCCAATAATTGTTACTTTTTTCTCCCTCCCCCATTCTGCCCCCTCCCCCCCCCACCCCACCCCACCGTGGGAAGGAAGAGGTGGGCAAGCAGAAAGACAAACCAGTCAGAAGCAAATGAAGCTGAGGAGAGCCCAGAAAGGCTTTACCTTGTCTGAGTTAACAGAAAGAAATGAAAGCCCTCCCTTTGAAGCCCAACTTACACCCTTTTTTCTCCCCCATCCACCTCCAGTCCTGACCTTGGAGGTGTCCACAGACATCACTCCTGGTCTCTGAGAGTGGGCTTTCTGGGAAGACCCCAGTCAGCTCCCTAGAGTTGGGCCCATTTCTCCTTGACTCCTGTCTTGAAGTCCAGGCCACAGCATTATTTTTGTGCCTAGTATTTTTAATTGCTTTAAGGGGAAAGTTTGGTTGAATTAACCTGATCCAACATATTCTTGGAAATGGGAATTGGATGTTTCTAATTTTTCACTCTCATAAATTATGTTGTAATGAAAATTGTATTAACCATATATGTATGTATACGCATGATTGGATCATTTGAATAATAGTATAATAACCAAATTATTCCTTAGTTAATCTTAAAACTCATAAGAGATTGTCACTCTCCCCCGCTCAGTAATTCCTGTGGCTTTCCCAGTACCTAAGCACCCCATTCAAGGCCTCTCACCACTGGGTCTTAAGGCAACTTTCAAATCTCACTACCAAAATATCCCTCAATGTGTCCTTACACAATATTACATAAATAAAAAGAATTATAAGGACTACTATAAAGAACTTTATGGCAACAAATTAGGCAAGTTAGCTGAAATGAACAAATCCCCAAAAAGATACAATTTACTGAAATTGACTCAAGCAGAAACAGATAATCTGAAAAAACATAAAGAAGAAGTATCTAAAATATTTTACAGATTTCTTCTCCTTCTAACCTATCTAGTATGTTTAATGCTCTGCAGATCTAAAGAAAATTCTGTGGTCTATCATTTAATTGTTTTCATTGTTTAAGTTAATCTACAAGGCTCTGACTTAAAGCGACAATACTGGCCTTTGTTTCAATTGTAAATTATTGCCATTTCCCTAGGAGGGATCAGCCATCCTATTCAGTAATTATTTCCTGAATAATTCCAGGAAGCATGCTTGCTTCAGCCACTAGGAGCCTGAAATACTCAGAATTTTTAGAAAGCATAGACCTGGCCTTCATATAATTTAAAAAAGTAACCTTATACCACTTGAATTTGGAGTCCTCTTCAGAATTCCTGCCAAGTATTTTGCCTGAATTTGTGCCAACACTCAAATCATATATTTTTGTCTTACTGTTGCCAAGAGAACATTAACACTTTTATGTCTTCCCCTAACCACATTTTATGAGATACTTTCCCAATGTCACAAACAGTTCATTATTTTTGGGAAATACATACCTTTTATGCTTTGCTTCAGAATGATAGAAAAAAAAAATCAGGTTACTAATGACTCAGAAATGACGTCATATAGAGCTGTCATTGTACAAGGCTGTTTGTGGAAAATTTAATTGTTGAGAAATAAGTACACAAAAAGCTTCTGGGTTGTCTGACCCTCCATTGGGACCCCTTGGGGTTAGTAATTAAGGTGCATGGTCTGCTAGTAAGGCAAAGGTTGTGGAAAACTACGAAATGGCTCTGGTTAAATGTTTCTTCGAACAGTAAGGGATTATCTGGAAAGAACATCACAGGGGAAACTGTTAAAAGAGCTGAATAAAAGAGGCTGAAGAATAGGCATGACAGGGATCTCCAACTATTTGAAGGGCTGCTGTACAGAAAAGGTGATAAATTGGCCTGTAACTATTCATTTATTCAACAAACATTTGAGTACATACCATGTGCCAGGAACTATACTAGATGCTAGTAATACAAGAACGGGGAGACACCACGCACAAAGGACAAAAAGACACGTAAAACACATCACCTCACCATGCCATAAAAGCAGCAGTCGAAACGGTATAGGGAAGAGTCTGCTATGACAGTAGATGTGCTGTGGAAAATCAGGGAAGGCTTCTTAGAAAAGGTGACTCATCAACTGAGTTTACAGAGAGAAATTGAAGTTTACTAGAAAGACGAAGGGGCAAGGAACCACAGGCAAAGCCAGGAGGAGAGGCACAGAGGATGAAAAGGGGTGGGACGTGTGGGGATATTTGTGATTCCATATGCTAGGATGCAAAGTGAGGGTGGAAGGTAGTGGCAGAGGAGGTGAAGAGGTGCACAGAGGCCAATTAGGATGGGCTTAAACTCCTACCAGCAAACCAGGAAGGGAAATTATAGTTCTTACATGTTATTCTAGTCGAACTGAACGAAAACCTGGGGTAAAGTTGTAATACACAGGAAAAAAGATATTGGGTCAGTATAAGGAAAAACATTTTAATTAGCTAGAGCCATAACGCCAAGCAGTTGTTCTGCAGAATACTGATCACCGGTAGCAACCAGAGCTATTTCTCAGAGATATAATAAAATTTGTTAGAGATCTAATAGAAAGATTCCCAGCAAAACCTATATGAGGAAAACTTTAAAACACTACTGACTTGAACAACTGAAAGACATCCTTTCTTCTTAGACAGAACAACATAATATCATTTTAAAAGTTAATTATAAACTTTTAAATATTTTTAAAATATTTAAATTTTTATAATTCTCTAATTTTAAAAATAAATGCAATCACAATAAAAATAACTAACAAGCCTTTTTTTTAATAAAGCTAGAAAAATTGAGTCTAATGTTCATATGGAAAAAGAACATTTTTTCAATAGCTAGGAATAGCTAGGAAAATCCAAAGAAGAAAAGGTGTGAGGGGGAACTAGCCCTGCCAGATAGCAAAATATATTACTAAGCCTCTATAATTAAAACTGATATGCATATTGAAGTTGGGGGGAAGTGTTATAATGCCTGCAACTCCCCTGGAAATGCATCAGAAAATAAGATGGATTGATGAATGAACAGAGGGACAGATAGATGGATAGATATGTGATATAGCAAGTATGGTGAAATGGTAGAATCTAATGGGTATGTAAGCAGGTATTCACTGTAAAATTCTTTCAACTTTTATGTATGTTTGAAAATTGTATAGTAAAATGTTGAAAAAAATCTGAAAAAAAAATGGCATAACAATGTCACACCAGCACATGAATAGACACACAAGCAAGTACAATAAATTACAAATTCCAGAAATAGTTCCCAGTAAATACGGAAGTTTAATATTTGATAAAGGTAGCATCTCAAACCACTTAAAGCAGAGATGGACATTTTAATAAATGACTTGGGGACAACTTGATAGCTATTTGGAAAAAGATGAAAATAGATCTGTATCTCACACCATAGACAAGGAAAAACTCCAAAAAGATCAGAGATCTAAAGGTAAAAAATGAAACCAAGCAAGTACTACATGAAAATATGGGTGAATTCCTCTATAACCTCAATGCAGGAAAAAGTTTCCTAACTATAATTCAAAAACCAGGTACAAAAAATAAAAAGAGAAATAAATTTGACTACATAGAAACATACTTTTACACAACAAAAATATACCAAAACCAAAGCCAAAAGAAAAAAATTGCAACATATATCACAAAGGGCTAATGTCCTAATCTATTGTTAATTCTTAAAAATTGAGGAAAGAAATACCAGAAACATGATAGAAAAATAAGCAAAATACATGAACAGATAATTCATGCAAAAAGATATTAAACTTCATCCATAATTATTTTAATGCAAACTAAATCTACACTGACATACCATTTCTCACGTTACAGACTGACGAAAATTAAAACGCTTGACAGCATATTCTGTTGGCAAGGCTGGGGGCAAATAGACATTCTTATTCATTGCTGGTAGGAATGCAAACTGGTACAACTCTTATGGAGGGGAATTTAGTAATAAATTACATACGCGTTTGGCTTTTGATTCCGCAATCTCATTTCTAGACACTTACCCTGAAGATAATACCTCCAACAATATGATAATACCTCCAACAATATGAAAATACAACAATACGAAATGAATGCCCAAGGTTATTCATTACAGGTTTATTGGTAATTGCAATATGTTGGAAACAACCTAATGCCCATACATGGGAGAGTGGTTGAATAAACTCTGGGACATCCACACAATAGAAGATTCTGGAGCTGTTTAAATTTTTATAAAAGGCAGGTGGGAGAAGACCACTATGAACAGACACGGAATGATTTCCAGGATCACTTGATAGGAGCTGTGACCTTCAGCTGAGGGACAGCTAGCCAACGGTGACCCCGCAGGTATTGAACTGGAGGAATAAATGACCTGATATCACTCTCTTCCACCCTCCAACTTTCTGCATGTGCTTCTCATTGGTCCAACACAAACAGAAGTCAGAAGGTAAAAGCAGACAATAAAGGTCACCACCCAGACTAGAGGAGGGTGGAGAAGAGTAGCGGGTGGGTTTGGAAGATAAAACGGAAGATAACCAGCACATAATTTAACATTCCCTCTTGCCGGACGTTCAATTTATATCCAATTCTTGACTATTATAAAGAGTGAACATCCTTATTTAGCACTATGCTGGCAAAAATTTAACAACTGGGACAGGGACCCTGATTTGTAGTGTCTTCCGTGGTGTAAATACTCTCATCATGGCTGATTTCAAGCTACCCTCATGAGGTCACTGAATGAGGAATTGGGAAGAGATGTGCACGAGGGGTTCTTACAAGAGGGCAAGCCATCTCTAACACACCACTGCTTGTCCTTAAAGCCTTGTCCGCACGTTGGATTCTATTCTTAAAATAAACTCATTGATGTAGAATGATGGAATAATAGATGCAAATACTTTGTGGGATCCTTATATGAACTGAACAAGACTAATTTTTAAAGTCCTGGAATAGCCTGATGTAGTAGATAGAGCTCTAAACCTGGAAAGTTCATTGTTCCCTTCTCTGAGGAACCTAGCACGCTGCGTATGTCTCTAAATTCACGCCATGTTATAACTGTCTCCCCAACAGAAGTGTAAGCTCTCCACAGAAAAACACTCTTTCTTACTCAGGTTTATAGCACGGTACCCGGCACAGAAATGTCTGTCACAGAGAATGATTTTTTAATTGCATGAATGGAGAATGAAGACACCTGAGTTCTAATCCCAAATCTGCCTCTTACTCAAGGCATGACTTTTGGGAAATCAGTCTCCTTCTCTAAATCTGAATTTCCTCATCCATTTTTCCTAAGTGTATCCCATGGAGAAATGCTCTATGCAAAAAAAAAAAAAAAAAAAAAAAGGAGGGGGGAATACTGGGAAATCTTCAGGCTAGATTCTGCTCTTGGAGTCACAATGCACATTTCTAGAACAAAGCATCTGAGAAGTCCAGCAGTGAGAAAACCTGTTTAACTTTGTCTTACCAGCAATTTTCACATGCATTTGGCCATGGAAACCTTTCTCTTCTCATGGAGTTAGTGGTGCTGGAAAATGCTGAACTAGAAAGGCATTCAAGGCTCTTTCCTGCTCTGACGTTTTACGGGTTTGTCACAGAATAGCTCCAAGTGAATTTGAAAAATACTCAAGCTAGACAGTGGAAATGAAATCACAAATGTTAAGACAGTGAAATCATGAACATACTGTTAGATAGTGTTTGTATTTGTAGGGTCATAATACAGAAGGTCCCCTTCCATGTCCCTGATATGGTCACTGCTGAGCAAGCTCCCACCTTCACACATCAAGCCAAAGTCACCCAGATGACCTGTGCTCTTCACTATGACTCTGAGAATCCACCTTCACTTTGCCTAAGTGGTTCTTGAGTAAAATGTATCAATCTTCCATCCAAGCTCCCAGCAAACACCGGCTTCCCATTTGCTTACCCTTGGCAAATTGCCATGGACTGGACCTAACTGATGGACCATTATCTAAACTAGTGGCCTCCAAAGTGCTTTTTTTCCTTTTCCTTTTTAAAATATATATATATATGTGTATATATATATATATATATATATATATATATATATGTGTGTGTGTGTATATATATATGTGTGTGTGTGTGTATCTATATGTGTGTGTATATATATATATATATATATATATATATATATTCTTTTTTTTTTTTTTTTTTGTGCCAGGTCTTAGTTGCAGCATGCAGGGTCTTCATTGAGGCACTCGGGCTTCTTAGTTGCAGCATGTGAACTCTTAGTTGCGGCAGGCATGCAGGATCTAGTTCCCTGACCAAAGATTGAACCCGGGCCCCCTGCTTTGGGAGCGTGGAGTTTTACCCACTGGACCATCAGGGAAGTCCGAAAGTGTTTTGATTGTATATGCAAACCAATAAAAATATTTTGATATGCACAATGTATTTATTTATAAAGTATGGGTAAGTTCTGCTGTCCTAATACAGTATGACTTCATAAAACTCATGAAAATAGAAATGTAAATCAGATGAGGAAACAAACAGAAGTAAAAGTTCTAATGTTTCAGCAGGTTGCCTTGGGCTCCCCTGCTGTGCATGCTCCTCACTCTGGAGACTTCTGTGCTCAACCCCAAGCTCTCCCAGAGGTTACCAGCCTAAAGGAAGCAAAAGGAGAGGCAGCCTCAGGCTCCCAAGCTGAGCAGACAAGCCCTGCTAAAGTGGCCCTTCTTACTTCTGAGAGAGGTGACCCAGCCTTTGTGGGAGAATCTGCAGCGTTTCAGCGGAGTGTGGGATAATATGGGCTTCAGCTTGAACTGGGCCTGTGTTCAAATTCTGATTGCATCTCCCTGCTGGCATGTGACTTTGGGCACATACCATTAAGTGCTAATAGTATCTCTCATTTATTAGGGATTTACTAGGTATCAGGCAGTCTGCTAAGCCCTTCGATACACATTAGCTATCTATCCTTATGTCTGTCATGCAATGAACTTACTGTTATCTCCATTTAATAACTCAGGAAACACAGGCACTAAAAGGCTACATCAATGGCCTAAAGTGAGGCCCATGTCTACCTGACTCCACATTCCTGACTCCTGACCTGCCCACTCTACTGCCTACCACACTCACCCTCTCTGAGCCTCTGTTGTTTTCTTTTTTTTTTTTTTTAATGTCTATTTTTTTTCTGAAAATTTTTTTTAACATCTTTATTGGAGTATAATTTCTTTACAATGGTGTGTTAGTTTCTACCGTATAACAAAGTGAATCAGCTATACATATACATATATCCCCATATCTCCTCCCTCTTGCGTCACCCGCCTCTGTTGTTTTCTATCTGAAATGGAGAGAAATAGGACTTGTATAGTGTGAGCACAGCACCTGGGTTCAATAAATGTCAGCAGGTATTGCTAAACCCTGAGGTGAGTTCCCAGAAAGGTGCCAAGGTGAGTCATCAGGATAAGAGTGTAAAGAAAGTTAATCATGTCAGGCCCTGGCTGACAAAAGAAGGTGTTAGAAAGGGGGTTACAGGGAGCCCCAGTGAGGGCAAGAATGTGTGGGCATGTGCCCTGCCCTGCCCTATCCCGTGGCCAGGCAGACCCACCTGAATCGGAGATGGAAGCCTGGGACCTTCCCAGCTTCATGACTCCCGGCTTTAAGATCATCAGCTACTTCTACTCTGACTCCATGGTCATCACACAGATTTCTGAAAGCATTTCAGTCCTCCATAGAGAGAATTCACTGAGCAGGAATGTTCTATAACAGGGCAACTAAATTAATAAATTGACATCATTTAAACTCCAAGGTGTGGGAGAAAGACCATAAGCCTAAAGACCTGGACTCCTTGCTTCCTGGACAGCTATGTGATTTTACAGCATCATTTATTCCCACCTCTCTCTATTGCAGACTTCCACTTCCCCAAAATTTCTATTGTCCCTTTGCCCTTTTCTGAGCTCTAAAACTGTGGCACTTAAATCTGCCTCACCACTTTCTCGCTTATGAATGAATCAATGTTGGTTCCCAGCAATGAGAGGAGTAGTGACACTCATAAAGAAGAAGACATGTCATAAATGTAAACTAGTCCTAAAATCACTCATCACTTTAATCATTAAAGGTAACCTGAGGCATGGAAACATAAAGGTTTTTCAACAATCACACTCCTGTCCTCTCTAAATTTGTAGAAATATTGGCTCAGTTTGCCCTTCTCGGTTTGCCGTTGATTCGATTTGCCGTTGATTCGATTTGCAATCAACGTGAAAGCCCTCCATGATTCAATTTGACTCCATTCAATAAACATTTCTTATACCCCTACACTTTGGCAGGGAGCTCCCTAAATCACATTTTATGTTGACAGATTCAACAATGCAAGCAGTAATCATTCTTATTTAGTACCAACCACGGTGTTAGGTACTGGGGGTGAGGGAGAGGGCTGTAAAAGGACAGATGTCCTTTTTTCCATTTCTCCTTTTTTTTTTTATTTTAAGGGTAGCAAGTTTAAGGAAAAATGAAATTACAATAGTAATTCAAAACTTACTCATATTACCACCCCGACACAAAAAAATTGTCACTAGTACATCAAATCCTCCATATTTCGATACATACATACATATTAGCCCAGTGACTAAGCGCCTGGGCTGGGGAGTGAACTGCTGGGTCTGGATCCTGTCTCCTCCAGTCAGGCAGGTGGACCTGAGACCTTGGACAAGTTCTCTGGACTCTGTCCTTCCCTTTACTTGTGGGTAAAATGGGAATCACAGTGGTGGTCCCTACCTCATAGAATAGTTATACATGTAAAGCATTTGGAAAGTGCCTGCCACATAGCAATGAATAAATAAATGGGGGCTGTTAATTATGGCATCTACACTAGTGTTTAAACTTTCAATAGCTGTTATTTATTTGTCCACTGGCATTGAAGACTCTACATATTCTTTGTGCCCGTGTGCGCCATAGGGGTGCTCCTTGGAGCTGTTTGGTTTTTCTTGGCTGAAACAGGGAAGCAGGGAGACACGCCCTCCAGTCTAAATCCTGCACAGGGTGATGCAGAGTGAGTGGGCAGAAGAAGGAAGGAGCCAGGACCGTATAAACCTCTTTTTCATTTTTGCTTGTCCCTTTGCCCCTTTTCCTGGTACAGCACCCCCTACAGATCACCATGTTAACAATTCATGCATATCTTGTACTTTATTTATGCTTATCTCATCATATGCAAGTTTACACAGAGAGGGGTATATATGAGTATGTGTCTGTGAGAGACAAGTGTTTGTTCTCTTAGAAATGGGATTATGCTATATAATACGTTTCTATGCATCTTGCTTCTCTCATTTAAAATACCTCAGCTGAAGGTGGCTTGTTTCTTCGTAAGTCTGTACTTACAATTTTAGATGGAGCATTTATTTCAGCAAGACTGGGGGAGCCCTGTGGGGCATGGATTGAGGATACATCTCTCCAGCAAGTGTTAAATTTTCTTTGTATGGAACCCAGGAACTAGCAACCCAAGTCTACTTTATTTTGTATGTTACCATATATTATACAAACGTATATATTTGCGTTTTATACGTATCGAATATTATAAAGTCTACTTTGTGATGTCCCAGAGCCTACAGGGAGTACAGGCTCAGGAATCAAGAATTCAAACTCAAGCAATAGCAAACCTGCAGAGATAAAGACTTAAAAGAGATTTTTTTTTCTCCACTCAAACCCAAGATAAAATAAATGACATATTGTTATTTTTTTCTTATTGCTGGTGGGCAAAATTTCTTTTAGCACATTCCTCCACAAGGGCCTTAGCTTTATACAGGGGTTTCAGTTCCCATCCCCTAGTTAACTCAGGCCTGAGGCCTTGTCTCCTGTCCCCCAGAGAGGTTAAACCCTGGTTACAGAGATCTGCAGCCCCACCTCACTACTTTGGCCTCCAAGAGGTTCCCTGAATTTCCTGCAAGCTCAGCTCGGCATTTAAAAAGATGTTTGCTGTGCTTTATTAACTATTCTAGGAATTCGTAAGAAGACTTTTTCAGGATACCTATTTCACTGAAAAGATTGGATGGAACTCAGAAGCCTATTTGTACACCTGTGTACCCATCAGATGCACACCTGTCCCTCACACGTTAGATAAATGAGTCATCACGCTTGTGGAGCTCAGAATACTTTTATAAGTGCCTTTCATGCTTACTATTTTCTTTGGTAAACTCAACAACCCCATAAGGTAGACATTACAGGTATGATTATCTTCATTTTATAGAAAAGAAATAGATGCCTAGAGAAGCTACGTGTCTTATCTCACCGAGGCCAAAAAGCAACTGGAAGCAAAACCAGGAGCAGCCTCCTGGTTTCACCCACTGTCTTTCCACTGCACCATCAGGCTCCTGTCGTAGCAATACACTGAGATTTAGTCCCTGGTCTTGCCTATGGATTCTTCCTCCACGCTTCCTGAGCTCCTACCACGAACCAGACTCAGGGTCAGGAACTGAGACTGAAAAACTAAAGAGAAGAAAAGGAAGTCTTTCCTAGGAGCTCCTAGGTTGGAAGAGGAAAATAAGTAAAATGCTCAAGTATACTCCACTCAGGTACAAACTGTAGAGAGAACAGTAAGGAGAAGAACACCAAATTCACCTAGATGCCATTGATGACCTCTATTTCTAGTGTATGATGGAGAAAAACTTGCTATTCAAAGCTGGCTGCAGATTTTCTCTTGTTCAGCATAACATATTGATGTTTACAATAAAACCCCGCCATATGCAAAAAATGGAATCCAGAAAATCCAACTGCATGAAATGCTTAAGTTGCATTATTGCAAGGTTAATGAAAAGCAATATTTTTCAGAAGAGTTTGCAGTTACTTTATAACGTGCATGTGCGTGGGACTGTGGGGATGCTCCTTGAAGCTGCTGGTCTTCTTGGCTGAGACAGGGACACAGGGAGACACAGCTCCAGTTAAAACCCTGCACAGCTCAGGAGAGGAAGGGAAGAGCCAGGATCACACAGGCCTCAGACTCTGCGCCTGACCAGCCAGGGAAGGCAGGGTGGTGGCATCCTCCCCCTGGAAGACAGACAGTATCCTGATGAGGACATTTCTTGGCTCAGACAGGGAGTCAGGAACGCTTGACATGAAACTGAGAAAGCTCCACGTGATCACAGAGGAGTCACTTCCACACCTCACCACACTCCCTCACCCCCACAAGTGACTGGAATTTAAAATCCAGCTGGGCAGAGGGAGGAAGAGATTGTCAGTTGGGTTACATCTGAATTTCATCATCCCAGGGCGCCATCATTGCTGGGCTTTATTATGTTTACTTGTGAAATGATCAGCTCCAGCATATCAACTGGAGAAGTAAGACTGAGAGAACTAGAAAACTATCCATAATAGGTAAGATGAATTCTGAGGGGTGGGAAGATGCTACTAGGCAGGAAAGAGAAAAGAGCAAAGCAACAAGAGGCAGGCCAAGAGATGAGGCGAAGAAAACAACAGAGGAGTTTAATGTATGATTTTAAGCGGTTTGCTGTGCTAAGCTCAATGTTACCCATTTCCTCTGTCCCTAAAACTTCTGTAAACAGCTATGCCCACAATCCTGGGTCAGTGGTACTTTGGGGAGTGATGGAATCAGAGCAGTATCCCATGTGTCTTCAGTGTGGTGATGTGCAAGCGATAACATGCAGAGGGAAGAAATGGACAACTTTGCAGAATCTAGAAATCAGAAACTTGGGGTGACTGGGAGGAATATGCACAGCCTACTAATTGGTAGGGAATTCTGAGCGCACCCTGCTTAAACATTAAATAAAATTCAAAGAAGTATAAAAAACTAGTCAGCCCTAAATAAATACACCTTGAAATCTGAATGGAATAGATAATTTTCTAGGAGAACATAGTTTGCCTAAAGATTTCTCAGAAGAAACCAAATATCTAACTGCTCCAGTTTCTGGAGAAGAAAGAAAGGAAGCTATCCAAAAAATTGCCCCTCAAAAAAGCACCAGGTCCAAGGTTTCCAGCAGAATTATACAAACTTTCAAAGAGCAGGTAATTTCAGTGGTATCTGAACTTGTCTAGAGTTTAGAAAGAAAAAGAAATCTTCTAAGTTATTTTTATAAAGAGAGTATTACATCGATATCAAAATCTAATAAATATTTCACGTATTTCCCTGGTGGTCCAGTGGGTAAGACTCTGTGCTCCCAATGCAGGGGGCCCGGGTTCGATCCCTGGTTGGGGAACTAGATCCCGTATGCATGCCGCAACTAAGAGTTCACATGCCACAACTAAGAGTTCACATGCCACAACTATGAGCCCTCATGCCACAATGAAGATCCCGCATGCGGCAGCTAAGACCCAGAGCAGCCAAAATAAATAAATAAATAAATATTTTTTTAAAAAGAAAAAAGAAAAAAGAAAGCCAAATCCTCTTCTTAAAAAAAAAAAATTTCATATACATTAAAAACTAAAGACAAATGTCACTTAAGAATATCAATACAAAAATCCTAAATAAAATATTAACCAACAGAATGCAATACCACATTAAAACAATAATCTGTCATATCCAAGTAAAGTTGATTCTACAAAGGCAGAAATGGTTCAATATTGGAAATCTATTGATTATTTATATTTATTGATTCAAGGAGAAAAGTCAGACTGATTCCTTAGAGACTAAAAGGGAATTTGACAAACTTCAATGGCTATTCTTGATTTTTTAAGCCAAATAAAGTAGGAATCTTTGAATAACTCCATGTGTGTGCATGCATATGTGTGTGTATATATATATATATATGAAACACTTGAATAAATGTAAAGACATGTTCGTAGAAAGGACAATTCAGCATCATCGAGATGTCAATTTCCTCCTAGGCTAATACACAAATTTCTTAATCCAAACAAAAATATCAACAAATTGAGTTTTATCTCTATTTCATTTTTAACTAGACAAATTGATTCTAATATTCACATGGAAATTTAAACAGCCAGAAAATCTCTGAGGAAGGAAAGCAATGAGCAGGCACTACTCTTACTAAAGCCTCAATAATTAGAATAATGTGGTTCTGGCACAGAACAGACAGGTGGACTTTCCTGCTTTTCCTCCACTGGCCATTACCCACACTTCATTTTCTGCCTTCTCTGCCCCTCCCCGGTTTTCCCCATGCATCAGTGGACCTTTGCCCTCTGGCTTCCTGTGGGTTCAGTCAAGAGGAGGTCCTGGCTGGAGATCAGAGGGTGAGAGTAGAAAGGTCAGGGTGTTTCCCCCCTGATCCCTCACTGCTTTTCAGGCAATGGCTCTGCTCCCTCCATACTACTGGGTGCTCCCTCCTGCATAGCTCTCACAGGACCCTGATAACACTCTCTGTGCTCCCTTCTCCTTCAGGCCTAGGAGTGCAATGGCTTTCCAACACTGCTAGTCTCTGGATGCTTTATCATCCCTTGCAGGTTCCTTGAACCTTGACCACACTTCCATTAAAGTCCCTTCATTTGAACCATGTGAGTGGAATTCTGTTTCCTTCCAGGAACTTGACTGATAAATAGACAATGAAATGGAATAGACAATCCAGAAATAGACTCAAACGTATATAGGAAGTTACTGTATAATAAAGTTAGCCTCTCAAATCAATGGAATAAAGATGGACATTTTAATAAATACCATTGAGATAAATGGAGAGCCATCTGGAAAAATATTAGGATAAACCCTTACCTGACATGGTACACCAGGGTAAACTCCAAATGTAATTAAATTGAAACAAAATAAAATCATAACTGTAGTATAGTCATACAATGGAATACTACTCAGCTAAAGAAATGAATTGTTGATACACCCATCAACAGAGATGAATCTCAAAAACATGTGGAATGATAGAAGGTTTACATAAAATAATTTGTGCTGTATGATATTCCACTTATAGGACATTCTAGAAGAGGTAAAAATGAATGTAGAGTGGGGAAAAGTCAGAACAGTGAGTCAGAAGAGTGAATCTGTGGGTGGGAATGGGGTGGAGACTGGAAAGGGGCATAAGGGAACTTTCTGGGATGATGGTAAGCGTCTGTATCTTGATACGGGTTTAGGTTACATAAGTGTATGTGTTTCTCAAAACTCAGCAAACATACCGTTAATATTTTCATATTTTGTCATATGTAGATTTTACATCAAAACAAAAAAAGGGTCAACAAATATCAAACTCTAGTTAGTGGTATGCATGTGGATTTAGTTAGGAAGGAGTGTACTGATATCTGCAATTTAATTTTAAATGCAAAAGTAAGATAAATGGGGCTTCCTTGGTGGCGCAGTGCTTGAGAATCTGCCTGCCAATGCAGGGGACACGGGTTCAAGCCCTGGTCTGGGAAAATCCCACATGCCGCGGAGCAACTAGGCCCGTGAGCCACAACAACTGAGCCTGCGCGTCTGGAGCCTGTGCTCTGCAACAAGAGAGGCTGCGATAGTGAGAGGCCCACGCACCGCGATGAAGAGTGGCCCCCGCTTGCCACAACTAGAAAGAAAAGCCCTCACACAGAAACGAAGACCCAATACAGCCAAAAATAAATAAATAAATAAATAATTTTTAAAAATAAAAAATAAAAAAATAAGATAAATGAAGGGATGAATAGAGGGACAGATAGATAGATACATGATAGAGCAAGTATAGTAAAATGTTAATGGTTGTATCCAGATGTTGGGTATAGGAGTGTTTCCTATAAAATTCTTTCAACTTTGCTCTATGTTTTAAATTTTTAATAAAAGGTTTTTTAAAAAAAATACTAGAAGAAAAAATTCTGACACTGCTACAACATGGATGAACCTCGAAGATATTATAATAAGTGAAATAAGCCAGTCACAAAAGGACAAATACCACGTGATTCCACTTACATATGGTAATATAGTCACTTTGTAGAGACTTGACTTCTGAAGTCTCTCCTTTCCAGCAGATTAAAACTCAGGTTTCACAAAAAGGGGAAGAGAGATGAATCTGAATGTAGAAAGTGGAATAGTGGTTGCCAGGGGATGGCAAGGGTGGTAATGGGGAGGTATTTCTCAATGGGAACAGAGTTTCAGTTTGACAAGATGAAAAAAGTTCTTTGGATGGATAGTGGTGATGGTTGAACAACAATGTGAATGCACTTAATGCCACTCACTAAACTGTACACTTTAAAATTATTAAAATGGTGAATTTTATGTTGTGCATATTTTACCAAAATAACAAAAATAATTTTTTAAAGTAAAAATAAAACTAGGAAAAATATGGGAGAATTCCTTTATAACCTTGGATAAGATGAGAAGGCCTTTATCTTTATAACTATGACTCAGAAACCAGAGATGTTTATCACAGAATTGTCTCTAATAAAGAAAACTAGCTCCGCAGGCAGCCCGCCGCCGCCATCTTTAAGTGCCAGTGCTGCCGTTTCACAATCTGAAGCGCCGCATGCGAGGCCTCTGAACATGGTCCCCTGTGAGCAAGTGAAACTAGACGAAGCACAAAGGAAAAGAAATAAAAAGTTGCTTGTGCTTTTGATGTCAAATCCAAAAAAAATCATTGCCAAGACTGATGTCAAGGAGCTTCCTGAGCAGAAGCAAGAAGAACTACAATCCTGCAGCCTGTGGAACAAAAACCACATTCACAGAAAGATACACAAAATGAAAAGGCAGAGGGCTATGTACCAGATGAAGGAACAACATAAAACCCCAGAAAAACAACTAAATGAAGTGGAGATAGGCAACCTTCCAGAAAAAGAATTCAGAATAATGATAGTGAAGATGATCCAGGACCTCGGAAAAAGAATGGAGGCAAAGATTGAGAAGATGCAAGAAATGATTAACAAAGACGTAGAAGAATTAAAGAACAAACAATCAGAGATGAACAATACAATAACTGAAATGAAAACTACACTAGAAGGAATCAATAGCAGAATAACTGAGGCAGAAGAACGGATAAGTGACCTGGAAGACAAAATGGTGGAATTTGCTGCTTTGGAACATAATAAAGAAAAAGGAATGAAAAGAAACGAAGGCAGCCTAAGAGACCTCTGGGACAACATTAAACGCAACAACATTCGCATTTCAGGGGTCCCAGAAGGAGAAGAGAGAGAGAAAGGGCCCAAGAAAATACTTGAAGAGATTATAGTCGAAAACTTCCCTAACATGGGAAAGGAAATAGCCACCCAAGTCCAGGAAGCACAAAGAGTCCCATACAGGATAAACCCAAGGAGAAACACACCAAGACACACAGTAATCAAATTGGCAAAAGTTAAAGACAAAGAAAAATTATTGAAAGCAGTAAGGGAAAAATGACAAATCACATACAAGGGAACTCCCATAAGGTTAACAGCTGATTTCTCAGAAGAAACTCTACAAGCCAGAAGGGAGTGGCATGACATATTTAAAGTGATGAAAGGGAAGAACCTACAACCAAGATTACTCTACCTGGCAAGGATCGCATTCAGATTCGATGGAGAAATCAAAAGCTTTACAGACAAGCAAAAGCTAAGACAATTCAGCACCACAAAACCAGCTCTACAACAAATGCTAAAGGAACTTCTCTAAGTGGGAAACACAAGAGAAGAAAGGGACCTACAGAAACAAACCCAAAACAGTTAAGAAAATGGTCATAGGAACATACATATCGATAATTACCTTAAATGTGAATGGATTAAATGCCCAACCAAAAGACAAAGGCTTGCTGAATGGATACAAAAACAAGACCCATATATATGCTGTCTACAAGAGACCCACTTCAGACCTAGGGACACATACAGACTGAAAGTGAGGGGATGGAAAAAGATATTCCATGCAAATGGAAATCAAAAGAAAGCTGGAGTAGCTATACTCATATCAGATAAAATAGACTTTAAAATAAAGAATGTTACAAGAGACAAAGAAGGACACTACATAATGATCAAGGGATCAATCCAAGAAGAAGATATAACAATTATAAATATATATGCACCCAACATAGGAGCACCTCAATACATAAGGCAACTGCTAACAGCTATAAAAGAGGAAATCGACAGTAACACAATAATAGTGGGGGACTTTAACACCTCACTTACACCAATGGACAGATCATACAAAATGAAAATAAATAAGGAAACAGAAGCTTTAAATGACACAACAGACCAGATAGATTTAATTGATATTTATAGGACATTCCATACAAAAACAGCAGATTACACTTTCTTCTCAAGTGCACACGGAACATTCTCCAGGATAGATCACATCTTGGCTCACAAATCAAGCCTCAGTAAATTTAAGAAAATTGAAATCATATCAAGCATCTTTTCTCACCACAATGCTATGAGATTAGAAATGAATTACAGGGAAAAAAACATAAAAAACACAAACACATGGAGGCTAAACAATACGTTATTAAATAACCAAGAGATCACTGAAGAATCAAAGAGGAAATCAGAAAATACCTAGAGACAAATGACAATGAAAACACGACGATCCAAAACCTATGGGATGCAGCAAAAGCAGTTCTAAGAGGGAAGTTTATAGCAATACAAGCCTACCTCAAGAAACAAGAAACAACTCAAATAAACAAGCTAACATTACACCTAAAGGAAGCAGAGAAAGAAGAACAAACAAAACCCAGTTAGCAGAAGGAAAGAAATCATAAAGATCAGAGCAGAAATAAACGAAATAGAAACAAAGAAAACAATAGCAAAGATCAATAAAACTAAAAGCTGGTTCTTTGAGAAGATAAACAAAATTGATAAACCATTAGCCAGACTCATCAAGAAAAAGAGGGAGAGGACTCAAATCAATAAAATTAGAAATGAAAAAGGAGAAGTTACAACAGACACCGCAGAAATACAAAGCATCCTAAGAGACTACTACAAGCAACTCTATGCCAATAAAATGGACAACCTGGAAGAAATGGACAGATTCTTAGAAAGGTATAACCTTCCAAGACTGAACCAGGAAGAAACAGAAAGTATGAACAGACCAATCACAAGTAATGAAATTGAAACTGTGATTAAAAATCTTCCAACAAACAAAAGTCCAGGACCAGATGGCTTCACAAGTGAATTCTATCAAACATTTAGAGAAGAGCTAACACCCATCTTTCTCAAACTCTTCCAAAAAATTGCAGAGGAAGGAACACTCCCAAACTCATTCTATGAGGCCACCATCACCCTGATACCAAAACCAGACAAAGATACTACAAAAAAAGAAAATCACAGACCAATATCACTGATGAATATAGATGCAAAAATCCTCAACAAAATACTAGCAAACAGAATCCAACAACACATTAAAAGGATCATACACCATGATCAAGTGAGATTTATCCCAGGGATGCAAGGATTCTTCAATATATGCAAAGATACACCATATTAACAAACTGAAGAAGGAAAACTATATGATCATCTCAGTAGATGCAGAAAAAGCTTTTGACAAAATTCAACACCCATTTATGATAAAAACTCTCCAGAAAGTGGGCATAGAGGGAACCTACCTCAACATAATAAAGGCCATATACGACAAACCCACAGCAAACATCATTCTCAATGGTGAAAAACTGAAAGCATTTCCTCTAAGATCAGGAACAAGACAAGGATGTTCACTCTTGCCACTATTATTCAACATAGTTTTGGAAGTCCTAGCCATGGCAATCAGAGAAGAAAAAGAACTAAAACGAATCCAAATTGGAAAAGAAGAAGTAAAACTGTCACTGTTTGCAGATGACATGATACTATACATAGACAATCCTAAAGATACCACCAGAAAACGACTAGAGCTAATCAATGAATTTGGTAAAGTTGCAGGATACAAAATTAATGCACAGAAATCTCTTGCAGTCCTATACACTATTGATGAAAAATCTGAAAGAGAAATAAGGAAACACTCCCATTTACTACTGCAACAAAAAGAATAAAATACCTAGGGAGACAAAAGACTTGTATGCAAAAAACTATAAGACACTGATGAAAAAAATTAAAGATGATACAAACAGATGGAGAGATATACCATGTTCTTGGATTGGAAGAATCAATACTGTGAAAATGACTATACTACCCAAAGCAATCTACAGATTCAATGCAATCCCTATCAAATTATCAATGGTATTTTTTATGGAACTAGAACAAGAAATCTTAAAATTTGTAATGGAGACACAAAAGACCCCGAATAGCCAAAGCAGTCTTGAGGGATAAAAACGGAGCTGGAGGAATCAGACTCCCTGACTTCAGACTGTACTACAAAGCTACAGTAATCAAGACAATATGGTACTGGCACAGAAACAGAAATATAGATCAATGGAACAGGATAGAAAGCCCAGAGATAAATCCATGCAGCTATAGTCAACTAATCTATGACAAAGGAGGCAAGGATATACAATGGAGAAAAGACAGTCTCTTCAATAAGTGGTGCTGGGAAAACTGGACAGCTACATGTAAAAGAATGAAATTAGAACACTCCCTAACACCATACACAAAAATAAACTCAAAATGGATTTGAGACCTAAATGTAAGACTGGACACTATAAAACTCTTAGAGGAAAACATAGGAAGAACACTCTTGGACATAAATCACAGCAAGATCTTTTTTGATCCACCTCCTAGAGTAATGGAAATAAAAACAATAATAAATAAATGGGACCTAATGAAACTTAAAAGCTTTTGCACAGCAAAGGAAACCATAAACAAGACGAAAAGACAACCCTCAGAATGGGAGAAAATATTTGCAAACAAATCAGTGGACAAAGGATTAATCTCCAAAATATATAAACAGCTCATGAAGCTCAGTATTAAAAAAAACTAACAACCCAATCCAAAAATGGGCAGAAGACCTAAATAGACATTTCTGCATAGAAGACATACAGATGGCCAAGAAGCACATGAAAAGCTGCTCAACATCACTAATTATTAGAGAAATGCAAATCAAAACTACAATGAGGTATCACCTCACACCAGTTAGAATGGGCATCATCAGAAAATCTACAAACAACAAATGCTGGAGAGGGTGTGGAGAAAAGGGAACCCTCTTGCACTGTTGCTGGGAATGTAAATTGATACAGCCACTATGGAGAACAGTATGGAGGTTCCTTAAAAAAGTAAAAATAGAATTACCATATGACCCAGCAATCCCACTCCTGGGCATATATCCAGAGAAAACCATAATTCAAAAAGACACATGCACCCCAATGTTCATTGCAGCACTATTTACAATAGCCAGGTCATGGAAGCAACCTAAATGCCCATCGACAGACAAATGGATAAAGAAGTTGTGGTACATATTTACAATGGAATATTACTAAGCCATAAAAAGGAATGAAATTGGGTCATTTGTTGAGACGTGGATGGATCTAGAGACTGTCATACAGAGTGAAGTAAGTCAGAAAGAGAAAAACAAATATGGTATGTTAACGCATATATGTGGAACCTAGAAAAATGGTACAGATGAACAGGTTTGCAGGGCAGAAATTGAGACACAGATGTAGAGAACAAACGTATGGGCACCAAGGGGGGAAAGCAGCGGGGGTGGTGGTGCTGGTGTGATGAATTGGGGGATTGGAATTGACATGTATATGCTGATGTGTATAAAATTGATAACAAAGAAAAAAAAACTGGAGAGACTTCCCTGGTGGCGCAGAGGTTAAGAATCCGCCTGCCAATGTAGGGGACACAGGTTCGAGCCCTGGTCCAGGAAGATACCACATGCCGTGGAGCAACTAAGTCCGTGCACCACAACTACTGAGCCTGCGCTCTAGAGCCCACGTACCACAACTACTGAAGCCCACACACCTAGAGCCCGTGCTCCGCAACAAGAGAAGCCACCGCAGTGAGAAGCCCGCGCAACGCAACGAAGAGTAGCCCCCACTCGCTGCAATTAGAGAAAGCCCGCGCACAGCAAGGAAGACCCAATGCAGCCAAAAATAAATAAATAAATAAATAAATTTATTTTTAAAAAACTGGAAACAACCCCAAAATCCATCAATTGGAGAGTGAGAAGTAAATTATACCATATACACAGAAGAGCACCCTTTAAAAACAATGATGTTTATATTGATATGAATAATGCTCACAAAATATTATTGAATGGAAAGCATTATATTATAAAATAGCATGTATAAAATGATATCATTTATGTAAAATGTGTGTGTGTGTGTGCGTGCACACACGCCTAAAGAGATACTTGGAAGGATGTTCACCAAAATGTTAACAGTGGTTATCTTTGGCTGGTAGTTTGTTACTGCTTTATTCTTTGCACTATTCTACATTCTTTGACATTTTTGCAACAAGTTTGTATTATTTTTATAACAACAATAAAGCCATTTTCAACTCATACTAAAATACTAAAAGAAGTTGGTACTATCTGCTACCAGACGATCTCCTTGGTCTCTTCCAGCTATGAAGATTCATTAATGCCATGTATGCCCAACTGACGAGCAAGGATTGTGTGCGTGTGTCTGTGTGTGTGTCTCTGCGCACGCACGCACGCACGTCAAGTTAGCCCTCAGGAAAGAAGGGCTCACTGAAACTTGAGCTCTCAAGTCTCTCCTTTCTAGCAGGTTAGAGGTCAGACTTCACGAAAGGAGGAGGAGAAGTGAATCTGAATGTCTGAAAGCTAAACCTCGGTCAGTCCATGCCTTGTAAAAGTTCCAGGACAGCATTACTCACAGATTCCAAAAGTGCTGTCATACAAACAGCTTAGACACAGGTGAAGATGATGTGCTCTGCAAAACTGTCAGATGATCCCAAAATGACTTCAGTAAAAACAATAATACTAGTGATAAAAAGGCATGTAAGAAGAGCAAATAAAAGTGTTTTGGGCACATAACGAACATGCAGATATCTGTTAAGTTATTGAATAAATCAGGTCTCAGGAAAACCAAAAAAAAAAAAGTGTTTTATGAAATGTAAGAGTGGAAAAAGGAATATTTTAAACTAATGTATTTTCTGCCTCTTGAGATTTTTAAATAGGTATAACAAAGTAAAATAAATATTAAAAATACATGTGATTTTTTTTCTAGTCCCCTCGAAGTCTGTATGTTCAAGTATGCCATTTAAAAAAAATTTTTTGAGGAATCCTCAAAGGGGAAAAAGAGAACTCACCTTGTATTGGGGGTCATTTCATTATGAGACAGCTTGAAAAGCGACGTGGGGTGCAGGCAGTGATCTGGGGCCCCTACTTACCTGGCACTCTCATCCTCTCTCCCTTTCCCAACCCAGTGGAGCCCAAATCTCAGGACATAATAACAAAGCAAAAGGCTGGAAGCTGGAGAGGGCTGGAGCAGACAGCACACGCCTCCTTTCCTTCTCCCTGGGGAGGCCACAATTAGTATGGCTGTGGAAAAAGTGACAGGGCAGAAAAAGCAAAAACTCTTGCTGGCTGGCCTACAGGCTAGTCATTGCCAAGGCCACATGGTGAGTGAAAATCCCTGCAGAAGAAGAGTTTTCCCCTGAGTTGGGCAGGGGCTGGTTCTTAGGGAAGGGACCTCAGAATTCTGAAAAACCAGGGCAGTGGGTGGAGGGCTGAGAGCTTTCCTCCGTCCCTCCCTCAGCAGTGCAGAGGGGCTGCATGCTGCATGGGACCCCCTCACCACCCCTGCAGCCTTCAGGTGTGATGAGACCCGATGTACCTGCCACTGGAGCCTTGGAGTGGGTCAGGGCGCTCAGGGCTGATGGGTGCTGATATGTAAATAGGGGTCTGGGCCGAGCTGACAGGACACATTGAGAATCTTAATCTAAGATCACAGGATCTTCCCAGAACCCTCCTCCCATCCTCTCTCCCTCCTTCTGGGATGCAGAGGCTCAGAGTGTGCTTGGGAATGACCTAGATATTTATTCAGGGGCAGGGGTGAGAAGGGCCTCTGGGAAATCCCTGCCCTCAGTGTGTGGTCTGGAAGGGAAAGAGAGGTGGAGACATCCCCTGCCCCGCGCCACTAGGAAACTCAAAATATAACCTTGGAGGGATTTGGCCAAGTGGTTACTCTCTACGAAGAAACACACCACACCCGTGCATTAGAAACAAAGGGACATTCTGATGTCCATTTTGACATGGTTGTCTTGTTTTTGGTTTTTGTCTTTGTTTTTTTTCTTTTTGACATGGCTGTTTTGATGTGGCCAACTGTTTTTTAAAACAGTTATTATAAGCAATATGCACAACTTAATCAGCTAGCCTCAGCCTTTGTCTCCCACCCAAATCAGAGACGTAGGATTAGGTTGTCACTCAGGCAGGTATAGCACACTGGACTCGTCAGATTCTTACTCCTCGCTCATGCAAGGGCAGAAGTTCCCTGGCATACCTTCAACATCACTCATTGTGACCAATGAAAAATTATTCCCAATTACCTTTATTCTGATTTTAAAATCTTTAACACAATTAGGCATTACATAATTGGAACAGTTGGAGGAATAGATGAAGAATGTAGGAATACACGTCTTATTGAATATTTCTGAATAGGGTGTTAACTACCTGCCCCTAGAAAGCAGATTGAAACACACGCACATGCGCGCGCGTGCGCGCGCACACACACACACACACACACGCACCACTGCATAGGCTGAAGAGTTTGAGTAAATTACAGACAATGTAACATCAAGGGTGACATATGTATGTGGGATCTATGTCCTTACCTCAGAAGTAGGTGATCGAGGGCCCCAGCCCCCTAACACCAAAGGCTTTGTGTTTTCTTGCTTTCTTCCCCTTTGTCTCCAGTATTTCTCTGGTTCTACATCCTTCTCTGTCCTATCTTTCTCACTACAGTTATTGTTTTATTTCCACAGAAGAATCACCATGACACTGTGAAAAGAGAACCGGACTAGAAATCAAAAGATCTCTACGCTAGCTCTGCCAGTGGGACTGTGGGACCCCAGGGGAGAGTCCCATATCTGTACATCTACATGTACAGAGTCTACATCTCTGATTGTTTATTTATCTGTAAAGGTAATTAATATTTAATTAATTGTATCATGTCCCAAGGCATGTACTAAGTTCCTTGCATAAATTACCTTGTGTAGGTGTGGTCAATACCAATACCGTTTCCATTTCCATTTCCCAGATAAGGAAATGGGCTCAGAGAAGGCAAGTTCCTATAGCCAGGATGTATCAGAGCCAAGGATTAAGATTCCAGAGCCTATTTTCCTGGTACCCACTTGCTGGAAGAATTAACAATGGGCCACCTGAAAGTCTAACTAACTGCAAGTGATCTAGGATAAAGCACGTCATCAATAAAAAATAAAAGTTGATTTAAATCTTTCTTTATTAAAGGCCAGCAATAAGGCCACGTGTCTCACCTACCACAGAAAGCTGTCCTGAAGATCAAAGATAAAGAGACTCTCTAGGGGATTTCAAGCCGTAAAGTGCTGTACAGCTGTGAAGCATCCTTCCCCAAGTTCTCCACCCAACAGGAGCAAATACACCACTGGTGGCTCAGAGCTAAACAGGTTACTCAATCCTGCCCTAAGCTGAGACTGGCTTTGCAAGCAATGACTCAAGCAACTGCCAGGAAAGAGAATCAAAGAAAAGTGACTCAGAGACTTTTCAGCCTTGATAGGGCACTGGGACCCGGGCTGGCCTCCCTACCGGGAAGACAGTGTGGAAGTGGGGCCAGTTCCTGCAGGTAATGCCAAATCCACAGGGGTCCAGCACTTGCCCATCACACCTCCGTTCTCATCAGTATTGCCTGTCACTAACCTAAGCTTTTAGAAGGCCATTTGTGTCTGTTTAAATTAACTTGGAACAGGGAAATACCTTAGAAGATGCTGTGAGTGTTAAAGATTAAGACACTAGTGGCATCACCATCCACCCTCTGGTCTTTAAAAATGATAAAACCTTTTGTTTTATTTTTATATTAATCAGTCCTTTTAGTTCAGCTAAAAATTTCCAAAAAATTTAATCCCAAATTAAAAGCATCACTGGTAAAGAATCATAATTATCCTGTCATTTTAGAAATTAGCCATAGTGGTTGCTAAGGGGCTGGGCAGGTGAAGCAAAGAGACTGGGCCAATGAAAGCTGCCTAGGATCCAGAGTCTCTTTTTGGAAATCTGTCAAGATCCCAAATCAAGAATTCAGTAATGGCTATAACACAATGTATCTAAGAATATTGTTCCTTCTAGGTGGTTTCTATGCACTGACCAGTGTTTTTCAAAGTGTGATCCCTTGACCTGCATGCAGCATCAACAGCATTTCGGAACTTGTTATGAATGCAAATTCTCAGACTGCCTGCCAGACTTACTCATCAGAAACTCTGGAGTTGGGGCCCAGGAGCCTGTGTTCTGTCCAGCCTCCAGGTGACTATGAGACATAACATTGGTGGTAACTGAGTCACCTGGGAAATTTGGTTAGAGTAATTAACACCCCCAGCCCTATCTCATACCCACAAGCCTGGGCTTCGGAAATGAGCTCTCCGAGTGATTAAGATAAACACCACGATTTGAAAACCACCGATCCTAACATATGAGAGGACTGAAGTTAGAGGCAAACAGTGATAAAGGGATTAATAGCCCACCAAAGTGGTATGACATTTACTTTAAACTGAAAACATCTGATCAGCAGCAACAGCAAGAAACACTTTCTAAACTTAAGCAGAGCCTCCTGAAAATACAGCTGCCCTCGACCACCACCCCCACCCTGAGGGAGTTTCCAGATTGGGAAAAGACTAACCCTTAGCACTGGGAAGTACACAAATTCAGCTGTCCATTAGCATCAAAAAGCCCAATAAAACCTTTCATATTTTCCCATTGAAGGCCTAAACAGCCTCTCTTTTTTTGTCAAGTTGGTATATAAACCTTTATCTCTAGCTATTCAGCAAGTTACTCATTACTAAGTACTCCCTCAGGTGAATATAATTAAACCTTGTCTTTTCTCCTCTTAAACTACTGTCAGTTAACTTGCAGGCTCCTGACTATAATTCTATGTGGGCAGAAGAAAACTTTTCCTCCCAACAGCAGTAATCTTTTCAGGAGTCACAGAGGATTTAGATGAAAACCAAGAACCAGAAAATAAAATTCAGCAAGACAGGGAATTCCCTGGTGGTCCAGTGGTTAGGACTCGGTGCTTTCACTGCCAGGGCCCGGGTTTGGTCCCTGGTCAGGGAACTAAGATCCCACGAGCTGTGAGGCGTAGCCAAAAAAAAAAAAAAAATTCAGCAAGACAATGTTCCAAGACCATCATTTGACAAATATCGGTTGCAGTATGAAACTACCTCTTGTAGGATACACCTTTTCCAAACGTTAAAACAGCAGGACAAAAAAAAGGCAGGGGGAAATAACAACTGAAAATTGAAAAAGCCCCAATAATTTTAATACACAGATTATTAACCAAAAACCATCTTAATCAATAATGTCAAAGTCTCTCCCCATACAGGGGAATTTCTGACAAAAGCTAGGAGCCTCAGATAATCTACTGCTGATTATTACACAATAGACAGGTAGCTGTGGAAGGTTTTTTGTTTATCTGGTTATTGGTTTATTCTGAGATACCTTTTTATTGAAAATGTGTCAACCTGATCCTTACTTTCTACCAGTGAGCAGGGCCGCAAAGCTCTAAAATACAAACATACAAAACACCCATGCTTAATATAAGCCAGGTCCCCACTTGGGTTTTGATACCTTACCTTCACAATAGTATCATGAGAGAGGAGTAGGGAATTATCACCATCTGTAGTAAAATAAATCTCAGAGGCTCAACGCCTTTAATGAAGATGAGGAGAAACAGCTGGCCTTACTGCCCTGACTCTGCGCAGAGTCTTTCCGCTTAAAGTTTTTTCACTTTAATTACCACCGCAATAATATCCAAGGTAACTGTTTCTTCCTTAATACTCTGACATCTCCCTCCCAGGACCAACGTACTTTCCCTTGGTTCCCCTGAGTATAGCTCAGACAAGACAAAGCTTTCAAAGGATGTTACTAAATACTAGTAAAGTAAAGGACTAGAAAATGGGAAATAAACCCATAGCACTTAAGACAAGTAGTATAGAGAAGTAGGTAAGAATATAATTCCAGAACTAGACTACCAAGGTTTAAATTCTGGCTGTCATTTACTAGCTGTGTGACCAGTTACTTAACCTCTCTGTGCCTTGATATCTTCATCTGTAAAATGATAATTAAAGGACCCATCCCACCATCTCATAAAATAACATCTGGCACATAGCACACATGTATATATTCAGTTTGGTTTGTAAAGTACAAGTTTTAGTTTGCAGCATATCTACTTTTCTCCCAGATTCACAAGTTCTGTGCTATTCGACCCAATATCTGGAGAAATCCAATCTAGTCCAACAAAGGGCCACCCAGATTCACAGGTAAGGGCAACTCACCTCACTTTTAAAGATGATAAAACTGAGCCTCATCTGCAATTCCAACTATCTAAACCCACCACACTTCAAAGATTCAAGCTCAAATACCATTCTTTTTTTTTTAAGAGCAAAATATAGCAATTGAATAACTTTGTGTATCCTAGGTGACATAAAACTCTGTTATCTTTAATTTGAGATATTCTTTATGAAATAAAATGGAGGGAATGGAAAAAAGGAATTCTCGTACAATCAAAAAGTTAAAGTTAAAAGTATTCCCAAGGTGTATTCATCAAATCCAGAACAGAAATTAATTCAATGCAAATTCCTAGAAATTAGTTTTCAGGAATTACAAATGTGTGAATTAACTGCAATATATAACTCTTCTGTCCACGTCATCAAAAGCATGAGGAAAAAATATGGTAATATTCTTCCACAGACATATATATATTTGTAATTCAACTGATATCACACACACACAATCTAGTATTGAATTGTTTCATAAACAAAGTCCATGTTTCATCCAATGTAACTATGATAAGATTATATAAAAATGAAATTTCCATCCTACACATTAGAAAATATTAAGTCTCCAGATACTTTAATAATGCCTTACACTTGTATAGTACTTATAGTTCACAAACCAATTTTATCTCCATAATTTCCTTTCAGCTTCATGGCATAGGAGATGGCACAACTCTATTTGTACTCATTTTAAAAGAGCTGATAGTACAGGCTTAGAAAATGTAGGTCTCCTAGCCTAGGATGCAGACCTTAGCAGGACCCAGATACTCTGACTCCAAATCTGGTTCTCTTTCCATTAACACCACAAGATATCTTATGAATGCAAAAAAAAAACATTTTATAATGATAAATCCCCCCTTGCAAGCATAATGTACATGTATCTTCTTTTAATTTTTGTTTTAAAACGCTGTTTGAGTGAAACGAGAACAAATAAAAGCTATTAGATAAACTCACACTATTTTTTTTTTTTAAAGGAAATTCTCAAGGGAATAAGGTTACACGTATACTGACCTCTCATGAGTCAGAGTGTGAGCCAATCCCCCTCTCCACTAACCTCATCTTTCTCTTCAGGGGAACTAATATTGCCCACTGAATCTACTGAATCCCTCTTGAACACTCAACAGACAATAGCAATGAGCATCACAACCTTGCCTGGGATGAAGTGGGGATTTATGTATGAGACCAAAAGCCCAGCTGATGTATTTGGTAACTTTTCTAGTGTGATTTTTTTAATTACATGTACCAACTGAGAACTTTTCCTCCCACTTACACAAAACAGGACTTACCCTATGAAATGGACCTTTGAGTATCTCAAACTAAAAATTGAAACGTTTCACAATCCCCTTCAGTTTCAGCTGAAGAGTTTTAGAGATCTGGTTCAGGCATCATACTCAGTATTTGCACAGCACTTGACAGTTTCAAAGTACTACTGCATGCACTGTGTCTGGTTAGATTTTCCAGCTACCTAGTGAGAAATGTATTATTATCATCCCTATGTCAGAGATGATAAAACTGAGGCACAAGGAGGGTATCCTGCCCAAGACCACAATGAAAGCAGGAGATGGAGACTCAGACCCACCACCGACTCCAAATCTCATGTGCTCTTTTCACTTCTCCCTTGCTGCCTACCCTTAAAATGTCCTCCCCAGCCACACAACCCCCAAGTCCCTTCAGAAGAGACTAGCTCAAATACTGGTTTCCTTCTTCACACATGGATAAGTCTTGGACAAGCTGGAATCTCCTGCCCTTTTCCCACTTCCCCTGGGAGAAAGGTGCACCTCCTTTATCCTTGTCTTTCCAAGACAACAAGGAAGACGTCTCCCCATGGTGCCGACACCAGTACAAAGACGGGGAAAGGGATCCTTAGGGTGTAAACTGCCTTGCCAGCTTCTCTGTAAACCCCTGTGAAAGATGATCCTTATGAAATAACGCCTTATTGACATGAGTCAGAAATGAGTCTTAACCTGTGAAAGTTAATGGGCAAGTTTTATGGGCAAGAGGTTATGGGCAAGTTATGGGCAAGAGGACAAGAAAACCGAAATCCTGTTGGGAGACAGAGCCTTCATGTCTCCCCCTGACGGTAAAGAGGGCCCCCATAGGTCTCCACGGAGCAGCTCCCCGCGATCCTTACGCAAGAGAAGGAGACTTACCCGCGGCGCGGGGGCTTCCGGACACATGGGGCCGGGACATACTTGCCGCACGCTTCAGCACCGGGGACAGTTCCGAACTCTCTAACTTCTCGCGCCCTTCCGAGCTCGGCGCGGCCCGCTGTGCCTCCCCGGCTGCGGGCCGGAGGGCGGCCTCTCCACGCCCTGGCCCAAGCCTCCGGGTCTTGGGGAGCGCGACAGGGTCTCTGCGAGCAGCGGGAGCAGCCGGTGGCGCCTCGGGCTGCGGCGGCGACCAGCCCAACTGCACCGAGGCGCTGCGGGACCGCGCCAGCGCCGAGGAGACGGAGCCCATCTCGGAGGGCCGGGCTGGGCCCAGCGGAGCGGCCAAGGCTCCCGGTGGGACCCACACCCCTCGCCTGCCAAAGGTTCACTCTCTCCTCGCGCCGGAGCGCCCCCAGCCTGTGCTCCTCCTATGACTCCGCGGGTTGCAGCCCCTCCTCGGCGGCGGAGGAGGAGAAGGCGGCAGGGAGGGCTGCGCGCCCACGCCGGGGACTGAGGAAAACCCGGGCGGTGTCCGCGCCCGTCCGATAATCCGGGGTGGGTGAGGACACTTGGAGGGGTCAGTGCGCAGAGACCGTCCAGAGGTTTTACTGGGGATTGTGGGGGGAAGCGGCGTGGCATTAAGTGAGGGATACCGTTTTTTTCTCTACTTTCTGCACTTTGTTCACCTGGGACCGAAGGACTGGCACGTCCTTCCTGCTCCTTCCGACACGTCTGGGCCGCCTCTGTCCCCCGAGAGGATGGAGGGCTGAGCGAGGGCAGAGGAGGAGCCTACATTCTTCTCAATTACTCTTCTTAGGGCCAATATCACTACTCTTCCAGGCTGTGCCTTCCCGCTGAGCCCGACTGGGCTCCTGGCCGTCCCTGAGGAAGGCTCGGCGATCCCCTTCCCCTGCGTACGTCCTCCCGTGCCCCTCATCCTGGGTGCCTCCCCCTTGTGGGGACCAAGAAGATGCCCACCCTTCCCATGGGGGATTGAGGCCAGAGAGGGCAGCCAAGGTGCAAGGGGAGGCAACTCTGCTAGTACTCCTCAGGAAAGCAGCCCTGGGGGCTCCCACGAAGGGAAGCCACAGCAGCCAGGGACCCTATTAATGGGCCTGCCCTGCTGGCCCCACCCCTTCTCTGACTGCAATAAGAAGGTGGTGACACCTAATGTGGAACCAGAAGCAGGAAGAGCAGCCTGGGATTAAGTTCCAGCTAAAACCCTGTTGCCCAGAGAGGCATTAGGTCTTGCCCAAGGTCATAGCCAGTTAGTTAGTAGCAATGGAGTTGGATCTTGTGTCTGGGACTCCTCTTTTCTAAACCCAGTCTCCTATCCTCCCTGCTCCCCATCCTGAAGGTTTCAGGCATTGAATTATGAAGCAAGACAATTGTGAAATACACAGCCTATGAGGTTGGAATGTGTGAAGGAAGAGTGACTTTATCAGGGATTCCTCAGCTGGCCTGGGATCCAACCTCCCCTCCTCCCTCAATGCCCAGCACTGATATGACTCTTGGCACTGTCATCTGTGAAATGGCATACAAATAAGTATGCGGGAAGTAGTACTATCACAGAGGTGGCTTCCAGATCGACAAACCCCAAGGTAGGAGGAAGAGGAAAAAAGGTTTTAGAATGCTCAACGGGCATTTAAACCAGAGGATTAACTGAAGTGGGACAGCTGCAGGGCCAACACAGCTCTCTGTGCTTGGCATTGTTTCCTGTGAAGTGGGCAGAAGCTGAAGTCCTAGGCCCTGAGCTAACATTACATGGAGGCAAATGCACACCATGATCCCCATGCCATGCAAGGACCATCAGGAGTGTCCTCTCACCTCTGCTAACATCAGGAACCCATCTTCTCAGGGAACACAAAAGGAAAGCAACAGTGTCCCTCAACCCATCTGTGTGTATGGCTATATTAACTTCTTTATAATTTTTAAGTGCTTTTTATTCTTTCCTTGCTCACTTGACGGACAAGTAGAAATCCTCTCTCTGGGCAAAGGACCTTCTAGAAAGGGAGCTCCCTGGGCAGACATTTCCTATTCTTGTACCTTGACTTGATTTTCCTGCAAACCTGACATAGGCATCATTAGCAATAATGTAAATGTGGGCATAGGAGGAGGTGAGGAAGGAGGTATTTTGGACCTACTTAGGAGTACATACTCCACTTGACTGTACCCACTGGGAAAATATTTGCATAAACATAAGATTTTTGAATGGGATGGTAAAGAGCTGCTACCCTAAACCTTCAGAGTGCCCTCTGCCACACTGATTGACCTATGCCTTTCCCCAGCACACACACACACACACACACACACACACACACACACACACACACACATACCCTCCTCCAGGAAGGAAGCTAAACTCAACTAAGAGTTTGGTTGTTGACACTGCTGCTGATAATCAGATTCTCCCCAGTTCTCCTGTAAGTGGGAAGAGGTGAGCCTGAAACAATCTTCCCTGTTTCCTTTTCTACTTGCATTAAAAAAAAAAAAAAAGCAAACAAAAAAAAAACAAACCATGTATTGAAAGCTAGAGCTTGGTTAGAGGAAGCTGTTAGAAAATATGCCAGCTATAGGTGATGTCATTCTCATGCCCTTGCCTTTCCTCTTCCAGGCCACTGACCCCTTCCATCAAGGGCAGGAGCGCTCCTATCCAGCCGGACTTCCACCAGTGGGTGGTCAGCAGAGTGTGCGTTGAGGGGCCTTGGAAAGATCTGGTTCACCCATGCTACAAGGTGAGTGACTTTGGATCTTGGAGGTTCTACCATTGACAGTGTTGAATATTACCTGAAACAGTGAAGGTGGAGAAATCCCCTGTCCTTTCATGTCCTGGAAAATAGCTTACAACAAAAAAAACCACCCTTTCCCAGATGACTTAGATAACACTCAAGGATGTCCCTTTGCTTATCTATGACAAGGGTAGACACTGACCCTACAAATTCCCATTCTTTGCCTCATAAATGATTAGCTGAACTGTTTCATCCCCACTGATCCACTGGACAAAATGCTTGTTAACCAAACTGTGGTTAAGCTTCTCTCTTTCCTCCAGGCCTCTGAACTTTGGCTCACTCTCAGCCTGAGCCAGCATACAGCCCTTCCTGAGAACTGAATTGGACACTAAAATTTGAATTTCATACAGTTTTCACTTGTCACAAAATATTATTCTTCTCTTGATTTTTTTCCCAACCATTAAAAAATGTAAAAAATCATTCTTAGCTTTAAGAGTGTACAAAAGCAGGCAGCAGGCTAGATTTGACCTGTGAGCTATAGTTTGCCAACCCCTGCTCTAGATATTCTAATGAAAAAGTTTATTGTGGAAAGGAAGAAAGTCTCCCTGGTGAAGTTTTCGGATCTGTGTGATTGGGAAAGCAAATTTACCATTGCTGAGATTTGTTTGGGGACAAGATATTCAGTTTCTTTTAAAATTTCAAATAACATTTTTAAAGGGCTTGAGATTTTTCTTTTTTTTCAAAAGGAGCATAGGTTCCCTTAGGTTGAGAAACACTCCTCACCACAATCACCTCACACCCAATAGGATGGCCACTATCCAAAAAAACCCATAAAATATTGTATTTTACAATATGTCCTTGTATTGGCAAGGATGTGGAAAAATTGGAACCCTGTGCACTGTTGATAGGAATGTAAAATGGCACAGCTGCTGTGGGAAACAGTATGGCAGTTCCTCAAAAAGTTAAGCATAGAATTATCATATGATTCAGCAATACCAGTTCTGGATATGTACCCAAAAGAATTGAAAGCAAGGTCTCGAAGAGATTTCCCTGTTCGTAGCAGCATTATTCACATAAGCCAAAAGGTAGAAGCAACCCAAATGTCCATCAGTAGATGAATGGATAAAGAAAATGTGGTAAACACATACAGTGGAATATTATTCAGTCTTTAAAAAGAAGGAAATTCTGTCACACGCTATCATGTGGATGAATCTTGAGGACATTATGCTAAATGAAACAAGTCAGTCACAAAAGACAAATACTGTATAATTTCCCTTTTATGAAGTACCTAGAGTTGTCAAACTGATAGAAAAAGAAAGTAGAATGGTAGTTGACAGGGGCTGAGGGGAAGGAGAGATAGGGAGTTGTTTCATGGGTATAGAGTGTCAGTTTTGCAAGATGAAAAGTTCTGGAGATGGGTTGCACAGCAATGTGAATATACATACCACCACTGAATCGTACACTTATAAATGATTACAATGGTAAATTTTATGCTATGTGTATTCGACCACAATTTTTTAATCCAGTTATTTAAAAGGAAGAAACAAACGAAGAAAGATGCCCCCCAGAGTAACAGAGAATCAACCTGTGCCGCCTTCTAGGTGATAAAACTGTGAGTAGGGCTTCCCTGGTGGCGCAGTGGTTGAGAATCTGCCTGCCAATGCAGGGGACACGGGTTCGAGCCCTGGTCCGGGAGGATCCCACATGCCGCGGAGCAACTAGGCCCGTGAGCCACAACTACTGAGCCTGCGCGTCTGGAGCCTGTGCTCCGCAACAAGAGAGGCCACGATAGTGAGAGGCCCACGCACCGCAATGAAGAGTGGCCCCCGCTTGCCGCAACTAGAGAAAGCCCTCGCACAGAAACGAAGACCCAACACAGCCATAAGTTAAATAAATAAATAAAAATTAAAAAATAAACAGGAGCTGTTGTTTTAAAAAAAAAAGCAAAAAACTGTGAGTATATGAAGACAGCTATAGTGCTCCCACAAACCTTCTCTCTTTCGAGCCAACTGCCCGCTTCATCAGCTCGTCCCCATATGACAGGCTGCTCAGACCCTTTGTTCCCCTCCATTGTGTTCCTTTTAATGCTCTCTAGTTGTTGTTGTTGCTGGGGGTTGGGGGTGCTGAATTCCAAGACAGAAGACCATGATCCACGTGTGGTCTAATCAGGATAGAATGAGTACTTTGGAACTGTTCCTTCCTATACAATCCAGCAAAGAATAAAAAAAAATAAAAATAAAAAAACCACTAGATTTCATGGTCTAAGTAAAAAAAAGACCAAATCTGAAAGTCACATGAAGCTCCCTTCCCAGCTTTTCAACTGTTCTTCACATGATAAATTGCAACAACTGAGCTTTCTTAGATCAAGATTGAGACAAAAATATCACATACATGGCCAATCAGTTTTGTTTAGTGTGCCTGCCTCTGATTGGTAGCGGCTGCCTGCAGCACTGTGTTTAGCAGGAATCTGGAGCCACAGTGAAGGCATAGCAGGGAAGATGCAGGGATAGATTTAAGGTGTCTGTCAAAAACAGGGGTAGGGAGAGAGAGGCAAGTATGCCACTAATTTCCCAGCAAGGCGCCATGGGTTTTACTGTGGTTGAATTTCTGCCAAAGGTCCTGTGATAGAAATCTAGAGGCTGTTAGCAGGGAGTGGTTCAATTGCTCTTAATTGTCATTACCCTGTGGTAGGAAATAAAGCTAGAAAAGGAAACATAATATCTGTAATTCCCTCAGACTTTAAAGGACATCTGCACTACTGGGCTGGTTATTCTGTTTTGTTCCCTCCCACCCAGTTCTGAGCCAGAATCTAAAACAGAAACAGGAAACATAATTCTAAAGGAAGCCAAAGACAGAGAAGACATCACGATGTTATTTTTTTAATTATCGATAATATATAAAACATATGTATGTGAAAATATTCTTTCAATTTTATATGAAATTTGTATGTGGGGTGTGTGTGTGTGTGTGTGTGTGTGTATGAATCTAGCCTCACTAAGATAGAAAGACATATACCTTGTACCATATACCATATACAAGGACATATAAAATCACAGCAGAAATACACAGGAAAAGGACCGAATAGTCTCAATATCATCTGTATTGCCAGCTGTTATATTTAAAGATATTCAGAGTATTTTTATGTTATGAGGCAAACAATGGCCCCCCAAGCCAAATCTGGTCTGTCGCCTGTTTTTATACAGCCTGTGAGCTAAGAGTGTTTTTTATTTCTCCTAAATTGTTGGGAAAAAATAAAAAGAAGAATTTTTCATGATATGTGACAAGTATATGAAATTCAATTTTCAGGGTTCATAAACAAATTTTAGTACTGGAATAGACCAACACTCATTCCTTTACATGTTATCTCTTGTTGCTTTTGCTCTGCAACCCTCAAGTCAAGTCATTTTGACAAAGACTGAATGGCCCACAAAGCCAAAATATTCACTGTCTGGCCATTTACAGAAAAAGGTCTGAGGGAAAGTGGCCATGATCATGTCCAGGACTTCGTTTCTTTTACAGATTCAGCATTGAAACCTCGATTTTGGATCCAAAAGTAAGTAAGATTTCAAGCAACCTGGGGTTTGTACTTTCCCATGTAATTTTATTATAATACATCTTAATCTAAAACAATTTAATAAATAATAGATTGGTCTGAACGTTTTGATAAAATATCAAAATACAAATTGTTGTTATAATTAATATATTAAATATTAAAATTTTATTAATTAAAATATTACATTTAAGTTTTTAATTTTAAAAATTATTAAATGAAAATTATTACAACAACCATTTTCTTTTTAAGTAGTAAACAGCAAATAGCCTAACACCTGGCATATACTGGGCATTCAATGAATGTTTGCTGCATTTAATTAAAATAAATCTTCTATTTCAATTCATTAAATAAAGCAGATATTCCAAAGGCTATTATTTTCAGAGCCTGCTCTAGCAAAGGAGTCAGCCGCCATCACTCATGTTTTGGCAGAGACTCAAAGTCAGGCAGAGGAGTGGAAAAGCTTTATGGTGGAAAAAAGGGAAGACCTGAGGCGTGCCCTTGACTGAAGGCTGTTGGCATGGGAAGCTGCAGGCAGGCTAACCAGAAGTGGAGCACCTTATGTGATTAGTTAGGGGAGCGTATTTGGCTTTCTCCAATCGGTCCAAAGTTGAAAGTAGGAGCAAAAATTAGAGAAGCTGTCAGTTATTAATCAAGTCTTGACCATTTTGGGCCAGTTGCTACGGGAGTTGTTTGATTTTCTGGACTGGCTGCTGTAGATAGAAAATCAGAGTTATATTTTCATATATGGTCTATTTGTATATTAGTCTGTCAAATGCAAAAGACTAAAATTCACTTCAATCCCACAAACATTTACACAACCACCATCTACATGCCAGGAACTGCATCGAATGCTAGGAATAAAAAGATGAAGAGGACATGGCCACGGCCCTACACTGTGGGGGAGGGCCTATAAAAGAACCTACTAGGAGAACAGTCCATCCCCCTTATCTCTTGCAGACATGAATTAAAGCTATTCTTAAATGAACTATTGACCTAGAACCCTCCAAAAGAAATTTCACTGCCTTCACGGTAATGCAAGGCCCTTAGAGTTAGGAAATGGTTTTCATATCTGTCTTGGTGTCAAGACAATATTCTCAAAGCTTACCCAGCAAAATGAGAAATCCATGAAATTTCTTTACTTAACGTTTTTTTAAATTTAAGTTCTGCCATTTTTTCCAATGAAGTCTTTGACTCACTGTTGCTTCCACTCTCACAAACCAGAAAAGTGAAAACTCTATAAAAATTAGACTAAGCTAAGGTGCACCAGCTTCCCAAAACCAGTCTGTTGATCTTTTAGAAACATATTCTTGAATATTGAATGGCACCAGCCAATAAGCAATTGTTATACCCCTCTGTGTCAATCCCAATTTTCTACCTAGAGCCCTGCTTCTCCCTCCTCACTGTACTTAGGGCTGCTCCCTTCCTCTGTTCTTCTGGGATCTTACAAGTCCTGCTGGGTTCACTGAGGCTTATCAATAGCATCCATCACTTCTGCCTCATTTTATTGGCCGGAGCAAGTCACACAGCCAAACCCAAGTCAAGAAGGCAGGGAATGGGCTTTCAATACAGTATTCATATAAAGCAATAAATATTAATGTTATGAAAAAAAAAAAGAAGTCAGGAAAGTAGGCCCCACCCAAAGGGAGGAGTGAGGAACTGGGGCTGATGACATAGTCTACCTCACAAGCATCTGTCTCTGCCTCTGCACACTGTTGTAAAAGCGTAAGCAATAAAGCTCATGTCATCTGTACTGCAGCTCCAGCCTTGAGCTTCCTCAAACTCATTAATAAAGCACAGCACAGGGCTTCCCTGGTGGCGCAGTGGTTAAGAATCCACCTGCCAAGGCAGGGGACATGGGTTCGAGCCCTGGTCCGGGAAGATTCCACATGCTGCGGAGCAACTAAGCCCATGTGCCACAACTACTGAGCCTGCGCGCCTAGAGCCCGTGCTCCGCACCAATAGAAGCCACCACAATGAGAAGCCCGCGCACCACAACGAAGAGTAGCCCCCGCTTGCCGCAACTAGAGAAAAGCCCGCGTGCAGCAACAAAGACCCAACACAGCCAAAAATAAATAAATAAAATAAATAAATTTTAAAAAAACAAAAAAAAAGGACAGCACAGTAGCAAACTGAGTTTGGGAATAGACAGATTTGGGTTTGTTACCTAGTTCTCACCATTTACACCATCAAAACCTTGGGTAAGTTACTTAACCTTTCTCTGACCCTCACTGGTTTCATCTGCAAAATAGAGATAACAACAATGCCTTCTTTACATGTAAAACATGACATGTTTTTATCAGTTAGAGTACAACAGGAAGCAGGCAGCACCCACAAACTGGGAAATATGACAAGAGTTTAATAAAGGGTCTCTTCTATAAAGGTGTGGGCAGAGTATAGAAAAACCAAGAAGCGATAGCATAGTATCCCAGGAATAGCAACGGCAGGAGACTGGTACCAATCCTAGGGCTAAAAGAGTAAGGGAAAGGAGCAGCTACCCAACCCCAGAGCGGTTGCCTACATGGACGCAGCCAATCTGCAGTGAGCCTGAGGAGAATAATACCTCCACCTCCTCCTCTTCCAGCCCCCTTCTTCCCACCAGTGCCTCCCACTGATCAAACACAATGGGAAGCCAGAGGACAGGAGCCTGTTGATGCAGCCTCCCAAACTAGGGTTGCCAGGTTTAATAATAATAATATAATAATATACAATGGAATATTAGCCATTAAAAAGAATGAAATCATGCCATCTGCAGCAACATGGATGGACCTGGAGATTATCATACTAAGTGAAGAAGTAAGTCACACACAGAGAGACAAATATCATATGATATCACTTATATGCGGAATCTAAAAAAAAAAAAAAAGATACAAATTAACTCATTTACAAAACAGAAACAGACTCACAGACTCAGAGAACCGAACTTATAGTTACGGGGGGGGGGGGGGGGGGGGGGAAGGGGGAGGGATAGATTGGAAGTTTGGGATTGACATGCACACACTGCTATATTTAAAACACATAACCTCGGGAATTCCCTGGAGGTCCCGTGGTTAGCACTCTCGCGCTTCCACTGCAGGGGGCCCGGGTTTGATCCCTGGTCGGGGAACTAAGATACCGCAACCCTCGTGGAGTGGCCAAAAAAAAATAAAATAGATAACCAACAAGGCCTACTGTATAGCACAGGGAACTCTGCTCAGTAGTCTATAATAACCTAAATGGGAAAAGAATTTGAAAAAGAACAGATCCATGTATATGTATAACTGAATCACTTTGCTGTACACCTGAAACTAACACAACATTGTTAATCAACTATACTCCAATATAAAATAAAAATAAATAAAAAATACAGGAGCCCAGATATATTTAAATTTCAGATAAACAACAAATACCTTTCTGGTATAAGTATGTCCCAAATATTGCATGAGACACACTTATACTAAAAACCTGTTTGTTTACTAAAGTTCAAATTCAAATTAAACTGGGCCTCCTGTATTTCATCTATATCCCAGGGCACAGAGCAGGATAAAGAAGAGTAGAGCTTCCCGTAATGGTACCAAGTCCAGCCGCTTTGGCCACTGTGTGGCTCACTGCAGCTTCATCACTCACCCTGACTGGTCCAAGGATAGGAACTTCATCATGTCCAATTCTGGGGACTATGAGATCCTTTACTGGGACGTGGCTGGAGGCTGTAAGCTGCTGAGGAATCACCATGAGAGCTGAGACCGGGAGTGGGCTACCTACACCTGCGTGCTGGGCTTCCATGTCTATGGCATGTGGCCAGATGGCTCGGATGGAACCGACATCAATTCCCCGTGCTGCTCCCACAACAAGCGCACGGTGACTCTTTCCGACGACTTCTGCCAAGCAGCCCTCTTCCAGTACCTGTGCGCGTGCGCCAAGGAGCCGAGCCTTGTGGACTGGGGTCACGGCAGCCACGTGACCAGCGTCCGGTTCACGCACAACGACTCGCACCTCGCCTCGCTGGGCGCCAAGGGCACCAGCAGTTTCCAAGGAGGAGTGCTGGGTGCTGGGGGCTTGGGGCCGGCGCCCACTACGCCCTCTCGAACCCCCCTCCCTGTCTCCTACTTCCTCTCTCGACGTCTGACAGCTGCCTGATGGAACGCACTAGCCCTGCAGCCTGGCCCCATCTCACCCAAATCCCCCAGGACCTGGCCGACCATGTCCTTGCATTTACCTGGAGGGGGCGAACGGCACCCCTGCACACACTGTATAGACTCGCTGGCTGAGCCGGGCAGCCCCAGCCTGGGCCCTGATTCCCGGTGTCTGCTTAGGGGCGATAAACGAAAAGCAAAGTTAAAAAAAAAAAAAAAAAAAAAAAAAAGAATGGAGGTGGATGGCCGGGGTGGGGAGAGAGGGGGGTACAAAATAAGACTCTTCAGAACAACGCGCATGTGCCTTTTGTTAATAATCCTATTCTACCGGTTTCCCTTTCTCCTTGTTGGTTCTGAGTTTCTCAGGTCAGCTTTTGTTTCTATAAGTACTAACTAGAGAAAAATACCAGTCATGGCCATGAAAAAGAAATGCCGTTCCACCTGCTGATGACAGAAATCTCCACAAGCTAGGCCTCTCCTCCAGCTGCAGAAAAGCAGCAAAGACTCTGTCACAAAATTGCCCTTGCAGGTGGTTTTTCTACCAAAGAAGTCGTCTAAGACACCCCGACTACGAAAGAAAACTTTCACCTCTTAAAGTCTGTCATTTTACTTTCACCTCTTAAAGTCTGATCTCCTTTCTTAATAATGTATTGCCCTTGTAATGATATTTAAACTGATATTTTGTTTTCTGGAAGGTACAAATATTTGGAAATTTTCTTTAAGCTGGGAAAAGATTGATGGCACTTTCCTTTCCTCCCACATGCACAAGCTAAAATCAAACCTATGACTCTGGCTAGATTTTTTTTTTACTTAAACAAAGAGTTTTAATGTCTGTGTCAAGATTAGAATTCATAATAGTATCTGTCTCATTATGAAAATTAAATGGGCTAATGCCTGGGAAGTAGTTAACGATTACTCATAATAAACTCACTTATTCCAGACTGGCTATCGAACTCTCAAATTAAGTTTGTGCGCCCGTGCATTAGAACAGAAACTCAGAAAGTGGAACAAACAAAACTAGGAGGGACATTACACATGGCCAGTGTGGGGCAGGCCCAGTGCCCAGCCCTGGGAGAGAGAGAAACCAGGTGGAGGAGCCTAGTTCCCGGGGCCTGTCTAGGCTTCATCAAGGGCATGAGTGGGCCCCAGCAGGAAGGCAAAAATGGTGACCGGGAGGCTATAAGAAGCTGATACATAACAAGGACAAGTTGGCAGGCCACATCTGACAACAGGAAGTTGGGCCTCTTCTCCTCTAAAATAATTTATATGATTACAAGTTATGTTATAAACTAAAACTGATTTTTGACATTCTGCAATGTCTTTGCATCTGTTAGCTTGTATTATTCTTATTTTACCATCTTTGGAGCATTTTAAGGAATTTTAAACAAATTCATCTAATGAGTCTTCAGACAGTGTGCTTAATAACAATTATTATCATAGATAGCCTTCCTTAAGCACTTTCTATGTGTTGGAGGATATGTTAAATGCAGCACTTAGCTGACTGTTCAGAGCAGGGCTTCTGATGATGGCCTTGATTCAAAGCCCAGCTGCACAATTAATAGCGGTATGATGTTGGGAGATTATCTCACCTATTTTTTAGGTTCTTCATCTGTGAAATGGGTGAAGATAATAAGAAATTTGCCATCGAAATCTCTATATAAAATGCTGGCCCTAGTAAATTATCAACACCTGTTAGCATGTCATCACTGTATAGTCATGTCATCATTATAACAGCGAGGTCAAGCTTGGATTAATCCCATTTTAGGTTCAGGGAGGTTAAACTACCTGTCCAAGTTTATGCAGGTTCAAATCTAGGTCTTTCTGACTCAGACCCACGCATGTTCTTAACCACTGTGCTATGTCAAACTCCCACCATTTATCAAATCTGAGCATTTTGAAAATGACAGAATTGTTTTAGATCCGTGTGCATTTACTTTGTCTATTTTTTAACATTTGAAGAACTTTTTTTGCCAGTTTGTCCGAAGGGCTATTTATTCAAAACGGAACTAGGGTCACAACAGACTATGAAGCCATGGCCTGACAAACGAAGGACCAGTCACCGGTTCTGCTGTATGAAGGGGGCCTGGGCCCCAGCAACCAGGGGGTGCCCAGTGGCATCCTAACCAGAACAGGAGGTGAAAGCAGGAGAAGCAGCAGTGCCCACCTGAGACCAGGGCGTTTACACTTCCTCTGGTCCCCACAGTAACAATTAAACACATGTGTGATTATCCAGCAACTTGGAAACCGTGAGATAGACATGTCAAATGACTTACCCTTTAAGTAAACGCTGCAGCAGGACTTGTACTAGAGCTTAAGGCGTGGGGCATGGAGTGGAAGAAAGGAAGGGGCAGACCACACAACAGAGAACGCCTCACAGGTGACCGAGGTGGTTGCAGGTGGAGCACTGCGTCTACACCCACGAGCTGTGGGGAACTCCTGGAACCTTGTCTAGGTTGAAAGGATCTCAGCCAAAGTGGAACACACTGGGGTCCAGTTGGAGCATGAGCTGCCTCTGGGGTCTCCCTCCAAGCTAGGGGCTGCTGCCCCAGCCGGCAAATGCGGTTCTTAGAGGAAGAAGGAAGGGAGTGCAAATAAAGGTAAAGTAAGGAGAGAGACATCTCTGTGGGGACCAGACCCCAGCGTGATGACTAGCAACCAGAGCAGACCCAACATGACCCCAGAGCACGACCTCAATTCCGCAGCTGTCTCAGGCTGCAACTTGGAAACTCCAACTCCGCACTGCAGGTGAAGACAGTGCAGCATCCAACTTCATTAAGCCCATGAACAGAGTAGGGGAAAATACTTGGGTTCTGTATCAGCTGGGCATAACAGGAAAACCTGACCAACAGCGGCTTGCTTAACCACAAATGCATTGAACCGAGAGACTGGAGATAAAAGCTTGTCAGCGGGCGGGGCTTTGCTTTCTCCACCCACCCCCAGCTCTGGGGCACAGGCGCATCCCGTCCTCCCGGCCCAGGTTCCCACGCAGCCCGGGTGGGTGAGCTTAGGGGGAGGGTGCTGCGCTGTTGGCCATCAGGCTAAGCCTTCCTGTCCCTGCCTTATCCAAAAGGAAAGGCTCCAGCATCTTGTGAGCCTGGCGCCTCGAAGCTTCACTGACCCCCTGGGAGTGGCCAGCATTATGCTAGGCCCTGGCAATCCGACTATAGACAAAGCAAGTTTCCTCCCCTCTTAAGGAAAAGTCCCCTTTCACCCCGCACCTCCTTGTAATTGCAGCTCTGGGTTCCTACTTCCCTACGTAACAAAGTTTCATCCAAGAACAGGCTGTCACTGGCTGCAACTGTCTCATCTCCCACCACCTTTTAAGAATTTTTCTTTAATTTAAAAAAAATGTAGAGACTTCCCTGGTGGCGCAATGGTTAAGAATCTTCCTGCCAAGGCAGGGGACACGGGTTGGATCTCTAGTCCAGGAAGATCCAACATGCCGTGAAGCAACTTAAGCCCTTGTGCCACAGCTACTGAGCCTGTGCTCTAGAGCCTGGAAGCCACAACTACTGAGCCCACATGCCACAACTACTGAAGCCCTCGCGCCTAGAGCCCATGCTCCACAACAAAAAGAAGCCACCGCAATGAGAAGCCTGCACACCGCAACGAAGAGTAGCCCCCACTGGCCACAACTAGAGAAAGCCTGCGCGCAGCAACGAAGACCCAACGCAGCCAAAACTAAAATAAGTAAACAAATGAATTTATTTTTTTTTAAATGTAGAAAAGTAAAACAAAGCAAAACCACAAACGTATTCATTTATCTCATCTAAGAAAATATCTGGAGATAGGTAGTTCCAAGACTGTTCAGCTTTTCTGCACTTGTGTTGGCCTTCTCAGGATCACAAGATGGCTGCCAAAACGCCAAGCATTGCATAGTCACATAATAACAATCCAAGCAGGAAGGAAGAGGACTGGTGGGAAAGAGCCTTCTCTTAGTACATACCTCTTTTTTGTTAGGTAAAAAACTTGTCCCTAGAAATCACCTAGCAAATGTCCCCTCCTACATCTCACTGGCCAGCACCAGGTCATATGCCCAGTTCCCTAAAACACTAGCAAAGAGAAATGAGATCCCATGATTAGGTTAAGCCAATCCTGATTCCTCACCTGGGGCTGGGAATCGCCTCCCAAACAAAATCGGGCTTCTTTTAACAAGACTAGGCCAGCAGCAGGGGCTCCATCTCCTACTCCCAACCTACCCTTTACCCCTCCCCAAGAAGTCAGTCCTTGATTTATCAAATCCATTTGGCCTACTCACAGAAGAAAAGAAGAGAGCTCTTCTTAATGAGTGGGGAGGCACTTTGTGTGAAGGCCAGTTTCTGCTAACTATACCACGGAAGTTCTTGCCACAACCATTACCAATGGCACCCAGGTGGTGTGGTTTTCCATGGGAAGGCTCTGCTTCCCTCACACCCAAGAACTCAGCACTTTGATACATCTCAAAACAGACCAGTTCCTCAGCAAATTTACTGGCCATGGACATTTCACTGAAGAGTCCATAGAAGCAGACACAGAGGAGTGGAGAACCTCAGTGCACAGCCCTTCACCCCAACAATTCTCCCTTGAAACACCCCTCCAGACCTACCTCCCTGGTAACTCACCACCTCCCCTCTGCCCTTCCTTCACACACCCTCCACAGAAATCGCCCTGAGTAGTCTCTCTTGCCTTCAGCCCACTTTATCCACTCAGCCAAAGGCCCAACAGCCATTCCTGGGTTTGGAACCAAATATTATTCCTCAAGCAAAGCAATTAAAATTATTCAATATTATAGATGTTGATAAGTAGGATGAGTAGGAGAGCAAGGGATAAAGGGTGGAGATTAAGCCGAGTAATTTCTGATAGACAATATTGCAAAGAGAGTATTTATTGTTATATCTTCCAGCAGGTGTTTTTTAGGTCACCTAAGAGTAGCTAAGTTCTACAATTAAAATTCCTGGGACTTCCCTGGTGGTGCAGTGGTTGGGAATCCGCCTGCCGATGTGAGGGATGTGGGTTCGAGCCCTGGTCCAGGAGGATCCCTCATGCTGTGGAGCAGCTAGGCCCATGCACCACAACTACTGGGCCTGAGCTCTAGAGCCCGCAAGCCACAACTACTGAGCCCGAGTGCCACAACTACTGAAGCCCACGCGCCTAGAGCCCGTGCTCTGCAACAAGAGAAGCCCACGCACCACAACGAAGAGTGGCTCCTGCTCGCTGCAACTAGAGAGAGAGCCTGCACGCAGCAAAAAAGACCCAACGCAGCCATAAATAAATAAATAAATATATAAATATATAAAAAATAAAAATGAAAAAAATTTCCTGTCTCTGTGAGATGAAGAAATATACCCAAAGCAAGAACAAATCAAAGTCAATTAGGGTTGTCATACCTTATTTTCATTAGCCCTAATTTCATGTTCAAACTTTTTTTATGTGTGTGTGTGTGTGTGTGTGTGTGTGTGTGTTAAATATAAAGAAAAATTAGCCAAATGGACCCAATTCCCCAAACCTCTCAAGAGCTTGCTATGGTGAAACCAATTTTACAGGCGTCTGTCTTACATAGACAGCCAATTATTGGGATCTCTCTAGAATCCCAATTGTTCCTTAGGGCTTGCCATGTTTCCTTTCCCTCTGGTGAGATTCAGGCAGAACAGGCAGGGGATAAAGTATATGAGGTGCTCAAAGAACTATTGACTTTAGTCAGCTGAGAGCTGAGGCTAAGACAGCTCACAAAGGGGGTGCACTTGCTACCTCACTGAAGATAGGAACTGTGGTTGAACAGAATCGCTGGGGCCATTGATTGAGAATTTTTCAAACAGTGAATTTGGCTCAGATGTACCCTTCCTGGTTGCCCTCTAGGAAAGCTGCTCTCACCCTATTTCAGTTTCAGTTTCCCTTTGCTGTATGAAACACACACATGCACACATGCAGCAAAACTTAGCAGCTTAAAATTATAACAATTTATCATTTCTCCTAAGTCTGGAAGACTGTGTCTCAGGTCACTCATGCAGCCTACATTCAGCTGGGAGCTGGCAGGAACCCCAGTTCTCCTCTACATGGCTTTTCTTTTCATGTGCTATCTCCAACTCTGGCTCCTCCCAGGTGGCCTCTCTCCAACAGGGAAACCTAGACTTCAATAGAGCATGGTAGTTGGGTTCCAAGAGAGAATGTTCCAGAAGACAAACCCCAACACACAACTGTGTATCCAGCCTCTGCTTATACCATGCCTGATAATGTCCCATTGGCCAAAAAAGTCACAGGGCCAGTGTGGGAGGAGACTCCACAAGTGGTTCACTGGAGGCCCTGTTGAAACTGTCTACCACAACCTTAAAGCACCAATTTCTGAACTTACCTCTCTTTGAAGCATAATACTCTTTCTAGACAGGACAATTGTGAGACCCTATGGGCTAGAGCTTCTGAGTCAACAGAAGCAACGCTGTAACAATGAGTACAGAAAGAGGATTTTAGAATATGTGTTAAGATTTGGTACTCGGTGCTACCAAAAAAAATCATATTAATAAGGGTCAGTGAAAACATAAATCGAAAGCATTTAATCAGAGAGTTTAAAAATTTTTTTTTTTTGGGCTGTGTTGGGTCTTCGTTGCTGTTCACGGGCTTTCTCTAGTTGCGGCGAGTGGGGGCTACTCTTTGTTGCAGTGGCTTCTCTTGTTGCGGAGCACAGGCTCTAGGCACACAGGCTTCAGTAGTTGCGGCACGTGGGCTCAGTAGTTGTGGCTCGCGGGCTCTAGAGCTCAGGCTCAGTACTTGTGGCGCACGGGCTTCGTTGCTCCGCAGCATGTGGGATCTTCCCGGACCAGGGCTCGAACCCATGTCCCCTGCATTGGCAGGCATATTCTTAACCACTGTGCCACCAGGGAAGTCCCAGAAAGTTTTAAATTATTGAGTCTGGAAGGTAGTGGGTGTGCCTAATTGAAACTTGTCTTCAGAAATGCTTCTCTGATCTCCTCTTTCCTTAAGTTAGTACTTAATTCGTCCATTTTGTTAATCTTTAAGTGTTTATGAAGCACCTGGCGTCACTACATGTTAAGGCTTTGGGCTGCGCCCTACTCCATCTCCCACCTTCTCCTACCTGGACTCTGGCAGTGGCCCAATAGCTGGTCTCTCCACCCCAACCACACGTGTTTGTTTGAAAACACAAGTCTAAACCCATTTTGTTTCTGCTTTGAAAACCTCTGACACTATTAAAATTTAAACCCTCTAAAGTGGATTTCAAGGCCCTTCAGAACTGAACTCTCATGTATTTTCTGTTAAAGTATCATTTTTCATAAAGGATAAAATCATGACTCAGACAAATATAAAGTAAGCACATGTCAAAGATTTTACTCAGCCATGAATTAATGAGGAACTTATAAGGCATTAAAACCCAATTCAAAGGAGTGTCCACAGAGCAGACACATACACAGGCACTCAGAAATGCTGAAAGGAATTCGTTAACAGGTGCAAAACTAGATGCTTCCAGCTGTAGGGTTTGGGGTGTTGAGGAGGCAGGGAATCAATTGCAACTCTGCCAGACAAAATTCGTTTTCATTTCTACAGACAAGAATCATTTGCATTGCTATCAGAGTTGCATAACTTACAATGTGTAAAAAAGGTCAAAGACACGGAAATGTGCAGACCACTATAGAACCAGATGGTACGGAAGAGGGCACAAGTCAATGCCCAGCATTCTATTGATATGACACCTCGTCATCTTTTCTTTTCCTTTCCTATTTCAAAGCCTTTGACAATTTTTTTACACTTTCCAGCCTTGGCAGCAGTGCCTCTAGCCCTCCACTCTAAACTGTAGCCATACTGTGCTCCTCATAATCACTCTGGAAAGCCCCAAGCAATTCTGACCACATTCCTGGGCATTTTCTGCATCCTCTGCATGGAGTGGACCCATCTTTATTTGGAGATCTATCCATAATTTTTTTTTTAATTCCTCATGTACTTCCTTCTACACCAATAACAGGCCAAGCAGTGAGGATTCAGAAGTGAAGAAAACAGACGAGGTCCCAGCCTAGACTGGGAATTGTACTTTGGGTGTTGCTGTTTACCTTGAATCATCCGAACTTCAGGAAATACTCTGATGTCTAACCATTGTGTAACTGTGAGTGGTGATGGGGCTTCCCTTGCAGTACATGGACATTTCCGCTGTTGATCATTCTGAGTTAAGAGGAGCCCTCAAAGGAGACTGAGGAGGAACATTCAGAGAAGGAGTAGGATCAGGAGAGACCAGGACAGGCAACCAGAGGAAGTCGGATGGTGGTCAACAACGCAACCACCATGGAGAGGTCCAATAAGAATATGATTAAATATGCCCATGTGTTCTAGAAACTGCCCTTTGCAGAGTGTTTCAATGGAAAGATGGAAGCAGAAATCATATTACTCTGGCTATAAAATGAAATTGGGGTATAGAATTTTAGAGATTGGCTGTGGTTTTTTCTTTCGAAGGAATACGGATTCTACTGTGGAGCTAGAAAGTGGAGGATCATGGGAAGAGGAAGTGTAGTATAGGCTAAGTCATCCCCCAAAGAAAATCAGCTACGTTGAGATAGAGAAAAAGCACTGGATATGGAGGCAAAAACTTACATTCAAACCCTGGTTACAAGATTCGGGGCTTGTTTTGCAATCTCTTTAGACCTTAGTAAAATTGGAATAGTAATGCCTCGAAATATCTTTCGATGACATAATCTTTATAAAAGAACATAGTACAGGGGCTTCCCTGGTGGCGCAGTGGTTGAGAGTCTGCCTGCTAATGCAGGGGGCACGGGTTCGAGCCCTGGTCTGGGAAGATCCCACATGCCGCGGAGCAACTGGGCCCGTCAGCCACATCTACTGAGCCTGCGCGTCTGGAGCTTGTGCTCCGTAACAAAAGAGGCCGCGACAGTGAGAGGCCCGCGCACCGTGATGAAGAGTGGCCCCCGCTCGCCGCAACTAGAGGAAGCCCTTGCACAGAAACGAAGACCCAACACGGCCAAAAATAAATTGATTAATTAATTAAAAAAAAAAAAAGAACATAGTACAAAGCTTAATACATCTTTTCTGCCCAATGTGTGTTATTTTAAGCCTCAACAAGAGAGCAACTACTACCCTAGGTAATCAGGTCAATAATCTTGACAAATACCCATTGCATTCCTTGAGGTTTTTGTTTTGTTTTGTTTTTATATCCTGTCTGAGTGGGGTTTCAGAAGTGAAGAGTAAGGGACTTTGCTGGTGGTGCAGTGGTTTAGAATCCACCTGCCAATGCAGGGGACACGTGTTCTAGCCCTAGTCCGGGAAAGATCCCACATGCTGCGGAGCAACTAAGCCCGTGCACCACAACTACTGAAGCCCACATGCCTAGAACCCGTGCTGCACAACAAGAGAAGCCACTGCAATGAGAAGCCTGTGCACCGCAACCAAGAGTAGCCCCCGCTCGCCACAATTAGAGAAAGCCCGTGCACAGCAACGAAGACCCAACACAGCCAAAAATAAATAAATAAACAAATAAATAAATAAATAAATAATTTTTTTAAAGTGAAGAGTAAAAGAGCACACTGTCCAAATGCTTTGAACACTTTGTTAATAAGAGTTTGTTTCAGGATCTGTTTCTAAATAAGGACCTGGGAGATGATCCTGCTTTGCTCTGATTTACCTTACTGAAGAGCAAGGCCCAAGAAAGAGATCCCAGTGCAGACCCTAGACACCAGGTCTCCTGAGAATTGTCCACTGCCCTTTCCACCTTACTAATTAGACCCCAGAAAGATTCTGTGATGGACTCGAATGGGAAATATGAACAGCTTCCTTTTATCACCAAGGAGACAAAGCAACAAAGAACCAAAGCATCTTGCGGTAGAATTGATACAAACCCCATGCCTCCTATGACTAACATTCCACCCACCACCCTCTCCCAAACCCACCACTCCCACCCCCCAGAGGAAGAATTAACTACTTGGAACAGATGAGTTTAGGTTTCTCTTCTGTCCTAAAGAGGGGAAAACAACTTCACTTTCTCTCCTCTAGACAGCATCCTAATTTGTCTCCACTTAGCTACATAGCTCAGGACAAGAGCTTTTGAAATTAATGATGCTTTTCTAAGAGTAATTGCTTCTGCTCTAATCACATGATAGTTCTTGCTGCTCACGGAGCTCAGCATTAAGATTGCCTAAAGGAATCATCAAACTGCCCGAAATGCACTGCTCTCAAGCTCCCAGGTTGCTTAATAAACGATGATGAGTCACCCTAAGCCAGATAGTCACCTCACACACATCTCTTAAAATATGAGCTTTCACATCGATATGCTCCCTAGGATGCAAATCAAAATATGGGGCTGATGACTTCCCTGGTGGCACAGTGGTTAAGAATCCGCCTGCCAATGAAGGGGACAAAATGTTCGAGCCCTGGTCCGGGAAGATCTCACATGCCACGGAGCAACTAAGCCTGTGTGCCACAACTATTGAGCTTGTGCTCTAGGGCCCACAAGCCACAACTACTGAGCCTGTGCTCTAGAGCCCGCATGCCACAACTACTGAAGCTTGCGTGCCTAGAGCCCATGCTCTGCAACAAGAGAAGCCACCACAATGAGAAGCCCCCGCACTGCAACAAACAGTAGCCCCCGCTCGCCGCAATTAGAGAAAGCCGGCGCAGCAACGAAGACCCAATGCAGCCAAAAAAAAATAAATAATTTTTTTTTTAAAAAGAGAGCATCTGGGGGCTTCCCTGGTGGCGCAGTGGTTGAGAGTCTGCCTGCCAATGCAGGGGACACGGGTTCGAGCCCTGGTCTGGGAAGATCCCACATGCCGCGGAGCAACTAGGCCCGTGAGCCACAATTGCTGAGCCTGCGCGTCTGGAGCCTGTGCTCCGCAACAAGAGAGGCCGCGATAGTGAGAGGCCCGCGCACCGCGATGAAGAGTGGCCCCCGCTTGCCAGCAACCAGAGAAAGCCCTCGCACAGAAACGAAGACCCAACACAGCCGTAAAATAAAAATAAATAAATTAAAATTTAAAAAAAATTTAAAAAAAAAAAAAAAAAAAAAAAAGAGAGCATCTGGGACTTCCCTGGTGGCACAGTGGTTAAGAATCCGCCTGCCAGTGCAGGGGACACGGGTTCGAGCCCTGGTCCGGGAAGATCCCACATGCTGCGGAGCAACTAAGCCCGTGCACCACAACTACTGAGCCTGCGCTCTACAGCCCGCGAGCCACAATTACTGAAGCCCACGCGCCTAGAGCCCGTGGTCTGCCACAACAAGAGAAGCCACTGCAATGAGAAGCCTGCGCATCGCAACGAAGAGTAGCCCCCGCTCACCACAACTACAGAAAGCCTCACACAGCGATGAAGACCCAACGCAGCCAAAAAAAAATAAAAAGTAAATTAAAAAAGAAAAGTAAGCATTAAAAAAAAAATATGGAGCTGAGAAAACTAGGGGCTCAGATTTTTTAGAAACCTTCCCTGCTCATTTTTTTTTAATGGAGAGGAAATTCACAAAACATACAATTAACCATTTTAAAGTATACAGTTCAGTGGTATTTTGTATATTCACAACATTGTGCAACCACCAGCTCTCTCTAGTTTCAAAACGTTTTCATCACCCCATAAAAAACACCCTGTACCCATTAGGTAAGTCACTCCCCATTCTCCCCTACCCCATCCCTGATAACCTCTAATCTCTATGGGTTTTCCCAAATCTATGGATTTGCCTCTTCTGGATGTATCATATAAAAGAAATCATGCAATATGTGCCTTTTGTGCCTGGCTTCTTTTACTTCACATGATGTTTTCAAGGTTCATCCATGCTGTAGCATGTATCAATACTTCTTTCCTTTCCATGGCTGAATAATATTCCATTGTATGGATATACCATTAATTTTCTGTTCATCTACTGATGGGCATTTGGATCGTTTCCACCTTTTGGTTATTATGGATAATGCTCTATGAACATTCTTGTATAAATTTCTGTGAATCCCAACTGTTTTTGATATACTTCTTTGCTCCTTCAGCTCACAGAGATCACTTGACTAGAACAACCTCCAAGAAACCCCCAGTAAGAATAAGATATTCTTAAGAAGAAAGGGATGTTCTTCTTTGTCGTTTTGTTTTCAGTTTGCTACATGATTTTATTGAAAATGTTTAGCATGGTATTGGAGGAACATTGTATTCCAAACAGACATGACAGTACCACTATTCCTGGATATTGTTGACATATAATATAATCTAATATGAATACCTGTAAGTTGGTTGATGTAATGTAAGTTTGGGTTCAATGACTTTTGCATGTTCATATTTTCCTGACTCCCTTATTTGACGAGATAAAAGTTGAGTCTCTTTGCATTCAACAGAGTTAGATGTGACCAGAAAATGTGGTCGGTCTCGCAGATTCTGGATCAGTGAGGAGCAAGAGATGGGGAAGCACTGAGACCTGCTGCTTACAATCTTTATCAACTGGATTGGATTGCAACCCTCAAATCTCCTTAAAAATTTGGCCCCTGAGTATGCTAAATCTAGCCTAATTAATTGACAAATGTGTATAAAATACTTTAAAACACAAAAGTAATGTTAAGTAATGATAGAATAATAAATTCAAGCCAGGGAAAGACAATACAGATGGTTGTCATATATTCTGCCTGAGGATCATTTTTTTTCCAAGTTCATAATTTATTGTACAAACTGAGTATCACATGATGAGTTAACATTAGCTTCCCCAGACATAGGAACTTAGTTGAGTACATTTAGAACCTGTTTATGTTGCTTTCACAGCTGGAGGCTTTTTTTTTTTTTAAACATCTTTATTGGAGTATAATTGCTTTACAATGGTGTGTTAGTTTCTGCTTTATAAAAAGTGAATCAGCTATACATATACATACAGGAGGCTTTTTATATATTAACTTGAAGGATAAGACCATCAAAGCAATGAAATATTTTTTAACACCAGTGAAATGGAATTGGGCATCAGTTTTTGGACCTGCCATAATTTCAGCCTTGCAAAAGGCACAAATTCCACAGGCTGTATCCTTCAACATATGCAGCTACCCCTCCCAAGGATTATTATTTTAAAACTAGTTCAGTATATTCTTAGACTCTAAATATCTCAAAGCAAAACGTTTACCTCTAAATGAACTGGTTTTAGCAACACCAACATGTCTGTATTTGCATGTCAAGATGTCTTCATAAACAGGTCAAAAACTACATTTCCATTTCTTCAAGGAAAGAAATTCAAATGCAGAATTCATATATTTCTCAAAAATAATAACTATTACATAGCTTCTTTTTTTGAAAGAAATATTTGGTTTTTGTGAGTTGTTTTTTTTAAATTAATTAATTAATTTGGCTGCCCCAGGTCTTAGTTGCAGCATGCGGGATCTTTTAGTTGTGGCATGTGGGATCTACTTCCCCTACCAGGGATTGAACCTGGGCCCCCTGCATTGGGAGCGAGGAGTCTTAGCCACTGGACCACCAGTGAAGTCCCCACATAGCTTTAAAACATGGTCCTTTTATCATGCTAAGTCAATCCTTTCTAGATATAAGTCATTGTACTGTAATGCTTATCAGACTAAAATAAAGTTCTCATTTGAAAACTTTTTTTAAGGTGCAGTAAAGTACACCAGTTCTGCCAAAATAACTAAATGTTATTTGCTAGCTTCAATTTTCACCTCTTATTATATGAGTCTAAAACTCTAAATGCTGTTCAAATCTGATCAATAGTTTTGATTTTCAACTCACAGAATTTATTTATTTTTAATTTTTAAAAAAATTTTATTTATATTTTTATTTTTGGCTGTGTTGGGTCTTCGTTTCTGTGCGAAGGCTTTCTCTAGTTGCGGCAAGCGGGGGCCACTCTTCATCGCGGTGCGCGGGCCTCTCACCGTCGCGGCCTCTCTTGTTGCGGAACACAGGCTCCAGATGCGCAGGCTCAGTAGTTGTGGCTCACGGGCCTAGTTGCTCCGCGGCATGTGGGATCTTCCCAGACCAGGGCTCGAACCCGTGTCCCCTGCATTGGCAGGCAGACTCTCAACCGCTGCGCCACCAGGGAAGCCCCCAATTCACAGAATTTAGATCAGGATGTATTCTCTCCCTTTTTAAAGATTCGGCAGAATGAAAGTTCCTAGGCTTTGTCTACCCAGGCAAATCCCCTCCTCTCTTTCTGATCTGAATTATTCAGGTTGGAGGTCCAGCCAATCTGTATATAAAATTCAACCTTCTCTTCAGCTGTGTAGGCAGTATGGCGTCTCACTTGGGAAAAAATTGTAAACTGCCAGCTTGTGAATAACAAAATCCTCAGTGAGCTTTTCCCTACCATCACCTTTACTTTGGGCAATTCTTGAACATTTTCCTAATGAAACAATTAAGGCTTACTTATTAGTACTTTTTTCTTGACATTCTCCAACCTGTATTTTTCAGGTAAAATCTGGTAGCTAAAACAATCATTTTCCTAAGAGACCTGCCACTTCATAATACAAAAAGCAAAAGCATATTTAATATGAATGAACTAATCAGACACAGAAAGAAACAAAGAAAAGGGACAGTGTTTATGCATTTGCAGACACTCATAACAAAGTCATCTATTTCTTATATGAAAAAGCAAAATAAAGCATCAGATTGGATAAATTCTAATGGATTTTAATAGTCTTCATTTTGAGGGAAATCCACAACATAAAATTACAAAGGGAAAAAGGAAGGGTAGAAGCTAAAAATACAATGTAAATGAACAAAATGGAAGGATATATTAAAATGCATCTCAAAGAACTAGGAAATACTGTACATCTTCCAACTTCATTTGCAACTCACTAAGACAGTCAGAATTTGCTCATCAATTTGATGATAAGTTTAAAGCAAGTAGCTCTACTGCTGTACATAACTGGAATTTTAAGATTTAGAAGTTCAAGTAAGTGTGAGTAGTTATCACATGTTTTAAGAAGTGGTGGTTTAAAAGTTATGATGATTTCCCAGTTGAATTAGAGGCAATTCATAAAACTGCATTTACTTATAATTACATCACACCTGATTTTTCTAATTCATATGAGAAAATAAATGAGTCACTGGCCATTTTCAGCTAAATAAAGTTTGGCTCAAATAAAGCAAAATAGCTAAACTGGTTTATTTGACCCTGAAAGTCAACATTCAAGGTATTTCATGATTTCCTAATGTTCACTCAAAATAAAGGGTTAATTAGTCAAATGTTCATAACATGTAAACTAGTACACAAGGTGCTTTAATAGGAAGTTATCTTTCTTTTCTTTTCTTTTATTTATTTTTGGCTGTGTTGGGTCTTTGTTGCTGCGTGCAGGCTTTCTCTAGTTGCGGTGAGCGGGGGCTACTCTTCGTTGCAGTGCGCAGGGTTCTCATTGCAGTGGCTTCTCTTGTTGCGGAACACGGGCTCTAGGCGTGCGGGCTTCAGTAGTTGTGGCTCGCGGGCTCAGTAGTTGTGGCTCGCGGGCTCTAGAGCGCAGGCTCAGCAGTTGTGGTACACGGGCTTAGTTGCTCTGCAGCATGTGGGATCTTTCCGGACCAGGGCTCGAACTCATGTGCCCTGCAGTGGCAGGTGGATTCTTAACCACTGCGCCACCAGGGAAGCCCGATACGAAGTTATCTTTGACAACCTCAGAAACATGTAAACTCTGAATTTACACAAGGGGGGTTTATGTTACATAAGGAAATTATATAATTATATACAATTATATGATATGATTGTCGTCTCAAAGTACTGTAAGAGCAAAGGTAAAAGTTACCTGTCACAACAAGGGAAAATAACACAGACATTTCTTATTCAAGATAATTCAATTAAAAACAACACAAATGGTCCTCTATCCCTATTCATTCTCCTAAACCCATAAAGATATGTTCCAAGGCTTAATTTTTTTTTTTTTTTTTTTTTTTCTGGCCATGCCGTGCAGCTAGCGGGATCTTAGTTCCCTGACCAGGGATTGAACCTGAGCCGCAGAAGTGAAAGTGCCGAGTCCTAACCATTGGACCACCAGGGAATTCCCTTTTCCAAGGTTTAAAACAGAGATCTGATGCTTTAATATTCATTCTTCTGTTTTTTATTGAGTTCTAAAGTCAAAAAATTTTTTTAATTCAGAGTATAATTAGTAGTAGCAAAGAAAAGGACTACAACATAAAAAGAAAATGATCTGAGAATAATTTAGTACAGACGATAAAACCACTACTATTGGAACTTTTCTGAGATTTCTTGAACCACTGTAATCTCCCCATATGTGTTACTTTGGCCGCTCCTTCCCTATGATTAGCAGGAAAACCTTTAAAACAAAAAGGCCTGTGTGTTTATTTAGCCCCTGTACCAAGAGACCTCGAGTTCAGGCACATCCTTGTGCTACTCCTGCCAGAGAGGATGTAGACCATATTACAGGAAATGTCACAGTGTTATGCAATGGGGTGGGGATGTCATTCTGTGCCCAGACAAGACTCCCATCAGAAAGGATCTCTTCTTGCCACAGAGAGTACAGCAGTAAAGCAGAGAAAGTTCACTGAGGTTGAGAACAGTCACCGACGAAGCATCAGATGGAGAGTGCTTCTCAGCAAAGCAAAAAGATAAGAGCCTCTCCCGGAAAAGCAAAAACAGAACGACCTCAGCATTTTGCAAAACAGATTGGAGGAAACAACCCTTAATAGAAATCGATTGATGAAAATCGCAGTAAACATGAACTTTTTGCAAACAACTGCAAAAGTAGAGTCAGAGGCCTTGATATGAGAATACCATCTACTGGGATTAATCCCAATAGAATGAGAAAAACATAGGACAAATGGAAGAGGGGTGACAGATTCTGGATACAGAAGACTTGATCTGAACAAGATTATTCTTGTGGTTCATTGGTTGAGAGTTCTGTATTGATTAGCATACTTCCAGCAGCAAAACAACAATAAAATAGAAAATTCCAACCCAAATCAGATTAAATTATTGTAAGGAATGCATTCCTTCCACTAAACTGCAAGACCAGAAGTAGGGTGGCTCTTTCTCCATTTCTTTGACCTCCTCCATGTCTTAGCTTCATTCTCAGACTGGCAAGGAGATAAGCTACAGCAGGTGCCAGCCTCACACCCACACATAACAAAGCCCTGAGAAAGAAGAACAAAGCATGCTCACCAGGCCAGAGAAAACCTTTAAACAGAAAGAATCATGTGCTTGAGGTAGGAGGTCATTGGTGTGATATGGAAAACTCCGCCCAAGTTACAAGTGACCTCCAGGTCCAAGGGGATCATTACAAGGTGCATTGACCGCAACCACTACATTTCCCAGAACCCACTCCCCAGGCAGGCCCCTCAGTTTCCACACCTCAACCACAGTCTCTCCTCTCAGATGTTCCTGGTGTCCATTCTAACTAGATTTCATCTAGATTCAATCAGCAACAGGGGAGGCATGGCTTGGGCCAGCCCCCAGCAGTGGTTCTGGAAAGGATAAGACTCGACATGTACTGAGTACCTACTACAGGCCCAGTTCTGTACATATATTGTCTCATGGTGATGCTCAAAACAGCCCTATGTTTTTCACAATGTCCTCCCAATGCTATATATTGTACATATACATACACATACCCATATACTTATATATACACATATACATATACACATACACATATATATGGAAACAGACCTGGAAAGGGTAGTAACTTGCTCCATCTCAAATGTCTAGGAATTGACACAGCCAAGACTCAAACCACGCATGGTTAACTCCAAAACCTCACACCCTTTCCTCCTAACACATGACGAGAAGCCAGTGCCTCTTCACCTCTCAGCACATTTCCCTTAGATCAAAAGACCCAAGTTTACATTCTTGGGAACTTCAGAAAGCCCCAGTCCTCCCAGAGCCAAAGGTAAAATAAACCTGATTGTTTGCCAGGATATATTCTACTGATACTAAGATATTAGTACCTAAACCCTGCCTACAGGTAAACCTCTCCTTAAGACACATCCACTTAATACAAAGCCCTTTTCATGTCAGGCCAGCTATTTTGCTGCTTTGGGTTTATATGAGGAGGGATTGATGTAGAACAAACCAGAGAAGAAACCTACTCATGTTACCTCCCTCCAGGGGAACACTTGCCAAGGCTGGGGACTAAAGGAATTCAGTACTCATTAAGTGGAGAGACTTTGCCTACAGGACGAGCAAGCTTTAAAGAGTCCAAGTGACATATGTGGCAGTGTTTTCCAGCCTGGGTGTGTGTTGCACCAAAGGAGTGGATAATTTTAGCAAGTTCACCTGCAGATGATTTCCCCAATGAGTCTCTGGAGAAGACTCTTCCTTCCCTCTCAGGGCAACATGAGCTGGGATTATTCTTTCAGCTCCTGCAAGAGATTGGATCCTATATAAAATCCTTTGCCCCGCCCAAGAAGCTCTTAGCAACCATCACCTTGGTCTCATGTTTCACCACTGGGCAATAATTCCATTGATTCATAGGCATTTAATGGGTATTAACTGCTCCCAGCCCTGTGAAAAGCAACAAGGATACAAGCAAGGTCTAGTTGCCCTCAAAGAACGTTGAGGAATGGAGGATTTGCATTTTTTGTGAGTATTAAATTAGACAACAAATGTGCAGATGCTGGCATTGTGTCTGGCACATATAGGCTCACGGTCAGTGTTGGTTTATTTTTTCTTTCTCATCATAGTCTTCAAAATACCTTTATGGGAATTCACTTGTTGATTTCTCAGAGCTTCCTCGAATCCAATTTGGAATGAGACAGAATAAAAGCACATAAATAAGTACAGGAATCCTGTGAGTAGAAAGAGGCAGGCAGTATTAGCTTCATCTGTACTTGAGGAAATCGCAATCAGTTAGGCCATGGAGCAGCACAGCGGGGAAGGGCACAGCTGAGGAGCCTGGGTTGAAACTCTAACCCTGTCACATCCCAGCCCAGACCTTGGGCATGAACTCTCTGCCTCAGTTTGCTCATGTGTAAAAGGGTTTGTGAAGGTTAGTTGCGTGTGTCAACTTGGCTAGGCTGTAGTGCCCGGCTATTTAATCAAACACTAATCTAGGTGTTGCTGTGAAGATATTCTGTAGATGTGGTTAACAGCTACAATCAATTGACTTTAAATGAGGGAGACTACTCTCAGTATTGTGGGCGGGTCTCATCCAATTAGGTGAACAGCCTTAGGAGCCAAAACTGAGGTTTCTCAGAGAAAGAAATTCTGTCTCTGGCAACATAGGCTCCTGCCCAAGCCTAATGATCTGCCCTACGGACCCAGGACTTCCCAGTTGTGTAAGCCAATTCCTTGAGATAGATAGGTAGGTAGGTAGCCAGATAGATAGATAGATAGATAGATAGATAGACAGACAGACAGACGATGGATAGATAATTGATCTATAGAGATAGACGAAGAGAGATAGAGATCTCATATTGGTTCAGTTTCTCTGGAGAACCCTGACTGATACAGGGGACAATAATACATCCCCTCTCACTGGGTCATAGTGAGGAGCAGTGTGCTTAGGAGAGTGCCTGACACAAAGCAAAAACCACACTAAATGTCACCTACTCAAGATCACTTGGCTGGTGGCTGTGAGCTAGGACAAGTCCGCAAGGGCAGGACGTTTACACCACACCCTCTATATCAACTGCCAATGCGTAGAGAGTTGTGCCCATCTGCCCTGCCCTGCAGAACCACTCGAGTGAAAAGGTGAGCACACATTTCCCGAATTCCTGGCCACCTACTCTCTTAGTTGATTTACAAAACGGCTGGGTCCCCCTGCTTGAGTGATGGCGATCCCGACTAGAATCTGCATCTCGTTCTTCCCTAAGGGCTTCAGGGTTATTAATGGGATACCCTCAAGAATCCCCTCAAAGCTGAAACCTGGGTTTGGCTTTAAGCCACAGGTGGGGAGTTCACTTTTCTATCAAGTGTCATTGACCCATGAGGAATAGATAATCAAAATCATAAAGGTTAAAAGTAATTTATTAAGAGTTTGCTTTTTTTGTAAGAATGGAGATATTTTTAGCATTATATTTTGGTTTTATCTCGCTTAGCCTAAGAAAACAGACTGGGAAATGGTAAAGGGGGACTGAAAAGGAAATGGAATTTTGGAATTTGCCAAATTTGCACACAACAGAGCAAGTATTAGAAGCCAGATCCCCACATTTCCTTTAAGTTCCATACTGGGCCCTCTTCCTTTCTGCCTCCTGTTCCATCTAAGCCCCTCCTCCTGGTCCCCCTGCACCCTTTAGCTCCTGCTGCAGATTGTCAGCCTTTTTCAAGGTACCAGGGACCCAAAGGCAGATGAGGCATTACTACAAGTAACCCTGTGCCTGCAGGGAAGAAATGGTACTTTTGAAATAAACTGGGAATGCATATCTCTAAGACACACATGGAGAAGCGCAGGGGCTCAGACACAAGCGATTTTGATCAGCTTCTGGGAGAGAGGGGGTAATTTTATCCAGTGTAACCCAAACATCACCACCCAGTCATGGAGATGGAGTGGCACAGCCAAGAGCTCTGAACCAGGTGTCAATGACCTAAGCACCGGTTCCAGCTCAGCCCCTAAGTCCCGTAGGCAAGTCAATGCCCCTCTCTGGACCTAGGTTTCCTCTTCTATAAGGTGCAGGACTGGGCATAGAGGTGCTGAAGCTCCTTTCCAACGCATCACACTCTGGATCCTGTGCTCTAAGAGACCACAGCTCTCAGTGCAAGCTTGTGTCATCTCCAAGCACCAGTCACTAGGCCAGCAGGAGGCCAGGCTTCATTGGGTGAGGTCCTCACCTCTCAGGGTGGGGGGTGAGTCATCATTTGCTTTCCCAAATAAAGCAAGGGTGGGATAGAAGAAACTAGGCATCCCTGGGGGCTCATTTGTGGTTTCCATCACTATGGAAAATTCCTGAAGCTTCTGTAATCTTCACCTGTGGTGATGTGAACACCCAATCTGGATCTGGGAGAACACCTGGGCCAAACTGCCCCACTGAGCATATCACGTCTTCCCCAGCCTTTTCTCACCCTCTTGCCGGCACAGCCTGCATCTTCTCTGACTCAATTTTCTCCACTAATTAAATGTCACACTTCCAGCTGCAATCACTAAGAGATGCTCTCCAGGCACTTCAGCAGAGGGAAAAGTAAGGTCCTTCCCATTTCTTACTACCCCTATGAGACGGTGACTATGAAGATGGCTAAAACTAATGACAAATAACAGGGCTGCTCTGAAGAAGTGTTAATGGGGCCCATGGCCCAAGAAGTTGCAATTAGGAGACAAAAGGAAATACTTAAAAGGAAGTAAATAGACTCCTTCCCAGAGATCAGGGGAAGCATGTGAGCCCATGACCCACATATCTATGATTCACCACACTCCATGGTTATGATCTTCTACTCTATTTCTCTATTTTATAGAAAATAGAGTGATCAATTATTTTGCAGGCATTCTGGTCGATGCCACAGTTCTTTTTGGAAAGCTGTGGGGTATAGATTCGAAAGTCAACCAGGATGTTACCAGCTGGTGTCCAATGATGAATGAATAGGGATCCAGAATCGGACCCCATGTCAATACATACAGTTGGCCAAGTTAAAGCATTTCACATCTGTGAGACCCCTGCATCTTCAGAACACCTGTGTAGAATGGGAAAGGCATGAGTTCTTGTCTTGGTTTAGAAGATGAGGAAACCAAGACCCAAAGAAGATAAATGGCCTGCCTGAGCTCACTCAGTAAATAAGTGATAGAGCTTCTACACCAGACCATGATTCCTCTCCATGTGGTTTCCACTCTGACAGTTTTCAGGTTCACTCTCATTGAACAGAAAAGGAAGAGGCAGCAAGGAGAACAGGAAGCATCATAGCTTTAAAAGATTAGCCACAGTATCCAAAACCACTAGATTCCCATGGGACAAGAAGTCATGGGAAAATCCGCAGATGTGGGAACATGCCCTCAATTCCCAATGGCTACCAACACAGAACAGATTCCAAACACACCACAGCTGGCAGTGATGGGGTGGCTGTTGATAGGAGGGAAGAATGAGCATTCCTGGGCTTTGCAGATGTGACCTGTCACTTATGGTTAACCACCCCTCCTCCCCACTTGGACCTCAGGCCCTTGACTGATTTTCTCTTCCGCTGAAATGAAGACAACCAAAGGTGGAGAGTTGAGTGCTGGAAGGAAACCCAAACATCCAATTCAACTCCTGTTTTATGGATGAGAAAACTGAAGTCCTAAAAAAAAGAGGTGACTTGCCTGAGGTTACACAGCCCCTTGGCGACAAACTCAGGTTTCCTGATTGCCTTTTCATGCCTCTTTCTGAACTGTTCAGCTGCCCAATTTGCCTGCGTGTGACTGAGATAGTCCTAGTGACACAGGACTCCTATCAAAGTGCTCAAGGGAAAAAGTCAGGCCCTCAATGTATACAGAGTTTGGGGAGACAGCTCTTACCATTCTCTTAGACACTCCCTTTCCTCCTCAGGACGTGCACCCCTGTGGGCATGAGTTAGGATGAGTTCGAGCATAGTCGCTTTCCTAGGACCTTCACTCCTTGCTGATCCTCAGCTTCTTTCTGAAGCCACTTCCTCATACTTATGACTCTTTGTTCCCCTGTGATGAAATTCCAAGACCTCTGAAATCCCTCCCTTCAACCTGTATTGGTATTGGGTTGGCCAAAAAGTTTGTTCGGGTTTTTCCATAATATTTCACCAGAAAAACCCAAACAAACTTTTTGGCTGACCCAATATGTAGCCCCTCTCTTCCAAATGCATCAGATAAGCCTGAATGGGTCTGAACCTACAACCTCCAAAAGACTCCCCATCCTCCTTGTAAACTGGAGGGTACAAACAGATCCTTTAGAGAAGGGAACACCTTAACCCCACCGTCTGGATGTTGCCAGGGCTCAGTTCTGAGCCAGACCCGATTTTCAGCAGTACTCTGTATTCCAGCTTCCCACTCCCACCACAAGCAGAACCCATTCCTCTCTCTCCATGTGCTCCAAAAGCTAACCTACTCATCACACTGTATCACAGCTAGGTAGATGTGTCTCCCGGCCAAGCAGTGAGCTTCCGGAGGGCAGGCACAAAGTAGGTGCTCAGTAAATGATTGCATTATTCATGATAAACGTGAACATTTTTAAATCTCCCTGTGTCTTTATTTTACTCCCTCTGCTAACCTTAAAGCTAACTGCTCTGCAAGTTCAGCCATTTTCCAAGTAATAAAGCCCACTTTCTTGGGCTTGGCTTAAAAGATAGCTTTATTGACGCCACTTAGTTCAACAAATCACATGAACCCTTGTGCCCAGGCACTGAGCTTTGTGGTAGAAGATTCAAAGAGGACAAAGGGCTCAATTCTTGGGGGAAATGTTGTGGACTAAGTGACAGTTAGCTTGAATTGTTGAAATGGAATTGCTGTGACAGGAAAACCATAAAAATAAGTTGATCCAGGGTCTCTTAAAAATAGTAGTAATGACTACCGCCATTTATTGAGCACTTACTATATGACTGAAAGCTATACTGGATGCTTTACATGTATTATCTTAGTTTTTACAACCCTGAGAGGTGGTTATTTTTCCCTATTTACAAATGAGGGGATTGAAACCAGAGACATTAAGTAGCCACCTAAACTCACACAACTAATAAATGATTGATTGGGACTAGAGTCGAGGTGAGTCTGATTCTAGAGCCCATGTTTTCATCTACAACGTTATATACTTAGAGACAAGTTTTTTACAGCACCTCATGTAGAAAATATGAAGGAAAAGATTCCTCCTTTTCAAAAATAAGTGTAAAATAGTATGGATTCAACCCTTTACCTGCCCTTGTGGTGTGATCCCAAAGTAAGTACAGCAGAGTAGAAGACCAGAACCTGATTTGGAATGCAGGATCTGGGGAAAACGAAACACCCATGGCTTCAGCAACTCGTAGCCTGTTCCACAGTGCCCTCCAGCGGCCAGCTGATGTCACGCATGATTTTTCTTCTTAGGTTCAGGAACGAAATGTTTTAACAGCCTAAGATTCAGTCAGGGTCAACCTTGAAAAAAGTAGACGCAGTCTTTTCCAGCCATTCTCTGTTCCAGCCTCATGCCAAATGACCTCACGCTCCTGTGACTGGAGCAGACAGAGGGCAGCAGATTTGGGCATGAGGCTGACCTGAGATCAACTGCCAGCTTCACCACTTAGAGATGTCAGTGAGTGGGAAGCACAGGGCACCAGGACCATGCTGGTCACCTAATCACCATTAATCCTTGCTTTATATATTTCATTGACTCAGTATTTAGGTATGGATTATTTTTTCTTAATAGGTATAATTTTTATCTTTACGAAAGGAAAAACTCAATCTTGAAACTGACCCAGAACAATAAAATTCACTCTTCCTTATCAGAATCTATATGTCCTTAGTCAAAGAGGTGAGACCTTTATCCATTTATTTTTTAATGGGCATCACTGTTTTCAACGCTTATCAATAACATATTTTGGGGACTTCCCTGGTGGCGCAGTGGTTAAGGATCCGCCCGCCAAATGCAAAGCCCTGGTCCAGGAAGATCCCACATGCCGCGGAGCAACTAAGCCCATGCACCACAACTATTGAGTCTGCGCTCTAGAGACCGTGCACCACAACTACTGAAGCCTGCGCGCCTAGAGCCCGGGCTCCGCAACAAGAGAAGCCACCACAATGAGAAGCCCGTGCACCGCAGCGAAGAGTAGCCCCCGCTCGACACAACTAGAGAAAGCCCAGGCGCACAGCAACGAAGACCCAACGCAGCCAGAAATAAATAAATAAATAAATAAATTTAAAAATCTTTAAAAAAAAAAAAAGATACAATATGAATTCTTCCTCTCAGAAACCTCCCCCCCCCCGTACGCTGTACTTTTCCTCACACAATTCCTGTCTCTGCACCATTTCAAAACAGCATTTCAACATCTGTACTAATTAGGGAATCTCCAAAGAAACAGAGCCAAGAGTTTATATACGGTAAGATTTCTTGAAGGAGCTGGCTCATGTGGAGGTGCTAGTCCAACATCTGCCAGGTAGAGACACAGTGAAGAATTGTAGGTCACAGGCCATACGCTGGCACAGGTCCCTCTTGCTCAGACTGAGACTACTATTCAGCTGGCAACAGTGCTGAATTCAGAAGCTCTCCTTATCACACCTAGTTTTCTACTTGGAAAAGTTGTGTAATATTTACAACACGCTTTATCTCCAGCAGGATACTCAGAAGAGCAAGTTTAACGTTATCTTTCCTACTTGGAGAGGTGAGATGGGAGAATCACCCCATGGATCCTCCTGCCTGCCGAAAGCCCTTCCCCCACGTACTGAATGAAACGCTAGATGTCTACCTTCCAAACATTTTCAAGTCTTGCTTGTCATTCTCCCTCCAGAGGACTTTTCTGACTTCACCATAATAGGTTTTAGAACCTTTAGACCTTGTCAAAAACAGTACAGGGACTAGGAGCTCTAAGGTATCTCTTCCAGCCAGACTGGTCTCACAACATGAGGAGACTTTGGTTGGATTACTCTGTGACCCTGGGCCAGTCACCGACTGGGAGCCTCAGTTCCCTCATTTGGGGAGCAAGGAGAGCAACAATACCCAGCTCATGGGCTGTTGAGGTCAATGAGAGAACCTATTTCTAGCATTTAGCAGAGTAACTGGCATATAGCTAGAATTCGAATGTTTCCTATTAACCTGAACAACAAACACTGCCCCATGCGCTGCTGCAGTCTCTTTGGTGTGAGCACAGGGTGAGGAAAGGGAGGTAATGGACACAGGTGTTAGAAACCTTCAGGCTTTGGTTTACAGGGAGGGTCCCTAATCCCACTGAACCTCTTTGGGGATTCAGATTCCTTACCTGCCCCAGGAATGGAGAATGGATTATAGACAGGATTCTGGTACCAGGGACCCAGGTGAAGCTGCTGGGCCACGGGGTGCACATAAAAGAAAGGTCTGGAGTTACTCCCCTCAAAAGTTTCGTTGTTTCCTGAAGAGTTCATTGCCCAGGCTGAAAAGCAGGTGTTTGTAGTTAGGAAAGCACAGCCGCACTCTGCCCTGTAAAGTGCTGCGAAGGAAGAAAGTCGTCCTTGTCCCCCATCAGAACTGGGAGCCTGGGTGGAGGTCCCTTACCTTCTCTTCCCGCTCGCCTGCGATGGGAACACGCGGGGGCTGCCCTGCGTGCGTTTCGACCAGGGCAGCAGCGCCCAGAGGCCCGGGCCCGCGTCGTGCTCAGCAAGTCTGGCTCCCCCGGCAGGAGCACCGTGGGGAGATGAGGCCTTGGAGGTGCGGGGTACCTAGTGCCGGGCGCCAAACGCCAGGGGCCGCGCCCCGCGGCTGCACTGGGAGACGCGGCCTAGGCCTCGGCTGCACCGCCCTTGTCCGCAGCCTCTCCAGCCTGTCCCCCGGCCTCCACCCGGGCCGAACCCCTCCTCAGTCCGGGAGTCCAGGCCTCCGGCTCCGCGTCTCCTAACACCCCCCTCCCCGCAGGCCAGTCTGTTCCCGCGACCGCCACACCCTGCTTCAGTAGCTCTAGTGCACGGGCTCAGTAGCTGTGGCTCTCGGGCTCTAGAGCGCACGCTCAGTAGCTGTGGCTCTTGGGCTCTAGAGCGCAGGCTCAGTAGTTGTGGCTCTCGGGCTCTAGAGCGCAGGCTCAGTAGCTGTGGCACACGGGCTTAGTTGCTACGCGGCATGTAGGATCTTCCCAGACCAGGGCTCGAACCCGTGTTCCCTGCATTTGCAGGCGGATTCTTATCCACTACGCCACCAGGGAAGTCCCCATATTGTATCTTAAACATTCTTGGAATTCACAGGCTGAGCTGCTATATACCCCTGGTTTTTCTACACTCTTAAGGTTTACAGTATTTTATTTGTCCTTTAGAGTTGTGGTTTAGGAGAATTAAAGGGGTAAGTGCTGGAAGTAGGAATAAGATTTGTACTCGGTTTTTCTTAATTGCAATATGACTCAGATTTTAGTGAGAAGAAATTTATAGGATGTATTGTCTTGTGAAACCTGGAATTCCAGGAGTGAAGCCACTTCCGGTTGGCTAGATGGGGATGAGATCCCCTACAGGGTTTGTGTGTATGTTGTGATTGTCTGTTCATGTCTCTCCAATACTGGGGGTAGCAGTTTTCCCTGTACACTCACTGCTGTGAATGATCTGAAAAGAGTTTGTGATATATTAGCTTTTTTACTGTTTTGGGAGTAAGTGACTTCCAAGCATTTTACATAGCCAGAATGTCTACCACCTTTTAAATATTTAAGACATGGAGTACACAGTGCTGTAGAATTGAAAGAGAGGGCTGAATTATGGGGGACGGGGGGGTTGTTTTTTTGTTTTTGTTTTTGGCCACGTCCTGAGGCTTGTGGGATCTTAGTTCTGCAACCAGGGATCAAACCCACGCCCTCGACAGTGAAAGTGCAGAGTCCTAACCACTGGACCGCCACAGAATTCCCTGAATTATGTTCTTAAAAATGGGCTGATTTTAGTAAATATTTAACTTCTCTTTGCCTCAGTGTTGTCTTCTGAATAATAAGCTGAATTAGAGGAGTTTTTGCCATCGGCCAACATCTCCCCATTCCCCCACACCCCGTGCCTGTCAACCACCATTCTATTTCTGTGATTCCACTTTTTCTATATATTTACATAAGTGATCATACAGCATTTGCCTTTTTCTGTCCAACTGATTTTTCTTAGCAAAATGCCTCAAGGTCCATGTGTTGGCAGGATTCCCTTTGTAAAATGATTAGGCTTTGGTAGCAGTTTGGTAGCAGGGAAAGGAGGAAAAGAGGAGTTGCCTTATGTGGAAAAACCCATCTATGGCAAGGTCCTTATTGGACCACCTACATCTTAATGAGATGATACCATGAGAAACTAGATAATGAGGTGCTTTATGCCATCCTAAGAAATGTGGTCATTGTTCCTCATTATCCTGACAGGCAATGATAAGCCATTCAAATACTGTAACTGAAGTGAGGATCACAGATTGCTCAGAAAGATTGTTCTGGAAGCAAAATGGATTACAGGCCTGTGAGATGTGTGGGAGATGGGTTAAGAAAGTTGTTAGTAGTTATTCATGTAAGAACTTGGGGAGGACTTTTCAGTCCTTTGCATTGGTAACCGAAGAGGTAACAGAAGACTGGGTGGTTGTCCTGTGGTGGATTTGAACAGTTGTGGCTGTACAGGTGTGGTGTGTACTGGCTGAACGTAGTGACCAGCTGCAGGAGACAAAATAGCTAACTATTCCATTCTTTCTGGGTTTCACAAATGCAAGTCTGTATTTTCCATATCCTGTGGCGCTCCGTGAGTATCCTAGCTTCCTCGTCCTTCAGTCCCCATTGCCCACTACTCTCAACCAAACACCCATGTTTCCTATGTTTTATAACACGGCACAATTCCAACAATATGGTGGCTACCGGGAAGAAACGAAAACAAAAGACACACAAACAGAAACTGAACCTCAACAGGCTGAAAACTTGAATGAAAAACAAGATATTAACTGAGAAGGCGACAGCCATGACATAGTAAGGGTGACCAGTATCCCTGTGAATACATTCTCCCCTGAGAATGTGGGTGAAAAGGAAGAGGTAGAGAACATTAGCTATCCTGAGGGAGGTATTGCCTCCCTGACCTGGTTGGCTCAGGTCAACAAAGTAGATGAGGCCACTCAGGGTGCCATGGGTCAGTGCTATGATGCACAGCCTGAGCCACCATCAGAAAGCAGTGAAGGACCATGGTGGAAGTATAGGGACCTCTTTGATGATGATGATGATGATTCTGATAGTTATGAGCAGTATTTTTATTCCCCTGTACTGTCCCCTGCCCCCCTGCCCCCCTGCCGAATGAAGTAGGTGAGGGCATACAGCTCGAGGAATTCCCCCAGCAAACGCCCTCTGGAGGTGACTCTCATAGCCTCTATGAGGGGTGTCATTATTCCTCCCCTCCTTCCACCCTGTACAAAGTAGATGAGGGCATCCAGTGGGAAATGAGAAAGGGAGCAGAGCAGCTGGAGAGTAGGTACCAGTAAGTAGATGAAGATGAAGGTGAGGTAGAGAACAATGAGGGGCAGAGTTCCTCCCCTACCTGGTTGGCCCAGTTTACCAAAGTAGATGAGGGCATCCAGTGCGACATGAGTTGGTATGAAGCACAGGTAGAGAAATCTCCCCAGCAAATGCCCTCCAGAGATGAAGGGACCTCACCAGACTGCAAAACCAAGGGGTCATGGAAAAAGCCGGTCACAAATAGGAAATTAAGTGCAGAGAGAGATGAAGTGATCGTGAATGATGAGACTGGGGAGGTGCATAAAGAGAACTTGAAAAGGTGTGCAGAGATTAAAAAGATTGTGAAAGGCAGGAAGCTGAAAGACCTGAGCAGCTTCTCAAATGTTAAGACAGCCTATTTGTTGAAGAAAAGTGCTGCCTTGACCATTGTGCTTCCTGAGGATTCAGAAGACTCTGAGTTGGAAGGTGAAGATGTAATGCATGAGGTAGAATGCCTCCTTGAAGAAGTGAGTCCACAGGGCCCTCTGACATCTTCCAAAGGAAGGTCTTAACTGAAGGCTGGAAGGATAATGAGGATGCCACCTGAGTGCTCTGTCCCTCCCCAACTTATGGTCTGGACCACCAGAAATAAGTACAGGTTATTACAAGCTGGTGGTGAATTTGAGCGCATCCTTGTGGTTTACCAGTTGAAACAACAGGATGGTTATGAAAGCACTGGTGTCAGGCTCCAAAGCAAATACACCATGGCCAAGCAAGAGGGACTGCAGTCCAGGAGAGCCTCTCACAAATAATTGAAATGTAAGTGACTAGTGGGTTCATCTTATTTGGTTGTCTGCGGTGGTTCCATACTGGGTCCTGGATGCAAAGGCAGCTGTGAATCAACAGTATTTCTCCATTTTTAAAGTATGTTTTCACTTAAGCTGTAGGTGCCCACATTCATAGGATTTGCAAAGAGAATCCCAAGTTAGAACTCCTGCATTCTAGGAAATTGCAATGTAATGTGAAACGAAGTGCTCTAGTAGAAGGTGATAGAGAGCTGGGTGATAGCAGTAAGGAGAGTTGGGCTGAGATAGTCAGGAGGACATCAGTCTAGCTGGATTGCTGAGAATGGGCAGTCCATGTGGAGGCAGAGAATTTCGACACAGTTTTACGTTCTGTGGTTTGGAGACAAAAGAGGAGCAAGTTCGGAGTGGGAATGGAGACAGTAGCGTGAGCTCAAATGCGCCGCCAGAGCAGGGTTCCTCTTGAGACCATCCTGCCAGAGAAGGGAAGACTGGCAGAGGAATTGGGAAATAGGAGAATGGGGTAAAGGAGTAGTGTTTCTCTTCACTTGTAGATTATTATCCTGTAGGCAAGGGGCTAATCCAGATTGAGTAGAGAAATGAGACAAATGTGCCATAGGAATTTCAACCAGCAGTATTTTATAGGAGAAATTAGAGTGAAGAGTGCCTATATGGCTGAAAACCAGTTTTATTCAACAAAACCAAGTGGTGAGGGTTTTGATTCACATGGGAGTAAAAGATATGTGAGAGGACTAACAGAACTGAATCTTAAAAAAAAGTCTGGAGTCAGAAGTTGGGAAGAGAAGTTGTTTTGCTTTGCTGTGTGGGTTATGGTGGGAGGGGCATAAAATGGTGAGATTGAGGGACTAGACTAGCAGCCTCCCCACACCTGGTTGAAGCTTGAGTTTGGACCATCCTGTGACTGGCGGGGGCACAGCTGACAGGAGTGGGGAGGGAGGGAGGGCCCAAAGGAGAGCTTTGGGAGATGATTACCTCTGGGGTGCAAAGAATGAAGCAAAGCAGGTAAGTGAAGAATGGGATGCATAAGGGCCCCAGGGAAGTTTAAGTAAGTTCCAGTCTTAGTCCTAAAACCATTAGACTCAAGAAAGATTTAAGCCTACCATTTCCACTTAAAGGTTGGGGTACTGTCACATCTTAACTCTTGGCTGTTATGACTTTGATTCACACTCAGTGATTTGGAATTTTGGGATTTTTAAAAACAAGGTGAATTTATGAGCAAATTTTTTGCCTTTGGTATGTTTAGTCCTTGTTTAGTCCAGAGCTAAACTTCAAAATAACCTTCTTAAAAGAGGTTGAGGTGGTCCCTTGGAGGTGAGGGGAACGAAGGAAAGGGGCTGGGAAACACTATTTTAATTGTGTGCATGAAAAATCTTTGTACAAACAAATGTCTTTAAAGGCAGCAGTACCCGTTCTTCAAACACCATCTTACACTGGATGAAGGTGCTGCTGCTCTGGTGCGGTGGAGGGTGTGCACGCAGAGCTCTACCTGTTCCAGACCCGCCCTCTGTGGCCCAGAGCTCCTCTCAGGTTACCTGGATAAAACCTTAACACGGAACATCCTTTCTATTACAGGCATATTACTGAAGCATATACTCTGCAGGCAGCTACAGCCCTGTGGAAGTCCATTGCCCTTGCAGCCAGAAGCCCTGGAGTCAAAGCACTGCTCTGTCTCTTACCTTGTACCACTTAATAACATATGTTAGGCGGCTTCCTCTATAGAATAGAGATCGTACCCTGACTTTAACAGCGCAGTGGTGAGAACAAATTAAATAAGTGAACTTTTTTGTAAATGGTGCTCTATAACTTGCACGTATTGCGGGTGCTACTTGAAACCCTTCCACACTCACTGCATGACTCTGACTTCTTTCCCCAGTGGCATCCAAAGTCCTTTGGTTGGTGCATGGGCCAGAAATTCCCTGGCATGTTCATTGCCCGGGACATCTGGTATACAGTTTTCTGGCTTAGTCTCACCTTCCTGAAAAAGTAAAGTGCGTAAGCTATGTGGCAAAAAAGCACCGGAACTCTCTCCCACTTGTTTGAGAACACAGCACCGCCAATACAGTGGACACGGCTTCGAGCCCTGGTCCAGGAAGATCCCACATGCAGCGGAGCAACTAAGCCCGTGCGCCACAACTACTGAGCCTGCGCTCTAGAGCTCGTGAGCCACAGCTACTGAGCCTGTGCGACAACTACTGAAGCCCGTGTGCCTAGAGCCCGTGCTCCGCAACAAGCCACTGCAATGAGAAGCCCACGCATCACAACCAAGAGTAGCCCCCCCGCTCGCTGCAACTAGAGAAAGCCCGCGCGGAGCAACGAAGACCCAACACAGCCAAAAATAAAAACAAACAAACAAAAAAAAGTACCAACAGGCAAACTACAAACTGGGGAAGTTATTGCAAAATGCATGATTAAGAGTAACCTATTAAGAATTCTTACAGATTAGTAAGAAAAAGAATGGTATCTCAATGGCAAAACCCTCATATAAGTAATTCACAAAATACTAATCAGTTCAAAATTAATTTTTAAATATTTAAACATACCAGGTTTTGCCTATCACAATGGCAAAGAGAGGAGAAAATAGAACATAGCCAATGTTGGTAAGTGTGTGAAGGGTACTATGAAAAACTAAAACTGTAGGTTGGCACAAACTTTTTGTTGGCAACATGACAGTATCTATCCTTTGACCTTACATATTTATGAATTTATTCTAAGAAAAATAAAAATGTATAAAGATTTAGTTAGACTACTGTGGCCAGTAATAAAGAAAAGGCTAAATAAGTTATGGTAAACCCATTTAATAAAATACTATGCACACATTAATGTTGCCAAAATATTTGACATGGAAAGATTCTCCCCATTTAAATTCAAAAAAAAAAGTCTTATATGGAGGTTACAAAACAGTACATTCAGGAAGAGTAAGTTTTTGTAAAAATAAAATGTGTACTGAGAGTATATTAAGAAAGTCTAAGAGGATATACAGCAAAGTGATTAATATTTTCCTTTTTCCTTTATCTGCACTTCTACAATGTGCATATATTACCTGTGTATTTTGCGTGTTTGTTTTTAATAGGAGTTAATGGAACTTGAGTTCAGTAGAAAAATCGTCATTTCAAAGCATCAGAGTTTGAACTGAATTTTGTAAGTAATCATTTCAGGTTTTTTTAATGCACCTGTTCAAAATCAAAAGCTCATCATTTTGTTTGGAACAATTTTTCTTTGAGAATCAAATGGTCACCTAAATGAGGAAGCAAATAATCATAAAATGACAGGAGAGCAAGTGACAAAGTAACTACAACCACTGGCTATTGCAGTATAATAAATAAAATGACGGTTAACAAAAACACCTTTATTTTTGTCTTCAAAGAACAAACTGTTCTTCTTTTTCCAACATAATCATGATTAACTTACAAAAACAGGCATTTACAATGCATCTTCAAAGCATTTCCCTTTAACGGAAAACTTGGCTTCACAGAATACAAACGTTAAAAAGTTTTAAAAAAAAATTCTATTTTGTTGTCATTGTAAGACAAAACAGAATCTAGCATAAGTCAAGGAAATCCATTCATACTTCAGGTCCTTCTCCTCCAGGAACCAGCTGCAAAGGAGGAAAAAGTTTAATATTTAGTTTAGTACTACATAATCTAAAAACCCCTACTGAGAGCTCCTCATTGATCGGAGTCACGCCTCTTTGCCCCTCCCCCATATTTCCATTTTCTCCATGTCACTGCTGTTTACAATTCCAACATCATCAATTAATACTTAGTGTCTCAACAATGATTCTTGGCAAAATAAATGATTAAAAAGCACAAGCAAACTAATCTTAGGCCTAATGTCATCTTCAACAGTTTGGCCATAGAGCCCCGACCACCAGAGCACCCCTTTCCCATCTTAAGCACCACTGGACCATGAGCATTTAGTCAAGCAAGTTAGTTCTGTAATCCCTGCCCCACAAAAATAGCTTAACATCTAAATAAAATAGCTTTACTGTGTCTTACCATTGTTATGTTATTTCCATTTAGCAAAATTTGATCTAATTTAGTAATTCTTCTTCCTTCTGGTGTGATTTCACTAAACAAATAGATTAAAGGTTAATTATATATAAATGAACATGAGATCAGGCAATTTTATCAACACTTCAGAGACAAAGTGGGTGATGTAAATTCTTCCCCAAAGGCAACAGAGTGGACTGACTGGCCTAAGATGCACATCCACTAGGGCTGATCTACATCTAAAAAGGTGAAACTTGCCAAGGAGATCAAATATGAAATAAAACGTTTACTATCCTCACTCTTTTTACTATTATTTACTACTGATTCCTATCCATTATACCAATCTGTAATTAATTCAAATCTGAAAGCAGAGCTACTGGTCACGATCTTTATAATTACTATAACTGAAGCATCATTTACATTTTCTATTATATATAAGTTGTAGAATAATTAATTTAAAGCATTAAATGCTCTTATTATCAGTTCCTTTATTTGACCTGAGCCCTAAGATCTCTGGCTGTTTTTAGTACCTTTTACCTTAAAGCTTTGTCTCTACTAATTTCCTAGCAATTTAGTGACAATTACATAAAGGTAATAATCCTCTAATCCAATTTTACTAACGTGAATAGGTAAAACTTCTATCTTTAGAGTAGTTCGAATAGGCAGTGTTCTCTGACTCAACAGATCATTTTACTGACTCAACAGTACTAAAACTGCCTTAAATTAAAAAGAGATTCCCCTGCCCAATTCCTTAATTTTTAACACTACTCACAACTCAGTGACATCTTCCAGTACCATATCTGAAATTTGGTGTTAAGAAAATAAATATACCAAGTTAAATTTACTCTGGCTTCTGCCTTTGTTCAGTTTTAATTATGACATTGAACACAATGGCTCAAATTCAAAATGCTTGTGATTGGTAAGAATTTCATCTTCTTTCAGTACACGCACCTCTATCACAATTTCCATGAGAATAAATTAATTTTTATTATAATAATCCGTAAGTACTGATTGTCTACAGTTCTTTTTTTAAAATACTGAAAAAAAACCATACTACCAACTTTTAAAAGGATACTGACAAAGTCATCAAATCCCAGAAGTGTGCCAACAATCTCCTTATCACTCTTCATCACAATGTGAATCCTTGATCCTATACACTTGTCCACAAGCTCTATGGATTTTTTTTTAACAATAAAAAAGGGGTGGGGGGAAGAGGAGAGAAAAGATTATTTTGCCCATTCGTTACTTCAACAAATATGTGAGTGCCTACTGGCACTTATTACTTGCATATGGTGAAAGATAAACCAAGAAAAGTATTCACTCGAAAACTTTAGGTCTTACACTACATGTCTCTGTTCATCATTCTATGAACAGGAAAGTTTTCCCTGTTCTCCACTTACCCCTCCTTTGTAACAATTTATCATGGTTGTGGCTTAATATTATTTTAGGTTACCTTATTGACATATGAACCCCACCCCCGCCCCCCAGACTCTAAGGTCCATGAGAGCAGAGACGGTGGTTGTTTTTACTCATCAGTGTATCCCCAATGGACACTGCCTGTCATACACTGACCCTTCAAAAAGAGTTTGTTCCATGACACTTGACAATCACGGCCACATCCACTAGCTCAATCACCCTTCAGATACAAAATATTAAAAGAGAGGCCTGTCTTCACCAGAGATCCCTTCTTGTCACTACGTCTCCCCCACCCCCCAAAAGTCTATCCTCTGTAGTCTGACAGCAGCTTGAACATCTCTTCAGCAGGCTTAGCGTTATTTGGTACGATGTTTATTTGCCCGGTATCCTGTCTCCTACACTGGTTTGTATGCTATCTGAAGGCAACGGCCGTGATTTTAGTTTGTTCAACAGTGCCCAATCATGGTGTCCAGTGCACAGAGGCGCGATAACTGTTGAATAAATGAACGGCAATAAGAGCTAGTTTCCAGAGTCCTCTTTTAAGGCGCAGTCCAGATCCTGGTGCCTCTCTCAACAACCGGCCAGACGGGCAACAGGGCCTAATCTGGGGATTTTAAATGCTAGGTTGAAGAACGGTACTGCTATCCACTACTGAAAGGCGAGCTCACAACAAAGAAGGCCGACGACTTATTCACTAAGCGTGAACCTCTTCCGGTGACAGTTTGGTCTGGGGAGTCAAAAGTCCCTGCCTCGAGAAAACCCCACCACGCCGAAGAGACGTGGGCGGCCTGAGGCCGCAGAGACTTGGAGCCTAGAGGAGAGCCGCGGAGAAAGAAAGCAATTGGTCATATACATTTTTCTAACACTCAGCCAGGGGCTGCGCTGCCCCTCGGGCCCCGACCCTAATCTTCAGCTCCCCGCCCCGGAACCCCAACACGACAACGGTTACCTAGAGGGAGAAGCTGCGACGGGTTGGTAGTAGCGTTAGCCGCCATGGCTACGCCGGAAGTGGTCTGCGTCTCTTGAAGTTGGGAAGGCGAGATTTAAAGAGCGCGCTTCCGCTTTTTCCGGCAGCCCGGACAGGCTCGACCAATCTGAGGCCGAGAGTGCGATCGGGCTGGTCCATGGGGATCGCTCCCAGTCACTCCTTCCCCGGCAGGGAGATCCTGGGAAATATTTCCGTTCACTGAACGTTCTGCGTTCTCGACAGACACTCATTTTCCTCTCCAAATTTCCAAGAGTCTTTAAAGCTATCCCGCCTTGTAAATAAATTATTCCTCTAACCCGGAAGACTTTGCCAAACGGAAACCTTTGAGTCTTTTTATCTTCCCCAAGTTGTATCTCATTTCAACCCAGGATCTTTCTTCAGACCAGTATAAATAAATTTGATTTTCCCGCCACCGATTCGTTGTGTTGTAATTTTCGTAAATTTTTTTTGTTGTTGTTCTTGTTTTTGTTTCTTTTAAGGAATCTACCGCTTCTTTTAAAAGTTCGGCGGATTGAAAACCCACAGCAAGGGACTTCCCTGGTGGTCCAGTGGTTAGGACTCTGTGCTTCCATGGCGGGGGTATCGGTTCGATCCCTGGTCAGGGAATTAAGATCCCGCCTGCCGCATGGTGTGGCCAAAAATACATAAGTAAATAAATAAAACCCACAACTAGCATCTTTAAAAAACTTTTCTGGGCGAGGGGGAGATTTTAAATATGTTTCCTATTTTCTACTATCGTTCTTAAATCCTGTTATATCTAGGAGTCTACTATAGACTTTTTGTATTCACTATTTCTTCCACAAACACATTGTCCAACAGGCAACCACCAGATGTCACTCTATGTTAATGACATCATATTTAGGAAACCTTGATGCTTTTACACTTCTTTTTTGAAAAGAGAAAGCAAACAAATTTTCTGCCTTAGTCTATTTTATGTTTGTATCTGAGGAACTTAAAACTAAAGAGGCCAGAAAGAACATCCTTCATTCATACAACAAATGGTTGTAAAGCACCCATCATTCATTCATTGAACAAATACTTTAGTTGCACACTGTCTGGCATTTTGCTGAGTATAAAACAGTGTAAAGAACAGAACTACGTCTTCTGTCCTTATAGGAGCCAGATGATAAATAGGGGAGAAAGACAATTAACAAACATGTGGAAGGCATATGAAATTTAATACATAAAGCAAAAAGTCCTCTTTTAGCTTCAGGGATCCTAGAGAAGTAGGTATGATTTAAGGCAAACATCAGTGAGGAGGTTCAGAAGCCCTTACAGGTGGGCCCTTGAGTTCAAAGCCCCCTAGGATTCAGCCTCCTTCTAAATACTAAGCCAATCCTGGCTTTTTTTGCATTTCATAAATATTGAGTACCTAGTATGTATCAGGAAACTTACAAATACACTTACTCCTAATCTTTATTCTTTTAATAGAGATAGAGTAGGATAATTAAACAGTTAGTTTATAAATCCCACTAGGGGATTAAAGAGAGAAAGAGAATTTTAAGGGAGTTTGGGAAACTTGTAAACTAATGACCATTCAAGAAAACAATCCCGTTTAAAAGAAAAATAAGAATCCAGTAAAAATAGGCTTCATTCAGCCTCCTTGACCTTCCCTGAGTTCCAAGGGGCAGATTCAAACAGTTTCTAATAAGGGAAGGGAGGGGATGCAGAAGTAAGGGGGGAGCAATCAAGAAACAATGGTGCAGCCTTGGGGCAGGGTCCTGGTTCTTGCTCAAAGAACATACATAATATCTTTGAATTCTGCAGGAACTAAGGCCCCCACCCAGCTGGAGGATAGTAACTTCAGGTTGAGCGTAAGATTCCTAGAGCACCACCCTGTTACCTCACTACCAATCAATCTGCAGAAAGTCACACACCCTGCAGTCCTCACCCCAAATTTTGCCTATAAAATCTCCTTCCCCAAAACCATCAGGGAGTTCGTGGTTTGGGGGGGCATGAGCCACCCATTCTCCTTACTTGGCCCTACAATAAATCTTTCTCTGCTCCAAACTCCAACGTTTTGGTCTGTTTGGCCTCACTGTGCATTGGGCACACAAACTTGCGTTCAGTAACATTCTCTTATAATTATCTACCCAGGGGGTAACACACATCCCACCCCACTCCACTCCTGCAAAAGACTGTGGGTTCCTCAAAGTCAAGAATTTTGGGAAGCAGCATAATGATTAAATCCATTAGTTTTGAAGTTAAATTACTTTGATTCAAACCTCATCGCCACCACAATTCCTTCTAGTTATTTGACCTATTCAAACTTTGCAAGTCCCATGTTACCCATTGGAAAGAACAGAATAATAGTGTCTACTTACAGGATTGTTGTGAAGATTAAATGAGATAATCCATGAAAAGTAGCTAGCAGAGGACTCATTAAATATGAGCTATTATTACTTATTTATCTTTGTTTCCTAATATTTAATATGATGGTTTGTGTTACAAAAGCTAAAATTGCTAGCTAGCTAGTTTCACATTTATCTTACTTTTAAAGACATAAGCCATTTTAAGGCAGCAATTTTGTTAGCGGAAAACTGGGTTTGCCTCTTGGTGGGTGTCCAGCTGAAAGACACAACCAAGCCAAAGATCCAGAGAAGGCAGGATTTCTTACTTGCAGCAAGTAAGGAGAACACGAAGGATCTTTCCCAAAACAGTGTCTCACTGAACAGGAAAATTGGGGAAGTTTTAAGCTAAGGGTACATGCATATTCATGAGGGGGCTTGAGCAGAAAATTCAGCACAGAATTGGGGCAAAGGTTGACAGAATCAAAGTTTTTGTTGGTTGAAGGCAGGAGGGTCACAAAAGGTCAACATCAAACCTCAGGTTATGGTTGAGCAAAACAGCTCAAGAAAGTGCTTCAGGCTAATCTTTATCATTGAAACAGAACTGGCAGTCTTTATGACAGATTTATTATCTTTGCTATTGTTACTTCTCTTGTCTGATAACATCTTTTGTTCCATTAAGATCATTATTACTGACACCTGTTCAAGGGCAAGCATTGTGGCCAGGCTTAGATCACAGAATCCCTTAAGCCTAAAATGGCTTCTCTTATATCAAAAAGCTGTATCTGGTTCTTTTCCTCCAGGCACCCCCTACCCTCTCTGCTTACAATTTTTTCCTTTCCTTTCCTTCTTTCTTTCTTTCTTTTTCTTTCTTTCTTTTTCTTTCTTTCTTTCTTTCTTTCTTTCTTTCTTTTCTTTCTTTCTTTCTTTCGTGTGTGTGTGAGTGTGTGTGTGTGTGTGTGTGTGTGTGTGTGTATGTACTGTTCCTACCACAGTTCCAAGCGTACTGTATGGTCTAATGTTCTTTAAGTTGATTCTCATTCTATTTCATTCATATCCATCGAAAACCTCCTTAATCTTCACATGATTCTAAAGACAAAGTAATGCCAAATTTGTTGTGAAGCCCTTTTCTTTTCCTGTTTGTTTGTTTGTTTTCCTATCTCTATTCTTGTTTCATTTTCACCATACCATAATATGAGTAGGGACCAAATTCAAGGCATTGTTGCTACTTGATAGAGTTTAAAATTCAGAAAAATATGCTTTAAGAAAGTCAATACTTTGTATTCCATTACAGAAACCAAATTAACATAAGCAATATTCAATACTATTGATGACGAATAAAGAAAGTCTCTTTATACTCTGAAAAAGGAGATACAATTTGTTTACAGAGTAGAGTTAATGGGGATTGCAGGAAGAGAGTGGTTTTATTTTATTGAGTACTTTCCTGAGGCAAGAGACAAAAAGAAATACGCAATTCCAGATGGAGAGTTCATTTTTAATGAATTTGAAAACATGTCACAGCTCTATGTCTCCAGGGTTTTTCTCCCATTAGCTCTTACTTACAGAGCAGATATAAAATAGAATTTATAATTCACCATAAAATATATATAATTAAAAGAAGCTTTTCAATGTATTGTTATGTTCAGAAAAGCATTTCTAATTATTTCCCTGGAGATAAATGTCATCATAAAAATACAAGCAAAAGTTCCCTTTCGGGCTTCCCTGGTGGCGCAGTGGTTAAGAATCTGCCTGCTAATGGAGGCGACACGGGTTCGAGCCCTGGTCTGGGAAGATCCCACATGCCGCGGAGCGACTGGGCCCGTGAGCCACAACTACTGAGCCTGCACATCTGGAGCCTGTGCTCCGCAACAAGAGAGGCCACGATAGTGAGAGGCCCGCGCACGGCAATGAAGAGTGGTCCCCGCTTGCCGCAACTAGAGAAAGCCCTCGCACAGAAACGAAGACCCAACACAGCCAAAATAAATAAATAAATAATAATTAAAAAAAAAAAAAGTTTCCTTTCAAAATAATGTTCAGAACAGAAACGGACTCACAGACTTAGAGATTAGAGAATGAATTTATGGTTGCAGGGGGGCGAGGGGGGAGGGAAGGGATAGTTAGGGAGTTGACTGACGTGTACACACAACTATATTTAAAAAGGATAGCACAGGGAACTCTGCTCAATGTTAGTGGCAGCCTGGATGGGAGAGGAGTCTGGGGGAGAATGGATACATGTATATGTATGGCTGAGTCACTTGGCTGTGCACCTGAAACTATCACAACATTGTTCATTGGCTATACTCCAATATAAAATAAAAAGTTTAAAAAAATAAAAACAAAACAAAATAATGTTCAGGAAGTATTCCATTATCTCAAATTGTTATTTCCAATCTTGTTCCTTACAATACTTTTTAAAATAAAGGAGAAATTTCTATTTTCCCCTCAATAGATATTTGTCCTTGTAGACAATATGTTGTTAATGAATTTATTTTATATTAATACAACTCATTATACAAGTCCTACAACTACTGTAGGACTTCCCTGGTGGACCAGTGGTTAAGAATCCGCCTGCCAATGCAGGGGACATGGGTTTGATCCCTGGTCCAGGAAGATCCCACAGGCCGCGGAGCAACTAAGCCCGTGTGCCACAACTACTGAGCCTGCGCTCTAGAGCCCATGTGCCACCACTACTGAAGCCTGTGCTCCTAGAGCCTGTGCTCCACAACAAGAGAAGCCACCACAATGAGAAGCCCACGCACCGCAACGAAGAGTAGGCCCCGCTCGCTGCAACTAGAGAAAGCCTGCGCGCAGCAACGAAGACCCAACACAGCCAAAAATAAATTAATTAATTTTAAAATATTAAAAAAAAAAACTACCATAAAAGTTGTTATTCTAAATTGTTAAATGGACCAGTCTGTATATTTAGAGATGGAAAGAATTCTGGAAATCCGCTTGTTTACTTTCTCTTCCAATTTTCCCTGTAAGCAGATGGAAGAAAACAGTAACATATTCTGTATACAGGCAATATTATAGTTTCACACACAGTTTTGAGCCAATGCCAAGAATTTTGTAATACAGAAAAGAAATAGTAGCAACATCTTGAAATTTTTCTACAGTATTTTTCTTAGCATTAAAAAAGTTCAACTGAATCATAGAAAGTATATTCTAAGAAGAGTATACTGTTTTTCTCAGCCATACTTAGATTAGAATGAATGTCCTTAAATTTCAAGGCCAGAAGTGGAATCAGCTGCTAAGGTTGTCTAAACTAAGGGATGTGCAATTTGTAATGATAAACTTCACAGCTCGTTATTGTAATAATTGTGAATGTTATTTGAAGCAGGTACCTATCCTCAAACTGCCCTGGATAAGACTTGTTAAATCTATTAGTATTTCCATTATTCACTTTAAATTGACATAAAATGAGATTCAATTTTTTTTAATTGAACTAGTACAATCAGCAAGGAAATAAAAAATCCTGGTGACAACAGACCCCATGTATTTTAGTACTCTGTGCTGACCAGAGTACTAAACTCAGAAAGATAGAATGAATTTTTTTTTTTTAAATATCAGGACTAAAATAATAAATAAATAAATAAGTAAATAAATAAAATAGCAGGACTAGAAGGATCATTTTACAGGTCTCCCTGTAAATTTACTTTCAAGGACATTCTGCATCAGGCCTTAAAACACTTCCAAACTCCTATACATAATATTTAAATAAGGAAAAAAACATAGAACGAAGCAAAAGAGAAACTCTGGGTAAGCAGGTAATTTAGAGGTTGAATACACAGATATACAGCCGCACCAATATGTCTCCGTGTTATCAAAATTTAAGAGTAAAGAGCAGAGAGGCTGTAGGCCAGAGAGACGAAGGAAAGGAAGTGAAAGAACTGGATACTCCGAAAGTGAAGAAAAAGAAAAAGGAAAGCTGAGGGAAGAGATGGGAAGGGGCGGAGATTTTAAGGGGGAAGAAACGAGGACAGAGGAGTAGAAAGCGGTATGAGATCTCACCTAGAGGGTGTGACCAGGGTACAGGTGTGCCAGGCGACCCCACCAGGCCCCGCCCCATCCCGGCGCCCCGCCCCCTCTCCAGGCCCCGCCAGGCCCCGCCCCATCAGGTGCCTCCCGATCCTGCCCAGTCCCGCCTTACCGGCGGCTGCCGCCGCATCAGGTGACAGCCCGGAAGCAGCGGAAGCGGATGAGGGAAGCTCGGCCGCGGCCCGAGGGGGCGGTGCAGAGCTGCAGGAGCCTCGGCCTCCTCCCCGCTCCCTGAGCGGCTCTCATGCAGCGGCCTCGCTGACACCTGAAATCCACTGCTCGCCGTCCTCCTGGGGATCACGGGGTTGCTCGGCTTGCCGCCCTCGGCGGTTTCAGTCGTTGTCGTGCGGGCCTGCGGCGGTCGCCCATGGAGAAGAACGGACGGGGCGGCGATAGCGCCCCCCGGGGGCCCGTACTGCACATCGCGGTGGTCGGCTTTCATCACAAGAAGGGCTGCCAGGTGAGGAAGGGGCCTGTGCCCGCCCCCGGCCGTTCGGGCGTTCGCGCGCTGCCGGCACCCAAGCTGCTCCGCTCTGCTTAGACCTCCCTCTAGTGCCCTCGGCTTCGCCCCTGAACTTGATTCCTCTCTCCGGTTCCTCGCACTCACCCCACCTGAAGCCCACCCCCCCACGCTCCCTTTTTTCTCCTGCCCCTGAAAATTGTATCTGGAGCAGCGGAGGAGCTATGTGTCGGTATACTGGGGTTGGTAGGTATTTAGGTTCTTTGGTGGGGTGGGAGGAAGGAATCGAAGGTCGGCCCACTCTCTTCCCCATCCAGCTCTGCCTCCGCTGACTTTCTGGGTGTCCACCTATAATGGGATCCTTTAGAAAAATTCAGCACTTGGGCTGCGTTTTCGAGGTAATGAGCTCTGGGACTCCACACGCGTGAAGCACACGCGGCGCCGTGGGGAAATCAACTTCCTTTGTTTATCTGTGGAAGCCCTAGAACCCCTGTTAGGCTGGTGTACTGACTCCACCCCCCCCCCTTCCCATTCGGCCTTGGTTTTGCTGTTTAGTTTTGTCCAGATCTTGCCTTTTGGTGAGAGATCGACCTCTCCAGCTCAATTGCAGTGAGAGGACGTGTATTTCACCGAGCAAAGAAACGTGCAAATGTAAAGTCATTTTTAAGCTTCTTCACTGAAATGGTGAACGGGAACAATAGAACATTTGCAGTCTATGTACGGAAGGCAAGGGAACAAAGATAGAAACAGGATTATTTAATGAGAGCAAACGCTGGAAGGCAGTGATGTCATAATGTGCTAGTGAATGGTAAATTGAAATTCTTGAAGTACTAAAAATACTGATTGCTACCACTAGGTAATGTAACATTTTGTTTCTTGCGTTTCACAGAAAATGTAACATTTTAGAAGACTTTTATTGGCAAAATTTAAGTTCGTTAGAGGATGATAACAGAAAAGTGATGGAGTGGAAAGATAGTTGTGTTTGTACGTGTTTTAAAGACTGTTTAACTTTAAAATATATCATATTCCTTGTCCCTCAGGTAAAAATGGCATAGAAAGATACCAAGGAGGAAGTGGCATTATTCAGTATAGTATTTAAAAAAATTCAAAGCAGCAGCAGTAGAATATAAGTTTTTAAAATGTAGCCCTCACAGCAGAAACTAACACAATGTTGTAAAGCAATTATACTCCAATAAAAATTAATTTTAAAAAATAAATTTAAAAAAATGTGGCCCCATATTTAGAGGTACGAAAATAGATATTTGAGATAATTGTACCATGGCATGTAAACACAGTGTTCATCATCAGATTTTTAATACTTTAAAACTTCACATCTTTGATGTTGTCTTTTATAACTTACCTTGGATATGGGCGAAGTAACTGAAACTTGGAGGAAGTAAAATGATCTTACTGAGGTCACGCTGGAGTTAGAATTGCCTGGGCACCATGTGTGTTCATTCAGCTGAGCCCCGTGGCATTTAGGAGTCTTTTACAGTAAAGTAAGAACTGGGGCCCACTTCACAACCAAACTGAATGGAACTTCTAGTGACAAAACAGAAGGAAATTTGGTAGGAAATAGAATAAAATCTTTTAATCGTTGCTGTCATCTAAAGTCAAGATTAATTATTATGTGTTCTACGTGTTTTATTGGTAAAAGTAGTATAATTGATGTTTCCAAAAGGAAAAATGATTTACCTTATGGAAAAAAAATGTAATGCTGCTTAGGGATTAAAGAGTACTGAACAACAGATTGTAAGATGAAGCAGAACTCTGGGGTGAAATAGCACCCTGGGTATGCCCTTTCTGTGGATTTGTTCTGGCTTTTGGTTTCAGCATTGAGATTGATTTTTTTTTTTTTGACTGTGCTGCATGGCTTGCAGGATCTTAATTCCCCAACCAGGGTTTGAACCCAGGCCCTGGCAGTGAAAGTCCTAACCACTGGACCACCAGGGAATTCCCGGTGACTGGTTTTGTAAAATGGACATTGTGCTGGGTGGGAGTCAGAAGACCTGGATGATGTCCTGGCTTCACAGCTTTATGACCTCCAGCAAGTCCAAATTGCTTAATTTTTTCTGTACCTCATTTTCCTCTACCAGATTTCATCATGAGAATTTTAGACCTGGCAGGGATCCTTAGAGGTCATCTACTCTACCTCCCTTAAATTTACAGATGAGTAAACTGAAACCCAGAAAGGTTAAGTGACTTAAACATACTTACACAGCTAGTTAGTGGTAAAAGCAGATTTTATTCAGAAAAGCAATTGCAACATTGAAAAAGAGACCTCGGTATAGAGCTGGACTTGATTCCGAAAATAACAAGGAAAAGTGAGAATTTATAGCCAGGAAGCAGAGTGGGGGCCAGTGGATGGAAAATTAGTACCTCAGGGGTAACAGGGGTTTCTAGCTAAACCAGTCTAACAGGATTCTTGCTAAAATTGGACAATGCAGAGATGAACCCAGAAGCCCAGAAGTCAGGGCCTAATTGAGAAGAGAGTTCAGAGGAGCCTGACTAAAGTTTGGTTAAGGAGAGCCTCTTTGTCAGCACTAACATTAAAGCCCAGCTGTCCCTGGTCTTTATAACTGCATCTCTTTTAGTAGCACTTTAGGTTGTAGGCTTTTAGTAGAGTGGAAAAAATACATGCCTTTTATATATATTTTTGTAATCCACAAGGTGCTTCAGGGAGACTAAGGCAATTATTTTTGAATACATACACTTGTTGAGTGTCTGCTCACCTGGGTTGTTGATAGAACTGAAGAGAACGCAGAGGGTTCTGCCACAATGCGATGAAAGATGATTTGGCTGTGCCTGGTCTTAGTTGTGGCACACGGGATCTTTGTTGCCGTGTGTAGGATCTAGTTCCCTGACCAGGGATCGAACCCGGGCCCCCTGCATTGGGAGCGCGGAGTCTTAACCACTGGACCACCAGGGAAGTCCCAGGGTTATTTTCTTATTGCTGGCTGAAAGCAGGTTTTGAAAATTATACTTACCTCACTTCGCGCTCCCAAGGCAGGGGGCCCAGGTTCGATCCCTGGTCGGAAGGCAAGATCCCACGTGCGTGCCGCAACGAAGATCCAGCGTGCTGCAACTCAGACCATTCCCAGCCTGAATAAATACATACGTACATACACACATAAATAAATATTTAAAATTATAATTACATCTCATAGCAGAAAATGAAGAGCTAAGAACCTGTTTTTGCAAATCAAACAAGAATTTGTTAGAATTTGTCAAAGTCAAAATGTAGGTGATTTTTAGATTGAACTAGTGTGTGTTCTGTAGCTTTTGCAAGAGTCAAACACTTATAATTTTTTTTTTAATTTTATTTATTTATTTATTTATTTATTTATTTATTTATTTATTTATTTATTTATTTATGGCTGTGTTGGGTCCTCGTTTCTGTGCGAGCGCTTTCTCTAGTTGTGGCAAGCGGGGGCCACTCTTCATCGCGGTGCAGGGGCCTCTCACTATCACGGCCTCTCTTGTTTGCAGAGCACAGGCTCTAGACGCGCAGGCTCAGTAGTTGTGGCTCACGGGCTCAATTGCTCCGCGGCATGTGGGATCTTCCCAGACCAGGGCTCGAACCCGTGTCCCCTGCATTGGCAGGCAGATTCTCAACCACTGCGCCACCAGGGAAGCCCCAAACACTTATAATTTTAATAGAACTATTACTATTTCTCAGAGAAACATTTTGGCTTACTAGTAATCTGGTTTCTGTTACTCCTCTAATGGAGGTTAGCTGGAGAGATGACACTGATTTCTGGACTCTAAAGAGAGTTAAGGTTGGTGAGTTGATAATCTGAAAAACCTTTGGAACCCTCTGTGGTGGTAGTCAGGTTGTGTCAGGGGGCTGCTAACATAACCACTCCACTCAGCCAACAGAGCGAATGAATGAAAGGCTCTCACACTGAGTTGATTGGTAAAATTGACACGTCATTGCAGTTGAAAAACAAACTTTTGCTGGAGACGTAATTTGTCTAAATTCATGGAAGTTCATCCAGCTGGAATAGGATGTTCGATTGATCTATACTAGTACAGGAAAAGATGGGAAAATAGTTTGTTCATCTACATTTCTCATTTTTGGTTGCCCTACTTTCTCTCTTTTTTGTCTTAGTTTTTATAAAATATCAAAGTGTACTAAAAATGCCAGTATATGTCATATTAGTTCTTAAAGGATGTTCTTCACTTCTGCAAATGATTTTGGATGACCTACAACTCTTTTTTTTTTAATTTTTATTGGAGTATAGTTGATTTACAATGTTGTGTTAGTTTCAGGTGTACAGCAAAGTGAATCAGTTATACATTTACGTATATCCACTCTTTTTTAGATTCTTTTCCCATATAGGCCATTATAGAGTATTGAGTACAGTTCCCTGTGCTATACAGTAGGTCCTCTATTTTTTATATAGTATTGTGTATATGTCAATCCCAGTCTCCCAATCTATCCACCCCCCCCGCCCCCCGCCCCACGCTTTCCCCCCTGGTAACTAAGTTTGTTTTCTACATCTGTGACTATTTCTGTTTTGTAAATAAGTTCATTTGTACCATTTTTTTTAGATTTCACATATAGCGATATCATATGGTATTTGTCTTTGACTTACTTCACTCAGTATGACAACCTCTAGGTCCATCCATGTTGCTGTAAGTGGGATTATTTCGTCCTTTTTTTATGGCTGAGTAATATTCCATTGTATATATGTGCCACATCTTCTTTATCCATTCCTCTGTTGATAGACATTTAAGTTGCTTCCATGTCCTGGCTATTGTACATAGTGCTGAAATGGACATTGTGGTGCATGTGTCCAACTCTGCTTTCTTAACCCTTCAAAATCCAAATATATTTGATGTTCTGTAAAGTACATGCATTAAGTCTTAGGCAGAAGGACTGTTCTAGAGACTGCCGTTCTTTGTTAATCAGTAGTGTATCAGGTGTTTCAGACTTTCTAATTATGTAAGATTTCCCTCAGGATGGATTAATCAGCTACCTTCTCCACCGTTAAGATTTTACTTCCAGGTGTAAAGGATTAAAAGTACATGGCTCATTGAATTGTAACTGACTTCGGATTGTTTTAGGTGGTTTGAGGGTGCTTTGTTAGACTGCTCTTCCAAGTACTCAAAATGCAGCAGGTCATGTTGATCACCAGTTCATTCCACACACTGAGATTATTCATAGAGAAGATTCCCATACTTGGTTGTAATTTGTAATATTTAGATTCAAGTGAGCCGAAGTAAAACCTTTGCTTAAAAAAGTAATTCCTGGGATTTCCCTGGTGGCGCAGTGGTTAAGAATCCACCTGCCAGTGCAGGGGACACGGGTTCGAGCCCTGGTCGAGGAAGATCCCACATGCCATGGAGCAACTAAGCATGTGTGCCACAACTACTGAGCCTGCACCCTAGAGCCCGGGAGCCACAACTACTCAGCCCGCACGCCACAACTACTGAACCCTGTGCTCCTAGAGCCTGTGCTCCACAACAAGAGAAGCCACCGCAATGAGAAGCCCGCACACCGCAACGAAGAGTAGCCCCCGCTCGCCACTACTAGAGAAAGCCCGCACATAGCAACGAAGACCCAACGCAGCCAAAAATAAAAAGATAAATTAATTTATATATTTTTTTAAAAAGCCAATATATTTCTTTAAAAAAAAAAAAGTAACTCCTTTCAACAGTGTGCTGGGTTGAACATGATTATTTAGGGGAATGTACTAAATCTTTGTAGACTCTTCTGTTATAAAGGTGCTCTGCAGTGCTGTGATAAAGAGGTCGGTTTACATGGGCAAGATGAAAGCCATCTATGTTGAAGATCCTCAAACTAGGCATGTAGATGTTGATTCCTTCACTTTGTTTCCTATTTTTTCTACCTTTGAGGCCTTCAGATGTATTTTAAATGAAAAACGCTTTCTTTTAAATTAAAATGAACATCTGTTTATCATTTGATTTTTTTTTCATTTTTATTTGGGTAATTCATGAGAATGAATTCTTCTATAGATACCATGTTAATTTCTAGTGGTCATTATTCTAGTTTATTGACCTACTTAACATTTAGAACATTTTAAGTGAGCTAAAGTACTACCATGACAATTCAAACGGTTTTGAAATATGTATCCATTCCAGCTCTTTCCCTGAAATTTTTAAAAATTTAGCACTTAGCAAAGAATTCTTCTTCCTTCTTATTCACCTGCAATTAGACTCATTGACATGAGGTAATTTATGGACATCTTCTATATAGTAGTTTGCTTGTTACAGATTGTGTGTCCCAGAGTTTTGCTTGTTCCTTATTTGCTTTGTGGAAGTAAATATATAAACTGTATTTGTTAGATTTGCATAATGTTTGGCAAAATACTATAATCAATGTATATCAAACTTTTTGGTTCTTTCATAGATAGAGTGGAACTTTTTAAAACACTCAATAGGGAATAGTTATTTTCCAAAGTAATGTCATAAAAAGTTGGAATTATTACTTGAATTTTGACCACTATTCTGATAGAGTTCATGGTTTTGTAAACATAACTAGCAGTTTTAATTCTTGGATAAACTGGTTTTACCAGACTGTACTTCTTTAAAAAGTAGAGTTATTAAAGCACTAGAACTCACGTTTACATGAGTAGTTACAAAAATGAATAAAGCAACTAGAAGCAGTGAAGAGAACAGTATATTTTCCTTTTGGTCTGAGTGGGCTGATGATGGGGAAATCTCCATGAATAGCAGGATGTAGCATTGTAAATTCAGGAATGGGTTGAGGAGATTTGAGGGGATGGTTGGTTTATGTTAGGGTGATAGTGTCAAGCCCTGACCCATTCAGGTTTTGGTGACAGAAGGCTGGCTGACAGATACAAAGTTTATGTACCTGCTATTGATGGAATCTTGTGGTGACAAGGATGAAATGTTGGGGAGGTATTGCTTGTGATTCTTGTTGGAATAAGTAGGTCTTTGGAACAGAAAAAACAAATTTTTGGAGAATTAGAGGTTAGGGAAGAATAAAAGTCTGAGTGGGCTGATTATGGGAAAATTTAAGGATTTTTTTTTTTTAGCTATGCAGGAAAACTCCTGAAAGAAGATTGCATTCTCTGGCCCTCCATAGCACTTTTATTTTTGGGTGGAGTTTTTTTGCTGATTTTAGCCATGCTTTTTCTATGCTGAAATGATGAAAATCTCTGACTTTGCAGGGCTGCAACATTAACACTTAATAGCGGTGGAATAGTTTTCTTTTAGGCCTTGGCATCACAGCTAAACAGGGTGGGAGGTCAACCTGTGTAATGGAAATTTAGAAATATCAGGAAGCTTCTTTTGCCCTCTTATAATTCTTCCCAGGTAGCTAGAAGGTGCCTAACAGTACATAAATTTCTTTTTTTTGAATTTTATTTTTTTATACAGCAGGCATAAATTTCTTTCTTTGCCTAAGTCTTTGATCCCCAGTAAAATACATATCATGGGTAGCCTTCTCCTTGTTATCAGTGTGGTGCAGATCCTTTGCTGAGCACAGATTTTGCTAGACAAGGGAAGACTGCAGAAGGGCCCTGGTCTATCATGGATGGGCTCTACAAGAGGAAGATGAAGACCTACTTACCTAATAATTTTGAGAAAGACTGGTCCTATTATATTCTTTGGTTACAGTGCCATCAGAGGGAATTCCCTGGCAGTACAGTGGTTAGGACTCCCCCCTTCCACTGCAAGGGGCACGATGGTGAACTAAGATCCTACATGCCATGCAGCGCGGCCAAAAAAAAAAAGATGCCACCAGATTAAAAACTCAGTTTCTCCCTAGGATATTTTTAGAGGATGTTATTTAAATTGATATTTTTGACAATTTTTAAAATCATATTTCAGCTGTTTTAAAAAGTGACTTCAAAAAAAATAAATTTATTTATTTATTTTTGGCTGCATTGGGTCTTCATTGCTATGCACGGGCTTTCTCTAGTTGCGGCGAGCAGGGCTACTCTTCATTGCGGTGCATGGGCTTCTCATTGTGGTGGTTTCTCTTGTTGTGGAGCATGGGCTCTAGGTGCGCGGGCTTCAGTAGTTGTGGCACGCGGGCTCAGTAGTTGTGGCTTGTGGGCTTAGTTGCTCTGCGGCATGTGGGATCTTCCTGGAGCAGGGCTCGAACCCGTGTCCCCTGCATTGGCAGGCGGATTCTTAACCACTGCACCACCAGGGAAGTCCCAAAAAATGACATTTCTTTTCAGAAGTAATATGTACTCACTGTGGTAGAAAAGTGAGAAAATATAGAGAGGGGAAAAAAAAAAGAAAACTAGCACTTAAAATCCTATATCCTAGAGAAACCTGCCTTGAATATTCCTGGAGGAATATTTTTTATGAATATATATAACTTTCCAAAAATGTATCATACTATAAACAAATTTTAGGACCTGCCTTTTTTTATGTAATATTTTACCATTAATATCTTCCATTTTGATAAGTATTGAATTATAGCATTTTTAAAATAGCTAAATAATATTTTGTAGACATCTTTATTTAACTGGTCTCCTTTTTAGATACTTAGGTGGCATTCCAATTTTTTGCTATTTTGAAAAATGCAGCAAAGAACATCCTTGTGACTTTGCACCATTTTTCTAAGTGTGGAGACTAAGTCATCTTTTCTTTTCGTTCTTTTTTTTTTTAAATGGGGATCTTTTTAAAATAGATTTTGTAGCAGCATATACTGAACACAGTTTAAGTTAGTCTGGATGATTCTGCCTTCATAACAAATGTCACTCATTGTACTATGGTATTATCGGTTTATTTTAACATAGAGTGATTTGCACATGCCTCTGACTCAGCTGGGCTTTTGATAGCCAGTCAGAGAGAGGGAGATGATGGAGCAGTGAGCAGTTACTTCTCAGTGTTGACCAGAAACATAATGTTGTAGTTTTCAGCTTCCCCTCCCTGCTTTCTCATATGTTGCTTCTTTTCTTCAGTGGACTGGGAGGGCACATCTACTAAATGTGTATGAAATAAAATGACTCAGTCATGGGTTTTGAAAGAAGACCTAAAGACTTCTCCTTAGTATATTATCCAGGGCTGCATGACAGCTGGTTAGGCTGATAGATGCTTTTCTTACTTGTTCCTAGTTGGCAGTGTTCTAGGTAATTAAATTGTCATAAGTCTGACTTCAGAATAAACTATGTTTGGGTGTCCAGTTAGATTTGAAATATGGCCCTCTGCACTTGTGTTTTCTTCATCCAACTCGTCACAGGGTATGCTAGCTATTTATTAATATATGAGGAAATCACTGCAGGGTTGTTAATGAAACCTGTTCCTGCCCCCATGGCTTTCACAGGTGATATTAGTAATTTGTTAGATTCTATTTTGTGGGTGTGGTGCATGCCCAGAAATTGGAATCTTTTTTGCCATGTAAAAGTTCAACATTGAAATATTAAAAATAAATTGATGTGTGGGATTTCCCTGGTGGCGCAGTGGTTAAGAATTCATCTGCCAACGCAGGGGACACGGGTTTGAGCCCTGGTCTGGGAAGATCCTACATGCTGCAGAGTGACTAAGCCCGCGAGCCACAACTACTGAAACCCACTCGCCTAGAGCCCGTGTTCCACAGCAAGAGAGGCCACCACAATGAGAAGCCCATGCACCACAACGAAGAGTAGCCCCCGCTCACTACAGCTAGAGAAAGCCTGTGTGCAGCAACGAAGACCCAACACAGCCAAAAATAAATACATTAAAAATAAATTGAGGGCTTCCCTGGTGGCGCAGTGGTTGAGAATCTGCCTGCCAATGCAGGGGACACGGGTTCGAGCCCTGGTCTGGGAGGATCCCACATGCCGCGGAGCAACTGGGCCCGTGAGCCACAATTGCTGAGCCTGCGCGTCTGGAGCCTGTGCTCCGCAACAAGAGAGGCCGCGATAGTGAGAGGCCCGCGCACCGCGATGAAGAGTGGCCCCCGCTTGCCACAACTAGAGAAAGCCCTCGCACAGAAACGAAGACCCAACACAGCCATAAATAATTAATTAAAAAATAAATAAATAAATAAATAAATTGATGTGTAAAAGATTGCTAGGGTAGAGTTCATTAAAACAAATTGATTTTTTTTGCTGTGCTGGGTCTTATTTGTGGCATGCAGACTCCTTAGTTGCGGCATGCGAACTCTTAGCTGCGGCATGCATGTGGGATCTAGTTCCCCGACCAGGGATCAAACCTGGGCCCCCTGTATTGGGAACCCACTGGACCACCAGGGAAGTCCCTAAAACAAATTGATTTAAATCATTTGTTAGGAAGTTTCTAATTTTTTTTCCTGCAAGAAAATAATTTTTGTAGCTTTGATAATCATCTTTGTATATATTCTCAATAGCCTAGAGATAAATAATGTTCTATTTATATCATCTCATCCAGAAGACCAGTCTTCATCATTCCACCCTATGTTTTTTATAAATCCTCTTCCTAGCTCTCCTGTATTAGAGGAACTTTATATACAATATTCCTAATATCCCTTTGTAATTTCAGCTCTGCCAACTTTGTAAGAGACTAAATGAGGAAGAGTGCCATTTCTTTTCTAATACTGAATTGTTGAGAAATTTGCGAGGGAAAATATAACTCAGAGAAGATGTGTCTTCTACGTCCGAAGTTTCATTTAAATTGAAAAACATCATGACAGAGCCTTGGTGCCTAAAATGTTTTGACTGTTAAGAAAACAAGTACCCCGTACTTCTGATAAAGGAGGTAAAATCCCTGAGGTACTTAGGAAGGGAGCGGAGAGGTGGAGCAGTTGCTTCAGAATTTCAGGAAGCCCTCTCCTTCCCTTAGTAAGCCCTGTTGTAGCCATAGCCTGTGGGGTCCAAGGATGTGTTTAATTTGTGTGCTGTTTAGCATTGTGGCTTTTATGGTTCTCTTGACAGTAGAGTGGATTGTTAGACAGTGAACAAAGGGTACTTTTGAAGTAATCAAAGTCCACACCAAGACACTATGTTAATTGTTTTGTTTTTGTAGTTTTTCATTGTTGTTTTTTCAGTCTTTTGCTTCTGAAGACAAAGTAGATGGAATCTGATTAGAGCACCCCAATTTGACTTGTGAACTGTGGAAAGGGGTTGTAATTTTTACCATTCCTGGAGGATAAACATACGTCACGGGACTTACCTGGTGGCGCAGAGGTTGGGAGTCTGCCTGACAATGCAGGGGACACGGGTTCGAGCCCTGGTCCAGGAAGATCCCACATGCCGCAGAGCAACTAAGCCCGTGAGCCACAACTACTGAAGTCCACGCACCTAGAGCACGCGCACAGCAACGAAGACCCAAAGCAGCCAAAAATTTAAAAATATATATATATATGTCACCATTTCTTATATAGTTCATTTAGCATTAAGAAAAATTGCCTTTTATTCTTTGTGATTAGAGCATCTTTATTCAGCTTTCCCTTGTTAGCAATCAGCCATTGTCTTCTTTTTCCCTCCTCTTATCTTCTTTTGTAGTTAAGTATGTAAATTATTACTACTAATTGAGATCAAAATAGATTTTGCCATGTGAGTGTTGGTTGACATAGAAAGAGAGCTACTTAAAATTTGTGTGAGTTAATCATAGGGGAACATTTGATGTATCTGTTATATATTGTCTGTGCTAATGCCCTCCCAGATACCATCTTTGCTCCCCAAATTTAACTTAGATTTGGGGCTGTGAACTTTCACTGTAAAATAGTAACCTTACTGGATGATAATCATTCTAAATGTTGCTTATCTCTGAAGGTTTACTTTGGTTTTTGTCAGTGATTTCTCACATATACTGAGGGCTACCCTGTACAGTGTGCAGACCCTGCACAGCACAGCTGCAGGGAGAGCCCTTCTTGTGAACTGCAGTGTTGGTGGTTTCCCCTAGAGTTGGACTGTGAGGCAGCCTACTATACCTACCTTTACTTTCTGTGGTACTGCTTAGTTTTATTGGCATTATTGTTTAAATTGCATTTTGATGCAACTGAGTATTATGTGAGACTCTCAGGTAACCTCCAAGAGAATTCCTCTTAAGCCTATATGCCATGAATTGTGTGTCTGCCTGGATTATTTTGGACATATTGAAAAGGGGCATATAGAGTGTTGAGTCTGTATTCAAAATATGAAGAATGTACAACTTAAGGTTTATAAATCCCATTATTTCGGAGATACCAGATTCATTGTTAATTTGTTTTTCCCCACACACTGACCGGATATCCTACAATTCAGTTCTATTCTACGCTACGTGTCTACCCCTCAGGTTCTAAAATTTCCTAGAACAACTCGTAAAACTCAGGAAAACACTGCTTACCTTTACTGGTTTATTAAAGGCTACTACTCTGGAATAGCCAAATGGAAGAGATGCATAGGACAAAAAGTAGGTGGGAAGGGGCATGGGACTTCCGTGCCGTCCCTGGGCACAGCATCCTCCCAGCACCTCAGTGTCTTTACCAACTGGGAAGCTCCCTGAACCTCATCATTTGGGGATTTTATGGAGGTTTCATTACATAAGCATAATGTATTAAATCATTAGCCATTGGTGATTGAACTCAATCTCTAGCCCCTCTCCCCTCCCCGGAGGTTTAGGGGTGGCGCTGAAAGTTCCTAGCTTCAAATCAAGGCGTGATGGTTCTGGTGACCAGGCCCCATCCTGGAGCCATTTAGCCCATGCCCACCAAGAGTCCCCTCATTAGCATACACCCAGGTATGGTTGAAAGCATCTTGTTATGAATAACAAAGGCTACTCCTATCACTTAGGAAATTCCAAGTGTTTTAGGAGCTTTGGGTCAGGACCAGGGACAAAGACCAAATAAAAATCTATTTTTTTTTATTACATCACATTTAACTGTACTGAATAGCTTATAATAATTTTTAAAAACTTAAAATGTTCAACAATAAAGGGTTGATTAAATAATGAAACAACACCATATAGCCATTGAAATCGTTGTATGTGTGTAGACACAGAAAGGAGTTTGTGTGAAATATTGTAAATTTGATGAGCAAGTTTAGCAGTCTCCAAATGCAAGGATTTGTTTGTAGCAAATAAACTAGCAGAAGAATTCTAGAAAGTTGCCAACACAGTATAGGCAGTGTACAATTTATGAAAAAGTTGTGTCACAAAAAAGTTAGCTGTTTGAAATTCTGAATATGTTTTCCTGAAGAATCAATGTTACAAGTATTCTGGATGCAAGTCAGTCTAAAGCCGCCTTATTTTACCCAACAGAATTCTTCAAACATATGTAGTATCTACACTTAACTTATATTTATAACAATTTTATGAGTTGATTGCATTTTAAGTTCAAACTAGGGTCACTCAAAACAGATCTTCCTTTAATAGAATTAGGATCATATATATAAATATATATATATATATATTTTTTTTATCCTAGATATTTATTCACATCTGCATTAGTTTGCTAGGGCTACCATAACAAAATCACAGACAGGGTGGCTTAAACAACGGAAATTCATTTTTTCACAGTTCTGGAGGCTAGAAGTCCAAGATCATAGTGTTGACAGGTTTGGTTTCTTTTTTTCTTTTTTTTTTTTTTTTTAGTTGTTTTGTTTGTTTGTTTTTTTATACTGCAGGTTCTTATTAGGCATCAATTTTATACACATCAGTGTATACATGTCAATCCCAATCGCCCAATTCAGCACAACACCATCCCCACCCCACCGCAGTTTTCCCCCCTTGGTGTCCATATGTCCATTCTCTACATCTGTGTCTCAACTTCTGCCCTGCACACCGGCTCATCTGTACCATTTTTCTAGGTTCCACATACATGCGTTAATATACGATATTTGTTTTTCTCTTTCTGACTTACTTCACTCTGTATGACAGTCTCTAGATCCATCCACGTCTCAACAAATGACTCAATTTCGTTCCTTTTTATGGCTGAGTAATATTCCATTGTATATATGTACCACGACTTCTTTATCCATTCGTCTGTTGATGGGCATTTAGGTTGCTTCCATGACCTGGCTATTGTAAATAGTGCTGCAATGAACATTCGGGTGCATGTGTCTTTTTGAATTATGGTTTTCTCTGGGTATATGCCCAGTAGTGGGATTGCTGGGTCATATGGTAGTTCTATTTTTAGTTTTTAAAGGAACCTCCATACTGTTCTCCATAGTGGCTGTATCAATTTACGTTCCCAGCAACAGTGCAAGAGGGTTCCCTTTTCTCCACACCCTCTCCAGCATTTGTTGTTTGTAGATTTTCTGATGATGCCCATTCTAACTGGTGTGAGGTGATACCTCATTGTAGTATTGATTTGCATTTCTCTAATAATTAGTGATGTTGAGCATCTTTTCATGTGCTTCGTGGCCGTCTGTATGTCTTCTTTGGAGAAATGTCTATTTAGGTCTGCCCATTTTTGGATTGGGGTGTTTGTTTCTTTAATATTGAGCTGAATGAGCTGTTTATATATTTTGGAGATTAATCCTTTGTCTGTTGATTCGTTTGCAAATATTTTCTCCCATTCTGAGGGTTGTCTTTTCGTCTTGTTTATGGTTTCCTTTGCTGTGCAAAAGCTTTGAAGTTTCATTAGGTCCCATTTGTTTATTTTTGTTTTTATTTCCATTACTCTAGGAGGTGGATCAAAAAAGATCTTGCTGTGATTTATGTCAAAGAGTGTTCTTCCTATGTTTTCCTCTAAGAGTTTTATAGTGTCCAGTCTTACATTTAGGTCTTGAATCCATTTTGAGTTTATTTTTGTGTATGGTGTTAGGGAGTATTCCAATTTCATTCTTTTACATGTAGCTGTCCAGTTTTCCCAGCACCACTTATTGAAGAGACTGTCTTTTCTCCATTGTATATCTTTGCCTCCTTTGTCATAGATTAGTTGACCATAGGTGCGTGGGTTTATCTCTGGGCTTTCTATCTTGTTCCATTGATCTATGTTTCTGTTTTTGTGCCAGTACCATATTGTCTTGATTACTGTAGCTTTGTAGTACAGTCTGAAGTCAGGGAGTCTGATTCCTCCAGCTCCGTTTTTATCCCTCAAGACTGCTTTGGCTATTTGGGGTCTTTTGTGTCTCCATACAAATTTTAAGATGATTTGTTCTAGTTCCGTAAAAAATGCCATTGGTAATTTGAGAGGGATTGCATTGAATCTGTAGATTGCTTTGGGTAGTATAGTCATTTTCACAATGTTGATTCTTCCAATCCAAGGACATGGTATATCTCTCCATCTGTTTGTATCATCTTTAATTTCTTTCATCAGTGTCTTATAGTTTTCTGCCTACAGGTCTTTTGTCTCCCTAGGTAGGTTTATTCCTAGGTATTTTATTCTTTTTGTTGCAATGGTAAATGGGAGTGTTTCCATAATTTCTCTTTCAGATTCTTCATCGTTAGTGTATAGGAATGCAAGAGATTTCTGTGCATTAATTTTGTATCCTGCAACTTTACCATATTCATTAATTAGCTCTAGCAGTTTTCTGGTGGCAGTTTTAGGATTCTCTATGTATAATATCATGTCATCCGCAAACAGTGACAGTTTTACTTCTTCTTTTCCAGTTTGTATTCCTTTTATTTCTTTTTCTTCTCTGATTGCCGTGGCTAGGACTTCCAGAACTATGTTGAATAATAGTGGTGAGAGTGGACATCCTTGTCTCGTTCCTGATCTTAGAGGAAATGCTTTCAGTTTTTCACCATTGAGAATGATGTTTGCTGTGGGTTTGTCATATATGGCCTTTATTATGTTGAGGTAGGTTCCCTCTATGCCCACTTTCTGGAGAGTTTTTATCATAAATGGGTGTTGAATTTTGTCAAAAGCTTTTTCTGCATCAATTGAGATGATCATATGGTTTTTATTCTTCAATTTGTTAATATGGTGTATCACATTGATTGATTTGCGTATACTGAAGAATCCTTGCATCCCTGGGATAAATCCCACTTGATCATGGTGAATGATCCTTTTAATGTGTTGTTGGATTCTGTTTGCTAGTATTTTGTTGAAGATTTTTGCATCTGTATTCATCAGTGATATTGGTGTGTAATTTTCTTTTTTTGTAGTGTCTTTGTCTGGTTTTGGTATCAGGGTGATGGTGGCCTCATAGAATGAGTTTGGGAGTGTTCCTTCCTCTGCAATTTTTTGGAAGAGTTTGAGAAGGATAGGTGTTAGCTCTTCTCTAAATGTTTGATAGAATTCACCTGTGAAGCCATCTGGTCCTGGACTTTTGTTTGTTGGAAGATTTTTAATCACAGTTTCAATTTCATTGCTTGTGATTGGTCTGTTCATATTTTCTGTTTCTTCCTGGTTCAGTCTTGGAAGGTTATACCTTTCTAAGAATTTGTCCATTTCTTCCAGGTTGTCCGTTTTATTGGCATAAAGTTGCTTGTAGTAGTCTCTTAGGATGCTTTGTATTTCTGCAGTGTCTGTTGTAACTTCTCCTTTTTCATTTCTGATTTTATTGATTTGAGTCCTCGCCCTCTTTTTCTTGATGAGTCTGGCTAATGGCTTATCAATTTTGTTTATCTTCTCAAAGAACCAGCTTTTAGTTTTATTGATCTTTGCTATTGTTTTCTTTGTTTCTATTTCATTTATTTCTGCTCTGATCTTTATGATTTCTTCCCTTCTGCTAACTTTGGGTTTTGTTTGTTCTTCTTTCTCTAGTTTCTTTAGGTGTAAGGTTAGATTGTTTACTTGAGATTCTTCTTGTTTCTTTAGGTAGGCTTGTATAGCTATAAACTTCCCTCTTAGAACTGCTTTTGCTGCATCCCATAGGTTTTGGGTCGTCGTGTTTTCATTGTCATTTGTCTCTAGGTATTTTTTGATTTCCTCTTTGATTTCTTCAGTGATCTCTTGGTTATTTAGTAACGTATTGTTTAGCCTCCATGTGTTTGGATTTTTTATGTTTTTTTCCCTGTAATTCATTTCCAGTCTCATAGCATTGTGGTCAGAAAAGATGCTTGATATGATTTCAATTTTCTTAAATTTACTGAGGCTTGATTTGTGACCCAAGATGTGATCTATCCTGGAGAATGTTCCATGCGCACTTGAGAAGAACGTGTAATCTGCTGTTTTTGGATGGAATGTCCTATAAATATCAATTAAATCTATCTGGTCTATTGTGTCATTTAAAGCTTCTGTTTCCTTATTTATTTTCATTTTGGATGATCTGTCCATTGGTGTAAGTGAGGTGTTACAGTCCCCCACTATTATTGTGTTACTGTCAGTTTCCTCTTTTATAGCTGTTAGCAGTTGCCTTATGTATTGAGGTGCTCCTGTTGGGTGCATATATATTTATAATTGTTATATCTTCTTCTTGGATTGATCCCTTGATCATTATGTAGTGTCCTTCTTTGTCTCTTGTAACATTCTTTACTTTAAAGTCTATTTTATCTGATATGAGTATAGCTACTCCAGCTTTCTTTTGATTTCCATTTGCATGGAATATCTTTTTCCATCCCCTCACTTTCAGTCTGTATGTGTCCCTAGGTCTAAAGTGGGTCTCTTGTAGACAGCATATATATGGGTCTTGTTTTTGTATCCATTCAGCAAGCCTGTGTCTTTTGGTTGGAGCATTTAAACCATTCACGTTTAAGGTAATTATCGATATGTATGTTCCTATGACCATTTTCTTAATTGTTTTGGGTTTGTTTTTGTAGGTCCTTTTCTTCTCTTGTGTTTCCCACTTAGAGAAGTTCCTTTAGCATTTGTTGTAGAGCTGGTTTGGTGGTGCTGAATTCTCTTAGCTTTTGCTTGTCTGTAAAGCTTTTGATTTCTCCATCAAATCTAAATGAGATCCTTGCCGGGTAGAGTAATCTTGGTTGTAGGTTCTTCCCTTTCATCACTTTAAGTATATCATGCCACTCCCTTCTGGCTTGTAGAGTTTCTGCTGAGAAATCCGCTGTTAACCTTATGGGAGTTCCCTTGTATGTTATTTGTCGTTTTTCCCTTGCTGCTTTCAATAATTTTTCTTTGTCTTTAATTTTTGCCATTTTGATTACTATGTGTCTCGGCGTGTTTCTCCTTGGGTTTATCCTGTATGGGGCTCTCTGCGCTTCCTGGACTTGGGTGGCTATTTCCTTTCCCATGTTAGGGAAGTTTTCAACTATAATCTCTTCAAATATTTTCTCTGGCCCTTTCTCTCTCTCTTCTCCTTCTGGGACCCCTATAATGCGAATGTTGTTGCGTTTAATGTTGTCCCAGAGGTCTCTTAGGCTGTCTTCATTTCTTCTCATTCTTTTTTCTTTAGTCTGTTCCGCAGCAGTGAATTCCACCATTCTGTCTTCCAGGTCACTTATCCGTTCTTCTGCCTCAGTTATTCTGCTATTGATTCCTTCTAGTGTAGTTTTCATTTCAGTTACTGTATTGGTCATCTCTGTTTGTTTGTTCTTTAATTCTTCTAGGTCTTTGTTAATCATTTCTTGCATCTTCTCAATCTTTGCCTCCATTCTTATTCCGAGGTCCTGGATCATCTTCACTATCATTATTCTGAATTCTTTTTCTGTAAGGTTGCCTATCTCCACTTCATTTAGTTGTTTTTCTGGGTTTTTTTCTTGTTCCTTCATCTGATATATAGCCCTCTGCCTTTTCATCTTGTCTATCTTTCTGTAACTGTGGGTTTTGGTCCACAGGCTGCAGGATTGTAGTTTTTCTTGCTTCTGCTGTCTGTCCTCTGGTGGTTGAGGCTATCTAAGAGGCTTGATGGGAGGCTCTGCAGGATCATATATTGAACATAACATAGCATCAGATATTAGACTCTGGCCTTTGGTAATTTGATAACTAAATCTTCAGAAAAGGAAATGGATCTCTCCATGTCCCTTTGCCTCCAAAAGGATAGGATGGAAATACTTCCTTCTGAAGTTAGGAACTGCTTGTGGTTATCATTTGCTTTTTTAAAAATTATTATTCTAAAAGCAGTCATTTAGGGACTTCCCTGGCGGTCCAGTGGTTAAGATTTCGCAGGGGGTGCGGGTTAGCTCCATCCCTGGTTCAAGCTAAGATCCCACGTGCCTCGCGGCCAAAAGACCAAAACATAAAACAGAAGCAATATTGTAACAAATTCAATAAAGACTTTAAAAATTGTCCACGTCAAAAAAAAAATTTTTTTTTTTAAGCAATCACTTAGGGACTTCCCTGGTGGCACTGTGGTTAAGAATCCGCCTGCCAATGCAGGGGACACAGGTTCGATTCCTGGTCTGGGAAGATTCCACATGCTGCGGAGCAACTAAGCCACCACAACTACTGAAGCCCGCGCACAGCAAAGAAGAGTAGCCTCCGCTCACCACAGCTAGAGAAAGCCTGCGCACAGCAACGAAGACCCAGCACAGCCAAAAGTAAATTAATTAATTAATTAATTAATTTTTAAAAAGCAATCATTTAAAAATAAATACCAATTTACTTAAAAGTAAATGATAATATCTTCAACTTATTGTCAAATGGTTTAGAAAGTATTTGTATACATGTGCAACACAAATAAAGCACATATGGCCAAAAAATTAGCAGTTTGTGAATATAGATGAAAGTTACAAGATTTTTGAACTCTTTCAAATTTTCTGTAAGTTTGAAATTTAAAAAAAAAATGGAAAAAAATTAACAGGAATATTCCTTTAGCTCCAATCCCCAACTCTTTTCACCTCTCCAGAGATAAAACCTCTATTAAAGGTTTTTTCAAGTATGTTTTTTAATCCATTTACAAAGATGTATAATTGTTTGCATAAATGGAATCACAGTATAAGTAGGATTATACTATATTTACTGATATCCTGCTTGCTTTTTAAATTTAACAGTGCGTATTAATTTTCTATTGCTTCTGTTACCACAAACAACACACTTAAAACAACACAAATTTATTAGCGTTCTGGAAGTCAGAAATCTGAAATGGGTTTCACTAGGCTAAAATCAAGGTGTTGGCAGCTCTGCATTTCTTCAGGATGCTCTAAGGGAGAATCAGTTTTCTTGCCTTTTCCAGCTTCTAGAGGTTGCCTGCATTCGTTAGCTCATGGCCCCTTTCTCCATCTTCAAAGCATCTTGAAGCATAGCATCTTCAAATATCTCTGACTCTGTTTCTTCTGCCTCTCTCTTCTAAGGACCCTTGTGATTACATTGGGACCGCCTGGATAATCCCCATCTGGAGATAATCTTATGTGCAATGTCCCTTTTGCATTGTAAGGTAACATTGACAGATTCTAGGGGTTAGGAGATGGACATGTCTGGAGGGCTCTTATTTTACCTACTATACAGTGTACCATACCTATCTTGCTTTATCAATATATTATAAATCTATGATTCTTTTTTACAGCTGGATAGAACTGATGTAAAATTTATTTGACCAATCTTCTGACGAATATTTAGGTTTCCGATTTTTATGCTTCAATAAGTCACGTTTCTGTGAATATTTTTGTACATATCTGTGTGAATATCTGTGTATTCGTGGGATAAATTCCTAAAACTGAAATTGCTGAGTCAATGTATTGTTGATTTGATAATACTGCCAAATAGTCATCCAAACTGCTGCACCAATTTACAGTCCCACAGCCAAGCCCCATACTCTTGTCAACACAAAATATGCATAATCTTTTTCATGTTTTTCAGTATATGAGTAAAAACTTTATTATTTCAAATTGCATTTCCATGTTTAAATAAGAGGTTGAGGAACTTCCCTGGTGGTCCAGTGGGTAAGACTCCGTGCTCCCAATGCAGGGGGCCTGGGTTTGAGCCCTGATTGGGGAACTAGATCCCACACGCATGCCGCAACTAAGAGTTCACATGCTGCAGCTAAGAAGTCTGCATGCTCCAACGAAGATCCCACCTGCTGCAACTAAGACCTGGCGCAGCCAAAATAAATAAATAAATAAATATTAAATAAAAGTTTGAGCGTTGGCATACTACTTTCTTTTGGAATTTTCTAGATTAAACTTGTCAAATGAATACAAACAAAAAAACACACACGTGAGAGTTGTGAGTTAAGTTTTTTTGGGGGCAAAATGAGAACTATAGCCCAGGAGACAGCCTCTCAGAAACCTCTGAGGAACTGCTCTGAAGAGGTAGCACGAGAGGTTAGTATATGTGTGATTTTTTTTTTTTAATGGAGATTTTTATTTATTTATTTATTTATTTATTTATTTACTTATGGCTGCGCTGGGTCTTCGTTGTGGTGTGTGGGCTGTTCGTTGCGGCATGTGGGCTCAGTAGTTGCGGCACTCGGGCTTAGTTGCCCCTCAACATGTGGGATCTTAGTTCCCCGACCAGGGATCGAACCTGCATCCCCTGCATTGGAAGGCAGATTTTTCTTTTTTTTTTTTTAAGGAAATATCCTAAATCCATTATTATTTTATTTATTTATTTTAGTTTTGGCTGCGTTGGGTCCTCGTTGCTGCCCGCGAGTTTTCGCCAGTTGCGGTGAGTGGGCTTCTCATTGCGGTGGCCTCTCTCCCTGCAGAGTACCGGCTCTAGGCGCACAGGCCTCAGTAGTTGTGGCACACGGGCTCCAGAGCGCAGGCTCAGTAGTTGTGATGCACGGGCTTAGTTGCTCCACGGCATGTGGGATCTTCCCGGACCAGGGCTTGAACCCGTGTCCCCTGCATTGGCAGGCGGATTCTTAACCACTGCGCCACCAGGGAAGTCCCTGAAGGCAGATTCTTAACCGCTGGACCACCATGGAAGTCCCAGTATACGTGTGAGTTGGTGAAGGGGGATGTGTGCAATCAAGCACACATTTTGGCAGAGGGTTGCTGCTAGTCACGAGGAGCAGATGTCTCCGTTAATGATTCTAGTGCTTTTCTAGATATGAGAAGATGCAAGAAATTGGGTTCAGATCTTCTGAAAAGATCTAACTATCTGAAGGCCTGTTCTGCCAGTTTTTCCCAGAGCACAGAGTGCCTCATTCCTGATCTCCGCCCTGAACTCCTTTCAGGGTGTGTTGAAGGTCAGTGACTGCAGTGGCTAGTGACCTAATCCTTGTAGAGGCAGATTGCAAGTGATAATTTTTAGTTGGCAAACTTTTTGGATCCTGAAGAGCAACATACTTCATGATGCATTTGTGAGAATTTGAGTCCATGATGTTTATATTTATTTAAAAGCATGTTTATTCCATACTAAATGCTTTTAAAATAAATACTATACATAAAAATTAGTGGTTTTCCAAAAGAAATTATTTTGTAATAATTACCGAGGCTTCTTATGTGTTATATATTGGACTTTAGTATTTACATAAAATACAATAATTTATTTTCTTGTTTCTTTTTTTTTCCTTGTTAAAGCAAGAATTCTGAGTTGGGAATTTTTTTTAGCTCTGTAACTACCAGCTTCATAGCATCAGCTTTGAATTTATGTCTTTCCCTCTATGGCACACCATGCCTTCCCTTACACTTTTAAGATTTGCCAATATAAAACTGCTGTGATAGAGAAGATACAGAGAAATGTGAAATGTAGCTTGAGATTATTTATGCCCAGCCTTCAGTTAATTGATGTTAAGTAACTGATCCTTTCAAATTGAAATGTTGATTGCTTCTGGAGGTGGGCACAGGGAAATTTAAACATTTTCAATATAGAACTAGATCACCTGTTAAAAATAGTCATTATTAAAGCGCTTTTATAATCGGCTCTCATGTGACTGGTGGCACCTTGATTACTTTGAGATGTGGGGAAATGAGCCCTCACGTCTTTCCACATTAAAGACGGAATCTAAAAGTGATTCTTATCCCTATGTTGTTCCAACTTCAGTGTATTTATTACTAATGCAATGCAAATTCCTGCTTAAATATACTTTGAAAGAAAATTAAACATAAGACACTTAGAACTTACGTCAGTATGATAACCCAAGTCCTCAGCATTTAATTCTGCCTTCCTCTCCAAAAGTCTCATTGAAATAACAACAAAAAAACCCATAAGCAAAGGGAAAATGCTAGTAAACCTAGGGAATGCCAGAAACTGGGGGCTTATACTAAAAACTTTGTTATTTCTACAAGACAAACAGTATTAGAGAGACTTCATTGATCAGTTCTCAGTCTTGGGGGAAAAAAATAACCTGAAGTGGTGGTTAATGCCCATTCACCTCCCTAACAACCCATCGAACCATGAACTCAAAGCTTCAAGTATTGGGAGCAAGGGAGCCAATTGATGGGAAGCAAATCTAGAACTTGGCTCAACTTCTTAGGCTCCTTTGTTGGATCTCTCCTACTCAGTTCAGGAGGATATTGGTTTTTCTCAGGGCTCCATGTCTTCTGTTACTGTCTATTTGATAACAGCTCCCAAATGTACATCTCCAATCCAGTCACCACCACCACTACCCCCTACCCTCGTGCACATCAAAGTTAAACTCCTTTAAATAAAAAAGGGGGAAAAGGCTTACAAATTTTTTCTTTTTCCTCATTTTTTCTTTTTTTTAGGGTTTTTTTCCTTAAACTTTATGTATCTATTTATTTATTTATGGCTGCATTGGGGCTTCATTGCTGCTCACGCACTTTCTCTAGTTGCGGCGAGCAGGGGCTACTCTTCGTTGCGGTGCACGGGCTTCTCATTGCGGTGGCTCCTCTTGTTGCGGAGCACGGGCTCTAGGCGCGCGGGCTTCAGTAGTTGTGGCTCACGGGCTTAGTTGCTCCGTGGCTTTCCTCCCTTTTTCTTTTTCCTCTTCTACACCATAGATTTGCTGAAAATGGCATCAAGAAGTATGGCTTATCCTTAGTTCTGTCATTGAGAATTTGAAAGCATTTTTGTCTGCCAGGGTATAATGCTCCCTTTGATCATCAACCTGTTGGCTAACATTCCTTACCATTTTAGGTTGAATTCTCTTACCCGCCCCTGATCCCAGGAGATGGACATGACAGTCACAGTCTACCTGAAGAATGGAAGTATTTGCCCTTCCTTGCCTTACCAGATGGCGCACACAACTACCAAGAAGGTATGTAAACAGACAGTGGAGCAATCAGTAGGTGGCTTTTTTAAAAATTTGCCACGAGTCTGAGTACTTTGGTAATGAAAGACCTTTGGCCTATTGTGACTATTCATAAAATATTTAAATGCTTCTTTGGAGATGACTAGTTAGTCATATACTAGAGGATCTGCAGAGAAGTGCCAGGCTTATACTGGTAATGGTTGGTGAACACTGGCCACTCCTTTGCCAAGAGCTCTGGCCAAAGTAAGTGATTAGCCATATTAGGACATCTGCTACTGGTAGCACTTTCTGCATTTAAACTTCAGACTCCTCTCAGAGACAAACTAAGGAGCTTTACCTGCACCAGCTGCAGATTGATTGGAGCTCTAGCTTCGTCCTCCAGTGCCCACCTGAGAACAGCTGGGATTGCTTCTCCACCTCTGGAGCACTGCCATCACAGCGCTCTGCTTAAAAGTTTGCTTGCATGCGTGGGGAGCATGTTAACACCCTCAAAGAAAGCAGTGCCGTGAAGTTAGTACTGAGTCTCCTATCACCGTATGCTTTGAATGGCTTAATGAAGAAATACACTATACTTGATGATGGTATTAGAGGCTCTACCAAGACACAAGATTAAACTTGGTTTGACTACTTGTTTTTCTAATATTTACTAATTTTTGTATGAAATGAAGCAAATATTACCCTGCAGTTTAACATAAAATTAATTTTTAAAATTTATTTATTTATTTATATTTGGCTGCATTGGGTCCTCGTTGCTGCGTGCAGGCTTTCTCCAGTTGCAGAGAGGGGGGGCTACTCTTCGTTTCGGTGCGCGGGCTTCTCATTGCGGTGGCTTCTCTTGTTGCAGAGCACGGGCTCTAGGTGTGCGGGCTTCAGTAGTTGTGGCTCACGGGCTCTAGAGCGCAGGCTCAGTAGTCGTACCGCGCGGCCTTAGTTTCTCCACAGCATGTGGGATTTTCCCAGACAAGGACTCGAACTCGTGTCCCCTGCATTGGCAGGCGGATTCTTAACCACTGCGCCACCAGGGAAGTCCCTAACATAAAATTTAAATGCTGTACTTTTAACTTCACAAATCTTTTTTTTTTTTAACCTTTTTATCATGAAAGCTTTTAAACATACAGAAAAGTTGGAAGAATAGTAAATATTCCACAAACTTTCTTTATATATGTGTACGGTTTTGCCTATACTATTTGAAAGTCAGTTGCAAACATCATGACACTTTAAATACTTCAGCCTGCATCTTGTAAAAATTCCCCGGGATGACTTTCGATTCTTTTACCACAGCTAAGAGATTTAACAGTAATTCCATAATACCATCTCATATCTAATCTATGTTCAAATTTCCCCAATTGTCCCAAGAATTTCTTGGATCTATTCAGAATTTATGTGTTGCCTTTGGTTTGTATGATTCTTTACTTTCTTTTTATCTGGAATAATCCTGTATAATAAAGTATTTTCTGAGAAAAGTGATTGTAGTCTCAATTCGACCTGTTATGATTCAGCCTCTTGGGCTTTTTGTGATGAGTGTACACTGGAAGGCAGTGAGAGGAATTCTAAGAAACCAGTGGTTGTGATGCTAGAAATAAGTCTGACATGGGTTCCTTGTTACTTCATCGTTTTTGTTTAAGTGACTGCATTATAATAACGTCAGAGTTCATTATTAATACGGGTAGTCCACTTTGGTATTTACCTTTTTCTGTATATCTCTTAGATACTGTGTTTTTTCACTTGCCACCCAGAAATGGAAATGGAGCCACTGTATATGGTATCTCTTGCTATCGACAAATTGAAGCCAAGGTACAGTTAAAATGAATAACACTAAAAAACGCTAAAAAATTGTTTAATTGTTGGCCACTTAAGATGTAGAATTTGGGGAAATACATAGTCTTTATGTTTCATGTGGTACCTGTGATATTGTTTTAAATTTTTATAAACTATGTAGCTGTTTTCTCTATAGTACCAGTTTATTCACATGAATGTTTTTCTAAGTTGACATTGGTGACTAATTATATTTGTATTGTATAATATTTTGTACATTGTTTTTAGATAGTGATACCAAAATTATCCATTTGTCTTCAAAATACTGTATGTCAATTTCATGGTGTCCTTGAGTTTTCCATTTCTAGTGTTTGGTATGTAACTTTAAAAAATGGAATGGTAATGAGTGTTGTTTTTTTTTTTTTTAAGGAACATTCTAGAAGTAATGGAAAGTACTTATAGTAGCTGCAAACTACTTACAAGTTATCTTAATTATATATAACTAAGATTTTGATCATTCTTAAACTTACCTTCCTGCTTAATGCCTAACTTACTATAATATCTCTAATTAATAAATTTAAATAAACCAAGATGGGTAGTTTCCCCTTTCCTGGTTTGCTTCTGAGCAGCACCGTTCTTTTTGTGGTGGCGATACCCTTTCTGAGTAAAGATCTCTTTCCTCTTATGAAATCATTAATACTCTGGAGTAGTGAGCGCTTTTCAACCTCGGCTTCACGTTGGAATCACCTGGTGAGCTTTAGATACTTGGGATGACTAGGGCCCAACCCCAGAGATTCTGATTTAATGTTCCGGGCAGCAGGAGTATTAAAAGTTCCCCAGGTGATTCTAATATGTAGGCAAGACTATAAACCATGTAGGCAAGACTATGAACCACTGCTCTAAAACAATGATTTTTAACCAGAACTACATGGAGACTCTTTTCTTTTTTTTTTTTTGGCCAGGAGACTTTTTTTTTTTTGGCCACAGCATGCGGGATCTTAGTTCCCTGACCAGGGATCGAACCTGTGCCTCCTACAGTGGAAGCACGGAGTCCCAACCTCTGGACCGCCAGGGACGCCCCAGAGACTTTTTTTTTTAATTTAAGTATACTTGCCGGGCCTTTCCTTCTACAGACTGAAGTAGAATCTCTGGTAGTAGATCCTAGGCAATTACAAAGTTTTAAAAGCTTCCTCAGGTGGGTAATTAACTTAGTAAGTCTTTAAAAATTTTCTTTCAACTTTTATAATGAACGTTTCAAACACGCAGATAAATTAAAAGAATTGCACAATAAACACCTGTATACCCACCATCTACATTCAACAGTTGTTAATGTTCTACCACATTTGCTCTGTGTGTGTGTGTGTGTGTGTGTTTCCCTGAAGCATTTAAAAGTAAACTGCATGAATAAATCCCAGCATACACAAAGTAGTTAACTACCGTGAAATAACCCTCCGTGCACAGGGCCTGGAACATAGGAAACACCCAGTAAATGTTTGTGGTTCAAATGAATAACTGAGTTTAAAGATAAAGAAACCTGTGAATAATTACGCATTTGATTTCTTCATGTACCTTACATCTTATTAGATGAGATGAATTGAGCTGCTGCCCTTTCTTGGAAATTTGTTCCTTTCACTATCTCTTATCCCCTGTAGATTTTATAACCACTAGTAAAATTATTCCTCCGATGCTGTTGTCATTAACAACAGTTCTCATGCTCTACGTAGACAGCCTTTAAGTGGCATTTCATACTGCCTATCTCCCTCACCTCCTGAGTCTGACCCACTCCAGAGTATACTGGGGTTGCCCATTTCTCCAGGTTGTTCTCACCTCATCTGATAACCAGACAGATAAACCAGACATCAGAGAGCCCTAGAGCCTAGGAGAAAGCCTTTCCTTTCCTTTTGAACACAGCTGAGACCCGATGGATGAATCCAATCAAGGTAAAGAGGTAGAAACAGGTTGAGGAAAGGCTCTATTCTTGATGTAATCTAATCATCAGTCCTCAGGCAGTTGAAGACACTGAGACCCCATGGTCCTCAGGACAGATGCAAGGAGACGTCAGGCAGTACACTAGAGGGGGAAGAGTCGTTCTTACTGCCCTCACAGCCTTACCTGAGGTTGATCAAGTCCTGTTTCCTACTAGCAGAGAACTGCAGATATCTCACGTAGTCATCTTCAGAATCACCGAGGCTTGAGTTACGGCTCAGGGCTGGGCTACAATACAATACAGGTGTGCCAGGATAGACTCCAGTAACGTAGAATAACCAGCTTAACAAAACTGCTGACAATTCTTCCATCTCTGGAGAAACAAGCCGTTAAACTGTCCCTTTCTCACCAGAAACATTAGTCTCTGAAAGGGGTGTCCATCTTAAAACCAGAACCAGGGATGACTGATTTGCATTATGGATGTGGCAATTTACACATAAAGTAATCTCCACCAGACTGTAAATTCCTTGAGAGTAGAGATTGTCTCTCACTGTTAATATTCCCATTGCCTGCCAGATTCTGGCAGAGTGCTCTGGCTGACATTTATTCATTCAATAAACATCTTCTGAGATTCTCAATAAGTACTTTTAATTAAGTGCAAGATACTTTTTCTGATTGCTGTTTTATATTGAAAAATAATTATTTTTAAATATTTCCATGAAATATTTTTAATAATGACTATTTGTTTATAACAGGCATTGAAAGTACGACAAGCAGATATCACCAGAGAGACCGTTCAGAAAAGTGTCTGTGTTCTAAGCAAGCTGGTAAGAGAGCAAATAACCTGTTAATGTTAAACACTCATGGCAGCTTTTTATTTGATGATAAAGCATTATTAGAATGAGGAGAGATTTATGAAAACAGTGATACATTAAAATTAATCAGAGGCTTATTGTTGATGCTCTTGCATCTCCTCTTTGCCTTTCAGCAGGTTCACTCTCATTTCCCCTCTGCCCAAAACTAGTTAAGAGGGAGGAAATCTAATAGATCAGTTTTGGGGAAGGAGGTTGATATGTGAGCAAAATGAGGCATCTGATATATTTAATTTATCCAGCTTTGTTTTGTTCTCGAGACTGTGGATAAGTAATATTTTACTAAAATTCAAAGTATCATAATTACTCAGATTTTATTGATGATACAAAAGTGCGTGGCTCTTTGCAGTGAAAAATTGTATCCCTAGCTTGCTCTTTAAAAACTAAAAATGGGGCTTCCCTGGTGGCGCAGTGGTTGAGAATCTCCCTGCCAATGCAGGGGACATGGGTTCGAGCCCTGGTCTGGGAAGATCCCACATGCCATGGAGCAACTAGGCCTGTGAGCCACAACTACTGAGCCTGCGCGTCTGGAGCTTGTGCTCCGCAACAAGAGAGGCCGCGACAGTGAGAGGCCCGCGCACCGTGATGAGGAGTGGCCCCCACTCGCTGCAACTAGAGAAAGCCCTCGCACAGAAACGAAGACCCAACACAGCCAAAAATAAATAAATAAATAAAAATAATAAAATTATAAAGTACCAGCCCTAGCACAGTAGTTGGAACATTTAAAAAAAAAAAAAAAAAACTAAAAATGTTTGAGGAAAGGAAATGACATAATGAATTGTACTATAACAACACTTTAAAATTGTTTCTTCTCCGTACAGGTTGATCAGATGCAAGTTTATAATCATTTTAACTTTTTAGTTTTCAAAAGAAAATATATAACATTTCTTATTTTTCATAGCTGTCTCTATTAAATCATTTGTGATGTCCCATTTGTATTATTAATGGGGTAATAACACCTTTACCAGTAATACCAGATACCTAGTTCTACATGTAAAATATAGTCCCCCCAGTTCTGTTTGTGGGAAAAAATATCTAGATAGCTATCATATTAATTATCTTAGATCTATATGATTACTGAGTACAAATGTTTCTGCAGTTAACCTAATGCAAAACTGAGAGTATTTCATTAGCCTAGTCACCAACAAAACTATGGTTTTATTTAATTATTTCTTCTACAATTGTTCCAATTTCTTATATTCACAGACAGTTTAAATGTAGCTTGCTTAGTACCAAGCTTTAAAAAAAAAAAAAACAAAACCTGAGTGAGAATAACTTAGTACTATGGACCTTACTAATAAGATTTTGAGGATCAGGATATTTGTTCCAAGATAGTAATTTTTTTTTTTCTGTTTTTTGGCTGCATTGGGTCTTCGTTGCTGTGCGCGGGCTTTCTCTAGTTTGCAGCGAGCGGGGGCTGCTCTTCCGTGCGGTGCACGGGCTTCTCACTGCAGCGGCTTCTCTTTTTGTGGAGCACACACTGTAGGCACGCGGGCTCAGTAGTTGTGGGTTGTGGGCTCTAGAGCGCAGGCTCAGTAGTTGTGTGCGTGGGCTTAGTTGCTCTGCGGCATATGGGATCTTCCCAGACCAGGGCTTGAACCCATGTCCCCTGCATGGCGGGCGGATTCTTAACCACTGCGCCACCAGGGAAGTCCCAAGTAATTTTAAATATAGGGCAAGAATAGTCTCCTAGAAAAGGAATGGTTATAAAAGACTTCAATATCAGAAAATTGGTAAATTGCTAATCTGATTCCTGTACACAGTTTCTAGAAGGGTAGCCTGAAAAAATAAACATCAGTGAATTATTGTTTTTTAGTACTGGACCAGATGACCAAAGTATAGGAGTGCTGGATATTGAATAAACACAACATGTTGAAAGGCTTCCTGAATAATTCTTCAAAGAACAGTAATAATAATAATAAGTGCCATTTATCAAGTGCCTCTATGTCAAGTGTTCTATACCAGGCACTTTTTAGATATAGTTGTCATTTTAATCCTCATAAGAAGAGAGATCTAAGTATTTATTGTTCTCATTTCACAAATAAAGATATATCTCAGAGAAAAAATGTCTAACTCTCATGAACATGTAACTGCTATATGATAAAATTGGGGTGAAAATCCAGTTTTATCAGACAGATAAAACAGGCAGGGGGGATGGTGAGAGCCAGCTCACACAAAAATGTTTGGTGGTTCATAGTGCATTTTAGTCTATATATAAAAATATATTTAGTTAGAAATAATGATATATTAACCGGGATATTGGGGGAGAAAAGTATTCCAGTATTACTTGTTTTAACTAATTAGAGTATATATTCAGCATTAGTCTCTACATCCTAAAAAGGACACAGAAACCAGAAAACATCTAGAACAGAACATAAAAGGATGGAAATGGTAGGAAGAAGGTTTTAAATAGAGAAATAAGAATTAAGGAGTAACTTTTTTCAGATACAGAAAAGAATATTATATAGGATATTATAAAGGACACAGACTAGTTGTTTTAAGCCTCTATAGAGGGCAAAAAAAGGGGAAATGAAATTAAATTTAATCATGAATGTTCAACTGAATATAAGAATTAGTGCTATAAGGATGATTAAACGTTACTACAAGCTAGCAGAACAGTGTGCAGGATTACAATATGTTTTAAATTTTATGATAATGATGGCTAGCATTTAAGTGCTTTCTATATGCCAGATACTCTAGAAAGTGCTTTCACCTGTGTTAATATGAGAAAGCCCCATAAGATGTACTGTCTTTTCATATACCCATGTTCACATCAGCCAGCAGATGTGGAGAGGTTAAGTGCCCAGAGTTACGCGGCTGAGTGACTGGAGCAAGACCCAGGAGGTCTGTGCTCACTCTCAGCCCCGGTGCTCTGAGTGGGTCAGGCACTTTGCAGCTGCAGTCCAGGAGCTAGAACGGTGACTTAACAACGTTCAGCTGTGAATAATAAGATGCTAAAGTTGTCAGTAACTTTTTCCTTCTCGGTCTTTTCAAGTTAAAAAGTTGTGGGGTGTTTGTTTTTTTACTATTATCAAACTAATGGTAATTTCTCTTTTTCTTTAAGCCTCTCTATGGCTTACTTCAAGCAAAACTTCAACTCATTACGCATGCGTATTTTGAAGAGAAGGATTTTTCCCAAATTTCCATTCTAAAGGTAACTTTATCCCCCCCCATAGATGTGTGTGAAGACAGATTCATGAATCAAGTAGACTTTTAATAGCGTGAGCTAATCATTTATTAGCTTAAGAAGGACATTCTTCTTTGAAAATAATATTGAAGGGCCAATGATCATCCCAAAATGTACAGTTCATACTTATTAAACTTAATGAAACCATCTTTTATTAGAAAATAATGATTGACAGTTGACTATAACATAAATGTTTCTGTTAATGGATAATAGCCCTTTCGCTATGGCATTGCTTCTCTACATTTGTTATCTTAATAATACACTGAACAGTATGTTTATATATCACATTTCTGGATCCTAACTCCCATACTAAAAAACACAGAAAAACCACATTCCTATTTTACTGAAGATGGATAATATGTTTTTCTTGAGGCTGCCATGGATGTATAGAACATGGATCTCTCCTGGATTCTAGTGAGAGTAGGACAGTTAGTTATTTAGCAAGGAAGTAGAGGAAATTTATCCTAGGAATCCGTACCACCATGGGAATGAATCAAGCTCTAATATGTAGAGGAAGAGAAGGAAGGATTGCTGGAAACTGGCAAGTTTCAGAGAGACAAAATTGCCTCAGTTAAAGAACTAATTTTCCCTTGGTCACCCCATTTCTAATTCAGTGTCTAAAATGATAGTAAAGTGTTCTAAACTGAATTTGTATTTTATAGGAGCTCTATGAACATATGAATAGTTCCCTGAGAGGAACTTCATTAGAAGGATCCCAGGTATATCTTGGTAAGTCACTTTTTTACAAGTCAGAAGAAATGCCCTCATTTCTTTTTGTTTGGCATGCTGAGTTGCATGTAAAACTTCATGATAAGAATTACGTTTCTATATGGGATCTAAATTCCCCAACATTTGATGCTGCTGCTTCCTTAAATATCTTCTTAGGCAGTATTTACATTAAGAAGGGTTGTAACATACTTGTATCAAAATTTACAACTATTATTGTATAAGGAAAATTTCTGCTTTTCAGAGTAATAATGGAAGTTTTTTCTTTTCCTTACATTAATGCTGACCAGGTCAATTCCCTGTCATAACACAGAGGGAGAGCAAGAGAGAGAGATCTGCTTATTAGCTCTTTTCTATTCTAAGATCTTTCAAGTTGAGGGTTTTATGCTGTTTTGACAACCCAGAACATTCGTTCGTGTGTTAGGCACTCAATAAATGTCCTTTTCATGTTTTAAAAAAATTGTTGATCACATAGTGGTTTATGCTTGCTCAATTCCCATTTTAGCATGATGTAGCCAAACCCTGGTACTTCACTTTTGCAATCCTGTGTGTAATGTAAGCTGGTTACAAAGCTCCTATTCTGAGAATATGTTTTTCTCTAAATTAATTTATTTTGTCTAATGGCAGATGATCAGAGAAGATTGTGATTCAGAAATAGTAGCCTATGGGGTGTAGTGACCAAAAACCATGTTTAAATGATTGACTGCCACAGTAGTACAAGCTTTGTAGTTTCTAAACTTGGGTAATTTGTAAGATGGCTGGAAAATGGGGAGGTGTTAGAGCTGCATGACCACAACACGAGCCACTAGCCACATGTGACTGTTTACATTTAGATTAGAATTAATAGAAATTAAATAAAATTTAAAAATCAGTTTGTCAGTCACACTTGCCATATTTCAAGTGCTCAGTGACCACATATGGCTACTCTATTGGACAGTGAAGATTTAGAACATTTTCATTATTGCAGAAAGTTCTATCGCAGTGCTGTTTGACTGTTAACAGTATTTGATAAATTCTGATTATGCGTGTGCACAATGAGATACTACATAAATATTTAAATATTTGCATATTCCTACTTTTACCTGCCTTTCTTTTGAGGAGGTTAAAACTTTCTTTGACAAAAACAGTAGGTTGTAGTCACAGATTAGCTTTTTTTTTTTTTTTTTTTTAACATTATAGGTCTGTCTCCTCGAGATCTTGTACTTCATTTTCGACACAAGGTATGAAACGTTATTTAACTTATGATGTACTAAAATTATTTAACTGGGCAAATTCCATGAGCTGCATGGTCTAATGCAGATTGTGGCATAACCATGTTTTAGTTTTTCTGAGACAGCTGTCATAGTGATACAAAGTTGAAAGTGTTGGTAGTGCTCATATGATAGAAATTTCTAAAAGTATACAAATAGTGTCTGTTTATTTCTGTTCAGGATAGGATACTTTTTTCTATGGTTTTTGTAATTTCGGATATCATGAAATCAGAGTGGAAAGAAACTTTTCTTTTTTTCACAGGATGTTGAGTATCATTCCCCGTGCTATAGAACCTTGTTGTTTATCCATTCTCTATGTAATATCTTGCATCTACCAATCCCAGACTCCCAGTTCACTCCTCCCCCACACCCCCCCATACACACGTGGCAACTACATGTCTGTTCTCTACGTCTGTGAGTCTTTCATGGATAAGTTCATTTATGTCATATTTTAGATTCCACATATAAGTGATACCTGTGGCATTTGTCTTTCTCTTTCTGACTTACTTCACTTAGTATGATAATCTCTAGCTCCATCTGTGTTGCTGCAAATGGCATTATTTCATTCTTTTTTATGACTGAGTAGTATTCCATTGTGTATATATACCACATCTGAAAGAAACATGTTTTTATCTTGCAGAATATTTTATATGTTGCCCTGAGAGTGAAACATTTTCCAGTAAAATATCTACGCTTATATCTTTTGATCTCTATTCTTAAGGCATCTGTTGACTGGGACATACACACATTGATCATTCACTTAACAGCTCTAATGAGTATCTGCTCTGTGAATGCCCTGGACATCCAGAAGTAAATGAATAGTACCTTACCTTTAAGGAGCTTGCAGATATTTCAAGAAAAACTGGCACAACTTATTCCAAAAAGTGCAATTTGATAGCAATTTAAGTGGTATTCACATTTTTAGAGGACACAGGAATTTCTCAGTATAAGTTCATAATTTTCAATGTAGTGTTTAAAGCACTAGAATTATTTAATATTATTGATTCAATGATACATGGTTATGTTTGAGGAGAGGCAAAGGCAAATGAAAAATAGGCTTGAGTTTCTTATTTTAATACAATTTTTTTTTCTTTCTTCAGGTCCTAATCCTGTTTAAACTAATTCTTCTTGAAAAAAAGGTGAGATTTGAATGTTTGGAATATTTAATATTTAATATTTATTGACATTTCTTAAATACTATATAAAATTGAAACTAATGGTAAAATATAAATTAAGACTTTTTTGGCTATAAAAGTACAGTGGGCTAAAGCACATATTTTTGTCCACTACTATAGAAGTGTAAATTCGTGCAGTCTTTTTTGGGGGTAGTTTGATAGTATTCAGTTATCAGAATGGTTTTGACTATAGATAACAAAGTTCTCTTGATTGATTGATTGGTTGCCATGCCGTGCGGCATGAGGGATCTTAGTTACTCTACCAGGGATCAAACCCATGCCCCCTAGAGTGGAAGCGCAGAATCTTAACCACTGGACCACCAAGGAAGTCCCGAAAACTCAATTTAAATTGACTTAAAAAATAAGGAAATGTATTGGCTCGCTTCAGACTTCAGAGTGGATTGACTGAATGGTTTGACAATATAATAAATACCTAGATTTTTTCCATCTCTTTGTTCTATGGTCCACAGTGCTTGCTTTATCTTGAGCCTAACTTCCCTTGTAGTGTAGGATAACTGCCAACAGTAATTGAACTATGTGCTTCCTTAGCTATAACTGGTGGCAGAGATAATACCTCTTCCCAAACCATTTAATAAGGATTCTTCCTGTCAATTCCTTTGGGCCTATGAGGCCATGTGCCTACCCAGAACCAGTAATTGTTGCCAAAGAAATGCCTGTACTGATTGGCTTAAACCTGGGTTCCAGACCATTCTCTAGGACAAAGGGATGGGATTGCAATGATTTTAGAGCAAAGATTTGATGAGGGATTTTAGACCAAGAGTCTACACACTAGGCCCCAGGGCCAAATCTGGTCTACCACCCATGTTGTAAATAAAGTTTTTTTGGAACATAGTTAAGGCCATTCTTTTTCTTATTGTTTATGGCTGCTTTTGTATTACAGTGGGACAGTTGAGTAGTTGGGACAGAGACCAAATGGCCCACAAATGAAAAATGCTTACTATCTGACCCTCTATAGAAAAGTTTGCTGACCTCTGGTTTAGAGTAATGAGGATCCATCCCTGGATCTGTGGCCAGTTATATACACTGTATTACTGTGCTCAGTAGAGTAGGGTGGAATGGATATTGGAGAGTCAGCCATTCACAATATCCAGTATATTTTGTTTCCATAAAAATGTTTATCTGTTTGGCCCAGTAATTGTCCTCTTAGAGGTTTATTTTCCAGAATTAATTCTTAGTTGACGTAAAGCTCTATCTAAGAGATTCTTTCCGTCATTTTTAATAATGAATTATCAGTGACTAAGTAAGTATTGATTTATTTTGTATATAATTTCCAAACAACAAAAAAGATTCTGGGTGGGTTTTTTTATTGTTGTAAAGATGTTTCATGGCATGTTAAGTGAAAAAAGTTTGCCCAGCTACATATCAAGCCCATGATTCCAATTTTATAAATAAATATGTATTCATTGAAAAGAGAGTAGGAGGAAAGACAGCAACAGTTTGGTGAGAATATCGGCTATATTTTTAAGAAGGAAATACACTTTTCTGTATTCTAGCTTTCTGGATGAATATGTATGCTTTCTTCAAACAGAAAAATAGTAAATTTTTAAAAAGTGAATGAAACTAACACGTACTAGTACAGTGTTTCAACCTTTAAAAAAAGTTTATACTTGTAAAATACACATAACATATAATTAACCATCTTAACTATTTTTAAGTGTACAGTTTTGTGGTGTTAAGTATGTTCATGTTGTACTATTATCATCCATCTGTAAAACTCTTTTCATTGTGCAAAACTGAAACTCTGTACCCATTAAACACTAACTCCTCGTTCTCCCCTTCTCCCACCTGCTGGCAACCACCCTTCTATTTTCTGTCTCTATGAATTGGGCTACTCTAGGTTCCTCATATAAATGAAATCATAGGTGTTTCTTTTTGTGACTGGCTTATTTCACTTAGCATAGTGTCCTCAAGGTTCATCCATGTACAACAGATGTCCGAATTTCCTCCCTTTTTAAGGATGAATAATATTCCATGTATGTACATACCACATTTTGGCTGTCATGAATAATGCTGCTATGAACATGGGTCTATGTATGTCTCTTCAAGACCTTGCTTTCAGTTTTTTGGAGTGTATACCCAGAAGTGGTATTGCTGGATCACATGTTAGTTCTATTTTTAATTTTTTGAGGAACTGCCATCTTTTCCACAGTAGCTACATCATTTTACATTCCTACCAACAGTGCATAAGTGTGCCGATTTATCCACATCCTCTCCAACACTTGTTATTTTCAGGTGTTTTGATAGTAGCCATCCCTAATAGGTATGAGGTGATATCTCCTGGGTTTGATTTGCATTTTCCTAATGATTAGTTATGTTGAGCACCTTTTCATGTGCTTTTTGGCCACTTGCATATCTTCCTTGGAGAAACGTGTATCCAAATCCTTTGCCCATTTTTAATCAGGTTTGTTTTTTTGTTGTTGAGTTGTAGGTTTCAAACTTTTTATTGCAACCCATAATAAAAAATGTTCTTTGTTGCAACCTAGAGCCCATGTGGATACATGTTTCTGAAATAAAAGTTTGCAAAATAATATTTAACCTAGCCACATGCAGTGACATTTATGATCAAGTAGACTTTATTTAATGTGGCAAATCACAGGTACACACTTTTTATATTGGTTTGATAAAGTAAGGACATCTTTTAATGCAGTCTTGGTTTCTCTGTACTTGCAAAGCACTCAAATAAGCAATGTGTAAGGAGAGCACAGGAGATTGTGGGTGCTATGCTTTACCGGATATCATTTAGTGCCACTAAATGATTTAATTGTTTAAAAAAAGAAAAAAATCTCACCTGAGCAACTATATGCTTGTTTTTTTCCTCTAATTATCACCAGCGTTAGTTTTAGTGCAATATCTAACTGAACCCTGTTCCAGTTTAATTTTTCTCAATTTTTATTCTGAAAAATGTCAAACCTACAGGAAAGTTGATAGAGTAATATATAATGAACACTTTTATACCCTTCATCTGTATTTATGAGTTGTTAACATTTTGCTTTTGTATTACATTGCTTTATATGTGTTCATTTTTCTCCCTGAATCATAATAATTTTAAACTAATTTGTAGACGCCATGGTACTTCATCCCTAAATACTTTGGGACAGCAGTCCCCAACCTTTTTGGCACCAGAGACCAGTTTCGTGGAAGACGGTATTTCCATGGATCGGGGGCGGGGCTGGGGGGATGGTTCAGGTGGTAATGCAAGCGATGGGGAGCAGCACATGAAGCTTTGCTCACTCGCCAGCCGCTCACCTCCTGCTGTGCGGCCCGGTTCCTAACAGGCCCTGGACGGGCACCAGTCTGTGGCCCCGGGGTTGGGGACACCTGCTTTAGGATATATTTGTTAAGAATAAGGGTACATTCCTACATAGACAAAATACCATTTTCACATTCAAGAAATTTAAGATTGATATAATAAGTGCTATCTAATGTACAGTCCATTTTCACATTTCCCCAGATGTCATAATAATGTGCTATAAGCTGGTTGCTTTTCTTAATCTGGAGACCAAGGATCATTTATTGCATTGTTAGCTTTCTTTAATCTCAAACAGTGGCACCACCTCGCTCTGTTTTTGTTTTTATGACATTGGCCTTTTAATTTTTTTTTTTTTTAAGAATCCAGATTAGTTGCATTATAATATTAGATTTGTCTGATTGTTGTCTTGTCACTAGTTTCAGATTAAACTTTTCTGGCAAGAATACAGGTGGTGGTGTGTCCTTCTCTCGGGGCATCACAACAGGCGCCCCATAACTGTTTGTATTATTATTGGCAATGTGAAATTTGATGATCTGATTCAGGTGGTGGTTGCCGGGTTTCTTCAAATTAGGTACTTGTTTTTTCTCTTTGCAATTAATAGGTAAACTGTGGGTTGATAAATTTGAAGGTATGTGGATATCCTGTTACCCAACAACCTTTCACAGTAGTTTTAGCATCCATTGGTAATTTTTACCTGAACCATGATAGATGCTTGGTGATTTTCTGATTCTATCATAAATTCTGTATGTATTAGCTGTTATAGTTCTGTAAAGAAGAGTTTTCCCCTCTCCCTTCTTTTCTTTTTTCTTGTTTTAAAGTATCATTGTGGACTCATGGATTTTCTGATTTAATTTTGATTGACTCCATTTCAGGTTCTCTTTTATATTTCTCCAGTGAATAAATTGGTGGGTGCCCTGATGACAGTGTTATCCCTTTTTCCAGGTAAGAGCGTAGCAGTTTCTACTCTTTCTTTTTTTAATTTGTCCTGGACCTTTTTTTTTTGAAATTAATTTATTTGTTTATTTTCGGCTGCATTGGGTCTTTGTTGCTGCGCACGACCTTTCTTTAGTTGCGGCGAGCGGGGGCTACGCTTTGTTGCGGTGAGCGGGGGCTATGCTTCGCTGCGGTGCGTGGGCTTATCATTGCGGTGGCTTCTCTTGTTGCAGAGCACGGCTCTAGGCGCACGAGCTTCAGTAGTTGTGGCACATGGACTCAGTAGTTGTGGCGCCGGGCTTAGTTGCTCGGCAGCATGGGGGATCTTTCTGGACCAGGGCTTGAACCTGTGTCCCCTGCATTAGCAGGCGGATTCTTAACCACTGTACCACCAAGGAAGCCCTGTCCTGGACTTTTTTTTTTAATATTAATTTATTTTTATTTTTTTGAATTTTATTTTTTATACAGCAGGTTCTTATTAGTTATCTATTTTATACATATTAGTGTATATACTTATTTATTTTTGACTGCATTGGGTCTTTGTTGCTACCTGCGGGCTTTCTCTAGTTGTGGTGAGCAGGGGTTAATCTTCGTTGTGGTGCGCAGGCTTCTCATTGCAGTGGCTTCTCTTATTGCAGAGCATTGGCTCTAGGCACGCAGGCTTCAGTAGTTGTGGCTCGCAGGCTCTAGAGCGCAGGCTCAGTAGTTGTGGCACACGGGCTTAGTTGATCCACGGCATGTGGGATCTTCCTTGACCAGGGCTCAACCCCATGTCCCCTGCATTGGCAGGCGGATTTTTAACCACTGCTCCACCAGAGAAGTCCCTGGACCTTTGAATGATAAAAATTTTCAAGGAAAAAGTGGTTAGGGTTACCATTCTATCTTTTTTTTTCTCCAAAAGTTTATTTTTTATTTTTTAAAAAAATATTTGTTTATATATTCGGCTGCACTGGGTCTTAGTTGCGTCACGTTGGATCTTTGTTGCGGCACACGGGATCTCTTAGTTGCGACATGGGGTAATCTTTTTTTTTTTTTTAATAAATTTATTTTTTCTTTATTTATTTTATTTTTGGCTGTGTTGGGTCTTCGTTGCTGCGCATGGGCTTTCTCTAGTTGTGGCAAGCGGGGGCTACTCTTCGTTGTGGTGCACGGGCTTCTCATTGCGGTGGCTTCTCTTGTTGCAGAGCACAGTCTCTAGGTACACAGGCTTCAGTGGTTGTGGCTCACGGGTTCTAGAGTGCAGGCTCAGTACTTGTGGCGCATGGGCTTAGTTGCTCCATGGCATGTGGGATCTTCCTGGACCAGGGCTCAAACCTGTGTCCCCTGCATTGGCAGGCGGATTCTTAACCACTGCGCCACCAGGGAAGCGACATGGGGGAATCTATTAGCTGTGTGGCATGTGGGATCTAGTTTCCTGACATTTTCACTTTGGCAATAGGTTTCTCTTTTGTCTGAGATTTTCTTTTCTCTCTCCATTTTTTTGGAATTTATTTTTTTATACAGCAGTTTCTCATTAGTTATCCGTTTTATACACATCAGCGTATACATGTCAATCTCAATCGCCCAATTCATCACACCACCACCTCACCGCCCCGCCACTTTCCCCCCTTGCTGTCCATACGTTTGTCCTCTACAACTGTGTCTCTATTTCTGCCCTGCAAACCGGTTCATCTGCACCATTTTTCTAGGTTCCACATATATGCATTAATATACAATATTTGTTTTTCTTTTTCTGACTTACTTCACTCCGTATGACAGTCTCTAGGTCCATCCACATCTCTACAAATGACCCAATTTCATTCCTTTTTATGGCTTAGTAATATTCCGTTATATATATGTACCACATCTTCTTTATCCATTCGTCTGTCGATGGGCATTTAGGTTGCTTCCATGTCCTGGCTATTGTAAATAGTGCTGCAGTGAACATTGGGGTGCATGTGTCTTTTTGAATTATGGTCTTCTCTGGGTATATGCCCAGGAGTGGGATTGCTGGGTCATATGGTAATTCTATTTTTAATTTTTAAAGGAACCTCCATACTGTTCTCCATAATGGCTGTATCAATTTACATTCCCACCAACAGTGCAAGAGGGTTCCCTTTTCTCCACACCCTCTCCAGCATTTGTTGTTTGTAGTTTTTCTGATGATGCCCATGCTAACTGGTGTGAGGTGATACCTCATTGTAGTTTTGATTTGCATTTCTCTAATAATTAGTGAAGTTGAGCAGCTTTTCATGTGCTTCTTGGCCATCTGTATGTCTTCTTTGGAGAAATGGCTGTTTAGATCTTCTGCCCATTTTTGGATTGGGTTGTTCATATTTTTAATATTGAGCTGCATGAACTATTTATATATTTTAGAGATTAATCCTTTGTCCATTGATTCATTTGCAAATATTTTCTCCCATTCTGAGGGTTGTCTCTTCATCTTGCTTGTGGTTTCCTTTGCTGTGCAAAAGCTTTTAAGTTTCATTAGGTCCCATTTATTTATTTTTGTTTTTATTTCCATTACTCTAGGAGGTGGATCAAAAAAAGATCTTGCTGTGATTTATGTCAAAGAGTGTTCTTCCTATGTTTTCCTCTGAGAGTTTTATAGTGTCCAGTCTTACATTTAGGTCTCTAATCCATTTTGAGTTTATTTTTGTGTATGGTGTTAGGGAGTGTTCTAATTTCATTCTTTTACATTCAGCTGCCCAGTTTTCCCAGCACCACTTATTGAAGAGACTGTCTTTTCTCCATTGAATATCCTTGCCTCCTTTGTCATAGATTAGTTGACTATAGCTGCATGGATTTATCTCTGGGCTTTCTAACCTGTTCCATTGATCTATATTTCTGTTTCTGTGCCAGTACCATATTGTCTTGATTACTGTAGCTTTGTAGTACAGTCTGAGGTCAGGGAGTCTGATTCCTCCAGCTCCGTTTTTTTCTCCCTCAAGACTGCTTTGGCTATTCAGGGTCTTTTATGTCTCCATACAAATTTTAAGATTTTTTTGTTCTAGTTCTGTAAAAAATGCCATTAGTGATTTGATAGGGATTGCATTGAATCTGTAGATTGCTTTGGGGAGTATAGTCATTTACACATTATTGATTCTTCCAATCCAAGAACATGGTATATCTCTCCATCTGTTTGTATCATCTTTAATTTCTTTCATCAGTGTCTTATAGTTTTCTGCATACAGGTCTTTTGTCCCCCTAGGTAGGTTTATTCCTAGGTATTTTATTCTTTTTGTTGCAGTGGTAAATGGGAGTGTTTCCATAATTTCTCTTTCAGGTTTTTCATAATTAGTGTATAGGAATGCAAGAGATTTCTGTGCATTAATTTTGTATCCTGCAACTTTATCAAATTCATTGATTAGCTCTAGTAGTTTTCTGGTGACATCTTTAGGATTGTCTATGTATAGTATCATGTCATCTGCAAACAGTGACAGTTTTACTTCTTTTCCAATTTGTATTCCTTTTCTTTCTTTTTCTTCTCTGATTGCCATGGCTAGGACTTCCAAAACTATGTTGAATAATAGTGGCGAGAGTGGACATCCTTGTCCTGTTCCTGATCTTAGAGGAAATGCTTTCAGTTTCTCACCATTGAGAATGATGTTTGCTGTGGGTTTCTCGTATATGGACTTTATTATGTTGAGGTAGGTTCCCTCTATGCCCACTTTCTGGAGAGTTTTTATCATAAATGGGTGTTGAATGTTGTCAAAAGCTTTTACTGCGTCTATTGAGATGATCATATGGTTTTTATTCTTCAACTTGTTAATGTGGTGTATCACATTGATTGATTTGCATATATTGAAGAATCCTTGCATCCCTGGGATAAATCCCACTTGATCATGGGGGTGTTGATCACTTAACATCCTTTTAATGTGTTGTTGCATTCTGTTTGCTAGTATTTTGTTGAGGATTTTTGCATCTATATTCATCAGTGATATTGGTCTGTAATTTTCTTTTTTTGTAGTATCTTTGTCTGGTTTTGGTATCAGGGTGATGGTGGCCTCGTAGAATGAGTTTGGGAGTGTTCCTTCCTCTGCAATTTTTTGGAAGAGTTTGAGAAGGGTGGGTGTTAGCTCTTCTCTAAATGTTTGATAGAGTTCACCTGTGAAGCCATCTGATCCTGGACTTGTGTTAGTTGGAAGATTTTTAATCACAGTTTCAATTTCATTACTTGTGATTGGTCTGTTCATATTTTCTGCTTCTTCCTGGTTCAGTCTTGGAAGGTTATACCTTTCTAAGAATTTGTCCATTTCTTCCAGGTTGTCCATTTTATTGTCATAGAGTTGCTTGTAGTAGTGTCTTAGGATGCTTTGTATTTCTGCGGTGTCTGTTGTAACATCTCCTTTTTCATATCAGATTTTATTGATTTGAGTCCTCTCCCTCTTTTTCTTGATGAGTCTGGCTAATGGCTTATCACTTTTGTGTATCTTCTCAAAGAACCAGCTTTTAGTTTTTTTGATCTTTGCTGTTGTTTTCTTTGTTTCTATTTCATTTATTTCTGCTCTGATCTTTATGATTTCTTTCCGTCTGCTAACTTTGGGTTTTGTTTGTTCTTCTTTCTCTAATTCCTTTAGGTGTAAGGTTAGATTTTGTATTTGAGATGTTTCTTGTTTCTTTTTTTTTTTTAATAAATTTATTTATTTTTGGCTGCGTTGGGTCTTCATTGCTGCGCGCGGGCTTTCTCTAGTTGTGGTGAGCGTGGCCTACTCGTCGTTGTGGTGCGCGAGCTTCTCATTGCAGTGGCTTCTCTTGTTGCAGAGCACAGGCTCTAGGCGCACGGGCTTCAGTAGTTCTGGCTTGTGGGCTCTAGAGCGCAGCCTCGGTAATTGTGGCACATGGGTTTAGTTACTCTGTGGCATGTGGGTCTTCCCGGACCAGGGCTTGAACCCATGTCCCCTGCACTGGGAGGCGGACTCTCAACCACTGTGCCACCAGGGAAGCCCGTTTCTTGTTTCTTGAGGTAGGCTTGTATTGCTATAAACTTCACTCTTACAACTGCTTTTGCTGCATCCCATGGGTTTTCGATCGTTGTGTTTTCATTGTCATGTGTCTCTAGGTGTTTTTTGATTTCCTCTTTGATTTCTTCAGTGATCTCTTGGTTATTTAGTAATGTATTGTTTAGCCTCCATGTGTTTGTGTTTTTTTACACTTTTTTCCCTTTTATTGATTTCTAATCTCATAGCATTGTGGTCAGAAAAGATGCTTGATATGATTTCAGTTTTCTTAAATTTACTGAGGCTTGATTTGTGACCCAAGATGTGATCTATCCTGGAGAATGTTCCATCCGCACTTGAGAAGAAAGTGTAATCTGCTGTTTTTGGATGGAATGTCCTATAAATATCAGTTAAATCTATCTGGTCTATTGTGTCATTTAAAGCTTCTGTTTCCTTATTAATTTTCTGTCTGGATGATCTGTCCATTGGTGTAAGTAAGGTTTTAAAGTCCCCCACTATTATTGTGTCACTGTCGATTTCCTCTTTTATAGCTGTTAGCAGTTGCCTTATGTATTGAGGTGCTCCTATATTGGGTGCATATATATTTATAATTATTATATCTTCTTCTTGGATTTGTCCCTTGATCATTATGTAGTGTCCTTCCTTGTCTCTTGTAACATTCTTTATTTTAAAGTCTATTTTATCTGATATGAGTATTGCTACTCCAGCTTTCTTTTGATTTCCATTTGCATGGAATATCTTTTTCCATCCCCTCACTTTCAGTCTGCATGTGTCCCTAGGTCTGAAGTGGGTCTCTTGTAGACATCATATATATGGGTCTTGTTTTTGTATCCATTCAGCAAGCCTTTGTCTTTTGGTTGGGCATTTAATCCATCCACATTTAAGGTAATTATCGATATGTATGTTCCTATTACCATTTTCTTAATTGTTTTGGGTTTGTTGTTTCCCGCTTAGAGAAGTTCCTTTAGCATTTGTTGTTGAGCTGGTTTGGTGGTGCTGAAATCTCTTAGCTTTTGCTTGTCTGTAAAGCTTTTGATTTCTCCATTGAATCTGAATGAGATCCTTGCCGGGTAGAGTAATCTTGGTTGTAGGTTCTTCCCTTTCATCACTTTAAATATGTCATGCCACTCCCTTCTGGCTTGTAGAGTTTCTTCTGAGAAATCAGCTGTTAACCTTATGGGAGTTCCCTTGTATGTTATTTGTCGTTTTTCCCTTGCTGCTTTCAATAATTTTTCTTTGTCTTTAATTTTTGCCAATTTGATTACTATTTGTCTCAGCATGTTTCTCTTTGGGTTTATCCTGTATGGGACTCTCTGCGCTTCGTGGACTTGGGTGGCTATTTCCTTTCCCATGTTAGGGAAGTTTTCAACTATAATCTCTTCAAATATTTTTTCGGGTCCTTCTCTCTCTCTTCTCCTTCTGGGACCCCTATTATGCGAATGTTACTGTGTTTAATGTTGTCCCAGAGGTCTCTTAGGCTGTCTTCATTTCTTTTCATTCTTTTTTCTTTATTCTGTTCCACAGCAGTGAATTCCACCATTCCATCTTCCAGGTCACTTATCCGTTCTTCTGCCTCAGTTATTCTGCTATTGATTCCTTCTAGTGTACTTTTCATTTCAGTTATTGTATTGTTCATCTCAGTTTGTTTGCTCCTTAATTCTTCTAGGTCTTTGTTAACCATTTCTTGCATCTTCTTGATCTTTGCCTCCATTCTTTTTCTGAGGTCCTGGATCACCTTCACTATCATTATTCTGAATTCTTTTTCTGGAAGGTTGCCTATCTCCACTTCATTTAGTTGTTTTTCTGGGGTTTTATTTTGTTCCTTCATGTGGTACATAGCCCTCTGCCTTTTCATCTTGTCTATCTATGAATGTAGTTTTTGTTCCACAGGCTGCAGGATTGTAGTTCTTCTTGCTTCTGCTCTCTGTTCTCTTTTTTTCTCATTGAAATTTGTGCAAACATAGCTTATTAAAATTTTTATAGGAGAGTTCCACTCTTCTGTTTGTATTTTTTAAAATTTTATTTTATTTTTTTATACAGCAGGTTCTTATTAGTTATCTACTTTGTACATATTAGTGTATGCATGTCAATCCCAATCTCCCAATTCATCCCACCACCACCCCAACGTCCCATGTTCCCCCCTTGGTGTCCATACATTTGTTGTCTACATCTGTGTCTCTACTTCTGCCTTGCAAACCAGTTCACGTGTACCATTTTTCTAGATTCCACATATATGCGTTAATATACGATATTTGTATTTCCCTTTCTGACTTACTTCAGTGGAGTTCCACTATTTAAAGCAGAATATACAACTCTTGTTTTTCCTTTACCTTATTATAAGCCAAACTATTCTCCAATATTGTATGTTTTAGGCATGATTGAACATGGTCTCAGTGATAGTTCTCAGTATAGACCCCGAAAGAGTATGTCTGAAGATGTTGGGCTTCAAGAAAGTAATCCCCCTGAAGATGAATTTGTTTCTATGCCTGCTCCTGACATTTCAAATACCAACTTGGGAACTGTCAAGAAAATCATGATGGGAAACCATGGAAGAGATGCTGCCATCAAGACTGAAGAACCTTTGTTCCAGGTAGACGATGACAACAGTGAAGGACAGGAACCCAATGACAGCAATCAATATTTGAAACCTCCTTCTCGCCCATCTCCAGAGTCTTCAGAAAGTGACTGGGAGACCTTGGATCCTAGTGTCTTAGAGGACTCCTCCTTGAAAGAAAGAGAACAAGTGGGATCGGAACAGACAAACTCATTTCCAAAGGAGTCTTTGCCCTCAGACAGTCCTCCGATTACTGTACAACCTCAAGCTAACACAGGCCAGGTAGTCCTGATACCAGGGCTAATTTCCGGTTTGGAAGAGGACCAGTATGGCATGCCCCTGGCCATCTTCACAAAGGTAGGGTTTAAAATCCTTTATTAAGGCCCTTAAGGATATAACAAAATCCTTTTAGAATTTAACTTTTAGTGTTAAACACATTTTCAGTCTGAAAATTTTTCTTTGACTGTAAAATACACAGTGCTGTGGCATCTGTGACCATAGTGCAAGGCTACAGAGAATTAATTCAGGGGATTTTGAGGTCACCAATCACTGTATTTGGTCTGTTTTTAATTATTCAGGTTTATCTTTGGTGGGGGAGGAGGCAGTCTTGATTACATTAAATGAATGTATATTAAAATACGACAATTCCAAAAACTACAATTTTGTAAGAACAAGAAAGCTTAAATGGCTAACTTAAATATTAGTACCCCTCGTAGATATAATATAGTGTTTTGGTTAACTTGCCCTAAAAACTATTTTTTAATCTTTTTATGAAAAAACATTCAAAATGTATTTGTGATTTAACTTAACACAACGTAGTAAATCAAATTGAATCTTTGAGCCAGCATCTTATGTCCTAGGATATCATTTCTTGATGTCAGGAATATTTTAGGATTCTGGAAGCGACATTTGGTTTTTTTTGATTTTTCATCCTACTCAGGAGTTTCTCAGGAGAAACTCCTTATTTTATTGCCCTTCATGCATTATTTTTCAAAATGGAGCAGAAGAAAAAAATCCCATTTTTTTTTTTTAAGTAAAATTTATTTATTTATTTTTGGCTGCATTGGGTCTTCACTAATGTGCGCAGGCTTTCTCTAGTTGCAGCGAGCAGGGGCTGTTCTTCATTGTGGTGCGTGGGCTTCTCATTACAGTGGGTTCTCTTGCTGTGGAGCATGGGCTATAAGCGCACGGCCTTCAGTAGTTGTGGCAGACGGGCTTAGTTGATCCACGCTATGTGGAATCTTCTCAGACCAGGGATCGAACCAGTGTCCCCTGTACTGGCAAGCGGATTCTTAACCACTGTGCCACCAGCAAAGTCCCCCAATTCATTTTTTAGTCAAAAAGTATTTATTGCCTTCCTATGTGCTAGGCTCGTACTAGGTTCTAAATTCTTGCAACCATGGTCTTGCAATCTACCATGAAAGACAAATACATCTGTCCAGTAACGAGAGCAATGTTTTATGTTTTCTGTAAATACCTTGCTTTATTCCTGAAGTAAAAGAAAATGGATAGTATTGACTTGAACATGTATTTCCACTATATGATAGATTCTTTCTGGGTTTATTCAGTTTTACAAATAAGTAGTTGCCCCAAGTTAGTGTTGGCTGAATAGTTAACAGAAAATGCTGTCTTTGTTCATTTTGTGACCTGTTAGGGGATGCTGAAATTATCTTAATTGGTTTCATGATTGAACTAATGCACATTTTCTTAAAACTGGGATTCAGGAGCCTGGGGAGAAAACTCAGGGCTCTCAAACTACTGAGTATACTCAATAGCCACAAACTGTGGGTTTTCTGAACTCATATGTGAGTGTCATGACTGCCTATACGTTTTGGAGCCCTTACTTTGCTGCTTCACCCACCCACTCTAATTTTTATCACTGTGGAGATATCAAGAGGGAGGGATTTTGTTTTTGTCTGCCAGGTTGCCGAGTTAAAGCAATGGTAATGTGTTCTGTGTGCTTTTAATAAACCGTTTGGCAGAATATTCTTTTTGTGTCCATTATACCAGTACTGCGTATATGATGGGCTTACCACCATCATTATGGTAAATTAAACTTTTTTTTTGGTTTTATGTTTTATTGCGTAATATTCAAATCTAACTTGTTTAATCACAGTTTCAAATACAATTGCTGATTCTTTCATGTCAGTAGCTTTCAAATACGGAATATACTGAAAAGTGAATTGCCTTTAGGCTTTTTCTTTTTTTCTCTTGAAGATGTTAAAAATACTTGTACAGAAGAACTAGGTTAAAAAGCATCTTTTAAAAAAAATTATTTATTTATTTATTTTTGGCTGTGTTGAGTCTTCATTGCCGCACATGGGGTTTCTCTATTTGTGGCGAGCGGGGGCTACTCTTTGTTTTGGTGCGTGGGCTTCTCATTGCAGTGGCTTCTCTTGTTGAGGAGCACGGGCTCTAGGTGCGTGGGCTTCAGTAGTTGTGGCATGTGGGCTCAGTAGTTGTGGCTCACGGGCTCTGGAGTGCAGGCTCAGTAGTTGTGGCGCACGGGCTTAGTGGCTCCACGGCATGTGGGATCTTCCTGGACCAGGGCTCGAACCCGTGTCCCCTGCACTGGCAGGAGGATTCTTAACCACTGCGCCACCAGGAAAGCCCACAATTTGTAACTGTTTTAGTAAAACAAATATATGAAAGAATTAAAAGTATATGTAGTTGGAAACCAAAATTCTTTTCTGCCACATGTATTAAACCGCTTTATGTATTGCTTCTGAGTTTATATTTGGTTTGCTTGCTTACAGAGTATCATATTCAAATTTAGGGAACCTACAAATAACTCGTGACTAGCTAAAAAGTAATGGATGCATGTTTTTTAGTTTTATTTAAGTGGCACTATACTTTTTCTTTTTCCTCTCAACATTGTTTTTAGTTTCATCTGTAATTTTGCGTGAAGTTGTGTATTATTATTCCTCTGTAGTTTTCTGTTTTCAGCTATTCTGCAGCTTACGAACTCTGTGGATGGAGATCTACATTGTTTCCAATTTCTGGCTACTACAAATAATGCTTCTATGAAATTCTTATTCAGAAATCTTGGCTGTATACATGCAAGCATTTCTTTAGGATTCAGCACCTAGAAGTGGGAATACTGGATTACAGGGTATGGGTATGCTAGCTTTACTAGAATAATTCCAAACTGTTTTCTAAAGTGGTTGTGACAGTTTACATCCCCATAGCAGTGATTAAGAGTTCCCATTGTTTCACATTCTTACCAACACTTGTTATTGTCAAACTTCCTGATATTTAGCCAATCTGATAGTATCTTCTGGCTCTTAGTTTGTAATTTTTTTTCAGTAGTCACTATTGAGGTTGAGCATCTTTTCATGTTCTTCTTAACCATTTGGATTTCCCTTTGTGTACTCATTCTTCAAAGCTTCTGGATTGTTTCCCTTGTCGTCACTGATTTGTGGGACTTAAAGCTTTGTAGTTTTGACTTTCACATTTTGGGTTTTATCTACCTGGAATTAATTTTTGTGTGTGGTGAAGAAAGGGAGTCTGTCTCTGTGTTTTTTGTTGTTTCATTGGTGTATCTGTCTATCCCTGTGTCAGTCCTGCACTGTGTTAATTACCATGTATGTCGTGTCAGGCAGAGAAAAGGCTTCCCCTCTTGCTGTTGTTCTTCAAGAGTTTCTTAGCCCTTTGCATTTCCACATTAATTTTAGGATCAACTTAAGTTCTCACTCACACAGGTTGAGATTTTGAGAGATTACCTTTAAACGCTCGATAAAATTTTGGAGAGAACTGACATCCCTGCAGTATGGAGGCTTCCAGTTCATGAACATGCTTATCATCCCTGAACAGAGGAGAGATGAGAAAATGGCAGTTGGTCCTGATGGCATTGTAGCCCTTCCCAAGTCGCAGTGGAGAAGGCAGTATGCTTTTGCAGCTCTCTAGCAGGTCAGCTCACAACAGGTTTGCCAGATTTACCAAGCTGAGGTGTGTTTTTTGATGTTATTTGTTTTTTAGTTTTAATTGTGGTTTAAAAAAAAACAACATAAGATTTATCTTTACCATTTTTTTAAGATTTATTTTTATTTTTTAATTTATTTTTGGCTGCATTGGGTCTTTGTTGCTGTGCGCAGGCTTTCTTTAGTTGCGGCGAGTGGGGGCTACTCTTCATTGCGGTGCGTGGGCTTCGCATTGCAGTGGCTTCTCTTGTTGTGGAGCACGGGATCTAGGGACACGGGCTTCAGTGGTTGTGGCACGTGGGCTCAGTAGTTGTGGCTCACAGGCTCTAGAGCTCAGGCTTTAGTAGTTGTGGTACACAGGCTTAGTTGCTTTGCGGCATGTGGGATCTTCCCAGACCAGGGCTCGAACTCGTGTCCCCTGCATTGGCCGGCGGATTCTTAACCACTGCGCCACGAGGGAAGCCCCATCTCTACCATTTTTAAGTGCACAATTCAGTGGTGTTAAGTGTATTCTCATGGTTGTACTGCAGATGTCTAGAACTTTCTCATCTTGCAAAACTGAAACTCTATAACCTTTAAACCACAACTCCCCATTCTGCCCTCACCCCAGCCCTTGGCACCCATCATTGTTTCCATGAACTTGACTACTTTAAAATACCTTACATAAGTGGAATCATAATACAGCATTTATCTTTTTGTGACTGTCCTGTTTCAGTTAACATAATGTCCTCAAGGTTCATCCATGTTGTAGCATATGATAGGATTTCCTTCCTTCTCAAGGCTGAATAATATTCCGTTGTACGTAATACCACATTTTCTTTATCCATTTATCCATCGATGGACATATGGGTTGCTTCTACATTTTGGCTATTTTGAGTAGTGTGGCTGTGAACATAGGTGTGCAAATATCTCTTCAATTTTCTTTTTTTTTTTTTTTTAACCATTATATACTGCAGCTCCAAATGTGGAAGTTAAAGCATCCTAGAAAAGTGGAAAGCCATGGTGAGTTTGGGTGTAGAGGCTGCTCTATGTGAAAGTACCCAGGCTCTTGCTGCCACCAGACACTGAAGACCTTTAAAAGATTTAGGCTAAATTGACCATCGTTAAAAGTAATGATGGCAAAATTTTAAGGCCATTTTGATCTACTCTTTAAAATAACTTTATAAATATGTAATACTTTCACATCGTTCAATATTCAGAAGGTTCCAAAGCATCTATAATAAAAAGTCTCTCTCATTCCATCCCCTGCTATTCAGTTGCTCTCTCCAGTGGCAACCAACCTCATCTATGTCTTTTTTTTTTTTTTTTTAAGCAAAATATTCCTTGGAGATGAACTTCATCACTCGCTGCAATGTGTTCCATCATATAGAAGAACATTTATTCATTGCCCTGTTCATGAATAGTTAGGGTTCCTGTCTTTTGCAATGATAAGCAATGCTGCAATAAATAACTTTTTACAAATCTCACACATGAACGGGTGTATCTGTAGGATAAATTACGAGAAGTAAAATGCTGGGTCAAAGAATATATATATGTATAATATTTTAGGGAATATTTTTTTCATTTTTTTAAAAAGCTTTGAACTATTGATTTTTTTTAAAAAACACATTCTTAGTTTTCATGCTGTTATAGACTTAGCCAAGAATTCCGCTGTTGACAGTAGACTTTTCTTCTCTAACAGAATCAATTATGAAATGCAATACTATGAGCAATTAAATCAATCTTTGTAAAAATTGGCAGTTCTGAGAGTGCCTTTATCAAGAAGGATTCTCAGGCCTAGTTGGGGGAGTAGGGTATTCTGGGGTCCATATCAAGTTTGAAAGAACATTCAATACTGTAGTATTTATGTTTAGAAACAGGTAGTTGGGGAGCAGGGAGCCTGTTGTTTTTAACACATAGCACACAAAGTAAAGCATGACCTGTGAGCCTTGCACCAGCTGTTTGAGTGATTTGGCATAAGGACCAGGGGTCCTTTCCACCTTTAGTCACAAGAGGGTGTGGGTTGAGAAGCACTATATACTGAATATGTCTAATGCATAGGCATAGATTTATTTTTGCTGCTTCTGTTAGTTGGCGTATTATAGAGCAGAGGAAGACACTGTCAAGAAGAAGAATAAAACCAGGTTTCTAGACATATATTCCAACTTTTGGAAGTCTTCTCTCATGTTAAGTATATAACAACCAGCTGTGAGGTACAAGGCAGATGGTAGATGCACGGAAGGACATGCAGTAGCAGAAGGGGTGTCTCCTGCCCTCCGCGAAATTCGTCTCGTGAGGGAAACAAGACACTATCCAGATAACTATAGTCAGTGTTTCTTAAAAAAAGGTGAGAGTAAAAAATAAATGAATAAAACTGTCATCAAACTTGATTGAAACAAATTCAGGGTTTCAACAAGTCCTCCCTCCTGCCTTCACATGCAAATTGTGCCACTAGTTGGAAATCTATCTTGATATAGAATCTTTCAGCAGAAATTCCATTTCCTCCTTCAGTGCATCACTCTAGTGCTAACACCTTTATTTTCAGGATATAGGCTGCTTTCTGTACACTTAACTCCCTGCTGTGGCTTGGTGGTTAAAGTATAATTTTCAGGGCAATGGTATTTTCAAATGCAATTCAAATGGAAATTAATTAAATACACTACTGCCACTGTCATTTGTGCTTTAAACATTTAGTAGCAAGTGTCTTAAAATACTGTTGCATAATTTTAAACAATAGGACAATAAAATAATTGCTATGCAGTGTTTGCTATTCTTATAATAGTACTTTGCTGGTTATGTGCAAATGCATGTGTTTTAAAATTTTACTGGAAGAACAAACAGCTTTCTACTAAACAACATACTTTTTTTTTTAAGTATTTATTTATTTATGGCTGTGTTGGGTCTTCGTTTCTGTGCAAGGGCTTTCTCTAGTTGTGGCAAGCGGGGGCCACTCTTCATCGCGGTGCACGGGCCTCTCACTGTCGCGGCCTCTCTTGTTGCAGAGCACAGGCTCCAGACGCGCAGGCTCAGTAGTAGTGTCTCATGGGTCCAGCTGCTCCACGGCACATGGGATCTTCCCAGACCAGGGCTCGAACCCGTGTCCCCTGCATTGGCAGGCGGATTCTCAACCACTGCGCCACCAGGGAAGCCCCAACATACTTTTTAATGGGCTTAATACTTCATTTCCTAAATGAAAAAAAATTCAGTTTGTTAGTTACAGTGGAGGCTTTCAAGTTGAGCTGAGGAACAAGTGGTCAAGTAAGACAACCTTCATGGTAGACCACTTTGCCAAGATTGACCATTCATGGAGAAGCTTAGCAATTAACTGGCCTTAATACAGTCAGGACCTATGGTTGTTATTTTTGGAATATTATTGTGTTGAGTCAAAGATCAGCTGTGTTAGGAATGGTGTGGGGTTGGGGAAAGATGGGGAGTTTTTTTTCCTACTATTAGCTCTCTAGGCTTGAGGAGAGACGTGGCTGTTCCATTACTTTTCTAATATTTTCTGTTACTCTTGTAATTCATAGGGGTATCTGTGTTTGCCTTATATGGCGTTGCAGCAGCATCATCTTCTCTCTGATGTCACCATTCGAGGATTTGTTGCTGGAGCTACTAACATCCTTTTTCGACAACAGAAACACCTCAGTGATGCCATTGTGGAAGTAGGTTTACATATGAGTGTGGGTCCTTGACACCGCTGGTCTGTTTTCCTTCTTTCTTTTTGTTTTTCTTTTTTTTTTAACATCTTTATTGGAGTGTAATTGCTTTACAGTGGTGTGTTAGTTTCTGCTTTATAACAAAGTGAATCAGCTATACATATACATACGTCCCCATATCCCCTCCCTCTTCTGTCTCCCTCCCACCCTCCCTATCCCACCCCTCTAGGTGGTCACAAAGCACCGAGCTGATCTCCCCGGAGCTGATCTCCCCGTGCTATGCGGCTGCTTCCCATTAGCTCTCTATTTTACATTTGGTAGTGTATATGTGTCCATGCCACTCTCTCACTTCGTCCCAGCTTACCCTTCCCCCTCCCCATGTCCTCAGGTCCATTCTCTACGTCTGTGTCTTTATTCCTGTCCTGCCCCTAGGTTCTTCAGAATCTTTTTTTTTTTCTTTAGATTCCATATATATGTGTTAGCATACGGTATTTGTTTTTCTCTTTCTGATTCTTTCTTTCTTCACTGGAATTTGGGACATAGTAATAATACTAATCGTGGTAATAATTGCTTCCTTTGCCAGGCATCCTAAGCGCCTTAGGTATATGAACTGGTCTGGTTTTCATAACAACCTTTGAAATAGGCATTGTTACTGTCTGTATTACACCTGCACAAGCTAAGGAACAGAGAGATCAGACAGCTACTAACTGGATGAGCCAGGATGCCTACCTAGGCAATCTGGTCCTACTACAGTCTCACAATTAAAATGTGTTTATCGTATAAATATTTTAAATACTTCTAGCTTGTTTAATATGCCCTGATATCAAGAGGAAGGAACTAGAGATAAATATTTGACATCTTATTAATATATAAGAAATTTAAATAATTTGTTCAATTTTACAATTAATTTTTACAAATGTGTGAGGGTGATTTCGGCCACCCTAAGGTTTTTGTAGTTTCTAACAGAAAGTACCAGAATGTGCTTCCTGGGAAAACGTTTATAATACAATAAATGAAAAATCTGGGATTCATAGCTATATGTATCCCAATTTTGAGGGAGAAAAATACATATACTTTCCAAGGCAGGAGGATACAGATGGGAGGACCACAGAGTTTTCTCAACATTATTGGTTACATTCTAGCTCTGAAGTTGGTTGGCAAGTTCATGGGTATTTGTTTTATTATTATACTTTAAAACTAACCTGTAAGTTACATATATTTCTTTCTGTATCAAGTATTACATAATAAAAATATTCCAAAGTATCTGTGCAATCAAAGGAAAAATTTTTAGGAATTATATTTAATTGTATTCATTTCTGTTTGTATGATAAAGGTGATTTTAACTATACATTTCTATATTTTCCAAAATATTTAGTCAACATGAATTACTTTTATAATTCAAGATTAAATATTTATGCATATATTTTCTAAGAACAGAAAATGAGCATTTTTAAAATAGTGAAAGAAAAAAAAAACTTCACTGTAAAAAACCTGTCTCTTTCTTAGGCTCACCTTTTGAGAATGCTGTTATTCATATTTTTTATTTCCAGCTCCAACTCCCCAGTAGTTACTCTTTAAAGTGTGGCATGGATATCTGCGTGAATGCCCAGACTCTGACTTATACCTGGGTACCCTCTAGGTAGAAGAAGCTCTGATCCAGATCCATGATCCAGAACTCAGGAAGCTGCTTAACCCAACCACTGCAGACCTGAGGTTCTCAGATTACCTAGTGAGGCATGTGACCGAGAACCGGGATGATGTCTTCCTGGATGGCACGGGCTGGGAGGGAGGCGACGAATGGATTCGAGCCCAGTTTGCGGTCTACATCCATGCACTGCTGGCCGCCACACTGCAGTTAGGTAAGGAGCTCACAGCCTCTATCTCATTTTGTAACTCTTATGGTGTTTTGAATTTCATAAGAAACAAGTTTATGATAAATTACCTGTCACTCCCTTATACAGACTTAACTACTCTTTGCATTTTGAGTACTTTATATCCTTCTAGACCTTTTTCTAAGCCTGTGTTTTGGATTTTAGTTTTGTGGTATTTGTGGTAGTCCTTTTACAAACATGGATCCCATTTTTCATGTTTTTTATAACTTAGTTTTTCTTTATAATAGAAACATAAACATATTATCAAGAGAGTAAGTGCAGATCTTCATCACTTTTTACATGGCCCCTTAGTATTCCACCATATGGAAGGATATATCAGTATTTGAGTGCTATTTATAAACACTGCTTACATGTTAAGATATATAATGGGTGAAAAGAGAAATATAAAAAATAGAAATCATTGAAAATCACATTCTGAGTGATTAGACCTTCACATTTATCCCCCATTCTGAGAAATTTTATCCCTATTAAGTGGTTAAAATGGAACAGGCAAACATAGAAGCACTCCTGAGTTAAAATTATCTCATTCCCCATAGAAAAGAATATATACAAGGAGAAAATGAAGCTCTGCAATGAGCTCTCACACCATGGACACCTACCACCCTGGACACTTAGCATACATTCAGTAGCTTTAGTGGTGGTGGTGTTAAAAGAGTATAGAGCTTTTGTTTTTCCTTCTTTTCAGTTATCCAACTATTTTGCAGTTGCTTTTTAAAAAAATGTAGTGGAATCCACATAACCTAAAATTTACCATCATAACCATTTATGAGTGTATCATTCCACAGTGACATTAAGTGCCTTCACATTGTTGTGTTAGTATTTTTAAATCAACCTCACCACTGCCACCTTCCAGGTTAGTTCTTCACGTAGTATATATAGTTTTAAACCTAGGCTTCGGGCATCTTCTTCATTCGTTAGGAAAGCTAATGGAGTGACTCCTTATTTGCTAGTGGGATTTTTTTTTTTATGTCTGTCTCTTCTATAGTTGTAGCAGCTGAGACCCCAAAATTAAATCCTCTAACCCAGAATCATTCAGTTTATCTAGTAAGAAAACCCAAGTCTCCACCAACCATGTAGCTTCCTGAGTAATTAATTTACTTCTTAAAAATATTTGCCCCGGTAGCTGTGAGCACTGAATAATACATAGTAGCTAACTTTTGGGGGGAACGTGTAACATATGCAGCACCCCCTTTTTTGAACACTTAACATCTGCTAACTCATTTCATCTTCCCAGCAATCCTAGAGGTAGATACTGTGTCATCCTCATTTTACAGACGAGAAAGTGAGGCATAGAGAGGTTAAATAGCTTGCTCTTCCACCTGGTAAGAGGCTGAGCTGGGACTTCAGCCCAAGAAGTCTGGCTCAGGCCCAAGCTCTTAACGGAAATTCAGACCAGTGAGCTGTTTGAGGAGTAAGTTCTTAAAAGAACTTCCTTATGCTGCATACAGAACCGTGTTAGTCCTTCTCTTCCTCTCCCAGCAAAAAAAGTCACGTTTCACCCTCAAAGCAAGCAACTTGAAGTTAACATAGGAAGCAATAGCCATTTGAATCAGTCCTCGAAACCTTTTCTATTCTTCCAAGTAGAAGAAACGCTCCGCATTGAAGCTTCCCCTCGATGGTGATAAAGCCAAAAAGTTTTAAGCATTAAATATATGAAAATCCCCTTGTTATTTTAAGTATTTTGACTGCGGCGAAATGTATGGAAACTCAAGAGTAAGTTTCACTGAATAGTGAGGCAAAGAAAAGTAAATAGTGTCTAAAAAGAACCAATTAATGTATTCTTTCTAATTGCCTTTCTTAGCAAAATGGCATTTGTGAAAAGATGAAAAGATACCCTAATTGCCTGCTCCACGTGTATACATCAGTATGTTTAACCCACTGTCGAGCCTATAGATTTTAATAAATAATACGATGCCTCCTTACCTTGGTAAGGAGAACTTGGAAATATTTTGGAGTTTTAAGGAACCTTAGAAAATATTTGGCTCAACCCCCTTATTTTCTAGTAAGAAAAATGAAATTCTAAGTGAGTAAGTGACTTACCAAAGGCCACATCGCTTCTTAACAGGATTTCTGGAATTAGACCCAAGATTCCTGACATCTGGTAGGCTGTCTCCCCAAGAAAGCAGGGGGACAGGGAGGCTAAAGCCATTTCTTTACTGGTTTAGGTTATTAATCTTTACATCCCTGACTGGCTACAGTCCAGCTCAACTTTCAAATATTTACTTGACAGATAATGAAAAGATCTTATCAGACTATGGGACGACCTTTGTTACAGCATGGAAGAACACTCACAACTACAGGGTCTGGAACAGCAACAAGCATCCAGCACTTGCAGAAATAAATCCGAAGTAAGCACATCCTCTGAAGGTTGATAGAGGTGGTTCACTTAGTAAGTGTGGCCCAACATAAAGAAAATCGTATCTTAACTCTGATGATATTGTGAATATCTTCAAGAATCTCCCTGAGTAGATTTTTATAAAAAGGCTCCCAAGTACAGAGAAGCAGCTGAAAACTGCTTCCCTATTCACACTTCTTACCCACAAAGCACAAGGCATTTTGGAAGCACTAACATTTCTCCCAGCTTCCAGCGTGATTTGGAGACGAAGTCCTGGCCTGTGAGGATGCTGCTACCTCATGGTTCTTCCCTCCCTTTCCCTGGATCTGTGCCTCAGCAGAATGGTCAAGCGAGACAGAAGCCTTGAGGGAAATAGCACTGGTTAAAACTGAGAGGTTATTTTAAAATATGAAGTGTGAACAAGTAAAGTTAATATTTGAACTCCTAGATTTGCAGTCAAATCTGATGCAGTTTCCACGTCAGATTCTAAGATCCAACAAAATTTAATACCTGTCACAGTGTCGACTGCTGGGCAAAGACTTTATCCCGTGTAAAAGACATTTAAACATGCTGGGGAGTGGGGCCATTAAGAAATAATACTGTGTGAATGGCAGAGTAGTGTCTAAGGAGATCAATTAATATAATGCATACATCTTGGGAACTTCTTTTCTAAATTAAAAAATTTAATTTTTTATTTACAATACAAGTATTCGCTGAACGTTTGTTTTCATTTGTATTTTAAACTTTACTTCTCGGTGAGAATCTGACAAAAATCAACTTAGTATTGATTACCATATTATTTGGGAACTAGGGTAAACTTAGCTCAATTGGGGGATGTGATTTAAGTGGTGCTACAAACGCAAAAACCAAGAATTATGTCATAGTAACTTGCAGAAGCATCTGTAAGGAAGCAGGGTTTGGGAGAACATGTCTGCCAATGCTTTGTACCTATCAAGAACAATGAGTAGGTTCAGGACCGATTTGGGGGAATTTAATCCTCATACTGGGCTGTAGCAGAAACCTATGTTGCCATTTGGGTGTGGTAAAAACATAGAGAATTAAAAGGCACAAGCGTTCTAATAGTATTAAATGAAAGGACTAAGAGTTCAGTGTTTTCTCCCTCACTAACCACAGGTCTGTGTCCTAAAGAGTAATGAGGGGAAACAGATGTGAGTTTGTTTGCCTGGCGGCGCTCCTTGTGGCAGTGCTGGGGGAGTGACCGTTCACGGTTTGGTCTCCTCCCCGGTACTCTGACCTTTAGCCTGTTCAGATCTTTACTCAGCCCCTGCGTCTGCTGTAGTGCCTTTAACTTGAAGCAGCTCGACAGACTGTGTTGCAGGTCCATATGAGGATTAGTTGGAATGCGTTTTAAAGGAATGTAAAAACAATACTTTTAAAAATATGTAAATAAATGGCGGTTACTTAGATTGAGGAGAAAGCTGAAGAAAAGGACCAGAAAAAAAAAAGGTAGGGAAATTATGCAGATATGACCATCAGCAGATTTTCAATATTTTCACCAAATTCAAAACAAGAAATGATAGTCTTCAGCTGTCACCAGGGGGTATAATTTAGAAATATTCAAAACTAAATGTAAGGTTTGAGATCTATGAAACCCCCTTTCTTCAACTCCTAAAGATCGGAGAAGGTAGCCCTCTGACTTCCCTTAAAAGCAGCAGGCATGTTTCATCCTTTAAGCACAGCGTTTGCAGGAATAGAAAATGATGAACTAATCTCTCTATTCTTTCCAACCGGTCATTCAGAAATCCAGAAAAAGAGGGGTTGTTAACATATGCTTAATATGGCCAATATATCAATTTGTTGTCATTTGAAAAGCCGTAAATAGCATTTTGATATTTCAGTAAGTGGCTACAAATTTCACTAGGGTCACTTTCTTTGTTAGGCATTGACAGAGAGACCCCTGTGTATGAGATAAGAATTTGAATATTTATTGACGCCTTGTTTAATAGTGTAAAGTTGATCAGATTGCCTGATTTTAAAATGTCGGTGCTTGGGCCCCACCCCAGACCAGGTAAATCAGAACATTAGGGCAGCACTAACACAAACCATCCCCACCCAAGAAAAAAAGCACACCTATTTTACAAGCGAGGACATAAGCTCAGAGGGACTTACGTAACTAAGTGGAGAGCTGTGATCAAAGCCCTGTTTCCTATATCGCATTTGGAGCACTGCCACCCAGCTGAGTCACCCCTGCGAGGTTTCCTGATTCTTCCGTGTGATAACTGTGTTGCAGCTTTATTTGTGAAATACGCATAGTCTAAACTCAAACTTTGTTTTACAGCCATCCTTTCCAAGGCCAGTATTCAGTGTCAGACATGAAGTTAAGATTCTCACAGTGAGTATTTAGGGAAAATACTAGGAACATTCTTACGTCTGAATTTATGCCATGTGTTTCATTGCTAATTGGGAATTGTTTTTCTCTACTTCACAGACTTGTGCTTCAAATAGTAACCAAATATGTGCATAACATTCTCTAGCTCAGCAGTGTGTATGTTTGAAAGTGAAAACACTGCTGTTTCATGGAGAATGGTGTGAACTAATAGCCGGATTTGCCATTTTTATTCTGGTGAAGTTACTTTAGCATATTGTGACTCTAGGGAGAGTTAAGCATACATCCTTATGCCCTTACCGCTTTTTGGCTCATCTGCATATTCTTTTAGTGTTTTCTGAAAATTCACATGCTTAAAATGTTAGTAAATTAATTGATGCATAACAAATAATGAATTATTTAGCTTCTTTCCTCAGTACTGATTTGAGGGGTGGTTATGGAGTGGTGAATGTATACCTGAGGGATTTTTTAATATTGTACTTAACATTTCTCTCCTTTGCTCAGTTCTGTTCAAAACAGTGAACGTGGCAAAAAACTTGGAAACGTCATGGTCACAACGAGTCGGAATGTTGTGCAAACAGGAAAAGCTGTTGGTAAGGATGTCTTAGGCAGGAACAGATTGGAATCATAACACATCTCTTCTCTATGCTCAATATGTCATTGATAAAAACATAAAGTTGTAGAGATCTGTGTATCACATAATAATGCAAGATGGTCAAATACAGAAGTTTTTGTTTTAAATTTTGGTCTTATTCATTAAAACAATTCTTGTGGCACTAGATAATGTCAAACCAAGTTTAGCAAATTTTGTCCTATCTGTTCTGTTACCAGGATTCAATCTTCTCTGGAGTTTTCCCTCCATTCCCTGAGTTGCCCACAGTTCTTTTTTTTTTTTTTTAATTTATTTATTTATTTATTTTTGGCTGCGCACGGGCTTTCTCTAGCTGCGGCCAGCAGGGGCTACTCTTCGTTGCAGTGCGCGGGCTTCTCATTGCGGTGGCTTCTTGTTGTGGAGCACGGGCTCTAGAGCGCATGCTCAGTAGCTGTGGCTCTTGGGCTCTAGGCACACGGGCTCAGTAGTTGTGGCTCCTGGGCTCTAGAGTGCAGGCTCAGTAGTTGTGGCACACAGGCTTAGTTGCTCCGCGGCATGTGGGATCTTCCCCAGACCAGGGCTCGAACCCGTGTCCCCTGCATTGGCAGGCGGATTCCCAACCACTGTGCCACCAGGGAAGTCCCAGCCCACAGTTCTTTATAAATAGTAAAAAGCCATAATAATAAAGTAGGCATTAGGAGCTGCCGTCTTTTAAGGTAGTATCACACAATAAAGAAGGTCAGTGAAACCAACAGTTGTTTTTATGAAAAAATCAACAACATTAGTGAAACCTTTTAGACTAATAAAGAGAAAAAGAAGATAAAATTACCAGTATTGGGCATGAAAGAGGGGACACCACTATAGATCTTACAGAAATTAAAAGGATAATAAGAATATTGTGAATAATTTTATGTCAATTTTTCAACAACTTAGGTAAAATCTACAATTTCCTTGAAAAACTCAAATCGCCAAAACCAATGCAATAAAGAAGTAGAAAATCTGAATAGCCCTATATCTATTAAATAAGTTGAATTAAAATTTAAAAGCTTGCCACTAGGTTTTAAATATAATCTAAGCACAGATGACTTCACTTATGAATTTTATCAAACATTTAAGGAATAATGCTATTGTTATACCAACTCTTTCAGAAAGTAATGGTTGAGGTAATACTCCCCAACTCATTTACTGAGCCTAGTATTACCCTGATACTAAAGCCAGACAAATGGTAGCATGCTGTTGTACACACCCTTCTGTACCTTTTTTCACTTAAAATGTTTTGAAGATTATTCCATATCCTTTCTAAAGAAACTTCTTGTTCCCTCTTTTCTATATTTTTAGCTTTTTATTTTTATATTATTTCAAACTTAAATTGTGCAACAGTGTACAAGGAACTCCCAGTTATCTCAGATTCACTGATTACTTACATTTGGCTACGTTTGCTTTGTCATATCAGTATTGAAAATAGGACCTGTCTCCTTTCTTAGCTCCTGAGAGAGCCTGGCTAACCCTTACTGAACACAACTCAAAAGCCCCAGAACTAAGTGATCTCTATGCAGGGGTCCTCGTAGCGCTAACGTCCTGTATATCCAGAGGTAGACAGGGTGAGAGAACTACTCCACACACTCGTCTTAGAAGAGAAACACAAGGCACATAGCCCCATCACTATGGAAAAGTAGGAAAATTCTACATCATAGTTATATGATGTCAGTTGTTAGTTAATTTTTAGTGATGCTGCTGATATTTAAATTCTAAGGCCTATTCTCTTCTTCCACACTCCCTTCTTCAAGAATAGTGAATATGTATGATTCAACTTAAATAATTTCACTTTAACACCAGCTTTTGAGATAACGCTCTTGAAAACAGAACAGACCTCAGGCAGATAGAGCTCTGTGTGTCTTCATTTGATGCAACATCGTTTTAGATGACAAAAACAAATTTCCCTAAGCAGCCTAACAATTCTTCCCTGCAGGTGGTTTTTAGTTATCAACTTGGATTTAGGGTACAGAGAGCTCATAGGACTTTTTCAGCTCTCCAAGTCATTCTGCTGCACAGCCAGTGCCGAGAACCACTGGCCTGGCACAGTGGGTATTAAGGAAAGAGTTTGCTCAAGATTTTCAAAATGCTTAGGAGAGCAGGGTCTTACACCCGGGCATTATCCAAGTTCCTCTTAGACATTCCCATGGTAAGGGATTATTTTGAAACTAGAAGTGTAAATGGTATTTTAGTAACTATTAGCATGTCGGTTGCAGTTAATTAACATTTATTAATTAACATTGGTTTTTCAGTGTCTCTTAACAAAAGTGAAGACATTTTTCCTTTTGTTTTTCCCCTTCTTCCCATTCAGGCCAGTCAGTTGGAGGAGCTTTTTCCAGTGCAAAGACAGCCATGTCTTCATGGCTTTCTACTTTCACCAGTTCCACTCCACAGAGTCTCACTGAGCTGCCTGACGGGAAACCCTGAGTGGAGCAAGCCACCCAGAAGCTGCTGTCGCTTTCTTAGGTTTAAGCGTCCCCTGTCTGTCTGCTGCTCCCAGACTGTTCCTCTTCATCGACCACAGGTCCACAGCAGGGACCGATAGGTCGAACTGTTTACATGGACGGTTGCCCTCTGTGTAAATGAATGTCACGGGATGCTGAAAAGACGAAACCACAACCGTAGCAGGGACGGCTTCCCAGGTTGGGGTTTAAATTGACTACTTTTATTTCAGTCTGAGCCTGATTAAAACACAGTGAACGTTCTAATGAATTTTGAGTCCTGATATTATACATTTGTTTACTTTAGAAAAGTTTTTACTTGGTGTAGATTTTGTTCTGTTGTTGCTGTTTGAATATCCAGATGGATATTCATATGTGCTAAGATTAAGTTATATTACTATTTTAATTTCTCTAAAATGGGCCCTAAAATGTGCTTACATTTAACAGTAAGGGGCCCTATAATCCAGCCCTTCATTATTATCTTGCTGAGTTATATGAGGATTTTTTGTTTGTTGGTTTTCTACCCACAAAACACATTTATCACTTCACTTCCTCCTAGAAACCGTGGAAGTCTGAGGTGGTAGTTCTGAGGATGGAGTGTTTTGTTTTGTGCTTTTAATTTATTCATTCCCAATCCTAAGCACTTGCTTTGAGGTATCAAGGAGTGTCACTGTGCTTTCTTCCTTTTCCTAATTGTTCAAGTAGATGTGCAAAGAAATAGCATGGTGACGGTTATAGCGGTGTTCAAGCAGTTTAACTGAGTGTGTATTTAGGGCAAGACTTTTAAAGATCTAGGTGTTAGTTCTATTGACTGTAGTAATGTTGCAATCTTTACATGCATTTTTTAACCCAGAGTTTGTGCCTTCTATTTCTTCTTTTGAACAGTTTTCCATTGGGTGTTTACAGACTTACAGGTTTTTTCTTTGTCTTAATCTTCGTAAAGCTTTTCAGGGCGCTTGGCCTTCCTACTTCCCTGATAGAAAATCCTCATGTAATCAATCTCTACCCCCTTCCAAAAGTATTTATGAAAGAAAAGCAAGATGATCTGTAAATATTAAATAGAAATCTCATCTTGGCTCACATTTAGAAAAGCAAGAGAAGAAAACTACAGCCATGACATCAGTCATGTTTCATGAAGGACACCTGGGTTCATTTTAGACACAGGTGTGCTCGCTACTGAAGATTTTTACACAACTAGACCTCATGTGGCTGCCAGGCTCAGCTCTCATTTGCTTTTCAAGGGGACTTTGGATGGGTGTTCTCAGGGAGTACTTACAGGCGACAGACTGCTTTTTCAGTAACAAAGGATACTTGGAAAATACATCATGAGTATAATCTACATTTGATATGAAGAGTATAGAGAAAATCGGGGACCTAATTAGGGAGGACGCTTGATTATATTTGATTTATCCTTTAAGAAATGTTTGTGTAAGAAACACTACTAGGGCATGTGAAATGAAACATAGGGACATAATCTAAATATCCCTAAATTTTCCAATTTGTGTTTTAACACAGGTCCTGCACGCCTAAAAGCGTACTTCCCTTTGAGTATAATAACTCAAGGTAAAGGGCTTATTGTGAGAACTCTATTAATTCCACTTCTGCTAGGAAAGTTAGCTTTCTCAGGAAATACTATTTGAAGAGAAGAAAGTAGTACCAAGCAAAACTTTTAAAAGGTACTTTAAAGTTGCACTGAGACTAACACCTTATTGTTTGGTGAGACCGCATTGTTGGGTAGAGTGTGATAGCGCATCGGTGCGCAGTTGCTACTCTCGACTGCGGGGCTGTTCACGGCGCTAAAAGTGCCGTGAGCGGTCAGCCAGCACGCTGCTGGTTCCTCCTTTCGTTTGTATGGCTTGTATGATTGGGGTGAATTCTCATCTCTCACTATTCAAAGAAGTCCAGTCCACTTTGGAATCCCACTGAAATAAAACAAGTTCCATAAGATTTAACTTTGCTTTAGTATCACTCCCTATTTTATATACGCCTTAATGGAACTTTCTATTCATGTTTCTGATTAAGAGTTCAACTCTTATTTTAACAGTGGTCATTTTTAACTGGCTTTCAACATAAAGTGAGTATTTCAGAAGATAGAACTTTTGTCATAGAAACGGTCAAAAAACCATAACTCTATTTCCTTCAGGTTCTAGAAGGTATGGGCGTCTTCAGGGACTGCAGGCTATTGCACTGTTGGTGGGGGGCCCTGGGGCAGCCAGCACAGTTGCAGGCAGGAAGCCTGGCCCCTGGTCCCGGGAGCCTACGTGCTTCAAGTTTGGGTTCCGGGCTCCAGCCCAGCATCCAGCCCGGAAGCAGTAGCCTCCTGCAGCCACTGGCTCTGTGAGCAATAGGAGCCAACACTGGTGTGGCTGTCTTCGGACAAGTCCCTGGAAAAGGTGTGTGCTTTGCTTGGCCACAGTGTTTTTGCCTGAGAACTGAGTGCGTTTATAGAGGCCCGAGGGAGCTCGGGTCAACCAGGCTTTTTCAGAGTGTGCCAGGCAACACAGACTGCATCCATAGCTTGGTGGAGACCTCGCTGCTGCCAGGTGACTTAAAAAAAAAGTGTTTGGAAAAAGTCCCTGGTGTGCTTTAATTCCTACTAGGCACTGTAATGACGATGACATAGGTAAAGGAAAGAGGGTTAAAGCTGGCCCAAGTGTCCTGAGTTAAGTGAATAGGAAAATTTGCCTGTCACAGTATGGCTTAGGGTTATTTTGCATCTGCATTTGGCTCACATAGCCAGTATGAATAGTCTATCCCCAAATCTGTTAGTGATTTACTAGCCCCCAGGCCCTAAAATACAGTTCTCTTCTACTTTTTGCTTTAAGAAACGCAGCAGCTATATCTTTGGGCAGCAAACCAGAGCATATGACGTGATTTCCTCAACCTTATCTTGCTTTCCAAGTCCTATATTAAGCTTGTTTTTTTTTTGTTTTTTTTTTTTTTAGAATAATTCACTTAGAAAGGCAAGGAGAAAACAAATTAGGAAGGGAGAGGTGAGAAGTTGCAAAGCCGAGAGACAAGGTCCTTTAAAATCTGAATGAAAGTACTTTGAGAGCAGTATTTTTTTTTTCTTTTGGTATAAATTTATTTATTTTTGGCTGTGTTGGGTCTTTGTAGCTGCGCGCAGGCTTTCTCTAGTTGCGGCGTGCGGGGGCTACTCTTCATTGCGGTGCGCGGGCTTCTCATTGTGGTGGCTTCTCTTGTTGTGGAGCATGGGCTCTAGGAGCACGGGCTTCAGTAGTTGTGGCATGTGGGCTGAGTAGTTGTGGCTCGCAGGCTCTAGAGCGCAGGCTCAGTAGTTGTGGCGCACGGGCTTAGTTGCCCTGCGGCACGTGGGATCTTCCCGGACCAGGGCTCAAACCCATGTCCCCTGCATTGGCAGGCTGATTCTTAACCACTGTGCCACCACGGAAGCCCGAGAGCAGTATTTAATATGCTAAAGGTTATAAGAATTCTTTTATGGAGAACTTAAATTTTTCATCTGCTAGTTACAAGTTTTAAAATGAGGCTTTAACTTTATCTCCCTGGCAGGCAGTTTTTGTTTTTAATTTGTTTTGTGGAAGTTAGAGCCAGTGGTCCTTTTCCCTGAGGCCTGGTGATGAGTTTAGGAGCACACAGCCCTGTGAGGGGCCAGTGGACTTATCCTGAACCCCTTGAACTTTTATCTGCTTCAGCAGTTTGGGAAAGTAGCCTGTTAGGCTGGTAGCCGGTAAGTGTTGCCTGTTATTTTATCAGGGAGTTGGTTGGGACTCTTGAGATGGCATTGACATTTGCGTGCTCTGATTGTTTGACCAGAGGTGGCACAGCATTCATGGGCTTTCCACCCAGTTCTGTGGTAGCCTCTAAACACGATAGAGAACGCAACCCTAGTTTCTAGAAGATGATTGTCATTCCATGTAGCTCAGCGTGCCACTACGAGTTTTTTCATTCCAAGTCTTTGGACTTCATAACATTGGAATTGTTTTTTCATCATTTCCAACATTCCATAAATATTTGTCAAGGACAAAGAAAAGGAATGTGGATCTTTATTCTTCTCATATAAATAACTTTGTACACATGACTTCCTGCTTTCATATGAAGGAGAAGAAACTAGCTCCCTTGTATGGCAGCTCCAAGACTAAAAGATTGTTGCACGTATAAGGGGTTGAATATATTTTGTAAAACGCTAATGCATTTGTATTTCTGTGTTGTTCTAAAGATTACCTTTTTACTTGATATTAATTAAAGATATAGAAACTATATATTTAAATCATGTTAAATGGGACACAACTTAGGGATTTTCCTCAATCTTATTTTTCATCAGCTTCTCACACTCATATAGTATGCTGCTCAAATTTTTTTGTGTGCAATATGAATATTTGAACATTTCAGTCAGGTACTGAGCCAGAAAAGGTAATTGAAGTTTTTAGAAAACTTACGTGCTTAGGAAATATATTGTTTTCTTGAAATATTAATAATTTATAGCTGGAAATATAGGATCAAGACTTGTTTCAGGCCACTTGATCACTGGTTCCTAAATTTAGGAAGCATATGATTAACAAGTTGGTGAAAGCATTTAGTGGGTACAGGAATAGTTTAAATACTTGAGATTAAAGGCTTTCCACAAACCCCTTTCTAAGAAAGTTTAGCTTAGAAATCTTAGAAAGTTTTCTTAGGAAGTTTAGAGCTGTGGTACATATTTTGATCAGAAAGGTAGTTTCTCTTTGCTCTAGTAGTTTTATAATTTGTACTAGTCTTTTGTTTCTGTTGTCATTTGTTTTTTAAAAAATGTTAAAATTATCAGTGACATCCAATCATACTGAGTTGTAAAACTTCTACTGTATCTTTATTTTAAGGAAAAATGAGAATAAACTTATGCTGTTTGTCCTGCATACAGTGGACTTGGCCTGTTTTTCTAGAAGTACCCTTCATGTTGTCAGTGTGGTTTCTGGCCTGCTTCACAGTTGGACAGAAGGGCCAGCCTTGTTTATTAGGAAACCAGCGGAACTAAAGGACTCATTGCTCGTTCTTTTTACTCTCTCATTTTGAAAATACTTGTGGTGGTGCTTCAGTTTGTGAGGTGGTGACCCTCGCAGCAAGAATGTTTAGTGCCTGGGGCTGCACAAAGTACAACCAAACGGAGTTTGGTCGTGCAGTAACGTCTTGTCACATGCTCATGGACAGAAATCCCCAGGGGACTAGGATGTTGTCCCAAGCAACCCATTTTTCCATCCGTACTGGTGAGCTTCAAAATAACCTTGACATTTCCACTGAGGACTCCTAGCACATTTTCACATATGTATTTCCATGTACCATGGTTTCCTTACAGCTGTTTTGCAAAACAGCTTCACAGAAGAAGGAGACAAATGTCTTTGCTCCCAGGAATGTGCGCTGCCTTGAGTACAGGGTTAAATTTAAGGTACCAGTGTTCTTACAGCGTGGATTGTTGCTGCCTGGAGCTGACAAGGTGACTCGGGCAGTAGAGCTGGACGCCGCCAACATCTCCCTTTTCCGAGGACCTGTTCCAGCTGCTCTTCAGGCTCTGCCGTGGTGAGGGGATGGTCCCCCATCGTCTCCCAGGTCAGAGCTGCCTGCTCTTCATTCTGATAGGATGGGAGTTGCAGTGATCAAACCTGGCCACATCTGGAAGGAGCATGATTATAGAGCCAGTTTCTTCCAAGGAACCACACTTTGTGAAGGGCTCATCTCCTCCTGTGGTAATCACAGGCTTGGGGAACCGCTCTGCAGCAGGACTGATCTGTCCAAGTTCACAATCGGCAAATCCCCAGATGACCCTCCAGTCGCGTGACTGACAGCCGACTGCAGTCGAGGCGGCTCAGGTCTGGTCATCCGGCACAGGTAACACGCTTCGTGTGGCTGTGGAGTCAGAGGCCAGACAGTGTCCGGGGCAGGAAAGCCAGATGGTCGTGCTCTTTGCTCTTGATCCCATGTATACCTGCTGTGGAACCACTGACCTCCCAGCATAACACAAAAACTAAGATTCAGATGTTTCTAAATGTGTATATGTTTTACCCTTCACCAGACCTGGCTTCCCTCCTGGGGCACATTGATGTGGAGGGTGGGAAAATGGCGAAAGCCACTCGATAAAATATTGATCATTGTTGAAGCCAGGAGATGAGTACACAGGGGTTCGCTAGACTATTCTGGTGTCATGTATGTTTGAGAATTTCCATAATGAAAAGTTAAAAACTCCTTGCTCGCCATTAAACAACTCTGCTGCTGCTGAAAAGGCTCCACCCTCTGTGTCCTCCCTGCCCGCCCCCCCCCCCACACCCGCAATACTCTCAGGTAGTTGCAGGGAATTTTGAAGCCTTCAGTCGGGCTCTCGGCATCAAATCAGTGTGTCTGCTAGTCCTCTTCTGACCTTGTGTGGTTCCAGCCACTTGTCCTTGTAAAGCAGAATCTCTCCTGAGTTAGCTTTAGAATGGAAGGGCTGGGAAAGAACAGAAAATAAGTTTTTGAAAAAGTCTGTTCAGTCACTAAGTTCTTACTGTTCTTCCTCAGTAACTCGTCTTCGTTCCATCTCTTTCTGACTTCACTTGCGTCATTCCTGGTCCATTACGCCTGAGCCTTTATCGGTTTCTCTACTCTCAGTCCGCCCTACCCCTCACACCCAGAATCATCTCCCTAAGACATTAGGGTATTTTTAATTGCCCCTTTGCTGCATGGTAATCCTCCAAGTCTACTTACTGTCTACAGAATTAAATCCAGATTCCTAAATCAGGCACTCAGGGTCCACCACACAGTAACATCCCAAACTTCTCCCCTGACACCCTGGCCTCCACAAGCCCCCTGGCTAAGTGACACCTTTGCTGTGGTCACGCTTTCCCACCCCTCTAGTTGTTGGAGAAGCATTATTGAGAGAACCCCTAATAGACACTTAACAGAAGGTCAGCTCCAGCCTCCCTTGCTTCTCAAAGTCTCCCCTGGGGCTACTCTGAGTTCTTTCTAAAATACTTGGACTCAGCTTTTATTGAGCACCTCGCAAATAGGTGCTTCCGTCTTGGAAATTTTCAACCAGTAAAACTCTAAGAAAGGGATGGGCAACTTCAGTGCGAAATACACACACAGAAAAGAAACGTATACATTAAGCTTAACCAATCACACAACTAGTACCCAGGCAAGAAATAGGATATTGCCCGCACCTAAAATGCCCCGCCCCTTGTGTCTCTCCCAGATCATAATTCTTCCTTCTCCAGATGTGTTTGGTTTTCTGATTTTTGAGATAATCATTTCCTTATAATTCGACCTCCTCCTTCCTGCGTATGTATCCCAAACAGCATTGTTATTTTTTGTCTGTGTTTAAACTTGTATAAACGGTATCACACCATTCGTATTGTCTTTTTCTGCTTAATTTTGGTTGTAGGAGATCATTCTCTTTCACTGCTTTATCAGCTGTTCCACTGTACGACTGTGCCACGGTTTATCCAGTCTGCTGTGGGTGGGCGTCGGCTGTTTCTGGTTTGAAGCTAATGTGAAGAGCCGTGCTGCTCTGACCCTTCTAGTATGCATCTCCCAGTGCACCTGTGCACGTTTTCTCTAGGGTATAAATGTGGGAATGAAACTGCAGGGTCATGGGAATATGTATCTCTTCGAACTTGTTAGTTAATGCCAACCTGTTTTTCAAAGGGATGATACCATTTCACCCTCCCACCAGCAGGGAATGAGAACAACATTGTTCCACATTGTCTCCAGTGCTTTGGTATCACCAGGAATTTAAATTTCTGCTGATTTGATGGGTGTAAGATGGTATCTCATGGTGGGTTTTAATTTGCATTTCCCTGTGTACAAATAAAATTGAGTACTTTTTAATTTACTTATTGACTATTTAGATTTCCACTTCTGTGAAATGCCTATTCGTCTTTTACCCATTTTTCTGTTAGGTTATCTGTTTCTTATTTGCTTGAGTTTTAATTTTATGAGTGTGTATGTATGTGTGTATACATCAATCTATATATATATAGATAGATACAGATAGGTAGATAGATTTCTGGATACTATTTCTTTGTCAATTATGTGTGTTGCAAATACTCATTCTGTGACTTACCTTCATTCTTTATGGTCTCTTGATGAATAGAGTTCTTAATGTAGTCAAATTTATCTTTCCTCTTATGATTAGAGGAAATCATATCTTTTTGTGTTTTATTTAGGAAACTTTTGTCTACCTCAAGGTCATAAGGATATTCTCTATAATCTTCTAGGAGTTTTTCAGTTTTGCCTTTCACATTTAGGGCTTTCTTCACGTGAAATTTCTTTCCCAGTCCCCACTCCCCCCCTCCCCTACCCAATATGGCTAGAAAGTTTTGGCACTTCTTATTTTGCCAAGTAAGGACTCTATTTATTTATTTTTATTTTATTTATTTATTTATTGGTTTTTAAAAACCTCATTGAAATATAGTTGATTTACAATGTTGTGTTAGTTTCAGGTATACAGCAAAGTGATTCAGTTTTATATATATATATTATATATATATAATATACATATATATATACACACACTGTTTTTTAGATTATTTTCCATTATAGGTTATTACAAGATATTGAGTAGAGTTCCCTGTGCTATACAGTAGGTTCTTGTTGGTTATCTATTTTATATATAGTAGTGTGTATATTTTAATCCCAAACATCTAATTTATCCCTCCCCTGTCCCCTTTCCCCTTTGGTAACCGTAAGTTTGTTTTCTATGTCTGTGAGTCTATTTCTGTTTTGCAAATAAGTTCATTTGTATCAGTTCTTTAGATTCCATATATAAACCATATCATATGATATTTGTCTTTCTCTTATCACTGTCACTTTTTACAAAGACGTTTTAATCCCAAAACATGGGAAGAGCATAGGGTCAGAGTAAAGGAGAATCCTTTAAATCAAATGAGTACCTCTTTGTGTTGTATGAGTTTAATTTGTCCATATTTTTCTCATTTTGTTACAGGTCCTGTGCAAAACTTTGCCTCAGCATGAGTTTTTGAAGACAGAGGAAGGAACCCAATTTTTTTTACTTTGAAGGGCTGATGTTCGCCAAGTCTAGCAATCACATAAATGTCCGGTATGTCCAGAACTGTCCTGGGCAGCCACAAGCCCTAAGGACTTTTAACACCGAAGCAGAGACTCACACTGGCCTCCAGAGATCCAAGATGTATACATCTTTGGCTACTTGCCCTGGGAAGTCACTTTCAAAACTAACCCAAGTCCCTCACACTGCATTTTAAACCCTACCTTCTTCCCATCAAGTATTTGAGTGCCTACTGTGTACACACACAGTACATGCCACCCTACATGCCACCCACATAGCAGGGGGAGAATGGATGGTTACCATAGAGGGTAAAGAGGCTGGGTCAAAGGTCAGCCCAGTGTGTTTGAGCACAGCATGGTGGCCAGCTCCTTTTTGACAGGGGTCAGTAGATGTCTCTTCCCCTGAAGGCTAAGTGATAGTTTTAGGAGTGAGGTGGGTTTAGATACAAAGGGCTCCAGGGCCTAGGAGAACAACATAGGCAAAGACTGGGAAGCAGTGAATGTTCTTTGGTGTGGCTGGAACCTAAATGGCAAGGGGGGATGGGCAAGAGATGAGGCTGTAAGATAAGGCCAGGTTTGGAAAAAGAGATCCCTGTCAGCCTGGCAGAGCCAGGTGGACTTGATCTAAAAGGGCAGGGGAAAACCTTAAAGGGCTCTCCAAGGGCAAGTGGCAGGTTGGGTGCTGCATTCGAGAGAGTTCATTCTGGGTTGGGTGCCACTGTATTTGCACAACCATTAGCTCTAGTGATGTTTCTCTGAACTCAGCAATCACCGCCTTCCTTTCCTCAAGGGCCCAATCTCTTAGCTTTGTACAGCTTTCAATCCCATTTGCCCCAAACAATGGGCCCAACAACAGAACTCCTATGGGCCCAGCCCTCAGTCAAAAACCAGTCACCCTGATATCACCCTGATAACTCTTTTCCTTTGATTTCCCCAGCAGTTAGACTCGCGGGGGCTTGTGAACGAGGAGCGGCTCTAAAGTGATTGTGGGCGGTGCTGGGAGAGCACGGAGGACACTTCAGCATCTGCTGAAGTTACTCTTTTTGGCAAAGGGGAGACACAAGACACCCGTGCCGCCACCACCATGTTGATAAACCTGGGTGAAACTCACTTTTTCTTCCTGAAGTTTACAAGCAGGAAGGGAATACTTCGTATGTTCAAAAGTCCATCTGCAGTTAACATCCGGACTTTCATTTATATGTGATCTAATCCATGAAATTTTTATTCTGATCAACATTACCAGATGAGCCATGTGCGCTGAGGAATGATTAGCCCAAAGTAGGACAGAAGATAATCTGAAAAGTAGCCTTTCCACCTGCCCCCTGGCTCTGCCCTAGAAAACAGTCAGTCAGCAGCACTTCCTAGAAACCACGGAGACAGAAGTTACGCTGCACCGTCTTCAGCTGCAGGAATCCTGAACTGGTTCTTCGGACAAGATCATCTGTTAAACGCCAAAGCCTCAGTGCCCTCGATAGATCATTCACTCCCACTAAATGCCTTACAAATGGAAATTCCAGGTAAGGTTTTAACAGATGAAGATAAATTAGTATTTTTTGTGTGTCACCCACTTTATGGTCATTTAAAAGCTCAAGGACTGAAATTTTAAAATCTTTTTTTTAATACATATAAATTTATTTATTTATTTTTGGCTGTGTTGGGTCTTGGTTGCTGTGTGCAGGCTTTCTCTAGTTGTGGCGAGCGGGGGCTACTCTTCATTGCGGTGCGCGGGCTTCTCATTGTGGTGGCTTCTCTTGTTGCAGAGCAGGGGCTCTAGGCACGTGGGCTTCAGTAGTTGTGGCGTGCAGGTTCAGTAGTTGTGGCTCGTGGGTTCTAGAACGCAGGCTCAGTCATTGTGGCCCACGGGCTTAGTTTCTCTGCGGCATGTGGGATCTTCCCAGACTAGGGCTCGAACCCGTGTCCCCTGCATTGGCCGGCAGATTCTTAACCGCTGTGCCACCAGTGAAGTCCCTGAAATTTTAAAATCTTATATTTTACAACTTTTAAAGTGTGTTTTTCTATTAGTGATAGATCCTGCATTTTGGGACTCGAAGTTTAAAACATTTTTATTTTGTGTGCCATTAATTCCACTCCTTTGAGCATCTGGGCTTAATGAATCCTTAGAATTTTTCTTCTTGGGTCTCCTTGGAAATGAAGGATACTAGTCACTACTCCTGGTTGGAAAAAGTTTTTTTTGTTTCCTTTTAAGTTATCAGGTTAAATTCTGTGACTATTCTCACTTGAAGAGCAGATTGTATTTCCAAGGTTTCTGATACAATTCTTAGGGAATGCAGAACGGGTTTCCTAAATGGACAATGTTGTTTGTGGGAGCTGTGTCTCAGCTCATAAAAGCCTGCATGTCAGAGAGCCAGAGTATGTACCGAAGTATAGTAGAAGGTGCTAGAGAACTGCAATGCTCCACACAACAGACAGAAGAATGTAACTTACAACTTGACAGCTGAAAACATAGCTCCTGTCTGCACAGCCCCAGCAGGAGTAAGTCAAGATTCAGTCACAAAACCACTTGCTGTGGGTGAGATGCTGTCGGGGCTCCAGGAGACAAGAGATCTGATAAAAAAATTTGATAGTGAAAAATGTGATGAGTGTCTTGAGAGGTCCAGTAAAGTGCCATGGCAGTCCTTTCAGCTAGGACAATCAGAGAAGGCTTCCTGTAGGAGGTGGCATTCACACTGCTCCTTGAGTGAAGATGGTAAGATTTTGAGTAGAGACAGTAAAGATAAGAGCAGATTTTCAGTCCACCCTAGGGGGGCCTGTGGCCTGTGATGCAGAAGAGCAGGTCAGTGAGTATAGCCTAGGAAGGGTTATGGAGTGATGACAGAGGAGAAAGAAGGAAGAGAACAGTCTTTGGGGATGCTAAAGCCAGAAGGAACCTGAGAAGTATAGAAACCACCGGAGATCACTCTTGGTGAGAATACAAGGATTAAGGAAAAGAATGAGGAGGGGGGAAATCCCCGCCGATACAGGAAGGAAAAGAAGTACCTGTAAGGGGTCATCTGTATGTTGAGGACTTCTGTTGGATGAGGTGGCTGCCTTCCCAGGGTCAGGAGTATGAAATACTTTCCATCAAGTAAGCTGGAAAGTTTTGGAAAGTGCAATTGCCTTTATATCACCTTCACAAAACAAAGCATTTCGAATAGAAACATCAAGTTGTTTTCTTTGGGGACCAGAAGATACTTTATCCGCTTTCAAGCTGTGACAGATATCAAGGCCAAGCATAGTGTTGATTAAAATCAACTATTTCACTTGATCTATGTGGTTTCATAAGTATATACATAGTTAAAATCAAATTGTACACATAAGACACATTAAAAAAATTTTTAATCATAAAAAACCCCAACCATTTCAAACTGTAATTTGTTTCTGGAGTTAGGTAGGCATGGTCAATGGAAGGAATATGGTTTCCATTTTTCAGGTGCATCTTTCAAGAAAACTGCAAACCCAAAAAAGCTGGTGTCTCTGACAAGTGAAAATTACCAAAAAAAGTGCCTGCATTTTCATTTTGCTAGACTTTGGCAACAGTAATCAGCATCAGTCTTTGCTTTTGCTCAGGGCTTTGTAGCTTACAAGTTAGGATCTCATAAATTGGATGTAGACAGGCCTGGGTTTGAAATCCAGCACCCACACTTGCTTATTACTCACCATCTCTGAAGCTTGGGTTTCCCATGGGTGCGGTGGGTTTAGATGATGAATGGGTTGTCGATGCGTTTATTTGTGTTCATATTGGTTTATTGTCCATCTTCCCCCATAGAAAGTGAGGAGGGATTTCTTTCTGATTTATTCACTGCTGTGTCGTCAGGGACTAGAACAGTGCCTGGGACGTAGTAAGCCCTTAGTAAACACTGGATGCACGGACAGTTCTGATTTGTGACTTTCGGAGAAGGGAGAAGATATATGTAACTGGAAGGTGAAAGGTCACAGTCCACAGACAGATGAAAGGAAAATGAAGAAAATGGTGTGAATTCCTAGGGTTTGAGGAGGGGGGACCAGAAATGAACAGCATAATTGGATATAAAAGGAAAGTGAATTTCCTAAGCACACCCACGGGCAGTGTATCTGATACGCAGTTAGCTTTGAACACACATTTGCTTTCAACAATTTTTAATTCTTTATAAATTAACAACTGAAGAGATTCAAATGAATTTTTATCCAATGTGTAGGGTATAAAGGATAACAATAAAATGAACACTCCACCAGCCGATTTAAGATGGTGTTTCTCATCCCTCTAGGCTGGGAAAGAGATGGGAAGAGGAGAGAGGAAAGGCCCAAGGAAGCACGTGGGCCGCTTCCCTCAGGGCCTCCTCCCCTGGGTTCCAATCGCTACCTCAGTTTCCCTTACTTACTAGGACAGCATTTCTGTACAGAGAACCCCAAAAGCTGAAGGCAGAATACAGTCCTAGACTGTTATGTGACCTTGGGCATGTTAAAAAAAGACTTCTCTGGGCCTATGTTCTGAATAAAAGAAAGGAGGTAGATTGGTGGTTTTCACATCCTCTCTTAGGTGGGAAGCTGCTCCAACAAAATCCTCCCGGATGATGACTGACTGAAGAGGATGCCTTCCCCAGCACTTGACTGTTTATTCCTTCCTTATTTAGGTCTCCATGACGCAGTGCTTCCTGTGCTGTATCGAGTTCCTGCACACTCCAGCGGAGTTCTTTTTTGAGTGTGTTTGAATGTTAAGCTAATGCTTATTTCATTGCTTTCAACAAGATGCACTTTTAAGGAGTGTCAAAAACGCAGGCATGAACATTTTTATGACCCTGTACCTTCATCAGGAGAGCGTCCAACTCAATGTAAACGGACTTAATTCCCCCCAAGCCTGATTGGCATTCCATTCCTAAGAGTTAATATCAAGGAAATAATCCAAAAGGCAAAAAAAAAAAAAAAAAAAAAGGCATGTGCATGGAGTTCTTTGTCATAGCATTTTTCATTATAGTGAAAAATGAAACACTGGGAACAACCAACAGAGGACTGAGTTATGATGCTTCAGTGTTATACTAGTGAGTGCGACGCTCATTGTCACATTTGACAGCTATCAGAACAATCACTGTAGAAACTGGGGTAACGAGGAGAAGAGAAAATGCAGAACCTACTGAAGTATACAGAGGAAGCAGGAGGCCAGCTTGCTTCCCCTGCGTTTCTTCTTCCTCTTTCCTATGTCTTTTCTCAGTTTCTCCCACGTTGCTATGGGAACATGGAAAAATGAGTTGATATATGAGGTCAATAACACAGTGGTGATTTTCTGCTTCTGAACTGTGCCAGGGCACAGAATACAAGCACACTGCATGGTAATTAGAGCCTCTCAGGCCTTCAGTGCCTTTTTTCCCCCAGCTGGACCCTGAATGTATTTCCATCACCATCCTTACTGTTGCGGTTTTGTAATGAACTATGAGGACTGGAGCAGGGCACATAGTAGGCACTTGATTTACATTGTGACATGAACAAAACCTTCCTTTCTTTCCTCTGTGGTTGTGGCTTACCGAGAAGCACCATGTAACTGATGCACTGAAACAGCCGGAGGAACTGAGAAAGCAAAAGAAGCAGTGCTTTCAACTCTTTCTGTCTTACAAAGTGCTTGGTGAAACTGTGAGAGGATATTTAGCACCACAAAAAGTAGGCCAAGGGTAAGAAAAACTCTCCATACCCAAGAGAATTCAGATGACCAAATTAAGTCTGATCCAGAATAAACAGTTCTCATCTGGAAATCGAGCAGTTCCAGAAAGTACTGTCCGGGGGAAAAAGGCCCACGATGTCGAGCTGCATAATTATGTAACCCTCCAGGAAAGAGGGAAGAAGTGCCATCGTACAGGGGTGCACGGGGAAAATCAAATGTGAGCAAGTAACAGTTCTCAGGCCTCAAAGAGGAAGACTTTTTGCTGAAGAGAAACCAGGCCCTTTCCCATGAACTTGACCAGCTTCAGTTTTCCCCATCCTCACCCAGCATCCAAAGCCTAAAACAAGGTTGCTATTTCAAATCCCTCCAATAGAAATAACTTTCCAGTAGTCATGTGAGTAGTGTTGCACATGAAGGAACTCACCTGAAATGAAACGGAAGCTTAGCTATTATGAATAGGTCAAGACCATTCATGTTAGTATTTTATCAGGAAAAGCATTATCATTGTCCCCTTACAGGTCACTTAAACACATCAAACAAACAAATTAAATGCCAGATGGTAAGAGGAATTTAAAATATAACTTTCTCCCACAAATTGTAAACATCCAAGCTTGAAATTGAAAGCTGGGACTGGCGGAGATATGTGTACACCCAAGTTCATAGCAGCATTTTTCACAGTCATCACGGGGTGTGCACAACCCAAGTGTCCATCGCTGGATAAACAAAATGTGGTGGATACATATACATACAATGGAATATTATTCAGCCTTAAAAAGGGAAGAAACCTGATACATGCTGCAGTGTGGATGAACCACGAGAACATTACGTTCAGTGAAATAAGCCAGTCACAAAAGGGCAACTACTGTATTGATTCCCCTGGTGTGAGTTACCTGGAATAGTCAAACTCACAGAGACTGAAATCAGAAGGGTGGTTGCCAGAGGCTGGGGCGAGGGAGGAATGGGGAGCTATATTGTTTAATAGGTACAGAGTTTCAGTTTTGCAAGATAAAAAGTTCTGGAGGTGTATGGTGGTGATGGTTGTACAACAGTTTGAATGTACTTAATGCCACCGAACTGTATACTTAAAAACACTTAACGTGGTAAATTTTATGTGTGTTTTACCACAACTTTTAATGCAGGCTTGATTCCACCAGTCCTTTGTTTAATGATGGAAAAGCCTAATTTTATGTCTTGTACTTTTACTGGGGGCTCTGTACAAGATATTTTGGGTAAATAGAGGACTCTGTTACATCCTGTTAAAAAAAAAATTTCTTAACACATAGGAGTCAACCTAATTAATTATAAGGACGTTGTTCTTTCCGCAGCACCCAGGGTGAACCTATTCCAATACCTCATGCCTATAATGATCGTGGTTATGCAGGTCTAATCCCTTAACAGCAAACTCCGAAGACAATACTTCTTTTAAACTCAAGTGGAAATTAATCTTTATATTTCACTTATTCATCCAATAGTAATAATTATTACTGACACATATTGAACAATTGGATATGCTAGAAAATGTGCTAACAACTTTGACATGTGTAATATAAAGTTAATAATCCTATTAGTAGAAATTATTATCCCCAATTTTTGGAGGAAAAACTTGAACGAAGGTGAAACTCAAATTCACATCATCCATAACCCACCACGCTCAAAAAGACCATTGAACTCAGAGAGACATAGGGGATCTTCAAGTTCAGTCGCTTCATTGTTGTTTACCTTCATTATGGAAATTTTCAAATACATACAAAAGTAGTCAGGAGAGTATAATAAACTTCCTTTTTAAAAAAAAAAAAAAATTTTATTTATTTGGCTGTGCCAGGTCTGTGGGATCTAGTTCCCTGACCAGGGATCAAACCCAGGCTCCCTGCATTGGGGGTAGCACAGTCTTAACCGCTGGACCACCAGGGAAGTTCCTAAGCTTTTTATAATAAACCACTCAGCTTCAGTACTCATCAATTTATAGTCAATCTTTTTTTTTTTTTTAAGATTCTTTTATGTGGATCATTTTTAAAGTCTTTATTGAACTTGTTACAGTATTGCTTCTGTTTTATGTTTTGGTTTTTTGGCCCTGAGGCATGTGGGATCTTAGCTCCCCGACCAGGGATCGAACCCACAACCCATTCATTGGAAACCTTAACCACTGGACCGCTAGGGAAGTCCCCTATAGTCAATCTTATTTCATCTTTACCCTCACTTATTTTCCTCCCTCCCATAGAATATTTTTGCCATGTGATTTTTTTTCTTTTTTTTTTTTTTTTTTGTCTGCGTTGGGTCTTGTTGCCGTGCGCGGGCTTTCTCTAGTTGCAGTGAGCGGGGGCTACTCTTTGTTCTGGTGCACAGGCTTCTCATTGTGGTGGCTTCTCTTGTTTGCAGAGCACAGGCTCTAGGGCGTGCAGGCTTCAGCAGTTGTGACACAAGGGCTCAGTAGTTGTGGCTCTCGGGCTCTAGAGCGCAGGTCAGTAGTTGTGGTGCATGGGCTTAGTTGCTCCGCGGCATGTGGGATCTTCCTGGACCAGGGCTCGAACCTGTGTCTCCTGCATTGGTAGGCAGATTCTTTTTTTTCTTTTTTTTTTTTAATTTTATTTACTTATTTATTTATTTTTGGCTGTGTTGGGTCTTCATTTCCGTGCGAGGGCTTTCTCCAGTTGCAGCGAGCAGGGACCACTCTTCATCGCGGTGCGCGGGCCTCTCACTATCGCGGCCTCTCGTTGCGGAGCACAGGCTCCAGATGCGCAGGCTCAGTAGTTGTGGCTCACGGGCCTAGTTGCTCCGCGGCATGTGGGATCCTCCCAGACCAGGGCTCGAACCCGTGTCCCCTGGCAGGCGGATTCTTAACCACTGTGCCACCAGGGAAGCCCTCCATATGATTTTCTAAAGTTTTTATTTGGAAATAATTTCAAACCTACATATAAGTTGCAAAAATGAAAATAGTAAAAAACCAAATACCCATTACCCTTTACTTTCATCTATTATTAACATTTATTCCATTTGCTTCATTTGTAGGTCTGTCTCACACACACACACACACACACACACACACACACACACACACACTTTTTTGGGGGAATGATTTGAGGGCAACATACATCACAATCCTTTATCCCTAAATACTTCATTGTGTATTTCCTAAGAATAAGGATATTCTCTTATAGACCATAGTATAATTATCAACCTCAGTAAATTGAACATTGACTCAATAATTTTATCTACTGTACCATTCTTATTCCAGTTTTGTCAATTGTGTTCTTCAGAGCTTTTTTTTTTTTTTTCAATGCCGCACCGTACAGCCTATGGGATCTTAGTTAGTGGGAACTGAGGAGGCCTTGGTTCCTTGCCACATGGGCCTCTCCCTGGGGTTGCTTGTGTGTCCTCATAGCATGGTACTGGCCTCATCTAGAGCAAGTGATCCCTGAGAGGGCAAGGAGAGGGCAAAGCCTTGTGACCTAGTCTTAGAAGTCACACACTGTCACCTCCACTACAGTCAACTCATTAGAAGTGAGGAACCAAGTCCAGCCCACATTCCAGGGAAGGGAAATTTAGCTCCAATTTTTTTTTTTTTAAGTTACAACTCTTTTTTTTTTTTTTTTTTTTTTTATGGCCACACCGCGCGGCTTGTGGGATCTTAGTTCCCCGACCAGGGATTGAACCCGTGCCCTTGGCAGTGAAAGTGCTGAGTCCTAACCACTGGACTGCCAGGGAATTCCCTAAAGTTCCAACTCTTGAAGGGAGAATATCAAAGAATTGGTGGGCATATGTTAGGACCATTACAGAATCCATTGATGATTCTTGCCTGATGTAATCCTTACTCAAAATAATGATTTCCCACCTATTCTGTATTATTTTTAAAGCGAATTCTAGCATCATATTTCATCTGTAAATTTTTGAGAATGTATCTCAAAAAATAAATATTTTTTAATATTATAAATTGATAATATTATCAAGTAGCAAGTCATTATTCAAATTTCCATTTGTCCCATGAATGCTGTATTTTCTGAGATACAATTCACATGCCATAAAATTCACCCTTTTAAAGTGTACAGTCCAGTGGTTTATAGTATTTTCACAAAGTTGTACAATCATCACCACTAGTTTCATCACACCAAGAAGAAACCCTGTATCCATTAGCAGTCACTACCCATTTCCAAATTAATTTCTGTGGGTATGCCTCTTCTGGATATTTCATATAAGTGGAATAATTACAATATGTGGTCTTTTATGTTTGGCTTCATTTGAAACCGTGGTGCAATCCACGTCACCTGCCTTCACTAATCAAGGTTTTAAGACTTTCAGGTCCTCCAAGCAGCACGTAGCCTAAACAATATGTTTGCCCAAGGTGTTTTCCAGGAACTTGGAGTCAGCTGCCTCTGCTTCAAGTTGAGCCAAGAGTCAGCTCTGTCTGGTTTGAGCCAAGCTGCTTAGGACTGGATAGGACCACTGACCCTTCAACTGGGCATGCGGGAGCATCTGCTTGTGACATATTGAACGTGCAGAGGCCTGCCCAGAACAATTATCACACCTTTTTCCAATAACCTTTCCTCTTCCTCCACACCTCGGACTGCCCTGCTTCTTTGTTCTTTTTCCCATAAATACCTGAGCCCCTTGCCTTTGGGAAGGCAGGTTTGAGATTTGTCTTTCCGTCTTCTCGCTTTGCTGCAAATCTCGGCATCTCACCATTTTGACTTTCTGCGCATCCGGCAGAACAAACCTGGTTTGGTAACACCCTCACTTAGTATAAAGTTTTTAAGGTTGATCTGTTGTAACATGAATAAGGACTTCATTCCTTGTTGTGGCCGAATAATATTCCTTTGTATGGATTTACCAGGCTTTGTTTATCCATTTTTTTGGCTATTACGAATAATTGCTTATGTACAGGTGTTTGTGTGGAGCCATATTTATTTTTAGTTTGTTTGAATTGGTACTGAACTAAAGTCTACACAATGCCATTAGTTGATAAATCTTTCAAGTCACCATAGGTTCCTCCTCTACAACTTTGTATTTTTTTCCAATTTGTTGAAGAAACTGGGTCATTTGTCCTGTACAGTTTTCCAAGATCTGGATTTTGCTGATTGGATCCTTTAGGCATAAATAATTTAACATGTTCTTCTAACATCTGTAGTTTCATAGGTTGGTAGCTGGGTGTAGAGGCTTGATCACATTCACACTTGATGGGGGCGGGAGGGCTGGCAAGATTCCATGCTATGGCCTATTACTCTACCAACATAAAGTCCCAAACTTGCCTTAATAAAAGGTGAAAATGTTACTGTTTAGTATATTTTATGAAGAAATTGAGCTTCATAAGTGGACAAATATGGGGAATTGTATATAATCAGTGTTAATTTAAATGATCTTATTCTGGTGAATGTGATTTTTTTTTTTAAGGGAGTATGAAGCCCTTTTCAAATTCTCATCTCAACAGAGCAGACTACGAGTGAACGAGTCCACAGCGTGATCCATATTAATAGGCTTCTCGTCTTTAAGTCTTCATCCCTTCTTTCTCTTAATTACTGAAGGGCAAATTGCTTCAGAGAAATTTAAATACTAGTATTTGAACTTTATGCATAATTCTTTTTTTTCCCCACACCGCGCAGCGTGCGGGATCCTAGTTCCCTGACCAGGGATCAAACCCGGGCCCTTGGCAGTGAGAGCGCTGAGTCCTAACCACTGGGCCGCCAGGAAGTTCCCCATACAGAATATTCTTTGTAGTTCCTTTTTATTTTTCAAGGGTGAACTGCTTTTTAATAAGTCAATGTCTGTTTATACTTTTCTCTTGGTTTGGGTCATGGTGTTTGATCATGAGAGCTTTCAATGGAATGTGGAATAGGAGAAAGAAAAAAAATCTGCCAAATGTGTTAGAAAGCATTTGAAATAGAAGTGCTGGTTCCTACTTAAAACACTTCTCTTTGCTGCATACACCAAGATGAGAGTAAAAGATGCCTTAATATTTAATTTTTATATTGTTAGAGACAGTGGTTTTAATAAATTCCTATTTATCTGTTGTGTATTTTTAGTTTTTGGTTAACTGAGTTCTTCTAAGTGGTTTCACATAAAACCACATTTCAAGCCTTGTTTGTTTTCAGGTATCCAAATGTATGTCTCAGCCCAAGCATCTTTGTAAAAATAGGCATAGAAGTCTTTTAAATGCTGAACTGTAGTACCTGCTTGATTTATTTTTTTAGTCATAGTAGAGCAAACTATTAGTACAGTTTTATCAGGAAGTTACTGATGTGTATGTGCGATTTACAGTGATTCTGTGTATGTTCCCCAGCTTCAAAACACTTGGAACTACTGCTGTGGTTTCTGGAAGGGTCAGTTGTTGGTTCTTAAAGTTACACCTGTGCAGCTTGGGTTTGAGTTTTTAAAGAATAGTTAACTTTTAAAGAAATTTCCTTAGCCAAAGAGCAGTTTGAGTTGTATCCATGGTTTTTGCTGGGTTAACATTGGCTTCAGTTAAATCGTTTGAATTATAAAGTAAGTATAATTATGGTGAAGAAGATCAGTCTCGTTTTTAAATGCTGAATCACATTTTATTTCTTTAATTAATACAATAGAAACATCAAAATTCAGGACCACTGAAATATGCCAACTTTTGTTTTGGGGTTGTGTGTGTAGTTGTGTTGATTTGTTTGCTTGTTTTTAAATTTATTTATTTAATTTTATTTTTATTCTTGGGTGCATTGGGTCTTTGTTACTGCGTGTGGGCCTTCTCTAGTTGCGGCGAGCAGGGGCTACTCTTCGTTGCGGTGTGCGGGCTTCTCACTGTGGTGGCTTCTCGTGTTGTGGAGCATGGGCTCTAGGCGCGCGGGCTTCAGTAGTTGTGGCTCGCGGGCTCAGTAGTTGTGGCTCACAGGCTCTAGAGCACAGGCTCAGTAGTTGTGGCACACAGGCTTAGTTGCTCTGCGGCATGTGGGATCTTCCCGGACCAGGGCTCGAACCCGTGTCCCCGGCATTGGCAGGCAGATTCTTAACCACCACACCACCAGGGAAGCCCATGTTTGCTTGTTTTTTAAAGAAACTGAAACTGCTATATCTGCTAGTGAAAGAAAATGCTTTGTTTTGCTCTGAAGATTCTGCAGTTGTTTAGGTGTATCTTGGTGCATAAATTACAAAGAATAATGCTAGTTAAATGCCAATGAACTATTTTACTCTTTTTATGTGAAACATACAAATTTCGGAGGGTGATGGTGGCAGTGGTGCCTCTTATACTACCTTATGTAAAACACTGGAACATTTTCATCAATATTGCCATCATCTGTTTAATATTCCCAGTATATTTTCTCAAAGTCTGTTTACTTAAAATTGTATGGAATGATATAATAAGCAATAAAATCTGAATTACACACACACACACACAAAGAAAGTAATAGTTCAATTTTTAAAAATAAGTTTCTGTATTTTGGCAGGAACACAAATAGAATTTTTGACATTCATTAGATGATTAATGATATTTCTTTTGATATAAAGTCCTCTTATTTAGGGTTTAATATTCCATATATTCTAATGAGTACACTTTTCCCAAATAAAAATAATTAAGAAATTTTGAAATTTTTCATGCTAGTGTTTTAATTTCTGAAGACAATAAAGAAAAGAGATTATTTAGTAGACCATTTCCAGGAAAAAAAAAACCATTGACATATTTTACAGTGGTATCCCCTAGGAGATTCAGTGGATTAAGGGTAAAATAAGTTCCTTTGCATACCAGTAAACAGCTGGTACTCTCCCACAGAGAGAAGAATATTTTCAACATGGAAAATACATGATACAACATGTGCTTAGTATTGGGAAAATACCTACTTTCAAATACATATATTAATGTTTGTATTTCAGTGTTTTTCCTCTAAAAATAATGTTACTGGTACAATGAAAAATAACAGGGAAAAGGAATCACAATAAAAATGAAAGAGGAGGTGACGCTGCAGGGCGGGCCCACAGGCTGCAGGGTGGATAGCGGATGCAGGGACGCGGTTTGAGCTCCTGCCCCGCCATGGCGTTGTTGCCGCCATGACGGGGCTAGTGCTGCTCTACTCCGGGGTCTTCGTAGCCTTCAGGGCCTGCCTGCTCGTCGTGGGAATCTGCTACACCATTTTTGACTTGGGCTCCCGCTTTGATGTGGCATGGTTCCTGACGGAGACTTCCCCCGTCATGTGGTCAAACCTGGGCATTGGCCTAGCTATCTCCCTGTCTGTGGTTGGGGCAGCATGGGGCATCTACATCACTGGGGAAGGGGTGAAGGCCCCCAGGATTAAGACCAAGAACCTGATCAGCGTCGTCTTCTGTGAGGCTGTGGCCATCTACGGCATCATCATGGCGATTGTCATTAGCAACGTGGCTGAGCCTTGCAGTGCTACTGACCCCAAGGCCGTTGGCCATCAAAACTACCATGCAGGCTACTCCATGTTTGGGGCTGGCCTCACACTGGGCCTGTCTAACCTCTTCTGTGGAGTCTGTGTGGGCGTCGTGGGCAGTGGAGCCACCTTGGCTGATGTGCAGAACCCCAGCCTCTTTGTAAAGATTCTCATCGTGGAGATCTTTGGCAGCGCCATCGGCCTCTTTGGGCTCATGGTTGCAATCCTTCAGACCTCCAGAGTGAAGATGGGTGATTGGACGGTCTGTGTGGGCGGGGCCACCCCCCACTCTTGTTTGTTTGTGGTTTTCGCGGGACAGCTGGAGCTGTGCCCCTTCGGCTTTCAGGGGGCTTGGTGTTCAGGGCCCTCCCTGCGCTCACTTCTGCTGCCTGTGGACTTGGAGGCACTGCCTGGCTGGACCCTCAGTGTGGCTTGTGGGCTGCTGATGACTGTGTGCAGCTTTGCACCCGTGTCCCACCTCTGCCTCCAACCCATCTTCCCAGTGTTTGTGAAATAAACGTGGTATTTGTCTGGGTCAAAAAAATGTGAAAGGGAAATGTGTTATAATTCAGAAGCTTTAATTTTCAACAAATCATTAGCCTAATATATCTTCCTCTTGTTGGAGTTTTTATTCTTACTGTTGCTCAAACTGCCCTCTCTCTGCTCAGTGGTTTTTCGGTTCATTTTTAATTTTTTGTGGCCTCATCTGTCTCTACACAGCCAGACCTGAGAACTGATTCCAGGGAGCCTCGATGCTGAGTCACAGTGGAACACACGTTTGCAGTTAGCTCTTGCACACTTGCCCTTGGGCATCAGGCCCCTGTGGCCCACCAGGCCGTATTCCTGGGACCAGGGGTTTGCCCACACTGTGCGATTGACGAGGAGGTTTGAATGGTGGTTACAGTCCCTGCTGTCCTTGTGGGTCCAGCAGTCAAGCGTCCCAGGTGTCTCCCATCCCATGGAGCAGTAGTCAGGCCTGCTCAATGGTTCTTGTTGACTAGTGGGCTCCAGAGTCATTTAACGTGACTCTAATAGTCTTTGATAGCTTTCTTTATATCTGGTATAATAAGATATTCTAGGTTCCTTTGTACATTTCTCCTTTCTTTTTTTTTTTTTGCAGTTGAAGTTATTCTTTTTTAAGTTTAATTTTTATTTTATATTGGAGTATAGTTGATTTACAATGTTGTGTTAGTTTCAGGTGTACAGAAAAGTGATTCAGTTATACATATACGTATTTCCATTCTTTTTCAGATTCTTTTCCCATATAGGTTATTACAGAATATTGAGTAAAGTTCCCTGTGCTATACAGCAGGTCCTTGTTGATTTATCTATTTTATTTATAGTAGTGTGTATATGTTAATCCCAAACTCCTAATTTATCCCTCTCCCCTCCCACCTTTCCCCTTTGGTAACCATAAGTTTGTTTTTGAAGTCTGTAGGTCTGTTTTTGTTTTGTAAATAAGTTCATTTGTATCATTTGTTTAGATTCCACATGTAAGTGACATCATATGATATTTGTCTTTCTCTGTCTGACTGACTTCACTTAGTATGATAATCTCTAGGTCTGTTCATGTTGCTGCAAATGGCATTATTTCATTCTTTTTTATGGCTGAGTAATATTCCATTTTGTGTGTGTGTGTGTGTGTGTGTGTGTGTGTCTGTGTGTATCACATCTTGTTTATCCATTCCTGTGTTGATGGACATTTAGGTTGCTTCCATGTCTTGGCTATTGTAAATAGTGCTGCAATGAAACATTGGGGTGCATGTATCTTTTGTAATTATGGTTTACTCCAGATATATGCCCAGGAGAGGGATTGCTGGATCATATGCTAGTTCTATTTTTAGTTTTTTAAGGAACCCCTATGCTGTTCTCCATAGTGGTTGTACCAATTTACATTCCCACCAACAGTGTAGGAGGGTTCCCTTTTCTCCACACCCTCTCCAGCATTTATTGTTTGTAGACTTTTTGATGATGGCCATTCTGATTGGTGTGAGGTGATACCTCACTGTAGATTTGATTTGCATTTCTCTAATAATTAGGGATGTTGAGCATCTTGTCATGTGATTTTGGCCATCTGTATGTCTTCTTTGGAGAAATGTCTATTTAGATCTTCTGTCCATTTTTTTGATTGGGTTTTTTTTTTTGATATTGAGCTGTTTGTATATTTTGGAGCTTAATCCCTTGTTGGTTGCATTGTTTGCAAATATTTTCTCCCATTCTGAGGATTGTCTTTTCATTTTATTTATAGTTTCCTTTGCTGTGCAGAAGCTTTTAAGTTTAATTAGGTCCCATTTGTTTATTTTTGTTTTTATTTTCATTACTCTAGGAAGTGGATCCAAAAAGATATTGCTGCAAGTTATGTCAAAGAGTGCCCTATGTTTTCCTCTAACAGTTTTAAATAGTATTCGGTCTTATATTTAAGTCTTTAATCCATTTTGAGTTTATTTTTGTGTATGGTGTTAGAGAATGTTCTAGTTTCATTCTTTTACATGTAGCTGTCCAGTTTTCCCAGCACCACTTATTGAAGTGATTGTCTTTTCTCCATTGTATATTCTTGCCTCCTTTGTCATAGATTGACCATAGGTACATGAGTTTATTTCTGGGCTTTCTGTCCTATCCCATTGAGCTATATTTCTCTTTTTGTGACAATATCATACTGTTTTTATTACTGTAGCTTTGTAGTATAGTCTGAAGTCAGGGAGCCTGATTCCTCCAGTTCTGTTTTTCTTTCTTAGGAATGCTTTGGCTATTCAGGGTCTTTTGTGATTCCATACAAATTAAAAATTTTTTGTCCTACTGAAAAATGCCATTGGTATTTGATAAGGATTGCATTGAATCTAGATTACCTTGGGTAGTATAGTCATTTTGACAGTATTGATTCTTCCAATCCAAGAACATGGTATATCTTTCCATCTGTTTGTGTCATCTTCGATTGCTTTTATCAGCGTCTCATAGTTTTCGAGTACAGGTTTTTTGCCTCCTTAGGTAGGTTTATTCCTAAGTATTTTATTCTTTGTGATGGTAAATGGGATTGTTTCCTTAATTTCTCTTTCTTATCTTTCGTTGTTAGTGTATAGAAATGCAAGAGGGACTTCCCTGGTGGTCCAGCGGTTAAGACTCTGTGCTCCCAGTGCATGGGGCCTGGGTTCAATCCCTGGTCAGGGAACTAGATCCTGCATGCTGCAACTAAAAGAGCCCACATGCCGCAACTAAAAGAGCCCACACGCTGCAGTGAACATCCCGGGTGCTGCAATGAAGATCCCGCGTCCTACAACTAAGACCTGGTGCAGCCAAATAAATAAATAAATAAATAAATGTTAAAAAAGAAATGTGAGAGATTTCTGTGTATTAATTTTGTATCCTGCAACTTTACCAAATTCATTGATGAGCTCTAGTAGTTTTCTGGTAGCATCTTTAGGATTTTCTGTGTATAGTATCTTGTCATCTGCAAACAGTGACAGTTTTACTTCTTCTTTTCCAATTTGTATTCCTTTTCTTTCTTTTTCTTCTCTGATTGCCATGGCTAGGACTTCCAGAACTATGTTGAATAAGAGTGGCAAGAATGGACATACTGGTCTTGCTCCTGATCTTAGAGAAAATGCTTTCAACTTTTCACCATTGGGAGTATGATGTTAGCTGTGAGCTTGTCATATATGGCCTTTATTATGTTGAGGTAGGTTCCCTCTATGCCCACTTTCTGGAGAGTTTTTATCATAAATTGGTGTTGAATTTTATCAAAAGCTTGTTCTGCATCTATTGAGATGATCATATGTTTTTTATTCTTCAATTTGTTAATGTGTGGAAAACGTCACGTTTAGTCGCCTTGGAGCCCACTGTCTGGTCCCATTGTTTTCCCCCATCCCTATTCCCAAGCACCCTTTGATCTCTCATTTCTGGAAACAGTAAGCCCGTTCATCTATTGTAGAGTAACCCCTGTGACTCAATATTACCATACTGCGATGTCATTTTGTGCTATTTTGAACAATTAAAAGACTTTTTGAAAAAAAAAATTTTGTATCACACTGAATGATACGCAGATATTAAAAAACCTTTGCATCCCTGGGATAAATCCCACTTGATGATGCTGTATGATCCTTTTAATGTGTTGTTGGATTCTGTTTGCTAGTATTTTGTTGAGGATTTTTGTATCTATGTTCATTGGCCTATAATTTTCTTTTTTTGTGGTATCTTTGTCTCATTTTGTAATCAGGGTGATGGTGGCCTCATAGAATGAGTTTGGGAGTGTTCCTTCCTCTGCAGTTTTTAAGAATAGTTTCAGAAGGATAGGTGTTAACTCTTCTCTAAATGTTTGATAGAATTCGTCTGTGAAGCCATCTGGTCTTGGACTTTTGTTTGTTGGAGGTTTTTAAATCACAGTTTCAATTTCAGTACTTGTGATTGGTCTATTCATATTTTCTATTTCTTCCTGGTTCAGGTTTGGAAGGTTATATGTTATATGTTTCTAAGAATTTCCTCTAGGTTGTCCATTTTACTGGCATATTGTTGCTTGTAGTAGTTTCTTATGATCCTTTGTATGTCTGTGGTGTCAGTTGTATCTTCTTTATTTTTAATTTTATTGATTTCAGATCTCTCCCTTTTTTCTTGATGCCTCTGGCTAAAGGTTTATCAATTTTGTTTATCTTTTCAAAGAACCAGCTTTTCATTTATTGATGTTTTCTATATTTTTCTTTGTCTCTATTTCATTTATTTCTGCTCTGATCTTTATGATTTCTTTCCTTCTACTAACTTTGGGTTTTGTTTGTTCTTCTTTCTCTAGTTGCTTTAGGTGTAATTTTAGGTTGTTAATTTGAGATGTTTCTTGTTTCCTGAGGTAAGATTGTATTGCTATAAAATTCCCTCTGAGGACTGCCCTTGCTGCATCCCATAGGTGTTGGCTCACTGTGTTTTCATTTTCATTTGTCTCTAGGTATTTTTTGATTACCTCTTTGATTTCTTCTGTGATCCATTGGTTGATTAGTAACATATTGTTTAGTCTCCATGTGTTTGTGTTTTTTACAGTTTTATTCTTGTAATTGATTTCTAATCTCATAGTGCATAGTGGTCGGAAAAGATGCTTGATATGATTTCAATTTTTGTAAATTTACCGAGGCTTGCTTTGTGGTGCAGCGTGTGATCTGTCCTGGAGAATGTTCCATGTGTACTTGAGAAAAATGTGTATTCTGCTGCTTTGGGATGGAATGTTCTATAATTATCAATTAAGTCCATCTGGTCTAATGTGTCATTTAAGGCCTGTGTTTCCTTAGTGATTTTCTGTCTGGATGATCTGTCCATTGATGAAAGTGGAGTGTTAAAGTCCCCCACTGTTACTGTGTTACTGTCGATTTTTTCCTTTTATGGCTGTTAGCATTTGCCTTATATATTGAGGTTATCCTATGTTGGGTGCATATATATATATATGTATATATATTTTTAATTAATTAATTTGTTTATTTTTGGCTGTGTTGGGTCTTCATTGCTGCACCCAGGCTTTTCTCTAGTTGCGGCGAGCGGGGGCTACTCTTTGTTGTGGTGTGTGGGCTTCTCATTGCAGTGGCTTCTCATTGCGGAGCATGGGCTCTAGGTACATGGGCTTCAGTAGCTGTGGCACATGGGCTCAGTAGTTGTGGCTTGCGGGCTCTAGAGCACAGGCTTAGTAGTTTTGGTGCACGGGCTTAGTTGCTCCGCAGCATGTGGAATCTTCCCGGACCAGGTCTCGAACCCGTGTCCCCTGAATTGGCAGGTGGACTGTCAACCACTGCGCCACCAGGGAAGTCTGTTGGGTGCATATATGTTTACAATTGTTATATCTTCTTCTTGGATTGATCCCTTGATCATTATGGAGTGTCCTTTGTCTCTTGTAACAATCTTTATTTTAAAGTCTGTTTTGTCTGATATGGGTATTACTACTCCAGCTTTCTTTTGATTTCCATTTGCATGGAATACATTTTTCCATCCCCTCACTTTGTCTGTGTTTGTCCCTATATCTGAAATGGGTCTCTTGTAGACAGCATGTATACAAGTCCTCTTTTTGTATCCATTCAGCCAGTCTATGACTTGATTGGAGTATTTAATCTGTTACATTTAAGGTAATTATTGATATTATGTTCCCATTGCCATTTTGTTAATTGTTATGGATTTGTTTTTGTAGGTCTTTTTTCTTCCCTTCCTCTTTTGTTCTCTTCTCTTGTGATTTGATGGCTATCTTTAGTGTTGTGTTTGGATTACTTTTTCTTTTGTGTGTGTGTGTATGTATTGTAGATTTTTGGTTTGTGGTTACCATGAGGTTTTAATATAGCAGTCTATATATATATACAAGATTATGTTAAGTTGCTAGTCTCTTAATTTCAAATGCATTTCCAATATCCTGCATTTGTACTCTCCTTTTCTCACAGTTGCTGGTTTTGATACCATATTTGTGTGTGGATTGTTTCCTACTTTGCTGTATGTTTGCCTTTACTTTGCCTTTACTTTGCTTTCCCATTCATAATTTTCTTGTTTCTAGCTGTGGCCTTTCTTTTCCATCTAGAGAAGTTCCTTTAGCATTTGTTGCAAAGCTGGTCTGGTCATGCTGAATTCTCTTAGCTTTTGGTTGCCTGTAAAGCTTTTGACTTGTCCATCAACTCTGAACAAGAGCCTTGCTGGGTAGAATATTCTTGGTTGTAGGTTTTTCTCTTTCTTCTCTTTAAATATGTCATGCCACTACCTTCTGACCTGCAGAGTTTCTGCTGAGAAATCAGCTGATAACCTCTTGGGGATTCCCTTGTATGTTATTTGCTGCTTTTCTCTTGTTCCTTTTAATATTTTCTCTTTGTTTTTAATTTTTGTGCATTTGATTAATATATGTCTTGATGTGTTCCTCCTTGGTTTTATCCTGTGTGGGACTCTCTGCGCTTCCTGGACTTGAGTGTTTCTTTTCCCATGTTAGGGAAGTTTTCGGCTATTATCTCTTCAAATATTTTCTCAGGCCCGTTTTCTCTCTCTTCTCCTTCTGGGACCCCTACAATGCAAACGTGGGTGCATTTGATGTTGTCCCAGAGATCTCTTAGACTGTCCTCATTTCTTTTCATTCTTTTTTCTTCTGTTCCACAGCAGTGATTTCCACCAATCTGTCTTCCAGCTCACTTATTCGTTCTTCTGCCTCATTTATTCTGCTATTAACTCCTTCTTGTGTATATTTCATTTCAGTTATTGTATTGTTCATCTGTTTGTTTGTTCTTTAAATCTTCTAGCTCTTTGTAAAACATTTCATGTATCTTCTTGGTCTATGCCTCCATTCTTTTTCTGAGATCTTGGGTCATCTTTACTATCATTACTCTGAATTCTTTTTCAGGAAGATTGCCTATCTCCACTTCATTTAGTTGGTCTTTTGGAGTTTTATCTTGTTCCTTTGTCTGCAACATATTTCTCTGCCGACTCTTTTTGTCTAACTTTCTGTGTTTGTGGCCTCTGTTCCTCAGGCTGCAGGTTGTAGCTCTTCTAGCTTCTGGTGTCTGCCCCCTGGTGGGTGAGGTTGGTCCAGGGCCTGTGCAAGTGTCCTGGTGGGAGGGACCAGTGGGAGGGACTCCCTGCCCACTGGTGCATGGATCTGGGTGTCCTGTCCCTCTTGTGGGTAGGGCTGTGTCAAGGGATATGTGTAGAGGCAGCTGTGGGATCAGCCTGTCTGCTGATGGGTGGGGCTGTGTTCCCACCCAGTTGGTTGTTTGGCCTGAGGTGTCCCAGCACTGGAGCCTGCAGGCTGTTGGATGGGGCCAGGTCTCAGTACCAAACTGGTGACCTCCAGGAGAGCTCATGCCAATGAATATTCACTGGGGCCTCCACCACCAGTGTCCTTGCCCCCACCGTGTGCCACAGCTGACCTCTGCCTCCCCCAGGAGACCCTCCAAGACCCACAGGTAGGTCTGGCCCAAGCTCCCAGTGCATGTGAAACCTTGTGTGTGTCCTCTAAGAGTGGAGTCTCTGTTTCCCCCAGTCCTGTGGAGCTCAGGCACTCAAGCCCTGCTGGCCTTCAAAGCCAAATGCTCTGGGGGCTCCTCCTCCTGATGCAAGACCCCCAGGCTGAGAAGCCTGACATGGGGCTCAGAACTTGCCCTCTTGTGGGAGAACCTCTGTCTGCAATATAATTATTTTCCAGGTTGTGGGTCGCCCACCTGGCAGGTATGGGATTTGATTATATCATGAAAGCGCCCCTCCTACCATCTCATTGTGGCTTCTTTTTGTCTTTGGATGTAGACTATCATTTTTGGTAAGTTCGAGTCTTTTTTGTTGATGGTTGTTCAGCAGTTAGTTGTGATTTTGGTGTTTTTCATGAGAGGAGGTGAGCTCAAGTCCTTCTACTCTGCCATCTTCTCTCTAAACTTATAGCCTCCTTTGTACATTTCTTGTCTCACATCTGGAATTAGCCTCTTTTTTTTTGTCAAGAATCTTTGTTTCCTTTAGTGGGACGTATTATTTCAAGACTACCATCCATGGGCTAGGATGCTCACTGCCATAGGATTGGTGATTGTTTTGAGGCCTGTTCAATAGAAAGGAGAAAAAAAATTTTTTTTAAATAAAATATATTGTGAATTTGTATAGGGTTTTATTTATAAAACCCTGCAAACTCAGGGTTTTACTTATCCTCTTCTACTCTTCCTTTCTCCTCTGCAGGGAATTCCAGTTCTAAGAAGATTCTAGTAATAACAGGTAAGATTATTACTCATTTGCTTTAACCACAGTACACACACAGTAGTCTTAGAATACTAATACCAACACTACCACTAATAATGTGACTAAAAAAAGTTAAAGGTTTTTTTTCCTTTTTTTTTTTTCCTTAGGGTTTATTCCACTAGGGATGCACAAATTACTGTTTTAAGTTGATTGAAACTTCCTTTTTGTGGGGTTATGCCACCCCCATATACTAATTTAGATTCTTTTGCTTCATCTTAAAATCTTTAATTTTAATTTTGTTTTATAATTATGTAAAATATTTACATAATTCCAAAGTCAAATTTATAAAACAAGGTATGTTCAAAGAAGACTTCTATTTTTATCCCTCATACTGTTCTTTTCCTTTCCCTCTAGTTAACCATTTAAAAATGTTTATATTTATCTTTTTACCTTAAACACATAACAAATTTTGTAAATAATGTACATTTTACTGTATATACACACTTTTCTCCACTTTGCCCTTTAATGATATATTCTGGAGATCTACTTTATGGATCTGACATTATTTAACCAATACTGATTTAACCAATTACTGATGGATTTTGTGTTGTTTCTGGTCTTTTTGCTATTACAAATACTGTTGTAAGGAATAACAGACCTGTGCATACATTTAAAAAATATTTTTGCCAGTTTATCTTTGGGAGAGATCCCTAGATATAGGATTGTGATCAAAGGATTATTTTACCAGTATTGTCAAATCTCCCACAGCTACCATAGTATTTTGTAGGACTATCAGGAATGTATGGGTGTGCTTGTTTCTCCACCAACAGTATTCAAACTTTTGGATTTTTGCCAATTTAATACATGATAAATAGTATCTCAGTGTTGGTTTTATTGTGTGTTTCTCTTAGCATATATTATATGGTTTTTCACCTCAGAAGCTCAATTTCTTATAGAGTTCTTGGCCTTTTTATTTTTAAAAGCTCTTTAAAGATATTAGAGATACTAGCACTTGAAATTTTTTTTCCAGTTTTTTGTCCTTACTTTGCCTATGGTGTCTTGCCTAGGTGTCTTACTCTATACCAAAGTTTTATTTTTTTGTATGTGAAATTACATTTTGTCTTATTACTTCTGGAATTTGAGCTATTAGGAAAGTTTTCCCTACTCCCTCATTGTAGAGGAATTAATCCATGTTTCTTCTAGTACTTCTATGAATATATATATATATCACAAATGGTCCTTGGATTTTGTCAAATAATTTTTCTGTGTCTACTGAAATGATATGATTTCTCTCCTTTATTCTGTTAATATGTTATATTATGTGATTTTCAGATGTTAAACCAACCTTTCATTCCTGAGATAAACCCCACTTGGTTAAATCCTTTTTATATTGTTGAAAGTTTGTGGGGTTTTTTGTTGTTTGTTTTGGAAAGTTTGTGTTTTAATTTTTATTTTTTTGTTTTTGGCTGCGTTGGGTCTTCGTTGCTGTGCGCAGGCTTTCTCTAGTTGTGGTGAGTGGGGGCTACTCTTCGTTGCGGTGCACGGGCTTCTCATTGTGGTGGCTTCTCCTGTTGCAGAGCACGGGCTCTAGGCGCACGGGCTTCAGTAGTTGTGGCTTGCGGGCTTCAGTAGCTGTGGCTCGCAGGCTCTAGAGCGCAGGCTCAGTAGTTGTGGCGCACGGGCTTAATTGCTCCGCAGCATGTCAGATCTTCCCAGACCAGCGACTAAACCCATGTCCCCTGCATTGGCAGGTGGATTCTTAACCACTGCGCCACCAGGGAAGCCCCGGAAAGTTTGTGTTTTTAAAGTTTGTGTTTTTAATGCCAGCTCATTTGATGTTAATCTGACAAGTCCTTTTCCATACTGTCAGATACTCCAATAATTACTACAATTCTGAAATAGTGGTGTGAATGATTTACTGTAATTCAAATTCCCCTTGTGACCTATGCATGCCTTTATACAGGTTTTATTGCGTGCCTACTATGTGCCAGGCATCCTGTGCTAGGATGCAGAAATAGGGTAGACACAAGCCCTTGCCCTCACAGCAGTGGTGAAAACAATCAATAAGTATAAGATAGTTTAACGAGTATTAGGTAATATGGGGTACAATTGAGATTTATTCTTTTTTTTTCCAAGAATTTTTAAAAATTATTTATTTATTTATTTGGCTGCACTGGATCTTAGTTGTGGCTTGCAGGATCTTTTTTTTAGTTGCAGCATGCAGGATCTAGTTCCCTGACCAGGGATGGAACCCAGGCCCCCCTGCATTGGGAGCACAGAGTCTTAACCACTGGACCACCAGGGAAGTCCCACAGTTGAGATTTAAACAAAGGGTACTCATGGTAGTATCAATAGAATTTTTTTTTTAAGCCAGTTGGAGGAAGTTACCTGAAGTGTAAACTGAATTCAACCAGGGTTACCATATCATTTACTATCCAAACAGGGACACTTTTCAAAGTGAAAGGGAAAACAGGCACAAACTAGGATGTATAATCACCTGAGAGCTAACCAGTCAAAGGGGAAGAGTGTTTGAGGCAGAAAAAACCATATGTGAAAGAGGACAAGGCCCATTCAAATAACTAAAAATCTTTTTTTTTTAACATTAGGCTCTGGTTTCCCTCTTACTTTTTAGGTAATTTGTGTTCCTGCAGTAAGGCTCAAATCAGACAAATATCATATAATCAACAAAATTCTGAAGAAATCACCTGTAACAAACTAAGCTGACCCCGTAAAACTAAAACTAAAAGCATACAATTCCCATCACAAAAGAAAAACAGATATTGAATATATACAATTTATTTAATAAATTAATGTCATTCAAAATACAGTGCCAGAACATTATGCAGTTGAACATGCTAGTAATGTTTGTCATGAAGCACCTGTGCTCATGTTAGATTGGCGGCACCCCGCTACTGCTAGTGGTTCCTGGGATTAATGCCAGAGCAGCACTAGTTATCTGCTCTTCTGCACCACTAGTGCAGAGAATTCCTGAACAGTTCACCTTTCTAATCCTACCCCCCACACACAACAGGTTAAAAAAAAACACACCCTGACAGCTAACGAATATCTATACACAATCACTCTACAGTAATGTTTGTTATTAAATTAAGATGTAATGACCTGGTTAACCCACTCTAAATCTTAAGATGGAGAAATACAACAGCAGCAGGTAGTTATATGCATGAGCCAATGTTAATGTAATACAGAAAGTGGAGGCATTTACTGATTAAAGCTCCACACAGACCCGCACAATGAGGGACTAGCAATTCATATTGCAAGCCCAGCAACTTAAGTCCACACCTGGTAAATGACCAGCTGATTGGAAGACCTGTATTCTAGATAGACAAGTATAAGTTAGTGAGAGAATACATGCACCTAATAGTTAGACTGATCCTGCAGTCATACTTTCCCTGTGCAATACCATAAAATGGAAGATCTTCCTCAACTATAGGATTTAGACAACATTTCTATACCAACATGGACATTAGTGTTAAGTGCAGCTCAATTAACTACACCGAAAAAACTATTCCAGGACTTCAGAACAGAAGCACAGGAATGAAATACATATAATAAAATAACCTCAGCATAATTTGCGATATACCACACTAGGAACAGGAAAACTACTTTAATAAGAGAACTTTTGGAACTGTACATACACAGGGCTAACAATGTTAGATAATCCAGATTTTTATGCTCTCATGATACACATAAAAGTTTCTCAATTATTGGATAATCTATTTCGTATTATGGAAGCATATCTTTCTTAAGACTCACCGATATATATTATACTGATGCAAATATTAAGTAGGGCATAAAAATAAAATTTATCAAAGATAGATTTTTATGTACTCATATTCAGTCCTTTCATAGCCTCTCTCATTTAGCAAAGAAAATGACAAAGCAAATAGATCAGGCGTGCACTCCCTGAACTCCTGACTATACAGATGGTAGTGCAACCATTTCTCCATCCAGTTCAAACTCCTCTGTTCCATCCGGTGAAAAAAGATAAGTTGGTGGCTTCCATGGAGATTCTTCAAGGCAGGATGGATAAAGTTTCCCCACAGTGCATCGAAAATCTCTCCCTAAGTCCCACAGTACACGTTCAGATATATGCTGCCGCAGAGACCACCGGTCAAGTTCCAGATCATACTGGTAAGTGACATATTTAGCTCTTTCATTTAAGTGGGTTTCTCGCATAAACACACACAGAGAATTTGAGATCACAACAGCTCTAACACAGGGATCTGAGTACCTCTTAGCAGGGATGTTGGCTGCCATTTTCCACTCATTTTTATTCACATCATAGATTTCCACAGTTACTGAAGACCCATCTACAGTGCCAGAGGGGAGTCTTATGCCAGAATTGGTAGCAATGTGCAACCCTCCAATATAGAAAATTTTATCACCGAAAGCTGCAGCTGAAGCAAAAGACCTGCTAGTCTGTCTCATGGCCATTTCTACCCATGAATCAGACCTTGGAAAATAACAATACATGAGGTTCAGTGTCATCACATAAATGCAGTCATGAACCACAACTGCTGCACTCCACTGCCAAGCACAAGGCAAAGGGCTTACCATTGTCCATTCATCTTTCTCAGTGTCATATCTTTCTACAGTCCTCCGGTTAAGTTCTCCACCTACACTGTCTCCTCCAATTGCATAGATATAGCCTTCACAGCAAACCAAAGATGGCTTTACGCGGACAAAAAGCATCGGGGTCTTTGGAAACCAGGTATTTTGCTGTGCATCAAACCAGTAAAAGCAATTTACAGTTCTAAAGGCAGTCTGAAGTTTGCTTGTTTTACTGTGATTTGTTTTTGTGTTTTTCAGAGGAACTTGACCACCTGCTATATAGATGTCATTATCGGGAGTTACAACGGTCCCAACCTTATGTAAATCAGCTGGTGGGCTGCATAGCTTGTAAACTTTTTCTGCTTGGGGGCTGTAACAGACAGAAGAGTAAAGACTACAAGGATTTTCTGAAGATGCTTCAATGAAAATCATCATCTCTTCTTTAGTCATTCCAAGTCTTGGTTTGAAAAACTTGGGCATGGACTTATACAGACCTTGAACAACTACAGACTTATCATTGGGTGGCAGACCTTGAAACCAAGCTCTCTGTGTTACTTCTGAAAGTGCATCAATTCTGATTTGGCTAAGAACTGAAGACAAATACTGGGATCGTGATTCTGTGTTGTACTCTAGCCACAGCATAGCAGCTTCACGAACTGTCTCTTCCTTTTCTACGTTCAAATTGTCACTACTGAGAATGTCTATCAGTAAGTCATGTGACAGCTGCATGAAAGCTTCCTGGTGATACACAGCAGTGAACTTGTGCTCCACCATCCTTTTAGCACTTTGTTTTAATTCCTCACAACTGAACAGATCAGCAAAACTCAACAATCGCACACAGTTCTCTGCGTTTATCTTTTTAATTAAATATTCTCGACAACGTTGTAACACATCTTCTACCTAAAATGGAAAAAAAAAAAGGCTGATAAAGGCAGGCTAGACAAATTTTATTTTTATGTAACACACAGGTATATTAATCAGATCCCTATACTGTAGTTTTTATTTTTAGATACACGTTTGGGCTAAGAGATAATGTCTTTCAGTGATAATAAAATTAGAAGACTATGCATAGTTTTGCATTTCGTCTTCCTGTCCAGTGGCCTACTTAACTGCCCTATTTAGGAGTCAGTAGTATAACATTAAATAGGCTCTTAAAAACCTAAACAGCCTTAAAGGGAAAGGGAAAGAAATTAATTCATGCATAAGTTATGTATTTTTTAAAGCCTAGCAAAACATGTAATTGAGAGAACCAAATGAAAACAATGTAAATCAGTATAGGAAATGATTACTGTTGAGAAGCTGGAATCTGGTTTTCTCAACATGGACAAGACAGTCATATAGAAGCAGAAAATCATACACAATGCCTAACAGTAGTTATTATTCGCCTTTCTTACGTGGAGCAGTAGGATAACCAATCAAAAGAATATATTCATGTGCAATTACAAATTACCTACATTTAAACGACCCATCTTAGCCACTCTAACTTTCCTAGATTTGTTGTTTCTTAAGAAACAGTAGATCTCAGTTGAGTCAGAAGTGCTACCTACTATACTTATTCAATGTCACAGTGATTGACTAGAAGCAGTTTGTGATAAGAAGTCAGGCTGCTTGGATTCAAAACCTGGATTGGCCAGTCAACACTTGTACAATATCAGACAAGTAGCTTTACTTCTCTAAGCCTCAGCTTTCTCCTGTATAAGATGGGGAAATCCTTCCTTACAAGTGATTATTTTAAGGATTAGATGAGAACCTATATAAAGCATTAGTACAGAATCTGGCATATAAAAACATCATTTCATGTGGCTAATAGTAAAAGCCATGTTGGTAGTCATAAAATGCCACATGCCCGGGCTTGCCAGGGCAACTTACTCCCAGAGGCAGAGTCCTGTTTTGCATTTGGCCAAGCACATGCCTATAGGTTTCATTAACATGATAGAAAAAATTATAAGGAAAGGTATCACTATAATAACAGTGTTCTGGAATCCAAATTTCTTAAAATTCCTCAATTTTTTAGCAATTATAAAAAAACTTGCTTTTAGAATTGCTGAAAAATTAAAAGAGGTAATGAAAACATATAAGCTATGGAAGAAATACAGTTCTTACAGTAGGTATTTCTCCCTTTTAGGTTTGGATTTAGGATGTGAATGTCTTCCATTCTAAAGCACCAGGAAGCTACCATGGCTTCCGTGTCCCCAAAGTTGTAGGTATAGTAGGACACTGCACAATTTATGGGCAGGGTGGGGGAAAGAATACAGAACTAAAAAGGAAGACAGGTACTTAAGGCATGGACAGACTGAGTTCTGGTTCCCAAAGTTACACCCAGAAACTGGCATTCGACTGGCGTCATTCACATTTATTCAGCACACATTTATCAAGTACCTACTAGGTATCATGAACTGTGCTCCCAGAATTTAACCTTTAAAGTTTCTCCCTCTGGAGAAACTTTATTTCTCCCTTTGGAGAAAATGAGGAAAACATTTTTATATTCCTCTTAAAATTAAAAGAAATGTTGAAGGGGAGCATTCCCTGGTGGTTCAGTGGTTAAGATTCTGCACTTATACTGCAGGGGCCCCAGGTTCCATCCCTGGTCGGGGAATTAAGATCCCGCAAGCCATGCGGCACGGCCAAAAAAGAAAAAAAGTTGAAGGGGAAACAGTGAAATAGTTTATCATATGTAAATATATCAATCATCACTTTTTGTTTTAGTTTAAATAATTCTCCTTAATAGCTCAGTAAGGTCTCAAGCCTATTATAAACATTTATGTTTGATAACTTCCATAAGAATCTTGACATTTTCTGTGAAAATACCATCAAAAATTAGCACATCTAAGCTTTTAGCCAAAAAACTGAAGCACTTAAATTTAACAAATACTGTTAAAAATTTCTTTTACTTGAAATCTAAATCCTGTGGTATATTAGGCAGAATATGAAACTAATATGAAATTTTCACCTATCTTTTTAGTCAAGTTCCCATCATAAAACTAAGTTTATTAGCTGATCAAATCCTATTGTTTTTCCCTTACATATATGAAAAAGAGAAGAAAACTTTTACCTTCTAAAATCTGCAATAAAATTACATAGCTATAAGACACCGAAAAAACTGCTTACCTGCAGGAAGCAAGCTGTTTCATAAAGTTGTTCTACAGTGCTGTCATTTATTGCCAGGTTACCCGTGTATGCGTACGTTATTATTATCTGTAAGGTGGCTGAATCCACATTCCTCAGGTGTATGTGTGTCTGTTTGCTTTCACTTAGTCCACTCATGAACATGGCCCTATAGTAGAGATGGGGAAAACAAATGTAAGGCTAAAAAGAAAAACTAGACAACATGGGATGTTTATTTAGGGTACTTGCTGATGGACAACTTATAGGGAAAGCTTTCAAGGGAGACAATAGAAAATTATAATCCAGTGCCAAAGATATACCAAACTATTCCACTGTGCCATTCTGAGTGATAACATCAAAATTAATTTAATCCTTATAGTCATACAGGAATTCAGCAATAAAAAGGAACTCTATTATATGTACTACAACACAAACCTCAAAATCATTATGCTCAGTGAAAAAAGGCAGATACAAAAGACCACATACTGTATGATTCCATTTATATGAAATGTCCCCCCAAAGCAAATATATAGAGGCAGAAGGGAGATTAGTGGTTACTTAGGACTGTGGGTAAGAACAGTGAGTGACTGTAAATGGGCACAAAGTGATGGAAATGTTTCAAATTATATTGTAATGATGGTTGTACAGCCCTTTAAATATACTAAAATTCATTTAATTGTGTGTAAATTTGATCTCAATAAAGCCGTTAAAATTTTCATTTACTCAAATGATTTCCTAAAAATATGCAGAACAGTTTCCTAAAAATTACATGCAGGAAAATATGCTGGAAAGGCAATTAGTGTTGTGGAGAATACAGTAAAATGCCCATATACATGGAAGAGGTATAAAAAACAAAGAATATTGTTGCATGTACAGAAATGCCTATAGTGATCATAAGTGGGTAGCACAAGAACTAGCCTCTAGCCTGGGCAACCTCAAGGACAAGAAGATGAGAAAGGCTTTAAAATGGATAAAATAGTGAGTCAGGGTAGAACATAAGAACTGTTTTTCCCAGTGACATTGCTGAACATAAGGGCTCATGCAAAACATCGGAAAGATGAATGGCAGTCAGATCACAGAGGGCTTTTTTTTTGGCTGCGCAGCATGTGAGATTCTCAGTTCCCCGACCAGGGATTAAACTGGCGCCCCTTGCATGGACAGCACAGAGTCTTAACTACTGGACCACCAGGGAAGTCCCGCAGAGGGATTTTAAAATGAGATACAGGAGGGAATTCCCTGGCAGTCCAGTGGTTAGGACCCAGTGCTTTCACTGCCGGGGCCCGAGTTCAAATCCCTGGTTGGGGTAAGATCCGCAAGCCCCTCAGCATGGCCCCCCCAAAAAAACCACACACACACACACACACACACACAGACATACGAGTCTGAGCTTTTTATTGTAGATAGTGAAGAAGGGTTCACTGAAGGGTTTTCAGCATGGATTTATTAGCATAATAAAATGTATTCTAGGATGAATATTTTGTACTGACAGACCTCAAGGGCCAAAGGCTGGAGATAGGAAAAAGGGTTCTGAGGCTACTGCAATAATCTACATTAGAAGTAAGAACCACCTGAGCCAAAGGCTGGAGATAGGAAAAAGGGTTCTGAGGCTACTGCAATAATCTAGATTAGAAGTAAGAACCACCTGAGCTAGGGTGGCAGAAATGGATACAAAAGCTTTTACAAAAAACCAACACGATCCGGTGATTTTCTGAACGTACGGAATAGACTAGAGTAGGAAGTAGACAGGGAAAGAATCAAAGCTATCTGTTTATTTTCAAGTAAGTACCTGAAAAAAAAATATTGTTAACCATTGAGAGAAGAATTATAAGGTCAAGGAAAACAGTTAATCTTGCAAAAAAGGTGAGTTAAATTTTAGATATATTTAATTTGAGGTGTGAGCAGCTGAGTCAAATGCAAGTAATACAATAATCAGTTAAGTATTTAATACAACTGGAACTTTGAAGGTCAGGCATTAATGCAGTAGACTGTGAATTATCTACAAAATGACATGTGTTAAAGCCAAGTAAGTTATCTGAGGGAGACTAAAAGAAACCCACCCAGAATCCCAATGACCAACCTGAGGTAGAGTTCAATTAGAAGAAAAAAGAATGACAGAACGTTGAGAAACATTCATCAGAGAAATAAGAACAAGCCAGTCAGTACAATGCTACTCAGGGCAAGAGAGGTAGGGTGTCAAAAACTGTAGAGTCAAGGATAACAAACATTGCAAAAGCAATTAGGAAGGCACTGGTTATTTCTAGTGTAGCTCAGAATGAGCAGTAAGAACAGCAACTAAACTTCAGGCAGTTAGGGAATGGAAGAGTGGCAAAAACATCAATCAGGGTGGTTGATAACTTCCTCCCAAAGAATACATGGCCATAAATAAACACAACCAAGTAACAGAGATTAGGAAGTGCTGTTGAAAAATACCCAAGATGTGACAAGAAACTAATAAAAACACCAATTGCTACTGGCTTCACTTGTGTGACACGGGAGAATGGGAAATAACAAAAGCAACCTGAAAAGAACTATAGGAGCTCTGAGTAAAAATGGAAGATTTAGGGGTCATGTGCCTTTCTGTCTGTGCCAGTAGAAGGTAGTTAACTTTGGAAGAGGAAGTAGGGCAAGGGAACAGCTGACTATACAGATGACACTGAGACTGGTTATTCTAGACTATGGTTTATGACACCAGAATGATGGACTTCTGTGAAGGAACTATGCTTCCTGAAGACCAAAGATTAGTAGAAGCCTAGCCAACTTGATTATAAAAATTTTAAACAGACTTTTTAAAGAAAGAGTAAATACTGAATTGCATAATATTATAGGAGGCTAAATTACCATAGTGGAAGAGGTGTTGAGTAATTCTCAAGTAATTCCCTTCATTTAGGGTCTAAAATGAAGTGTATATGTTACCAAGAAGAAGAAACTACCATTTCAGAGATTCTCTGAATTTTTAGAAGTTCTTTTGATTCTTAGTGGGATGGAACTGGTAAACTACAAAGGAGGAATGTATCTATTTCAAAAGGCAAAATTTCTAGTAGTAAATTTCTAATGATAAAGATTGATAGCAACATTATATGTAAGGATACCAAAATCTACAAACCTGAAAGCAGAATCCAGTTGAAGAACACTTGGGAGAAAATCAGGTTATTATTGTGAGAATATACAGTAACAATAATCTACCCAGTCCAGAGAAAAGATATATATGGGAGGAAAAATTAATATATATGTGTCTTCATCTTGTGGATTATGAAACTGGCCCAGACACAGGATTTTAAAGATGGATGGCTTTAAGCCCAAACATAGATAGGACTACTCTTTCTACTATTATTTCTACTTCTTAGTATCTGATTTGCTTTAGGGAGAATATATTCTCTCAGAACACCAAGGATGCTAAAGAAGGGAACTAGCTAGTGATAAGTTAATAACAGCAGCCTTAAAGAGAATGTGTTGTTTTTAAGATTGTAACATTAATGAAATACTTAAACTTCTTGGGCTTCAGGAAAACCAATTCCAACCCAATTAAAGATAAATAATAACCTCATGGCTAGAGAATTTAAAGAATAGTGTGTTATCTATACAATAAAAAACAGACTTAGCGAGGAAGAAAAAAGGGTAAGATACCTAACCCATAAACCCACATGTTACTTCCTGATAAAGATGATGACAATTCAGAAAATATGGAGACAGACTTTCTGCATAGGTTTAAAAGTTACACAAGATGACTGCTAAAATATTACCACAAAAGATTCTACTCTATGATTACAAATATCAATCTGAAAATCCACAACTAAAGCATATAGCTCATTCCAATAATGGATAATCAATTTGTAATTAATAACCATTAAAAAGGGAGAACTAATGGACCCAGGTTTGATTGAATCTATAACCTTGAATTTCTAACACCATCTACTAAGTCAATAAATATGAAAAAACAAAAACAAACAAAAAAACCTGACCATCACAATCATCTGGGAAGCTCTTAAACATACAAATCCTGAAACTAACTCAGACCCACTGAATCATAATTTCTAGGTTTGAAATCCAAGAATCTCTATTTGTAGAAGCACAAGAGGATTCTGAGCATCCTCTAGATCCATTAGATTCTCTAGAACCACTGTTTGCAAATATGCTAAGCTTCCTAAGATAAGAAAATCAATGTCTGAAATTGCATGAAATATCCACAGCTAAACCTGAAACAATGGCAGGCAGAGCAAGGCAACTGCCATTTGGGCCTTAGCTTCTGTAATCATCATGAGATGTGTTATACTAAGGAATGTTAAATTTCTACACCTTTGTGTATGTAGGCCTTGAAAAGTCAAGATTAAACTTGTCCTGTCTACAGCTGCCACTAAGGAGCAGCAGAAAATAACTTTCATTGCTGATCTCCACTTATGCCAGCTAAGATTTGTAGCAGGAATATACTGGTCCACATTTCATTCATCTTTATTCTCCCTGTTCCTTTCAAATATTAAGTAAAAATTCAACCTAAGGGCAGAGACCAAATATAGGAATTTCTACACCTTAATTCTTTTCCTCCCATGAAACACATAATAAAGGGAAACCTACCTTAAAAAGATTAAAAGTTGCAAAAGATCATAAAAATGTAAAGTTAAGCTTTATTTATTTGTAATTAGCAAACAAATAACTAAATCAACTTATAAATTCTGAGGCATAGAGAACAAAAACATTATTAATTATTAACTATTTCAATCTGGCAAGGAGTCTGGTACAGCTAAAACAATAGCACAAATGATGAAGAAACCAAGAGTGAGAAAAGAAACTCATTTTTGCAAAGGAAATAAAAGTCCTTAACATGTCTAAACAGTACCAATTATCTTCTAAAAGTTATTATTAAGCCTCCTGTAACTCTTAAATTTATAAACAATGACTGTTTTCTAAATTTAACATTTTAAAATCTTAAAAGTGAAAATCAGCCCATTCGTTTTTCTTTCTCTTTCAATGAAAAAACAGTATTCTGAACCTTTTTGCCTCCCCATCATTAAAACTTTACCTTAGTTAATTTCAACAAGTTTCTTGTTTTTAATCCTTTGTAAAAACTTTCGCTTGCCCCTTACTTACACACGCAAGGAGGTGATTTGACAAGCACTATATCACCCAAATAGAAAATTTAAGCAAAACATTAAGACACCTAACTTTTAAAAAAAATTTAAATGTTTAAAAGAATTCCTATTAAAAGATTAAAACAAGCTAACATTCTGCATTTGAAATTATAAACTAACCAAGATTACAGTACTTACCTAAAATAAGAACTACATGTTGCAAGAACCATCTTATGACAAGGGAATTCAGTGCCCTCGACAATTAACACTATGTCCGTAAACAACTGCTGTTCATAAAACAGTTTTAACTGTTCCAGCAAGGACACAGCATATTCAGTATTGATCTGCTTCTCGTCTTGAGTGGACATGACTGTATTCCATTAATATATCCAGGAACAGATTAGAAAAGTCAGTCTTACTGATGGAAGGTCAAGTGAATGCTTCAGAAATAAAGAAAGGAGAAACTCTGCTTGCTGTTATCTGCAGCATTCAGAACCAAGATTGACACATTCACTAACGAGCAGTATCTTTTTAGGCTTAGAATCACTAGCAGGTCATCCTGTGTTAATTACGTTCTTCAGAGTTTTTCAACACAGTCTGCAGATACCTTGCTCAAATTTGTAACTGTTGTTCAACTCATGAGTGAAAGAGAATAACACACGAGGTAGATTTTGTGGCAACATCCTATGTTCTGTGGATCCTCTGGAGTAACTAAAAAGAAAAAAAAGTTCAGTTAGAGTATCTAGGTCAGTACATTTTTAGAATACAATGTTTAAAATTGCAGACTTAAATATGAATTACATTTTTTTGAAGTTCAACTTTAGACATTACCATAAAAATGAAACATGAGAAAGGGACATTTAATAAGTTTATTACATTTGTGGTTTTAATTCTTTGCCTTCTATACAAAATATAAACATTCTAGAAAATACGGAACACATCAACAAGCATACATTTTTTTAAAAGTTCTTTAAAAATAAATAATTTCAATTACCAGCAAAGCCAAATCTCCTACTTATTTGTTTAGGAGCAATACATGACTGTAATTTAAGAGAAAAAAAAACCCCTTTCTCTTGCAAGGAGATTCTCATTTGGGGAGTATAATTTAAATGTATTCACACAGCCTTTATATTTAAATTACTTAAACTATATGATAAATAGACTGAATTTGTTTATTTCCAAAGCATAAACTATATTATAAAATTTGCAGTTCAATCCTGTAACGGAGATAAATACAACATATCTCTCTGTACAGTGGTTCCTTCCTAGAAATCTTTATAAGAACATACAATTTTACTGAAAAATGAAACATAAAACATGATAAAATAGAGAAATGTATTCCTACATGAAGACTTCATACTATACAGATATGAATGTTCTCAAAATGTGTAAATTTAATACAAATCCAACTTGCAGAAGATTCATCTGGAAGAATTCACAAATACTGCCAAGATATTTGAGGAGAAGGGAGGACAGGTTTTTCCTCATACTCTTAACAAATATTAAAATGTATTACAATTCTACAATAAACCCAAGTAAACAAAAATAAGTAAATATAATAAGTAAATAAGTAAATACAATACATCCATGTTAAAAAAAAAAAGACATTAGATATGATAAAGATAAACAAGTCATTTCAAACTAGAAGATTGGGTTATTTCAACAAATAACGTTGGAACAACTGGTTACCCACTGGAGGAAAAAAAAAAACCCACCTAAGTTTTAGTCATACTGCATACCATTCATCAAAAGAAATTCCAGCTGCATTAGAGTTTAATTTAAAATGTTATTTAGAAATCAGTATTTACAACATATGGCAAAGGAATTACAAATCAGGAAAAACATATAGAATATACAGTGCTAATAACAGTTAAAAACTATCACCTATTTCCTAATTAGATGACTCTTAGCTCCATAATCAGAAAGTCAAGTGCTGTTGACATGAAACCTGTAAATATATTTGACCATCACTGGAACCACTAATACTTTTTCTCACAAAAATATCATCCATATGTCAAAGAGAAGATCACATTGTACTTCCTGCCAAACTATACTTTTACATGAACTGCAAACCTGACGTAGACTGTCAAATTTCCAGCCAAGTTAACTATATGGAAGTAACTAAAACAGGTGCAAAGGCAGAGACTTTGGGTCATTTAAGGTAATGACTTTGCTCTTCCAAATCTGAAAGTTACACTATAAATCTAAGTTTACTACTATAACCTCCAAAGCTAATAATACCTAAAATCACTGGCTATTTTCACATATTAATAATGCAGCAAGGCCCAGTGTTAGTGAGGGTGTGGGAAAACGAGCATTCTTACAGAGGAGTATAAGTTGATACATACGTACAAGCCCTTAAACAAAACTCTTGGGACTTCCCTGGTGGTGCAGTGGTTAAGAATCCGCCTGCCAATGCAGGGGACACGGGTTCGAGCCCTGGTCCAGGAAGATCCCACATGCCGTGGAGCAACTAAGGCGGTGCGCCACAACTACTGAGCCTGCGTGCCACAACTACTGAAGCCTGTGCACCTAGAGCCCGAGCTCTGCAACAAGAGAAGCCACTGCAATGAGAAGCCCACGCACCACAACGAAGAGCAGCCTCCGCTCGCCACAACTAAAGAAAGCCCACGTGCAGCAACGAAGACCCAACAACGAAGACCCAATGCAGCCAAAAATAAATAAATAAACTTAAAAAAAAAAAGAATCCACCTGCCAATGCAGGGGACACGGGCTCAAGCCCTGGTCCAGGAAGATCCCACATGCCGTGGAGCAACTAAGCCTGTGCGCCACGACTACTGAGCCTGCGCTCTAGAGCTCACGTGCCACAACTACTGAAGCCCGCGTGCCTAGAGCCCGTGCTCCGCAACAAAGACAAGCCACGGCAATGAGAAGCCCACACACTGCAACTAAGAGTAGCCCCCGCTCACTGCAACTAGAGAAAAGCCCGCGCTCAGCAACGAAGACCCAATGAAGACAAAAACAAACAAACAAAAACAAACTCTTGGAGCCAGCTGTGTTCTAGAATTTAGAATTTTTCAGATCTTACAGAGGTAATGTGGTACATATATCATGTATTACAAAGGGTCTGGGGCAGAGCTCCAGAACTGAACATCCTACTATTCTCACTGAGGGAAATATGCACAGTGTGAAAAACAATACTATGTACAGTCTTATGTTACTTCAGGTCAAGTTTTGCAAAAAAAAATTTTTAACTTGATTTTAAGAGCTTTTTGAATTTCAGATTGCAAATGATTATAGAAGATATATTTGGCAGTGAAAATGCTTACTACCTCAATCTTTCAATTCTACCTGTAAAAATCTATCTTACAGAAATGCATGTATTAATAGACTATAAGTCCTAACCCCAGCTGCAGGACCCAAAATTGTCCCCATCCATATTTATTTATTATTATTATTTTTTAAAATTTATTTTTGGCTGCATTGGGTCTTCATTGCTGCTTGCAGGCTTTTCTCTGGTTGCAGCGAGCGGGTGCTACTCTTCGTTGCAGTGCACAGGCTTCTCATTGCGATGGCTTCTCTTGCTGTGGAGCACAGGCTCTAGGCACATGGGCTTCAGTAGTTGTGGCATGCGGGCTCAGTAGTTGTGGTGCACAGGCTTAGCTGCTCTGCAGCACGTGGGATCTTCCTGGGCCAGGGATCGAACCCGTGTCCCCTGCACTGGCAGGTGGATGCTTAACCACTGCGCCACCAGGGAAGCCCCCCCATCCATATTTAAACCAGGTGACAGGAACTGGTGGCCAGTGCAGGGATATATTTAGATTATACTCTAGACTCCAGAATTCCTTGCAGGGTAGCTGTACAGGTTCACTCTGGTCATTTCTCTGACCTCATACTATGACCTGATTTTTTTGCAGTGACTTTTTTGAGCCCCATTGAATTTGTCTCAGTTTTACTAGATTTGATTTCTTTTTATCATATGCATGAAACTGTATTAAAAGTGAAGTCTGCTTTTAGAATACTACATGGCGAGCCAACTTTATATAATCTCATTGTCACTGCTTTATACACCCTATTCCCACCCCTTCCTTTGAAATCTAGGGTACATTTCTTCCTAATAAAGTAATTTTTATTTATGATATCTTAATATTAAAATATGCAGAAAAAGAAAGTCATTCAGACATCATATTAAGTAAACTTAATTTAAACTGATCTGTATCTAGTACAATCCAAAATAAAATTCAGTGTCCCTTCTCTGGGAACATAGACTTCAAAATGTATTAAATAAAAATGTGAAAATTGGCAAAGTTTAAGATGATCAACAACAACCACCTTAAATGCCCATAACATATTTTGTATAACAAGATTCCTTCTCTCCTAAAACTAAAACTTAAATAATTTCCCAACTTGTTCCAGAAAAAAAAAAAACCTTAAAATCAATATCCTACATACTCTGAAACATTTCACAATGTCTGTACTATATTACTTAATAACCAATGATTTGACATTTTATGAATTTTCCCTTTTTAATAAATATATTGTACCATATATCATTCTGTGTTATACCTAAAATTAGTTTCAAAATAAAAAGTCATACTCCCTGTTGTCTGTAGAAGTTAGCATCCTCAGACTTAGTAATTCTCAGGTATCAATGAAATTGTTTACTTAATTTTCTATTATAGATTAATGGCTACTTAAATTTAACTCAACAAATGTTTGAGTATTTACTAAGGGCTGGTCATTGTATCGTACTCTAAGGACTCAGACTGAGAGTTGCCAACCACTAGAGCTCCAAGACACCAAGCGCATTTACTCTTACTACAGCCAAAACACGACTATCATTTAAAAACAGGGTGTTTTAAAAACCAATTATTCTAGACAAACTCAGAAAGAGGCAGGCAAATGAATAAAATCTAGCTGTCTTGATCTTTCATTTCCAAACTTTTGATAGAGACATAATACAAGAAAATTTTATTGTTTACCATAAGAACAACTGTGGCACAAGTAAAATGAGGAAAGGAGGCAATTGGCACTTGTCCCCATTGCTAACAGTGGTTCACACTGCAGAGGAAGGAAAAACTTATTGAAGACCTATTTAAACCTTCTGAATTTTGTTAACATATGCAATGATTATTTAATTAAAAAACCCAAACTTTCAAAAGGTATACTACTCTCTTTTCTCATCATAAAGACAAAATATTTTAGGCTTTGCAAGCCCTTAAGGTCTCTGTCCCAAATGCTTAATCTATTGTAGCCTCAAAGCAGCAAAAGTCAACCTGTAAACAAATGGACATGACTGTTTCAATAAAATGTTATTTACAAAAACAGACTGCAGGCCAAATGTACCAATCTCTGCTTCAGGCTGCTTCTTGATCAAATATTAAGAAATTAAAAAAAAAAATCAGTGACAAAAATACATATCTCAAGCTGTTTTTCCTAGAAGATTGTTTTCCCTTCAGATCACACAAACAAGGAAAAAGCACAAACCTCAAATGCTTGAAAGTTGAATTAAATAAAATTCTTATAAATTTATTTATGGCTGTGTTGGGTCTTCGTTGCTGCACACGGGCTTTCTCTAGTTGCGGCGAGCGGGGGCTACTCTTCGTTGCGCTGCGCGGGCTTCTCACTGAGGTGGCTTCTCTTGTGGAGCACCGGCTCTAGGCGCGCGGGCTCAGTAGTTGTGGCTTGCGGGCTCTAGAGCGCAGGCTCAGTAGTTGTGGCGCACAGGCTTAGTTGCTCCACGGCACGTGGGATCTTCCTGGAGCAGGGCTCGAACCCGTGTCCCCTCCATTGGCAGGCGGATTCTTAACCACTGTGCCACCAGGGAAGTCCTAAATATAATTCTTAATCTAACCTGTATATATTCCACGTTCCAACTGAAATATTTTAATATCTCTTAACCTAATCACACAACCACTTTCCCCACTTACTACAGGCTCAGTGGACTTTTGAAACACTTTTTTTTTTTAATCTAGTGTGAGTATCCTTTATTAAGCTTAGAAAAAAAGGACTTTTTTTCTGAAGATAATCTGCTGGAAAAAACTCACAATGAGAAAAAAACTATTTTAGAGTCAAAAACACTTTCTCTTTTTTTTTTATCAACTACAACATATTTACATACATTTGAAAACTAGAAGATGTATACAAGACAATGTGTAAAGACACTTAGTGAACACACGGATTCATTAGATGAACCAAGGGCCAAAGACTGGGAAACCACTATTACTTGCCACATTTCCTGGTACCAGGCACCTCAAGATTAATAGAAAAGTCCTGTATTTTAAGCTGGTTGTCAGAACATACTCCACAGTGAAAAAAACCAACTAGAATAAGAATTAAATGGGAGTCATACAAACACAATATAACGAAATTCAGAATCTAATAAAGTACAGTGTACTCTGGCATTAAAACTATGCACATTCTTACTTTTTTTTCTAAGTTCTGAGCTCAATTCAATATTTTTGATTGATCTGTTTGATAGCAGAGAATAACAGCAATGAATAAGGTTAGAATGCTATACATAGGATGAGATCCTTTCCTTTTTACCGACTTCCTGCAAATAAGTACAGAACAAAGACCAACTTATTTTTAAATCTAAGAGCTTCCTATAAGAGCAGAAAATTTATAAATTGCTTGAGATTGAGAGAAAAAAAGGAAAAGCAAAAACTTTGATCCTAACATTTTCTCTAGGATAGGGGCCCCCAACCCCCGGGTCGTGGACTGGTACTGGTCCCCAGCCTGTTAGGAACCTGGCCACACAGCAGGAGGGCAGCCTTACCGCCTGAACCCTCCCCTCCCCACCCCACCCCCGCCTGTGGAAAAACTGTCTTCCACGGAACCAGTCCCTGGTGCCAAAAAGGTTGGGGACCGCTGCTCTAGGATACCCAAGCCTCCAAGGTTCTGAGTGAATTCCACCACACAAAACAGTTTCAAAACAAACATTGTTATTAAACGGTCATTAGGATTAAATCAGTCAACAATCCGTATCAATATATACAATTCTACTTAAAAATCTGAAACACCTCTTATGGAAAGTTATTTCAGTAGGTTTTCCTCCCTTTGAATAATCAATGCGACTATAAATTTTCACAGAGCTAACTTGTTTTTCATTTTCACCGTAGAATCACATTGTAGAAAAATCCAACTTTCAAAGTACCTGTACAGCTGACCCTTGAACAGCAGGGGTTTGAACTACACAGGTCCAATTTTTTTCAATGGTAAATACTACAGCACTACACGATCTGCAGTTGGTTGAATCCTCGGATGCGGAACCACAGATATGGAAGAACATAGAATTTGGAGGGCTGACTATAAGCTACATGCAGATTTTCTAGTATTAGGAGGGTTGGCGCCCCAACCCCGAGTTGTTCAAGGGTCAGTTGTACTCCAGAAGTTTACGCTGGTTGTCTGAAATCCTCACTTCACTTTCCTATAAAAAAAACTGTTGAAGTCCTTAGGCTGCAAAAGCTAAAATATGCCCAAAAGTGTATCTGCAAAGAAAATTTACATAAAGTAAATGCTACTATAATACTCATAATTTAAAAATAATAGTAACAATAAATTTCATAGGATCTAAATACTGATATTCAAGGAACAGGAATCAAGATTAATTGGAAAAAGGTATGAAATATTAAAAAAAAAAAAATCCAAATACTTTCACAGGTTTCAGAGGTTGATGGCAGTGGTTTTTTATTAGGGGAAGTAGATGTGTCTAACTTCACTTTGAAATCTAGTTTTCATTCCCACAGGTGTGTCATTTGTAGTGCCCTTCCACAGAGTAGCTATAGAAACTCAAACAGATACAAAACAAGCTTTTCCAATGTTATACAGGGAAGACCTGGAGGATAAAGGAAAGAATAAAGGATTAAATAACTACTGATTGTGAATATGAGTCTGCTCAGCAATTAACTGAGCTGTATATGTAAAATGAGGAAGGATAAAAAGATGGGGAGGAGGCTGCAAACAAGGACTGCACAAAAACTACACAGTAAGGATAAAACAGTGATAAAAAGCAAGGGCAGTGGGCTACAGGTTATCATGTGTATGAAGCATTTTCAAGCTGTATATTATTAACTTAGGTGATGCTCCATCTTCCAGTGCTACAAATGGCAATACAGAAAATCAAAAACTTTTGTTAGAAAGAATCCAGGGCATTCTGAATGTCATGTATTGCCAAAAAATTAAAAGCATGAACTGTGGAGCCAAATTACTTGGGTTGAAATCCCAGTTCTGCAACTTACTAGTTGTGTGACCCTTTTCTGTCCTGTAGTATGCTCATCTGTAAAACGGGGGATAAAAATAGAATTCTTCTCAATGAATTAAGGATTAAATGAGTTCTATGAAGAGCATGGAACAGTGCTGCCTGAGACACAACACTACTACTGTGTGCAAAAAAATTGGCAATTATTTTTATTAACGCACTCACTGGTCAAGCTTTTTGTAGCACTTTCCCGACTTTCAAAACTTCACACCTATACAGGTCTAAGGGTCCCAATTACAAGGTCTCAACACTCAAACACAGTTCTCTTTTCACGCTGGGTGAATGCTATTTTAGATAAGAGAAATTTATTCAAAGATTTTAGGGAGTATTTTGATGGTACAAGTCATGAAACAAACTAGTACAACAAAGACTAACCTTGAGAAGGCTGATGCCCATGCAGAAAAACTAAATGATACCAGTCATAACACAAACCTTTCTTCATTTCAGTGAGAAAACAGGTTTCTCCTTAGGGAGGACAAAATATTGGTGCCAGAAATACTTTGCTTTCAAGTTACCAAAACAACCCTGACAGTTGAGAATGTTTGGAAGACCACCTGATCTTCAGATTGATTGTCAACCACTACACAAACAGAAATTTCTGGAGTCGTGACAAGCATCAGTTAAAAAACAAACACCTGGACTTCCCTGGTGGCGCAGTGGTTAAGAAGCCACCTGCCAATTCAGGCGACATGGGTTCGAGCCCTGGTCTGGGAAGATCCCACATGTGGCGGAACAACTAAGCCCATGCACCAAAACCACAGAGCCTGCGCTCTGGAGCCTGAGAGCCACAACTACTGAGCCCACAAGCCGCAACTACTGAAGCCTGTGCGCCTAGAGCCCGTGCTCCACAACAAGAGAAGCCACCGCAATAAGAAGCCCGCGCAGCACAACGAAGAGTAGCCCTTGCTCGCCACAACTAGAGAAAGCCCGTGTGCAGCAACGAAGACTCAATGCAGCCAAAGAAAAAGACCAAACACCTTGCCTTTTAAATAATTTATCAAGTTTGATAAATTTCCGTACAGCTTCCTCTAATCAAATTCAGGGCCTAGGTCTATTCCCTTGTGCTCCTCCTTTCCAACTATACTGAAAAAACTACATGGCTCCATCAAGTTAATTATGCTCAGTACCCTAAGTAAATTCAGGTCACAAGAATAAGCTTCTGTTCTACATTATGAATTATAAGTTGTCTCACTTTAAAAAAATTAAACAAGAACATAAAGGAGACACCATCTGTGATAGAATAATTATATGAGTGTAGTATGTCCTTTTATTTTGGATATCACTTTTCTCTTTTCTTCTCAGCTCTGCATAGACTTAAGAAAGCTGGAGAAGTATAGACTAAAGCAAAACTGACCTTAACCTTTTCAATGGGATTTCATTTTCCACCAAATCAATGATTTTTTTCTATCACAACAGCAGAAGAAAATATTTCCCAGATAATAAATATATTCATGAGGTCATTAAGGGCATAGCTGCTTAACAATGATTATGACAATTTAAATTTCTCAGTTTCTTTAAAAAAAAAAAGGGGGGGTAAACTGAGAAATACTTAGAATCCCCTGCCTATCATGGAACCTACTACATGTTGCCACTTGTCAGAGGTACGGGAGTGGAGCTGAGAAAAAAAGGGAAGACTTTAAAAAGCATCTCTCATTAAATGATTACATTTTCTCCAAATTTTCTCCAATAATCCCTTCTTCCCACACAGAGGAATCTAGGTACTGAAAAATCCGGCAAGGGAACCACGAGTAACCTTCATATACTTAAAACGTTACTTGAAATCAACCTATCATTTCCAATACCCTGAGTTATTTAAATATCATCTGCTCTATTCAAACTCCACAAAACTGAAAATGATAAGACTAAGATATAATGAAGGACTTTGACATTTTCATTCGTATTTTTTATGATAGCAGGACCAATCCTTTTTCCTGGGCTTAGGAAGGAGAGCAAGAAAAAATACAACTCTTTTCTAAGTATATGAGTAAAATCTTTGGGAAAATCAAAGTATCTTTTGGCTTTTGTGACTGCATTCAAGTTTCTATGAATTTACCATCCACGTTTTTTTTTTTTTGGCTGCACTGGGTCTTTGTTGCTGCGCATGGGCTTTCTCTCGTTGTGGCAAGCAGGGGCTACTCTTCGTTGCGGTGCACAGGCTTCTGATTGCAGTGGCTTCTCTTGTTTCAGAGCACAGGCTCTAGGCACGCGGGCTTCAGTAGTTGCAGCACGTGGGCTCAGCAGTTGTGGCACGTGGGCTTAGTTGTTCTGCGTCATGTGGGATCTTCCCAGACCAGGGATGGAACCTGTGTCCCCTGCACTGGCAGGCGGATTCTTAACCACTGTGCCACCAGAGAAGTCCCTACCATCCACTTTAAACACATTCAGTGCTCAATATTTGGATTTTATGAGACAGCTCGTTATTTCCATTAACCAGAAGAAAATATATGGAGAAGTGTGGACTAAAGCACTATGACACCTTTATTCCCACCCATCTCCTTAAAGGGCATGTGAATAATCAAAGCTAACAGATTTTATGGTAATGCTTATGAGAGCAAAAAGGAGAGAAGAGTTATAGCACTTAGAACTCTTCTTATAAAACTGTAGAGAAAATAGTACTATGTGGAAAAGCACGAACTATAAAGCAAGCTCAACAGAAATGCCATAGCCCTGTACTGTTTACTGAGGACAACAACCTCTTGAGAATTTCAGGGCCCAATCTAAAGCGACTTCAATAAACACTAGACCAACAAAAGATCAAAGTGAAGAAGTAAGCTTAACATTAAGAAAATTCTACATCATCAAGACTGGAAAACAACTGACTGGTTTGACTTTTCGATTTACTTTCGGTCAGAAAAAGTACTTCTAAAAAAAGTCAGGAAAAAGGTCCTTACCAAAGGTTAACTAAAGTAAGTCACTCACAACTGCGAGATTTGAAGTCCATACCACTCAAATTCAGGCAAAAATTCACAACACAGCGGGAAGGGGGGGAAAAAAAACCACCCTGTCTTAAAAAAAAAAAAAAAAGAAAAAGAGGAAGAAAACCACCCTGTTAATTCCACCCTGTTAACTGGTTGCCTCAATAGAAGAAAATAAAATTTTAGTCAGACCACATTGCTGATAGGGTTGTTTCTGAATGCCTGAATGCTAAGTGAGCCAGACGTACAGATTCACGTGTCAACAACACGTGACCAGTCCTGTACCCTACGTTTTTATAACACTACTGATATAGAAGATAGATATTTCACACAAACATACCCTTTCACAGTTAATTTTACATTTTTAGATTCTTTTTCTATTTTCATTTGAAGGGGCAATCGTGGCATCGGACAATTCTAGAGATCTGTGGAGGGTATATTATTCTCTCTTTGAGGTAGTATAAAAAGAGATCTTAGATCAACAAACGAGAAATAAAAAACCCGTTAACTCAAAATAACCGCTCCACATCAAACTAAGGGATATTCTTCCACTTCACGGTTTCTCAATTCATAGGGAGAGAAAGGTGGTCGAGTTCAAATAAGTTAGCGATTTCACAGTCTAAAGTAAATACGTACAGAATTTTCCGTTTCAAAGGGCAGTTTCTGCTTTCTTTTTAAAATCATCAGTAGATCACAATGGGGCCTCGGTTAATCTAGACATCTCTTGGTTACTTCAAAAGTACCGGGAAAAAAATGCAAGGAAGGTCTTGCCCTCCTACTGCCCACCGTCTCCCGAAGACGTCGCGAGTCTTTAAGGGAAGCAGCTTCATTTTGGCAATGCGGGCGCCAGACGGGGCCAGGGCGCCGCCTGGGAGACCCGCGGCCGGAAACGCCCCCGCGAGTGGCAAGCCCCGCCGCCCCTGCCCCAAGCACCGGCCGGAGGCAGAGCCGCAGAGGGGCCGCCGCCGGGGGTGGAGGGAGGCGCCAGTCGCCCGCGCCCCTCCCCCGCCCGCAGCGGAAGCTTCTCCGGTTTGAAAGATGCCGCCGCCGCCGCCCCCCGCCCGCCGAGCCACAAAGGGCCGAGCCCCCTCCCGCCGCGGCCCTCCTCCCCCAACTCCTCCACAGGTCGTCTCGGGGTACCCCCGCCCGGCGCTAGCGACGCCTGCTCACCCGAGTCCCTCAGTCCCGAGGATTGGGATCCGATGCGGCTGGTGGCCACGAAGACACTGGGCCCCTCACGCGCGGCGGCGGGGGCGTGGCCCTGTTGCCGCGGCTAGGGCCGGGGTCTCGCTTCTGCTTCCCTCCGAGGAAGGCTGGCGCCGCCGCCTCCCCTTCCTTCCGGTTTCCCCTCGCGCCCTCCCTCGGCCGGTTCGTCCTGAGCGGAAAGCAGCGTCCTCTCTGGGCGCAGCTGCACTCTCCACAAGGCCCGACCACCGCCAGACTCCTCCCCCGGGAGCCGCGCAGCCTGCCCGCGCCGCCTCGTCAGCCCCGGAGCCGCGAAACGCCCGGCTAGCTGCTGCCGCCCCGCCCCTGCAGCGCGCTCTCGCCCCCTTGGCGGGCCCCTTCTGAGACCCGGGAACGCGCGGACAGCAGACCGTGGGCCAGCCTTCGCCAGCTTCCCCTTTCCGCTGCTCGCGCGCGTCTAGCAGCACAAACGTCAATTTTGCAGTTTCCCGGGTTCTTGAGACGCCCCCACCCCACCCGCCCTTACCCTCGCTTCCCCCGCCCTTTTCCTTTGCCGGATCCCACCGGAAAGCCAAAACAATTGGGTCCGCGCAGGCGCGTGGAAGAGCCGGAAGGGCGGGGAAGGCGCGAGGTGAAGGGGAAACGCTTTTGAAGGGGTTTTCTGGAGAAGGTCAGCGGAGATCCCGCGTAGGGCGCGTGCGCGGCGGAGGGGTCGCCCCCGAGACGCCCGGGCCTGGGGCGCCAGGGGGTTCGGGCGGTGAAGGCTTCAGGCCTAGCCTGGCGAAAAGGGAGGTCGGAGAAATTCAGTGCTAGGAAATGCGGACAGCACGGCACCAGGTTTTATGCCGTAGAGTGATTTTTCCCTCTTGAAATATAGAAGTTTGCAGGCTGAGTCGGGGAGTGGAAATGAGGAGGACTAGACAACACCAGACCAGGAAAGAAAGGGAGATGTTGGGCGGCTGGCTGAGTGGGCTTTGTCTCCTCGAACCCTGCTCTCCAAAACACGCTCTGCACGTATCAAAGCACGCTCCGTTTTCTTGATCTCGTCAAGAGAGGCTTCATGTCCTGGTCTCTAGGCCAAGAAAAAACTCGAAGCAGCACCTGAAAGAGCCCGCAGTTCTGGGGAAGCTCTGCACGGGAAGCCTTGAGCTAGTTTCGTGCTGCGATGCAGCGGCTCCCCGCCCGCCGCAGTAAGTTCCAAAGGAGAGCCTTCCGCTTCACAAAGCGAAGCCTTTGTAGCAGCTGTAGGCTGTGGCCCACACTAGTGTGGTTAACTTGGTACGGCTTGCGAGCCTGCCAGAAGTCGTAGGTTTACTCTCTCGTTTGATAGCAGTAATTCATAGATCGAAATTGTCAGAAATGCCCATATAGGCTTCTTCAACCACCTTCGTAACTTCCTTTCTTGGCAGAAGCCCAGTCTGGAGGATGTACGTGACCAGTTTTAAACTAAATGCGTACACGTTACTGAAGAGCCTCTTTCTTTAGGCCAGATTAAATCAACTGAATACACACCAAGATGTGTATATCTGGGACTACTGATAAAGGATTTTACAGTAGAATCTAGAAGCTAGATAAACTCAGCAAATCTTTATTGACTATCCAGGATGCTGTCACGCTGCTTAGTCTGATTAAATGTTTACGTGTTTTGATATTTAACAACAAAGAAGCCATACAAAAGATTCAGTCATTTAACAAACACCTGAGCTCCTACTCTGGGCCAGACTGGATCCTGGAGATGCAAAGCCTAAACAAGAAGGCAGAAACAACAAAAAAAGGAGTTTGTGCTTCCTCCTCTAGAGGACTGAGAGCCATGTAAGATTTTTAAGGAGGAGAGTATCTTATAAGATTTTAGAAAAGTAATTCTGAAGCATGGTGGATATTGGACTGGATGTGGGGATACTATCTAATGAGGGGGCTGTAAAAATAGTCCAGAGAGGAGGTGGAGAGAGAGTCCAAACTAACGTAGTGGCAGCAAGGATAGTGAAGCAGAGATGGACTTGAAACTAGCTAGATATAATAAACAAGACTTGGTTACTAAGAGGATGAGGGAAAATAAGAAGTGAAGGATGACTGAGTTTTCCAGTTAGGGTGACTAGATAGTAATAGCAGTAACTATAGGAAGAGTAGCTAATTGTGAGGATGAAAGAGAGTACTAAAAAGGTGTCATTTTAATAGCTGCACAGTTAGGAATGCATATGGCTGCGAATTAAAAAACATTACATTGCAATGGCTTAAAGAAGCGTCTCTTTAGTCACCTAAGTCTGCAGGTAGTTGGTTATCGTTGGTTCAACAGCTCAAGAACAGGAGAGCCACAATTTCTGTGATTCTCTTGACATTTCTCACATGGTTGCAGGGTGGTTGCAGCAGTTTTACTCTTTACACCCCCGTTGTTCAAGGCAGGAAGATAGGGAAAGGAGTGGCTTCAGCCACCTTTTTCTTTTTCCTTTTTTCCAGGAAAGTAAAAGCTTTCTCAGGATAATACTCCATACCCCCAACTCAGCTGACTCTCACATACATCTCATTTTCTAGAACTGTCTTTCAGCCAACTATAGCTGTGAGGACTTAGTTTTTCCAAGCTCTAGCAAAAGGCTATTTGGGTCAGGCAAATAGCAGTCTGCTACTTGGTTAATACCTTAAGCATCACTTTTTAACATTGAAAACACTGTGGGCTGGTAGCCTGGATTGAAGTTTCTAGAGTTTCAAAGAAGCCAATCTTTTTGGTGTTTTATCTTAACTGGGAAAAGAACAGGTTGAAAATTTATCCTCAGGTATTTGTAATTGTTTTCCATTCCTTTTCTCCTCAAAGTTGCCATCCCCTTAAAAATCCTCAGAGGGAACTGGAACCATCAGGAAGAAGCGCCTGCTGCAGTCAGAGGAGGCTGACTCCTTGCAGCTGCTGTGGTAGAACAACTATAGGGTGCTTGGCATTATGAGCATCAACACCACCTTGACTGCTTTACAGATTTCACCTCGTAGCTTGGAAGCAGAACAATCACAGCTAGTTTGAGAGTCCAGTTTAGGGAGATCATAAATCAGTATTTTCTAGCTATTATACTATTTATTTTTACAATGTAAAGTACTCCCATGTGATCTATATCCAAAATTAGGCACATGACATTGTTTTAAGCATTCCCTTTTAGTTAATAAGGCATTTTCTTTCAATTAAGTGCCAATGGCCATGAAACAGAATCCTTCTAAGACTGCATTTTAAACACTGTCATGATTCTAGAAAGAAAACAGAAATGATTTCCTGGGAAAATAAAGATGCAACTACACATTTTCTAAAGTTGAATCTTTGCTTAACCATTTCTGATGTTACACATCAGAATCATTTAAGATATTAAGATAATCTAAAATATTCTTAAGGTTAATTTTAACCTATTTAAAAACCCTGGATTTGGGGGAGGAAGTTACCAGGCCATCTGTGAGGGGGGAGAGTGCACAATCCACAGTTGATTGAATCTGCAGGTGTGGAATTGCAGATAGGGAGGGCCCACTATAAAGTTACATGTACTTAGAGAAGGGTCAGTGCCCCTAACCCCCATGTGGTTCAAGGGTCAAGTGTATACCCTCTCCATCTTGCTTCCCTGTATTATATACAGAGAAAATCCAATTAAAATGGACATCATTATTACCGGGTAGCACAAGGGAGTTCTTTATGGTAACAGAACATTTCTGTATCTTGATTGTGGTATAAACATATACATATGATAAAATTTAATAGAACTACATGTAACACCTACCAAAAAATAAGTGCATATAAAAGGTGATGAAATCTGAGTAAGGCCTATAGTCTAATTAATTGCACTGTGCCAATGTCAGTCTCCTAGTTTTGATAATGTACTATAGTTATATAAGACGTTACCACTGTAGGAAGTTGGGTGATGGGTACACAAGGAACTCTCTGTACTATTTCTGCAACTTCTGAGTCTGTAATTATTTCAAGATAAAAAGTTTTAGAAAGTGGATATCATTTATTCAACAAAGATTTGCTTTAGTACTCTAGGATACAGAGATAAAAGACTCATAGAGGAACAGGAATGTTGGAGGAAAAGACCCAAGCAAATCAACAGTAGGATAAATTCTGTGAAAGCAATATGTACACTGGTGTTATAAGAGTACATAAGAAAAACAAGAAGCTCAAGAAAGTTTTTTCAGAAAAAGTGGAGTAGGGTAGGCAGAAAAAGAAGGGGACCAGCAGAGGAACATAGCAGGGGTCAAGGATAGAGGTTTAAACAAACGAGCTGGTAGGTTTCACTATTATGTTTTCATTGTACACAGTATTTTTAACTCACAGCCCTTCTGATGGTTATAATTAAATGTTTTTATAATGTAAGCTCCATGAATGCGGAAACCCCTTTCATATCTTGTTGACTCTCCAATGCCTTACACAGTGAGTGTCTAGGCGCTCATAAATATTTGTTGGGTGAACGAGGTCATTAGCCATGACTAGAACATGGAGTATTTGTGGGGGAGTGACAGGGTATCTGGAGAGGAAAGCAAGAGGTAGATACAGATCATGAAGCTGCTTATAGGTTAAGTTTGGACTCTATCCTAAAGTTAATGGGGACCTAGCAGTGGAATCAGTTTTGTGTTGTAGAAAGACAGTATGAAGAGTAAGTAGTAGAGTAGAAGCAAAAAGTAGCAGTGTCCCAAAAAGTCAAAATGCAACCTGAGTAGTTTGTGTGTTAGCAGAGGAAAGCAAGCTAGGCTGTTAGTAACTGCAGGTCTCACTCAAGGGATAGTATGTCTACCAGCCTCTGAGTGTCTGAGGTCTTTGTTCTACACCAATAATAATAAAAACAAAACAAAATCTAACTCTTGGTGAGTACTTATTATGTGCCAGGCACTTTATATCAACTCATTTAATCCTTACAACAACTGTTATGAGTTTGCTGCTATTGTCTCCACTTTACAGTTGAAGTGACTAAGGCACAAAGAAGTTAAGTAACTCACTCTAGATCACACTACTAATAAATTAGCAGAGCCAGGATTAAAATCTAGGCTGCCTGGCTCCAGTGTCTATGATTTTAACTACTCTGTTTTACTGCTTTCTTTTCTCCTAGCCAACTGCTTCCGTGTATCACTTCAAATCTTAGGAACTACCATATTATCTCAGTAACATGGTTTAAGTAGTATGAGCAGGAAGGAAAAAGAGGTGATTTTTCTTCTCCCTTCTCTTGGATTAACAGATAGGAAAAATATTTCTCAGAATCTTCAGCAAAGTTCCTCTTACATTGATATCTTCTTGCCCAGGATAATGAGATTCCTGTAGTTGGTTTTCAGACATTGATGGGGCTAGAGGGGGAAAAGACATACTTTCTCTGAACACATTGTTTTTCTTTATCTGGACAACATTGTGGTTCTCCCAGCAAGGAAGAAGTGGGTGAGACCACTAGTAAAACTAGCAACAATGCCTGCTACAAAGACAATCAATCCATGAGACCAACATGGTAAACGAGAGTGTCCTTCAGGAAGAGCACTGGACTGGGTTTTATCAACTTGCCATTCAGTAGCTACATCTTCCTGGCAAGTTATTTAACCTCTCTAAGCCTATATCCTCATATAAAAAATGGGCATACTATACCTTGAGATTGTATAAGGATTCAAGACAATATAAGTAAAGTGCCTAGCACACAGTAGTCATTTAATAAATAGCAGTAGGGCTTCCCTGGTGGTGCAGTGGTTAAGAATCCGCCTGCCAATGCAGGGGACATGGGTTCGAGCCCTGGTCCGGGAAGATCCCGCATGCCGCAGAGCAACTAAGCCCATGCACCACAACTACTGAGTCTGCGCTCCAGAGCCCGCGAGCCACAACTACTGAGCCTGCGTGCCACAACTACTGAAGCCGGCACACCTAGAGCCCGTACTCCACAAGAGAAGCCACCACAATGAGAAGCCCACGCACCGCAACGAAGAGTAGCCCTCGCTTGCCGCAACCAGAGAAAGCCCGTGTGCAGCAACAAAGACCCAACACAGCCAAAAATAAATAAATTAAATAAATAAATTTATAAAATAAATAAATAACAGTAATTAAAATTATGTTCTTTTCCACATGTTAAACAGAGAATTACTATACTCTCCAGCAATTCCACTCCTAGGTATATACCCAAAAGAACCGAAAGCAGGGACTCAACCATATATTTGTACACGCATGTACATAGTAGTACAACAGCCAAAAGGTAGGAACAAATGTCCATCAATAGATATAGGGAGAAACAAAATGTGATATATACATTGGAATATTATTGCAAGGGGAATATAATATTATTCAGCCTTTTCAAAGAAGAAAACTAACACATGCTACATTGTGGATAAACCTTGAAGACATTATGCTGAGCAAAATAAGCTAGGCATCAAAGGATAAACATTATATGATTCCACTTATATGAGGTACATAGAGTAGTCAAATTCATAGAGACAGAAAGGTAGAACGGTAGTTGTCAGGGGCTGGTGGGAGGGGAGAATGAGGAGTTCCTGTTTAGTAGATACAGAATTTGTTTGGGGATGATGAAAAAGTTCTGAATACAGATAGTGGTGATGCTTGCACAACACTGTGAATGTACTTAATGCTACTGTATGCTTAAAATGGTTAAAATGATAGTTTTTCTGTATATTTTACCAAAAAAAAAGGTTAAAACAAAACAACAAGAAAACATTGGAAAGAGGCCTGGCTTTGTCACTTACTAGATCTGTGATCTAAAGCAAATTACCTAATCTACCCAAGCCTCAGTTTTCTCATCTATAGACTGGGAAAAATAATAATAGTACCTACTTCCTAGGTCTATTGTGATGTTAAAATGAGATAAGTTTGTCTTACGCTTAATTCGTCTTGGCTTCAAAAGTACTCTAATTCTAAAAATCATGAAAGTCCTTAGTACTTTATCTAGCAAAACTGCTACTGTCACAGTGGCAGAGAGAAAATGTGCATTTTTAATAGTTGGCTGGATTGTACGGTAGGAATATGTTTAGTTTTGTAAGAAACTGCCACACTCTCTTCCAAAGCAGCTATACCATTTTACATTCCCACCAGCAATGAGTGAGAGTTCCTATTGCTCTACATCCTCACTAGCCTTTGGTGTCGTCAGTGTTCAGGATTTTGGCCATTCCAATAGGTGTGTTGTTGTATCTCCAATAGGTGTGTATTGTTGTTTTAATTTGCATTTCCCTAGTGACATAATGATGTGGAGTATCTCTTCACATGTTTACTTGCCATCTGTATATCTTCTTTGGTGAGGTATCCATTAAGGTCTGTGATCTCTTTTCAAATTGGGGTGTTGGTTTCCTTAGGGTTGAGTTTTAAGAGTTCTTTGTACATTTTGGATAACAGTCCTGTATCGGATATGCCTTTTGCCTTTTGCAAATATTTTCTCCCAGTCTGTGGCTTGTCTTTTCATTCACTTGATAGTATCTTTCCCAGAGTTTTTAACTTTTAATGAAGTCCAGTTTATCAATTCTTTCTTACATGGATTATGCCACTGGAATTGTCACTAAAAAGTCATCACCATACCCACGGTCATCGTGGTTTTCTCTTCTGTTATCCTCTAGGAGTTTTATAATTTTGCATCATTTTACATTTAGATCTATGATCCATTTTGAGTTCATTTTTGTGAAGGGTGTAAGGTCTGTGTATAGATTCTTTTTTTTGTTTTTGCATGTGGATGTCCCATAGTTCCAGCATCATTTGTTGAAAATACTATCTTTGCTCCACTGTACTGCCTTTGCTCCTTTGTCAAAGATCAGTTGACTATGTTTATGTTGGTCTATTTGTGGGCTCTCTATTAGATTACATTGATTGTTTTGTCTATTCTTTTGCCAGTTCCACATTGTCTTTATTACCGTAGCTTTACAGTAAATCTTGAAGTTAGGTAGTGTCAGTCCTCTAACTTTGTTGTTCTCCTTCAGTATTGAGTCAACTGTTCTAAGTCTGCCTCTCCATATAGGCTTTAGAATCAGTTTCTAGATAGCCATGAAATAACTTGCTGGGATTTTGATTGGGATTGCACTGGATCTAGAGATCAAGTTTGGGAGAACTGACATCTTGACAAGATTGAGTCTTCCTATCCATGAACATAGAACATCTCTCCATTAACTTAGTTCTTTGATATCTTTCATCAGTTTTGTAGTTTTTCTCATAGATCTTATACATATTTTGTCAGATTTATACTTAAATATGTCATTCTTAGAGGGTGCTTGTGTAATGTGTCTTTTATTTCAAATTGAAAATTTTCATTGCTGGTAAATGTGAAAGTTATTGATTCTTGAATAATAACCTTGTATCTTGCAACCTTGCTATAATTGCATATTAGTTCCATGAGTTTTCTTACCCATTCTTTTGGATTTTCTACATGGAAGATCATGTATTCTGCAGACAAGGACAGTTTTATTTCTTTTTTCCCAATTAGTATACTTTTATTATCCTTTTCTTATTTTATTGCATTAGCTAGGACTTCCAGTATGATGTTGAAAGGCAGTGCTACTTGCCTTGTAGCAGATATTAGTGGGAAGCCTTCAAGTTTCTCACGATTAAATATGTTACACATGAACTTGAGAAGAATGTATATTCTGCTATTGTTGAATAAAGTAGTCTATAGATGTCCATTTTATCCAGGGGATTGATGGTGTTGTTGAGTTCATCTATGTCCTTACTGATTTTCTGTCTGCTGGATTTGCTCATTTCTGATAGAGGGGTAATGAAGTCTCCAATTACAACAGTGGATTCATCTATTTCTCCTTGCAGTTCTATCAGTTTTTGCCTCACTTAGTTTGACACTTTGTTGTTAGGCACATACATGTTAAGGATTATTATGTCTTCTTGGAAAACTGACATTTTTATCATTATGACATACCCCTCTTTATTTCCTGATCACTTTCCTTGCTCTGAAATCTGCTCTGTCTGAAATAAATATGACCACTCCCACTTTCTTTTTTTTTAATAAATTTATTTATTTATTTATTTATTTATTGGCTGTGTTGGGTCTTCGTTGCTGCATGCCGGCTTTCTCTAGTTGTGGTGAGTAGGGGCTGCTCTTCATTGCAGTGTGTGGGCTTCTCATTGTGGTGGCTTCTCTTGTTGTGGAGCACAGGCTCTAGGCACACGGGCTTCAGTAGTTGTGGCATGCGGGCTCAGTAGTTGTGGCTCACGGGCTCTAGAGCTCAGGCTCAGTAGTTGTGGCACACAGGCTTAGCTGCTCCACAGCATGTGGGATCTTCCTGGACCAGGGCTCAAACCTGTGTCCCCTGCATTGGCAGGCGGATTCTTTTTTTTTTTTTAATTAATTTATTTATTTATTTATTTTTGGCCGCGTTGGGTCTTCATTGATGTGTGCGGGCTTTCTTTAGTTGCGTCGAGCGGGGGCTACTCTTTGTTGCGGTGCACAGGCTTCTCATCGCAGCGGCTTCTCTTGTTGCAGAGCACAGGCTCTAGGCGTGCGGGCTTCAGTAGTTGTGGCAGGTGGGCTTAGTAGTTGTGGCATGGAGGCTCTAGAGCACAGGCTCAGTAGTTGTGGCGCACGGGCTTAGTTGCTCCGCGGCATGTGGGAGCCTCCCGGACCAGGGCTTGAACCCGTGTCCCCTGCGTTGGCAGGCAGATTCTTAACCACTGCGCCACCAGGGAAGCCCTGGCAGGCGGATTCTTAACCTCTGCGCCACCAGGAAAGTCCCCTCCCATTTTCTTTTTTTTTTTTTTTTTTAAAAGATTGACATCTTAGTGAGATTCAAACCAAGCTATAATTTTATTTTTATTTCCCCTGTCTAGTTTAGATCCTCTTTATGTATTCTTTTTTTTAAATTAATTAATTAATTTATTTATTTATTTATTTTTGGCTGTGCTGGGTCTTCGTTTCTGTGCGAGGGCTCTCTCCAGTTGCGGCGAGCGGGGGCCACTCCTCATCGCTGTGCGCGGGCCTCTCACCGTCGCCGCCTCTCCCGTTGCAGAGCACAGGTTCCAGACGCGCAGGCTCAGCAGTTGTGGCTCACGGGCTTAGCTGCTCCGCGGCACGTGGTATCCTCCCAGACCAGGGCTCGAACCCATGTCCCCCGCATCGGCAGGCAGACTCTCAACCACTAGCGCCACCAGGGAAGCCCCCCATTTTCTTTTGATTAGTGCTAGTATGGTACATCTTTCTCCATCCATTTACTTTTAGTCCCCGTGTGTCTTAATATTTAAAGTCAATTTCTTGTTGAATCTTATTTTTTGATCCATTATGTCAATCTGCATCTTTTATTTGGTGCTTGAGATCACTGACATCCAAACTGATTACCCATATAGTTGAATTAATATCTACCATATACATTACTGTTTTCTACTTCTTGCCCTTGTTCTTTGTCTCCATTTTTGTCTTCCACTCTTTTCTGCCTCTTGTGGTTCTTACCGACCATATTATATGATTCTGTTTTTTCTTAGCCTATCAGTTGTACTTCTGCTTTTGCTCTTTTTAGTGGTTGCCCTAGAGATTGCTATATACATTTACAACAAATCCAAGTCCACTTTCAAATAATACTATACTGATTCCACCAATAGTATGAGTACCTTACTAATTCCTAATTCCTACTTCCTGACCTTTTTATCATTACTATCATTCATTTCAATTACAGGTAAGCATATATAAACATATATATACACAAAAGCATATATAATTGAATACATTGTTGCTATTATTATTTTGAGTAAACTTTTATCTGTCAGATTAGGAATAAGAAAAATAAAGTTTTTATTTTACCTTCACATATTCCTCCTGTAATGATCTTTTCTTTATAGGTCAGATCTGAGTTTCTGACCTATATCATTTTTCTTCTCTCTAAAGACTTCTTTTAACGTTTCTTGCAAGGCAGGTCCACTGGCAACAAATTTCCTCAATTTCTGTTTGTCTGAGAAAGTCTTTATTTCTCCTTCACATTTGAAGGATAATTTCACAGGGTACAGATTTCTAGGTTGGTGGATTGGTTTTTTTCTCTCAACATTTTAAATATTTATTCCAATGTCTTCTTGCTTGCATGGTTTCTAAGAAAAAGTTAGATGTAATTCTTATCTTTGCTCATCTATAAGTAAAAGTGTTTTTCTCCTCTGACTTCTTTCAGTATTTTTTCCTTTAGCTTGCATTTTCTATAGTTAGAAAATGATATGCCTAGGTGTAGGCTTTTTTTTTTTTTTTTTGGTATTGATCATGCTTGGTGTTATCTGAGCTTCCTGGATCTGTGGTTTAGTGTCTGACATTAATTTGGGGGAAATTCTCAGTCATTATTGCTTCATATGTTGCTTCTGTTCTTTTCTCTTTCTTCTCCTCCTGGTATTCCCATTATGTTTATGTTTCACCTTTTATAGTTTTCCCAATTTTTAAGTATTTTGTTCTGCTTTTTTCAGTCTTTTTTCAATTTTTGAAGTTTTTAATTCTATTATTATATTGTCATATTCTCAAGCTCAAAGATTTTCTTCAGCTGTGTCCAGTCTACTAATGAGTTCATCAAAGGCATTCTTCATTTTGTTAATGTTTTTGATCTCCAGCATTTCTCTTTGATTCTTTCTTAGAATTTTCATCTCTCTGCTTACATTAGCCATCTGTTCTTGCATGCTGTCTACTTTATCTATTAGAGCCCTTAGAATATTAATCACAGTTGTTTCAAAATCCAGGTCTAATAATTCCAACATCTCTGCCACATATGAGTCAGATTTTGATACCTGTTCTGTACCTTCAAACTGTGGTCTTTGCCCTTTAATGTATCTTGTAATTTCTTTCTAGATAGCTGGACATAATGCACTGGGTAAAGTACATCATGGGTACTGGCTGAAGAACTGCTGTAAATTAGCTTTTAGCAATGTAGTGTTATGGTATGGGGTCAGGGCAAGTGTTCTATATTCCTACGATTATGTCTCAGTCTTTTAGTGAGCTTAAATCTCTGATTGTGAACTTCACACATGTCTCTCTGTCCCACCTCCCAACGCTTAGGTGAGATAGGACAGCTAGAGTGTATGTAGTTGGGAACTTTCCTTCCCAGAAGTAGTTTAGGTTCTGATAAAACCCCAGAAGGGTAGGCTCTGAACAGTTTCTCCTGAGGGCAGACCTTGTTAAGAAGAAAAGAATGATCTGGCATATTTTAAAATGGTTCCTTTTCTGCTACCCCTGCTGAAAGCACTCTGGGATTATTCTGCAATATGTACCATGAGAAAACTGTAGAGCTCCAGGAGGTAAAACTCGTAAACGTGTGGGGGTCCCACCAATGACTGGGCTTACCTGGAGTTTTTATTTCTCAGACTTGTCAACACTGAGCCTCCAGCAATTTGTCAATAACAGTTCAGGTTTCCCTACTGAGTGCTAGTTCCCATAGAGGTTGCTGCTCTTGAGCTTCTCCAGTAAATTGTGATTCTCTGTATTTGCCTGTCCTAGAAACAGCCATTTCTCCAAGCTCTGATTCCTTTGAGTGGAGAATGGCATTTAGAAACCAAGATTTGAGGGCTAGGTGTGCTCCTTGTTCCTAAGGTATTATTTCTTTCTTTTTTTTTTTAATAGTAATCTTTTATTTATTTATTATATTTATTTTTGGCTGTGTTGGGTCTTCGTTTCTGTGCGAGGGCTTCCTCTAGTTGCGGCAAGCGGGGGCCACTCTTCATCGCGGTGCGCGGGCCTCTTCACTATCGCAGCCTCTCTTGTTGCGGAGCACAGGCTCCAGACGCGCAGGCTCAGTAGTTGTGGCTCACAGGCCTAGTTGCTCCGTGGCATGTGGGATCTTCCCAGACCAGGGCTTGAACCCGTGTCCCCCGCATTAGCAGGCAGATTCTCAACCACTGCGCCACCAGGGAAGCCCCTAAGGTATTATTTCTTTAGGCCCTCTCAGCAAACAGAACCAGAAAACAGATGTAAGCACATACATACAGACACACACACATATATATATATATGTACATATTTACATGTATATACACTCATTTATATCAACATATATACATACATTCTATCCCTATCTATCTATATCTATCTATATACATGCCATGAGTTCACACTAACATCTCTGATTCCAATCCAACAATAGTGGATTCATTCCCCCTTTCCATATTTGTAACTCTCTCCTCTACTAGTGAAAAATCTGTCTCATGATGGGAGATTTCAAACACGTGTAACTCAGTAAATTATACATCAAGTAGACCAAAAATTAGTAAGGGTATAGAGAAATTGAACAGAAAAATATTGGATCTAAAGGATATTTATAAATAAGGAACATCTGATAATTAGTGGATAAAACTTCTTTTCAAGTTTACTACAATCATTTACAAAATTTGAATACTTACAAGGCTATAAGACAAGTCCAAACAAATACCAAGTTATTGGTAACTTACAAATCGTGTATTTTGACCAAAATGCAATATAATTGGAAATCATTAATAAAATGTAAACCAAAATAATCTGATGTTTGTAAATTGAAAAACCTAGTTCTTAATAATTCAAGGATCATGACAGAAAGCATATTGTAATTAGAAAAAGGAGCAAAGAGTGGAAATTAGAAAATTTTAGAAATAAATGACTATGAGAATGCTTCACAACAAAACTTGTGAAATACAACTAAAGAAGTATTTAGAAGGAAATTTATAGCTTTAAACATATATATGTATAAGGAATAAAAAATTAAATTAATTAGGTAAATGTCCAACTCATAAGCTAGAAAAGCAAACAACAGAGGAAACACAAAGGCATTTAAGAATATAAATAAAAGAACAGTAATTATTACATAGGAAATAAAGGAGAGGAACAACAACAAAACAGTTGGTTCTCTGATCAGACTAATGAAATGGATATAGTTTTGAGCACATTGATCAGGAAAGAATATAGAGGACAAAGAATATTAAATATCAAAATGGAAACATGTTTACAGATATCACAAGCACTTTTAAAAAATCAAAAATTATGAAAAGTTTTATGCCTATAAATTGGGAAACTCAGACAAAAAGGGCAAATTCCTAGAAAAATTCAAGTCATCAAAACCAAATCAAGAAATGGAAAAACCAAACAGACTTATAAACATTAGATAAACTGCATCAGTAGCCATGTCTACCTACAAAACAAAATACACAACATACTCTTTCAGGGAAGTTCTATCAAACCTTCAAGGAATAAGTAGATAATCCTTGTCTTACGCAAATTGCTCTAGAGAACAGAAAAAAATGGCAAGTTATCTAGCTTATTTTATGAGGCTAGGATATCTTGAAACCAAGAAAAGACAATATGAGAATTAAAAATTATAAAACAATTCCACTTATAGTCTTAGATTCCAAAATTCTAAATAAAATACTGGCAAATGGAATCCTGCAATGTATATTAAAATATATCAAGACCAAGTTGAGTGTATTCTAGGAATATAGGGATTGTTTAATGAGAGAAAAATTTAGTAAGGAATCTGCTTTGTTAGCAAGATGAAGAAAGAGGAAAAAATATTATTTCAAAGATGCAGGAAACCACTTGCTAAAACTTAACATTCATTCAAAATTTTAAAACTTCTCAGCCAATGTGGAATAACAGACCCTACTAACTTGCTAAAGAGTATCTTGAAAATAACCTACAATAATTCTTTATAGTGTATCATTAGAAATTAAGTACAGGACAATGCTATCTGCTATCAGTGTTTTAAATTGAATATTGTGCTGAAGGTCTTAGAAGATTAATACAAATAAGAGAAATGAGAAGATATTCATTGAAAAGGAAGAAACAAAACTTCATTATTGGGACTTCCCTGGTGGCGCAGTGGTTAAAAATCCGCCTGCCAAGGCAGGGGACACAGGTTCGAGCCCTGGTCTGGGAAGATCCACATGCTGCGGAGCAACTAAGCTCATGCGCCACAACAACTGAGCCTGTGCTCTAGAGCCCACGTGCCACAACTACTGAAGACCGCGTGCCTAGAGGCCATGCTCTGCAACAAGAGAAGCCACCGCAATGAGAAGACTGTGCACCGCAACAAAGAGTAGCCCCCGCTCACCGCAACTAGAGAAAGCCCGTGCACAGCAAAGAAGACCCAACGCAGCCAAAAATAAATAAATATATTTTTAAAAAAAAGCTTCACTATTTGTAGATGATTTGAGTGTTCACATAGAAAATCTAGTCAAATCCATAAAAAATTGAAACTAAAGAGTTAAGCAAAGTTGCTGGAATATGAAATCAATATGTAAATATCAATATTATTCCTATATACCACCAACACAGTTAGAAAATGTAGTTTAAATAAATCATTTTCAATAGCAAGAAAACTATAACTCTAAAAGATATTATAAAAGAAATTATAAATTAGAACCTTGTATTTAAGATTTATCCATGGAGACAGATGTGATTCTAGTTCATTCATTTAACTCCTATGTAGTTTCCCATAATTTATCTATACCACAACTTATTTATCCATTCTCTTGTTTCATGGACATTTAGGTGGTTTTCGTTTTTTTATATATATATATTAAAAGCAATGCTATGGTAACAAACATTTTTAATAAACAGCTCCTTGTGTGTACATACAAGGTTTTTTCCCTAGGATATTTCGAGAGGTAGAATTGCTGGTTCATGGGGTATGACACATTTTCAACTTTTTCAGATACTGTCAACTTGCTCTCCAAAGTGATTTTTACCAATTTACACTCTCAGGAGTAATGTATACATGTTCCTGTCACTCCACTTCCTCCTTAACCCTTGGTGTTGTCAGACTCATTTTTTCCCCAATATGTTAGTTGTGAATGGCATCTCATTGCAAATACCACAAGAATGTAGGCTCCTTAGGAATTACAATTTTGTTTTTCCTCTGTTTCCTTAGGGCTAAAATTGTGCTGGTACCATTATAGGGACTCAAATTTTGTGAATGGAATGAGTAAATGAAGGATCACTAGTGAGGCTGAAGGAGGTTTTTAGGTGTGGAAAGCAAGACTATCATTACATTTGTGTTTAAAACTTCTATCTGAAATCAGCATGTCAGTTGAGGGGGAAGTGGAAATTACTCTGCTTTAATGGGAGACGAAGACTGTCAAACTGTCAAAATGAGAGTGACACTGACCACACAAACAGTAGAAAAGGCACTGGGTCTGGGAATTCAAAGACCTTACCCCACTCCCCTTCCAACTAGTAGAACTGCAACTTAACATATGTGGACAGATTATTTAACCTTCCTGAATCTCAGATATCCTCATCTTAAAATAGAGATGATAATAATAACAACCAGTTGGAATCCTGAGCAGAGAACACACAGTTTACCAGCTGGAACTTAATGCAAAAATAGCAACCACCATCTAACCTCAGACACCCCACCCAACACAAAATGCCTCAGTTGGCACAAAAACATCCTTACATCAGCGGTCTAGTTGGAATCTATGGGCCAGGTAGTACCACTCTATGTTTCATTCTTGACATCTTCCAGCACTGCCTCAAATTCAAAGTTCCCAGTTAGCTGGCATTTCTGGGACACTTTCATTCCAGTCCTTCTCCCTGCTGACCCACCTACCAACTCTCCCAGCCACTGCAACCTGGAAGCCCTGTTTGGCTAAGCACAAGCCACCATATTCCTCACCCTATTTACTGAATAGTCATTGAAACTTGTTCCCTCATAAGGAGGTTCTTCATTCTCCCACTCTCCATGCACTCCAGGGCTGACATGGCCACTAGCATGTGGCAGATCCAAGTTTTCTGGGGACTGAAGATTATAAAATTTGGGGGACTCTCTTTAAGAAAAACATCACATTATGAATACAAACATTTTGTGATGTTTCTATCTCTCACCTTGCTGGTCACTCTGCCACATTCATTGAGGACATGGGAACCTCTAAATGACTACAATACGAAAGAGGTGAAATGAAGCAGGGCGCAGCAGGGCCCTCCCGGGTACAAAAGCCTTTCTGTGTCTGCCATTTCTCATTTGTAGAAAAAGGTTTAAGTCTCCTAGATTCTCCCTGAATCCCAAAGAGCAGATTCAAACAGTTACTAACTGGGGAAGTGAGGGAATGCAGAAACAAAGGAAAAGCAAGCCCAACATAACCTTTTCCATGATTGTTAGCTTAAACTAATGCCTTGATTTATGACCCCAAACTGTCGAGATAATGTCCTGTGGCTTCAACCAGCTGGCCCCAAGCAGACTTAAAATTGATGACACCTGGAGGGTCAATTAAGAACTGAAGCTCCTGAACCATCATGAAGGCTCTAAGTACAGAATAAAATGCCTCAACCATTGCTTTTGCTCTCTCCTAGAAAGAAGTTAAGGGATCACAAGACCATGATTTACTAGTTTGCTTTGCAGGAACACATAGATCAATCACAGTCACCAATGACACATCAAGTCACAGGAAGCCAGGAAGTCTGCAGTTGAGGTCTTATAAAGAAGCTGAAATCACAAAGAACCTTTACCTCTGTTGCCTTTAAAAACCTTGCACCCCAGCCAGCCAGCCAGCAAGATGGATTTGAGATGAGTCTAGGTCTCCCATCTTTTGGGTTGGTGCCTCTTCAACAAATACTGTAAACCTTTCTTTGCTCCAAACTCCCATGTTTCAGTTTGTTTGCCCTCACTGTGTGTCTGGCACACAAACTTGGGTTCAGCAACAGAGGGGGTGACTCATACAAAACCCCAGCCTCCCAGATCTTTTCCTTTCTCAGCACAAATGACCTTCATGCCCACAGGACTTCAGCAAACCAATGGCCACGCCGTGGACCTTGTTACAACTTACAACTGCTCCAACTCTGAAAGCCGAAACTTCAGATTTCCATTCTCGGACCACGAACGCCCTCCTCTAGCTCTTTCATTCTCATGTATAAGACCTCCATTACTTTTTCTTAACTTGATCAGTTCCTCTCTGACATTACTTTCTCTTCCTGACTACATGCTAGGCCACTAAGTAGGGTGAGGTGAGGTACCTAGGGAGCACAATTTATGGAGGCACTCACACTCAGGGTCACACGAGTGCAGGGTATACATCATGTGCCATGATGTATTTAACTTCTCACCATTACACTGAACTTTCTTGAACCACTGACTTCTCTTCCCACAAGCCCTACAGAACCACAGTCCTTGATCCATCCAACCACTGTGTCTCTCCCAAGCAACTGAAAATGACTAGGCAAGTGACATAACACTGCAGATGAAGGCCAATACAAATTACTGAATCTCACCCCAGGTCGGCCCCCAACTCTACCAGCAGCTCTTTTTGCATGTCTGTAAATTACTGCTCTTCCCATTCCATGGGGAAATACGGCAGACATGGTTAGTACTATTCCTACCCCTCTTGACTGAAAATATAGTAATAACAAGGTCATCAGATGCTAATGCACTTAAATTCCTGCCTTCAGGATTTCATTTCCCTCCCGACCGCAAGGACTTTCTTCTGTCCAAGGCCAAGCACTGTAACCAGCCTTGGCTACTCTCCCATCCTCAGAACATCGTCCTAACATTCTTCTCTCTCCACTATCAGTAACGTCTCCCTGTCAGTCCATCCCAGGATAAATATACCTCAATCCCTTTCTTTCAAAAACAAAACGAAATCCACAATCCTCCTTACAACCCCACGACTCCCCCCCCCACTACTGTCCTATGACTTTCCTTTCACTCACACACAAACAGTACTCTGTACTTGCCAGCTTCCCCCTTCTAACTGCCCATCCATCACCCCACAGACTTCCAGCGCCTTCCTGTCCCACCACTTCCCCCGACCACTAGCGTCCAAATTGCCGAAGCCCCCCCCCCCCCCCGCCGCCCCGAGATGTTGCTCTCAGCAGCATTAAGCACGCTTGTTCACCTCTCCTGTGTGAATCTTCCTCCTCTCAGGTCTGTCCTCCGTCCACGTTGGCCTCCTTCCTCTCTGCTTCTCCTCGGTAGGCTCCTCTTCCTTAAGTGTCAGCGGCTTTAGGCCCAAGGAAGGAGACCAGGAGCTCAGAGGAGCGGCCTGACCCGACCTAACTCAACACACTCAGAGGAGGGGACAGTCGTGGAGAGCGAAGGGACCGGGAAGGGCTCTGTCCTCTAGAAGAGTCAAGGCCAGGGCGCCCACACACACAGGGGTGTGCAGAAGGGAGGACTGGGGTTCACCCGGGAGCAGGGTGCACAGGACCTCTCCCCTCCACCAAGTCTCAGCCCCGGCTTCTACCAGCGCCTTCAATCCGACCCACCTGGCCTACGAGCTCTGACAGGGCGCATGCGCGGGAGGGAATGCGTCAGGGGCGGTGCCTGCGGAAGAGGCAGCACGTTGTCGTCCAGCCGCCCAGATAAAGGCTAGAGCCTCGGCCACCGGCAGCGTAAATTCCCTCGGTTACAGAGGTCGGATCGGCGCGGGTCGTGTGCGCCACCGTAGAGGCTGCCAGTCGCAGACGTCGAGCTAGAGCAGGTTGGAGTCCCGAATGCGAGCGCGGGTCCTGCAGGGCGCGGGGATGCAGGGTGTGGAGGTCGCGGGAACAGACTGGCCTGCGGGGAGGGGGGTGTTAGGAGACGCGGAGCCGGGGGTCTGGACTCCCGGACTGAGGAGGAGTTCGGCCCGGGTGGAGGCTGGAGGGCAGGCTGGAGAGGCTGCGGACAAGGGCGGTGCAGCCGAGGCCTAGGCCGCGTCTCCCAGTGCAGCCGCGGGGCGCGGCCCCTGGCGTTTGGCGCCCGGCACTAGGTACCCCGCGCCTCCAAGGCCTCATCTCCCCACGGTGCTCCTGCCGGGGGAGCCAGACTTGCTCAGCACGACGCGGGCCCGGGCCTCTGGGCGCTGCTGCCCTGGTCGAAACGCACGCAGGGCAGCCCCCGCGTGTTCCCATCCCAGGCGAGCGGGAAGAGAAAGAAGGTAAGGGACCTGCCCACCCAGGCTCCCAGTTCTGATGGGGGACAAGGACGACTTTCTTCCTTCGCAGCACTTTACAGGGCAGAGTGCGGCTGTGCTTTCCTAACTACAAACACCTGCTTTTCAGCCTGGGCAATGAACTCTTCAGGAAACAACGAAACTTTTGAGGGCAGTAACTCCAGACCTTTCTTTTATGTGCACCCCGTGGCCCAGCAGCTTCACCTGGGTCCCTGGTACCAGAATCCTGTCTATAATCCATTCTCCATTCCTGGGGCAGGTAAGGAATCTGAATCCCCAAAGAGGTTCAGTGGGATTAGGGACCCTCCCTGTAAACCAAAGCCTGAAGGTTTCTAACACCTGTGTCCATTACCTCCCTTTCCTCACCCTGTGCTCACACCAAAGAGACTGCAGCAGCGCATGGGGCAGTGTTTGTTGTTCAGGTTAATAGGAAACATTCGAATTCTAGCTATATGCCAGTTACTCTGCTAAATGCTAGAAATAGGTTCTCTCATTGACCTCAACAGCCCATGAGCTGGGTATTGTTGCTCTCCTTGCTCCCCAAATGAGGGAACTGAGGCTCCTAGTCGGTGACTGGCCCAGGGTCACAGAGTAATCCAACCAAAGTCTCCTCATGTTGTGAGACCAGTCTGGCTGGAAGAGGTACTTTAGAGCTCCTAGTCTCTGTACTGTTTTTGACAAGGCCTAAAGGTTCTAAAACCTATTATGGTGAAGTCAGAAAAGTCCTCTGGAGGGAGAATGACAAGCAAGACTTGAAAATGTTTGGAAGGTAGACATCTAGCGTTTCATTCAGTACGTGGGGGAAGGGCTTTCGGCAGGCAGGAGGATCCATGGGGTGATTCTCCCATCTCACCGCTCTAAGTAGGAAAGATAACGTTAAACTTGCTCTTCTGAGTATCCTGCTGGAGATAAAGCGTGTTGTAAATATTACGCAACTTTTCCAAGTAGAAAACTAGGTGTGATAAGGAGAGCTTCTGAATTCAGCACTGTTGCCAGCTGAATAGTAGTCTCAGTCTGAGCAAGAGGGACCTGTGCCAGCGTATGGCCTGTGACCTACAATTCTTCACTGTGTCTCTACCTGGCAGATGTTGGACTAGCACCTCCACATGAGCCAGCTCCTTCAAGAAATCTTACCGTATATAAACTCTTGGCTCTGTTTCTCTGGAGATTCCCTAATTAGTACAGACATTGAAATGCTATTTTGAAATGGTGCAGAGAAAGGAATTGTGTGAGTACAGAGGGTAGAAAGTTCTGAGAGAAAGCAATTCATATTGTATCTTAAACATTCTTTGAATTAACAGGTTGAGATGCTATACCTCTGTGGTTTTTCCACACCATTCAGCTTAAGGTTTAAATTATTTATCCTTTAGAGTTGTGGTTTAGGGGAATTAAAGTGGATGGTGCTGGGAGTAGGAATAAAATTTGTATTTTTTTTTAAATTGCAACATAATTCAGATTTTAGTGTAAAAAGGAATGTATAGAATTCCAAGAGTGAAGCCACTTCTGGTTGGCTAGATGGGGACTCAAAACACATAATCCATTTTTTAGTCTGTTTCCCTCTATTTCTAGGTTCTGACTTTCTCTTTGTTGGCCTCAATGTCAGCCATTATTTCAAAGTGGCAAAGATGGTCACAGCATTTCCAGGCCTGTAATGATTCTATGGCTAGTGATCCAAGAGAAGAGACCACTCTTCCAGTAGTTTCAACAAGAGTTCCAAGCCTGACCTTCCATGGACTGGCTTTGAAGTTATCTGTCTCTGTAGTTAGATGAACTTCCTTCTGTGGCTTCTAACCTCTTAAGACAGTGTTGAAACCCAAGCTGAGATTTCCTTTTCCTTCAATAAAGGAAAATACCCATATGCATGTGCTTATACAAATATACTAGTGGTATATTAGCCAGGTACTAGAGGCACACTGATACATTCCTCAACAGTGAAACTGGGTTCATAAGATCTACTGCACAATATTGGCTAAATTGCTTCATGAACACTGATTTGAATATGACTGTTCCTTCTTTTATATAGTTAGAAGTTTTACCTTAGCTTCATTTGTCAGTTGTACAAATCTGTCTTGCAAGGTCAAATGCCTTACCCCAAAATATATTTGTTTGAGAGAAATATGTCTGGCATTATTGACACCACTGCAGTGGTTATCCCTAAAGAGTGGAAATAGGGGAAGATGTGTGTGTGTGTGAATGAATAGTGCTGAATACATAGGCTTAGAAAGGATTTTAAATCCAAAAAACTTTTGTTCCCTCTTGCTCTGTAAGGCCTGATGTTATTCTTTTTGCAACCATGACAAGCCTGAGTTATGCCTGGTATGTGCTTGGTCTCTTTTAAAAGGCTACAAAGTAGGGGTGCTATTCTTACTATGCTGACCAACTGATGGCTTGGGAACCAACCAGTTGGAACAGATGCCTACTCTAGTGCTGTTCTAGTGTGAAGAAGGGTTCTGGAGGCCCCACTGTTCTAGTCATTGCTCCTTCACTGGTTGACTCCTGTGGATGACCAGGGAGGAACTGGGGGCCTTACCAACTGACATAGAGAAAACTCAGTATTTTAACCATTGGTGTGGCTGTACAGGTGTTCTGGCGGAATGTTGTGACTGGCCACAGGAGACAAAATGGCTATGCCTTTCTCTTTCTAGGTTTGAGAAATGGAAGTCTGTATTTTCCATATCCTGTGGTGCTCAATGAGTATCCCAGCTTCCTCATCCCTCAATCCCCGTTGCCCACTACTCTTAACCGAAGACCCATAGTCCCTATGTTTTATAACACGGCACAGTTCAGAGAATATGGTGGCTGGGGGAAAAAAATGAAAACGAAACACACACAGACTGAACCTCAACAGGCTGAAAACATGAGAGAAAAACAAGACATGCACGCAGAAGGCGACAGCCATGACATAGGAAGGGTGACCAGTATCCCTGCTACTAATATTGACATTGAAACTGACAACATTCATCAAGAAACAGATGGGGCTTTGACTTCTGTTGCCCAGAAGAGGGAGCTACATAGCAAGAGCCCTTCTAATAACACTCTGTATAGAGATGCACCTCAAGGAATCTGTGTATCCGAGAAAGAGCAAAGGAGGCTAGTACAGGGCAAAGGATCCTCTATAATAAAATTCTGGAAATCATTGAAAGAAACTATGGGTTTGTATGATGTGGCTTATGGTAAAGCCATGCCAGAGAACATACTGCAGCACAATGGGATTTCACAGAGTTCCTGTGAAAGTAGAGGTGTGCTCTGTAACCCTCATGAGGGTGGAGACTGCATTGCATATAAAGATGAACACAGAGCTGTCCAGTCAGAGCAGTGTCTTGATGTTGTAAGACATGAGATGTTTAAGTCAGGATCTATCATGGAGATGAACTTGGGTGAAGAAAAGAAGGAATATGCAGCTGTTTCCCAAAACCCACCACCTCCAACTGACAGAGATGAGATCCAGAATAGCCTGAACTCAAAATTGTACCAGTCTACTGGAGATATCAACAAGCTTCATCAGGAAAGGCCACTCTGTGCCAGCACGGAAGCAGTTAAAGACCCGAGCCTACATTCAGAATCTCAGAAACTCCTTACTGTAGGGGAAAGTATGCCAGAGAACAGTAGTGGGAGCCATGGCTCCCCTGAGAATGTGGGTGGAGAGGAAGAGGTAGAGAGCAGTAGCTACCCTGAGGGGGGTGTTCCATCCCCTACCTGGTTGGCCCAGTTCAACAAAGTAGGTCAGGCCACCCAATGCGATATGAGTTGGTGGTATGAGGTACAGTCTGAGAATTCCCCTGAGTCTTCACCAGAAAGTGGTAGAAAGGGAGCAGAGCAGATGTCAGTGGGGAGCAGGAACCAGGATGAAGTTGATGAGGTAGAGAACAATGGCTGCGAGGGGCGCGTTCCCTCCCCTACCTGGTTGGCCCAGTTTACCAAAGTAGATGAGGGTATACAGTGCGACATGAGTTGGTATGAAGCACAGGTAGAGAAATCCCCCCAGCAAATGCCCTCCAGAGATGAAGGGACCTCACCAGACTGCAAAACCAAGGGGTCATGGAAAAAGCCAGTCACAAATAGGAAATTAAGTACAGACAAAGATGAAGTGATGGTGAATGATGAGATTGGGGAGGTGTATAAAGAGAACTTGAAAAGGTGTGCAGAGATTAAAAAGACTGTGAAAGGCAGGAAGCTGAAAGACCTGAGCAGCTTCTCAAATGTTAAGACAGCCTATTTGTTGAAGAAAAGCGCTGCCTTGACCATTGTGCTTCCTGAGGATTCAGAAGACTCTGAGTTGGAAGTTGAAGATGTAATGGATGAGGTAGAATGCCTCCTTGAAGAAGTGAGTCCACAGGGCCCTCTGACATCTTCCAAAGGAAGGTCTTATCTGAAGGCTGGAAGGATAATGAGGATGCCACCTGAGTGCTCTGTCCCTCCCCAACTTATGGTCTGGCCCACCAGAAATAAGTACAAGCTATTACAAGCTGGTGGTGAATATGAGCACGTCGTCCCTGTGGTTTACCAGTTGAAACGACAGGATGGCTGTGAAAGCACTGGTGTCACCCTCCGAAGAAAACACACTATGCCCAAGCCAGAGGGACTGGAGTACAGGAGAGCCTGTCACAAACCATTGGAATGTAAGTGACTAGTGGGTTCATCCTATCTGGTTGTCTGTGGCGGTTCCATACCAGGTCCTGGATACAAAGGCATCTGTGAATCAATAGGATTTCTCTGATTTGAAGGTATGTTGTCACTTAAGCTGTAGGTGCCCATAGTCATAGGATTTGCAAAGAGAATCCCAAGTTAGAACTCCTGCATTCTAGGAAATTGCAGTGTAATTTGAAACAAAGTTTCTCTAGTAGAAGATGATAGAAAGCTGGGTGATAGCAGTAAGGAGAGTTGGGCTGAGATAGTCAGGAGGACATCAGTCTAGCTGGATTGCTGAGAATGGGCAGTCCATGTGGAGGCAGAGAATTTTGACACAGTTTTAGGTTCTGTGGTTTGGAGACAAAAGAGGAGCAAGTTTGGAGTGGGAATGAAGACAGTAGCGTGAGCTCAAATGGGCAGCCAGCGCAGGATTCCTCTCGAGACCATCCTGCCAGAGGGAAGACTTGTGAGGAATTGGGAAATAGGCCAAGGAGAATGGGGTAAAGTAGTCATGTTTTTCTTCACTTATAGATTTTTATCCTGTAGGCAATAAGGGGCTAATCCAGATTGAGTAGAGAAATGAGACAAATGTGCTGCAGGAATTTCAACCAGCAGTATTTTATAGGAGAAATTAGAGTGGACGGAGAGTGCCTATATGGCTGAAAACCAGTTTGTTTGTTTGTTTTAATTTTATTTTTTGGCTCCGTGGCATATGGGATCTTAGTTCCCCGACCAGGGATTGAACCCAGGCCCCCTGCATTGGAAGGTGGAATTTTAACCACTGGACCGCCGGGGAAGTCCCCCCAAACCAGTTTTATTCAACAAAAAGTGTTGTATTGGGTTGGCCAAAAAGTACCGTAACAGCTTACAGAAAACCCGAATGAACTTTTTGGCCAACCCAATAATTCAACAAAGTGGTGAGGGTCCTGACTCACATGGGAGTATGAGATAGAGACATGTATTTATGAAAATGATTCTGTACTCTAGTAAATCTTTTTCCGCATGGACTCATTTGTATCTCTTCATAGTCATACTCTGCACGATCTGTATATAGTGCATCAAACTTAGAGGTGTGACCTTAAATTTAACTTTTTTTAAAAAAACCAGGAGGTCAATAAAATTTAAACTGCTTAACAACTACGTATACAAAAAAAAAAAAAAAGACATGTGAGAAGACTAACGCAACTGAATCTTTAAGAAAGGGCTGGAGTTTGAACTTGAGTACATCGAAAAAAATGGTAACATCCATGGAAAAGAGTTAACTTGGGAAGAGAAGTTGTTTTGCTTTGCTGTGTGGGTTATGGTGGGAGGGGCATAAAATGGTGAGATTGAGGGACTAGACTAGCAGCCTCCCCACACCTGGTTGAAGCTTGAGTTTGGACCATCCTATGACTGGTGGGGGCACAGCTGACAGGAGTGGGGAGGGAGGGAGGGCCCAAAGGAGAGCTTTGGGAGATGATTACCTGTGGGGTGCAAAGAATGAAGCAAAGCAGGTAAGTGAAGAATGGGATGTATAAGGGCCCCAGGGAAGTTTAAATAAGTTCCAGTCTTAGTCCCAAAACCTTTGGACTTGACATATTTATGCCTACCACTTCCATTGAAAAGTTGGGGTATTGTCACATCTTAACTCTTGGCTGTTGTCATGACTTCAATTCATGCTCAGTAATTTGAAAGGGGTTTTTTAAAATAGGGTGACTTTACAATATGAGCAGAGTTTTTTGGCTTTGGTATGTTTAGTCCCTGCTTATAAAAGACGGCAAGAGAGACTGTCTGGACCACTGTGCTTAGAGACCCCTCATGCATAAGAAAGAAGCACTGTGTAAGCTCCATAATGAATGGGACCATTCCAGATGTGTGTGAGCCCTAGATCACGATGTCTAACATTGTAAAATGAATAAACTAAAACACAGGCAACTTTACCTTTAGCCTTCTCAAAGTCTTATCTGCTTCTGAATTCCCATGTCATTTCCCATCAGAGCATGTATGAATCTTTTTCTATTTTGGGTAATAACATTGGTTATAAATTTACTCCCTCTCCCCCTTCTTAATACTGTAGTTTAGTAGTTTTTAGCACTTTCTTCTTTGGCCATGTCTGAAAGAGAGTCTGGGGAATTCCCTGGTGGTCCAGTGGTTAGGACTCCTTGCTTTCACTGCCGAGGGCCGGGGTTCGATCCCTGATGGGGGAACTAAGATCCTGCAAGCCGCATGGTGCAGCCGGAAAAAAAAAAAATCCAAGTTGTCCTGTGAAGAAGATAATGGGAACTTCAGTTTACTCCAGGTTACACAGTCAAGATTTTAATTTCCAGGCTGAAGTCTCTCTTCTATAAACTGTGTTATTATTTTTGCCAATGATATTTTTTGCTGCCAAGAACTACAGAATGATATAGAATAGTATCATGAAAAACAGGTCAATTTCTTGAAAGATGTGTTTTTGATTTATTTTTTCCTTTTGGTTTTTAAGCAATTTGGATTATTTAATGTATGAATCACTTCTTCCCTCAGGTAACTGTGAGAGATCAAAAACCAAGTTCCCCTACAAAGTAACAGAGATTCGAGGCAGATGCTATAAAGTTTAGGAAATACCCAGCAGCTCTAGAGGTTGGTATCTGTCCTGTGTCCAGTTCGTCTTATGATTTGCTTTTTGGACTTTATTTGTTTGGGGTTTCCTACTTGGTGCCTGGTCTGCCCTTCAAAGCTAACACTGCTTATGGGCAATGACAAACGGCAGAGTTCTACCCAGGTAACAGGCATACCTTGTAAAGAAGGCCCTACCTGACAAGATTAGAGCCAAAGCCTTTCAATTCTGTGGAATGTTATTTTTAAGCTGGCTTTCACACTTAACTCCCGATCTGTTAATGGTAGTATGTAGTGGGTTAAAATGGGATTTTGTAAGTGATCCTGGCAGATTCACTCTTAGTGTCCCAACTTAGAGCTGGGTACTGGAAGCTTAGCATCTCCATTAAGGGGCAGTAGCTTGACAGGCTTCCCTACACAGAGTCTTGGCATTGGGTAACCCTGCCTCACCTCAACCCCTGGGTCCTGGAGCAGTGGCTTGATGGCCCCTTAAAGGCCATTTCTGCCCTGCAGTGGTCATAAAGGGAAGACTGATAACTAAGCTCAGGCAAAATGTCAAGACCTTTGGCTTTATCCTAAAAATGGAAACTAAAGATATTGGTAATGATTCTCTGTATAACATCTTGAGTCTGTTACACACCAATTTAAGGAAATGTATTCTATTGTTATTTCATAGGAAATAAATTGCTGAGTTCCAGCTTCAAGGAAGAGCTAAATATTGCATCAGATGATATCTCTCTTGACTGAACTATTAAAGCATTGTATCAAAAAACAAGAAAATGTGACATTGTAAAGCCTTTGGAAATATAAGTTGTAAAACAGCAAATAAATTGAATTGCAAGTGTGTGATTCTTAAGCATTTTCTTCTCTCAAGATGGCCACATCACTCATGACAGCACCAGCTGTCATGAATAGTTTTGTCTTGTAATCTCCAAGGACCTTTAGATAAGGAGAAAAGGATGGTGGATTTGAGGACAAAATAAAAAGATTAAGCATTCCCCACAAGAAGAATCATCTTGAAGACAGAAAGGATGCCAACTCATTGTTTATAAATGGAGGCCAGGAACATAGTAGGTCCACGGATGGATATTTCCAGTGGTGGCCTGTAGAATCATGTTTTATGCTTTCAACTAGTGTAGACTCCTAGGAATAAAGGAAGCTTTAGGAAACAAAAGATCTTTATACTAAGAACCTAGGAGGTCAATTTGTAGAACCAATCTCCCAATAAATGGTGCAGGTTAGGTCTGTGACTATGTGCTAAAAAGATTTTTATGTGATTGGAGGCTCTCCCACGGTTATTTGAAAGAACAGAGCATATGTGAGAGGATGGGGGTGCCTCCAATAAAGGCTTTCTGGGTGATAGTATGGACAGTATTTTGATACATATCAATGTGTCCACTCAATGCTGCTGCTAAGTAACCCTGTGATGAAAATGTCCTATAGAAAAATGTCCTTTAACTCCCTGTATTAACCAAGTATCCCTCAAAATGGATTAAGGAGATGGTAAAAAGTGATTAAGCACTACATTTTTTCAGATGAGAAGCAAAAGATGATAGTGTTTCCAAGGCTGGTCTTATGAGACCTATGACTTTATCTAACCCCTACTTAAAGATTTTGTTTAGATACTCCAGGAAAACACCTCTCACTCCTATCCCCACCCAAGGCTGGATTATGTGACACTCCTATGTGTTCTAGTAGCACCTGTGTCTTAACTTTCATAGCCCATTTCACCACATGACAGATGAGACTTGTAACATTCTTACCCTCATCAAAGGAGACCATATATTCATTCCTTAGGGCCATGGATTAGTGTAGCCAATGCAGTATCCCCATGGAAGAGTATAGAGCCTGGGACATCATATATATTCAGGTATTTGTGAATGAATGGCTTAGTGTTAATTAGATTAACAAATTGGGCCTTGTGGGTTGGACTCTAGAAGGTGGGGAAACTGGTAATGCCAGTATATGGAAGAGGAAGCACAAAGACAGAGGAGAGTACCGATGAACACTTTCCTGTTCTGTAATCCTTCCCAAAGTCTTGCCTTTATCCTAGAGGGGAGATGAAAAGCCAAGTATAAATTTGGAAAATGGAGTCTAAAATGAACGATAATTTCTGACCACACCTACCCTTCTTCTTCCCTGCCATCTTACCTCTGTGGCAGGTTGAGTTCCTTAGGACCAGACTCTGAGATGGAGATTTGGGTGCAAGAAATTTAATGGGGAGTGCTTTAGGGAATAACATCTCTGAGGGGACAAAGAAAGCATGATTAAGCAGGAGTTTGGGTGTGATGCAGGCACAACAAAGGCCTTGGCCAATCCCACTGAGAGCTCATGAGCTGTAATGACCTTGCAGAACTGTCCCAGTTGGGGCAAGAGGCTACATCTTACACCCCTGCATAGACCAGTCACTGTGATGCAGGATGCCCCTGGAAATGAGGCGTGGCCTTGGATAGGGTAGCTCTCTTCAAGAAAGAACAACCAATCCCTGGAAAGGAGAGGTCATCTGCAACTGTTACCTGAAGTCAGCTGTTAACCAGCAGTTGGGAGAATAAATACTTCAGTCCTGAAGTCAGGCGTAGGGGTTAGGAGGCAAATACAAGTGGCACAATACAGCATCCACTACAACTTCCAAATCATGTTCCAAGTGGAAAATGTAACCATACTTTTAATAAATTCCCATTGAACACCACCATGCATGACACATTGTGTTAGAAGGTGAGACTACAACATGAAACAAGATGGTCTCTGCCCTCACGAATTTTCCAGATGTGGGCAGGAACTAATTACCACAAATATAGTGGCTTAAAGCAATATCCATCAACTTCCAGTCTCTGGTCTGGCATGTAAAGAGATTAGAAGTCTTCACTCTGTCCTAACAAGTAAAAAGCCGAACAAACTAATCATCAAATCTTCTTAAATCTATCAGAGAATTGAGGTCACAGGGCAAACCGCTGACCCAAAAATTGGAGAGATGGGCAGATAAAGAGTCAAAACTTACTGCAGCAGAAACCTCTGTGGGAACCACTGCCATACTTTGCTACCTGCCAGAAAAAAAACTCTGGTTTTAAAATTTTCATGCGAGGGCTTCCCTGGTGGTGCAGTCGTTAAGAATCCGCCTGCCAATGCAGGGGACACGGGTTTGAGCCCTGGTCCAGGAAGATCCCACATGCCGCGGAGCAACTAAGCCCATGTGCCACAACTACTGAGCCTGAGCTCTAGAGCCCGCAAGCCACAACTGAGCCCACATGCCACAACTACTGAAGCCCGTGCACCTAGAGCCTGTGCCCCACAACAAGAGAAGCCATGGCGCCACAACAGAGTAGCCCCCGCTCGCCGCAACTAGAGAAAGCCCACACACAGCAACAAAGACCCAACGCAGCCAAAAATAAATAAAAATAAAAATAAATTAAAAAAAGAAAAATCTCAGGTGATTTGGTTCAGATCACCCAGTCACCCTTAAAAGGCCAAACTATCTTTTAACATAATCTAATCATGGGAGTAAAATCCCTTAAAGTAACAGTCCTACAGGTTTGGGTAGGAAACCTTGGGGCTGTTTTACAATTTCGCCTACCACAACCATGATGGCAGGCTGTTAAGATACCTTGGTAAAGGGAGGTCTGGTGGCTTATTTTGACTTCCTTAATAGTAGAGAACTGAGTTTGAGGAAAGAGGTTATAGGATGAAGGAATTTGATTGACAGCTTTATGGGCTCAGCAGTCTGGGAATCAGAACAGAGGAGGAGGAGTTTGGTTTGAGGTTCTTTTGGGTAAGCTGGGCAGAAAAACCACAGGTCAAGGGAGATAACAGGCTTAACTGATGGACCACAGAATGTAGGCCGGAAATAGAAGACAGAGAAACCTGGAGTGAGGGAGAAGGGACAGGAATTAACTTGCAGGGCTACAGTGGATGGAGAGATTCCCATTAAAGCAGAAAGTGGAGAAAGGCTTTAGTAAGAGGTTAAACATTTAGATCAGCGGTTCTTCAAATCTGTTCCCCAAACTGACAGCATCAGCATCATTTGGGAACTTGTTAGAAATGCAAATTCCACAGTCCATTCCAGAATTAGTACAATAAATCAGAAATTCTGAAACTAGGAGTAGGGCATGGGTATCTGTTTTAACAAGCACTCCAGGTCATTTTGATGCACCATAAGCTCAAGAATCATTCATATTATTCTTCCGTATTGTAATAGAATATGTTTATCATGAATGGGACTCTAGCAGGAGAAAGAAAATTCCTGGAACGAGAATTTTCTGCTGCATGCTGAGCTAGAAATGCCAAGGATAAGTGTAAGGCACTGCTTGAATTAACTGGACTTAGGGTTTTCAGGAAGAGCAAGTCCTGGGCCATTCCAGCCAATTGTGTTATTGAGATAAACTTTCCAAGGCCAAGACTAGGAGCAGTTACTGAGGAGAACTGGGAAGGAGTCAGCCTGGCCCACATTGGTTATTCTTTAAAGAGGGGGGAATCCAATCCCTACGAAAAAAGGCAGGCAGTGGGAACAGTGAGTTCCTGGGACCCTGAGTGATGAAAACAGCAAGAGACCCTAGTGGAGAGGGAAGGACACTTGCTCATGAGCAAAATCTGGCTCCACTTTGGCTCAGCAAGAACAGACGCCCTCTCCTAGCTGCAGGCACCATCCCAACCTGCTGAGCTGCCTCAGCTGCAGCAGTCAAAGCCAGAAGTTCTCGTGTAGGCTGTGCTTAGCCAACAGGATGAGGATATATTTTGGGATGTGGGTAGCTGACCCAGTACAGTAATTCCTATATCCTTGTAAGTTTTCTGAATCAATTATTCTGGGAATAATAATAATCATGGGACAATGGCAATAAGTGCTAAAGAAGATAAAGACAATGATTGTTCATTGTTATTATAGGATAGCCTTTCCCCCTAAAAAACTCAACCAAACATAACAGGGATTTATGATCTCAAGACTTCTGTGTGCAGCAAAGACCAACATACTTTACACTGTTGATTTAAAAAATGAAAACAACAATGCAGACAAATGTGTGTGGTATGCTAGTATTTGTGTTAAAAAAGAGAAAAAACATTTGCTTGTGATATACAAAACATTTCTGTATGACTTCACAAGAAACTGGTAAAATGGATAGCCATTGGGAAAGGGAACTAAGTAGCTGGGGAAGAGAAGAGGAAAGTTTTTCATGATTAAACCTTATATACCTTTTATAATTTTTTTTTGACCACACTTCGTGGCTTGTAGGATCTCAGTTCCCTGACCAGGGATTGAACCCGGGCCACGGCAGTGAAACGGCCGAGTCCTAACCACTGGACAGCCAAGGAATTCCCCCTATATACCTTTTAAATTTGGACCATATATTATTATGATTCAAAAATAAATGAGTATTTTTTTAAATAAATAAAATAATGAGCTTTTATCCTCAGCGACAGAGGAAAGTCAAGCCTGAAGTCTAAGGCCATTAAGTAGCCCCACCATGGAGGGTGGAAGCTGCGGCAGCACCTGGAGGAGCTTCCTCAGAGATTCCCTTAGTCTGGCCACCCTGCCAGAGGCATTTCTAAGGAATCAGGACCCACAGTGATCTGCAGGGAGGAGAACAATGAGAAAAGCTTTCCAGCCTGAAATCAGCCACTGTCCAGAGCTAGCACCTGGCAAGATACAACTCACTCTCCTGGGGGTCACATCTTTACTGGAAGGTAGGTGAGAATTCACACCTGTGACACCAAATCTCCTCCTCTCTTGGTGTCTCTCTCTCCTATTCCTCTCTGATTCCACATTCCTCTGATCTTTGGCCACAGTGTTTGATTTTTGAGAAGAGAATGTTGAACAAGTCAAGCTCTTGTCATTCTGAGTCTGAACTCTCATTTGACTTGGAAGACTTATGCTTTCGTTTTTTCTTCTTTTTCTTTTCTTTCTTCTTTTTCTTATGCTTCTCTTTCTTCTTCTTTTTCTTGTGTTTCTCTTTACGTTCTGAGGAACTGGAGCTGCTCCCATCTTCATCTGATGTTGAATCCTCCAGTAACTGTTTTAACTGTTGTATCCTAAACACATAAGATTGACCAAAGAAACATATTCAATGTAACTTAAAAAATTCTTTTAGATAAAAATATAAGAACAGTAGTGATGTCACAAATCATCACCTCATTAAAGACAGTACTTATTTTTATTTTTGCATGTTTTCCCCATTCTTGCCTACATCCACACCTATTTTACATGACTGTAACCAGTGTACAAGCCATTTTGTATTCTCAAGTTCATACTAGGCAATCTACCTCCTCAACAATTATAATTCAATATCACCAATTTGAAAAAAAAAAAAAAACCTCTTGTTTTTTCACCCTATCTTTATTCATGTCTAAGAATAATTTTTAACAATAGCTCAAATCCTTAAAGCTGCTGGAGAAGATAAAGTAAGCATACGAAAGAGAATCAATCATATAGCAGAACTAGATACCACAATGTGGGTTGCCAACATCAACTATCAGTGACATGAGTGGGCTGGGAGAAGCCCACTGCTTTTTTTCTTTTTTTTTTTTAATAAATTTTAATAACGGTTCTTTTCTAAATTAATTAATTTATTTTTGGCTGCATTGGGTCTTCGTTGCTGCGCGCGGGCTTTCTCTAGTTGCAGAGAGAGGGGGCTACTCTTCGTTGCGGTGCACGGGCTTCTCACTGCGGTGGCTTCTCCTGTTGCGGAGCACGGGCTCTAGGCGCGCGGGCTTCAGTAGTTGTGGTGCACAGACTTAGTTGCTCTGCGGCATGTGGAATCTTCCTGGACCAGGGATTGAACCCATGTCCCCTGCATCTTAACCACTGCGCCACCAGGGAAGTCCCAAAGCCCACTGCTTTAAGTTAACCCAAGTAGAACAGGCTGGCCTGCTCATTCCCCACATACTGGCCTTTTCAGGGATTACTCCTGCTCTCCTAACATTTCACAATTAAAATACCATATTTATTAAACCATTTCTCTAATATTGGAATGGTTGTTTCCAACTTCATGTAATTTCGGACTTTAAGAGGATATTGTTATCATCAGGACAACCTCACCTTACATCCTTTTCATGTCTTTTATTCTCTCGTATGATGTCATACATGGGATCTTCATGTGCCTTAAGGGTGAGAAAAGGTTAAGGTTGGGTTAGGCTTCATGGGTTGTTAGTTAATTAAACATTAAATCCCTGTTACTAAAAGCCAGTTATTCTTTTCCAGTTTGGTTGTTCAAATGTTCTAATCCTTCCTAAGGGTCACCAGAACTGCAAACTCCCTGAAGCTGTGAAAAGCATTTTCCAATTAGAAAAATACAGAAGGGAATTCCCCAGTGGTTAGGACTCCAGGCTTTCATTGCGGAGGGCCTGGTTTCAATCCCTGATCAGGGAACTAGGATCCCACAAGCCACGCAGAGTGGTCAAAAAAAGAGGGACTTCCCTGGTGGTCTGGTGGGTAAGACTCCACACTCCCAATTCAGGGAGCCCGGGTTCAATCCCTGCTCGGGGAACTAGATCCCACGTGCATGCCGCAACTAAGAGTCCGCATGTTGCAACAAAAGATCCCGCACGCCGCAACGAAGATCCCGTGTGCCGCCGCAACTAAGACCCAGCGCAGCCAAAATAAATAAATAAATAAATAAATAAGTATTTTTAAAAAGAGAAAAATACAGTATATAATTTAAATATCCTTTTTTTTAAAAAGACTTTTGAAGTTTGTTTTTTTTAAAAAAAATTTTATTTATTTATTTATTTATTTATGGCTGTGCTGGGTCTTTGTTTCTGTGCGAGGGCTTTCTCTAATTGCGGCAAGCGGGAGCCACTCTTCATCGCGGTGCGCGGGCCTCTCACTATCGCAGCCTCTCCTGTTGCGGAGCACAGGCTCCAGACGCGCAGGCTCAGCAATTGTGGCTCACGGTCCCAGCCGCTCCGCGGCATGCGGGATCCTCCCAGACCAGGGCCCGAACCCATGTCCCCTGCATTGGCAGGCAGACTCCCAACCACTGTGCCACCAGGGAAGCCCCTAAATATCTTTTATAAAGAAATAAACCATGGCAGAATCATGAAAAACTATTCAAGGAAGAAATATTGAGGCAATTCTCTTTGTTCTATGTGGATACATGACCAAGAAATAGTATTAAGAAAAACAAGTGAATTATAAAATTATATATAACAATGAAACATTTATAGGTATGCAAAAATATATAAGTATCCCAAACAAAGTCTGGAAGTATACTGGAGGTATAGATAATTTTAAATGATTTGAATTTCTTAAAACTAAGAACACGTATGGGAAATGTTATGGTATATGAATTATCTCATTTTAAAAAAGAATAAATGTTTAAATGTTTATTACAGAAATTTTAGATATCATCAGAAAATTAAGTTTTTAAAAACTATCTACTACTTCACTACCCAGGGATAACAGTAATATTAACATTCGGTCTCTCTTTTTCTTTTTTTTTTTTTTTTTTTGGCTGCACCACGCAGCTTGTAAAATCTTAGTTCCCTGTCCAGGAATTGAACCTGCACCCACGGCAATGAGAGCGCTGAGTCCTAACCACTGGACCACCAGGGAATTCCCTGGCCTCTCTTTTTATTTATTGGACGCATTGGGTCTTTTGTATTTTTTTTTTTAATTTATTTTTGGCTGCATCGGGTCTTCGTTGCTGCTTTCTCTAGTTGTGGCGAGCGGGGGCTACTCTTCACTGCGGTGCATGGGCTCTAGGCACTCGGGCTTCAGTAGTTGTGGCTCGCGGGCTCTAGAGCACAGGCTCAGTAGTTGTGGCGCACGAGCTTAGCTGCTCCGCGGCATGTGGGATCTTCCCGGACCAGGGATTGAACCCGTGTCCCCTGCATTGGCAGGCGGATTCTTAACCACTGTGCCACCAGGGAAGTCCCGCACTGGCTCTTAGTTGCGGCACACAAGATCTTTGTTGAAGCATGCGGGATTTTCAGTTGCGGCATGCAGGATCTTTTGTTGTGGTGCATGGGCTTCTCTCTAGTGGTGGTGTGCAGGTTTTTCTCTCTCTAGTTGAGGCGTGTGGGCTCAGTTGCAGTGCGCAGGCTTAGTTGCCCTGCGGCATGTGGGATCTTAGCTCCCAGACCAGGGATCGAACCCGTGTCCCCTGCATTGGAAGGCGGATTCTTCACCACTGGACCACCAGGGAAGTCCCTGGTCTCTCTTTTTAAATCATTATTCATAATTTATGAAAAATTATAATCATACCATTTATATATAAAACTCTACTACTTTTCACTTATGTTTTCATAAACATTTTCTCATGATATTACACATTCTTCTAAAACACAATTCCTAATGGCTAAATAATTTCTGTTACAGTAATTTATGTTGATATGTTGGACTATTAAGGTGTTTCCTATTTTTCTTTAGCTCCCATTTTTCTAACCATATAAATAATAATGAAAGCTATCCTTATACATACATAAACAGTTGTGTATATATTAATGTTCTCTTACATCCTTAAGGTAAATTAAAGTGGGATTTCTGAGGCAAAATGAGTATGTTTAAAGTTTTTGAGATTTATCACCAAACTATGTTCTATAGTATCTGTAAAAATTGTCATTCCACCTAAAAGTAGAATGATTGATCCAAAATAAGTTATTTCAGATTATTAAAATGAAAACACAACATCTTAAAATGTGTTAAAAACTGGAGAATGGGGCTTCCCTGGTGACGCAGTGGTTAAGAATCCACCTGCCAACGCAAGAGACACGGGTTCGATCCCTGGTCTGGGAAGATCCCACATGCCGCAGAGCAACTAAGCCCACACACCACAGTTACTAAGCCTGCACTCGAGAGCCCGTGAGCCACAACTACTGAGGCTGCATGCTGCAACTACTGAAGCCCGTGTGCCTAGAGCCTGTGCTCTGCAACAAAGAGAAGCCACCGCAATAAGAAGCCTGCGCACCACAACAAAGAGTAGCCCCCTGCTCACTGCATCTAGCGAAAGCCTGTGCACAGCAACAAAGACCCAACGCAGCCAAAAAATAAAATTAGAAAACAAAACAAAACAAAACAAAAACTGGAGAATGTTGACTCCAGTTTGATATATGTTGATAACCTCAGTACATCCAGACAGCTACATATTTCACTTGACAGAAGCAGTTACTGAATGGAGAATTTACACCCCTGGGAAGTGACTCTGTTAAAATAAGGTGAGGAAATGATAATTTTACTGTCATGTAAAGAGCAAATATAATTTATATATACACTTCTAGCTTATAGTTTAAGACATATAATCTTCAGGTAAAGCCTGGAAAACTAAAACCCTCATTTTAGTTATGAAACATGATTTTTTTATACAATAAGTTAAAAAAAAGTGATTGAATAAATAACAATGTCTGCTTCAGAAAAAGAATCACTATTCCCAAGGTATAACACCTTAATAAGAAGTTTACAAATAACACCTTAATAAGAAGTTTTTTGTTAAGAACTAATCTGTCACACAAATGTACAGGCATGCCTCATTTTACTGCACTTCACTTTACTGCACTTGGCAGATACTGCGTTTTTTACAAGTTGAAGGTTTGTGGCAACTCTGTGTTGAGCAAGTATATCAGCATCATTTTTCCAACAGTATTTGCTCACACCATGTCACTGTGTCACATTTTGGTAATTCTCACAATATTTCAAACTTTTCATTATTATTACATTTGTTAGGGTGATCTGTGATCAGTGATCTTTGATGTTAGTACTACAACTCTCTGAAGGCTCAGATGATGGTTAGCGTTTTTTAGCAAGAAAATATTTTAAATTAAGTTATGTAATTTGTTTTTTTAGACAGAATGCTATTGCATACTTAACAGAATACAGTATAGAGTTAACATGACTTTTATATGTGTTGGGAAATTTAAAAATTCATGTCATTCAAAAAAAAAAAAAATTCATGTCATTCACTATATTGTGATATTTGCTTTATTGAGGTTCTAGATATTGCTAGAACCAAACCTGCAACATCTCTGAGGTATGCCTGTAATTTAACACAAATGTAGTTAACACCCGATACTTTGGCCAAATGACTTCTGGGAATGTATTTTGTGTGAATTTGCAGTTCACTGTTAGTACCTAATCATCTGATATTCACTATCTCTCATAAATGTAAATTGATATGGTAGGGTTCTACTTACTACTATGAACTGTTCTAACTTTTGGTTGCCTTTGATAAAAAAAGGGCATTCTTTGTCGCCTGTTCGGTGACCATATCGTTTACAGCGCCAACCTGAAAACAAAGAAAAGAGGAAATATTTCTGTAAGATAACACAGTTTCCTTTAATGAAGACAAAGGATCAGTAGATCATATTAGTTTTTCTTCATTAAACTCCAATTCTAAAAGCAAATGCAATCAGTGAATGAACCATGTAAGATCCTAAAAAACAAAGGGAAACTACAGATCTTCCTTGAGTTATGATGGGGTTACATCCCAATAAACCCATCATAAGTTGAAAATACTGTAAGTTGAAAATGCACTTAATACACCTAACCTACTGAACACCATAGCTTAGCCTAGCCTACCTTAAATGCACTCAGAACACCTACATTAGCCTACAATTGGGCAAAATCATCTAACACAAAGCCTGTTTTGTAATAAAGTGATGAATTTCTCATGTAATTTATTGAATACTGTACTGAAAGTTAAAAACAAAATGGTTGTATGGGCAGATAATTTTGAGAGCTGGATCTCAGGAAACCATTGAAAAACAATGAAGTTTGGGGGTTCTCTGTTGACTGCCTCTGAGCTGTCCCTGTCTTTATCTCTCCCAACATTTAAAGTTCAGGGAAGGAGGATAACACTCCTTCAAACCAATGTCTTTCTTTGTGTTCAAAACCCTCTTGCCTTTAAAGGAAAGGTGATCCTTACTGTTCAAAATGTGGTCCATGTCAACAACACATGGGAGATTGGTAGAAATGCACAGTATTAGGCCTATCCCAGAAACACTGACACATACTTGGAGTTCAAAAGACTTATTGGTGATGTGTAGACATATTAAAGTTTGAGAACCACTGTTCTAGATAATACTACAATCACTAAAATCAATGAAAGTATGCATATGTATATATATATATCTTGTTTGGAATGAGTCCAAATTTTGTGGTGCCTGAGCTTAAATTATTTGGTGGGGGTGGGGATGGAAGGGGCTCTTCAGGAAAAACAAAAATCTTGCCTTGGCAAATTTTGCAAAATCATATGACCATAATCAACACATCACTATGGTTCCTGCAGGTCTTTGAAAGACACAAGTGAGGGGCCCTGAAACTTAAGCTTCATTTACTTCTTGGTAAAACTGGATCTGGTCCCAACCCAAACTTTTATTTTCCAAGTCAATGCAAATAACTATAAAATACTAAGTGAAATGCAACTAACCACCCCATCAAACAGAGCAGTGGTTTTCAAACTTTAAAAAAAAGCCACAGACTTCTGGGTAAAGATGACAGACTGAACACATTCGTCTCCTTTCATTTCCTTCCTGAGATTCTATAAAAATGACAATGAAGAGAATTCTTTTCAAAAGGAATAATCCAGTAAGTATTTCAAGAAGGGCCAAGTAACAACCTCCATAAATCTGTTCCTCCGTAGAAGCACTGGAAATAGTTGCAAATTTTTCCAAATCAAGTTATCCGAAACCTTGAAAATTAACCAAAGGCTTGCCACAATCTAAAGAGTATTAATTAAAGAAACCCTACTGAGCCTTGGTAAGAACAGCAGGATTTCTGGCGTTTTAACTGGGCTTACTCCCAACCCCTACTTCCACAACAGTCTTAAAAACAAGCAGCCATGCAACCATGACAGCTGTGAAAAGCAGCAGTGTCACACCCACTGAAGAGGGAAGACTGGATTTTGAGCACCTCAAAAAGCCCTGACTTCAGAGCACAGAGCCACGCTGGCAGGGTATTGTTGCTATCTGACTAGTCATGTAGTTTGCTCTACAGAAAAAGCCCTACCCCAGGATATTTGTCAAAAATAGTCACTTGCAATTGTTTAACATCACAGCTTATTATGGCTGTGATATCACTGGGTAAACAAGAGCCCAGCCAAAAGTTTAAAAGGAAGATCTGGGGAATGAGATGTCCATAGAGGGCTCTCAAAAATTCTGACATAATTCTGGGAAGCTAGAAGACTATACACATGTGTAAGGCTGTGTGCATGCATAGTAAAGGCCTGAGAAGGCCTTTTTTTTCACTTCTGACTCACTGTTAAGGCTCTGTGCAAGCAGGCACTAAAGGCTAAGGCAGACATGTAAACCAAACCACATGAGCATTTGAAGCCTGTCTTAAGACACACATATAACCTCTTGGCAAAGGGGAGAAGGCTTCTTAGATCAATGCATTCAAGGAAATCTCTGTTGTATTATTAGCTGACCTCTAAGCTAACAGAGGAGACTTCAGTGGCCATACACTACAGGGAATACAGATTTACCGAATTAGTCCAGGAAAGTCACTAAAAATACAAAAAGGAACAATAAAACCTGGGTAGAAGGGAGAATCTGATTTCCAGACCACCTTATATTATCTAAAATGGGCAGTTTTCACCAAAAAATTGCAAAACACACAAAGCAACAGCAAGTCCAGATACTGGACTTACTAGACAGAGACTTTAAATCAGCTATTATAAATAAGTTCAAAGAACTAAAGGAAGTTATGTCTAAAGAATTAAAGAAAAGTATGAAAGTGATGTCATAACAGATGGAGATTATTAATAAAGGGATACAAATTATAAAAATTAATAAAAAAGAAATTCTGGAGTTGAAAAGCACAATAATCAAACTGAAAAATTAACTGGAAGTTCTTAACAGCAGATTTATGATGGCAGAACAAAGAATAAGCAAACCTGAAGATAGGTAACAACTGAGATTATCCAGTTTGAGGAACAGAAAGAAAAAAGAATGAAGAAAACTGGCCAGTCTCAGAGACCTGTGGGATACCATCAAGATTCACAGCATATGCATAAAGAGAATCTCAGAAAGAAAGGAGTGCTAGAGAGTGTAAAATGTTTGAAAAAATAATGGCCAAAAACTTCCCCAATTTGATGAAAAACATTAATCTACAAATCCACGAAGCTCAATGAACTCCAAGTAGAATGAGTTCAAAGAGATCCATCATAGGCAAACTGTTAAAAAGCCAAAGATAACAAGAAAATTTTAAAAGCAATGAAAGAAAAACTACTCATCACATATAAACAATCCTCAATGAGATTATCAGATGACTTCTTATCACAAACCATGGAGACCAGAAGGCAGTAGAATAACATATTCAAAGTGCTGAAAGAAAGACTATTAAGCAAGAATTCTATAGCCAGCAAAATTATCCTTCAGAAATAAAAGGGGACTTAAAGTTCAGATAAACAAAATCTGAAAATTTATTGCTAATGGACTTGCCCTACAAAAAATAACAAAGCTGAAATGATGAAAGAATATTAGGCAGTTACTCAAATCCACAGGAAATACACAGCACCAGTAAAGGTAACTACATACATAATTATAAAAGACAGTATAAATAATTTTTTGTAATTCTTTTATTCTCCTATCCCATTTTAAAACAACTACATAGAGAAATAATTATAAAACAGGGATGATGAGCTTATAATATATAAAAATAATTTGTATGACAATATTACCACAAAGGAGGGGGAGAGAATGGAGCTGTATAGGAACAAAGTTTCTGTATTCTATTGAAATTACATTAGCATTAATCTTAATGAAAATCAAAAGGCAGGTATTGGCAGAATGGATAAAAAAATGTTTTCCAAGTACAACAGACAAACTTTAGATTCAAAGACAAAATTAAATTGAAGGTAAGAGGATGAAAAGAGATACAAATAAAGCAGTGTTTACAGGAAATTTATAGCTTTAAATACCAATATTAGAAAGGAACAAAGATCTCAAATAAATAATCTAAAGTTCAGTTTAAAAATCTAACTGAAAGAGAGCTGGAGTGGCTATACTAATATTAGAGAAAACAGACTCAAAGGCAAAAATTGTTACAAGAGACAAATATTGACATTTTATAATGATATAAGGGTCAATCCATCAAGAGGATATAACACTTATAAACATATATGCACCTAACAACAGAGTTCCAAATAGATGCAGCAAAAATGGACAGAACTGAAGGGAAAACTAGACAATGCAACAATAATAGAGACTTCAATATTCCACAATGGACAAAACAACTAGAGAGAATATCAACAATGAAATAGAAGACTTCAACAATACTATAAACCAGCTAGACCTCACAGATATCTGTAGAACATCTGACCACCCCAAAAGAGCAGAATACACACTTTTGAATCCCACATGGAACATTATCCAGAATAGAGCATAGGCTAGGCTATAAAACAAGAATTAATAAATTTAAAAGGATTCAAACCGGGACTTCCCTGGTGGCGCAGTGGTTAAGACTCCGTGCTCCCAATTCAGGGGGCCTGGGTTCGATCCCTGGTCAGGGAACTAGATCCCACATGCATGCCACAACTAAGGAGCCTGCAAGCCGCAACTAAGGAGCCCACGTGCTGCAACTAAGGAGCACGCATGCCGCAACTAAAGGAGCTGGTGAGCCACAACTAAGGAGCCCGCCTGCTGCAACTAAAACCCAGCACAACCAAATAAGTAAATAAAATAAATACTTAAAAATAAAATAAAATAAGGATTCAAACCATACAAAGTATGTTTTCCAACCACAAAGAAGACAAATTAGAAAGCAATGATAGTAGGAAACTTCGGGAATCTACAAATATGTAGAAATTAAACAACACATTTCTAAACAACCCATGGGTCAAAGAAGAAATTTCAAGGAAAATCAGCAAGTATTTTGATTTGAACGACAATTAAACATAACATATGAGATGCAGATAAAGCAGTGCTTAGAGGGAAATGTAGAGCTTTAAATGCCTATATTAGAAAAGAATGGGGCTTCCCTGGTGGCGCAGTGGTTGAGAATCTGCCTGCCAATGCAGGGGACATGGGTTCGAGCCCTGGTCTGGGAAGATCCCACATGCCGCGGAGCAACTAGGCCCGTGAGCCACAACTACTGAGCCTGCGCGTCTGGAGCCTGTGCTCCGCAACAAGAGAGGCCGCGATAGTGAGAGGCCCAAGCACAGCGATGAAGAGTGGCCCCCGCTTGCTGCAACTAGAGAAAGCCCTCGCACAGAAACGAAGACCCAACACAGCCAAAAATAAATATAAAAATAAATAAATAAATTAAAAAAAAAGACCTAAAGAAGAAATACATGGCGAATATCTTTAAAAAAAAAAAAAGAAAAGAAAAGAATGAAGCTCTCAAATCAATAATCTCAGGTTCAATTAAAAAATCCAGAAAACAAAGAGCGACCCAAACCAAAGGCAAGCAGAAGGAGGAAATAATAATAATGAACTACTGGCATTACTGGCATGTGCTGTGCCATAGATGAACCTCAAAAATATTATGCTTAAAGAAAGAAGCCGGTGGCTTCATGTGGCAATGAAGATCCTGCGTGTGGCAACGAAGATCCTGGGTGCTGCAACTAAGACCCAGCACAGCCAAATAAATAAATAAATAATTTAAAAAAATACTAAATGCTAAATGAAGAGCAGACACCAGAAAATTGAATTCTAAGCCACCAGAGGGGAGAACGGAGAATCAGCACAATTTCTATTTGCAGAACCTCCAAAGAGCTTAGGAACTGAGCTCTGAGCACCAGATACCTCTAAAAGTAAAGGTAAAGGAGGAGCTGAAATAAGGAGGATTGATGAAAAGTCCAAGGGCAACTCTTACTAGCCCCGGTGGAAGGAAGTTTATTGTCTGAAAAAGGTAAAGCATAGATCTCTGGCAAAATGACATCAGATACATGTGAAGGCAAGGTGCCACAGTAAATATAGAAGATTACATGAACAAATAAAAAGTAAATGGCAAGATTTCCCAGCCTTCTTGCTCCAATCAGATCCCACAACACTAGCAGCTTGGCCTTGACCCTCCAGGAAGGAGCCTTCTTCTCTAGGAAAATATAACCCACCCCAAGAAGAAAAACCTACAGGTACTGACCTCACAAGTTCCCAATTGACAGGACTAGAAAGATCACCCTCCAGTGAAACTCAGCAAGCCCCACTCACACACTTAGAGCTCCTAATCCACTTTTTAATCTCCCAATGATGAGCAATAACTGTGGTTGCCAGTCTCAAAGATGGACCCCAAAATCCCTGACTTCTAAAAAGCATGCCCTCCTATATTCCCTGCCACCCTGAATAAGGCTAACTGTTGTAACCTAGGTACTGGAAAAAGGATGATGTGTGAATGGAGGCAAAGAGACTGCAAATCGCTATTTTAATTATGTGCGTGAAGAATCTTTGTACAAACAAATGTCTTTAAAGACAGCTGTATCCCTTTTTCAAACGCCGTCTTACGCTGGATGAAGGTGCTGCTGCTCTGGTGCGGTGGAGGGTGTGCACACAGAGCTCTACCTGTTCCAGACCCGCCCTCTGTGGCCCAGAGCTCCTCTCAGGTTACCTGCATAAAACCTCAACACCTCTGATGAGGATGACTGACTGAGGCAAGACCCAAGGGACCACCCTCCAGTGCATCCCTTGTCCCCCATGGCATTTCTACATGGAATATCCTTTCTGTTACAGGAATATTACTGAAGCGTATACTCCGCAGGCAGCTACGGCCCTGTGGAAGACCATTACCCTTACAGCCAGAAGCCCTGGAGTCAAAGCACTGCTCTGCCTCTTACCCCAAAACACTTAATAACATATGCAAGGCGGCTTCCTCATCTATAGCACAGAGATCATGCCCTGACTTTAGCAGGGCTGTGGTGAGAATGAATCAAAAGAAGTGAACTTGTTTGTAAACAGTGGTCTATAACTTGCATGTATTGAGGGTGTTACTTGAAACCCTTCCACACTCACACTGCATGACTTTGACTTCTTTCCCCAGTGGCATCCAAAGTCCTTTGGTTGGTGCGTGGGCCAGAAATTCCCTGGCATGTTCATTGCCTGGGACATCTGGTATACAGTCTTCTGGCTTAGTCTCATCTTCCTGAAAAAGGAAACAGTGTGTAAGCTATGTGACAAAAAAGCACCGGAACTCTCTCCCACCTGTTTGAGAACACAGCACTGCCTGGCTTTCTCATGGGCTGGAGATCCCAATGTCATCATGAGTTACCCTCTGAAGAGCTAGAAAGAAAGACAAATCATAACTGACAGAAAAAACGGAAGTAACTATACTAGAAGAGCTAGCTATGCCACAAAAACAAAGTAGCTGTTTTTAGAGAAAAGTTACTAGTGTTTACATAGGATTGATCTGTGAGCTCCAAATTCTGATTCTAGATCACAAAAATTAGATTCTAAGATCACAAAAAGTTTTCTGCTAACTTAAAAGCTTTGTGGAATGAGGCAGAATATAGAGTTAAACAAGTGAGGTTTCCTGGAATAATAAGAACACTGTGTTAGAGTAAAATAGATTATTAGACCTTGAAGGCCACTGTCATGTTTCATAATCTCATACATGCCGTATTTGTGAGATGTATTTTCATTACCAAATAACTGCACTATATAACTAAGGTGCTGTTTTTTTACCTTATGATTTTTTCAAGTTTCCACGAATATTAAATTTATAGTGGAAGAATGTTTTCTAAAAATCTTTTTTTTAAGTTGAAAGTTACCAAACAGAAAAGGTTACTTTGGCCTTAAGTCCTCTAAGTCTCACTCCTGCAGAAAGACACTGACACTGTGGCCAGGGTGCTGGAGGAGGGACTCCTGCAACAGGTAGGGCTGGACTGGATGAGCTTCACGTCTCCTCAGAGTCCAGTGTTCTCTGAGCTGATGACATTCAAGAAATCAGCACCGGGAGGGTCAGAGAAGGAACATGGGGCAGGAGAGCTTTGAGAAGACAGTCACAAGTGAGACAGAAAGAATGGGAGTGAGCGCTGGGGAACACTCGGGGGGGGGCCTGCAGTGGTTTCTTAGGGGACAGACACAAGGCTGATTAAATTTCTGCAAAGGCACAGGCTGTGACAAAGCCCAAAGTGCATGAACCGACTGCCATCTGCAGGGAAGACACAGAACTATCACAAAAGGAGGTTCAAACCTTATGCAGCTGTTTTTCATAACAAGTGACTGAGTCTGAGCACTGAGTCAAATCTGTCTCAGGGAAAAACCAAAAGTACAAACTTCACACTGACCTTGATAAGTCCAGGAGGAGGTTTTTCATAACTAGAAAGGAAAAAAACACTGGTCATCAACCATGTTCATAGGAACGTTAACACATCTCAATCAGCAAAAGGCAACTGCAGACCAAAATGAAAAGGCTTTTTTTTTTTTAGTAAAAACTTAAAACTACATTATAACTAAAACAGTTAATAAAATATGCCGTCAGAAGTCCTATATAAATAAACTGATGCTATTCCACATCCTGCTCGATGTAGAACTTAAATTCACTGAAATCATAACTGGTGCCTTGGCACAGCGATTTTATTTTTGGAAGAAGGGAAAGCAAGAGATTGCAGGGAAAATGTGAGGTAAGAAGAGCCTTGAGGGCCTCCCTGGTGGCGCAGGGGTTAAGAATCCGCCTGCCAATGCAGGGGACACGGGTTTGAGCGCTGGTCCGGGAAGATCCCACATGCCCCGGAGCAACTAAGCCCGTGCACCACAACTACTGAGCCTGCACTCTAGAGCCCGCAAGTCACAACTACTGAGCCCGCGTGCCTAGAGCCTGTGCTCCGCAACAAGAGAAGCCACCGCAACGAGAAGCCCGCGCACCGCAATGAAGAGTAGCCCCTGCTCGCCGCAACTAGAGAAAGCCTGCGTACAGCAACTAAGACCCAACACAGCCCCCCCCCCCAAAAAAAAAGTTATAACAATGTTAACACTGACATTGATTAGGAAAGTTATTATGATGGAGCTATATTGGAAGGATGGAAACAAGAAGGGCAAGTAAGAGAACTAAATCTTTATCTACTATGACAAGAAGTTAACAGATGTCTAAAACTGTTGAGTCAACAAAAACAGTATAAGCATATAATTTAGAAATGTGCAGTTAAATCCAATAAGTAAAAACTAAAAGAGTCTGCACATGGAAGGCTTGGCCTTGTTAGGAGGGAAGGGGGTGGAGGGTTGTGCAGGTTACTCTGGGGGGTAAATGAGGAGTTGGGCAGCCCACCACTATTTTTTGTAGCATTTTTAGTACTATTTGAGTTTTTAAGCTATATACAAGTATTACTCTGGTATGAATTAAACTTAATTAAAATCAAACAAAACCCTGAACTAGAAAAAGCAAATATGTCCATAGCCTAGCCAGTTTCAAATCTGTGAAACTGGAAAAATCCCACTGGTCTGAGAATCACACTCCTGAATTCTGCTGTAATTCTGTTGGCTAATCAGGTCAGTGGCTTAACCACTGAGCCTCCATTTTCTCATCTACAAAACGTTAGCAACTTTCTCTTGTCTGTGAAAAAGCTCTGTGAGCTACAAAATAAACATATAGTATTAACCACCACCTGGCATCCTACAGTTAAAGATACAGAGGGCTGGTGGGGCTAGGCCCTGCCTGAGCCCAGAGTGCCTTGAATGCGCCAGGACTGTGGATGTCAGCAACACGGCACCTGTATCCAAACCACGGCCCACTGACGTGAGACTCAGCTCAAGAGCCACACTGAAAAGAGCAGGCCAGGCTCCAAGCAAGCATGCACTTTGTATCAAAGCTCCCAGAAGGTTAATGAGGGCCTTTCCTTACACGACCGTCTCAGCAATCATAAGAAGGTAGGTAATGGGAAGTGCCTAAAACAGAAATAATTCAGATAACTCAGTGAACACCAAACTTAGTAAAGTCAGACTTCTAAAGCTGATCACAGAACGACAGAAACAAAGAAAAGAACCGCAAGGATCATTAATCCAACCTTCCACCTGATGTTTAAGTCTCCTTTACAACCAACCCTTCTCTCAGGGGTTATCTGGACTCTCTCCAACCCCGGGTAGCTGGGGGAGTACAGTGCCTCCTAGGTCAGGCCACGCTGACCAGCAAGAATCTATGACTCCGGTCCTAATTCTTCTTGTTGAGCTGGAACTGGCCTCTTTGTAGCTTCCACCCTTAACCCTGGTAAAAAAAAAAAACAAAATCCTGGGGACGAGAGAGAAGTCCACGCTCTCTTCTACCTGACAGCTCCTCCCGCAGAGTCAGGGACCAGGCCCTCACCCCACGCTTATTCGTCCCTTCCTCACCGCACTCATGTTACGGGACTGGGCTTTTTCTTCCCTAGTTAACAGCACTAGATGAAAAGAATGGGGATTTACCCAGTTCAGAGCGAGCCCCTTGAACTGAGAAACGGGAAAGGACCCAAGGGCGCAGCCGCACTTCTTCTGTATTCAAATCCTGACCGACACTGACGTCGCCGCGCGAGGAATAAAACCGTCGTTTCCGGCGGGGAAGCGCCCGCCCGCCGCCGCCTCGCGCGCCCGGGACGAGCCTGTGGAGGGAGCCTCCCCGCTCTTCCTCCAGCGGCTGAGAGTCCAGCGTCCCGCAGCCCGGGATCAAAACCCGCACCCGGCTCGCTGGGGTCCGACGGGCCCACCTGCCCACTCGCAGGTCTCCGAACCCTGGCGGGCCCCGCCGCGCGACCCCGGGCCCCGACCCCATTCCTCGCATTAGTCGGGGGCGGGCGTGACGGACTCACAAGGACTCCAGGTGCTTGAGCTGCTGTAGCTGCTGCGCGTCGTGCCGCCGCCGCCTCTGCTCCCGGCGTCGCTGCAGCTCCTGCTCCGGAGGCTCCCGCGGCCGCCGCGCGCCCCCAGTCCCTGAGTCGTCGCGCCCGAGCCGGGACGACATTGCGGCCCCGCGCCGAGCCGCGAAGACCGCACTTCCTCCGCGCCGCGCCGCGTCCGCCCGGCGCCGCAGCGCCCCCTTTCGCCGCCGCTCCGCGGCCCGCTGGGCCGGGCCCAACGTCCCGGCTGAGGCCGCCAGTGCCCCGCCTCCCGACAAGCCGGCCCGACTGCCTCTGCGAGTCCGCGCTCTGAGCGCCCGAACCGTGCTGCGGAGTCAGCGGGTGCCGCAGGCCGGAGCGCGCCCCCTGGCGGCGGCCAGGAGCCCCGGCGCTGTGGATGCTGTGGAGGGAGCCAGAGCTTTCCCTTGGTTCTCTTGAAGTATTCCCTCCAGAAGCCTTCAGGGATGTAAGCTGTTCAGTTGCATAGAAGCCACCATGCTAAGAGGAAGCCCAAGCTAACAAATGGGGAGAGATCACGTGAAGAGGCCCTGAGACAATAAAAAAAGGGATGTCAGGTCAGACCCCACTGTTTAACCACACCCCACCCCTGGTCAGACGACTCCTTGGTGCAAGCCAAAGATAAATCTTAAGGGGCTCACGTCAACCAAGAATTGTTCCTGTCCTGCTGGGGAGGCTTTGTTGCCAGCCAAGTTATGTGCTTAAAATAAAAGAAGAGAAGATGGAAGAAGGAAAAAAGAAAAAAGAAAAGACAACAAACATTATCTAACCACAACCAGTGACCTTATGGCGTGCAAGCAAATAATCTGAAAACTTTAGTATATACTTATATGCAGAAAGCAATTGTGTTGGATTTTTCTCACTTGCAGTTGAAAGAAGTCAATTCAAAGTCAGTTTGCCTAACATAGTGATTTGCTCTCTCAGCAAGAAGACCCAGGGATTGATAATTCCATTTTAGCAAGTATTAGTCAAAATTCTTTTGAAAACAACAATGGACCAAAATCCAAATCAAACTGTTCTAAGAAAAAAAATTAAGTAATTTATGGACTTACATATGTGAAATGTCATGGGATGGGACTTCAGGAATGGCTGGATCTAGGTGCTGAAATGTTATAGTCAGCAATTTCCCAGCTTCACGTTCCTTTGTATTGCTTCATTCTTTGCAGTTTCTCCCATTGTGGGGGCAAAGATGGCCACTGGAAGCCAAAGATGGCCAACAAATTAGCAGCCCCAGCTGGAAGAAACTTTGTTTCTCAGTTCCAATAAGAATTCCATGTATTATACTCATTGGCTTAGCAAGAGTCATGTATTTGTCATGGAAACAATCACTGTAGTCAAGGAGTTGCAGAACACTGACTGCTCATGCCTATGTTACATGTCCACCCTAAATCCGAGGGGTGGATCAGCTTTATCCAAGCCATATAGACTAAGAGAGGGGGAGGGGTTGTTCCTCAAAGCAAAATCCAGGTGCTATTAACGGAGGAAAAGAGAAAGAGAGAGACAGAGGAAGAAGAAGAAGAGGAGGAGGAGCAGGAGGAAGAGGAGGGGGAGGAGGAGGAAGGAGAAGAGAAGAGCAATGCTGGGCAGGGAAAAATAACAGATGTACAGTTCAGTAGTCTGACAGCCTCACCCAGTACCACATCCTGAGCTGCATTCTAGGCATCTCTCTTTGATGATTACCCTGTTAGAGCTTATAAAGCAGTGAAAATTCTTTTTTTTTAAATTTTTTTATTGGAGTATAATTGCTTTACAATGTTGTGTTGGTTTCTGCTGCACAGCGAAGTGAATCAGCCATACACATACACACATCCCCTCCCTCTTGGACCTCCCTCCCCTCCCCATCCCACCCAACTAGGCCATGACAGAGCACTGAGCTGAGCTTCCTGTGCTATACAGCAGGTTCCCACTAGCTATCTATTTTAAACATGGTAGTATATTTATGTCAAATCTAATCTCCCAGTTCATCCCACCCTCCCCTTCCCCCCGTGTCCACAGGTCTGTTCTCTACATCTGCCTTTCTATTCCTACCCTGCAAATAGGTTCATCTGTACCATTTTTCTAGATTCCACATATATGCGTTAACATACAATATTTGTTTAGTGAAAATTCTTTTGCTGCTTATATCCACCTGTTTATGTGAGCCTGGGTTCTTTATGTATTTTGGCACCAGATTGAGAAGTTTCCTGGTCACCGATCCAGGATGATATGCAAGGTGTTGTGGTCACTCCACAGAAGTATGCTGGACCCTCCTCCACCCAAAATCGGTTTGCTGTCAAGACTGATGATGCCACATATGCACCGAGAGGGTAGGGAGAAATTTATTATTCACATATTGAGGCTTTCTGGGAGAGCAGGTCAGGCACCTAAGACAGTTCAAAAATAGCTTCAGCAAAGGAAAGGTGAGTGACCCTGGGTTTTATTGTGTTTAGGAGGTAGAACCTGGGTGACTACTCCTGCACACAAGCCAAGGCTTTGTGGGGTTTGAACTTTCCTCTGGTGCCAAGGGAAGGAGTGTGTGGGCTTTCTTATCAGCTTGCCCACAGGTGGGGAGGAAGCGGAAAGTGGAGGTGGGGCTTGAAGGCTGACAGTGGTCAACATAAAAAAATGGAGTCAGATTCTTTATGACCCAGGGCCATCTTTCAAATTCGGCCCCATTTTCTGATTGTGATAAACTCAATGTAGTGACATCTAGTAAGCAGTTAGACAAACAGGAATTCTTTCTCTGGTGGTTATGATTCTGAATCATTCTTCTTACCCATCACCCTTTCTTTATGCCTATAGCATCTGGAGGGGTGTGCAGGTACAGCTCCTTTCCAGAAAGAAAGAGTAGAGTGATTATTACCCAACTGTGAATACACATGGAGTCACCCTTCACTTTGTACCCGGGCGCCTAGCCCAGGTGAGTGAGAGATGCCTTCTTTGTCCTCCCTCTGTGTTCTATCCTCTGCTTCAGTCTTTTCTACCCCTCTGCTTCATCCTAAGATAGCAGATTCACTCTCAAGGCCAGCCAAAGGGCCTTGGTGTTGGCCTAATTGTAGAGGGGTGGCTGCAGCTAGTCCTGACTCTGTGTTACTGGATAGGTTTGAAGCCTTTCTGAATGAAACAATTTTAAAAAGACTAGATTTTCTTCTTCCCCCCGACCAGGGATGGAACCCAGGCCCCCTGCAGTAGAAGCATGGAGTCCTAACCACTGGACCACCAGGGAATTCCCCCAAATGACTAGATTTTTCTCCTGCTTATATGTATTTTTTAATTAATTAAGTTACTTATTTTTGGCTATGTTGGGTCTTTGTTGCTGCGTGTGGGCTTTCTCTAGTTGTGGCGAGTGGGGGCTACTCTTCGTTGCGGTGTGCGGGCTTCTCATTGTGGTGGCTTCTCTTGTTGCAGAGCTCGGGCTCTAGGCGCACGGGCTTCAGTAGTTGTGGCTCACAGGCTCAGTAGTTGTGGCTCACGGGCTCTAGAGCACAGGCTCAGTAGTTGTGGCGCAGGGACTTAGTTGCTCCGTGGCATGTGGGATCTTCCCGGACTAGAGCTCGAACCCGTGTTCCCTGCATTGGCAGGCGGATTCTTAACCACTGCGCCACCAGGGAAGCCCGCTCCTGCTTATCTTGACCAGCTTTTGCAGCATAGCTTTGATGCCATTGTTTTGCTCACAAGGTGTTTTTTTAACTAGTTCTTAACTTACCAATGACCTTTTCCCCACTGGGAAGATGCAGGAAGGAAAAAAATGAGTTAAAGGGAAAGATCACATCCTATTACATACTGATGAATCATGGCTAGATTAGAGGGTAGACTGCAGAATCTGTCTCCCCCCTTCCCCCCTGCTAAACACCAGACTTCAAAGAATTCTGGTCAAGTAGTAAGCTCCCAAGGGTCCATGTCCACAGTTCTCTGCAGCACAGTGGAAACATTTGAGAAGTCCCATATTATTATTTCTAATAATTTAAACTGGTATTCTATTTAGTAACCAGTAGGATTAGAGGAAAAATTGCAGACAATGTGCTTTACTTGATGCTTGGAGGGAAAGGGGAGACATCTAACATAATTGACAAAACCTGTTGGTTGACAAACCAATTGCCATTCCTCCTTAACTTCCTTGCTCACAGCACTCTGGTTTTGTTCAGGAAGCTTAGGGAGCCATCTACTTCAGAGGAGGCTGGTTAGAGAGTCGAGACTCTTTCCTTGCTCTCTGCAGATGAATCTTGATTAGTCTTAAACCAATCGTAGTAATCCTATTTCTCTTCCACCGATAGGTTAGCAATGGGCATGGGATACAGGTTCAGTCAATGAGACATGAGGGGAGGTCTGTAGGAGGGAGGCTTTCTGGAAATATTTGCTCTTCATAAAGATAAAAGATCCCTTTTCTGCCTCAGGGTGGCGCTCCCTGCATGTGGTAGCTGGATCTGGGAGAGCCGTGTTGGAATCATGAGGGGGAGCAGTGAACCCCCTGAAAAGGACAGGAGAAGACACCTGAGCCCTTGAGGATGTTCTAGAGACACTTTATTAACCACTCCTGCAGCTGCTTCCCATCCAGACTTTCTCTGCTGAGAGACAGTATCCATCTTTATGGGTTAAGTGATTTTTGAGTTGGGTCTTCTCTCACTCATAGATAAATGTGATTCCTTACATTTACACAGTACTTTGCAGATTTCCATCCCTCATAAATTGCTTCACTTGATCCTCATAGAAACTCTATGGAGGTAGGCAAGACATCTTACAAATAAGGAAACTGAGGCTCAGAGAGTAGGGGCATGAGTGGCCCTACAACCAGGGTGGTGTGATTTCTAGTCCAGGGTTTTTCATCAAACCACATGGTGACTCCAGGTGTGTTGTCAAATACTGAAGGTGGGAGAATTTCTTGGAAACTCTTGGGGAGGGAGAGAAGACACTGCTGGAAACATTTCTCCTACTTCACTTTTGCCTCAGGTCAACTCAGATGAATTTGGGGGGGGGGATGTTTTTCTTAATACTGGCCTTTTCTTTATCCCCCACTCAGTGTGTGCCAAGCTAATGTTAATAGCTTACAAAGCTTAGCCCCCAGGGTTTACTGCTCTTGGAAGATCTGATTCATGCATGAGTCCTTTATTTCAGGCTCAATAAAAACTGAGATTTTCTTTAGTGCCCTGCTTTACTTGCCGGATTATGTTTGTAATTTTTCCGCTAACTTCCTGTATAGAGGTGGATAGAAAGAACCTAGTTTTCTGACGTTCATTCAGACCGATCCTGTTTCAGATCCCCCTTCGCTTCCTTCTCCATGTTGTTCCACGCCCCCATCCTGGCCTCAGACCTTTTGGATGTTTCTCCTATTATGTCCTTGCCTCTGACTATGTCACGTTCTCTTGTTCCTTGGCTCTCTGTTCTCTCACTGATTCTCCTCTTCTGTGTTTCCCTTCTTGCTTTCTCTCTCACTTCTCTCCCCGCTCCTTTAAAAAAATTCCAGTACCTTTCCCTTCTTTCTGGTTCCTGTCTCTCACCTGCTCCCTCTTCCCCCTATCTTTACCTTCCCGAACTTTTAGTCTACTGTTGACTCTTCTTGACTGGATTTACAGTTTTTAGACTTGACAAGTCCTCACAAAGTCACCCCCAGAAGTTTAATGGAAATCCTTTCTTTAAAATCTCAGCTTGATTTTAATTAGTTTTTATGATAATGTAGTCAGTAATGCCAAGACGTAAATTTTCCCTTTGGTAAATTGCTACAGAAATCCAATTCAAAGAATGTCTGTTAGGATTTAAAGAGACATTATAGAGCACACATACTGTTTGATCAGATAATTAACATTTTAAAAGGAATAACAAGGGAATTCCCTGGTGGTCCAGTGGTTAGAACTCAGTGCTTTCACTGCCGTGGGCCTGAGTTCAATCCCTGGCTGTTCAGCGTGGCCAATAAATAAATAAATAAAATAAAAGGAATGACAAGGAATCAAACCACTTGGAAGCACTACAAGGCAAAATGGAAGTGGCAGTCACTGCCTGGCCTGTTTATTCCTACATCTGTCTTCTTTTCCATTCTGGAATGTCTTCTCTCTCACAGGATCATAGGCTTTTAGAATTGGAAGAAGTCTTAGAAATCAACCCCTTCATTTTACAGATGAAGAAACCGAGGCCCAGAAGGTGGCATGCGTTGCCCACAGTCACGGTAAGGGAGTGGAAGATTCCTGACTGGAACCAGGTTGACTTTTTTGTTTGTTTGTTTCTGTGTAAAACCTGACATTGTTATTAAAAACCATAAAGAACTACTGAAAAGTACATAGAAGGAAGAAAATGATCACCCCAAATTCAACCACCTATAAATAATCAGTGTTAGGATGAATTGTATTAATAGGTTTTCTATTTCAATAGAATAAGCTCTATTAGGAATAATGAACATTTCTTTAGGGCTACGTGTAGTTTCTCATTAGATCCTGGATCTAATAAAATCTATAATAATCTAATAATTATCATTTTTTTAAAAATTAGCACGTTTTATCTTCATCTTACAGAGGACACAATTTGCAGGTCACCTAAATAGTCCGCATAATTGTGGTTTTTTTCTTTAATAAGTTGTTGGATTCAATTTAGTCACAATTTATTAGCATTTTTGCATTTCTAGTTATAAATTAGGTTGGCGCCCACATTCTCTCTCTCTCTTGCTATCTTTGCCAGGTTTTGCTTCCAAAACTAGTTGAGAAACCTTTGGTGATTTGCTTTCATTATTCCAAAGTTTCAATAAATGAGAACAACCAATTCTAAGCTAAGAATGCATTAAAACTACTCTAATGAATTTCCCCGCAGCATCTGAGTCTCTAATGTGGGGTCTTAACCGGCTTAGTCATGCGGGTGGGATGTTTGCTATTAAGTATCACTCACAGTTAGCAACTTAAAACTTTCGTCTGGACAACTGTCAGGGAAGTCTCACAATTCATGTCTCCCCCTTTCTCTGAGTATTAAAAGAAAATCCTGGAAAAAACTCTTGAAGACGGTTTCAGTCATTTTCAACGTAGAATCCAGGCTTGAAACTAATTAAAAAAAAAAAAAAAAAAAAGTTCTCCTCCCTCCCCAAAGCAGCAAGGGGTTATTGGATCCGCGGCCACGTAGAAGCCTCTGGTGGCCCTAAATCCGGAGAGTCTCTAGCGACAGGCAGAGACCAGCGGGTTTGCCTGGGTAGTAACGGTTTTTCCCTCCCAACTTTGGGCCGAAGCCCAGTCCCGAGGAGTTCACGATTTCTCCCTCGGGGACGGGTCCCCTTTGAACTCGCCAGCCGAAGAAGGCCCGCCTCTTCCCCGGGCGGGCCAGCCCACCGGACCCTGCGGGCCCAGGCTTCTCAGGGCGCAGCAGGCGGGTCCTGGCGCGCGGCCGCGGCTCCTCCCCTCCCTCGGATGTGGCCTGGGGGCGGGGGGCGGGAGAGAGGGGGTGGTTGCTGCTGCCCGGGGAGGGCCGGGAGTCTTTTCCACGTTTGCAAACGCCGCCGCGCGCCCAGGCCCGACCCGCGCCACCCGAGCTCCGCGCGCCTCGCCAGCTCCGCGCCGCGCCCCCTCCTTTCCTCTCTGTCCGCGATGGCGATCAGGGCCCGGGGTTGGCGGCCCCCGCCGCCGCCGCTGCTCCTGCTGCTGCTCTGGGTGACCGGGCAGGCGGCGCCCGTGGCGGGCCTGGGGCTGGGCTCCGACACGGAGCTGCAGATCGAGCGGCGCTTCGTGCCCGACGAGTGTCCCCGCACCGTGCGCAGCGGCGACTTCGTGCGCTACCACTACGTGGGAACGTTCCCAGACGGCCAGAAGTTCGACTCCAGGTACCTCGCCCGGCGTGCCGGCCCGACCTCCGAGGCTGCAGCGCCCACTCTCCAACTTCCCTGTCTCCGGACAGGCCTTTCCCTCCCGACGGACCTCCCCCAGCTCCGCCCCGCGCTCCTCCCTCTCCCTCTTCCCACCCCAAAGCTTCCCAGACCCTTCATCCCTTCAGCCTGGAGTGTTGGGGGGTGGGGGTGGGGTGCCGCGAGTTTCCCGGTCCTTTTGCTTCCCTGGTCAGCGGGAATCTTGATAGGACCTTGCGCAGCAGCTGGGTCAGGACAGATCACGCCCTCCATCTCCACTCTGCGCATGAACACAGGCGAAGTGGGTGTAAAGTCGTCAGCCCGCAAGCAGACACCAAGAGCAAATGCTGGTGTCCGCCTGCGGGTCTCCCTTTACTGCTCCTTCCGGAAAGGCCCTTGAGTGTCTAGTCAGACATGCCTCTGGAAGGTGATGATAGCAGCCGCTAACATATATGGAGCTATTACAGTGTGCCAGGGTAGTTCTAAGTGCCTTCCATATAACGAACTCATTTAATTCTTAACAATTCTCTGAGGTAGGTACTATCATTACCCTCATTTTGCCAGTGAGGTAACTTGAGGCCATTGAGGCTAAGAAGCTTGTGTAAGCGGAATCATTTTCAAACCCAGACAATCCAAGTCCAGGATTGTGCCTGTTAACTACTGCCCTCCCTTTACTGCCTTACCAAAAACTCCCTGGGCAGGAGGTAGTCCAGAGCAAGTCACTCAACTTTGCCACGGGGCCGTGCACCGTGTCCACAGTTTCAGCCCTAAACTCTGCCCCAAGATCACAACACCTCTCCCAGCTTCTCTCCAGTTTAGCTTTAGCGCTGACAAGGCCTCTTCTCCTCCAGCTCCAGGCTGCTCTCCTTCCCAAGACTTTGTTATAATCCTAGGTCTGTGCCCTATAATCTCTTAAGTGAATCGCCAGACTAAGTAAAGAGAAATGTTTGTTGAGCATCTGTTTTGTGTTCGAGGCTGGGCTAGGCTCATTCCTGAAGTTACCTTTTAAAAAGTACTCTTAGCCTCTCTTGCCTTTTTTGAAATTCCAGACAATGAGTGAATATAAAAAAGCTAGTTAGTATGCCACATGGCACATAGCAAGTGCTGAGAAATAGTCATTCTCACTATTGTTTCAGTTGCTTCTTTTTTAAAAAAAAAAAAACAGCTTTATTGAGATATAATTCACATTCCATACAATTCACCCATTTAAAGCATACAATTCATTACTTTTTAGTATATTCACAGAGTTGTGCAATCACCACAAGTCTCTAATTCCAGAACATTTTCATTGTTCCGAAAAAGAAATGCTGGCTCCATTAGCAGTCACTCCCTTCCCCTCCAGCTCTAGGTAACCACTAATCTACTTTCTGTCTCTTTTTGGAATCATGGAATTTGCAGGCTTTATGTCTGGCTTCTTTCACTTAGCATAATGTTTTCAAGGTTCATCATGTTGTAGCATGTATCAGTACTTCATTCGTTTTTATGGCTGTATAATATTCCATACTGTACTTTGTTTATTCATTAGTTGATGGACATTTGAGTTGTTTACACTTTTTGGTTATGAATAATGATGTTATGAACATTCATGTACAAGGTTTTCTGTGGATGTGTGTTTTCATTTCTTTTTTTTAAAAAGAAATTTATTTGTTTATTTTTGGCTGCGTTGGGTCTTCGTTGCTGTGCACAGGCTTTCTCTAGTTGCAGTGAGTGGGGGCTACTCTTTGTTGTGGTGCACGGGCTTCTCGTTGCGGTGGCTTCTCTTGTTGCGGAGCACGGGCTCTAGGCCACAGGCTTCAGTAGTTGTGGCACGCGGGCTCAGTAGTTGTGGCTCGCGGGCTCTAGAGCGCAGGCTCAGTAGTTGTGGCGCATGGGCTTAGTTGCTCCGTGGCACGTGGGATCTTCCCGGACCAGGGATTGAACTGACGTCCCCTGCACTGGCAGGCAGATTCCCAACCACTGCGCCACCAGAGAAGTCACGTCCTTGAGGTTTTGATTCATGTTTCCCTAATGGCTAAAGATGCTGAACATCTTTTCATGAGTTTATTGGCCATTTGTGTATCTTTTTAAATTTGCTTCATTAATTAGAAAATAGGTAAGAATTTCCTGCTTGTGCTGATGTTAATAATTCCCATTGGAACAAATCGTCTAATACTTTCTACCCTCTAGGATGGCAGTCACTGTGAGGCAGTGTGGGACAGTGGAAAGAAAACAGAGGAGCTACCATCCATTCAGCAAATGTGTATGCAGTGTCTGCCCCTGAAGATGGTATCCCCTCCCTGCCCTTTCGCTTATAGTCCAGACAATTATATAGTGTGATAAGTACAGAAAGAATAATAGCACACACTTCTGTCTCTCACATAGAGTTCACACATAGTTCTTACCATGTGCCTTTACATATATGAACTAAAATGAATTCTTTTAACCTCACAGTACAGTGAGGGAGGTATCTCATTACGAACGAAGAAACTGAGGCTCAGGAAGTTCAAGTAATTTACCCAAGGTGGAGTAAACTACCAAGTAGTTTAACTACTTAACTACTAAGTGGTGGAGTGGGGCTTTGAATCTAGGCAGTTTAGTGCCAGAGTCTAAAGTTTATGATCTGTAGTCCACCACGTATAGGATGGAAGAACGGCAAGGAGCTTTGGAAGCACCCAGAAGGCTTAACTATATGTCGTGTGTGTGTGTGTGTTTGTGTGTGTGTGTGTGTGTGTGTGGAGGGGTCGGGGGGAGGGGGAGGGGTGGTCAAGATGGAGCTCTGGGATAGCAGGAATAAAGCCTGAGGAAGATTAAAATTTACCAGGAGGAGCTGAGGGGTGAGTGCTGAGGAGTAGGGGTCGGAAGAAAGGGTGTGACTGGTAGAGAGAAGAGCATATGCAGAGGCCTGGAAGTGAGGGCATGTGGAAGCTGTTCAAAATAGCCTGAGCTTGGAGTGGGAGTAGAGGAGTGACAGAGGGCGTAAAAGAGGAGGTGAAGGGAGGCCAGAGAGAAAGACAGGAGCCAGCTTTTGAGAGCTCTCCTCTGCCTGGCTATGGAGTTTGGTCTTTTCGAGGGACAATGGGAAGCCATTGAAGAGTTAATCAGGGACGTGAGGGATCAGATTTGCATTTTACAAAGGTCCCTTTGGCTGCAGTGTGGACAATGGAATGGTAGGAGCAGGGTACACAGTAGGTGATTCATTAATGTGAGTTTCCTTCTAGGACCTCTATTCCTTTGGGAATTTATGAAGTATTAGGGCGTTACTTTGCTCTTCCTGCACAAAGAGCTTAGGGAAGGAGAAATCCGCATGCTTTGGGCTTTGGCTGTTGATCTGGAGGTTTTGCCCAGAAGAAAATGATAGCTGTCGCTGTGACCAGAGTCATAAACCACAAAGGGCCTTTCTTTCCACAGAGCATTCTTCCTGCGTCTGTGCCTGGCGCTTGGGGGCAGTTGGTATCTTTTCAGCTTATGGGCATTTGCAGTTGCCAGGAGGCCCAGCCCTTCACCCTTGGTCACTGGCTTGGACGTGGTTTCATTTTATTTTGGAGCCTCCATGGCCTTGTTAATATGCTCTGTGGCTGCTGCTACAGACCTAAGGAGAAGACAGCAGCTTCCCGCCTGCAGGTTTCTGTGGGGGGCTCCTGCTCTCACTCTCTAGTCCTTGGAAACTCCCTGTCCACCACTCTTGATTCAGCTTTTGAGGAGTTCCATAGCATTCCTAGTAGTGAGGGACTGAAGTTTAACATGTTTCTGTTATCTTTAGCAGGCAAAACCGGCATCCTGGTCAGTTCATGCACAGTCTCAGGCCTGTCTGCAGACCTTTAAGGTCTCTACATTCAATAAATATTACTGTGTGACCACTACATGCCCTGTTGGGTATATAGAGTTGTAAATGCTCAGACCCAGTGGTGTTCAAACTGTACACGCATCAGAATCACCTGAAGCTTATTATACACAGTTCCTGATTAGGTAGGTCTGGGATGGGGCCTGAGAATTTGTGTATCTAACAAGTTCCCAGGTGATGCTGATGCAGTGGTCTAGGACCACATTTGGAGAACCATTGCTCTAAAAGAATCATAGACTCGTAACAGAGGTCAACTTCATTTTACATATTCATTCATTCAACAAATATTTATTTATTTATTTATTATTATTATTTTTTAATTTATTTATTTATTTATTTATTTTTGGCTGCGTTGGGTCTTCGTTTCTGTACGTGGGCTTTCTCTAGTTGTGGCAAGTGGGGGCCACTCCTCATCGCGGTGCGCGGGCCTCTCACTATCGCGGCCTCTCCTGTTGCGGAGCACAAGCTCCAGACGCGCAGGCTCAGTAGTCGTGGCTCATGGGCCCAGTTGCTCCGCGGCATGTGGGATCTTCCCAGACCAGGGCTCGAACCCGTGTCCCCTGCATTGGCAGGCAGACTCTCAACCACTGCGCCACCAGGGAAGCCAACAAATATTTATTGAATACCTACTATTCTAGTTGTTGGGATGTAGCAGAGATAAAACAGACAAAAATCCCTGCCCTCAGGTAAAACTATTTTGCATGATACTCTGATGGTGGATACATGTTATTTTACCTTTGTCCAAACCCATAGAATGTACATCACCAAGAGAGAACCCTGATGGGGGACTTCCCTGCGGTCCAGTGGTTAAGACTCCACGCTTCCAATGCAGGGGGCGCGGGTTTGATTCCCGGTTGGGGAACTAAGGTCCCACGTGCCGTGCGGCCAAAATAAAATAAATAAACTTAAAAAAAAAAAAGCGTGAACCCTGATGTAAACTATGGACTTTTGGTGGTAATGACATGTCACTGATTATAACAAATGTACCCCTCTGGTGATGCACTCTGCTGATAATGGAGGAGGCTATGTGTGTGTGGGGTGGCGGGGTGGCGGCGGGGGGTGTGTGGGAAATCTCTGTATCTTCTGTTCCGTTTTTTTGTGAACTCAAAACTGCTCTAAAAAAACCAAAGTCTATTCAAAAAAATCCCTACACTCAAGCCAGGGTAGAGGGAGGGCCCAGAAACCCATTCCAGCTGGCTTAAGAAGAAAGGAAGGGAACTTATTGGAAGGATCTGCAATTCCTCCTGAGGATCCAGAATCGTGAATGGACTTGACTTTCTGGATCTCTCTGAGGGATTGCAGAGGGACCGCATTTTCCCCTTCCCTGAAAGAGAGCTCCAGCAGGCTTTCCATACCACATACGTGACCTCTTGGGTCCAGTAACGCTGACTCACTGGATTCTGTCTCAATTCCACATTCCCAGGATCTCTCCCATTTGATTGGTCCCATTTGCATCAGGTTCCCGGCCCCCCCCCCCCACCACGTGGGTGTTAAGTCATGTGTTAAGTGGAAGGGTGTTAAGGCTCATCCCTTCTGCAGGACTGGATCTCAGAGAGCCGGTGGGCTGGGCAGTACCTCGGACAGTGTCAGGGTGGACCGGAAGGGTTAAGTGGCGGCAGAGAGCCTCAGGTCAGGACTGGCTTACTTAGGCGGGAAGCATTTAAATTGTTGATCTGCATGGTAAGCCTTCCTACAGAAAAGCCATGTAAAGAAAGAGAAGCTGCCCAGTGAGTGCAGTTCTGCTAACTTTAGGAAAAGTTATTCTTTTATTGGCAGACCAACCTAATGCCCCCTTTGAAGACTTAATGGCACTGTTTTTTTTTTTTTAATATTTATTTACTGATTGATTTTTATTTATTTATTTTTGGCTGCGTTTGATTTTCGTTGCTGTGCGCAGGCTTTCTCAAGTTGCGGTGAGCGGGGGCTACTCTTGGTTGCGGTGCGCGGGCTTCTCATTTGCGGTGGCTTCTCTTGTTGTGGAGCATGGGCTCTAGGCACATGGGCTTCAGTAGTTGTGGCACGCGGGCTCGGTAGTTGTGGCTCGCGGGCTCTAGAGCGCGGGCTTCAGTAGTTGTGGCGCACGGGCTTAGTTGCTCTGTGGCATGGGGGATCTTCCCAGACCAGGGATCGAACCCATGTCCCCTGCATTGGCAGGCAGATTCTTAACCACTGCATTAATGGCATTGCTTTTAATTTTCATTTGTGGGTCATTGCAAGTAACTATACATTCATATTGATTATTTAAGTTGGCTATATTTTGCTGGGCTGAGAACTTGTGTAAAATAAGAATTATTTATAGAGAGCTGACATTTTAACTTGTGCAGTTGCTTAAAAGCAAAAATCCACAATAGCAATGTAACGATTTTACTTTCCTTTGCAAAACTTTTCTTTTAATGATATTTTAATGCACCAAAGACCATCCAAGCCAGCCACTTGCATGTCAGGGTCTGACCCTCCGTGGAGGTGTGAATAGATGTGTTCTCTCCTTTCCTTCCTCTGCACTCCTACTCGCTCCTCTTTTCTCCCTCACCTTCTCTCTCTTCCTCTCATTTTTCCATCTGGGTAGCAGACAGGTAGTCTGCCAGATCATTAATGGCTTGCCTTTCCCCCCTGCCAGGGCTCATTAGCTGCTGGTAGAGGTGGTTGTTTGAGGAAGATACTCTTGGGCAAAGGGTCTGGGTAGCCCAGAGTCACCTTTGGGAGCAAGAGGTGTGGGGAGGGAGGTGGGAGGCAGAAACATCAGACTTGGCCTCCCTCCCTTGAGTTGGGCCCAAGCTCAGCAGTGGAAGTCAGCCTGGGGAGTGTGTTGAATCTCAGCTGTGTCATCCCAGGGCTAGGCATCCAGCTAGGAGGTGAGTTTCTGCTTTTGTGCATTTCATGAATGTTCTAGTCTCATTCACCAAGGGCTTTGGCAAGGACCACAGTCCTCATGTCAAGCACGTCCCATGTAAGCCAGCCATCTGACCAACTTTGAGACACCAGAAGGCGGTTCCCATGCCCAATCGACTGGCTCTTTATTAACTTGCTTCCCTTCTGTTATGAATTCTCAAAATATGGCAGTCTTTTTAATGTTCAAAAGAAATTTATTCAGTCTAATGTACAGCAGTGTGAATATAGTTAATAATACTGTATTGTGTACTTGACATTTGCTAAGAATGTAATTCTTAAGTGTCCTTACTACAAAAAGAAAAAGAAAATGGTAACTATGTGAGGTGATGGATATGTTAATTAGCTTGATTGTGACAATTATTTCATGATGTATCAAAACATCAAGTTATACACCTTAAATATACGCACTTTTTATTTGTCCATTATACCTCAATAAAGGTGCAAGGGGGAGTAATGTATTTGGTTATTATTTGTCTAAACTGAATCTAAAATTGGCATTTAGAGCAAGCTGTCTTTTCCTTTCATAGTTGATCAGGGCTTCAGCTCTGCTAACCATAGGGCCATTCTCTCTTCCCTTTGTAATGGCCATTTTAACTTCATTTCTGGCTCTGAGATCAGAATAATCTCAGCAACAAGTAGTATACATGCATGTCAATTTTTGGCAAAATGTTTTAAAATTAATTTAATTTTTAAAGCAATACAGATGCACAGAGTTTTAGAAGCAGTTAAATAATTCCATAAAGCTTAAAATTATAGTTACCAAGCTACTATGAGTGGGGAAGGGGCTCCGGCATGAGGTGTAGCTGCTCTGAATTCGGACTTTGATGCTCCAGGTTTCTTTCTGCCCTGCGGCCTCCGCAGGCTCTAGGAGGCACACGGCGTCCACCCTTGACCAGATCCCCTTTTGCATACACCTAGATTCTGTTTCTTCCCTTCTAGGTCAGTTTCTGCCCCTCCGTTCCCTTTCCATCTTCCAAAATGTTGCCATCTCTTGACAGCAAGGGTCTCCGCTCTGGTTTTCTCAGTCCTTTTTAAAAAAAGAGCTTAGGAGCTTGGCTAGGAATGGGCTTTAGGGGCTCTAGAGAAGGGGGTGTGTTCAGTTTGCCGTATGTTCTTTTTAAAGTTCATCCTCACTGCAGGTTGAAACCTGCATTTAGAAGTAGAGCCACAGTACTTATGCTTTAAGAACACAGCCACAGGGGCAGTTACCTATCTTGAGGAATAAGCGCAAGGCAGTGTATGCTTGTTTGTAGCAGATGAGTGAGTTGAATTTGAATGAGTTGAATATGATGGGTGTTACGTGATGTCTCCTGTCGTAGTGGTCCTTGAGCTGATCAGCTGGAAGAGCATCATTGGAGGGTGCTGCAGCCACCTCCCATACCCCGCTTGGGGCAGAGGAAGGTAGAAGTGTCAGGGGCAGCAATCAAAGGGTCTACAGCAGTGAATGAGCAGGGGAGAAAAAATAAGCTGGTGGAGAGGAGAGGGGGTGTTGGATGTGCTGGATAATTTCCATTTGCCTTTCTAGGTCCACTCTACCCCTGTTCCACTTGCTTTTTGCTCTGGGAGGTTGACCTATATGGACTACCTGTGCATAGTACGGGTTATATCAGTGACCCCCTTGTAGTCCGGCTTGTGGTTGGGTTCAGCCAATGGGGCATCAGCAGGAGATCAGAGGGAGGGAGGAGAGTGAGGTGGAGATATTTATTCCTCTGGCTTCCTGCCTATAGAGTCATCACATGGGCTGTGTTCCTAGACCAAAGGTCCTAGCTTAGCTTCTGTCAGGTGCTCTGAGCTCCCTCTCTATTCCTGGATCCTTCAGGTCCGGGTGTGACAACAGCACTCCCTTCTGGTCCCCAGAGGTACTGCATTGTCCCTTAATTGTTTCTCTGCACCCTGCACACAGACCCTTTATTAAAGTGTCCTGGAGCTGCCTAGTTTGTGCCTCTCATCTCTTTCCTGCAGGACCTCGATTGGGACATCTGCACATCAGCCCGATACTGGGACAGGCTGAATAAGGGCTAATTGCAGCACTTGCAGAAATAATTTTCATGACCAGCTTCTGGCTGGACCCTGCATATGAATTTGTTCCAGTTGTACTGATCAGCACAGACTTGCTGAGAACAACTTTATTTTTCCAGATGGTCAGAGTTTTCAGCTGTAGGCAAAACTGGCCTTGCTTGTTAGTTTCTCATGTATGTGAATTATACATTTTCTTTTGGAAAGGTGTTTTTTGTTTTTAGCATGTTGCTTAGGCAGTCATCAAATGAATAAATTAATGCTGCGAGGCCATACCAGTTTTTATACATCATCTAGGGAGGCCCTGTGCATGGAGGGTAAGAGTCAGATAGTCCTGGGTTCTAGCTTTCTTTCCCACTTGGCTAACTTTGTGAGCTTGGGAAATATTTTCACCTCCCAGGAGCCTGAGTATCAGCACTTACCTTCAGGTGTTGTATGAGGATTAAATGAGGTAGCATATAGAAAAGCTTAGGTTACCCCTGTGCCTGACACATAATAAACGCTCTCTAAATAGTAGTTATTATTAAAAACTCCCGTTAAATTTGGGTTCTGTGGATGAAAAATATAAAGTTCCGTGCCTGGGAAGTCTTCGAAGCCTGAATTCTGGTCCATAAATCCTCCAGTTTGATGATGGTTCAGGGTGTGGCAAAGCCCCAGCCAAGTGAAACTGAAGAGCTGGCATTCCCCAAGTTGGGTTTCCGTCCTCCGGAGACAGAGGGTGGAGGCTAGAGCCGACTTTGGCACAAAGCTGATGATGTGCTTTTGTTCTCTGGCTTGTCAGCCAGAACTTGGACATTTGCTTTCTGTTCACTGACCTTGGAGAAAGGAAGGCTGTGAAACGGACTGTAAAACTAGGAGGAGAAAGGGAAGGAGAGGGCAGGTCTGAGGAAGATGACCTGACGGATGGTTAGGTAGACCGTGCTGCTCTCCCAGGCTGTTCATTAAGGAAAATGAGGAAAATGTAGAAGTAATTTACCAAGTGAAGGGCAGGTAGATTCCAACAGCCCTTAACATTTTATTACACAAGTACAGTTGTCTCTCGGTATCCATGGGGCATTGGTTCCAGGACCCCTTTGGATACCAAAATCTTCAGATACTCAAGCCCCTTATAGAAAACGGTGTAGTATTTGCATATAACCAAGGCACATCCTCCTGTATACTTTAAGTCATCTCTAGATTACTTCTGATACCGAATACAATGTAAATGCTATGTAAATAGTTGCCGGTGTGCAGCAAATTCAGGTTTTTGCTTTTTGGAACTATCTGAAATTTGAAAAAATATTTTCAATTTCCAGTTGGTCGAATCCATGAAGTGAAATCTGTGAACATGTATTCCATGATCATTTTGAAATTAAGAGAGAATTAAAGAGAAGACAAATCGTCACCTGAAATCTCCTACCCATAGATTACTATTGGTAATATTTTCACGTGTCACCTTGTGGATTTTTCACATGCATCTGTATATGCAAATTCAAAATGGGATTATTTTATATGTGGCTCTGTAACCTACACTTTTCTCTTCATGTGTATGTCCTTCTATGCCAATGAATAGAAATGTTAAAAATTTTTTTTTATTGAGGTATAATTGACATATAGTATTATATTAGCTTTAGGTGTACAACATAATGGTTTGATATTTGTATATATTGCAAAATGATCACCACAATAAGTGTAGTTAACATCCATCACCATGCATAGTTACAAAAAACTTTTTTCTTGTGATGGTAACTTTTTTTTTTTTGGCTGTGTTGGGTCTTCACTGCTGCATGCGGGCTTTCTCTAGTTGTGGCGAGCGGGGGCTACTCTTCATTGTGGTTCACGGGCTTCTCATTGTGGTGGCTTCTCTTGCTGTGGAGGACAGGCTCTAGGCACGTGGGCTTCAGTAGTTGTGGCTCACAGGCTCTAAAGCTCAGGCTCAGTAGTTGTGGCGCACGGGCTTTGTTGCTCTGCGGCATGTGGGATCTTCCCCAGCCAGGTCTCAAACCCGTATCCCCTGCATTGGCAGGTGGATTCTTTTTTCTTTAACATCTTTATTGGAGTATAATTGCTTTACAATGGTGTGTTAGTTTCTGCTGTATAACAAAGTGAATCAGCTATACATATACATATATCCCCATATCTCTTCCCTCTTGCGTCTCTCTCCCTCCCACCCTCCCTATCCTACCCCTCTAGGTGGTCACAAAGCACCAAGTTGATCTCCCTGTGCTATGTGGCTGCTTCCCACTAGCTATCTATTTTACATTTGGTAATGTATGTAAGTCCATGCCACTCTCTCACTTCGTCCCAGCTTACCCTTCCCCCTCCCCGTGTCCTCAAGTCCATTCTCTACATCTGCGTCTTTATTCCTGTCCTGCCCCTAGGTTCTTCAGAACCTTTCTTTTTTTTTTTTAGATTCCATATATGTGTGTTAGCATATGGTATTTGTTTTTCTCTTTCTGACTTACTTCACTCTGCATGACAGACTCTAGGTCCATCCACCTCACTGCAAATAACTCAATTTCATTTCTTTTTATGGCTCAGTAATATTCCATTGTATATATGTGCCACATCTTCTTTATCCATTCATCTGTCGATGGACACTTAGGTTGCTTCCATGTCCTGGCTATTGTAAATAGAGCTGTAATGAACATTGTGGTACATGATTCTTTTTGAATTATGGTTTTCTCAGGGTATATGCCCAGTAGTGGGACTGCTGGGTCATATGGTAGTTCTATTTTTAGTTTTTTAAGGAACCTCCATACTGTTCTCCATAATGGCTGTATCAATTTAGGCAGGTGGATTCGTAACCACTGTGCCACCAGGGAAGCCCCAATGATAACTTTTAAGATTTACTTTCTTGGCAACTTTGAATATGCAACACAATATTATTATTATTTTTAAAAATTAATTAATTTATTTATTTTTAATTTTGGCTGTGTTGGGTCTTCGTTGCTGTGCGCAAGCTTTCTCTAGTTGTGGCGAGTGGGGGCTACTCTTCGTTGCGGTGTGCAGGCTTCACATCGCGGTGGCTTCTCTTGTTGCAGAGCACGGGCTCTAGGTGTACGGGCTTCAGTAGTTGTGGCACTCGGGCTCAGTAGTTGTGGCTTGCGGGCTCTAGAGTGCAGGCTCAGTAGTTGTGGTGCACGGGCTTAGTTGCTCCGCAGCATGTGGGATCTTCCCGGACCAGGGCTCGAACCTGTGCCCCCTGCATTGGCAGGCGGATTCTTAACCACTGTGCCACCAGGGAAGCCCTGCAACACAATATTATTAACTATAGTCACCATTATCTATATTCACTATACAGTATTATTATCTATAGTCATGTATAGTAATGCTATACATTACATCCCTATAGCAGAGATCTGTTATTTTAAAATGGCCATAGAGCATTTTATTACATGTCCTTGCCTTATATGCAATCAGTGCCATACTCTTGAACTTCTAAGTTATTTCCAGTGTTTAGTTATTATAAACCAAGCTCTGTAGTCATTTTCTTAAACACAGTGTCTAAAACTCTGTAGGTGTCTCTGCCAGTATATAAGGTACTTGTAGGCAAAGTCCATGCCTTGGACTTTTTTATATCCCCCAAAGCCCCTAGCATAGTATCCTAATTGGCACCCCCTTGTTGTTGCTAAGTTTGACATGGAAGAGGATGAGAGCTTGGATCATAGCCATGATTCCATTATTTATTTTCCTACTTAAGGCCATCACCAGTCAGCCTTTAAAACACATGTATTAGTGATTTCAAGACTACATCAGACTTTCTGTCACCTGCAATAATTATGTATAGTAATATTGGCATAACCCTTAGGGTTTCAGAGTACTTTTCACATTGTTTTATGGTACGGATCTTGTGATGGCTATTATCATCACTCACATTTTGCAGTGGAGGAGACTGAGATTAAGAGAGTTTAAGTGCACTTCCTGCTACACCACGCTGCCTCTTTGTTTAACTTATTGACTTAAAAGAAAAAAAAAGAAAATTAGTGTTAATTTGCACATGAGTATCTGTGATGTTGCTGTTAGGTACCAATCACATAGAAATGGAGTAAACGATTTTTTTTTTTAATGGAAGAATTGGTAGATATTTCACAACAAACAACATATATTTTTTTCTAGAGAGAGTTATGCTGATGCTTATCTGACTAGATTTGCTGGCAATATTCAAGGTAATTAAAAAATTCCAACCCTGCAAGTACTGTCCAATGAAGATATTTCCTGCATCAGTAACTCCTCTGTGGGCTTTTTACTTTGCAGTGACCTCACTCTGTCCATGGGTACATTTTTACAGGTTAGTTTCACTAAGGGAAGGATTATTTATACTTTTCCTTCTCTCTCCCTACCTTTTGGGTCTTCAGCTATGACAGAGACTCCACTTTCAACGTGTTTGTGGGAAAAGGACAACTGATTGCAGGGATGGACCAAGCTCTGGTCGGGATGTGTGTAAATGAGAGGCGTTTTGTGAAGATCCCCCCAAAGCTGGCCTACGGAAGTGAAGGAGTTTGTAAGTGTTTGTTCTGTTCTTGTAAACACATCTGCCAAAACCACCAGAACATTTGCAGACTCTTCAGTCAGGCAGACTAGAGTCTTTGGAAGCTTCGGGTAGGGGAAAATGAGAAGCTGTGAGCACACACACACAGCTAAAATTTCATCTTAAAAGTTTATTTATTCTAGATATGAAAGAAGTGTTATTAACACAGATATACTGAATGTTATCCTTGCTGAGAGGAAATTTTTGTGTTTTTTTCTCTTTTCTTTAAATTTCATTTGGAGGGAGTTCCCTGGTGGCCTAGTGGTTAGGATTCTGGGCTTTCACTTCCATGGCCTGGGTTCAATCCCTGGTCAGGGGACTGAGATCCCGCAAGCCACAGGGTGTGGCCAAAAAGATTTTTTTTTCATTTGGAAAAAAGAAGGAGGGAACGTGGCTCATTTTGGAATTGTATGTGACCTCTTGAGCCCTTTTGGCTTCCATTCACCTTGGCAGCATCCTAGGTGTTTATTTGTCTGGCCCAAAAGGCAGCAGCTTCTCACTGTGAACCCTCTTTATTTTCTAGCTGGTGTGATCCCCCCAGATTCAGTGCTTCATTTTGATGTACTTCTGATGGATATTTGGAATTCGGAAGATCAGGTTCAGATTCACACTTACGTCAAGCCCCCCAGTTGCCCTCGGACCATCCAGGTGTCTGATTTTGTTAGGTACCACTACAATGGAACGTTCTTGGATGGGACGCTGTTTGATTCGAGGTAAGTCCCGCCATTCGTGGTAGTATCATTGAAATGCCCCTTAGTTCTTTCTCTCTCATCCGCTTTTTTATGCCCATGGAGAAGTCAGAAAAGGGATTTATTCCCAACTGCTCTGTGATTGGGAACAAAGATGTATACATGCTTTTTCTCCAGGGATGGGTATGAGTTCATTGGTAGCTGAGTTTTGGGTAAGAAAAACCTTTTGAAGGATGAATTGGAAATGCCCTCATGGTATGGAACTTTTCCCCTTTCTCATTGGTTTTCAGTCACAATCGCATGAAAACATATGACACATATGTGGGAATTGGCTGGCTGATTCCTGGAATGGACAAAGGGCTGTTGGGGATGTGTGTGGGAGAAAAGCGCATCATCACCATACCTCCTTTTCTGGCCTATGGAGAAGATGGAGATGGTAAGTCCTTCTCATTCTTCGAGCCACTCTCATCTGTCTTTATTTCTTTTGCAGTGGTTAATTTAACTTACTGTGTGAAACCCACCAGAGCTTTTGGTCTAGACTTGCAGTGTCCAATATGGTAGCCACTAACTACATATAGCTATTTACATTTACATTAGGTTAAATAAAACTTTAAATTCTGTACCTTGGTCACACTGCCACAGTTCATGTACTTAAAAGCCACTTGTTGCCCAGGGCTGCTATACTGGACAGGGCAGATACAGAGCATTTCCATCACTGCAGAAAGTTCTATTTGGATGGTGCTAGTCTAGATCATTTGCTGTCTGATGAGTAAGTTGCAGAAATCTCCACCTATTCATGGTCATTGTTGTTCTTTTTCTTTTTTTTTTTCCACCTAGCACTATTTTATTTTATTTTATTAAAAAAATTTTTTATTTGAGTATAGTTGCTTTACAATGTTGTGTTAGTTTCTACTGTACAGCAAAGTGAATCAGCTATGCGTATACATATGTCCCCTCTTTTTTGGATTTCCTTCCCATTTAGGTCACCACAGAGTACTGAGTAGAGTTCCCTGTGCTATACAGTAGGTTCTCATTAGTTATCTATTTTATACATAGTATCAATAGTGTATATATGTCAATCCCAATCTCCCAATTCATCCCACCCTCATTGTTGTTCTTAAGTAAGACATCTCGGGACTTCCCTGGTGGTCCAGTGGTTAAGACTCCATGCTTCCAGTGCAGGGGCATGGGTTCCATCCCTGGTGGGGGAACTAAGATCCCACAAGCCGTGTGGCCAAAAAAAAAAAAAAAAAAAAAAAACAAAAGAAAAGAGAAAAAAAAAGAAAATGTGATGCTATTTAAGAAGCTTACTGACAGCGATACCCAACTTCTAATAACCCCCTAATATAATGTTTTCCAAGCTATGTTTTCTGGCTCTAGGTCTACAGAGCAGGAGGAGAGGTTAGCCTTCTCCCCTGTCGACCTCCACTTTTATTACTGGGAATCTGAAGACAGTTTCTTTAAAAACCTGCTAAAAAAAAAATATAAAACTTGAAAATAACTGCCACAAATATATCTTAATTCTCCCCTCCCCAAGATATGTTATTATTCTTATCACTACTCAAACTCTCTCATCCTTGGCTAGTGGAAGTTCATTCCCCTTGTCTCCCAAATCCTTTTGTCATCATCCACATGCATATGAGGTACCAAATAAAGCTAGATGCCTAGCCTGATGTGAGGAATGTTATTTATTTATTTTTAATAAATAATAAATAATTTAAATATTTAAAATAAATAGTTTATTTAAAATAGTTATTTTTAAATGCTTTATACTTTGACACTGTGCTCAGCTATCCAGGTATAAATTTAAACAGGTGAATTGTATAGTATGGGAATTATATCTCAATAAAGTTGTTATAAAAAAAACCAAATATTCAGGTAGTACATAATAATGCTAGAAAAATTTAAACCCTGGGGTTACTGTAAGGCTTTCTGTTTTCTATTAAATTAAAAGATACAGAAAAGTAAAAAAGATTAACATTCTATCACACACCCTCCCACACCCACACCTGCATTTCAGGGATTAACCACACCTGGCGATCCAGAGGCTGACTCAGCAGCCTGCTTTCAGCAGATTTCACAATTCCTCTGAGGGGAAGGAGACAGAGGGGTGGGCTCTGCCAAAGAGCCAGTTGAAGGAGCACAGGCTTGGCATGCCCTGTGGTTCACTTGTCTAGGCCTTCTCCTTTGCATGACATAACAAATGGCAAGTAAGAGTGTTGAGGTAAGTGGTTTGTCAGGTAACTAACTTCCTTTTATCCCAGAGTCCTGGATTTAGAGTTACTTATTGGTTGATGTTGATCTTTGCAGGAAGAGCTAGTGCCCAATAATCTCTTCATGTGGATTATCGTGTTGCACATATTCAATAAATCCTCACTGTTAGGAACATCCATGAGAAGCAATACCATCCTGAAGTGAAATAGAAATGATTTGAGGGCTATTTATGTTTTGGATTGTGGGTGCCATTTTTTCCCCTCTTATCTCAGCTAACTTTAGTTTTACTTATATCTTGTTTTGGATGCACTTAAAGGATTGAATTTTTGCCTCTTTAAAAAATTGGGGGACTTCCCTGGTGGCGCAGTGGTTAAGAATCTGCCTGCCAGTTCAGGGGACATGGGTTCGAGCCCTGGTCCGGGAAGATCCCACATACCACAGAGCAGCTAAGCCCGTGCGCCACAACTACTGAGCCTGCGCTCTAGATCCTGCGAGCCACAACTACTGAGCCCGTGTGCCACAACTACTGAAGCCCACGTGCCTAGAGCCTGTGCTGCGCAACAAGAGAAGCCACCGCAATGAGAAGCCCACGCACTGCAATGAAGAGTAGCCCCCACTCACCGCAACTAGAGAAAGCCCGCACACAGCAACGAAGACCCAATGAGCCAAAAATGAAAATAAATAAATAAATAAATTTATAAAAAAAAAAATTGGTTGTGAGGGACTCTGGTAGAGCTCACACCAAGGAGTACTTCCCAGAACTTCTGCTGCCAGTGTCCTTGTCCCCACAGTAAGCCACAGCCACCCCTTGCCTCTGCAGGAGACCCTCCAACACTAACAGGGACTCAGATTGATCTCCGAGATGGCCCCAAAACTTTAGCAAGACTGAATGATATGAAGGAAAAAACCTATATGTGTGGAACAAGGACAGAAACTAGCAAAAGAGCCGTGTGGTAGACAGGGTTGTGGTGCTCCAGCCAGGTGTCAGGCCTGAGCCTCTGAGGTGGGAGAGCCGAGTTCAGGACATTGGATCACCAGAGACCTCCAGGCCCCACGTAATATCAATCGGCAAGAGCTCTCCCAGAGATCTCCATCTCAACGCTAAGACCCAGCTCCACTCAACGACCAGCAAGCTACAGTGCTGGACACCCCATGCCAAACAACTAGAAAGACAGGAACACAACCCCACCCATTAGCAGAGAGGCTGCCTAAATCATAATAAGTTCACAGACACCTCAAAACACACCACCGGATGTGGTCCTTCCCACCAGAAAGACAAGATCCAGACTTATCCACCAGAACACAGGCACCAGTCCCCTCCACCGGGAAGCCTCACAACCCAGTGAACCAACCTCACTCACTGGGGACAGACACCAAAAACAATAGGAACTACGAACCTGCAGCCTGCAAAAAGGAGACCCCAAACACAGTAAGTTAAGCAAAATGAGAAGACAGAGAAATACGCAGCAGATGAAGGAGCAAAGTAAAAACCCATTAGACCAAACAAATGAAAAGGAAATATGCAGTCTACCTGAAAAAGAATTCAGAGTAATGATAGTAAAGATGATCCAAAATCTTGGAAATAGAATGGAGAAAATACAAGAAACATTTAACAAAGACCTAGAAGAACTAAAGAGCAAACAATGACGAACAGCACAATAAATGAAGTTAGAAATTCTCTAGAGGGAATCAATAGCAGAATAACTGAGGCAGAAGAACGGATAAGTGACCTGGAAGATAAAATAGTGGAAATAACTACTGCAGAGCAGAAAAAAGAATGAAAAGAATTGAGGACAGTCTCAGAGACCTTTGGGACAAGATTAAGCACACAAACATTCAAAATATAGGGGTCCTAGAAGAAGAAGAGAAAAAGAAAGGGACTGAGAAAATATTTGAAGAGATTATAGTTGAAAACTTCCCTAACATGGGAAAGGAAATAGTCAATCAACTCCAGGAAGCACAGAGAGTCCCATACAGGATAAAGCCAAGGAGAAACATGCCAAGACACATATTAATCAAACTACCAAACATTAAATACAAAGAAAAAATATTAAAAGCAGCAAGGGAAAAGCAACAAATAACATAAAGGGAATCCCCATAAGCTTAACAGCTGATCTTTCAGCAGAAACTCTGCAAGCCAGAAGGGAGTGACAGGACATATTTAAAGTGATGAAAGGGAAAAACCTACAACCAAGATTACTCTACCCAGCAAGGATCTCATTCAGATTCGATGGAGAAATTAAAACCTTTACAGACAAGCAAAAGTTAAGAGTATTCAGCACCACCAAACCAGCTTTACAAAAAATGCTAAAGGAACTTCTCTAGGCAGGAAACACAAGAGAAGGAAAAGACCTACAAAAACAAACCCAAAACAATTAAGCAAATGGTAATGGGAACATACATATCGATAATTACCTTAAAGGTAAATGGATTAAATGCTCCAACCAAAAGACACAGACTGGCTGAATGGATACAAAAACAAGACCTGTATATATGCTGTCTGCAAGAGACCCACTTCAGACCTAGGGACACATACAGACTGAAAGTGAGGGGATGGAAAAAGATATTCCATGCAGATGGAAATCAAAAGAAAGCTGGAGTAGCAATTCTCATATCAGACGAAATAGACTTTAAAACAAAGACTATTACAAGAGTCAAAGAAGGACACTACATAATGATCAAGGGATCAATCCAAGAAGAAGATATAACAATTGTAAATATTTATGCACCCAACATAGGAGCACCTCAATACATAAGGCAAATACTAACAGCCATAAAAGGGGAAATCGACAGTAACACAATCATAGTAGGGGACTTTAACACCCCACTTTCACCAATGGACAGATCATCCAAAATGAAAATAAATAAGGAAACACAAGCTTTAAATGATACATTAAACAAGATGGACTTAATTGATATTTATAGGACATTCCAACCAATAACAACAGAATACACATTCTTCTCAAGTGCTCATGGAACATTCTCCAGGATAGATCATATCTTGGGTCACAAATCAAGCCTTGGTAAATTTAAGAAAATTGAAATTGTATCAAGTATCTTTTCCAACCACAACGCTATGAGACTAGATATCAGTTACAAGAAAAAAACTGAAAAAAATACAAACAAATGGAGGCTAAATAATACGCTACTGAATAACCAAGAGATCACTGAAGAAATCAAAGAGGAAATCAAAAAATACATAGAAACAGATGACAATGAACACACGAAAACCCAAAACCTATGGGATGCAGCAAAAGCAATTCTAAGAGGGAAGTTTATAGCAATACAATCCTACCTCAAGAAACAAGAAACATCTCAAAAAAATAACCTAACCTTACACCTAAAGCAATTAGAGAAAGAAGAACACACAAAAAAACCCAAAGTTAGCAGAAGGAAAGAAATCATAAAGATCAGATCAGAAATAAATGAAAAAGAAATGAAGGAAACGATAGCAAAGATCATAAAACTAAAAGCTGGTTCTTTGAGAGGATAAACAAAATTGATAAACCATTAGCCAGACTCATCAAGAAAAAAAGGGAGAAGACTCAAATCAACAGGATTAGAAATGAAAAAGGAGAAGTAACAACTGACACTGCAGAAATACAAAGGATCATGAGAGATTACTACAAGCAACTCTATGCCAATAAAATGGACAACCTGGAAGAAATGGCCAAATTCTTAGAAAAGCACAACCTTCCGAGACTGAACCAGGAAGAAATAGAAAATATAAACAGACCAATCACAAGCACTGAAATTGAGACTCTGATTAAAAATTTTCCAACAAGCAAAAGCCCAGGACCAGATGGCTTCACAGGTGAATTCTATCAAACATTTAGAGAAGAGCTAACACCTATCCTTCTCAAACTCTTCCAAAAGAGAGCAGAGGGAGGAACACTCCCAAACTCATTCTACGAGGCCACCATCACCCTTATACCAAAACCAGACAAAGATGTCACAAAAAAAGAAAACTACAGGCCAGTATCACTGATGAACATAGATGCAAAAATCCTCAACAAAATCCCAGGAATGCAAGGATTCTTCAATATATGCAAATCAATCAATGTGATACACCATATTAAGAAATTGAAGGATAAAAACCATATGATCATCTCAATAGATGCAGAAAAAGCTTTCAACAAAATTCAACACCCATTTATGATAAAAACCCTCCAGAAAGTAGGCATAGAGGGAACTTATCTCAACATAATAAAGGCCATATATGACAAACCCACAGCCAGCATCGTTCTCAATGGTGAAAAACTGAAATTATTTCCACTAAGATCAGGAACAAGACAAGGTTGCCCACTCTCACCACTATCATTCAACATAGTTTTGGAAGTTATAGCCACAGCAATCAGAGAAAAAAAAGAAATAAAAGGAATCCAAATCGGAAAAGAAGTAAAACTGTCCCTGTTTGCAGATGACATGATACTGTACTTAGAGAATTCTAAAGATGCTACCAGAAAACTACTGGAGCTAATCAATGAATTTGGTAAAGTAGCAGGATACAAAATTAATGCACAGAAATCTCTTCCATTCCTATACACTAATGATGTAAAATCTGAAAGAGAAATTAAGGAGACACTCCCATTTACCATTCCAACAAAAAGAATAAAATACCTAGGAATAAACCTACCTAAGGAGAAAAAAGACCTGTATGCAGAAAACTATAAGACACTGATGAAAGAAATTAAAGATGATACAAACAGATGGAGAGATATATCATGTTCTTGGATTGGAAGAATCAACATTGTGAAAATGACTATACTCCCCAAAGCAATCTACAGATTCAATGCAATCCTTATCAAACTACCAATGGCATTTTTCACAGAACTAGAACAAAAATTTCACAATTTGTATGGAAACACAAAAGACCCCGAATAGCCAAAGCAATCTTGTGAAAAAAAAACGGAGCTGGAGGAATCAGGCTCCCTGACTTCAGACTATACTACAAAGCTACAGTAATCAAGACAGGATGGTACTGGCACAAACACAGAAATATAGATCAATGGAACAGGATAGAAAGCCCAGAGATAAACCCATGCACCTATGGTCACCTTATTTTTGATAAAGGAGGCAAGAATATCCAATGGAGAAAAGACAGTCTCTTCAGTAAGTGGTGCTGGGAAAACTGGACAGCTACACGTAAAAGAATGAAATTAGAACACTCCCTAACACCATACACAAAAATAAACTCAAAATGGATTAAAACGTAAATGTAAGGCCAGACACTATAAAACTGTTAGAGGAAAACATAGGCAGAACACTCTATGACATAAATCATAGCAAGATCCTTTTTGACCCAGCTCCTAGATAAATGGAAATAAAAACAAAAATAAACAAATGGGACCCAATGAAACTTAAAAATTTTGCGCAGCAAAAGAAACCATGAACAAAATGAAAAGATAACCCTCAGAATGGGAGAAAATATTTGCAAACGAAGCAACTGACAAAGGATTAATTGCCAAAATATACAAGCAGCTCAGGCAGCTCAATATCAAAAAAAAAAACAACCCAATCCAAAAATGGGCAGAAGACCTAAATAGACATTTCTCCAAAGAAGATATACAGATTGCCAACAAACACATTAAAGGATGCTCAACATCACTAATCATTAGAGAAATGCAAATCAAAACTACAATGAGGTATCACCTCACACTGGTCAGAATGGCCATCATCAAAAAATCTACAAACAATAAATGCTGCAGAGGTTGTGAAGAAAAGGGAACCCTCCTGCACTGTTGGTGGGAATGTAAATTGATACGACCACTATGGAGAACAGTATGGAGGTTCCTTAAAAAACTAAAAATAGAACTACCATATGACCCAGCAATCCCACTACTGGGCATATACCCTGAGAAAACCATAATTCAAAAAGAGTCATGTACCACAATGTTCATTGCAGCACTATTTACAATAGCCAGGGCATGGAAGCAACCTAAGTGTCCATCGACAGATGAATGGATAAAGAAGATGTGGCACATATATACAATGGAATATTACTCAGCCATAAAAAGAAACGAACCTGAGTTGTTTGTAGTGAGGTGGATGGACCTAGAGTCTCTCCTACAGAGTGAAGTAAGTTAGAAAGAGAAAAACAAATACCATATGCTAACACATATATATGGAATAAAAAAAAAATGGTTCTGAAGAACCTAGGGGCAGGACAGGAATAAAGACTCAGATGTAGAGAATGGACTTGAGGACACGGGGAGGGGGAAAGGTAAGCTGGGACGAAGTGAGAGAGTGCATGGACATATATACACTACCAAATGTAAAATAGATAGCTAGTGGGAAGCAGCCGCATAGCACAGGGAGATCAGCTTGGTGCTTTGTGACCACCTAGAGGGGTGGGAGGGAGACGCAAGAGGGAGGGGATATGAGGATATATGTATGCATATGGCTGATTCAATTTGTTATACAGCAGAAACTAACACACCATTGTAAAGCAATTATACTCCAATAACGATCTATTGAAAAAAAAGAATATATATATATGTGTAACTGAATCACTTTGCTGTACTGGAGAAATTAACACAACATTGTAAAACAACTATACTCAATAAAATAAATTTTTAAAAAATTGTCTGTGAGTTCCAAAGAACAAGTCTATGTAGTGTTCTCCAGAACCAGATCCAAGCTTTGGAATGTCTGTGATTTGCATCTGTGTACAAACAGAAACCCACAGAGGTATGTATTGGGGTTTGCATGTGGGTATATAACCACTCACACAGAGCCTTGATTTGCAAGCACAAGCATAGAAAATGTGGTCACAGTATTCTCCATGTCATTATTATCGGTTTGCTCCTTTTTCTGAGGAAGTCAGGCTTCAAATTATACCTGCCAGCCTTCGGTTGGACACCATGGTGAGACAGCACGGTTAGACACCATGGGGGACCACCCAAGATGTGGAAGAACATTTGTTTCCTTGGCTTGGAAACTTCAAGGAATGCGTAACACCAACGCAGTGGGTGTTGAATTGTAGTTAAAATACTGATACTTCCTAAATCTTGTGTCCTGATTTCATCATCTTCCTTCATTCCACTCTAGGGAAAGACATTCCTGGACAGGCATCTCTGGTGTTTGATGTTGCATTATTGGACCTCCATAACCCCAAGGATGGCATTTCCATTGAGAATAAGGTAGTACCTGAAAACTGTGAGCGGCAAAGTCAAAGGGGGGACTTTCTCAGGTATCATTACAACGGCACACTTCTGGACGGCACATTCTTTGATTCCAGGTAAGCAAACAACAGGGTCCTTCACTTACCAGAACCTCTTATTAAATATAGTTTATAGCTTGTCAGTGCTGATTTTGAGTTAGTATTTTCATCTCCAGTATAGGTTTCTATTTTCTGATACTGAATTCCTTCAGAGGTTGTTAGAACAGTCTCCTTGGGGCCTGTGGGAGATGGGTCTGCAGGAAAGCAGGAGAGGCTCACCCTAGACTCCCACCATCCCTCTAGACTGTGCTTAGCTATCCAAGTATAAACCCAACTCTGGGGTCCAAGGTGGGAAGTGACCAGAAGGCAGGTCCAGGCGGTAGGATGCGGAGAGAACAGACTTGGTGCTGGGAGACCTGGATTCCAGTCCCTGTGTGTGGTGCACTAGGTGTGTGACTTTGGATAGCATTTGACCTCCTTGAGCTTCAGTTTTTTCCCTGTTGTTAGCACCTTTCTCAAAAAGATGGTTAGATTAAAGAGGGAAGGTAGGCAGAAGCACTTTGCAAACTTTAATGGCTTATCTGCTGCAGGGACTGTTTGGATGCTGGGCGGAGGCTAATTACTGAGCCTGTTGTTATTCAAAGCTTTGTTTTGTTTATCAGGCTTAGCCTGCAGTTGTGAGCAGGCAACAGGTGTTTGGTATGTGTTGCTCATTCAAGTGGCATGTGTTGGTTTGGATTCCTTTAGCTTCCTATAGAGCAAGCAAGTAGTGACAGCAATCTACCTGTTTCTCTGAGGTAAGAGACTTCTCGTTTAATTAGTCACCCAGAAACGTTACAGAATTTTTATATGGTATAATTTTATTTGCATAATTCATTCTTCCTACTCCGAGGATCCCTTCTTTTAAATTTTTCATTTGATTTTTCGGAAAAAGGCAATAGTCTCATGGTTCAAAATTAAAACAAAATATGCGTTAAGATATGTTGTACCAACCATCCCTGCCAACCTCACATCCTCCTCCCCCCAAGCCACTTAGAGTTAACCACTGTTATTAATAAGTTTCTTTTTTTATTCTTCAAATGTGTGGATTTTTTTCCTAAAGCAGATATAAGCAAATACAATTGTTATATTATTTCCTCCGCTTTATAGTATATAGCATATAGAATACTATATACATACATATATAACATTATGTATTATATACATATACACATAACATAATGCTACGTACTATATGCACTATTCTGCTCCTTGCTTTTTTTTTTAAATTAATTTATTTTTGGCTGCCTTGGGTCTTCGTTGCTGCGCACGGGCTTTTCTCTAGTTGCGGCGAGCAGGGGCTACTCTTCGTTGCGGTGCGTGGGCTTCTCATTGCAGTGGCTTCTCTTGTTGCTGAGCACAGGCTCTAGGCACGTGGGCTTCAGTAGATGTGGCATGCGGGTTCAGTAGTTGTGGCTCCCGGGCTCTAGAGTGCAGGCTCAGTAGTTGTGGTGCATGGGCTTAGTTGCTCCGTGGCATGTGGGATCCTCCCGGACCAGGGCTCGAACCCATGTCCCCTGCATTGGCAGGCGGATTCTTAACCACTGCGCCACCAGTGAAGCCCCTGCTCCTTGCTTTTTTTCACCTTGGAATTTTTCCATATTAATGCGTAGAGAGAAATCATTTTTTATGTCTGTGTAGTGTTTCATTGAGTGAATATACCATATTTATTTAACCATTCCCCATTGATGACATTTGAGTTGTTTTTATTTTTTCTATTAAAAAAAATTGAGAGAGTGTGTGCATGTGATTACTTGTCACATATGAGCTTAGTTCTGTCTTTTATTTCCTGGAATTTTGTTTTTAGCTGAAAAGCCATTTTTCTAGTGGATACCAGATTTCTTTCCATATTAATGGAACCACAGTTTTCTTAGGTTTCAAACAGATTTCCATTTTAGTACACTGGGGTCTAATCCATCCTAAGAGCTAAGTAATATTCCATTATATAGATTTGCCTTAATTTAGTAATCAATCCCTATTATTTTCTATCTTTTGATGTTCTAAGTGGGAGTGCAATAATTATTTTTGTAGCTAAATCTTAAATAATATGATTGTTTCCGTAGGATAAATTTCTAGAAGAATTTCTAGGTCTAAGGTTATGTGTATTTTTACAGCTTTTGATATAAGTAGCAAGTTGTCCTCAATGAAGGTTTTACATCACTAAGAGTACCCCATTCCCTGCAAACTCAGCAACATTGGGTATTATTTAAAAATAATCTTTGCCAATTTATAGGAGAAAAATAGAACTTTATAATTGTAATCTGAATTTCTTTGATTGCTATTAAGGTTGAAATTCTTTCAAATGTTTATTGACTATTTGGATATTTTCTTTTGTGATTTACCTGTTTGTGTATTTGCCTGTTTTTATATTGAGGATATTGGTATTTGTCCTTTTCTTATTAATTTAAGATCTCTGTACATTAAAGATATTAACACTTTTATGGTTGCATATTGTTGAAAGCATATTGCCTGTTTATTTGCATTTTAATTTCGGTTGTTGTGATTTTTGATCTGTTTAAATATAAACCTTTTATGTTGTTAAATACATCCCATTTCTCCTTTATGGCTTCCTTTATTCTTATATAAACTCTTATATATTCTGTCTTGAGTAACTTACTAAAAAGTCTCTCCCCGCCCCTGGACTTGTTTTTTTCCCCTAGAGTATATAAATATTCACCTGTATTTTCCTCCTGCTCTTCTAATGGCTTTATTTTTTTATCCTTTAAAATATTCTCTATTAGAATTTTTATCTTAAAAAGTATTATGTTCTTGTTGTATAAGTGAAACAATGCAAAGATATTTAATAAAAGGTAATAATTTCACATCAACCCCTTCCATTTTCACTACTCGAAGTAAATATTAAAAAGCTTCTGCAGGCTCTCTCCATGTTTATAAATGCTTTCATGTTTAAATCTTAAATCCATCTGGAATTTATTGTGGTGTTCAGTATGACAGTAAGGATCTAAATGGTTTTTTCCAGATGGTTAGCCAGTTTTTCCAACACCCTTTATTGAATAACTGTATTTTCCTCACTCATTTAAAATCTGACATTGATCATGTACCAAATTCTTGTATACACTTTTGGGTCTTGGTCTAGAATTTTTATCCTTTTCCAGTGATCTAGCTATTCCTGGGCCACAATCATACCTTTAGCTATTGTAACTTTTTAATTTGTATGATAGAGAATATTCTTTTTCTTTTTAAACATTACTTTTTCCTACTGTGATACATTGATATGGTTCAAAATCCTAAAAGTATAAAAGAATATACAATGAAGAATTTTTCCCCTGTCCTTGTCCATCAGTCACCCAGTTCCCCTCTTCACAGGGAACCAGAGTTATGCATTTCATAGGTCTTCCATACATATACAATGAAATACAGATAATTATGTAGAAAATCTGCTTCCTGGGTGAGGAGAATCATTTGTTACTATCATTTCTTCACGCCCCTTGGCTTTGTGGTCCCTGAGGGGGGTTGAGAAGGAAGAGCCCCTCACAGCTCTGCCTTTTCATCTCCCTGGTCCCACTGCTGACCATCTTCTCTGACACAGTCAGCATTGAGCTGTGTTTGATGAGGTGACAGTGGAACTGACTGGCCCTTTCAGGACAAGCTTTTTGCCACATCTGCTCCAGCTGGGGGTGGGTAATGGGTACAGATCACTGTGGTTCAGAGTTCAGTATCTGAAGTGGCAAATAAAGTTTTATTATTTTATTCTGGAATCATCAGGCTTTGTTTTCTCCAAACTCATAGTAATCAGACTCAGTTGGCAATTAATACAGAGGCTGGATCTCTCCACTGAGTGGAATGCTTGGGGCTCCTACCGGAGGCACTTGGGAAATTCAGGTACTCACCGGGAGGTAGCTTGGTGAGCATGGATTGCAGTAGGGCGAGTTCACTGCAGAGTTAGATTGCTCTCAGTATATATGCAACTTTTCTGGCAATCGGAATATTCATGTCCCACATATACAGATACTCTCCTCTTTAGAGAAATTCTTAGTTTCTTTCTTTCTTTCTTTTTTTTCCTTTTTTGGCTTTCATTTGAAACTTATGTTAGAGTAATAGAAGACTCTAGAACTTCTAAGTTGTTTCTTTACAAGAGATAACAGAGAAATTCTTAGTTTCTGACAAGGGCCCCCTTGATGCTTTTTTCATTAACCTGACATGGTCAACAAGCGTACAGTCCGATTTACATTAGCTACATTTCTGTGTGATTGCTTCTTGTAACCTGCATCCATTCATAACCTGACCAAACCAGAGGGCTGGAGGGCTCGTTTCTGGGAGCGTTTGTGCAGGCGGCAGCTCCCACGCAATGTGTGGATCCTTGTTCATCATTTCAGGGGAGCCTGTTTCCTGGCTTGTACTCAGATTCTAGGGTTCACCCTATTCCAGGGTCTGGAGGCCCCTGCGCTCTGTTGCCTCATGGTACCAACTACACTGCTGCTGCGGTATCCCTCGTGACCAAGCTCTTCTCCTCTTTCCCAGCTACTCGCGGAACCGCACCTTTGACACCTACATTGGGCAGGGCTACGTGATTGCCGGGATGGATGAAGGTTTACTCGGCGTTTGCATAGGAGAGAAGCGGAGGATCGTGGTCCCCCCTCACCTGGGATATGGCGAGGAAGGAAGAGGTGAGCGCTGGCTGCCTTCTAAGGTTAAACTGAGAGGCACTAACTGATGCTTCCATGCTGCTTGGAACCAGGGCCTCTGGCAAAGCATAGAAGCTAAAGTCTAGCTTCAGGCTCGAATACTCAAATAACTCTAGTTTCTAGAGATGCTCTGTCGTTACTCCTTGTTCCCCCTGCCCGTTTTCCTTTTCCTTTTGGAAAATTTAAAACCTACACCAAAGTTGAAAGAACTGTACAGTGAACTCCACTTAGATTCACCAGTCGTCAACATCTTGCTATATTTGCTTTATATATATAACTACAGTACATTTTTTCTTTGTTGAGCCATTTGAAAGTAAATTGCAACCCCCCTTTTTTTGTTTTTCGTTTTTATTGAAATATATTTGACATATAACATTGTGTACATTTAAAGTGTACATGTTATTTTGATACATTTATATATTGTAATGTGATTGCCATTGTGGTGATAATTAGCACCTCTATCATGGTACATAATTATCATTTCTTTTTGATGGTTGGAATAATTGATAATTAGTAAGTTTGATGATTATAAGACAATATTGTTGTCTATATTCACTATACTGTGCATTAGATTTTGGTTTTTGTTTTTAACAACTTTATCGAGGTATTATTTATATACCATAAAATTCACCCAATTTAAGTATACAATTCAATGACTTTCAGTAAATGTTGTGAGTTGTGCAACTATCACCTTAATCCAGTTTTAGAATATTTGTCACCCAAACAGCAAACTTCTTTTAAAAAATTACACAAATAATATATGTTGACTTTAGAAAAAGAAAATAGAGATCAACAACAACAAAAATCTCCCATAATCTCACCACCCAGGAATAACCATTGTTAATGTGGTAGGTGGAATATCGGCCCCAAAAGATGTCCATGTCCTAATCCCCAGAATTTGTGAATATGTCACTTTACACAGTAAAAGAGACTTTGCAGATGTGATTAAGGTAATGGTTTTGAGGTAAGGAGATTATCCTGGATCATCGAGGTGGCCTTGATGTATTTACAAGGATCTTTGCAAGAGGGAAGCAGGAGACCAGAGAGAGGATAAAATGCTACACTGCTGACTTAGAGGATGGAGAAAAGGGCCACAAGTCAAGGAAGGAGGGTGGGCTTGAGAAGCTGGAAAAACAAGGAAACAGATTCTCCTGAAACCTCCAAAAGGAACACATCCCTGCCAATACCTTGAATTTAGACTTTGACTCCCGAGTTATGAGAATAAATTTATGTTGTTTTAAGCCACCAAGCTTGTGGTAATTTGTTATAGCAGCAATAGGAAACTAATATAACCATGAAGTGACTATCCTTCTATACTTTTGAGTATATGTGAATCTATGTAGATAAAAGGAAATAGACACATATCCGTCTACACTATTGACAAAAAATGCTACAGTATTTTTTTGTCAATAAATACTGACAAAAGTGGAATCATCTATACATATTAGTTTGTAATTTCTCTCTGTACGTAATTTGTTGTGAACAATGTTTTATGCCAACAGGTTGCATAGAATTTTAATGGTTGCATAGTATTCCAAACCATATTTCCTTTATTTTTTTTTCTCAGATACCATTTTTTGCTAACTTACTTAGGAAGAGTTGATGCAGTATTTATTTTGCTTTTGTGTTCTTTTTGCTGATGAGATTCTGGCTGTCCTGGCTGGCTGTACACATTCATTTTGTTAACCTGCTTCTGACTTCTACTGCTACAGTGGATTTCAGAATTTTCCCAGTAGGATTTGTTTGGAGGATCTAAGAATCACCAGGTTGGTTGGAAACTAGGCTGTACCATGGAGAAATATTTTTTTTCCTGACTTAAATTTCTGATTTATAAAGCCACAGCAAATCACAGCTTAAGGTCTTAAGATCATTCAACAGGCCTTGCTTCATGTTCTGCTTGTCTAGTGTCTTGATGCTCTGTTGTTTTGTATTATGTAAATTTCTACTTCTAGCCAAATACATGCAGGAACAGACAAATACTTTCAGTGTATTCATGTTTCATTTTGCCCTCAGGACTAACTCTTCCTTTCTCTAAAAAGAATATACTGATGGAAAACATTTGCTTAAATTATTTCTACTTTTGGCTTTCTCACAAGTATGAGACAGTTTTGTAAAGAATTATATAAGGCTCTGGGAAACATTTGAAGTCTCATAAATTTTCTGGGCATGAGGCTACTTCACCCTGAATCATTTGTTCCCATGGGGGAGAGGGGCACCCTGGCAAGTAACACCCAGCTGCTCTTGCACAGGGTCTGTTTCTGTCCTATTGATTAGCGAGTGCCCTTGGCCTCCTTGTGGGGTTTGCACAGGACCTAAGGCTAATCACTGAGGGACTGACCTTAGAAGGGTGTCAGGACACAGAGGAAGCCTGTGGCTTTCTCACCACATACCACAGGGCCAGGCACATGGTAAGCATTCAGTAAATATTTGTGGAAGGAAGAAATGCTGGACTCTCCGACTCATCAGCATTTCATTTTGTTGCAGCCATTTTCTCTTGCAGGGTTGGTGGAGGGGAGGGGGTAGTCCTTCTGTAAAGGCTCTGGCCCTTTCTGCTGTCTGCTTTGTTCCATGGGGACAGTCCTGAATTTAGAGCGCTTGGATGTTTGCAACCCTGAAGTGGAGAATGGATTCTGCCGCAGGGTTGTGGCAACATCACTTTCTCAGTGATTTTCTGTTCCCCAGCTTCCACATGACCTTTTAAGCACTCTTTTTCAAAAGTGAAGAAAGCTAATATTTTACCCACACTGTGAAGGACTTCTCATGTACGAGCTCATTCAAACCTCAAAACAGTTCTCTGTTAAGATAACGAGGCCCAGAGAGGTTGAGTCATTCGCTAGAGGCCACAATAGCTAATCAGTGATGGAGTTGAATTGCACCCAGGGTTCTTGCTGCCTGTGTCATAGGCAGAGGGGAAGAATGAGTTTCCATTACGCTGTGACTTGTTGATACCCATATATGAAGAACTGAGAACTCCAACCAGAAGTCCCAGAGCTCTCAGAGGAAACCCACACTGCCAAGAGCTGCCGTGTTTCCTTCTGGCCCAGCTGGCCGGCCGCTTTATTTTTTGTCATCTGTGTCTCTTCTTGAGGCGGTTTATCTAGTGGGGAAAATTGATGAATACTTTTCTGCATTGGTTAAGGGTTTATTCAGAGAGGAGGCTGGTGTCGGGGCCATAATGAAATGTTGGATTATTTTCACCTGTTTGCTGGTGTTGGGGAGGAGATAGTTTCCTCTACCCTTCTAGGCTCTTCTGGCTGGTCTAAGAAATAAATTGATATGAGACAGATTAACAGGAGAAAGTCAAACAAAGTTTAATGACATGTACATATGGGAGAGACCTAGGGAAACTGAGTAACTCACCAAAATGTCTGAAGCCCTCACCTTAAACACCACCATTAGCTAAAGACAGAAGAGGATGTTGGGGGTAGTGGTTTCGGACCTGGAGATGGAAAAGCAAATGTTTGGTAAACAAATGTTTACTGGGCCACACAGACATTGGGACACCAAGAGAAATTTTAACTAACGGACTTTGCTAGGTTCCTTCCTGTCTACACATCTGGTTCATACCGTAGTTATGTATGGTGATAGCTCCCCCCATGCCCCAACAGGTCTTCTATCTACATTCTTTAGGCAGTTAGGGAGGTAAAAAGAAAGGTTTTCTTTTTTTCTTTTTTTTTGAGTCTTTTGGGTCTTGTTTATTTTCAACTTGAAATAATCCACATGTCGAAGAGACATTTTTGGGGTGGCAATTTTACTCCCCTACACTGGTCAGCACTTATTTTTACACTGTATATTCTTTGGAGAAGGCAGAGCCAGATAGAGGGAATGAGGGTGGAAGGGGTGCTGGCTGCCTGGGGCAGGTGGGATCTTATGGCTCGAGGTCTAGTCTGGGTTTTTTGCAGGCCCAGCAACCCCATCTATCTGTCCATCAAAGATTTAGTGAGTGCCAGGCTTCTCTGGTGGCGCAGTGGTTAAGAATCCGCCTGCCAAGGCAGGGGGCACGGGTTCGAGCCCTGGTCCGGGAAGATCCCACATGCCACGGAGCAACTAAGCCCATGTGCCACAACTACTGAGCCTGCAGTCTAGAGCCCGCGAGCCACAACTACTGAAGCCCGTGCGCCTAGAGCCCGTGCTCTGCAACAAGAGAAGCCACCGCAATGAGAAGCCCATGCACTGCAGTGAAGAGTAGCCCCCGCTCACTGCAACTAGAGAAAGCCCACACACAGCAACGAAGACCCAACACAGCCAAAAATAATAAATAAATAAAAATAAAATTTATTAAAAAAAAAAATTTATTGGATGCCTTCACATCCAGGCACTGCCCTAAGGTGTTGGGGATTCAGCAGAGAAAAAGACAAACTCCCAGCCCACATAGAGCTTACGTTCTTATTGATGCCTCAGTAGATGTGCATTTGTGCCTTAATCAGACACCTGGTAGACTGACGCATGCTAACTTCCCAGGAGCCGACATAGAACCGGACATTGAATACTTACTTGACAGGGTGTGATTGACCTCTCCACTGATCAGAATTCTTGGACCTGGGATCCTGGGGGCCTGAGAAGCTGGGTTAGTTATCAGGAAAGTGCTGGGCAAACTGATATCAGAGCACAGGGGCGTGGGTAGTCCTGGTGCCCTAAGATAGTCCTGCACATGAATGTGCCTTTGAGGGTGTCAATTAAAAACAAACAAACAAACAAAAACAACAACAATGTAAGAGCTGTGAGTTCAGTTTTATAGTTTTATTTGGGGTTACTGAGAACTATAGCCTGGGAGATAGCCTCTCAGATGGCTCTGAGGAACTGCTCCAAAGAGGTAAGGGGGATGGCCAGTAAATATGTGAATTTGGAGGAAGGGTATGTGCAATAAAGCACACATCTATTTTTTTTTAATTAATTAATTTATTTGTTACTATTTTTGGCTGTGTTGGGCTTCGTTGCTGTGCGTGGGCTTTCTCTAGTTGTGGTGAGTGGGGACTACTCTTCATTGCAGTGTGTAGGCTTCTCATTGTGGTGGCTTCTCGTTGTGGAGCACGGGCTCTAGGCACACAGGCTTCAGCAGTTGTGGTACGTGGGCTCAGTAGTTGTGGCTTGCGGGCTCTGGAGTACAGGCTCAGTAGTTGTGGTGCATGGGCTTAGCTGCTCCACGGCATGTGGGATCTTCCAGGGCCAGGGCTCGAACCCGTGTCCCCTGCATTGGCAGGCAGATTCTTAACCACTGTGCCACCAGGGAAGCCCTAAAGCACACATCTTGGTAGAAGGTAACTGCTAGTCACAGGGAATAGGTATCTCAGTTACTGACTTTAGTGCTTTTCTAAATGTAGGAAGATGCAAGAGTCTGGGTTCATAAAGTTTTCTCCTGAAAACCTCTAACTACCTGGAGGCCTGTTCTGCCAGTTTTCCCAGCGCACAGGTACCTTATCCCTGATCTTCCCCCTGAATTTTTTCCAAGGTGTGCTGTAAGTCAGTGACTGCAGTGGCTAATGACTGAATTCTTGTAGATCCAGGTGGCAAGCAACATTCACTTAGGTGGTGCTGGGCTGCAAGCCTTGTAGTTGCCCAGCCTCGAAGCTGAAGAAAGAGCCCAGAGACAGCAACAGAGACATCAACCAGTTATTGGATAAGGGATCTTACAAGTCTGCAGCAAAAGATCCTGGAGTAACACCCCATCGTGAATGGCAGAGAGCAGGCAGAACATGGCAGGAGTCTTCGCTACGTGCGGGGGAGAAGGGGCCACCATTTAAAGGGGGAACTGATGTCAGCTTGGCTCATCAGTTACCAGGGAAACCAGCACCTGGGGCAGGGGGCAAGCATGTAGGCAGTTACTGATTAAGCGCTATGATTAAGAGAATTGGATAGTCATATGAGTGAAGCAGGGACTGGTCGAGCAGGGGCTGTACAGAGAGCAAGAGAACAGCCCTCTTGAATGGTCCAACCATATAGTTGGCAAGGGGAGGTTAAGTTTGTACCAGCCCAATGCCATCAGGTTCTTGTCCCTTTTTGGGCTCCATCCACACGTTTTCTTCAGAGAGGTTATTGGAGCTGCTCAAGGTGCAGCTTTCTTTTCCACCAATCCCCTTCATCACAGCCATGGCCTGCACCTTGGTCCTCCTCATGGAGATGAGAGGTGGGGTTCCTAAATATCCTCAGCTGCTCACTTACAGACCGTTTAGCACAGCGCTCCTAAACCTTGGCTGCCCCTTAGAAACTCCTGGAAAACCAATGCCTGGTGCCACTGTAGTCCAGCCGTTCTGCGGTGTTGTAGCATATCACAGACAAGAATCACCTGGAGAGCTTAAAGATCACAGAACCAGAGGTGCTGCATGGGAAAGGGCCTGGCCCTTTGTGTTTTCGCCAAGTTCTCCAGGACATCCTGATGGCGCCCAAGGCCGAGATCACTGCACTAGGTGAGCTACATCTGAATCTCAGAGTGGGGCCCAGGTGATGTTTTTTTCAGATGATCATGATTTTTTCTTTTATTCTGTGAATGTGGTGAATTATATTATTTTTTTTATTGTGGTAAAATGCACATATTTACAATTTTAACACTTTTTAAGTTTACAGTTCAGTGCCATTGAATATATTCACAATGTTGTGTAACTATCACCACTGTCTCTACCCAGAACTTTTCCATCATCCCCAACACAAACTCCCCATGACCCTCTCCCCCTCCAGCCCTTGGCAACCACCATTCTACTTTCTGTCTCTATGAATTTGCCTATTCCAGGTGCCTCAGATAAGTGAAAGCATACAATATTTGTCTTTCTGTGTCTGGTTTCTTTCACTGAGCATAATGTTTTCAAGGTTCGTTCCCCGTTGGTTTTAATGAGCAGCCAAGATTGAGAAACCACTTGTCTGGCTCCACAGCCGCTCACTCCCGCTAGTGTGTGCTGTTTCCCGCAAAGAGCTGCCCTTGGCCCTGGTTCCAGGCACCCTCCTATGGCAGTTTGCAATACCTGGTTCCTCTGGGAAAGATCCCGGACCCTGTTAACCACTCACTTCAGCAACTCCCCATCACTAGTGAGTATGAGGCACCTGTGGGCTGCTGTAAAAGCCCAAGCTTCTCGAATTACTACCTCGGTCACTTTGGGCAGCCATCAAAATCTGTGCCTCAGTTTCCTCATCTGTAGGTTGGGAATATAGGATTATAATGAGAATTAAACTAATACATCTAAAGCACTTAGAAGAGTGCCTGGTACCTAACAAGCACCTACCCATTAAGTTTGTGTTAGAGAGACAGCAGCCGAGAAACAGAAGAGTGCATGGTGGGGTGGGGGTGGTGTGATCTGGAGGATGGGGGGTGGGGAGGGGCTGTTGATGTCCACGTAGCGCTACTGAATTCTGTCTATAGCTGTGTTGTTTTCTTGAACAAGTTATATCTGAGTTGGTTTTCTTGTCCGTAAAATGCTAATGAAAATACTATACCTCCTTGATTCTAAGTAACACTATTTACAAATTTTTTACATGTAAACTTCTCTGAAATGATCTGGGGGTGTGGTTAACAACTGATACCCCCCCTGAGAAGCTGTCATTAAATGAATGGATGATCTGCTACTCCTGCATTTATGGTAATATTTACCCAAAAAGGTTCCTGCAGGGATTTAATGAGAGAGCATATGTGAAAAATGCTTTGTAAACTGTAAAACATTATTCAGATGTGAGATAATGTTTTCAAAAATGGAAAAGAGTAATAATTTTGTGTAGAACAAACAGGATGTGTTGTAAAGCACTTTGTGAATTGTTAGGTGTAGTATATCTTAAGGGGCATATATGGGCCAAGTTTGGCTAGGTGATTTCCCCTGTGAAGTTTCTGTTGGTTTTGCTTCTCTTGAGCAGTGGGAGGGCACTAAAGTGATTTTCATTCTACAGCTGATTTTCTCATCTCACTTCTTACTTCTAGCAGGAGCGGGGTAAGGGTTGAGCTTTAGTTTTCTCATCTGTGATGAACTTAGCCATAAGTCTTTCAGGTTGAACCATTCCATGGGGCAGTAGTACTGTGTCTTGAATTTTAGTCCAAAGTGTGCTCCTGACTGTGGACCCTGGACAAATCTGTGCCTCAGTTTCCCCATCTATAAAATTGGGTTAGGCTACTTCTAATGGCCCTTGCAGCTTCACTCTTCCAGCATTCCCTAGGATTTCACAGGTGGGTCCCCGTGTTCCTCACTGGAGGTCTGTGAGGAATAGCTGGTGATACTGGGGAGGCACGTGCGCTGCTGCTTGGAGGGTTCACTCTAATTGCCTTTGTCTGTCCTTTAGGGAACATCCCCGGCTCGGCTGTGCTGGTGTTTGACATCCATGTGATTGACTTTCACAACCCTTCAGACTCCATCAGCATCACCTCCCACTATAAGCCCCCCGACTGTTCAGTGCTGAGTAAGAAGGGGGATTACCTCAAGTATCACTACAACGCCTCGCTTCTGGATGGGACCCTGCTGGATTCCACGTAAGGGCAGCCAGGGATGGGTGGGGTGTGAGCCTGGCAGATAACAGTCAGTGTTCCAACAATCCTCCTTTTCTTTTCATCCGGTACTGGTTGAGAGCTTTTATCTTCACGCCCTTTGTGCTGAGTATCTCAAGTGTACATCGCTACTCTGGTGCATTGTTCCAAGAGTTCCCTATGAATGGTTTCATCCTGCACCCGTGAAACTGTCTTTCTGAAAAGCAGATCTCATCTTATCCTGCTGTCTTTAAAAATTAACCCACAGATAAAATCTAAACTTCAGAGTCTCGCACATCAGGCTCTCTTGTCAGCTCTGTTCTGCCTCGCCAGTCTCATCTTCTGCTGAGGCCCGTCTTCCGCCTCCCAGGGGGTGCCATGTGCAGTGGTGCAGGATGTGCACTGCTTACACCCTTCCTTCTGGCCAGCTTCTGCCCTGGCTTAAATGTATTCCCTTTTCTCAAAATCTTTGCTTAATTCCTAGGAAGAATCAACTGCTCCCATTTCTGTAGTCTCATAGTCTCATAATGTTTTATGTATTACCTGCCTTTTAGTTATTTTTGTTTCTATCACTGGTGCTGGTCTGAAAACCTTAGACACCCAACATGTTTATTCATATTATTCCTTACACCTAGCCCAGAGCATAGCACAAAGGGAGTATTTTATAAATGTTAAGTGATTGAGATGAATCTGAAAATATATTACTAGGAATCAACAGCGTATACTAGTATCATACAGGTAAAAGGAGCTTTCCTTCTTATGTATCTGAATCTTCAGAGGTATCTATAAGTTAATACACTATTCTCTTCTTTGGGAAAGAAACATTTTTGGCCTTTCTTTTTTTTAATTTTATTTAGTTTAGGCTGCATTGGGTCTTTGTTGCTGTGCATGGGCTTTCTCTAGTTGTGGCGAGCGGGGGCTACTCTTTGTTGCAGTGTGCCGGTTTATTGTGGTGGCTTCTCGTTGTGGAGCACAGGCTCTAGGTGCGTGGGCTTCAGTAGTTGTGGCACACAGGCTCAGTAGTTGTGGCTCACGGGCTCTAGCGTGCAGGCTCAGCAGTTGTGGCATGCGGGCTTCAGTAGTTGTGGCGCACGGGCTTATTTGCTCCGTGGCATGTGGGATCTTCCCGGACCAGGGCTCAAACCCGTGTCCCCTGCATTGGCAGGCAGATTCTTAACCACTATGCTAACAGGGAAGTCCCTGTTTATTTTATTTGTTTATTTTTGGCTACATTGGATCTTTGTTGCTATGTGCGGGGTTTCTCTAGTTGCGGCGAGTGGGGGCTACTCTTTGTTGCGGTGCGTGAGCTTCTCATTGTGGTGGCTTCTCTTGTTGTGGAGGACAGGCTCTAGGCATGTGGGCTTCAGTAGTTGTGGTACACGGGCTCAGTAGTTGTGGCTCATGGGCTCAGTAGTTGTGGCTCATGGGCTCTAGAGTGCAGGCTCAGTAGTTGTGGCTTGTGGGCTCAGTAGTTGTGGCTTGTGGGCTCTAGAGCACAGACTCAGTAGTTGTGGCGCGTGGGCTTAGTTGCTCCACGGCATGTGGGATCTCCCTGGACCAGGGCTTGAACCTGTGTCCCCTGCATTAGCAGGCGGATTCTTAACCACGGCGCCACGCAGGGAAGCCCTCAGTCTTTCTTTATGTCTCCATATAAGTACACCCATTTTTGTATTGAGCCTGACTTAGAGTCCCAAGTTTAGTCTTGAGGAGAAAGAAGGGCTTCATATAAATATGTGCTACTGCTTTTATTCTAGATGGGGAGGGTCTTCTCTCCCTTCACGCGTGCCTCTGCCTTGTGGCTTCAGGTGACAGAGTGTGGCTGGGGAGAGCCAGCGTGCAGAGCCTGAGGGACATACTGCTCAGAGCATTCTCTCTGGTGCTATGACATCCGGTATCCTCAGGCAGTTAACGTATTTCATCAGATCTAAAACGTGCTGGTTGTTAGAAGCATCATTTTATGTGTCTCAAGAAAGTAAGAACACTGCCAAAAAATAATGAGATGATGTCAATTGTAAGATGTATCCCAAATCAAGAGATATTAAAATGTGAAAAAAATATGCATTATAGAATCAAGGAAATATGTTCTAGGTGCTGGGGCCCAGATTTACAGGGACCTGGCTTACAACAAACCTCTTTGCACTGATGACTAGACAGTGAGGAAGAAGCATGGCTTGTAGTTGTTTTGGGATCAGGTGAGCTTATGCATGGGAAAACTAGGTTAGAGCAGTCTGTAAGGCCGATGGCTGGCTGTCATTGCTCTGGCCAACGTTCATATTCTTGTCTGGTGCTCCTATGGCCTTGGAAAGGGAAGTGGGGGTGGGAAATGAACAAAGGAATTTCTTCTCTGGTGGGTTCAGGATACGCTTCTCACGTGGGGTGGGGAGAATCAGTCTTCCTGCTTCTAATGCGTGTTTGGCGGATGCACAATATTGTTACAGAGCATCCGGGAGCCACGTGATGCTCCTTCCTCTTCTCAGAGACTCCATTCTGAACCACTTGAGTCATTTGTGTCACGTGTAAATCGACACGGAAGAGCAGTGTCTGGGCTTCCCTGCTGGTCTCCGCTGGGTGGAAGCTTCAGAATAATGGGATAATGGGAAGTGTGGCAGGAGACTGCTTACCTGGGTGTGGGAGAGGAGCTCCTTCTGGAAGAGGGGATCTGGTCCCACCCCAAGCCCACATGGGCTCTGTAAACAACGAGGCAGGTGCTGCTGTGGTTGCTCGTTCATCAGCGCTAGGAGAATCCATGATGGAGAGGATAGAGGGGAGTGTGGGTGGAGAGCCAGAGGGGGCAGCCTGCAGGCAGGAAGCAGGAAGCTTGCAATGAATGGGAAGCCGGGAATGCACAGAAGGAATGAGGAGAATGTCTGAGAGAAAAACTGCAAAATAAAAAATAAAAATAAAATGATGACTTGAGGAAAAAGAATTAGCAGGGTTTTCAGAGATGACACATGAAAACAAATTGCTTGCTTGGAGGATTTTTTTTTTTTAAATTTTATTTATTTATTTTTGGCTGTGTTGGGTCTTCGTTGCTGCGCGCGGGCTTTCTCTAGTTGCGGTGAGGGGGGGGCTACTCTTCATTGCGGTGCGCGGGCTTCTCATTGCGGGGTTCTCTTGCGGAGCACGGGCTCTAGGCATTCAGGCTTCGGTAGTTGTGGCATGTGGGCTCAGTAGTTGTGGTGCACGGGCTTAGTTGCTCCGCGGCATGTGGGATCCTCCCAGACCAGGGCCCAAACCCGTGTCCCCTGCACTGGCAGGCGGATTCTAAACCACTGTGCCACCAGGGAAGCCCTTGGAGGATTTTTTTTAATGTATGTTGAAACTGGCCTCAGAGAAGAGTAAACATTTGTTATTTGATAACTAAATGAGTTCTCAAATATTCTGTAAGACTTTGAAACCCAGTAGTCCCACGGGAAGTTCCCCACGGTCCCTGGAGAGAGGCAGTGTGAGGGCGCCTCTGTGCCGCTGACAAAGGAGGGATTGTGTGGGGGGCAGGACAGAGGACGCGCCTGCCCTCCCGCAGGCCTGCGGCCAAGGCATCCTGTGCCAGAATTGGCTTTGTTTCTGCTTCCTCCCAGGTAGGACAAATGCAAACGCGGTTTTAATTTGCTAGCTCCAGAGAACCAGCCTGGCCCTGGGAACCAGCTTGAGGAGGGAAGGAGGCTGCGGCCCTGCAGCCAGGGGAGGCTGGGAAGCCTGAGAAGGGGAGGTGACCACAGGGGCAGTCCCTTCCCTGTTGTCACCACTTGGTGATGGGCATCAAGGGGGCGCCAAGATATCCAGGAGGCTTTTCTTCCTTGCCATGGAAGAACATTCCCACTGTTTGCCTTCAGGATGTGATAGGAATGCCATCAATTTGGAAATAGATTTACTTTCAGTAGTGAATGAGGTGATTGAGCCAACTTTTATTTGTTTAGATTCCCCTAGGACCTTGGGCATCAAGGATAATTAACACCATGGCCCAAGTTCACAGTTATTTTTCTGGAGTCATAGGCTATTACAGGCACAAGCACTTCACACTCTCAAGGCCATCCGTTTATTGAGCTCTTCATGCTTGCTCTCTGCCGTGCCAAGCATATTATTTACTATTTGGAACCTGTGCAGTAGCTGTTATTATCTCCATTTTATAGATGAGGAAAACTGAGACATTATATTTCCTAGGGTCAAATTAAATTTGACCAGGATTCAAACTCAGGTCTTGCTGAATCCAAATCCCAGGGTCTTAACTACATTATATATTTTTTAAATTCTCATGAAAATTTCTGACTAGCTACAACACTGACTAAAACTTAGAGAAAAATTGCAAGACCAGTACAAAGAACTTCCCCCCCCACCCCGAACCATTGGTGAGAAGGTTGCCACTATGATGTCTCTTCACCTCTGAAAACTTTAGTGTGTATTTCCAACAAACATGGACATTCTCTTACATAATTCAATTAAAATCAGGAAGTTAATGTTGATACATTACTTTTAATCCTCAGACCCCACTTAAGTTTTGCCAAATGTTCCAATAAGTTCTTTTAAAGCAAAAGGATCCATTCCAGTATGTCCAAAACTCTTGAACTCTCGAACTCCCTTAGTCTTCCTTTGATTTTCACCTTGACACTTTTGAAGATTACAGGCTGGTTGTTTTGCAGAATGTCCCTCAATGTGGGCTTGTCTGATGTTTCCTTATGATTCCATAGGGGTTCTGTATCTTTGGCAGAAAGATCACAGAAGTGGTATGTTCTTCTCAGGAGGACACTCTTAAGTACCAGTGGGTTGATGGCCTAACCGGGGACTCTTCTGTTTCATTTTTAGGTGGAACCTAGGTAAAACGTATAATATTGTTCTGGGATCTGGACAAGTCGTGTTGGGAATGGATATGGGTCTCAGAGAGATGTGCGTCGGGGAGAAACGGACCGTGATCATTCCACCCCACCTGGGATATGGGGAGGCTGGTGTGGGTGAGTATGCAACAATGTTTTATAAAAGGTGTTTGGGGCACATGTTTTGTCTGTATTTTGTGCTTATTTAGAACAATATGCTTCTTCCATTTAAAACCTAAAGACTCTGTGGGACTTTTTTTTTTCAAATTTATTTTTGGCTGTGTTGGGTCTTCGTTGCTGTGCGTGGGCTTTCTCTAGTTCCAGCGAGCGGGGGCTACTCTTCCTCGTTGTGGTGCGCGGGCTTCTCATTGCAGTGACTTCTCTTGTTGTGCAGCACGGGCTCTAGGTGCGCGGGCTTCAGTAGTTGTGGCTCACGGGCTCTAGAGCGCAGGCTCAGTAGTTGTGGTGCACGGGCTTGGTTGCTCCGCGGCACGTGGGATCTTCCCGGACAAGGGCTCAAACCTGCATCCCCTACATTGGCAGGTGGATTCTTAACCACTGCGCCACCAGGGAAGCCTGGGGACTTTTATTGAAGTATTTAGCATTTTTGTTTCAAGACCCCGTGAATTCGGTGTTAGTGCCACGTTAATGGGATTAAGCAGGGGTTTCTGTGAAATAAACCTTGGCTCTTCAAACCCACATGTGGGAAATGTCCCTGAAAGGGCTTGCCAGGTGATTTCTCTTAGGTGAGCCAGGTGCTTCCTTGGGGAACTGTTTCCCAGGGCACTGGAATGCTGAACCTATAAGCTATCCAAGGAGATTTCCTTGTGGAAGAGATTGGTTTCAAGTTCTGGAAATACTGGCATTACGTCGCCCTCACAGCTGTTACGGTTTACTTCATGATTTTGGCCAAAATGAGCCCTCCTCGTGGGGGTGGGTGGGAACCCCTTCTTTTTCAGTTTTTATGCCCCTGCTGTCTGGAGATGGAGGAGATGGGAAGTGCTAACTTATAGAAGTGATAGGTACTTTGGATTTTCTTTTTCAAAATTTTTAAGAAATTGTAAAAGATACTCTCTGCTAATCCCCCCAATCGGAGAAGAAACACTTTAAAAAATAATGTAGTATATCCTATACGACCATGCTCCTATGATATAGATTATAGTTATAATATATAATTTAAAATAATGCACATTTATTTATAGTCACATACTTATAAGTTCTTTTGGACCCATACTATATATACTGTTCTAGAATTTGTGTTTACAAATCATATCCTGGATCATGATTTTAAGGCATACTGTATTATTCTTAAAGTTCAGCGGTTAGATTTATTCAAAAGTTCTACCATTGTAGTCTCTGCTAGTGGCTTTTAAACTTTTTTCACCAAGACACACAGTAAGAATTACATTTTATCTCCCAATCTGTGTTACACATAAGCATGCAATTTTACCTAATATACATATCCATTTAATTTTATATATAAAATTAAAACTAAGTTTCATAAAACAATACCTATCCTTTCTATGTGCAATGTACTCTGATTTTATTCTATCCCTTAATTTAAAAAAATGTTGGTCACCATTCTCTAAACTGATTTTGAGACTCACTATCCACAGTTTGGAAAAACCACTCGCTGATTGATGCTGAACTTTCTTGGTTTTGCAAGAGATGCCTCCATCCATGAGGCAGCTAGAACCGGGGTTGGGGCGGGGGAGATGAGAGGGGCGTGCCCCCCACCTTGTCGCTAACGCCCCCTCCTCCCGTCGCTGCGGCAGATGGAGAAGTGCCCGGCAGTGCTGTGTTGGTGTTTGACATCGAGCTGCTGGAGCTCGTGGCCGGCCTGCCGGAGGGGTACATGTTCATATGGAACGGCGAGGTGTCAGCCAACCTCTTTGAAGAAATTGACAAGGACGGCAATGGAGAAGTCCTCCTGGAAGAGGTAACTGACCTTTTTGAAGGGAAGTGGGACCCAAGGAGCTCAGGGAGCCTCACTGGGCCGGGGTACCCACCCTGAATGTGAAGCCTTTCAGAGTGAGGACAGCTGTGCTTGCTTGTGATGCTGGTAACCTGCGTGCTCGTGTACCAAGCACTTGCACGCACACAGTCTCTAAGTTGAGCTCACAATTCCTCTTTGAAGAGACCGAGGCCCTGAGGGCTTCAGGGCTTGGCTCCAGGTCTCACAGCTCTGGATTCAGCTCTTCATTCCTGGGTGCTCACTGCGGCCTGCACTGTGCTAAGTGTTTTTCACATACATTATCTTGCTTGACCTTCACAACAGCCTTGTCATCATCCCTATTTTTCAGAAGAAGCAGCTGTGCACAGAGAAGGTAAATGACTTCCCCAAGATTGCACAGCCATCCAGCGGTTTGTACACATCCCCGTCTGAAGCATCTAGATCCTGTGTTGTTTCTCCTGCATGAGACACCCCTTTGTGGAACTGGGCAATAGAGCCCTCTGTCTTGTCACAGCCCCAGGGAATTCCAGCTCTCCACCTGTTCCACGTCTGCTTATTCAAGGACATGGCTCCAGCCTTCTCCCCTTTCTCTCTTCTGTCATCAACATTTCCCCAGCTACTGGATCGTTCACATTAGCCCGAGAACATGCTGCTGTTTTCCCTTCTCTTAATGCATCTTTCCATTTCTTTTATGCCTTTGCTCCCTTTACAGCAAAAACCTCAAAAGAGTTGTCTGTCCTCCCTGCCTCCAGTTCCTTTCCTTGTAATCCATTTCACACCCACTCCTGTTGGGTTTTTATCCCTCCACGCCACTGAACCTGGTCTCGCTAAGGCGCTGAAACTTACTTACTCTTACTTCAGCACAGCCGTCTCCTTTTTGAGACGTCTTCTTTCCCTGGCTTCCACAGCACAGTTTCTCTGTGTTCCTTCTACCTCACTGGTAGCTCCTTCTCAGGAGTCTTCTTCCTGGGCTCTTCAGGGTGGAGGGCCCCAGGCTAAGTCCCGAACTTGAGCTCTTCTCCCCCTTTACGTCACTCCCTTGGTGGTCTCCTCCAGTCCCATGGCTTTACCATCCTTGTCCTGTGACTTCCAGATGGGCAGCTCCGGGCCCATCTTCTCTCCACTTCACACTCAGGTATCCAGCTGCCCACTCGATATCTTCATTTATTGAACGCCCAATATCCACCCCCCCGAACTTGCTTCACCCAAAGCCTTCCCCATCTCATTCGATGGCATCGCTTTCCTTCCAGTTGCTCAGGTGAGAGCACTCAGTCATCTCTGACTCCTCTCCTCCTCTCACAGGCTAGAATAGATCCATCACGAAATTATTCTAGCTCTGTCTTGAAAACATATCCAGAACCTGACCACTTCTCATCACCTCTGCTCCACAGCATATCTCAGTCCAGGGCCCACCGCCTCCCGCTTGGACCTCTACGAAGGTCTTCTTGCTCTCACCCTTGCCCCTCACAGCAGCCACAGTGATCCTTCTAAAACGTAAGTCAGAGCATGGCCTGCTTCATCTCAGAACCCTGCAGAAGCCTCCTGTTGGGCTGCATCCCGCAGGCCTGAAAGCCTTGTAGTTGCCCAGCCTTGAGACTGAAGAAAGAGCCTAGAGACAGCGACAGAGACATCAACAACTTATTGGACAGGGGTATCATACAAGTCTGCAGCAAAAGGTCCTGGAGCTACCCCCCGCGCACTGTGTACGGCAGACAGGAGGCAGGACATAACAGGAATCTTCGCTACCTGGGGGAGAAGGAGGCCACCATTTATAGGGGAATTGACGTCAGGTTGGCTTATCAGTTACCAGGGAAACCAGCAGCTGGGGCATGTCCCTCACAGCCCCTCAGGTTAACGACCATCACGAGGGCAGAGGTTTCCCTTTACTAAACTAGCAGGTGGAGCCATTCTGGCCTAAGGATTAGAACAATCACTAGCTGGGGCAGGGGGCAAGCACCTTCTTGTGAGTAAGGTGTAGGTGAAGCAGGGACTAGTCAAACAGGGGATGTACAAAGACAAGAGAACAGCCATCTTGAGTGGCCTGACCATACATCCCCCTATTTCCAGTCTTTGCGGTGGCCCACAAAGGCCCTACAATGGCCCTCCACCACCTGCTCGCTGTAACCTCCCCTCCAACGACTCTCCCTTTGCTGTCCTGTAAACACACCGGCCATGTGTCCACCCCGGGCCTTTTTACCAGATGTTCTCAGCTCAGAAGACACTTCCCCTAGATAACTGTTGGGCGTGTTCCCTCAGTTCCTTCAAGCCTTTGCACAAGACTCTCTTTAGCATTAGGGTTTTACCCTGACCACCAAATTGATATTTCAACCCGTTCCCCTAACTGCACTCTGGATCTTCCTTACTTGGCTCTACTTTTTCATTTTTCTGGAGCATTTTACTTTCTAAGTTAACATGTAGTTTACTTACTTTTTAAATGTTCCTTTTTAATCGTGTATCTTGTCCACTAGCATATGCTAGAATTGCAAGGGCAGGATGTTTTGCTTGTTTATTGATATAGCTCCAGGATCTAGGATGGTGCTTAGCACACAGTAGACAATAAGTTTTTATTGTATGAATGAATGAACGAATGAATGAATTCTTAGAGGCGAGGGTGGTTAGGGGATTGGCCTTTGGTGTTAAACTAAGTGTTGATTTGGGGAAAAGGGATAGTTCCAGTGGCTGCTGTGTATTGCTGCCTGGGGCCTAAGGGCTCCTGGAGTCATTTTGGCAGGGGTTTTTTAACCTGCATCTGGAGGAAAAAACCCGGGTCATGTAGTTCAGAAGATTTTTGTCTGTTCTGCTGGCTCAGTCTCAAATTCCAGCCCCATCGCCCTTGGGCTGCTCTGTTCAGGCTCCAGCTTGGTGTTCTCAGCTGCTGTATCTCATGGTCTGTCCTGCCCCTTTCTCTCCAGTTCTCAGAGTACATTCATGCCCAGGTGGCATCTGGCAAAGGGAAACTTGCCCCTGGATTCGATACTGAGATGATTGTGAAGAATATGTTCTCCAACCAGGACCGGAATGGAGATGGGAAGGTCACAGCTGAGGAATTTAAACTCAAAGACCAGGAGGCAAAACACGACGAACTCTAAACCTGATATGAGCCACTTGTGTGATGCCAAGCCCCCTGTTGTGGCAGAATGTGCAGTGAGGGTGCGAGGGTCTCTCAGAAGGGGAATCGTCAGCAAGTAGTAGGTGGGTCATATAGTACCTGGGACATACATCGGGGTGGGTTGATACACATGGTGAGAATTCTAGGCTGATGTCGGTGATACTAGAAAAATCAGTGCGGGTGCCTTAGCATGGGTTGTATAGAATATTGAAAATGCTGCATTGTCAGCAGTTGTTTTGTAAGCCTTCTGGGTAGTTTTGTTATTAAAGGGAAATAGTGTCATACAGAAGTTATAATCATCTTGGAGGGAACAGAAGAAAATGTGTCTAGGATATTTACATAAAGAGGATTAAAAATGTTTTTAACTTGCTGGTGTTGTAAAATTATTCTCCAGATGGCTAGAAGAGACAGAGGGCATGCCCCAGCAGGATTCCCAGACAGCCCCAGAAAAGTTTTCCCAGTGGCCCGTATGGGCCCTGGTAATGCCCAACCTCCACCATGCCTCTACTCACACACACACACAGACACACACACACACACACAGACACAGGTGTGCTCTTCTAGTTAATCATACCCCACCTCACTGTGGTCCTCCTATTGGCTAGGTAACTTGGAGGTTAAAAAGAAAATCAGTGGACCAAACAAAAGGCATCTTGGACCATGAGTAGAGAATTTGATTCTGCATTTGTCACATAAGATTATCTTCTTCACTCTTGCTTATTCCCATCACTCTATCCCATAGCACCCTCTCTTCTCACCCTGAATCCTTTGATCAGATATAGATACACGTAGGGCTGGTGGCTAAGCCTAGCTCCAGGGTATCTCACTGTGGCCAAGATGGAAATGTCATCCCAACAGGTGAGCATAGACAAAGTGACATACTTCTGCCTCTCATTCGTGTCCTAGAGAGGGAGGTGCCCTAAGGCCTGGGAGCCTCTCTCTGCATAGGAGAAGGACACTGTACCTGCTGGCCTGTCCCCATGTTATGCAGTAACCACCTTGCTGCCTCATGTCCTCTGTTCCCAAGTGGTGGTGGCACTCACCCTGCAGTAACCAATGATTTTCGTTTTGAAACAGCTTTGTTCTACTAATTTAAACTGTTTTGTACTGATGTAGCCCTGAGATAGATAGTTCCTGAAAATGCTGTGCACTCATTCAATGGAATAAATGTTGGAAGATGACTTTTTCATAAATAAAATATTGAATTATATCATCAGGTTTTGTGGTGTTTTATTTGAAGTCTCATTTTTCCCATGAGAATACACCATGCCATCAGAATCCCCTTGATAAAAACTCAGCAGGACTGAATTGGAAGAAGTGGAAGATTGCCGTACGGTATATGGGGGATGTATCAGTCAGAGTCCTGGCTGGAAACATACCCTCATGTGGGACTTCTGAAGAGAAGCTAATGAAAGTACTCTTTGCAGAAGCGTGGGCAGGGCTCAGGGGGCCCAGTAAGGATGTCGAGGTACCCATGACTGCTGTTGGCCAATGACAGTAGGAAGCTGTTCCACCCCTGGGCGGGGCTGCCTGGTAGGAGCCGGTGGGGGGATGCAGCCACTCCCAGCGCTGCGGCTGGCAGTGGAGCAGAGTACTGAGGGAGGAAACACCCATCCTCTCTGTCCTGCCACTGGCTCCCATTAGCTGAAGCCAACCCGAAGCCAGAGGGCAAGGAGCTCAGGGGCTGGTGTTCTCAGGGATCAGTCTTTTGGGGTGCAGAGGAAGGTGGAGAATGACCGGTTGGTGTTGGGTTGGGAGCAAATGGAGAATAACTGGCACATGTATAGGGAAAAAACTATACATACATGGTTTTCTAAAGAGCAAATGTTCTGGTTTACTCTTTGCAGAAGCAACTTCAGGGACTCTGTGTGCTTTTGGGAGGGGAAGGAGGTGCCCATGGCCTTCCTGGCTGTTCCCGAACCCTCTTCTACGGTGCACACAGTCACTCAGCCTTTTCATTTAACAGAATTCCTTAAGTGCACTAGATGCGTTTATGATCTGCTAAACTGAACTGCTCTTTGGAATGCATTTGACCTGTAGCACTTCATTACGCTTACGTATCTTCATGAAGATAAACATCCTGTGCTTGGTCTCTACCCTACATCTTTAGTTGGTCCTGTTTGAATATCTTCACTGGCTGTTTTCTATAGTGGTGGAGACAGGTTGGCTGAATAAAAAATAAGTTTCTCTAGGGAAATTAAGGACTGTGGGCCTTAGAGCTTCAAGAATGAAGGGTAACTTTAGCTTGTATTTGTTTTTGTATTTAAACTGCCTACCTGACTGCTGAGCTGGAACGCTGGTCTTTTCTGGCCTTCAGACTCAGACTGAAGTCTTGGCTCTTCTTGGGTCTCTGTCCTGCAGGCTTTTGTTGTTCAGCTTTACTGAGGTATAATTAACAAAACTGTAAGACATTTCAAGTGTATGTGATGACTTGACATAAATGTACACTGTGAAAGGATTCCCCCATCTACTTAAATTAACACATACATCACCCATCACCTTTTTTTTTTTTATCACTTTTTTTTTGAGAACGTTTAAGTTCTACTCTTAGCAAATTTCAGCTATATAACAGTGTTATCAACTATAGTCACCATGTTATACATCAGATCCACAAACCTTATTTATCTTATAGCTGAAAGTCTGTATCCTTTTTTGTATTTCCCCCACCCTCTAGGCCCTGGTAACCACTTTTTTACTGTTTCTATGACTTCAACTTTATTATTTTTTGATTCCACATATAAGTGATACCATGCAGTATTTATCTTTCTAAACCTTTGGCTTGAGTGCTGCCTGGCACTTCCATTCTTTCCGTTGCTAAGGGAACGTATGCATTTTGTTAAGGAAGTTGGCCTGACTGCAAGATTATACATAGGCACTTTAATATCTTAGGTTTCTAGGAACAGAGTTGCTTTCTTTGAAGGCTTCTTCCCTTGGATATCTTAGGGTCTGGAGTCTTTTTATAAAATAAGAATACTGCTCTCCATTATTTATTGCTAGTTGCAGATATTATTAAAATAGTGTTTGATTCTGTGTGGTCATCCTTAATGTTGGAATTTCAATAGGTCATGGGAATTCCTTCCAGCTTACAGTGGCCATATTTAAATCTCATTGAAATGCAGACAACATCCAGATTTATAATTGCCAAAATTTCTCCTCTGAGCTCTAATCTGCCTATGGTATCTTCTCCTGTATATCTCACAGGCATCTCAAACTGTGTGTTCAAAATAGAATGTATATTCCCACTCCCTTCCCAGCACCTTCCATCCAAGCCTGTTCTCCTCTCTCATTCTTTTGCACCCATTCGCTCAAACCAGACACCTGGGGTCACCCTATTCTCTCACCCCACATGTTTAATCCAACAGCAAGTTTTGCCATTTCTGAACTGGTAATGGCTAGAAGAGGCTGTAGAGACTGCTCTCATGGCTTTCATTTTAAAGGGAGGTGACTGACCTATAGTCTTAGCAAAGGACTGAGCAATGACTAGAATGCAGGTCATAACTTCAGTATTCTTTACACTTACACCATGCAGTGTGCTTATTTGTGGAAGCACATTATAAATCCTATGGAAAATAGCCAATATGGCAAGCTCTAATAGCAAATACAGGAGTAAAGAGCTCTCATTAGATAAGGGATTCCCAACTTTTTCTATGTGAAAAAGTCCTCCAGGTAATTGATACTCCCATGCCATGCTATCTGCTTTAAAGCAAGAAGCTTGGTTTTGAGTTCCATTCTGGAAATACCCAAGCAGGGAACAGTCTACTTTGTGCCACCGAGTACTTTGCTTCACTGTTTATTATAAAAAGGAGAAGTAGTGATGGAAGATAAGGATGGGCTGCAGGAAAAAGGTTTGCATCACAAGACCTTGCCTCCCTACCATATTCGACTGGACTAGAGATTACTGACCACACTAGATGTCCAGAACCAACTGGATCATGCTTTGTCTGTATCATAGCTCACATGCTAAGAAAACCAATTAGTTGCTCATAGACTCTGCAGTTCAAGGGCTAGAGTCAGGGTCAAATTTATCACAATGGTGGGCTTCCCTGGTGGCGCAGTTGTTAAGAATCCGCCTGCCAATGCAGGGGACATGGGTTCGAGCCCTGGTCCGAGAAGATCCCACATGCCGTGGAGCAACGAAGCCCGTGCGCCACAACTACTGAGCCTGCGCTCTACAGCCTGTGAGCCACAACTACTGAAGCCCGTGCGCCTAGAGCCCGTGCTCCACAACAAGAGAAGCCACCGCAATGAGAAGCCCGCGCACCGCAACAAAGGGTAGCCCCTGCTCATCGCAACTAGAGAAAGCCCGCATGCAGCAACGAAGATCCAACACAGCCAAAAATAAATAAATTAAATAAATAAATTTATTTTAAAAAAATTTATCACAATGGCAAGTCTAAGCCTTGTGTAAACCATTATGGGGCAACCAAAACTCAGAATGGGAAGTCAGACTGCATAGAGGAATGGCAGTTCCTAACCCTGAAGTACTCTGTTTTAGTCATCATGAGACCCAGCTACATTTTGTTTTCTGCCTATGGCTATTTCTGAAACGCTTAGACTTTCAATATAGTACCTTCTTTTACTAATATTTTCAATGGGGGAAAACAATTTTCCTAGGCCCCAGTATTTTCTGAAGGACAGATTAAATTTTCTCTGCAAAACTCTCTTTATTTTTATAGTGTGTAAATCTGAAAATAATCTAAATAGCCACTATGACAAGGACATTAGGATTCATACATCACACACAAAAACATGGCAGGTTCTGTTGAATGAATAATAATAGTCTTGACAGAATTAAAAAGGCTTTTCATTTCATTTTTATCATCAGTGCTTCAATATAGAACATTCTGTAATGATTAGTGGCATGTAGATACCAATAGATTTTTTTTCAAACATCAAGTGCCAATATTTTTTGGTAAATATCGATTTTCACCAAACAAAATAACCAAACATAACACAATTTTAGGAGATGGTTAATCCATCAACATAATTCACCCAAATTATAAAAATGACAACACTTAAAATCATGCACATTATTTCACCATTTCAAAAAACTTTTTAAACGTCTACAAACTTTCCCAATGTAAAAAGACTTCTCAAAAATGTCATAATAACATTAAGCTACAAAATTCACTATGGAAATGTAGGGAGTTATTCTTCAAATTTTTGCTCTAAGTTTTTTTTTAATCTGTTAAAAAATATAGTGAGGAGTGTGTTGAGAGAGATGGAGAAAAAGGAGCTTCCACTTGATGGATTCAATAAATCTGAAAATACTTCAGCAGTATAGAGGAAAAACTTCAAGATCAAGAATATATTATAAATAAAATCTTTTAACAAGATGAACAGATGAGCAGCTCTTGCATCAATTGCACCCACAGGTGAGAGGTCTTCTTGAAGAATGCTTGTTTATAGAATCTTCTGTAAGATAGAGTTGGCTACATCCAATGATTCATCTTTTACTAGAACAATATCATAAGAGTCCATGTACTTTTCTAAAAGCTCATCCACCTAATCAACAACCAAAAAAATCACAAAAATTAAATTAATATGCAGGGGGGAGAAGTAAATAATCTCAATATAAATCTCACTGCTATGTTAAATCTTTTGGGTAAAATGTTGTAAATTAATTTGCTTTCATAAAACCTTTGAAATGAAGAAATACTTTCAAAATTTTAAAACTCATTGACATAGGAAGTTTCCCATATGGTGGCTTTTCTTCTGAAATGATTTCTCTCTAGCCCAGTGGTTCTCAACTGGGGAGATAGTGCCCAAGGAACATTTGGCCATGTCTAGAGACATTTTTGATTCTCAACTAGGGAATGATACGGGCTTCTAGTGGGGAGAGGCCAGAGGCGCCTCATTTAGAATGTACACTCTCCCTCCCCGCCAATACCTATAGCATGCATATGTGCATACCAACTCCCTTAATCATCACCAAAGTAAAGGGATAAAGAGAAATCAAAATGTCTCTAAAATAACTGGGGCTTCCCTGGTGATGCAGTGGTTAAGAATCTGCCTGCCAACGCAGGGGACACGGTTTTGGGCCCTGGTCTGGGAGGATCCCACATGCTGCGGAGCAACTAGGTCCGTGCGCCATAACTACTGAGCCTGCAAGCCACAACTACTGAGCCCACGTGCCACGGCTGCTGAAGTCCGCGCGCCTGGAGCCTGTGCTCCACAACAAGAGAAGCCACCGCAATGAGAGGCCCGTGCACTGCAACGGGGAGTGGCTCCTGCTCGCCGAACTAGAGGGCTCGTGCGCAGCAACGAGGGCCCAGCACAGCCAAAAATAAATAAATTAAATAAATAAATTTTAAAAAAAAGTCTCTAAAATAACTACTTTCTCAGGCACCTTTGGTAACAATTGTCTATAAAGTTTCATCCTAATTTTTTTTTTTTCTAAAGAAAATTAAATGACATCTATATACTTACTCTATCATTTAGATATCCAATTTTCAGAATGTGTTCAACATTGGCTACTCCATCTGCCATTTTTAAGTCCCCTTGGGAGTCTCCCAGCAGAATTATGTTGCTATTGTTTTTTAGTTGATTGAAATATTCCGTATTCTTCAAGGATCCATCATCTTTGTTAAACACATGAATTAGTTCTCCTTTAAATCCTCTGAGCAGTCCCTGTTAAAAATATAAATCCTCTGAAACAATAGGTTCTGCAAGTTCTACTTGTTGTATTTTTACATTCATGATAGGTAAGAAGGGCTCTGAGAAGTTAATGACTTCCTAGAGACCACTTTAAATGCATTGAAAACCATTGAAAAACCACTGAAAACCACTGAAAGCACAATGATTTGAAAACCCAATTTTTACTTTTCATTTGTTTCCCAACCAAAAGGTCTCATTTTATGTATATCATAATATATTGTCTTTCTTAGAACTCATTCAAATAATGTCAGTTCTAATTCACTTTTTTTCCCTATCTATGGATATTAAGTGTTCAGAATTGCTGCATTAAATTACTTTAAAAGAAGTTTTACTAATTTTATTATTAGTCTGCAGCTTCAGAAGCAGAAGAAGGGTATATTATTATTTTTTGGTATATTATTTTTAAAACATGGATATAGACATAACCCTGGGAGAGATGATGATTTCCAGAGCAGGCCTATCAACTTGGCCTAATTTAATGAATATACATTAAATAATAAATTAAAATGCATTTACACGATTAAAATATTTTCTGATACTAAAATTAATCATGAAGAATGATTTGCTATCCTTACACTGTCATCAAAATCCATGAAGTTGGACACTACTTTGACATTTGGATAATAAACACCAGCTTGACGGATAACCTCCTCTAGTATATCACCGATACCAGCTGAGAATATGAACACAGGAATACTGTATTGTTGCAGCTTATCAAAGAAATTCTCATATCCGTCCCTGTAAGATGGAGGTAAGAAGTGAGTGTTAAAGAGCAAGGTATATCTCCTTTTCACCTAGAAGTTAAAAAAGCTAAATATTTCTACTTGATTCTATGGCTCATTTATATTCTCATTTCAAAATACTGCCCAAGAGGGCTGTTACTGTTGTCTATGACACTACTGCAAGTTTTTCAAACTGGTTAGCTTTTTATCCTCCTTTCAATAAATTCTAACAGTACAAATTAGATGATTTTAGACTTGCACTGAATATGGATATAAACCTACCGTTCAGAATGTATATCATTTTACAGCAAATAATTGAAGCACACCTTGAAAAACCCACAAAAGGTGAGCTGGAAGACCTCCTGCTTGTCATCTTGCTCATCTACTCCTTATTGTAAGAAAAGCAGAGTGGTGTATTCTCTTTACATCTGGCATCTCTCTTACCTAAGATCTGGCAGCCATAGGTAATGTCTTGATCTTAAAATCAAAACTCATTTTACTCTTAATGGACTATAGGGTAAGCTGCCTACAAAGGAATGAAATACTTACTAGCTGTCCTCACACTCTTTCTGACAATTTAATGCTTTGCTCCTTAGAAGCAGATCACCTTAAAATGTAGCATCATCAAAAAAAAAAAAAAGAGAAAAAAGAAATAGCATCATCATATTCACCTAATGAGTTGAAAAATTTAGAAGGTGGTAAACAGTACTGAAAATAAGCTTAAAAATGTTTATATATTATAATTCCTATATTACAAATATTTTTATTATCTGCTAAAACATATTCGCCTTTCCTAGAGATAGTAGTTTTCAAGGGGAGTTTGAGAATTCAGAAGGCAGATCATGTAACAGAAACAGACTCATGAGCTTACAATCCTTTTCAAGTTGATTTATAAACATTCCTTTCATATTTCATGTCTTTCAAAAGTATTTTGCTAAAATATTTCAAAATGGTCTTGGTTTCATAAATTTTTAAGTTAGTCTTGAAATTATCTGATATGTCATTCTACGTTCGTTATCTCACCACTGTTTTATGATAGGTGGCATATTCTGGATATGTTTTTATATGTGATATTTTATAGATTATTTTAATAAAAAACCGCACTTGAATACATATATAACAACAGTTCAAGTCTGTAGACAATTAACAACAACAAAAAAACACCCGAGAAACTTACTTGAGCATAATGTCAGATTCTTCCACAATTTCTTTAAGTTTGGCTTTTGGTAAAGCCTGTTCAACAAGCAAACCATGTGATTTAGTATACCTGGAAAGTATAAAGAGAATATCAATTACCAAAGAAAAAGAGAATATCAATTAAAGCAAATTAAGACTATTATCTTTATTAAAAAGCATTCTTCAGTATGAGAAAATGAGTATTTCATTCATCATAATTTTGAATTTAAATTTTAGAGATTTAAATTCATCACTAATGAATGTATACCCCATGTGTCTCAAAATGTGATATGCACGTTCTTACTGTATTTCCCAGTTCTCAAAGTCTGGTTTAATTTAAATGTGTTAATAAGATAATGAAAGGATACAAGGTGTAACTCTTTCCTCAGTCTACAGATAACACTGAATTGAAGCTAGGGAGGCACAATCATTTCTCTGATTGCAGGGAGAATTAGAGCTAAGCCATTTTTCCCCACCTGTTTGTGGTCTGAATTTTCATGAAGAGCCGAAGTACTGAAGATGTTGCCTAGTGAGCCAGAGAAAATTCTTGCTATGGAAATTTTTATATATAGGTGCTTTGTAATTACATAAAACCACCTATAATTATAGCATCTCAGTATAATAGGCCTTTAGAACCTCTCTAGCTGATATCTAAAAATCTACCTATAATGTTCCTAAGTGACCCTCCTCTCTGAGTCAGCTCCCATCATGTTAGTGAGCTCATTCTCCCAGGGAAGTTTATACCATTGCTAGAAAATTCTAATTGCTGGACAGTCCTTTCTTTCATCATGTTGAAATCAGTTGGCTTAAGCCTTCCAAGTCTAGTTCTGTTTCGAGAGGCACGTAGAGTAAGTCTAATCCTCTTTTCAGTGTTTCATACCATAAACACTAATTAAGTGTGCAACGTATTCAGGTTAGGTGATGGGATAATGAAAACCAGTAACATCATTCCTAGTCTTCTGAGACTAAAACCACAAGTTGCTGCTTCTCAAATCAAAGCATCCTCTCTATTCCTTGAAATCTTCCTCAAATGGGATGGCTCCAATTCCTGTGGTTATCTTAGTGGACTCCTTTGACACAGACTAAGTTTGTCAACATTTCTCTTAATAGCATTCTCCCAGGACTCAACACAATGCTTTCACTGTGGTCTGCTTGGAATGCTGCATTTTGATTAATGCGACCAACATCAGAGGATCATTTCTCAGTAACTATGTCACCTGCTGGCTCCAACTAAATTCAGAGTCAACTTAAATCCTAATTCTTTTTCTTTATACATTCAGCCACATCTGTCCATATACTTAAAAAAATTTTTTTCTTCTTTTTAATTTAAGGCTTGAGTGCAGGATTTAAATTTATTCCCACTGATCTTCATATTAACAAAACAAATTCTAGACTGTTGCAGTGATTAGAGAATTAGAGTTCATTTTGTCATATTTAATCACTGCTCTAACTCACTGGATAATCTATGAATCTATTTATATACAGTGCAGGGGAAAACCATTAGTTGTAACTATAATGTTATTTTATATTTTTAACCCTCCCATCACCCAATACACACTTACCACTCTACTATATAAGGGTACTTCTCTTCTACAGTAAGAAAAGGATCAATTTCAATAGCATAATATTTTTCCTTTAGTTGCAGTAACTAGAAATAAGTGAATAACAATCGTTAAGACTACAGAGTTGTCATTAAGCTGCTTAGTTTTACAGATAGCAAAACAATGTAAGCAAGTGTTTTCCACAAACTGCTTTATATGGTAATGATTAGATCATGCCTAGCTAATGCATAGATCCACTGAAGACATCTTTGTTGAGCTTAGTTTACATGTAACTAAATACACCTGCAAAAAGTTACCTTGCTTTTTCGGGGGCTTCCCTGGTGGCGCAGTGGTTAAGAATCTGCCTGCCAATGCAGGGGACACAGGTTCGAGCCCTGGTCTGGGAAGATCCCACATATCGCAGAGCAATAAGCCCGTGTGCCACAACTACTGAGCCTGTGCGCCACAACTACTGAGCCTGCGTGCCACAGCTACTGAAGTCCGTGTGCCTGAAGTCACTGCAATGAGAAGCCCGCGCACCGCAACAAAGAGTAGCCCCCGCAGCTAGAGAAAGCCCAAGTGCAGCAGCTAAGACTCAACATAGCCAAAAATAAATAAATAAAATAAATAAACTAAAAAAAAAAGTTACCTTGCTTTTTTAAAGTACTTTCAGGTCAGTAATTCAGTGAAACCAGTAATCAAATTATCACTACCAAAAAACTCTTGTTCTCCTATGAAAGTATTCAATTTGATTCATATTTGGAGTCTTATTTGTTAAAATAGACACAGATAGACACTTACTCAAGGAAGTAGAGAACTGAGCCAGTTTCCTGATCAATTTAAGGGGATAAAATACATAAAACCACAGCACGTTTTTTTGGCTGCAGGGCTTGTGGGATCTTAGTTCCCCGACCAGAGATCAAACCTATGCCCCCTGCATTGGAAGCTCGGAATCCCAACCACTGGACAGCCAGGGAATTCCCGTCACAGTATTTTTGTTTTAATTCTCCAGTTAATATAAGGACACCAGAATATTTTCGTAATCTATTAAAAGTTTCTCATGTAAGTTTTGTTGTTATTGTTAAAAAGTAACTGTTAATTTTTTCATTAAAATAAGTTGGGAGCATATAGTCCATACAATAAACCTAAGATCTATTGAGTGTTTACTATGCGCCAGATATGGCTATAAGCACTTTGCAACCATTCTTGTTTCTATGAATGAACCTGAAAAAACTCTCAGCAAAAAGGGTAATGAAGTCTTTGAGTAACTCTGGATTATAGTTAGTGTTTACCTTTTCTCGACATGCATCTGTAATTAGCTTACAGTTGTCAATGACATCTAAAGAAAGAAAGCAAACTAGGCATTAAAAAAAATACTCTGAACTATATTCAATATCCTGGGATAAACCATAATGGAAAATAATATAAAAAAGAATGTATATATATATGTATAACTGAGTCACTTTGCTGTACAACAGAAATTAACTCAACACTGTAAATCAACTATACTTCAATTAAAAAATAAATTTAAAAAAAAGAAAAGAAATACTCTGATGCTACTAGTACTATAAATAACTTATTACTTTTAACTTAAATGCCAACTCAAGTAGCATGGTCATTACAACTTTTGGTGTTAGTGCTGTAATTCACATGGCATTCCTAGAGAATCTAATGGTTTTAAAATCTAAACCTTGGATCTAAAGCTTTTTTCCTACATTTGGGATTACTTGATTAGAAATTCTCCAGAGAGGAATTACTGGGCCAAAGGGTACAATTTTTAGTAGTTTTTAAAAATAAATTATCAATGATTTCTCAAATTACACATGTTCCAACAGTTAGTGAGAGGGCTTATATCAGGTTGAAGAGTATTATTTTAAAAACTCACTGCTAAGTTTGGAAAACAAAAAAGGTATATTATCCTAGCAACAGACTTTAACTGGATATTTATTTAGTAACTCACTCTTTTACTTAGTTTATCAATGATACAAAAATTTAGTAACATTCCTAGAAAACACAAAGCATTTGATAAATCTGTTTCTTTAGGCTAATTCAAAGTTTAAATTCATTTAAATATTTCCTGAATAATAAATAGACCACATTTGGAGAGAAAAATTTCAGAAGTCTTCATTCCTCTTGCAACCAAAACCATACAGGAAAATAGCCATTTATGTAACATGGGGAAAACAAATCCTAAAAATATAATAATAAAATAATAAGGCTCCCTCACTTTCAATGTCCAAAAAGAAGAAAAAACCCCAAGTAATCTCATAGATAATACAGGTAGAAAAGGAACTTAAAATAATGATTACTTTCATAAATTTGTTTATGAATGCCACACTTACTATGACATGATGGGCATCTTTTCCCTCTGTGGGAAAATCGACTCAGTGTCATATCAAAGTCTGTTATTATCTGTAAGAAAAGGGAAAAAGGCATTATGAAATTACAGCCACCAAGGCCAGATACTTAATGCACATTTCCTAGAGGCATGAGACTGTGTTCCGTCCCTGCCCTCCACCGTAGGTTATTCGGTCTACACTGAGATTTCTAATGCAGTTCATATATCAAGTCCTGAGAATTTCCTTAACTACAAGGTGAACCTTAAGTGCCCCAGCACTGTCGCCAAATAAAATCTGACTAATCGGTATAGGAATTTGCAACTGCAGGTAATATGGTTACTATTGCTGACAGCAATAAAACATTGCACAATTTCAACCTACTTGGTCAATGTACAAAAATGCAGTGGAAGCAAACTACATGAAGCTTTACGTTATTGAAACTGTTACATTCTTGAGTTAACTTGTCTATTTAGGTAAACTCTACCAATGAATGAATGATACGTAGCAGCAGTTTACCAACTCTTGAAACTTAGGAGACTGGGCTAAATATTTTTTCAGAAATGTTTAAAAAAAGGAATAAGTTTTTACTGAATATCCAGACTGTTGATTTAATTTACATGTAAAACATTCCTTTAAAAAAAAGGAAAGAATTAAAAAAAAAAGTTATCTATCTCCTAATAAAGTTACATCTTACTTTGAACTACTAAGATTTATTTTATTAAAAAAAATTTTTTTGGCTGTGGTGGGTCTTCGTTGCTGCACGCAGGCTTTCTCTAGTTGTGGCACGCGGAATACTCTTCATTGTGGTGCACGGCCTTCTCATTGCGGTGACTTCTCTTGTTGTGTAGCATGGGCTCTAGGGCGTGCAGGCTTTAGTAGTTGCGGTGTGCGGGCTCAGTAGTTGTGGCGCACAGGCTTAGCTGCTCTGCAGCATGTGGGATCTTCCCAGACCAGGGCTCGAACCCGTGTCCCCTGCATTGGCAGGCAGATTCTTAACCACTGTGCCACCAGGAAAGTCCTGAACTACTATGATTAATTAAATTAAAAGAACAACTTGAAACTGTACACATTTTAAAGAATATTATATTATTAACATTAATATTTTACTTAAGATGGTTTAACACTTATGCACAGCACTAGTTAGCTTAGCACTTAATATTAAAGAAAAGCTAAATTTATCTCAAGGCTACTAATTTTGTTTGTTTCCAGTGGGTCATTCTGCGTATTTTAGACCAATTCTAGATATATCTCTTAGATTTTACATTCCAAAAGGATAGGCGAAGCTTGCTATCTAAACTTTCTTTACTTAGATTGTAGCAACACATAGGATGAATGAGTCTGCTTGAACATTAAAAATAAAGGTTTAATACTAAAGGCTTCTTGATAATTATTCACCTGAAGTTTGGCAGCTCCTCCTTTGATAAGACCACAGATAATTTCTTCTACTCTTGTAGGGTTCTTGATGTGAACTGAATTTTTCTGGAATTCTGGCATCTAAAAATCAAAGAAATTAATTAACTATTTTTAATTCCTTTTTCCCCAGGTTCCTTGGATACTAAGCAGAATAATATAAAAAGCTTATATTATTTAAAGATGTAAAAATGTTGGGGCGTTATTTTTAAAAAAGCAAACCACCATATCAAGTTGCCATTTATTTGTACAAAAAATTTTAAAGCACATCAGTAGTTTCCATCTAGAAGATTAAGGCAAAACTACATTGGTAATACATTATCAGAAAATGCAATTTTTCTAATTATAAAAGTCATGCATGTTTACCACAGAAAAAACCGAAGTATAAAAAAGAAATAAAAATTGCCTGGAATTCTACTGCCCAAAGATAAACAAGTAAACATTTTAATCAATTTTCCATTATTTTCATTTTTATGATTGCAATCATGTATGTATATGCACATAATTTATCTCATTCTCATTACATACTTTTGCACCTGGCTTTTTTTTTTTTTTAAAGTAAATACCTTAGTTTTAACAGTACTTAAAAAAAGAATGCATTCTTTTTAAAAAAAATTTTATTTATTTATTTATTTATTTTTGGCTGTGTTGGGTCTTCGTTGCTGTGCACGGGCTTTCTCTAGTTGAGGTGAGCAGGGGCTACTCTTCGATGCGGTGCGCGGTCTTCTCACTGTGGTGGCTTCTCTTTGTGGGGCACGGGCTCTAGGCACGCAGGCTTCAGTAGTTGTGGCACGTGGGCTCAGTAGTTGTGGCTTGTGGGCTCTAGAGCACAGGCTCAGAAGTTGTGGCGCACGGGCTTAGTTTGCTCCGCAGCATGTGGGAATCTCCCTGGACCAGGGCTTGAACTCGTGTCCCCTGCATTGGCAGGCGGATTCTTAACAACTGCGCCACCAGGGAAGTCCTTGCATCTGGCTTTTTGAAATTAATATTAATGTATTTAATTTGAAAAGTTGCTTCAAGATCTTTGCTTCTTTATTGTACTATATCCCCCAAAACTTCTTTGTTCTTGGCATAAATTTTACAATGGATTTATTTCAAGTTAAGACCCTACTAGGTATTAGACCACCTGGGCTTAGAAGCTGCCACTAGGCTGGTTTATGCAGGCTTTAGTTTCGCTCAACAATTTAATGTTATATAAATATTGTTTCTCTTTTCTACCATATCACAGATATAATGAAATTGATCAGAGTTTGATCAGAGTAAAATCAGCACCAGCACAGTGCTCTTACAGCTGTACAAGCAGACTGGGGGAAGGAAACTATGAATCATTTAATAGTCAGCTCACAGTATAAAAAGAAAATAACTGAACCTCAAATCAAGATTCTATAGTGGTTTGTATCAGGTAATATTTATTTACTTTATATCCTATTATTATGGGTGTGTTATCACCAATATTAACATATTTCATGTGTGTTATGGACACAGTTATGAAAAATTCCCCAGACCTTGTATCTCTGCTACAAGAGAGTCTGACCAGTTAAGTCTATTAGGTCCCATGTTGTCGCTACACAATGGACAAAATTAGAAAATCAGAAGAAAGCTAAAATGTTTTCCTAAGACTGGAGGATGAATACAGAGTGTACAGGAAAGAGAAGTGGGAACATTAAATTTTTCTCCATGAATGAAAGACCTGGACTTATAATACACTTAATTTTAAAAAGCCATATTTAAATAGGATAGGATAACCTGCAATGCAACTAACCTTCATACCGTGATCTTTTTAATTTAAATGGACTTTAAAGGGTTTCAAAAGAATAAAGAAGGTTATTTAAATCATCTAAATAAATCACTATTTTATTGTGATTTTTTAATCGATGAGAAAAACCAATAGGCATTTGTCCCTACATTCCTTTTTTTCATTCATTAATATCCATTCACTTGTTTTATAAATACTTATCATGTGTCTACTTTGTGTCAGACACGAGAAGCTAGAGATATGATGACATGATGCTTATACTGTTTTCTTGTTGAGTTTTAGGAATCATTGCTGTTTTGGAATATCACTTCTGTTGCTCCCTTACAAATACCTTAGCTAGTAAATGATCCCCTAACTAAATTCTGCTCTTACTTCTGCCTTAACTGGCAGATGCATAACAACCAGCATATGCTTGATTCAATAACTAACCTGTTGATGAAAGCAATAGAGGGTATATGTCACCTACTGTATTTTCGCCAAGAAAATTAGACATTTTGTTTCAGTGTGTCAATACTGAGGAACATGTCCTGCCTCAAGCAAGTCACATATTACAATACATTTAATTTTAAAAAGCCATGTTTAAACAGGACTTCAAAGTAGGCTGGTTTCTGCTAGGCTAAACAACTATTAGATTGGTTTATTTGACGGTGAAAATAAAGAGAACCAGTGGCTAGAGGCATTCATATCCCTGCTTCTGCACAAAATATAACCATTCATTTTCAGATAAATGAGTAGCGAATACTCAAACAGTACTAGGGTGAAATACCAGTGGTGAAAACAGATGGAAGGGCAGCTACTCTCTCCAGAGAACACGACAGGATGGAGGACACCGGCGTAAGAAATAAAAAAATTATAATTATACTTGCCTTGGACTATATGGTAATACACCACACACCCCCCTTTCCACAATACACATACAATATTACTAAAGTATATGATAAATACTTCTCAGGAACTTGAGATATTGGACATTTTACTCAAATATTTTAGAATACAGCCTAAGAAATACAATTTTATATATGAAATGTGTCAATGAATATCAGAATATCAGAACATTATGAAGCACACTGCAGGAGTATGCATTTCATCATATGTCACATACTTTTGTTACCTCCTCAAATCCCTTCCTCATATTCCTCTTGGACAAAATACACCTTCCTCTTTGGTGATACATAAAATAATGATACTTGAAATTTGAAGGGCAAGTTATTTTAAATTTTTCGAAAACTTTCCAATTTGATAATACAATTTTATGAAAAATAAGGGGCTAAAAATTTCCATCATTTGTGAGCAAAAGAAAACAAATTCATTTTCTAAGGCCATAATATAAAATGTTAGGGAGGGAGCGAAGCTTTCCTAACAAGAATCAGGGTATTCTGGTTGACTGGAGCCTAATCTGAAGCAATGCCAAAGATAACTATGGAAAACCTAAAATATACTTATTCTGGCTGATCTTTAATATACTGTATTTGTACAGATGAAATGAATTCCTAATTATTAGTCTACTTACATATTCAGAATGCATGATTTCTAAAGAAATTGATTTCAAAGTTATATAGTTTTGTTCACAACCCTATAGCAATATTAGAGTATTTGATATTATCTTGTGGATACACTGAGATGATATAAATGAATATCTGCATGGTAGTCACAAAATTGTCCTAAGGATGTCTACCTGTATTTTTCTAAACACGGCCACATCAAAATTAGTTTGAATTACTTAAGAATCTTTGTCTGAAGCTCTCAGGGAAGATATTTTTTCTTTGTTTTCCAATGTTCAGATATGGTACAAGCAAAAGTCTTCATTACTGGTACAAAGGAGTGGGCACTACAATTTTTATGTGATGACATAAAAAGTATAGATTTTTAAAACCACCTATTCAGACTGGTACATTTACTCACTCACATACCTGGATGATTCTATGATTTACTTTGAAGATTATGCACTGCTAAATTTTATTGATAGCCGTCTCTCCTGCCTACCACATATCTGGCCTGTCTCCACATTAAGGGAGTGTAGGCCAAATTCTTTCCTTCATTTACCATATAGTCTTTAACTGTAAGGCATTCTGTTAAGCAACTCTGTAAAAGATACAGAAGTTTTAGTAAGATATACATCTTATACTCAAATGCATGTTCTCTAACATGGATTATAATACAGGAACCCAAATAACTAATACATTGCCAAGATGTCCAAGTACAATACTAGAGAAACAGAAGAAATTGAGATTACTTCTGCTGGGGTCAAAGGAGGGAGGGCCAATGGAGCTAGGATTTCAGAGTGAAGCAGGATTTGGGTATGCTGAGACTGGGGAGGGGTCAAAGTACAGGGTCTAATGTGGGAAAAGGATAAACAGCTCTGTTTTTCTAGAACTTAAGTGTACATGGAGAAGAGTGTGAGTGTGTGTAAAGTCTGGAAGGAGAGATTTGGACTCAGATCATGAGAAGTTAAGAATAACATCCTAAGGAGATATCAACTTAAAGATGTATCAATGTTTTTAGAAAAGCAAACCCAAGGTAAAAATTGTGTAAATTCATGCAATGATAGTAAAAAGTATTTAAGTATATATCATCTTTTGGCTTGTTTTCCTTCAATAGTGTTATTGTGGGTTAACTACATTGCTACTTGCTTCTAAAGGAGACACATGTTAGAAGGTTCTAGGATCCAGGTAACAACAAATTATATGCTAAGACTTTCCTATGTCTCTTGTATTCATTTTGGTTAAAAAAAAAAAAAAAAGAAAATCAACTCAAGCAAGAAAATGAGTTTAGAATGATTTAATTCAGCAATGTTCATGCTCAGTACCAATGAATCAAATGCCAATCATGCAACGGATGCAAAGATCATGTCCAAGTATTAGGCTGAACCATACAAAACTGCCAATATTGGACTATATTTGATGTATTGAAAATATCGGCAATTTCATGTGCTTTATTCTAACAGCTCTAAGTATACTGATGACAGGCTTAATCAGCACTTTGAGTCAACTTTAACCTCCCATCACATATTGGATGAGGAAAGTTAAACGAGAGATCTACTAATTGTGACACAAAGCTGTTTGCATGCTAAGTTCTGGTTTATAGGCTCAAACCAGAAAAAGAAAACTAGAAAGAAAAAGGATGAAAAAATAGAGAAGAGGAAGAACAAAAAAAAGGACAGAAAGAGAAAATACGAAAGAGATCATGGGGCAGTTGTCCTCTTTAAAGGACAGAAACTGTGATTTAAAAAATGTTTATGAATAAGGAGGATGGACATAATTTTCCCCACACATACAAATAAATGCTACATACAGAGCTAAAACACTTACTAACATAATATAGGAGATTCACATTCACTGAGTGCTTACTATGTGCTATGAGGTACTTTATATATACTTTTTCATTAAATATAAGAACATTTCAATTATAAGATGAATAAGGTCTGAGGATATAACGTATAACAACATGGTGATCATAATGTTTAACACTATCACAAAATTGAAGTTTACTAAGAGAGTAGAACTCAAATGTTCTCAAAAAAAAAAAAAAAAGGAAATTTGTGAGGTCACGGATGTGTTAGCTAGATGGGGTAAACTTTCACAATGTATATGCATATCAAATCATCACACTGTACACTTTAAATATCTTGTAATTTTATTTGTCAATTAAATCTTAATAAATCTGGGAAAAGATATGAATGAAAACAACACAAAGTTGGTGCTTTCACACCCATTCCTTAAAGGTGAGATGGTTGCCTTCATTCAAGGGTATCACAGCTATCAAGGACTGAGTTAAGATCTGAAGCCAGTTCTGATGCCAAAGCCTATATTTTCCCTACTTCATCCTAATTTCTATAATGCAATGAAAGCTACTGCTGTTCATGAAGTTTTTAAAAATTCTTAAATGCTGGTCATTTTAATTCAGAGGCCTAAGATAAAAGATCTCATGTTGTATGATTTAAGTGTGCTGTTGCTGAGCAAGGAAAATTTAGCACAAAAAGGAACGGGGTAATCATTTTATATGCCGAGAAACACTTTAATGCACATTATATTTCAAGCAAAAATAATTCCAAAGAAATTCAATTCAACAAACATTCGAAGTTCTACTGTGTGTCTAACATTGGGAAGAAAGATCTGTATACATTTACAGTCCCATAATTAATTATCTGGTTAGAGACAGAGGTAAAAGTGGTGAAGATTCTCCATTAATAAATGGAACTGGAAATATTCAAATACCCACCATTTTCACATGTACAGCAGAATCTTGATTAGGCATTTCTTGGTTATCCAATCTTCTGGATTTTCCCAGGTGATGTCACAGTGAAAGAGAGAGAAAAAAAGTACATGTGACATACATACACATTTTAGTCTCTTCCTTTATGTTAATGACATACCCGGGAGGTGCTTTTGGTTTGATTGAAATACCCAGTTACTGAAGGCATTTTTTTTTCTTTCCTAAGAAGCTCAGCAAAGATTTTACTCTGTCTCACAAAGTTTTGGGTTAAAATTGTGTATGGAGAAGCTGCAGCTCTCCTATAAGAATTTATATGGTGTTAATAAGATTTGAATAGAATTACAGTGAAGTATATATTTGCAAGAAAATGCTCTATTGCAAGAACACTTTATCAACATCTGTACATGTAAGGGTGAAGTTTGTGGGAAAATTATGCATTATTATTACTGAATAAGAATGTAAGGAGAAGCATAATCCACACAAGTCAAATTTATTCTTCAATTTTCTCATTTTAAAATCTTTAATTTTGTGAAATGATGTGACTAAGATCTGACTTGTGTTTGAATCTAGCATAGTGTCTGGCACAAAATAGTATGTAATTGAATGATCATTTAAGGGTTTTGGGTGAAATTTATATGCATCTATTTGTTAAACCAAAAGAAGTTTTAAAAATACCCTATCATTATACTAAGTTTCATTTTTGCAGTATAAATTTTAGGGAAAATTATTTATTTTTGTTCCTCAATGACTTTACTTTTACTTTATTCTAGGTAAGCAAAATTTTATAATAAAAGCACTGTTTAAAAAGGGTAAGTTAGTTGAGAGGGAAAAACTGACTTTTTCTTAAACTCTAGCAATAGAAGTTGAACATTAGATCTGTGTTCTTTATAATTAAAATGTGTGTAGCAGACATAAAAAAATTCTCAAATTCTAAAATCCATCCCCCCTTCCACTTAAAGTACATATATAAAATTGGGAAATATCTTACTTAAAAAAGTATTTCCCACCCCTCTCAGAAAGGCTGTTAGTAAGTTGATGATCTTATAACTGATGGTATCTTAGAGTTGAATAAACAGTATTTCCAAACAGTAAGATACCTCCATTTTTTCACATCTGAAAAATATTGTCATCAAAACTGCCTGGCAAGTCTCTTTCTTCATTTATAGACTCCAAAGCGTAAAATATTAAATGCTTATGGCTTTTCTTCAATGTTTAATATCTGAAAAGGATTTCTAGATTTCTCAGAAGGCACTATTTAAATAAAACCATTTTATTAGCTTGAAAATGAGGAAGGAGAATGTGAAAAAGTACAGTGGAGTTTACAAAAATATCACATACTCTGAAACATTTGAAAAGCTCAAAGGAAAACAATTCAAGCAGTGAAGAATACGTTTTAATATCTGGGAATCTCAAGTCTTTTGTTACACATAGCCAAGTAGCCCAATTCCTCTCTACTCTCCGCCCCCAAGTATGGCTCTTTTTGGAGCATTCATTCCTTTTCTACTAAATAACTGGCCTTTGAAATCTATTTTCTTTTCTTCTACCACCTTCTCTTACCCTCCCACCTTTTGCTATTCAGTTTCATTTTTGTTTTATGTCTGTATCAAGAGAAAGTTTCATTTTCCAGTTTGTGTATTTTTCTTTTCACTGCTGCCCTGAAAATCTAATTAGGGAGAATTCTTTAAATGCCCCCAAGAAACTTATTTTATAATGTTATACAAATAAGGAACTTATAGTTTGATTTTCCATGTGCTAATCACAAAATATATTTCAAAATAGAAATCACAAAATAGAAATCACAAGATAGATTTCAAAGGCCAGTTATTTAGTAGAAAAGGAAAGAAGGAAAAAAAAAAAAAGCCAGTGTTAGTAGGTAAAGGAGTTAATCATCTTTCTCATGGTCTCTTCATTATTTTATTTATACAAATGAAAACAAAGAGTGATCAGAAATTTGATAATGGCCAACTTTAGGACATTATTTTTAATAAGTAAACCTAATAGTTTACTAGATACTCTGCAAATTTCAATGACGATATTTCATTCTTCCTAATCCTCACTGGCAATCTGACCAGAATTTATCCTTACTCAAAGATAATCTCACATGAAGTGATACTGCAGTCCTAATAGAAAAATCACTATCATTATAGAAGTGTAAAGACTAAGGTATAAATGTCAGCATTCTGGCGCTATTCTAAGGAAGACATTGAAAATTAGGGCAGGATATTTTTAAACCAATAGGCTTGTAAACCTATACTTGGTATATAAACTTCTGGCTTACTTTGCCAGCAGTCATCTGTTGCAGATGCTTCAAGAGAAGAGTTGCTGAAAAAAACACATCAAGTGTAGAAGACATGTTCAAAAATAGAAAATATTACCCTTGAACTATGAACTCTCTACTAAGAAAGTTATGAAGTTTTAAGTATTTGGAACCTTTAAATGTGGACTGGAAAATGTGGAAACTGGAAAATAATTACTTTGTGTTCTTTCACTGTGAGTTTAAGGTCTCTACTGTAACAGTGTTCATTACAAGGAACATGTAGGACAAAGCTAAAGACTGAAGCAAGAGGTAAGAAGAACTTCACTTGCACAGCACAAACTTGATAACTGAAAGTTTTAGCTATTGTGGTATTTCATTCTGAGATGATTCTCTTTACACCTTGAAGTTATTTACAAATCAAAATGACTGAAAATTTCTATATCTACCTGAAAAAAATTTACTTGCCTTTATACAAGTTTTAAAGTATCTATTTGAATGCAAATTGAATACTTTTAAAGGCCCACTTGACTGTCTTCTGGGAAAGTGAAAAAAGATTAAATTCACTGATATTCATAGCTTAAAAAGCTGTGATTCTGCTTTAAGCTTGATACTTTTAGAAACATTTAAATTACACAATAAATTAATGAAATTTTGAATGGTAAACTGTATACTACTTACATAAGAAAAGGTATGCATTACTACAGTATGGACAGTGTGTCAGCAACAGTCCTAAATATCTTACTGCACATCTCCAGCAACATATATTACTTGTCCTAAGCTTGGGTTTTTAATAATGACACTTTTTTAGGGTGATTAGCACATGGAAAATCAAACTGTAAGTTCCTTATTTGTATAACATTCTAAAATCAGTTTCTTGGGGGCATTTAAAGAATTCTCCCTAATTAGATTTTCAAGGCAGCAGTGAAAAAAAATACACAAACTGGAAAATGAAACTTTCTCTTGATACAGACATAAAACAAAAATGAAACTGAATAGCAAAAGGTGGGAGGGTAAGAGAAGGTGGTAGAAGAAAAGAAAATAGATTTCAAAGGCCGGTTATTTAAAAATTGGCAGTTTATACCAATTTTCTTAAATAGTAAAATGTGGCTTCTCAGTCAGAATTTTGTAGATACTTATGAAAATACACAATTTCAAAGCTTAGAATTTATTCATCTATCCTCCCCACGTCCACTAACCTAATAACTAATAGCGTTTTTCAAGATGAGTAAACCAAGGCACATAGAAAGTAGATAATATATACTGATTACCCTTAGAGTACTCTGAGTTCCTCTGTCCTTGAATATGTCCTAGAACAACAGCATAGGTAGTAAGCAGTATCCAGAGATGCAGGGCTTGGATATAGGCTGCCAATAAAAACCAAGTAAACTACTTTAAGAAATGGTCTGCTGCATTAGCTAACTATAAAAAATAAGGTAAATTCAAGTATTTAAATCTAAGTTAACTAAAATGTTCTAGGCTATTATGGTGATATATATGTTTGAATCTTAATTTTCAATATACCATGTGTTATAATCCTTACAGACAGTAATCCAGCTTTTATTAATTTATAAAACATACCAGTATAAACCCATTCCAAGATATCCTGGATAAGGCTTATGGGCACAAAATAAAAATTAATTATCTTTATTACTAGCCATAATAAATAGTTCCTAATCCTAGGTACACAAAGCATGTGGCTATCAGCAAAACTGAATCACACAACAACTAATGAACAACAAAATTGGATCTTTTTTCCCCTTGAAAAGAGATTTCTGAGGGTACTTTGCTTTTCCTTAACATCTATGTGTGAAACAATAAGCTCTTTTTTTTTAAACAATAAGCTTTTAAAATTAGATCCTACAAATTATAATTTCTGAGACTCAAGACACTGCAAAGTTTTACATATTCATATCTTTGCAAACTATAAAAAAGTTTTACATTATACAGGATCATTCTGTTTTTATTTCCTTAATTTGGATGTTTAAATGCCTAAAATTTCAATAAGATACAGAATCAAAAAAGAATCAGATAAAGTTAAACAAGAGAAACTCATTTTTACACGAACTGTACACACTTACCCTGAAGGTAACCGGACAAGCTACCGCAGCAAAAGAAAATTCTTCCTGTCTGAGGAGTACTAATATAGCACAAGGTGCAGCTGAGGGCGGTTCCAAAAGCCTTGGCTAATAAGCTCTATGCAAAAACAGTCTTGTGACGCATCACTACACAGTGCTTTATTATGCTCTGGGTGACAGGCTTGCTAGCTCTGAGTTAGTCACCAGTCAGTCTACAGAACATGATCAAATAAAATAATGTGGCAGTTAAGAGAAGGTAAATCTGTACTATTAGAGCACTGCCAACTTGCTCTGCAAAGAAAAAAGGAACCTCAACAGTAACACTTAGAAACACTCTGTTCCTCATGTGTTTTTTTGGCTGTCAGCGTACTTGTAGTATGTGTACTTTTCTGTATGAATATTATATTTCAATACAAAGTGAAAAAGAGTAGGTCGTGGTTGCCAGGGGCTGGAGGAGGGGAGAGAGGGGAGCTATTGCTCAACGGGTACAGAGTTTCAGTCTGGAAGATAAAAAGAGTTCTGGAGATGGATGGTGGTGGTGGTTTCACAACGATGTCAATGTACTTAATGTCATCGAACTGTACACTCAAAAGTAGTTAAAGTGGTAAACTTTGTTATGTATGTTTTACAGTTTTAAAAAGATTTGTTCATTTAAGACGTGAAAAAAACATGATGCATAAAAGTGTGGTCAGTAAGATATTAACAATCTTTATTGCAGGGCAGTGGGATTTAAAGTGACTTTTATGTTTTTCTTCATATTTTCCTACACTGTAAATTTCAACAAGACCATGCATAGATCTACTAAAAAATCTGAACACAATGAAAACTAATTTTTATGGTTAAAAAAATTGAAAAAAGTTCCCTTCCTGCTGGAAATGAAAGCAAACTGTTGTGAAGATAAATATTTTTAACCTTTAAAGAAAAATCAGTCTTGTTTTCAACCTGAGTGGTAGGAATAAATATGCTAATACCATGTGTCAGGGCCTGATACATAAGTTATGCTACGGGCTCTGGGAAGCTTTATCATTAGAAACATGGCTATGCTACACTTACGTAAATAAATTTTTATATCAGCCTTCTCTCTTCTACGCTCAAGAGAAATCAAACCCACAAAACATTTCAGTAATCAAACTTTGTGAAGTGGCATTCTCTATTACAAACAACACAAAAAATTTTAAAATAGCTTTTAAAAAAGGCCACTAACAAATTATCCAAACTTGGTATCCTACCAAATGTTAAAAATTTGGCATTGCTATCTTATTTTAACAAGATGAGAAGATTGACAACATAACATTTCTCTTAGAGGAAACTCTTTTATATTCTAGTAATGGAGGCTCAAGGGCAAGCAGGTGATCCATTTTGAAAACACCTCTGTATTAGGTATGAATGTGACGACTTAACTGTCCTTTAATATATTAATATGGTTAGTAATGATAAGAATTTTAAAGATATCTCATTGAAACATGACTCCAGATAAATCATCTTCAACAAAAACAACAAAGAATGCTGGAGTTAGAGTTCCATAACCTTTCTGGAGGGGTATTTAGAAATACTATTAAAAGCTTTAGAAATACACATTCCCTTTGACACACCAATTTTATGTCCTAAGGAAATAAGACAGTACACAAAGACTTAGTTGCAAGGGTGTATATTGCAGGGTTGCTTTATAATACTGGGAAACTGTAAACAGCCTAAATGCTCAGTATCTAAATGTTTATTAATACTGGAGAGGTGAATAAATTGGGGTAAACACATAAAAAATTATACAGTTCTCAAACATGATTATTATAAATAGCTAAAATTTATTGTATGTTTACTGTGTGCCAGATACTTTTAAGCACTTGACATACCTCTTCTCATCTCATCTCATATTCATAACCCTAGAAGGTATGGGCTATTATTATCGTCATTTTAAAGGTGAATAAATTAAGGCTTGTAGCTGGCAAATGGCAGAAATGGATTCAAATTCAGGTCTCTTGACTTCAGAATCCATGCCTGTAAATCACTATACAGTACTGCTCTGTGAGATCAATATTGACATATATACTGAGACATACATGATCTACTATTGAGTGAAAAGAGTTATGAGAGTATCTATAGCAAGAGTCCAATTTTGGGACAGGAAAGTCTAAAGTAGAATACATAAGACAGTATCAGTAATGGGATTAAGGGGCCATTTTTATTTTCTGAGCTTCATAAAATAAATGAGTTCCTTAGGGAAAAAATGGCTTGTTAAAAATGATATAGTAGTAGAACCGATCATGTCCATAATCGGAAAAGAAAGTTAAAAAAAAAAAAATCAGAACCAGTCAACATCATACGGATGGATTATTTTAAACCATATTTCTAAAGTAGAGACAGAAGCAAGGAATTCAGCCAGTTTACTCTAAAACAAAACAAAATACTTTACAGCATGAAAACCAAGATGGCTAGTTTCTTATCAAGAGGGGTGCTTTGGTCTCTAAGGGATAGATGACTTTGGCTTTGATAGTGTTCTGTCCAGCTACTCTAAGGAGAGTGGAGAAGAGAGGAAATATGAGCATTGTTTCCTGATCACATATAGGGGACTTCTTCGGCCTTTCAATTCCATCTAGTAGGTGGGTATACGTGGTGGGGGTGGATTGTGTGTCTGGTGGGGTGTCCCTCTATGTCTAAAAAAATATGCATACCTTAATTTAAAAATAATGTATTGCTAAAAAGTGCTAATGATCACCTGAGCCTCCAGCAAGTCAAAATCTTTTGGCAATAGTAACATCAAAGAACACTGATTACAGACCACCATAACAAATATGATAGCAATGAAAAAGTTTGAAATATTGTGAGAATTACCAAAATGTGACACAGAGACACAAGCTCACACAAGTGAGCAAATGCTGTAGGAAAAATGGTCCCAATAGACTTGCTTGATGCATGTTTGCACAAACCATCAATTTGTAAAAAAATGCAATATCTGCAAAGTGCAATAAGACGAGGTATGCCTGTGTAATTTAATCAGTAAAACCTTAAGAGAAAGATAATACTTCCCCCTTCATTATAGGTAAGGAATCTAACGTCTGGGAGAAGTCACTTGTTACTTACATACATGAGCTGGAAGACTTTTTTTCTTACTTTATCAGCACTGTTTCTAGGCAATATTATTAACATAACACTTACATGAGAGGGCTAAAGATGTGTATGATAAGAGTAATGTTTTGAAACTGTGCCATAGAAAAGGAACAAGGACACAAGCAAAGTACTGAATGAAAGAAAATGAATTTTGTTTCAAATAGCTCTAGGATCCTCTTTTTTTTTTTGAGAGGAGACATAAAGGATCCAGGAATAAAAGAAGTCATAAAGGCAGTCTCTTTAGCAGCACAGTAGACTTTCATCTCTGGACACAATGACTGGGCCTTGTTGCCTTGGAGTTTCTTTATTCACTGTCATAGAAACAAAAATTACTCATATCACTCCTGATGCAAACTCTAAACATGAAATTGATATGCCAAGAGCAAAGAATCATACAGGACTCAAATATCTGGCAGATTTTTCTCCCCTTATAACACTGAAACTGGCCGTCTTTATCAACAGAGAAAGGGATATTCATTTGTACTTCAGAGTAACTTGTTACAACTTTTAGATACCGTCAATTTTCAATTAACTTGAAAAGCTAAAAATGATCACTTCATATTTTGCCATCAAAAAAGTTTCTCAAAATTTTGAAATAATGAAAAAACAAAAAAGTACACAGAAAATCTATCAGGTTAAATCTTAATAACTTAGTAATTGATTTTGCCTTTAATCTTTGGGCAGGGAGTAAAGGGAATAAAGGTATTATATTAATTAATAGTTATATATGAAAAAAATCATTTCATAATCCCACATAAAACCTGTGGTATTGTAGTTATTTCTCAATAATCCAATCTATGACTTAACCACTAACTCAGAGTTAATTTACCATAATCCAATTACCATTTCTCTGTGGAATGTATTTTTAAACTTCATTCTGAACTTGCTTGACACCCTAGGAAGTTATTCCAAACCAAACAATAAAGTCATATAAGGAAGACAATTCAGTAGGAGGTGAGATGTAATACTCTCTATAAGGACTCTTGCCAAACTTGTTCCTGCTAATTGTTGCATGATGTAAATAGAAAGACCATTTTTTTAAACATGCAAAACACCTGTCTAGGCATTTGACTTCTCTCAAAACTTCTCGGAAAAAGACAACAGTCAACTAACTTTAAAAGTGTGACTGTTCAAAATAAAATTGAAATAAGGTGATATAGATGTTTATATGAATATGGTTTAAAATGTTTAAGGAGCAAAAACAGAGATGAAAACAATGAATTATTATATGTTGGGGAAATGAACAGCAAGTAAAGATTTTCTCATAAGTTTTTCTCTCATTTAAAATAATTCCAAAGACTTATCCTATTAGGTGACTGTTAGCAAAGTTGATTGCTGCATTTATGAATTTAGCAAAGTTGATTGCTGCATTTATGAATTTACACACATATATATATAAACTGAGGAAAACCTATGGTTCTAATCTCAATACATTTCTTAAAAACTCTATGCAGGGCTTCCCTGGTGGTGCAGTGGTTAGGAATCTGCCTGCCAATGCAGGGGACACAGGTTCGAGCCCTGGTCTGGGAGGATCCCACATGCCTTGGAGCAACTAAGCCCACATGCCACAACTGCTGAGCCTGTGCTCTAGAGCCGGAGCTCCGCAATGAGAGAGGCCACAGCAGTGGGAGGCCCGTGGGCACTGCAACGAAGAGTAGCCCCTGCTTGCCCGAAGACCCAATGCAGCCAAAAATAAATAAATAAAATAAATAAATGTATATATTAAAAAAAATACATCTTTGTTGATATGTACACATTAAAAAAAAAACTACTCAAAAATCTAGGATTGAGTGACTTAATTTTCAGAAACTCAAATGAAGTTCTTGGACACAGTCTATATCTTTTTACTTTCTTATTTAAGAAGTAATAAATTCTGTAAACTCCTTTAGAGGAAATGACATTTGTGTTGCAATAAGTAGGTCAAGTTCAAGAAAATCCGATGTAAGACAGTACCATAAATGAAGGAAGTCTTTCCTAACTCTCAAATGTACTATGTTCTAATCTTTCAAGATGCTTAGCACTGAGATTATTGTTCCTATTTTATTATATCTGGATTTCTGTGCCTGAAATGCAACAAGAAGAAAAACTTTTGTTTTAATTTTGGACTCCTTCCACATCACAAAGTTGGCATTCTATATGTTGAAAAGAAACAGTATTGTTTAGGATTGCTATTTTGATATGGGTTATAATAAAAATGGTAAAAAAGTTATGTTATTAATGGCTTTTATTATTGATGTATTATATCCAGTACATCTAAAAGGAGAGTACAAAGACAACTTACTATCCCTTCTTCTTGCTATGCTAAATAAACTCATTTAAAAAGTAATAAGGTAAGAAAACAATGAAGAAAATTACTGAGATTCAAGTTCATAAACTAATAACTTGTAGCAAATAATTATTTGAAATTATATGGATGATATCAGCGGTTGATAACTTGAGTTTTTAAAGTATATAAGTAGAAGAAAACACAAAATATAACCCTTTCAAAACCTCTCTGATTAATAAACTCAACATAGTAAACCAAAGTAATTAATTTAATCTTAGAAAAGTTTTGATAACATATAGTACATTCAATAATGGAATGTGTGACACAGAAACCAAATTTATGGTTATCAAAGGGGAAAGGGCTGGGGGGGGGGAGGGATAAATTAGAAGTTTGGGATCAGCAGACAAATTACTATATATAAAATAAACAAGGTCCTACTGTATAGCACAGGGAACTATATTCAATATCTTGTAATAAACTATAATAGAAAAGAATCTGAAAGAGAATATCTTATCTATCTATTTATCCATAAATAAATATATCTGAATCACTTTGCTGTACACCAGAAACTAACACAACATTGTAAATCAACTATACTTCAATAAACCAAACCAAACCAAACCAAAACCAACAATGGAATGTGTGCTCATTAGAACAGAACTTATAAAAATAAGTTTATTAGAAAATGGCCTTCAAAAAGCTTTGTGATCAGGTTTTATACTTGTGAGCTCTTTCAAACTTTAACAGATAGCTCCCATGCTAGATAAACTATAACACATAAAAAGAAGTTAACTACCCAATTCCATTTATGAACTAACTAGTATAAAACCCTGAAACAAATGTCTCTCAAAAAGAGACAAAAAGAGAAAAGATACCTAATTTCACTTATGAATACACATAACAAAAGTTTTAAATAATAAACCAGTGACAGGGTGGGATAGGGAGGGTGGGAGGGAGACGCAAGAGGGAGGAGATATGGGGATATATGTATATGTATAGCTGATTCACTTTGTTATAAAGCAGAAAAAAAAAACCCAACAACCCAGTAACAAACTAAATTCAATAGTATAATAATCATCTGACATGACTGAATCAAATATATTCCAAAGATCAAGTAATAGTTATCAAACAGCAATGATAGGATCACAGGTGATTGTATTTTCTTCTTCATACTCTCTGGTATTTTCTAAATTTTCTATAATGAATAGTATCTTATACCTAGAAGAAAACAAAGATTATTTTTTAAAAGTTACATGTCCCAAAATAAAAGAAAGTGAAAGTGTGTATAATGCTACTACATCTTTAGAAGAAATGGACATGGCATATATTAAGTAATATTTATGAAGGTAAAATGAAAATTATCTATTGGGACAAATCATAATGCCTTACTATTTTTTTCTGTAGTTAGCCTTCCTCATTCTATGGCTGGGAGGGTCAACTAGTGAGTAAGTTATACAAACTATTTAATGTTATATTCTCCTCCTACTCTGGCTATCAAATGAAGTCATAATGTGTAAATGAGGAGTCATGTGCAATCAAGGTTAGTAAAACATTCCAAAGAATTAGTACGTTGGCTTAACGAAGCCATTTAAAGGTTTGAAAAGGAAGGTCAATTTAGACTACTCAAAAATGGAAGTGAAACAAAAACTTGGAAAAATATATTTCTAACATACTCTCATGGCTGAAAGTCATTTTATAAAAGCCCTTGCAAATCAAGAAAAAGAACTCAGATGGTTCAGAAAAGAAGAAAATAAGTGGCCAATTTTTTAAAAAGTTCAACTTCAAAAGTAATAGAAATATTAATACTTTTTAAAAAAGCTATCATTTGGCAAAGATCAGGAAAAAAAAAAAAAAAAGATATCTACTCCCAGGAAAACACGGAGCTAGGTACTTAAATATACTGTTGGTGAAAATATAAATTGGTACAACCTTTTCAGAGGGTAACCCCTGGCAGCACATTCAAAAGGCTTTCATCAAGCAATTCCATTTAAACAATCATGGACACGCACAGATGCTACAAGAATGTTCACTGATCCATTATTTATCATAACTGAAAGTGAGAAACAATCTAAATGTTCACCAATGAAGAACTTGCTAAATAATTAATGATATCCATATATGATATAATACCAAAGACAATATAGTCATTAAAATAAGTATAAGTTTATCATTAAGAAATAAATTAACAAGTTAAACACTGTTTTAACAAGTTAAAAACAATGTTACAGTATGGTCTTATTTTGGGAAAAATGATACTTAATAGTTATATGTACAGAAGGAGAAAGGAGTACATTTACTAAAATATGGGGTTTTTTAGGTGGCGAAAATTGCAGATTACTTTTTTTGCTTATCTAGATTTTCTAATTTTATATCAGCATATAGTACACCAGAAATAAAAAGAGAAAGAATCAAAGGGAAAATTAAGTTTAAGATAGGTAAATAATTAAAAATGGAGAAATTCCTTGTAAAAAGCTGGATCTTAATTCAGGTACTCATGAGTCCTTAATCATCAAAACTCCCCTAAAGCTGAATCAAATGATTGGAAATCCACACCTGTGGACCCCATGAGTTAATTTTGAAATATATAATGAATCACATGATCTGTGCTTGTTGTAAGTATACTAGAGGGGACTCAAAAGTGAGTCAAACAGATACAGCTTTATCCTTTATAATAACTCATGTTTCTCATACAATTGTAGTGAAATTAAGTCTCAGTAATTGTAAATGATATATGCCAAGCCTCCAAGTGTGCTACCCAGGTCAGCTGAACCATCTACAATTGTGACAGCAGGCATGCAGGGATTGGGCTAGGTACAGTTTTCTAGAATGCTAGGTACTCAGGTTAAAAACTGTTGCTCAGAATTTGGCATAATGCTGGACATTTCTCATTCCCAATCTTTTTAACTTTAAGAAAGATATATGATAAAACTAGTCATTCAGTTTTTATCTCCAAATCTGAGGGCTCAAATGGAATACTGTTTAGACATCATTTTTAAATGCATTACTTAATATGAATAATATACTATATGAGAACATCATGTCTAAAATAAAGTTGGGAAAAGAATAGCTTTGTTTATTATATACACTGCATGTATATAATTTCTTTTTTAATCTTAATAACCCAGGTGGATACTAGAATAGTATACTGTTGGAATTCTCCCAAAGTGTAATTATTTAAAACAAGTGAAATGAAAAATAACAACACAAAAACAGAACATATTCTAATATAATACCCTGAAGGAAACGGGGCAGAAGAGTTTTTAGGTGAATCTTTTCCACTCTAGAGAACTGGAAACTAAGGCTTACAAAAGTGAAATCTGTCCAGGGCTAAACCATTAGAATGTGGCAGTGCTGAGATCTGAACCAAGGATTTACCAAATACTAAACTCAAACATTTATTACATGACCCCATTCCCTTACAAGATTGTCTAGTGGTCAGATCACAGATTAACATAACTTGTTAAAGAAAGAAAATGCTGTGTATCTTTACTAGATAAACCACAATATTTATATTACGCAGAGAAAAACAGAACAATAATTATGGATCAGTAGATAGAGTTCCTTCTCCTGCCAAAACTAGGAACACGTGACAATATCATGCATGGTACACAGTTGTGTACAAAAGACAAAATAGAATAAAGTAATTAGCTTAGAAAGACAAAATTTTTAAAGATCAGCAACATAACAACACCTTACTAAAGAAGTAATTCTCATTCCCAACTGGAAGCATGCTTTACTCAAGAGCTTCAGAGAGAGCTATAATCCGAGTGAATGCTGGCTCTGCTATTTATTAGCTAAGTTCCTAAGCAAATTGATAGAAAATTACAATAATTACCAGCTGTACTGTGTTTTAAGAATTAAATTAGGTAAACATGCAGGGCACACTTGGACATAAGTAGATAACTCAAAGTTTTAGTTCCTTTTCCCTGGTTACAAGATAACAAGGCAGTGCCAATTAACCCAAATGCAAATCGGTTTCTAATTGTTTTCTAGTTCTATGCAGTGTAGAGCCCCCTGTTATCTTAGGGAACTTCAGTGGGTTTCTTTTTTGTAACATTTCACTATGCTTTAAAGCTAGGTTAGGTTCTCAAACTTTTCCTATCTCCCTCTACCAAAATCCATCGAGTGTCTCATTCCCTTAGAGAATGAGAACGCTAGAACGCTAATGGTGTGACTGACAGAGAAATCAAGATAAACTGACAAACTGTTCATGGGGGAAGACTGTATAATAACATGATGATTTTTTTGATGGTGTATTCAGAACCTAGACTCTGAGCGGGACATTTGAGGTAAGGTAAATGAGAGGGCTGTGCCACGACAAGGCTTCAGAGGAGATACAACAGAGGCAGGAAGGATGTTGCAGGAACCCACATCATGTTAAACCTCTGACCGTCTACTTCCACCTAATTATAAGCAGGAACTTGCCAAACAAATTAAGCAACCCTCCAATCAACTGCTAAACAACTTTGTAATCTATTAGCACCTTGAAAATGAAGAACATATGTTGAAAAAAGTAGACAAATGGCATTTACATCTATAATGGCAGAATACTGTCATACTTGGTTTAAATTTCATAGGTTAATGGTCTTTAGGAGAGGAAAAAAATTTTCTCTCTATCCTTCTAGATTCTTGCCTGAGATCCCCTGTACTAAAAAGACAGATTAACAGAAAAAAATTTTTTTGTACCTACAAGAGCTCCCACGAAGATATGAGACCCAAAGACAGCCAGGTAGGGGCTTCCCTGGTGGCGCAGTGGTTGAGAATCTGCCTGCCAATACAGGGGACACAGGTTCGAGCCCCGGTCTGGGAAGATCCCACATGCCGCGGAGCAACTAGGCCCGTGAGCCACAATTACTGAGCCTGAGCATCTGGAGCCTGTGCTCCGCAACAAGAGACGCCGCAATAGTGAGAGGCCCGCGCACCGCGATGAAGAGTGGCCCCCGCTTGCCGCAACTAGAGAAAGCCCTCGCACAGAAACGAAGACCCAACACAGCCAAAAATAAATAAATAAATAGAGTTCCTTTAAAAAAAAAAGACAGCCAGGCAACTGAGTGAGGCTTATACACCATACTGAGCTAAGGAGAAAGAGGTAGGAGTCTGGGGCTTTAAAGGGGAGGAAGGCAATTCACAGGAAGAGGGGAAGAGCAAACGTTTGGTAAACAAACATTTGTCCTGCTATGCAGATAAGTCTCTCAGATGAAAAATGTGATCTCTGGTAATAGCTCTCTTCCTGGTACAGGACCCCTGTCTAAATTTTTAGGCAGTTAAGGAGGAGGTAAAAAGCTTTTCCTGAGTCTGCTGAGTCTTACTGCCTTCAGCGCCAAATAATCCACATGCCAAAATGGCACATTTTGGGGTGGCATATTCTGCTCCCCTTCAGGTTTAAGAAATAGATGGTAAACATAAAAGTGCATTAATAAGGAAAGTAAATAGTTTAGAAATGTAGCACCGTGCCATAGCAGAGGGAGAAGTCTGCCACCTGCTGACAGAAAAACAGGATTGTATAATTTCCCTGATTGCTGTTTTTTTTAAAGGGGGAAAACCTATCAGGTAAGGTTCGACATTAGATTTCAAATAAGTTATTACATGATGATATAAATTACAACCTATAATTAAAAGAAGAATAAAGATTAAAATAGGATTTCAGATTCTCTGTATTTTTTTTTTTAATAAATTTATTTATTTATTTATTTTTGGCTGCGTTGGGTCTTCGTTGCTGCACGCGGGCTTTCTCTAGTTGCGGCAAGCGGGGGCTACTCTTTGTTGCGGTGTGCGGGCTTCTCCTTGCAGTGGCTTCCCTTGTGGCGGAGCACGGGCTCTAGGCACGTGGGCTTCAGTAGTTGTGGCACGCGGGCTCAGGAGTTGTGGCTTGAGGGCTCTAGAGAGCAGGATCAGTAGTTGTGGCACACGGGGTTAGCTGCTCCACGGCATGTGGGATCTTCCCGGACCAGGGCTCGAACCCGTGTCCACTGAATTGGCAGTTGGATTCTTAACCACTGCACCACCAGGGAAGTCCCTCTGTATGCTTATTAATTTAATAATAATTATTAATATTAATATATCATTAAATATTATTAATTTAATAATTATTTTAAAAACAAGTAAAAGAGGAATATATGGAAATGATTTAACATAAATTATAGGGAACATTCAAACTGCTGTGAAAAATTAAGGATAACCCAAAACGCTTGGCAAAATTATAAAATCTGTGGGGGAGGGAAAGTGATTTTCCCTCTATCCTTCTAGGTTCCTGGATGAGACTCCCCTGTAATAAAAGACAGATTGAGAAAAACAAGTTGAATAACATATACAGTATACTTCCTGTATACATGAGAGATACCCAGGAAAACTGAGTTAACTCTCAAAATGGCCCAAGCCATCGCCTTAAATACCATCTCTAGCTAAAGACAAAAGATGCTGGGCAGGGGAAAGCCAGGTTTTCAGGCAAAGCTCAGTAAATAAGGGTATGGTTGTCATGCGGAGTTAAGACCTTTAAGAGTTTCTATAGGTTCAGTTGTTGCCCTCTTTCTGACAGAGAGAGGTAGACACCCGTACAAATGGAGATTTCCCTTATAAGTGTAAATTGTTCTTATCAAAGGGTAACTTCTGCTTGCTTTTCAGAGTTTCTCGTGTCAGCTGTTTTTTTAAAAAAAATAATCAGCCTAAAATAATCCCTAATGCCACAGAGGCATATTTTGGGGTTACAAATTCTGCTCCCTTTCAAATACTGTAGATTTCACCTCTGCAATCCTCTTTCTGTCCTCCTCTCTCAACTGCTCCCACAGCAGTCTAGAGAGCATAGTCATTCTCTTTACTCCAGGCGTATTTTAATTCCTGCTCGTCCAGAGTGGCAGGTTTGCCACCCCAAGGTGTACCTCTTTGGCATAAAGATTATTTTTAGATGATTATTTCAAAGAAACAGCAGACACAGGAGAAGCTCTGAAAACAGAGTAGAAATTACCTTTTTGTAATGGAAATTTACATTTATGAAGGACATCTCCATTTGTGTGTCTCCCTTTGTACCAGGAAGAGAAGATGAGTAAAGCACAAGAAACATATTAATGGAGAATGCACTTAAATTTGTGTATCAACCCTAGGTCAGGCTTGCCATACCCTTCTTCTGCCGCAACTCTTAACAGGCTCCCACACCGTTCTTTTGTCTTTAGCTTTAGATGGTATAATTCTAAGCCATCCAGGAGTTACTCATTTTCCCCTGGTATCGCCCATGTGTACATGTTAATGAACTTCTGTTTGTTTTTCTCTTGTTAGTTTGTCTTGTTATGGGGTCCCCAGTGGAGAATTTAGAAAGGTGGAGGGAAAACTATTTTTTCCTCCCCTATATTTCTCTCCTCCTGATCCTAGTAATGCTAATTCAGTGTACCTCAGATACCAGGTTATTCATACTAAAACGCATTCCAGATCTTATTTATTTTAGAAAAACAAACTCAAAGGCTCTTTAGCAAATTAATTACAAACATCTGATAATAAAGATGCTTCTACAATGTGGTCCCAACACACTTTTTATAATGTTATTGCTTTTAATTAACCAGTTTTAAAAAATATATAAAATACATGCACATGTTCTTTCAAACAGTATGAAACGTTAAAGAATGAAAAAGCTGAAGGCTTCCTCCACAGTCTCATCCTCCCAAGTTTGACTCTCACCAGCAACAACTATAAACAGCTTCTAATATAGTTTTTCAAGAATTTCCAATAACAAGCATATACATGTTATCTCTTTTGGAACCAAAACTGTCCTCCAACTTGCTATTTTCCCCCTCGTTTGAGTTTTTGTTTTTTAAAAATTTTATTTATTTTTTATACAGCAGGTTATTAGTCATCCATCTTATACACATCAGTGTATACATGTCAATCCCAATCGCCCAATTCATCACACCACCACCACCACCACCCTGCCGCTTTTCCCCCTTCGTGTCCATACGTTTGTTCTCTACATCTGTGTCTCTATTTCTGCCCTGCAAACTGGTTCATCTGTACCATTTTTCTAGATTCCACATATATGCATTAATATACGATATTTGTTTTTCGCTTTCTGACTTCCTTAACTCTGTATGACAGTATCTAGGTCCATCCACGTCTCTACAAATGACCCAATTTCGTTCCTTTTTATGGCTGAGTAATATTCCACTGTATATATATACCACATCTTCTTTATCCATTCGTCTGTCGATGGGCATTTAGGTTGCTTCCGTGACCTGGCTATTGTAAATAGTGCTGCAATGAACATTGGGGTGCATGTGTCTTTTTGAATTATGGTCTTCTCAGGGTATATGCCCAGTAGTGGGATTGCTGGGTCATATGGTAATTCTATTTTTAGTTTTTTAAGGAATCCATACTGTTCTTCATAGTGGCTGTATCAATTTACATTCCTACCAACAGCACAAGAGGGTTCCCTTTTCTCCACACCCTCTCCAGCCTTTGTTGTTTGTAGATTTTCTGATGATGCCCATTCTAACTGGTGCGAGGTGACACCTCATTGTAGTTTTGATCTGCATTTCTCTAATAATTAGTGATGTTGAGCAGCTTTTCATGTGCCTCTTGGCCAACTCGTTTGAGCTTTTTAAAATGTTAACTCATGCAGATTTACTTTTTTGTTTCCAAAGCTGCACAATATTTTATTATACAAATGCACCATAATTTAACCATGCACTATTGTTTATTTAACCAATGTATACCACCTCCAGAGTAAATGAAAGTGACCATTTTTCTACATCCTCATCACTCTGCTTTCTCTTCTTCACACAGTAATTTCTGGCAGCCCCAATTTTCACTATTTGTGAGCACAAGACTTGGAAGTCTTGTGACTTGTAAAATTTGTAATTTTGCTGAAGGCAAGAACTTGAATTTTTTACTTCAATGGTTCTCAAACTTTTGCAAGCCTCAGAATCACAGGGGTGGGGGGGAGGCGGGGGGTGGGTTGGGTGGTAGCTTGTTAAATGAAGAAAGTAAAAGGATCTAAGGATATGACAGCTTTTAGCCAGAAAACAAAATTCTTGAATAAATTAAAAATATTAGTATCTGGTTTAAGGGTGGCTCTATCTGTCATGTAAATGAATTCACAACAAAAGGAATAAGCAAAAAAAAAAAATTTGTAAAGCTAAAACTTTTTCAGGAACTATTCTAGCTAATATAAAAATGGCTCACTAGATAAGAGATCACATTTTTCACTGAAGTTGAAAATGTGGTTTAACTTGCTGCATGAGGATAACACACAGGAAATATGACAAACGTGCTTTGAAAAGTTAAAGTCATATGCCTGGTACAAACATTTCCCTACTTCCAAATTTGGAGATTCAAGATGACCTTGGATATTTTCTTTGCCAAAGTTAAGATTTTAATGTATTTTCCTTATTTGACAATTTATTTTATTCAAATTGGACTAATCATGATTGCTACCCCTCAAATACCACCACATCCATCAAACATTACCCAATGTCATCTCCTGTTCCTTTGAACTCCACAAAGCCTTCTGTTGATCTCTCTCTCAAGACATTTATATTCATTCATTCTAGAAGTACTGTTAGGACTTTAGCTTTTAAGCTAGTTGTGACACATTTGGGAGATTAGCTTCTAAATCTCATTAGCATGTATGAAGGCAGTGGCCATGTGCAGGAGCTATTTAAGATCTAGATATTTCAGGTGTGAATGAATAAATCCTTACTCTTGGGGTGGACAGAAGATCAAAGCTATTCAGAATTTGTATTCTCTACTGCTGTATAACCAAATACTTGGAATAGTTGGAATGCTCATTTTTCTACCAGCCTACTGACCGCTGGTAATATTATATTATATACAGGTGTTTTCATTTGATTAAATATTGAATATTTACTGAATAGTCAATGATATGAAAAAAGAACAGGCACTGTGGTGTGGCACGGTAGACTGGTAATTACCTAATACACACCCTCCTCTTCTTCTTACTAATAGAATCTCAATTTTGTCAGAGGGTGGCAAGTTGCTCAATCAAAAAAAAAAAAAAAATTCCTCAGCTTCACTTACAGTTAGGATGACCATATGACACTGTTTCCTCCAATGACATGCAAGAAGAAAGTTTTGCTTATTAAATAAGTATTCTCTTTCCTGCTTCCTCCTTTCTGCTGCCTGGAAGACGGAAATGTTGGCCAGGACTACAACAGCCATCTTGTGACCATGAGAAAAGCCAAGGACATTTCAAAGACCTCTTTATATCCTTGTACCCTCTAATTAACACCAGCAACTACCTATTTTTTGGACTTCTCATTACACTAAAAAAATAAAATCTGTACTGTTTAATAAAGCCACTGATTTGGGGTCTCTGTTTCTCTTAGTCAAGTACAATTAATAAAAAAGGATGACAAAGAACTATGCACCAATCCAGACTCTTCAAGAATATACATTACAGGGGCTTCCCTGGTGGCGCAGTGGTTGAGAATCTGCCTGCCAATGCAGGGGACACGGGTTCGAGCCCTGGTCTGGGAAGATCCCACATGCCGCGGAGCAACTGGGCCCGTGAGCCACAACTACTGAGCCTGCGCGTCTGGAGCCTGTGCTCTGCAACAAGAGAGGCCGCGATAGTGAGAGGCCCACGCACCGCGATAAGAGTGGCCCCCGCTTGCCATAACTGGAGAAAGCCCTCGCACAGAAACGAAGACCCAACACAGCCATACATACATACATACATACATAAATGAATAAATAAATAAATAAATGAATAAATGAATATACATTACAGTAAACAATATAAGAGAGTACCTAAATTGCTAAATTATGAGAAATCATCAGGAAATGCCGCAGGAGTTCAGGGAATACGCTTCACAGAACAAATCAAGAACTCAAAACAGGTGCTAAAAGGTCATAAATTTCTGTACTGATATAAATTAGATGAAAGTTGAGTTATAGAAATATTTTAAAAGCCTATGTGATAGTGTTGATCCACTAAAGCAGCTGTTTGAATCTTGGTTTTCCCCCCTCCCTTTTCTAAATATATCTAAATATAGACTCAGTAGTGGGCTTTCCACTTAGAATAGTACCCAGAAAACATTTGATATTATCTTTAGAAGAAAGGAAGAAGTTTTTGTTAGAAGTTTATCTCCAGGAAGGAAACACACTGAAGTTTCAAAAACAGCACCAGCTATTTAAGGAATAACTGCTGATGTTCACAAGGAAGCCATAAATACTTGAGACGTGTTTAAATTAGAAATGACAATTTTAATTGGTTGGGGAACTTCCAGTGACAGTACCATCTCTCCTATTCCTGCTGTCGCAATAATTTCCACCCTCTCTGTTGCTCTTTACAGAATAGTGTTGAGACTATACATTTGTTCTGGTTTTGTGCTTCCATTTTATTTCATTTGTTAGATACTTCTACTTTGGGAGAATTCCCCACCCCCAAATTTATAGAGATATAACTGACATATGTCACTGTATAAGTTTAAGGTATACAGCATAATGATTTGATATACATATATTGTGAAATGATTTCCTCAATAAGTTTACTTAGCATCCATCATCTCATATAGATACAATAAGAAAGCCAAAAAAAAAAAGTCTCTGTTTCTGATGAGAACTTTTAGTATTTAATCTCTTAGCAGCCTTCCTATATATCCTACAGCAGTGTTAGCTATAGTCATTATGTTGTACATTATAACCCTAGTACTTATTTATCTTATAACTAAGTTTGTACCTTTAATAAAGGATATGAGAAGAACTGAATAAGATTAAACCATCTTATCTTTTTTTGGAATTAGTTTTCTATTGGAGAAAAATAAGTAATCTGCTGGTAAAAAGTAAAACCAGAATATATTCTGGTAATACAAAAAAAACAAAAAAGAAAACAATTGATATATAATAATTGGAAAGAGGTGCCATGTAGTAGGAGAAATTAAGTCAACTGGACAGAAGTAAAGAACAAAGTAAGTAGAGACAGTGCAGGGCTGAAAATAAGACATAATGTAAATTAAAATATGCATAAATAAGTGGATACTATAAATCAGTGAGTAGTACAGTCGGCCATCCGTATCTGTCAGTTCCACATCAGCGATTTAACCAACAAAGGACTGAAAATATGTGGGGGGAAAAATTCCAGAAAGTTCCAAAAAGCAAAACTTGAATTTGCTGCTTACTGGCAACAATTTACATAGCACTTACATTGTATTTACAACTATGTACATACCATTTACATTGTATTAGGTATTAGAGATAATCTAGAGATGATTTAAAGTATATAGGAGGTTGTGTATAGGTTATAAGTAAATACTACACCATTTTATAAAAGGGCCTTGAGCATCCTTGGACTTTGGTATCCAAGGGGGTCCTGGAACCAATCCCCCATGGATAGCGAGGGGCTACTATTCACTCTTAGAGAGAGGGATGTTCCTTATTCCTTTAAAAAGGCATCTGTCCACCTGTGTTCTCTATCCCCTACCTTCCTATCTCCTCTGGAACTCAGCTTGATTTTCCCTCTCCCCCTCTCTCATTTTTTTTTTTTTGGCCAAGCTGTGGGGCTTGGGAGATCTTAGTTCCCCAACCAGGGATTGAACCCAGACCATGGCAGTGAAAGCGCCGAGTGCTAACCACTGGACCACCAGGGACCTCCCTTCCTCCTCTCTCACTTCTTTAAGCACTCGTTTTTCACTGCCATTCTGCCTGCCAACATGGTCACGTGCCAACCATTCAGAACCAAAACCAAACCAAACTACACTGACGGCACAAGTATTTTTGTACTCAACAATCACTTTCTGGTCTTCTTCACTTCATTGTTCCTCTAGTGGCTGTCCAACCCACAAGGCTTTCAGTCAATTTTTGATCTGTGCAGACTGACACTTCTGCCTCTGCCCCTTCTTTTGGAAACATGTCCTGTTACCCCATCTCTGAGATCTCTGTTTTCTTTACTGAACACCCACTATATGTCAGTATTCTCAAGTTTTCTTTTTCATCTTGCTGCAAAGTTATGGGTGAGAAATTATAATCATTTCCACTATTATTGCCAAGAGGCTAGACACTTGAGAAAGTAGCTTCTAGTCCCAGTTTATCTTCGCAACTCCAGCACTACATTTTCCATTGCTGTTGCTAATAATAACAGGTAATGTATATACTATATATTACTATGGGCCAATATATGGCAACAAATGTTTTTCTAAGCACTTTAGTTATTTTAACTAATTTATGGACATTTCTACTTGGCTAAACAGGACAAAGTGAACTTATTGTTCCACATTGTCCCTGCCTCCTCTTTCTTTCCCCCTTTCTATCTTGGCTAATAATGTAGCCAGTATCACCATTTAGCTTGTAATCCCCCCCACCCCTGTGATTAATCTCTTTATTTAATGATCATAAATAATGATAAGCTCACAAATGATAGCAATTATGTCCACTGTGTTATTTCATGTAATCTTCACAAGTACCCCATGAAGTAGGTAGTAGTATTATCTTCCAATTAATAGATGAAGAAACAGACTCAGAGGAGTTAAATAACTTGCCAAAGATCACATAGCTTGATAAATGAGAAAGCCTAGATTCAAAGCCAGGTTTGTATGAGTCCAGAGTTTGTAGTGCCACTAAGTCCTGTTGATTTTACCTCTGAAATGTTTATCCTCTGATCGCTCATTTCCTAGTCTAGACCCTAATCATCTTTCACAATGAATACTGCCAACAACCTCCTAAATTATCTCCTTCTTTCCAGGCTCTCCCCTTTCACCCTATCTTGTCTAAGTGATCTGCATAAAATATAGTTTTGAACATGCAACTATCCTGTTTAAAAACCTTTCATGGCCCCCTATTGCCTACAAGATAAAGGGCAAAGCCTTTAGAATGGCTTTACAAAACTCCTTTACAATTTGGCCTCTTTGCCCACATTCCCCATCTCTTCCTTCCAAATACACATCTGTGGCTTCCTGGTGTCGCAGTAGTTAAGAATCCACCTACCAATGCAGGGGACAGGGGTTCGATCCCTGGTCCAGGAAGATCCCACACGCTACAGAGCAACTAAGCCCATGCGCCACAACTACTGAGCCTGCGCTCTAGAGCTTGTGAGCCACAACTACTGAGCCCACGTGCCACAACTACTGAAGCCCGCGTGCCTAGAGCCCGTGCTCCGCAACAAGAGAAGCCACCACAATGAGAAGCCCGCGCACCACAACCAAGAGTAGCCCCTGCTCGCTGCAACTAGAGAAAGCCCGCGTGCAGCAATGAAGACCCAACGCAGCCAAAAATAAATTAATAAATTAATTAAAAAACAAAAACAAATACACATCTGTATATTATGCTGTAGCCACAAGACTACTTGTCCCTATGCCTGAATTAATATAACATATTATGTATATATAAAGATTGACTGATTTCTATACTACAAACAATGGGCCTTAATTATTTTCACAAAGATGGCAAACTGTTCTTATAATGGCTTCATTGTGGATTTTGTGAAAGCATTGATTTTTACCTCTACCTGGTTTAGAGGAGAAGTGATAGACTAATCCACAGTCTAAGTACATACAGGAAGGTATGGCAATGTGGGTTTTTTCCCCACATTTGTATTATACATTTTTGGTTTGGAACAAAAGGAAGCCACCAAAGTTTTCTATGCAGGACAGCAACATAAACAAAATGAAATTTTTGAGATAAAAACATTTGCTGCTATGAGTACAGAGATGGAGAAAGACTATGTAATAATAATCTAAGACTAATTTAACCCTACCAATAAACAAAACTATTGGCATATGAGATATGTGGGAATTAACTTTTTTTTTTTAACTTTTATTTATGGAAAAATATTTCTGTATTCGACCTAGGGCCAATAGCAAACAACGGGACAAAAAGTTTCTTTGATCAATTAGAACATATGATTGGGCTAAGTATTCTAACATGAGCCTAAAATGATATTATTTAGTACAGCGGTAAACTGTCAACTGACTTGTCAAAAATACTTGACCCCAGAAGTTCACGCGTGTAGTATCTCATCGGGAGTATACACGGGATTCTTCACTCCAGGAAGTATATTAGAATGCAACTCACTGAGAAAACTGTCTTGACGAGTGGGCTCTAATTAAAAAAAAAAAACCTAAAAACATCCCCAACTTTGGAGAAAATATTGCTTATAATGTACCTCAAGTAGAATTCTTCAAACACTGTCTTACAATAAAATTGGAAATAAATTTCTAAAACGTTATGTAAGAGGTTTGCGGGGAAAAAATGAACACGAAGGCACATCCCGGCAGTTTGAGACAAGAAGGAATAACATTCAAATACAAAATAAACTATTTTGAACTCCAGCTGGGTTAACTGGCATTCCTTTAATTAACCACTGATAAGTTACACCTTGTCATAATCGAACTCATCCTAGCCACGGTGCAAAAAAAAAAAACCCTCATCAGAATGGGATTGTTGCAACGGTTTGACGCGGGATGAGGGAAGGAGAAATCTGCCCAGAAACGTCCGTTTATTTCTCGAAAAAACGGGTTTTGCGGCGGGAGGCAGCTTGTTTCCAAATCACCTATTTTGCTGTCTTTTTGTTTCAAATGGAGACATAACAAAGCCCATGGGAAGCCGAGTGCCGCCGTCGAGAGTCCAGACCAGGTCACCTGGCCGCGGTGTGGCCGCACGCCGGGCGAACGGCTCCCCTGTGGGCCCCTCTCATTCCAGCAGCGGTCGGCACGGGAAGGCGAGGCCGGACGGACCACCCGCGGCCCCCTAAGCGCTCCGTAGCGACTAGCCCCCATACTCACCATCTCGATGATCTTGGTCTTCCGGCCCGTCTTTCTCTTCAAGGTGAAAATGTACTGGGCCAGCACCGCCCCCGCCACGACGGCGCACACGCTGGCGCTCGCTACCGCGCCCACCCTCGCCACCGCGGATCGATCCATGGACGGGACCTCCTGCGCCTCGCGTTCCAAGGAAAGAGGTCGCTAGATGGCTGCGGGCCTCGGAAGCGCCAGCCAGGGAAGAAGCCCCCACGCCCCGCCCCGCCTGCATGAGCCCCGCCCCCAGGAAAGCCCCACCCACGAGCGCCCAGCGGCGGGAAGCCGGAGGGAGGAGGAGGGACTAGCCTGCGTGGGCGGCCCAGGTGGGGAAGCTGATCTTCTCAGAACCTGGGTCCGAGAGACTGAGGACAGAAAAGGGGACTTGGAGTTAATTCTCTCTCTCTCTGCTAATGAGGACCAGGCAGTGGTTCATTCCAGCCCCGCCCAGCAGAAATCTGATTTTAACCATCACTCAGAAAATATCCTCCGCCTTCCACCCGCCTCTGACACTCAGGACTACAACCCCCAGAAGGCATCCGGGCTCAGCTATCTGACTTGCGCAGTAGCTTGGCTGTAAAGTGCTGTGACAGACTGCAGGGTGCAGCGAAGAAAACAAGGGAGTAAAAACGCGACCTACAGAATGTGAGAAAATATTTGCAAACCGTTTATCTGATAAGGGGTTAGTATCCAGATTATGTTAAAAAATTATGTCAATAACAAAAAACAACCCTATTAAAAAATAGGCAAAAGACTCAAATAGACAATTGGCCAAGAAGCTTACGAAAAGATACTCGATATCACTAATCATCAGGAAAATGCGAATCAAACCCACAATGACATATCACCTCACACAAGTTAGGACAACCATTGTCAAAAAAACAAAATTAAAAGTGTTGGTGAGGATGTGGAGAACTGGAACCCTTGTGCACTGTTGGTGGAAATGTAAATTGCTGCCGCCACTGTGGAAAAAGTGTGGAGGTTCCTCAAAAAATTAAAAATAGAATTACCATATGATCCAGCAATCCCATGTCAGGGTATATATCCAAAAGAACTGAAAGTAGGTACTCAAAGAAATTTCAGCCCTCCTATGTTCATTGCAACACTATGTATAATAGCCAAGATGTGGAAACAACCTAAATGTCCATCAAAAGATGAATGGATAAAGAAAATGTGGTATGTACATCAAATGGAGTACTATTCAGCCTTTAAAAAGGGGGAAATTCTGCAGTATTTGACAACATGGATGAATCTTGAAGACATCATGCTAAGGTAAGTTAAATAAGCCAGTCACACACACACACACAAAAGTGCTGCATTAGTCTGCTTACGTGATTAGTCACTCTTAGAAAGTAGAATGGTGGTCATGGGGTCTGGGGAAGAGGAAATGGGGGGGTCGTTCAACTGAGTATTGAGTTGCAGTTTTGCAAGATGAAAAACTTCTAGAAATCTGCTGCAAAACTATGTGCCTATATACTACTGTATTGTACCTCTAAAAATTGTTATGTTGGTAAATTTTACGTTATACGTTTTATGCCACACACATAAAAACTTGCTATGACAACAGAGCAAAGGTGGCTTGAAGTTAGGCTGGAACAAGTAGGTGTTCGTCCTTTTTCTGCTACATCTCGGTCAGTCATCACCTCTTCCATCATTTTCTTTTTGTGAGTAGCAGGACATGTTCTCACCTTCCTGGTCTCTTTCAAGGGATGGATGCAGTTTCCTCTGCTTTTCTCTGGGGATGACAGGAAGGGGATGCAGTGGAACTACCTGTGGGGGGGAATCACGCCAACTCTGTGATGCTACTTGGTGAGGTGCTCTCTTTGCCCAGGACATGGAAGAAGTTGGAGCAGGAGAACAAGAGGGAGCAGTAAGGGTTATTTTTCTCTGCATCCTCTGCTCTTGCTCTAGTCATTCCAGCCCTGGGACCCTGGCAGGTGTTCTGCTTAAAGGGAAATTTGTGGAGAGTTGTTAGAAAGGTGGGATAGAGCTCACCTGAGCAGGCATCTGGTAAGAAAACAAGTCTGGAATTAACCACTGGGTGCATGAATGCCTTTTGCAGAACTGGGAAACACATGGTGGCTACTATCAGCCCATATGTTTGGTTTCTCTGTTGTTGTTTTTAACTTTTTAAGTATGTAAATCTTTGTTTTCCAGTAAATTATTATCTACAATGATACATGATGCCACTTGGGACAGCAGGAACCATGGGAAAAATATGCAGGAATTTGATGTAAATTTATGAATTTTGCTATGCACGACCTTACACTTTGCTCTGATAATTGGCTTGGCCTTGGTTTGAAGTAGTTAAGTAGTGTTCTTGTGAGGAAGAGCCATTTGTTGGATGTAGGTTTAAGATCTCCTCACACTAACACTCCTGTTAAAAATTAAAACAATGGAAAGCAAAACTAAAAACACACCACTGACACCTGCTCTCTCATTTCTTTGGATATTAAGTTGTGGGATGGTGACAGCATACAAGAAACTAAAGAGCAGGAAGAAAGTAGGCAGAAAGCAAGCTTCTGCCATTAGCTGTGCTTAGAGGAGTAATGTCAAATCTCTAGGCTTTGCTTTCTTATTCTGCAAAAGGAGAAAAACCAAATGATTTTGGACACCTTTTAGCTATTAAAGCTCTTTGATTAGAAAGTAATGGTCTTTTTCATGCCCTGGAACTTGGCAGAGGTCCTAGGAAAAAGAAGAGGGAAGTTCTGCTATAAAGAAACATCCAGGGCTTCCCTAGTGGCGCAGTGGTTGAGAATCTGCCTGCCAATGCAGGGGACACAGGTTTGAGCCCTGGTCAGGGAAGATCCCACATGCCGCGGAGCATCTAGGCCCGTGAGCCACAACTACTGAGCCTGCGCATCTGGAGCCTGTGCTCCGCAACAAGAGAGGCCGCGACGGCGAAAGGCCCGCGCACCGTGATGAAGAGTGGCCCCTGCTTGCCGCAACTAGAGAAAGCCCTCACATGAAACGAAGACACAACACAGCCAAAAATAAATAAATTAAAAAAAAAAATCCTTCCCTCTACTTAGAAAACAAATGAAAAAAACCTTAAATATTAAAAAAAAAAAAAAAAAAGAAACATCCACCTAAGGCAATCAAGTGTCAGTTCAACAAGTGCTTCTCAAATGTTGGGGTGAATGTTGGGGATGTTGTTTGGGGTGAGGCCAAGATTCCACATTTCTAACAAGCTCTTGGGTGTTGCTGATGCCCCTCGTCTGGGCACCACACTTTCAGTAGCAAGGAACTAAATTGTGATTGGGGGGCTTTAAGAGACTTTAAGGAGTTAACAAATGGAGGGAGGGGTGGCTAAAGAGAATTGATAGAACAGGAGAAACAAGAAGGAATTAAAGTTTGCCAATGTTATTTTGTCAACAGAAATAGATCTTCAGTTTTATGTTTGAAGTCCATGGGAAATTACAGTTTGATATAGACAATGTTGGAAAGTTAGTTTTGCTTAATGGAGACATTTTTCTCTTCATTCTAGCAACTTGACAATTTTTTCACTAACGAAGGTGTTCAAGGCCTTTGTCACATTACAGCTATTTTTACCTGATACAATTACTTTTTTTAAAAAATTTTATTTATTTATTTATTCTTGGCTGTGTTGGGTCTTCGTTTCTGTGCAAGGGCTTTCTCTAGTTGTGGCAAGCAGGGGCCACTCTTCATCGCGGTGCACGGGCCTTTCGCCGTCGCGGCCTCTCTTGTTGCGGAGCACAGGCTCCAGACGCGCAGGCTCAGTAGTTGTGGCTCACGGGCCTAGATGCTCCGCGGCATGTGGGATCTTCCCAGACCAGGGCTCGAACCTGTGTCCCCTGCATTGGCAGGCAGATTCTCAACCACTGCGCCACCAGGGAAGCCCTACAATTACTTCTTGTTTGAAGTTATTTAAATTCAAACAGAAGCCATGTCTCTTATCTAAGCGTTTTGATTTTGTATATATCATTCAATAGCCTTGATTGAAGAAGAAAAATTCTCTTGCACCATTGCTTGGGTGTTTCGTATGTTCTCTAGGCAGGGCGCATGAGGTTCTCTCTTCTGTCCCCATGAGCGGACAGTAAGACCTCTTCAGATGTTGGGCAGATCTTCCCTTCCTATTTTATCTCCTTGAGACTCTTTTTGAACTGGCTCCTGCAGACTGTGTGCAAAGGATCACTTACTTGTTGGTTAGCCTATTGGTTTCTGTCCTTGGCCGTGACTCCAAATGGAGCTTGTGCCCCCAAGTCTTCATTCTTTATGGTGGATCAGCAGCAGTTGATATAGCTGGTTACTCCCTCTTTCTAGATACACTTAAAAAAAAAACAGATCACAGTGGTATTATTTTTATTTTGTATTATTATTATTATTTTTTGGCCGCACCACTTGTGGGATCTTAGTTCCCTGACCAGGGATTGAACCTGTGCCCTCGGCAGTGAAAGTGCAAAGTCCTAACCACTGCACTGCTAGGGAATTCCCTAGATCCATTTTTTTCCCCCACTTCCTTCCAGATAACATTCCTGGTTTTCCTTTGATCTCCTTAGATGCCCCTGTTCAGTTTTCTGGTGACTCCTCTTCTCCCTGACCTCTACAGCACCCTAGAGCCCAGTCCTTTTGCCTCTTCATTTCTCTATACCTCAGTCACTAAGAGATCTCCTTCTGTTTTTATGACTTTAAGTATCATGTATATTCTGATTACTCTCTTTCCCAGAGCTGCATCCTGCACAGTATATCCAACTTTTTATTTGGAACCTCCACTGAGATGTCTAATTGACATCCACACTTAATGTGTACAAAGCTGAACTCATTATACCTTCCTTCCTAACTTCTGCTACTCACTGTATTCTCCATCTCAATAATGGAATTTCATCTGTACAGTTACTCGAGTCAAAACTTTGGAGTCATCCTTGACCTCTCTCTCAAACACACCATCTGGATCCAAAATACATCCAGAATCAGACAACTTCTCACCTCCACTTTGACCATTTTGGTCTATTCTACCATCATCTCTCGACTGGATTACTGCAGTAGCCTTCTAAAAAATTTTCCCTCCAAAATCTATCCATGCTCCTTCACAGTCTGTTCCATACATGGTATCCATAGTGATCCTTTGTACAGTACATCAAATCATATCACCCCTTTGCTCAAAACCCTCCAATGGTTCCCCAGTCCACTCATAGTAAAAGCTGAAGTCCTCACAATGGGCTGTAAGTATATGTATTCCTATACTCTCCTTTATCTTCCTTTAATATTTACTCAAAAGTTACTTTCTCAGTGATCATTACCCTGGCCACCCTATATGTAATTTCAGTCCTTCCAGCTCGGGCAATTCTGATCCTCATCACTCTTGCCATAGCACTTACTGTCTCTAACAGACTGACAGACTAGTATAGAATTTATTCATTATGTTTATTGTGTCTCTCTTCCTGATACAATAACCTTCTTAACAGCAGAGATTTTTGTTTTCTGATGTATTTTTGGCTTTAGAACTGTACCTAGAAACAAGAAAGAAATTACATCATATGTAAAAATAAGGATAAATCTGGAAGACAGTATGCTAAGTGAAATATGCCAGCTTCAAAGAAGAACAAATACTGCATGATTTCACTTAAATGAGGTGTCAAAAACGGACAAACTCATAGAAAGAAACAGAGAATAGAATGTGGTTACTAGGGTCCAGGGGACAGAGACATGGGGAGTTGCTGTGCAACGGCTATAAAATTTTAGTTACGCAGGATGAATAAGTTCTACAGATTTGCTGTACCACATGTGTCTATAATTAATGATACTGTATTGTATACTTTAAAAAATTTAAGAGGATAGATCTCATGTTAAGTGTCCTTATTACACACACATTAAAAAAAAAAGTGGCTGTACCAAATTACATTCCCATTAACAGTGTACAAGGGCTCCCTTATCTCCACATCCTCAACATTTCTTATTTGTGGTCTTTTTGAAGGTAGCCATTCTGACAGTTGTGAGGTGATATCTCATTGTGTTTTTGATTGCATTTCTCCGATGATTAATGATTTGAGCATCTTTTCATGTGCCTGTTGGCCATCTGTATGCCTTCTTTGGAAAAATGTCTATTCAGGTCTTCTGCCAATTTTTTAATTGGGTTGTTTTTCTTTATAAATTTATTTATTTATTTTTGGCTGCATTGGGTCTTCGTTGCTGTGCGCGGGCTTCTCATTGTGGTGGCTTCTCTTGTTGTGGAGCCCAGGCTCTAGGAGCGCGGGCTTCAGTAGTTGCAGCACACGGGCTCAGTAGTTGTGGCTCGCGGGCTCTAGAGCACAGGCTCCGTAGTTGTGGCGCACAGGCTTAGTTGCTCTGTGGCGTGTGGGATCTTCCCAGACCAGGGATTGAACCCATGTCCCCTGCACTGGCAGACAGATTCTTAACCACAGTGCCACCAGGGAAGTCCTGGGTTGTTTGTTTTATTGTTGTTGAGTTGTATGAGCTGTTTATATATTTTGGATATTAACCCCTTATTGGTCATAGCACTTGCAAATATTTTCTCCCATTCAGTAGGTTGTCTTTTCATTTTGTCAATGGTTTCCTTTGCTGTGCAAATGCTTTTAAGTTTAATTAGGTCCCATTTGTTTATTTTGGATTTTGTTTCTTTTGCTTTAGGAGACAGATCCAAAAAAGCATTGCTATGATTTATGTCAAAAGTGTTCCACTTATGTTTTCTTCTAGGAGTTTTATGGTTTCCAGGCTTACATTTAGGTCTTTACTGCATTGTGAGCTTATTTTTGTATATGGTGGTAGAAAATGTTCTAATTTCATTTTTTTTACATGTAGCTGCCCAGTTTTCCCAGCATCACTTATTGAAGAGACTGTCTTTTCTCCATTGTATATTCTTGCCTCCTTTGTCATAGATTGACCATAGATGCGTGGGTTTACTTCTGGGCTCTCTATTCTGTTCCATTGATTTATGTATCTGTTTTTGTGTCAGTACCATACTGTTTTGATTACTGTAGCTCTGTAGTACAGTTTGAAGCCAGGGAGCATGATACCTCTAGCTCTCTTCTTCTTTCTCAATACTGTTTTGGCTATGTGGGGTCTTTTGCATTTCCATACAAATTTTTAAATTATTTGTTATATTTCTGTAAAAAGTTCCATTGGTATTTTGATAGGGATTGCATTGAATCTGTAGATTGCCTTGGGTAGTATGGCCATTTTAACAATATTAATTCTTCCAGTCCATGAACACGGTATGTATTTCTATCTGTTTGTGTTGTCTTCAATTTCTTTCATCAGTGTCTTCTACTTTTCCAAGTACAGGTCTTTTACCTCCTTAGGTAGGTTTATTCCTAGGTATTTTATTGTTTTTGATGCAATTGTAAATGGGATTGTTTCCTTAATTTCTCTTTCAGATAGTTCCTTGTTAGTGTATAGAGAAGCAACAGATTTCTGTATTTTTGCATCCTGCAACTTTACTGAATTCATTGATGATTTTTGGTGGCACCTTTAGGATTTTCTATGTGTAGTATCATGTCATCTGCAAACAATGAAGTTTTACTTCTTCCTTTACAATTTGGATTCCTTTTCTTTCCTTTTTTTTTCTTGTCTGACTGCTGTGACTAGGAATTCCAATACTATGTTGAATAAAAGTGGTGAGAGTGGGCATCTTTGTCTTGTTCCTGATCTTAGAGGAAATACTTTTAGCTTTTCACCATTTAGTATGATGTTATCTGTGGGCTTATAATATATGGCCTTTATTATGTTGCAGTATGTTCCTTCTATACACAATTTCTGGAGACTTTTTTTTTTAATCATAAATGGATGTTGAATTTTGTCAAAAGCTTTTGAGATGATCATGTGTTTTTTTATTCTTCATTTGTTAATGTGGTGTATCACATTGATTGATTTGCGGATATTGAAAAAATCCTTGCATCCCTGTGTAAATCCCACTTGATCCTTTTAGATTCATTAAAAGATATATGATCCTTTTAATATACTGTTGGATTTGGTTTGCTAATATTTTGTTGAGGATTTCAACAATGTTTCGTCTATGTTCATTATGATATTGGTCTGTAATTTTCTTTCTTGTATGACATCTTTGTCTAGTTTTGTTATCAGAGTGATGCTGGCCTCGCATAATGAGTTTGGAAGCATTCCTTTCTCTGCAATTTTTTTGGAATAGTTTGAGAATGACAGGCATTAAATCTTCTCTAAATATTTGGTAGAATTCACCTATGAAGCCACCTAGTACTGGACGTTTGTTTTTTTGGGGAGTTTTTTTTTTTTTTCTTTAAATTACTGATTCTATTTCATTACTGGTAATTAATCTGTTCATATTTTCTATTTCTTCCTGGTTCAGTCTTGGGGGATTGTACATTTCTAGGACTTTGTCCATTTCTTCCAGGTTGTCCATTTTATTGGCATAGAGTTGTTTGTACTAATCTCTTATGATCCTTTGTATTTCTGTGGTTTGGTTGTAACTTCTCCTTTTTCATTTCTGATTTTATTGATTTGGGCCCTCTCTCTTTTTTCGTGATGAGTCTGGCTAAAGATTTATCAATTTCATTTATCTTTTCAAAGAACCAGCTCTTAGTTTCATTGATCTTTTCTACTTTTTTTTTTGTCTCTATTTTGTTTATTTCTGCTTTGATCTTTATGATTTCTTTCCTTCTACTAACTTTGGGTTTTGTTTGTTCTTTTTCTAGTTCCTTTACGTGTAGGCAAGGATGTGGAGAAAAGGGTACCTCTGTACACTGTTGGTGGAAATGTAAATATATGTAGCCACTGTGGAAAACAGTATGGAGGTTCCTTAAGAAAATAAAACTAGAACTACCATATGATCCAGCAGTTCCACTACTGGGTATATATCTGAAGAAAACAAAAACACTAATTCAAAAAGATACAGGCACCCCAACATTCATAGCAGCATTATTTACAATAGCCAAGATATGGAAGAAATCCAGGTGTCCATCAACATTGACATTTGCAACAACATGTGTGGATTTGGAGGGTACTAATGCTTAGTGAAATAAGTCAGACACAGAAAGACAAATACTGTATGATATCACTTATATGTGGAATCTAAAAAATAAAAAAGGTTAGCAACTATAACAACAACAACAACAACAGAAGGTGGTAGAGTGTGTGTAGCTACAGCAGTTAATAAATTTCCAAATGTGTATGTGTCGATTGCTTTGTATTTTAAGCCCTCATGACCAAGATCCTGAATTTTAAAAGTTTCTACACGTACATACACAAAGAATTGTACCTGGCACATAGCAGGTGTTCAATAAATATTTGTTGACTGAATGAAGAAAGCATATTGGTACATTTTAGCATATGCCAGGAATTGGGTCTGGATGGATGGATGAAAGGTAGGGATATTCCCCTTCATCTTTCTTTTGAATACAAATTACCATTGTAGTCTTTTATGGGTTAGAGAATTAGTTTCTTGTATCTGAAAGAAACTAACAGTAACTCAACAGTACACTAAAAAATAACCTGATGGAATATGGATGCAGATTTAAGTAGGATCAAAAGGCATGTGGGCTTAAATTTTCATCTCATTTACTTTTTTTTTTTAAATTTCAGTTCATTTCTGCCTTGCCTTATTTACTTTTTCTAATGGCTCTCAATTTATTATTATTTTTGTATCTACCCTTGCTACTGTCATGGAATAATTTGAACTGGCAGCTTGGTTGCCACAAGATTCTGAAACCTTGTTTGGAAACTTGTTCCACTTTGAAGCCACACTAAAAAAGCCTAGGTGATTTGAAGCAGGTCTAGGAAAAAAATGAGAATATCTACATTGATTCTGGGTCTTCAGAGCATTCAGAGTGACTAGGTGGTATTTCAGGCTGGGAAGCTGGGGAACATTCTGATCTGGGCTGCAAGAGAATGATGTATCTTTGGTTGTCCAATAGTATGGCATATTATAGTATTCCTATGCTTCTGGAGTACACAAATGAGAATATATGTCATTTATTAAATACTGTGACTTCCCTCTCAAATTAAACAAAAGCAATAAAAGTACAATAAAAGGGTTTATTGCATTTAAGTCTGGCTGCCAGATTTGAAGTGTAATCATAGGCTGATTTTTAAGGTTATATAATGCAATTAGCAATAATGAGTGATGCAAATTTTCTATAAGCTCTTCCACATATATTAAATTCATTATAAATTTATTTATCTGCTATGTATTTTTTTCTTCAGTTCCAGCAGTAATTTTTGTTTTTAATCTGACTAGTTTCTTTCTTCTTAGCAAGATACCTTGGTTGGAGGCATCTTTCTTTTTCCTTCCTTCCTTCCTTCCCTCCCTCTCTCCTTCCTGTATTCTTTTCTTTCCAGTGTTTTTTTCTTTTTTTAATTTTCATTTTGAAATAATCTTAGATTCCCATAGAAGTTGCAAAAATGGTACACAGAATTCCCATGTACCTTTCACACAGCCCCCAAAGGTACCATCTTACAACTCTATTTTATAACCATAACACAATTACAAAACAAAGAAATTGACATTGGTACAATATAGAAAGTCCATTATACATCTTTCTTGAACTTCATCAGTTTTCACAAGAACTATTTTTGTGGTAGGTATATAGTTCTAAGAAATTTTGTCAGGTGAAATCAGTTTAAGGATACAGAACAGGATCCTTTACCCCAAAGGAGTTCCCATGTTATGACCTTTTTTTTTTTTGGCCAAGCAGCTGTGACTTGTGGGATCTTAGTTCCCCAACCAGGGATCAAACCCCACCTGGCAGTGAAAAGGTCGAGTCCTAACCACTGGACTGCCAGGGAATTCCCTTGTATGACCACTTTATAGTCACAGTCTCACCCCAGACTTAACCACTGGAAACCACTGATCTATGCATAATATCCTTGAGATTCATCTAAATTGTTTTGTGCATCAGTACTTCATTTTTTTCTATTGCTGAATTGTTTTCCATGATATGGATATAACAGTTTGTTTAACCATTTTACACATTACACATTGAAGAATATTTGTGTTTTTCCTTGAATGTTGCTTTTTGAAAACCATGAAAAGGAAACAGCATCAATGACTAACATTTCTTAGGTACTTAATAAATAGTGTCAATTTCAAGACTTTTATTGAACTCAATCTCCAGCTCCCTGCTGCCCCCCCACCCCCCAGAGGTTGAGGGGTGGGACTGAAAGTTCCCACTCTTTAATCACAAGTTTGGTCTTTCTGGTGACCAGCCTCCTTCCTCGAGTTATCTAGGGGCCCCACCCTACTCACCTTATTAGCATAAATTCTGCAGTGGTGGAAAGGGGCTTATTATGAATAACAAAATACATCATTTGCACATGTCCTAACAACAGCACAAGTCTTCTGTTGAGATATACATGTCTAGTCGAGAGACTGGAGATAGAGATTTGGGTGTGAGCAGTATGCTGGTTGTATTGTAAGCCCCGAGAATGGATGAAAATGCAGAGACAGTGGAATAAAATGGAGAAAAACTTAAGACCATAACCTGGAGAATATGAACATTAAAGAGAGAAATTTGGGAAGAGAGCCAGTAAAAGCCTTTAAGAAGGGTCAGTAGAGAGGCAGTCAATTAGGCTGGTACCTGGGAGGTGAGGTTTAGTGATATGAACTGAAAAATTTCCATGCCATTTAGCAGCAAGTGGTTTATTAGTGTCCTTGGTGAGGGTGAATGAGTGGGCATAATGGTAACAAAATCTGGATTTGCAGTGAGTAAAGGAACAGGAGGTGGAGAAGGCTGAGTGTTTATGGTCCTTTATAGAGAAATTTAGCTGTGAAGGGAAGAAGGTAGGATGATGATTGGGGACGATAAGAGTAAAGGGAAGTGGAAGAAGAATGTTTCTTTCATTACCTGAATCCATATAACAGACACTGTTACCTGCCCAATTAATATCTATTCTCCACTCTTTCTTAGTCACGGCATCCCAGTTTCTTCCAAGTGGCAATATGCCCAGCTCAAAGACAAGAGCTCCCACACATCCTTTCAACTGGGGGTAACCAAAGAGATATAACCTGAAGCTGCATGTGTTTTCTATTATAACTCTTTAAGAACACGACTGATGACTGACGAGCAGCTGCTGTGTGTCCTTTGTGCCCCCCTCCCCCCTCCAATTTCCCTTGTTTTCCTCCTGCTTTCTGCTTGGAACAAGCATTTGGATAAAGAGGCAAGTTGAAGGAAGAAGCCAGTTCTAAGGATGTTGGGTAAAGAGTGAACTAGATGGAGTCCTTTGTGAGACCAAGAAGCCACCAGGCCAGCCCTCAGGCAGTCCACCTCCAGAGTTTTTTTATGACAAAGAAAACCTTTACTCTGTCTCACCAACTGCAATTTCTGGCCAAACACGATTGCGACCTGGTAACACAGTCATTCCAAACTTTTAATGCTCCTTAGAAGTACTATTCCTGCCCGCTTTACTACTGTCCTATGTCTTTCCTTTCTCTCATGTACAAAGAGTACTCTGTACTTGCCAGCTTCCCCCTTCTAACTGCCCATCCATCACCCCACAGACTTCCAGCGCCTTCCTGTCCCACCACTTCCCCTGATCACTAGCGTCCAAATTGCCAAAGCCCCTTCCCCCAGAGATGTTGCTCTCAGCAGCATTAAGCACGCTTGTTCACCTCTCCTGTGTGAATCTTCCTCCTCTCAGGTCTGTCCTCCGTCCACGTTGGCCTCCTTCCTCTCTGCTTCTCCTCGGTAGGCTCCTCTTCCTTAAGTGTCAGCGGCTTTAGGCCCAAGGAAGGAGACCAGGAGCTCAGAGGAGCGGCCTGACCCGACCTAACTCAACACACTCAGAGGAGGGGACAGTCGTGGAGAACGAAGGGAACGGGAAGGGCTCTGTCCTCTAGAAGAGTCAAGGCCAGGGAGCCCACACACACAGGGGTGTGCAGAAGGGAGGACTGGGGTTCACCCGGAAACAGGGTGCACAGGACCGCTCCCCTCCACCAAGTCTCAGCACCGGTTTCTTCCAATGCCTTCGGTCGGAGAAGCCTGGCCTGGGAGCTCTCACAGGGCGCATGCGCGGGAGGAAATGCGTCAGGGGCGGTGCCTGCGGAAGAGGCGTTACGTGCCGCCCCACATAAAAAGGCGGGAGCCAGTGCTGTAGCACTGTAGGCTCACCTGCTGCTGAGGTGAGGTCAGCGCGGGTCGTGTGCGCCACCACAGAGACTCCCAGTCGCAGACATCGAGCAGGTTGGTGTCCCGAATGCGAGCGCGGGTCCTGCAGGGCGCGGGGTGCAGGGTGTGGAGGTCGCGGGAACAGACTGGCCTGCGGGGAGGGGGGTGTTAGGAGACGCGGAGCCGGAGGCCTGGACTCCCGGACTGAGGAGGGGTTTGGCCCGGGTGGAGGCTGGGGGGCAGGCTGGAGAGGCTGCGGACAAGGGCGGTGCAGCCGAGGCCTAGGCCGCGTCTCCCAGTGCAGCCGCGGGGCGCGGCCCCTGGCGTTTGGCGCCCGGCACTAGGTACCCCGCGCCTCCAAGGCCTCATCTCCCCACGGTGCTCCTGCCGGGGGAGCCAGACTTGCTGAGCACAACGTGGGCCCGGGCCTCTGGGCGCTGCTGCCCTGGTCGAAACGCACGCAGGGCAGCCCCCGCGTGTCCCCATCGCAGGCGAGCGGGAAGAGAAGGTAAGGGACCTCCACCCAGGCTCCCAGTTCTGATGGCGGACAAGGACGACTTTCTTCCTTCGCAGCACTTTACAGGGCAGAGTGCGGCTGTCCTTTCCTAACTACAAACACCTGCTTTTCAGCCTGGGCAATGAACTCTTCAGGAAACAACGAAACTTTTGAGGGCAGTAACTCCAGACCTTTCTTTTATGTTCACCCCGTGGCCCAGCAGCTTCACCTGGGTCCCTGGTACCAGAATCCTGTCTATAATCCATTCTCCATTCCTGGGGCAGGTAAGGAATCTGAATCCCCAAAGAGGTTCAGTGGGATTAGGGACCCTCCCTTGTAAGCCAAAGCCTGAAGGTTTCTAACACCTGTGTCCATTACCTCCCTTTCCTCACCCTGTGCTCACACCAAAGAGACTGCAGCAGCGCATGGGGTAGTGTTTGTTGTTCAGGTTAATAGGAAACATTCGAATTCTAGCTATATGCCAGTTACTCTGCTAAATGCTAGAAATAGGTTCTCTCATTGACCTCAACAGCCCATGAGCTGGGTATTGTTGCTCTCCTTGCTCCCCAAATGAGGGAACTGAGGCTCCTAGTCGGTGACTGGCCCAGGGTCACAGAGTAATCCAACCAAAGTCTCCTCATGTTGTGAGACCAGAGGTACCTTAGTGCTCCTAGTCCCTGTAATTTTTCGACATGCCCTAAAAGATTCTAAAAGCTATTATGGTGATGTCAGAAAAGTATGTTGGAGGAAGATGACAAGCAAGTCTTGAAAATATCTGGAAGGTAGACATCTTGGACCTAATGGATAGAAGTCCGTTCACATTGTCAATTTCTAATTGTGTGAGTTTTGGCAAATTGTCTCTTAAGGAATTGGTCCTTTTTATCTATGTAATAAGTATTGTGGGACTATGGTTCATAATATTCATTTCTTTTTAATGTCCATGGGATCTGTAGTAATGGACCCTCTTTCATTTCTTTTTTTTTTTTTAAGACTCTACTGAGTCAGTTTTTTTTTTTTTTTTTTTTATGGCTGTGTTGGGTCTTCGTTTCTGTGCAAGGGCTTTCTCTAGTTGTGGCAAGTGGGGGCCACTCTTCATTGCGGTGCGCGGGCCTCTCACTATCGCGGCCTCTCTTGTTGCGGAGCACAGGCTCCAGACGCGCAGGCTCAGTAATTGTGGCTCACGGGCCTAGTTGCTCCACAGCATGTGGGATCTTCCCAGACCAGGGCTTGAACCCGTGTTCCCTGCATTGGCAGGCAGATTCTCAACCACTGCGCCACCAGGGAAGGCCGACCCTCTTTCATTTCTGATATTAGGAATTTGTGTCTTCTGTTTTTTGTTTTCTACATTCATTCAGTTGTGGTCTAAGCAGACATGTTGTGATTAGTATACTTTTAAATTTGTGTTTTTTGTGGCCCACAATGTGGTCTATCTTGGTGAATGTTCTATGTGAGTGTGAGAAAAATATTCCGTTGGATGAGGGGATCTGTAGAGGTCAGTTATGTCCAGTTGGTTGGTGGTGCTGTGGAGTTCAGCGGTCCTTATTGATTTTTTTACCTGGCTGCATCTATCCATTTCTGCTATAGGTGTGTTAAAGTTTCCAATAATGGATTCATCTATTTTTCTTGCAGTTCTGTGACTTTTACTTCACATAGTTTCACCCACTGTTAAGGACATACATATTAGGGATTGTTATGTCTCAATGAAGAACTGACTTTTTCTTGTAATGCCCCACTTTATATCCCTGGTCACTTTCCTTGCTCTGAAATCTGTCTGAAATAAATACAGCTTCTCTCACTTTCTTTTGATTAGTGTTATTAGCGTGGTAAACCTTTCTCCTTCCATTTCCATATAATCCCTGTTTTTATATTTAAAGTGAGTTTTTTTTGTAGACAGTTTTTGCTTTTTCTTATGCCTTATAATGTCTTTTTGATTGTCAGCCATTTTGTACTGGATAAAAGGAACTGATCTGAATAGGCCTTTAGTAATGTGGTGTTACCTTGTGGAGGTGGGGAAGGGATCATAGTCCTGTTTGTGAAAGGACTATGATTAGGTCTCAGTCTTTTAGTGTGATTGTGCCTTTGGACAGCAAAATACACATGCTTCACCTTCCCCCTCCCATTGGGTTGGGAAGGGTGGCTAGAGTGGGCTGGAGAAAAGTATTTCATTCCCCTGCATCAGTCAGGCTCTGGTTAAATAGTTTCTTTTGAAGATGAACCTTGTTAAGAACAGTGCTTTTGGTGTATGTTACAGTGATTCCTTTCCCTCTCTCCCTGCAGGACGGACAGGGGATTTTTCTCCTAGATTTACTGTGAGAAACTGGTTGAACTACTGCATGTAGAACTTAAAAAAGTATGTGGGGCGGTCCCCTTATGAATGGGTTCCTCTGAGGATTTGAACTCAGACTTCTGCATCCATCCTGATCTTGCAGTCTGTCAATAACAGTTCAGATTTCCCTACCCCACTGAGTTCCCATGGAGTTTTGTTTTTTTTTTAATATTTATTTATTTGGTTGCGCTGGGTCTTAGTTGCAGCAGGAGGGCTCCTTAGTTGTGGCGTACGAACACTCAGTTGTGGCATGCATGTGGGATCTAGTTCTGTGACCAGAGACAGAACCTGGGCCCCCCCTACATTGGGAGTGCGGAGTCTTAACTACTGCTCCACCAGGGAAGTCCCTCCCATGGAGTTTTGATTTTTTGAGTTTGTGCTCCTGTAAGCTGTGAATGTATTCACATGTCTCTCTGTGTTGTGGTAGCAGTTTTCCCTGTAACTACATTGCTGTGAATGATCTGAGAATTCTTGATTCTTGTTCAGCTTTTTACTTTGGTAGGACTGAGTGACTTCCAAGCTTCTAGAATATCCAGAATTATGAAGCCTACCATCTTTTAAATATTAATTGGACATGCAGTACACTGTGCTGTAGAATTAAAATAGCTGAATTAGTTCTTTTCTTGGGTAAATGTTTCCCTTTTCTTTGCCTCCATTTCGTCTTTTGTATGATAAGCAGAATTAGAGGTTTCTTTTTGCCATTGGCCAACATCTCCCCATTTCCCAACCATCTAGCAACCACCCCGGCAACCACCATTCTACTGTTTCTGTGATACCATCTTTTCTAGATTTTACATAAAAGTAATCATACAGCATCTGCCTTTCTCTGTCCAACTGATTTCTCTTGGCAAAATGCCGCAAGGTCCAGCAGTTGTTGAAAATGGCAGGATTCCATTTTTAAAATGTTTTGGGGGAGGGGATATGGGAATATATGTATACATATAGCTGATTCACTTTGTTATACAGCAGAAACTAACACAACATTGTAAAGCAATTATACTCCAATAAAGATTAAAAAAAAAAAAAAAAAGATTAGGGAAAGGGAGGGTGTTCCAGAAAACGAAAGAGAAGTTTTCAAAGTTGGCTTAGTGGAGGAATGCGCCTATGGCTAGAGCCTTGGTGGACCACCTACACTTTAATGGATGTAATGAGATGATACAGTGGGAAACTAGATAATGAGGTGCTTTATGCCATCCTAAGGTCATTGTCCCTCATTATCCTGACAGGCCACGATAAGCCATTCAAATACTGTAACTGAAGTGAGGATCACAGATTGTTCAGAAAGATTGTTCTGGAAGCAAAATGGATTACAGACCTGTGAGATGTGTGGGAGATGGGTTAAGAAAGTTGTTAGTAGTTATTCATGTAAGAACTTGGGGAGGACTTTAAGACCTTTGCTTTGGTAACAGAAGACTAAGTGGTAGTCCTGTGGTGGATTTGAACAGTTGTGGCTGTACAGGTGTGGTGTGTACTGGCTGAATGTTGTGACCAGCTGCAGGAGACAAAATGGCTATCCCTTTCTCTTTCTAGGTTTCACAAATGGAAGTCTGTATTTTTCATATCCTGTGGTGCTCAATGAGTATCCTGGTTTCCTTGTCCCTCAATCCCCGTTGCCCACTACTCTTAACCGACGACCCATAGTCCCTGTGTTTTATAACACGGCACAATTCCGACAATATGGTGGCTATTGGGAAAAAATGAAAACAAAGGACACACAAACAGAAACTGAACCTCAACAGGCTGAAAACTTGAATGAAAAACAAGATGTGCGCTCAGAAGGCGACAGCCCTGATGTAGGAAGGGTGACCAGTATCCCTACAATTACATCAAAAGAAACTATGCCATTGTATGATGTGGCTTATGGTAAAGCCATGCCAGGGAACGAGGTGCAGCACAATGGGATTTCACAAAGTTCCTGTGAAAGTAGAGGTGTGCTCTGTAACCCTCGTGAGGGTAGAGACCGCATGAACTTGAGTGAAGAAAAGAAGGTATATGCAGCTGTTTCCCAAAACTCACCACCTCCAGCTGACAGAGATGAGATCCAGAATAGCCTGAACTCAAAATTGTACCAGTCTACTGGAGATATCAACAAGCTTCATCAGGAAAGGCCACTCTGTGCCAGCACGGAAGCAGTTAAAGACCCGAGCCTACATTCAGAATCTCAGAAACTCCTTACTGTAGGGGAAAGTATGCCAGAGAACAGTAGTGGGAGCCATGGCTCCCCTGAAAATGTGGGTGGAGAGGAAGAGGTAGAGAGCAGTAGCTACCCTAAGGGGGGTGTTCCATCCCCTATCTGGTTGGCCCAGTTCAACAAAGTAGGTCAGGCCACCCAATGCGATATGGGTTGGTGGTATGAGGTACAGTCTGAGAATTCCCCTGAGTCTTCACCAGAAAGTGGTAGAAAGGGAGCAGAGCAGATGTCAGTGGGGAGCAGGAACCAGGATGAAGTTGATGAGGTAGAGAACAATGGCTGCGAGGGGCGCGTTCCCTCCCCTACCTGGTTGGCCCAGTTTACCAAAGTAGATGAGGGTATACAGTGCAACATGAGTTGGTATGAAGCACAGGTAGAGAAATCCCCCCAGCAAATGCCCTCCAGAGATGAAGGGACCTCACCAGACTGCAAAACCAAGGGGTCATGGAAAAAGCCAGTCACAAATAGGAAATTAAGTACAGACAAAGATGAAGTGATGGTGAATGATGAGATTGGGGAGGTGCATAAAGAGAAAAGGTGTGCAGAGATTAAAAAGACTGTGAAAGGCAGGAAGCTGAAAGACCTGAGCAGCTTCTCAAATGTTAAGACAGCCTATTTGTTGAAGAAAAGCACTGCCTTGACCATTGTGCTTCCTGAGGATTCAGAAGACTCTGAGTTGGAAGTTGAAGGTGTAATGGATGAGGTAGAATGCCTCCTTGAAGAAGTGAGTCCACAGGGCCCTCTGACATCTTCCAAAGGAAGGTCTTATCGGAAGGCTGGAAGGATAATGAGGATGCCACCTGAGTGCTCTGTCCCTCCCCAACTTATGGTCTGGCCCACCAGAAGTAAGTACAAGTTATTACAAGCTGGTGGTGAATATGAGCGCATCCCTGTGGTTTACCAGTTGAAACAACAGGATGGCTATGAAAGCACTGGTGTCAGGCTCCAAAGCAAATACACCATGGCCAAGCAAGAGGGACTGCAGTCCAGGAGAGCCTCTCACAAATCATTGGAATGTAAGTGACTAGGGGGTTCATATACTATTTGGTTGTCTGTTTTGGTTCCCTACCAGGTGAATCAATAGCACTTTTTCATTTTGAAAGTATGTTGTCACTTAAACTGTACTGCTCACATTCATAGGATTTGCAAAGGGAATCCCAAGTTAGAATTCCTGCATTCTAGGAAATTGCAGTGTAATTTGAAACAAAGTTTCTCTAGTAGAAGATGATAGAAAGCTGGGTGATAGCGGTAAGGAGAGTTGGGCTGAGATAGTCAGGAGGACATCAGTCTAGCTGGATTGCTGAGAATGGGCAGTCCATGTGGAGGCAGAGAATTTCGACACAGTTTTAAGTTCTGTGGTTTGGAGATAAAGAGGAGCAAGTTTGGAGTGGGAATGGAGACAGTAGCGTGAGCTCAGGCAGGATTTCTCTCGAGACTATCCTGCCAGAGGGAAGACTTGTGAGGAATTGGGAAATAGGCCAAGGAGAATGGGGTAAAGTAGTAGTGTTTCTCTTCACTTGTAGATTTTTATCCTGTAGGCAATAAGGGGCTAATCCAGATTGAGTAGAGAAATGAGACAAAGAAATGTGCTTTGTCTTCCACCGGTAGTATTTAAGAGTAGGAATTAGAGTGGAGAGTGCCTATATGGATGAAAGCCATAAAGTCAGTTTTACTCAATAAAAAGTATTGTAATTCAACAAAACCAAGTGGTGAGGATCCTAACTCACATGGGAGTAAATAGACATGTAAGAGGGCTAGCACAATTGAATCTTAAAAAACAAACAAACTGGAATTTGAACTTGAGTACATCGAAAAAAATGGTAACATCCATGGAAAAGAGTTAACTTGGGAAGAGAAGTTGTTTTGCTTTGCTGTGTGGGTTATGGTGGGAGGGGCATAAAATGGTGAGATTGAGGGACTAGACTAGCAGCCTCCCCACACCTGGTTGCAGCTTGAGTTTGGACCATCCTATGACTGGTGGGGGCACAGCTGACAGGAGTGGGGAGGGAGGGAGGGCCCGAAGGAGAGCTTTGGGAGATGATTACCTCTGGGGTGCAAAGTATGAAGCAAAGCAGGTAAGTGAAGAATGGGATGCATAAGGGCCCCAGGGAAGTTTAAATAAGTTCCAGTCTTAGTCCTAAAACCTTTAGACTGAAGAAATATTTAAGCCTACCATTTCCACTTAAAAGTCAGGGTATTGTTAGATTTTAAACTCTTGGCTATTGTCACTTTGATTCATGCTCAGTGATTTGGAGGGGATTTTGTAAAACACACGTTGCCTTTACAATATAAGCAGGGTTTTTTGGCTTTGATAAGTTAGTCCTTGCTTGCAAAAGGGCAAGAAATGATATGGGCCACTGTGCTTAGAGACCCCTCATGCATAAGAGGTGGCAGCATTTTGTAAACTTCAGAATGAATGTGAGCATTCCAGATGTGAGCCCTTGTTTTTAACGTCTAACATTGTAAAATCAATAGTTAAATTAAAACACCAGCCATAATACTGTTGGTCTTCTCAGTCTTATTTGCCTCTGTATTCCCGTGTCATGTCATTGCCCATCAGAGCGTGTATGAGTCTTTTTCTATCTTGGGAAATGACACTGGTTATAAATTTACTCCCCTCACCACCCCTCACCGCCCCTCCCCTTTTAATACTGTAGCTTAGTAGTTTTCAGCACTTTCTCCTTTGACCACGTCTGAAAGAACGTCTCACTGAGTTTTCCTGTGAAGAAGTTAATGGGAACTTCAGTTTACTCCAGGTTACACAGTCAAGATTTTAATTTTCATGCTGAAGGCTCTCTTCTCTAGATTGTCTATTATTTTTGCCAAATGTATTTTTTACTGCCAGGAACAATAGAATGGCATAGAGTTGTATCGTGAAAAATAGGTCATTTTCTTGAGCGATGTGTTTTTGAATTGTTTTTTCCCTTTGGTTTTGAAGCCACTTGGATTGTTTAATGTATGAATCCCTTCCCTCAGGTAACTATGAGAGCTAAAACCAAGGTACCTTACAAAGTACCAGAGATTTGAGGCAGATGCTATAAAGTTTAGGAAATACCCAGCAGCTCTAGAGGTTGGTATCTATCCTGTGTCCAGTTTGTCTTATGATTTGCTTTTTGGATTTTGTTTGGGGTTTCCTACTTGGTGCCTGTTCTGCCCTCCAAAGCTAACACTGCTTATGGTAGATGACAAATGGCAGTGTTCTAACTGGGTAACAGACATACCTTGTAAGACCCTAGCTTACAAGACTGGAACCAAAGTTTTTCAATTCTGTGGAAGTTGTTATTATTTAATTTATAATTTATTTTTATAGAATTTTAAAGGTTACTTTCCATTTACAGTTATTACAAAATATTGGCTATATTCCCCATGTTGTACAATACATCCTTGAGCCCTGTGGAATGTTATTTTTATCCTAGTTTTCACATTTAATTCCTGATGCTGTTAATGGTAGTATATTGTGGATTATATGGGATTTTTTAAGTTTCCTGGTGGCTTCACCCTTAGTGTACTAGTTTAGAGCTGGGTAATGGAAGCTTAGCATCTCCCTTTAGGAGCCAGTAGCTTGACAGGCTTCCCTTCACACTGAGTGTTGGCATTGGGTAACCCTGCCTCACCTCAACCCCTAGTCCTGGAGCAGTGGATTGATGGCCTTTTTATTTTATTTTGTAAATACATTTATTTATTTTTGGCTGCGTTGGGTCTTAGTTGCCGTGCGTGGGCTTTCTCTAGTTACGGTGTGTGGGCTTCTCATTGCGGTGGCTTCTCTTGTTGTGGAGCACGGGCTCTAGGTGCACGGGCTTCAGTAGTTGTGGCACGCGGGCTCAGTAGTTGTGGCTTGTGGGCTCTAGAGCACAGGCTCAGTAGTTGTGGCGCACAGGCTTAGTTGCTCTGCGGCATGTGGGATCTTCCCGGATCAGGGCTCGAACCCGTGTCCCCTGCATTGGCAGGTGGATTCTTAACCACTGCGCCACCGGGGAAGTCCCTAATGGCCTTTTAAAGGTCATTTCTGCCCTGCAGCGGTCATAAAGGGAAGAATGATAACTAAGCTCAGGCGAAATGTCAAGACCTTTGGCTTTATCCTAAAAATGGAAACTAAAGTTATTGGTAATGATTCTCTATATCACATCTGTTTCACAACTGTATTATTCCATTGTGATTTCATAGGAAACAAATTGCTGAGTTCCAGCTTCAAGGAAGAGCTAAATATTGCATCATCATGATGGATTAGAAAATGTGATCTCTTTCTTGATTTGAACTACTGAAGTTATACCAACAAACAAGAAAATGTGACATTGTAAAGCCTTTGGAATTAAAAGTTGTAAAACAGCAAGTAAGTTGAATTGCAAAAGTGTGTGATTCTGAAGCATTTTCTTCCCCTCTCAAAGTGGCCACAACACTCACGACAACACCAGTAGAATTGGATCATTCATGAATAGTTCTGTCTTGTCATCTCCAGGGACTTTGGGATAAGGAGAAAAGGATGGTGGAGTTGAGGACAGAATAAAAAGATTTAAGCATTCCCCATAAAGAGGAACTATCCTGGGGAATAGAGAGGATGCTGACTCATTGTTTATTAACTCAGGCCAGGCACATAGCCGGTCCCTGATAGATATGTGGAAGGGTATGTTGTCACATGTTCTTTACTAGCATCTAGTGTCTATTCCTAGAAACAAAGGAAGCTTTAGGCAAGTAAGACTTCTTTATACTCAGACCCTAGGACCTGGATGGTCAATGTGTGGAACCAATCTCCCAATAAATGGTGCAGATTAGGTCTGACTAGGTACCCAAAAGGTTTGTGTGGTTGAAGACAGCTAGGTTTTTTGAAAGAAGGTGGCATGGCAGAATTCATGGTTTTCCAGGTGTGGGAGACAACGGGAGTGCCACCAGGAATGTCTTTGGTCATTATGGGGATACATGGTTGGGACTGGCCAATGTTCCGAGTTAAGCTGTATGAGCATATCCTTGATGTGCTTATAACTCCCTATACTAAACCAGTACTTCTAGCTGGTGTAATAAGAATGTAAAAAGTGATAGAAATGAGCAGAGACAAGCAAAAGATAGTGTTTGCAAAGCCGGTCTTATTAGAAGGTCTATGACTGCCTAACTAACTCCTACTTCAGACCTGCTTTAAGTAACATCTGGAAAGTGGTTCTGGCCTGTATCCCCACCCATTGCTGGATAAGGTGACCCTCATGTGTCATCAGTGCACTGTTACCACTTTCATAACGTGACAAATGAAATGCAGTAGCTGTCAGTCTCCTGACTATACTGTACATTTCTGGCTGATATTGATTTGCTGTATAATCAATAATATCCTCATTAAGTAGTTGTATAGAGACTGCCATTTAGTGTACAGTATTTAATGGATAGCTTAGTTTTAACTTAAGATTAACCCATTTTGCACTGTGGTCCCTGTCTCCACTAGCATTCCAAGCCCATCAGAAGACAACTGAACTACAGAGGTAGTTCAAGATAGGAATCCTGGAGATAGGAATGCAATGGTTGGGGTAACGAAGGATTGGGTAGGAAGGGTACGGTAAGCTTCCTTTGCAGATCCTGACACCAGCAGTATGTCTTACGATTTAACTCAGTTCTGACACTCTCTGCCTGGAAATAGCATCAGATTCTACGTGGTAAGGGCTCAGTCGTATAGGACTGTGCCACCGCCCCCCACCCCAGCTTCAGATTCTACTCAAAAGCCAGGTTTCACCTGTGCTTTTGACACACTGGCTATAGATCGGAGGTCTCGTAACCCCCCGTTTGGGTTCGATTAATGTGCTATATTACTGGTTTATTATAAAAGGCTGTAACTCAGGAACGGCCTGATGGAAGAGATGCATAGGGCAAAGTAGGTGGGAAGGGGCACAGAGCTTCTACACCCTCTGCTTGCGGAGCACTCTCCCAGAACCTCCATGTGTTCACCAACCCAGAAGCTCTCTGAACCCCCACCTTGGGTTTTTATGGAGGCTCCGTCACATGGGCATGATTGATTAAATCATCGGCCATTGGTGACTGTTTCAACCTCCAGTCCCTCTCCTATTTCCCCAGTCAGGGGGTGGGACTGAAATTTCCAACTCTATTCAGTTAGGTTTTCCTGGCAACCAGCACCTCCCCCCATCTTTAGGTACTTTTCAGAAGTCACCTTATGAACATACACCTAGTTGTGAATAACAAGACACCCATTTCACCTTTCAGGCTCTGTCATGAACTGAGGACAAGAGACCAAATATAACAAAAGATGCTCCCATTGCTCTTGCCATGCATGACATTCCAAGGGTTTTGGGAGCTGTGGGCCAGAAACTGTGGACAAAGGCCAAGTATATCTGAGAAACATATTTTGGTCATATGAGTGATCAAATATATATTATAAATCACAATATTGAAGAATGAGAAATAGGAAACAACTGAATTGCGATAGAGGAATGGTCAAATGAGTCATAACACCTTCAAACCAAGGAATTCTGTGGCCATTTAAAGCTTGTGGTATATATGGTATATACAGACAGCTCATGCAGCTCAATATCAAAAAACAGCCCAGGCTTCCCTGGTGGCGCAGTGGTTAAGAATCCGCCTGCCAATGCAAGGGACACAGGTTCGAGCCCTGGTCCGGGGGGATCCCACATGATGCGGAGTGGCTGGGCCTGTGCGCCACAACTACTGAGCCTGTGCTCGAGTCTGTGAGCCACAACTACTGAGCCCACGTGCCACGGCTGGTGAGGCCCACGCGCCTAGAGCCCGTGCTCCGCAACGGGAGAGGCCACCGCAATGAGAGGCCTGTGCACTGCAGGGAAGGGTGGCCCCCGCTCGCCGCAACTAGAAAAAAGAAGGCCCGTGTGCAGCAGCAAAGACCCAACACAGCCGAAAATAAATAAATTTAAAACAAACAAACAAAACAAAACAAAAAAACCCAGCCCAATCAAAAACTGGGTTGAAGATCTAAATAGACATTCCTCCAAAGAAGACACACAGATAGCCAAAAAGCACATGAAAAGATGCTCAACGTTACTAATTATTGCAGAAATGAAAATTAAAACTACAATGAGGTATCACCTCACACCAGTCAGAATGGCCATTATCAAAAAGTCTACAAACAATAAATGCTGGAGGGGGTGTGGAGAAAAGGAAACCCTCCTACACTGTTGGTGGGAATGTAAATTGGTACAGCCACTATGGAGAACAGTATGGAGGTTCCCTAAAAAACTAAAAATAGAACTACCATACGACCCAGCAATCCCACTCCTGGGCATATATCTGGAGTAAACTGTAATTACAAAAGATACATGCACCCCAGTGTTTCATTGCAGCACTATTTACAGTAACCAAGACATGGAAGCAACCTAAATATCCATCACAGATGATGGATAAAGAAGATGTGGTACATATATACAATGGACTATTACTCAGCCATTAAAAAGAATGAAATAATGCCATTTGTAGTAACATGGAAGAACCTAGAGATTATCATACTAAGTAAGTTAGAGAAAGACAAATATCATATGATATCACTTATATGTGGAATCTAAAAAAAATGATACAAATGAACTTATTTACAAAGCAGAAACAGACTTAAAAAAACAAACTTATGGTTACCAAAGGGGAAAGGTGGGGGGGAGGGGTAAATTAGGAGTTTGGGATTAACATATACACACTATTACATATAAAATAGATAATCAACAAGGACCTACTGTATAGCACGGGGGACTCTACTTAATATTCTGTAATAACCTAAATGGGGAAAGAACCTGAAAAAGAATAGGTATATGTATATGTATAATTGAATTACTTTGCTGTACACCTGAAACTAACATAACATTGTAAATCAACTGTACTCCAATATAAAATAAAAATTAAAAAAAAATAAAGCTTGTGGTAAGCAGTTTGCCAAGGTATAGTAAGTGAAACCAAGTCATAGAACAATATTCATAGTGTTCTTCAGTTTTTACAATAAAATAACCCTGTGCCTATGTGTTTGGTAATGCATTTTTTAAAAGATCTGGAAGGCTATATCAAACCATTATAAGTAGACTCTCACTTTTTATAATGGCCCTGAATGGGGAACTTTTTATGAGCATGTATTAATTTTATAATTTTAAAATAATTTTTAAATGCTGGGGGCAACATAGCAGTCAAAAAGAGTCTGAAGACGGGAAATGTGATAATGAAAGGAGGAAGATGCCCGAGAAAGCAGGAAGAGATGTTGATGATAGCATAAGTAGTAGCAGGAGTAGCTAGTATTCATTTAGCAAGTGAAATGTGCCAAAATGTGTCCTAAATGCTTTACAATACCAAGTCACTTGATTCTATGAGGTAAATATTATCAGTCAAGGAAATGAAGGCATAGAGAGGTCACACACCTTGCCCAATCTGAGAGCTCATGAATGGTGCAGCTGGGATTCAAAACCAGGTTGTCTGAATTCAGAGGCAGTGCTTTTATTAATCACTGACCTCTACTGCTGGCTGACAGGTGGGGTCCAGAGCACAGGTGGAGGAAGAGAGAAACCTGACTGAACTGTTAATTAGTTTTCTGTTGTTGCATAACAAATTACCACAAACACAACGGCTTAAAAAAACCATTTAGTATCTCACATTCTGTAGGTCATAAGTGTGGGCAGGCTTAACTGGGTTCTCAGCTTAGCATCTCACAAGACCAAAATCAAGATGTCAGCAGGGTTGGGCTCACACCTGAGGCTCTAGTGAAGATTATGCCTCCAAGGTCATTGACGTTGGCAATATTGAGTTTTTTTGGCACTGAGACTGAGTTCCCCATTTCCTTGCTGGCTATTAGGGGCCTCTAATTAGTTTGCTGCACTCCTCACCTTGTAATCCTGACTTCATCTGTATCTGTCTGTAAGGTCAGCAGTGGCACGTGGAATCTCTCAACAGGCTTGAAATCTGAGTCCCTATACTGTGACCAGTTAGAGAAAACTCTGGAATTATAAAGGGCTCTTATGATTTGGTTAGGAACACCCACATAATTTCCCTTTCCTTGTGCTTGTAAAATTATCTAATCATCAGAGAAAAATTCATCATACTTAACACTCCCGGAGAATAGGGGGAAAATCCTGGGGCCATTTTAGAATTCTGCTTACCACAACTATGATGGATGGTGGGACGTCTTGGTGCAGGAAGGTCTGAGGGCTTGTAATGCCTTCCTGGATAGGACTTGAAAATGCTCAACTTGAAGGGAGATGTTTTGGGATGAAGATTTGAACAGGTGACTAGCAACCCAAAGTGTGCAACTAGTCAGCTTTATGGTGTAAGTTGAGTTTGGAGGTGACTTTAGGGGGGTACCAACTACATGGCTGTGTGATTTTTCTCTAGCAGTCTGGCTCAAGGTTCTTCTGAGAAAGAAGGCCAAAAGGACCACAGGTCAAGGGAGATGACAGGCTTAAGTAATGGACTTTAGAATCTAGGCCAGAAAGAGAAGATAGAGAAAAGCACAGTGAGGGAGTATGGACAGTTAATTTACAAAAGCTGCAGCGTATGGCCAGATTCCAGTTAAAGCAGGAAGGAATGCTCCAGTAAGAGGTTAAAGATATAGAGCAGTGGTTCTCCAAGTATGGTCCCCAGACCAACAGCCTTAGCATCATTTGGGGACTTGTTAGAGAGGAAAATTCCCAGGTCCACCTCAGAGTCAGAAACTCGAGAATTCTGGGAGCACAGGAATCTGTGTTTTAACAAGCACTCTAGTTGATTTTGACGTCCCAAAGGTTTGAGAATCATTGATGCAGATTCTTTCCTATTTTTAAAGAACATTTCATCCTGAATGGGACAGTAAGAAATTCCCTGAAGAGGCTGGGACTGGGTAGCAAACATTGTGAGACATATAGAAGAGGACAAATGGCCCATGTTGTGCATGCTGAGCTAGGATGCCAAGGATAAGTTTAGGGCATACCTAACTTAACTGGCCTCAGGATTTTCAGAAATAACACGCCCTGGTGATTCCAATCTGGACAATTGTGTTACTGAGGTACTATTCCAAGGGCGAGACCAGGAGGATTTATTGATTAGAGTAAGAGGTGGGTCCATTCTGGGCTTGGATTGGCTGTTCTTTAAAGAAGGGGGAATCCAACCCCCAGGGTAAGAGGTTGGAAATGGGAATAGAAAGTTCCCGGGACCCTGAAAACAGCAAGAGACATGCTGGATAGGTAAGGACACTTACCTGTGAGCAAGATCTAGCTCCATTTGCTTCAGCAAACCATAGGACTTACTTACTCTCCCATAGCTGCAGGCACCACCCTGATGGGTAAGCTGCTTCAGCTGTGGCACAAAGCTAGAAGAGCACAGGTGGGCCATGCTTACCAACAGGAAGAGGAAGGAAGTGAGGGATATATTTTGGGATGTGGGTAGCTGACCCTGAATAGTAATTCCCCTATAGTCTTAAAAATTTTTCTGAGTCAATTACTCTGGAAAAATCATAGGACTCGCGCAGTAAGATCCAAGCAAGTTAAATACAATGTAGCCACACAAGATTTTTCACTATTGTTATAGGAACCCCTCCCCACAGTCAACAAATCATCTCAGGTGATTATGAACACACTGTACCTGTGGTGCAGCAGCACAGGATGTACTTAATATTAAAATCAGTTTTAGGGTTTCCCTGGTGGCACAGTGGTTAAGAATCTGCCTGCCAATGCAGGGGACACGTGTTCAAGCCCTGGTCTGGGGAGATCCCACATGCCGCAGAGCAACTAAGCCCGTGTGCCACAACTGCTGAGCCTGCACTCTAGAGCCTGCAAGCCATAACTACTGAGCCCACGTGCCACAACTGCTGAGGCCCGCGTGCCTAGAGCCCATGCTCCGCAACAAGAGAAGCCACCGCACTGAGAAGCCCGCACACCGCAACGAACCCAATGCAGCCAAAAATAAATAAATAAAATAAATAAAAAAACAAGTTTTATACTGTTAAGTTAAAAAAATAACGTGCAGATGAATGTGTATAGCATTTGTGTTTAAAAAAAAAAAAAAGGCCCTCTGCTTGTCTGTGATGTATACAATATTCCTGGAAGACTTCACAAGAAACTGGTAAAATTGGTAGCCATTGGGAGAAGGAACTGGGAAGCTGGGGGAGAAAGGAAGTAGTAAGAGTTTTCATAAGTAAACCTTAGGTACCTTTTAAATCTGGAGCACATACATGCATGCATTAAGAAATAAAAAATAAATACATTTAAAAAATAAATAACGAGATTTTATTATCCTCGACAACAGAGGAAAGTCAAGCCTGAAATCTAAGGGCATTAAGTAGCCCCACCATGGAGGGTGGAAGCTGCGGCAGCACCTGGAGGAGCTTCCTCAGAGATTCCCTTAGTCTGGCCACCCTGCCAGAGGCATTTCTAAGGAATCAGGACCCACAGTGATCTGCAGGGAGGAGAACAATGAGAAAAGCTTTCCAGCCTGAAATCAGACACTGTCCAGAGCTAGCACCTGGCAAGATACAACTCACTCTCCTGGGGGTCACATCTTTACTGGAAGGTAGGTGAGAATTCACACCTGTGACACCAAATCTCCTCCTCTCTTGGTGTCTCTCTCTCCTATTCCTCTCTGATTCCACATTCCTCTGATCTTTGGCCACAGTGTTTGATTTTTGAGAAGAGAATGTTGAACAAGTCAAGCTCTTGTCATTCTGAGTCTGAACTCTCATTTGACTTGGAAGACTTATGCTTTCGTTTTTTCTTCTTTTTCTTTTCTTTCTTCTTTTTCTTATGCTTCTCTTTCTTCTTCTTTTTCTTGTGTTTCTCTTTACATTCTGAGGAACTGGAGCTGCTCCCATCTTCATCTGATGTTGAATCCTCCAGTAACTGTTTTAACTGTTGTATCCTAAACACATAAGATTGACCAAAGAAACATACTGAGTGTAACTTAAAAAATTCTTTTAGATAAAAATATAAGAACAGTAGTGAGGGTGAAAAATGTCACAAAGCATCACCTCATTAAAGACAGTACTTATTTTTATTTTTGCATGTTTTCCCCATTCTTGTCTACACCCCCGCCTATTTTACATGACTGTAACCACTGTACAAGCTATTTTGTATTCTTTTCACTGTCCTAAATGTTTCTGCATGTTTCCATAGTCCTTACTATTATAACTTCTAACAGATGGATACTTTCCTAAATCATTCCCCCACTGTTCAAGTTCATACTAAGTAATCTACCTCCTCAACAATTATAATTCAGCACAGGGAACTATACTCAATATTTTGTAATAACCTATAAGGGAAGAGAATCTGAAGAATATATGTTATATATATATATTATACATAATAATTATATATAATTATAGTTCAGTATCACCAATTTGAAAAAATACCCCCCACACCCCAAAAAAAGTCTTCTTGTTTTTTCACCCTGTCTTTAACCCTGTCTAGGAATTTTTAACAAAAGCTCAGATCTTTAAAGAAGATCTAGAGAAGATAAATTACAGTTGCCAACGTTAACTATCAGTGACATGAGTGGGCTGGGCCAAGCCCATTGCTTTAAGTTAACCCAAGTAGAACAGGCTGGCCTGCTCATTCCCCACACACTGGCTTTTTCAGGGACTATTCCTGTCTTCCAAATATTTCGCAATTAAAGTACCATATTTACTAAAACCACTCCTCTAATACTGGAATTAAAAAAATTTTAATTTATAAAGTTTCTAACTATATAATTTCAAACTTTAAGAGGATATTGTTATCATCCGGACAATCTCACCTTACATCCTTTTCATGTCTTTTATTCTCTCGAATGATGTCGTACATGGGATCTTCATGTGCCTTGAGGGTTAGAGAAGGTTATGGTTAGGTTAGGTAGGCTTCATAGACTGTTAAGTTAAAATTAAATCCCTCTTCCACTGAAACCAGTTTTTTTCCCCTCCTGTGTGGTGTAATTTTATATTTAATACATTCTAATCCTTCCTAAGAGTTGCCATCATTTCAAACTCCTGGAGGCTATAAAAAAGATTTTCCAGTTATACAAATACAGGGTATAATTTACATAGCCTTTATAAGGAAATAAACCATGGCAAAATCATTATTAAATACCACTCAAGGTTAAAAATCTTGAGGTAATTCTATTTGTTCTATGTGGAAGGAAGATCAAGAGATATTATTAAGCAAAACAAGTGAGTTGGAAATGATGCGTAAGAATGATTCATTTATAGGTACACAAAAACATACTGGATATGACCAAAGAGAAGTCTGGAAGTATACTCAAGCTACTTACTACAAATTCCCTCTGGGGAGAGAGGCAAGATTGGACTTGAAAAATCAATTGTGAAAAAGCTTACTGTAATGTTTCCATTTTGTTAAAATAAGGCAAATTTATTCCTATGATATTTGTATAATTAAAAGCTACTTAAATTACTTAAAATATGAATACACATAGAATGAATTTTATGGCATGTGAATTATCTTTAAAAGTATATTTATTATAAAATTTTTACATATCAAAGAAAACATAAAGTTAAAAATATCTATTATTTTACCAGCCGGGATATCCACTGTTAATATTTTAGTATGGTTCTTCCAGTCATTATTCATAATTTACAGAAGATTATAATCATGTTATATATACAACTCTATTCTCTTTTTCACTTATGCTTTCATGAATATCTTCCTATGACATTACATATTCTTTTAAAACATAATTCTTAAAAGCTATATGATTTATATATTGTGGTAACTTATGTTGTATATTGGACACTGCAGTTGTTTCCTATTTTTCTTCAGTTTCTATTTTCTAATCATATAAATAATTCTGAAAGTTATCCTTATACATTCATAATAATTTGTGCATACTGATGTTCTGCTATATCCTTAGATCAATTCTTAGAATTTAGGTTTCTAAATTTAAAAAATATGAGTATGTTTAAGTTTTTGAGATTTATCATTAAATTTTCTATTATAGGCACTGTAAAAGTTGACATTCCAGGTAGCAGTGATTTATCCATAATATTTTCTGTAAATTAGTAAAATGAAAACCCAGTATTTTAAATATCTTAAAATCCTTGGAGAATGTTTATATACCCCTGTTTGATATGCTGATAATCCCAATATATCCAGTAATAGCATAGTTAAGTTGACCAAAACAGTTACTGAATGGTGAATTAACCCTGGGAGGTGACTTTGTTAAAATAAAGTGATGAAATGATAGATTGATTTTACTGTCATCTAAAGAAGGTACATCGTTTATACACACACTTCCAGTTTATGATAGAAAAATATACTATACAGACTTTAGACAAAGACTGGGAAACTAGAACCCTGATTTTATTTATGAAATATGATTTTTTTACATAAGTAAAAAAAGACTGACTGGGGAATTCCCTGGCAGTCCAGTGGTTAGGACTCTGCGCTCTCACTCCTGAGGGCCCAGGTTTGATCCCTGGTCAGGGAACTAAGATCCCACAAGCTGCATGCCAAAAAAAAAAAAAAAAAAAAGACTAACTGAATTGATAAAAATGCCTGCTTCAGAAAAAGAAGCACTGTTCCCAAGACAAAAGCAAATAACATTTTAATACGCATTTTTTGTTAATGAACTAATCTTTCACACAAATTCGATTTAATAGAGATGTAGTTAACACCAGATACTTTGGCCTAAAGGCTTTTGGAATGTATTTTATGTGAACCTCCAGTTCACTGGTGACTGCCTGATTCACCGACATTCATCATCTCCAGTAAACGTAAATTGACACTCTGGGGTTTTACTTACTACTCTGAACTGTTCTAACTTTTGGTTGCCTTTGATAAAGAAAGGGCATTCTTTGTCGCCCGTTCGGTGACCATACCGTTTACAACGCCAACCTAAAACAAAGAAAAAGGGATATATTTCTGTAAGATAATGCATTTTTACTCAGTCAAGATAAAGGTATCAGTAGATCATATTAAAGATATTCTTCATTAGATTCCAATTTTAAAAGCAAATATAATTAATGGATGAACCATGTAAGATCCCAGAAAAGAGAGGGAAACTAATTACTTCCTCAAGTATCCTTTAATCGTAGAGGTTTAGAAATGAACCAAGTACTTACTAAACAATCCCATGCAAAAAGCAAAGTGTGATTTTTTGTTTTTTAAGTGTCTTAGAGGTTGAATTGTGTCATCCCGTCTGCTTCCCCACTGTATTGAATTGTCCTAACCCCTAGTACCTCAGAATGTGACCTTACTGGGAGACAGGGTTTTTAGAGAGGCCTGGAATACATCCTTCCCTCACAGCACTCAGGAGGACACCCTGACTTTGGACTTTTAGCCTCCGGAACTGTGAGACAATAAATTTCTCGTTTAAGTCATACAGTTTGTGGTACTTTGTTACAGCAGACCTAGTAAACTATACAGGCATTAAGCAACTCCAACCAAGGAGGTCAGGAAGCAGGAAGAGGGATTATAGGTAAGATCAGCCAAATTTGCTCCATGCTGGTAGCTACTGAAAATATGTAGTGACAGGGAAATAACGTTTTCCCCTTTATATTTTTATTTGAGAGTTGGTAGTAGGAAACCATTGGGAAAAAATGAAGTTTAGGGATTCTCTGACCTGCCCCTGTCCTTATCTCCCCACTATTTCCACGTGGGGAAGAAGGAATGCACTCTTAATGTAAATGCAGACCGCTTCAAACATGTCTGTCTTTATGACAAAAAGGGGGGGATTTTAAATGCCACGGATTGATGTGTGGGTATCAAGAAGGATACATACCATCTGTGATCAAAACTCTTTGTTAAAGGAAAGGTGATCCTTGTTACTCAAAGTGTGGTCAACGGTACGGACCAGCAAGATTAGCATCACCTGGGAGCTTGTCAGAAATATGGAATCTCAGGCCCACCCTAAGTTTGAGAAGCTCTGCTCTAGATAACACTAGGATCATGGAAATCAATGAATACGGGGTTATGTGTGCATGTGTTTTTCCATCTGGGATGGATCCAAGTTCTGTGGAGTCTGAAGCTTACATAAATTAAGTAGAGGAAGGGCTCTTTAGGGGGAAAAAAGTCTTGCCTTGGCAAATTTTATAGAAAGAAAGAACCATATGACCGCATTGGTGGGACTCCAAAGACCTTTGGAAGGTACAAGGGCCCTAAAGGTTAAGCTTCATTAACTTCATGTAAAACTGGTTCTGGTCCAGACTAAACACTTTTAATTTGCAAGTCAATGAAAAGAACTATAAAATGGTAAGTGAAGCACAACTAACTACCCTATTACAGAGAGGAGTGGTTTTTAACCATAATTAAAAAAAGAAAAAAAAAGAAAAAAGAAATGTAATCAGTTTAATACGTGATTCAACTCTGAAAATAATAAACACAAAGGGTTTACTTAACTAAATTTATGATATAATTATTACTGGGAAAATGAGATATAGGAAGGGTATGTGTATGAGATGGGATGGAGGAAGAAAAAAAGAGCTGAATTCTTGTCTTCTACAGGAAGAAGTCAACAGATAATGAAGAAACCTGAAAAATCAAGGGGCAGGAATATAACCCTGTTATCTAGATACACAGGGATAGGGGCTTCTCTGGTGGCGCAGTGGTTAAGAATCTGCCTGCCAATGCAGGGAACATGGGTTCGGGCCCTGGTCTGGGAAGATCCCACATGCCGCGGAGCAACTAAGCCCGTGCGCCACAACTGCTGAGCCTGCGCTCTGGAGCCTGTGAGCCACAACTACTGCGCCTGCGTGCCTACAGCCCATGCTCTGCAACGAGAGGCCACTGCAGTGAGAGGCCCGCGCACCGCAATCAAGAGTAGCCCTCGCTCGCCTCAACTAGAGAAAGCCTGTGCGCAGCAACGAAGACCCAACGCAGCCAAATTAATTAATTAATTAATTAAAAAAAAAACAAAAACCTTTATAGATACATAGGGATAAACTTCAAAATAACCTTCCTAAAAGAGGTTGAGGTGGTCGCCTTTTAGGTAAGGGGAATGAAGGAAAGGGGCTGAGAACTGCTATATTAATTATGTGCATGAAGAATCTTCGTACAAACAAATGTCGTTAAAGACAGCTGTATCCCTTTTTCAAACGCCGTCTTACGCTGGATGAAGGTGCTGCTGCTCTGGTGCGGTGGAGGGTGTGCACACAGAGCTCTACCTGTTCCAGACCCGCCCTCTGTGGCCCAGAGCTCCTCTCAGGTTACCTGCATAAAACCTCAACACCTCTGATGAGGATGACTGACTGAGGCAAGACCCAAGGGACCACCCTCCAATGCATCCCTTGTCCCCCATGGCATTTCTACATGGAATATCCTTTCTGTTACAGGAATATTACTGAAGCGTATACTCCGCAGGCAGCTACGGCCCTGTGGAAGACCATTACCCTTACAGCCAGAAGCCCTGGAGTCAAAGCACTGCTCTGCCTCTTACCCCAAAACACTTAATAACATATGCAAGGCGGCTTCCTCATCTATAGCACAGTGATCATGCCCTGACTTTAGCAGGGCTGTGGTGAGAATGAATCAAAAGAAGTGAACTTGTTTGTAAACAGTGGTCTATAACTTGCATGTATTGAGGGTGTTAGTTGAAACCCTTCCACACTCACACTGCATGACTTTGACTTCTTTCCCCAGTGGCATCCAAAGTCCTTTGGTTGGTGCGTGGGCCAGAAATTCCCTGGCATGTTCATTGCCTGGGACATCTGGTATACAGTCTTCTGGCTTAGTCTCATCTTCCTGAAAAAGGAAACAGTGTGTAAGCTATGTGGCAAAAAAGCACCGGAACTCTCTCCCACCTGTTTGAGAACACAGCACTGCCTGGCTTTCTCATGGGCTGGAGATCCCAATGTCATCATAAGTTACCCTCTGAAGAGCTAGAAAGAAAGACAAATCATAACTGACAGAAAAAACGGAAGTAACTATACTAGAAGAGCTAGCTATGCCACAAAAACAAAGTAGCTGTTCTTAGAGAAAAGTTACTAGTGTTTACATAGGATTGATCTGTGAGCCCCAAATTCTGATTCTAGATCACAAAAATTAGATTCTAAGATCACAAAAGGTTTTCTGCTAACTTAAAAGCTTTGTGGAATGAGGCAGAATATAGAGTTAAACAAGTGAGGTTTCCTGGAATAAGAGCAATGTGTTAGAGTAAAATAGATTATTAGACCTTGAAGGCCACTGTCATGTTTCATAATCTCATACATGCCGTATTTGTGAGATGTATTTTCATTACCAAATAACTGCACTATATAACTAAGGTGCTGTTTTTTTACCTTATGATTTTTTCAAGTTTCCACGAATATTAAATTTATAATGGAAGAATGTTTTCTAAAAATCTTTTTTTTAAGTTGAAAGTTACCAAACAGAAAAGGTTACTTTGGCCTTAAGTCCTCTAAGTCTCACTCCTGCAGAAAGACACTGACACTATGGCCAGGGTGCTGGAGGAGGGACTCCTGCAACAGGCAGGGCTGGACTGGATGAGCTTCATGTCTCCTCAGAGTCCAGTGTTCTCTGAGCTGATGACATTCAAGAAATCAGCACCGGGAGGGTCAGAGAAGGAACATGGGGCAGGAGAGCTTTGAGAAGACAGTCACAAGTGAGACAGAAAGAATGGGAGTGAGCGCTGGGGAACACTCGGTGGGGCTTGCAGTTGTTTCTTAAGGGACAGACACAAGGCTGATTAAATTTCTACAAAGGCACAGGCTGTGACAAAGCCCAAAGTGCATGAACCGACTGCCATCTGCAGGGAAGACACAGAACTACCACAAAAGGAGGTTCAAACCTTATGCAGCTGTTTTTCATAACAAGTGACTGAGTCTGAGCACCGAGTCAAATCTGTCTCAGGGAAAAACCAAAAGTACAAACTTCACACTGACCTTGATAAGTCCAGGAGGAGGTTTTTCATAACTAGAAAGGAAAAAAACACTGGTCATCAACCATGTTCATAGGAACGTAACACATCTCAATCAGCAAAAGGCAACTGCAGACCAAAATAAAAAGGATATTTTTAGTAAGAACTTAAAACCATATTATAACTTAGTTAATAAAATATGCCTAGCAGTCAGAGATCTTATATAAATAAACTGATGCTATACCATATCCTGCTGGGATATAGCACTTAAATTCACCAAAATAGTAACTAACTTGGTGTCTTAGGACAATGATTTTATTTTTGGAAGAAGGGAAAGCAAGAGATTGCAGGGAAAATGTGAGGTAACAAGAGCCTTGAACGAATTATGGTTCCAGCCTGTCATTACAGTTGTTGGTTGATTCACCTACCATAACTTCCAGCTTCCATAACACTGAGAGGCTCATGGGGGTGGGGGGGTGTGAGTGATCTGTTCTAACAAGGATGGGGGCTGTGCAGAGGGGAGGGAGCAAAGCCAGAGGGAAGGGCCTGTTGTAGGGGAAGGAGGGGAGGGTGATCTGTCCCAGAGGCTCCCCCTCCCACCTCGCCCGCTCCCCCCCCCCCCGCCCCAAAAGCTCCAGATTCAAGATCCTCCCCACTGGCCTATCCTGTTTGCAGAGTGGGCTGCTGGGCTGCCGTCTGCTGCTCAGCTCTCTGACTGCCCTTTATGCCCCTACTGACCTCCTGGGACTCAGGGATGCAGGACTCCTGCTTGGTGCCTGGACGACAGGCTGGCACTCAATGAAGAACTACCGCTAGAGAAGCAGGTGACTGATTGTGTGCAAATGTACTTCCCCTTCCACCAACAAAGAGAGCTCTCAGACCCCCGGGTCCTGAGGATACAAATCATGCCTGTGCTCCCAACTCATTTCCACTTCTCATCACTCTGCTGGAACTTCTGGAAAAGGCTGATGGATGCCAAATCTAGAAAAGCAGCATCCAATGCTAGGGTTCATTTTAAACAAATCAATTTTAAAATTAAAAAATTGAGATATAATTGACATATAACACTGTATTACTTTCAGGTGTAATTATGTTCAGTTTCAAGTACTGACACATTCCAGGCTATGCAGCACATAGCATGGGCGTCTGGCTTTTAAATATGAGTGCCTAATTGACACAACCCCCTTCTTAAAAAAAAGTAGTTGGAGGGACTTCCCTGGCGGTCCAGTGGTTAAGACTCTGTCCTCCCAATGCAGGGGCACGGGTTCTATCCCTGGTTAGGGAACTAAGATCCCTCATGTCACACGATGCAGCCAAAAAAAAGTAGTTGGAAAAAGAGGCAGAACAACTGAACATCTGAGGTCTTTTCAATGCCTCTATAACGAAATTTTACTGAGAGAGGGCATCAGGATGCTGTGGCTGGTTTAAAACTGTATCTGGGCTCCAACAACTTGGAAATGGGGGAGTCCCAAGGTTGCTACACACAGAAGGTGAGTTCAGAGATGATTAATTTTTTGAATTTTGTACAGTGAAAATAATAAATTCTAAAATGGTTAATCATTTATCTAATAGTCAAATAGATACTAATTATCCCAAAACTAGTCGAAAATTGTTTAAGTTAAAAGAAAGAAAGCAGTAGTGTATAGGACAGTGTGTTTGGTATGGTTCTATTTGTGTGTACGGGAAAAGGGAGATTATATATATAGGATACCTGAGGGAGGGAGCTTTATTTTTCACTTACATTTATTTACATGCAAATACACTGCCTCAATGTTTTTTAGTTACAAAAGAAAAATGAAATTAATGTCATCTTCCTTACACCTATGTTGGTATGAGCCCAGGCTAATAAAGTTCTGAGAGATAAACCAAAGGTAACTTGGGACGTAGGAAAAAAAAAAAAGCCAAAAATATGCTAATAGGAGCTCATTTCTGCTATAGTTATATAGGCTGCATTTTTGTTTTAAAATTTCAATGTTGGGCTTCCCTGGTGGCGCAGTGGTTGAGAGTCTGCCTGCCAATGCAGGGGACACGGGTTCGAGCCCTGGTCTGGGAAGATCCCACATGCCACGGAGCAACTAAGCCCGTGAGCCACAATTGCTGAGCCCGCGCGACTGGACCTTGTGCTCTGCAACAAGAGAGGCTGCGACAGTGAGAGGCCCGTGCACCGCGATGAAGAGTGGCCCCCGCTTGCCGTAACTAGAGAAAGCCCTCGCACAGAAACGAAGACCCAACACAGCCATAAATAAATAAATAAATAAATGGATCATCACATTAAAAAAAAAACCATCTGTATGAAAAAAAAAATTTCAATGTTATTTCTCTAATTGTTTCAGTAATTAAATCCTCACTCTTGCTCTAACCAACTTGCTATTTCCACTTACCAAAAAAGATCAGGTATATTAGGAGAAACTAAACTTAATTTTAAGGCGATACTGAAGGTTCAACTTAAAAATTTACTCCTTGCAGAAGTAACCAGTCAACAATAATCATGCCAGGCTTAGTGCTAAGTAGCAGAAGGGAGAACTAAGGGGATAAGGGTACTCCTAAATGAAATCTAGAAAAGCCATAAAGTTGAAACTCCTCTCAGAAACACCCATGTAATTCTTGACAAAGGTACTTCGTAGCTTGGGACCCCCAGAATGGAGGCCTCCCCAGTGGCCCAGCTCATGTCACAAATCTAAACCTAAGTCAGCCTGCACTAACGGGAAATGCCTCACTGTCAAGGAAATCTGGAATACCCCAATCACGATCCTCCAACTCAGCTTAACTTAGCTTATCTGACCCTAGGTAAGAGGACATGCTAGTCTTATAAGGAAATCCCTGACCCTCTAGCCAATCGTGCCCTATTTCCAAGTTGCCTCACCTAACGCCCTATAAAACCCGCTCTTGTCCAAAATCCCTGGGAAGAGTGTTCCACTGCATGTGAAGTGCTGTACTTCTCAATCCGCGGATTGTTTTCCCTTGAATTAAGGACATCAAACTCGTTAACAAATTGTATAATTTTTCTCTTTTGACATTCTTTAGAACGGTCTTTTTTTTTTTTTTTAATTTTATTTATTTATTTATTTATTTTATTTATGGCTGTGTTGGGTCTTCGTTTCTGTGCCAGGGCTTTCTCTAGTTGCGGCAAGCGGGGGCCACTCTTCATCGCGGTGCGCGGGCCTCTCATTATCGTGGCCTCTCTTGTTGCGGAGCACAGACTCCAGACGCGCAGAGTCAGTAACTGTGGCTCACGGGCCTAGTTGCTCCGCGGCATGTGGGATCTTCCCAGACCAGGGCTCGAACCCGTGTCCCCTGCATTGGCAGGCAGATTCTCAACCACTGCGCCACCAGGGAAGCCCCTAGAACTGTCTTGATAAAGGAGATGTTTTGTTTTTTTGGAGTAGAGAACCCCATATCCCAGCCAGAACGTTTTCCAGTTCTAAATCAGTGTGAATGGGCTTTGCAGGTAAAAAAATTTTACTTTGAATTGTGATCCACTCTCACTGCTGTGTACCTTGGGCAAGTTACTTAAACCCCCAGAGCCTCAATTTCCTCATGGGTAAAGAGTTCACAGCAAACATGTGAAAGGCACTCCACAATGCTGGCTTCTGCCTCTTCTGTTGAAGAAAAGTTAGTGCTCTTAGTAGCCTCATGAGGCAGCTCAAGATTAGGCACTAGCATCATAAAGGTCAAGATCTGGACCCAAGAGAGAGGCCTCGCCAACCCTCACATCTTTTTACAGATCTGCAGCTTTACGGGGATTTACCAGCTGCTCCTAAGAGGAGGTGGGCACAGACCTGGCAGTGGACTTCCTACAGACATCATCCCCAGCCAGGTTTACTGCCTTTCTAGGCCATGTGACTCTTCAACATCTGGCTCCAGGGATCACTGCCTTTTCCCCATGCAGGTGAGGTGGTATAGGATCATGCCACCTAAGCTGGCTGTTCTTTGGCTCTCTTTATATCCCCTATTTGATCAGTCCCTGCGCTTCACCTACACCTTCCCGCATGACTGACCTTCCCTCTTAATCACAGAACTTATTCAATAACTGCCTCTGTGCCTGCCCCCGCCCCAGCTAACAGCTCCGCTAGGATAGTTTATCAAAGTGAAAACCTCTGCCCTATGATGGTTGATAACCTGAGGGGCTGTGAGGGACACGCCTCTCTGCTGGTTTCCCTGGTAACTGATGAGCCAACCTGATGTCAATCCCCACTATAACTGGTAAACCTCCCCACCCCCCAAAGACTGCTGTCTGTGTCCTGACTGCTGTCTGCTGTACACAGTGGGGCGCTGCTCCAGGACTTTGCTTCAGACTTATAAGATCCCCTATCCAATAAACCTTCAGTGTCTCTGTTGCTATCTCCAGCCTCTTTCTTTGGTCTTGTGGCTGGGCAATTATAAGGCTTGCAGGCCTGGGGGGTGCAGCGAGGTATATCAGAGGTGCAGAGGTGGTAGATCAGGGTTCAGCAAATCTATCCCTACCTCCTCTGAGGCTCAGCAAATCACCATGTGATTAGAGGACTGGAACTTTCAGCCCCACCTCCAGGAAGGCTGAATTAATCACTAATGGCCGATGATGAATCAATCAAGCCCATGTAATGAAACCTCTATAAACACCCAAAAGGATGGCGTTAAGACAGCTTCAGGGTTGGTGAACACGTGAAGGCGCGGCATACCTGGAGAGGGCATGGAAACTCTACACAGCTTCTCACATACCTTACCCTATGTATCTCTTCCATCTGGCTGTTCCTGACTTATATCCTTTTATAATAAACCAGTAATCCAGTTAGTAAAACATTTTCCTGAGTTCTATGAGCTGCTCTAGGAAATTAACCAAACTAGAGGAGGGGGTTTTGGAAACCTCCAATTTATAGCAGGTACCAACCTGGACTTGCAAACATCTCTGGACCCTTCCAAATAAGGATTATGATGGAGGCATCTAGTCTCCATCCTCATCCTCACTGTCACTAATCCAGGGCCTTTCTAAAGGGACAGAGGAAGATTTACTCCCTGAAGATTACACAATAAACAACTGGGTATAAGTAGAATTAGCCTTTTAGATACAGTACAAAGCTTTTTAGGTATGGTATTTCCAAAGCAAATTCTTAAAATATTTTCCAATGGAAAGCTGTCGCATGTCATAGGCCTAGGCCTCTTTTAGGAGGAATAATGGAAATTTGCATAAATTGGGCAGGTGATACAGTCCATCAGCAGCCCTTCATTAGAAACATTAATGCTATGTCTTAGGCATTGGGACTTAAGGGAGTTTGGAAGGGAGGTGGTAAAATCTATGTAAATATCCAGTAATCCGACAATAATTTCTTTTTGCCATAGGAGTTGTACAAATAACATGGTCAAACTATCTGAATTCCTGAAAAATATGTAAATGTTTTTGCCTAGATAGAAAAAAAATGTGATGGAACTGCACATTTCTTTTTAATTTTTAAATTTATTTTTATTTTTTGGCTGTGTTGGGTCTTTGTTTCTGTGCAAGGGCTTTCTCTAGTTGCGGCGAGCGGGAGCCACTCTTCATTGCAGTGCGCGGGACCTCTCACTGTCGCGGCCTCTCTTGTTGCGGAGCACAGGCTCCAGACGCGCAGGCTCAGTAGTTGTGGCTCACGGGCCCAGTTGCTCCGCAGCATGTGGGATCTTCCCAGACCAGGGCTCGAACCTGTGTCCCCTGCATTGGCAGGCAGACTCTCAACCACTGCGCCACCAGGGAAGCCCCTGCACGTTTTGAAATCTGTTATTATTAGCAATGGACTTCCCTAAAAAAGTCCATTTTAGAACTGTTTCCACAAGTGTAAAGGAATGTGGTTGATGTTTTTTCCTAGGGCTAAACAATTCATTAGTTTAGGTAGCATGTTAAAAAGATATTTCTCAAAGATTAAGGTAATATTTAACTATTGAAAATAACATTTGGAAATGAGAATCGGAGTGTGTTTATTGAGTAGCTGGCTTCTGTGCTGTGACAGCTGAGAAGTGTGCATTATCTTTGTAATTAATCCTCAGAATTAAAAAAAAAAAAAGTTAGTGGAGGCCCATTATTTTGTGCCATCTGTGAATCCTTGCCATTATATCATTCAGATTGTGACAGGTTGCCCTGGGCAGTATAAAGACTAAATTAAGATAAATTTCGATAAGAGATTATCTCCTAAATAGGCATGGGACAAAAAAATCTTTATTTTGCCAAGTACTTAATAATACTCTTTGAGTATTTGAGTGTTGGGGTAGGATTTCTTTTGGAAGAGTCCTTCACGTAAGCATACTCCATCCCAGTTGTTCCTGTAGCCTGGCCCTGTGGGGGCTGGAAGGCAGAGATGAAAGTCCACATATACACAAAATGCCCATTCTGTTATGCCCAGTAGCCCAGGAGCACTTGAGTGACAGAGCTGGAAAATGGGCAGGAGCATGTGTGGAACACTCAGATGACTTTGGGGGTCTGGCAGGTATGGTAAGAGTAAGAAAAATTAAGGTCAGGTGTAAGAAAATGACCAGAGGAGTGTGAGGGTAACTAAAGAGGGCATACCAGGTGGCAAAAGGATTTGAATTCCATTTGTAAAAAACCACAATGGAACTTAACATGCCTGGTTGACCAACTTACTTATCTGTCTTCCTTCCCCAGACTCTCTTAAAATGACAATTAAAGAAATTAAAAAAGGGTAGAAGCCACACAGAAATCCTGAGAGGAGATACAAGGCTGGAGACAAGAAGGGAAGGGAAAGAGAACTAAACCCTCATCTACTATAACATGAGCTTAATAGGTAACGTTTACTATTCAATGGAAAAAAAGCAGTATAAGCATGTAACTCAGAAATAGTTAAATCCCAGAAAAAAAATTAAAAGTTTCCCCATTGAAGCCTTGGTTGGAGGGAAAGGTACAGGGAGTGTGAGTAGAGATACAAACCACTATTTTTTGAAATTAGACTTTTCATACTATTTGATGTTTAAACTACGTTAAAGTATTATTCTGGAAATACAGACTTTCATTTAAAAGGAAAGAAGCCTCTGAACTAGCCAAACTATAAATATGTCAACAGCCCAGAACTTTTAAAATCTCTGAACTGAAAAATCCCACTGGTCTGAGAATCAGACACCCGGGTTTCTCTTTAGTTTTGTTAGTTTACAGTTCCGTGTGTGCTTGATCAGGTTACTTAACTGCTGAACCTGCATTTTCTCATGTGCAAAAGGAGGTTATAAAAGGATGTCTGTGAGTGCGCTCTGAGCTACAAAATAAATGTAGAGTATTAACAACTATGTGGCATCCTACAGTTAGGATACTGAGGGTTATGGGGTGGGGTAGGGCGACTGAGCCCTGCCTGAACTTATCCTAGGGAAATATTGTTCAACATCGGCCTTGCACGGGCAACAAAGAGCCTCCCAGAGTGCCCTGAAGGGGCCAGGACCGTGGATGCCAGCAGTCCACAACCACTGACCACTGAAGTGAAATTCAGCTCAAGAGCCACACTGAAAAGAGCAGGCCAGGCTACAAGGAAGCATGCATTTTGTGCCAAAGCTCCCAGCGGTTAATAATGAAGGATTAACCCTTTAAGGACTTTTCATGCTATCTCAGCAATCATGAGAAGGTAGGTAATGGGAAGTGCCTAAAACAAATAATTCAGATAACTCAGTGAACACCAAACTTAGTAAAGTCAGACTTCTAAAGCTGATTACTGAACGACAGAAACACAGAAAAGAACCGCAAGGGTCATTAATCCAACCTTCCACCTGATGTTTAAGTCTCCTTTACAACCAACCCTTCTCTCAGGGGTTATCTGGACTCTCTCCAACCCCGGGTAGCTGGGGGAGTACAGTGCCTCCTAGGTCAGGCCACGCTGACCAGCAAAAATCTATGACTCTGGTCCTAATTCTTCTTGTTGAGCTGGAACTGGCCTCTCTGTAGCTTCCACCCTTAACCCTGGTAAAAAAAAAAAAAATCCTGGGGACGAGAGAGAAGTCCACGCTCTCTTCTACCTGACAGCTCCTCCCGCAGAGTCAGGGACCAGGCCCTCACCCCACGCTTATTCGTCCCTTCCTCACCGCACTCATGTTACGGGACTGGGCTTTTTCTTCCCTAGTTAACAGCACTAGATGAAAAGAATGGGGATTTACCCAGTTCAGAGCGAGCCCCTTGAACTGAGAAACGGGAAAGGACCCAAGGGCGCAGCCGCACTTCTCCTGTATTCAAATCCTGACCGACACTGACGTCGCCGCACGAGGAATAAAACTGTCGTTTCCGGCGGGGAAGCGCCCGCCCGCCGCCGCCTCGCGCGCCCGGGACGAGCCTGTGGAGGGAGCCTCCCCGCTCTTCCTCCAGCGGCTAAGAGTCCAGCGTCCGGCAGCCCGGGATCAAAACCCGCACCCGGCTCGCTGGGGTCCGACGGGCCCACCTGCCCACTCGCAGGTCTCCAACCCCTGGCGGGCCCCGCCGCGCGACCCCGGGCCCCGACCCCATTCCTCGCATTAGTCGAGGGCGGGCGTGACGGACTCACAAGGACTCCAGGTGCTTGAGCTGCTGCAGCTGCTGCGCGTCGTGCCGCCGCCGCCTCTGCTCCCGGCGTCGCTGCAGCTCCTGCTCCGGAGGCTCTCGCGGCCGCCGCGCGCCCCCTGCCCCCGCGTCGTCGCGCCCGGGTCGGGACGACATCGCGGCCCCGCGCGGCGCGGCTGAGGCGGCCCCGTGCGGCGTGGCTGAGGCGGCCGGCGCGGCGAAGACGGTACTTCCTCTGCGCTGTGAACGCCTAGCCCCGCAGCGCCCCCTCCCGCTGCCGCTCCGCGTCCCGCCGGGCCGAGCCGGGTGTCCCCTCCGCGGCCGCCTGCACCGCGCCGCCCAAAGGCCAGCGCGGCCTCAAGTTGTTGATCGGAGCGCGGGGTCCTGCAGTCAGGTCGGCTGGTGCCGGAGGCCGGAGCGCGCCCCCTGGCGGCGGCCAGGAGTCTCGGTGCTGAGGACGCTCTGTGAGGACCCAGAGCCCGTTCTGCGCGTGGCTGGGCCCCTCTCCGGGTCGGGCGCCTCCCCTCGAGATCTTCGTCCCTGGAGGCCGGGAAACCTGTGCAAGTCATTTTCGTATTCCCGCAGTGGCTAGGCACACAGGAGCTGCTCGTTACATGTTAGTAGGATTCATCCGGTTTTGGAAGAAAGCAAGGCTTCCATAGAAATTCTCCAATTTTCCAGAACATGTGATCCATGCGATGTATAGTCAGTGTAGTATACTGTATTCAGATAAGGTTTGGGTTATGGAAACGAAAAGCTAATATACACTGTGCACTTTTTATGCGGTCATTGAGCTAAGCCCTTAATAGGAGTTGATTTAATTTTTTAAGTTAATTAATTAATTAATTTTAATTTTTGTCTGTGTTGGGTCTTCGTTTCTGTGCGAGGGCTTTCTCTAGTTGCGGCAAGCGGGGGCCACTCTTCATCGCGGTGCGCGGGCCTCTCACTGTCGCGGCCTCTCTTGTTGCGGAGCACAGGCTCCAGACACGCAGGCTCAGTAGTTGTGGCTCACGGGCCTAGTTGCTCTGCGGCATGTGGGATCTTCCTAGACCAGGGCTCGAACCCGTGTCCCCTGCACTGGCAGGCAGATTCTCAACCACTGCACCACCAGGGAAGCCCTGATTTAATTTTTAAAATCGTAATAAGTGCTGTACGTAATACCCATGTGTATTATCCTTATTTTACAGATAAGGAGGCCCAGAGAGTTAACTGACATGCCCAAGGAAACAGAACTCGTAGGTCATGGAGCCAGGATGCAAAAGTGTAAGCTGCTTAACTAGGTTGTGCTTTGAAACTGTATCTGATATATAATTTTTTCAGCCTTGAAATAATGGAAGAAGCTGCAGAGGAATTAAAAATAAGTGCATAAGGGAAATGCTTGCCAAAATATTCAGTTGTTAATACCCCAAAGTGAAGAGCTCTTTCAAATTTATTCAAGAAAACACAAACACACAGAAGCTATGCACAGACATGTGAAATTATGCTGATACATGTTCTGGAACTTGGAAATGACCTCTTCCTCTTAAGAATGAAGCCAATTAAAATTGTTGCATGAATGTATGATTCAGCCATTCATGTGTAACAGATCAGGACCCTATGGGGGCCTTCCGGGATAGACCCCTCCCCCATATACTCTGCTATAGCTCCTGTTTGAAGTACCCAGATAATAGTATCTCATGCATATTTCCTGAGTTTTTCATTTGGTAAAAACCACCACAAGTGGAAGAAATTAACTACTTGATGATCATGAGCCCCAGCCCCCAGACCTTCTGGCACCTAAGAATTGATAATGTTAAATTAACCACCCAGTTACCTCAACATCAACCAATGAGAGAGTTGTGCAGTAGCTGATCACATACCCTGGGACGCCCCTCCCTCACCTTGCCTTTAAAAATGCTTTGGTGAAACCCTTCGGAGAGTTCAGGGGTTTTTTTTTTTTTTTTTGAGCATGAGCAACCACTTCTCCTGGCATGGCCCTGCAATAAACCTTTCTCTGCTCCAAGCTCCAACATTTGGGTTTGTTTGGCCTCACTGTGTGTCGGGCACACAAACTTGCGCTCGATAACGATGGAAGTTACCTGGGCCAATAAATGACCTGTATGGTATCTTATAAGACATCCAAATTCAGTTAAGAAGGAGGATATACTCTTTGGAAGCTGTGATTTACAAACAAAGAAAATGTAATTGTGTTGCAGAAAGAAGTTGGTCTACAGAATCAAGAAGAAAACCAAGGGAAAGCAATCAGGTAGTGTTTTTCCTGCGCTGTTGTTATAGAACAGCACGTTCCGGGTGTCCCACGCACAGTACATATTCCTTCCTCTTCAAGGTAACAATGTACTGGGCCAGCAGCACCCCAGCCACCAGGGCGCACACGCTAGCGCTTGCTACCGCGCTCACCCTCGCCATAGCCGCTTGGTCCATGGACGGGGCCTCCTGCGCCTCCCGGTCAGGAGAAGAGGTGGCTGGGTGGCTCGGGCCTCGGATGCTCCGCCCCAGAGACCAACACAGACGCCCCGCCCCGCGCCGCCCGCGCCCCGCCTCCGAGGAAAGCCCCACCCACGAGCGGCGAGAACGGAGAAAGGCGTGGGAGGGGCGTGGCTTGCGTCCCCGCCGGGGTCGGGAGGCGGGTCTTCCTCAGAGCTCGCGTCTAAGGAACTGTCCAAGGACAGAAAAGGGGAGTCGAATTAATTCTCTCTCTCTCTCTCTGCTAATGAGGACCGGGCAGTAGTTCATTCTAGCTCCGCCCAGTAGAAATCTGATTCCAAACATCACTCAGAAAAAAATCCTCCGCCTTCCTCTCTCCTGACACTCAGGACTACAACCCCCAGAAGGCATCGGGGCTCAGCTATCTGACTTGCGCAGTAGCGTTCGTTGTAAAGTGCTATGACAACAGGGCGGAGATGGCTTGGAGTTAGGCTTGAGTAGGTGTCCCTTCCGCCGCTGCTGTCCTTTTTCTGCTACATCCCACTCACTGCCTCCTTCATTATTTCCTCCTCTTTGTGAGCAGCAGGTCTTACCGCTGTTCTTTCCTGCCTGATATCTGCCACGGGATTGATGCCGTTTTTCCTGCTTGTCTCAGCGTGACAGAGAGGGGATGCAGGAGAGCTACTTGGTGGGATCGCTCAAGCTCTGTGGAGCTGGTGGTGCCAACTGGTGAGGCGCTGTCTTTGCCTGGGACGTGAAACAAGTTGGATCAGGAGAACGAGAGGGAGCAGTAAGGGTTGCTTTTTCCTGCACCGTCCGTTCTTGCTCGTCGTTCCAGCCCTGGAATCCTGGCAGACGTTCTTAAAGAGAAATCGGTGGAAGGAGAGTTCGAAGAAAGGTGGGGCAGGACCCACCTGACTCGGCATCAGGTAAGAAAGTATGTCTAGAATTAAACAGCGGGTGCATGAATGCCCTTTCTGTGTTTTATTTTTTAGTCAGATTGATTCTCTGATGCCGTATAATGGTTTGGGGGATATAGGGTGATAGGTTTCTTATGAAGGATGCTTGCATTCAAAACAAAACAAAACGAAACTGCCAGAACAATGTGTGTGTGTGATCCTGTGAACATTTTTGAGAAAGGGTGATAAGAATTTTTAGAGATTCCATTCAGGAATGTCACGTGGTGCACAAGCATTTTCCTCCTGTGACACTTCAACAGGTCTTGTGAGCAAATGGTCAAAGCAGTTCCCATCCTATGACTGAAGTAGGATGCATGTACTAATACCCCCTAATTCCTTCTTGCAATAGGATTATTGCTTCTCCTTCTCCCTTTACCTTGCAGACCACAGCAGTTTCGATGAGCTGAGGTGATATTATTAGCATCTTCCTTCCCCAATCAATTCCTGCAATCGACTCCAGTTTCCTGGAGTTTTTCTGTTTGTTTGTTTTTTTTAGCATCTCACTTTTTTTTTTACTAAACATGCCATTAAAAAAAAATTATTTATTTATTTTTTGGCTGCGTTGGGTCTTCGTTGGTGCACACAGGCTTTCTGTAGTTGTGGTGAGTGGGGGCTACTCTTTGTTGCGGTGCGCGGTTTTCTCATTGTGGTGGCTTCTCTTGTTGTGGAGGACAGGCTCTAGGCGCACGGGCTTCAGCAGTTGTGGCACGTGGGCTCTAGAGCGCAGGCTCAGTAGTTGTGGCGCAGAGGCTTAGTTGTTCCGCGGCATGTGGGATCTTCCCGGCCCAGGGATCGAACCCGTGTCCTGTGCATTGGCAGGTGGATTCTCAACCACTGCGCCACCAGGGAAGTCCCTACATTTTGATTTTTAAATGCACTCTTTTCTTTAATGGTTAAAGCAGGTGTACAATGCATGTTTGAGCAGATGTACAATGCATGTTTGACAGGCCGTGAGACAAGCTGTTCTAGTTAGCATAAAGTTTACGTTAAATCATATATAAGCCAGAATGACTTTCCCATACCTCAATATGTGAACATTTCTTCCATAAAGTGTTTTTACAATGGAAGAGTTTTGGATTTTGTCAAATGCTTTTTCTGACTCTGTTGACATGATTAGGTGGTTTTTGATTTTTATTTTATTGCTTTGGTATATTTCCTTAATAAATTTTGGGTGTTAAACTAACATTGTATTCCTTGGGTAAACTGCACTTGGCCATGGTGTATAATTCCTTTAATATATTGCTTGATTCACTTTGCTAGTGTTGTGTTGAGGATTTTTACATACATATTTGTAAGAGATATTGGTCTGTAGTTTTCTTTTCCTGTATTTGTCTAATTTTGGTATCAATGTACACTAGCTTCATCGAATGAGTTGGGAAGTGATCCCTCCTCTTTTATTTTTTGCAGAGGTTAGTGAAGAATTGATGTTAATTAAAAAAAAATATTTGGTAGAATTTACCATCTGAGCCTAGTCTTTTCTTTTTTTCTTTTTTTCTGAGCCTAGTCTTTTTTTGTGTGTGTGGATAGTTTTTTGATTACTAATTCAATCTCTTTCCTTGTTATAGGTTTATTTAGATTTTCAGTTTCTTCCGTAGTCAGCAACAGATAGCTGGGAGCAGGACAAATAATGCTGATGTCCTGCCCTTCCTGGGAAAATAGTTCTCTGATTGGGAGCTGTGGGGAGAGGGTTCTTGGATGTACCACTCTGGAGTGCAGTTTCCATCTTGCTGAGCTAGGAGTATGGAGAGGAGTGAGTCTTAGTTTAAATACTACAGACTCTTACTGTTCTTACTGAATTTTAGATTTTTAATGTTTCTTTATTTGTTGTATACTCTTAGGACAATTTCCAGAGACTTGAAATGGTTTTTTTTAAAAAAATAAATTATTATTTTTAAAAAATAATTTTCAGTTTCACTGGGAAGTGGGCCAGTGGAGCTTCTCACATGTCACACTGAAAAGTGGAATTCTCTGAAACCTTAAATTGCTTAGCATATGGTTATGGGAGAAATACCTATATTATCAAAAGATTTCATCAGAGTTCCATTAGATATCAAGGTGCTCCAGTGTCTGTAAGACTTATATTTAAGAGCAAGTATAAAAGTGATTATATATAAGCTTATTAGGAACACAACTGCTGTGTGCAAAGAGAAATTTTTTGTAGGTGTGTTTTATTTGTTCAAGCCAAAGGATTGAGCCAAAGGATTAAGCTTTTTTTTTTTTTTGGATAAACAGGGATATCCAGCAACCTTAAGTTGTTCAGACTTGCTATCAAATCTGTCTTTGAAGCCAAAGTGGAAAAGAACTCCCCTTTGAAACCTTTTGCCTTGCAGCCTACGCTGTCATTTAAAAATACACCAATTTTTAGAAAAGGAAATTAATGATGTACAAATTGCACAAATGAGGGTTTGTGGTTTCTTAATTTCTTGGGAGTGGGCAGTGCGCCTTCCTCTGCTTCTGCCTTTGAAATTGGAGAGAGAGGCACTGGGAAACATGCTACTGACCATCAGCCCAAATTGTTGGTTTTCCTATCGTTCACTAATTTTTCAAAGATGTAAGACCTTATTCAATAATTTATTGTCCACCATGGTAAATGTTAACACCTGGGTCATGGGAGAACCAGTATGCAGAATTTTGGCATAATGGAATTTATGCAGTTCTGCTATGTATTAACTTATGTTTTGCCCTGGTATGAAAGTAAGTTGATCTGAAATGAAGCAGCTGTGGTCTTGTGAGGAAGAACCATTTGTTGGACCTAGGTTTGAAATTAGCACCCTCTCCCCCAACCTTTTAAAAATTAAAACAAAGAGAAACAAAAAAAAATCCCTCTACTGACCCATGCTTTTTCAGTGTTTTGGATATTAAATTGCAGGCAGTGACAGCCTAATAATACAAGGGTCTAGAGTAGGGACAGGGTATGCAGAAGCAAGTTTCTGCCATTAGCTGTGTGATTTAGGGGAGTCATTATAATCTACAGAATGAGAAGACCAGCTGATTGATGGGTACCTTCTAGCTGTTGAAGCTCTTGATTTTAAAAATGAGTCTTTTTTTCAAACTTTGGAAAGGTAACTAACTGGTGACAGAGGTCACAGGAAAAAGGAAGAGAAGTAGAGCATTGCTATAAGAAAACATCCACTTAGACTATCAGGTATCCGTGCAACTAGTGCTTTTCAAATTTTAAGGTGCGTGTGAATCACTTGGGGATCTTGTTTGGGGTGGGGTTGAGATTCTGCATTTCTCACAAGCTCTTGGGTGATGCTGACCTGCTGGTCCAGGGACTACACTTTGGGTAGCAAGGAGCTAAACAATCTAGGAAAGGAGGGCTTTCAGAAGCTAATGAAGTGGTAGGTGACTAAGGAGAAATTGATAGAGCAGGAGAAACAGAAAGGAAATAAATGTTGCCAGAGGTATTTTGTTACTAGGAATAGATACTAAATTTTATGATAGAAGTCCATGAGAAATTAGTGCTTGATGTAGAACAGTTCCATTTACACACCATGTTGGAGAGTTAGTTTTTCATATTGGAGTTTTTTTCCCTCCATTATACTAGCAAGCTGAAAAAATTTGTTCAGTAACAAAGGTTTTTAAGGCCATTTTCACATAATAGCTATTTTCATCCGATGCAGTCATGTGTGTTTATATTCAAACTACAGATACATGCACTTTTTCCCTTTCCTGATTATGCTTTTTATCCTTTTGAGTAATCATAGCCATGATGATGACTATATGATGACTGTAGTGCTGTGAGTCCTCCTAGTGAATCATTGAATGGTATTGAATTTGGGTAGCATTCTGCCCTGTGCTGCAAGAGAATGACGTATCTTCATTGCGGCAGTCCAATGGTATGGCGTATTATAATTTTCCAATGTATCTCGAGTACATAATGAGAATATATGGTATTTATTAAGTACTGTTACTTCCCTCTCAAATTAAAAAAATCCAGTAAAAGTATAATAGGAGTGTTTATTACATTTTTGAATACTTGTTGTGAGATTTGAAGTTTTGAAGTCATCTGGCAATTTGTATGGTTACATAGTGCCAGTATTAATAACAGCTGATGCAGATGTTTTTCAGACACTCTCCCACATGTTAAAACTCATGATAAGTTTATTTACCTGCTATGTATTTTTCCTTCACTTTCATCAACACCTTGCCTTTACCTGACTACTTTCCTTATTAGCGTAAAGAGAGGGCCTTAGATGGAGTTTTCTTTCTTTTTTCCCCCTGTTGTTTGTTTCTTTAAACTTGTCACTTTGACATGATTTATGTTCACATAGAAGTTGCACAAGTAGTGGTTTCCCAATGATAAAGTACAATTATCAAAACCATTAAATTGACATTAGTACAATACTATAACTAAACTATAGATCTTATTTTGATCTCCCAGGTTTTATATTACATACGCTATTTTGGGGGGAGAAATATAGTTCTAAGAAATAAAATTTATCCCGTGAAACCACCACCAAAGTCAGGTTACAGAACTTTTTCATTACCTCAAAGAAATTCCTTTAAAGTCACAGTCTCTCTTAACCGTGGTAACTACTGATCTGTTCTCCATCAGTTTAATTTTGTAATTTTGAAAATGTTATAGAAATGGAATTATTTAAAATGCAACCTTTTTGTAAATCAACTATACTCCAATGAAAATTTTAAAAAAACCTAGATAAGCAACAGGGATAAGTTGTATAGCACAGGGAATTATAGTCATTATCTTGTAATAACTTTTAATGGAGTTAACATAATGGAGTTAAAATACTTAATCACTATGCTATACACCTGAAACTCATATATATTGGAGCTCAACTGTACTTCAATAAAAAATACACCTGAAACTCATATATATTGGAGCTCAACTGTACTTCAATAAAAAATAATGAAGTAAGGAAAAAAAATGTAACCTTTTGGGATTGGTAACCTGTTTTTTTAACTCAGCGTAATGCCTTTGTGATCCACCCAAGTTGTTGTTGCTTCATTTTAAAAAATTGCTGAGTTGTAGCTAATTCAAAAAAATACATGCACCCCAAAGTTCATAGCAGCATTATTTACAATTTCCAAGATATGGAAGCCACCTAAATATCCATCAACAGATGAATAGATAAAGAAGATGCGGTATATATATACAGTAGAATACTACTCAGCCATAAAAAAGAATGAAATTTTGCCATTTGCAGCAACATGGATGGACTTGGATGATATTATGCTAGATGAAATAAGTTAGACAGAGAAAGACAAATACTGTATGATATCACTTATATGTGGAATCTGAAAAATACAACAAACTAGTGAATACAACAAAAATGAAGCAGACTTACAGATATAGAGAACAAACTGGTGGATACCAGAAGGCAGAGGGGCAATATAGAAGGCAGAGGGGCAATATAGGGGTAGGGGATTCAAAAGCACAAACTATTATGTATAAAATAAGCTACAAGGATATATTTACAGCACAGGGAATATAGCAATATTTTATAATAACTATAAATGGAGTATAACCTTTAAAATTGTGAATCACTATATTGTACACCTGTGGCATATAATATTGTACATCAACTATGCTTAAGTAAAAAACAAATAAATAAATAAATAGCACTTTGCTTTTGGGGTCATTTGTGGTTGTGTGCAGAGTTGCAAACAATTTGAGTCACTTGATATGCGTGTTCCCAGCTGATGTCACACACAGCGACTCTCTGCCTTCTTGCCTTCTTGTTTCAGCTCTCATACTATAAACAAGGGTCCTTTTCATAGTCTATTTAGTGCCATGTTTTCGACATCTCTGTGGTTTGGGTTGTGTGTGTGTGTGTGTGTGTGTGTGTGTGTGTGTGTGTGATATTGCTGTTTAAAATTGTCCCCCAAAGTCATGCTGAAGTGCTGCCTAATGTTCCTAAGTGCAAGAAGGCTGTGACGTACCCTGTGGAGAAAATACATGTAGTAGATAAGCTTCCTTCAAATATGAGTTATAGTGTTGGCCACTGAGTTCAATGTTAATGAACCAGCAATATATTAAATAAAGTATCTTTAAACAGAAGCAAACAAAAAACAAAGTTATGTATTGATTGGTTGATGAAAATGTTGTAAATAGAGGCTTGCACGACCCCTAACCCTGTATTTCCTCTAGGAGCAATGGTTCAGTATTTGCTAATTCAATGTTTGCTGCAACCTTATAGAACAGAGTTTTTTTGAATGAAGAGCATTGACTGCGTATCCTAACATTTAAATCAGTGTAGCTTGAAGGAAATCTTCATTTATGTTAGATAAATGAATTTTCATAGAATCCCAGGGTATGTGATGTTTGTGTTGTAATTCAAAAGTCCAGTGGGCTTTCACATCTGCCACATTCGTAACTCAGTGGTATGGCTGGTATATCCTCATTTTAGATGAGGAATCAAAGCACAGAGAGGTTGTGTGGGTTGCCTGAGGACACACAGGTAATTAGTGGTATAAATAGACTTACAACCCACTTTTCCTGGTTGTTTTTGGTGTGAATTTCCCTCTTCCATCTTCCTTTCTACAATTAGAAAGGGGAAATGGAGTGAATGCTTTTTGAGTACCTGTAATGTACCCCTTCCAGTGTTAGTCATTTGATGCATTTGATCTCATTTGCTCTTCTCAGCAACTCATTGTGAAAGCAGATGCTGCAGTCTTTTTAATGACCAAACTGAAGGGAAATTAGGTGTTATGCCTAGGAATTATGTGCTAACTAGTTCTGGTAGAATTTGAATCTTGATCCTCCGAAGAATATGTTTGTTACTTTGTACAGTTGTCTACTAAATGTCCCAGAATAGAGAATTGACCCAACATAAATGTATAATTTCTCAGCTTGACTTTTCGATGGCATTGCAAAATATCTGATTAATGTTTCCACTCACTTGGATTTGTGGTTTCACATATGTCCACAAAATACAAAACATTAGAGTTGAATACAATGTTTTTTCTCAAAGTTGTCTAACTTTAGTTTGCTATGTATGCCTTAAGAGTTAATTAATTCAGAACAACAACAACAAAAAAGAGTTAATTAATTCATAAATCATGGTGTGAAGTGGACTTTTTTTGTGAAGTGGATTTTTATTATAAATAAATGCTTTCTTTTTTAGAGTGAGCGAAAATGTCTTTATTTAAAGCCCGTGATTGGTGGTCTACTGTTCTGGGAGAAAAAGAAGAATTTGATCAAGGCTGTTTGTGTTTGGCTGATGTTGACAATACTGGAAATGGACAAGGTAAACAACTTATGACCAAGCATCTTGGAGCAAAGCATTTTATAGGGATGGAATAAAAATGACTTCTTTTTTTTAATGTGTACTTTATAGAACTTAGGTGAACTGTCATGACTATGCCCTAGTTTTTAAGGTAGTTTTCCTTATAAGTAATATTTAAGTAGCAGGCTAATAAATGTGGTTATTACTTATGTTTTGTTGTTTGTGTTTTTCTGGTTTGTGTTGATTCTGTCATATTATTTACTGGAACTCAGAAAAATATTATAAAGCATCATTTAATTTGTTTTTATTTGTTGCAAAATCAGGTTTCGTAGGGTAGAGCTGGTAAAATATTTTGAATTTTGAAAATTTTTCTTTTGTAGAAGCTGCAAGAAAAATTATATTCTTTTAAAATAGAATCTGAAAGCCATTTACCAGAATGGAGAAATTATGTTAGCTCTATTTGTTTGTAGAAAACAATTGTTAAATCATTGATTTCATTTTTATATTTTGAAACTAGAAACGATATTCTATTTTATTCTTATATTATTTGCTCCTCTTTGCGTCTTCATATAAGTGGTCTTTAAAACATTTTAGTTCTATATTATTGCTACTTGAAATTTATATTTGGTTTGAGTGATTTATAGTCATGAGCTTTTTTTTTTGTAATTCAGATAGTCACTGGCCTCTTAAAAAGAAAACTTATTATAATAATTTTTCTTTTGTTCATTGTATATAAACATTGTCCCCTTACATTTTTCTTTATTCTATTTCTCTTGCCTATAATGAAAACAGTAGAATTTGGGGGATAAAGTGAAAGGAGAAAATTATATTGGCAAAGAAGAGTGGGAGGCACTAAACTGTTCTGAGCACCTACTAAATTGTTTCTAAGGAAAATCTGGGCCCTGCCCTCCTACTGATAGGAGAGGCAAAGGTCTTCTATTCATAAGGTGTCCTGAGCTGTTCTTCAAAGATTAGCAACCCTGCCTCCTGCCCAACTGTTTGTTAAAATTTATGATTCCTCTATAATTTGGTAGCATAGAAGAGTCATATCACAAAAATACCTGCCAGAGAGAAACAATTTCAAACCCACCTCTGCCCAAACTATTTAAAGCTTAACTTGGTTGGAAACTATACTTACTGATTATCTGAATAACATAGTGTTCACTCATCATTTCTATTAGAGCTCCTCACTGGGGTGCCACCACTGGGTTACCAATATGCTGAGATGTTTCATCCACCCTATTTACTTCCAGCTGTGAGCAGCTTCCTCTGTTTTCCCAAGCATGCTATACAAAAATCATTCTGTGTGTATGTGTGTTCCACATAGAAAAAAAACACTGATCATTATTTCTCAAAGCCTGGACCACCTACATCATAATATTCTGGGGTGATTATTATATATGAAGATTTTCTATCCCAGATGTACAAGATCTTCTAAGATCATATTCTCTGGGGGGTAGATGGATTGGACGGGGGCTTAGGTATCTGCATTTTGACAAGCTCCAAAGTTGAATGGTGGCACACTGAAGTTTAAGAATTATTACTGTTGATCTTATGGAGTGGAAGTTTAGTGAGAGCAGTTTCGGAAATGCTCTGTTTGAAACAGAAGTGTCTGGTAGGCAGAATCGAGGTAGAGATTTGGGAGTGAGCAGTACACTGGTTGTATTTGAAGCCCTGGGAATGGGTGCAAATGCACCGAGAGAGAAGATGGAACAAGAGGGAAGGAACTTTAGGACCATAACCTGGAGAATATGAGCATTAAGGGAGACGCTTTGGGACAGGTAGTCAGTAATAGATTCTGAGAAGGGCAGGCAGAGAGGCAGGAGAACCAGTTGGGCTGATACCTGGGAGGCAAGATTTAGTGACGTGAAGACTGATTTTTAAATTTCCATATTGTTTTGCGGCAAGTGGTTTGTTAGTATCCTTGGTGAGGGTGGATGAATGGGCATAATGGTAACAAAATCTAGATTTGCAGAGAGTGAAAGAGTTAGAAGTGGGGAAGCCTGAGTGTTTATGGCCCTTTAAAGAAACAGCTGTGAAGCGAAGAAGGGAGAATGATGACTGGGGACAATGTAGGGTAAAGAGAAATGGGAAAAATTCAGTGTGTAGCATAGAGGATATAATTGATAAAGCAGGGATCCAGAGAAGACAGTTGGAGGTGGGATCAAGTACGCAGATGGAAGGGTTAACTTTAAACAGGTTTGAGAATTTTTTTCACTGTGATAGAAGGCAAGAAGGTAAGAATGGACATAGATGAAGAGAAGTTTGCAGGTCAGTTTGGGAAGTTGAGACAATAATGCCAGTTGATCCCTACTTTCTCTGAGGTGATCAGAGAGTGAAAGGATAGTATTAGGCATCTTGAAATTGCTTTAGGTGAAGCTGACTTGATTCATAGAAGAAGGATTCCTCGTTAATCTTGAGAGAATCTGAATGGTTCAGCTTAGATTACGTGCTAACATATAACCTGGAGGGAGTGTTTATTACAAGAATCAGAGTTAAAAACACATTATATAAGGCAGACTAAAAAATAGTTCTTATATTTATCTTTTAGCTTCTCAGCATTTATACCTTACATGGGGCAACTGTCCCTTGTACAACTGCACTTACACATACTCTTACCCATCTGCCACGGGAGATAACTGCGTGCACCTGCTGCTTCAGAGGCTCTTTCAGGGAGCTCTGGCTCTTCAAATCTAGGATCCCTGGGTGTTATACCTTTCGTTTGTCATTCGGTCATGATCATGTTCCAATATTCTGCTTCCTCTAGAATAATTGGTACATACAATCCGTGTTCACAACCTAATATATAATAGTTGAGGAAAAGAAGAAGAGAAGGAAAAACTTAAAAGTTAAGATGAAGGAGCAGGAAAAACTGTATGGCAACTTGAAGAAGTCATGTTGGGAGCTACATCCTTTTGTTTTGCAACTGGTCACCCGGCTGTGTTCTAGGCCTCTTCATTCCTGGGGGATCTAGAACACTGACGCTTGCCTAAAGAGGGTTATAGTAATTCCATTTACTACTGATACAGACAGTACAGGAAGGGCCCATGGGGGTCCCTGGGTTTCACTCATATTTCTTTCAGCCCCATTCAGCCTTTATGAGATGGTGAGGTAGTCCTGGCTCCTGCAGATTGGATTGTGGTCGTACATGTAAAGATATACTCCTGCTTCTGTCAGGTGAAAGCAAATCATTTCTGTTGGTCTCTGTGTATTGGAAAGGAGAAAATACATTACTAAGATTTAGAACTGTACTCAAGCAGATGGGATGTATTAGTTGGCTCCAAGAAAAAATAATTTGTGGAATAACAGAAGAATTTAGAGTTACCATTTAAGTTATACTGATCAACTCTAACTCTATAAGACCCATTAATTAGACTTTGATATCAGCAAATCTGGTTATTAAACAGGGCTTTGATAGGAATTATCACATATTACAGAGTTAAGTGTTTTGGAATTAAATTTTGGAAACCACCCCAAATCAGGTTTAGGAGTGATATTGATTTTGATTTTCTCCCTGTTGGAGAGATGGAGTTCCACTGGCTTCCATATAGTCCTTTCGATATAATATCCCTCGCTCTGCATGTTAGAGAACCAAGTGGATACTCTACCGTTTTCTACGGAAATACATTTCCTTTAAGCTCTCCTATGCTGGGTGAGAAATCATAGGTTGGCTTTGCTTTCCCACTGGGTGAACTAAATTAGGAAGTTCATTTATCATGGGATCTCCATAATTGGCAACAACAGTATCTTCCTGGGCTTCCAGAATTAGCAGTAATTTAGAGCCAATATTCAAGTGTTCTCATAAAGGTTGGGTATATACCTTTCCTCAGTACACTTGGATAAATGACTACTGGTCCAATAGGGAAGAATCTGAGGAAACTTCACATTAGGCATGTGTGGTGTTACAGCAGTCTATACATAACCTTGTCTTTGTTCAAGTGACTCTGAGTCTATAAATTGACTTAAGTATGGGGATCAGTGCTATGCCATGACTGTCTAATATGGTGGCTTGAGTTAGTCCTCTTTTCCATAGACCTGGACTACTTTTGGTTATAGACTTCAGAAAAGGCCTTAATTTGATAAACACACTATAGTACATTGTTACAATTAAATACTACTCAATAATAAAAAGAAATCAATCACTGGGAAAAAGGGCCTTAATGAGTTGCCTGTTTGTTCCATTCCTGGGGATCCCATATTAATTAATTATAGCTTGTAATCTGTGATAGTTAGACTGTTACCTGAGATCTGGTTACTATAATAGTCCCGCTGTCTATTTTAATAATCATACATACACATTTTAATTCTAGGGGTTAAATTGTCACCACTTGGACTTGGCCATCCTGGTTTCCTCTTACCCCTGAGGATAGGGCTTTGTTGAAGTTGAGTCCCATTCTTTGTGATCAATGTCTTTACTTTTATGCAAGAAACCTGGAGAGACTGTGAACTCATTTGTTACTGCAATTTAAAACCTATAGAGTTAATCCCTGAACTAGATTCTTAGGGGTTAAGCCCCCTGCTAAAAGAGGTAAGAAATTCTGCAGACTCTCAAAGACCCTGAGTTTTATTCTTTACCTTGAGATGAGAATTTTGAGATTTAAACCTATCATTCTCTTACTTTAAATTATCCAGTGCCCTTAGAAAAAGCTATCTTATGTATGGTTTGGCATTCCTCCTTCCTGTTCATTTGGCAGCAGCTGTTCAGTTCACTAGAGTGTCACCTGTAATGGGCACAGTGTTCCAGATGCTTGGAGGTGTTAACTTGATTACTGTTCTGTCACTGTGTACAATGCTATTTAACCCCACCTAGAATATGAACAGGAGTCTTAATGCTTTGTGCCCCAACTTAGCTCAACAACCAATTTCCAAATATCCCTGCAGGAATTGGTGTCTGTAGTTTATTCAGTGGTGCTAATCTGTATATCAATTAACATCTTATTTTATTTTTTTGCCACAAAGTGACAGGAAACAATTTTGATAAATGCAAATAAAAGAGAGATTGGAATGAGAGTGACATAGCTCTCCTGAATGCAGGAAGAGTTCATTTGGCCAAGCCTTAGTCAGAGACAGGAACCAGTATGTTTCCAGAGACCTTGTAGACCTCTGAGGCTGCCATCAGATCACCCAGCACCAGATTCATTTTGTTTTTAATTGAAGTATAGTTGATTTACAATGTTGTGTTAATTTCTGCTGTACAGCAAAGTGATTCAGCTATATATATATGTATATATATGTGTGTGCGTGTGTGTGTGTGTGTATATATATATATATATATATATATATATATACATTCTTTTTCATATTCTTTTCCATTATGGTTTATCACAGGGTATTGAATACTGTTCCCTGTACTATAGAGCAGGACCTTGTTGTTTATCCATTCTATATATAATAGTTTGCATCTGCTAGTCCTAAACTCCCAATTCAACCCTCCCCCATTCCTCCTCCCCCTTGGCAACCATAAGTCTGTTTGTTTTGTAAATAAGTACATTTGTGTCCTATTTTATATTCCACATATCAGTGATATCATATGGTATTTGTCTTCACTTAGTATGATAATCTCTAGGTCCATCCATGTTGCTGCAGATGGCATTAATCCATTCTTTTTTATGGCTAAATAGTAGTCCATTGTATATATGTACCACATCTTCTTTATCCATTCATCTGTTGATGAACATTTAGGTTGTTTCCATGTCTTGGCTATTTTGAATAGTATCACCAGATTCTTAATGACATGTGTGTCTCTATTCAGGATTGAAATTCCTAGGATAGTACCTCTCTCATAGGGTTATTATGAGGATTTAATCAGTTAGTATATATAAGCTACTTAGACCATTGCCTGGCACCTAATAAACTCTCAATAAATAAGTGTGTAGAACTCCTTCTTTTAAGCTGATAGAAAAAAGTCAATGTATTCTTCTAATCCAGGGATTTCAAACAACCCAAAGTATTAGTTTCCTAGGATTGCCATAACAAAGTACCACAAATTGGCTGGCATAAAACAACAAATTTATTCTGTCACAGTTCTGGAGACTAGAAGTCCAAAATCAAGGTGTTGGCAGGACTACGCTACCTCTGAAGCCTCTAGGATCCTTCTTTGCCTCTTTCAGTTTCTGATAGTACCAGGCATTCTTTGGCTTGTAGATGTATCACTCCAATCTCTGCCTCCATTGTCACATGATCATCTTCTCCTTGCTTGTCTCTATGTCTTCACGTGGCATTCTCCTCTCCCCACCCCTGTCTCTGGCTTCTCTTCTTATAAGGATACTAATTGAGTCCTATCACTTACCTAATTGAGCGTGACCTCATCGTAACTTGATTACATCTGCAAAGACCCTATTTCCAAATAAAGTCACAGGTACTGGGGGTTAGGACTTCAACATATCTTTTTGGGGGACACAATTCAACCCATAATACCTATCCTACTATTTCCTCCTTTTGTACCCAAGACTAGAAATTGTAAATCAGAGCACTCTGTCTAATGAGGCCTCAGTGTTTTTACACTGAGTTAATACGGTGTTTCAACAGCCAAAACCAGGTATAGAGTTGACACTCTATGACGAAATCAGCTTACAACCTGATACTGGTCCTTTCTTAAAAGGGCTTGCTTTGACTGTGTTAAATTATGGCTACGACCCCAAATCAAGGCTTAAGAAAAATATAATATGTTAGTACATTTGAATATTGGTGATGTAAAGCTATTTTTGAAAAGCTATGTGTTATTAAGATAAGTTCACTTTAATTACATATTCTATTGGCAGATTGGTTTTTGCATATGAAGCAAAACTGGATTCTTTTAATTTTTAGATTTCTCTTTTAGACACTGGAAATTTTATTTCCAAAAAATTTTTGTTGCTAATGTTTGTTTCTTTCTATATTTTTAAAAAAATCTCTTTACAGATAAAGTAATTGTGGGTAGCTTTATGGGATACCTAAGGATCTTTAATCCTCATCCTGTAAAAACAGGAGATGGAGCTCAAGCTGAAGATTTGCTTCTAGAAGTGCATCTACGAGATCCAATACTGCAAGTGGAAGTAGGAAAGTTTGTTTCGTAAGTACAGCCCACCAATTCTGGTGTTTTATCTTAATACTTGGAGTATGTCAATCCCTTACTATGTCACTTTTGTGGATGCTTCAAAAAAAAAAAAAGACTATCTATGAATTAAATATATTTCCTGTATATTGTCACCTAGGTGGTCCTCATGTACTGAACATTTTAAAATTTGGAAACCTGTACATTTAAGATAGAATAATTTAGGACTTTTTTATAGTAACAGACCTAAGATGCCTGATGTGTCAGAAGCTTAAAGAAAAGAGATAAGCTTTTGAAAAATAACCAGACAAAGAAATAGAAAGTATTCACCACTTAAAGCACTAATTGTCCAGTTTTAAACAAATTGTTTGTTTAAAAAAATTAGACATCATAGCAGTTATGTGATTTGGTGCATAACTTTGAAGCTTTGAAATGAATTACTTATTTGGGGTAGAGAGGTCCTTAGTTTCTTAAAGGACGCCAGCTCACCCCACAAAGTAAGTCTTTGGTTCAAAGTACTTTATTTTTAAACCTTATTTATTTTAGAACACCGTTTATTATTTTGCATTTTGTGTAATATATCTGCTTTTTATTTACTGATGATATTGCTGATTTTATCTTATTTTCATACATGCATTTTCTTAAAATTAAGCCTGTATTTCTTAATCATTTATAAAAGTATCTATTGTGAAGTGTTATGTAGACAGAGGTGGCCTTGTTTTCCCGTACCTTTTCTTTTTGAGCGCCCTTTTGCTGTCTTAAGTCGGGGAGTGCCCTGAGCTCTGGATTTTGGCTCACTCCAGTTGCACATCGTGATTTATTGGCCCCAGGTTCCACTTGTTCAGGGCCCTGACTCCTACTAGAAAAACCTGAAAGACTGCTCCCGAGCATTAACCCTCTTCTGGTAACACGATTCATTCTGTTGGGAAGCTGCTTCGTGGATGCTATAGGCCAGGACATGAGATGGGACTTTTATGCCCTGTGACAGGCTGGATCAGGATGTTATGATTGACGTGGCTGGTAAATATCTACTCCATCTCAAAGCTGATGATGATTAGGTGCCCATTGTGTACCTAGCACATATTAAATATGATGGATTTATAAAGTAAGGAGACAAAAGAATTCTTGCCTCTAAGAGCATTTTTACCTTTTCATTTTTTAAAAAAGTGGAATGCTGTCACAATCATTCTACACAGTAGTGTGGCTTTCACCTATGTGATCACTTGTTGGAAGGGAGGAGGTGAACATTAATGATACTGTACTAGTATTAATTGACTAGTACTATCTCATTAATCTTATCTGTAAGATGTGATCTGCGTTTAGAGATAAGGAAACTGGCTAGAGCTTAGAGCTTTAGGTTACACAGCCAGCATTCAGGCCCAGGTCTGTCTGACTCCATTCTTTACTGTCTTTCCATGACATCATGTTCTTTTCCTGTGCATGATGGAAAGATTGTTTTGAGTGTTACAGGGTACATATAAAAATCTTTGAAGGCGGTCTTGATTATGTGATAGTTGTGTATATTTTCATTTTCTGGTAGTAGAGTGAGTTGGTGAGTATTTATATATTCACTGTAACAATGTTTTGCAGGTATTATCTAATATAATTCTTATTTGATAAATGACAAACTCACACTCTGAAAGATTAAATGATCACAGAAATATCAAAGTGCAGAGTCAAGACCCCAGTCCAGGCCTTCAGACTTCAACTATAGTCCTTTCAGTTTAGAACAGAGTCTGCATCAGAGGTCGAACATCAGAGGCCTGCTTGCAGATTAGTTTTAAATTTAAAAGAATTGCCAACATTTAGGAATGAGAAATTTTCACATAAAATCCCTGCTTTCTGGCTTTTCTTGAAAAAAATGTGGAGATCTGGCCACAAGCCCAGAGCTGAGTAGTCGCTGCCTCCTTTAGTCTGGCCCTAGTCTCCAATTGATCACAGCCATTTACACCCTTTATTCACTTACATCTTCTGACTTGACCCTTGAAGACTTTGAAGTTGGGATTTCTAGATTGTGCCTTGTCTCTGGAAACCACTTGATAGGGGCTGGGAAGTGTAGTGGTGGCAGTGGCCGTTTATTTCTATTTGAGATTTAGACCAAACTGAAATATTTTCAATACCTTTAGTATAATTTCAGACCTCCATGTGATATATGCCTTTTGCCAATGATGATTAGCATTCTGTAGTGCTTTATACTTTACAAGGTGCATTCACATGATTTTTATTTCATTTAATTTAAACCTCTTATTTTCCAAAAGAGGAAATAGGCTTAGAGAGTGTAAGTGACTCGCTCAAGCCAGGACCAGAACGTGGGTCTCCCCCTCCACACACACCCTGCGGCTTGCGGGATCTTAGTTCCCTAACCAGGGATTGTACCCGCACCCACTGCAATGGAAACGCGAAGTCTTAACCACTGAACTGCCAGGGAAGTCCCACATGGATCTCCTTATTGTGGGAGAGCACTCGTGAAGGCACCTCTGATATGACTTTTGCTGGGAGACTCCCTTGGCCTCAATGTGAAGGCAGCTTCTTGAGGCAGAGTGCTTGGGCCTCTGGTATTGCCAAACTGGTTGCTTGTTGTTCAATTTATTTTTCAGCTTTGAATGTTATCTAGTGAATTATTTAGTTCACTCATGATAGGTTATGGTTAAAATCTCTTTTTAAAATCATTTTGTCATTTTTTTGGGTTACATCTGAAACTAGTATTTAAACTTTTAAAACTTTCCCTGTTTTTCAGAGGTACTGAAATGCTTCATTTGGCTGTGTTGCATTCTAGAAAACTGTGTGTCTACTCTGTCTCAGGTAAGAAACATTTTTTTCTAATGTAGAATTTGTACTAAAATCTGGACTTCTTAGTATTATGTAAGAATAGTTAATATTGACTCAGTTGAAGGTTTTCTTATCTTGCTTAGCATTTTCCCATTGTTCATTTATTCTTTCAGGTACAAAGGCTATTACATTTTCTTGGTCTGCTATTTCCATGCATACTTAAATTTCTATCACTGTAGAGGGTTCCTTGGAATCTCCTTCCTCTGAGGAATTGTGTGCAGGATTGCCTATGACTAATAGAGGCCAATTCTGGGTATTTAGGACACTTGAGTCTTAAGAAATGTTCAACAGCAACAGCAGAATTCATTAGATGCTGAGTCATGGTGGTTTAAAGTACATTTTCTTTGGTGAACCTCGAGTATTTCTCTTTACAGTTCCAATTTCTTGGCTTTTGGTTGTCTTCACTCAACCAGACCTCAAGGCATTTATTTGAGACTTAATTAGGTTTCATTCCCTGACATGGTTCTGTGGGTACAAGTATGAAAGTTAATTGCATTTTGGTTTCAGCATTTTGGCCCTTATTAAATATGAAAAGGTAACTTACAAATTTTGTTTCAGTTATTAGATAAATTTTAGTCCAAGTTGACAGTAATTTTTATGACGTGCAATATGGGGGAATCTTTTAACGGATACAATAAAGCTGAGTGTCTGTGGACCTATTGCTTATACAAAAGATACTCTCTTTCGGAATTTGCTGTAAATATTAGCTTCTAGGATTTGGATGTCTCACATTCATTTTCTTGATTTGGGCTTTCTTTGTATTTTGCTTTCAATTTGAGTCATGATTCATATTTACTGTCACTGAGCTGGATTTTTTTTTAAGATAAATTTATTTATTTTATTTTTGGCTGCTTTGGGTCTTCGTTGCTGTGCGCGGGCTTTCTCTAGTTGTGGTGAGCAGGGGCTCCTCTTCGTTGCGGTGCGCGGATTCCCATTGTGGTGGCTTCTCTTGTTGCGGAGCACAGGCTCTATGCAGGGGCTTCAGTAGTTGTGATGCATGGGCTCAGTAGTTGTGGCTCGCGGGCTCTAGAGCGCAGCCTCAGTAGTTGTGGTGCATGGGCTTAGTTGCTCCGCAGCATGTGAGATCCTCCCCGACCAGGGCTCGAACCCATGTCCCCTGCATTGGCAGGCGGATTCCCAACCACTGCACCACCAGGGAAGTCCCAGAGCTGGATATTCTTAGGCCATCTCTTTTTGGGGCAAAGATCTATTAGATTTTGAAGGCAGCCTTGATACATGGTGTGTGGTAGGCATACTTGTTGAATGAATGAATGAACTTATTTCTAGGTAATGCTGAGGCAATTGGTAGTGGCTATTTATTACTCTCTGTATGTTATTTTCTTCTTTCTTCTTTCCCTTCTCTGTTACCACTATCATTTTCTTTTCCATTTCCATTCTATTTATATCAGAGGCCTGGTAAACTACCTCTTACTGTCATTGCTAAATACTCTTATTGGTTTCATGGTAAAAGATGTTGCTCCTCCTAGTGGTAGGGCAGATATTTAGTGTTCCAGAGTAAATGGAGAAGGTATGATATAGGCTACTTTATTGCAGGAATCTAGTTGTTCCTCTGTTTTCCATCATAAGCCTGTTAACTTCAAGTGATATTTTATTAACAGGTATGGAGGAGGAGAACTTGCCCACAGTAACTCTTGAATACTGCTTGGGGTACTGGTCCCTTCTAGAGGCTCTGGGAGCTCTAAGAGGGCAGGAGAGGGAGACATCCTAAAATCTAGAAATTAGGTTAGACTCTTGGCCTTCCCTGGTCTCGTTTGAATGATGGCTCAGAAAGCCAGAAGTCTCTAGAGTTTCACTGGGGTGTAGGGCATAGACTAGGGATGAAATGTGTGTTTATCAAAAAAGGCTAGTGAAAGAAACTGGCATGTTTGGTCACAACTTGTTTATGGGACATTGGTATCCTCCTTCAAATTAGTGTTGATAATGAAAGTTATTTGTCACGGGAATGGCGATTTTATTGCTCTTTTATTCTTTCTATTCATTTACAAGCTTTGTATTCTCTGGGGATGAGGAGTTGTCCAAACTACATTCCCTTACACTCCACCTCATTTTCCTTCTCTGTCTCTCATTTCTTCAGCTTCCTATGATATTCATACGCTGACAGTTTGTATATTTTTCCTGGCTTGGCTTAAATTGAGAAGCAGAGAAGTTAATGTTTTTGTTCTCTTGAATATGTTTCTTGAGGTACCAGACTGAACTTTTACCTAGCTTTTACTGTAACAGGGGAAGCATAAACACTTTCTAGTTTAAGTGAAACCACTGGTGTCAGCAGATGAAAAGTGTTAGCTGAACTTGACATCCTTAACCCTGACGGCCCCCTCCCCAAATGTTTTTTGTTTTCTTTTATGCGCTAATGTACTCCTAAAAAATATTTGAGGCAAATTAGAGGAGACCTCCTGGATATAGCAAACAACTCCTAATAATCAGAGGCTAGTGTGCTGACTTTTTTTTTGGGGGGGTGATATGTCATTAAATGCAGGCTTAATACAGAGAAACAGCAGGGTCTTGCTGACCTGAACTTTGCCCATCTTATCATACTCTGGTAAAGGAAAAGCATCACATGGCATCTCAGATTCCTTCCTGATGGGCCGCAGTTTCTGAGTAAATGGTTACAGATGTGTGAGCTTAAGCCATACTGATTATGTTCTTTTAAATATTCTTTTCCAAAAATTTTGTACTTACTAAGCATTTGACATATTTATAGAATTTTAATATTTGCCGTGAGAGGGCAAAAGGATGTCTCTTTACTTTTGACAGGGTTATATAATCTAATTTGATTATTTAATACAATGAACCTTTTAGCTTACTCTGTAATGGCTTTTATTTCATTTAACATCATTAGATTTCTCAGCAGTTATGTAAAATTACACCAAAACCTGTTTTCAAGGTGACCTTTGATTGTCCAGAGAATTATTTTGTTTAAATTAGGTCTTGTTTAAATAAGACCATCAGCATAAATGTTCTGATATCCATTTACTATCTAATTGATGAAACTTTACATTAACTTTAGCTACATATAGACTATTATTATAGATATACATTTACTGTATTCAGTCTGTATATTCAAGGACAAAACCTATGTAAGTAATTTTAATCTTATGTCATCAATGCTTCTCTAGAAAACAAGTGATCAGAATTTTTAGATTTTCAGGTACTACCTTTATTCCAAGTTAGTATTGAAGGAAGATAAATTGTCTTTTGTTCTCCATAGGTGCACTAATACATTTTAAAGTGCTGTCACCTGAAATTTAAAAACTTACCAATGCATTTGCAGCTTTTTCAAGACATAAATCCTAATGTCATTTCATGCAAGTTTGTTTAAATATTGACTGCTGACCCTTGTGTTCACTGACCTTTTGGCTAGCAGGCATGCGTAAGTGCATTCCTTACTCGGAGGGGTCCATCCGGTTTTAGGTGCAGAATGAAATTTGGAATTTCTGTAGGGACAAACCAAAAGTTTCTTGGATCTTTTTTTTTCCTGGTTTCTTAGAGGCTAGAACTGTCCTTAGGTCAATGCTGTGAGTTATGTTTTTAGAGTTTTTGTTTTTTGTTTTTGCCCGTGTGGCTGGTATGGTTGTGATTACCACCAGTTTCTCTGGACCTTACTGATTTTACTACCATTTAGGTTCCAGAAAGCTTTCATCTCCTATCAGGGTTAGCTGGCAAATCTGAGTCTTTCTCTTTGTTTTTTTACTCTATTGGTATGTGAGTTGTTAGCATTTTCAGGGGCATAGATCTGAGTAGAAGTGGTTCTCCTCCAAGAAATCCTTGCCTGTTAGTTTTTCTCTTTCAACCCTCCACCTTCCAAATGAGGAAGAGAAAGCCAGGGAGAGAAAGGTAGAGGTGAAAATAACATATATATATTATATTGAAGTATAGTTGATTTACAATGTTGTGTTAATTTCTGCTGTACAGCAAAGTGATTCAGTTATCCATATATATATATATATATATATATATATATATATATATATATACACATATACACACACACACATTCTTTTTTATATTCTTTTCCATTATGGTTTATCACAGGATATTGAATATAATTCCCTGTGCTATACAGTAGGACCTTGTTGTTTATCCATTCTATATATAATAGTTTGCATCTGCTAACCCCAAACTCCCAATTCATCCCTCCCCAGGAAATAACATATTTTTGATGCTGCTTTTTTTTTTCAATTTTGGAAGTTGTCATTGGCTTACCAGGTTCCCTGAAAGTTGTTAAATGATGGACAACCAGGTACCAGGATATATAGTGCTGGCTCTGAAGACCTAGTTTGAGTACTGTGTCCCTTATCAGCTATGTGATTTTGGGGGAAATTTATTGAATTCTTTTTTAAACTTAAGGTGCCTCAGTTGTAAAGTGGAAGTAGAAATACTTCTGTTCTTGCAACCTCAGTGTACACTGGTGAATCCTTCTGGACAAAAAACAAACAAGTAAATGCACATGTATAAATATGTATATACATACATACATACAAACATATATTTAGATTTTTTAAAAATAAATTTATTTATTTATTATTATTATTTTTTTATTTTTGGCTGTGTTGGGTCTTTGTTACTGCACACAGGCTTTCTTCAGTAGTTGTGGCACATGGGCTTCGTTGCTCCGCGGCATGTGGGATCTTCCCAGGCCAGGGCTCGAACCTGTGTCCCTTGCATTGGCAGGCAGATTCTTTTTTTTTTTTTAAACATCTTTATTGAAGTATAATTACCTTACAATGGTGTGTTAGCTTCTGCTTTATAACAAAGTTAATAAGTTATACATATACAATATGTTCCCATATCTCTTCCCTCTTGCATCTCCCTCCCTCCCACCCTCCCTATCCCACCCCTCTAGGTGGTCACAAAGCACTGAGCTGATCGCCCTGTGCTATGCGGCTGCTTCCCACTAGCTATCTATTTTACATTTGGTAGTGTATATATGTCCATGACACTCTCTCACCCTGTCTCATCTCACCCCACCCCCTCCCCATATCCTCAAGTCCATTCTCTAGTAGGTCTGTGTCTTTATTCCCGTCTTGCCACTAGGTTCTTCATGGCCTTTTTTTTTTTTTTTCCTTAGATTCCGTATATATGTGTTAGCATACTGTATTTGTTTTTCTCTTTCTGACTTACTTCACTCTGTATGACAGACTCTAACTCCATCCACCTCATTACAAATACCTCCATTTCATTTCTTTTTATGGCTGAGTAATATTCCATTGTATATATGTGCCACATCTTCTTTATCCATTCATCTGTCGATGGACATTTAGGTTGCTTCCATGTCCTGGCTATTGTAAATAGAGCTGCAATGAACATTTTGGTACATGACTCTTTTTGAACTATGGTTTTCTCAGGGTATATGCCCAGTAGTGGGATTGCTGGATCGTATGGTAGTTCTATTTGTAGTTTTTTAAGGAACCTCCATACTGTTCTCCATAGTGGCTGTATCAATTTACATTCCCACCAACAGTGCAAGAGAGTTCCCTTTCCTCCACCCCCTCTCCAGCATTTATTGTTTCTAGATTTTTTGATGATGGCCATTCTGACCGGTGTGAGATGATATCTCATTGTAGTTTTGATTTGCATTTCTCTAATGATTAATGATGTTGAGCATTCTTTCATGTGTCTGTAGGCCATCTGTATATCTTCTTTGGAGAAATGTCTATTTAGGTCTTCTGCCCATTTTTGGATTGGGTTGTTCGTTTTTTTGTTATTGAGCTGCATGAGCTGCTTGTAAATCTTGGAGATTAATCCTTTGTCAGTTGCTTCATTTGCAAATATTTTCTCCCATTCTGATGGTTGTCTTTTGGTCTTGTTTATGGTTTCCTTTGCTGTGCAAAAGCTTTTAAGTTTCATTAGGTCCCATTTGTTTATTTGTGTTTTTATTTCCATTTCTCTGGGAGCTGGGTCAAAAAGAATCTTGCTGTGATGTATGTCATAGAGTGTTCTGCCTATGTTTTCCTCTAAGAGTTTGATAGTGTCTGGTCTTACACTTAGGTCTTTAATCCATTTTGAGTTTATTTTTGTGCATGGTGTCAGGGAGTGTTCTAATTTCATACTTTTACATGTATCTGTCCAATTTTCCCAGCACCACTTATTAAAGAGGCTGTCTTTTCTCCACTGTATATGCTTGCCTCCTTTATCAAAGATAAGGTGACCATATGTGTGTGGGTTTATCTCTGGGCTTTCTATCCTGTTCCATTGATCTATATTTCTGTTTTTGTGCCAGTACCAAACTGTCTTGATTACTGTAGCTTTGTAATATAGTCTGAAGTCAGGGAGCCTGATTCGCCCAGCTCCATTTTTCGTTCTCAAGATTGCTTTGGCTATTCGGGGTCTTTTGTGTTTCCATACAAATTGTGAAATTTTTTGTTCTAGTTCTGTGAAAAATGCCAGTGGTAGTTTGATAGGGATTGCATTGAATCTGTAGATTGCTTTGGGTAGTAGAGTCATTTTCACAATGTTGATTCTTCCAATCCAGGAACATGGTATATCTTTCCATCTATTTGTATCATCTTTAATTTCTTTCATCAGTGTCTTATAATTTTCTGCATACAGGTCTTTTGTCTCCTTAGGTAGGTTTATTCCTAGATATTTTATTCTTTTTGTTGCAATGGTAAACGGGAGTGTTTTCTTAATTTCACTTTCAGATTTTTCGTCATTAGTGTATAGAAATGCAAGAGATTTCTGTGCATTAATTTTGTATCCTGCTACTTTACCAAATTCATTGATTAGCTCTAGGAGTTTTCTGGTAGCATCTTTAGGATTCTCTATGTATAGTATCATGTCATCTGCAAACAGTGACAGCTTTACTCCTTCTTTTCCGATTTGGATTCCTTTTATTTCTTTGTCTTCTCTGATTGCTGTGGCTAACACTTCCAAAACTATGTTGAATAATAGTGGTGAGAGTGGGCAACCTTGTCTTGTTCCTGATCTTAGTGGAAATGGTTTCAGTTTTTCACCATTGAGGACAATGTTGGCTGTGGGTTTGTCATATACGGCCTTTATTATGTTGAGGAAAGTTCCCTCTATGCCTACTTTCTGCAGGGCTTTTATCATAAATGGGTGTTGAATTTTGTCGAAAGCTTTCTCTGCATGTATTGAGATGATCATATGGTTTTTCTCCTTCAATTTGTTAATATGGTGTATCACATTGATTGATTTATGTATATTGAAGAATCCTTGCATTCCTGGGATAAACCCCACTTGATCATGGTGTATGATCCTTTTAATGTGCTGTTGGATTCTGTTTGCTAGTATTTTGTTGAGGATTTTTGCATCTATGTTCATCAGTGATATTGGCCTGTAGTTTTCTTTCTTTGTGATATCTTTGTCTGGTTTTGGTATCAGGGTGATGGTGGCCTCGTAGAATGAGTTTGGGAGTGTTCCTCCCTCTGCAATATTTTGGAAGAGTTTGAGAAGGATAGGTGTTAGCTCTTCTCTAAATGTTTGATAGAATTCACCTGTGAAGCCATCTGGTCCTGGGCTTTTGTTTGTTGGAAGGTTTTTAATCACAGTTTCAATTTCAGTGCTTGTGATTGGTCTGTTCATATTTTCTATTTCTTCCTGGTTCAGTCTCGGCAGTTTGTGCTTTTCTAAGAATTTGTCCATTTCTTCCAGGTTGTCCATTTTATTGGCGTAGAGTTGCTTGTAGTAATCTCTCATGATCTTTTGTATTTCTGCAGTGTCAGTGGTTACTTCTCCTTTTTCATTTCTAATTCTATTGATTTGACTCTTCTCCCTTTTTCTCTTGATGAGTCTGGCTAATGCTTTATCAATTTTGTTTATCTTCTCAAAGAACCAGCTTTTAGTTTTATTGATTTTTGCTATTGTTTCCTTCATTTCTTTTTCATTTATTTCTGACCTGATCTTTATGATTTCTTTCCTTCTGCTAGCTTTGGGGTTTTTTTGTTCTTCTTTCTCTAATTGCTTTAGGTGCAAGGTTAGGTTGTTTATTCGAGAAGTTTCCTGTTTCTTGAGGTAGGCTTGTATTGCTATGAACTTCCCTCTTAGCACTGCTTTTGCTGCGTCCCATAGGTTTTGGGTCGTCGTATCTCCATTGTCATTTGTTTCTAGGTATTTTCTGATTTCCCCTTTGATTTCTTCAGTGATCACTTCGTTATTAAGTAGTGTATTGTGTAGCCTCCATGTGTTTGTATTTTTTACACATCTTTTCCTGTAATTGATATCTAGTCTCATAGTGTTGTGGTCGGAAAAGATACTTGATACGATTTCAATTTTCTTAAATTTACCAAGGCTTGATTTGTGACCCAAGATATGATCTATCCTGGAGAATGTTCCATGAGCACTTGAGAAAGATGTGTATTCTGTTGTTTTTGGGTGGAATGTCCTATAAATATCAATTAAGTCCATCTTGTTTAATGTATCATTTAAAGCTTGTGTTTCCTTATTTATTTTCATTTTGGATGATCTGTCCATTGGTGAAAGTGGGGTGTTAAAGTCCCCTACTATGATTGTGTTGCTGTCGATTTCCCCTTTTATGGCTGTTAGTATTTGCCTTATGTATTGAGGTGCTCCTATGTTGGGTGCATAAATATTTACAATTGTTATACCTTCCTCTTGGATCGATCCCTTGATCATTATATAGTGTCCTTCTTTGTCTCTTGTAATAGTCTTTATTTTAAAGTCTATTTTGTCTGATATGAGAATTGCTCCTCCAGCTTTCTTTTGATTTCCATTTGCATGGAATATCTTTTTCCATCCCCTCACTTTCAGTCTGTATGTGTCTCTAGGTCTGAAGTGGGTCTCTTGTAGACAGCATATATATGGGTCTTGTTTTTGTATCCATTCAGCCAGCCTGTGTCTTTTGGTGGGAGCATTTAATCCATTTACATTCAAGGTAATTATCGATATGTATGTTCCTATTCCCATTTTCTTAAATGTTTTGGGTTTGTTATTGTAGGTGTTTTCCTTCTCTTATGTTTCTTGCCTAGAGAAGTTCCTTTAGCATTTGTTGTAAAGCTGGTTTGGTGGTGCTGAACTCTCTCAGCTTTTGCTTGTCTGTAAAGGTTTTAATTTCTCCATCACATCTGAATGAGATCCTTGCTGGGTAGAGTAATCTTGGTTGTAGGTTTTTCTCCTTCATCACTTTAAGTATATCCTGCCACTCCCTTCTGGCTTGCAGAGTTTCTGCTGAAAGATCAGATGTTAACCTTATGGGGATTCCCTTGTGTGTTATTTGTTGTTTTTCCCTTGCTGCTTTTAATATGTTTTCTTTATATTTAATTTTTGACAGTTTGATTAATATGTGTCTTGGCGTGTTTATCCTTGGGTTTATCCTGTATGGGACTCTCTGTGCTTCCAGGACTTGATTAACTATTTCCTTTCCCATATTAGGGAAGTTTTCAACTATAATCTCTTCAAATATTTTCTCAGTCCCTTTCTTTTTCTCTTCTTCTTCTGGGACCCCTATAATTCGAATGTTGGTGCGTTTAATGTTGTCCCAGAGGTCTCTGAGACTGTCCTCAGTTCTTTTCATTCTTTTTTCTTTATCCTGCTCTGCAGTAGTTATTTCCACCATTTTATCTTCCAGGTCACTTATCCTTTCTTCTGCCTCAGTTATTCTGCTATTGATCCCATCTAGAGTATTTTTAATTTCATTTATTGTGTTTTTCATCGTTGCTTGGTTCCTCTTTAGTTCTTCTATGTCCTTGTTAAATGTTTCTTGCATTTTGTCTATTCTATTTCCAAGACTTTGGATCATCCTTACTATCATTATTCTGAATTCTTTTTCAGGTAGACTACCTATTTCCTCTTCATTTGTTAGGTCTGGTGTGTTTTGACCCTGCTCCTTCATCTGCTGTGTGTTTTTCTGTCGTCTCATTTTGCTTATCTTACTGTGTTTGGGGTCTCCTTTTCACAGGCTGCAGGTTCGTAGTTCCCGTTGTTTTTGGTATCTGTCCCCAGTGGGTAAGGTTGGTTCAGTGGTTTGTGTAGGCTTCCTGGTGGAGGGGACTATTGCCTGTGTTCTGGTGGATGAGGTTGAATCTTGTCTTTCTGGTGGGCACGTCCACGTCTGGTGGTGTGTTTTGGGGTGTCTGTGGCCTTATGATTTTAGGCAGCCTCCCTGCTAGTGGATGGGGCTGTGTTCCTGTCTTGCTAGTTGTTTGGCATAGGGTGTCCAGCACTGTAGCTTGCTGGTCGTTGAGTGAAGCTGGGGCTTGATGTTGAGATGGAGATCTCTGAGAGATTTTTGCCGTTTGGTATTACGTGGAGCTGGTAGGTCTCTTATGGACCAGTGTCCTGAAGTTGGCTCTCCCACCTCAGAGGCATGGCCCTGATGCCTGGCTGGAGCACCAAGAGCCTTTCATCCACACAGCTCAGAATATAAGGGAGAAAAAAATAGAAAGAAAAAAAGAGGATAAAATAAAATAAAATAAAGCTATTATAATAAAAAATAAGAAAAAAAATTATTAAGAGTAAATGTATTCAGAAAAATTTTTTTTTAATTTTTAAAAATAGATTTATTAATTTTTTATAGTAAAAAAATAAGAAAAAAATTAAAAAAAAATTTATTAAGAAAAAAAATTTTAATTTTTTAAAATAAAAAATATGAAAAAACTTATTAAAAATTTTTTTAATTTCTAAAAATAGAAAATACGGAAAAAATTATTAAGAAAACATAGGAGAAAAAAATTTTTTTAAGTAAAAAGTAAAAAAAAAAAATGGACGGACCTAACCCTAGGACTGATGGTGAAAGCAAAGCTATACAGACAAAATCTCACCCAGAAGCATACACATATACACTCACAAAAAAAGGAAAAGGGGAAATTAATATATCCTGCTCCTAAAGTCCACCTTTTGAATTTGGGATGATTCGTTGTCTATTCAGGTATTCAACAGATGCAGGCACATCAAGTTGTTTGTGGAGCTTTAATCCGCTGCTTCTGAGGCTGCTGGGAGAGATTTCCCTTTCTCTTCTTTGTTCGTACAGCTCCCAGCGTTCAGCTTTGGATTTGGACCAGCCTCTGCAAGTACGTCGCCTGAGGGCGTCCGTTCCCCGCCCAGACAGAACGGGGTTAAAGGAGCAGCTGCTTCGGGGGCTCTGGCTCACTCAGGCCGGGGGAGGGAGCGGTACGGAGGAGGCGGGGCGAGCCTGCGGCGTCAGAGACGTCGTGACGTTGCAGCAGCCTGAGGCGCGCCGTGTGTTCTCCCGGGGAAGTTGTCCCCGGATCACGGGAGCCTGGCAGTGGCGAGCTGCACCGGCTCCCGGGAGGGGCAGTGTGGAGAGTGACCTGTGCTCGCACACAGGCTTCTTGGTGGCGGCAGCAGCAGCCTTAGCGTTTCCTACCAGTCTCTGGGGTCCGCGCTGATGGCCGTGGCTCGCGCCCGCCTCTGGAGTTCATCTAGGCGGCGCTCTGAATCCCCTCTCCTTGCGCGCCGCGAAACAAAGAGGCAAGAAAAAGTCTCTTGCCTCTTCGGCGGCTGCAGACCTCCTCTCCGGCTCCCTCCCGGCTCGCCGCGGCACGCCAACCCCTTCAGGCTGTGTTCACGCCGCCAACCCCAGTCCTCTCCCTGCGATCCGACGGAAGCCCGCGCCTCAGCTCCCAGCCCCGCCCGCCCCAGCGGGTGAGCAGACAAGCCTCTCGGGCTGGTGAGCGCTGCTCGGCGCTGAGCCTCTGTGCGGGAATCTCTCCGTTTTTCCCTCTGCGCCCCTGTTGCTGTGGGATCCGCGCTGATAGCCATGGCTCGCACCCGTCTCTGGATTTCGTTTAGGCAGCGCTCTGAATCCCCTCTCCTTGCGCGCCGCGAAACAAAGAGGCAAGAAAAAGTCTCTTGCCTCTTCGGCAGCTGCAGACTTTTTCCCGGACTCCCTCCCGGCTAGCACCAAAGCCCGAGCCTCAGCTCCCAGCCCCCGCCCGCCCCGGCGGGTGAGCAGACAAGCCTCTCGGGCTGGTGAGTGCTGGTTGGCGCCGAGCCTCTGTGCGGGAGTCTCTCCGCTTTGCCCTCTGCACTCCTGTGGCTGCGCTCTCCTCCGCGGCTCCGAAGCTTCCCCCCTCTGCCACCCGCAGTCTCTGCCTGCAAAGGGGCTTCCTAGTGCCTGGAAACCTTTCCTCCTTCACGGCTCCCTCCCACTGGTGCAGGTCCCGTCCCTATTCTTTTGTCTCTGTTATTTCTTTTTTCTTTTACCCTACCCAAGTACGTGGGGATTTTCTTGCCTTTTGGGAGGTCTGAGGTCTTCTGCCAGCGTTCAGTGGGTGTTCTGTAGGAGCAGTTCCACGTGTAGATGTATTTCTACTGTATCTGTGGGAAGGAAGGTGATCTCCGCGTCTTACTCTTCCGCCATCTTGCCCCTACTCCCAGGCAGATTCTTAACCACTGTGCCACCAGGGAAGCCCCTATATTTAGATTGTTTTAATCATCTAATATTATCCAGTTTGGGACTATTTCATTTGCTTTGTGATATTTTAAGTTTTTCTTTTAACTTTTGCATTTTTGAACAAATGACAAAGATGCTTCTTAATGGAAAATGTTACATTTGGAATCATTTTTCTTTCTAACACCTCTTTTAATCATAATGTTCTTGCCTGATCACTAGGATATAGCTCTAACTGTATATACTCTAGAAAGCCTAACAACTAGAGAGTAAAATGCGGATAAAGAATCTTTTCTCATTTGGAATGAACTACAAAGTGATTGTAGCACATATGATCTATTAAATGCAGGGAAAGTATTTTTCTTTCTTTTGAAGGAGATTATTCTTGGCAGACTTCAAAGAAAACATATTGTATTTACTTGCTGAGAGAAGCTTTAGATCTCTCTATTAAATTAGAACATAATATATTAGGGGCTTGAATATTTTGAGAGTTGGGACAGAAAATTGAATTGCTTGAAAGTGTGGGGAATTTTTTTCTTAGACACTTTGATTCATGTCTTTGGTCTATCATTGTTATAAATGCAGGGAACTTAACCTCATTTATTTCAGAACTGAAATTGGAGAATTTTGTTGTTACTTAAATAATTACACTTTACTCAGTCATAATGGACATAGATAACAAAATGTCACCCAGCGTAGTATTTCATCTATTGGTATAATCTAGCTGAGACTTAAATTGTTTTAACTGTGCTGGCATTCTGTGTCATCAGTATACTAATTGTTCATAATACATATGTTTTAGTGCTTTGCCATTTTAAATTTCACTGAAATTGAATTACTTGGAATTGGTAAGAGGATGAGAAGATATTAATATATTTTAATGTAAACAAATACAAAGCAGTCTTTTTATTTTTCTCTTTTTAGGAAGCTTGGGTAATGTGGAACATGGGACCCAATATCAGATCAAATTGATGTATGAACATAATCTTCAGAGAACAGCCTGCAATATGACTTATGGATCATTTGGTGGTGTAAAAGGTAATTTGCATTTAATCATGAGTGTGCTATTGTAAGGGCCAGAATATTTGGCCATATAAAAATGGAGAATTATGTGGTATGAATCTTAGAGTGAAACATATTTTATTGAAACCTTTATATTCAAATACTTGGGCAAAGTAATAAAAAAAGAAAACTTTAAACCTTGAATGTGTTTGATTTTCATATAACCAGCACTTTTATGTGGTCTACAGAGACATTTCTAAAACTGTCTTTTCTTTACATTTTGTCTTTTATAAATGAGCTGACTGAAATTGAGCTTTTCTGTGGTGGAACTGTGTCCCTGCCTCTCTCAGTGGAAGAAGGGGTTGATCTTTTCGTTGATGGGGGTCCCTGCTCTACTTAGGCAGGGTATAGGCAGGGTGAAGCTGTAGACCCCTGTCTCCACCCAATCCACCTCCAGGGCCACTGTACAGGGTTGTGCAGATTGTTTCTAAACCAGGGCACCTGGACCAGGGGCATGTGGAGACTGAAATGCAGACCTGATCTTGCTCATCAAGCCATGTGCTCTGGCCTGGAATAAACATCCCCAGAGGAAGGGTGCCTTTCCTAAATTTCACAAAGGCATTACCTTTGCGAAGTATTGGCTCAGTGAGGCTGGGTTCCTCCCACCCTGGTGGTATCTCTTTCTAATTAGCGCAAGGGCTGCCACCGTAGTTCCAGAGCTTCTGAGTTACCAGGGCTTGGTGCTTGCTTGTGTATACTGTTGCTGTTGGTGTGGGAGAATAATTTACAATCCAACTCCTCTCATTTCACTGTGACAGGACGATAGAGGAGCTGCTAGTGCTGAAATGAGGATAGGAAGCCAGGTGTCGACACCTGTGTGATTGTGTGTGTGTGTGTTTGTGGGGGGCACCTGATGAACATGTAACTAGGGATTTTATAATATAGCTCTCTTTGGGCTCAAGTTTGTATGAGTTTATTGTTTAACTGTTGTGTTAATAAAAAGTAGGCTACCTGTGTTAGATTTTGCTTTAGTGACACAAAAAATGTCTTTATTTTGGAAGCATCCTTCATTCATGTGAACTCACTTTTTTCATATATAGAGGTAAAGGCAAGAATATTTTGGGGGGTGGTAATGTAAAAATAAACATTTTGTGTAATTAAAGTGATATGAGACAAAACACTTGACTGGATTGCAGTATTGCTTACCTTGAGTAACAGGAATGTTTGGATTATTTGAAGAATATGGGAGATGTCTAGAGTGAAATGAAGAGAGGAAAGAAAAAGCTAAAATTTGATGAGAGGCTAACTTCTGTGAGGTGTCCCCTCCCAACTTCAGCTGTTAGAACTGATTTCCACTGTTCTTTAAAAAAATGTCTGATATGATCGGGGGACCTAGGTCTCCCCTGTTTAATTAACTATTTTCCATGTTCTTTCCCCTACTAAATCCCCAAAAGAAAAATGGCTAAATTCTATACATCTGGAGTAAAAAAAATTATTATATGAGGAAAAAGTGCTTTGGCTAAATGAAAGTAAGTTTTTATTTTTTGGTAGTATCAAGACATTTATTTATTTATTTATTTTAAAATTTATTTATTTTTTATTTTATTTATTTTTGGCTGTGTTGGGTCTTTGTTGCTGTGCGCAGGCTTTCTCTTGTTGCGGCGAGCGGGGGCCACTCTTTGCCGCGGTACGCAGGCTTTTCATTGCAGTGGCCTCTCCTGCTGTGGAGCACGGGCTCTAGGCGTGCGGGCTTCAGCAGTTGTGGCTCGTGGGCTCAGTAGTTGTGGCTCACGGGCTCTAGAGCGCAGGCTCAGTAGCTGTGGTGCACGGGCTTAGTTGCTCCGAGGCATGTGGGATCTTCCCGGACCAGGGCTCGAACCTCTGTCCCCTGCATTAGCAGGCAGATTCCCAGCCACTGTGCCACCAGGAAAGCCCTATTTTTAACAAGACAATTCTTTAGATCACATGTCAAATGTTATCTTACATTGATTGCACTGTACTTTTAGTTTTATTACCAGATCAAGTTAACCCAATTAAAATAAAGTTTTAAAATTAAATAAAAAAGAAATTCCTTGCTTTTGTGTGACATTTTTGCTATATTCAGTAATGGACTTTCAAAGTAATTAGAGTTGCTACTAGTTTTGGAAAGAATAGGTAACTTTGTACTTATATATCTTCTCTTAGTTCTTAAATTATGCCTTACATTTAAAAAGTACCTTCTGAAAAAACAAAAGGTGATTATAAGTTATCTTACTTTCCTATGGTTAAGCAGGATATTTCCCAATTTGAAACAGAGAGATATCCGAGTAGCAGAAGCAATTATTCGTTTCATGGGTTTGAAACACTTGCATAATATCATTGAGGTATCTAAAAGAAAACATGAAAAAGTAGTGGGGTGGTAAGGTAGTAAAAATTAGCCTTTTGGGGGGATTGGCATGGGGAATGGGGAGTTACTGCTAGTGGTTACAAGGTTTCTTTTTGGGATGATGAAAATGAACTCAAGTTAGATTATGGTGATGGTTGCACAGTTCTATAAATACACTGAAAACTACTGAGTTGTATACTTTTAAGGGGTGGTAAGTAAATTATATCTTAATTGTAAAACTGTTAAAAAATTATCCATGGGATAAAACTTGCTGCTAGAGTGGTGATAGTACAGTCTGTACATCCTACATGGCTTGTGGCCATGTAAAATTTTACAGTACTATTACAAAGCAGGTTGGCTGTTAAGAACTGTGAAAATGTTCTTGAATGCTGATATGTGGTTTACGGGAATGTATATTAGGAAGTGATCCAAAATGTGAAAAAGTCATATCAAATTGACATATATTTAATTATTTCCTTCCTCTTTGTCCTCCCTTCCTTCCTTTTGTATATACATATATTTATTTGTAATATAGAAAAATTAGAAGTGATCTAAATGAGTAACAGAGGAGAATGATTAAATAAGTTTTGATGCATAGATTCAGTGGGTTATTATGAAGCTGTTGAGATTAAGTTTGGTTTGCTGAAATGAACGTCTTTGAATATAAATCTTTGCCCATGTTTCTTATTATTTTCCTAGGATAGAATGTAGAAGTGGAGTTATTGAGTCAGAAGGTTACAAAATACTTTTTTTCTCAAAAAAGCACCCCTGCAAACTATATAAATATATTGTAAAAAGTACAGAACTTAGGAAGAAGAAAGTAGAAGTCACCCCAAGAAATGCACATTTCAAAAGAAAGCCTATTTTCTAAGCCTGATGCTGCTAGTGTGTGTCTGATGTGCACCTTTACAGGAGAGAGCGGGTCAGTCTTTTAATCTGAAAACTTCCCTAGGCTTGATCACTTGATCTGAGGTTTTTTTTTTAAATTTTTTATCTGAGTTTAAAAAAGGAAATTGAAAAATTTTTGTCTTCTACCTTCCTCTGTATTTAAGATGTCTTCTTGTGGAATTATTAAGTTGGGTAATCGTGTCAGTAGTCTTCAAGAAAGGAATTAAGCAAAAAGAAAACCTGGCAGCATTTTAAACAAATGTGTTTAGAGTACTGATAGGCAGAGGGAGTTTATTTGGTATGTGCATCAGAATGAACTACCACTAGATGGCAGTCCTCTACAACCTTGGGCTTTAGTTGGGTCTCTCTTTGAATACAGAGGTATGGTAAAAAATCACTAACGGAGGAATTTTTATCCCAAATAATACTTTGCCTTTTGCTAAAAATAAATGTAACTTCAGAAGAGCAATGGAGTGGTTCTTTAAAAAATTAATTATTATAGGTAATACCTCAGAATATAATGTAAAAATGCTTTCTAGATGTTCTTTTCAAATTTTAATTTGCATCCAAATCATAAAGGGATCATGATAAAATTGTAGGTTCTGGCTCTGTAAGTCTGGAATTGGACCTGAGAGTTTGAATTTCTGACAGTCTCCCAACCGATGCCAAGTTGCAGAGATCTAGAGGTTTGCTGCCACCCTGCATCTACTGAGTGCTTATTCTGTACCAGGCACTGTCCTAAGGGCTTTATAGGTTGAGTAACTTAAGATATACTTAGTACATGGTAGAGGAGGGATTCCAACACAGGCTCTCTGCTTCTAGAATCTTATGGCGTTAACCATACTAAACTGGGCTATCTAGGCTATGAGTAAATTTGCTTTCTCCCTGATTCAGGAAAAAAACTTTCCAATCAGAAAGATGTGTACTTGGTTTGGCTAAAGATGGTGCATAACTTTGGTTCGGCATAGATTATGGAAAACATGTTGGGTAATTTCTAGGTCAGATATTTGCTTTCTCAATTTCATTTCTTTGGTTGGTACTTTGGTTTATAAGAAAAGTACCCCCTAAAATAATCAGAGAGTTTATATGTGTGTGGAGGTAATATATTATTTGAAATCAGCAAAAGAGTAATTACTGTTTTTTTCTAACCTTTTTTTTGTTTGCTTGCTTGTTAAGAAAACCTTTCAAAAATACCCTTTATACATTTGCAAAAACTCAAAGGTGCGTTCATTTGATGTCATAAGTTTTGGTTTTACCTCAAGCTATGTTGCAATGTCTATTAATGAGAAAGAAGTGCTAAAGAAATAGGAAATCTAGTTTTATGAACTACTTGAAGAATATTTGCCTAGTAGCTTCCATTATTCAAACTACTACCTGCCATTCCAGAATTTAAATAAAAATTCTTTCCATATTATACTTTTTAGAGGGAAATGATTGAAATGTGCGATATTAGTGGCTATATTGGGCTTTTTTTTTTTTTTTTAAACTGTTCTTAAATTTATTTATTTATTTATTTATTTATTTATTTATTTATTTTTGGCTGTGTTGGGTCTTCGTTTCTGTGTGAGGGCTTTCCCTGGTTGCGGCGAGCTGGGGCCACTCTTCATCGCGGTCGCGGGCCTCTCACTGTCGCGGCCTCTCTCGTTGTGGAGCACAGGCTCCAGACGCGCAGGCTCAGTAGTTGTGGCTCACGGGCCCAGTTGCTCCGCGGCATGTGGGATCTTCCCAGACCAGGGCCCGAACCCGTGTCCCCTGCATTGGCAGGCAGACTCTCAACCACTGTGCCACCAGGGAAGCCCTGGGCTTTTTTTTTTACAGAGGGGTGTGGAAGATGTGTTTGAAGTTTAAAATGTTTATAGTTTCTTTGATTTTAATCTAAGCCGATTTAAAAAAAAAAATTATTTATTTATTTATTTATTTTTGGCTGTGTTGGGTCTTCGCTTCTGTGTGAGGGCTTTCCCTGGTTGCGGCAAGCGGGGGCCACTCTTCATTGCGGTCGCGGGCCTCTCACTATCGCGGCCTTTCTTGTTGCGGAGCACAGGCTCCAGACGCTCAGGCTCAGTAGTTGTGGCTCATGGGCCTAGTTGCTCCGCGTCTAAGCCGCTTTTTTGAAGGAACATGTGACTCTGGGTTTTTGTAAATATGGTAGTTTATCTATGCTTTTTATACTATTGACTAATGCTTGCAAAATTTAGTGAGTGACATAAGTATGGACAATCAAATTATAGTTTGGAAATATACTAAATCAATTTTGAAAAGGTGGATTTGAATTGATTTAAAAATATGTAACTAAAATTGGTGTTATTTATTTTGTTTGGTAATTTGAATTCTACTTGTTTTTGAAAAAAGGAACAAGTGATATACCTGCCAGATTTTCCTCTGCTTTTGTTTCATTGTGTCACTACAACTTCCAATGGTTTTTGACATGATACTTTACCTAATTAAGATAAGCTTGCCATTTCAGAATAGTATTTGGAAAAGGACATCATTAATGTTTACTGACAAAAACCCAGTGGTGGAATGAAGAAGGAACATTATTGTTTTAAGGTCAACAACTGTGTATACCTAGTTTGGTAAAATATGATACTTTATGTAGTCTATGTAATGTATCTTGCTACTATCAAGATAAATTTGAGCTAGAATTTCCTTTACTCATAATGTGACTTATAGACCCTATAGTTAGTTGCATCCTCAACTACCCAAAATTTATCCTGTAGGGCTGAGACAGGTTGATGAACCTTATAATGTATAGGAATCTTTCAAATGTGTGACAAGGACAGTGGGAAGAAATAGTTGATTTGTTGGAGATGTATGGGAACTTTCAGGGACTAGAGCAAGTGTGGTAATTGCATCATCTCTCTCTGTGTGTCTGTCCATCCATCCATTCATCCATCCATCCATCCCTCCATCCATCCATCCATCCAATGCCCATTTACTGAGAGTCTTCTGAATGCCCAGGCACTGTACTAGTTTCTTAGAGTAGAAAGATTATAAAGTCTTTGAGGAGTCTTCGAGGACATAAGATGAAATCTTGATCTGATGAACAAAATGCCTTCCATGATATTTTGTTGAAAAATTTAACTTGAATACATTTTTATTTGAAAAATTACACTGGATTATGATGGGCCAGTTTTGTTCCTTAAAATTTTTTCCCATTACATAATTTGTGCTTTTTAGTCATGTTGAATTATTGCCATCTCTTCATAATGAATTGTGGTTTATTAAAAATAGGCTCTATAATACTTCAATAGTGATTATCACCACCATCTGGTTCTTTATTCAATTTTTAACCTTCTCCAACATTTTGCTTCTTTGCTCTTATTTTTTATATTTATCTTCCATTTATTCATTCATTCTATCTATCTATCTATAATTTTACTGTGGTAAGAAAAATTAACATGAAATCTACTTTTTAAATAGATTTTTAAAAATTGAGGTATTAATTGACATACAACATTATATTAGCTTCACGTGTACAATAGAGTGATCTGATATTTGTATCTCTTAACAGATTTAAAATGATATAACACAGTATTGTTATCTATAGTCTGCTCTAATTTTTAAAATTAATTTTCTTGATCATAAATTTTTGTTTTTCATGAGAGTATTTATATTTTGACCTTACCTGGTAATAAACAACTCAAGACTTAAAAAAATGTTGCCATCAAAACCCAAAACTTCCCAATTTCTGTATAGGCCACAATTCTGCTTTTCCACTGGATGTGCTTCTTTTCTCTTTCGAATCTTGCCTTTGGTACAACTGAGAATTCTTTTGATTGCAGTTGACAGTTGGCTTAAGCAAGAGTAAGAAATTTACTGGCTCTCATCATCTGGGCCTTCAACGTGATCAGATCTGTTTTCTCTCTTTTCATCTCTTGCTTCCGTTTCCTTGGACAGGCTATTTCCCCCTGGTTACAAGATGGCTATAGCAGCTCTAAATTTTACTTCTCAGATTCTAGTCCATGTGAAAAAGTGCCTGCTTTCCTCCCAGAAGGCTCAGCAAAGCTCTCTTTCCAATTCAGTGGCTCTGGTTGGGCATCTCTGAACTGTTACTCTCACCAAAGAAATGTGATTACACTTGGGCTAGAGTTACTTTTGCTGAAGGTATAGTGAATTCTCCTTTTACAAATAAGATTGAGAGTGGGGAGGGGTGGCTCTTCGGGGGAATATCAGTGAATAATTAACTGTGGTGAGTTTGAGGATTTCAGAGCTGTTCAAGGAAAAAGACTGTGAGATGGCAGTAGCACACAATGAGCTTTTTTTGGGTGGTGCTTTGACAGGATTTCTTATGAGGGGAAGTCCCTTGCAGCAGGAGATCTTCCAGAGACAGTGACACAGGACCACCACCCAGAAGGGGAAGAGGGCAAGGAAACTCCCAGGGGAGGCGGAAGTTCGAGTGGGGCTTATGTGTCTAGGTGAAGTTGCTCAGATGCAGGATATTGAGTCTCTGTCAGGGAGCTGTGAAGGGCAGCCATGACTTGGAGCCTTTTATAGCCCCAGGATTTGTCTTATATGTGGCTAGCAGATGTTAGTTGCAGTTTCGCAGAGTATGCAAAGAACGTACACTCTAAATGGGTAAAGATATGCTAATTTGGGCTATATTTAAAGCAGTTGGAGGTGTGAACATTTGAGTTTGGTATCTATCTGCGGGTTTTGAGTTCACTGTCAGCCTGCTGTGAGGAAGTAAACAATGTAGGGTAACGTGCCTTTCCTTTAAAATGGCAAAAAGTTTCACACATTGATTTTAAACCTATGCACATTATATATTCTGGGAAAGCCATCTTGAGGTGCACATAGGGTGTGTCCAGTCACACCTCAGGATCTTTGGTAACATTGTCTGCTGGTGGATGGGGAGTATCCTGTATCAGTACTCTGGGACTGATGGGCAGTACCCTGTATCAGTACTCTGGGACTGATGGGGAGCATGTGTGACAGCACTTCTGACAGTCATCGATGCCCTCTGCTGATTCTCAGTTCTGTTTTTTCTTCATCTGTCTTTCATTTGTTATCTTCCCCTTTCTGTCTCTCCCTGCCTTTTTTTGTAGTGCGTTTGTGGAATTGCCAGGGCAATCTCTCTTTATCTTGCTCAAGACAGGGCAACTCTGTCTGGGTCAGTTTGCTTTTTTATGGTGCTGGTGAATTTTCCTTGCCTTTACTCCTACCCAACCAGAGAAGAGTTTGTTTTCTTTTCTGACACACTGTTTTGAGGGCTAGATGTTGCTCAGGGAGTATTTGTGGCTGTGGCAGCCATACTGGACCATCCGGCCTCAGCCCTGTCTTTTGTGGTTTTGTTCATCGTCTTGGATCACTGTTTACTCCACCTGGATGGTCTTTAACTTGTTATTTTGGAAGGTGGGAGGGTATTCTTGGGCTTTGGATTTTCTCTGTGCTGACTTCCTCCCCACTCCCCCTCTTCCTCCCACCCCGCCCTTTCCTTCTGGCCCCTTGTGGGTATGTGTGAGGCTTCTCTAGCCCATCTTCCCCTCCCCATCCTCATCATCATTGTTGGAGATATTTAGTGTGGCTGCTATTCTTACGGTCTATGGCCTTTACTGTTGTTTTTCTTTTGGCAGAAAAACACCAACATGGTAAAATTTGTTTTACTTATCTGATAGAAAGGGAATGTGGTAAAGGTAGAGGTTTTGTTATTCTGGGCATTTCCATTTCTCCAGGCTGTCTATATCCCTTCTGGGTCTGTCTTTCCCTAAATTTGGGAGTTTTAGTAAGGTTTCAGAATTTTGTTTATTCACTACCTCACCACCCCTCCTCCTTATGTGGAGTTTGGATTTAGCACCTTCAAAAAATGCACTAAGTCTAGCCCTGAAGATTCTTGGAAACATCTACGTTTTATGATGGTCACCATTTTTCAAAGCTTATGGCATGAAGTTGTGTTCTTTCTTTTGTTTCACTGCTGCTGGTGTATGTTTACTATTCTTTTTATCATTTAATTATTTGTTTGTTTAGTCCACAATGTTACATTTTTGAAAGGGTTTTTTGAAAGTAGTCTGTGGACTGCCAGATTTGATGAATGGATGTTTATTATAAAAATTCTTCTGGATTCAACAGTTCAGTTGTTTGGATGATTCTGGTAGACTCCTGGATAGATGATCTTTTATTTTATTTCTATTATTTGAGCTATTTATTTAGTACAGATTAATTTCTTTGTACTTGGTGCGAACGTCTTTTTGCCAGATTGTTCTTGGCTTTTAAACTGTGGGTTCTTGGCTTTTAAATTACGTGTGTGTGTGTGTTTTAATGTGGTCAAATCGTTCCTTTCCTGTTCAATTTATTCTATTTGTTCTAAGTTTAGAAAGATCTCTCCCTTGCAGAGTTTTGATGTTTCTGTCTTCTGTAGTTTGATTTTCCAACAGGCATTTTTATATTTATTTATAGAGAAGACTATATGGAGAGAGCTAATATTTATTATCTTCTCTATGTTGTGCTATTGCATTTAACCCTGTAAGATAGGTGACTTAATTACCATTTCCCAGATTGGGAAACAGAAGCTCACAGACCATAAGTGTTTTGCTGCAAATCATACCTGGACAGAGGGAGGCCTTGAATCCAGAGCTATCTGATTTGTAGACTTAAAAAATTATTCACAACCTAAAAGTTGAGAGTTATGTTTTATTTGGTGGGAGTTTTAAGGACTTCAAGCCCGGCAGACAACATCTCAAGTAACCCTGAGAAAACTGCTCTGAGGAGGCAAGTGGGGGAGCCAGGTTATACGGACATTCTGAAACAAAGGGCAAGTAATTGGGAACATCAAAAGATCATTGTTAATTAAAGAAAACCAGATATCCCAAGTTAAGGAATTTAACACTTTTCTGTGTCTGGGAAGATGCAAGAGTCTGGACTCACTGAAATCATTCCTTTGATATGCACCTCAGCTCTCTGGGGCCAGTATCCTGTATTTTTACATCCTGAGTTTCCTCATGGCTCACTGTGGGGAGTGGCTGCAGTCTGATGGCTGCTAGATGGCAGGTATTCTTTCCTTTCTGAGTTTCCTCAGGGCTCACTGGCTCACGTTGGAGGGCTGCAATTGCTGATGACTGTGACATCCTTTGTTTATTGATATGGCAGGAACTATTCCATTTCTCAGATTCTAAAGCCTATGTTATTTCTAATACATTACCTCTTATTTAATTGCCTTTCTAGTTAGAGGATTTATGTGAACCGTGAGAGAGGAAGGAGAAGGAGCCTTTTCTGTAAGCTTAATGAGGGCAGACACCATATTTTTTGTTCACCATCGTGTGTCTAATGTCTTGCACAGTCCTTGGCACTTAGTGGGCTAAATCAGTATTTGTTGAGTGAATGAACCAAAATACCCATGTAACTGAGCAGGGCCGACGTCATACACATCAGGCTTTCAAGGTTATTTTTCAGAAAAAAACGTTAGCCCGGTGCCCTCATTCTAGCCAACTTCTGGGTTTTGTTTTCTTCTTTAACAGGCACGTGTTGAACATCTACTACAGTGCATGGGTCATGGTAATTACTGTTAACCACCATAGTGGTAAAAGTGGAAGTGATTACTTGGGCTTCCTGGATTCACCTTTGCTCAAATTATTTCTCAATATGCCAGTGAGGCAGCACTTATACAAGACAAACTTACCAATAGAAATAATCAGTTTTTTCATCTACTTGGGGTTGTGTTTCTATACATTATTGATTCTTTTGTTATTAATATGTTTTTCAGCATAAAATGATATTCAAAATTATTTGAGTGTTTGTGATAATGTTCACAAATCAAAAAGTTTTTATTTTTCAAAAATTATTTAAATTCTTTAATATTTAGTATAAAAGACATTTCTTCTCTTTAACCCTTTTATCTCTCTTGTTTTTGTGCCTTGTGAAAGCTCATTTTCCTTTAATTCTTTCAGTTCTTTTATTTTACTTTGATTTTTTCAGTCAAATGGAACTTCAAAAAAATAGAATTTTTATCAAGGAAAGGTTAATGTTAGAGTGTAGACATAATATGGGCATGGTATAGATTATAAAGGTCTGACAGCACAGTAGTCCCACGTTTGTGACTGAGGTGGAAAAAAAATACTATATATAAAAGGTTCAGTATGTTTGGGAATATAATTGTCAGTAAAGGAGGCGAACAGATTTTACCAATAATATATATGAGCATGGTGGAATATTTTTTAAATCATAAAATGACTTCTATAAGCTTGTATGGGATTATATTGTCACATAAATAAAAATTCATGAATTCTTTGGAATAAAAAGCCCGCCAAAGAAAATACTGAATTGAAGAATAAGTAAGTCACCTTTGCCTCATCTTGAGGCAACCCTAGATAATCAGATCCTCAGCCTTCAAATAACTTCTAATTGTCTAAACTGGAGCCTTTTTCTTGTCTGCCAAGGAAATGTATTAGTGGCCACATGTGGTTGCTGAGAGGCTATACTTCTCAAAGCCGTCTGGATTCTTTGATTGCCATCCAGAGAGTGAGCTGATATGCTCAAATGGGGTGAATGAACAGCCAGAACACAGCCTTGCTTTTCTGTGTAGGGATGTTAGCGCTAATAAAAGATTAATGCTATTTTCCTTATAGGGAATCAAAAAATAATGTTTGGATAACCCTTGTCTCACTAGTGAACCATACGGCCTCTATTTTCCAATAGATATGGTTGAAATGTTGGAAAATAATGTTATGGAAGAATCCCTATGCTGTGCTTGCTCCCATTCCTTGCTTAAGCATTAAAGTATAGAGGTTTTATAATACTGGAGAACTTCCCTCATTTGTTTTTAAGATCCTTTATGGATCCACCGTGAAAAGTCAGAAGATCAGGAGGATGATAGTATTGATTTTCATCCTGTGCTGGTTTTTCTCATATATATGGTATTCATTTATAAAATCTCTGGTCCAAGACCCATAAAATAATGTTACTTTCAAATAGCATCTTCCTGTATATTATGTTTTATAAAACCTTTAGTTCCTGTGGGAATGTTATAAAGAGAGTTCCCTGTGTTCTGCAAATTCATTTTTCACACGATCATTTAAAGTTGTTACTTTTCCTGAAAGGTGAATTCTGATTCCCTCTATACATATGCTGTAGAAATTTAGTGGTTAAATGCCTCCTTGCCTACTCTGGCTAAGAGGGGGGGAAAGGTTAAAAAGAATATTTGAAGTTTCTTGGTGTTGTTTGAAAAAAATACTTTCTTTCATGGTGGCCAAATGCCAAGGCTGGAAAAGTGTTATGGGAATGTCTGTGGTCAGAACTGCCTTTGACAAGAAGATGGTTAAATATGGTAGTCTTGATAGGATTTGACAGCCATTTTTGATCTCTATATATGTTTAATCATGGTCCCCTTCTTAAGAGTGGAATAACTAAGCTATTAAATACTTTACTCAACTGAGAAGGAAAATGATTACCATAAAACTACTTTATTCAGATGACACTGTGATATAAAGGGTTCCAACATTTAAAAAAATTCATCTATAAAACACATTGTCATGGGAAATGAACAATCTCCCTCCCCCCACCCCCAGTCTCTCTTGAATTAAGTTGATTCATTAACCCTTTTCCATTCTACATGGAAACTCTTGCTTGCAGATTTAAATTCTAAAGCACAAGGTAGAGATACATGTTAATGCTTAATATGAAAAACAAATGTTGTGTTGACTACTACCATGTTAAAGGTATTTTCAAAGTGCATTAGTAGTCCTCTGTGTAGAGGTTTTACATATAAAAGAAATTTTAAGTAGATTATCTTTTTGATGGATATTTGGGTGGTTTCCATTTTTGACTAAAATGAATAAAGGCTATAAACATCCTTATATAATTCTTTATGTGGACAGTACAAAAATAAAAGTGTTAAACAAATGTAGATGATTTTAAAAATTATACTGCTACAATTTTTTCCCAATCTTTTTACTATTAAAATTTTTAAAGATGTTCAAGATTATCGAGAGTAGAGTTCTATTAGTAGTAATAAAGTACTACTCTTGCTTTATGTGCAAGAGTAGTATTGTGTGTGTTTACTTCTTAAACGTTAAAGATATAAAATGTGTACCTTCAGTATTTCATATAGTACATAATTTAAGTCACTTCTGGCTAATTTAGAATATCAGAAATTATTAAGCTTGGCATATCAGAATAAGCCCCGCCCCATCTTATTAATATTTGAACTGTAATTCTGCCTAAGTTAAAAATAAACATTGTTTGTTTGTTTTTTTTTAAAATAAATTTATTTATTTATTTATTTATTTTTGGCTGTGTTGGGTCTTCGTTTCTGTGCGAGGGCTTTCTCTAGTTGCGGTGAGCGGGGGCCACTCTTCATCGCGGTGCGCGGGCCTCTCACTATTGCGGCCTCTTGTTGCGGAGCACAGGCTCCAGATGCGCAGGCTCAGTAATTGTGGCTCATGGGCCCAGTTGCTCCGCGGCATGTGGGATCTTCCCAGACCAGGGCTCGAACCCGTGTCCCCTGCATTGGCACGCAGATTCTCAACCACTGCGCCACCAGGGAAGCCCCTAAACAGTGTTTTTAAACCAAATTTCCTTACATTGAAATTTGTGAATAAGAACCTTTTAAAGCAGCATTTGCAGATCTTTGCTAAAATAGGACAGTACTATTTAATATGGAAACAATAACCAAAAAGTATTCCTAAATCTAATTTGGAAAGTTATATTCATGATTTTAGGGGACTGTGAACATAAAAATGTGTGAATGGAAAATTAAGATTTCATATAGCTTTTTGCAGCTGGTTGATTAAGTCCTATGCAGTTCATTGCCCTAAACATGAAATTTGTACAAGGTTTTGGAAGGTAGGAGTTGTATATTTAAAGTGCTTGCTTCCAAGGTAGTACAAACTGGTTTTTAACAGTCTATCATCTTTCATTTACCAAAGGAAATACGTAAAAAGAAAAGGAAAATGTTCAGCAGGAACAAAACGTTGAGATGATGAAAAGCTACAAGGAAAGAAAAAAGACTTTAGAAAGGCTACTAAAAAGAAACTAGCTTTTTTCCTCAACAATCTGTCTGAATTCATTTTGCTTTCATTATATATCTAGCCTGGAGGCAAAGAATGTTGAGTATTACAACAAAGAGGGTGTTATAAGGAGGACTCTTTTTTCAATAATAAAGTATAACATATGTGTAAACCATGCAACTTTGTAACAGGAAACTTTATAATATAGGAGGACTGTGCTTAGCTTTTCCACAATTTTGGAAGAATAAGTTTTATTAGGCGTTAGACAAAGAAATTATCAACTGACTTTTATGCTGTAAGGCTGAAAGATTTGTTATGACCATTTCTAGACTTAGCAGGGGTTTTAATGTAGGTCCTGATATATTAGGAACAGTGCCTAGCACTATTAATATGTCTACTGTTGATAGTTCTCTTAAGGAATATGATGTTTAACTTTTGCCTTTCAATGAAAGATTATTCCAAATCCTGTTATTCTGTGGTTTTCTCAGCAGTATTAGGCTGTTCTTGAATTGATCAACACATAATTTGGGAACACAATCAATAGTTCTTTTCTTTTTGAAAGATGGTGACAAATTCTACTGAAACTTGGGAAATTGGCTCCATCATTCATCCCTTACTCTTTCTTTGCTTCTCTTGCCCAACTTCCTGAAAACCATATTGTTTTGATGTCAGTATGTAGAATAGATTATCTGTTGGGGAAGCAGTGTGTATTAATTATATTGGAATAAATGTAAGCGTGGCAAATGATATAGATTAGTAGGCATTGGGCCTAATAGGTTATTCAGTTAATGAAGACATTAAAATTAGGGACCTTTAATGTGCCTGAACCATATTTCTTGTAAATTTTCCTCAGTTTTGAGATTAACTGGCAATAGCTACGTTTTTCAGGCTTTTAAAGGCTAATATATTATGGTAGAGTTTTAGGATTTATATAGTGCTTATTATAGAATAGTTGAGCTGTTTGTATTTATCACACAGTTACTGAATGAAGTGAGCTAGAAGTGTAGAAGTCAGTCTTCTACTTTTTTGGCTTTTCAATAATCTATTTTTTAAAAAATATTATACCTACTTATTCTCCTCCCTCTCCCACTTAAAAATTACACACTATGTACATTTATGTACTGTCTTAAATCAAGGTGGGGGAATTTAATGATACCTTTTAATATGGTACAATCCACTGCAGGGCTGTTGGAAAATCAGAGGTGAAGCTCCTAGGCTTAGGAGAGAGATGTTAGAAGCGTATTAGCAAAATATGTTATTATATCTTTAAAAATAGACCACTTACTTTAACAATTTTTTTATTTTATTTTTTTACAATTTTTAAAATTGAAGTATATTTGATTTATAGTGTTGTGTTATTTTCAATCAGCAGAGTGATTAACTTTTGCCTTTGTAAATCAGCAGAGAAATTCAGTTATACGTATGTATACATATTCTTTTTCATATTCTTTTCCATTATGAGTTATTATAGGCTATGGAATATAGTTTCCTGTGCTATACAGTTGGACCTTGTTATTTATCTATTTTGTATATAGTGTGTATCTGCTAATCCCAAACTCCTACTTTATCCCTCCCCCACTCCCTTTCCCCTTTGGTAACCATAAGTTTGTTTTCTCTGTCTGTGAGCCTGTTTCTGTTTCGTAAATAAGTTCATTTGTGTCATATTTTCTTTTCTTTTCTTTTTTTAGTTTTCAACCAAGAATAATTTTTTTAAATTTTATTTTTTAATTGAAATATAGTTGATTTACAATGTTGTCTTATTTTCAGGTGTACAGCAAAGTGGTTTAGTTATACATCTATATCTATACCTATATCTATATATTCTTTCTCAGATTCTTTTCCCTTATAGGTTATTACAAAATATTGAGTATAGTTCTCTGTGCTATACAGTAGGTCCTTGTTGGTTATCTATTTTATATACAGTAGTGTATATGTGTCAATCCCAAACTCTTAATTTATCTCTCCCTACCTTCCCCTTTGGTAACCATAAGTTTATTTTCTATGTCTGTGGGTCTATTTCTGTTTTGTATACAAGTTCATTTGTATGATTTTTTTTTTTTTTTAGATTGCACATGTAAGCAATATCATATGATATTTGTCTTTCTCTGTTGGGCTTACTTCACTTAGTATGATAATCTCTAGGTCCATCCGTGTTGCTGCAAATGGCATTATTTCATTCTTTTTTATGGCTGAGTAGTGTTCCACTGTGTATATATACTACATCTTCTTTATCCATTTATCTGTCGACGGACATTTAGGTTGGTTCCATGTCTTGGCTATTGTAAATAATGCTGCTCTGAACGTTGGGGTGGATGCATCTTTCTGAATTAGAGTTTTCTCCAGATATGTGGCCAGGAGTGGGATTGCTGGATCATATGGCAACCCTATTTTTAGTTTTTTAAGGAACCTCCATACTGTTTTCCATAGTGGTTGCACCAGTTTACATTCCCACCAACAGGAGGATTGTGTAGGAGGATTCCCTTTTCTCCACACCCTCTCCAGCATCCGTTTTGTAGACTTTTTAATGATGGCCATTCTGACCCGTATGAGGTGGTACCTCATTGTAGTTTTGATTTGCATTTCTCTAATAATTAGTGATGTTGAACATGTTTTCATGTACCTATTGTCCATCTGTGTATCTTCTTTGGAGAAAAGTCTATTTAGGTCTTCTGCCCATTTTTTGATTGGATTTTTTGTTGTTGTTTTTGTTATTGAGTAGTATGAGTTGTTTGTATATTTTGTCCTTGTTGGTTGCATCGTTTGCAAATATTTTCTCCCATTCCATAGGTTGTCTTTTCGTTTTGTTTATGGTTTCCTTTGCTGTGCAAAAGCTTTTAAGTTTGATTAGGTCCCATTTGTTTATTTTTGCTTTATTTCTATTGCCTTGGGACACCGACCTAAGAAAACCTTGATGCGATTTATGTCAGAGAATGTTTTGCCTATGTTCTCTTCTAGGAGTTTTATGGTGTTGTGTCTTGTATTTAACTCTTTAAGCCATTTTGAGTTTATTTTTGTGCATGGTGTGAGGGTGTGTTCTAACTTCATCGATTTCCATGTGGCTGTTCAGCTTTCCCCACACCACTTACTGAATAGACTGTCTTTTCTCCATCGTATGTTCTTGCTTTCTTTGTCAAAGATTAATGACTGTAGATGTGTGGGTTTATTTCTGGGCGGTCTGTTCTGTTCCATTGATCCATATATCTGTTTTTGTGCCAATACCACACTTTGTAGTATTGTCTGAAGTCTGGGAGGGTTATGCCTCTGGCTTTGCTTTGGCAATTCTAGGTCTTTTATGGTTCCATATAAATTTTAGGATTATTTGTTCTAGTTCTGTGAAAAATGACATGGGTAATTTGATAGGGATCACATTAAATCTGTAGATTGCTTTGGGTAGTATGGCCATTTTAACAGTATTAATTCTTCCAATCCAAGACTATGGGATATCTTTCCATTTCCTTGAATCGTCTTCAATTTCCTTTATCAGCGTTTTATAGTTCTCAGCATATAAGTCTTTCACCTCCTTGTAGACCATTTACTTTAAACCTTGCAAGATGACAGAAACATTCAAAATAACTTTTAACCATGTGCAATTTATTTGATAAAAATAAAATGTCAAATAGTACTGACAAACTTATGAAGGCGTCAGCCCCCCACTTCCCCCTACTCTCCAATATGATTCATTTCTACCTTTATTTTTTCTGATGGCTAACTCCTTGTCTCTAAATAATGAGATGAGGTTCTCCATATCCTTGCCAACACGTTATTATTTATCTTTTTGATTATAGCAACTCTAGTGGATATATGGTGGTATCTCATTTTGGTTTTGATTTGTGTTTCTCTGATTGCTAGTGATTTTGAACACCTTTTGATGTGATTATTGGCTACTCATTTATATTTAACAGTCAAGCAATAAAGGCTAACTGCAAACCATGTGTCCTTGGGGCCAGGGGCCAGGGCTTATCAACTGGTGGGCTTCATCTTAGGGCAGTTAGGGACTACCTCACTGTTTCACTGGGGACTTGGTTATCAGTAGCTGTGTGTCTTTTCTCCTGAGGTGGTTTTCTTTCTTTAGAGGTTTCTTTAAGTCCTGTCTCGGGAGAAGAGCTAGTCCCATGTTTTCTGGAGCTTGGTGGGGAAGGGAGTTAGAGGATTGACTATTCAAGATGTAGACAGGTTTTTTATCCTTGTATTTTCAGTTGTTTGCCCTGTTCCCATGCTATTTCACACTTGGTGTCCCTCTAATCTGGAATCACTTGCTTAGTTCAACTGCTCCAGAGATTACACTTTCTGTATCCTGTAGAGGTCTGGGTACCTAAATGTTAATTACACAGACATTAAAATATTACCCTTATCTTCAGATCCCACCTCACCCCACTTTCTGTGGTGCCTGGTGCTTTTCAGAATTTTGGGGGGTGGATAAATGTATTCCTTTCTAGGCATTTAGATTTGACCTTTCTCTTCTCTTCGCTATTGTTTACCTTTTCTTTGTTCACTTGCTATCTTCATAGATTGTGGTTAGGCTTACCATAGTTCTGATTTCTTTGAAGGAGTTGATGTCTGTTTATTTTACTCCTTGTTGTTTGGTGTGGTTTGTTGCTGTTGTTGTTTTTTTTAGAGGAGACATAAGGGTCTTTAGCTGATTATCTTGAAATGGGAAGTCATACCTGCTCTTTTGTTATAATGCTTCTATAAAATATTGAGGAGAAACTTGTCCTCAGAGTCACTAGTCAGTTAAAAGAAAATCTGAGTGCCTGTCTCCACAGGCTTTTAATTCTACCCTGAGTAAAATAATAATAAAGGGGGAGAGAATGGTTGCCAGGTCATGATTACAGAAGCTTGGCTGTAAGTCATGGGCAAAAAGTTTTATTGTCTGCCCCCATGGTTGAGTGAGTTATTTCACCTCTGGGACCCAGTGAATGTTCAGACAGTTGAGTAATCCTACCTTCATGTACATGGTTGGCAGCAGGGCAAGTAATATCTGAGTACTTGGCATAATAATGAATGGGGAATATAGAGGGAGTATAAACGTTTGACAAGACTGTCTCTTAGTTTCCTACAATTTCATTTTCATGGCTACTAATAGGATTGGTTTTGCTCAGAGATTAAGGGTGTTTTTAATTTTGGTAGATGTTTGGGATTACCATTTTTCTAATATAGTTTCTGGAGGGGAGAGGAATGAACATTGTGTTAATCCACAATCTACTATAAGAACATTTTAACCCAGTGTTTGTTAGAGAGGCTAACAATCCCAGGGTCCAATTTCCTATTTCAATACTCCATTTATAACTGGAATTCTATAAGCCCCAGTTTGACTAGTGGATACTGTGGTATTTGGCATTCTCATGGATTAATGAACCCTGGAAGGTCTGTATATTTCCTTTTTCTTTGTGCAGTGTCATCCTGTTAAATGGTCTTCATAGAAGCTTTTGAGTTTTCCAATTGTACCTTGATTTGGGAGTTTAAGATCCCAAGCTTTTATATTTTCTAAGTGCTTAAGCCAAGCAGGTAGCCCATTCAGCAATCTTTGTAATTACCACTCTCATCAAACAATCAAGTGCAATAGCCATTTATCTCTCAAAGTCTTCCACTGGTACTCTGTCGCACACTGCACCAATGTTAATTTGAATAATTGTGATTCCATTGCATACCATGTATTTCTGTTGTTTTTTTTCCTCAAAGGGAAGTCATCTGTGCGTTCATCAGATATGTGAGCAAACTAGTCCCCAAATCTCTTAAGTACTGTATCAGTTAAGATCCCAGCAGGAAACAGAATTCATGGCAGATGTTCAAATGAAGTGGAATGAAGAAGTGGGATTACAGATAGAGATGTGGAAAGGGTTTGGAGAAGAGATTGTCTCTACAGTTAGCAAAAATAAATATAAGCTATCTAATTTAAGTCATTGTATTTTGGTGTATCTTTGTTATTGTAGCTTGGCCTTTTCCCTAACTAGTACAAGAATTTACGTTATTACGACTATGTGTAGACACTACTGACAACTGAGATTTGATTACCTTTCCTTTCTTTGTTTTCTCTGAAGTTAAAAATAATATAAGAAATAGCCTTTATACCCTTTACCCATGTTTTCCTATTGTTAATACTTTTATTTGCTTTATCATTTCTTTCTCTCTTTTGCACTCACTCTCTCTTTCTCTCTCATGTGCGCACAATTATTTTTTCTGAACCATTTGAGAGTACATTATATGCCTCGTGGCCCTTTATTCCTAAGCACTTTAGTGTGTATTTCCTAAGAATAGGAATATTATTACATAACCACAGTACAGTTGCTAATTTCATAAAATTACTTTGATATAATACTTTCATCTATTCTAATATCCAAATTCTAATTTTTTCAGTTGATCTAATAATATAATAAAGTGCTTTATAGGATTCCGCCCCCACCCCCCGCCACCCTCATCCCACTGTTATAGGATCTAGTCTAGAGGCAGGCAGTGCATTCAGTTGAATGTATTTTTAGACTCTTTTTTAAAAATTAAATTAATTAATTAATTAATTAATTATTTTGCTGTGCCATGCGAGGCATGTGGGATCTTAGTTCCCAGACCAGGGATCAAACCCGCGCCTCCTGCAGTGGAAGCGCAGAGTCTTAACCACTGGACTGCCAGGGTAGTGCCATTTTTAGCCTCTTTTAGTCTGGAAAATTTTCACCCCCTTTCTTTGTCTTTTATGACATTGACATTTTTGAAGAATGTAGTCTCCCCATCATTTAAAAAAAGAAAATATTGCTCATTTCCTCATTTTGTTTGTCACCTGTTTCCTTGTGATTACGTTGAGAATATGCATTCTTGGTCAGAATACTGCCAAGAGTAGGTAATATAGCATTTGTTTCACAGTATCACATAGAGTCATCTTTATTGATAATTAATTTTGATCTGCTGGTCAAGGTTTTGCTTGATTTTTCCACTGCATAATTACTGTTTTCCCCTCTTGCTACTAGTAAACAGTACAAATATCCTGCTTTTTGTCAAAATTTCCCTGTAAATTTATCATTCATTGATGATTCTTGCCTGATAAAACCTTTACTGTGATGGTTGCAAAATGATTTTTCTAACTCAGCATTTTCTTCACATTTGCCAGTTGGCCCTTAGTATTCTACTATACGCACTAGATATTCCTTCTCCATCATTCATGTATTTGTCTATTTATTATAGTGTGCACTCATGAATTTCTATAATTCAATACTGAACTTAATAATTTTGGTGCTTAAGTTGTCCCTAGCATTTTTTGTTTTTTTTACTTTCTAGCATAGCAAGATGTTCCAGGATAATCTTATACCTATCCTGCTCCAGCCATGGAGTAAGCTTTTTCTCTGAAGAACCCTTGTTCTTTTCAGTGGGAAATGGTATTAGAGACCAAGCTCTAAGTGCTAGGTGTGCTCAGGTTACATAGTGTCTTTGCTTTTAGGCCCTTTCAGAGGGCAAAGCTAGGAGATATGTACATGTGCAAATACACATACATATATACAGATATACATAAACACATACATGCATACATATAAACATGCACATAACCATGAATATATGCACATAAGTACGCATAAACTCATACATTAACATTATTTAGATACCGCAAGTTCACACCGGTATCTCCAATTTCACTCCATCCTTACCTGATTCTTTATTGCCTTCCCCATTCCATATTTATATGTCCTGTCTTCCAAAGTGGATCCCTGACTCCCGACAACATCAACACATGTATTTACTTGCTCATTCCTATAATACATCTAAAGTAGTTTCATAATTGCTTCTGACCATACCACTTATCATGTAAACAAACCTCTTTTTCTATCTTCTCTTTCTAGCTAACTCACTCCCCAAATCAAGTGCTTCTCTAAGGCTGCCACTTCCAGTCCTGCACACTTTCAAGCTCCTTTCCTGTAGCCAGAGCCATGAATTCCTAGGTCCCACCCCATGTTAAGTATTTACATTTATTGTTTCACATATTCTTCTGATTTTGTCTGTGCTTTCTCTAAAATCTCTGCTTCCCTCTATTCCTTTTCATAGAATCTTATGTAAGTCTTCCCTTCTCCATTCCCCATACCCTCAGGTTTTTAGTAGTAGCAGTGGGCTGATGGTGGAAGCACTGTTGGAATTTTCTCCCCCACCCCCCTTATGTATGGTGGAGATTACAGTATTCTCCATCTAATAGTAATGCAGAAGGTATGGGTGCAGTGTTGTTTTATGGTTTTTTCCAGGAGAGTAAAGGAGGGAGGGTTTTGGAATTAGGTGACCATCATTATTCCCTAAATCCAGAAACTCTGTTTTATTTATTTATTTATTGCTGTGTTGGGTCTTCGTTTCTGTGCGAGGGCTTTCTCTGTGGCAAGCGGGGGCCGCTCTTCATCGCGGTGCGGGGGCCTCTCGCTATCGCGGCCTGTCGTTGCGGAGCACAGGCTCCAGACGCGCAGGCTCAGTAATTGTGGCTCACGGGCCCAGCTGCTCCGCGGCAGGTGGGATCTTCCCAGATCAGGGCTCGAACCCGTGTCCCCTGCATTGGCAGGCAGATTCTCAACCACTGCACCACCAGGGAAGCCCCAGAAACTCTGTTTTTTAAAAGACACTTTCAGGTCCCAGAGATATTAAAAGGAATATAAAGGAATATTATGAACAACTTTACACCAATAATTTAATAACTTAGATGAAATACACAAATGACTTGAAGACCACAACTTACCACAAACTGACACAAGAAGAAATAGAAAGTCTGGATAGCCCTATATCTACTACATTTTTTGAATTCATAAATAGCCCTATATCTACTACATTTTTTGAATTCATAATAAAAACCTTTTCACAAAGAAAACTTCTAATGTGTATAGTTTCACAGGTGAAAGGTCATAGACTGAAATGTAAAAGCTAAAACTGTAAAACTTGTAGAAGAAAAAATTAAGAGAAAATCTTTATGACCTTGGAGTAGGCAAAGATTTCTTAGGGCATTTAAAGCACTAATTATAAAAGAAAGAAAATAATAAATTACATTGCACTCAAATTAAAAGTCAAAAGACAACTTCAAAAGAGAACTGTCAAGAAAATAAAAAGACAATCCTTGGGCTGAGAGAAAATATTCACAATGTATGTTGCTGACAAATTAGTTGTATTCAGAATATATAATGAAATCTTATAACTCAGTAAGAAGATAAACAACTCAATTAAAAAAAAATAAATTTATTTATTTTATTAATATTTATTTTTTGCTGCATTGGGTCTCTGTTGCTGCACGCAGGCTTTCTCTAGTTGCGGCAAGTGGGGGCTACTCTTCGTTGCGGTGTGAGGGCTTCTCATTGCTGTGGCTTCTCTTGTTGTGGAGCACAGGCTCTAGGCGTGCAGGCTTCAGTAGCTGTGGTGCGTGGGCTCAGTAGTTGTGGCACACGGGCTTAGTTGCTCCACGGCATGTGGGATCTTCCCAGACCAGGGCTTGAACGTGTGTCCCCTGCATTGGCAGGTGGATTCTTAACCACTATGCCACCAGGGAAGCACCAACCCAATTTTTAAAAATGGACAAATATTTGAAGAGACATAGCGCAAAAGAAGATATGCAAATGGCCCAGTAAGTGTGTGAAAAGTTGCTCAGCATCATTAGGCCTCAGGGAGATTCAAATTAAAACCACAATGAGATACCTCTACATATCCAGCAGAAAAGCTACAATAAAATTACTGGCTGATCACCTTGATGTTGTGACAGCTTGATTTTATGTTCTTGTAGGGCAGATTTGCGGAAAGTCCAAGGTATTTCCTAAACTCCTTTGACTTGGGATGTCTCAACTCCCAAACTCTCTCTTCCCTGTGGCGCTTGTAAGGGCTTGGTTTTAGACTGTGTTAGGTGGGTGTAGAGCAGACCTTACTCTGGGGCCTGGCCCTTACTCTTAACAGAGCAGCCTTTCTCAGGGTATTTACAAGGTATTAATGAGGTCTTTTCATATCAGCTGGGTCAGGCCTTTAACATCCCCCAGCACTGCTTGACCTCTGGTATCTGTTCCATTCTCACCCCTGTAGCAGTCATCCTCTGATAAATCCTGCACAGTCTCTCCATGTGCATGCTCAGCTCAGCGCTCAATTAGAGTCAATCAGGGAACGTCTCACAGCCTTCTGTTTCTCCCACTGAAAGGCTCCCTTCTCTCTGGTGCCTTGCCCCAGATTTCAGGTTCTGCAGCTGCCCCCAAGTCTGATAGCTGCCTTCTTAGCTTAGTGGGGCTACTGTGCTCTGCTTGAACTCCAGCTTGCTGTGCTGCAGTTGGAAATTATCTCCTGACAGAGCTTGGGCAGATGCAGGGGCTCACCTCATGAGTTTCCCTTCTCTTGGTGTCATAGGCTGTGCTGCCTGTTGTGTTAAATGCCTGCTGACAGTAGCCTGATATGTTTTGTCCAGTTTATAGTAGTTTACAGTAGGAGGGCTAGTTATTTTGTTTTAGCTGGAAGTTGAAATCCTCCAAGAGAGTCTAGATGTGTTAATACTTGGAAAACGAGATTATTCATGATTTCCTAAGAGAGAATAGGAAAGCTGTAAGATTTGCCTTAAACTTCATTCAGGAGCAGTGAAGAATGAGTCCACAGAACAGCTTTACAGGAACAATGATGGGGAAAAAATTGTTTCCTGGTTGTACTCTGCTGAGTTCAGGAAGGAAGGAGACTTCACCTTTCCATTTGCTACTCTTCTGACTGTTCAATTCTATTAGTTTTATAATTTAAAATGGTTAAAAATAGATCAAGTTTAATCTTATGGACAGGCAACCCCTGAGACAGAATAATAGACCACATAAAGACAAATGGCTGTCATGCAGCCCCAAACCAAAGAGTTTCTACCATTCCAACAACGAGAGAGAAGGAATGAACTATCACAATCAAAGAGACCAGTGAAAAGCTTAGAACAAGGATAAAGAGCAAACCTAGAGCTCTAAACTAGAGACTTGGCATTGTTTTATCTTCCCAGATTAGAAATTTTTTTTCTATTTAATCTATTAAAATGTAATTGAACTAAAAATGTTAGGATTACTAGATACATGATCACAGGTATCAATAGTTTCAGGAAAAATGGCCAAGTATACATAAAGGAAAAAGAAAGATAAGATTTAAAATGTTTGGAAGAACCACATCAATAGGAGTTTTGGTAAAATGAGATCTAACACCAGCTAGTTGCCTTACTGGAATTTATGAAGTATCCCTTAATACCAAACTCTGAATGAGTCATTGAAACAGACATAATTAAGAAATTACAAGATATTGGAGAAAACAAAATCAATTTCACAGTATATATAGTTCTATTGGAGAGGCAAAATTGGCTCCAGTGACATTACTCACATTGAGTTGCGAAATGTCACACTTTTATTCCCTTGAATAAAGTTTATTCTTGTAAGTTTTGTAGAATTTATTCAGTGCTTTTATTGTGGGAAATTTTTCTAGAAATTTGCCCACTTCATTGAGGTTTTCAAATTCATTGGCATAAAATTGTTGTTGAGGTGGCAGTAGTCATGGCATCTCAGTGGTTCCTTTTTTTATAAGATTCTTTTTTTTTTTGATGTGGATCATTTTTAAAGTCTTTATTGAATTTGTTACAATATTGCTTCTGTTTTTTTCTGTTTTGGTTTTTTGGCCCCAAGGCATGTGGGATCCTAGCTCCCTGACCAGGGATCAAACCCGCACCCCCTGCATTGGAAGGTGAAGCCTTAACCACAGGACCACCAGGGAAGTCCCTCAGTGGTTCCTTTTTGATAATTTTTTGAAAAAATTATAAACTCACAAGAAGTTGCAAAAATAGTACAAAAAGGTCCTGTATACCCATCACTCAACTTCCCCCAATAGTAACATTGTACAATGTGAAAACTAGGAAACTGATATTGGCACAATACTACTGACTAGATACAGACCTTACTTGGATTGCATCACTCTTTACCTGAACTGATTTTTTTCTGTGTGGGTATAGTTCTATGAAATGTTATCACTTGTATGGACACAGGTAGTTGCCATCCCAATCAAGATATGGAACTGTTCCATCACACAAAGGCCCTCCATTGTGCTACACTTTTATAATCATACCCCTCCCTAACCTCTGACAGTCACTGACCTGTTCTCCATCGCTCTAATTTTGTCATTTCAAACTTGTATAAATGGAATCGTATGGTATGTAACCCTTAGATATTGGCTTTTCTTCACTCAGCATGGTTAATGATATTGAACATCTCTTCATATGCTTATGTGCACCCATATTCCCTATTTGGTTAAGTGTCTATTTCAAACTGGATTTGGTGTTTTTTGTTTTGTTTTTCTAACTGCATTGTTTGTGTTTTTACTGGTAAACTCAGAGCGTTCTTTATATCTTTCGGATACAAGGCCTTTGTCAGATATGTGATTTGCAAATATGCTTTCCCAATCTGTGGCTTATCTTTCTAACCTCTTAACAGGGTTTTTCACAGAGCAAAAGTTTTTAATTTTGGTGAAGTCCACTTTATCAATTTTTCTTTTATGGATTGTGCTTTTGATGTTATATCTAATAATTCTTTGCTTGCCTTAGGTCACAAAGATTTTTTTCTGAAAGTTTCCCTCTAAAAATATTATAGTTTTACTTTTTACATAGACTTATGTTCCATTTTGAGTTAAGTTTTGCATTAGTTTTCAGGTTTGCTTCAAAGTTCATTTTTCTTTCTAAGAGGGTTCAACTGTTCCAGCACAATGTGTTAAAAATGCTATCCTTCCTTCATTGCATTGGTTTGCACCTTTGTCAAAAATCTCTTGGCCATACTCGTGTGGATATATTTCTATGTTCTCTATTCTGGTCTACTGATCAATGTGCTTCACTACTAAATAACCAGAAGATCGCTGAAGAAATCAAAGAGGAAATCAAAAAATACCTAGAAACAAATGACAATGAAAACACGATGACCCAAAACCTATGGGATGCAGCAAAAGCAGTTCTAAGAGGGAAGTTTATAGCAAAACAGTCCTACCTCAAGAAACAAGAAACATCTCAAATAAACAACCTAACCTTACACCTAAAGCAATTAGAGAAAGAAGAACAAAAAAACCCCAAAGTTAGCAGAAGGAAAAAAATCATAAAGATCAGATCAGAACTAAATGAAAAAGAAATAAGGAAACAGTAGCAAAGATCAATAAAATTAAAAGCTGGTTCTTTGAGAAGATAAACAAAATTGATAAACCATTGGCCAGACTCATCAAGAAAAAAAGGGAGAAGACTCAAATCAACAGGATTAGAAATGAAAAAGGAGAAGTAACAACTGACACTGCAGAAATACAAAGGATCATGAGAGATTACTACAAGCAACTCTATGCCAATAAAATGGACAACCTGGAAGAAATGGACAAATTCTTAGAAAAGCACAACCTTCCGAGACTGAACCATGAAGAAATAGAAAATATAAACAGACCAATCACAAGCACTGAAATTGAAACTGTGATTAAAAATCTTCCAACAAACAAAAGCCCAGGACCAGATGGCTTCACAGGAGAATTTTATCAAACATTTAGAGAAGAGCTAACACCTATCCTTCTCAAACTCTTCCGAAATATAGCAGAGAGAGGAAACTCCCAAACTCATTCTATGAGGCCACCATCACCCTGATACCAAACCCAGAAAAAGATGTCACAAAAAAAGAAAACTACAGGCCAATATCACTGATGAACAAAGATGCAAAAATCCTCAACAAAATACTAGCAAACAGAATCCAGCAGCACATTAAAAGGATCATATACCATGTTTAAGTGGGGTTTATCCCAGGAATGCAAGGATTCTTCAATATCTGCAAATCAATATGATACACCGTATTAACAAATTGAAGGATAAAAACCATATGATAATCTCAATAGATGCAGAAAAAGCTTTCAACAAAATTCAGCACCCATTTATGATAAAAACACTCCAGAAAGTAGGCATAGAGGGAACTTACCTCAACATAATAAAGGCCATATATGACAAACCCACAGCCAACATTGTTCTTAGTGGTGAAAAACTGAAACCATTTCCACTAAGATCAGGAACAAGACAAGGGTGCCCACTCTCACCACTATTATTCAACATAGTTTTGGAAGTTTTAGCCCAGCAATCAGAGAAGAAAAAGAAATAAAAGGAATCCAAATCGGAAAAGAAGAAGTAAAACTGTCACTGTTTGCAGATGACATGATACTATACTTAGAGAATCCTAAAGATGCTACCAGAAAACCACTAGAGCTAAGCAATGAATTTGGTAAAGTAGCAGGATACAAAATTAATGCTCAGAAATCTCTTGCATTCCTATACACTAATGATGAAAAATCTGAAAGAGAAATGAAGGAAACACTCCCATTTACCATTGCAAGAAAAAGAATAAAATACCTAGGAATAAACCTATCTAGGGAGACAAAAGACCTGTATGCAGGAAACTATAAGACACTGATGAAAGAAATTAAAGATGATACCAACAGATGGAGAGATATACCAAGTTCTTGGATTGGAAGAATCAACATTGTGAAAATGGCTCTACTACCCAAAGCAATTTACAGATTCAGTGCAATCCCTATCAAACTACCAATGGCATTTTTTCACAGAAGTAGAACAAAAAATTTCACCATTTGTATGGAAACACAAAAGACCCTGAATAGCCAAAGCAATCTTGAGAAAGAAAAATGGAGCTGGAGGAATCAGGTCCCTGACTTCAGACTATACTACAAAGCTACAGTAATCAAGACAATATGGTACTGGCACAAAAACAGAAACATAGATCAGTGAAACAAGATAGAAAGCCCAGAGATAAATCCACGCACCTATGGTCAACTAATCTATGACAACGGAGGCAAGGATATACAATGGAGAAAAGACAGTCTCTTCAATAAGTGGTGCTGGGAAAATTGGACAGCTACATGTAAAAGAATGAAATTAGAACGCCCCCTAACACCATACACAAAACTAAACTCAAAATGGATTTGAGACCTAAATGTAAGACCGGACAGTATGAAACTCTTATATGAAAATATAGGAAGAACACTCTTTGACATAAATCCCAGCAAGATCTTTTTTGATCCACCTCCTCGAGTAATGGAAATAAAAACAAAAATAAACAAATGGGACCTAATGAAACTTCAAAGCTTTTGCACAGCAAAGGAAACCATAAACAAGATGAAAAGACAACCCTCAGAATGAGAGAAAATATTTGCAAACTAATCAATGGACAAAGGATTAATCTCCAAAATATATAAACAGCTCATGCAGCTCAATATTAAAGAAACAAACAACCCAATCCAAAAATGGGCAGAAGACCTAAATAGACATTTCTCCAAAGAAGACATACAGATGGCCAAGAAGCACATGAAAAGATACTCAACATCACTAATTATTAGAGAAATGCAAATCAGAACTACAATGAGGTATCAGCTCACACCAGTTAGAATGGGCATCATCAGAAAATCTACAAACAACAAATGCTGGAGAGGGTGTGGAGAAAAGGGAACCCTCTTGCACTGTTGGTGGGAATGTAAATTGATACAGCCACTATGGAGAACACTATGGAGGTTCCTTAAAAAACAAAAATAGAATTAGCCTATGACCCAGCAATCCCACTGCTGGGCATATACCTCGAGAAAACCATAATTCAAAAAGACACATGCACCCCAATGTTCATTGCAGCACTATTTACAATAGCCAGGTCATGGAAGCAACCTAAATGCCCGTCGACAGATGAATGGATAAAGAAGATGTGGTACATATATACAATGGAATATTGCTTAGCCATAAAAAGGAACGAAATTGGGTCATTTGTAGAGATGTGGATGGATCTAGAGACTGTCATACAGAGTGAAGTAAGTCTGAAAGAGAAAAACAAATATCGTATACTAACGCATGTATGTGGAACCTAGAAAAATGGTACAGATGAACCGGTTTGCAGGGCAGAAGTTGAGACACAGATGTAGAGAACAAACGTATGGACACCAAGGAGGGAAAGCCGTGGGGGGGTGGGGATGGTGGTATGATGAATTGGGCGATTGGGATTGACATGTATACACTGATGTGTATAAAATTGATGACGAATAAGAACCTGCTGTATAAAAAAATAAATAAAATAAAATTCAAAAATTCAAAAAAACAAAAAAACCCCCCAAAATAAACAAATGGGACCTAATGAAACTTAAAAGCTTTTGCACAGCAAAGGAAACTACAAACAAGACGAAAAGACAACCCTCAGAATGGGAGAAAATATTTGCAAATGAATCAACAGACAAAGGATTAATCTCCAAAATATATAAACAGCTCATGCAGCTCAATATTAAAAAAACAAACAACCCAATCCAAAAATGGGCAAAAGACCTAAATAGACATTTCTCCAAAGACATACAGATGGCCAGGAAGCACATGAAAAGCTGCTCAACATCACTAATTATTAGAGAACTGCAAATCAAGACTACAATGAGGTATCAGCTCACACCAGTTAGAATGGGCATCATCAGAAAATCTACAAACAACAAATGCTGGAGAGGGAGTGGAGGAAAGGGAACCCTCTTGTACTGTTGGTGGGAATGTAAATTGATACAGCCACTATGGAGAACAGTATGGAGTTTCCTTAAAAACTAAAAATAGAATTACCATATGACCCAGCAATCCCACTACTGGGCATATACCCAGAGAAAACCATAATTCAAAAAAGTCATGTATCACAATGTTCATTGCAGCACTATTTACAATAGCCAGGACATGGAAGCAACCTAAGTGTCCATCGACAGATGAATGGATAAAGAAGATGTGGCACATATATACAATGGAATGTTACTCAGCCATAAAAGAAACAAAATTGAGTTATTTGTAGTGAGGTGGATGGACCTAGAGTCTGTCATACAGAGTGAAGTAAGTCAGGAAGTGAAAAACAAATACCGTATGCTAACACATATATATGGAATCTAAAAAAAAAAAAAAAAGGTTCTGAAGGACCTAGGGGCAGGACAGGAATAAAGAGGCAGAGGTAGAGAATGGACTTGAGCATACACGGAGTGGGAAGGGTAAGCTGGGACGAAGTGAGAGAGTGGCATGGACATATATACACTACCAAATGTAAAATAGATAGCTAGTGGGAAGCAGCCGCATAGCACAGGGAGATCAGCTCGGTGCTTTGTGACCACCTAGAGGTGTGGGATAGGGAGGGTGTGAGGGAGACACAAGAGGGAGGGGATGTGGGGATTTATGTATGTGTATAGCTGATTCACTTTGTTATACAGCAGAAACTAACACAACATTGTAAAGCAATTATACTCCAATAAAGATGTTAAAAAAAATAGATCAAGTTTAAGAAGAGTAAGTGCGTAAGTGTAGCTCCCTATTTCTTCAAATGTCATATGACATGTGTCTATGACTTCAAAGGTGGTTTTCAGCCAGTCCTTTGATAAGCACAAATATCATGTTTATAAGTTTTACATAGCTTTGGCAATGACGAAAGAAAATAATTTGAAATCTTTTGTTATTCTGAGTATTGGATTATCTTTCTCAGATAATTTCCTTCTAAGAAGTAACGTACTTGTTTAATTAAAATGGAAATATATGATATACTGATATCAAGAATATACAATAAGAATGTTAGACATCATGGGCTTCATAAACATCTTTCATCATTCAATTTTTACTTTAATATGATTAAAAATAGCTATCATTTATTGAATACTGTTTCAGTTACTGTGCTAGGTGCTTTGCAATACTGCTTATATTGTATATCTTTTTTTTTTTTTTTTTGGCCGCGCTGTGGGGCTTGCGAGATCTTAGTTCCGTGACCAGGGATAGAACCTGGGCCCCCTGCAGTGGAAGCGTGGAGTCCTAACCACTGGACCGCCAAGGGAATTCCCTTAAGAAATAAGTACCTATAAAAAATGGGTGATACTTTACCCCAATTTTTCGTATGAGAAAATTCAGAATTACAAAATAAAATTTCTGTTCTTTCATCAGTTTGATAAATCACGTTCCTCTCCAAGTAATTCTGTATGCATTTAGAAAGACAGTTTATTTTGGAAGTTGTATTAATGGTAGACAATTTAACACAGAGATCTTAAAATTATGTATTAGCTAATTCAGTTTTCTCCCTTATTTTCCTATTCCTTGGCTTCCCCTAGCCTTTTCTTTTCTCTCTGATGTATTGTCTTCCTCTAACATTTCATCTACTTGTATGTGTGCAAATTCTAAGGGATGACAGAATGGTAGGGATGCTTGTAGTGGGGGAATAAAATTACTTTAGGTGTTTGCTGTACCCAATTCAGGTACTACTAACAAAGCTACACCTGTAGGTTTGATCCCATCGCTGGCTAATTAACTGCACCTGTTTAACTTCTGCATCCATTTTAGCCTTTTGGGGATTAAGTAAAAGGCTATGGTTAGTTCCCTAGAAACTTGTTCTCATGACTAAGAAACAGCTCAGAATGCATTTGTTGCTGACTGAATCCATAATCTTATATTCGTATATGAATATAAAGTGCACCAATTTGCTTCACCCTCCCACTCCTCTATTTGGTAAGAGGAATTAACTTTGCATGTTTTTCTTACATTTGTTGGAACCAACATGATGAACCAATAGCACCAATAGAAGCTGGATGAGAAGAGAAGCTCTAGAATCATTTTATCATTAGGATATATATATATTCTTTTTGATTTACATCCTGTCCCTTTTTTCTTGAATTTTCTTCTTAGGAAAAGTTCATGTTTTAGGAAACTAACATTAAAGGGAAGCTCTGAATGCTGATTCTGCATTAGACAGGGAAAGGGTTGTTACTACCATGGGTAATTCATTGTTATTAGTTTCCACATTCTTACCCATTTGAGGATCAAAGGCTTCGTTTAAGTCATTGAACTCTGACCCCTTACAAGGCAGCACGCACTCTGACACTAGGCCACCAGGCCTTCTGTGTTCTTGTTAAATATATAATGTCATAACGTACATGCTGTTCTTTTGACTAGTGTAATGGCATCTACACTTCTGCTTTTAATAAGAATAAGACCCCTTTATAAATACTGCATTAAACATAGAATAGTTCTTCCACTAGTAGCAGATGCTCTTTATTCATGGTTGACATAATTTTTTGGTTTCCAAACCTAGGTCTCAGTCCTATCCTTGCAAAAAACCAAGTTGAACTTTATGTCTTCTGTTTACCAGAGAAAGAGATTAGTGTCTCTCTATACAAAGAAAAGTAATTATTAGCCATACAAGAAAAGTGTAGGTACTATATTCCATTCAAGGTTGATAAGCCACTGGAGTGAAAAAGAATTGCCTTTTAATAATGAAAACAATCCCTGATCTTTCACAAAAAAGATATCTATGGAGAGTATAAAAACAATCAGATAATAAACCTATTGAAAATCAGTTTTAGGATCATCAAGAGGTTTGCTGTGCTTGGCTTCTTCACATGGTCATAGTTTGTGCGAGAACTTTAACCTTATTTGATGCAGCAGATGCATGTGTTTGTCTAGCTTATTGATATAGTATGAAGGAAAGGGTCTCTTGGATGGGCCAAATTGCTTTTTGTTTTATTGATTATTTTATGAAATTGGGATTGCCTTTCTTTTTTAAATAGTTAACCAACTTAAAATTGCAACCCTTGGAAAAACAAGAATTATGTTTGGTGAAATTTGACCCTTCATTTTTTTTTTTTTAAAGATTTTTTTGATGTGGACCATTTTTAAAGTCTTTATTGAATTTGTTACAATATTGCTTCTGGTTTATGTTTTGGTTTTTTGGCTGCGAGGCATGTGGGATCTTAGCTCCCCAACCAGGGATTGAACCTGCACCCCCTGCATTGGAAGGCGAAGTCTTAACCTCTGGACCACCTGGGAAGTCCCGACCCTTCATTTTTTCTTTTTTTTTAACATCTTTATTGGAGTATAATTGCTTTACAATGTTGTGTTAGTTTCTGCTGTATAACAAAGTGAATCAGCTATATGTATACATATATCCCCATATCCTCTCCCTGTTGCGTCTGCCTCCCACCCACTCTATTCCACCCCTCTAGGTGCTGACCCTTCATTTTTAATAACTGAAAATTTCTCATACATTGATGTATTTATGGTATGTTTTGCTAAAAAGGCTCTATGTTAATAGTCATTTGTTATGTGACAGAAAAGAGCATACTTAATATTACTTGCAGTTCCTAATTTTTTTAACACTAAAGGTGCTTTTTTTGACATTTAGCATTTCTGCTTACATGAGCCACTATATCTGTGAAGTGTTTTGGACTTAAAGAAACTTTGAAAACAGAGGCATTGACTAAAATTCAAAAATTTTAGCTCCCCAAACACCACCCACTGGTTACTTAAATTTTATATTGAATCCATACAATGTTTATAATGCAAATACATTCAAAATTTTCATATTTTGATAAGAATAACATTTATAATTCTCAGAATGCACATATATTCCAGCCATGCCAAGATAACACTTGTGTTCAAACAACAGTAGCTGGTCTGACGTTTAAAAGAAACACTTGCTAGCTGAAGGAAATTCCTCTTGAGGCACGAACTGGAAACCATGTTGAGTATGCTAAGTGATTCCATCTGACCTGCAGAAAACCACTGTGGGTTACATTTTCACTTTGCACATATGTCACTGACAAAGCCAACTGGCTGGAGTAAGATTTTTGAAATGGACATTTCTGGCTGAGCTTGGAAGACTGCATTTTTAAATGTGAAACATAAAAAACGCACTATTCACTGGTTGCACATTAAAAGCAAATGGCCAGAGGAAACAAGATGAACTATAAAAAGCTCATAGGATAAAAACATTAAACTTTGTGTACAATTTTAATTTATTCTATTTGTAGTAGGTTTAAAAATAATTATCCTTAATATAATAAGCCAACGTCCCTAAAAAAGCAAAACGATTTACAATCAACCTTATATTACAGAGAAGGATACATTGAATAGCTTAATAAAGAAAAGATTTTGGCATTGTTCCTTTTATAAATGTTTATTTGCAACTGTATATAGATTTCATACTTTTTGAGTGAAGACTTGGAAAATCGATGTGAATCAATGTACTTTTGTCCTTTGAGGAAATGCAGTCTGGGATGGAAAAAACTCTAAACTTGAAGCAAAAATTTCTGAGTTCGAGTCCTTGTTTTGCCATTGATTCACTGTCCATATAAAACATACTCTTTTAGCCTTGGGTTTCCCTCAAAATATGGTTATGTGTTTACCTCATCCTGTCATTGTCAGTAATGAACTGTTATTTAGAAGTGGCTTAAGCTCCTGGTAAGAAAGCCATTTTTGTAAATTCAGGGTATTGTTTTTACAGTGTGCACTAACTGAACTGGTACAGCCAGAGCTTATGAACCACATGTGGCATTGAGAGATTGTTGAGTATTCAGAAGTAGTTACCCAAGCCATTTTAGTTAGCTGGGTTTTACCATAGGCTTCTTTTGTGAAGCTCTTTGCTAGATACTGTTAGAGTTATAAGATAAATAAATGCTAGTGTCTTAGCCCTAAGAAATAAAGGAAACCAATGTAAGAAACCAACATGAGTTACATGCTGAATTGTGCCGGGTACTTTGCTGGTTATTGACAGACCTCATGTAATAACCTATATCAGTTGAAGACTTCACAGCAGCTTTTATTCAGTGCTTACTATGTGCCAGGCATTTTGCTGGAGTTGCGTAACTGTAGTTTATTTTACAGATGAGGAAACTAAGCTTTAAAGAATTTCCTTAAGAGCATATAGTGCTAAGTGGCAGGGTGCACATTTCATGCATGCATTGCTTCACAGTTGGGGGCAACATATTTTCAAATGAAAAGAGTTTGAGAGTTAGATATCATGACATAGTTAAAAAAAGGGCATATTTCCGTGTTGAGGGATGATCAGAGTGGATGCCACTGATATTTTTTGACTGACCCACCCCTCTTTTGCCAAATGGGAGAAGTTCTCTGGTGTTGGGATGTTCAGGATATTCTCGATTGACTAACACTTGGAATTTGCTTTGATGTTCGCCTGGGTCCTGTTGTTAGACTGAGTCTTCACTATCACAGTGATTCCTATTAAATATAAAACTACTTTTTATACAACTGTGTCCATAAACATAAAGACTAGATTTAAGGAGTTTTGAGCACCATCATGTTTAGGAAATGTGAAGATAATTGGTTCTCAGGCAGGCACACTGTGATTTAATAGTAAAGAAATGAGTTCTATGTGATACATTCTTTTTTACATATATTATTTGCAATATTGTAAGTTATCCAAATCATCTGTTTACCAGTTTACATTTAATCTTACAGCAACTCATCTTAAACAAATGCCAACGCCCTTCTTAATTCTGAAATTAGCATGGAGTAATAACAATAAAATGAAATACTCTAAGATCACCTTTGAAATGCAAGTTATAAAATTTCACTTGTCTAAGGCTAAGGGAGAGAAAACATGTTTTATGGTTTTGACTTAGACTAAGAAATTTGTTTTACAACTACAAAGTTAAAGTCATGTACCTTTTCTAAAGTGTAAGAAAAATCTAAAGCCTCTTTTATAAGTTTAGCAGTGCTCTTTGCACATGCAATTTCTCCTGTCCTGGTGGCAGTTACCAAATGATGGCTTTTCAGCATCAGACAGAGCCTACTTGGAGCCCCACCCCTGCTGGTGTCACTTTCTCTGTTAAGCCTTTCTAGTCTGGCCTGCTGGTTTGGTTATTTCTCCATTTCTATTTCTACAGAATTTGTTTATACCTTACCTTTAATTATTGCATGTACTAAGTTGTGGTATAATGATTTGTTTTAGTATTTCTTGACCCCAGTGTTTGTTTCTTGAGATTAGGACTATATTTTATTCATATTTTTAATCTCTAGTACATAGCCCAGTCTCAGACATACAGCAAGTAATTAACATCTGGATTGAATGAATATGATAATTATATTTTGATTAAAAAAATATGTATAAGATTGAAATCACCAAGTACAGTGAACTCCATGCAAAAAGTATTTATTTTAAAACATTTCAGTTTGAAATTAAAATGTGTTCTTTGGTTATTTCATTTTAACAAGAAGAAAAAAAAATTAGGGGAAACTGCTTTCTACTGTGGATGTTATGTACTTGATTAAATAATTCCCTTGCTTTTAAATTACCCACTTTGTTGTTACAGAAAAATTGTAGAGCACTGGAATTTTGGAATAAATCTAGAGTGCTTCAGGCAATTCATGTAGCTGAAGATAAAGGTTTTGTACTGTTCAGATACTAGAGTAATTTTTAATTGCTTATAACCTCTTAACTTTTTTTTTTTAAATTTTTATTTATTTATTTATTATTTTTGGCTGTGTTTGGTCTTCGTTTCTGTGCGAGGGCTTTCTCTAGTTGTGGCAAGTGGGGGCCACTCTTCATCGCGGTGTGCGGGCCTCTCACTGTCGCGGCCTCTCTTGTTGCGGAGCACAGGCTCCAGACACGCAGGCTCAGTAGTTGTGGCTCACGGGTCTAGTTGCTCCGCAGCATGTGGGATCTTCCCAGACCAGGGCTTGAACCCGTGTCCCCTGCATTGGCAGGCAGATTCTCAACCACTGTGCCACCAGGGAAGCCCCCCTCTTAACATTTTTTAAACAACCTTACAAACCTTGCCAGAGTTGCTGTTCTTCATAGAGGTATGTGGCAAGTTTGAATTTGGAAATGAATTTGTGTTTGAATTTTAAATAAGGAAATTATTTTGAAAAGGGAATCATGTTTGCATTTGAGGAACTTGGAGGTGATGAAAATAAAAACAACTATATATCTATTATCTATGTATTCATATATATATATATATTTAAAAGAAGTATTCTTGGTTAAAGATTAAATACACTATAGGAATTTTAACCTTAAGAGGAAAATATTGCAATATATATAGAATGAAATTGGGCAGTCTTTGTAAATGAAAGGAAGCCAGTGTGTAATTAGTGATAGCAGACACTATATGAATTTGAATATAATTTTAGCCTCTTAATCTATGTAGCATGAACTCTATTGAAAATTGAAACTTTTTCTTATTTCTTATTGTGTGTGTGTGTGTGTCTGTGTGCACGCGTTTCTGTCTAATGAGTCAAAGACTTATGCACATGTCTATTTGTTTACAGGAATAATAGAGATTATATGGAGTTCTGCTCCTTAAATTTTTTTTTCTCTCTTTTATAACCAAGGCATCAAATTGGTTTGTGGTTGAGTTTTGAAAAAGTCTAGGCTACCATAATGGTGGAATTGGGTGACATCTTTATTATCACATGAACTGGAGGATCAGGATCATTGGCCTTGATTTCTATGCTGTTCTGTAGGTCCTGCTAACAAGGAGTTCTAATGACATTGAAAATGGAGGAATAAGATGCTTCATCATCATCTCTACCATCATTGCCTTAATTTGGGCTTTCTCTGTTTCTCATCTACATTGCTGGAAGAGGCTCCCTGCTGCTCTGTATGCCTCTTATCTTGCTCCCTAGGCTGCCTGTTTCTTTCTTCCTTCCATTCTTCATTCTGCTGCTTTAGAGTAATCTCTCAAAGCACAAATCTTATCATGTCTTTGACCTGCTTAAAATTCCTCATGGTTCCCATCACCTGTGAGAATAACAAGGCTTATATAAGTCTCTGGCCTGCTTAACTCTATCATCTGATCTTACTTCAGACCCCAGCTTGAAACAATACTTTCTCATGCTTCTGCCTGTACAGTAAAATTTACTTTCCCTCAGTTTTTCATTTAGCCAACTCCTACTCTTTCAAAATTCAATTCAGGCTCACTTTTTTGGTGGGAGGACTTTGAAACCAATTACACCTACCTCTTGTCTCATCCCCCAGTCCTAGGTATGCCTTTTATGTGAAACTATAAGACCCTTTGTGTGCTTCTATCATGACACCACAATGTCTTATAATTTTTTATTTGTCTGTTTCTTTCACTGGACTATGAGTTCCTTGAGATCAAGAACTTCTTTTATCTTTTCATCTGTGATGTCTGACAGAACTTCTATTTATTTAGAATCCTAAAAACTCAAAGGAATGTTTAGTATTTATTATATTTGAGTCTATTTTGCAAATAGCTACTGGTCCAAAGGCTAGTGCCACTTTGTAGTAAAACAAGTAGTACCAATTGTCAATTTGATTTTCTAACCTCTTTATATTTGGTAAATAATTGCTCTTATCTGTTAACATAGGTTTAAGGTTGACTGAGGCATATTTAAAATTAATTTTTCCTCCTTTCTTGATGTTTCCTTAAATGGGTCTTCATGTATGTAAATGTGGTGAGTGTGGTATTTACTTTTGAACAGGAGTTTTGTGATTCTTCACATTTATATTTTAAAAATTCTAATGTGAGACATTTATTATTTATGATAAAAACTACATTTAGTGGGCATGTTTTATGAGTGATTCTGCTAAATTCTTTGTATACAGTATCTTATTTAATTGTCGAAACAATCTTGTCAAGTCAGTGTGATTAAACTTCATCATACAGATGAGGAAACTAATGCTTATAAAATAAAATTTCTTGCCTCAGTTTACACAGCTATTAAGTGATAAGCTATTAAGAGCTGAGGTTTGGACCTGGGTGGATCTGACTTGTAGACTGAGTTCTTAACTATTTTGTCTCCCTGTTGCATTTATGACTGTGATTGAAAATAATAATTTGAAAGCCATAAGTTCATTTCAAGTTTTTAAAAACCTTCTTACAGTGCACATTTTCAGTTAGGATTAACTTGAGAGTACAGTGGCAAAATAATGTGTTAAAATGCCAAGTTTTACTGGCTTTTTATTCCATTAAAATATATTAATAGGTTAAAATTAGATTCTCCTTCTCTTCTCTCTCCTCTCCCCTCCCTCTTCTCTCCTTCCTCCCTCCCTCCCTACTCTCTCCCTCTTTCTCTCTCTCCTCTGTAACTTATTTGTTGAATAGATTGAATTGTTTGTCCTATTAATTCGCATAGTCTAGTTTTTGCTTGTTGCATGCCCATGGTGTCTTTTTTTTTTTTTTTTTAATAAATTTATTTGTTTTTATTTTTTTTTGGCTGTATTGGGTCTTCGTTGCTGTGCGCCGGCCTTCTCATTCTCTAGTTGAGGTGAGCTGTGGCTACTCCTCGTTGTGGTGTGAGGGCTTCTCATTGCTGTGGTTTTTCTTGTTGCGGAGCACGGGCTCTAGGCGCGCGGGCTTCAGTAGTTGTGGCACGTGAGCTCTAGAGCGCAGGCTCAGTAGTTGTGGCACACGGGCTTAGTTGCTTCGTGTCACGTGGGATCTTCCTGGGCCAGGGATAGAGCCTGTGTCTCCTGCATTGGCAGGCAGATTCTTAACCACTGCACCGCCCGGGAAGCCCCCCATGGTGTCTTATAGATGTGTTCCTCTGTCCTTCAAATTTGTAAATTTGTAGTTAGATCTAGAAGCTTTATCAGATTCAGGTTTGATTTTTTGGCAAGACAGCTTCACAGCTGGTGTTGTGTACTTCTTCTATAAGTAGGTACATGATGCCAGGTTGTCTGTCTTTGTGTTGTCAATAGCCATTGATGATCATTGCTTATTAGATCAGTATTTTATTAGAGATTCAAAATTGTTATATTCTGATTTTGTCATTTCTTTATTATGTAAATACATCTAAAAGAATAGATTTTTAATAAATTATAAACTATTTGGTTACCCAGAGATACATTTCATATAGGAAAGGCAGGATGAATGCTTGGTTCTCTTTTGTTTTTCTAAATACAGAGTTGGTTCCGTAGAACCCTCCAAAGATGACAAATTAGTTGTTATTTTTGTTATTTGCGTATTATTATGAACTCATGGATTTACATATTTGGTGCATTTTAATTTACTGAAGTTGTTATTTTTATTAATGCTAAAAATAATACCATACCATTTTTGGCCAAGGGAACCTTTACAAGTTGGTGCTTCCGAGCCCTTTTGACAGAGCTCCAGTAGTCCCTGTCAGCATTCTTGCTTTCTGTTATGAGATATTCCAGCCACATCTTGTATATTTCCCCTTCCAGAACTGGAATAAGTCGTTTTTTTTAAAGGAGCATATTTCTTTTTCTTGGTGGGAAATGGCATTTGAAGATCACAATCTGGGTGCTAATGGTGCTGATTGCTCCTGGTTAGTTATTGCTTCTGGTTTGTTTTGGTGGATAGAGCTAGGAAATATATAAAAATAATTTTTAAAGATAAAATATATTATAGGTTCATATTGATACTTCCAGTTCATATTCAGAATTACAGGATTTACTTATACTCATTCATCTTATATACATACACGTGCATGTGTTCTGGAACAATTTTGGGAACACTGCCATAGTCACTGGTTCTCAGACGTTTTTTCTTTCCCAGGATAACCAAAGCTGCAACACACTTTCTTTTGGCTTTGTGGCAATGATTTTCATTCTCAAGGGAAAAAAGAGATGGAGAACCTATAGGTTCTCATTGGTGAGTGTCAGTGCAGTTTGAAAAACTATCTTTACACTCATTCCTTTGAGAATTCATACCCCAGAAGAGGAAAATTTGTCCTGGGAATTCTCCTCAATATTCTGTAATAACTAAATGGAAAAAGAACTTGAAAAAGAACAGATACATGTATATGTATAACTGAATCACTTTGCTGTACACCTGAAACTAATACAACTTTGTTCATCAGCTATACTCCAATATAAAATAAAAGTTAAAAAAAGAAATTTAACCAATAATTAATAATCTTACAAAACAAGAAGAAAGAGATTTTTTTCAGGAGAATTTTGGATATTAGCCTGGGAGATCATTTTTTTTCTTTGTTTTTAAAAAATTTTTATTGGAGTATAGTTTATTTACAATGTTGTGTTAGTTTCAGGTGTACAGCAAGTGAGTCAGTTATACATATACATATACCCACTCTTTTTTAGATTCTTTTCCCATATAGGTCATTATAGAGTATTGAGTAAAGTTTCCTGTGCTATACAGTAGGTCCTTATTAGTTATCTATCTTATATAGTAGTGTGTATATGTCAATCCATGGGAGATCATTTTTAATGAATTTTTAACTGTTAGATGGTGTCAGCTTTAGGGTTTAAACAGATACACAGATCTGCTTTGTTAGACATTCTTGTGCATTATAGGTATATCTTGTAGGTCTTTGATTTTTTTAAAATTATTTTCATTTTTTTAAAAGTCTTTATTGAGTTTGTTACGATATTGCTTCTGTTTTATGTTTTGGTTTTTTGGCTGCGAGGTATGTGGGATCTTAGCTTCCCAACCAGGGATCGAACCTGCACCCCGGATTGGAAGGTGAAGTCTTAACCACTGGACCACCAGGGAAGACCCCTTGTAGGTCTTTTATTGATAAGTACTGCAAGATTAGAGAAATCTCTTCTCACTTCTAATATTATGCAGAACAAAGAAGACGGTGTAAGAGCCATACAAAATATATCTTTATATTATCAAGAGTGAATGAATACTCAAAAAGTTAAAACAATTAAACATAGACTTACTGTATGATCCAGCAATTCCACTGCTGGGTGTACACCCAAAAGAAGTGAAAGCAAGGACTCAAGCAAATATTTGTATACCCACGTTCATAGTAGCATTATTTACAATAGCCTCCAGAAGGTGGAAGCAATCCAAGTGTCCAATGACACTTGAATGGATAAACAAAATGTGTTATATACATATAATAGAGTATTATTCAGTCATAGAAAAGAATGAGGTACTGATATATGCTACAACATGGATGAATTTGAGAGGCATTATGCTGAGTGAAATAAGGTAATCACAAAAAGACAAATACTCTGTGATTCCTCTTATATGAGGTTCCTAGAGTAGTGAGATTCTTAGGAACAGAAAACAGAATGGTGATTGCCAGGAGCTGGGAGAGGAGGGGGTGGGGAGTTAGTGTTTAATGGATACAAAGTTTCAGTTGGGAAAGGTGAAAAAGTTCTACAGATAGATGGTGGTGATGACTGTGTAACAATGTGGATGTATTTAATGTCCCAGAACTGTACATTTAAAAATAGTTAAAATGGTAAATTTTGCATTATATATATTTTACCGCAATTAAAAAAACACAGCATCAAAAAAAAAAAAGCAGGATGAAATAAATATCAAAAAGCTGTGATAAGAGTGTTAGTACAGTATGTAGTTTGTTTCGAGTCCTTAAAGCCTTCAATCTTTATTTAGTTGAGACAATTAAAAATAAAACAAATATTAATTTGAAATAAAAATCTTATTAGCTGGATTTGATTATCTTTATCCAAATTCAGAAACTTTTCATTTCCTTTATTCTAGAAGATACACTCACAAAACAAAGAGGAAGAACTTTTGTGTATCTTTAAGTCTCTTATTTCAAGGTTATACTTGATTTTGGGTCAGGGGTATGCTGAGGGCGGTGAGGACAGAGAATTAAAATTGAGAATGAAAGAAAAGTTAGGCTTTATTTTTTAAACTGCTTTAAAGAAGTAAGTAGTTTAGATGCTTGGAAAGTTGGAATTAGTGTGTCCTTCAAAAGAAACAGGAATAACTTTTTGAATTAAAATTATTTGTCTTTAGGATTTTGACTTGTAACTTAAACATAAAAGATTTATATTTTGTACATCAGAGTTTCTTACCCTTGGCACTGCTGAGTTTGGTCTGGATAATCCTTTGTTGTGGAGGCTGCCCTGTGCTATTGTAGGATGTTTAGCAGCAATCCTGCACTCTACCCATTAGATACCAGTAGCACCCTCCACCAACCCGTGTGACAACCACTCGGGGGACAGAATCACCCCCACTGCTCTCATTATAGGATTAATATTAACAAAAATTAAGGACTATATTTTAGGTATAACTTACACATCTCTTTTCTTCTCTTATTACAACAGTTAGATCTGAATCAGAATTTAATATATGTATGTCCCTTTTGAACAAACCATGAAAAGTCATAAATTCATAGATTAGCCCTTTGGTACTATACATTTTTCTTTGGAGGGAGTTACCAATACCAAGCTTTCTGATTTATAATTCATACTCAAATGTTTTAATTATTGCTTTAGAATTACTTCTGTTTTAAATTATGAAGGCCACATATAATTTGCACAAAATTTGGAAAAATACAGAACATTAAGAAGAAAATTTAAATTACCTTTAATCTTAAAATTTAAATATAAACAGAAATACATGAACTTGTAAATCAAGTATTGATGAAAATGCAGTGTGATTTTGGTGAACATTTAGAGACACTAGATTAAAATAGAATCCTCCCTTTTTGGGGTAAAAATGGCAAACAATGACTGTAAACAATTCTTGATTTTTTTAAGAAATAAATGTGCTAGAGCTCACCAGTATTTTCACTTAGCTTAATTTTGACTGAATTGTATAAATAATTGTGGTAGCATTTATGAGGATATCTTTGAGATTACAAAAGTTTTGTTTATGAATGAATTATCCATTTGAGAGATTAATATTAATTTCCTCATACGTGTGTAAAGTACCTACTTATATAACACTCTAAACCTTTCAACTGTTCATATATAATATATAGCCTGGGTGTATATGTTTATAAATGTGTGTGTATATATCTTTATATATTTGTATCTGTTTCTAATTTTATAAACAATAAAATCTAGGTTTGAACAGAAGCCATAGTCTTTGCTATATAATTGAAAAAACATGTGTTTCCACGTAGGCAAACCTAAGGAAAGCAGTAACTCTCAAACAATTCATCTGTTTAGAAAATGCTTTCAGGACGTTACATGTTAAATCCATAATTCTATTACAGTTATTGAATTTTGTAACGAGAAACATTTGTTCATTGACTTAAACTTTTAACAGAGTTTAACAATTAGAAATTTTCCAGAATGATGCATGCTGTGTATATTGGAGAAATAGAGGAGATTGAGAAATGAGACATTGTCTGGAAAGCTGAAATAATCTTCTTTTATTATCAGATTATAATATGAATCATATTATGGCATTGATAGTTTAGGTGGCTATTGATGATGCTGAAATGTTAATTTTTTGTTTGTATTATTTTCCTTTAGAATGTACCATAGCAATTTTGACTGGTTTCAAGTAGTTAGTAAAATGTTACCAAGTTGCAAATATATTTTTATAAATTACAAATAATCTGTTCAGAATGTTATTTACTTTTTCTAGGAGAGGAGGAGTTTTCATTCTTAACTTTTTGCTTTCTCATTTTGGAGTCATTAGAGATTTATTGACTAACGGCTTATTTTGATATTAAAGCATATGAACTTTCTATAAGGAGGAACATCATTGTGTTTCATACATTAATTTATGTTTTTGTTAGACCAACCCTTTTTTTTTAAATGAAAGCTACTGGTATTGTATAACTGACATCCCAAAATATGAAGTCAGTAAAAAACTATGAAAATATCTTAGATGGAGAGTGTGTTTGATTTAAGAGGGAAAAAACAAGACAACTGCAGATGTTGTTTCTTTTTCTTGTGTTAAAGAGATCTCCTAATAAAGGCTACTAACTTTGAAATCTCTATTGTCTTTCCAAAGGCTAAGAAAAACATTTTTTTGATTACAAGATTTGGTTATGTGTCTGGTACTGTGCCAGGTTCCTTCACACGTTTCCATTTAGTTCTTGAAACAACCTGCAAAGTAGATATTATTCCCATTCTACAGATGAGGAAATTGACAAGAGTCAGAATTCTGTACAGTTATATATATTTGTACATATTTATAGGTATATTATGTGTGTGTATGTACATATACTTATATATACATACATACACACATATATATTAAAAGATTTGAAAATTTCAAGGTTTAAATATCATAATGGCAATCTCAGGGGAAGAGAGAAAAATTAAGTTTTCGGGAAATACTGATGTTTTTCAACATTCATTGTATCATCGGATGAATTTTTTTGAATGGACAATAATAGAAGTCATGGTTTTATTATGCAATCTCATTTTTTTCCTCCTTGACTTCGTCATTGCTGATATATTTTGGTTTTGAATTTGACATGTGACAAGTATATTTTAATATTTTGTTAGAGTAATGCTATCAAGTAAGGGATTTTATCTGTTATCTCAGATCATGGATCCAAAGAAGAGTATGTTTTACTTTTTTGGGAAATGAGAATTTTGCATTTGGCAGCATTGGATAGTTTAAGTGGCATCACTTATTTTTCTGCATGAGAATATAGTTTTCTATTCTTTCCTCTTTCTTCCTTTAAGACAGGATTCAGATCTGAGGTATTTTGAAAATCCACTTGAGGTAGGTCATGAAGGACTTGACTTTTTCTTCAGCAGGAGGTGGCAATCTTAGCACATTTACTTCTAATTAAAACCAGAGCCCAGTGTTTCACTAGGGAATTTATTATTACTTTTAAGCAATGAGTATTTTGAACTTGGGAGTGGAGTTTTCTCTTATAAACCTTAAAATTCATTTGAGCCTCAGGATTTAAAAAACTGTTGACTGCCCATTGTGCATTAAAAAGGTTAAAAGTCATCATTTTAATAGTTAGTTTCTCTTTCATTATAATGCTTGTTTTATGGGTTTTATAAAGGTGCATTAAAATGCAGCAACTTCTGTTGGAATGATGTTAAATTAAGGTCGTGGCTTCACTGGCAACTTTTTTGTCCTTTATAAAATTGATTAGACTTTTAAAGCTACACACATGACTGAAGATGGAAATGTTTGTGCACTGGCATATATTATATAAAGTAACTGAGGTGTGTACATATACAGGAAGTGAAGTAGAAAAGTGGAGGTGCTTACCCGGGCAGTTCAGATTCTTTACCAAATTTACCTGAAATACTTGGCTATTTTCTCTTGTTATACAAACAGTTTCTTTTATTTTTCACTTTACTTTGTGTGACTAGAAACGGTATTAACAATTATTTATTCACGAACTTTAGATATATAGCTTTTTTTGTGTGCATAATGAAACTGTTTTAAGGAATATTTTTCCTTATTACTCTACTACTATGTTAATTGTTTACAGATTAGAGAATATAGTTAAATGAATAAAAAAAATTATACAGTGGGTTACTGTTAAATTTTATGACTAATTGTGATTATTGACTTTTATATATTCATTTATATACACATATATGTTTTATTTATTTATTTTAAATATTTACTTATTTATTTGGCTGCGCTGGGTCTTAGTTGTGGCACACGGGATCTTTTTAGTTGCGGCATGCGGGAACTCTTTGTTGCAACATGCGTGATCTAGTTCCCCAACCAGGGATGGAACCCAGGCCCCCCCCTGCACTGGGAGCACGAAGCCTTAGCCACTGGACCACTAGGGAAGTTCCTATATACACACATATTCTTTAAACCAGGGGTCCCCAACCCCTGTTCGGAACCTGTTAGGAACCGGGCCGCACAGCAGGAGGTGAGCAGTGGGCTAGCGAGCAAAGCTTCATCTGCTGCTCCCCATCGCTCCCCATCACTCTCATTACTGCCTGAACCATCCCCTGCATCGCTTGCATTACCAACCTGAATGATTCCACCCCCCTTCCCACCCCCGGCCGTGGAAAAATTGTCTTCCACGAAACTGGCCCCTGGTGCCAGAAAGGTTGGGGACTGCTGCTTTCAACAAAATGGGTAATACTGTTCATTCCTGGCCATTTTGCCTTATAAATTGTGACTGTCTTTCCATGTCAATGAATATAAATCTACATTTTTAATGGCATAGAATTTGTGTTTTATGCATACATATAAGTTGACTGTTGAACAACATGGGTTTGAACTACAGGGGTCCACTTATACTTGGATTTTTTTCAGTGAATACATACTATAGTACTACACGATTCTTGGCTGGTTGAATCTACTCATGTGGAACCAAGGATATGGAGGATTGATTGTAAAGTTATGCTCAGAGTTTAGACTGTGTGGAGGGTCGGTACCCCAACCCCTGTTGTGTCCAAAGGTCAGCTGTACATCATAATTAATTTCTGTTGGTATATACACTATCTAATGCTTTTAATATTTTTCTTTTTATAAATCATTGAATGTATTTGTAATTCTTTATATATTTATTAAAAACAAATATATCCTTATATTTTAAAAAAAGAATAAAAACTGAAAGCCCCTTTTTTATTTCCTTGCTGCCTATGAAATTTTACTCCTCTCTCAAGGTAAACAGTTTGGTGAACAACATTGCACTTGCATACATTATTCAATGCATTTATAAACATATTTGGTTTTGTTTTATTTTGTTTTATGTCAATGGGATCACTCTCTATATGTTCATCTATAACTTGCTCATTTCATTTACATGGATATCTTTCCATGTCCAAATGTATAGGCTTACCTCGTTCTTGTATGCGCCTCATAGAATTCTTTTTCGTTTTAAACTTATTTATTTATTTATTTATTTTTGGCTGCATTGGGTCTTTGTTGCTGCTCATGGGCTTTCTCTAGTTGTGGTGAGCGGGGACTATTCTTTGTTGCGGTGCATGGGCTTCTCATTGAGGTGGCTTCAATTGTTGTGGAGCACGGGCTCTAGGCGTGTGGGCTTCAGTAGTTGTGGCACGTGGGCTCAGTAGTTGTGGCTCGCGGGCTCTAGAGCGCAGGCTCAGTAGTTGCGGTGTACAGGCTTAGTTGCTCTGTGGCATGTGGGATCTTCCCCGACCAGGGCTCAAACCCATGTCCCCTGTATTGGGAGGCGGATTCTTAACCACTGCGCCACCAGGGAAGTCCCCATAGAATTCTATATATGGGTATTTCATAATTTATTTAACCATGGAGATTGCTTCCAAAATTTACTATTGTGGACAACCTCTTTTTGCATTGGCTCACTCTGCTTTGATATATAGGCTCAGAGTAAAGCTCACAGGTGACTAGTCCATTGGACTGACTGTGACATGTACTTTATTATTTACATTTTATTACACTCAGGAGTACAGTTGTATTTGTTGATCTTATGATGGAGAATAGAGGCAGTTGGCTAAACATTCTAGAAAATTTGCAGAGTTTGATCAAGTAAGTCGAGCACAGGAGTTTCCTCACTTCTGGTACTACAGTTATCTAGTACATTCTTTAACAGTCATTTTAATTAACCTTCTCACTGAAAGCCCATTTGAGTAATGGAAGAGTTCCAGAAAGCTACTGAAGAAAAACAATAGCTATTAGCAGGAATGAAAAACCAAGATTCAGTCAGACAAATATTTTTTGAATGCTTATTATTCCTTCCATAAGGATCTTTCCACATGGCTGGAGAGATGAGAGTAACATACATCAATCTGACAATGATACTGAACAACAGAAGTCATCGTGTAATATTTTCTTCTGATTAATTTTGAACCCAGTCTGGGAGCTGGTGGACTTGAACCACAGGTATTCTACTCTTGATGGCCTTTAAGGTCTTTATCATCTTCTAGAGAAATAATGTTGTTATCACTTGTTTCTGACTTTTGTTGGCTTTTTACCATGTGAAAATAAATTGATAAAGATTCCAAATGTATCAGGGCTTTCTAGGTAGGCTACTCAGCAATTAGTGTTTTTTCAAACTCTTATCCTGGCGAAGATCAAGATCAGTAGGAGTCTGGCATTTTCATGGCTCATATGATATTTTATAGTCAGTAGAAACAGGGCTTGTCTAGAAGTTGCATCAGTTAGTATATGATGAGGTGAATGCATATTCTCTCTGTTTTCTCCTCGCTTTTCTTCCCTTCTCCCTCATCCTTAAGAATAAAGAGATATTTCATGTACAGAGGGCATTGTTTTATTTCATGAAATAAGAATAGCCTGCTTAAGGATAGATTCTTTTTGTCTACTTCTGGAAGGAAGACTATAAATCAGCAATTTTAAAATTTAGGTCATCATTTTTCCAAAAGCGTTTTAACGTATTTGCCTTCTTGCCAAGGTTCAATTTATATGTTTGGTAATGGATTTTTAAAAATGTTTGCTTGAACTTTGATCTTTATACCTGTGGAAGAGCCAATCATTGGTGGGGCCTGAGCTTCAGGAATGGTGGGAAGTTTGATTGATACCTGCCTCCTCCATTAAAAAAATTTTTTTTAAGTAACATGTTAATTTTGGAAACTTTGGATGAGGTTTATATGAGAAGGGAAATAAAATAATCTCTACTCAACACTAAGAACTAACTAATCATTATGACTATTCTAGTATATTTATTTCGACTTTTTATTTTGAGTTTTTATGCCATAAAACCAGATTCATATTGTATTTACTCTTTCTTTTTTAAGGAACATTTATTTATTTATTTACTTATTCATTTTTGGGCTGCGTTGGGTCTCCGTTGCTGCATGTGGGCTTGCTCTAGTTGCGGTGAGCGGGGCCTACTCTTCGTTGTGGTGTGCGGGCTTCTCATTGCGGTGGCTTCTCGTTGTGGAGCACGAGCTCTAGGCACGTGGGCTTCAGTAGTTGTGGCACGTGGGCTCAGTAGTTGTGGCTCGCAGGCTCTAGAGCTCAGGCTCAGTAGTTGTGGCACATGGGCTTAGTTGCTCCACAGCATGTGGGATCTTCCTGGACCAGGGATTGAACCCGTGTCCCCTGTGTTGGCAGGAGGATTCTTAACCACAGTGCCAGCAGTGAAGTCCCTGTATTTACTCTTTTAAGGTCTATTTCTCACTTAACAATATCACAAATATTTACCAAATCAACAAATATTCTACTGCAATGTAATTCTAAATGATTATAGAGAATTCTATGATTTACCACTGTTAAATTTTGCTTTTAAAATATTTTGCTTTAAAAAATACTATGGTCATCCTAAAGCTTGTATGGAACCAGAGAAGACCCCAAGTAGTCAAAGCAATCTTGAGAAAAAAAGATCAAAGCTGGAGAAATCATACTTCCTGAATTCAAACTGTATTAGAAACGTATAGTAATCGAAACAATATGGTATTGACATAAAAATAGGTATATAAATCAATGGAACAGAATAGAGAGCTCAGAAATTAATTTATGACAAAGGAACCAAGAATACAGAATGAGGAAAGGATAGTCTCTTCAATAATGGTGCTGGAAAAACTGGATTGCCACATACAAAAGAATGAAACTGGACCCCTATCTTATACCATACACAAAAATCAACTCCAAATGGATGAAAGACTTAAATGTAAGACCTGAAACCATAAAACCCCTAGAAGAAAACATGGAGGGTAATCTTCTTGACATTGATCATGGCAATGATGTTTTGGATTTGGCACCAAAAGCAAAGGCAACAAAGAAAAAATAAACAAGTGCCATATAACACTGTATAAGTTTAAGGTATACAGCATAAATGATCTGACTTACATATACCGTAAAATGATTACCACAGTAAGTTTAGTTAACATCCGTCATATGATACAAAAAAAAGAAAAAAGAAAAAAAAATATTTTTCCTTGTGATGAGAACTCTTAGGATCTACTCTCCTAACAATTTTCAAGTATTATATCAATAAAACTGGAAAGAATAAAAAGGAGAACATTTTTTAGCACCACAAAAAATCAAAAGAGAAATAGAAGTGCTAGAAATTTTATACCCATAGAAAAGTTGCCTGATGATCAAAATTGAGTAGCAAGGAGTAGCTAGCATACATTTTTATTACTGAGAAAATGATGACCATTCAGATTTGTTATTTCTATCACATTTTTGGATAAATTCTTTGGAAAGAAAAGTGGGTGGGGCCAAAGGGGGACCTTTCCTTTGCCTGTATCATTGTAATTATTATAACAAAAATGTATCCATGAGATTAGTTGCAAATTTTAAAATAAATAATCACTGCCTAAAAAACCCCCCAAACCCCACAAAAACCAGGTGGGATTACATCAAACTAAAAAGCTTCTGTACAGCAAGGGAAACCATCAACATAATGAAAAGGTGACCCGTGGAATGGGAGAAAATATTTGCAAATCATATATCTGATAAAGAATTAATATCCAAAATATATAAAGGACTCATACAACTCAATAGAAAAACCCCCAAACAATCCAATTTAAAAATGGGCAGAGGAACTGAATAGACATTTTCTCGAAGAAGATATCCAGATGGCCAACAGGTACATGAAAATGTGCTCAATAATACTAATTATCAGGAAAATGCAAATCCAAACCACAATGAGATACTGTCTAACACCTGTTAGAATGGCTATCATGAAAAAAGACAAGAGATAACAAGTGTTAGTGAGGATGTGGAGAAAGGAGAACCCTTATTCATTGTTGATAGGAATGTAAATTGGTGCAGCTACTATGGAAAACAGTATGGAGGTTCCTCAAAAAATTAAAAATAGAACTACCATATGATCCAGCAATTCCACTTGTGGTTATATATCCAAAGGAAATGAAAACAGGAGTTTGAAGAGATATCTATACTCCCATGTTCACTGCAGCATTATTCACAATAGCCAAGATATGGAACAACCTAAGCATCCATCAATAGATGAATGGATAAAGAAGAAGTGGTAGATACATATAATGGAATATTATTCAGCTATGAGAAGGAAGGAAATCCTGCTATTTGTGACATCATGGATGGATGTTGAGGGCATTATGCTAAGTGAAATAAGCTAGACAGAGAAAGACAAAATGCTGCATTCACTTATGGGGAATCTAAAAAAAAAGTTAAACTCATAGAAACAGACAGTAGAAATTCTAACAGACACGCAGAGGTTCAAATACTGGTAATTATGACCACTGTATTTTTAAAATTTTCTTATTTTAATTTGGCTTTGTTGAGGTATAATTGACATATAAAATTGTAAGATATTTAAAGTACATCGTGGTGATTTGATATAGGTACACATGGTTTAAGGATTCTCCCCATTTCGAGTGGCATGATATATTTAAAGTGATGAAAGGGAAGAACCTACAACCAAGATTACTCTACCTTGCAAGGATCTCATTCAGATTCGACAGAGAAATCAAAAGCTTTACAGACAAACAAAAGCTAAGAGAATTCAGCACTACCAAACCAGCTCTATAACAAATGCTAAAGGAACTTCTCTAAGTGGCAAACACAAGAGAAGAAAAGGACCTACAAAAACAAACCCATAAAAATTAAGAAAATGGTCATAGGAACATACATATCAATAATTACCTTAAACGTGAATGGATTAAATGCTCCAACCAAAAGACACAGGCTCGCTGAATGGATACAAAAACAAGACCCATATATATGCTGTCTACAAGAGACCCACTTCAGACCTAGGGACACATACAGACTGAAAGTGAGGGGATGGAAAAAGATATTCCATGCAAATGGAAATCAAAAGAAAGCTGGAGTAGCGATATTCATATCAGATAAAATAGACTTTAAAATAAAGAATGTTACAAGAGGCAAGGAAGGACACCACATAATGATCAAGGGATCAATCCAAGAAGAAGAAATAACAATTATAAATATATATGCACCCAACATAGGAGCATCTCAATACATAAGGCAACTGCTAACAGCTATAAAAGAGGAAATTGACAGTAACACAATAATAATGGGGGACTTTAACACCTCACTTACACCAATGGACAGATCACCCAAAATGAAAATAAATAAGGAAACAGAAGCTTTAAATGACACAATAGACCAGATAGACTTAATTGATATTTATAGGACATTCCATCCAAAAACAGCAGATTACACTTTCTTCTCAAGTGCACACAGAACATTCTCCAGGATAGATCACATCTTGGGTCACAAATCAAGCCTCAGTAAATTTAAGAAAATTGAAATCATATCAAGCATCTTTTCTGACCACAACGCTATGAGATTAGAAATGAATTACAGGGAGGGCTTCCCTGGTGGCGCAGTGGTTGAGAATCTGCCTGCCAATGCAGGGGACACGGGTTCGAGCCCTGGTCTGGGAAGATCCCACATGCCGCGGAGCAGCTGGGCCCGTGAGCCACAATTACTGAGCCTGCGTGTCTGGAGCCTGTGCTCCGCAACAAGAGAGGCCACGACAGTGAGAGGTCCGCGCACCGCGATGAAGAGTGGCCCCCGCTCGCCGCAACTAGAGAAAGCCCTCGCACAGAAACGAAGACCCAACACAAGCCATAAATAAATAAACAAATAAATAAAAAAAAAAAGAAAAAAAAAAGAAAAAAAAAAAAAAAGAAATGAATTACAGGGAAAAAAACATACCAAACACAAACATATGGAGGCTGAACAATACGTTACTAAATAACCAAGAGATCACTTAAGAAATCAAAGAGAAAATCAAAAAATACCTAGAGACAAATGACAATGAAAACACGACGATCCAAAACCTATGGGATGCACCAAAAGTAGTTATAAAAGGGAAGTTTATAGCTTACAAGCCTACCTCAAGAAACAAGAAAAATCTCAAATAAACAATCTAACCTTACACTTAAAGGAACTAGAGAAAGAAGAACAAACAAAACCCAAAGTTAGCAGAAGGAAAGAAATCATAAAGATCAGAGCAGAAATAAATGAAATAGAAACAAAGAAAACAATAGCAAAGATCAATAAAACTAAAAGCTGGTTCTTTGAGAAGATGAACAAAATTGATAAGCCATTAGCCAGACTCATCAAGAAAAAGAGGGAGAGGACTCAAATCAATAAAATCAGAAATGAAAAAGGAGAAGTTCCAACAGACACCGCAGAAATACAAAGCATCCTAAGAGGCTACTACAAGCAACTTTATGCCAATAAAATGGACAACCTGGAAGAAATGGACAAATTCTTAGAAAGGTATAACCTTCCAAGACTGAACCAGGAAGAGACAGAAAATATGAACAGACCAATCACAAGTAATGAAATTGAAATTGTGATTAAAAATCTTCCAACAAACAAAAGTCCAGGACCAGATGGCTTCGCAGGTGAATTCTATCAAACATTTAGAGAAGAGCTAACACACATCCTTCTCAAACTCTTCCAAAAAATTGCAGAGGAAGGAACACTCCCAAACTCATTCTATGAGGCTACCATCACTGATACCAACACCAGACAAAGATACTACAAAAAAGAAAATTACAAACCAATATCACTGATGAATATAGATGCAAAAATCCTCAACAAAATACTAGCAAACCGAATCCAACAACACAATAAAAGGATCATACACCATGATCAAGTGGGATTTATCCCAGGGATGCAAGGATTCTTCAATATATGCAAATCAATCAATGTGGTACACCATATTAACAAACTGAAGAATAAAAACCGTATGATCATCTTGATAGATGCAGAAAAAGCTTTTGATAAAATTCAACACCCATTTATGATAAAAACTCTCCAGAAAGTGGGCATAGAGGGAACCTACCTCAACATAATAAAGGCCATATCTGACAAACCCACAGCAAACATCATTCTCAATGGTGAGAAACTGAAAGCATTTCCTCTAAGATCAGGAACAAGACAAGGATGTCCACTCTCGCCACTATTATTCAACATAGTTTTGGAAGTCGTAGCCATGGCAATCAGAGAAGAAAAAGAAATAAAAGGAATCCAAATTGGAAAAGAAGAGGTAAAACTGTCACTGTTTGCAGATGACATGATACTATACATAGAGAATCCTAAAGATGCCACCAGAAAACTAGAGCTAATCAATGAATTTGGTAAAGTAGCAGGATACAAAATTAATGCACAGAAATCTCTTGCATTCCTATACACTAATGATGAAAAATCTGAAAGAGAAATGAAGGAAACACTCCCATTTACCATTGCAACAAAAAGAATAAAATACCTAGGGAGACAAAAGACCTGTATGCAGAAAAGTATAAGACACTGATGAAAGAAATTAAAGATGATACCAACAGATGGAGAGATATACCATGTTCTTGGATTGGAAGAATGAATATTGTGAAAATGACTATACTACCCAAAGCAATCTACAGATTCAATGCAATCCGTATCAAATTATCAATGGTATTTTTTACGGAACTAGAACAAAAAATCTTAAAATTTGTATGGAGACACAAAAGACCCCAAATAGCCAAAGCAGTCTTGAGGGATATAAACAGAACTGGAGGAATCAGACTCCCTGACTTCAGACTATACTACAAAGCTACAGTACTCAAGACAATATGGTACTGGCACAAAAACAGAAATATAGATCAATGGAACAGGATAGAAAGCCCAGAGATAAACCCACTCACCTATGGTCCACTAATCTATGACAAAGGAGGCAAGGATATACAATGGAGAAAAGACAGTCTCTTCAATAAGTGGTGCTGGGAACACTGGACAGTTACATGTATAAGAGAAATCAGAACACTCCCTAACACCATACATGAAAATAAACTCAAAATGTATTCAAGACCTAAATATAAGACTGGACACTATCAAACTCTTAGAGGAAAACATAGGAAGAACACTCTTTGACATAAATCACAGCAAGATCTTTTTTGATCCACCTCCTCAAGTAATGGAAATAAAAACAAAAATAAACAAATGGGACCTAATGAAACTTAAAAGCTTTTGCACAACAAAGGAAACTACAAACAAGACGAAAAGACAACCCTCAGAATGGGAGAAAATATTTGCAAACGAATCAACAGACAGAGGATTAATCTCCAAAATATATAAACAGCTCATGCAGCTCAATATTAAAAAAACAAACAACCCAATCCAAAAATGGGCAGAAGACCTAAATAGACATTTCTCCAAAGAAGACATACAGATGGTCAAGAAGCACATGAAAAGCTGCTCAACATCACTAATTATTAGAGAACTGCAAATCAAAACTACAATGAGGTATCAGCTCACACCAGTTAGAATGGGCATCATCAGAAAACCTACAAACAACAAATGCTGGAGAGGGTATGGAGAAAAGGGAACCCTCTTTTACTGTTGGTGGGAATGTAAATTGATACAGCCACTATGGAGAACAGTATGGAGGTTCCTTAAAAAACTAAAAATAGAATTACCATATGACCCAGCAATCCCACTACTGGGCATATACCCAGAGAAAACCATAATTCAAAAAGACACGTGCACCCCAGTATTCATTGCAGCACTAATTACAATAACCAGGTCATGGAAGGAACCTAAATGCCCATCGACAGACAAATGGATAAAGAAGATGTGGCACATATACACAATGGAATATTGCTTAGCCATAAAAAGGAACGAAATTGGGTCATTTGTAGAGACATGGATGGATCTAGAGACTGTCATACAGAGTGAAGTAAGTCTGAAAGAGAAAGACAAATATCGTACATTAACGCATATATGTGGAACCTAGAAAAATGGTACAGATGAACCGGTTTGCAGGGCAGAAGTAGAGACACAGATGTAGAGAACAAACGTATGGACACCAAGGGGGGAAAGTGGCAGGGGGGTGGTGGTGGTGTGATGAATTGGGAGTTTCGGATTGACATATATACACTAATATGTATAAAATGGATAACTAATAAGAACCTACTGTATAAAAAAATAAAATAAAATTCAAAAATTCAGAAAAATAAGCATTCCCCCCCATTTCAAACACATCCATCAACTCACATATTTATCTCTTTTTTTTTTTGGTGAGGACATCTAAGTTCTACTCTCTTAACAACTTTTAATTTTACAATACAGTGCTATCAACTACATGTTTTACCTTAGATTCTCAGGCCTTATTCATTTCATAGTTGAAAATTTGTACCCATTTACCAACCTCTCCCTATTTCCTCTATCCCCAGCCCCTAGCAGTTACTTTTCTACTAGAATCCTAGGACTTTTTTTTTTCTTCTAAAATTCTAAACTGTGGGGATCATGGTGATGGTTTACCAGGGCTCCCTGACCTATACAGGCCTCTGCTATGGGGGTGATGGCCAGTCCTGTTGTCTGAGTGATTCCCTGGGCCCAGCAAAAGGACCACATTTCCCGAGCCCTGAAGACAAGTGCTAACATCCCAAAATATGGCCTTATTTTCCACTCTACCTTCATTAGTTGAGCAGCTGCTAAGAACAAAGGCTGCATCTCCTGATACCTGGCAAGTAGAACAAGTTGTGGAGCAGCTGTCCTTCTGTGAGACTGGAGAGATTCCACGAAAGAATCTGGATGTCATGAAGGAGGTAATGGTTCAGAGGAAGCGGCTGCTGAGATTACTAGGAAGCTGGAGAAACAGGAGAAGTAACGCTTGAAGAAGGAAAAGAAATGGCTGGCTGCAATTTCCCTGGCATCTTCAGAAAACAGCAGTAGTACTCCAGAGGGGTGTTGAGGAGATAAGTGAAAGACCCAAAAAGAAGCAAAAGCAAAAGCCCTAGGAGGCTCCTCAGGAGGATGGAATAGAAGACCCATCTGTCTCCTTCTCCAAACCCAAGAAAAAGAAATCTTTTTCCAAGGAGGAGCTGGTTAGTAGTGATCTTGAAGAGACAGCTGGCAGTGGAAGTCTTCACAACAGGAAGAAATCTTTGCCCGAAGAGGAACCAGTTAGTGACCCTGAAGAGTCAGGAAACAAAGAGTGTCCCCATGAAAAAGAGGAAATTCTCTTCCAAGGAGGAGCCACTCATCAGTGGACCTGAAGAGGCCGCTGCCAGCAAGAGCAGCAGGTCCAAGAAAAAGAAAAAGCTCCGAAAGCTGTCCCAGGAGAATTAGAATGGACATTTCCCTAGTGGGGCATAGCTTGCAGAGATATTTCTCAATCCATCCCCTATAGTCCAATAAAAATAAAAACATTTTCAGAAAAAAAATCCTAAGACTAGGTACTGAGACAAAAAGCTTTTGATACACATTATAAATTGTTTTATGTCAGGGAGATGGGCCAAATATACCCTTTTCTCAGCTATGTGTAATATCTGTGCCAACATCATGTACTATCATTTTTTAAAAAGTTCAAAATCTCCACTTAATGGGCAAAAGTGATATGTTAAATTTTCATAATTTAAAATAGTAGCAAAAAAATATTTATTGGACACTTGCCAGGTGCTACCACCTAGGACTGTGCTAAGGATTTAACCTTAACTTTCTCATTTAATTCTTAAAGCAACCCTGAAAATCAGGTCATTATTTTCATTTCAGGCACAAGAAAATTTAGGCTTGGCAAGATTAAGTAATTTGCCCCAGGTTGTGTCCTGTGAATGATTATTTTAACCTTGTTCATTTACTTAATGGGACAAATACTTTAATTTTTTATGATGTTAAACGTTTTGATCTTTTTTGTTGTGGCTTCTGATCTTTGTATCATTCTAATGAAGACCTTTCCTATACTACGATTCTAAAATATTTTCATATGTTTTCTTAACTTTTCTGGAATTTATTTTTAGGTATCGTATATAGTAGGGCTCTAATTTAATTTTTTTCCCAAGTGTATACCCTGTTGTCCAAGAACCATTTATGAATATTCTTTTTATAATTTGAAATGCTAATTTTCTTATATGCTAAATTCCCGTATAATCTGTAATTTGCTCTTAGACTCTATTCCTTTCCCTTGATTTATTTGTCCATAAATAGTGTATCTATAAAGAATGCCAATACTGTATTTAAAAAATTTAATGTATAGTATGTTTTGATATGTGGGAGGAGTAATCATTCTTTATTGGTCTTGTTTTTAAATATTTATAGGTTATTCTTGCTTTTTTTTTCACTTTCCTTTCAGGTTTGAAAAATAGTTTATTGAGTTCCATGAAAAAATCATGCTGGAATTTTGTCTGGCATTGCATCAAATCTATAGATTATTTTAGTGCATAACTGACATGTTTATATATTAATTCTTCCCATCCAGGAATATAATATGTCTTACTATTTATTTAGCTGTTCTTTTATGTCTTTTAGTAAAAATTTTACTTTTTATCTATATTAGTTTTTATTTGTTGGTTATATCTTCCTTGCCTCTTTCCTTCCTTCTTTCCTTTCACTTATGTGCCAAGCACGGTGGTAAACAATATGGTGATAAGTATAGAGGTCTATGGCCTCATTAAGTTTGGAGAGGGAAATACACAGTCAGTAGATAATCATAGAAATAGATATAAAATCACAAGTGCTATGAAGGAAAAGATGCCATGATAACGAGGGTATATTTTAGGTGTATATTGCCTAATTTGGCCTTCCTAAGGAAGTTAAGATCTGAAAGTTAAGTTAGAGTCAGTGTGTTAGGAACTTAATTGCTTTGGTTGCTATTGTGAATGGAATCTTTGTAATAACATTAAATTTTTTTTTTTGGAGGGAATGGGAGGAAGTCTGGGAATATAATGTTATGTTGATAGTTATTTTTCTTGCTACACAAAAGATAATATTCTGCTCTATTCTGACTTTCACTGGTGTTAAGAGGTCAACTTTTAGTCTAGCTGTTATTCTTTTGCTAGTTAATCTGTCTTTTCTCTATTGCTTTTAAGAAATTCTCTTTGGCTTTGGTGTTCTGCAGTTTCTCTGTCGGGTATCTAAGGGAGGATTTATTTTTACTTATCCTATTTGGAATTTATTTGGCTTAAACCTGGTCTTAGGATTAGTGCCTTTCAACAATTCTGGAAAATCTTCAGCTATTATTTCTTTGAATATTGCCTCTTTCATATTCTCTCCATTATCTCTTAATGAAAATCCAATTAGATACATGTTAGACCATCTTATGCCATTGTTCAAGTCTCTTAACTGCACTTGTATTTTCTGTCTCTATGTTTCTTACTAATGCATTCTAGATTATTTCTTAGATGTATTTTCCTGTTTCCTAAATCACTGCTATTCGGAGAGTAATTTCTTTTGAAACTACTCTTGGAGTTTTATTAACTTTGTTAAGTCTAGTTATTATATTTATTATTTCTCAAAGTTTATTTGGTCCTTTTAAAAATCTGCTTGGTGATTGATAAAATCTTTTATTCATATTTTTAATACCTGTTTTTATTTCCTTAAACATAAAATGTAGTACTTTTATTCTGTTGATTATTTCAGTAAATGAAGTCTTTGCATTTCCGATTGTGCTATTATTTTTGCTGTCTCTTGCTTATATTGCCTCCAATTCCTTGTATATTGTGATTTTTGCCTGTGAGGTCATATTCTTGGAACTTTATCCATGGGAATGATTGGTGTGTCCCTTCAAATATTTGAGTTGTCTTTTGCCAGGGATTTGGTGGTACTTCTAACCCAGGATCACTTTTACTAACTTCACAGATTGAGGCTTCTTGGGCAAGTCAATAGAGTGAATTTGGTCTGAAAACCCACATTAAGATCAGCTTGGGGTTTGTGAATTCTTAGGAGAGATTTTTTTCCTTTATCTCATTCCAAGTTTTGAGATATGCATTTTATTTTGCTTTCTCTTGGGCTTGGGTGGGGGTGGGGGGAATGCTAGTTCTAAGTTCTCCTTACACTAAGGGTAGAGCCCTTTGTGGTCTTAGCTTTATACCAGGGGGGAGAAAGATAATGTACAGGATCAATTGGATTTCCCACCTAGAGTGGGCTCCAAGGTTCTTCTCCTTTACCACATGTTATTTTGAGACTATGAAAACTGATGCTGTGGGTATATGATTTAAGAGATTGCCCCAGGGGTTCTGTTTACCTTTGTGGGTTCTCACGTTCACTTAGTGTTTGGCTTCTGAACTTTATTTACCTTTTTTTAAGTGGGGGGCAGCATATTGATGTACTCAAAAATGCTGCTTTTAACAAACATTTTATTCAGTAATTTTAGTGGGAGAATCAGGGTTTTATCTGCTGTTCTCCTCATCTACTTAGTTTAGAATTTGTTTAGTTTTATTTACCTTTGCAAGCAATCCTTTTAGAAATAAGACAAGAATAAATAAATTATAGCAAAGAATTTACCAAGCAGCTATATCAAGTTTTGTCTGCCAAAGTGAAATATTTAACATTTTCTACTTAAATCTGATGTTATTTATAAGCATACCAAGTGCATTTGTGATGTTAGGCCATGTTAAATTTGAAATCAGAAAGGAATTTAGAGATTATGTCATTAGAGTATCTACTTTATGCATAGTTTTCAGTTGGAGAAGCAGAATGAAGATTAGAAGATGTATAGGGTTGAATTCTGCCTCTGCTACTCACCAGCTGTGTGTCCTTAACAAACATCGAACTTTCCTGAGCCTTAGGTCTCTCTATAGCCAAATGAGAACAATAGTTCTTGATCTTCCCAAGTTATAGAATAGTTGCTAGAGTTGGATGTGTTAATAATATATGGGCCAGTGCTTGTAACCTGCTATTATTGTTAATTTTGAAGTCTTTAATTTGCTTCTTTTAATCTCATGAGATTTCTGTGAGAGAAGGCCGTTAATGCATTCATAGATTGCTACCTTTGTTCTGCATAACCTTTTGAAACCCACCTCATTTCTTTAGCCTTTTTAAATTTCCTCTCTGTATGACATTCTAGCTCAGTTAAGCTTTAGAGCATAGAGCAGACACCAAGAAATTTGAAAGCTGGTTTAGAAAGATTTAGTGAAATGTACACGGAGTATTACCTAGTTATAAATGTCTTTCACATTTTTATCAGATGGAGCTATATTCCAGTGTTTTAGGATATAAAGTAAAACTAGTCTTTGATAGAGAATAGTAAAAGCCCATGCGATATCCAGTCAGTATTGGAAAGATTTTTGAAAAGTCAGTTGCCTTTTGATAGGGTTAGATTCTTTGTCTACTTGTCAGCAGGGGGAGCCTTTGCCTCACTTTTTGATTCCAGAAGTCTGACAGTGGTGGCTCTTGTCAAGAGCCAGCATATTATGGAAAATGCTTGTTTCCTCACCTAACCTAGGCCTGAATACGTTTTGGAACCAGTTTTTCCTTTCTTCTTCTAATGGGAAAACTTTTTGTGCTTGTTTTCTGAGTTTTTTTTATACTAGTGGTATTTAAGTGCTGGTATGGGGGTTCTTTAAAAGTGGTTCATGCTAGGATAAACTAGTGGTTTGCAAATGCTATGCCCCGTTAAAGTTTTAAATGGTCTTAAGGTAATGAAAAAAAATTAGCTAATGAAGTAAATTTTTCATAAAGCTATAATTTGTTCAGTTAATGGACTATATTGAAGACTAACATTTTCTACTTCCTACTTATTCGTTTTACATTGTCTTTGTAGAAAATGTTGGTGATGATAGTCTTTACTTTTTTTTTTTTTTTTTTTAAATATCCTTATTGGGCAGTTTACAAGGTTGACAACCTATGATGTTCCCCAGTAGTTTCTGAAATTTTATAGATCAGTGAAATTCAAGAGCCAACTACTTTAGCAAATAAAGATTGGAACTTCTGAACTGAACCATTTCCAACTTCCTGGTCACCTTTTTTCCTAACTTTTCCCTGAGGTGTTTACTTCCCTTTTACACCTAAGGAGTGAGACTTAATGACTAAACTACTGTATCTGATATTCAAGATATAAGTGTAGGTACTAGGGAAAGTTGGTTTGATTATTTTTTTAAGTGTGCTGTATTTGGAATTAAGATCGGCATGCATTCCTACCATGTTCCAGGTCCTGAACTGGATAATTTGCATATCTTCCGTATCTTTACAGCAACCCAGTGGGGTATAGAGATTGTGATAGGGTTTATTTTGCATGTGAAGAAACAGAGTGAACGAAATTAAACAAAATAGCCAAAGTCACGTATCTAGAATGTGTCAGAGCAGGATTAAAACATTACCAGGTTGCCTTTTTGATTCAAAATCATTGCTCTTTCCACTACGTATTAATACTTTATGCTACATTTGATACTTTTCCCATCTTCGCTCAATTTATTCTTTTATAATATACCATCCTGCTCTAAGAACAAGGAATAGCCAGAGAGTATCCTATTCAATACCCTTTTGGGGGGTGCTTTTCCTGCTGGTAATAATCCCTTGTTTCCTGTTACCCAGAGAAAGATTTTGTACCCAGGGCTCTAATAATTACTAAAGTTTTAAGGCTTAATCTGTGTATGTTTTTGCAGTTAGAGTTTTATGAAATACTGATGGATTTAAAGATCGTTCTGTTTCTTTGGTATCCTCTTTGGGCTGCCACAATTTATTCTTTATGGTTAAGTGATTTCCCTTCTCATTTATATATTTTCCTTTTGCCATCCTTTCCCACCCCACCTTTATTTCTTGTGTCTTTCTATTAGGCTTTATCTTTCTTAAGAGCAGAGTATTTCCTAGTGTATCTAATGTTGCACATGCAATGAATACTTTGTCTTTTGACATAGTACTAAGCCTTGAAATAATTTAGAATTTCAGCTTCTTAAGTGTCACATGTTAAAACTAATTGTTTTAGGGCCTTTTCCATACCACTTTTACTTTGCTGCTATTCATTCATTCATTGAATGATTATTTATTGATCTCTACTATATACTAGGGACTATTTGGGGTGGGAAGGTGTGGTAAATAAAGCATAATGCCAAATCTCAAGGAGTTTTCATGTGACTATGGTAATATTATCAAATATCTTGACCCACTTGATGATCATTGGCATCCTGATACCTAGTATTACAGTTTGAAATGGTTTTCTACTTCCATGTGAGTTCAGTTGACTTGAACAGATATTTTTGGAACACTGACATATAAGGGACTATACTGAATGCTGTGAGCCAGACCGTGAAAACAAAATCGACTTACCTTCAAGGATTTTATGCTTCATTTATGGGAGTTGAGGAGGGGAGAGAAATATGCCAAATTTAGCTGTATCACCAGGAAAAATATTGTCAGTACTAATAGGCAGTGATGCAGAATGTACTAAGAAAGAAGAGAGGAAGAGTGTGTTATTTATGCCTAAAGGGGATTGGAGAAAGCTTCAAAATGGTTGGGTGCTGGGGATGGAGGATATGTAGAAGGATTTTATGAGGTTAAGATGGGGGAATGATATCTGAGGTGAATTGAACTAGAGTAACAAATGCATAAGGGCATTTAAGGCAAGCTTATGTTACCTGAAGTATTTGGTGGTTGGGACTGGATGAGAAGGAGTAGTCAAAGTTCATTTAGCGGATACACTGAAGAGTTCTTTGGATATCCTGCTTATTAATTTCTACTTATTTCTGGAGACACTGGTGTACCTTTGAAGTTTTTGAGTGGGTTGACAATGTGATTCCATCTGTATATTAAGATGATAACTTTGGTATATTTGTTTTCATGACTTTTATTCAAGATATGGTATTTTAACTGCTTCTTTTAGAAGAATCCAAGGACATTTAACAGACCAAACAATGGTTAAGCGGCACATCAAACTTTGTGATAAGAATTGACAGTTCAGGAAACTTAAAGTCATTGTTGTCATTATCCCAAATTCATTTTGATTTGCCTTTTAAAATTGTATGAGTTTAGATGAAGTTGAACCTCAGCTGAGAATTTCCTGGCTTTAGTTATTTTTTTCACAACCTAATTTAATTGGTTATAGTGAATTCAGTGTAGACTATAGTTTTTTCTTATTCCTTCTTTTGATACAATGACGATTTTAGGATTGAGAGTTAACAATATATAAAAAGCAAATATTTAGCTTTTGGTGTTATTGCTTTATTGGACTGATAATATTGCAAATGAAGAATGTTTGTACAAAATGAAGAGGTATTTAAATTTTTTTTCTTTTTTAAATTGTTTTTTGTGGAGAGTTTTCTGGATTTCTTATCATGGCTGGTTATTACCTTGAGAAGTTTACCTCACTTTGAAACCAGTTATTAAAAAAAAATATATCTCCAACATTATACTCACCCTTTAAGAATTTTCCTTTTGGATGAGAGAGAAGAAAGGAATGCTAATAAATAATGGGCTCTGCTGTATGATATCATCTATCTTGTCTTTCGTATGTCACTCAGGGTCATCCTGCAAAAAACGTCAATAAAAGAGAGGCAGGGTTGGGGGTAGGGGAAGAAAATGGGTATGTGTGTGTTGGGGGAGGGTACAGAGGCAGGGACAGCTCATTCCCAAATAGAGCTTTCTGACACACTCATAATGTACTTCTTTAGAGATTTCTTCAATAGTTATCATGTTAGAGGAATTGCTGTTTTGAGGAAAGTATACTTAAAATAGACAGAAAATCATCTTGAATAGACAGCAGTTCACACAGACCTAGGTTTTGAGAGATTTTCCATAGTTCTTGAAGTCTTAAAAATCCTTTGCTTTGGCAAAAAGGGTGAATTTCTGATTTGGTGTGTGCTTCTTCCCACATTAAATTTTATCCTTTTTGGTCTGAAGGATTTTTTCCTCTCAATTTTAAGTTTTTCACATAATTTGGTCTGTAAGGAAACTGGTAATCCAGTAATATCAAACACTTACCATTTATTGAATGCTTATTAGGTACCAGCCAGTATGCATTTTTATTGTATTTTATCCTTACAGTAGCATCATTACAATCTTCTCCTCATACGACTGCTGTACAGATGAGGATATTTGATAGAGCTTTCAGGGCTAAAGTAAGGTTGCAGCAAATGTGGACTTAAGTTGTGGCTTTGCCATCAGTTCTGATGAGCATGCCTGCCATCTTCATCAGCAGTATCTCCCTCCACTCAACGCCCTCCCTCAGAGTTTACTGATCTTGTTCCTCTTCAAACAGAGCTTTCTTATAATCCTATAATCCAAGTCTCTGAATGGCGTGCTTTCTGCTTTTGCTTCTCTGAACGTTTGGCAAACTCTTTCTCAGCCTGCAAAACCCAAGTGTTATTTCTGTTCTGAAGCTTTTCTTGATTCTTCCAGATACTATTAATCATGCTTCCATAGCCTTTGTATGCCTCTGTTCTTACATTGTTATAACTCCCGTATTCACTGAACTTTCTGAGGGTAGCGACCGTCTCTCCTAGCATATACTAGGTACAGCAAATGTTTGTGGAATTTGTTGAATGAATGTGAATTCTGGAGAATGTTATCAAACCTTTCATGATCATTACGTCTGACAAAGTAATTCACCCAATATTTTGTGGATGGATGCAAGTGATAATATGATGTTTAGGGCCTTCTTTTAAACTCTAACATTGCATTCATATTGAATCTATCACATGTAATGCTAATTTAATGAATGGTTGTAATTTCTTTATAATATGTTATTAACCTTGTTCACAGTTTAGGGGGGAAAATAGTGATAAATAGCTTAGTGGAACACACATTAGTGGTCTTTGTGAGGCTATTAAAATTCCTATTAAAATGAGAACATTAAAATGTCAAAAGTCAAGTTCATAGGAAGAGTTAGTATGTAGACCCAATTTTTATTTTCCTCAGTCTTAATTAGTCTCCTGAATTATTTATTGGTATAACACTTGAATAATAGTTGAGAATTTGTGTAATTTTTCTGTGTTACATATTTAAAAATATTAGCCATTTAGCTCAACACATGTATCCTATTTGTTGATTTCCTCTGTTTTCTTAGGGCTTTAAATACATTTTATTTATTTATAACTAAGGTTTTAAACTTCGAATCTACTTGAATATTGCATTATTATTAGACACTAATTACTTTTCAAATGCTCAAATAAAAAAGAATATGAGGGAGAGAGTAATAAGAAAGAAGTTAGCTATTCTTTTATTCAATTAATTACCAATTATTAATTTTTAAGCATAGCCAAATAGTAGCATGTATCTCAAAAAATGGTGATAGTTTTATTTCTATAATGATATGAGAGAAAAGGCACAAAAATGATATTTAATGGCAAATTTACTATCCTGCAAGCTCTAGAAATCCATCTACCATTGTTTTTAAGTCAATATCTGTTGAAATCCTACTCTGAACATTTTTGTGTCTGTGCTCATAGCAAACATGTTGTATCATTTTTGAGTTAAGTTTGCAATAAAGATTAATAAGTTAGTGTTTCAGTTTTTCTGTAACAACAACAACAAAACCTTTTTCTGTGCATGAAGTGCATGCATAAAACGAGCGGAAGTTCCACAGACTTTTGGACTCTTCTGTTCTTACGTGTAAGTCTCTTGATGTTTCCTGTCTGCCTTTTTGACTACCTGTACAGCTGTTTTTCATGTGTTTTTCAGACTTGGAGAAAGACCAAGTATTTTTGACAGCTGTATGCTGAACTGCAGTGTATGCTTGGCCACAGGTCACGTTTGCATTTCTTCACTTGTATTTTTACTCGATGTGTAAAAGAAATACGAGCGTAGAGAGATTCAGAAAACATGTAGCATGCTGAGTAATGGTAGTCTTCTTCTCCACTTACTCTGCTACATAGATTCCACAGAAAGAAAAAGACAGCAGAGAAATGGAGGAAATGGTATTCAGAACTACCCTCCATGGGGCCCTTGTTGCTATAATAATGAATGATGGAAAATGCTCTGCGTCAGGCATGGTGGAAAGAACTGAGCACAGGGACACACACACACACACACACACACACACTGCTACAGACCATTTTAGTGAACAGACTGTAATTTAGTAAAGAAAAGTGTTAATCTAGCAGTCAGTTCAACATGTAATTGATTACCAATTTATGCATAATGTTAAAGCTTTGTCTATATGATATTTTAACACCAGGAAATGAGACACACTTTTTAATAAATATTCATTTCATGAGGCTGCCATAATGGAACTTTCCTGCCTCCACCCACCCATCCCCACAGGCACAAAATTTTTTCATTGCCTTTGAAAATGAAAAATACTGATTTCCAAAGTTCTTTCAAAATGATTTTGGTAGGTCCTTTGTCAGTTTGTTCCTAGATCTTGCAAATAGTGTTTCAAATCACAATGCTTATTTTTCTGTCATCATGGTTATGATTAATGAGATAAACATCCAGATTTTAAATTCTGATGAAATCTCCACCCTTCCTAGTTATTTCAACTTTAAAAGATAATTTTTCCCCTGTATTATTTAGGCATAATTTTTGAGGAAACATCACTTAGCTATTGTCATCTTTTCAATCTGTTGCTTTTACATTTCATGCCCTGGTGGTAAAACTTGATCCATTGCATTGGATCAAGTCTAATTGTCTCTGTATCTTTTTCTAATATGTTCTTTTTCTCTTGCAGAAATTTCCTCTGCTTTTACCTTTGATCTCTTTTCATTCTACTTATCCTTCTCAGTCTAGGTATCCTTCTCAACTGAGAGGTAGGATACATCCTACCTCTATCATGAAACTTTTCCTAGGAAGTTCACTGTAATGAGGCTCTTTGATTTTCTATAGTGCTTAGTCAGTTTCACATCATTTAGATTTTATATGTTAACTTATGTTATTTTAAAAAAATGGATCCAGTGTGGTAAAATGGAGTCAGATTCTGACTTGAGTACTAGCTGTCATTTTTTAATTCTTTGACATTAGACAAATTATTTAAGCTCTGTGGGTTTCAGTCTTCTCATGTGTAAAATGGGACTATTGTTATTAAAGATTATAGCTATATGCTGGATAAATGTTTAGTACAAAGGCGGGAATATAACAGGTGCTCAGTAAGTGGCAGTAGTAGTTATTTGCTGTTGTTCTATATTTCTTACAGCTCCTAATATAATACTGAGCATGTGGTAAAGACTCTTTGAGTATGGTTCATGGCTAGGTCATTTAAATAGCTCCTGAAATCCCATCGCTTTTATGAAGGCTTCCTGTTGGCTCTGTCCTATTAGAACTACAAAACTTTCATGGCTTCTCTGGACTGTTCTTTCTGTTCTCATTATCAGTAAGGGGAGCCTTTGGTATGTATTCTGAAGTGGCTTCCAATACAGTGATTTGAAGAATTTATTTATTTATTTTTGAGTAATGTTTTGGATTGATCCCTACATTTTTCTAATCGTCAGTGGCTGGGATTGTAATAAATAAAGCATTTTTCATGTACTTAAAATGCAGTATGTGAAATGCATAGAATAAAGTCTCAGCCAATCTGAGCTGCAGATGAATAAAGTATTTTGCCTAGCTTACTTCAGCTCAACAGACATTTATTAATGTACCTCCTATGTGCCAGGCATTTTCTAATTGTTGGATTTACAAAGATGAGTAAGATATACCTTCTTGCCGTTGAGTTTAAGCTAAGGTTAATGAGAGGCACAAAAATAGATAATTTCAATCAGTGATTAATTGTAAGATGAAGGTAAGGATGGGGCTCTGTGGGATCACAGATGGAGGGTAATTGAAGGGAAAGAGAAGATTTCTGGGAAGACATGAGCTTCAGTCTGTGATGTCTCTCAGAGGACAAATGGGTTGATCCACTTGATTCAGGGACAGAGAGCCAACTCAGCTTCAATATTTATGAGAATTTATTGCCTATAAAGTTCATGGATAGGTTTGGCTCCAAGTGAGGCTTGATGCACTTGCTTAAACAGTGTCTTCCATGGCCCTCTCTTAACTGCACCCTTGTAAAAGCCTAATGGCTTCTCTGATTCCAGACCTTATCCTTCTCACATATTACTCCCCGGGGGGAAGAGTAAGTTTTTCTTTAGTTTCAGCTCAGTTTAGGGATTTAGTTTCTTTCATTGGCTGTAAATTATAACCATCCCTTAACTAATCACTGTGACTAGTGGGATACTAATTAGTTTATATAAGTCAGGGCCTACCTACTCTCAAGCTTAGAATGAAGTCAGTCTCATTCAAGCCTCATGGCTAAAGATGGGAGGAGAGGGCAATGGATGACCAGGAGGCATCCAGCAAATGTTCACTATCCCAGGGGAAGAAAAGTGTAAGAATTTTTTTGGAAAGGAAATAATATAAGCAAAAGCAAGGAAGTATGCACCATTACGATGTGTGTGGGAAACAGCAAGTAGTTAAATATTAATACAACATTTAGTATGAGACTTAGAAAATAATTATAAAATAATAACGCGATGCAGTATTTAACACCTGCTGGATCTAGTTTCCGTACATTACTTAATTGAATTCTCACAACAGCTAACTAAGTTAGGTACACCATCTTGCAGATAAGGAAACTTGAGCCCAAATTCACAGCTAATAATTGGTTGAACTGGACTCAAACTCAGATTATCTGGCTCTAGAGGCAGCCCATGTGGACATTACAGTATATTAAGTATCTCCTCTATATTGCTAGAGTTTCAGGAAATAAGACTTCATATATCATGCTAAGGAGCCAAGTGTTCTCTGGGGCTCAAGTTTTTTTCAAGCTCTAGCTCTTTGTCATACCATGCGAAAGCAGTAGTTCTCAAACTTTAGCATGCATCAAGTAGCCTCTAGGGCTTGTTAAAACCTAGACTTGGGCCCTATCATCATAGTTTCTGATTCCATAGGTATAGAGTGGGACCCTAGGATTTGCATTTCTAAGAATTTCCTAGACAATGCTGATGCTGGTGGTCTGGGAGCCACACTTTGAGGACGACTTCTTTAAGGTCTTTGGGAGACTGGAAGATTTGTGGTTCAGAGACATTCAACATATTGAAATGAACTCAAAGTTTATTGTACTTCTGCTTGGAAGTATACATGCCTTGACCTCACATTCTTTAATAATACAAAGAGTATATTTTGGTTACAGTAATATCCTCCCCCATAGGTCAAGGTCATTGCATGTGTTTCATTGATTGGATTTCTTCTGTCTCTGATTCTTAACTTATTAAGATTAGATTTATTGCTCTCCTCCTAAGTCCTGCTCAATGTGCTAATGCTCAGTTCCCTCCTTGATGGTTAATAAAGTGCATTTGTATACTAAAGGAATATATTTGAACACTTTATGTTATTTGTTTACATTTTGATTGTGAAAAAATTTAAATATCAGAACAAGTAACATGAATGTCCATTTTTCCACCATTTAGAGTCAACAGTTGTAAATGTATACACATGTATACACACACTTTTTTTTTTTTTGATGAACCATTTGAAAGTAAGTTACAGATCTTATGCCACTTCACTCATAACTATTGCAGAACACATTTCCTGATAAGAACATTCTCATATGTAATCACAATACCATAATCACACTTAAGAAAATTAACAATAATTCCTAATGTTGTCTAACATGCAGTCACATTCCAGTTTCCCCAGTTGTCCCAATGTCTTCTATATCTGGTTGTTTTTTGGTATCAGGATCCAATCAAGTGAAATTAAATTTTAAGAGTCAGTAAAGCTGGATGGATCTTTATGCTCAGATAAGTTCTGTGTTATTTAAGATATAAGTTTCATTGCTTTAATAAAGACCAAACTTAATTAAGGAAGATGTTTATTTCTGTCAGATTTAACCACCTGGAGATAAAGTGGTCCAGGACTGGTAGGCAGCTTTGTTGTTCTCAATATGTGGCTTCTATCTTTGAGGCCAAGATAGCTGTTCCAGCCCTACCATCATGCTGGGAAGAGGGGAAGGGAGTGCATACTCAGCCCTTTTAAGGGTAAGTCTGGGTGTTGCACATATCACCCTGCTCCCATCTCATTGGCGAGAAAGTACTCATATGATGTATCTGTCACAGAGGCCTGGAGATACAGGCTTTATTCTAACTGGATGGCCATGAGTCTAGTGATAATTCAAGTACCAAAAGAAAGAATGGCTCTTAGGGGGAGCAGTTAGCATCTCGGCCACAAGTTTGTTTTTGCAAATGACTAAACTATACTAAACTGTATTAAATCCATTTAATAGCTACTAGTACATTGTAATATGCCATTTCTCTTTTTGAGATATATAGGGCTAGTAATTGCTTCTAAGCTGAGCCCTGACTGTTATTCTTTTTTGAATTATTGGATATATATTTTATAGATGTCCTGTTGCCTTCTTTTTTGTTGGGGCATAGCTGTCACTGCTCACAGCTATCAGTGTTTTCATACCTTTTCTAATTTGCTATTTTCTTTTCTCTGGGCTGGGGAAGCAGGTAATGATAACCGTCATAATGATGCTATGATTTATTGTGTTTTATGTGTGCTACACAGTGTTAGAGACTATTAAATCTTATCTGTAACTTTGGAGCTCTTAGGCAAATATACTCATTTTATAAATGAGGAGGCTGAAGCTCCTAGAATATCAGTAACTAGTTTATGAGAACTGCAACTGTTCGAACCATAATTAGAATAAGAATCGATGCCCTGAGTGAGACCTGGGAATCCTACCTGTAAAAAGTTTGCATAATTTTCATTACAAAGACTTTGCAGCATCTATTTTGACTATTTAGAGGAATATTTATACTTTTTCATTTTTGCTTGGTACAGACAGGAGGATTGCTATATAGTTAAATTCTGGATAGATGAGGTACTCTTTGTCTAAATATATCTCTGTGAATACACTTGTACAACATGCATATACATACAGCATCCATACAAACTCATATCTTGTTTTATGAAAACTTTAATAAGCATAGTAGATAAAGAATAGATTAAAAAATCTTAAAACAATGACTGAAAAACCTACTATGCCTTATAAAAGAATTTGAGCTTTGAGGGAATACTCTTCAAAACAGCATTAACATGAACAATCCCTTTCTCTCTAGCAATCCCAGAGTGGTTCAGATGTGTATTTTGTGAATATATGCTAAGACAATATTCAACCTGAAACATCTCTCAGACTATTTAAAGTTGTTAAATTTATTGAATCAATTAAGATGGGGTAGAGTATGTTGCAGTAATAAGCACCCCAAAGATCTCAGTTTGTTTTCTTTTTAAAAAAACTCCTTTGGCAACATATTTTGATTTTTAAAAATTGCCCTTATATCCATACTCAGATACAATAATAAGACTACCATCCATTTCTATGCAATTTAATTTCTTTTTGAGCAAAGTATTCTTTAAATTTCAAAATTTAGGGATAACTGTATTGGCACTGATATCCAAGGTAAAATGGAATAGTTACTACAGGACTTACTGTATGTGGTAAGTATGGGTTAGAGATGACAAATTAATTAGAAGATTGACCTTTTGTTTATTCTCTTAATGAGTAGCTTAATTTTTCTTTGACATAGTTCTTCCCTATATAATAGATTATAAGATACACTAATCGCACTAGCAGAACGTGAAAAGTTATAGCCACTAGATCTTTCTCAGATTAGGGATACTATACTGCACCATAGAAATCATCATCATTATCATCATCTCAGTATGTTTTAAGAACTGTGAATTTTGTAGTTAATGTTTACAGACTAATAGTAGAAGACACTTCAAAATCAATCGATAGTTTAGGGCAATCAGTGACTAGTATTTTTCGGTATTAGTCATTTTTCTCTCCCAACAGTGCTCAACACTGTGATTTGTATAAAACTGGTGCTTAATACATGTCTATGGATTTGGTCTGCTGTGTTTGACTGATGTCTAAGTCATTTGAAAGTATGGGGCTGACATACTATGAAGAAGAGAAGGCGTCATGCAGAACAGTTTGTATTTCTGATTTTGGAAAAAATGATATCTTGCAAAGAGTCATGATTGTTCTCAGGTATGCTCTTGAGCTACAGATTTTAGCTCAAATAAATGAAAATAAATGTATTTAAAACTATAGACATGAATAATGAAAAAACTGGGAAATGTATAGATAGTGATATACAATAATCTGATAGCTTCATCAGTTTGCGATTTAAAATTTAAACTGCCCATTTTGTCCCTTGGGGAAAAAATTAACTGACATATTTGTGGTGAATAGGGATAAAATCATTACATTCATAAAAAGAATAAGTTACCTAATTTCCTCTAATTCTTCTTTAGGTCGCGATTTAATTTGTATCCAGTCTATGGATGGAATGCTGATGGTGTTTGAGCAGGAAAGCTATGCTTTTGGGAGATTTCTCCCTGGTTCTCTTTTACCTGGCCCTCTTGCTTACAGTTCCCGTACAGATTCCTTCATTACTGTTTCATCCTGCCGACAAGTGGAAAGTTACAAGTAAGTTTGGATCTTGAATCTTTGGAATCATGGTTTTTTAAGTGTATGCTGCTGATAATTTCTTATCCACAAAGAGCTTGAATATTGCAAATGAAAAAGAGAGTGGTTTCTCTGATAAAATGTAATTGTGGTGACTTAGAGGATATCATTTACATATCATAAAACATTTGAAAGGCAGTATAGTGCAGAGATTGAGAGGAAGGATTTGGAGAGAGGCACACCTGGGTTGGAGTCCTGATTTTGCTACTCACAGCTGTTTGATGGTCAGTCTCCTTATCCTGAATGTAAAGGAGGTAATAACATCTATTTCGACAAATTTGTTAAAAGAATTAAGTGTATGTCAAGTTACCACCCCATAGAAAATGCTCAATAATTATTGCGATTGTTCCTTGAATTATAAATAATAAAACACAGTCTGAGTGAAAAAAAGCCAGGTACAAATACATATATAGAATGATTTTATAACAAAAAAAGAATGTATATGATATAGGAAGAATACTGGCAAGAAATACAAGTGTTTTTATGAATGTTTTTAAAAGAACGGTTTACAGAAGTGAAGTATGAAAATGACCCTATGAAAACAGCTTATACTTTTTGCTAGAAATTCATATTGATTTCGGTGAATTGTGTTTCAGAGAGACCGTTTTCTCCTCTACCAGCTAAATTTCAATAAAGATTATGGTTTTGAGTTTTTGGAGGCTGTGTTTTTTATTGGAAGGGAGAGTGGGAAAAAAAGTAGAAATCCATTCTGGGAAAAGAAATAGACTTGGAGAATTATAATATTTTCAGTAACTTTATTGTTGTTATCTTACTGATGGCAGCATTTAGAACTTTAAACATCTAAGCAGCACTTCATTATAGCCTTTCAGTATTATTTTTGGCCACCTGATTTTTCCCAAGGCAGGAAGAAAATATAAATTCATCAGGCAACAGATGTAAATTTTTGCCTTCAAGTTTTATTATTGTGTATATTGCAAGTTAATGTAGTTTTCTCTTAATGAGTGGCAATCTACATTCTGAGAATTATTGTTCAGGCATCTAGGATTTAAAACTCTGAAAATAAGCAAATGTTTGTGACTAAGCAGAAGTTAACTGATGGAGGTAGTGTATCATTATGTCATATTCCTCCTACAACTCCTATGGTGCTTGTCCAAAGGAGATGAATGAGTTGTGGCATTGCTACTGATAATAAATAAAATATCATAATTATTATGAGACGCTGAGAAAAATATCTGTATAATTCATTCAGTCCTGCCAAAACTTAAGCAATATTGAGAAGATCTGCTTTGCAGCTTTCCACCCAGTTCTTGCCAAGTAGAGTGATACTAGCAGTGTTACACTGGGGTCATGATACAAAGATGTGAATGTTCCATGACTTACTCTTTGAAATATGGGAATAGGAATTAATTTGGTAATAATTCCAGGAGTGATTGGATGAGAAAACAATGTGTAGGTTTCCTTAACATGAAGGTTTAATCTCACAGAAACTCATACTGTTTTAACTGTGGTAATTCTCCAACATACTGATCTATTAAATTCATCTCCATCTAAGACTAAAAAAATGCACACTTTATTTATTATGTGGATCTTTTAAAATGGTAAAAATGCATGGGATATGTGATTATTGTGAAATGATGACAATCAAGAGGGTTTATAACATTGAGTAGTATGTTGTATTTATATATACTTTCAACTTTAATAGATTAAATGGTAATCACAGGTGTAATTTAGGATGGGAGAAAGCATGAAATCTGTAGGTTTGGTGTTCGGAGGCTTCATTAAATCTATTTATAATCAGTTAAAAATATAATCAGTTAATAGAAAAGGATTTTAAGACATAATTCATTTTCATTTTTGATATTGATGTTTAATTACTTTAAAAACAGATCAATTATGTTCAAGTAGGAACTAGAGAAGTCTATGAGTCTCAAACTTTAGTGTGCATAAGAATCATCTGAGCATCCTTTTATGAAATGCACATTTGCAGATTCTTAATCCCCAACCCCTTAGATTTTGATTTAGTAGGTTTGGGGAAAAGACCCAGAAATCATCACAAATACATACTCCAGGTGATTCTAATTCAGGACATACTTTGAGTGTTGTTTTTCTTTTGAAGTGAGAGAATTTTTTTTTTTTTTTTTTGGTAGAGGAGGGGCTTAGGGCCATTCCCTTGGCCACGTTTGTACAAACTTTGGATCATCTTTTATTCTCTTTTTCTTTCCTTTGCTTGTCAGAATTATTTAGTCAGTAAATCGTGACCTTTCTACCTTTTTTTTTTTTTTTTTTTCTCTTATTCAGCCGTTGCTTCCCATTCGCATTGGCATTCAGACCTTTATCTTTTCACTTGGATTTCTGTTTTTTTTTTTTTAACCTCTAATCTAAACTTTGAAGGGCCTTTCTCATAGCTATTCTTTTAAAACACCTCTTTAAGCCAGAATAATTTTTGTTGTCCATTAAAAAATCTAAATCTTCTCATACGACATTCAGTGCTCTTTATGCTCCAGTCCCATTTTACCTCTGTTAAGTGGACTTTCAGATTTGGAAGGGACTTTTAAAATTAACTGGTTTAAATATCCTCCTTTTTTTTAACCTCCTAGATATATTATTGCCCAACACACTGATTGTTGCCCAATATCATATTTGCTTTTTGTGTTGTGCTAAAATGTTCCAGAGTGTCTTGCATTATCAGGTTCCTGAGAGCAGAATCTGTTTTAAATACCTGTTCACTAAAGGAATAATTCAGTTCATTGGTTCAGTCATTCATTCAGCAAACATTTTTCAAGAGGCTTCTCTGTGCCACACACTGTGCAAAGCACTGGAGATGCAAAGCCAGATAAGACCTGTCTCTTGTCCTCCAACAGTATGCCAGCAAGTGGGGAGGTAGCAAGTCAATCAGCTACTTCAGTTCATTGTGATACTGGCTATGGCAGCACTGTGCACAGGAAACTGAGGAGCCTAGAGGTGATACCTTTAAATAAGAGTTGAATGTAAGGAGGCTCCCTGAAGAAGTATACTTGCCAGGAGTTTTATCTTTCTCCCCTGTTTGCTATACACTTTCCCCTGTACCCCTACAGTGGCTCCTAATATTAATACATTGCTAAGTAGACAATAGTCTTTAAATCAGTATTTTAAAATCTGTTTGTTGAATTTAATGGATAGTATTTGAAAAAGAGGATTGTGTTCTTCACTAGCCTTAGGCTCTTGCCAAACTGAAATATTTGGTGTTATTCATATATAGTCAGAGCTTCTCTCTTTCTCTCTCCTCTTTTGCTCATGATGTACTCTGTCTGAAATGCTCTTCCTTCCTTTTCTGTGAATGAAAATTAGGTCTGGAAGCCTCCCTGCTCCCCATTCAGATCTTGACTGACATAGCTGTCAGTAACAACTCCTTCTTCTCAATTCACAGCGTAATTTTTCACTGTGTTCCATAAGCACTATTCATGCTTTCACTGATATGACATATTTACTTGTTTTTCTCCTTGACTAGGCTAAATGTTCCTTGATGGCAGGGATTTTATATCCCCTGAAGTGCCTAGCATTGTACCTTGTTGAAAGTAGATGTTTAACAAGATCTTAATGAAGGAATGAAAAGTTTGAGTAAACCTTCTATTTTGTTACTGGCATCTTTCAATGAAAATGATTCTCCCAGGCATAATCAAGAATGCTTTAGCTATAGTTGGAATGAATGTAGTAATGCTCTGTATCCAGAGCTTCCAATTCTAGTAGAGTTCTGCAGGTTAAATATCAAAGTTCCCAAATCTCCTGGTACACTTTGAGGTGACAACTATTTTTCATTGGAAAATAAATGATTTTGGAGGGTTTACTTTTGTGTTCTGTGACACCTCAATCCATATTTTAGTTACTTGCTGCTGTTTTTACGATGTGATACAGAGGAGCACTAAATTATATGGTTGAGTTTGTCATTGGTGCTCCACAGGACCTGTTAAGCATTTGTGGCTATTGGTTCAAAAAGTACCACTGTTCACCTGGACTTGCTGTATTTGTGATTAGTGCCCTTTCTGTTCTGAAAAACACATATGACACTCTTTCATTAAATCTTTTTACATTGGACCTGATTATTCTTTCAGCAGTTTCAACAAGGGAATTTTATTCTTTAGCTTACTTATATCACGTAACACCTGAGCGATAAGAAAAAAAAAAATCCAAGTGTTTTCTTTATTTCAGAAATTCCAAGTCTGCTTGGAATTGTTTGGTTTTGGAAACAGATTTCCATGTACATTATTGGTCACAGTTAAGAGAATTTAAGGAAGAATCATAAAATAAATGCTATTGTAAGTTTGTCATCATCTAAATTTACTGTCAGTTACGTTTAGTAATAAAATACTCTTCTGAGTTGTCTTCTGGGAAGAGAATTGGTCTGGGTTTAGAAATCAGGAGTCAATTTTGGCTGTGTCTGTGCCTGCTGTTTTGATGTTAATGAGGCCACTTTAGGGGTTCACTTATGGCTCACATGAAATAATAACTCTTTTTAGTTATATAAGAAGCTTCAAACAGCTCAAAATCTTTGGATATTTGCAACAATCTCATGAATATCCGTATCATCCTCTGGTAAGTTGGTGTCTGCATGAAATGAATGGCCTATGTAATTAATTGCCCGAGGTTAGATCCATTTGCAGGACCAGCTCTGGACTGATGTTCTAGTCACTAGTGCATACTAATTTCTGTTACCATGAACCAGAAAGAGTAAAGCAATCTTATTTGGAGGTTGGACTATGAGGTCTAATTATTTGGTGCTTTTGGAGAGTTAGGGATTTTGAAGGTCAGTCTCAGATGGTATGGAGATATTTGCTGCAGCTGCCTACAGGATTTTTTAGCATGATTTTACAAGGCCGAGATCTTCAGCCTCCTACCATTTTTTGTCTCATTTCCCATGACTCATTCCTCTCCACCATGCATCTCTCCTAAACTCCTGCCATGGCCTTTCATGTCTCTTTTACTGCTGCATGCCTTTGCATGTGCTGTTTGCTTTGCCATAATGCCTTTTACTTCTTTAACAGCATGATGAGTTTTCACTCATTCTTCAAAACCTAGCTTTCTCCTCCTGAACTGATACCAAGAACATATATATTTCCTCCACCCCAATTACCTGTTCCTGCGATCATATTCCCTTGGTACTTATATGCATACCTTCTATTAGCACAGGGCACTCTGAGTTACACTTGTTTGTATATGAATCGTCACAACTACTTTGGAAGGTCCTGGTGGATATAGGTCATGTAGTAGTTTTTCCCCTTGTTATTGCTTATATGAGATCCCTACTATATGTTTATTGAATGAATGAACTTTATATACATTAAGCTTTCTTATTAACTGTAATTTTCATGAATGCATTGCAAAATCTATCTTAATTCATAGTCATTCTACATTCACTGAAAATTGGAGGCTTTTTACAAATTAAGTATTGCTGATTGAGATAGAAGGCTTTAAGAGTTGGTATATGACATTTGAATACCAGTGTAAATTTCAGTGCTTGTTTAGATATTCTGCATTGCCTTTATTCATTCAGGTCCCTGATGTTTACACTATCAGACATCTTTCTCTTAGACAATATGAAATGTCTGAATATATCTATCTACTAATTTTCCTCTTAGCTATCAAAGAGCAATGTAAGAAGTTTTGATTCAATAAGAGGGAAAGGCTTAATTATTTGTTGAGATGTTTTTGTTAACCTTCTAATACCTTTTCTCTGCCAAGTGTTACCTTTTGGAGAGCCTTCCCTATCTCCCCTATGTAACTAGATATGCACCAACAATAAAAGTAAGAAACTTCAAAAAAAAAAAAAAAAAAAAAGAGGGAAAGGAATCTATGAGCCTAAAATTTCTTCATTTTGAGTAGGATTATTACTCTAACAATATACCATAAATTAGTGCGAGTAAGGGAATTTAAACTTTATTGTCTAAATTAATAATTTCTAAATTGAATGGTATTTATAAATTGTTTTTAAGAATGATTTGAGCTAAATGTTACTATTTTTTAATTTTTAACTTTTAAAAAATTTATTTTATTGAAATATAATTGATTTACAATGTTGTGTTAAATGTTACTATTGAAATAAAAGCTTTAAAATACTTATAGAAAGTTATAATGTCCATTATTGAGAACTTATTACATACTAGATAAATTACTAGGTGATTTATCTCTATGTATATATAAATCTGTATCTGTCTATGTGTTTGTCAATCTGTCAATCAATAATTGGGCACCTAGTATATACCAGATACTGTACTAGGCACTAAATTATTTTTTAATTCTTTTAACAATGCTTAAGTTCGAGATTATTATTCCCATTTTATAGATAAGACAGAGTGATTAATTTAAAAAATTTTTCTCAACTTGTTAATGGTTTAGCTGGGAATTAAACTCAGGTGTTCTGGGATCCATAGATAATCTATTAATAATGTCTACTATTTCTACTACTACTTTTTTGGGGGGGTTGCAACAAGTCGTCTGGTTGCTTTGCATTATTTGCATTTTTTTCTGTTTTGTGTTTTGGTGCTGGATCTTTCTTGAGTATTGTTATTTGTCACATAAAATTCTAATGGAGATGCTTTGATATTTGGCAGAGCTATTTTTCCAACATTGAATTTTGGGACATATGGTTATAATTTCTTTACTATTGCAGTTTTACATAGTCTTAAGCCACAGTATCATTCAGTATGAATTCATTACTAAATTTTACAATTTTTAAAATCAAGGAAAAAGTTATTCATAAGGTTTGTAGATAATGTGCATTTAAAAATTATAGCTATACTGAGATTATGTGTTTTTAAAGTTTAAAATAAATTACACTTTTTAACTATAAAGTCACTTACAATTATTCCATATCTTTTAAACAGATACCAAGTACTTGCTTTTGCAACGGATGCAGATAAAAGACAAGAGACTGAACAGCAAAAACTTGGTTCTGGAAAAAGACTAGTTGTAAGGCCTTTTAAAAATATATGAAAATTTTAGTAATGTTATATCTAATTAAAGATGTTCGTGTAGAATAAGAATTCCTGGGAATAAAAATTTAAAAAACATATATTTTAGCCATTTCTCTTTTCTGTGTTAAAGTTATGTCAATGATCAAAGAATTTAGTTGGCTATTATTGAGCAATGGAGATACATGCCTAGTCATGGTCATAATATAGCAGATTATAGAGTTGTACCACTAGAATGATAGATATCCAGATGCAGTCACTTTTAACTGAAGTGATTATAAACTAACAAAATAAAAATAGAAAAATTAAAAATTCCTTTAATAGGCAAAAAAGTTGCTACTAGTAGGCATGTGATGAAATACATAAGTAAAAGATGAAAAAATTTTCACAGCCTACAAAGATAAAGTTAACTCAAAGACAAACGTGGACGTTTGATAACTTGAAAAAGTAGTTTGAAGAAAAATTGTTTGAATTTTATGGTTTCTGGTCTTACATTTAGGTCTTTAATCCACTCTGAGTATATTTTTCTATGAGGTGTGGCGAAATGTTCTAATCTTATTCTTTCACATGTAGCTGCTCAGTTTTCCCAGCACCACTTATTGAAGAGACTGTCTTTTCTCCATGGTATATTCTTGCCTCTTTTGTCATAGATTAATTGACCATAGGTGTGTGGGTTTATATCTGGGCTCTCTATTCTTTTCCATTGAACTATGTGTCTATTTTTGTGCCAGTACCATGCTGTTTTAATTACAACAGCTTTGTAGTGTAGTCTGAACTCAGGGACTTACTTCCAGCTTTGTTCTTTTTCTCAGGATTTCTTTGGCAATTCAGAGTCTTTTGTAGTTCCATATAAATTTTAGGATTATTTGTTCTAGTTCTGTGAAATATATCGTGGGCATTTTAATAGGGATTGCATTAAATCTGTAGATTGCTTTGGGTAGTATGGACATTTTAACAATATTAATTCTTCTAATCCAAGAACATAAGATATCTTTCCATTTCTTTGTATCATTTTCAAATTCCTTCATTGATGTTTTATAGTTTTTAGAGCATAGGTCTTTAACCTCCTTGGTTAAGTTTATTCCTAGGTATTTTATCTTCTTGATACGATTTTAAACAAGATTGTTTTCTTGCTTTCTCTTTCTGATAGTTCATTATTAGTTTATAGGAAAACAACAGATTGTCTATATTGATCTTGTATCCTGCAACTTTCTGAATTCATTTATTAGTTCCAATAGTTTTTTGGTGGAGACTTTAGGGTTTTCTATATATAAAATACCATGTCATCTGCAAAGAGTGATAGTTTTACTTCTTCCCTTTCAATTTGGATACATTTTATCTCTTTTTCTTGTTGGATTGCTGTGGCTAGGGCTTCCAATACTATGTTAAACAAGTGTGAGAGTGGGCATCCTTATCTTGTTCCTGATTTTAGCAGAAATGCTTTTGGTTTTTCATCATTGAGTATGATGTTAGCTGTGGGTTTGTCATAAATGGCCTTTATTTATTTATTTTTTTTGTGTGTGTGTTTGTTTGTTTATTTATTTATTTATGGCTGTGTTGGGTCTTCGTTTCTGTGTGAGGGCTTTCTCTAGTTGCGGCAAGCGGGGGCCGCTCTTCATCGTGGTGTGCAGGCCTCTCACTATCGCGGCCTCTCTTGTTGCAGAGCACAGGCTCCAAACGCGCAGGCTCAGTAATTGTGCCTCACAGGCCTAGCCGCTCCACGGCATGTGGGATCTTCCCAGACCAGGGTTCGAACCCATGTCCCCTGCACTGGCAGGCAGATTCTCAACCACTGCGCCACCAGGGAAGCCCCATAAATGGCCTTTATTATGTTGAGATATGCTCTCTCTATACTATCTCTGATGAGAATTTTTATCATGAGTAGATGTGGAATTTTGCCAAATGCCTTTTCTGTGTCTATTGAGAGGATCATGTGACTTTTATCTTTCCTTTTGTTAATGTGGTGTATCACATTGATTGATTTGCAAATATTGAACCATCCTTGCATCCCTGGAATAAATCTAACTTGATCATGGTGTATGATTCTATTTATATGTTGTAGGATTCAGTTTGCTAATATTTCATTGAGGGTTTTTGCATCTATATTCATCAAAGGTATTAACCTGTAATTTTCCTTTTGTGTAGTGTTTTAGTCTGGTTTTGGTATCAAGGTAAAGTTGGCCTCATAGTATGAATTTGGGAGTTTACCATCCTCTTTAATTTCTTGGAAAAGTTTGAGAAAGATAGGTAGAAGTTCTTCTTTATATTTTTGGTAGAATTCCCCTGTGAACCTGTCTGGTCCTGGACTTTTGTTTGCTGGAAATTTTTTTAAAATAACAGATTCAATTTCACTACTAGCGATCCATTTATGCAGATTGTCTATTTCTTCCTGATTCAATCTTGTCAGGTTGTATGTTTCTAGAAATCTGTCCATTTCTTCTAGGTTGTCCAATTTGTTGGCATGTAGCTGTAGTATTCTCTTATGATTTTTTGTATCTTGTGGTAGTGGTTGTTATTTCTCCTCTTTCATTTCTTATTTTGTTTATTTGGGTCCTCTTTTCTTCTTGGTGAGCCTGGCTAAAGGGTTATCAATTTTGCTTATCTTTTCAAAAAACTAGCTCTTGCTTTCATTGATCTTCTCTCTTATATTTTTTGTCTCTATTTTATTTATTTCCTCTCTGATCTTTATTGTTTCCTTCCTTATGCTGACTCTGGGCTTTGTTTGTTCTTCTTTTTCTAATTGCTTTAGATGGTAGGTTAGGTTGTTTATTTGAGATTTTTCTTGTTTCTTGAGGTGGGCCTGTGTCTATAAACTTCCCTCTCAGAATGGCTTTTGCTGCATTGCATAGATTTTGGAAAGTTGTGTTTCCATTTTCATTTGTTTTGAGGTATTTTCTGATTTCCTTTTTGATTTCCTCATTGACCAATTGGTTTTTTAGTAGCATGTTGTTTAAATTCCACATGTTTGTGCTTTTCCCATTTTTCTTTCGGTAATTGATTTCTAGTTTCATACTATCGTGTTTGGAAAAAATGCTTGGTATAATTCCTATCCTCTTAAATTTGCTGATACTTGTTTTGTGATCAGCATGTGATCTGTTCTGGAGACTGTTCCATGTACACTTGAAAAGAATGTGTATTCTGCTGGTTTTGGATGGAATGCCCTGTAGATATTTATTAAGTCCAATTGGTTTATTGTGTCATTTAAGACCACTGTTGTGTTACTGATTTTCTGTCTTGATGATCTGTCCATTGATGTAAGTGGGGTGTTAAAGTCTTCTACTATTATTGTATTCTTGTCAATTTTCCCCTTTATGTCTGTTACTATTTGCTTTATATATTTAGGTGCTCCTGTACTGGGTGCATATATGTTAATGATTGTAATATCCGCTTCTTGTATTGATCCTTTTATAAGGATACAGTGATATTATTATATGATATCATGTATTATATTATTATGATATTATAATGATATAATGCACTTCTTTGTCTTTTGTTATAGACTTTGTTTTAAAGTCCATTTTGTCTGATATGAGTGTTGCTATCCTTGCTGTCTTGTTGTTTCTGTTTGCATGAATGAAATATCTTTCTCCATCTCCTCACTTTTAGTCTGTGTGTGTCTTTGGCTCTGAAGTGAGTCTCTTGTAAGCAGCATATAGATGGGTCTTGTTTTTTTAATCCAATCAGACACCCTATGTCTTAAAAAATTTTTTTTATTGAGGTATAGTTGATTTACACCCTATGTCTTTTGATTGGAGCATTTAGTCTACTGATATTTTAAAAAATATTGATAAGTATGTACTTATTGCCATTTTATTACTTGTTTTCCAGTTGTTTTTGTAGTTCTTCTCTGTTCATTTCTTCTTCTTGTTGTTTCTTCTCTGTGGTTTGATGATTTTCTTTAGTGGTATGCTTGTGTTCCTTTCTCTCTAATTTTTGTGTTATCTGTTGTAGGTTTTTGATTTGTGGTTACCATGGGTTTCATATATGTTGACCTACAACTGTATCTACTTGTTTTAAACTGGTGGTCATTTAAGTTCAAACACATTCTAAAGACCTACATTTTTTACTCCCCTCCCCCCATATTTTGTGTTTTTGATGTTATATTTTATGTCCTCATGTTTATCCCTTAACTGTTTATTATAGTTATAGTTGCTTTTATAATTTTTTTGCCTTTTAATCTTCATAGTAGCTTATTTAAGTGGTTGATCCTCAGCCCTTACTATATATTTGTCTTTCCTAGTGGGATTTTCCCTTTCCTATAGATTTTTACTTCTTTCCCACTTAGAGAAGATGTTTTAGCCTTTCTTTTAGGGTAGATTTAGTATTGATTGATGAATGTTTTTAATTTTTGCTTGTCTGAGAAGTTCTTTATCTCCCTTTCAATTATAACTGATAATCTTGCTTGGTGGAGTATCCTAGGTTGCAGGTTTTCCCCCTTTCAGCACTTTGAGTATATCATGCCACTTCCTTCTGGCCTGCAAAGTTTCTGCAGAAAAATCAGCTAGTAGTCTTATGGGGGTTCCCTTGTGTATAACTCTTTGTTTTTCTCTTGCTGCCCCTAGAACTCTGTCTTTATCTTTAATTTTTGCCAGTTTAATTATGATATGTCTTGATGTGGATCTGTTTGAATTCATCTTCTTTGGGACCCTTTGTGTTTCCTGTATCTGTATATCCATTTCCTTCTTTAGGTTTGGGAAATTTTCAGCCATAATTTCATCCAATACCTTTTTAACCCCTTTCTCTCTCTTCTCCTTCTGGGACCCCTGCGAATGTTGGTACATTTGATGTTATCTCTTAAACTGTTCTCATTTTTAAAATTTGTTTTTATTTTTGCTGTTCTGATTTGGTGACTTCCATTATTCTATCTTCCAGATCACTTATGTGTTCTTCTGTACCACCTAGTCTGCTATTTATTCCTTCTAGTGTGTTTTTCATTTAAGCTATTGTATTCTTCAGTCTGACTGGTTTTTAAAAAATATTTTCCAGTTTCTTGTTAAAATTCTCACTTTGTTCATCTATTCTTTTCCCTAATTCAATTAGTAGTCTTATTACTAATGCTTTGAATTCTTTATCTGGTGAATTGTTTATTTTTGTTTCATTTTTTGGTTTTTTTAGGTGTTTTCTCTTGCTCTTTCTATTGAGACCAATTCCTCTGTCTTCTCATTTTGCTTAACTTTCTTTCTTTCTATGAAATTAGGTGAAACAGTTATCTAATTCAGTGTCCTTATGCGGGAGCATCCTTGTATAGTTTGTATGTGCCCAGTGGTTTTGATGGGAGAGCTGGATTTGATGTGAACATAAGTCACATCTTTCCACAGGGTGTGCTGGCAGCTATTACCTTGGTAGGAAGTGGGCTGGAGAAGGAGGGCTAGGGACAGAGCCAGGTGTGAGCCAAGGATTCCCCTCTCTTCAGTGGCCATCACTACCCTATCAAAGGTGGGGTCAGGTTCCAAGTTGCTGGAGCAGAAGCCCTGAGGGTAGAGTCTTTCTGGCTCTGTTCCCTTTAAGTGTGAGCCCTCCCCATTTCCAGCACTGGCACCCTTGTCCCAGAGGGGAGCAGTGCTGGAGTAGGAGGGCCTGTGCAGGCTCTTGGTGTTTGAATGGGTATAGGCTGTGGTGGTCCAGCCATAGACAGAGGTTAGGCTTCTTCTGATGTGCTGCCTGTGCTGCCCCCTCCCTGGTTAGACAATGCTTTTGGTCTTAGCTGCCTCTGTGTCTCACTGCTGAGTTCTTTCCTCAGTCATGGCAGCCCTCACTCCAGTGTGGAGCTGCAATGTGAAGTAAGCAGGGCTGGAGCATTCAGTCTGCTCAGGCTGGGGCACTCACGAGGCGGTTGCAGGAAACCAGTCAGCCACCCATGCAGTTCTGATCTGCACTTTCCACCCTGTTTTGGGAGTGAACAAGCATGTGTGCACTCCTTCTGAGTTGGATCTGGGGTTCCCTCAACCTTCCTATTAGTCCCACCTGCCCTCCAACTAGCCAAGGGGGTTTGTCTTCTCTGTGCAGGACCCCAGAGCTAGGGTGCCCAACATGTAGTTCAAATTGCTAACTCCCCAGGGAGGATCTCTGCCTGTGAAATCTCCCTTTTCCTCTGAGTCCTGTCCCTCACACAGGTCCTGACCTGATCGCTTCTCTTCCCTTTCTACCTGATTATGTGTGGATCTCTCTTCCAGCCTTGGTTGTACAGGAGTCTTTCTGCCAGTTTCCAGTTAATTTTAGGTGAGAATTGTTCCACATATGGATGTATTTTTGATGTGTTTGATGCAGGAGGTGAGTTCTACATCCTCTGACTCTGCCATCTTGATTTCTTCCTCCAAGAGCAGAGGTCTCCTCTGTCTTCTTGCTTGCATTGTTCCCATGAGAAATCTTTCATCTTATCTTTGTTCCTTTGTACATAATGTCTTTTTTCTCTGGATGTTTTTCAGATTTTCTCTTATCACCTGTTTTGAGCAATTAGATTATGATGTGTTTTGTGTAGTTTTCCTTTCTTTCATTCCTTTTTTGATGCTTAAGATTTGCTGAACTTCGTGTATAGTGAATTTATAGGTTTCATGAAATTTAGAAAATTTTTAGCTATTAATTCTTCATATATATTTTTCTGTTCTCCATCTTTTCTCCTCTCCTCTCAATTACACATACATTTAGGCTACTTGAAGTTACCCTACAGGTCACAGATTTTCTTTTTCTTTTCAAAAATTCTTTTTTCTATTTCATTTTGGATAATTTCTACTGCTATGTTTTCAAGGTCACTAATATTCTTTCTACAGTGTCTAATCTGGTATTAGTTCCCATCTGGTATAGCTTCTATCTCTACAAGTTCAATTCAGGTGATTTAAAAAATATCTTCCATGTATCTACTTAACTTTTTGAAGAATATAGTTATAATAATTGTTTTAATGTCCTTGTTTTCTAATTCTAACATCTGTATCAATTTTTTTTTGATGTCTGATCTTATTTATTTGTTACTCTTAGAACATCTCATTTTTGACTGGACTCAGACTTAGAAGTAGAAGCTCTCAGAGAGGACAGCCTCCAGCTCTTGGCAATCTGTTCCTGGCATTTTTCTTTGGCCTCCTTCATTCTCCTGGCCAAAAGTTTAGCATATTCTGCAGCCTCTTCCTTATTTTTCGTAGTACGCTGTTTCTTCAGAGCAATACACCAACGTTTGTCTTGCAGAACACGTGGAGTAACAAGATGCTGAATCTTGGGTGCTTTGGTCCTAGGTTTCTTACCTTCTTTGTTTAGGGGCTTTCTCACAACATACTGGTGGACATCATCTTCTTTAGAGAGATTGAAAAGTTTGCGGATTCTGCTAGCTCTTTGGGGCCCCAGGCAACGAGGCACACTAGTATAGTGAATCCAGGAATATCCTTCTCCCCTTTTTTTTCGATGGCCAAATTGAGAACGCTCAGATTGGCATCTACAATGCAACGCCGTACAGATTTGCCCTTTCTTTCTCCAGTCCTCCTTGGTCTGTAACAAGAATGCCCCTTACTCAGTAGCAGGCGGACTTGGCCATGGGTCAAGACACCCTGTTTCATGGGGAAACCCTGTTTGTCATTTCCACCACTGATTCGGACCACATAACCCTTCCATTCTTCACCCAGAGCGTCAGCAGCAACTTTCATGGCCATACGCTTCTCATAAAAGGTATGAAGTTTTCGTTCATCGTCCACTTCAATGAGTTTCTGGCAGCCAGTGGCCGGGAAAGAGATGTTCAGCTTCATTCTGAAGTGGCCAGCCGCCTCTGAGGCGCCGCAAAAAGAGTCTGTATCAATTTTGAGTGAATTTCAGTTTATTTATTTATCTCCACATCATGGATCACACTTTCCTGTTTCTTTACATGCTTGGTAATTTTTTATTGGATGCCCAGATATAGTCAATTTTACTTTGTTGGGTGCTAGATATTTTTGTGTTTCTATAAATCTTCTTGAGCTTAGACCTGGGAGACAGTTAAGTTAGTTGGAAACAGTTTGATCTTTTTGGGTCTTGCTTTTAAGTCTTGTTAGGTGGGACCAGAGAAGTGCTCATTCTGGGGCTACTTATTCCCTACTCCTGAGGTAATACCCTTTGAGTGCTCTGTCCAGCTCCCTTTGAATTATGAGGTGTTCCAGTCTGGCTGGCGGGCACTGGCAGTATTCCAGGCCCTTTGTGAATGCTGGGCACTGTTACCGCTAATCCTTTTGGGTGGTTCTTTCCCTGGCTTTGAGTAGTTTTCTACATGAATGTGCTGATAAGTACTCAGCTGAATACTTGAGAGGATTCTTTACAGATCTCAGAGTTCTGTCCCTTTGCTGCTCTCTTTCTTTGTCATGCTGTCTTATGAACTCTAGCTGCCTTGGTTTCTCTGAACTCTTAGCATCCATCTCCTCAACTCGGTGTCTGTTGGGCTTTGCCTGGGTTGTTTCTCCCTGTGCCATGGCCTGAAAACTCTCTCATGGCTGGAGCAATTTTACCACTCACCTCATTTATTTTATGTTTTTAAGGGGATTGCTGTCCTTTGTTTTCTGATATCCAGTGCCTTGCAAATGGTTGTTTCATACATTTTGCCCGTGTTGTGGTTGTTTCAGATGGATGGAAGATTTTTTTCCCATTACTCTATCATGGCTGGAAATGGAAGAAGTTTTAAATGATTGTTCTTAGTAAACTTCTGTGCATTTTGAGACTCATTAATTTAGAATGTGGTATATTTCCCTAAGGGGAGGTTACAAAGAGTGGCACTCAGTACCTAGTGAACTGAAAGTATTTAGTGGCAGGATCTTGGCCTGTGGCCTCAGAAACTTTGCCTATCCACTCTGAATGAATCGTCATCTCTCAGAGTCAGGGACACATCAGCCTGAGTTACAAGCACTGAAAAGTAATGCTAGAATGCTAACCTATTATATTGTAATGAGAAATGTTAACTGTCTTAGGACTGATGTTCATGTCTTGTGTCCAGTAGAATCTTTTCATAGTTCACTTGAACTAAGTGGTAATTGAATGATTTCTTGGTGTTGAATCTGAATTTAGATGAAGATAATCTGATGCATCTACCTATATTTACTATGCTATCTCCCTATTCCACATTGTTCTTATATACACACTGATTATATTTGCCTCTCTGGCTAGCCCCATTTGGATTTCATACCTTCTTCAGTATTTTAATCCTAAAGTAGACAGATTAATACCTAAATCATTTCTGGATGGCATGAAATTTATATATATATATATTTAAAAAAATTTTATTTTTTGGCTGCTTTGGGTCTTCGTTGCTGCGCGTGGGCTTTCTCTAGTTGTGGCAAGTGGGGGCTACTCTTCGTTGCGGTGCATGGGCTTCTCATTGCAGTGGCTTCTCTTGTTGTGCAGCATGGGCTCTAGGTGCGCAGGCTTCAGTAGTTGCAGCATGCGGGCTCAGTAGTTGTGGCACGTGGGCCCTAGAGCGCGTGGGCTTCGGTAGTTGCAGCACACAGGCTCAGTAGTTGTGGTGCGTGGGCTTAGTTGCTCTGCAACATGTGGGATCTTCCCGGACCATGGATCAAAACTGTGTCCCCTGCATTGGCAGGTGGATTCTTAACCACTGAGCCACCAGGGAAGTCCATATCTATCTATCTATCTATATATATATATCTACCTATCTTTAATGTGACTTTTCATATCTCTTCTTTGAACTTTTATTTGCTGATTCTTGCCTCAAAGCCTAACTTTGAGGGCAATCTTACTTCCTCTTTATCCACGTACTTTTGTGCATTCCATCTCACATTGCGTTTCCCTGATGATTAGTGGTGGTGAGCATTTTTTAATATACCTGTTGGCCGTTTGTATGTCTTATTTTGAGAAATGTCTATTTAGGTCTTTTGCCCATTTTAAAATCAGATATTTGTTTTCTTGCTATTGGGCTGTCTGAGTTTCTTATATATTTTTGTATATTAACTCCTTATTGGCTATATGGATATATTTTTTTCCATTTCATAGATTGTCTCTTCACACAATTGATTGTTTCCTTTGCTGTGCAGAGCTTTAAAAAATATTTTTTTATTTAATAAAAGACTTTAAATTCTATAATGCTTTACAATTTTCAAAAGTTTCACACACATGATTTCATATAATCCCATACTAACCTTTTTTTTTTTTTTCCCTGCAGAAGCTTTTTAATTTGATGAAATCCCTTTTGTCTATTTTAATATTGTTGCCTGTGCTTTTGAGGTCATATCCAAAAAAATCATTGAGCTTTTCCCTATGTTTTCTTCCAATAATTTTGCAGTTTCAGTTCTTATGTTTAAGTCTTTAGTCCATTTTGAATTGATTTTTGCATATGGTATGAGATAGGGGTTCATTTTCATTTCTCTGCATGTGGATACCAAGTTTTCCCAACACCATTTTTTGAAGAGACTGTACCATCTTGCATTGTGTGTTCTTGGTACCTTTGTCAAAGATGAGTTGACTATAACTGCAGAGTTTTATTTCTTGGCTCCCTATTCTGTTCCATTGGTCTAGATGTTTGTTTTTTATGCCAGTTCCATGCTGTTTTGATTAGTATAGTTTTGTAGTATATTTTGAAATCAGGTAGTATGATGCTTCCAGCTTTGTTCTTTTTGCTCAACATTGGTTCGGCTATTTGGAGTCTTGTGGGTTCATATGAATTTACACATTTTTTTTTCTATTTCTGTGAAAAATGTCATTGGAATTTTGATAGAGATTTGAATCTGTAGATCACCTTGGGTAGTAGGGACATTTTAATAATATTAATTCTTCTAATCCATGAATGTGGAATATCTTTCTATTTATTTGTGCTCTTCAATTTCTTTCATCAATGTTTTATAGTTTTTGATGCACAGATCTTCACCTCCTTGATTAAACTTATATGAGTGTTTTTGAACTGCTGAATAGCTAATATCATTTGGTAAAAGATGGGGCAAAAACTATTAGAGTCTACAAATTATCAGAAATATGGTCATAGGAAAAAAAAAGTGAATGAAGATTAGCCAATCCTTTTTTTTTTAATTTTTAAAAAAATTTATTTATTTTGTTTATTTATTTTTGGCTCTGTTGTGTCTTCGTTGCTGCATGCGGGCTTTTTGTAGTTGCGGTGAGCGGGGGCTACTCTTCGTTGAAGTGCGCAGGCTTCTCATTGTGGTGGCTTCTTTTGTTGCAGAGCACAGGCTCTAGGCACACGGGCTTCAGTATTTGTGGTACACGGGTTCAGTAGTTGTGGCTCACGGGCTCTAGAGCGTAGGCTCAGTAGTTGTGGTGCACGGGCTTAGTTGCTCCATGGCGTGTGGTATCTTCCTGGACCAGGACTTGAACCCGTGTCCTCTGCATTGGTAGGCGGATTCTTAACCACTGCGCCATCAAGGAAGCCCAAGGTTAGCCAATCTTTATGCCTGCGTTGTTGTAAAGCATTTCTTAATTGTATTGATATGACAGTGACTAAAATGTTCTGTTTTTAGCAACTAAATTGATCATAAGTTTTCCTTTGCAGGTGGATTGGACTCTAAATATTGGAGAGCAAGCCCTTGATATATGTATTGTCTCTTTCAATCAGTCAGCATCTTCTGTTTTTGTTCTTGGTGAGAGAAACTTTTTTTGCCTTAAGGATAATGGACAAATTCGATTTATGAAGAAACTTGATTGTAGCCCAAGTTGTTTTCTCCCATATTGCTCAGGTGAGTAGAAAGATTTTCTTTTATCTCTTCCATATGTCATGACTATATTTTATACATCAAAAAAAGCCCAAATCACTCACATATATTTTAAACATTTAGGAAAATAGTTTTATATGGAACATGTAATGGAAATTTTAACTTTTAAAATTTGAATAGAAGTGTGATATAAAGCACACATTTGGTTTTGTCAGTTATTTTACTTCATACAAAATGACTTGTAGAATTGGCCTCAGGTATGCATTAATGCTTTCCAAGATGTGGCTGTTCAAGATGCTTCTAAGAGAACATCAGACTCTTTTACAGGCAGAATGGAGCATAGTAATGCCTAATAGGATTATTTGTCTGTAGTGAATGTCTAGTAAATATTAGCTTAAACGTGTTAAATATTAATCAAATTCATGCTTTCTAGATAAAATGCAAAAATGTTGGCCACTATCTAGTTACAGTTTTTGTAGTTATATAAGTAGTTTTTATATACTTATAAAATGATTTTTTTCTTTTTGATATTGGTAGCTTGTAGTTGAAAAATAATGTTTTATTACTTAAAATCTTTATGCATTGTCAAGACATTAGAATTAATTTGTATCATAAATCCTCTAAAAGGGATATAATATACTGTTGGAAATGATTGTTTTCTTATTATCCTCTTTTTCTATCTTCAACCCATAGTTTCTGAAGGAACAATAAATACGTTGATTGGAAACCATAGTAACATGTTGCATGTTTATCAGGATGTGACATTGAAGTGGGCCACTCAACTTCCCCACATTCCTGTAGCAGTAAGAGTGGGCTGTTTACAGTAAGTGGTTTAATTGAACAGTTTTTTAAAAGGAGTATCTTAAGGAATTCACTAGAAGTTGTATGGCAAATGATTTTACTAAAAAATGACAAGTGACATTGAATGTCTGCAATGGAGATAATTTAAAATATAAATTTTATTGGTAAAGAAGGATATTAAAAACCCTTAATTAGCACCGTTAATCGTTTTTATCTAGTATCTCTAACAAGATATTCTTTATAAATTCAAGATTTCAAGAAAATAGTTTACCTGATAGATTATTTTCTTTAAAATGAAAAGAATTTCTTCAAGCACTTAATGGATCCCATTTAGAGATCACTTATTGTTGACTGTGAGAATGTTACACTTCAAAATTTGTTTCAGAACTTATTATGTCAAACGGTGCAGAATTGCTAATGATTATGTGTTCAGGACAGTTTAGATTTTAAATAGAGCCTTTTTGCATTTAAATGAAAGACAAAATTCGTGTGTTAACATTAACTTTACAAAATTTATCAAAAACGAGAGAAATAGATATCTAACTGTGTAATTTTTCTAGTTTGTCAGTATATGAGGCAAGATCTTGACAAACTCTTTAGCATCTCAAATTATGTTTAGGAATTGAAAATCTCAATAAATGTATAGAAACACAACTTTCTATAAAGCTTCATGTTTCCCAGATCTATTCAATTCTGCTTATTTAGATCATTTTATTGAACATTTAAAAACCGTATGTAGAATTTTTCAGTGATGCCTATAGTATCTGATCAATGTGGCTAATCCCCGCAATTTAAGAGGTTGAATGTGGAATATTATTGTTGAGGCTCAATGAAAGGCATTCATATTTGCATTAATGGTTAATCTGAAGCTTAGATGTTGGAAAAATGAAAACAATGTTTTGAAAACATTGAATATTTTAAAAAGAAACTGCTTTTCATATTTATGAGAAAATACTATAATTATAATACTATAGTTATAGTTTCTGTGCACTTAACACAAATTACAGTTATTTTGTATCTGAAGAAAAATTTAAAATTTTGAGTTAGCTTTTGCAAAGTCCACCAGATGGTCTTTTAAGTTCAACCAAACACTCAGACTCACCAGACATTTTATATCAGATTTACTTATAAGGATTTAGAACAGGAAAAATATCTTGCCAGCAGGACAACATCAAGTAATTCTCTTTTGGGAGAGTAATTCTTGCAGCGGTCCATATATCCATCCAAGAGCTGTTCTCTTTGGCCCCCCAAGTGACAGCTTAGGTGCAAGAAGACAGATTCACACTGGTGGGTATGCAGCCCATCTTGGCTTAGAGTCTCCATGCCCCTCAGGAGCCAGTATCTTTAAATACTAAAAAGTCATTGTGGTTTTTGTATGTATGTGGGGCATGGGAGAGTGATAGAAAGAACTTATTGAGATCATTTAGTTGAAATACTTATATTACAGGTATATTATTTACAAGGGATATGTCTATTTTAAGAGTCACCATACTCATTGAGAAGCTCAGAGATATGGGTTGCCAGCAGATATTTATGGTTAATTTATAGTTTCTGGTCCAGATGCAACTTACAAGTCAAGGGACAAATAGTAACTGAAAGTACCTTGAATAAAAAGTCAAATTTCTATATAGTGTGCAGCAAGATGCTTATATTCAAAATTAGCCTGACACACCTAAATTTAGGTACTTGTAAATGAAACTTCCTATTTCTCATAAAGATCATAATTATAAATAAGTGCAAATATTACCATTAATGATTTCCACGGTTAATATATAGCAATAATTTCTAATTATTCATTGGAAGATTTTTCTTATTTTTATGCACTTTAACATAAAAATATAGGATTAGAGTGTTTGAAAGAATTTCACTGTAACTTTTAGTAGAATCAAAAAAATTTATTACTGACTTAACTATAACATATTTGTATTGAGAAGTTATTATTTGAAGTTAGAGCACTGAAATAATGTCACTTCTGCTTTTTATTACCTTTAGGGTTAAACTTTTTTGGTAGAAGCTTCCTTGGCTGCATGTGTTTATTTGTAAAGGAAATTGCTGCTATTTTAATATGTTTCTTTTCAATGAATAAGAAATATTGGATTTGGATCAAGTTGGTGCAATTATACTTAATAGCAGCATTTTCTTCAGAAACTACGATGCTTTATTTCCTCCCACTCCCTCCTAGTTGGCAGTCCTAGTCCTCTCTACCTTGTTTATTATAAACCAGTTTTAAATCTGTCTGGGTTTCCTTCTTTCTTTTCAGAGTAAATGGCATTCTTGATTAGAATTTTTTTAGTCTAATTATTTTAATTTTTGTGTGTTAGACTATAGGAATGTGAAATAAATATGCAGTTTACAGAATCAGAAGAGCCCGAATGTGATAATGTTCTTTAAATTCTTAGCTATTACTGTTTTCCTCTCATTGCACAAAGTAGCTATGGAAGCCTGGCGGAGTATCTTACCTCTGCTATAGTCAGTTTCCCAAACGGCAAATAAAGATCATTGTTTATCGGTAACGTTATTCTCTCTAGAGATATGAAATATACCTAAAAGTAGAAGTCTATTTGAATGGACATTCAAAGTGATGGGAGCCTTTCCAAACTTTAGCTGGCAGCCACAGCCATTGTGCTTTAAAATCTTGTTACAGCTCATTTTTTAGTATAAACAATTTGGTCTAGGACTACGGTGTTTTTCTTCCTAGGCTATATTCACTATAGTAACTTTTTATAACTGTCAGTATTTAACATTTTATTCTTTAGTCTTCGTTGATATAGTATTCTTGACCAGAATGTTTTCCCCGTTTCTTCTCTGGATTTTCAGATTTCTTCTATCTTCGAGTCCTAACAAGTCACATAAATAAGCCTTCCCTCCTACCCTGATCTCCTTCTTTGAATTTCTATAATATTTATAGTATGTTGGTGACTGTTCTTTGCTTTTTCTAACTCCCCAATGTGATCATACACTGTTTTAATGTAAGGACCTGTTCTACTTTTGCATATCACATTGAATAATCAGTCAGAAAGCTGAACATATGGTATATGCTCGGTAGATACATGAAAATCATTGTGGTTTGTGTGTGTCAGGGTGAGGGGTGGCTAGAAAGACCTCATAAGAGCTTTTAAAGTTTTTTTTAAATATGAAAAAATTGAGACTCATAGATGGAAGGATATTGTTTCTTTGATATTTATTAGGAGAGTTTTTAAATTTCAAAGTGACTTTTTCTTTCGTTTTAGTTTAACGTTTGCTGTTAATTTGTCTTTTTTTTCCTTTGTGCTTTGTAGAAAGAGAATGTTGGCCTATATATACACTTTCTGCTATGTTATATTTTTAAGGATTTCCTTTGTGGCTTAATATTCCACATAATATTTGTAAATATTCTTGGAAGTAGGGTAGAGCATAAATTATGATTTTCAGAGCTTGTGCATTCTTACTGATATTTTCCTCTGTTAATCTATTAATCAGCAGTGGAATGCTTGTCTTTCATTACTATATTTTTCTGTCAATTTTTTGTTGAAATCTAAGTATTTTTGATTTATATATTCTAGTTCTATGTATTCAACTTATGTTTATGATAGTTATTTTATTTTATTTTTTTGGTTAGTTTAAAAAATTTTGCCAGTATAAAGTGACCTTTTTTTGTGCTTTCATTTAATGTTTTCTTGCTTCTTTGTTTTGTTTTGTTTGCTTTGAGTTCACTTTGTTATTAATTATTGGTATGCTATTGTCTATGCTTTTTTAACCTGTAACTTTATTTTGGGTGTATTTCTTATAAAAAGAATTTGATTGGATTTTTCAACCCATTTTGGAGACCCATTTAAAATTGTTACATTCGATGTATTTTGTCAATTTTCAGCTTCTATGATATTCTCTACTTTTTATACTATTTTCTTTGGTTTCCATTTCTTGTATGTGAGTTGTGGTTTCATTGCACTTGGAATTCTTTCATGTATTAGATGTTACATACACATACATATCTCTTTTCTTTATTTTACCATAAAATATAACACCCTATACCATTCTGGGGAACATTAAATCAGCCTACTGAGGGAAGAAGCACAATTAATAAGTTAAAAAATTAAAATTCATGATATAAAAAGATTCACAATCTTTAACAGATATAGAAAAATACATTAAAATCACTGTATGATCGTATTGCCTAGATAAAAAGTGAATGCAAATTTTAAAAACATTCTTGAAAAGAGCATTAGTTTACAATAATAATTTATAGCTGATAAAAATACATGACAGAAAAATATTGTACAATGATAAATTTTTATCATACTGCTGTGGGCCTGGGTTTGATCCCTGGTGGGGGAACTAAGATCCTCTAAGCCACATGGCATGGCTGGAAAAAAAAAAGATAAAACTCAAGCATTATTTAAAGTTACCTCAATCTTACCATCCAGAATTGACATTTGTTAGCACCTGTTAAACATCAAGCCTGATATTTTTGTCTACAGATATGCCAATTAGGCATAGGATAAAATTTACAAAGCAGAATCATATGTTTTTTATATATAAGTTTATTTTATGTTCTAAGAGAAAAAAGAAATAGATAAAATGGAAGGAATAAATGAATTTTACATAGATATTAATTCACAACAATGTATTTCAGTTTCTAAAAGACCCCTCTAAGTATAGAAAAAAAGTAAAAGGTTGATATTTTCAATTTTTTAAAGTGGTATTTCAACTTTTGGCAGTGTCTGTTGACTCCTGTTATAAAAGATAAGGAAAACAGCAACTTATGCTTTCTTCTTCCTCTCTTCTTACCAAGTTCTGACATTGTTGGTATCTTACTATTATTTATTTTGTCAAAGTTTAAAACATTTACATACATTTTAGTAATCACTATTTTTAGTCCTTTATTCTATCCTCTCAAAGCTCACTGCCAATTCTTTTACCGTTCCTGAATTATCTTGATTTACTTCTTGGTTAGTTGAATTCAATCATCCAGTAGATTTGAGGAAAGCCTTATAAGTCTTCTTGCAATCTTGAGAATTGTTTATTGCTTTTATACATGAAGGTTATCTTAGCTTCCCCCAGAATTTTGGAACCTCCATTTGGTGTTGATAGTGACTGTGGTAAAGTCTGAGGCTGGCTGAACTTTTCTTAAAACTTCTTATTGAATGAATTGCTTTTTCTTCCTGGATGCTCATATCTGACTTATTTTTTAAATCCTTAAAAGACTGTAAATTCACTAGCATCATCATCAATTGATTAATTTTGTATGTATCAGTTTGTTCTAGAACAAGGCAAGATTTGATAGATTCAAGTTTTTGTTCATATCAGAAAAATTTTCTTCCATAATACCTTTGAATATTGGTTCTGGTCTACCAGTTCAGTTTTCTTAATCAATATCATTATTATAAATATATTAAGCTTACATTGTCTTCCAAATCTAGCATCACCTCATTAATTGTCAATTTTTTTCTATTTTGATTTGTCTATTTGTCTATTTTGATTTATCCATAACTCTCTACCATGCTCTTATGTTTGTTTTTATTTTATTTTATTTTTTCTTGTTATTGCTCCTAATGTGGCTTTCATCCCTCCAGTTTGTGTTTGTGCTTTTCTAACAAAGAAAAAATTATGTTTCTTTCGTTTCATCGATACAATAGTAGCTGTTTGTCTGATTTCTTCATTTATTTCCCTAGGAAGTTCTTGCTATGGATATTTTCTGCTTTTTGCTTATGTTCTAATCTCCCTCATCTCTATCTCTTTTACTTTATTTGCAATTTCTACACAAAGGTCCTCTGTTCATTACTTTGCAATTATTGCTCATTTTAAAAATGATGGCAGCAATTTACTTAAGAATCATGTGGGAAGTGATGGGAGAGAGTAATGAACTCGGACCACCTGAGTCTTTTACCTTCTCATTGTGTTTAATTTCTCCTTTGCCCTGGTGGTCCATCTCCCTCAGTTTTCAGGGTTTAAGTGGTGGATGAGTCTAACAGAAATCCCCCTGTATCTCCAGTCACAGGCTGTTGGTGTTAAAAATCAGTGGCTGCTGCTTGTCCTCTTATCTTCATTGGTTAGGAAGCTAGCTGATTGATAAATGCATCTTATACTTCTACTGTATCTTTCTATTCTTTTTTTAAATTTTTATTGAAATAGAGTTGATTTACAATGTTGTGTTAGTTTCAGGTGTAAGGAAAAGTGATTCAGTTATATATATATGTATTTTATATATATTTTATATATATATATTTTAAGATTTGTTTCCATTATAGGTTATTAAAAGATTTTTTTGAATTTTATTTTATTTATTTTTTTGTACAGCAGGTTCTTATTAGTTATCTATTTTATACATATTAGTGTATATATGTCAATCCCAATCTCCCAATTCATCCCACCACCACCACCCCCGCCCATTACAAGATATTGAGTAAAATTCCTTATGCTATCCAGTAGGTCCTTGTTGGTTATCATACCGTGGTTTTCTATTTTCCATTTCCTGCATCCCACCTGTACCCTTAGATTTCATTATGTTAGTCTAGGGCCTGACTCTGTATACCTCTATGCTTGAGGTCTGAGAAGCATGTGTCAGCTCTTGGCATCCTGTCTTATTACGGTACAGAATTTAAAATGTTCAGCCTCAATAAAATAGATAAACAACCAGGACCTACTGTATAGCACAGGGAACTCTATTTAATAGCTTGTAATAATCTATAATGGAAAAGAATCTGAAAAAGAATAGACATAAATATATATATGTGTATAACTGAATCACTTTGCTGTATACCTAGAACATTGTAAATCAACTATACTTCAATAAAAAAAAGTAAATAAGATGTTCAGCCTCAAAATTTGCTGATTGTGACTGTAGTGATGTCCTTGTTCAATTTCCCTTTTTTTTGATGGGGGCACTGGTTGTTATTGTCATACTTTCTGCTGTTTTTTGTGAGTTTTGAGGAGTTTTGCTGTGCCATCTTTGGCTGAAAGTCATTATTTTTTTTTATCAGTTGATGTTTATTGTTGCTGGGGAGAAAATTATGGAAAACTTGATTTTTGTTGTGTTGTAAGTAACTAGTTCTTTGTGTGTGGTTGCTTGAAGAATGTTTTTCATTTTTTTTTCTGTAAATGCCACATTTGTCACTATATATTTGTATGATATTGTTTTCCTTGATTTAGTTGGGAATGTGGTGGATTTAATCTGTTTAGACTATTTGTTTGGCTGCTGAAGAAAGCTTCCTTATATTGTATGTTTGATTATTCTTTCAGTTCTGTTTGATATAGTCCATCCTTCAGGGAAATGAATATTGTTTGGTTGGCTATTTATTTTCTGTTCCCCATGTCCACTATGTTCTTCTTCATAATTTTTATTTCTTTGTCATTCTTCTTCCTGTTTTCTGGGAGAGTGTCTGAATTTTGTGTTCTGTATCAGTGCTTCCACAGCATTTTCTATGTCTACCATTGGAGATTTTTTTAGCCTACTGAAGTGATATCTTTCTCCCTTCTGCATGCCTCCCTCCTCCTGCATCTTTGGTATTATTAACCAGTGTAGTACATGGCAGGCTATAATTCCCATGATGTACTTGTGCCAGGTATGTCTTACTTTGAAACCTGTTTTTAGTGTTTATTTTGGGATTCTATCTCTGAGCATATAATATGCTACTATTAATTTCTGTCCTTTACTTAGCCAGTTGTTTTATAGAATTTGTTACCTCTGTATGGATATAGATAGTGCAGAGAGGCCAAGGGCAGTGGCAGAAGTGGGAAAGGTTCTGATGGGTAGGGATAAAATACCTTGCTTCCATAATAGGTCAGGTTTGAGTAGTAAAAGATGTCAGCATAATTTTATGGTTCCTATGGAACCTGGGTCGCTGAACCAGATTAGGGTAGGTGTTGAGATTAGGGAAGAAGAATAAAACATCTTCCTACCTTTGTTCAGTTGGTCTCTATGAAGTGAAGCTGGGGTGTGGCATAAGCTAAAGCTGCGTTTTTGGCTTTATCTACCTGATAATTAGTCTAAATTTCTTTTAGGTTCTGAATTTACAGTTTATGGGATTGTTTTCTACACTTTCCTCCCCTTTTCTTCCTTTTTCCAATGATTTCATGTCTGTGTCTTTGTCTCTTTCAGCTCCTGCATGGCCATTTTAGTTAGCTATTGGAGAGACTGCATGAGGACTGTTGCCATATTGAATTGAACATTTCAGAAGAGCCTTAGGATCATATCATTAAATTGCAGAGAAAAATCTAGTGGGCAATTAGATTTGAATAGTACTTAATTTAGGGATCCTTTTGGAGAAATTGGCTTTTTTCCGGTCCTGACCACCATTTAATTTCCAAAAATAATTTTGGTTCAGGCTAGAGATTGAGCAGAATAGTGAGTTTTTTGGGAAAAAAATTAAAAAATAAAATGGCAACCTTTTTAGAAGATATGGTCCTTGAAAGGTGGCTGAGCTCTTAATTTTACACAGAATATATCACTGTCTTTAGTAACTGGGTATCCCACTGTACTTTCTGACTGGTTCATATTTGGTCTTGTTTCATGCAGTGTTCATTATAGATGAATTCTAGATCAATTGAAAGAATTTGCATACCCTCATAAAATTTAACATAGTGGGTTTTGACATTAATTTGATTGTTTTCCTAACCTTCCATTTTCCTCACCATAATGTAGCATTTGTATTCTTTTGGTGATTTTTAGAAATTTTGTAGTTGATTGTAACTGGTGCTTTTGGCATTGTAATTAAATTAAGCTTAATTTAGCTCATTTTACTGTGATGAAGCTTACTGATTTTCAGTGTTTTCACTATTATTTTTTCCTGAGAAGTCTAATTCCTTCCCCTATTTTTTATTTGCTTGTTTAGTTTTTGTTTTGTTTTGCTTTTTCCTTTTATTTGGGAAGTAAAAAATATCTTTTCTGTATTAATAGTGATAAATCAGTTTTAAAGAAACCCATTGAGACTTAAGTGGCATAAGATGATAATTGGGTTGTTAACCAGAAATATTAATATTATATAATATATTATGTGATAAATAAATATAAATATAAATAGGGTGAGAGAACCCCTATCAGAAAAGGGGAATTCCAGTTTGGGACATGGTGGGCCTGCTAGTGTAACATAATAGATTATAACTTAATGTAAGGAGATATGGGGGAAGGAAGAGAAGGAAGAACAGAATTTATCATATTTGGTATTTTTTTTCTTTCTCTTATTGTTGATACCTCAGTAACCGTGATTTAGACAAATTGTTTATGTCAATTCTATTGAAGCATTTTGGGAGTAAAATGAATTGCTGTACTTTTGATGGTCATCATTACTTGTATGCATATACAGTATTTCTATTGTGTATGGTCAAGGTCTTTAATGAGGTGATTTCTAGATTTTATGTTGATTGGATTTTATATCATTTGAACAAGAATTGTGCTTGTAAAGTCTTTATAACCATGTAGCTAAACCATGGTTGACCTATGGCCTATCAATATGCTGCTTTATGAACTGTAGTATTGCTCCTTCCATAAGTATTTTATTCACATGGAAAAGACTTGCAGTAATCTTATAAATAAATTAAAAAGCCATGTCTTTATTGTTATTTATCAGTTGAGGTTATAATCCTTAGAAAACTTATGAAAGTTAGAAATCTTTTGCTGTGGTCTCATGTTTTCATTATCATTTTATTTTTTATGTAGTAATGTAAAACACAGCATCCTCCATTCTCATGAAAAGTTTGATAGTAATTACAGTTGCAGATTGTTTGACTTTGGTACATTCCATAGCAAATCTGTTTAATTTGTCTGCCAGAGGTTTTAGAAACACTCTACAGCCAAAGATAAGGAGTTGCACTTAGAATGCTAGTTGGGTTTATTCTTTTGTGTTTTATAAATTAAATGTTTTAATGGTAGAATTCATATTATTACCATGTATTTCCACTGCAAAATTTCTTTAGACATACTGTCATTGAGACTGTGAACTTCTCTTAAAAGGAAGTGCTCAGTCTCAAAGAAAATAATCTATATGGAAAAGCCTTGTGTTTTGGTTTCCGATTCTCTGTCCCATACTGATATGAGAGTTAATTTCATAGTGGATGAAGGGGCTGGCAGAGGAGTCAGTTGTTCAATAGAGTGGTAGCAGCAGAAAAGTGTTTTGCTTTTCACTAGTTAGGGTGACTTTTGTCTTTTAATAAATGCATAGCTCCTTGGCCTTTTGGTCTTGGAGATTATTTGTATCAGGTTGGTGACTTTGCTTTCATCTTTCTTGGAAATACATGCATCTTTCTTGGAAATATATAATTTTACATTTTCCCTCCTCACTTAAAATACTCTGGTTTCAAAGATAGAATGTGCTTTAAATTTATTTCTAAATTATTAAAAAATATTTATTTTCCAAGATAAAAAGAGTTACATTTTCTAAGTTGCTTACTGGAGAGTATAAAAGAGAAACAAAGTTATTTTTTGGGGTAGTATTAGGTTATATTATGCTACTAATAACTTTGGAACTTTTAATGAACTTAGTTCTTTTAACTTGTTAACCAGTATATGGTCTATACTTTTGAACTAGCATTGGAGTGCATATCTGGGATATTGCCAAAATAAAAAAGGGTGTATGTAAGTATATAAATCTTACTCTATAAGCTAAAGTTGGATGCCTTAAAATTAGAATCAACTGTTATCTGAAAGGAAATGCAAGAATACAACAGTACATAGTTATTGCCTGGTGTGTACTGGCATCGTTGTATCATTAGGCTTTTAAATTCTAAAAAGAACTACATTAGTAACTCATTCAAAACTTCTGAACTGTTTAATAGTTTAGAAATCTTCACTAACTCCCTACATCTTTAAAAAACAGATTGGGGAGGGTGATGGTGCATTACTTCATTTCAAGAGACTGGAATACTAAATAAAATTACCAAAAAAAGGGGTTGAAAAATATAATATAGTCAAGCAATCATGTTATCATTTAAGTCCTCTTTATAACTTTAACTTGAAACTGGTAAGTAAATGAAATTTTGCCTGCTAAAATAGGGCTTTATCTCTCAATTATCTGACCTCTGTGACACACGGAATCTGTCACTGAATAGATAGGAGGGTTCCCACATATTCTAAAATGGGGATCTGTATTCAATGGTTTTCCTGCCTGTAGATAGAGAAAGTCTACTAACTTTTGTCCACTGAAATGCAGTTTACTATTTAAAATAAGTGTAAAATAGAAACAGACTTACTACCTGCTTTATTGATATGCTAAAAAAAGAAAGATTCAGATGCCCATATAATTTGTTTTGAGTGTGTAATATTTAAAACCATAGAGAAAACTGTACTAATTCAAAGTTAAAGTGTTTTTGTTTTAATTAAGTAGGTGACAGAATGCCATTATTGAACGTTAATTCATTAATGTAGAACATATGTTCTAATTAGAACTTATGTTCAAATCTTTATAAGCCTTGGCTATGTGAAATCTTTGCTTAGTTCAGAAAGAAAGATTTATTATACTTTTTTCCCCTTGTAGTTCATCAAAAAGTCATCTTTAATTTTCCAATGTTTTTAGAGTGAGAGTATTTTAATATTTGTAGATAGCATGTATTACATATTATGAAGATGTTTTAGAGCATACATTGATTGTCTAATTAGTAATGTGTTCTTTTACCATAACACTGTTCCAAGAGTCCATATGATAATAATAAGTAATATTTATTTCACTTACTATGCACCAGGCAGTATTCTAAGTGCTTTATACATAGTAATTTATTTAATTCTTCTAAGAATTGCTACTATTATTAATATTATTACCATTCCCATTTTATAGGTGATAAAACTGAGGCATAGAAAAATCAATAATAAGCCGGAGCTCATAATCAAACATGTAAACAACTAATTATAGCATAAATGGGTTAATGTCCCAACATAGAAAAGCAGAAAGTGATAGGGCCCTTCAGAGTATTTAGTCTACCATGCTACTAGAAGTCGAAGTCCCAACTCTTTTTGTTTCTACTAAAAAACTCTCATACCTTTCTTTTCTCCAGAACAATTGCTTACCTTTCATATTAGTGCTACCCAATATTCAATCTAATGACAGTATATTGTTTGAAATTAAAATGATAAACATTTGAAAAACCAGAAGGTAGAAGCCTAAAACAAAAGTGATTACTTTTGGAGTGTGGGACTGAGGGGTGGAAGAATCTGGATATGTTCTTTATTTTATTTATTTATTTATTTTTAAACATCTTTATTGAAGTATAATTGCTTCACAATGGTGTGTTAGTTTCTGCTTTATAACAAAGTGAATCAGCTACACATGGATATGTTCTTTAAATAACGTTTAGAAAGCCTAAGGTATTCTAAAAATCACCTTCAGTCTTTGGAAAAACAATGATGCTGCTAAGGCTCTTTCATTTAAATCTAAAATAGTTTAGATGTATTAATATAGATATGAATATTTTAGAATGAATAAAAAGTGAAAGATAAATTATTAAGTATTTTAATTAAGAAGAACAGTGTTATAGAAAATTATTCCTTTTTTCTTTTTATTTGAAAGAAAAGTTATGGTTTGTGAATTAGAAATTACTAGTATTCAGTTATCAAAATACAATGAAAAAAATAATACCTTTTATCTCTCACTTATACTTATTTCCAACAGCAAATTTCTCTCCTCTTTTTATCCCATCTTGTTACCTTCATATTTCAAATGAGTAGAAACAGTTCATATTAATTGAACATTTAAAAATTTTTCTTGGAAGGAAAATTATTCTGATTTGGACCATATAACAATTTACCTTTAGCAATGAATTTTGCAATAACTCTGAACATTTAGGAGTATACAAATTCTACATTTCCCTTCTTTTAAAAAAACTTTGTTAACGATGGAGAAAACATATATGACATCTTTCAAGATCTGTAGTTGGAAAAAAACATTCTCTACTTTGCAAAGCCTCAGCTATGCCCATACTGTGTGAATGCAGCATGGAGCTAGTGTGTGAGTGATCAAGCTGCAGGAACAGTTTCTATGGAAACAATATTCAGAGTACTTAAAGTTTAGCAGAAAAATATGAAAAATTAAAACACAATCACATTGGGAGTAATGGGCGGATGGAGATAAAAAAGTTATCTTGCTGCTTTTTTAAATTTCTGCAGGCTTCCAGATGGTACGAAATGCTTTGTTCTTCCCTCCAGCCCATCTGTTGTTCTTTAGTGTAACTGACATCACCACAACTACTGCAACCATTAAAGCATCACCATATAAAAATGGCAAAATTTAGAACGTATTGCATAGTTTTATGGAAAGAAGATTACAAGAATCAAAGTTATAGTTTGTTGAAAGATTTGCTATTTTATTTTTTATTTTTTGGTGTGTGTGGCATAGTGGTATGATAGAAGTAATGCCCAGGAATGATGTACTCTAAGATTAGAACAAATTTCCCTTATTTGAGGTGGTGTAGAAAAATTTTCATGATTTAGAATTAAACATAGGGATTTCTTTATGTATCATTGAAATGAATTACTTTTTAAGTAAAGGATATAGTGTATGTGATCCACTAAACCTATGCATTTGTTTTATTTCTTTTTTCCCCAGACTATTAGTCTTTCCAGAAATGGATATGTGTGTTACTGTTTTCTATACAAAGATTACTTTAAAGAAAATAGTTATAATAATAATTATTTGTGCCAGTTTCAGTCCAGCAAATATATAATTTTTGTAGTTTAAAAAAGTTAAGCAAAATAAATTTCTATTTAAATAACATAAAATATTATAAAATAATTTTTATTTATTGGTGTCTGCCTAAAGGCAGATCTCATAAATTTTATTTGTTGTTTTTTTGCCACTTTTATCAAACAGAATTTGTGTTTGCTAGAATAGAATTTAGATAGTGAATTCTTTACTCTTAATCAACAAATTCATATCCTTAGAGTAACTTTGGATTGATTATTCATCCTAATTCTTTCCTTTTTTACTCCTTAATTACTTATGTCTAAAAACTAGTCTTTATGAAAAGTTAAATGAAGTTTTGTTAAAGTTAGAATAATTCTTGTCTAGGTTACTTTTGCCCATTTTTAAGTGCTATAATTTAAAAATACTTTAGAAAAATCAAGCAATAGTTATGTGTTGCTTTTAAGGAGATTCTTGTCACCTTTCTTGTGTTATTCCCCCCCAATACATATCTTTCTTCCAGCTTGTATATATTTCATGAGAATTCATATTTATTTTGAAAAAATCTTTCAAGATTATGCCACATTTGAGTTCAGGAAATCCAATTTTGACTAGAAGTATTGCTTTACCTTTAGCAATGTGAAAATGAATTAATACAATACCTTGAGTTTTGGCAAACTCATCTTTAAGCCATTTGAACCTCCCAAGTGATACTCAAATATGTAGTGAAATTCACTAGCTCCTAGAAGCCCAGTGAGTCTACAATGTTTGGTTTCTTAAAAACAAGCTAAACTGAATAGCAGTATTAGGTGAGTTTCATTCAGAATGCCATGTAGCACGGAAACAAGTCATTTGTCTTCCAGTGTGAATTCTAATAGGTCTTAGTTCCCCAATCTAGGCTCTTTCTGTGGCCAGGACTGGGGTCCTATGATGTGTAGTCTTTAGGGACACTTTAGTTTCAAGTCTGGGGAGAATACCTTCTCCAGCTGAGATTTTTCTCTGGGAAGTTGGCTTACAGAATGGGCATCTCAGAGACTAGAATAGTGGTTATTAGGGGTGAGGGAGATGGAGAGATTCTGGTCAAATGGCACAAGCCTTCAGTTATAAGATTAATCAGCTCTGGGGATCTAATGTACAGCATGGTGACTATAGTTAATACTGTGTTGTATACTTGAAATTTGCTAAGAGAATAGACCTTAAGCAGTTTTATCACACACACACACACACACACACACACACACACACACACACACACACACACACACAATGGCAACCATGTAAGGTGATGTATGTGTTACATCTGGTTGTGATAATCATTTCATGAAGTGTATGTATGTCAAATCATCCCATTGTATACTTTAAATATATACAGTTTTATTTGTCAATTATACGTCAATAAAACTGAAAAAAAAAAGAATGGGCATTTCTTTTTTTCACATAGGGACCACCCTGTTCAATTTCTTCAAACGTGGCAGTGAGTTGGTATTCAATGAATGTTGGTTGAATGACTGACTGACTGAAGGGATTAATGAAGCAATTGAAAACAAGTGACTTAGTTAGAAGGGTCAAAGGCATACTGCTTCACAGCCTGAACACTTTGCCTATGGGAAATTAAAAAAGTATTTAGTTTGGCTGCTTAAGAATTTTTTTTTGACCATAATGCATTTGTTATAGGAGTGGACTAAAACTATGGCCTGAAAAAAGTGTTTTCAATTTTGTGGGAATTTAATTTAGTCTCAGTAATCCTGTCTTCTCTTCTGTGGATGATGGGAATTTGTTTATGGAACATTTATTTGTTTGTTGAGGTTAAACATTTTATTAACCTTTTGTATTCTGTCAGACATAGATGAATAACTCATGAAGAGTCTTAGATCCATATTTCATGAAGGGCATAATTGCGACTTGAATCGCAATCGCAATTGATTCCTTATATGCATAATTATTTATTATGCTAATGAGTATGCTTGTACTGTTAACTTTAGGTTGTAGAAAAGAAATTTTAAAAGAATTATGTTTTTATTGGCATTGACTTTATTTTATGTCAGCAGTCATGAATTCATGTATTTTTATGTACAGAGTGTCTCATACCACTTCATAGAAAGCGTATTTAGTGTTGTATGAAAGGAGAGAAGGTTAGCACTCCCCTTGACAAGGATGGAAGAGGCCTTCCGGCCTAACAACACACATATGGTTAAGAAAGCATATTTAATTATCTTCTAATGGATTATGTCAAAATTTCTTTCTCTTACATATTTTACATGGAAATATTTTTTATTCTTATCAAACTCATATACATATGTATCAGGAGTGGCCACTTGAAATATATAATTATAAGAGAGTGAAAATAGAACGGGTTATACCAACAAAAATTTTTTGATAATCAGAAATAACACAACACTCTGATGCTCTTTGGGAGAAACCTCAGGGCTTTTTTCTTTAAAAAAATTCAACTTTATTGAGGTATAATTTACATATAGTTAAATTCACCCACTGTAAGTGTTCATTGAGTTTTTTAATTTTTAATTTTTTCTTCCAGTTTTCTTGAGATATAATTGACATAGAGCATTGTGTAAGTTTAAGGTGTATAGCATAATGATTTGGCTCACATCTATCATGAAATGATTATCACAATAAGTGTAGTGAACATCCATCATCTTATGTGCATACAAAATTAAAGAAATAGAAAATTTTTTTCTTGTGATGACAATTCTTAGGATTTACTCTCTTAACAACTTTCATATAAAACATAGAGCAGTGTTCATTATATTTGTCTTGTTGTACATTACATCTGCAGTACTTATTTATCTTATAACTGGAAGTTTGTACCTTTTGACTTTTTTCATCCAATGATGAAATAGGCAAGCAAAGGACTCATGGGCAAAAGAAAAAGGGGATTTGTAATTTGTCACAAGAGAGGAGATGAGTCAACGTAGGTCAGAGTATATTTCTACCTAGGCACTGAACAACTTCATACCTTATAATGCAAACTTCTATTGTTTCTATTGAAATATTGTTTATATTTTTATTTTTTATTTTTTTGGCCATGCTGCGTGGCATGTGGGATCTTAGTTCCCCAACCAGGGATTGAACCCTCGCCCCCTGCAGTGGAAGTGCGGAGTGTTAACCACTGGACTGCCAGGGAAGCCCCTGAAATATTGTTTCTTGAGGTCACATAATATCATCTAGGAAACAGTGTTAAGTAAAGAAAATTTATAATAAAATTAACTGTCTTGTAGGATAGCAGAGACTGAGTGCAGTGTATTATCTACGTTTTTTTCCATTTTCTCTTTTCTGTGTGTTTAAATAATATTGTGTCTTGTTTAACCAATAGATAAAAACCTATGTCTGTAGACCACTGGGCCATTGTGATTCATATACTTTTAATTTCTGTAATTATTAATGAGTAATATACTTAATCCCCCCCAATAGCTTCTTTTATTCTCTGTTAAATACATCACCTTCTGTTTCTGGGAGACTTAAGTTTTTTCCTATATGAAGAGATTTAACAAAATTTTATGTGTGGCTTCAATGTAACTGCTAGAAATATTTTTTTTTTTTTTTTAAAGCACTTTTCTTTTTTATAGCTACTTTATTTATTTATTTTATTTTATTTTTGGCTGTGTTGGGTCTTCGGTTCATGCGAGGGCTTTCTCTAGTTGAGGCAAGTGGGGGCCACTCTTCATCGCGGTGCGGGGACCGCTCTTCATCGCGGTGCGCGGGCCTTTCACTATCGCGGCCCCTCCCGTCGCGGGGCACAGGCTCCAGACGCGCAGGCTCAGTAGTTGTGGCTCACGGGCCCAGCTGCTCCGTGGCATGTGGGATCTTCCCAGACCAGGGCTCGAACCCGTGTCCCCTGCATTAGCAGGCGGATTCTCAACCACTGCGCCACCAGGGAAGCCCTAGAAATATTTTTATGCTACTTCATTTCTCAGTGGAGCATGAGTTACATTGCCCTAATGTTGGGGGAGGGTATTAAAGACATTTTCTCCCTTTCTTTCTGAGTGGCCTGAAACCTATGAACTAAAAGCACAGAAGCATCAGACTGTGAATCTTAGTTTAATATGTATTTTCTTAGAAGCCACTACAGGTGAATTATTTATTCTGTATTATACGATGCTGTTTAACTTTGATCTGGCCAGCTAGTAGCAATAAGACTACTTCTAAATATCTTTCCATTTGGAGATGTTTACTATTGTCATCAACAGCAATCCCCTCCACTCCCACACACAAAACACTTTCATTTATGTATGTATGTATATATGTATGTACGTATTTACATTTTTATCTTTCCTCCCCTTCACATTTGGTGGGATGTGCGTGGCTTTCTGGAGAGCGGAGGGAGAAGGAGGCCTTGGCTGGAGGCTGCTATTGATTTAAGGCAGTGGGCATTAATAGGCAGCATCTGCCCTCTCACTTTTAGTAATGCAGCTGACCCTTTTAGCTGTTGGATACCCGAGCTGTAAGTGGCAACTTTAATGTGATACCTTAGAGTTATGTCCTTACTAAGTAAATCATATTTAGAAGCTTTTATGTTATCATAGTCATGCTTGTTTTTAAAAAGCCTAAACATGATGAACATTAAAAATGAATTTATATTCATGAAGCAAAATTTGATTTTCTAGGTAATTACCAATTCATCTAGAAACTCAAACGGTTGCTTTTAGTGTTCATCTATGTAAATGACACAATAAAAAAAGAAAGCTATTCTGTGATACTCTGTGCTTTATTTCAAATGATTTTCTTGATGATACATTTATTTTGTCTAAGGCTTTTTCAAATAGTCTCTTCTTTCCTAAGTAAGTTTGCTGTAGATGGAAATAACTTAATATGTCTATTGTTAGAATGAGACCAGTATAATCTTTTACTTAGTCTTTTATTTAGGTACAACCTGAGTGGGCATATTGAATATTTGAAATATGGTTGTAGATTAAAGAATATACAGAGAAGTTATGTAATCTACCTTTAAAGCAAGTAGTGTTGGGATTTGTACTTAAGTGATGTTGGATCTAAAATCGAATCAAAGAGGCAGAAATTCAGAGAGGTTTGTTTCTCCCTAATTAATAAGAGAAAGAGATGAATTGCCATTGATTTTTAAGAGTAAAATTCTTAACCATGATGGAGGATTTCCCCATATTTTTCTCCTCATATCATTCTCTTAATGTTATTCATACACAGCTTTTGTTATTTAATTTTAGGTTTGAAATGGGAAATGATCAAAAAGCATTTTTATAATGGAAGCTTAAAGATTATAAACTATATAGTTAAATTTTTAATTGTATAAAAATGCAATAAAGTGGGCAAAATTAAGAAATATATATTTTAAAAGGACCAAAATTTTATGTGATACCTAAATTTTAAACCTTAGTTCTGCTTTTACTTCTTTTCTTTTTTGGCCACACTGTGCAGCATGTGGACTCTTAGTTCCCCGACCAGGGATCAAACCCGTGCCCCGTGCATTGAGAGTGAGGAGTCTTAACCACTGGACTGCCAGGGAAGTCCCATTATATCCGTGTAGCTTACTTATTTTATACGTAGTAGTTTGCTCCTCTTAATCACCTACCCCATCTTGCCCCTCCCCCATTCTTCTCCCCACTGGTAACCACTAATTTGTTCTCTGTATCTGTGAGTTTGTTTCTGTTTTGTTATATTCATTCATTTGTTTTATTTTTTAGATTCCACATAAGTGGTAACATACGCTATTTGTCTTTTATTTTTTGAATTTTTGAATTTTATTTTATTTTATTTTTTATACAGCAGGTTCTTATTAGTTATCAGTTTTGTACACATCGGTGTATACATGTCAATCCCAGTCTCCCAATTCATCACAACACCACCCCCACCCCACCGCCGCTTTCTCCCCTTGGTGTCCATACGTTTGTTCTCTACATCTGTGTCTCAATTTCTGCCCTGCAAACTGGTTCATCTGTACCATTTTCCTAGGTTCCACATATATGTGTTAATATACGATATTTGTTATTCTCTTTCTGACTTACTTCACTCTGTATGACAGTCTCTAGATCCATCCACGTCTCAACAAATGACCCAGTTTCGTTCCTTTTTATGGTTGAGTAATATTCCATTGTATATATGTACCACATCTTCTTTAGCCACTCGTCTGTCGATGGGCATTTAGGTTGCTTCCATGACCTGCCTATTGTAAATAGTGCTGCAATGAACATTGGGGTGCATGTGTCTTTTTGAATTATGGTTTTCTCTGGGTATATGCCCAGTAGTGGGATTGCTGGATCATATGGTAATTCTATTTTTAGTTTTTTAAGGAACCTCCATATTGTTCTCCATAGTGGCTGTATCAATTTACACTCCCACCAACAGTGCAAGAGGGTCCCCTTTTCTCCACACCCTCTCCAGCATTTGTTGTTTGTAGATTTTCTGATGATGCCCATTCTAACTGGTGTGAGGTGATACCTCATTGTAGTTTTGATTTGCATTTCTCTAATAATTAGTGATGTTGAGCAGCTTTTCATGTGCTTCTCAGCCATTTGTATGTCTTCTTTGGAGAAATGTCTATTTAGGTCTTCAGCCCATTTTTGGATTGGGTTGTTTATTTTTTTAATATTGAGCTGCATGAGCTGTTTATATATTTTGGAGATTAACCCTTTGTTGATTCGTTTGCAAATATTTTCTCCCATTCTGAGGGTTGTCTTTTCGTCTTGTTTATGGTTTCCTTTGCTGTGCAAAAGGTTTGAAGTTTCATTAGGTCCCATTTGTTTACTTTTGTTTTTATTTCCATTACTCGAGGAGGTGGATCAAAAAAGATCTTGCTGTGATTTATGTCAAAGAATGTTCTTCCTATGTTTTCCTCTAAGAGTTTTATAGTGTCCAGTCTTACATTTAGGTCTTAAATCCATTTTGAGTTTATTTTTGTGTATGGTGTTAGGGAGTGTTCTAATTTCATTCTTTTACATGTAGCTGTCCAGTTTTCCCAGCACCACTTATTGAAGAGACTGTCTTTTCTCCATTGTATATCCCTGCCTCCTTTGTCATAGATTAGTGGACCATGGGTGCGTGGGTTTATCTCTGGGCTTTCTATCTTGTTCCATTGATCTATGTTTCTGTTTTTGTGTCAGTACCATATTGTCTTGATTACTGTAGCTTTGTATTATAGTCTGAAGTCAAGGAGTCTGATTCCTCCAGCTCCGTTTTTTTCCCTCAAGACTGCTTTGGCTATTCGGGGTCTTTTGTGTCTCCATACAAATTTTAAGATTTTTTATTCTAGTTCCATAAAAAATGCCATTGGCAATTTGCTAGGAATTGCACTGAATCTGTAGATTGCTTTGGGTAGTATAGTCATTTTCACAATGTTGATTCTTCCAATCCAAGAACATGGTATATCTCTCCATCTGTTGGTATCATCTTTAATTTCTTTCATCAGTGTCTTATAGTTTTCTGCATACAGGTCTTTTGTCTCCCTAGGTAGGTTTATTCCTAGATATTTTATTCTTTTTGTTGCAGTGGTAAATGGGAGTGTTTCCTTCATTTCTCTTTCAGATTTTTCATCGTTAGTGTATAGGAATGCAAGAGATGTCTGTGCATTAATTTTGTATCCTGCAACTTTACCAAATTCATTGATTAGCTCTAGTAGTTTTCTGGTGGCATCTTTAGGATTCTCTATGTATAGTATGTCATCTGCAAACACTGACAGTTTTACTTCTTCTTTTCCAATTTGTATTCCTTTTATTTCTTTTTCTTCTCTGATTGCCATGGCTATGACTTCCAAAACTATGTTGAATAATAGTACTGAGAGTGGACATCCTTGTCTTCTTCCTGATCTTAGAGGAAATGCTTTCAGTTTTTCACCATTGAGAATGATGTTTGCTATGGGTTTGTCAGATATGGCCTTTATTATGTTGAGACAGGTTCCCTCTATGCCCACTTTCTGGAGAGTTTTTATCATAAATGGGTGTTGAATTTTGTTGAAAGCTTTTTCTGCATCTATCGAGATGATCATATGGTTTTAATTCTTCAATTTCTTAATATGGTGTATCACAGTGATTGATTTGCATATATTGAAGAATCCTTGCATGCCTGGGATAAATCCCACTTGATCATGGTGTATGATCCTTTTAATGTGTTGTTGGATTCTGTTTGCTAGTATTTTGTTGAGGATTTTTGCATCTATATTCATCAGTGATATTGGTCTGTAATTTTCTTTTTTGTAGTATATTTGTCTGGTTTTGGTATCAGGGTGATGGTAGCCTCATAGAATGAGTTTGGGAGTGTTCCTTCCTCTGCAGTTTTTTGGAAGAGTTTGAGAAGGATGTGTGTTTGCTCTTCTCTAAATGTTTGATAGAATTCACCTGTGAAGCCATCTGGTCCTGGACTTTTGTTTGTTGGAAGATTTTTAATCACAGTTTCAATTTCATTACTTGTGATTGGTCTGTTCATATTTTCTACTTCTTCCTGGTTCAGTCTTGGAAGGTTATACCTTTCTAAGAATTTGTCCATTTCTTCCAGGTTGTCCATTTTATTGGCATAGAGTTGCTTATAGTAGTCTCTTAGGATGCTTTGTATTTCTGCGGTGTCTGTTGTAACTTCTCCTTTTTCATTTCTAATTTTATTGATTTGAGCCCTCTCCCTCTTTTTCTTGATGGGTCTGGCTAATGGTTTATCAATTTTGTTTATCTTCTCAAAGAACCAGCTTTTAGTTTTATTGATCTTTGCTATTGTTTTCTTTGTTTCTATTTCATTTATTTCTGCTCTGATCTTTATGATTTCTTTCCATCTGCTAACTTTGGGTTTTGTTTGTTCTTCTTTCTCTAGTTCCTTTAAGTGTAAGTTTAGATTGTTTATTTGAGAGTTTTCTTGTTTCTTGAGGTAGGCTTGTATAGCTATAAACTTCCCTTTTATAACTGCTTTTGCTGCATCCCATAGGTTTTGGATCGTCGTGTTTTGATTGTCATTTGTCTCTAGGTATTTTTTGATTTCCTCTTTGATTTCTTAAGTGATCTCTTGGTGATTTAGTAATGTATTGTTTAGCCTCCATATGTTTGTGTTTTGTACGTTTTTTTCCTTGTAATTCATTTCTAATCTCATAGCGTTGTGGTCAGAAAAGATGCTTGATATGATTTCAGTTTTCTTAAATTTACTGAGGCTTGATTTGTGGCCCCAGATGTGATCTATCCTGGAGAATGTTCCATGCGCACTTGAGAAGAAAGTGTAATCTGCTGTTTTTGGATGGACTGTCCTATAAATATCAATTAAATCTATCTGGTCTATTGTGTCATTTAAAGCTTCTGTTTCCTTATTTATTTTCATTTTGGATGATCTGTCCATTGGTGTAAGTGAGGTGTTAAAGTCCCCCATTATTATTTTGTTACTGTCGATTTCCTCTTTTATAGCTGTTAGCAGTTGCCTTATGTATTGAGGTGCTCCTATGTTGGGTGCATATGTATTTATAATTGTTATATCTTCTTCTTGGATTGATCCCTTGATCATTATGTAGTGTCCTCCCTTGTCTCTTGTAACATTCTTTATTTTAAAGTCTATTTTTTCTGATATGAATATCGCTACTCCAGCTTTCTTTTGATTTCCATTTGCATGGAATATCTTTTTCCATCCCCTCACTTTCAGTCTGTATGTGTCCCTAGGTCTGAAGTGGGTTTCTTGTAGGTAGTATATATATGGGTCTTGTTTTTGTTTCCATTCAGCCAGTCTGTGTCATTTGGTTGGAGCGTTTAATCCATTCACGTTTAAGGTAATTACCGATATGTATGTTCCTATGACCATTTTCTTAATTTATTTGGGTTTGTTTTTGTAGGTCCTTTTCTTCTCTTGTGTTTCCCACTTAGAGAAGTTCCTTTAGCATTTGTTGTAGAGCTAGTTTGGTGGTGCTGGATTCTCTTAGCTTTTGCTTGTCTGTAAAGCTTTTGATTTCTCCATTGAATCTGAATGAGATCCTTGCCGGGTAGAGTAATCTTGGTTGTAGGTTTTTCCCTTTCATCTCTTTAAATATATCATGCCACTCCTTTCTGTCTTGTAGAGTTTCTGCTGAGAAATCAGCAATTAACTTTATGGGAGTTCCCTTGTATGTTATTTGTCCTTTTTCCCTTGCTGCTTTCAATAATTTTTCCTTGTCTTTAGTTTTTGTCAATTTGATTACTATGTGTCTTGGCATGCTTCTCCTTGGGTTTATCCTGCCTGGAACTCTCTCCACTTCCTGGACTGGGTGGCTATTTCTTTTCCCATGTTAGGGAAGTTTTTGACTATAATCTCTTCAAATATTTTCTTGGGTCCTTTCTCTCTCTCTTCTCTTTCTGGGACCCCTATAATGCGAATGTTGTTGTGTTTAATGTTGTCCTAGATGTCTCTTAGGCTGTCTTCATTTCTTTTCATTCTTTTTTCTTTATTCTGTTCCGCAGCAGTGAATTCTACCATTCTGTCTTCCAGGTCACTTATCCGTCTTCTGCCTCAGTTATTCTGCTATTGATTCCTTCTAGTGTAGTTTTCATTTCAGTTATTGTATTGTTCATCTCTGTTTGTTTGTTCTTTAATTCTTCTAGGTCTTTGTTGAACATTTCTTGCATCTTCTCGATCTTTGCCTCCATTCTTTTTCTGAGGTCCAGGATCACCTTCACTATCATTATTCTGAATTTTTTTTCTGGAAGGTTGCCTATCTCCACTTCATTTAGTTGTTTTCCTGGGATTTTATCTTGTTCCTTCATCTGGTACATAGCCCTCTGCCTTTTCATCTTATCTGTCTTTCTGCGAATGTGGTTTTTGTTCCACAGGCTGCAGGATTGTAGTTCTTCTTGCTTCTGCTATGTGCCCTCTGGTGGGTGAGGCTATCTAAGAGGCTTGAGCAAGTTTTCTGCTTTTACTTCTTAATTACATTTCTAATTTTTCCTTGTCTTTTTGAATGTCTACATTTTCCTCCAGCCACTTCCAAGTTAAAAAAGAAAGTCTAGACTTTCTATTTCAGAAAACACTGACTTTGAAGAAAATATGTGAGTATTTAAAACATGTAGTAGGCAGAAAAATCAAGAAAAAAATTTCTGGAAATACATTGCAATGTGATTTAATCACCACACCAATAAATGTTTAAACCATACTGTTGACAAAATAGCCCAGAAAATATTATAATTAGTGACTCTTGATAGTAGCTTTCTGAATGTACCTTGGAATTGATTGGTACTTACAAGTTATAGAACTGTGGAAAATATTATATACCATATATAAAAAATACTATATCATCAGAATTTAATTTGTGACTAGATGACATTTGATAAAATTTTATTGATATTATAAACAAACATGACACCCAATTAATTTAAAGCAATTATTATTCAGAAATTGCATTATTTGGCATGCTTTCATTTTGGGTTTGTAATTTGGTAAATCTTTAAGTTGGAATGATCACTTGCTTTGTTGAGATTATGGTAATCTAAAAAGAGCAAGATGGGACTCCTACTTAAATTAGACATCTGACCCAAACTTAGCAGTTTTCTCAGCTTGCCAGGGAAAACACTTGATGGTTTCACTACTTTCTTCCCTCATCTTGAGAGATTCTACCCCATTTTCCTCCTCCATTGACTAACCTTTGTCTTCCCAAACCTGCATTTCTTTCCAACAGGGGTGAATAAGCACTCTTGGTATGTGAAGATTAAAGGTCCATGGACCCTGCAGGTACCCTGAAGCAAATTTGTTCAGAATTAATTTGGTACCTCCAATTGTGGTTTTTTTAGGATAGGAAACTAGATAGAATTCAACAGTGTATCTTGAATCTTAGAACTTAGTACTTTTGTTACAAACAACAGGGAAAAAAAAAAGAAAAAGACCAAGTGCCAGTAACGTTTACTCTTCAAAGGAAAGTTTTTGTCTTTCTGTGCCTGGTTATCTTCAAGAGTTGCAGAATAAAAAAGAAAATTTCAGTGGAAGTATACTTCAGCCTCTGATATAGAAAAGACCTTTAAAAAGAGTCATTGTTGACATGAAAGGGAAAACATTCTGATTTTCTGGGATGTAAGCCTTAGAAAACAAGCCAGAGTAAAAGAACATGTAGAAATGAAAAACTTATGACTCCAGGAGATGACCTGTTGTGAATTATTTCAGAATTCAGTGGATATCTCAGTTGGTTGATTTTTCTCCTATGAATCCTTGCTCCTATGAACGTACTGAGTAGGCATCAGCTCTGTTTTAGAGTGAAACAGTCACTGCAACGAATATCACTGTTTGGAATACATAAACCGGTTGTTCTAGAACATACTGTAAAGTATGTACTTGTAAAGGGCAAAATGTGTCTATATGACTAAAGAATGTAAAGAAGTATTTCTCTAAGAAATTGTAGCTATTGATTTGTCTTTTGTCATAGGTGACTTGGCTTACAGATTTCAGAATCTAAAACTAGTAGATGCATTTTGCCAATTACACTTAGGTGATTCTGGCAACAGAGATAGTAATCTGGAAGTGACAGAGGAATTAAGAAGCAGAGAAGCAAGAAGGAATAGATCCTTTCTTAGGCATATGCTTTCTACCTTTTCGTAAAATAAAGTGTGCAACAAAATATATGTTTCACAATACTACCGATGCAGCTGACTCCTGGAATTCAGTTGATTATGTTCTATTTAGGAACAGAAGCAGTTAAAAACAGGCATTTGATAATATATTTGGTAAGTTCTAGTTGGGTTGGCAAAATAGTACATTCAAAATCATGAAAGGATGCTTCTCTTTATTTTTTATTTATTTTTTAAAAAATACTTTTAAAATTAATTTTTATTGGAGTATGGTTGCTTTACAATGTTGTGTTAATTTCTGCTGTACAACAAAGTGAATCAGCTATATGTATACATATATCCCCTCTTTTTTTGGATTTCCTTCCCATTTAGGTCACCACAGAGCATTGAATAGAGTTCCCTGTGCTATACAGTAGGTTCTTATTAGTTATCTATTTTATACACAGTAGTGTATATATGTCAATTCCAATCTTCCAGTTCATCCCACCCTCCCTTCCCTCCTTGGTATCCATATACCAGATGTCTGTTCTCTACATCTAGGATGCTTCTCTTTAAACATCAAGCATAGGGCAGAATCAATTTTGTTATATCCAAACACCTTCATGTTATTGAAAACTTATTGCATAATTGGGTACCTTATAAATAGTTATCAAAGTCAGTTTTTCAATCCTCTACATTTTTACCATAGAGAACCTTCTGAAATTTCATTATTTAGAAATCTTAAGATAGCCTTCTTTTTTTTAGGAGAGATATGCTCAGTTCTCTTATTTGTTTGAAAATCTAGGCTTTGAATTGTTAATATGAAAATAAATAGAAGATATAGGAGAGACTAGAGCTTTAGAAGAACCTTAATCAGTTGAGTAATGTCAGGTTCAGGAATATTTTTAAAAGCCATATTTTTACTGTTAAGATATTATGATGGTTAAAGCAGAGGACCCTGGACCACATACATGCTCACTAGCTTACTAACTATGAGACCTTGGGCAAGGTATTTAAATTCTCTGTGCCTCAGACCCTCTTTCTGTAAAATGGGGCGCAGAGAATTTAAATACCTACCACGTGGGGTTGTTATGAGGATTGAATAAGTTAATACAAGTACTAATAGCACTACTATATATGTTTTAGCCAACACTATTATTAGATTTGGTGCATTTGCCAATTTGCTTACTTTGACGATTGTTTTCCTTAGAGAGCCTATAACTCTCTAGTTATTGAATTAAATTCTTTGCAGGAATACAGTTGTCTCTGAATTATATCTCTCTTAGAAGATTGGGCCCAAGATAGGAAAGCTAGGCAAAACAGATATTTCCTGGTAAATATTATGTAATGGGTCACTGAGTCAGCAACATCATTTAGTGCCCACATGTGTTCAGAGTTTTGTTTTAGCCTCTTCTGTTTGCTGGATTGCATCAAGTTCAAACAGTTCAAATCACAGGGATTTGGAAATTGTGTTTCTTAGAGGAATTTGATTCAGGAAGGCAGCTCGTTATGGTTTCTAAGATCAAGGACTTGAACTGGAGTCCACATGGAATCCAGGTTGAACTGGTACCTTGACGCAGTACAAAGGAACAAGTCGTACTTTTCTTTTTCTACCTATTGAACCAGTACCATAATCAGCCTGGAAAAAAATACTTTGCTTCGTGATTTAAATAACAGTAGTCTTTTATTGTTGTTGATACCTAGAGAAAATTTGGAAGATGGTTATCTATATAGTGTTGCCAAATATATTGTTATTATGCAGACCCTGCAGGCAGCAGCTGCAGTTGTTTTCCAAAGGACGTGCAACCAATCTAGCTATCGTGCACCCAGCTTTAGTATTGCTGGCTGTATTTGTTCTTTTTATTCACAGATGCATGCATACTAACTAACACTTTTAGTCACAGTGTTAAAATTGAAGGATGGGTGCTATATTTTAATGGTCCTTATCTTCTCTTTCATCTGTTCTTGGTTGTAGTTCTTAATTACTGCTATTATTCTTGGGCATTTCTGATCACAAGCATACATTCAATTTCTATCTAATATATCCTTTTTTTTTTGGTTCAGGGCAGTTATGTAAGTATATGATGTACTGAAATGATTTGCTTTGACTTGACCCAATTAAAGTTTACTTTAAGTCTTGAGCCAGCTGAAATAAGATTCAGCTGATTTATGCCACTATTTTTTTTCCAGTAATGTTGACTGGAGCAGAACCACTTATTGTGCTAATGCTCACTTCTAAAATGTACAGGCTTATTTACATAGCCTGAAAAAAGTATGCATACTAGTTGCATTTTAATCTTGTGGTAGGCAAAGTAGCATATTGTAAAAGGTATAGTTTGCCTCTTTGACATGGTTTTCTGGTATGAAACTTGATGTATTAAATATTAATCAAAATAAGACACGAGATGGATATATTTATTCCAGAATTATAGTCATGTGGTCAATTTTATACCATACCTGTGAAGCAGATAGTGGTAATCAATAATAATAATGATAAAAATAATAATTATTTAATATTTATTAAGCCTTTACTTTGTACCAGGCACTTGGGTTAAGCTCTTTACATTAAATAATTCACACCAAACAACAATTTTTGAAGCAAGTGCTAGTATTACTTTTTAATTTTACAGATGAGATAACAGAGGCTTAGAGGTGTTAGCATACTCTCCAAAGCCACACAGTTTTTTTAAAAATAATTAATTAATTAATTAATTAATTTATGGCTGTGTTGGGTCTTCGTTTCTGTGCGAGGGCTTTCTCTAGTTGTGGCAAGTGGGGGCCACTCTTCATCGCGGTGCGCGGGCCTCTCATTATCGCGGCCTCTCTTGTTGTGGAGCACAGGCTCCAGACGCGCAGGCTCAGTAATTAGCCACACAGTTTTGAAGCAGGGATCCACTTCCAATTGTTTCTGACTTTAGAGCCTGAGCTCTTAGTGTCTGTTCTATTTTTACTACCTTCCATGTTATATATTGGCATGCAGTTATATAGATCAGGGTCTTGGCGGCAAATAGATTGCACACTCAAATGGGGTAATTGATATAGGAGTTATGAACAAGAGTAAGAGATAATAACAAGGGATGATGAAGAGATGGTGAGGCTAGCAACAGTGGGAAATATTATCATCCCTATATATGAAGGGACAAAAGAAGGGATTGGTTACTGGATCTTGAAGAGAGGGCCATCTGACAGCCCCTGTTGTCTTAGGTTGAGGGACATAACCAAGCTTGGTGACCTAGCAGGGAAGGAGCCGAGGAAATAAATACCCTGACCGCATTTTCCTCCCTCTCTCCAGTCTCTTGCCAGTGATCCTCATTGGCTGAACTCAACTGGAAGCCAGAGGAAAAGAGATCCTTTGATGCAGTGATGAGCTTCTTCTGGCACACAGCAGGTTGGAAACAGATAAAAAGTTTGCAGGGCAAACAGAAAATATCCAGTTCACAGATGCACTACCAAGAAAATAGTTTCTCAATGTCAAAGCATTAGTGAGGCCAGGATTTTCTACTTAGGTCTCTAATCATTTGACCTGCTTATTCTTAATTTTAATTTTTTATTTTGACTTCTTAATTATAGATTTCAGAAACAGCATGCATTGGTAGGGAGAATGTAGACCAAGATTCTTTCCTTGAAATTGCCAAGGTTACGTTTAGGATTTTGAACAAATTAACTTTGGATATGTCTCAACTGTTTTCTTCTTCTTTAAAATATGAATAACAATATCAGTACTGTTCTAGGTAGATACAATAAACGTTCATGAAATAGTTATAAAATTTGGACATTTAATAACATATACATATGTCTACATTTTTACCTTTTTTACTAGTCTTCTTCCTTTCTAAATCCTTAAGTGTTTATCTGAGATCATTTTTCTTCTCCCTAAAAAACACCCTTTACTGTTTCTTTGAGTATGAGTCTGCTGGTAAGTTTTTCGATTTTTTTTTGTCTGAAATGAAATGATTTCTTTATCTATGTTCATTTTTGAAGGGTATTTTTGCTGGGCATAGAATTCTAGATTAGCAGTTATTATTATTATTATTAGCAGTTATTCTTTCAACACTTTGAAAATATCAGTCCTTTAGTCATCTGGTTTCTGTAGTTACTATTGAGAAGCTAGCTGTGTTGTTCTAACTATTACTTCTTTGAAGGTAGTCTGTCCTTTTCTAGTTGCTTTTAAGATTTTCTCACTTTGATTTTCAGAAATTTTACTATAATAGGCTTAACGTTATTAATATATTCACAGCTTGCTTCTTTCCAAAACACTTATTTCAAGAGGACCCAAAAGGTTGGAGTGTTAAGTAATTGTTATTTTTAAAAAATAAAATTAATAAAAAAACTGATAGCTAATGAGGGCTGATGTAGATAAGTTAACAGGTTCCTCTTTTAAGTACTTTTACATATTTCTTCTTAACATTGCTTCTTTTTTCCAGCTTTATTGAGGTATAATTGACAAATAAAACTGTATATATTTAAGGTGTACCATGTGATGGTTTGATATATGTTTACATTTAGAAATGATTACCATAAGCTAATTAACACATTCATTATCTCACATAGGTACCATTTGTGAGTGTGTGTGTGTTAACATTGCTTCCTTTTTTTTAAAATAAAAAAATTAATTAATTTTTGGCTGCATTGGGTCCTCGCTGCTGTGCGCGGGCTTTCTTTAGTTGCGGTGAGTGGAGGCTACTCTTCGTTGCGGTGCGCGGGCTTCTCATTGCAGTGGCTTCTCTTGTTGCGGAGCATGGGCTCTAGGCACACGGGCTTCAGTAGTTGTGGCACGCAGGCTCTAGAGCACAGGCTCAGTAGTTGTGGTGCATGGGCTTAGTTGCTCCGCGGCATGTGGGATCTTCCCGGACCAGGGCTCAAACCTGTGTCCCCTGCACTGGCAGGTGGATTCTTAACCACTGTGCCACCAGGGAAGCCCAACGTTGCTTCTTAACAGAAGAATGATGGTAGTGCAGGAAGTCAGGTAAGGTCAAAGAGAATCTGGCAAGGTTCCTTCTTTCCCTTATCTAATGCCAGGAATGTAGAAGAAGAGAAGGAAAGGATAGACTTACGTCAATTCAGAAGTATTATACAAAGTGAAGGATCTTGAAAATAGTAGAAGATTGTTTATTGCAAAAAACAAATTATTTTGCCCAGTGAATTGTCAGTCTATAGTGAAGGCTGTCATGCTACTGAAACATTTTTCCTTACATACACCAAATTCATATCATATTAGCATCAACAAAATCTCCCATAGTCAATTCTGTTACTCAGGACAAGAAAATGTAGAAAAAGGAAAACAAGAAATTTTATGATATAAAATTTAAGAGTCTTTTTACAATCATTAAATTGTATTGGAGTAAAAATGATGAAATGCTTTTCTTTTGATAGTAATCTCAAAAAGTTTGTATACTAAGTCCTGTAAACCAGATATTTGAGTTATTGGATTGATATTGTACAATGGAAAATATTTGAAGCATTCTGATTTCTTGAAAGGTTATGTTGTTAAAAATTTGTTTTGTAAGAGTAGATGTACAAAAAGCATATGTCGTTGTTATTACCTAGAATCCAATAAAAGATAGCTTTTGCAAATTATTACCACATGTGTGTAGGAGTTGCTTTCACAGTTAAGTTTTTAAAAAATAATTAATTAATTAATTAATTTTATTTTTTGGCTGCGTTGGGTCTTCGTTGCTGCGTGTGGGCTTTCTCTAGTTGCGGTGAGTGGGGGCTACGTTTCCTTGCAGTGCACGGAAGGAAGGGCTACACTTCTCATTGCGGTGGCTTCTTGTGTTGTGGAGCATGGGCTCTAGGCACGCGGGCTTCAGTAGTTGTGGCATGTGGGCTCAGTAGTTGTGGCTCACGGGCTCTAGAGTGCAGGCTCAATAGTTGTGGCACACGGGCTTAGTTGCTCCACAGCATGTGGGATCTTCCCGAACCAGGGCTCGAATCCGTGTCCCCTGCATTGGCAGGCAGATTCTTAACCACTGCACCACCAGGGAAGTCCAGTTAGGTTATTTTAGATAGCAGGATAATTTGTTTTACATTTTAAGCATTGAAATGCCCCTTTAAGTTCTGTATTCCTGTGACTCCAGCATGATATATAATAGAAATAGCACAGAATAAAATATTTTGGCAAGTAATTGAAATAGCGAATTCTGTGGGTAGTGTATTGAATGAAATAATGATATTTGCAGGGGCATTGTATGAGTGCAGTATCTGTGAGAAGTCTTCTCCCAAAGCTACTAAATTCAAGACTTATGTCCTTAAACCATATAATTAAAAAGAAGAAGAATATAAGGCAATTGACAAAGCAAAGAATGACCAGCAATTCATTGGTGACTGCAATATAGTATAATTTTCAACTTTTAACTTGCAACCTATATTTGCTTTTAAAGTATCACTTAGCTGTGCACATGCAGCCACAAAATTAGGATTTTTTTTCTCCTTGTGGTCTGTATTTACTGAATTTTAAAGTTATGGCAAAATTCTGAAGTCATTTGAACCCTAAGGGAATTTACAGTCTGCAATCATAGTAGAAGCAGAAGTATTAGTAACCATAAAGAAGGCCATTCTCATTTCCCACTTAGAGGTCATATGCCTTGTGTGATCTATTACAATTGAGGGCTTATCATAGGCCATCTAGAATTTTCAAAAAATTGCTTGGGACTTCCCTGGTAGCACAGTGGTTAAGAATCCTCCTGGACATGGGTTCAATCCCTGGTCTGGGAAAATCCTACATGCCGCAGATCAACTAAGCCCGTGTGCTACAGCTACTGAGCCTGTGCTCTAGAGCCCGTGAGCCACAACTACTGAGACTGCGTGCCACAACTACTGAAGCCTGCGCGCCTAGAGCCTGTGCTTCGCAACAAGAGAAGCCACCGCAATGAGAAGCCCACACATTGCAACGAAGAGTAACCCCTACTCACCGCAACTAGAGAAATCCCGCACGCAGCAATGCAGACCCAACGCAGCCAAAAATAAATAAAATAAAATCAATAAATTAAAAAAATTCCTTATTAGTACTGAAATGTGTTTAAAAGTTGGCTGTCAGTTTATGAGTACAATCTTTGCCTTACATACTGCATTTTTGGTATATTTGTTACTAGTGATTACTCGGTTGTAGGGGCTGATAGACACTGAGGAGTATTTTGCTTTTATAAGTTAAAGGTGTTACTAACTTGGACTAAGTTCTAATAGATTTAGATTATTTGTTTATCATTAAGTATCATTGCAAATAAGTTAGTTCTGTAGGCCTACAAAAAGGAGACAGATTTGTGCTGTAATGAAACCGTTTGATACTACTCAAATTATGCTGTATTTTGTTGCAATAGCGTCACTTTATACTCTACCAAAATGAAGTTGTAAAACAAACCAATTGCTAGATATTTAGCAGGTCTGCAAAATGGCCTCAATCATTGAAGGAAAAAAAAGTCAAAAGCTAGGTGGTCATGAAGTACATGTGTTCATTGGAGTAAATGATGTGTGTAGAGGGGTGCGAATTGAAGATGTACAAGTGAATAAATGTCATCTTCTGAGTGGTAAAAGGTAAGTTGGCAGGATATTGTTGTTTGGGTGCTCTCAGCAATTCAGACAGCTAGCTGACTGTATGCTTTACAAAGACCACATTGACCACAAAGACCACAAGGACCACATGCAGCATCTGTGGGGAAACATGGAATCAAGTTAAGAAGGACTGGAGTTGGAGGATGCAGCTCATCACAGAACCCTCTGTTCTCCCTAGAGAAGAAAGTTAAAGCCAGAAATAAGGTTAAGCTGCCTAAAGAGACTGAAAGGAAATGGTGAAAGGAAATTTAGAGGTTGATTTGTCAAGATTAGCCTAAACTTTCAGGTAGGAGTAAAGTAAGTCAGAAAATAGACATCAGTGAGTTTCTGAAATTCTTTGTTTTAACTGGATTGTTCTACAGAATTATCATTGCTAAGGTGTCTAATCATAAGATTTGGTTGTTCGCTAAAGGTCTGATGTTTGGTAGCTTGAGTTTATAGAGCTATAGGAAAACACCATTCACCACAATTCTGAAGTTAGGAATTGTCCTTATCTCCTGAACTTTGTGCCACACTGATTCTCCATCTCAATCAGTTGACAGTATTTCTAAATTATGGTAGCAGTTTTCAAGAGATAAATAGATCTCTTCTTGGTATTCGGAAAATGCAAGCCCCAATCACTACTTTATGAGGGATTTTAAAAAAATAGACTTAATACTTATTACGTCCTCAATCCTGACATAGTTTCTGTAGGGGAAATCAGAAGACTACATCTCTGACCTGTGACCTTTTAAGAGACACCAACCATACACATATGGGGGAAAAAAGAAAGCATTTTTAAAGCAACATAGAAGCAAGCATTATATTAGTTGGTGTAGATTGTATATAAGTAGTAGTTGTTCTTTGGCACAATGAAAAGAATGTGAGTTTTCGAATCAGAGAGAGCTTGGTCCATTTACTAGTTAAGAAACCTTGAGCTAATCTTGTCACTTCTCTGAAACTGAATTTCCTTACCTGCAAAATGGAAGTGACAATATTGAGGGCTTAGACTTGTGGCTTTTAGTTTTGGTGGCTTTAGAATCACTGGAGCATGGGGTCTTTAAATAACACTCATTTTTGGACCCCAGAAGGACTAGGTATAGGTGATTTTTTAGAAGATTCCCCCAGGTGATTCTAATGTACTGCTAGGATTGAGAATCATTGGCCTAGAGTAAGGTAGTGACGAATGAATTCAAGAATTTGGAGGACTTAAAATCGTAACAGAGTTGAGCTAGAAGGGGCATTAGATCAACTAGTTTAACTACTTCATTTTGCAAATGAGGACACTAAGAAGCAAATAAGTCATCTGATTCGGTGACTTTTTATGCAGAGGCGTGAAGTAGAGAAAGAATTATGGTCATTTCTGTAACATGGTGTTGAGGTTAATTGTACTGAAATTGAAAGAGATGGAAAGGTTGGAAAAGGGACCAGGTTTATGAGAAAGAAAAGTTTAGTTTTCACTATATTGAATTTAAGGCAACTGATGTACATAGATGGAAATAAATGTGTGTGAAAGTTGTTTTTTTTTAACATCTTTATTGGAGTATAATTGCTCCACAATGGTGTGTTAGTTTCTGCTGTACAACAAAGTAAATCAGCTATACATATATTCCCATTTCTCCTCCCTCTTGCATCTCCCTCCCTCCCACCCTCCCTATCCCACCCCTCTAGGTGGACACAAAGCACCGAGCTGTCTCCCTGTGCTATGTGGCTGCTTCCCACTAGCTATCTATTTTACATTTGGTAGTGTATATATGTCCATGCCACTCTCTCACTTCGTCCCAGCTTACCCTTCCCCCTCCCTGTGTCCTGAAGTCCATTCTCTATGTCTGTGTCTTTATTCCTGTCCTGCCCTAAGGTTCTTCAGAACCAATTTTTTTCTTTTTTTTTTAGAGGCCATATATATGTGTTAGCACACAGTATTTGTTTTTCTCTTTCTGACTTCACTCAGTATGACAGACTCTAGGTCCATCCACGTCACTACAAATAACTCAATTTTGTTTCTTTTTGTGGCTGAGTAATATTCCATTGTATATATGTGCCACATCTTCTTTATCCGTTCATTTGTCAATGGACACTTAGGTTGCTTCCATGTCCTGGCTATCGTAAATAGAGCTGCAATGAACACTGTGGTGCATGACTCTTTTTGAATTATGGTTTTCTCAGGGTATATGCCCAGTACTGGGATTGCTGGGTGGTATGGTACTTCTATTTTTAGTTTTTTAAGGACCCTCCATACTGTTCTCCATAGTGGCTGTATCAATTTACATTCCCACTAACAGTGCCAGAGGGTTCAGATTATTGTTTGTAGATTTTTTGATGATGGCCATTCTGACTGGTGTGAAGTCATACCTCATTGTAGTTTTGATTTTCATTTCTCTAATGATTAGTGATGTTGAGCATCCTTTCATGTGTTTGTTGGCAATCTGTATATCTTCTTTGGAGAAATGTCTATTTAGGTCTTCTACCCATTTTTGGATTGGGTTGTTTGTTTTTTTGATATTCAGCTGTATGAGCTGCTTGTATGTTTTGGAGACTAATCCTTTGACAGTTCCTTCATTTGCAAATATTTTCTCCCATTCTGAGGGCTGTCTTTTCATCTTCTTTATGGTTTCCTTTGCTGTGCAAAAGCTTTGAAGCTTCATTAGGTCCCATTTGTTTATTTTTGTTTTTATTTCCATTACTCTAGGAGGTGGATCAAAAAAGATCTTGCTGTGATTTATGTCATAGAGTGTTTTTCCTATGTTTTCCTCTAAGAGTTTTATAGTGTCTGGTCTTACATTTAGGTCTCTAATTCATTTTGAGTTTATTTTTGTGTATGGTGTTAGGGGGTGTTCTAATTTCATTCTTTTACATGTAGCTGTCCAGTTTTCCCAGCACCACTTATTGAAGAGACTGTCTTTTCTCCATTGGATATCCTTGCCTCCTTTGTCATAGATTAGTGGACCATAGGTGTGTGGGTTTATTTCTGGGCTTTCTATCTTGTTCCATTGATCTACGTTTCTGTTTTTGTGTCAGTACCATATTGTCTTGATTACTGTAGCTTTGTATTATAGTCTGAAGTCAGGGAGTCTGATTCCTCCAGCTCCATTATTTTCCCTCAAGTCTGCTTTGGCTATTCGGGGTCTTTTGTGTCTCCATACAAATTTTAAGAATTTTTGTTCTAGTTCCGTAAAAAATGCCATTGGTAATTTGCTAGGGATTGCATTGAATCTGTAGATTGCTTTGGGTAGTATAGTCATTTTCACAATGTTGATTCTTCCAATCCAAGAACATGGTATATCTCTCCATCTGTTGGTATCATCTTTAATTTCTTTCATCAGTGTCTTACAGCTTTCTGCATACAGATCTTTTGTCTCCCTAGGTGGGTTTATTCCTAGGTATTTTATTCTTTTTGTTGCAATGGAAATGGGAGTGTTTCCTTCATTTTGCTTTCAGATTTTTCATCGTTAGTGTATAGGAATGCAAGAGGTTTCTGTGCATTAATTTTTTATCCTCCTACTTTACCAGATTCACTGATCAGCTCTAGTAGTTTTCTGGTAGCATCTTTAGGATTCTCTATGTATAGTATCATGTCATCTGCAAACAGTGACAGCTTTACTTCTTCGTTTGCAATTTGGATTCCTTTTATTTCTTTTTCTTCTTTGATTGCTGTGGCTAAAACTTCCACAACTGTGTTGAATAATAGTGGTGAGAGTGGGCAACCTTGTCTTGTTCCTGATCTTAGTGGAAATGGTTTCAGTTTTTCATCATTGAGAATGATGCTGGCTGTGGGTTTGTCATATATGGCCTTTATTAGGTTGAGGTAAGTTCCCTCTCTGCCTACTTTCTGGAGGGTTTTTATGAAAAATGGGTGTTGAATTTTGTTGAAAGCTTTTTCTGCATCTATTGAGATGACCATATGGTTTTTATCCTTCAATTTGTTAACATGGTGTATCACAGTGATTGATTTTCTTATATTGAAGAATCCTTGCAGTCCTGGGATAAACGCCACTTGATCATGGTGTATGATCCCTTTAATGTGCTGTGGGATTCTGTTTGTTAGTCATCAGTGATATTGGTCTCTAGTTTTCTTTTTTTGTAGTATCTTTGTCTGGTTTTGGTATCAGGGTGATAGTGACCTCATAGAATGAGTTTGGGAGTGTTCCTCCCTCTGCTAGATCTTGGAAGAGTTTGAGAAGGATAGGTGTTAGCTCTTCTTTAATGTTTGATAGAATTCGCCTGTAAAGCCATCTGGTCCTGGACTTTTGTTTGTTGGAAGATTTTTAATCACAGCCTCAATTTCAGTGCTTGTGATTGGTCTGTTTATATTTTCTATTTCTTCCTGGTTCAGTCTCGGAAGGTTGTGCTTTTCTAAGAAAAGAAATTCTTAGAAAAGAAGAAATTCCATTTCTTCCAGGTTGTCCATTTTATTGGCATAGAGTTGCTTGTAGTAATCTCTCATGATCCTTTGTATTTCTGGCAGTGTCAGTTGTTACTTCTCCTTTTGCATTTCTAATTATATTGATTTGAGTCTTCTCCCTTTTTTCTTGATGAGTCTGGCTAATGGTTTATCAATTTTGTTTATCTTCTTAAAGAACCAGCTGTTAGTTTTATTGATCTTTGCTATCGTTTCCTTCATTTCTTTTTCATTTATTTCTGATCTGATCTTTATTATTTCTTTCCTTCTGCTAACTTTGGGTTTTTTTTGTTCTTCTTTTGCTAATTGCTTTAGGTGTAAGGTTAGGTTGTTTATTTTAGATGTTTCCTGTTTCTTGAGGTAAGATTGTTGCTATACACTTCCCTCTTAGAACTGCTTTTGCTGCATCCCGTAGGTTTTGGGTCGTGGTGTTTTCATTGTCATTTGTTTCTAGGTATTTTTTGATTTCCTGTTTGATTTCTTCAGTGATCTCTTGGTTATTTAGTAGCGTATTGTTTAGCCTCCATGTGTTTGTATTTTTTTCAGTTTTTTTCCTGTAACTGATACCTAGTCTTATAGTGTTGTGGTCGGAAAAGATACTCGATACAATTTCAATTTTCTTAAATTTACCAAGGCTTGATTTGTGACCCAAGATATAATCTATCCTGGAGAATGTTCCATGAGCTGTGAGAAGAAAGTGTATTCTGTTGTTTTTGAATGGAATGTCCTATAAATATCAGTTAAGTTCATCTTGTTTAATGTGTCATTTAAAGCTTGTGTTTCCTTATTTATTTTCATTTTGGATGATCTGTCTATTGTTGAAAGTGGGGTGTTAAAGTCGCCTACTATTATTCTGTTACTGTCGACTTCCCGTTTTATAGCTGTTAGCATTTGCATTATGTATTGAGGTGGTCCTATGTTGGGTGCATAAATATTTAGAATCATTATATCTTCATCTTGGATTGATTACTTGATCATTATGTATTGTCCTTCTTTGTCTCTTGTAATAGTCTTTATTTTAAAGTCTATTTTGTCTGATATGAGAATTGCTCCTCCAGCTTTCTTTTGATTTCCATTTGCATGGAATATCTTTTTCCATCCCCTCACTTTCAGTCTGTATGAGTCCCTGGGTCTGAAGTGGGTCTCTTGTAGACAGCATATATATGGGTTTTGTTTTTGTATCCATTCAGCCAGTCTATGTCTTTTGGTTGGAACATTTAATCCATTTACATTTAAGGTAGTTATTGATATGTATGTTCATATTACCTTTTTCTTAATTGTTTTGGGTTTGTTATTGTAGGTCTTTCCCTTCTCTTGTGTTTCCTGCTTAGAGAAGTTCCTTTAGCATTTGTTGTAAAGCTGGTTTGGTGGTGCTGAGTTTTCTTAGCTTTTGCTTGTCTGTAAAGGTTTTAATTTCTCCATCGAATCTAAATGAGATCCTTGCTGGGTGGAGTAATCTTGGTTTCAGGTTTTTCCCTTTCATCACTTTAATTATGCCCTGCCACTGCCTTCTGGGTTGCAGAGTTTCTGCTGAAAGATCAGCTGTTAACCTTATGGGGATTCCCTTGTATGTTATTTGTTGCTTTTCCCTTGCTGCTTTTAATATTTTTTCTTTGTATTTAATTTTTTATAGTTTGATTAATATGTGTCTTGGCGTTTCTCCTTGGATTTATCTTGTATGGGACTCTGTGTGCTTCCTGGACTTGATTGACTATTTTCTTTCCCATATTAGGGAAGTTTTCAACTATAATCTCTTCAAATGTTTTCTCAGTCTCTTATCTTTTTCTCTTCTTCTTCTGGGACCCCTATAATTCTAATGTTGGTGCATTTAGTGTTGTCCCAGACGTCTCTGAGCCTGTCCTCAATTCTTTTCATTCTTTTTTCTTTATTCTGTCTGTGGTAGTTATTTCCACTATTTAATCTTCCAGGTCACTTATCCATTCTTCTGCGTCAGTTATTCTGCAATTGATTCCTTCTAGAGAATGTTTAATTTCATTTCTTGTGTTATTCATCATTGTTTGTTTGCTCTTTAGTTCTTCTAGGTCCTTGTTAAACGTTTTTTTATATTCTTCATTCTATTTCCAAGATTTTGGATCATCTTTACTATCATTACTCTGAATTCTTTTTCAGGTAGACTGCCTACTTCCTCTTCATTTGTTTGGTTTGGTGGGTATTTACCTTGCTCCTTCATCTGCTGTGTATTTCTCTGTCTTGTCATTTTGCTTAACTTACTGTGTTTGGGGTCTCCTTTTCTCAGGCTGCAGGTTTGTAGTTCCCATTGTTTTTGGTGTCTGCCTCCATTGCGTAAGGTTGGTTCAGTGGGTTGTGTATGCTTCCTGGTGGAGGGGACCGGTGCCTGTGTTCTAGGGGATGAAGCTGGATCTTGTCTTTCTGGTGAGCAGGACCGTGTCCGGTTGTGTTTTGGGCTGTCTGTGAACTTGTTATGATTTTAAGCAGCCTCTCTGCTAATGGCTGGGGTTGTGTTCCTGTCTTGGTAGTTGTTTGGCATAGGGTGTCCTGCACTGGAGCTTGCTGGTTGTTGTGTGGAGCTGGGTCTTAGCGTTGAGATGGAGATCTCTGGTAGACTTTTCACCATTTGATATCATGTGGGGCTGGGAGGTCTTTGTTGGCCCAATGTCCTGAACTCGGCTTTCCCACCTCAGAGACTCAGGCCTGACCCCCGGCCGGAGCACTAAGACCTTGTGAGCCACTCGGCTCAGATGAAAAGGGAGAAAAGAAAGAAAGAAACAAAAAAGTTATTAAAATAAAAAAAATTATTAAAAATAAAAAATAATAAAAGTAATAAAAAAAAAGAAAAAAAGAGAGCAACCAAACCAAAAAAGAAATCCACCAATGACAGCAAGCACTAATAACTATACAAAAAAACCCCCCAAAAAACAGGACAGAGAGAACTGTAGGACAAATGGTAAAAGCAAAGCTATACAGACAAAATCACACAAAGAAGCATACACATACACACTCACAAAAAGAGAAAAAGGAAAAAAAAAAAATATAAAAAAAAGGAAGATAGGAACCAAATCAATAAAGAAATCTACCAGTGATTAAGCTCTACATACTAAACTAAAATAAACATAAAACTAGAAACAAATTACATGTAGAAAGCAAACCCCAAGTCTACAGTTGCTCCCAAAGTCCACTGCCTCAATTTTGGGATGATTCGTTGTCTATTCTGGTATTCCACAGATGCAGTGTACATCAAGTTGATTGTGGAGATTTAATCCGCTGCTCCTGAGGCTGCTGGGAGAGATTTCCCTTTCTCTTCTTTGTTCACACAGCTCCTGGGGCTCAGCTTTGGATTTGGCCCTGCCTCTGCATTTAGGTCGCCTGAGGGCATCTGTTCCCTGCTCAGACAGGATGGGGTTAAAGGTGCGGCTGATTAGGGGGCTCTGGCTCACTCAGGCCTGGGGCAGAGAGGGGTACGGTAGTCATATTTGGAATATGGGGCAAGCCTGTGGTGGCAGAGGCTGGTGTGACACTTCAACAGCCTGAGGCGCTCCTTGTGTTCTCCCAGGGAAGTTGTCCCTGGATCACAGGACCCTGGCAGTGGCGGGCTGCACAGGCTCCCACTAGGGGAGGTGTGGATAGTGACCTGTGCTTGCACACAGGATTCTTGGTGGCTGCAGCAGCAGTCTTCACATCTCATGCCCATCTCTGCTGTCCACCCTGGTAGCCACAGTCTGCGCCCGTCTCTGGAGCTTGTTTAGGCTGTCCTCTGAATCCCCTCTCCTCGCGCACCGCAAAACAATGGTCTCTTGCCTCTTAGGCAGTTCTAGACTTTTTCCTGGACTCCCTCCCAGCTAGCTGTGGTGCACTAGCCCCCTTCAGGCTGTGTTCAAGCATCCAACCCCAGTCCTCTCCCTGGGATCTGACCTCTGAAGCCTGAGCCTCAGCTCCCAGCCTCTGCCCGCCCCGGTTGGTAAGCAGACAATCCTCTCAGGCTGGTGAGTGCTGGTTGGCACCGATCCTCTGTGCAGAATCTCTCCGCTTTACCCTCTGCACCCCTGTTGCTGTGGTCTCCTCCCTGGCTCCAAAGCTTCCACCCGCCCACCCCCCATCTCCTCCAGTGAAGGGGCTTCCTAGTGTGTGGAAAGTTTTCCTCCTTCACAGCTCCCTCCCAGAGGTGCAGGTCCAGTCCCTATTCTTTTGTCTCTGTTTTTCCTTTTTTCTTTTGACCTACCCAGGTATGTGTGAGGAGTTCTTGCCTTTTGGGAAGTCTGAGGTCTTCTGCCAGCGTTCAGTAGGTGTTCTGTAGGAGCTGCTCCACATGTAGATGTATTTTTGATGTATTTGTGTGGAGGAAGATGATCTCCACGTCTTACTCCTCCACCATCTTGAAGGTCCCCCCCTGTGAAAGTTGTTTTTAAACTGAAAAGACTCATACACATGAAAGTTAATATAATTCAAGTGGAAGTACTCAGAGGTGATCTGGTCACATGATATTTGAGATTACAGGCTGTGAGTGAGACTGGCAATTGTTATCACAGAGGTAATAGCTAATAGAATGAATTCTCAGAGTTAACAGAGAGTGGGAAGCAGAGAAGTTTGAGTAGTGTTTAGGGATTCTCAAAATTAGGAAGCAGGAAGAAGAGCCCTTGAAGAAAACTAGGAGTAGACAAGTGGGAGAAGTCCAATGGCACTGGAGCCAAAGGAGCGGAGCACATCACCACAAAGATCTGTGTCCCTGCAAGTTCTGTGCTTCCGCATGTCTGGTGGGTATCACCTGAGTATTGAGAGGGTGCTTCAAAATTCAAGCTTACTATCTTCATCATCTCCCCATTCACTCCACAAAATACAACCCATCTTCTATTGTATATCTAATCTTGATAGATGTCTTTATATCCAGCTCTCTCAGGCTAAACCTTAGGGATTTTCTTTGACTTCTTTTTCCCACATTTAATTGATCATCATGTACTATTTATTATTCTTTGTATCTCTGCCGTGTTTCTTCTGTCCACTGTCATTGTACTATTTTCATTAATTCCAAAGCCTAATACAAAGGTAGTTTTTTGTTTTGTTTTGTTTTAAACCATAGTTCTTGGAAATAATGCTATAATTTCTGCTAGGTTAGAAGAAATACCATGGTCATTATGTACATAATAGTTCACTTGGTCTGGGCAAGAGAACCCATATAGATACATCCAGGTAGGATGACAATATAATTTATTAACTTGGATACTTCTGAGAGTGAAAGGGGGTGGTGTTAATAACTGTACCAGGACAACAGGCATAAACTGGGACTGACCTTTGCAAACCAGGATGTATTATCTCCTAGCTCAGTGGTTCTCATCTGGGAGAGATTTTGCTACCCAGGGGACATTTGGCAATGCCTGGAGACATTTTTGGTTGTCATAACACAAGGAGGAGGGAGAGTTTTTATTGGTATTTAGTGGGTTCAGAGTAGGGATGGTGGTAAACATCCTAGAATGCATGGGATATTCCCCCACAACAAAGAATTATTTCGCTTTCTTCATTTAATTAATTCAGTGAATGTCTATTTAGCCTCCCTCTCTGTGCCAGGTACTCTGCTAGGTTCTGGAGATACGTTTTTGAGCAAAGCAATCATAGTCACTGAATTTATGGAACTTGTATTGAGGAAGACTGATATTAAATACATGATTACACAGATAAAGATATTATTTCAATAGTGAAAAATCCTGAAGGGATAGTAGTACCTTGTTCTTTGGGAGCATGTAAACAAGGAGCCTCACCTAGAATGTGAGGTCCTAGGAAAATTTTCTGAGTTGAAATCTGAAGGATGAGTAGACTTGAGCTAGACAAAGATCCTTTTTAAAGGGAGGGGAGGAAGAGCATACCAGGTACTAAAGGGGAATGGAGAATGACAATTCCAACGAAGTGGAAGAGGGAAGTCAGTAGAAGGATAGGGAATGGAGGGCTGGGGAGGGAAGTGACTACAGGTCAAATAAGCAGGGGTCATAGCTTAATTTAAAGGATTTTTTATTTTTATTTTATTTTACTTTTAATGTTTATTTATTTATTTGGCTGCGCCCGATCTTAGTTGTGGCACGCGGATCTTCGTTGCCACGTGCGAGATCTTCGTTGCAGCATGTGGGATCCAGTTCCCTGACCAGAGAACAAACCCAGGCCCCCTGCATTGGGAGCATAGAGTCTTAACCGCTGGACCACCAGGGAAGTCCCAGGATTTTGATTTTTAAATGGGAAATCACTGGAGGTTTCTGATCCAGGGAATGGTGTGATTAGACTTGCATTTAAAAAAAGATCCCCTTTCTAAAATGTTGTCTAATTCTGTTATTGCCTTACTTAAAAGAGAGTGCTCACAGCCTTCAAGATCTGTCATAGTCTGGCCCATTTGCATTTACAGAGACTCTTCACTTACCTGCCTTGTTTACCGCATGATGTGTTCGAAAGCTGCCTTGATTTTTCTCCTAAAAATATCTGTATATTGATGTTAACATTTTAATTGCTTAAAATAGTGGTCATTATTTTTTCCCACTGACATTCTTCAATAGAATGTTAATCTAAAAAAAAAAAAACAAAAAAACCCAAAAAAACAAAACAACATAAAAAAGAATGTTAGTCTAAATAGTAAGAAATACACTTTTCCCCACAGGGTATATTATAATAAAAGCTATTTTAATTTTGGAAGAAAAGTAATGTGGCCCAGAAAGATTTGCATTTTTTGTGAATTAACTCTGATGCAGAAAAGCTCTTATGATTTTTGCCATACTGCACTTGAGATGACATATGATTGTGTCCCTCTAAAATTCTCCACCTGAAATACCCTTTTTCTGTCCATCTCTTTTTGTTTACATCCTATTTGTTTTTCAAATCCTCCATGAAGGCTTCCTTGGTTTCATAATATTAACATTTTATAGTGTCCTTTTCTATGTTACTATTGAACTTTGTTCATTCATTATATTACTTAGCACATAGGATCTTGTGTTATCTAGAATGGAATACAAGCACCTATCTTCCTTAGTGACCAGAGATGAACCACACCTCTGTAACCTTTTATGACATATAATATAGTATTAATTTAAAAATATTATTATTATTATTATTTTTAAAGATTGATTGATTGATTGATTGATTAATTGATTGATTGCTCTGTTGGGTCTTCGTTTCTGTGCTAGGGCTTTCTCTAGTTGCGGCAAGCGGGGGCCACTCTTCATCGCGATGCGCGGACCCCTCACTATCTTGGCGTCTCTTGTTGCGGGGCACAGGCTCCAGACGCGCAGGCTCAGTAGTTGTGGCTCACGGGCCTAGCTGCTCCGCGGCATGTGGGATCTTCCCAGACCAGGGCTCGAACCCGCATCCCCTGCATTAGCAGGTAGATTCTCAACCACTGCGCCACCAGGGAAGCCCTTAAAAATATTATTTTTAACACAGTATCATGTAGCTGCACAGTGAGTGCCTATGGAATGAGTGAATGGGAGGGACATGATCAGTTCTGTCAAATACTGCATGAAATTGAGGAGTACTGAGAAAATTTATTGTTTCTCCTCCATTGGGATCTTTCAGTGGTTTCCTATTGCTTGTGGCGTAAGGTCTACAATTCTTTGCAGGGCATTCAAAGCCTTTGTATTTTTATCATCTTTAATTTTTATCACCCTCACTTTTCCATATGAATCCCCTTGGGGAGAAATAGACTTTCTGGTTGATGGAAACAGGTGTATCTTAATACTTAATGCTGTTCCACTGTTCTGGAATGCCCTCCCCAGCCTATGCAACTCATGTCTTTCCTTCTAGGTCCAATTTGAGTCTTACTTTATCTGCTTACTTTTTCTTCATAGCGCCTGTCACCTTTGAACTTACTATATATTTATTTCTTTTGTTCATTGTTTTTCCTCTCCTTACCAGAATGTGAGCTCCTGGAGGACAGAGATTTTTGTGTCGTTTCTTCACTGGTACTCACTTTGAGAACTATCTCTGACACATCTTTGATACTCACATAGATATTTGTTGAATATCTATTTGGTTCTGGCTTTGGTAAAACACCTTCTGAATGCCCTGTACTCTATGCAGGGTGTGTGTGTGTGTGTGTGTGTGTGTGTGTGTCCCCTTTAAGGAAAATGCTTTGCTGGAATACCCTGCTCCTTCTCTTATCCAATTCCTGCTTGTGTTATCTCCTCTAGAAAGCATTCTGTCTGCTCACTGTCTGATTTTGATATTCTTTCACTTTGTTTTTATTGGTTCCCTTGCTTACATCCATCATTCATCAGAGCATGCTTCATACATCTCATACATTTTTGTTTGATTTACATATCTGTAATGGCCACTGTACTTTAAGTTCTTTGAGGAAAATGACCAGTGTAACCTGCCTATCTATCTATAACATCTAGAATGATGCCTGGATACAGTAAGTTCTAAATAAACACATAATTTTCAATAATGAAAGAGGTTAGAGTTAAGTCCTTATAAATGTATTTTGCTTCCCCAGTGCAAAATAGGCACGTCTAGAAGTTATATCTTTTCTTTTTTATTTCTGTTTAGCAATTTACCTGTTCAGTCTTGTGAACATAATTAGCCAGATTTAGCAGTCTTGTGTGACTTTCTAATAAGTCTAATAAGAGATAGGTTTGAAAGAGCAAGCTCACGTCTGAGTTTTTGATGCTTAGAAATTTCTTTACTACAAATGGTATTTTGTTCAGTCTACCCAACTACAACCTCTGTAATTTCTGCAATTTGCTGTGACAACTTCTTTTGGTAGAGCTATTTTTACTATGATATGTTTGGACTCTGGCCTTGGCTCCCCCATTTTACTTGTCCTTTTCTTGGGCATTCTAATTACCATGTCTCTCATATTAAATAATCCAGCTCTTGATTATCGAGGCTAATTGTGGATAGCAATAATAACTAAAAACCATTTACACAAACCTCAAATTACACCTTAAAAATTGTTTTAAATTTTCCATTCTTGGGAAGTCAACATGGAATGGTGGGCAAAAATATACCTCACTGTGAATCAGGAAACTTAGATTCTACGCTTGATTCTTCCTGGCTCCCAGATTTTGTATTCGGTACGAACTATGTATGTCAAAAGGTATTGATATGAAGCTTTGCCTGGGAGATGGTCATACAGAGAAGAACAAACAAGGCCTAATTATTTTTAAAAATTGCAAAAGTAACTCCTCAACACGTAAGAGCTAAAAATACACAGGTTGTTTCCTTAATGCCTGACTTAATTCTGGTAAGGGCTTAATACATTAGAAAATTATGGCATCAAATCATGTCTTCTTTCATGCATCAGGGAAGGACTCCAACATCTAGTTTTATTTATGGAAAGATTCATTGCTTTGAACTTTTACTTTAGAAAATGTTCTTATTTTCCTTGGGAGAGACTATATTTGCATACTAGCTTTCTTGGCATTCATACGTTCAAGGCTCAGTGCCAGGTTAGAGCTACCACCTGCATATTCTTATCTTCCCACTCCTTTTGGCATTGTCTTATTATTTGATGATTAGAAGGAATAAGGAAGGGACATTAGATAACTGTAAATAAAGTTGGGTTTATCTTATATTGATCTAAAGGGTTCCATTTGAAGTATTATGGACAATTACAGAGGTCTTCTAGATTTATTTGTTAGTCTATAATTATTGATTGGTATATGGAGTGTTGTGGTATTTTTGTATTTGCTTATGACTTAGTATTAGAGGTGAATTTTGAATTCTTTTGGAAAATTTCATATAGATGAAGTCATTGTGTCTGGCACTGAGGGACACAAATTCAGTGTCACATAATTCCTGCCCTGAGGGAATTAACAGCCTGGTTAAAGGTGACAAACATGCAAAAATTTAAAGAAATGCTATAACATTTTGTAGATGCTACTATATAAGTATTATTTAGTGGGTATAGTAAAGTGGTCTATTTTATTTGAAGGTAGTAAGATTGGCTGTGGAAGAGATACTTTTTAAAAGAGGAGTCAGTGTTAGCATCAAAAAATAATGATGCCTTTAATTATTTGGGGGGGAAAGGGTCACATTGATGGGCCCACACATTGGCTTGTTAGTTTTTTTTTTACCAGTGAATCAGTTGCTGTGGAATTGTTGCTTCATTTAAGTAGCTATATGTCAACAAGGTACTTAAAAATACCAAGTATTCACATAAATCATCTCTCTCTCTCTGTTTCACACACACACACACACACACACACACACACACACACACACACACACACTTAAAAGTTCTGTGTGTCTGTTTATGCATGTGTGAATAAGGGTGGGAATGGGTGCTAAAATGTGAGGCAGGTCCCAGCTCACGTCAAGGTAGATTTTATACGTTATCACTAAAAGTATTTTGTGTTGGTGGTATCACTTTATATGTATTTGTGTAGTATGTATACACTTTATTTGCTTCTTTTTAAACCCCCCAATTTTTGTATTATGGAAAAGTTTAAATACATACAAAGTAAGTGGATGGCATCATGAACACCCTTGTAGCCAGTGCTCAGCTTCAGCACTTACCAGTGTTCTGGCATGCTGGCTTTTTCTACACCTCTGCCTACCCTATTTTTTAATTCCTTTTTCAAAGGTAAAATTTATATACATTGGGAATCACAAACCTTAACTGTACAGTTTTGACAAATGGATATACACCTGTGTAACCCATAGTTCTCTCAAGTTATAGAACATTTCCATCACAGAAATTTTCCCTGTGTCCCTTTCCAGTTAATAATCCCCTTCTTCCCTGCTTCCAGGTAACAACTGTTCATATTTTTTTCATAATAGATTTGTGTTGCCTGTTCTAGAACTTCATATAAATGGTATCACACAGTATGTACTTTTTATGTCTGTCATTTTTTTCAGCATAATATTTTTCAACATTCATTTTTGTTGTTGCATGTACCAATGTTGGTTTATTTTTTGCTGCTGAGTAATGTTACATTCAATGAATGTATCATAACTTGTTTATCTCATTTTATGTATGAGCCTTTTTGTGGACATATGTTTTCATTTATTTTAGATAAATAACTAGGAGTAAAATTGCTGGGTTAGAGGGTTGGTATATGTTTAGTCTAATGAGAAACTGCCAAACTTTTGTGCACATTAGTTAAACCATTTTACACTCCCACCAGTGATATATAAGAGTTTTGGTTGCTCCACATCCTCTCCAGCATTTAATGCAGTCAGTCTTTTAAATTTAGACATTCTGATGTATGTGTGGTGGTAGCGAATTGTGATTTTAATTTGCATTTCCCTAATGACTAATAATATTGAGCATTTTTTCTTAACTTGTTGACAGTTTTTATACTTTACTCTGTGAAATATCTATTCAAGTCTTGCCCAGTTGAATTTTGTATGCGTGTGTGTGTGTGTGTGTGTGTGTGTGTGTGTGTCTTGGTCATTTGTTATAGTAGTTCTTTATATGCAGAGGACACAAGTCCTTTTCCTCAATTACTGTAGATTTACAGTGTGTCTTGAAGTCAGTTTATGAAAGCCCTCCATCTCTATTCTTTTTTTCAAGATTGTTTTGCCATTCTAGGTGGTTTTTTTGGCACTTCCATAGACATGTGGAAATCAGCTTGTTAGTTTCTACAAAAAAAAGCTTTCTGGGATTTTCATTTGGATTGTGTTACATTATGGATCATTTTGGTGAGAATCAACATTTTAAACTATATTGAGTCTTTTAGGGTACATCTTTTTAAAGCATATTTTGCTTATGTCACTCACTAGCTCAAAAGCCTTTACTGGTTCCACAATTACATAGATTAAAGCTTAAGATCTTTAGATGGCCTTATTCCCCAGAGTCTCTTTCCTCTTTTTTTTTTTTTTTTTTATTCAATGAATGTTGATCCAGGTTGCTTGTTCTTTCTCATACATAGTCTAAACTTTTCTCCCTCTTCTTCTCTCATGTTCTCCGTGCTGAATGTTCTTCACACCTGTTCTCCAAATCCCAAAGGCTCAAATACTACAGATATTTATGTTATAATGTAATAAATTACAAGTTAACAGTAAGAAGCCTTTAAAAATAAATTGCCACATTTAGAATGTATAAACAACAAGGTCCTATGGTATAGCACAGGGAACTAGATCCAATCTTCTGGGATAAACCATATGGAAAAGAATATTAAAAAAAAGAATGTCTATACGTGTAAAACTGAGTCACTTTGCTGTACAGCAGAGATTGGCACAACATTGTAAATCAACTATATGTCAAGTAAAAAACAAACGAACAAACAAAATAAATTGTCATGGGGCAGATCACTTAAAATTTATACAACTGTGATTGGAGCACCAAAAAAGCAAAGCAAAGCAAACCAACCAACCAAGAAACCAATCAACCAATCAACCAAACAAACAAACCAAACCCAAATAACAGTCATATTAAAATAGGACTTTACTTTTAAATAGAAAGATGATGGTAGCGTGAAGGAAGCGTTGAGGAAAAAAGAGCAAAAGACAAACTGAACATGAGAACCATGTAAGAAGCACTTTCAATCCAGGACATATTTGCAAACTGAGCCAAAAAGAACAGTGGAATAATGGTGCTTTGTATATAGTCATGTACTATATTTTCCTGCTACTACTTGGAGGTTCAAAACAGTCAGGCGATGGGTAAAAGAGTATGAACCAACTTCAAAGTTCTATTGACATCATTTCCTTGCTTACAAATCACATGTGAGTTAATTCAGATTTCAGAAATAATCTGAAGAATAGACTGAATTTCATTGTCCAGCTTAAGCTTTTATTTCCTCCATCAAAATTTCCCTGATCCCCTTGGCTAGAAATGACATTCCTACTTCTGAACACTAAAGTACTTTATACTTGTCTTATAGCTCTTATGTTTTCCACCCCATGCATACTTATCAAGATGCATGTCTTATTCTTTTACATGGTTGCAATCTTTTTCAGCTAATTTCTGATTTTATCTGTGTATGCTCTATAGCACTTCAAATGGCATCCTGCATATAACAGGTGTTTGAAAATATTTGATGAATGAATGAATGAGTGAGTGAATGATAAGCAAATGAAATATAGTAGAGAAATGAGAGGCAGATAGTAAATAAAAAAGAGACTAGATGAAAATCGTGCACCTTCCTACTTTTTGTTTTCTGTTTCAGTATTATTTTGGTAAAGGCATGAAAGAATCCAAAATTTAAGTTTTTAAGATTTCTTTGATATCTGTATATCATAATAAAAACCAGACTTTGATGATTTGATAATTTAAAATATTTCTATTTTGCATAAAGTGCAGCTGGACAAGAACCGTTAGATTCAGTGCATGTTCTTTTCATTTGTTTTTAAAGCTATTATTCATTTGTTTTATTGTATTAGCAAAAGAAACTGTTCATTTTTTATCTTTTGAGCTGTATTTCAAATACTTTCAAGTTGCTCACTTTATAGATTGGCCTTGTCAGAAAAAGAGAACTAGATAAAAGTTTTAATTCCATAGATTATTTAACCTTTAAGTTGCTGATTCAAGTGAATTGTACATTTTCTTTGACCTTTTTCTTTTGAGATATACTCATTTTCATTGACTAGTAAGAGTTCTTTACATAGTAGATGGAACATACAAAATTATTTTTATAGGTCAAAAACAGTTGAATATCCACAACTTCATATGATTCAAGTTAAATCATATATTTATGTTGGTTGCCAAGGTCTTCCCAGTTTGTTTGTCTTTTGTTCTTTTTACTGTGATGTATTTTTAAAGCATAGAACGAGTTTAAAATTTTTTTGTGGTTTAATTTAGAGATCCTTTGCTTTGTCCTCTATTGCTTTCTTGCAGCAAAAGTTCTTTCCATCCCAAGGGCAGATAAATATTTTTGTAGTTTCATATTTTTTAATTTAACTTTTAAAATCCATCTGGAATTTTGTTTGAATGTGTTGTTAAGGCCAGGATCTGTTTACTGAGTGAAGAAACAATTACCCTCAGTTTCCTGAGCTAACTCTATTGTTTAATTTCATGCCCCATTGCTAAAATCACAAAATTATTGTGTGTCCTAGCAATATATCATCTTTGACCTTGAGTCCTCATAAAATACATCATTCTGGTTCCTTGGTTTAGCTGATGTATTTCAAGGACCAGAGTAATCTAGAGACCTTCATTTTGAAAGTGTTAACTCTAAGGATGTAAGTAATAAGGTACACAATACTTGATTTACTTGATGGCTTCTTCTAACCATAAAATTCTATCACTCAGAAAATTTTACTCATTAACTCACATGGACAATATTGTTTTAAAAATGTTCTTTAAGTAGAAAGATTAAAAAAATCTTGATTGTATTCTCTTTTATACTTAAATTGGACTTTATACTTAGGTTGGGCTTAACTTTAGGAATGATATATATATATATTTATATACATATAATTTAAAATTTTCCTTTGCATTTAAGATACCAAGTGATGACATTACTTATGTATTAAGTAGTGGTATAGGCCTGTGTCAAAGTACTTTTTCCATCATAGATGTTTTAGACAGAAATTTCACTGATTTATTCTAAAATATTTAGAGCTTGTGTTAGTGTTCCTGTGGAATAAAACATGCAATGTTAAATGAATTCAGCTATTCTAAATTTCTGTTATTTGATCTAAATTGTATGTAATGGCTCTAATACCGCTGATAAGAAAAAAGTAAATTGCTTAAGTTTTGTAATTTAGTGTTAAGACATTTTGGTGATGCTTGTTAGGCTCTTTAAGTGGGTAAAGACCCTGGCTCCTCCCTTTTCTGTTTGGACACATCAAAACACCAGTAAAGAATTTTTTCTTTTTGAGATGCTGAAGAAATATGTGTATACACTACTATTCAAACTCTCTCTATCTGAACTCAACAACTTAATAGGTTCAGATAAATTTTTAGATAAATCCCTGTATCTAAATTGTTGCTATTTGCCATCTAAAACAGTGGGATGAAACTGATTCCGTAATAAGCTATCCAATTCAAAGACCAAATAAATTTGGATAGTGAGGTATATTTGTAATGCCTCATGCTAGGTTTCCTTTATAATGGATCACTCAAAGGGGGAAGATAAAATGGAAATACCCTTTTGGATTCAAAGAACAGGTGATCCCCACATTGTCTGAGAAGCTCTGCCTTTTAGTTTCCTAGCATTTCCTTAGGACATACTGTATTCTCAGACTTCAGTAGGTCTGGGTGGAATGGGGAACAGACTACAGTCACAACTAACTCAATAGGGACAGAGGTTTGCCCTCTTGAAATGGGCTTGTCAGAGCTGGAAGTTGGGATTTCCATGGCCACTAAGTGGCTTCAGTTGCCTGCAAGGAAAGGGTCAGGCCCAGAGATACTACAGGGGTGAAAACATTTTATTTTAGGAAAATAATTTTATTTGGGAGTATTTATTTTCTGAGCTATTTTGATGGAACCAGTTTGTTAAACTTAAAGACCTTTGAGGATCATCTCGTTTCACCCTCTCATTTTAGACATAAAGCATTTAGGAAGACTTCTCCAAGTTGACTCAGCTACATAGAGCAGAGTCAGAGCTAGAACCCAAGTCCCCTTTTTAGTTTTTAGCTAGTTTTTTAGCTATCGAATCAGTGATACCAATCTATTTTTTATTTTTCTGAAGTCACATTACAGAATTATGTATATATCCTGGAGAAAGTATGTACAGGAATATTGTATTGAAGGCAGGTGGTGAAGTGGTTGCTGGTGGCCACCTTATGGGAAGGATTGAGCAATGGTAGTATTTACTGTCAATCAAGTTGAGCTTTTAGATTAATGAGCTGACCACTTGCTGTGACCCGAAGTTGGGGAGTTTTAAAAATTCTTATTTGTTCTGAATGAGTCCTAGACCCTTATATACCTTAACTCCTTTTCTTCAGATAAATAGCAACACTTCTTTTCAAGTTCTTTTCTCTCTCAAGTTTTCTGTTGTTTTTGACTAATATTTAACCTTTAGAAAAGTGTTGGAAAACTTGTTTTTTGTTTTTTTTAAATCACAGACCAATAGAAAACACAACAAACAAATCTAAAACAAATTCATTTTATATCAGTTCAAAATGACTTATGGCAATATTGAATTTTTTCCCCTCTGGGTAAGGTAGGGAGGAAGCCAATAGTGTTCATCTCAACTACTTTTTATAGCAAGTTCAGGAAAACGTACAACTTTTATTTTTAAGCATTTATGCTAAAGTTATCTATAATTTATATATTGTGGCTGTTTCTAGAGAATAACAGAGATGAGGGAGCCTAAGAGAGAAGGAAGAGTGAAAGGTTGGGGAGGAAAAGAGATAATCAGGATGAGAAGAGTGATGGAGAAAGAGCTACTAAATGAGAAAATGGGATACTTCTGTCTAAGAGTGAAGGGAAAGAGAGAACAGACCAGAGAGCTACTTGAATAGGAGTGTGTGTGAAGGAAGCCATGGTGAGTGGACCTGGGGAGGGAGGGGAAGCATGTCCCAAGGGTAGAGAGAAGGAAAAGGAAAAGAGCAGGGGGCACATTTCTCTTCAAGGCCTCGTAGGGCTTCCTCCACTAACCTTCCCATTCCCCTGGATTGTCCCATCTTCCCTCCTGTGCCTCAGCCCTAGTCTTCAGCCAGCCAGTAGCCTAGCTCTTGATCCATTGTAGCTCCTACGTGTTGTTCACTGCTTATTATGAATCTGCCAAGTGGGAGGTGCAGTGAGGATTGAATGATACAAGTAAGACCTTGAAAAGCTCTTAGAGCAGAAGTTGCCACATAGTTATGTCCCCAAAAGTGGAAGCTTTAATAATAATTGTTATATTTCTGTAAATGTAAATCATGTTTGAAACATTTAAATTGAGTCCTTGATGTAAAACTTTAGAAATAGATACATTATATAGTCATTTTCTTAATGGTATGTTGAAGCTGAATTGAATGAAAATCTAGTTGGTCTAGATTAAGTCTAAATCCACCAAAAATTTTAATTATGTCTCATTTTCTCTTCCTATTTGTAGTGATTTAAAGGGAGTGATAGTCACTCTGAGTGATGATGGTCACTTGCAGTGTTCATACCTGGGGACAGACCCTTCTTTGTTCCAAGCTCCAAAAGTTGAATCTAGAGAACTAAACTATGATGAACTTGATATAGAATTGAAAGAACTTCAGAAAATCATCAAAGATGTTAACAAATCACAAGGTATTTCATTTGCAGCTTTTTATTATTTGATTTTAGTATTCATTATAAAATTTATATTATTTTGTATATGGATAATGTTTTGTACATATTAGTTGATTTTCTCCCCCCAGCCTTATTTAAAGTCATTTTTGTAAAAACAGCATTGCTCTTTAACATACTAGTCTTTGTGCTTAATTTTATAGCTTCTGAAAAATATGTCCTATTTAAGGTAATACTTTTGTTAGTGTGTTTCAGGGACAGTGCTGAGTTTTTTTCTTTAAACTCTAAGAAAGGAACATGTATTTCTTTGGATAGTGGTTTTAGACCTTTAGAATTACATTAAGGTTTAGAGTGATCATTTATTAACTTCTAATATCCCTGAAAAAATTTTAGTTGCTTCTTTTAAAAGAAATCAAAGCAGTACGTGAATTACTACTTTGTTACTAAAAATGTAGTCATTTGCAGCCTAGTGATATAATTTATGTTTGTAGTTAATTAGCCATCCAAATGGAGTGTAGCCTGTGGTATGCTGATTTCTAATGACTCAGAGGCTGATGATATTTTCAGTTCTTGAGTTTTGTATAACTCAATATTATCTTACTTTGGGATTCACAAGGGTATAATTTTACTGTAAATTAAAAGGAGAAACAAAACAGCAATCCTGCAGTTTGAGTTGGACATGTGAAAAGCATTACTTTAAGTTCGCTTCTCAGGGTCAGGTAAAAGTATTTTTTTAATGTGAAAAAATATGGACTATTTTCACATAAAAGAAATGTTAAAACAAGCAGGAATAATAAAAGAAGCAGAGCATCAAAAGCCAACCAAAACAACAGAGCCAGTCTTAATCCTGGTCCAATCACTTTCCTAGATTTATGTATTTTTGAGTCCATATTACCAAGAGACATTCAGAGGAATTTAGATAATATATTTTAAAAATATTAATATTAAAATAAAATTATTATGCTTTGGTTTTATACATTCTCTTAGAAAGTTTTGAAAGTAAGCAAGTGAAACTTAGGTCTTTTAAGTACCTCCAATTATTTAAAAACCCATTTGTTGTCAGGACCCTCATGTCAAATAGAAAATAGTTAAAACTGGATGTGTCATATTGCACATTTTTTTCCATTTTTGATACTAGTGTTTTGGGATTAATGGAATATGTCTCATTTTGTCATTTAAAAATGTAATTGGAGAAGAGTGGCATACATATGAAACATGAAATTTCCAGAGTTGGTTAAATAAATTTAATGTGGCTTTTCACTCCAAATTTTGTGTCTTGAGATTTTGGCCTTTCCATAAACAATGTGCTAACGATATTTTGATGAACACTTGATTATGTAAAACATTTCTCAGGTAAATCCCTTACAGCTAAAATTTATTTTTTGGTGGCCATAGTGATTCCCCTGGGTGAGAAGGGTTAGGCTGTTTTACTTGTCATTACCCTGATTATTCTGTGTATCTTGAAATAAGTGCTAATTAAGCTAGGGATGTACCTACAGACTTGAGTGCAAAGTTTATTATTTATATAACCTCAAAGTTAATATTTGAAGTTCTCTGCCCCTTCTTTGCCACCATCATTTGGTATTATTCCTAAAAAAGAAACCGAGACTCTTTTAAAAAAGAGAGACTTTTAACATATTTTATTTCTAGATATGGAAAAAATTTAGTATTCTCTACACTTATAAAATTGTGGTAATTTGTTCATTAAAATACCTGTAATTATATAAAAGCACCAAATCATTTCATTACAGAAGACTATGAGAAGTTAAAACTCTGAACTTTTTGATGACCTCATTATTCATTTAAATGCCACCTATTTTAGTACAGTGACTTTAACTTGCAAAAAGGAAGTTCACAGTCTTGTGGGTTATGTTCAGCACTTAAAAGCTTTTTTTATTTCTTCAAAGCAAGAATTGCAGCAAAATGTAAAGCCAATTTAAAGAGTATATTTTGTTGTACACATGGTATATATTATCTACTGTAATAAAAGTATTTTTGAAGCTGATTTTATGTGTGTAAGTTATATGAGGGATGTATGTTGTAAGCATGAAATTATAGTAATAATTTCTGTATGGCTTATGGATTTTGAAGCTTTTCATACTCAACTCATTAGTGAGAATCCTGCCTTGCATTTCTGTTACTAGTAGTCAACAACATCTATCAGTCGGCACTTTCAAAAACAGAGTTTCCTTATGATTTATTTAGACAGTTGATATGTTCTTTACTTGGGATGGATATGAAGGAAAGGGTGCAATACTGAGATAGACTCCCACACAGCATAGTTGTGTCTTCAGGAAGAGAAAGAGAGCAGTAAGACATGGGCGTATAAATGAAAGTCTTCATCCATTTGAAATATGTCTAGGATAACTAAGTTGCTTCTACCATTGCGTAGTAGAAACATTTGTACTTGGTAACCTTGTTGGAAGATGTGCTATTCAGGGTTATGTCTGGCTGCATATAACAGAATGCCTCAATAGGGTGCTTAAATAAGGCACAGGTTTATTTCTTTCTCATGGAAAAAAAGTCCAGTAATGGGCAGTCCAGGGTTGATTTGGCAGTTCCAAAGTCATCAGGGACTCTGATTCCTTCTCACCCAGGGTCTTCTGTTGGTCTAGGATGGCTTCTGGAACTCCTGCCCTCACATCTGCAGCTGAGTCAGCCCACTTAACGATCTTTCCTGGAAGCCACACCCTGAACAGCTTCCATTTACTTCTCACTGGCCACTCCAAGCTGCAAAAGAGCCTGGGAAATTTAGCATTTTTGTTGAGCACTTTGTTACTTAGGATAAAATTGGACTCTTTTTTAGTGAAGAAGAACTGAAGAATCTTTACTGGGTGGGCAACAAGCAGCCTTTTGTACTCTCACTAAGTTTTGGAAATTCTTATTCCAAACAGTGTAATATTGGTGGGAATGCCTGGTGGCAATTGTAGGCAGTTCTTTTCTCTTTGTGAGACAGCTGATTCATGTGACATCATCCAGGTGCTTTCTATATTTTCAGTCAGCCATCCTCAGTGTGGGGGGATGTTTCCTCTCAGGGTCACAGGGTGATTTTAGCAGTTCCAGGCATTATGTGCAAGTATGATTCACAGGGAAGAAGAGAGATATTTCTCCCAAGTCTCCCCATTTATTAGGGAGGACTAGCTTTCCCAGAAGCATGTACCAGCATGCCGACTCCCACCTTTCCTCACCTCACATCTGCCAGGATTAGGCTCCATGCTCACGACTAAAACAACAAAAGGTCAGGGGAATGAAATCATCATGATGGGATTTGACCAATTCAATAACTTTGAGATGAGGTGAATGCTTCAACAGAATTAGTGTTCTGCCACAAAGAAGGAGGAGGGAAGAATGGATGTTAGGGGGACAGCCAATAATCTGTCATATATATATGTATATATATACACATATGTATGTGCATATGTATTATTTATGTTTCTTGTTTATTTAGGATCTCTATAACTTGTTCATAATATCTCATTATGCACTATAAACATTTTTTAAATTGTGAAATTTTAAGTTGTAAAGAGAAAATGAATATGGTCAAAATAATTCAAACAGTACTGAAAGCATAAACCCCAGGTCTTAGTTCCACTAGATTATTTAAAGGTAACCTTTATTAAGAGTTTTTGTGTATTCTTTGAGAAAATTTTCCTGTTTATATAATTGTTTTTACACAAATATGTGTGTATTAGAGACATTGTACTACATCTTGCTTTTTTTTAATCAATAGCATATCTTGGAGTTCTTTTCATGTCAGTATATAACGATGGACAGCACTCTTATTTAGAGTTTTGGGTTTTGGACCATTGCACAGTGTTGATATACCATAATTTAGTTAACTATTTATTAATAGAAATATAATTTAGATTTAGGCTGTTTTTGTTTTTAATAATTACTAGCAACAGAGAAACTCCTTGGGCATGTCTATGAATATTGGGTAAATGTTTGGGAGTAGAATTGTTAAGTCACAGGGTATGTGAATTTTACATTTTTTTGGTGAATTTTACATTTTGATAATTATAGCCAGTTTACCTTCAAAAGGGTTGTACTCTTCTGGGCTTCTACCAGTAGCTAAGGATAGGGAATTGAAATTCCTGACACTGGTCAGTCAATGGGTCACATCTTAGCTAATATCTTTGGAAAAAGAGACAGTTTTTCTTTCTAGTAATGTAGAGGGGAAAGAATTAGCATAAAGCTTCTCATTCTGTAATGCCTCAGTTTTTTTTTTTTCAACTCGTGAGTATATTTTTGATATATGGTATAGATAAACCTTAAAACAACTATATACAGCAAGTTTTACTTTATGAGTAAATACTTTTTTTTCTCTTAAAATTACAGGTGTTTGGCCTATGACCGAGAGAGAAGATGACCTGAAAGTCTCTGCCATGGTTTCTCCTAACTTTGATTCAGTATCTGTAGGTGTATTTGCAGACTTTCAAAGGGTTTGTGATAGTGGCGGACTCTGATAAATTGGGATCAAAATGTATTGGTTTAAATTCTGGGCCTCTAAATAGAAACTTTAGGGAAGATAAGTTTTAGGCTTTGTTACTTCTAGAAAAAAACACTTCTAAGCTCTTTGTGTAATAAGAAGTTCCTTAGGCAGGATTTCTGTCTTAAAAAAGGGAGGGAAGGGAAATGGTCAAAGAGGTTCTCACCATTACTCTGAATCTACCTACTTTTTTTAAAAAAACTTTTTCAGTGCTGAGTATTGAGATAATCCTAATCCAGATGAATAATACTGACCCCACTAGATATTTGTTGAAGGTTCAATGAGATAATGTTTATGAAAGGCATAGGTCAGGGTTTGGTAATTTATAGTCTTTAATACATTACGGTGATTGTGGTGGGGAAGTAGTTTAAGAATAGAGTTGGGCCAGGAATTATTTATCCTCTCATTTCTATCTGTGTGACCCAGGGCAAGGTATTCAATTTTCTTAGTCTCAATGTATTCATCTGTAAAATGGGAATAGTAATAGAATCCACTTTGTTGAATTATGATAATTAACTAACAAATCATTATAATAATAAAATTACATTTTAATTCTTTTAAAACGATCATCACGATCATCACCACCACCACCACCACCACCACCACCACCACCACCTGCATTCTACTCGTCTTCTTCAGTGCCATATCCTTAGTGCCAGTCACATAATGGGTGTTCAGTATATATTCGCTCTATAAATGAATTAATAAAGCTGAGAAACAAGAAAGAGAGACTGTCCTTGGTTACATTACCCCATCTCTTTGTTTAGTCTTCTGTAAGCACTTGTTAGATTATGGTTGGGTTTCTCTCACTGTCTGCAGTTTGGGCAAAATATGTTAAGTTTATCTATATCTGTACCAAAGTTTATCAATTTAGGAAAGTGATTGAATTCACTGTTTTTTACTCTGTATGGAATTTATGTCATATAATTTTGCTTAGGAAATGACTTTGATATTTAGGTATCACAGCGTAATATAGTAAGTAGTTCCATAAGCTTTTCAAAGATTAATCTTAGTATAAACAGCCAACCCAAGTTGTGATAAAAATCACATTAACATTGCCATAGTATAGTAAGTTGGGTATACTTAAAAAAAGTAGGGCTATATATGAAAGAAACATTCACCCAGCTGAGTCACATAGTAGAGGTACTGTTTAAACATTGGATATTCAGCACACACCATTTCTCACTCTACCTGAAGGGTGCAGTCTGAGTGGAACATTTTTGCTTAGTAAGCTGACAAATGTACACACATTTTCTTGCCTTGGAAATGATTCTTTTTTTCCTTTGGGCAACTTATATAATTTTTTCTAGGTTCTCTTAAACATAGGCTATTTGGATTGAAATTCCCTTTCTGTTCTTTAGCAACTTTTGATCATTGTGAGAAAAGGCCTTATGTAATAGCACTGTATTGTAATATATATTTCCCTATCAGTAACCTGGAGTGCTTTTTCCTCTTAACTAGATGTCTCTTTTCAGCTTCATTTCCCCTTCTTACTATTTTTTTTCTTCTTAAGAGATTCTTGAGAGTATCATATTCATCCCATTGGAAAACATCAGTCCAACGACTTAGGTGGCTGTGATGCTATACTGTCTTTGTAGAGCTACTTCTCTCTGGCTGTAATTTCATGTTTCCGAAGGACTTTTGTCCCTGAAATATCTAGGTGTTTAGATATGGATTGAAAAGAGCAGGAAACAGGAGATGTTGGTTTCTCTTCCAGAACTGCCGACAGCTAAATGTAAAACATTTCCTGGATTTTAGGTAATACTAGAGCAAAAAGCCTGGCTTAATATTTTATTTTCAATCATTGTTATGAAAGCACACATCCAAAAAATAATATAATTAGTGTTAGAATGGGGGCTTTTACAGAAGAGATAAACATCGCTATCCTCTCTTCTTGATTGAGAAGTTGGATCAAAGTTCATATATAGTTTCCTATGGAATCATAAATAGAATATGAATCTCCCAACTCTTAATTATGCTGATGACCATTACATCATAGTGATCCCCGCTGATTAGAAGTGATTTAATTTTTCTTAGTAAAATAATTCCAAATAGGTTAACAAAGTACAATGGATTTATTCATTGTTGGACAGAGACTTCATGATCTTAATTGTTCCCTCAGGAATTCATGTGGGTATTATTAGAAAATATGTTATGCTTTGATCTTATTCTATTGTAGAGTGACCATATTTTCCTCTCAACCTACCACTCTAAAAAATAAGTTATAAATTCTAAGGAAATGTTTGCTCTATTATATTATATTCTGAATTCTTTAAGAGATAGGACCAGGTAACCAAGGCTGATGCTCAAGGAGTAAAAGAGTTTATGATATGCGCTAGTAAAAAAAATACACTCCTACTTTTGTTTTATTTTCTAGGTGTAAGGCCACTCAATCTTTATATCATTAGTTACATGTCTTAGATATCAATACATATTATTAATCAGAATAAAACATACCTTTGGCAAGCTAAAAATACAAGGACCTAAAAGAATGGCATACTGTTTATATAGAAAATATACAGAAGTCTTCTTTTATATAATATAAAGAATGAGTTAATAGAATTAGTTTCAGTTTTTAAGGAAATTTGGCAATAGAGTAGTTTGATAGTAAAATATGTGAACTTTTCTTCCCTTTTTGGAGTCGTGGGTTTTTTAATATTAGCTTGTGACTTTCCCAATGAAGCCATCCAAAAAGTCACACTGACTCTTTTAGTCTGCCATCAGAGTGATAAATCCGTTATAGTTTTTTTTGGTGGTGAGAAGTATGTATCACACCTACTGTGTTTACTCATTGATGTGCAGTATTGAAACTATTCTTTCTTTCCTTCTCTTCTCAATTCTGTGTTTACAGCAATCTACTGATGTTGAAGTGGGAGCTGACCTTGTCCCTTCAGTCACAGTGAAGGTATTGTACATAGTTCTAGACTGTAATGTGCAAACAATATCACACATTTCATCACATCTGTCACTTGTCAGCCTATAAGTAGCTTATGGAAATGTAAAAACACTTGGTGGGCAGAAGAACTAATAGACATTTACCAGAGAGAACATCAAAATGGCCAACAGACACATGAAAAGATGCTCAACATCACTGATCGTCAGGGACATGCGCATCAAAACCACATGAGATATCACCTCACACCTTAGAATGGCTGTCATCAAGAAGACAAGAGACAACAGGTGCTGGTGAGGATGTGGTGAAAAGGGAGCCCTTAAATATTGTTGGTGGGAATGTAAGTTGATCCAACCACTTTGGAGATCAATTGGAGGTTCCTCAAAAAATTTAAAAAAAATCTACTGTATGACCCAGCAACTCCACTTCTGGCTATAAACCAAAGGAAATGAAAATAGTATTTCCCACGAGAGATATACACTCTCATGTTTATCACAGTATTATTCACAAAATAGCCAAGATATGGAAATAACCCAAATGCCTATCGATGGATGAATGGATAAAAAAAGATATGGTACATATACACAATGGAATATTATTCAACTATGAGAAGGGAGGATATCCTTCCATTTGCAACAACATGGATGGCTCTTGAGCACATTATGCTAAGTAAGATAAGTCAGACAGAGAAAGACAAGTCCTGTATGATATCACTTATATGTGGGAATCTAAAAAAGTTAAGCCTGTAAAAAACAGAGGGTAAAATGGTGCTTACCAGGGGATTGGGGGTGGTTAAGAGTGATGATGTTTAAGGGCACAAACTTGTAATGAGTAGTAAATAAGCCATAGAGATCTAATGCACAGTATAATGAATATAGATAATAATATTGTACTATAATTATGTAATGTGATAAATATCACTGCCTTGGCAATCATATTGCAATATATAAATGTATCAAAGTAACATGCTGTACATGTTAAATGTACACAATGTTACACATTAAATTTATTCAATTAAACAAAAGATTTCTTGGTTAAAAAGTTAAGAAATAGAAAAACTCAAACACTTGACATTTGTAAGTTTTCCTCAGCCTTGAGTAGTAAATAGATAGCCTTTATTGTTTACTACAAATTTAAAACTAGTAATTGCATTTATAGCAATATGTATATAATAATTGTTAGGACTTATTCCTACCATTAATTAAATATGTAGTGTGATTAAGGGTCTTTTTTCTAGAAACAAAATTAGTATTTAAGTATACTAAAGGAATTGTGTCATCACATTCATAGTAGACCAAGCAGTTGATTGCAGTATCATACATATATTGGGGAATCATATGAATATTAATAACATCTTTCTTCTATGTATGATTATGTGTGTGTTTGAAAAGAATTTCCAGCCATCTATCTGCCATAGTATTAGCTTTAAATAGATGTATTTATAGCAAGAAAATATTAAATGAAGAAACCACAAAATAGAGTAGTGACAAATTGATAGTCCCCAAAAAATAGAGTATGAAGGATGTGGTTTTGGTTAAGATTTTTAGTCCTGCCATTGCAGAATTTTAGAACTAGGACTCAAATGTAGAACCCTCTTAAGGCATTTAGATTAAAGTGTGGTAATAAGTCAGCACATTATTAAGCTGAAAATATTTATCACTGCCCAGACTTTGGAGCCAGGGAAAGTTGTGGATCTTGGCGATTTGCTAAGTCGAAACTTGGACAGGGCTTTATATTTTCTTAGATTATGGGTTGCTGTCCTTGGAGGAGCTTGACAGGGCACCAGGCTTTACCAATTGTGTTCGCTTATACTGGACCCAGCGGGTGGCCCAAGTGTGGGGATCTTTGGTAGAAGTTGAAGGGAGCCCAACCTTATAACAGTTTCCTAAGCTAATTTTTTTGGATTCTTGCCACTGGTAACAAGGGTGGTCTTTTCCCAGTCTCCCTTCCCCCTGTCCAGTCAAAGGCTCTATCCCATTAATACTTCTGAGTCTGGAAAAGCATTAGTGGCAAGAAATCAAACATTTAAGAAAAAAAACCCAACAACCTTGTAGCGTTCCAGGAATGATCTATAGACTTTTGTGTAGGGAAATCTCTTTTATATCTATCTACTGATATTGTTCTGACACATAACATAATAATTCAGGAGCACACTGCAAATTGCAAAAAGAAATCTTGTACCTAAACCAGATAACTTTGCTCATGCTATTTTTTTCCCTCACAACTAGTTATTGCTATAAATAAATACACATTTCCCTCCCGTGCCATTCTTAGGCTTTCATGTGTAATAGCCACCTTAAAATGGTGGCATGACACTATTGGAAAATTCTCCTTCATTAGGAGAATAACATTTAACTATGTTTGAGAATGGCTAAGTCACAGCTCTCTTCCTTATTGCCATTATAAAAGAATGGGAAAGAATGCGACACACGAGTTGCACAAAATCAGCTGGACTTAAGCAGCAGACACCATGACTTCCTGATTCTGCCTGACAGTTCCTATACAAATTTCTGTTATAAATCTCTCCTTATAGCCTTTTATAACAACAGCAGCCAAGGTATATAACCATGGAAGTTTCCATCATAATAAATCCTGTTAATTGAGAAAATTTTTCCATCCGTTCCAAGTGAATGAAGATGTGGCTAGCTTGAGTGTGTGTGCGTGATGCGTGACCATCTATTGCAGGCAACTAAGGCAGAGTGGTTGTTAATACCTGGCCTTTGGAGCCATGTTTATATATCTAGGATAAAAATTTAGTATTATGTTTCCTGAAGATCATATTTTATTTTGTTAGAAATGGAAAATAGCATGGAAAATTCTGATATTAATTTTTGTATTTTCCCCTTAATCTATAATTATTTTTCTCTTAAAATATGAGGTTCATGGTCTAGCCAAGTCTTTAACTCTTTTTTTTGGCTCAAACACAACTCTTCTTTGTTACTGTAGTTATTTTTGTCACACATCTTCTTGATTCACTTTTTTTTTTTTTTTAGAGTATTAGTCATTTTATTTTTATTTATTTATTTATGGCTGTGTTGGGTCTTTATTTCTGTGCGAGGGCTTTCTCTAGCTGCGGCAAGCGGGGGCCACTCTTCATCGCGGTGCGCGAGCCTCTCACTATCGCGGCCTCTCTTGTTGCGGAGCACAGGCTCCAGACCCTCAGGCTCAGTAATTGTGGCTCACGGGCCCAGTTGCTCCGTGGCATGTGGGATCTTCCCAGACCAGGGCTCGAACCCGTGTCCCCTGCACAGGCAGGCAGATTCTCAACCACTGCGCCACCAGGGAAGCCCTCTTGATTCACTTTTGAAAGTGCCTTGTCCATTGCTGGGATTCGATAGATCTGTGTATGAGAGTTATCACCATTAATCTTGCATCTAAACTAAATGCAAGCACTTGTAACAATGTAAAATTGTACGATTGTTGTCTAAGTACATGTTGTTATGCCAGGCAGAGTCAGAATGTCTGCTGTCTTAAAAATGGCTTATTACTACCTTAAGGATTTTTCATTTTCATTTTTAAAAGTAACCTCTCACGAGATGTTCCTGGTCATAGTTTTCAGCTCTCTTGTACATATTGGCTGGATGGTCTTAGACGTGTTATTGAGCTTCTCTGGACCTCTAGTTTTAAACTGTAAAATGAGGGTACTTCTTCATTTGCAGAGTTATTTTGGGACTTAACCACAATTGATTAAGAGTGTGGGCTCTGGATTCTGACAGACAGAAGTTAAATTGTGCTTCTTCCACTTATAATCAGAGTAGCCTTAGTCAAATTATCTAGCTTCTCTGAGCCACATTTTTCTCTTATGTAAAATGGTATATTGTGATAGTACCTGTTTCACAATGTTGTAATGATTAAATGAGATAATACACATAAATAATTTATTAGCGTGGTTCCATGAATATAGAAAGCTGCTAATGGTTATCATTAATTTTATTTAAAAATATATGTGCAGATCAGCATATTATTGTTAACAGTAAAATATTGAAATTGTGTTCTGTTTATTTAGTGGAATAGCTATCAGAAGGAATGTTGTCTACAGCACATGTGTACTTTCTTCTTCCCATAATTACCATCAGTGTTTTATTAAAAAGGTATTATGATTTTTATAATGGTCAGATATCATTACGGAATCTTTCTTTGTGGTATGCAGATTTCCCCCCATATATTCCCAGGGCTTATAAAGTAAAAATTGAGGGTTCATTGTTCATTTGCTGTGTTTATTGTATTTATTTGCATCAGTAGTTGTCCTTTAAAATTTTTACTTTGCAAGTCAAAAATGTTATGCTTATTTTTAAGTTGTGCAGAATATCCACATCATTTAAATTAATACAAGACATTTACTGAATCTAATTATATGTGTATAATGTTTGTGGGCCAGATGTATATTCTTGTATATTGTTTATCTATAGTATGTATGTATATATATAATTAATGAATAGTTGATACATGCCTTTTACCTAAGAGAAAATTCAAAATGACTTTTCCTAAAAATTAAGTATGCCCTTGCATTTTGTCAATTAATAATGAAATGTATCTGTCTCATATACTAGAGTCTAGTAACTAGACTAAATTGCTGCATAGCAAAGGTGCCCTGTATAATAGAAGAGTGCTTCTCAACGCTGGTTGTAAATAGCTATCACCTGGGGAACTATTAAAGCAATACCAATACCCAGGTCTACTCCCAGAGATTGTGATTTAGTTGGTCTAGCAACTCTACCTGGCCAGTGACTGTGATAAATCTGGCTTACCATGTGGATAAACTCATCCAAAAAGACTGTTCAAAGAGGCTGGGACTTTTAGGAGACAAAATCCAAAGAGAGAATGTTCCCAGTGGAAGCCAGATATTTAAGCTTTTTCTTTGATGCCCCTAGCACTGTGGCCCAGTAAAGATCCTTGGGCCTGATGGATTCTATTGACGTTCCTCCTCAGGAGGACTGAGAGGAGTCCTGGCCTTCTCTACCCCTACCCACCCTATTTCTCAGTCAAACTATTACCCCAGAATTCATAGCTATTAACTCTGACTAGAATGGGAATTATCATTCCAAGCATCATCAACCAAGAGCACCAGTTTGGAAATACAGCCAGCTTAGAAATGCAGCAGTCATTATTGCCATTCTTTGATATTTTCTAGAATTAGTTATGTCAGGTATTTTTGTATTAAGCCGTGGAAGAAACTGTAGTGCTTTGATATGTATTTAAACTACTGATGGTAAATACCTACCTAGAAAGGAAATCTTTAGAGAGTAACTTGTGTAAAAGGTAATATACTGATACTAGATAAAATAAATAATTCATGATGCCACATCTATACATGTAAAGAAGAATGAACACATATAATATTTCATGATGTAATTATTCACCAGACATGAGGGCAGATTTTTTTGGTCTGCTTTTGATAGAACATATTTTAATAGCTTTATTGAGATATAATTCACATACCATACAATTTACTCTTTTAAAGTATACAATTCAATGATTTTTAGTATATTTGCAGAGTTGTAGAATGATGACCACAATTTAATTTTTGAACATTTTTGTCCCTCCAAGGGAAACCCCATATTCATTAGCTGTCACTTGCTGTTCTCTCCATTCCCCCACCCCCAATCCCACTACCATCCCAAAGCAACTACTAATCTATTTTCTGTCTCTGTAGATTTATAGATTTGCCCACTCTAGATATCTCATATAAATTGAATCATATAATATGTGGTCTTTTGTGACTGGCTTCTTTCGCTTAGCATAGTATAATGTACCCATGTTGTAGCATGTGTCAGTACTTCATTTCTTTTTATTATTATTAATATTATTAAATATTATTCTGAATAATATTTCATTGTAGAGATATACCATATTTTGTTTGTCCATTCATCAGTTGATGGACACTTGGGTTGTTTCTAGTTTTAGCTATTATGAATAGTACTGCTATGAACATGTGTACAAGTTTTTGGGTGGACATATGTTTCATTTCTCTTGGCATGGAATTGTGAGGTCAGATGGTAATTTTATGTTTAATTTTTAAAGAAACTGTCAAACTTTTTTCTTGAATGGCTATACCATTTTACATTTCCATCAGCAATTTATGCAGGTTCTAGTTTCTCTACATTCTTGCTAACACCTGTTTTTGTCTGTCCTTTTGATTATAGCATTTAAGTAGATGTGTAGTAGTATCTCATTGTGGTTTTACTTTGTATTTCATACAAAGATTTTGAGCATTTTTTCACGTGCTTATTGGCTATTTGTACATCTTCTTAGAGAAAAGTCTGTTCAACTCCCTTGCCCAGTTTCTAACTGGGTAGAACTTTTTAATCTACTACCTATGTTACAGGTTATGTTTTGTGACAGCTCATTTTTTTTTCTCAGATGGTATTTCCTAATTATTTGCAAATGATTTTTTAAGTAGTTGTGATATTCTATCAATTTGGAAAAAATGTAATTTTTTTATTAATAACAATTTCTGTTTTCTCAGGTCACACTGCAGAATCGAGTGACATTGCAAAAGATCAGATTATCGGTCTATGTACAACCACCTTTAGTATTGACTTGTGATCAGTTCACCTTTGAATTTATGGGTAAGTGTTTTGTTTTGGCTTAAAGTCTATCATGGTGTGAGGTTTTTTTTAATTAAAAATTTTTTTTATCAGTGGGTTTATTTCATGGCTATATTTCTTGTCTGAATAGTGAGACTGGTATCTTCCTGAAATCAGTGATTGTGTTGTTTTGCTTATATTTTCCCTCCAAACATCAAGCATGGACATTCAGTGAATGGCTGTTGAGTTGAAGTAATTACAGATTTTCAAACGCTTTTCTTAACTAGATGGACGTGTAATTGTACTTAAATACTATATTTTGGAAGGCTTTTTTATTGGTGTTTCTCTAGTGAGCTATTTATTGAATCTGTAATGTTTGAAGAAAGAATATTGGCTTTGGAGTCTGGCCTGAATTTGAATCCTGGCTCTGACACTCAATGTGTAACCATGGGCAAGCTACTTTAGTAATTACTTGGAGCCTCAGTTTTGTTTTGTTTTAATCTGCAGAAAGGGGATAATGATATCTGTGTTACAGAACTGTTTTAATTAGAATTTAATCAGAAAATTAATTGGACTTAATTAGAAAATGAATCTATGTAAGATAACTGTAATAATGCCTAAGATTTCTTTGCATAGGGTCTCTCTTACCACTTACATCCAGTTGTCATTAGTCCTGTTAAAATGATTTCTGAATTATCTTTCAAGTCTTTTTCTGTCTTTCTTCACTGCTACTGTTCAGCTGGGAACCCTATGTCTTATTCACAAAAAGCAAGAACATATCTCTCTTTTTTCCTTTTTATAACCAACCTCTACCTTAGGTGCCCGACAGATAGTAGAAACTCAATAAGTATTCATTGAATCAGTGAATGAGTGATTGAATGGTTGAGGTAAACTTGTAGTTGATATCTCACTTTATTTTTTAATTTTTCACAATACTTCCAATTTGTCTTTCTAAAAAACATTCTGGACAATTAATGTTTTAAGTTAAAAACTTCTCTAATGCAGGTTGGAGGTCAAATACATGAATATGGAAGGCTATGCACAATCTGCCAAGTTGCTACAGTTTTAGTTACATCCATATCCAATTCCCCCTTCCATTTTCTCCTGCAGACTGTGTTCTAGCCATGATAAGGTACTATTTCCCACTCCCAACTTCTCTTGCCCTTTGCGTACCTTTTGCTTTGTTCATGCTGCCTGTTCATCTGAGTAAAGAGAAGCAGTGGTGTAGAATGTTAGGTACCCTTGTTCTGGAGTTCTGGAGTCAATTCCCAGCTCTGTATTAACTATATGACCTTGGGCAAGCTTTTTAATCTCTTTGTAGCCATTTTCCTCATGCACCAAAAAATGGGGATAATAATAATACCCACCATGTAGGGTTGTTGTGAGGATTAAATGAGTTAATCTATGTTATGTAAAGTGCTTAAGACAGTAGCTGGCATGCAGTATATGTCTAATTTTAACTGTTTGTTAATAATAATTGTCCAAAATTATGTAACATATTATTTTTACATTGCTTATAGCACCGGAGATGACTAGAACAGTGGGCTTTTCCGTTTATCTGAAAGGAAGTTGTTTACCACCTGAATTGGAAGGAAATACTGTTGTTTCTTATTCCAGACCTACAGGTAAGCATACAGTTGTTCATGAATTTACAAGCCTAATCACTTCTTTTAAGTTATTGGAGTTATGAGTTAAATGTTTAAGTGTTTAAAATGGGAAAACACATTGTAAAATATTATTAAATGAAAAAATATTCTTTTCTAGTGTTAAATAAAAATGTATGTTCAAATTACTTTGATGTGTTAGGAATAATTAATGATAGTCTATTTAGCTGATCTCCATTTGTAATGTTTGATTCTATCTTTTCAATTAATAGCAAATATGATGTATTTTTATTCCCACTAGAAGAATGTTATCTAGCCAGACTTCATGTATTTGAACTAAAGAGAAAAGCCTAGTCTGAATTAGTAAAAAAGACTATTATGGGTTGCTGTAATATTAAGTCAGTCTTCAGAGTTTCAGACACTGCTTTAGTGATTAAATAAAACTCTTTATTATCTTACATGTTAAAATATTTAAGAACAGGATCTGTATTATTTCAAGAAACTCTTAATAGATCAAAAAAGTTATCTTTAGTCCAGTTGCGATCTAATTATTATAAATTTCAACTTGGGTTCAATTTTATAGTTTTGTGTGTGTGTGTGTGTGTGTAGTGAATTTTTCATAGTAACAGTTTGACAATTAGTTGATTGATAGAATAAGAATAGTTATTGCTGTTTTTAAAAGCCGTTTAAATGTGGTGTAACTGATAGGGTATTTCAACAATGTTGCATTTGTGTTTTATAAGCATTTCTGTACAGTTTTCTTAATTTAAAAAGCTTAGAGATGCCTTATTCATATTTTTTTCTCTCTGTTGATACCTACTTTGCTTACTTAGCAATGTTTTTATGAGACTGATGCAACTACCTACTGTGCTAACAAGGCACCTTGGCAATGTTTTTAATAATAGTAGTTCTTATTTTGTCTAAGTGAATTTTCTGGTTTATGAATTGACAACTCTATGCTTGGAGGTGATTTTATAACTTTAGTACATGTTTTCAAAATCTGTTTCTCCTTCTTTGTAAGTTATTTTGCTTTAAATTATAAAAAAATCATTTCTGGCCAGAAGTGACCACTTTAACCATTTACCTATATTTTCAAAATTTGGGGTAACATAAATATTTTATGGTTAAAAGGCTTTGCGAAATCTGGCTTTGGAGAGAAATACGAATCTTCTGTAAGGGATCAAAGAATGATGGACTTTTTAGTTGGATGTTTCTGAAAAGAACATTGAAATGTTCAGTGTTATTTTAATTTTGAGTTGTGAAATAAAAAACAGGAAATGTTGGCTAAAATCTCTAGATCATTTATCATTAATTGAACATCTCAATAATCATAGGCATGATTATACTTTTTATCTTTGTTACACCTTGTGTATGTAGTTATAGAGATTGTTGATGCCTTAATTCAACTAATTATTTCATTTGCTTTCAAGGAAAAGTAGTGATACTGGTTGAAAATAAATTTAAAATAAAGAAATGGATTACCTAGCAAGTGGACAAAAGGCTTAAAAATGCATTATGAAGTTATAAAATCATTCAGTGAGCTTATGGTTGCACATACCATTTTTAGCTATTATGCTTTTCTAAAGACAGAATTTGAAAGACTATAAATTATTACTAAACCAAAGAGCATAGGCATTAATTGGTTGAAAGTTAATTAGAAGTTAAAGTAAAAACAAGTCTATAAAAGTAAAAGAATACCAAGACAAGCTGAAAAAAAAAATAGACATTGTTCCATAGTAGTATCTATTAACTAAAGTTATAATATAAGCAAGACTAACTGGAAATATTAATATTATATATTTGTCTTTCACTCAAATTTTTTCCAAAAAATTCATTTAATGCTCTTGATGTCATTTACATATTGAGTCTGGTTTGCTTTTGGCTAGATCATATATCTTTACCTCTTTTTGCCACATTTATACTGGAATAACACCCTCTCATGGATTTCTGAGAATGAATGAAATATATTGTTAGATTTCATTTATTCATGTTATATTCTTCAATTGTGAATTGGCTTATCTTTATTGGAGGGCCATTTAAATCATCTGTAAGAATCTTGAAAATTTTAAATTATATTTTAAGCAGATATGTGTTGTAATTTTATAACAGATAATTTGTTACATTTTCTCCCCTATCCCTTTTTGCATTGCCTCTGATGGATAGATCGAAATCCTGAGGGTAAGTGAAAAGATAATTTAGAACAAAATGAATTTCAGAACTGAAATTTGGTCAGTTAATTGAATTGGTATTATACCATGAATGAATTCTTTTTATGGACTGCTGTTTTAACTATAGCAACCTCTTTAGGGTGATTCAGTGCCTTGATCTGGCTATGGAGAAGCTAGTAGATGTTTCCACTTATAGATACTTGTTATTCATTATTAGTTGTTTCAGAGTCATGAGAAACAATGAAGCTCCATGACTTTATTGAACAAAACCAAAGGCGCCACTGACAACTTATTTTTGTAAGTCATTGGTGATTTACCTGTATGCTCAGTTATCTTAGTGTACTTAAAAAGAGTAAGGAAAAAAATTCTGAATTGTAATTGTGTGATTCTGTATACCCCAAAATATTCACCTCTTTGATCAGAATGCCATGTGTACTCATTCTATGGGCCTATTCCTTGTCTTGTTTAGAATTTGTGGGGGAATATCATCAAGGGACTGACCCCTTGAACTTGCCTGGGTCAGTGTTGTCACCATTTTGCTTTCCCCAAATCCTTTGTTTACTACTCTGCTATAATACTTATCATAATATGAGTTTCATTAAGTTTGTTCCTTAGGTTCTCCTAGTAGATTTTTGAGCTCTTTAAGAGTAGGGTTCAAGTACTTATCTTAGGATTGTGCAGTATCTGGTTACATGGCAGGTACTCTATAAGGATCTTCTACTTTGATTAGTTTTCCTCCTAGACGTAGACTTAATGTGATGGTTTGTCTTAGTTTATTAGCCATTTTAAGATTAGTATTAGATAATATTAATTAGTAATAATTAGATAAATAAAATACTTAAAAATAATGGCATTATTTACTCATATAGTTTTGGTGGTTCCAACAACCTGAGTTGCATAGTGTCTGGGAGGTGAATATATATTTATATGAGAAATATTTTAATAGAAGTAAGCTTTTAGCTTAATAACATAAAGTATACTTGTCAAATTAGAATTTGGGTTATTAAAAATAATTTTAATAATGAATATTTACTTTGCAAGATTTCAATGTAACTGATAAGATTTCACAATAACTTTTATAAAATACAATATTATTATTTAAATTATTTGTTTTGAGTTTTAAAAAAATCAGTAAAGGTTATTATTGAAAGGAATTTATTTCCTCTTACTAAAAATTCAGATCAAACCATGAGAAAAAAAATCACAATATATGGAAATCTTAGTATTTCAATGCAAACCTAAAGCTGGTTTTAATAATCTCTTATGATATATTTTAAAATTATAATTAAGCTTCAGGGAGTAGAGTTGAAATATTCAGCTTTACCTAGTAGGCAAGAAATTAATATGTGGCCACTTAGATCTTACTTACATAAGGCTTCAAATTTCAAAGACTTTTCCATTTTATTGGCCTGATCTGTTCAGGCTGTATTGCAGATAAGCAGTCCTGCTTTTACATATGGAAAAAGAGAAGCAATCGAGGTTTTATGTTGTCCCATAAGAGTTTGTCTCCATTATTTCTGCATTAAAGTTACATGACACGGGCAGCGTAAAACATGACTGCAGATGGAGCACAGTACGTAGCCAGACATAACAGGAAGGGATCAAGGAAGTTCTGGCTACCAGACATTGCTACTGCTTTGGGGTTCCTTGTTTTCAATAAGAAATGACTCTAGCAGGCCCCTGGAAAGAGTTCTAAAGGCATTATGTAGATGTGTAATATATAGATACAGTTATTCAACTCTGGTATATAAGTTCTTTTTTCTTTTTTTTAAAGCACATTTTGGCATCCCTCTTGACAGTGATACTGGTCTCTTGGGTGTGCCAGGGGTAATTAGAATTCTCTTCCTGGAAAAATTGTTGTGTCAGGAGTGATTTTGATCTGAATTTTCTCTCTAAGTGTTAAATAATTTTGTGATTAATTGCACCATGGTAGTTGCGACTATCCATTTCCTCTAGTAGGCTAGAAGGGGAAGTGTTTGAAGGAGAGGTGATTATATTTGTTAAAAAACTGTAGAAAAAGGTCAGTCTGATGAGTGAGTAGGCCAATATTTGAGTATTACAAATGACCAATTTCTTCTTTTCTCTCAGCATTATATTCAGAGAGTTGAATGAGCCAAATAGAGACTGTTTTGCCAACTAAATATCGCTGATGGTAGGCAGTTAGGATCAGTTAGGCTCTTTCAACTGAGTTGCAAGCTATCCTACTAGCAACTTTGGAAAGTCTTCAAATGCATATAATCCTTTCCTTCCTCATTACAGATACACGTATGCATACACTCACACATACCTCTACGTGTCTCTGACTTCAGGTTCTTAGCTACAGTTATAGCCTGAAGAGTAACTGGTAGCCAAATCTGCATTTCAGGTTTCTTAAGAAAATGTAAATCTCAATAGAAATGTGCCTCTGATGAACTCCATGTCTAAACACTAGACGTTATATTTTGAAACGTTTGGGTTTTAATTTGATGGGAAGTAATATAAAATATTGGCAGTATAATTTTTCTTTTTAAAGGTATGGTTTCCTTAAACTGGTTTCTAAAGGATTTCATGCTTTTTTCCCCCCCAATGGTAAAACTTTTCAAGCTGCCATCATTTAAAAAATAGCCATAATCATTTTATTAAGTATGAGTGTCATCATTTTTCAAAGTAATGTTTTCCAAATGTCCTGTGAAACAGGTTTACAATTCCTGGAGAGAAAAGAAATTCTGGAGGGGTTCTTCAAATCTTAGCAACTGCAGACCATTGCCCTAGTGTGTGATATTGTCATTAACTGACTTAACTGAGCTGTGAATTGAGTTACAATGTATTTCCCTTCTTGGGTTTATTAGTGCTTGCAATCCATTTGTTTCAATTTCTGAAACATTTATATACCACCAGTTTCTTTAGCTCTGGGTTCTCAGAGTTTTAGTGTAATAATCTAAGTAACATAAGGCTAGTGTTGTTGATCATGATTAATCTTGTTTTACCACAACAAATTCAGTCAGTACCTGGCCCAAGTGAAGTAGAGCCACAGTTTCAGCAGTGTAGTTTTAGAAGAGCATTTACAGCCAAATTTTATTTGAACAATTAGCTCAGACTTTGGTTGAAAGTACATAGAAGATAGCTTCTCTTTGTGCATGTACAGAGTTGTCAGAAGATGAAGCATTTTTCCCCCGTTATTCTATTCATTGAAAATGAAGGAAATGGAACTAGGTTTCAGTTTCCTTGTTCTTTCCAGACTGCATCTATTAATTGAGGCTGTAATTTATATATTGTAGAGGAAAAACATTAGTAGGTATATTTCCATAATTTGGGGATATATGGAATATATGAAGTTGGAAAAAATAATGCTTTGTAATGTTTTTTGTGGTGATATTGATAGTTGTGGTCTGAGCAGTAGCTTAGATCATGTTACCATAATATTTTGAGTCAAAACATTTCATCATTTTAAAGTACAAATACACATGCCTCTAAAACCTCACAAAATGTCAGGAAATAATACCCTGGGACTTCTCTGAAGAGACACCAGTCATAATTTGCATCTAGGATTCCAGGAGAAGTGAATTTAACATCTGTTGGTTATGAGCAAAAAATGAGCTATGTAAAATTTGATGGATAATAGATTATGTTGAAGAGAATGACAAATATGCTCCACATGCTCTGAAAAAGTATTTAATTGGCCTCATATATCAATATGCTTGCCATTGTTGATGATCTCTTACTATCCTAGTGAATAAGTAGTTCTGAAAAGTGTACTCCCAGCTTGGTTATAGAGTAAACCACACAACTCCAATTGGCATTAACAAAATATATTGCTAATTCTAGGAATCCTATTTGGGATCATGTCTACAAACTTTACTGCTTCCGCTTTTGTTATTTTTAAACTGCTCTCTGACTCCACTGTAAAGAAATAAAGGAATTAATGTGTGGATCTATCCAGTAGAGTAGAACATTTTAAATTTTCCTTTTTTCTACAGTAGTTTACTAAAATATAGGTTTCTGTATATTATCTTTTGTCTTATCCAGTCAAAAATAGAATCCTAGTATAAAATGAGAGAGAACTAAAGTTGTAGAATTGCTTTACTTGATTTATAAGTAGAGAGCCTAATTTGCTTTGGTTTCAGTTTCATTCTTTGTAAAAATATTAAAAGGAATGATTTTTAAAAACTTTAAATTCTGATATAAAACTCTTCATTGTTATTTATTTATGCAGTTACTTATTTCAATATACCTGTATACTTTCTGAAAAAAATTTGAGAATTGAATGACTATGTAAGCCTTTCAAAATGTTGCTTAACAGTGATATGTAAAGTTAAATGGATTGAGGAAAATTCAGTTTGTATGAAAGTAATATTCTTCATATTGATGTGTAAAATGACATCATTAGAATGAACTTCATTAGAACTTCAGTAGGGCAAATTCTGCTTTCATGCTCATAATTTATTGCAAATTGTTAATTGTACTTCGAATCTTCAATAAGTAAAAAAACTAAAATTAAAAAATTCAGGGGGTAGAGAAATGATTAGATATGGTCATATAGAGTCTTCCTGATATAAATTTCATATTCTTTGCTCATTTTAGCGGATAGTCTTGGATTAGGGCTAGAGCTTTGAAGGTCTTAAAGACAGTTCAGTAATTGAATATAACTACATATAATGTTTTATATAGCGTTCAACTGTGATGACTTTTAAAATATGATATTACTATTAAAGGCAGAGCTTATCCTATGCTCGTTTTTAAGATTTTATTTTTGCCTTGCACTTTTTGACAATAAAGTAAAAACATAAATTATGATAATGCTTTCCAGTTATTTCAGTTATGCTAAATGAAATGGGCAGGTAACAAACATTTAAACTAAGATATGTTGCTACTATGTACTACTATTAGTAGTACAATATTTTTCTTATTTGTCAAATTTATGAATATATATTTCTCTTTATTTCAGGCATTCCTCGAGTTAGCCAATGTAAGTTTAGACTTCCCCTGAAATTAATCTGCTTGCCAGGCCAGCCTTCAAAAACTGCAAGCCACAAACTAACTATTGATACCAACAAATCTCCAGTCAGTCTTCTCAGTCTCTTTCCAGGTAGGACTCTTGAAGTAACATGCCTGTAACATCAGAAATGTTAAGAATTTAGAATGGAATCCTTCATCAGCAGGTAATGATGGGGTAATTATCAGATAATTGTTAAGTCAGAATATAAAAGTGCCTCAAGGATTTTTTCATCTTGTTTGCGGGTTCAAAGGCAAATAGCTTATATCAATAAGGTAATAAAGCGTACCTTTTAAGTTTGATTAAAATTATTATAATCATTATTTTGCTTCAGTCTTCAGAAATGAAAACATCAAATGTTTCTTTTTAGGCTGTGGAATTATTTGGCTTGGAATGTAAATATTTATTATTCATCTTTCTTGTAGGTTTTCAAATATATCCCTTTTCTAAGCATGTAAATATTTATTATTCATCTTCATTGTAGGTTTTTGGAAATGTCCCTTTTAAAAGCATATTCTCATGCCCCTGAAAAGTAACCTCATAAGTAGGTGCTCTATGTGGTTCTGCTGTCTTCAGCAGCTGGAGGGGGCAATGTCCATTCTTTGCCTCCAGTGCTTTAGAAGGGGCTACATGTATAAAGCTAGAATATCACAGCGAACATTATTGGTAATTTGTGAAGGTGTGACTTTCTCCAGGTGTTGGTTTTTCTTTTTGAGTAGCTTAGAAAAGAGAGAGGCATTGATTGGATAAAACATCTTTAGTTGCCAGGGTTTCTAATGTGTCGCATCTATTAACTTTCTTGGTGATGAGGTGGAATTAAAAAAAATAATCTGGGAATTAAATCGACCCTTTTAAATCCATCATTAAAAATCAGCACTGTTGCCTGTAAGATGCATCTTCACCCTTGCATTAGTGGATAGGATTTAGAATACAAGTATTTCCCACAAGGTTTAGAAATTTATGGTAAGTCAACTTTTGTGTTATAACCTACTTAAAGTGACTAAAATTTATTTTTCATTAATTTGAATTTTTTTTTTTTTAAGTTTAAGCTAACTTTTTTTTTTTTTTTAAGCTAACTTTTATTTATTTATTTATTTATGGCTGTGTTGGGTCTTCGTTTCTGTGCGAGGGCTTTCTCTAGTTGCAGCAAGCGGGGGCCACTCTTCATCGCGGTGCACGGGCCTCTCACTATCGCAGCCTCTCTTGTTGCGGAGAACAGGCTCCAGACGCGCAGGCTCAGTAATTGTGGCTCATGGGCCCAGTTGCTCCGTGGCATGTGGGATCTTCCCAGACCAGGGCTCGAACCCGTGTCCCCTGCATTGGCAGGCAGATTCTCAACCACTGCGCCACCAGGGAAGCCCCTGAAGTGTTTTTAAAAGCTTTATTTATGTATAACTCTATGAAAAATCTCCAAGATGCTCTTTATTACAATTAATCTATTCTTTAGTTTGAGTGAGTTCGAGTGAATGAGTGTGTGTGTGTGTGTGTGTGTGTGTGTGTGTGTGTGTGTAGTTAGCAAATAGTTTTGTACCTTTTGGTTTCTTATTCCCTTTCGTTCCCTTTCTTCTTTGTCAATTTTCTTATAAAAATTTGGATTATAAAAAAGGCAGAGAGTCACTACCTTTATAACATCTTATGCAAACATACTAGTTCCTTGGTCTCCTATTCTATCCTGGCAACATAGTTGGAAATTGTATGTTGCGCACCAAATTTATTGATGCCTTTGAAAAATGTTTAAGACTCTGGCTTCTGAGTGGTCAATCTTTACTGCAGATGACTGAAACCGATGGAGATTGAATAAGAATGTATGCTTTTGACCAGAGAGGGTATCTCTGTAAGCTATGAATTGGGTAAGAAGTACTAAGGAAAGCTTAGATAACTCATGTGTCCTGATTTTGGACTCAGTTGTTTTGATGTCACAGGTATCTTAGGCTCTTCAGCATATATTTGCTTCTTATTCACTTTAGAAATGAGACTCAATGACAAATTTAAAAAATTTCCCCTAAGAGTCAATTTATGTAATATAGTGTGTTCTCTTTTTGAGTTTCCAGACTTGTGTTCATATTAAACATGCTGGAATCCTGTAATTGTTTAAAAGAAGTACTCTTGCTACTTTTTCACTTTTCATGATACGTTTCACTCTTGCTATATATGACTTCTATATGTTGATGTTAAAGTTGCTATTACAAGTTATTTTTTAACGGAAATAAAATTAATGATCTTCATAGAGTAGAAATAAAACTACTTTTAATCTACATCTCTTCCTATTTGTTTATTTCAGTTCTTTTTTTTTTTTGTATATTTAAAATTAATTTTTCTTATTACAAAAGAAATGTGAAATTTAGGAATGGATAACCAAAAAGAAGAAAATGAAAGTTACTGGTAATTCTTACACCCAGCAATATCTACTTATATTTCATTACATTTTCCTACTCTTTTAAAAAATATTTTTTCTAAGCATTTCATCCCCCCAAAGAATATTACTTTGCATATTGTTGGGAGACACCTTTCTATATAATTAGATTTTTTATTTTATGATTTTAATGATTACATACTATTCTATCATAAATCATTTGGCCAGCATTATATTTTTCTGTATTTATGTTGTTTTCAGTTTATTAATATTGTAAATATATTATAGCAATATTTCTCTAAATTTATTATTACTTCTTTGATGAATATGTAAAAGTGGAATTACTGAGTCAAGCAAAGGATAATAATATTTTTAAAGCTTTTGAAATATAATGTAAAATTGACTTCCTGAAGGGCCACTAGTTAACTCTATCAACAGTGTTTGAATGGAGGTGTCTAGTGCCCCAAATACTGGCCAGTAGAGAATATTATAATTATAAAAAGCTTTAATATGCTTAATGGCTATATAGAAAATATTTATTTACATATATATATATATATATATATATATATATATATATATATATATATATATATATAATAATTATCTGGAGTGATTTTGGCTAAATGTGACTTAAGCAAGATAATATGTATTTTTTATCTCAAATAAAGAGAGGTCCACAAGTGGGCAATGGAAGCTGGTATAGTGGTTTGTGAATGTTATCAAAGACCCAGCTTTTTTCTTTCTTTGCAATGTGCATTCTCTAGTGTGTTGGCTTGTTCCATGGCAATAGGATAGCTGCTTTGGCTTAAGTCATCATAACTGACTACAGGGCAGGAGGTAGGGGAAAGAGATAGCTATAGCAATGACTGTAACTTTTATCAGAAAGGCATGTTTCCATAAACTTCTTAGGAGATTTCTACTTAGGCCTCAATAGCCAAAATACTGTCACATGGCCTCTTCTAGCAGTAAAGGGGGCTGAGAACTACTGTAGATGGGCTGGGGAAAAGGAGGCTGGGAATAGATGTTAAATTAGCTGACATTCATTGTATGCCATGATACCAGTAATTTTACACAAAAATTTTACATAAATGTAATAACAAATAGCGTGCTATTGTAGCAGCCTTTTATGGTACTCAGATATATGGCTATCTTTCCTTGTCAATGAATTTGTATTTTAATGTTTACATAATATTCTATTGTTTAGGGGTGCCATGTACATAGCTTTTTTGTACTTCTCTGTTTCTCTTTGGAGAAATTCCTTGAAGATAAATGACTGAGTTAAAGGATATGCACATTTGAAAACTTTATTCAAATGCCAAAGTTACTTCCAGAATAATTGTATCAGGTTACAAGCCCAACATCAGGGTTTGTACCCAGGATAGCAGCTGGATTTAAAGCTTTTAAAATTTTTGACATGGTTAGGTGAAATATGACATCTCTTTTTAAAATTTGCATTTCTAAATTATTTGTTAGCATAGAAATTTTGTAATTGTTATTAACTACTTGTATTCTTTTAACATATAAGGTTTATATTTTTAGGCAGTAAAATTTATCTTAAAATTTAATTTTATAACTGCTTTATTTAGTTTCAAGTTTTCATGTTGTTCTTAGAATGATCTCTATTTTAAGATTATAAAATATTAATTATATTTTCTTCTGGTACATTTTAATACATTCTTTAATTCTGAAACACAGCTTCAGTATATATTTTTTGTTTTTATAAAAAACAACTTTATTGAAGTATAACTTATGTACACATGTATAAAGTATACAATTTGGTAAGTTTTGGTGTTTGTATATACCTTTGAAACCATCCCTGCAATCATGATGCTGAAAATATCCATCACCCCAAAGAGCTTCCTTGTGCCCCTTTGTGATCTGTTTTTCCCCCATCCCCAGGCAACCACTGGTTTCCTTTCTGTCACTATAGATTAGTTTGTACTTTCTAAAGTTTTATAAAATGGAATTACTCAGTATGTGCTCTTTTTTGTCTGCCTTCTTTCATTCCCTTATCAGATTATATGACTTGCACATATTTTCTCCCAGTCTATGGCATGTCTTTTCATTCTTTTAACAGTGTCTTTGGAAGAGCAGAAGTTCTTAATTTTGATAAAGCCCAATTTATCTGGTCTTTTCTTTTATGGATCATGATTTTAATGTTATATTTTTGCCTAACTCAAGGTTACAAAGTTTTTCTCGTACTTGTTTTTCTAGAAGTTTTCTAGTTTTATGTTTTATATTTAGGGCTCTTATCCATTTTGAATTGATATTTATGTATGGTGTGAGATATGGATAAAATTCATATTTTTGCATATGAGTATCTAATGTTCCAGCACTACTTTTTTTTTTTTTTTGGCTTCACCACGCGGCTTGAGGGATCTTAGTTCCCCAACCAGGGATTGAACCCGTGCCCCATGCAGTGGAAGTGTGGAGTCCTAACCACTGGACTGCCAGGGAATTCCCCCAAACTACTTTTGAAAAGACTATTTTTTTCCACTGAGTCACCTTTGCAAAGTTGTTGAAAATCATCTGAATGTATATCATAGGACTATATAAATCATCAGAATGTATATATATATTTCTACTCAGTTTGTTCCATTGATCTAATTGTCTTTGCCCATCAATATTGCTATATACCAATAGCATAGTGTCTTAATTACTATATATAAGTCTAGAAGTCAGGTAGCGTAATTTCTCCAACTTTATTCTTTTATTTTCAAAGTTGTCTTGGATGTTCTAGATCATCTGCATTTTCACATGAATCTTAGAATCAGCTTATCAATTTAAAAAATGCCTGAGATTTTGATTGTAATTGGGATTGCAACTGATCTAATTCTATAGATCAATTTGGAGAGAAACAACATCTTAACAATATTGAACATGGTAAAAATTGCTCCACTTATCCTAGTTTCTTAAGATGAAAGTAGAGACCTTCCTTTATTTAGGACATATTTTATTTTTCTCACTAAGAGTTTATAGTTTTCAATGTACAGGTCTTACAAATCTCTGTCAGATTTATCCCTAAAATATATTTTGATGTGATTGCAAATTGTAGTGTTTTATTTCAATTTCAAATTGTTCTTTCCTAGTACATAGAAATACAATTGGTTTTTGTATATTGATCTTGTATCACACAGCATTGTTTCTACTAGCTTTTTTTTTTTGTAGATTTAATCAGATTTTCTACATAGATGATCATGTCATCTGTAAGTGAAAACAGTTTTACCTCTTCCTTGCCAATCTGGAGATTCAGTTTGTTTATTTTTTGCTTGCTTTTTAACCTTGGCTAGAACCTCTGGACGATGTTGAATAGTAATGGTGAGAGCAGACATTCAGTCTTTCAGCATTAAATATGTTTTAGATGTAAGTATTTTGTAGGTGTCCTTTACACGCTTGGGGAAGTTTCCTTTTATACCAAGTTTGCTATGAGTTTTATTAGGAATAGATATTTAATTTTTTCAATGCTTTTTCTACATCAATTGAGATATTTTATATCATTTTCTTCTTTAGTCTGTTAATAGGTGGATTACATTGATTAATTTTTTAATGTTAGCCCTACTGTGCATTCTTGAGATAAATCATACTTTATCATGATGTATTTTCCTTTCAATAGACTGTTGGATTTAATTTGTTAAACTTTATAATTTTTACATCTGTGTTTATAAGGGATATTGATCTGTAATTTTGCTTCTTTATAATTATGTGTCATTAATGTGGAGTTCATGGAATGAATTGGGAAATATTTACCTCCCTTCAATTTTTTTGAACAGTGTGCAGAATTGGTATTATTTTTTGCTTAAATAGTTGGAAGAATTCACTAGAGAAGTTTTCCAGACATAGAGTTTTCTGTATGGGATAGCTTTTAAACTACAAATTCAATTTCTTCAAAAGATATAGGCCTCTTGAGGTTATCTATTTCTTATCGAGTGAACTTTGTTAGTTTCTGTCTTTCAGGGAATATGTACATTTCATCTGAATTGTTGAATTTATTGGCATAAGGTTGTTCATAATATTTTCTGATCCTTTTAATATCTGTAGAATCTGTAGTGATGACAACTCACTCATTACTGATACTGCTAATTTGTGTTTTCTCTCTTTTTTGTTCCTGATCTGTTGACTAGAGGTTTATCCATTTTATCTCGCTTTGAAAAACCAGCTTTTGGTTTCATTCATTTCCTCTTTTTATTTTTTGTTTTCTATTCCTTTTAATTTCTCTCATATTCCTTTCTTGTGCTTACTTTGGGTTTAATTTTCTTTTCTTGGTTAGTTGGTTAATGCTATAAAATTTCCTCTATTGCTTTAGCTGCATCCTACAAATGATGAAATGTTGTAATTTTAATTTTCATTCAGTATAAAACAGTTTTAAATTCCCCTTTTGATTTCTTTTTTGACCCTAGTGTTATTTAGAAGTATGGTATGTAGTTTCCAAACTCTTGGGGATTTTCCATACAACTTTTGTTATTGATTTGGAATTCAGTTTCACTGTGGTAGGAAAACATACTTTGTATGCCTGGAATCCTTTTAAATTTATTGAAACTTATTTAATGGCCCCAAGATAGGACTGTTTTTATAAATGTTCCACGTGCATTTGAAAATAATGGATTTTCTGCTGTTGTAGGGTGGGATCTTATGTAAATGTCAGTTAAGGCAAGTTTTCTGATAATGTTTTTAATCTTCTATATCCTTACTGATTTTCTGTCTACATGTGTCAATTATTTTATTTTATTTTTTTTATAAGAGTAACCACCTCTTTTTTTATATATATAAATTTATTTATTTATTTTTGGCTGTGTTGGGTCTTCGTTGCTGTGCGTGGGCTTCTCTCCATTGCAGTGCACCGGCTTCTAATTGTGGTGGCTTCTCTCTGCAGAGCACGGGCTCTAGGCGCTCAGGCCTCAGCAGCTGCGGCACACAGACTCAGCAGCTGTAGCTTGTGGGCTCCAGAGCGCAGGCTCAGCAGTTGTGGCGCACAGGCCTAGCTGCTCCGTGGCATGTGGGATCCTCCCGGACCAGGGATCGAACCCGTGTCCCCTGCATTGGCAGGTGGACTCTCAACCACTGCGCCACCAGGGAAGCCCTACATGTGTCAATTATTGAGAGTAGTTTGTTGAAGTCTTCAACTATAATTTGTCTATTTCTTTTTTTTTTTTTTTTTTTTGCAGATCTGAAGTTTTTGCTTCATACATTTTAAAGCTCTGTTTTAGGCACATGAAAGTTTAGGTGTATAATGTTCTCTTGATTATTATGAAATAGCTTCTGTTTTTGTTAATATTCTTTGCTCTAAAATCTACTTTTATGATATTTATATAGCTATTCCAACTTTCTTTTCCATAGTGTTACAGTGATATATATGTATATTTCCTTTTAAGATGTTTACATCTTTATATTTAAAGTAGGTTTCTTATAGGTAGCATACAGTTGAGTCTTGGCTTTTTTAATGCAATACAATATTATCTATCTTTTAATTGGGGTGTTTAGACCATTTTTAAAAAAAATAAATTTATTTACTTATTTTTGGCTGCGTTGGGTCTTCATTGCTGTGCGCAGGCTTTCTCTAGTTGCGGCGAGCGGGGACTACTCTTCGTTGCAGTGTGCGGGCTTCTCATTGCGGTGGCGTCTCTTGTTGTGGAGCATGGGCTCTAGGCACACGGGCTTCAGTAGCTGTGGCACGTGGGCTCAGTAGTTGTGGCTCTCAGGCTCTAGAGCACAGGCTCAGTAGTTGTGGCGTATGGGCGTAGTTGCTCTGCGGCATGTGCGATCTTCCCGGACCAGGGCTCAAACCCGTGTCCCCTGCATTGGCAGGCAGACTCTTAAGCACTGCGCCACCAGGGAAGTCCCTAGACCATTTATTTATTTAAAAATTTTTGTAAAATTAATTAATTAATTAATTAATTTTTGGCTGTGTTGGGTCTTCATTTCTGTGCGAGGGCTTTCTCTAGTTGCAGCAAGTGGGGGCCACTCTTCATCGCGGTGCACGGGCCCCTCACTATCGCGGCCTCTCTTGTTGCAGAGCACAGGCTCCAGATGCGCAGGCTCAGTAGTTGTGGCTCACGGGCCCAGTTGCTCTGAGGCATGTGGGATCTTCCCAGACCAGGGCTCGAACCCGTGTCCCCTGCATTAGCAGGCAGATTCTCAACCACTGCACCACCAGGGAAGCCCTGACCATTTATTTTTAATGTGATTATTGATATGGTTGGTTTTAAATCTACCATCTTGCTCTTTGTTTTCTATTTGCCTCATCTGTTTTTTTTTCTGCATTCTTTTTTTTTTAAAGATTTTTTTTGATGTGGACCATTTTAAAAGTCTTTATTGAATTTGTTACAATATTGCTTCTGTTTTTTTTTTTTTATGTTTTGGTTTTTTGGTCACGAGGCATGTGGGATCTTAGCTCCCCGACCAGGGATCAAACCCGCACCCCCTTCATTGGAAGGTGAAGTCTTTTTTTTTTTTTTTTTTTTTAACATCTTTATTGGAGTATAATTGCTTTACAATGGTGTGTTAGTTTCTGCTTTATAACAAAGTGAATCAGTTATACATATACATATGTCCCCATATTTCTTCCCTCTTGCATCTCCCTCCCTCCCACCCTCCCTATCCCACCCCTCTAGGTGGTCACAAAGCACCGAGCTGATCTCCCTGTGCTTTGCGGCTGCTTCCCACTAGCTATCTATTTTACGTTTGGTAGCGTACATATGTCCATGCCACTCTCTCACTTTATCCCAGTGTACCCTTCCCCCTCCCCATATCCTCAAGTCCATTCTCTAGTAGGTCTGCATCTTTATTCCCGTCTTGCCCCTAGGAAGGTGAAGTCTTAACCACTGGACCTCCAGGGAAGTCCCCTCCTGCATTCTTTTGAATTGAGTATGTTTTATGATTCCATTTTATCTCCTTTGTTGTCTTATTCACTATACCACCTAGTGTTAATTTAGATGCTTCTTTGAAGCTTATGGCAGTGTTTCTCAACCTTTCTTTTATGATTTTCTCCACAAGACTTTTTAGAATCTTTTTCTTAATCAGCCCCTCCACACAGTTTTAGTACCACAGATAATCCTGTGTATCTGTTCACATTCTATATGAATATGTTTTTATAGATAAAATGAGTAAGATTTTTCTGAACTCTATAAATTTTTTTTTAACATCGTTATTGGAGTGTAATTGCTTTAGAATGGATGAACCCTATAAATTGATTTTTGCCCCTTTGGAAGCAATATTTCCCTGTCAAAAATGCACAGATGCATAATACTGTGTACATCTTTAACTTATCACAGTCTATCTTTAGGTGATAGTATAATGCCTCAAACATACTATAAGACTCGTACAATAGTATACTTCCATTTCTCCACTCCCAGCCTTTTTGCTATTGTTGTTTTATATTTTATATCTACATATATTATAAAGCTTGCAATACATTGTTATGAATTTTGCTTTAAACAGTGATTATCTTTTTAAAAAAATTTTTTATATTGGAGTATAGTTGATTAACAATGTTCTGTTAGTTTCAGGTGTACAGCAGAGTAATTCAGTTATACATGTACAGTGATTCTCTTTTTAAGAGATATTAATAATTAAGACAATGATCTTATATATTTACTCATGGAGTTACCTTTTCCACTGCTCTTCATTCCTTTGTGTAGAACCAGGTTCCATCTGGTATCATTTTCCTTTTTCTTGAAGTACTTTGTTAACATTTCTTTTAGTGTAGAAATACTGGTGATGAATTTTTTCAGCTTTTGTAGGTCTGAAAATGTATTTTTTCACCATTTTTTTGAAAGTTATTTTCACTAGGTAAAGATTGTAGGTTGACAATGTTTTTCTTTCAATATTGTAAAGATATTGCTCCATTGATTTCTGGCATTGCATTAAGACATAAGCTGTACCTCTATATGTAATATGTCTTTTCTCTCTGGCTGCTTTTAAGATTTTTTTCTTTAAGAAATTCATTTTTGGTGTACCTTGGTTTAGTTTTTTTGGTTTTGTTGTATTTTTATTTTGCTTGTGCTCGGTGTTTGTTAAGATATATATATATATTTTAACATCTTTATTGGAGTATAATTGCTTCACAATGGTGTGCCAGCTTCTGCTTTATAACGAAGTGAATCAGCTATACATATACATATATCCCCATATCTCCTGCTCTTGTGTCTCCCTCCCACCCTTCCTATCCCACCCCGGTAGGTGGTCACAAAGCACCGAGCTTATCTGTCTGTGCTATGCAACTGCTTCCCACTAGCTATCTATTTCACATTTGGTAGTCTATATAAGTCCATCCCACTCTCTCACTTGTCCCAGCTTACCCTTCCTCCTCCCTGTGTCCTGAAGTCCATTCTCTAAATTTGCATCTTTATTCCTGTCCTGCCCCTAGGTTCTTCAGAACCATTTTTTTTTTAGATTCCATATATGTGTGTTAGCATATGGTATTAGTTTTTCTCTTTCTGACTTACTTAATTCTGTATGACAGACTCTACGTCCATCCACCTCACTACAAATAACTCAATTTCGTTTCTTTTTATGGCTGAGTAACATTCCATTGTATATATGTGCCACATCTTCTTTATCCATTCATCTGTTGATGGACACTTAGGTTGCTTCCATGTCCTAGCTATTGTAAACAGAGCTGCAGGGAACATTGTGGTACATGACTCTTTTTGAATTATGGTTTTCTCAGGGTATATGCCCAGGAGTGGGATTGCTGGGTGGTGTGGTAGTTCTATTTTTAGTTTTTTAAGGAACCTCCATACTCTTCTCCATAGTGGCTGTATCAATTTACATTCCCACCAACAGTGCAAGGTGGTTCCCTTTTCTCTACACCCTCTCCAGCATTTAATGTTTGTAGACTTTTTGGTGATGGCCATTCTGACCGGTGTGAGGTGATACCTCATTGTAGTTTTGATTTGCATTTCTCTAATGATTAGTGATGTTGAGCAATCTTTCATGTGTTTGTTGGCAATCTGTATATCTTCCATGGAGAAATGTCTATTTAGATCTTCTGCCCATTTTTGGATTGGGTTGTTTATTTTTTTGATATTGAGCTACATGAGCTGCTTGTAAATTTTGGAGATTAATCCTTTGTCAGTTGCTTCATTTGCAAATATTTTCTTCAGTTCTGAGGGTTGTCTTTTCATTCTGTTTATGGTTTCCTTTGCTGTGGGAAAGCTTTTAACTTTCATTAGGTCCCATTTGTATATTTTTGTTTTTATTTCCATTTCTCTAGGAGGTGGGTCAAAAAGGATCTTGCTGGGATTTATGTCATAGAGTGTTCTGCCTATGTTTTCCTCTAATAGTTTTATAGTGTCTGGCCTTACATTTAGGTCTTTACTCCATTTTGAGTTTCTTTTTGTGTATGGTGTTAGGGAGTGTTCCAACTTCATTCTTTTACATGTAGCTGTCCAGTTTTCCCAGCACCACTTATTGAAGAGGCTGTCTTTTCTCCATTGTATATTCTTGCCTCCTTTATCAAAGATAAGGTGACTATATGTGCCTGGGTTTATCTCTGGGCTTTCTATTCTGTCCATTGATCTATATTTCTGTTTTTGTGCCAGTACCATACTGTCTTGATTACTGTAGCTTTGTAGTATAGTCTGAAGTCAGGGAGCCTGATTCCTCCAGCTCCGTTTTTCTTTCTTAAGATTGCTCTGGTTATTTGGGGTCTTTTGTGTTTCCATACAAATTGTGAAAGTTTTTGTTCTAGTTCTGTGAATAATGGCATTGGTAGTTTGATAGGGATTGCATTGAATCTGTAGATTCCTTTGGGTAGTGTAGTCATTTCACAATGTTGATTCTTCCAATCCAAGAACATGGTATGTCTCTCCATCTGTTTGTATCATCTTTAATTTCTTTCATCAGTGTCTTATATAGTTTTCTGCATACAGGTCTTTTGTCTCCTTAGGTAGGTTTATTCCTAGGTATTTTATTCTTTTTGTTGCAATGGTAAATGGAAGTGTTTCTTTAATTTCTCTTTCAGATTTTTCATCATTAACGTATAGGAATGCAAAAGATTTCTGAGCATTAATTTTGTATCCTGCTACTTTACCAAATTCATTGATTAGCTCTAGTAGTTTTCTTGTAGAGTCTTTAGGATTCTCTATGTATAGTATCATGTCATCTGCAAACAGTGACAGTTTTACTTCTTCTTTTCCGATTTGGATTCCTTTTATTTCTTTTTCCTCTCTGATTGCTGGGCTAAAACTTCCAAAAGTGTGTTGAATAATAGTGGTGAGAGTGGGCAACCTTGTCTTGTTCCTGATCTTAGTGGAAATGGTTACAGTTTTTCACCATTGAGAACGATGCTGGCTGTGGGTTTGTCATATATGGCCTTTATTATGTTGAGGTAAGTTCCCTCTCTGCCTACTTTCTGGAGGGTTTTTATCATAAATGGGTGTTGAATTTTGTTGAAAGCTTTTTCTGCATCTATTGAGGTGATCATACAGTTTTTATCCTTCAATTTTTTAGTATGGGTTATCACATTAATTGATTTCCGTATATTGAAGAATCCTTGCATTCCTGGGATAAACCCCACTTCATCGTGGTGTATGATGCTTTTAATGTGCTGTTGGATTCTGTTTGCTAGTATTTTTTTGAGAATTTTTGCATCTATGTTCATCAGTGTATTGGCCTGTAATTTTCTTTCTTTGTGACATCTTTGTCTGGTTTTGGTATCAGGGTGATGGTGGTTTCGTAGAATGAGTTTGGGAGTGATTCTCCCTCTGCTATGTTTTGGAAGAGTTTGAGATGATAGGTGTTAGCTTTTCTCTAAATGTTTGGTAGAATTCGCCTGTGAGGCCATCTGGTCCTGGGCTTTTGTTTGTTGGAAGATTTTTAATCACAGTTTCCATTTCAGTGCTTGTGATTGGTCTGTTTATCTTTTCTATTTCTTCCTGGTTCAGTCTTGGGAGGTTGTGCTTTTCTAAGAATTTGTCCATTTCTTCCAGGTTGTCCATTTTATTGGCATATAGTTGCTTGTAGTAATCTCTCATGATCCTTTGTATTTCTGCAGTGTCAGCTGTTACTTCTCCTTTTTCAGTTCTAATTCTATTGATTTGAGTCTTCTCCCTTATTTTCTTGATGAGTCTGGCTAATGGCTTATCAATTTTGTTTATCTTCTCAAAGAACCAGCTTTTAGTTTTATTAACCTTTGCTATCGTTTCCTTCATTTCTTTTTCATTTATTTCTGATCTGATCTTTATGATTTCTTTCCTTCTGCTAACTTTGGGGTTTTTTGTTTTTTCTCTAACTGCTTTAGGTGTAAGGTTAGGTTGTTGATTTGAGATATTTCTTGTTGCTTGGGGTAGGATTGTATTGCTATAAACTTCCCTCTTAGAACTGCTTTTGCTGCATCCCATAGGTTTTGGGTCGTCGTGTTTTCATTGTCATTTGTTTCTAGGTATTTTTTGATTTCCTCTTTGATTTCTTCAGTGATCTCTTGGTTATTAAGTAGTGTATTGTTTAGCCACCATGTGTTTCTATTTTTTACAGATTTTTTCCTATAATTGATATCTAGTCTCATAGCATTGTGGTCAGAAAAGATACTGGATATGATTTCAATTTTCTTGAATTTACCAAGGCTTGATTTGTGACCCAAGATATGATCTATCTGAAGAATGTTCCATGAGCACTTGAGAAGAAAGTGTATTCTGTTGTTTTTGGATAGAATGTCGTGTAAATATCAATGAAGCCCATCATGTGTAATGTATCATTTAAAGGTTGTGTTTCCTTATTTATTTTCATTTTGGATGATCTGTCCATTTGTGGAAGTGGGGTGTTAAAGTCCCCTACAGTGATTGCGTTACTGTTGATTTCCCCTTTTATGGCTGTTAGCTTTTGCCTTATGTATTGAGGTGCTCCTATGTTCCTATGTTGGGTGCATAAATATTTACAATTGTTATATCTTCTTCTTGTATTGATCCCTTGATCATTAGGTAGTGTCCATCTTTGTCTCTTGTAATAGTCTTTATTTTAAAGTCTATTTTGTCTGATACGAGAACTGCTACTCCAGCTTTCTTTTGATTTCCATTTGTATGGAATATCTTTTTCCATCCCCTCACTTTCAGTCTGTATGTGTCCCTAGATCTGAAGTGGGTCTCTTGTAGACAGTGTATATATGGGTCTTGTTTTTGTATCCATTCAGCCAGTCTGTGTCTTTTGGTTGGAGCTTTTAATCCATTTACACTTAAGGTAATTATCAATATGTATATTCCTATTACCGTTTTCTTGATTGTTTTGGGTTTGTTATTGTAGGTCTTTTCCTTCTCTTGTGTTTTCTGCCTAGAGAAGTTCCTTTAGCATTTGTTGTAAAGCTGGTTTGGTGGTGCTGAATTCTCTTAGCTTTTGCTTCTGAGGCTGCTAGGAGAGATTTCCCTTTCTCTTCTTTGTTCATACAGCTCCTGGGGTTCTGCTTTGGATATGGCCCTGCCTCTGTGTGTTGGTCGCCTGAGGGGGTCTATTCTTCCCTCAGACAGGACGGGGTTAAAGTAGCAGCTGATTAGGGGGCTCTGGCTCACTCAGGCTGGGGGTAGGGAAGGATACAGAATGCTCGGTGAGCCTGTGGTGGCAGAGGCTGGCATGACATTGCACCATCCTGAGGTGCACCATGTGTTCTCCTGGGGAAGTTGTCCATGGATCATGGGAGCCTGGCAGTGGCGGGCTGCAAAGGCTCCCAGGAGGGGAGGTGTGGATAGTGACATGTGCTTGTACACAGGCTTCTTGGTGGCTGCAGTAGCAGTCTTAGTGTTTCATGCCTGTCCCTGGGGTCCACACTGATAGCCACAGCTTCCGCCCCATCACTGGAGCTCGTTTAGGTGGTGCTCTGAATCCCCTCTCCTCGCGCACCCTGAAACAATGGTCTCTTGCGTCTTAGGCAGGTCCATACTTTTTCCTAGACTCCCTCCTGGCTAGCTGTGGCGCACTAGCCCCCTTCAGGCTGTGTTCACACAGCCAACCCCAGTCCTCTCCCTGGGATCTGACCTCCGAAGAAGCCGGAGCCTCAGCTCCCAGCCCTGAGCCGTCCCGGCCGACAGGTGAGCAGACAAGCCTCTCGGGCTGGTGAGTGCTGGTGGGCACTGATCCTCTGTTGGGAATCTCTCTGCTTTGCCCTCTGCACTCTGGTTGCTGCACTCTCCTCCCTGGCTCCGAAGCTTCCCCCCGCCACCCCCCGTCTCCACCAGTGAAGGGGCTACCTAGCGTGTGGAAACTTTTCCTCCTTCACAGCTCCCTCCCAGAGGTGCAGGTCCCATCCCTATTCTTTTGTCTCTGTTTTTTCTTTTTTCTTTTTCCCTACCCAGGTATGTGGGGAGTTTCTTGCCTTTTGGGAAGTCTGAGGTCTTCTGCCAGCATTCAGTAGGTGTTCTGTAGAAGTTGTTCCACATGTAGGTGTATTTCTGATGTATTTGTGGGGAGGAAGGTGATCTCCATGTCTTACTCCTCTACCATCTTGAAGGTCTCCCTCTGTTAAGATATTTTGATCTATGGGTTATAATTTTTATCCAATTTGGAAACATTTTGGCTATTATTTTTTCAAATATTTTTTTCTGTCTCCACTCCTTTTTTCATCTTTATTTTAAGGACTCCAATTATATGTATATTTCTCACTTGAGGTTGTCCCAGAGCTCAATGGTGCTGTTTTTGTTTTTTCAATCTTTTTTCTCTTTGTGCTTTTTTTTGGGTAGTTTCTACTGCTATACATTCAAGTTATTTCTTTTTTCAGTGTGTAATGTGTTCATAATCCCACTCAGTGTATTTTTTTAATCTCAGACATTGTAGTTGTCATCTCTCAAGGTTTGATTTGGGTCTCTCTCTTTTTAAAAAAATTTTTCCACGTCTCTATTTAATATAGCTCCTTTGAATATTTATAATAATATAATAATTATTTTAATGCCTTTGTCTACTAATTCTATTGTCTGTGTCATTTCTGAGTTAGTTTTGATTGATTTTTCTCCTTGTTAATGGGTTGTAATTTCTTTTCTCTTTCTGTGTTCTGTAATCTTTGACTGAAGGACAGAATTCCTGAACTTTATCTAATTGTGTGTTGAGTATTTTAGCTTTCCTATAAATATTCTTGAGGTTTTTTTTTCCTGGGACACATTTAAGTTACTTGAAAAAGTTTGATCATTTTTAGTGTTGTTTTGAAGCTTTGTTAGGTGGAACGGGAGCAACATTTATTCTAGTGTGAAATTTACCTGCTACTGAAACCAAACTCTTCTATGTGATCTACCTGATACCTAGTGAATTTTGATGGTCTATATTATGGCCAGTGTGAAAACAAGGATTATCTCTGGCCCTGTCTGGGCTTGTGGATTATTTCCTGTAATCTTTTTGACTGTTTTTTTTTTTTTTTTTCTCCCCAACCTCAGGTAGTTTCCTCATAGGCATGCATCCATTAGTATTCTACTGAGTACTCAAATGGGACTCTGCAAATCTCTGGAGTTCTTTCTCTGTAGCTCTGTCTGCTCTCTGCCTTGAGAACGTTTGCCACTTTGGCCTTCCCAGATTACCAAATCTATCTCCTCAACTCGGGGAGAATGCTGGGTTGCTCCTGGGCTCCCCTCCCCTGTGTTTTGGCTTGGAAATTTCTCTAGGTGGTAAGCTGGTGCAAACATAGGGCTCACTTTGTTTCTTGTTTGTCAGAGATCCCTGTTGTTCATTTGCTAATTTCCAGTGTCTTAAAAATGGTTCATATATTTTATTCCATTTTTTAGTTTTTTGAGATGGGAGGGTAAATTTGGCCCCAGTTTTTCCATCTGGGCACAGAGTGAAAGTCTCCAGTGTTATAATTTTTATTTGTTTTTTTTTTTTTTGAGTCAGGAATCAAATATGTTTCACTTGTAATTTTTTGATATGAATTTTTTGATATCTCCTCTTCTGTAGGCTTTCTCCTTCATGTCTCTTTTTAATTTGCAGTTTATTTGTTAAAGAATACAAATTATTTTTCCTGTGAGTTTCCCATTCTCTGAATTTTGCTGATTACATCCCTGTGATTTTGTTTAATATTTTCTCTGTCTTGTTCCCTGTAAATTGATAGTTGCATCTAGTGCTAATAGAGTTAGGATTGATTATTTTGGCCATACTACTGCAAGAATGGTGATATATACTTTCAGCAGTGGGTACATTATATCTGTTTGTCTCCTTTTTTTGTGATTGTAACAGCTATTGATAGTCAATGCTAAGATCCATTAATTCATTGGAAGTTGAAAAATGGTGGTATTCTATTCTTTCAGGCTTTCTACAATTTTTAGCTGGAATATTTCCACACAGAGAATGTTTCCCTTATTTACCACTGTTTATGTGGTACAATTTGGTAGGATCATCAGGATAAATGCTTGGTTCTTTGTCTTTATTATTGATTCTTAGAATAATGAGTTGATTCTCTAGGATCCTTCAATAGTGAGCATTTGGGTTTTTTGTTTTATTTTTAGTGTCAATATGAACACATGCCTTTCAATATATTTGATATATTTTACTTCATTGCAGTTATTATGATTATTATTTTGATACTCAAGTATTTTCATCTCTGGCCAGTGGTAGTCTCTTTAAGTTGGCTCTTACGTCCTTTTCATACAAATCTGCTGGTCACTGATAGTTTCCTTGCTTTCTGGTGTGACAGGCATTCTAAGTTCATCTTGTACATTTCCTGCCTCAGACCTAGAATGAACTAGTAGAAGAAAATTAAGTGATTTCAGCATGTTCTTCTGAGGCAGTAATTTTAGCAATTGGAAGCAACTGTGGAGATCAGTTAATATATTATAGTCCACACATGGACCTTAAACATGACTAGTGACATAAAAAATACTCATTGTCAACTAAGCTTCCTATTTTAAACATTAAGTGTTTTGCCTTGTGATTATGTAAGGTGATTTTTTCTTTTCTTTGCAGGCTTTGCCAATCAGTCAGAAGATGATCAGGTGAATGTAATGGGTTTTCGCTTCTTAGGAGGTTCCCGAGTTACTCTTCTTGCTTCCAAAACCTCTCGTAAGTAAAGCCATGGTATTATTGCTTTTGAAAACTTCTATTAAGAACAATGCATCACAGATCATTGCCACATCAAAGATTTCTGCAAGGGTGATGTTAGATATTGAAAACTAAGGGCCATTATATTAGTTATGAAGATAGAATCCTGTTTTATTAGTGATACTTAACTTTGGTTTTGGGGATGAGGAGAGTTTGATAGAGGAATTTAAAGAACTGAAAAATGTTTTTGAGATAGGTATATGGTGAAGTAGGTTTTAGGAGTTACTAGAAACTGGAGTTAATTTTTTTGGGTTATGTGTATATTCTTACATCCTCCTTTTGGACACTTGCAAAGATGAAAGTGAAAGTGAATAACTTTTGCTGAGATTAATCTCAGTAGAATGAAAAGTAGTAATTGTATAGTCAAGTTTGAATTTCAGATTTAAATATGCTTTATTGATTTGTTTGCTTCATATGAGAATAATGGTTGAAACTACTCAATGTAAAACTGACTTCTGATGTATGTAGACAATGAAGCTACTAAACTCACTGAGTTTTATATACCTTCTTGGAAATAAATTAAAATATTAAGAAAGGAAGTGTTTAACAAATTTTAGGTACACTAAGGGTATTAGGGGAAATGAATGTGTGTGTGTGTATATATATATATATATAAGTCTGAGTACACTCCAATTTTTAAAATCTCTGCCATTTGTACAGTGGGTTTCATTTTCTATCAATACTTTATGGATTTGCAGTTTTAGTTGGTTATTTCTTTTATAATTAGAAAAGATAGTAAAATAAGGATATGTTCTTTTTGAAAAATGAAGATGTTAACAGGGGGAACATATATACATCCTTATTTTAGAAACTAATGAAGTTTCTGTGGTTAAGATCATAACAGCTTCTGGAATGTGTAGGTTGGCGGCTAGTGAAATAGATTTGGAAACAACTAAAAATTAAAGAATAAGATACACAAATTAAAGACATTTCTGAGAAGAATGAGAGAATTCTGTACTTTTCGTGGTCTTTGTGATTGATCATGATTGTAGTCTTCTTTACATTGGCACCATTTTGTTTTGATTAATTTTAATCTTCAGTTGGATGATGGAATCATTTTTGTACATTTCTCTTTGTTAAAGTGTTCTCTTTAGTTATACTAAAAAATTGTTGCCAACATTTCTTTGGGAAATTATACACATCTGTTTGATTTCAGTTGATGATGCTGTATAATGAATCTGCAATTGAGACCATTTAAAAAAGGCAAAATTTATTCTTTGTGCAAATGAGGGTATTTATGTCCTAATGCATTATATTTATTCTTTTTTATATAAAGTAACTCTTAGAACATTGCTGTTGCCCATAGTTACTTTATCATTCTCTAAATTTTACCCAATATCCATGTATATAACTGATTTATTCACATTCATCTTAATATATGGTAATGAATGCCTTGACACAGCTACAGTGTGGGCAGACAGACTAAATAATGGAATTGGACAGGAACTACTAAATAAAGAATCAAATGAACTGTGTAAACTGAAACATGAAGTGTAGCCATTACAATTCCCTGATGGTTATTTTGGCTTCAGTGATGCCCAGAATTCTACCTAGGGAATGTCCTTGGAGATGAAGGGAGATAGATATGAAGAAAACACAATGGGATGGAGTCAAGATGGTGGAGTAGGAGGAAGCGGAGTTTGTGTCTCCTCGCAACTAGGGCACCTACCAGGCACTGGTGGGGGACCACGGACACCTAAGGAGATGGGAGGAACCCCTGAGCAACTGGGTAGGATGTGGGGGTGGGGAGGGAGCGTAGGGAGAGGTAGAGGAGGCAGGTTGGGACCAGTGCCCCTGAGGGGTGGCTGAAGGAGGGGAGGTGTTCCCATGCCTGGAGTGGCCCACGCATGGTGAGGGGAGCATCGGGGATGGGGGAGAGACCCTTGGGGGATCGGAGGGAACACAGCCAGCATTTCCCCTGCCCACTTGGGCTCCGGGGAGTCTGCTGAGGTCCCAGGCCTGGTCCTCTGCCCTCTGAGGCCCCTCCAGCCGTGTGGGTCCTGAGGGCATGGGAGGGCGGGAGAGGGAGAGGGGAGAGGAAAAGTGGAGGCCAGACAGGATTGGTGGCCCTGGGGGGGCGGCTGGGGGAGGGGAGGGGTTCCCACGCTCGGGAGAGGCCCACTACAGTGAGGGGATCAGCGGGGAGCCTGCTGAGGTCCGGGGCCTGATCCTCTGCACTCCGAGGCACCCTGTGCTGCTCAGAGCCTAAGCCCCGCCCCCACACCCCCACCCAGGGCCTAACCTCCGAACTCCTCACTCTGAGGCCCCCTCCGACCCTGCTGCATTTTCCGGCCCTGCAGGTCCTAAGCCTAGGCCCCGCCCCCACCTAAGCCCCGCCCCCACCACCAAGACCTTTTCCAGCCTTTTTTTTTTTTTTTTTTTAGGTGTGGTTCTGTTTTTTTTTATTTTTCATGTTTATTTATTTTGGCTGCACTGGGTCTTAGTTGTGGCACACTGGATCTTTGTTGCAGCATGTTAAGTTGTGGCATGCATGTGGGATCTAGTTCTCCGACCAGGGATCAAACCCCGGCCCCCTGCATTGGGAGCATGGAGTCTTAACCACTGGGCCACCAGCAAAGTCCCTATGGTTCTGTTTTACCTTGTTGTTGTTGCATTTATATCTTTATTTTTTCTAAAAATTTTTAATTTTTCTAATTTTACTTTATTTTTTATTCTTTGTTACTGTACTGCTCCTTTTTTTTTTTTTTTGCTGCACCACGTGGCTTGCAGGATCTTGATTCCCAGGCTGGGGGGGCAGGCCTGAGCTCCTGTGGTGAGAGAGCTGTGTCCAAACTGCTGGACTAACAGAGAACCTCAGGCACCAGGGAATATTAATCAGAGTGAGGTCTCCCAGAAGTCCTCATCTCGGCACCAAGACCCGGCTCTACCCAACTGCCTGAAAACTCCAGTGCTGGATGCCTCAGGCCAAACGACCAGTAAGACATGAACACAGCCCCACCCATCAAAAAAAATGAGATGACAAACAAATATGTTACAGACAAAGGAACAAGGCAAAAGCCTACAAGACCAAATAAATGAAGAGGAAATAGGCAAACTACCTGAAAAAGAATTCAGAGTAATGATAGTAAAGATGATCCAAAATCTAGGAAATAGGATGGAGGCACAGATTGAGAAAATACAAGAAATGTTTAACAAAGACCTAGAAGAATTAAAGAACAAACAAACAGTGATGAACAACACAATATCTGAAATGAAAAATACACTAGAAGGAATAAATAGCAGAATTACTGAGGCAGAGGAACAAATAAGTGAGCTGGAAGATAGGATGGTGGAAATAACTGCTGAGGAGCAGAATAAAGAAAAAAGAATGAAAAGAATTGAGGACAGTCTCAGAGACCTCTGGGACAACGTTAAACACACCAACATTCAAATTATAGGGGTTGCAGAAGAAGAAGAGAAAGAGAAAGTGTCTGAGAAAATATTTGAAGAGGTTATAATCGAAAACTTTCCTAACATGGGAAAGGAAATAGCCACCCAAGTCCAGGAAGTGCAGAGAGTCCCATACAGGATAAACCCTAGGAGAAACACACCAAGACACGTATTATTCAAACTAACAAAAATTAAATTCAAAGAAAAAATATTAAAAGCAGCAAGGGAAAAGCAACAACTAACAAACAAGGGAATCCCCATAAGGTTATCAGCTGATTTTTCAGTAGAAACTCTGCAGCCCAGAAGGGAGTGGCAGGATGTATTTAAAGTGATGAAAGGGAAAAACCTACAACCAAGATTACTCTACCCAGCAAAGATCTCACTCAGATTCGATGGAGAAATCAAAAGCTTTATAGACAAGCAAAAGCTAAGAGAATTCAGCACCACCAAACCAGCTTTACAACAAATGCTAAAGGAACTTCTCTAGGTGGGAAACACAGAGAAGAAGAAGACCCACAAAAGCAAACCCAAAACGATTAAGAAAATGGTAATAGGAACAGACATATCAAAAATTACCTTGAATGTAAATGGATTAAATGCTCCAACCAAGACACAGACTGGCGGAATGGATACAAAAACAAGACCCGTATATATGCTGTCTACAAGAGACCCACTTCAGACCTAGGGACACATACAGACTGAAAGTGAGGGGATGGAAAAAGATATTCTATGCAAATGGAAAACACAAGAAAGCTGGAGTAGCAATACTCATATCAGATAAAATAGACTTTAAAATAAAGACTATTATAAGAGATAAGGAAGGACACTATATAATGATCAAGGGATCAATCCAAGGAGAAAACATAACAATTATATTTATGCACCCAACATAGGAGCACCTCAATACAAAAGACAAATGCTAATAACCTTAAAAGGGAAAATTGACAGTAACACAATAATAGTGGGGGCCTTTAACACCCCACTTACACCAAAAGACAGATCATCGAGACAGAAAATAAATAAGGAAACAGAAGATTTAAATGACACAATAGACCAGATAGATTTAATTGATATTTATAGGACATTCCACCCAAAAGTGACAGAATACACTTTCTTCTCAAGTGCACATGGAACATTCTCCAGGATAGATCACATCTTGGGTCAAAATTAAGCCTCGGAAAATTTAAGAAAGTTGAAACCATATCAGGCATCTTTTCCGACCACAATGCTATGAGATTAGAAATCAATTACAGGAAAAAAACTGTAAAAAACACAAACACATGAAGGATAAACAGTGCACTGCCAAATAACCAAGAGATCACTGAAGAAATTAAAGGCGAAGTAAAAAAATATCTAGAAACACATGACAATGAAAACATGATGACCCAAAACATTTGGGACGCAGCAAAAGCAGTTCTAAGAGGGAAATTTATAGCAGTTCAATCTCACCTCAAGAAACAAGAAAAATCTCAAATAAACAATCTAACCTTACACCTAAAGCAACTAGAGAAAGAAGAACAAAGATAACGCAAAGTTAGCAGGAGGAAAGAAATCATAAATATCAGATCAGAAATAAATGAAAGAGAAACAAAGAAAACAATAACAAAGGTCAATAAAACTAAAAGTTGGTTCTTTGAGAAGATAAACTTGGTAAACCTTTAGTGAGACTCATCAAGAAAAAAAGGGAGAGGACTCAAATCAATAAAATTAGAAATGAAAAAAGGCGAAATTACAACTGACACCACAGAAATACAAAGCATCATAAGAGACTACTACAAGCAACTATATGCCAGTAAAATGGACAACTGGGAAGAACTGGACAAATTCTTGAAAAGGTACAACTTTCCAAGACTGAACCAAGAAGAATCAGAAAATATGAACAGACCAATCACAAGTAATGAGATTGAAACTGTAATTAAAATCTTCCAACCAACAAAAGTTCAGGACCAGATAGCTTCACAGGTGAATTCTATCAAACATTTAGAGAAGAGCTAAAATCTATCCTTCTCAAACTCTTCCAGAAAATTGCAGAGGACCACCCCAAATTCATTCTACAAGGCCACCTTCATGCTGATACCAAAACCAGACAAAGATATCACAAAAAAGAAAATTACAGACCAATATCACTGATGAACATAGACGAAAAATCCTCAACAAAATACTAGCTAACAGAATCCAACAACACATTAAAAAGATCATACACCATGATCAAGTGGGATTTATCCCAGGTATTCAGGGATTTTTCAATATATGCGAATCAATCAACGTGATACACCATATTAATAAATTAAAAACTAAAAACCATATGACCATCTCAATAAATGCAGAAAAATCTTTTGACAAAATTCAACACCATTTATGATAAAAAATCTCCTGAAAGTGGGCATAGAGGGAACCTGTCTCAACATAAGAAAGGCCATATACGACAAACCCACAGCAAACATCATACTCAATGGTGAAAAACTGAAAACATTTCCTCTAAGATCAGGAAGAAGACAAGGATGTCCACTCTCACCACTATTATTCAACATAGTTTTGGAAGTCCTAGCCACAGCAATCAGAGAAGAAAAGGAAATAAAAGGAATACAAATTGGAAAAGAAGAAGTAAAACTGTCACTGTTTACAGATGACATGATACTATGCATGGAAAATCCTAAGGATGTCACCAGAAAACTACTAGAACTAATCAATGAATTTGGTAGAGTTGCAGGATACAAAATTAATGCACAGAAATCTCTTGCAATCCTATACACTAACAACAAAAGATCAGAAAGAGAAATTTAGGAAACAATCGCATTTACCATTACAACAAATAGAATAAAATACCTAGGAATAAATCTACCTAAGGAGGGAAAAGACCCATACTCAAAAAACTATAAAACACTGATGAAAGAAATCAAAGATGACACAAACAGATGGAGAAATATACCACGTTCTTGGATTGGAAGAATCAATATTGTGAAAATGACTCTACTACCCAAAGCAATCTACAGATTCAATGCAATCCCTATCAAATTACCAATGACATTTTTCACAGAATTAGAACAAAAAATTTTACAATTTGTATGGAAACACAAAAGACCCTGAATAGCCAAAGTAATCCTGAGAAAGAAAAATGGAGCTGGAGGAGTCACACTCCCTGACTTCAGACTATACTACAAAGCTACAGTAATCAAGACAGTATGGTACTGGCACAAAAACAGAAATATAGATCAATGGTACAGGATAGAAAATCCAGAGATAAGCCCATGCACATATGGTCACCTAATCTATGACAAAGGAGGCAAGAATATACAATGGAGAAAAGACATCCTCTTCAATAAGCGGTGCTGGGAAAACTGGATGGCTACATATAAAAGAATGAAATTAGAACACTCCCTAACACCATACACAAAAATAAACTCAAAATAGATTAAAGACCTAAATGTAAGACCGGACACTCTAAAACTCTTAGAGGAAAACATCGGAAAAACACACTTTGACTTAAATCACAGCAAGACCTTTTTTGACCCACCTCCTAGAGTAATGAAAATAAAACCAAAAATAAGCAAATGGGACCTCATTAAGGTAAAAGCTTTTGCACAGCAGAGGAAACCATAAACAAGATGAAAACACAACCCTCAGAATGGTAATAAATATTTGCAAATGAAGCAACGTACAAAGGATTAATCTCCAAAATTTACAAGCAGCTCATGCAGCTCAATATCAAAAAAACAAACAGGGCTTCCCTGGTGGCACAGTGGTTAATAATCCGCCTGCCAATGCAGGGGACACTGGTTCCAGCCCTAGTCCAGAGGATCCCACATGCCACGGAACAACTAAACCTGTGTGCCACAACTACTGAACCTGCACTCTAGAGCCCGAGAGCCAGAACTACTGAGCCTGCGTGCCACAACTACTGAAGCCCACGTGCCTAGAGCCCGTGCTCCACAATAAGAGAAGCCACTGCTATGAGAAGCCCGTGTACCACAAGGAAGAGTAGCCGCCGCTCGCTGCAACTAGAGAAAGCCCCCTCGTAGCAATGAAGACCAGACCCAATGCAGCCAAAAATAAATTAATTAAAAAAAAAAAAAACGAACAACACAATCAAAAAATGGGCGGAAGACCTATATAGACATTTGTCCAAAGGAGACATACAGATGGCCAAGAGGCACGTAAAAAGATGTTCAACATCACTAATTATTAGAGAAATGCCAATCAAAACTACAATGAGGTATCACCTCACACCGGTCAGAATGGTATTCATCAAAAAATCTACAAACAATAAATGCTGGGGAGGGTGTAGAGAAAATGGAACCCTCTTGCACTGTTGGTGGGAATGTAAATTGATACAGCCACTGTGGAGAAGAACAGTATGGAGGTTTCTTAAAAAACTAAAAATAGAACTACCATATGACCCAGCAATCCTACTACTGGTCATATACCCTAAGAAAACCATAATTCAAAAAGTCACATGTACCCCAGTGTTCATTGCAGCACTACTTACAATGGCCAGGACATGGAAACAACCTAAATGTCCATTGACAGATGAATGGATAAAGATGATGTGGTACATATATATAATGAAATATTACTCAGCCATAAAAGGAATGAAATTGGGTCATTTGTAGAGATGTAGATGGACCTAGAGACTGTCATACAGAGTGAAGTAAGTCAGAAAGAGAAAAACAAATACCGTATATTAACGCATGTATATGGAGTCTAGAAAAATGGTACTGATGAACCTAGTTGCAGGGCAGGAGTTAGAGACACAGATGTAGAAAACGGATGTGTGGACATGGTGGGGGAGGGGAGGGTGGGATGAACTGAGAGATTAGGTTTGACATCAATACACTACCATGTGTAAAATAGATAGCTAGTGGGAACCTGTTGTATAGCACAGGGAGCTCAGCTCGGTGCTCTGTGATGACCTAGCCGGGTGGGATGCAGCGGGCGAGGGAAGTCCATAAGGGAGGGGATATATGTATACATATAGCTGATTCACTTATTGTACAGCAGAAACTAACACAACATTGTAAAGCAATTATACTCCAATAAAAAAATAAAATAAGGAAGTACAATTTTCCAGAGTCTAGGCAGATATTGGTGCTCCCTACTGCTCTATCAGTGCATTCATACCCAAGAAAGGAATGAAGTAATTTGTATCCAATTTGTTTGGCATTTTTCTTTTTTATGAAAGTCACACAATCTTTTGTCTTGAAATCTGCATGGACAGAAAAACCCTACATATGGAAAGAACCCACTATTTTTTCCCTAGCAAACAGTCAAATGCTACATATGTCATATATAGTTGTCCTTGATCCTGGATAGTGTTTTATGTGGGTTTTAAAACCTGCTTGATAATCAACCAGTCTTGAAGTGTACTATGCGGTAATTTTAGTTCAATTTGGTGTAGATCAGTCAGAGCAGACAAGAGAAAAGTGAATGCAGCTCTTTGGCTCAGGTATCCAGTCACCTTCTCTGGGGAGCTGAATAAGTTTTTCATTTCAGAAAGTAATGATTCAATGTAATTAGAGTTTATTATGTGAATTCTGAAAAATCCCAATGCATTGAACATAAAAATATGTAGGAAAAATACTCTACACTAGCGAAATTTCTGAAAATGATTTCCACAGACCTAAATTGAAAATAATAAGACAGGTGATGGATATGTATATTACTTTTTAATGTATGTGTATTACTAATATATGTATGTAATATATACTAATATATGTATATATGTATGTATATTACATTACTAATTATGTATATTATTGATTGTAGTGATAGTTTTACAGGTATATACATATGTCCAAATTCATCAAATTGTGTGTATTAAATATATACATTCTTTGTATATCAGTGCTACCTCTATAAACTTGTTAAAAATAACCAGTAGGTCACATTTTGTGAAATCAAATATTTTTATAATCAGAATTATAGAATATTTCTACATGGAAGTCAATTATTTTTACTGATTCAGTACAATGAAATTTCAGAAGAAATATGCTATTGACTAAATACTTATATATTCCTGCCATGGCACTCTCTTAAGATCCAGATCCACTTTGTGATTTATTACCTCACACAACAGACACTACCTCCTCTCTCTCCCTCTTCCTTCCTGCCCCTTTTGTCTCCATACTTTTCTTGATCTTTCTTATATATCTATTTTTGTCTTTTTCTCTACTATATCTATTTGTACTTTGCCTTGTTCCACTTTTTTTTAATGGATTTAAAGTATATATATAAATTATAAAAATTTCCAAAATATGAAAGGAGAAAGTAAACAGTTGAAGGAACAGAGAGAGAAAATAAGAGCAGGAAATTAATAAAGATAAGAAAAAGATTATACTGCAGAATCAATAAGATGCTAGCAGTCTAAAAATAACAAGAAAGCATTTTAGTTCCAATTTTCAGAATGTTCATAAGATCAAATCAAATCAATTGTTCAGGAGATGCACAGCCTTTACTGATGCTGAGTCCAGGATGAAGTTTCTCTTCTGAACATCATAAAGATAGCTTCTTCAATAATGTCTCCATAGCTTATTCTTATAGTTATAATTGTTATACTTATATAATTATACTTTATGAGTAACAAATTTCATAAAGCTTTAAAAATAATGACAAAATGCAATTACTAGGTATAATTCTGTATGAGCCCAAAGCAGTACAGTCTAAGCTGCAGCTTAATCCAAGGATAAATTTAGAGTGTCTAGTATTACACACTCTAATTTAGTATCTAGCATTTTCAGTAAGAATTGGACAACCAAACTCAGTAATTCAGAAGTAAAATGTAGCTGGAAGGAGTTGTGGGTTTTGTTTTTAAATGAGCAGTATTAGAACATGTTTGAATAGCAATTGAAATGATTGAATTAATGGGAGAGGCTGATGATCAGGAAGAAGGGGATCACAAAGCAATGAAGTCCTTTAGAAGGAGAGAAGGGGTGGGATGCAGAGCCTGGAGGGTGAGGAGAATTGAAGGACAGGCCTTTTGTAACTTTACTGTGACAAGATGTAGGTCCAGGGAGATTCTGTAGATTTGTTGACGGAAAGATAGGGGAGCTTTGATGATGTCTAAATTTGAAAAAGAAAAGGCATGACACTGATGTCTTGAAGAATAAGAAAGCAAACTCATGAAATATAAGGCAATGTTGAAGTCTGAGATCCTGAATTTTGAAGTGAAGCCAGTCATCCTTAGACGATTTTGCCTGGCAGTGATTTGTTTATCAGTATCCAAGCAACTAAAGTCAGGGCTGGGATTTTGAAACAGAGAATTTCAGATAAAATATTTTTATGAGAATCACTGTAATAATGGACTACTAAATCTAAGAGAAATAAAGTAGAGAAAACTGATACATGGTGAGAATTTAATGGGTTCAATGGATCACAAGCCTTGATAAGGTTGAAGAAGTGAAGTAGTAGGAGTTATAGAGCAAGTGAACCAGAAGAACAAAAGGTGGTGGTCAGAGAATGAATGAAGTGCTGATGTAAAGCGTTCAGAGAGACTGCAGATTCTGATGAGAGGCTCATCAGGCAAGGTGTGACACTGGGGCAGTGGGTTGTGAAGATGGAGAGAAAACCAATGGAAACAAGGATTTCTAGGAAATGAAATGTCTCAGTTGTGGATATTGGAAGAGCCTATTTGATGTTAGCACAATGAAAGAGAAAAAGAAATACATACAGATATATTATTGTGAAATTTTAGAGCACTAAGAATCAGGAGCATATCTTCAAAGATTATAAAGGAAAAAACAATCTACTCAAGGAACATGAATCAAGAAGGCATTTAACATCAAAATTATTAGATGCTAGAAGACAATGGAAAAATTTTCGCTAAGATCTGAGGGAAATGATTTTCAATTTAGACTTCTGTACCCTGCTAAATTGGTAATTAGCAATGAGTGCTGAGTAAATACATCTTCTCAGTGTCACAAGTAGGGCTAAGCAATTGCAAATAGCAAATTTATGTTGCCTCAGGTAGGCCTTTGGGATATGGAAAGGATAACTAATATACTAAACATTTCAATATCCTGAAAGATTTTAACATGCTAGAAAGAGTGATTGAATTGAACAAGGTCAAGTTTAAAAGTCCTTTGCTTATCCATTTTGACTATTTTGTTTTCAGGTATAATGAAAGAATTGTAGTCATGTACGTGAATAAGGGTTGGGCCTTGAAAAAGCCTTTTGTTTTGCATCTGTCAAAAGAAAGCATATGTGATCCTGAACTGTGTTAAACAAAATACCTTCAGAACAAGGAAAGTGAGAGTCTTGCTCCACTCCATCTGGGTAGACCACGTGCTTTTGTTCATTTTTCATTCAGCAGATGTATTAGATATAGAGACTGTCGTGGCTGTTGTGGAGCTTCTGTGCTAACGGGAGAGACAAACAGGTAGCGAACTGATACCAGAATGCTTGATGTGCTTACAGAAGCACACTTTAGCTGCTGTTGGAGTCCAAAGGAATGAGATTCCATAAGAGATTTTATTTGTGAAGGATCTTGAGGAATGAATAGGAGATTATTAGGTGGAGGGCATTCCATAAAGAGAAAAAGTTATCTTCAGATGCTTGATAAAGTGGGGGGTTTTTAGAGATCAGTAAATTTTCTTCTGTGCCTGGAAGTTCATAGAGTAGGGTGTCTGTGATAGTCCTTTAATAAAGCCAAAAAATTTAGGGACAAGTGTCATGATCAAATCTAAACTCACCTGACACCCACCTCATGCCACTGTGAGTGCTTTAATGTGTACAGTGATTCATCAATATAATATTACTATTAATATTTATCTTAGAACACCTTAGCAGTATTATCAAGGGACAATGGGAATATTATATAAATCTGCTTGGAAAAAGCCTTTTGCAAAGTAAGTTTACAGAAACCATCCCCAGTTTCTACTAATATTGAAGAGGTTGTATATGTAGAATATTATACTAGTATCTACTGAAATTGTTTCTATTATTTCTTCCAACTTTTGGTTTAAAAAGCATTCATCTGCTTTTCCATCTCACATTTTAAAATTTCCAAAGATCATAAATTATATTGATGCTTTGTTTATGATATGGATACAAACATTATTTATATTGATGAACTTCAGATGTTCTGACATGAATAGAGACTGACATTATGCACTTTTGTGCCCTGCTTAGTTAAATGTATTATTTTCTCCATTTGTAGTAGGCTGCAATGACAATTGACTGGGTTCTAATCATCCAAATTTATTTCATTTGCAGGCTGAAATGGTTATTTCCACTGAGCTGCTATTACAAGATGCAAAGGAAAAGAGATAAAACAATAAATTGAATGTTCATTTTGGCAGCTATTTTAATTACCATATTGTAAAGATATATTTTATAGTACAACTTTCTTCTTTCATGTTATATTGCAAACAGAAATTTTCATTTCTCCTTTCCATGAAATGCATACTCTGGAAAGTCTCCAGGGCAATGTTAACTACCTGGGAGTACTAGTACTGAGAATATGCTTAATAATCAAAATAATGCCTTATAAATCTTCAACTTATTGATTCTTGTTGATTTTTGGTAATCTGAAAAAAAATCAACTTGCAGATATCGTGTTTATATTTTTATTTATTATTTTTAAAGATAAATTTATTTATTTATTTATTTATGGCTGTGTTGGGTTTTCGTTGCTGTGTGTGGGCTTTCTCTAGTTGCAGCGAGTGGGGGCTACTCTTCGTTGTGGTGCGCGGGCGTCTCACTGTGGTGGCTTCTCTTGTGGCGGAGCACGGGCTCTAGGTGTGCGGGCTTCAGTAGTTGTGACACGTGGGTTCAGTAGTTGTGGCACACGGGCTATAGAGCACAGGCTCAGTAGTTGTGGCGCACGGACTTAGTTGCTCCGCGGCATGTGCGATCTTCCCAGACCAGGGCTCGAACCCGTGTCCCCTGCATTGGCAGGCAGGTTCTTAACCACTGTGCCACCAGGGAAGTCCCTTGTGTTTATATTTTTAAATCCCAAGTCTGATGGTGTTTTTTTATTTTAAAACATTTGTTCCTGCCCCCCACCCCCACATGTGTTGATGAATAAGAAAATAATTGAGGCCCAAATGTTAAAGTTACAGAAAATATCACACTATTTAAATGTTTATTATTATGATTTTTACTTTTTTGTTGTTTGGTGACATTCATGTATTATAGTTTATCACAGTGGAGTACTATCTTAATCCATTTGGGCTGTTATTAAAATATACCATAGACTGGGGTGGCTTTTACCCAACAGAAATTTATTTCCAATAGTTCTGGAGGCTGGGAAGTCCAAGATCAAGGCACCAGTAGATTTGGTTTCTGGTAAGGGCCTGCTTCCTGTTCATAGATGTCTGACTTTTCAGTGTGTCCTCACATGGCAGAAGGGTCAACAAAGATTTCTGGGGTCTCTTTTATAAGGGTGCTAATCTCATTCATGAGGGCTCCATCCTCATGACATAATCGCCTCCCCAAGGCCCCATATCCAGGTATTATCACATTGGGTATCAGGACTTAACATATGAATTTTGGGTGACACAAACATTCAGGCTATAGCAAATACCTGCTGGATATATAGAATTTTATTTATATTTAAATTTTTCATTGAGCTTTAGATTTTTTACTCACTTCATTCCACACTTTTTGTATCAAAGTTTTAATTTTTTCAGCCAATGTATTTTGAACATCTAATTTTGCTTGATCTAAATTTTATAATACAAAGATAAATTGTGCTTGTGTAGGTCTTTTCCATATAACACTATAGTTGATCTCCATACCAACCTTGTGAGGTACGTTTTATTTTCCCCTTTGTGTGGATGAAGAAATTGAAGATTGGATGATTTATTTGTACTGAAGTCATAGATTTAATAATTTACTACATTTTAAGTTTTGCTCAGGGATAAGACCTGAGAAACTGGAGATTTCCTTCCTAATGTGATACCCTTAATTGCTTATATATGCTACCACCATCTGTTACCTTGGTCATGGTTATAATGTCCTAACTCTAAGTCTATTCTTGTCCCTTTCCAATTCGTTTTCTACTCGGCAGTTCTTGTAATAAAAACGAGGAAACAAACAATTACAAATTATATCATGCCACTCTCCAGCTTAAAATCTTTTGTGTTTATAATAATATCCAAACTTTTACCAACGCTTATAGGTCTCCCTGTATGTTCTGGCCTAGCCTAACATCCAGCTTCATCTACGGGCACTCTCTTCCTCACTCTGGCCTTCTCTCAGTTCCTGGTACATGTCTGACTTTTTCTACCATGAAGTTTTTAACTTGCCATTCCCTCTACCTGGGCTATTCTGCCCATCCTTAAGCTCCAAGCTTTATGCACAAAATGGTTAGGAGTGTGGGCTCCAGGCTCTGGCTTAGAGTTCGTTTGAATGACTTTGAAAAAATTACTGTGCCTGTTTTTTCCATCTACAAAACGGAGATAAAATAGTACAATTATAATGTGTGAGAATCAAATGGGATAATTCCTAAAAAGCATGTAGCAATTTCCTGGTACATTGTAAGTGCTCGTGAAATTTTAGCTGCTAGTATTATTTAGCTGCTGTATTATATGAAATAATATAAAAACTATTTTACCCATTAGTCTTTATCACAGCACCCTTTTTATCTGCATCATAGTCCTTTCATAACTTTTAACTATTTATTTGTTATTTACTTATTTATTTTCTGCCCTTCTCACTAGGATGAGGACCAGGACCAGTATGTGTTGTTCCCCATTGTTTCCCCAGCACTTAGCATTTAATATCTTTTGAATTGAATGAGTAGGTGCAGAGTAACTTTGAATCTTTTTGAGACTATCAAATAAAGATAGTCTTGAATTATGGCTATTTTGTAAAGGGAATTGCATTTCATTTCTCTCATTTGTCTCTTTCCTTTGAACCTATTGTACACGACTTTTCTCTGTTACTTTATCTTTAGAAAGTGGAAGTCATTGCCCAGTACAGGGGATTGAGATGGGTTTCTGAGAGAGTTCACAGACCTCTGTTCAGATAATTCAAATCTTGATAAAAGATAAAGGGAAATGTTTAGACTTGCCCACATTTCATTTTGTCGGATTAGGGATTTTGTTGTCTGCCAGGAGTGAGGAAGGAGCTCCAGCTGTAGGTAGCAGAGATAAACACTTCCCCTCTCTGGGGAAGAGTTTTGGGCACCACTGCCTTTCTTGGCTATCCCACAACATCCCCTGCTCTCCTTAATGAAACACCCATGCCCAGTGTAAGCTGTGAATGGGGACTAAACCCAGCACTTCCTCGGAGGCATTAGAATAGGTGTTAATTGGATTTGTCTTTCCCCAGCATCAGCTCAGCCAGTGGACAGCTGAGCTTGGGGTACTGGTTGGTATTTGGCTGAGAATCCTCTCCATATTTCCCCCAGTCATAAATTCTAATAAAATGTTTAACTTTTAAATAAAACTTAACTAATAAAACTAACTTTTGGTGGACAAACTTGCCAGGACATACCAGAATATGCCTTATTATGAGGTTTTCTTGCAGTACCTACGTAGGTGATTTAACAGAAACCGGTGTATTATCTCGTTATAGTGCAGCATAAAAACTGCTCACTCAGCTTCAGCCATGCTAGCTTCCTCAGTGTTCCTAAAAGCACATTTCCGCCTCAGGGCCTTTGCACTCACAGTTCACTTGGCTGGGAATGCTGTTTCCACAGATATCCCCATGGCTTGCTCCATCATTTCATTCAGGTATCTTGAGATGTATATTTTTCGCATCTTGGGCCAGATGACATAGTTCTTTTAAAAAATGTGTCATAATAATCCCAGTTGTTTATGTGCATCTCTTTTAAGATTTGTAAATTGTGACACATTTGTATTGAAAAATTGTAGCTGAATGGATAACTTCCTCTGTAGTTTTATTTCATTTTTTTTTAAATTTTATTTTTTAATTTTTGGCTGCATTGGGTCTTCGTTGCTGCACACAGGCTTTCTCTAGTTGCAGCAAGAGGGGGCTACTCTTCATTGCAGTTCATGGGCTTCTCATGGCAGTGGCTTCTCTTGTTGCGGAACATGGACTCTAGGCATGCAGGCTTCAGTAGTTGTGGCACACGGGCTCAGTAGTTGTGGCACACGGGCTCAGTAGTTGTGGCTCACGGGCTCTAGAACGCAGGCTCAGTAGTTGTGGCTCATGGGCTTAGTTGCTCTGCAGCATGTGGGATCTTCCCGGACCAGGGATCAAACCCGTGTCCCCTGCACTGGCAGGCAGATTCTTAACCACTGCACTACCAGGGAAGTCCTATTTCACTTTATATATAAGAAATTTTATTCTTTAAGTATATTTAGGCTATACCCCAGGTTTTTCTACTTGTATGTGGAAGCCTATTCAAAATCCTTCTAGGACCTAAATGAATTAAATTTCCTTTGAAATATCAGCGCCGTAATATTTATGTAAAAATTTACAGCTCTATCTAAAATGACAATAAATTCTATCCTAAGGAAAACACATTTTATTAAGGCCGCTTTTTTTTTCATATCTGCTATTTGAAAGTTACTGGGTTAGGTTCTATGTGGGTCTAATGAAGTTTATTATGGAATCCCTGCTCTTTAGTTTATAATAGCCCTGAGGAAATAATGGTGAGAACGATGACAATGGATAGCATTTATTGAGCACCTAATATATTTTAGGCACCGTTCTGAGTATTTTATTAAAAGGTACGTATACATGAGAGGAAATGACTGCAATGAGGCAGTGCGTTGTCTCACTTTCAGGATCTCAGAATCTGGGAGTAGTAAAGGATCTTGTTCAGTATGATGAACCCTGGAGGTAGCTCTTCTCTAATGATCTTGACAGGCATTCCTGCAGGATCTCCATGGAGATTTGCAAGAAGGGCGGGGCTTTGAGCCCTGAAGAAGGAGCTCACACTGCCCAGAAGGAGCTGAGGCTGAAAGATGAGGGCCATGAACAGCTGTTTGAGGTGTGGGAACACCTGGAACAGGAGCTGGAGGAGTTACTGATGGCCAGCCTGTCTGAGGAAGCCCACAAGATGGTGTAAGAAGCCCACATGAAGTAGGTGGGATCAGAAAAGCAGCTGAAGGAGGCATAGGCTGACATGCCGTAGGTGGAAGTGACAGCCTTGAAGACATCGGTCATCATATCCACACCAGCCTCTCCCAACCATGAGCTCCACCTGGCCCCACTAAGCCTGGACCCCACAAGGGCCCAGAGCACTGGCAGCTCCATCTGCCCAGCTGTGTGTCCCGCTGTGGGACATGCTCTCACCCTGGACTAGGATGACAAGGAGGTGGACATGAGTTCTTTCCCACCCTGGACAAGCCCTGTTCCTTCCTGGGAAGGGTGTACCATAAGGATGTGGGCCCCTGCCTGGATTTCACAAAGTGGGATCTCCTGGTGCTGGTGCAGGCCACTCTGGAGGACAACATGCTCACCACCCAGCCTGTGGCTTTGCAGGCAGCCACAGTCAAGTGTGCAAGTGCCAACGTATGTGCCCACACCTGCTACTATCACATTTGGCTCTGTCACTCCAATAGTCAGGACTACATCTCACCATCCTCTTGGGCCTGCATCACTGCAGCATGCAACTTCATCACCTACATCTGCTACATCCAGTGAGGACTGTGTGGCAGAATGTGAAGCCAGTGTTTCAGGAGCTCACAAAACTACAAAAGGAGATGTAGCTGAATCAGCTCAGCTTCATCCTCTAGAAGGCCAAGGGCACTGCCTGGGCCTGGATGGGTGCTCTCGGTTGGAGCAAACACCTGCCCCAAGATGGGCAGACACAGAGAAAGACAAGGTCCTGGAGCCAACCCTGAGCCAGAAGCCACCCATCTACCTAGGAGTAGGGACAAATGGCTGGGACCCGGAGGCAGCACTGAGCTGCCAAATATCTGTCCCAGGATGGATGGAGGGACAGACAGGTCTGTACCTCCAGAGATGGCCTGTCTTTCTTCCCCATTGAGTTCTATATCTCCCAAGGAGATTTTAAAGAAAGCACCAAACACCAAGGAGCTCAGAGCCTTAAACACTTCCTGAGGCAACTGACTCTGTGAATATCTATAATTATTATATAATTCTATCGTGCCTTCTGCCCTTTGCAGCTCCCTTGCTATTGTCTAATCCTTCTGCTGTGTGATAGACCGTCACATACTTGAAAATAGTTATATATCACTGGGGGAAAGCCCTGGAACTTTTGTGGCAAAGTCAACCTTAATGGGGTATCCCTGACTCAGTGATGGCGGAAGCCATGTTTGTTCTTCCCCCATCACTCCATCTTCCCAGGTCGAAGGGGAGCTCCGTGAGAGCAGAGGCTCTTGCTTTATTCCCATTCTTGCTGATTTTATCCCCAGCATCTTGCACTGACTTATATAAATGAATGAAAGAGTGAATAAATACCAGTCTGGGTTTACTGTGTTGGACCCCAAGCTTACCTTTGGTAAGACTCCAGATTTAGAGGATCCTAATACTAGCATACTTTGTCATCAGCATTCTCCCTTCTACCTCTCTACTCACACCCCTCCATAATTGTGCTCTCTTTATCCTTCTTCTAAAGGATTAAACCTTCAGTGACATTTACAAAGAAAGGTAAAATTGTTATATCTGACCTTGGTCCTACTATCTTTGATGAGGAGAAATGAGGAAAACATCTGATCAGCACCATGGGCAGAAACCAACATTCAGAATAAGACTGGAGTGAGGGAGGGCAGAGAAGGAAGCTGAAAGGAGGGGGGATGAAAAAGACACTGAAGCCCTGTGGCTGACAGGATCTTGGTGTTCTGACTGGGTGTCAGGCCGGTGGCTCTGAGGTGGGAGAGCCAAGCTCAGGACATTGGTCCACCAGAGACCCCCCGGCTCCAAGTAACATCAAACGGCAAAAGCTCTCCCAGAGATCTCTATCTCAATACTAAGACCCAGCTCCACGCAACAACCAGCAAGCTACAGTGCTGGACACCCTATGCCAAACAACTAGCAAGACAGGAACACAACCCCATCCATTAGCAGAGAGGCTGCTTAAAATCATAATAAGGTCACAGACACCACAAAACACACCACCCAACGTGGTCCTGCCCACCAGAAAGACAAGATCCATCCTCATCCACCAGAGCACAGGCACTAGTCCCCTCCACCAGGAAGCCTACATACCCACTGATTCAACCTTAGACACTGGGAGCAGACACCAAAAACAATGGGAATTACGAACCTGCAGCCTGTGAAAAGGAGACCCCAAACACAGTAAGTTAAGCAAAATGAGAAGACAGAGAAACACACAGCAGATGAAGGAGCAAGGTAAAAACCCACCAGACCAAACAAATGAAGAGGAAATAGGCAGTCTACCTGAAAAAGAATTCAGAGTAATGATAGTAAAGATGATCCAAAATCTTGGAAATAGAATGGAGAAAATACAAGAAACATTTAACAAGGACCTAGAAAAACTAAACAGCAAACAATGCTGAACAACACAATAAATGAAATTAAAAATTCTCTAGAAGGAATCAATAGCAGAATAACTGAAACAGAAGAACAGGTAAGTGACCTGGAAGATAAAATAGTGGAAGTAACAACTGCAGAGGAGAATAAAGAAAAAAGAATGAAAAGAATTGAGCACAGTCTTAGAGACCAATGAGACAACATGAAACACACCAAGATTCGATTTATAGGGCTCCCAGAAGAAGAAGAGAAAAAGAAAGGGACTGAGAAAATATTTGAAGAGATTATAGTTGAAAACTTCCGTAATATGGGAAAGGAATTAGTCAATCAAGTCCAGGAAGCACAGAGAGTCCCATACAGGATAAATCCAAGGAGAAACACGCCAAGACACATACTAATCAAACTATAAAAAATTAAATACAAAGAACAAATATTAAAAGCAGCAAGGGAAAAACAACAAGTAACATATAAGGGAATCCCCCTAAGGTTAACAGCTGATCTTTCAGCAGAAACTCTGCAACCCAGAAGGGAGTGGCAGGACATATTTAAAGTCATGGAAGGGAAAAACCTACAACCAAGATTACCTAGCAAGGATCTCATTCAGATTCGACGGAGAAATTAAAACCTTAACAGACAAGCAAAAGCTAAGAGAATTCAGCGCCACCAAACCAGCTTTACAACAAATGCTAAAGGAACTTCTCTAGGCAGGAAACACAAGAGAAGGAAAACACCTACAATAACAAACCCAAAATAATTAAGAAAATGGTAATAGGAACATACATATCGATAATTACCTTAAATGTAAATGGATTAGATGCTCCAACCAAAAGACATAGACTGGCTGAATGGATACAAAAGCAAGACCCATATATATGCTGTCTACAAGAGACCCACTTCAGATCTAGGGACACATACAGACTAAAAGTGAGGGGATGGAAAAAGATATTCCATACAAATGGAAATCAAAAGAAAGCTGGAGTAGCAGTTCTCATATCAGACAAAAGAGACTTTAAAATAAAGACTATTACAAGAAACAAAGAAGGACACTACCTAATGATCAAGGGATCAATCCAAGAAGAAGATATAACAATTGTAAATATTTATGCACCCAACACAGGAGCACCTCAATACATAAGGCAAATGCTAACAGCCATAAAAGGGGAAATCGACAGTAACACAATCATAGTAGGGGACTTTAACACCCCACTTTCACCAATGAACAGATCATCCAAAATGAAAATAAATAAGGAAACACAAGCTTTAAATGATACATTAAACAAGATGGACTTAATTGATATTTATAGGACATTCCATCCCAAAACAACAGAATACACTTTCTTCTCAAGTGCTCATGGAACATTCTCCAGGATAGATCATATCTTGGGTCACAAATCAAGCCTTGGTAAATTCAAGAAAATTGAAATCATATCAAGTATCTTTTCCAACCACAACACTATGAGACTAGATATCAATTACAGGAAAAAGTCTGTAAAAAATGCAAACACATGGAGGCTAAACAATATGCTACTTAATAACCAAGAGATCACTGAAGAAACCAAAGAGGAAATCTGAAAATACTTAGAAAGAAATGACAATGAAAACACGACAACCCAAAACCTATGGGTTGCAGAAACAGCAGTTCTAAGAGGGAAGTTTATAGCAAAACAATCCTACCTCAAGAAACAAGAAACATCTCAAATAAACAACCTAACCTTACACCTAAAGCAATTAGAGAAAGAAGAACAAAAAAACCCTAAAGTTAGCAGAAGGAAAGAAGTCATAAAGATCAGATCAGAAATAAATGAAAGAGAAATGAAGGAAACAATAGCAAAGATCAATAAAACTAAAAGCTGTTTCTTTGAGAAGATAAACAAAATGATAAGCTATTAGCCAGACTCATCAAGAAAATAAGGGAGAAGACTCAAATCAATAAAATTAGAAATGAAAAAGGAGAAGTAACAACTGATACTGCAGAAATACAAAGAATCATGAAAGATTACTAAAAGCAACTATATGCCAATAAAATGGACAACCTGAAGTAAATGAACCAATTCTTAGGAAAGCACAACCTCCCAAGACTGAACCAGGAAGAAATAGAAAATGTAAACAGACCAATCACAAGCACTGAAATTGAGACTGTGATTAAAAATCTTCCAACAAACAAAAGCCCAGGACCAGATGGCTTCACAGGCAAATTCTATCAAACATTTAGAGAAGAGCTGACACCTATATCCTTCTCAAACTCTTACAAAATATAGCAGAGGGAGCAACACTCCCAAACTCATTCTACAAGGCCACCACCATCACCCTGATACCAAAACCAGACAAAGATGTCACAAAGAAAGAAAACTACAGGCCAGTATCACTGATGAACATAGATGCAAAAATCCTCCACAAAATACTAGCAAACAGAATCCAACAGCACATTAAAAGGATCATACACCATGATGAAGTGGGGTTTATCCCAGGGTTGCAGGGATTCTTCAATATACGCAAATCAATCAATGTGATACATCATATTAACAAATTGAATGAGGAAAACCATATGATCATCTCAATAGATGCAGAAAAAGCTTTCAACAAAATTCAACACCCATTTATGATAAAAACCCTCCAGAAAGTAGGCATAGAGGGAACTTACCTCAATATAATAAAGGCCATATATGACAAACCCACAGCCAACATCATTCTCAGTGGTGAAAAACTGAAACCATTTCGTCTAAGGTCTGGAACAAGACAAGGTTGCCTATTCTCACCACTGTTATTCAACATAGTTTTGAAAGTTTTAGCCACAGCAATCTGAGAAGAAAAAGAAATAAAAGGAATCCAAATCAGAAAAGAAGAAGTAAAGCTGTCACTGTTTGCAGATGACATGATACTATACATAGAGAATCCTAAGGATGCTACCAGAAAGCTACTAGAGCTAATCAACGAATTTGGTAAGGTAGCAGGATACAAAATTAATGCACAGAAATCTCTTGCATTCCTATACACTAATGGTGAAAAATCTGAAAGAGAAATTAAGGAAACACTCCTATTTACCATTGCAAGAAAAAGAATAAAATACCTAGGAATAAACCTACCTAAGGAGACAGAAGTCCTGTATGCAGAAAAGTATAAGACATTGATGAATGAAATTAAAGATGATACAAACAGATGGAGAGATATACCATGTTCTTGGATTAGAAGAATCAACACTGTGAAAATGACTCTACTACCAAAAGCAATCTACAGATTCAGTGCAATCCCTATCAAACTACCAATGGCATTTTTCACAGAACTAGAACAAAAACTTTCACAATTTGTATAGAAACACAAAAGACCCCGAATAGCCAAAGCAATCTTGAGAAAGAAAAACGGAGCTGGAGGAATCAGGCTCCCTGACTTCAGACTATACACCAAGCTATGGTAATCAAGACAGTATGGTACTGGCATAAAAACAGAAATATAGATCAATGGAACAGGATAGAAAGCCCAAAGATCAATCCACACACATATGGTCACCTTATTTTTGGTAAAGGAGGCAAGAATATACAATGGAGAAAAAACAGCCTCTTCAATAAGTGGTGCTGGGAAAACTGGACAGCTACATGTAAAAGAATGAAGTTGGAATACTCCCTAACACCATACACAAAAAGAAACTCAAAATGGAGTAAAGACCTAAATGTAAGGCCAGACACTATAAAACTCTTAGAAGAAATCATAGGCAGAACACTCTATGACATAAATCACAGCAAGATCCTTTTTGACCCATCTCCTAGAGACATGGAAATAAAAACAAAAGTAAACAAATGGGACTTAATGAAACTTAAAAGCTTTTGCACAGCAAAGGAAACCATAAATAAGACTAAAAGACAACCCTCAGGATGGGAGAAAATATTTGCAAATGAAGCAATTGACAAAGGATTAATCTCCAAAATTTACAAGCAGCTCAATATCGATAAAGCAAACAACCCAATCCAAATATGGGCAGAAGACCTAAATAGGCATTTCTCCAAAGAAGGTATACAGATTGCCAACAAACACATGAAAGTATGCTAGACATCAGTAATCATTAGAGAAATGAAAATCAAAACTACAATGAGGTATCACCTCACACCGGTCAGAATGGCCATCATCAAAAAATCTAGAAACAATAAATGCTGGAGAGGGTGTGGAGGAAAGGGAACTCTCTTGCACTGTTGGTGGGAATGTAAATTGATACAGCCACTATGGAGAACAGTATGGAGGTTCCTTAAAAAATTAAAAATAGAATTACCATACAACCCAGCAATCCCACTACTAGGCATATACCCTGAGAAAACCATAATTCAAAAAGAGTCATGTACCACAATGTTCATTTCAGCTCTATTTACAATAGCCAGGACATGGAAGCAACCTAAGTGTCCATTGACACTTAGAAGATGTGGCACATATAGACAATGGAATATTACTCAGCCATAAAAAGAAACGAAATTGAGTTCTTTGTAGTGACGTGGATGGACCTAGAGTCTGTCATACAGAGTGAAGTAAGTCAGAAAGAGAAAAACAAATACTGTATGCTAACACATATATATGGATTGTAAAAAAAAAAAAAAGGTTCTGAAGAACCTAGGCACAGGACAAGAATAAAGACGCAGACGTAGAGAATGGACTTGAGGACACAGGGAGGGGGAAGGGCAAGCTGGGACGAAGTGAGAGAGTGCCATGGACTTATATGTACTGCCAAATGTAAAATAGATAGCTAGTGGGAGGCAGCAGCATAGCACAGGGAGATCAGCTCGGTGCTTTGTGACCACCTAGACAGGTGGGATATGGAGGGTGGGAGGGAGACAGAAGAGGGAGGAGATATGGGGATTTATGTATATGTATAGCTGATTCACTTTGTTATAAAGCAGAAACTAACACACCTTTGTAAAGCAATTATACTCCAATAAAGATGTTAAAAAAAAAAACAAAAAGACTGGAGTGAGGGGAAGACTCGGGAAGCTCCAAGGGGAATGATATGACAGCAGAGAATACCAGGGTGTTTGCAATGCACCATGGCAGGCATACTCAGTGTATTTTATTCCTTATAGAAGTGAAAAGAGTATGACTAGGGGAATGAGAGCAGATATATTCTTGAATTCTAGCTGAGGATGACAAATTGAAGTTAAAAACCAATTTAAAGAGGTAATATATTTATAGAATTTGTCAACGTACCATGGGGAATATAAATAAATATTTCACATGCACGTATCGTATTACCTTAAGCTCCTTAAGCAAAAAGACTAAGTTAATTTTTGTACCCCCAACATTTCTTTCTTTATGAAATTGCACATAATAGTTGTTCAATAAATGGTGAACTAAATAAAATAGGTAACTTTGATCTCAAAAAGTGTACAGTCTCTTTGCAGAGACTGAATATAATCATCTGGAAAGTTAAATAAGGGTACATGGTTGTATGTATTAAGTGCATAGTAAACTGTAGAATTCTCTGTATAAATTCAGAGAAATGCAATGTTATGAGGTGCTTAAAATTGATAGATAATCTTTGGATGAATTGCTAAAGTTCCAATCCCTGCTCTGTTACTAACTGGCTAGATGACCTTGCAGATTATTTAAACTCTTCTGTCACTAGATTTATTCTCCTGTAAAATGGGTCTATTGTTATATAGCCAGTAGCCTATTGGGCTGTTGAGGTTTAAACAAGAGAGTGAATGTGAAGTGCTTTAGATAGTGATTGGCACATATAAGCCTTCTACAGATGGTAGAGAAATAAAGGTTTCTTGGGGTAGGTGAGACTGAAGCCAGATCCTGAAGAATAGGTAGAGTTTAGACAATTGGGGAAGAAGGATATATATCATGAATTATAGGTCTGACATTTAAATTGCTTTGTGACCTTTGGCAAGTCTCTGAAATTCTCTGTGCCTGGTTTTCCTTCTTATAAAAAATGGGTTGTTGTAGTTAATAGTGCTTGATGCATAGCTGGTGCTCTTATCATAGTTGCTCTCACCATAGATGTGGTTATTGTCACTGCTGTCATCATCATTGTTGTCATCATCATCAGGGTAGGAGGTAGACAAGACTTTGGCTGTCTTGGAGCTGATGTGTCAGGGAATGGAGGGAACCAAGATTTATAATTGGGGAAGGGTCTTATTGCAAAATCTCTCTTCAAATGAAAGAACTATTAGAAAAATAGAAAACTTTGATTATGATTACAGGAATTTAAGCTGGCTACTGTGTCCAGGATGTGGGCTTTCTATAGAATAAATTTTATTTCACATCAATTTTTTGAAACAAACTAATGATACCAGATTGTACTTTTGCAACGGCTGTTTTCTTACCTTTTTTTGTTATGTTTCTTTGTTTTTTACCTTTTGAGTAAAGCTCTTTTTAGAAGGATCCAAATTTTGTGTTTTTACCATACTGAAACCTATTATAAGATACATAGTTAAAAGGACTGTGCAGCTTGCTGCTGTGACCACATACCTTTGGAATGAGCTTTGAAAATGTTAAGTTGTTGATGCAGAAAATCACGATAAGGCAGAATTATTATTTTTTTTATAAACATTTTTATTTTATTTTATTTTATTTTATTTATTTATTTATCCATCCATGGCTGTGTTGGATCTTTGTTTCTGTGCGAGGGCCTTCCCCAGTTGCGGCAAGCGGGGGCCTCTCACTGTCGTGGCCTCTCTTGTTGCGGAGCACAGGCTCCAGACGCGCAGGCTCAGTAATTGTGGCTCACGGGCCCATTTGCTCTGTGGCATGTGGGATCCTCCCAGACCAGGGCTCGAACCCGTGTCACCTGCATTGGCAGGCAGACTCTCAACCACTGCGCCACCAGGGAAGCCCCAGAATTATTTTTATTAAGCCAGTAGAAATTGTATCTATATTCCAAAAAAGAAATCCTTGTCCTTTTGGTATTCATGTCAGAGTTAGTGATAATTCATGTAGTTTCAGCTACTAATTATGTGTTAATAAGCCTTTTCCTTAATTATTTTTTCTCCTTAGAACGATATCGCATCCAGAGTGAACAATTTGAGGATCTTTGGCTCATAACAAATGAGCTTATTATCCGCCTTCAGGAATATTTTGAAAAACAGGGAATCAAAGATTTCGCATGTTCTTTTTCTGGATCTATGCCCCTTCAAGAATATTTTGAGTTGATCGATCATCATTTTGAGGTGTGTATGATCATAACCCGTATCATCTGTAATTTTTCAATATATGAAAGAAAGATGCTATAGAGGTAAGGATTCTAGTATACATGCTATTAGGCAGTGTATGTCAAGTTGTTATTCTTATGTGGATGGTGGGGTTGTGAATCTGTTCCTGCCCTCTTGCCCAGTTTGTGATCAATTGCAGACTTTTACAGAGTGACTGCTTGGAGCTGTGGTCTGGCCTCAGAACAGAGCTGGTTTAATTCTCCCACATGGGGATTTAACCTTTGACCCCAATAACCCAGTGTTAAAACTATTTGAGCTTATTGGCAGCCATTTGGCTAACTAATTCTAGCAGACCATAAATGAGGTGTGATGATAAAGTAAAGTGATTTTTCCTTTTCATTTTTAACAAGCACACCAGAACTTCTGCATCTGAATGAGGGTTAATCACATAAAATATTCTCCAGTATCTGGCACAATGGGTGCTTAGTAAATGCTGAATGATTAAATGTCTAAATTAATGAGATCTGACAGTGACTTTGTTGCCTGGATATGTTTGCATTTCTTCTTTGGAAGTACCTTCAGAGCCTGTGTTAGATTCTCTTGAGTATCTTGAGGGTGTCAAATCTTCATCCTTTGAAGATTGATTTGATATTTCCAAATGGAAATAGTCAGGAGTCATGTTTTGTGAAAAAAATTGGACAATGAAAGTCATTGTTTTAAGTCCCATGTGTTAAAAAAAAAATCACCAGGCTCTTCTTATTTGCCTATAAGTAGACCCTGTAGGGAATTACAAAGAGGAATTTCAAAACAAGTTTGCACTTTATTTAGGGAAACATTGGTTCCCTAGAGTGGCTACTTTTTAAGGAATCAATAGGTTTTTGCATTTCAATTTGTAAACTATGGTGCATGTGTGTGTGTGCATGCGCGTGTGTGTGTGTGTTAGTGAGAGAGAGGATGAGAGAGAGAGAGAGAGAGGGAGAGAGTGAGAGAGAGAATAGGTCATGTAAATTGTCATTCACATGAACATTCTACTTAATGTTCAGTCCCTTGAACATTCTAAGAGCATTGACTTTAACCTACAAATAAAGACTTCTTTGAATACAGTGTGAACATAAAGGGAAAATTTCAGTGCATACCATCCAATTGCAGATAACACGTCATTATCAAATAAATTGAATTTATTTGGGTCTTCCCTCATCTAAGCTGATAATATTGTATAGGACAGTATACTTTGATCAAACTGTGGCACCAAAATCAATAGTTTGGGAAATATGTTTAGGTACGCTAAGTATTGAGAACCTTTATAATTCTCTAGAATATATCTTAAGAAATTCCTGCTTCACTGTGCAAAACTGGGGTCCAGTGACTTATGGAAGACAGTCCACAGAAAGATTATACTAATTACCTATTTGTAATATTTAAAATCGAAAATATTAGATTCTAATTGACTATGTTTGACATACAGTCCGCCTCCTTCCTCCCCCCCTTATTTGCTGGCTAGTAAATCCCTGGAGTTTCTACCTCAGGGACATTTCCTTTCTGGGGAGGGACTTAGGGAATGTGGTGAACTATAGGCACTTTTGTTACACAGTTAGAAAGGGCATGCTTATACTTCCTTTGCTCTCTGGCCCCGCTCCACTTTTTTTTTTTTAATATGACTTTAAACTTTGAATCAAGGTGGCTTTTGGAATCTAAGTGTCCCTTAGTGTAAGCTCCATGAAAACAGGAATTTTTGTCTGTTTTATTCATTGTTGTAATTCCTAGAGTCTAGAACACTGCGTGGCACTAAGATCAATAAATATTTGTTAAATGTTGAAATTCTGACGTGAAAACATTTCAATCACTGCTGTTTTGTTACACGTTCAAAGGAATGATAACCTGGCTGATGTCTCAGTTTTGAGAATATTTAAAAAATTTTTTGTTTCATGAATTGAGGAAATAAAATATTATAGCAGGAAATCATACAATTAAAAGGGTGAATTATTGATAACTCTAACATTCTTTTTTAAAAATTTAGTTGTTATATCACTTAACTTTTGGTAATGAAAGGTTTTTTTTTTCCTTCAAGAGAATATTCTTTGATTTAGTTAGCTACTTAATGCTTCTGAAACTGGGGTTAAAAGAAGTTAATAGAATTCCAAGTTTTTTTTCCAATCATGTGTCTGTTCTCCATACATGCACTGAAAAGGTAAGGAAATTTGGTTTGATGTCAGAAATGTAAACTATAATATGTTTGATTTCTGAACATTTTGAATATGGTATTTACTTCAGAACTAGTTATGACTGTTAAGTTGAATTAGCAGTTCACATGATCTGGCTTCATGGAGTTGTTCCCTATGACTTTGACTACCTTTCTTTATTTTAATAATATTAAATTCAAAAGTTATGAGAAGAGTTATACTGAAAAGAGTCAATTCTGATTCTCATCCTCCCACTATTCAATCTCCTCTTTGGAGGCAATTTTTGGTGTACAGTTTCTTGTTACCTTTCTAGAACTATTCTATGCAGTCACAACTATGTTACTATATAGATTAAAAAAAATAACGTGAATGATATTCTGTATTTCTTTTTTGCTTTGTTTCATTCAATGCATCTTTGGCTAGCATTGCTTATCAGTACCTGGTGGTCCTGCAAAGTCCTCTTTATTTATTCAACCTGTTCCTCTATTGATGAGTATTTTGATTATTAACATTATCTTACTATAATAGCAACAGAAAAAATCCTATAATGAATATCCTTGTGTGTACATTACTTTTTGCAAGCTCACCCCTAGGATAAATTCCTGGAAGTGGGATTGCCAGGTCAAATGCTGTATGTTTGAGAGCTATTTGTATTAACTTTTCTGTGAATTTTGCCCACTTTTCTATTGGATTGTTGCTCTTTTTCTTACTCATTTGTTTGGGTTGTGGTCCTTTTACATCAATTTGTAGATGCTTTCTAGATATTATAGGCATGGTTTTTTGTCTCTGTGGTTATTGCTATTATTTTTTGCAGTTTGCTGTTTGTCTTATCACTTTACTTATAATGTTTTTCTCTACTTTTTTTCTTAACCACGTAGAATTAAAAAAAATTTTTTAGTTAGTAATTTATCAGGGGTGTGTGTGTGTTTGCGTATGTGTGACTTTTGACTTACAAAGATCTGTCTCATGCTAAGATTATTTTAAAAAATATAATTTTCTAATGCTTTGTTGTGTTTAAACTTTTGATTCCTCTGCAATTGATTTTGCTGTAAAGACTGGGGGAAAAATCCTTATTCCTTTTTTCCCTTATGTATTTAATCAGTTATCACAAACATTTATTGAATGATCTATCTTTACCCCAATGACAACTGGGCCATTTTTACTAAATTTCCATTTGACCTATTTCACTGTATCATCTATGTATTCATGTATCAAATATCACACTTTTAATTCTCTTAACTCTGTAACACACTTAAATTTCTTCTTTACTCTTTTCAAACTTTTATTGGCATTGCCAGTATCCTTACTTTAGACACGTTTTGTTGTGCACATTTAACCTGAATTAAAGAAATTCTTCATTGTAGTTGCGGATAAATGGTGAAAAATTAGAAGAACTCTTATCTGAAAGAGCTGTACAATTTCGGGCCATTCAACGCCGGCTGTTAACAAGGTTCAAAGATAAAACACCTGCTCCTCTCCAACACCTGGACACCTTGCTAGATGGAACTTACAAGCAGGTTAGTATAATAACAGTGATAGTTTTATACTACTGGATATAATTTTTTCCCTCACCCTAGAGTCATGCACCAGACTATCGAGATAAGGTATTTCTTTCCTATGTATTATGGAGCAGCAAATAGCACACAAGCTTTAGAGTCAGAATTTAAAGTCAAGCTCTCACTTTCTAATTATGTGACCTTGAGTAAATTAGATTAGATCCATCCATATTTTACTTCCCAGGGTTGTTGTGAGGATTTTCCATCATTTATGTGAAGCAGCCAGCTTAATGCCAGGCACATAGGATATGCTTGATAAATAGTAGCTATTATGATTAGTGTTATTATTGGACAATTCTTGGTACATCCCATAATTATCATCATAATTCTCAAATTGTCTTACAGAGCAATTGGATTACACTTCTAGTTTTATGTCAGTTGATGTTTTGAGATGGAATTCTTTTTTTAAAATTTATTTTATTGAAGTGTAGTTGATTTACAATGTTGTGTAAATTTCTGCTGTACAGCAAAGTGATTCAGTTATACATATATACATTTTTTTTCATATTCTTTTCCGTTATGGTTTATCACAGGATATTGAATATAGTTCCCTGTGCTATAGAGTAGGACCTTGTTGTTCATCCATTCTGTATATAATAGTTTGCATTTGCTAATGCCAAACTCCCAATCCATCCTGCACCACCCCTTTGGCAACCACAAGTCTGTTCTCTACGTCTGTGAGTCTCTTTCATAGGTAAGTTCGTTTATGTCATATTTTATATTCCACATATAAGTGATATCATATGGTATTTGTCTTTCTCTTTCTGACTTACTTCACTTAGTACGATAATCTCTAGGTCCATCCATGTTGCTGTAATGACATTATTTCATTCTTTTTAATAGCTGAGTAGTATTCCATTGTATATATGTACCATATCTTCTTTATCTATTTATCTGTCATTGGACATTTAGGTTGTTTCCATGTCTTGGCTATTGTGAATAGTGCTATGAATAGTAGGGGTGCATGTATCTTTTTGAATTATAGTTTTGTCTGGATATATGCCTAGGAGTGGGCTTGCTGGATCATATGGCAACTCTATTTTTAGTTTTTAAGGAACCTCCATACTGCTTTCCATAGTGGCCACACCAAATTACATTCCTACCAATGGTGTAGGAGGGTTCCCTTTTCTCCATACCCTCTCCAGCATCTGTTATATGTAGACTTTTTAATGATGGCCATTCTGACCGTTGTGAGGTGGTGCCTCATTGTAGTTTTGATTTGCATTTCTCTAATAATTAGCGACGTTGAGCATCTTTTCATGTGCCTGTTGGTCATGAGATGGAATTCTTAAATAGCCCTTTGTTCTAAATCAAAAAGACTATTTTCTTCCTCTTCCTGATTCGTCCTTCTACCAGTGGTTTATCATTTGCATGACTAGGGTGATCTGAGTCTCACTCTTAAGGTATTATGTCTTCAAAAACCATTCAAAATTATCATCTCAGGCTTGAAATAATAATTTTTAAAATTCAAATTTCATGGGTAAGGCCTCTGCCAGTTCCACTATAAGGAAGTCAGCTTTGAATAACTGCATTATGTCTTCTCATATTTCTATACAATATCACTGATCTGTTTCAAAATCAGTGTTGGTGATATGAATATTCTGTTGATTTTTTGATTGAATTTTTTTGTTGAGATAGTTGTGTATTCCCATGCAGTTATACCAAAAATACAGCTAAATCTCATGTATCCTTTACCCACTTTCTTCCAGCAGTAGCATTTTGTAAAACTGTAGTATAATATCACAACCAGGGTATTGACATTGATAAAATCTATAGATTTTATTCAGATTTCCACAATTTTACTTATACTCATTTGTGGGTGTATTAAGTTCTATATAGTTCTATCACACATGCAGGTTTGTGTATCCACCACCACATTCAAGACACCAAGCAGCTCCATCACACAAGACTCCCTCATGTTGCCTTTTATTAACAGAACTCCCCTCCCGTCCACTGCTCTCTACCACATTCTGTTGTTTTTGAAAGAACGAATCAGGTATTTTTTTTTATAGTTGGCTTTTCTAGAGGAAAGAAAAATAGCTTACCATGTAAACATCAATAAATGTGTTGATAATACATTTGCTTCTTGAAATTTTCATGGTTATTTGAAAATTAGTAGCAATTCGAGGGACAGTCTGTAGCAATAGTAGGGTATTGGAAAGAACACTGGGCTTGAAGTCCAAAGACCCCAGTTCTGTCACTTATTAGCTATGCAGCTTTTGGCAATTCCTTTACCTTCCCAGAACTTCAGTTTCTTTCTATAAAATGGAATAACTACTCACTGTGTTGTTACAAAGATTCTATTCCATAATGGATGTAGAAATGCTTGGTAAATTGTTCTACAAATATAGACTGCCAATTTCTTTTGTGCTGGAGCAATTATGTGACTCTTAGGTTAGTAGGCACTAACGCTCTTTCTGTTCCAGACTTCTTTTTTCTCTCTTCGGTACATTTTTTGTTTTGGTTTGTTTTTCATTTTCTTTCTTTTTTTCCTCCTCCTTCTTCTTCATATCTCTTTGATGACCTATCTCATTCTTAGATTTCCTGCCACACCTGCACCTGGGGCTGAAGAAATGCTGAATCTTATCTTTAATGGTGCTGTATCTTTTTGTGGACGCAATGGCAGAGGGGTCTTTAAAGGGGTTTGTTGAGGATGCTTGATTTAATGCTTTCCATATTTTCTATATAGCAAGACTTTCTTTGTCTTTTATGCATTCTCAGTTCTGGGGTTTATTTTTTTCTGCTTAACTCCAGGTTGGGTTTTTCCATGATTTTTAATATGGACAAGATGATCAAAACCATAGAGTTTTGCTTGAATCTATGTGTTAAGTCTCCATTCTTTTTAGATCAAAAAAGAGAATGAACAAACTTTTGAAAGAAACGTATGAATACTATAAGAAATTTGAGTTAGTTTTAATGCAATTTACTACTCAGTTTTATTATATATATTAAGATTATACAAAATGCTAAATTCTCGAACTTAGTTCTTTATCATCTTCTCAGAAATATAATCACTTTGTATGTTTTTGTGTCTTTCTAGACCTCTTTGCCTTCAAAAACAAAGTGTTGTTTTGTGAGGCTAAAAAATTCATAAATAGTATCATACTATATGTATTAGTCTGCCTTTCTTTTTTGTTTTGCTTCCAACAGTATGTACTGGAGCTCTTTTCACACTGTAGATCTACTTCTCTATTTGTAATGGCTGCATAGTATTCTGTAATATAGACATTCTGTAATATGGAAAAGCACAGTTTATTGAAAGATAAATCTTAAAAATAGTTTTAATTCTGAGTCTAACACTGAGAAAAATCCCTTTTAGACAATTCTATTGTGACTAGACAGGTGTATGACATACCTCACTATCACATACCTTTGGTTTAGTGTAAACTTATCTTTATACTTTGCCTGGCTAGGGGGCAGATTACTTGGATGATTTACTTGGCAGATTAGCCAATCATGAAATAATGATTTGTGCTAGAGCCTGCTCTTACTCTCCATGGCATAACACCATTGCATGAGTGTCACTAGATTTGTAAAGTGTTTTCCTAATGTGTCAGTTTAAAATTAGTTCTACTACCTGTGTGGAGTCCTTGTTTTCTCATGTGCAAGGGGCTTTTAATTTTCTCTTTTCTGTGGATCTTAGTGCCACTTTAGTTTTAGTTGGATAAGCATTCTGAGCTGTGCATTGATAAATTTACTTCCTGTCCATTTGTCACCAGGCATCAGGAAGATGCTATATTGTCATCATATAATGAAGTGGTGATAATTGGTTCATGTGAAAATAGAAGCAGAAGTCAGTATCCTCCTAAAACTAGTGTGTAAACTCTCTTAAGGCAGGGACCTTTTTTTTCTTTTGTCTTATTCACTACTATATTCTCAGCACAATACACTTCTTGTCGCGTTATAGGTGCTTAATAAACATTTGTTCTAGGAATGAATGCTTTCTTGCCACTAAGATAATTTCTTGAAACTGGATGTCTTGGATAAGGGCAATCCTACAAAGAACAGAGCAGCAGAGAATTCCTTCAGTTCAGGCTCATGAATCATTAGGATGATTTATTCTAAAATCCTCAAAAGCCACTAAAAAAATGAAACTCTTCTTGCTTCCTAAATAATATTGTTGGAGGACTCAGGTAAACTGTCATAGCTAGGAAGGTTTTATCGCTGAAAATTCTTGACTAAAGAAATCTTTTCTATTCTTTTTTTGTGAGTATGTATGTGCCAAAGTTAAATATGAAATAATCATCTGTTGAAATATCTCAATGCAGATACAGAGGTTAAATTTCATCATATTCTAAGTGTAATGAGAATTATTTGAGATCTTTCAGTATTAATACCTGTCCAGAAGCATGAAAAGTTTGATTGTCTTCATTTTCCATTTACATAATTGTTGGGTTCTTTCTCTTGGAAACAAAATTTCTTTCATAAAATGTATCCTCTGAACAGTGAGGATAGGATGTAGAAATGTAGAACTGAGGAAGTTTGGAGGTCTTATGGGTGCTACATGTCCAGCAACTGCTATGAATTCCAATAAAGTCCTTAGGACAAACTGAAAGTGAAGCCCAAGTCCCTTCATATACGAATGATTAAGCATTGCTGAGTTGGCTGTAATGTGAAATAGTTGGTATGGTATATTTACTTGTGTAATAGAGTTAGTGATGGTATGTTCATAGGTTCTGAGGTCAAAGTTTGGCTTACTAGCTCTGCACTCAGTAATGATAGCTATTGTTATTTAGGAACCAAAAGTCAATTTACCAGGTACAGGAGTAGGTAAGGTCAGGGTGGGAGGACAGAATGGCTTCTGTGCCCTTGGTGTTTAGCAGAAACTCTGGGTACCACTAGTTTACATGGTGAGGCCAGTGAAGTGGGTTTCCAATCTTTGAATGACTTGGGATGTAGGTGCCTTTGAATCTGGTCCAGCAAGAGCCTGTTAGAGAAAGCCACTGCTTCTAAGGTTGCGGTAAGACATCCAACATTGTTTCCTTTAAATGCATGCTAATAAATGTTCTAGGGTTTGAAGTGGAGTATCTGACTTATCCTAGTATAATGATCAAGAACTCTGTGTCCAGAGACAGCTTACTTGTATTCCAGCCCTGGCTCTGTGACCTTGGGCAAATTACTTAAACAAAAAGAAAGCCAAAACCCTCCTAAACCTCGGTTTTCCCATCTGTAGAATGGTGCCTCCTTCATTGGGTTTTTGTGAGGACTGAAATGTGTAAAGACATAAATTGCTTAGAATAGTGCTTGGAACACAATAATCTCTCAACAAATGTTAACTACAATTCTGAGGATAGTTTTTCATCTTTATTTGACTAATAAGTTATGCCATCTCAAAAATGGTGCTATTCATTGGTCAGAAAAAAGAGGTTATAATACATCATCTTTCTGAAACTTCGCTATCTGTTGGCATCACAAATCTAGATCTCAGCTAAGAATCATGAAGATCATGTATCCTCAGGGGCACCCCCAAACTCCTCTAGGGTAACTGCCTTGGGTGTTTGGTTCCAGAGAGGATACCAAAAGGAAAGGCGCATCAGGATCGTAAGGTCAAGTGACCATCTTACCAAAATCCCTGATTGTTTCATCTGGATGTATTCTTAGAAGGAAAATTGCTCAATCAAAAAATATTTCTCACTCACACACACACACACACACACACACACACACACACACGTACACATACATATTGCTTAGCAAAAATGTACTAAATTATAGTTACTCCAGCAGTATATAAAAATGTCTATTTTGTAGGTATTATTGTTTTGATCTTTACAATTCTTAACTGAAAAAATAATTTGACTGTTATTTCAATCTTTCTTTCTTTGCTTACCAGTGAGGTTGAACATTTAAAAAATGTTAATTGGCCATTTATATTTCTTCTTTTGTGATTTACATATATAGAACCTTTTGTTCAATAGTATATCAGGTAGTTCAGCTTTTTCTTATTTTGTGTATATTAAGAGTGGCAATCTTTTAGCATACTTTTGTCATGCATAAAAAATACTTTGTGTATGTAAGGAATGCAATCTCTCTTCATATGTAAAAGAAGTTTTACCAATTTGTCATTTGCCTTTTATTTTTATTTATGATGTTTTTTAGACAAGTAAAATTTATAAAGTATTTACATAATAAAGTCTATTCATCTTTTTCCTTTAGGTTTCTCTGTCTAGGAAAGTCTTCCCACGCCAAGAGTATTATCGATCTATAATTTATTTTAACATTTTTATGCTATCATTCTTTATATATACTTTTTTTTAATCCATCTGGAATGTATTCTGCAATTTAGTGAGAATCTCATCTCCTCGCCAAAAATGGTGAGCTAGTTGTCTCAGCCCCTGCTTACTGCATAATCCATTTTTCTCTTGCTGAGCTGAAATACTACTTGTATCATTTAACAATTTTACTGTATAGCAAACTACCCCAAACCTTAGTGGTTTAAAACAACAGTTCATTATTGTTCATGAGTCTCTGAATCAGCTGGGCAGTTCTGTTGACCTGGGCCATGGTTGACTGTTCTTGTTTGAATTCACTCATGTGTCTCTGGTTAGCTGGTTGCTCAGCTGGGGACTGGATGGCCTAGGATGTGCTTACTTACATATTGGCATTTGGCTCACAATTAGATGGGGTGATTGTACCACATGTCTCTCCTGTGTGGCAGGCTGGCCTGGGCTTGTTTACATGGTGGCTACAGGTCCCGGTGCACAAGTATTCTTCAAGGCTCTGCCTGTGCCATGTCTCTCATTCCCCATTGGTTTTGAGCAACCCAGATCAAAGGGTTGGGGAAATAGACTCTGCTTCTTTATTTAAGGAGTCGAGAACTGTGGGCATTTTTACAATTTACCCTAATTCTAAATGAGCATATACTAAATGAGCAAAATGTTTTGAAAGATAATTTTTTTCAACCTTTCCTAATCCTTGAACTTAGGTTTTCTATACTTTTAACTTTGAAACCTAAATTTTTGTTGTTATTAAAATTTTATTAATTCATAATCAGTTATGATCTATGGATTTGAAAGATAATTTCTCTTATAATTAGATTTGTCAAGAGTTATTTAAAGCAAACAGAGCATCTGTGCTGTTTTCAGGCTAGTGAAACTGCCTGAATACTTGCCTATGTGCTTAGTTATGGTCAGGTGTTTCGGGGATGGAATCTGTTATCTAGTCTCCTTGTAGGTCCCCACCATAGTCCTGTCCAGGGTGGGCGTTATGGGTGTGTGATCTATGCAGTCACAGAGCCCTGTGTTTGGTTGAATGCTCTGTGGTAGCCGTCGTGAAATTCTTAATACTTTTTGAACAAGAGGCCCCATATTTTCATTTTGCCGTGGGCCCCTCAAATAATGTAGGTGGTTCTTGCCCTGTTGGGATACTAACTAATTTTTAATGAGTAGAACAAGACAATTGGGAGCTCAAATACAGAGTAGAATTCAAAGACATACTGGTTTTATTACCACTACCCCAAAACCACCTGTACGTTTCCCCAAAGATGAACAGAAAGGGATGCAGTGGGCATCAATGAACTCCTCTGAATAGCTCAAAGGCTTCTTTCTGGGAAAGGCATCTTGGTTAACTGACAATGAAGTGACAAGGGTTATCTCATTTAAGAATATCATCCTGCAATTAGCTGTCTCTAGGCATGTTGTGGGTGGCAGACTTTTTTTAGATTTCCATTCTGTGGGTCACTGGCTTCAAGATGCACCATGAATAGTTATGAGTTTTGGTGCACAAAGGGTTCAGCCAACCACTTTTCTCCTGTTTTTAACTGCAGGTTATTTCTTATATCCTTATCTTTGATTGGACAGGAACCCCAAAACCACAGCACCACATTATACTTTTAGTACCATGCCTTTCCTGTATAGTATCTACTAACCATCACATCACACTTCACTGGGGGCATCTACCAAGCACCCTTTACTGAGGTCATCCTACAGCTGAGACAAGAAGAGAGGACTAGGACTGGCACTCTGGGAAAAGCATCTCGTGATTCTTATGTGGGAAGGATCTGGTTTCCAGTGAATGAGGATTTTCCAGTTGCTCACCACAATTTCTATAATTTATTCTAGAATTTTGGAAAAAAACTCTTACTTTTTGAAAGAACTTTCACCTTTACTTCTAGCTCTAGAGGCATAATGTTGAAAGAAAGTAACCGTGTCAAGTAATTTCTTTTTTTCAGCAGTTAGAAACCTAAATTTCCTCATTTGGATAATTGGAATCCTGCTTTGTCAACCAACTGAATACATTTTTGGAGGACCTAAGAAAAAAAGTATGGGTAGAGAAGGGAAATTCATGTTTATTGAGCATCTGTTGAGTCTGAGATACATTTCATTTATTTATCATTTTATACAGCCATCTTGTGGGTGGCATTCTTGTTTCCATTTTATGGATGAAGAACTTGAGACTTACAGCAGGGTTAAACAACCTGCTCAGTGTTACACAGTTATTAAGCCATCTATTCCAAAGTCCATGTTTTAGTATGTCATGTGGCATTTTTACTTCAATTATTTCCAGGTGGGAAATAGACATCATAGGTTTTCTTTAGCAAAACTACAGTCAGGTTGAAGAAAAAACAGATTTGTGCAAAATATTTGTACATATTTATGATGTATATATGTATATATTCATGATCATCCAATATTCATTGTATATACACCTATCAGAAGGTAACAAAATCTTCTGGAGAGTTCCCCAAATGTGTATTACATCTGAAACTTGGGTATCAGAGGAAGAGGTGAGTTTGTTAATTTAACTGATACTGAAGTTCAGTTTCTTTGCCATCAAATGCTAGTGCTTATTGCATTTGGCAGAAAAGCTTTGGAAAATAAGTTCTCTTTGATGTTATAAAATTTTCACGTGTATTTGTTTGTCAAAGCAGGACTGGTTGGTTGAATTGAAATAGGGGAAATTTAGACTTACCCTATGGTTTGGCTGTGTTTTGATGCTTTTATGTGTACTAAGATTTTTTTTTTCTCTGCTTGAACACTAACCCTCTGTTGTAACAGGGGAAAAGTGTTTACTAATCTAAAAGTTTAATTGTGTCAGATGACATATGTGTGATGTAATGACTGATAGCCATTAATGTTTTAGAAAGGCACTTGGCTGGTTTTTCTCTTCTGCAAAACAGAGGCTGTATTAGGCATAATTTTAAACAGAGATCCTGTGGTTTGGAGTTTGCTATTTGTTACTTTTTCTATACTTAAAACTTCCTTCTACTCTGTTTATTTGTGTGTTATTGATATATAAAAATCATTTTAAGTCACACAAAAATCTAAGAGCTTTTTGGTCTGTGACTTTTTAAATGAGCATGATTTTGGCTGATAACACAAAGGAATATGTGATGAAACCATTCAGAGGCCTACTTTCCTCTTTGCATTGGCAAGTAAAAAACAATATGCTGAGACTGAGAAGGAAGTATCAGGGATTTGATGATGTTGCTGCATTTGTCTTCCTTATAACCACTTAAGACCTAAGAAAAAGTTCTTTCTTTTCCCAAGGAGATGGAATAAACAGATGATAAAGGGAGCACAGAAAAATGTAACCATATGTTTGGGGATGAATGTGAGAGTTTAAGTTAAAAAAATAAAAGGATGGGATGGCAGTAAAAAAATGGAGTTTGCATGTTTTGACCCTATAATTCTATTCTTGGATGTTTATCTAAGAAAATAGTTCACAAAGGAAAAAAAATACATTCATCAAGTTGTTCATTTACAGTATTAATCACCTTTGCAAGAAATTATAAATCAGCTTTCTATAGTTGGAAAATGATTAGATTTATTATAGTACCATCATTTGATATATCATTTCTTATTATTTTAAAAACTGGAATAATATAAAACATTTTATTTTATTTTTTATTATTATTTTTTAATTAATTTATTTAATTTGTTTATTTTTGGCTGCATTGGGTCCTTGCTGATGCACACGGGCTTTCTCTAGTTGCGGCGAGCCGGGGCCACTCTTGGTTGCAGTGTGCAGGATCTAGAGCACAGGCTCAGCAGCTGTGGCACAGGGGCTTAGCTGCTCCGCGGCATGTGGGATCCTCCTGCACCAGGGCTCGAACCCATGTCCCCTGCATTGGCAGGCAGACTCCTAACCACTGCGCCACCAGGGAAACCCCTAAAACATTTTAAATAATTGGAAAGAGCAGATTACTATATAGTAAGTCTCCAATAGATGTATCTATAATAGATAAGTGTGCAAAGATTTGGAAGGAATACAAAAAATTAAAAATGACATACATTTGTTTTAGATGACTTTAAATTCTTAAATAATTAAAAAAATTGTTATGATCATAATTTTATAAGTGTGAAATTTTTTTTCACAATATGTGAATGTACTTAGCACTACTGAACTGTACACTTAAAAATACCTAAGGTGGTAAATTTTATGTTCTGTTTTACCACAGTTAAAAAGAATAATAACTTTTTGAAAACTGGGATGTGGTCAGAAACTCCTTGTCATCATTGGTTTTCTATTTTTTTTTTTTTGCAGTGTAGACTAAACATAACTTTTTTTTTTAACAGTCCTATTCACTTTTTCTTTTTAACATCTTTATTGGAGTATAATTGCTTTACAGTGGCGTGTTAGTTTCTGCTTTATAACAAAGTGAATCAGCTATACATATACATATATCCCCATATTTCCTCCCTCTTGCACCTCCCTCCCTCCCACTCTCCCTATCCCACCCCTCTAGGTGGTCACAGAGCACCGAGCTGATCTCCCTGTGCTATGCAGCTGTTTCCCACTAGCTATCTATTTTACATTTGGTAGTGTATATATGTCCATGACACTCTCTCACCCTGTCACATCTCACCCCTCCCCCTCCCCATATCCTCAAGTCCATTCTCTAGTAGGTCTGTGTCTTTATTCCTGTCTTGCCACTAGGTTCTTCATGGCCTTTTTTTTTCCCCCTTAGATTCCATATATATGTGTTAGCATACTGTATTTGTTTTTCTCTTTCTGACTTACTTCACTCTGTATGACAGACTCTAGGTCCATCCACCTCACTACAAATAACTCAATTTCGTTTCTTTTTATGGCTGAGTAATATTCCATTGTATATATGTGCCACATCTTCTTTATCCATTCATCTGTCGATGGACAGTTAGGTTGCTTCCATGTCCTGGCTATTGTAAATAGAGCTGCAATGAACATTATGGTACGTGACTCTTTTTGAATTATGGTTTTCTCATGGTATATGCCCAGTACTGGGATTGCTGGGTCGTATGGTAGTTCTATTTTTAGTTTTTAAAGGAACCTCCATACTGTTCTCCATAGTGGCTGTATCAATTCACATTCCCACCAACAGTGCAAGAGTGTTCCCTTTTCTCCACACCCTCTCCAGCATTTACTGTTTGTAGATGTATTGATGATGGCCACTCTGACCGGTGTGAGGTGATACCTCCTTGTAGTTTTGATTTTCATTTCTCTAATGATTAATGATGTTGAGCATTCTTTCATGGGTTTGTTGGCAATCTGTATATCTTCTTTGGAGAAATGTCTATTTCGGTCTTCTACCCATTTTTGGATTGGGTTGTTTGTGTTTTTGATTGAGCTGCATGAGCTGCTTGTATATTTTGGAGATTAATCCTTTGTCAATTGCTTCATTTGCAAATATTTTCTCCCATCCTGAGGGTTGTCTTTTAGTCTTGTTTATGGTTTCCTTTGCTGTGCAAAAGCTTTTAAGTTTCATTAGGTCCCCTTTGTTTATTTTTGTTTTTATTTCCATGTCTCTAGGAGGTGGATCAAAAAGGATCTTGCTGTGATTTATGTCATAGAGTGTTCTGCCTATGTTTTCCTCTAAGAGTTTGATAGTGTCCGGTCTTACATTTAGGTCTCTAATCCATTTTGAGTTTCTTTTTGTGTATGGTGTTAGGGAGTGTTCCAACTTCATTCTTTTACATGTAGCTGTCCAGTTTTCCCAGCACCACTTACTGAACAGGCTGTCTTTTCTCCATTGTATATTCTTGCCTCCTTTATCAAAAATAAGGTGACCATATGTGCATGGGTTTATCTCTGGGCTTTCTATCCTGTTCCATTGATCTATATTTCTGTTTTTATGCCAGTACCATACTGTCTTGATTACCTTACCTTTGTAGTATAGTCTGAAGTCCAGGAGTCTGATTCCTCCAGCTCCGTTTTTCTTTCTCAAGATTGCTTTGGTTATTCGGGGTCTTTTGTGTTTCCATACAAATTGTGAAAGTTTTTGTTCTAGTTCTGTGAAAAATGCCATTGGTAGTTTGATAGGGATTGCATTGAATCTGTAGATTGTTTGGGTAGTAGAGTCATTTTCACAGTGTTGATTCTTCTAATCCAAGAACATGGTATATCTCTCCATCTGTTGTGTCATCTTTCATTTCATTCATCAGTGTCTTATAGTTTTCTGCACACAGGACTTTTGTCTCCTTAGGTAGGTTTATCCCTAGGTATTTTATTCTTTTTTGTTGCAATGGTAAACAGGAGTGTTTCCTTAATTTCTCTTTCAGATTTTTCATCATTAGTGTATAGGAATGCAAGAGACTTCTGTGCATTAATTTTGTATCCTGATTCTTTACCAAATTCATTGATTAGCTCTAGTAGTTTTCTGGTAGCATCTTTAGGATTCTCTATGTATAGTATCATGTCATCTGCAAACAGTGACAGCTTTACTTCTTCTTTTCTGATTTGGATTCCTTTTATTTCTTTTTCTTCTCTGATTGCTGTGGCTAAAACTTCCAAAACTATGTTGAATAATAGTGGTGAGAGTGGGCAACCTTGTCTTGTTCCTGATTTTAGTGGTATTGCTTTCAGTTTTTCACCATTGAGAACGATGTTGGCTGTGGGTTTGTCATATATGGCCTTTATTATGTTGAGATAAGTTCTCTCTTTGCCTACTTTCTGGAGGGTTTTTGTCATAAATGGGTGTTGAATTTTGTTGAAAGGTTTTTCTGCATCTATTGAGATAATCATATGGTTTTTCTCTTCAGTTTCTTAATATGGTGTATCACATTGATTGATTTTTGTATATTGAAGAATCCTTGCATTCCTGGGATAAACCCCAGTTGATCATGGTGTATGATCCTTTTAATGTGCTGTTGGATTCTGTTTGTTAGTATTTTGTTGAGGATTTTTGCATCTATGTTCATCAGTGATATTGGCGTGTAGTTTTCTTTCTTTGGGACATCTTTGTCTAGTTTTGGTATCAGGATGATGGTGGCCTGGTAGAATGAGTTTGGGAGTGTTCCTCCCTCTGCTATATTTTGGAAGAGTTTGAGAAAGATATAGGTGTTAGCTCTTCTCCAAATGTTTGATAGAATTTGCCTGTGAAGGCATCTGGTCCTGGGCTTTTGTTTGTTGGAAGATTTTTAATCACAGTTTCAATTTCAGTGCTTGTGATTGGTCTGTTCATGTTTTCTATTTCTTCCTGGTTCCATCTCGGGAGGTTGTGCATTTCTAAGAATCTGTCCATTTCTTCCAGGTTGTCCATTTTATTGGCATAGAGTTGCTTGTAGTAATCTCTCATGATCCTTTGTATTTCTACGCTGTCAGTTTTTACTTTCCTTTTTCATTTCTAATTCTGTTGATGAGTCTTCCGCCTTTTTTTCTTGATGAGTCTGGTTAATGGTTTATCAATTTTGTTTATCTTCTCAAAGAACTAGCTTTTAGTTTTATTGATCTTTGCTATTGTTTCCTTCATTTCTTTTTCATTTATTTCTGATCTGATCTTTATGATTTCTTTCCTTCTGCTAACTTTGGGGTTTCTTTTTGTTTTTTTTTCTCTAATTGCTTCAGATGTAAGGTTAGGTTGTTTATTTGAGATGTTTCTTGTTTCTTGAGGTAGGATTGTATTGCTATAAACTTCCCTCTTAGAACTGCTTTTGCTGCATTCCATAGGTTTTGGGTCGTCGTGTTTTCATTGTCATTTGTTTCTAGATATTTTCTGATTTCCTCTTTGATTTCTTCAGTGATATCTTAGTTATTAAGTAGTGTATTGTTTAGCCTCCATGTGTTTATATTCTTTACATTTTTTTCCCTGTAATTGATATCTAGTCTCATAGCGTTGTGGTCGGAAAAGATACTTGATATGATTTCAACTTTCGTAAATTTACCAAGGCTTGATTTGTGACCCAAGATATGATCTATCCTGGAGAATGTTCCATGAGCACTTGAGAAGAAAGTGTATTGTGTTGTTTTGGGATAGAATGTCCTTTAAATATCAATTAAGTCCATTTTGTTTAATGTATCATTTAAAGGTTGTGTTTCCTTATTTATTTTCATTTTGGATGATCTGTCCATTGGTGAAAGTGGGGTGTTAAAGTCCCCTACTATGATTGTGTTACTGTTGATTTCCCCTTTTATGGCTGTTAGTATTTGCCTTATGTATTGAGGTGCTCCTATGTTGGGTGCATAAATATTTACAATTGTTATATCTTCTTCTTGGATTGATCCCTTGATCATTAGGTAATGTCCTTCTTTGTCTCTTATAATAGTCTTTATTTTAAGGTCTCTTTTATCTGTTATGAGAATTGCTACTCCAGCTTTCTTTTGATTTCCATTTGCATGGATATCTTTTTACATCCCCTCACTTTCAGTCTGTATGTAGGCCTAGGTCTGAAGTGGGTCTCTTGTAGACAGCGTATATACAGGTCTTGTTTTTGTATCCATTCAGCCAGTCTATGTCTTTTGGTTGGAGCATTTAATCCATTTACATTTAAGGTAATTATCGATTTGTATGTTCCTATTACCATTTTCTTAATTGTTTTGGGTTTGTTATTGTAGGTCTTTTCCTTCTCTTGTGTTTCCTGCCTAGAGAAGTTCCTTTAGCATTTGTTGTAAAGCTGGTTTGGCGGTGCTGAATTCTCTTAGCTTTTGCTTGTCTGTTAAGGTTTTAATTTCTCCGTTGAATCTGAATGAGATCCTTGCTGGGTAGAGTAATCTTGGTTGTAGGTTTTTCCGTTTCATCACTTTAAATATGTCCTGCCACTCCCTTCTGGCTTGCAGAGTTTCTGCTGAAAGATCAGCTGTTAACCTTATGGGGATTCCCTTGTATGTTATTTGTTGCTTTTCCCTTGCTGCTTTTAATATTTTTTCTTTGTATTCAGTTTTTGATACTTTGATTAATATATGTCTTTGTGTGTTCCTCCTTGGATTTATTCTGTATGGGACTCTGAGCTTCCTGGAATTGATTAACTATCTCCTTTCCCATAGTAGGGAAGTTTTCAACTATGATCTCTTCAAATATTTTCTCAGTCCCTTTCTTTTTCTCTTCTTCTTCTGGGACCCCTATAATTTGAATGTTGGTGCATTTCATGTTGTCCCAGAGGTCTCTAAGACTGTCCTCAATTCTTTTCATTCTTTTTTCTTTATTCTCCTCTGCGGTAGTTATTTCCACTATTTTATCTTCCAGGTCACTTATCCGTTCTTCTGCCTCAGTTATTCTATTGATTCCTTCTAGAGAATTTTAAATTTCATCTATTGTGTTGTTCATCTTTGTTTGTTTGCTCTTTAGTTCTTCTAGGTCCTTGTTAAATATTTCTTGTATTTTCTCCATTCTCTTTCCAAGATTTTGGATCATCTTTACTATCATCACTCTGAATTCTTTTTCAGGTAGACTGCCTATTTCCTCTTCATTTGTTTGGTCTGGTAGGCTTTTACCTTGCTCCTTCATCTGTTGTGTGTTTCTCTGTCTTCTCATTTTGCTTAACTTACTGTGTTTGGGGTCTCCTTTTCACAGGCTGCACGTTCGTAGTTCCTGTTATTTTTGGTGCCTGCCCTCAGTGGTAAGGTTGGTTCAGTGGGTTTTGTAGGTTTCCTGGTGGATGGGACTAGTGCCTGTGTTCTGGTGAATGAAGGTGGATCTTGTCTTTCTGTTGGGCGGGTCCACGTCCGGTGGTGTGTTTTGGGGTGTCTGGGACCTTCTTATGATTTTAGGCAGCTCACTTCTAATGGGGGGGGTTGTGTTACTGTCTTGCTAGTTGTTTGGCATAGGGTGTCCAGCACTGTAGCTTGCTGGTTGTTGAGTGGAGCCGAGTCTTAGCGTTGAGATGGAGATCTCTGGGAGAGCTTTTGCCGTTTGATATTCCATGGAGCCAGAGCTTTCTGGTCGACCAATGTCCTGAACTCGGCTCTCCCACCGCAGAGGCACAGGCCTGACACTTGCCAGAGCATGAAGACCCTGTCATCTACACGGCTCAGAAGGAAAGGGAGAAAAAAAGAAACGAAGAAATAAAATAAAATAAAAAAGTTATTGAAATATAAAATAAAAAATAATTATTAAAAATATAAAAATTAAAAAGTAATAAAAAGAAAAAAAAAAAAAAGAAGAGAGCAACCAAATCAAAAAACAAATCCACCAATAATAACAAGTGCTAAAAACTATAGTAAAAAAAAAAAAGAACAGAAAAAAAAGAGACAGAACCCTAGGACAAAGGGTAAAAGCAAAGGTATACAGACAAAATCACACACAGAAGCATACACATCCATACTGACAAAAAGAGAAAAAGGAAAAAAAATATATATCGTTGCTCCCAAAGTCCACTGCCTCTATTTTGGGATGATCCGTTGTCTATTCATGTATTCCACAGATGCAGGGTACATCTAGTTGACTGTGGAGATTTAATCCGCTGCTCCTGAGGCTGCTGGGAGAGATTTCCCTGTGTCTTCTTTGTTCGCACTGCTCCTGGGGTTCAACTTTGGATTTGGCCCTGCCTCTGCATTTAGGTTACCTGAGGGCGTTTGTTCCCGCCGGGACAGGACGGGGTTAAAGGAGCAGCTGATTATGGGGCTCTGGCTCACTCAGGTGGGGGGCGGGGGGTGAGGGAGGGGTACGGAATGCGGGGCGAGCCTGCAGCGGCAGAAGCCAGCATGTCTTTGCAACAGCCTGAGGTGCACCGTGTGTTCTCTCAGGGAAGTTGTCCCCAGATCACGGGAGCCCGGCAGTGTCGGGCTGCACAGCCTCCCAGGAGGGGAGGTGTGGACAGTGACCTGTGCTTGCACACAGGCTTCTTGGTGGCGACAGCAGCAGCCTTAGCGTCTCATGCCCATCTCTGGGGTCCGCGCTGAAAGCCGTGGCTCGTGCCCGTCTCTGGAGCTCGTTTAGGCAGTGCTCTGAATCCCCTCTCCTCGCATACCCTGAAACAGTGGTCTCTTGCCTCTTAGGCAGGTCCAGACTTTTTCCCGGACTCCCTCCTGGCCAGCTGTGGCGCACTAGCCCCCTTCAGGCTGTGTTCACGCCGCCAACCCCAGTCCTCTCCCTGGGATCCGACCAGAGCCCGAGCCTCAGCTCCCAGCCCCCACCCGTCCCGGCGGGTGAGCAGACAAGCCTCTCAGGCTGGTGAGTGCTGGTTGGCACCGCTCCTCTGTGCGGGAATCTCTCTACTTTGCCCTCCGCACCCCTGTTGCTGCGCTCTCCTCCGTGGCTCCGAAGCTTCCCGCCCCCCCCCCCCACCACCACCCCCGGTCTCTGCCAGTGAGGGGGCTTCCTAGTGTGTGGAAACTCTCCTTCTTCACAGCTCCCTCCCACTGGTGCAGATCCTGTTCCTATTCTTTTGTCTCTGTTTTTTCTTTTTTTCTTTTGCCCTACCCAGGTACGTGGGGGAGTTTATTGCCTTTTGGGAGGTCTGAGGTCTTCTGCCAGCGTTCAGTAGGTTTTTCTGTAGGAGTTGTTCCACATGTAGATGTATTTCTGATGTATTTGTGGGGAGGAAGGTAATCTCCACGTCTTACTCTTCCGGCATCTTGAAGGTCTCCCGTCTTTGGTTTTCTGAGAGAAGTATTTTCTCTCACCTGTATATACCTTGTAAACTTATTTCTCTAGTCTCGTAATGTTTAGAACTTTAGGTAATCATTGCATATATGAGATAGTTTATTCCTATTCACTCAAAAGAGAGCAATTAGATAACTGGATGGTATGCTTGAATGAAGATATGAATAGGATGGATGTTGTCTTGCTCTATCTGACCCTAAACTCGCCAGTTCCTCAGCCAAACTGGAGAAGCATACAAAGCTCTTTCAAAATGATGTCAATTTTTCTTCATCCAGGTCAGAGTACAATCTGGAATGTAATCTCCAAAGTGTGTTTGTTTTAAGTACATCACTGACGTATTCAATATAAGTGTGTGGCTATATAGAAATATAGCTCAACAGAAACATACCTCAAGCCACAAATATAAGCCATACATGTAATTTGTAATTTTCTAGCAACTATGTTAAAAAGTAAAATGAAACAAGTGAACTTAATTTTGATAATGTGTTTTATTTAACCCTATATATCTAAAATATTATCATTTTGACATGTAATCAAATAAATATTATTAATGAGATATTTAATATTTTTTCCACAGTAAGTCTTTAAGACATGGTTTATTTGAGACTTGCAGCACATATCAAGTGCTGAATAGCCACATGTGGCTAGTGGGTACCTTAGTGAACATTACAGTTCTGGCTACAGATAATTGTCAACTCATAATTTTATATTATTTCTTATAATGTCTCTTTTGATTTTTTTCTTTCCCTTAGTCTCTTTAAATTCTTGTTCATGATAAGACTATCACTGACCATTGATTTTCACTTACTCCATGTGAATAGCAGGCAGTGGGAATCGCTTAGATTGTTATGGGACTACTAGGAACCTTTGCTTACATAAGCCATGCCTTCAGGTATTGTTTAAAAAAAAAAAAACATCAAATTTTGTGGCAACAGATTTGGGTCCCAGTTCCAGCTCTCTCTGGCTCTTTGGCTTTGGATGTGTCACTTAAACGCTCTAAGCCTTGGCTTCTTAACTTTCATCTTTGGACATCTTAGGACCTTTTTGCACAGCATCCAGCATGGGGCTTATCTTCTAGTAAAATTCTCAATAAATATTTATTGTGTTGTATAATCGTTAGGGCAAGTGATTTAGAATCTTAAGTTTCCATTAGTATAGGATTTCAGAAACAAATGGGGCCTTTGGGTCATCTAGTGCCAGCCCCTAGACTGGAATGTGGTTGTGGGCCAGTCATTGTCTGGTGGACGCTAATGCTAGTGATCTAAGGTACAGGGCTTTGTGAGACTGAATTAGTTTTCAAACAAAATATATAAGTGCAAAGTATTATTATAAATTGGAGCTACAATTTATTCCCTGGATTTATGTATGTAATGCTAATTGATATTAATGGGGATTGTACATAAATCAAGGGGAGAACAGACCTATTAGTGTGTATAAAAAACATTCTACTTCTAATGTCCGTCTGGTATGCTTTACTTCCCTGGGGCATATGTGTTTTTTATAAACTGAATGCATACTTCTTTGTCTTCATGTTGTTCAATCAGTATTGGAGTTTTCTGCTTGCTAGTGTTAGTTTGAACGTCTCCCTAGATTGTAAATTCAGTATTAAGGTTTCATTTTGGCAAACTTAGCAGATGCAGAAATGTGGTATTTGTCTGGTATAAAGCATTCTAAGCCCAAAGTAATCAGGGGTACTCACTTGTGCTAAAATTTCATTCTATTTATTGTTTGATCTTTAAAAAAAAATTAGTCCTTTGACATACACTCAGAAGCAAGATGTTTCTAATATTTCAATAAAACAATTAATGGGTCCATTATAAGGAAATGAAAATCTTTCTGTGTCAGTGATGAGAGAAAAATATATAAGTGGCCTCCAATTATCTGTAATTGTATGAGGTTTTCTTTCATTTATGTTATCTATCTTCCTGTTTAATCCCATCTAGCACAATTATTCCTTTTGTATTAGTTTTCTGTAAATGGAGTTCTGAATGGTTTGAATTGTGAATCAACAATTGTGATGATCACAATCTTCACAACCCTCCTCTCCACCTTCCTTCCCTTCCCTGCCTTTCTCGTTCTCTTTAAATAAAGGAAAACAAATACATTTTCCTGGAGAGATTATTTTATGATCTTTCTTAGCAAAAGAAAAAGATGTATGGTCTTTATAAGAGTATCTATGAATAGCTGAATAATTATATCAGTCTGATATGTGTTTCTCTGTATATTAATAAGTAGAGGGCTAATAGTGCTCTGAAAGTATGAAATGTAACCAAGGATAAATTGAGGTGGTATGTTTTTAAAAAGATATTTTTGTGAGACCTACCTGTATGTCTAGGAACAAGGTAGTAATAGTAAAATCAGTTTCATCTAATTAAAAGAAATGAACTTTGAACATTGGACTTTAAATGGATTTAAATTTATTATCACTCTACCTGGGAATCATTAATAAAATGTTGTACAGTAAAATCAGCAGGCATTTATCTTCACTATTTTACCTGATGGATCACCCTATATTGTTGTTTTTAAGTTTCCTTTTATATGATTTCCAAATCTCTTATAGCAGGATATTAGATTTCAGGGAAATCCAGCCACCTTTCCCACCCAAATATTGATTCTCTGCCTCCCTCTACCCCATTCTAAGACTGGCTTCTGGCCAGCAGTTAATATTCTTATTCAGTTGGTTCCCCAGTTAGAAAGATGGGCTCAGAGGCCATATTCTTGGAGATGTTCTTTCCATGGAAGTGATAGATTTTCACAGGACTGTCACCTTCCATCTTTTATCCCACCTTTGTGATTCAAGGTAAAGATGTGTAAGAGGATTGGCTCTTGCTAAGTTGAGGCCATGGACTCGAGGACACTCAAGGAAACCACAAGTTCCTGGTCCTTGTAGTCTAATATGTCAATTACTTGTCTGACACATTAGACAAGATTAATCTTCTGAATGTAATTATCTGCAGTTTTTCTTTGTCTGTTTTTGTCCTATCTCATTCCAAGACCTTTAGGGCATCCCTGCTGTCTATCCAATTAAGTTGAGACTTCTTACTCTGACATTCAAAGGTCTCTGAAGAGTGGAACCCAACTCCTTCTAAACTCCTACTTCTGCAAAACCTACATACCAATCAAGCTAGCCTATCCTCTTAAACAAAAACTCTATTGATGTATAATTTGCATACTGTAAAATTCACCTGTTGTAAATGTACCATTTAATGATTTTTAGTAAATTTATAGAGTTGTGCAGCCATCACCACAACCCAATTTTAGAACATTACCACTATCCCCAAAAGCTCCCTTGTGCCCTTTTTCCAGCCTTAACACCAAGAAACTGCTGATCTACTATCTGTCTCTTTAAGTTGACCTTTTCTGGATATTTCATATAAATAGAGTCACACAGTAAGTAGTTTTTTGGATCTTTTTTTTTTTTAACCTAACATTATGCTTTTGAGTTTCATCCGTATTATAGTATGTGCCAGGAGCTTGCTCCTTTTTATTGCTGAATAGTATTCCATTGTATGGATATACCACATTTTGTTTTTTATCAGTTCATAGACATTTGGATTGTTTTCAGTTTGACCAATAAATGAATAATGCTACTGTGAACATTCATGTATATGTCTTTATATGAACACGTTTTGTTTTCTCTTGGTAGATTGTTATTATTTTAATTAATTAATTTTTTTGCTCTCAGGCATAATAATGACTTTATCGGGTACCCTTCTGTGCCAGACACTCTTATAGGCCTTAACATTTTTTTTCTTGATTAAAAAATACATGAATAATTCATGCTCATTATAACAAATCAAACAATACAGAAACAGATAAAGACAGCACCAGCATCTCCCCCACCCAAGCTCCACATCTTATTTAATTGTTGCAACCACTATGAGAGATAAGAATTATAGGCCGTATTTTATACATGAGAAAATTGAGGCTGAGAAAGGCTCAGAGTGTACCCTGCAGTGTTTAACAGGAAGAGCTTTGGAGTCTGATTACCTGGGCTCGTTTCTTAACTTTGCAGTTTACTATGTGTCCATGAGCAAATTACTTATTATTTCTGTCCCTCAGTTTTCCTACCTGCTAGTTCATAGGGTGCAGTGAGGATGTAATGTGCTAAAACATAAAAATATTGCTGTTTCTAAAGAAAAAAAGATCAAAAAGAGAAATTATTTTAAAATGACAACTAAGAAGAAAATACTAAGAATTAGAGCAAACTCTGTTCACCATTCTGCTACTTCACTATTCTGCTACTAGTGTTCTCTTGGTGGATTATTAGGAGTGGAATTGCAGGGTCATATGGTAAATTTATGTTTAACTTTCTATGAAATTCACAAACTGTTTTCCTCAGGGTTGTGTTGTATCATTTTATATTCCCGCCAGCAATGTATGAAGGTTCCAGTTTCTCCACATGGTCACCAACACTTGTTATTCTTTTTTAAAATTTTATCTATAAGCATTCCAGTGGGTATCTCATTATGATTTTAATTTGCATTCTTCCTAATGACTAATTATGTTGGGCATCTTTTCATTTGCTTATTAGACTATTCTCTTTTGATCAGACTTACCCTATACATTTCTTCCATTATGCCTGTGCTTATGCTGTTCTCAGTACCTGAACCTTACCTTTTTTTCCCCATTATCTTTTTTGGAAGCTTTCTACAAAGTCCATCTTCTTTTTTGAAGCCTTTCCTTATTTCATCCTGCCACTTCCAGTTATTGGTGATCTCTCCTTCCTTTAAACCTCAGGAGCACTATGATTAAATCTCTGTTGTGACATTTATTTATATTTTTCTGCCTGATATTATAGTTACTTGAGTATTTGCCTCTTTTCTCCTGGTGATCTGTAAGCTCTTGGATAACTGGGACAGTTTCTTTACTTACCTATCAGTGCACAAAACAATGACATACTGGGAGGAGTACTGCATGACTGTTTGCCAAATAGACTTGTGGAGGAAGGTGTATGTTAAAGAAGAGAGGCTTCTTTAGTTAGTAATAAAGGCAGATAGGCTAAGTGGGCTCGGTTTCAGTCTGCATTAGCTACAGCCACAATGCTTCCTCTCTCACTTTGTGAGGATTATTCTTCAAACTGTTTTCATGTTCCTTGCTCTCTTTACGGCATAGATTCCAGTATGATCATCTCAAGTGATTTATTCCCTATGCCCATGAGTCCCTCGTTATAGTCTTTCCTTTCCTTTGGGAAACCAGTATCAGAACACTGTCTCTGTTCCTGCTGCCACTTGAAATTCATGCCTCAAAGCTCATTTGCCTAAAATCCTACCTTCACCTTGGTCAGTCACCTCTCCCATTTCTCTTAGTCAGTCAGCAATCTCCTCAAGCCCAATACTCACCCCCTCCCTCTCACTCTTAGGAGACAACCTTAAAGCCTATTTTGCCAGGAAGATTGAGACCATCAGGTAGGTCTCTCTCATTGTCTCACCAAGGCTCTAGAAACTTATCTACATCTATTTTTCTGTCTTCCTTCCTATCTCAAAGGATGAGGTTCCTTCCTTTTCTCCACTTGATCCTTTTGACCTTCCACTAGCTTCTAGAATACAAACTTACAGTCATTTATTCTGGGTCTTATATTTTTGATCTCTCCCTCTCTCTATTTTTTCCCTACAGCTTATAAACATACTGAAGTTTATTCCAACATAGACCTGCCTCCTGCAGCTTTTGTTGGTATTTCTCTCCTAGATGTAAGCCATCCTTTCTTTTCTCCTTTCACACACTTCCCTCATAAGAACTTTCTACTTTTATTTTCTCTACTCTGTCACCTCCCATTTCATGTATCCATCCACTTTTTTTTATTGTGTTGAAAAAAACCACATAATATGAACTCTATTCTACTAACAAAATTTTAAGTATACAGTATAGTTTTGTTAACTGCATGTACATTGTTATACAGTGGATCTCTAGAACTTTTACATTTTGCGTGACTGAAACTGTATACCAAATATACAGCAACTCCTCATCACCTAATCCCCGTAACCCTTGGCAATCACCATTTGACTTTCGAGGAGTTTGATTACTTTAGATATCTCATTTAAGTGGAATCATGCAGTAGTTGTTCTTCTGTGATTGGCATAATCACTTAGTGTTAAGTCCTCAAAGTTCCCATCTTGTCACAAATGGCAGATGGAAGCCGTTTTTATGGCTGAATAATATTACATTGTGTGTGTGTGTGTGTTTATGGCATGTATATATGTGTGTGTGTGTGTGTATATATATATATATATATATATATATATATATATATATATATATATATATATATATATATATGGCATGTTTTCTTTATCCATTTAGATTGTTTCCGTATCTTGGCTACTGTAAATAGTACTGCAGTGATCATGAGAGTGCAGATATATCTTCAAGTTACTGTTTTCAATTCTTTTGGGTAAATATTTGGAAGTAGGACTGCTGGATCATGTGGTAGTTCTATTTTTAATTTTTTGAGGAACCTCCACACTGTTTTCCATAGTGGCTGTACCATTTTACATTCCTACCGACAGTGTACAGTGGTTCCAATTTCTCCACATCCTTGCCAACAGTTATTTTCTTTTACTTCTTTGATAATGGTGTTTATTATCAAATTGTAGGAGTTTCTTATATATTTGTGTTATTAGCCCCTTATTATATATATATGGTTTGCAAATATTTTCTCCCATTCCATAGGTTGCCTTTTCACTCTGTTGATTATTTCTTTTGCTATGCAGAAGCTTATTAACTTGGTATAGTCTGACTTTATTTTTGCTTTCATTACCTATGCTATCTCTACCTATGCTATTAGTGTCATATCCAGGAAACCGTTGCCAAGACCAGTGTTATGATAGGGAATGAATTGAACCTGTAGATTGCTTTAGGTAGTATGGACGTTTTAACAATATTAAGTCTTCCAATCCATGAACATGGGATGCCTTTCCAATTATTTGTGTCTTCTTTAATTATTCATCCACTTTTAATGTCATTTATGCCCCTGCCACTGTTACCCCTGACCTTCTGATTGTCAAATCCATTAAATACTTATTGGTTATAATATTACATGGTCTTTCTTACATGTTTAACTCTGTTGTGTACTCCTGTTTTTTTGAAATCTTTCCTGGCTGCTTTAATTGTATAGCCATTCTTATGACCTTTTCTTCTTTGCTCTCCTTATGGGCTACTCTTCCTTCTCTTACCTTTAAATGTTGATGTTCCACCTGATCTGCTGCTCTTCTCTCTAGACATACTCTCACTGCCTATATGATTTCTATGTAATTTCTATATTCCCTTATGGGACATTCTGATGTTTGCTTATGTATAAAACTCTATGTTAGAACTGTGAGGAGAGGAGTGATAAAAGTTAAACAGAGGTAATCTCTACCTGTTTCCATATTCAATGAATATATTTTTCAACTGGAATATCCCATCCCATTAGACACACAAAAACATGTTCATGACCTATTTAACTGATTGCACACACCGCCGGTTTATTGTTTGAGAAGCACTGAAGATAGAGCAGAAAACAGGTCTGAGGACTGAGCCTGGTGTTCCTCCAACATTTAAGGCCTATTAAGTATTGTTTGTTTCTCCAGTGAATAGTCTAGACAAAAATGCTATTTAAAATTCTTTTGCCTACTTTTAAAAAATATATAATTTGACTTCTTGCTTTCTGTTGGATTTTGGGGTACCATTTTCTGTTTCTTTCTTTTTCTGATTTGTAATAGCCCTGTTGACTCCTAATTTACTAGTTCTAGAAGTTTAGCAAACAGGTTACCAAGTCTGTTTGTTTGATACATAATTAAGGCTAGTGAGTGCTAAGCAGGGGCCTAAAGTTCTTGTTAGTGCTTTATGTGAATTTGTTTTAGGGCATGGGCTTTATTTAGGAATCCATTTTAGGAGTTCAGGTGTGTTCTCCCCTTACTCTCTCCACCCCCTCATAATTCTTATTATTGCTTTGGGTGGATGACATTACTGGAAAATTGACATCTAGATAGCTGATATTTTACTGAATGTACACACCTTCCCACACTTCTATATGCATGCATACATTCTTTTAGTTTGTTACAAAGGTTTTCACCCTTAGAAAATAAACTTAAAGCAATTTCTAAAGTTAGACACCGTGTGATACGCCACTATTTACATAATGATATTCTTTGATGTTTCTGAATAAATACATATCAGTTGCTCTAAAAGTCCTAGCCAGAAAAAAAATATGCTGTGTTAAATAACATAGCGTTAATATAAAATTTGACATTTATTTAGTTGACACAAGATGAAATAAGTTATAACAACGTAGAGCCACTGGTATTTATGCTGTGCTAACCAATTTTACCACCCTTGGGGATTTCTTCTTCCACTTGTGAAGAGCTTCTACCGATTTAAAATGAATTGAATCTTTTCTTCTTGAAACCACTCTTGCTTAGAAAGTTTCCCTTGAAGTTAAGGGATCCATGTAGATAAATAATCTGGCTCAGAATATCTGAATTGCTTTTAAACTTCAGGCAAGGTAAAGGCAATATTTGCTGATGAAGCTATTTTTTGTTTGTTTGTTTGTTTGTAACTTCTGGGTAGAGTGAAATGATTTAGAGATTGCCTTTGACATTAGTACCATTTAGGTAGTTTGAAACATCACATATTTTAAAAAAGACTTGTGTTGGCATGTTTTTAACTTAGGAAAGAGGATAAAATTATATAAGAAGTTAAATTTAGATTGTGCACATGTACAAGCAGACCACAGAAGAATTTAAAGTTTTCCTTTTTTTAAAAAAAAAAAACTGCCTTATATACCTCTAGTATAATGTAGGCCCTATGTATACATAAGGGAATAATTAAATACAGAAATGCAGCCTACTTGTTAGCCAGAAAGGATGCCTGGAACATGTGGATAAGCTTGGATATTTGTCTAATGTTAATTGGAATATTGGTTTTCAGTTGAAGATGCCAAATCTTCAGAAAAGTAATTGGATTTAGCTTCCTATTTAGCAAACTACTTCAAATCCCTGAAGTATCCCACATCCGAAACTAATTTTTCTTGATTGTATCAAGTTTAGTCATGAACAGAACAGGGTTGACATAGTTTTTTAATATTTAAAATATTTTTTGACAAGGTTTCAACACTGTTGCTTGTCCACAAACCTTATTGTTACATTCACTAATGACAGATGAAACCGTAGTTTCTGTGGAAACTAGTTTTAAAACTTAGTGAAACTATCCTCTTGAAATAAACCAATTTATTCTTCTTTCCTATACATTTAAATTTAAGCTTAGATTTTGCTCAGATTTCAAGAAATAACACAAAAATGGTGTATTTCTTATTCCTTTTCATATAAACTTTTATGTGTGCTTAATTTAACTCCTTCAGATTCAGCCTAGGAAATGTATTTTGTGGTGATTCTTGGTTCTCAAAAGCATTTTCAGTATACAGATGTTTACTGTGATGTGTCAAAGTATTTGTAAGTTGTTTAAAAACTTCTTAGAAAGAATACCCTATTTGATCATTAAAATTCAGGGATTAAGAGATTCGGTTTAAGGGATTTCTCTATCAAATATCTATTGAGCAACTACTATGTATAGGTTTCTTTGTGATTGGAAGAGAGGTATAAAGGTGTTTATGATATGGTTTATAATCATATAACCATGAGGAGCATGACTTGCTTATACTGATGATAATTATAAAGATAGACTAACATTACCTCTTCATCTAGTCTTTTGCCACTGAACACAATCACTTTAATATTTGAAAAGATAAAGTGGTGCCTCTTAAGTGAAATATTAGCAGATGTATTACACATAATTTTTTAATTAAAATATATTATGAAAATGATGAAAATTATCTTAATTGATATTAACAGTGATTAATAGCTATACAGCTCAACAATAGATTATTCTAATGTATTTTTTGTTCTATGAACCATCTTGTTAGAATAAATTTATAGCCGGGCTTCCAGGTAATTTTCCTTCCAGTAGAAGAATACTGTACATTTCAGCTGAAGTAGATTTTCAGTCTATTTTTAGTTTGTCTTCAGGGAAGAATTAATAGCCAGACCTAACATTGTTCACTACTGTGCCCCATTGCCTAACACAGAGCCTAGTATGGCACATAGTAGGTGCTCAATATTTGTTGAACTTGATGGTCCTGCCCCCAGGGCAGTTGGCCTTTCTTTAGGGAGCTTCTGAAGGCATGCCTTCTGTCTCTGCCAATAATTTTTCTGGGACCAGGATATTATTTAGATAATGAGATATGTACTTTATAACTTGTATATTTTAGATCTACATTTATTGTTCCCACTCCTGGAGTTGAACAGCCATTGCTGATACTATGGGCAATGCTATTAATCCTCCTTTGCTATGATTGTGTTGTTTTTTAATTTTTAAATTTTTTTTATTTTTTAACATCTTTATTGGAGTATAATTGCTTTACAATGGAGTGTTAGTTTCTGCTTTAAAACAAAGTGAAGCAGCTATACATATACATATACCCCCATATCTCCTCCCTCTTGCATCTCCCTCCCACCCTCCCTATCCCACCCCTCTAGGTGGTCACAAAGCACCGAGCTGATCTCCCTGTGCTATGCGGCTGCTTCCCACTAGCTATCTATTTTACATTTGGTAGTCTATATATGCCCATGCCACTCTCTCACTTCATCCCAGCTTACCCTTCCCCCTCCCTGTGTCCTCAAGTCCATTCTCTATGTCTGCGTCTTTATTCCTGTCCTGCCCTAAGGTTCTTCAGAACCAAGTTTTTCTTTTTTTTTTAGAGTCCATATATATGTGTTAGCATACGGTATTTGTTTTTCTCTTTCTGACTTCACTCTGTATGACAGACTCTAGGTCCATCCACGTCACTACAAATAACTCAATTTTGTTTCTTTTTATGGCTGAGTAATATTCCATTGTATATATGTGCCACATCTTCTTTATCCATTCATTTGTCGATGGACACTTAGGTTGCTTCCATGTCCTGGCTATTGTAAATAGAGCTGCAATGAATACTGTGGTACATGACTTTTTGAATTATGGTTTTCTCAGGGTATATGCCTAGTACTGGGATTGCTGGGTGGTATGGTAGTTCTATTTTTAGTTTTTTAAGGACCCTCCATACTGTTCTCCATAGTGGCTGTATCAATTTACATTCCCACTAACAGTGCAAGAGGGTTCAGATTATTGTTTGTAGATTTTTTGATGATGGCCATTCTGACTGGTGTGAGGTCATACCTCATTGTAGTTCTGATTTTCATTTCTCTAATGATTAGTGATGTTGAGCATCCTTTCATGTGTTTGTTGGCAATCTGTATATCTTCTTTGGAAAAATGTCTATTTAGGTCTTCTACCCATTTTTGGATTGGGTTCTTTGTGTTTTTGATATTGAGCTGCATGAGTTGCTTGTAAATTTTGGAGTTTAATCCTTTGTCAGTTGCTTCATTTGCAAATATTTTCTCCCATTCTGAGGATTCTCTTTTCGTCTTGTTTATGGTTTCCTTTGCTGAGCAAAAGCTTTTAAGTTTCATTAAGTCCCATTTGTTTATTTTTGTTTTTACTTCCATGTCTCTAGGAGGTGAGTCAAAATGGATTTTGCTGTGATTTATGGCATAGAGTGTTCTTCCTATGTTTTCCTCTAAGAGTTTGATAGTGTCTGGCCTTCCATTTAGGTCTTTAATCCATTTTGAGTTTATTTTTGTGTATGGTGTTAGGGAGTGTTCTAATTTCATTCCTTTACATGTAGCTGTCCAGTTTTCTCAGCACCGTTTATTGAGGAGGTTGTCTTTACTCCACTGTGTATTCTTGCCTCCACTGTCAAAAATAAGGTGACCATAGCATGGGTTTTTCTCTGGGATTTCTATCCTTTTCCATTGATCTATATTTCTGTTTTTGTGCCAGTACCATACTGTCTTGATTACTGTACCTTTGTAGTATAGTCTGAAGTCAGGGAGTCTGATTCCTCCAGCTCTGTTTTTCTTTCTCAAGATTGCTTTGGCTATTTGGAGTCTTTTGTGTTTCCATACAAATTGTGAAATTTTTTGTTCTAGTTCTGTGAAAAATGCCAGTGGTAGTTTGATAGGGATTGCACTGAGTCTGTAGATTGCTTTGGGTAGTCGAGTCATTTTCACAATGTTGATTCTTCCAATCGAAGAACATGGTATATCTCTCCATCTGTTTGTATCATCTTTAATTTCTTTCATCAGTGTCTAATAGTTTTCTGAATAGAGGTCTTTTGTCTCCTTAGGTAGGTTTATTCCTAGGTATTTTATTCTTTTTCTTGCAATGGCAAATGGGAGTGTGTCCTTAATTTCTCTTTCAGATTTTTCATCATTAGTGTATAGGAATGGAAGAGATTTCTGTGCATTAATTTTGTATCCTGCTACTTTACCAGATTCACTGATCAGCTCTAGTAGTTTTCTGGTGGCATCTTTAGGATTCTCTATGTATAGTATCATGTCATCTGCAAACAGTGACAGCTTTACTTCTTCTTTTGCAATTTGGATTCCTTTTATTTCTTTTTCTTCTCTGATTGCTGTGGCTAAAACTTCCAAAACTATGTTGAATAATAGTAGTGAGAGTGGACAAACTTGTCTTGTTTCTGATCTTAGAGGAAATGGTTTCAGTTTTTCATCATTGAGAACGATGTTGGCTGTGGGTTTGTCATGTATGGCCTTTATTATGTTGAGGTAAGTTCCCTCTCTGCCTACTTTCTGGAAGGTTTTTTATCATAAATGGGTGTTGAATTTTGTTGAAAGGTTTTTCTGCATCTATTGAGATGATCATATGGTTTTTCTCCTTCAATTTCTTAATATGGTTTATCACATTGATTGATTTGCATATATTGAAGAATTCTTGCATTCTGGGATAAACTCCACTTGATCATGGTATATTATGCTTTTACTTTGCTGTTGGATTCGGTTTGCTAGTATTTTTTTTTGAGGATTTTTGCATCTATGTTCATCAGTGATATTGGCCTGTAGTTTTCTTTCTTTGTGACATCTTTGTCTGGGTTTGGTATCAGGATGGTGGTGGCCTTGTAGAATGAGTTTGGGAGTGTTCCTCCCTCTGCTATATTTTGAAAGAGTTTGAGAAGGAGAGGTGTTAGCTCTTCTCCAAATATTTGATAGAATTCGCCTGTGAAGCCATCTGGTCCTGGGCTTTTGTTTGTTGGAAGATTTTTAATCACAGTCTCAATTTCAGTGCTTGTGATTGGTCTGTTTATATTTTCTATTTCTTCCTGGTTCAGTGTTGGAAGGTTGTGCTTTTCTAAGAATTTGTCAATTTCTTCCAGGTTGTCCATTTTATTGGCATATAGTTGCTTTTAGTAATCTTTCATGCTCCTTTGTATTTCTGCAGTGTCAGTTGTTACTTCTCCTTTTTCATTTCTAATTCTGTTGATATGAGTCTTCTCCCTTTTTTTCTTGATGAGTCTGGTTAATGGTTTATCAATTTTGTTTATCTTCTCAAAGAACCAACTTTTAGTTTTATTGATCTTCGCTATCGTTTCCTTCATTTCTTTTCATTTATTTCTGATCTGATCTGATCTTTATGATTTCTATCTTTCTGCTAACTTTGGGGTTTTTTTGTTCTTCTTTCTATAATTGCTTTAGGTATAAGGTTAGGTTGTTTATTTGAGATGTTTCTTGTTTCTTAATTTAGGATTGTATTGCTATAAACTTCCCTCTTAGAACTGCTGTTTCTGCAACCCATAGGTTTTGGGTCGTCGTGTTTTCATTGTCATTTGTTTCTAGCTATTTTCTGATTTCCTCTTTGATTTCTTCAGTGATCTCTTGGTTATTAAGTAGTGTATTGTTTAGCCTCCATGTGTTTCTATTTTTTACAGATTTTTTCCTGTAATTGATATCTAGTCTCATAGCGTTGTGGTCAGAAAAGATACTTGATATGATTTCAATTTTCTTAAATTTACCAAGGCTTGATTTGTGACCCAAGATATGATCTATCCTGGAGAATGTTCCATGAGCACTTGAGAAGAAAGTGTTTTCTGTTGTTTTTGGATGGAATGTCCTATAAATATCAATTAAGTCCATCATGTTTAATGTATCATTTAAAGGTTGTGTTTCCTTATTTATTTTCATTTTGGATGATCTGTCCATTGGTGAAAGTGGGGTTTTAAATCCCCTACTATGATTGTGTTACTGTCGATTTCCCCTTTTATGGCTGTTAACATTTGCCTTATGTATTGAGGTGCTCCTATGTTGGGTGCATAAATATTTACAATTGTTATATCTTCTTCTTGGATTGATCCCTTGATCATTATGTTATGTCCTTCTTTTTCTCTTGTAATAGTCTTTGTTTTAAAGTCTATTTTGTCTGATATGAGAATTGCTACTCCAGCTTTCTTTTGATTTCCATCTGCATGGAATATCTTTTTCCATCTCCTCACTTTCAGTCTGTATGTGTCCCTAAGTCTGAAGTGGTTCTCTTTTAGACAGCATACATATGGGTCTTGCTTTGTATCCATTCAGCCAGTCTATATCTTTTGGTTGGAGCATTTAATCCATTTACATTTAAGGTAATTATCGATATGTATGTTCCTATTACCATTTTCTTAATTATTTTGTGTTTGTTATTGTAGGTCTTTTCCTTCTCTTGTGTTTCCTGCCTAGAGAAGTTCCTTTAGCATTTGTTGTAAAGCTGGTTTGGTGGTGCTGAATTTCTTAGCTTTTGCTTGTCTGTAAAGGTTTTAATTTCTCCATTGAATCTGAATGAGAGCTTTACTGGGTATAGTAATCTTGGTTGTAGGTTTTTCCCTTTCATCACTTTAAGTATGTCCTGTCACTCCGTTCTGGCTTGCAGAGTTTCTGCTGAAATATCAGCTGTTACCCTTATGGGGATTCCCTTATATGTTATTTGTTGCTTTTCCCTTGCTACTTTTAAATTTTTTTCTTTGTATTTAATTTTTTATAGTTTGATTAATATGTGTCTTGGCGTGTTTCTACTTGTGTTTATCCTGTGTAGGACTCTCTGTGCTTCCTGGACTTGACTATTTACTTTCCCATATTAGGGAAGATTTCAACTATAATCTTTTCAAATATTTTCCCAGTCACTTTCTTTTTCTCTTCTTCTTCTGGGACCCCTATAGTTCAAATGTTGGTGCATTTAATGTTGTCCCAGAAATCTCTAAGACTGTCCTTAATTCTTTTCATTCTCCTTTCTTTACTCTGCTGTGTGGTAGTTATTTCCACTATTTTATCTTCCAGGTCACTTATCTGTTCTTCTGCCTCAGTTATTGTGCTACTGATTCCTTCTAGAGAATTTTTAATTTCATTTATTGTGTTGTTCATCCTTGTTTGTTTGCTCTTTAGTTCTTCTAGGTCCTTATTAAACGTTTCTTGTATTTTCTCCATTGTATTTCCAAGATTTTGGATCATCTTTACTGTCATTACTCTGAATTCTTTTTCAGGTAGACTGCCTATTTCCTCTTCATTTGTTTGTTCTGGTGGCTTTTTACCTTGCTTCTTCATCTGCTGTGTATTTCTCTATCTTCTCATTTTGCTTAACTTACTGTGTTTGGGGTCTCCTTTTTGCAGGCTGCAGATTTGTAGTTCCCATTGTTTTTGGTGTCTGCCCCCAGTGTGTATGGTTGGTTCAGTGTGTTGTGTAGGCTTCCTGGTGGAGGGGACTGGTGCCTGTGTTCTCGTGGATGAGGCTGGATCTTGTCTTTCTGGTGGTCAGTACTGCGTCTGGTGGTGTGTTTTGGGGTGTCTGTGACCTTATTATGATTTTAGGCAGCCTCTCTGCTAATGGGTGGGGTTGTGTTCCTTTCTTGCTAGTTGTTTGGCACAGGGTGTCCATCACTGTAGGTTGCTGGGTGTTGAGTGGAGCTGGGTCTTAGCACTGAGGTGGAGATCTCTGGGAGAGCTTTCGCCATTTGATATTACGTGTAGTCGGGAGGCCTCTGGTGGACCAGTGTTCTGAACCGGGCTCTCCGCCTCAGAGGCTCAGGCCTGACACCCGACCAGAGCACTAAGACCTTGTCAGCCACACGGCAAACAACGGAATACCAACTATGGAAATGGTGTTGCTTTTCTTCTTTAAAAAAATTTGTGTCAGTATCTGATTAAAATGCTGGGCCCTTTGGATCTTCTTCTTAGAATGCCCTCCTTGTTTCTCTTCAGCAAATTATGACTACTTTGTCCCTTACAATGCTGCAAGATTTTCTTCTGCTTCCTCTAAGAAGCTTTCTTTTCCTCCATCTCTTTACTGAGGAAGCTGGCACCAACACCCACGTTCTTTCTTTTTTTTTTTTTTAAAGTCTTTATTGAATTTGTAACAATATTGCTTCTGTTTTATGCCTTGGTTTTTGGGTGACGAGGCATGTGGGATCTTAGCTCCCCAACCAGGGATCAAACCCTCACCCCCTGTACTGGAAGGCGAAGTCTCAACCACTGGACCGCCAGGGAAGTCCCCCCCACGTTCTTTCTTGATGTACTCCATTACGTCTGGTATGCATCCCCCAAAACATAGTTTAGAGCATCATCGGTTTCAGCATCATGCACCCACAGTGGCAAGCTCTGCAGTACAGTTCTGGGGTTGGAGGCCACCACAAAGAGAAAGAAAGACTGCTAGTGTTGGAGGGTCTCCTGCAGTGGTAAAGGGTGGCTGTGGCTCACCACAGGGACAAGTACACTGGCAGCAGAAGTTCTGGGAAGGACTCCTTGGCGTGAGCCCTCCCAGAGTCCACCATTAGCCCCACCAAAGAGCCCTGTGATTGTGTTTTAACCACTGATTGTTTCAGGACTCTGTTTTGTCACTGTGGAATTTTTATGATCCCTTTGTGCTTAAAAAGCAATTATCATCTTGAAACAAGAACATGCTCCATCATCTTTCTGGTGTTAAGTTGAAAGTGTTTGAAAGGTTTATGCTGTATATTATTTGAGGTAAATTATTTTTTACATCCCAGTTAGGTTTACAGTTCTTTTTTAAAAATATTTTTCATGAGCCTGTATCATAGGTTAAGATGAGGTACTTCATCTTTCCAAATTTTGGTTTCTCGTTTGATAGCACTCTCCTTGAGTTTGGCTTTTATTCTTAAAATAAACAAAATTTTCCATAGAAATTTCAAAGCTGGTGACTGCAATTTTGATATCATTTAATGGGGAATGTTAAGTAATAATTGGATACCTGGGACCTAGAAAAGGAGTCAGTTCATTTTTTGTTATGAATTAGTTTTTCTGAAATCCTTACAGTCAACACTAGGTGATAAGTTAAATGATAGTTCCTCTAGCCTCCCATCAGGTACTGGTCCAGATAAAATATGTTTCAATAGTAAGTGTGTGAAAAACCAGGTGTTCCTACAACTCTTGGTGCCTGAGAAAACTTATAGGCTCGTTTCTACTCTCAGCCATTATAACTTTCAGCTTTGTCAAGGTGGAGACTCTATTGGAACCATGAGTGATGATTTACTTAACCATTCCCGATTAAGACTTAGGTTGAGTTTAATTTTTTGTACTGAACATCATTTTTTTCTATATAAAAGTTTCTTTTCTTAAGATAGACTTCCCCAATAGTAATTACTAGGTCAAAGAATAGGAACTTTTTAAGGCTTTAATCTAAATGACCAGATTATTGCTAATTTTATGAGTTGATAGTGCCACCAGAAGCAGGGAAAGTGCAAGGGTGATTCTTTAATTATTCCCTGACAATGTCTTCACTGTGCATCGGCATCACTGTTTGCAGACTGCCTTACAGGGAATTGCCAAAAGGATGTGTCTACGTGGTCCTATCTTAGAACACCACCCAGCCCAGCTGGAGAAAGCAAAGAGTTGTATATGGAAACAAACATGGAATACTAGCATGAATAGCTAAAGATAGGGGCTGGCTATTGACCCCTTGCTAATGGTGAATTTAAAAACCAAGCCAAACAAAAACCCAGCTTCCCAGAGTGGACTGAGAAGGAGGCAGCACTGGAGTACCTCTGCAGTCTTGTTTTATATGGGGATTTAGATCAGTTAGTAACAATTTCTCTGACTGCTTCAGGCCTACAAATACACAGGAGAAAAAGGGGGAAATGACCCAAAAGGGTGGTAAGCAGTGATTGACTTCTGAGTGGATTATATAGTGAAATGAGTTTAAATTATACCCACAAAGAAAATTTTTACAAAATTCTTTTTGAAGACAATCAGAAATACTTTCGGTTTATGTACTTACAAAATTTTTAAGAATTACATTAAATACTATCATGGTAGAAAATTTGTAAAATTCAAACAAATGCAAAACACAAAAATGAAAATGAAAAACACCCATAATTCCCTGTGAGTATTCTTCTTTTTCTTTCTCTGTGTGTATACATGTGTGCATTATTTTAAAAATTGGGGTCATTATATAAAAGATATGTTTGTAGTCCTATTTTTTCCCTCAGTTTCATCTCAGGATTATTTTTAATGTCATTATAAATATTATTATAACATCTTTTTTAATGCTACATAGTGTGGCTATGTCAAAATTTAACCAGTTTTCTAGTGTTGGATAATTTGTTTGCCTTGATGACTTTGTTTCTATAAATAATGCTGCAGTAAACATCTTTGGGGGTAAAACTTGGTATATTCATGGCCATTTCCTCAGGATAAATTTCTACTTGTGGAATTGCTGGGCTAAGGTCCATGTATATGTGTAAAGGCTTCTAATACATGTTTTCCTTCAGAAATGCTGTATCAGTTTACTCTCCCTCCAGCAGCACATGAGAAAATCCACTTCTCGGCATCTCTGTCATCATTGAGAATTATCATGAAAAAAAAAAACCAAAAAAATCTTTGCCAGTTTTATAGATGAAAATGGTGTTTTTTAATTTTAGTTTGAGTCTGTAGTGTTATGAGGTCTTGGTCCTAATCTCTGTCGACATTTGGGATAAGTGTTCTTCTTTCATGTCTAATTGTTGGATGTGGAGATTAAAGTAAAGATTAATTGAACTCCCATCCAATTCTGTTTCTAAGTGGTTTTATCTAGTTTGTCTCTGGGCTCCATAGTGGTGTCTTCTTTTACACATGCTTTCTGAACTCAAGGAATATGGGAATTACTATGGTTCTCAGTTTGTATTACTACTAGGTTTCCTTCTGCTTTTGGCTCTTACCCACAGCACTTTTTAATGGAACATTTTACAAAACATATTTTTACTTCAGTATGTGACTCTAAGTCTATCCCTTTCTCAGATTTAGCCTTGGACTTTGTCTCCTCCTCCTCTTACCCCAAGAAGCCTATCACCATAGTCACTTGTTTTCCAAAATGGTTTCAGTGAGACCCTAAGATCTCAGTGGAGCCTATTGGGCAGTTAAGATAAAGGGTGAGAGGTCAGCCTTCATTCTGGAGTACCTCAGTTTTATTTTTTTTTTTAGGTATTGGGCTTCACTTAGGATTTCAATCTTCGAAAAGCTTGAAAACTTTGCCCTAGTTATTCAAGTTTTTCCAAGTTAGAAGGGGCCTTCAAGGCTGCCTGTTCAGCCTCCTGCTTGTTGTATCCCTGATTTATAGCCTTTGTAGCTTTGTTTGAATACTCCCAAGGAAGCAAAGTGCTCTCTCCCACTTTCCTGTCTCTTTTGCCTTTTGGAAGGAACAGCATAGGAATAAATCATCCTCATTTTCTTGATCAGACATTAGAATGGGCTCACACAGTGTTTTTATTGAAACATTTATTAATTGCCAAAATTAAAAGCCAGAAAATTTTACATTTAAAAAATTGACTTTTGGTTTCTCTTGAAAAATCATAAGTCCTAGCCACACTGGGCTTACATTTGCCTGTGGTGTCTATCTGGCTGTCCTCTTCATGCTTGGTAATCCTCATCAGTGGTATTGTCTGCTGACACTGAGACAGAGGGTCAGTTACCATTTATCATCAAGTTTGTGCTGCCTTTTTTTTTTCATATTATAAACTTAAAAGGAAAGGGAAATTGTTTTTTTACCTACATTTGTAAAAATTAGAAAAATGAATGGTAGACTGAGAAATTATGTATACTTTAGGGTTCAAAACATTATACTGATTAGTACAGAGCCCAGGGGGCCTGTTAAAATATATTGCCTGGACATGATAGTCATTCATTTATTCAACAAATGTCATTTGAGTGCCTGCTATGTGCCAAGTCACCGAGCTAGTCATCAAGAGCTCAATAGTTCACAAGATAGTCATGGTTCCTCCCATTATGAAGTTTACAGTCTGGTGGGGTTTTCCGTGTTATTCCAAACCCATAGCTTATAAGCATCTGATAGGTGAAAATGGCCATTCCAAGTCACTCAGAGGCGGTAGAGGAGGTGGCCAATTATCTCCTTTTAGTGAGCAAACCACCCCCCCCAAAACAAAAAAAACACACTGAAGCCCCATTGTCCCTTTTTCCTTTTATGTGAATAGAAAAGAGTAGGGGCATTTGCTTCCCTGCTGCTTTTAGGTTTCCTCCTAAGAAAATCTGTCATTTATCTACACTTGCTTAATATTTATTAGGCACACTGGCAGAGGAGCTGGGGAGGGACACAAAATATGTCAGAAATGGTTGTTCTCCTCGAATTGTTTCCAGTATAGTCAGGGAGATGAGATATGCACTCCCACAGCTGCAACAGAAACCACATTTTAGCAGTTTTGGTAGTTGTTAGATCTTGGGTCTAGTCCACAAAGCTGTTTTAAACTTTTATTGAGAATAGTATACTAACCCCCCATAAGTCTGTTATTTTCTACTACTCTTTAATTTCAAATGTATACTGGTTCAGTTCCATTTTGTCACATAATGGTCTAAAAGGGTCTTTTGAGGACTGGTTTGTGAAATAAACACAATTTATAGTATTGTCTCACTGGGGAAATTCCTTCTATGGGTTTAAATACCCTACTAATAAACACATTTTTGGAATGTTGTAGTTAATTTAAGTTGGATACGTCCCAATTTTGGAATTTCATATTCTTAGATTCATGGCATTGCAACTGACTTAGTCATCTAGTCCAACTTTCTGTTGGGTGTTGAAATTTTTTTTTTTATTGCAATCTAAGACTGCACTAGCAAATGAGTTTCATCTCCTATGCCAATTCTGAACAGTTGGTGGTAGCTGCCTAAAATACTGAGTTGAGAAGGATTCTGAGGTTTTATTTGGGCTCTAAGGCAAAGGTTACCATAACCATTTAGCAGAGTTTGTTAAGGACATGGAATTAAGAATGTTTTAATATATGCCTGAATATATGAAGGAGATTTTCTGGCTAATGGGAGTAAGTTTTGACCATCAGCCTTTAGAAATAGAAGTCTCAGTACTATTTTCTCTTTCTAATGGCCAATCTTTCATTCAGCCAGATTCTTTAGGAACGTCGCCAAAGGATTTAAGCACAAAAAAGAGAGCATATAATGAGGAGAGATGGAAAAAGTGTTTCTACTGAGCTGCTTTGTTCACGTTTTGAGTTTGGGCCCTTTCCTCTTTACCAAAGGTGAAGCCTTATTGACTGAGACTATCTGTCGCAGTGTGTGCAGCTACTAGGTTCCGGGTCCATGGGGACAGGGACCACATCTGTCTTGTTCACTCTATCAAGCACATTGCCTGGCATATGATGGGTGCCTCAGAGTTTATAGAGTGAATGAATGAATACAACCCCTGACATCTTTGGAGGAAATTAATGATTAGCCCTTGGTCTTCTTGAGAGTTACATGGTACCTGGTACTGGATGCTTAAGCAGGTTTCTGATTACAAATGTGATCAGCAGAAGGATGATGGATATGTTTTCACCCCTGATGATGAGGAATAAGTATTGACCATGCCACTGACCCTCTCCCTTGGGAGACAGAGTGTGTGGCCAAGTGTGGCACGGTGATTTCTTGCAATGTAATTCTTAAGCTTGGGTGTGTGTTCCAGTTCTCTTTTCTCAAGCTCTGGAGCTAGGTCATGGGGTCTTTTCACAGTGTAAACCATTTTTGCTCAATTAATTGGATGAAAACAAAAGCTGGCCTTATGCCCTGTGGTTATTGCTTTATAAGCAAGAGGCGCAGGTTGAACTGCAGGCTCCCTATAGGTCCAGGACCGGAATGCTGTGGTGGCTCTGGCCCTGTGGAGAGAGCTGAGTTTAAAGCATCTTGTAGCCACCTTTCTGGTTGACTTAATCGGAGAGAAGGTAACCCTGCAAAGGAGCATTTCCCAGCCTAGGGAAGTGTGGATAAGAAATCCTGAGAACTTGCTAACAAAACTCCTTAAAGGGTTTTGATCTTTCTCCCACTTTTAAAAAGAAACTACAGATAAAACGTGCCAATCAGATGGCAGTCTCCAGAGTCTTTCATGTCACAATGTGTCCGTTTACCACAGCATTTAGTAGGCCAATAATGCCTTTAGCTTAAAGTAGTTAATAAGCATACCTTGCAGTGTTACTTTTATTTTCTGCTCCCTGTAGCACTGAGCAAAATCCCATTGTGCAATTGGGTATTATTAAATGTTAAAAAGTTAATTTGTTCTGCATTCCATTAAAATTGCACTTTTTTTTCAGGTGCACTTGTCCTTACATCTCGTTTAAAACCTATAATTTAAGCTCACACCATGGTAGAGTCTTAAGTAACCTTTCGCCCCTGCTGCCTTAATTATTCTTCATCACACACATTATTTCAGGAGGATTGTGGCAATGGGTTAGCTATTTGTTAGTTAATGAAAATATCTATCATTTAAAAAGCAAAATGTGGACTTGGAATTTTAATTAAAATTGCACATCAATAAGGACATAACATGTACTTTTTATTGAGGAAAACAGACTTTAAAAAGCATTGCTTGCTTGCTTTTTGAAATAACCATGCTTTGGTTAAGGCCAAACACTTGATTAAACAATTGATGGAAATGGGGAGCTTATTTCCATTTAAAATATTAAAACAGTTGCTTTTTAAATGTAATAATTTTCCACTTTAATTCATTGTCACCTTATATAAATATGCTTAGAGGTTATGATACAGTAGAAAAACAAGTGAAACCAGATCCTAATGGTGATGTGGCAAAAATAAACTTTTTGTTATTTGATTCAATTTTGTTAGATAATTTTTTTTCAATTTTGTAGTGAATAAATAAAAAATAATTTTAGGGATTGAAATTTCCTGAGACCATATTTTAATAGTTCTTGGTGCTTTATTTGGCTTACTTTTATTTGATAACTAGTATACACCATTAAACACGACCAGGTTCAGAGAGAACATTACTGACAGTTGCAAACTCTACTCAGTAGTAGAGAGTGTCTGACATATGAAACCCTTAGGATTACCTTGGATTTTTTTAGCCTAGAGAATTTACATCCTTATGTCAAATCAAAAAAAAAAAAAAAAAAAAAGAAAAAAAAGGTGGTGGTGGCGGTGGTGGGAGTAGCAAAGAAAGATATGAGCAAGTCTGGAGAATATGGATTTTTGGAGTGTAATAGAGTCTTAGAAATTAGGTTCAGTCACCTCATGTCACAAAAGAATAAAAAGAAGCCCCAAAGATTCAATGACTTGTCCAAAGTCCTCCAGCTAATATAAATAGTTGAGATGGGAAAGGAACTGGGGTCTCTGGGCAGTTTGGTGGGCTTGGCATAGATTTTGGGGTCAGAGACAGATCTGGGTTTCAACCCTGACTTCATGGTTAACCACCTATGTGACCATGGGCGGATTGTTGAAGCTCTCTGAGCCTCAGTTTCCTCTTCTATAAAATGGGGATAATTTTCCATTTCAAGGGCATTGAGTGAATTTCAGGAGGTAATGGATTCGAAGGGCTGGTTCAGGGCCTGGCTCCTCTAAGTGCTTAGTCAGCATGGGCTCCTTTTCCTTTGCCAGGCTGGTGGTGTTTTCTGTACAATACACAATTGTTTGACAGCAGGTCATTTATGCAGATTGAGACCCTGGCTATTTTGGCCTTGAGGTCCGAGTTTGCTGCTGGCCCAGCACCAGACATGTGGGGGCAGTAGTATATAGTATACACTTGGCTCTTGATGATAGTGTTCAAGGTTAGAGCAGGGAACCCATGCTGAGGCCATTCCACACCTTTGTTCCGTGGCCTATGGACTCCTGAATTTCTCCACTCTAAATTTGATAGTGCAGCTGAGGAGTCCACAGAGAGGGAGATGACATTGTGGAGGCCGCTGCCTTTTTCTTTTTTTTTTTTTTGCAAAAGAAATGTTTCACAGAAACTTTCCCTGTGAACCCTCTTCAGGAGATTTATACAGATTATGAAGTCAAAAGATGGGGTCATTCCAGACTTTTCTTTCCAGGCAAAGAGGCCAACACATAATTTTAGCAGGTATTAGTAAAAATTGAGAATATTTTATGTATGCTGGGATTCTTGCCAACATCTGTGTTTGCAACTCTCAAGATAGGGCTAAGGTGAAAGTTTTTCCTCCCTGCCCTTGGAAGACTGTTGAAACAAGCTGGCCACAGTTTTTTTCCATCGCATCTGTGTTACCGAGGCCTCTCTAGACACTGTTTTGTGGAGTCTTGGGCCAACACAAATTAATTTACTTTTCACCGAAAGAGCTTCATGCTGAATGTTGACTGCAGGTGTGTTTTGGAGGAAGGGGTAGAAGAGTAAAGACTGAGGGATTTGGTAGTTAGACAAAGCAGGTGTAAGTCATTTGACTATTTCCCAACAAACTGCAAAACTGCTTAATTTGGTAGGAGGTTTTTTTTTTTAATAAATTTATTTATTTATTTGTTTGTTTATTTATTTATATATTTTTGGCTGTGTTGGGTCTTCGTTTCTGTGCGAGGGCTTTCTCTAGTTGTGGCAAGTGGGGGCCACTCTTCATCGCGGTGCGCGGGCCTCTCACTATCGCGGCCTCTCTTGTTGCGGAGCACAGGCTCCAGACGCGCAGGCTCAGTAGTTGTGGCTCACGGGTCTAGTTGCTCCGCGGCATGTGGGATCTTCCCAGACCAGGGCTCGAACCCGTGTCCCCTGCATTGGCAGGCAGATTCTCAACCACTGCGCCACCAGGGAAGCCCTGGTAGGAGGTTTGGTTTTTTTTTTTTTTTTTTTAAATGTAACAAATGATTCTACAAAACGTGAGTCCAGTTAGGTACATCCAGGGAATTTACAAGATTAAAGATAGATCTTTGAATTTGTTTAAAAGAGATGAGAAAAGATCTGTCTCTGAGGGGGGTACAAAATAAACATTTAAAAATATTACCTCTAACATACCATAATTAACTATTGCATGTAGAGTCATTGATTAATATGTGAGCATGGTGATCCTTGGTGTGTATGTTTATAAACCATATCCCTTTTATTAGATTAAAGAATATGCTCATTTATCCATAAAAATGAGTAAACCTCCATGAGAACATTTTAACCAGATATAGCAAAGACGGAAGCATTCTTTACTGATCGTTTTGTGCAGAACATCAGAGAATGTTCCAGCAGAGTGCAGCAAAAGCCAATTATTGCAAAATATACTCTTGTCTTTCTTTAGTCAGTCTGGAATGTGGAGACATAGAAGAATTTCAGATTCAAAAAATGATGAAAACAAACAATAGAGATCCTGAAACAGTGTTCCTGTCCCCCATCCTTATGAGCAGGCCTCAAACAAGTCAAGTTTTCTCTAACTACTCAGCAATGCTGATCTTTCTTGAGGAAGGGAAGTGGTTGTAGCCCAGGATAACACTTAAAAGTTAGTGTGGTCTATTTTTACTTCCTTGTCTTTTAAATATAACTTTTTAAAAAGCCACAAGTACTACGTAACAGAATTATTTGTCAGAAGAATAAGATAAGTAAAGAGAAGAAAATAAAAATAAAAATTACCCTAATCCCACTGCCCAGAAAGAAATCATATTTTAAATTAAGTATATTTCTTTCCAGATTTGTGAATTTGTTGTATTGTGTATAAACATAAATAAAAAATAGAAATATTTTAAAATGGGGTCATGAGGTACATACTGTTTGGAAAGTTCTTTTTTCCATGTAAAAATAAATCATTAATATGTTCCATGTTAATAATATATGCAGTTTAGCTACTAGACCTTTTAAAAAATAGTTAACTCTCGCAGCTAGTTTCAATAACATTTGTATGGTATGTTTCTGCCTTTTGAAAAAATGTGGCATACTGCTTCACAGCAACATGTAAGTAATTCATTTCACTTTGTGAATAAATATTATTCTGATGCAGACCACTGTATATTTGATGTGTACCACAAGGAATAAATATTTACTATTGCAGACTAGCCGATTTTTCTTTCTGTTGGTAATTTACTTTAAGAAACTTCTCTTTCTAACTTCTATCCCATTTTTAGACAGAGTGATATTTTTTACAAGAATGTGATTACATAGTGATAATACCTCAAATTTGGTAATTTTTAAAGTGTTGGTTAAGTAGGAAAATAGATGCCTACTTTTCTTGCTTTCTGTCTGCCAAAATTCTATTAATTTTGATTGTCCTACTTAACAACAATAATAATATGTTATTATATTCTCAATATGATAATTGTGTTCACAATTATGTTCACAATATGATAATTAAAAAAAGAAGCATAAAAGATTATACTTGGCTTTCCACAAAGAGCAAGAGCTATCAAGTTTTAAAAAAATGTAATTAATAAATACTATTTAGTTGGCATATGAGCACATCCATTTGAATTATGTCTGGCATATGAATATTCCTGAAGGAATCCTCACTGGGGAAGAACTTGAAGTGACCCAAGTCAAGGACCCTCCCATCAGAAATGAGTGCCACTTCCCCAACAGGCTGGGGCAGTGGTCATGGTGAGTGCCTGGGATCTGGACACTTGTTGATTCAGAAGCAAGGAGATCAGCTATGTAGGAAACTATAGCCAGGTTAGAGAGATTATGGAAGCGACTTGCTGAGAGGCTGAGGACTTAGCAGGCCTGGCTGTGGAATAAGACTGGCTGCAAAAGCACAGGTGTGGACCAGATTCCGTAGCAGAGAACACCTGCCTCTGCTACTGCGGGCGGGAGCAGCCCTGGGCCTGCAGGGACACAGTGGAGGAGGCATGCAGAGTCAGGGCCCATGCGTGGGCACACCCTGCCTCTGGTAGTTAGCAGGAGTTAAGATTAAGGGAGTCTTTTTTACGGTATGTAAAGAATATACAATCATAGAAAACAAACAAAAAAAACATAAAAATATCTTGCATTGTTTTAGCAACAGAGTTCAAAGTCGGTAAACTTCAAAAATTGTAGATGCCTCAGGAAATAAATTTAAGGGCTGGAGATATTCACTTTACAAGAATGAGCATATCAGGACATTTAAAAACCAACTTTAGTTTCTGTCCTTACTTTAATGATGAAACTTGAAGTTGTCTTTCAAGACGTAAGCCTCCATAAATGTAAAGCCACTATGGAGAACAGTATGGAGGGTCCTTAAAAAACTAAAAATAGAGCTACTATATGATCCAGCAATCCCACTCCTGGGCATATATCTGGAGAAAACCGTAATTCGAAAAGATACATGGAACCCAATGTTCATTGCAGCACTATTTACAATAGCCAGGACATGGAAACAACCTAAATGTCCATCAACAGAGGAATGGATAAAGAAGATGTGGTACATATATACTCAATGGACTATTACTTAGTCATAAAAAGAATGAAATAATGCCATTTGCAGCAACATGGATGGACCTAGAGATTCTCATACTGAGTGAAGTAATTCAGAGAGAGAAAGACAAATATCATATAATATCGTTTATATGTGGAATCTAAAAAAAGGGTACAAATGAACTTATCTACAAAACAGAACTAGAGTTACAGATGTAGAAAACAAACTTATGGTTACCAGGGAGTAAGGGAAGGGGAGGGATAAATTGGTAGATTGGTATTGACATGTACATACTACTGTATATAAAATAGATAACTAATAAGGACCTACTGTATAGCACAGGGAGCTCTACCCAATACTCTGTAATGGCCTCTATGGGAAAAGAATCTAAAAAAGAGTGGATATATGTATGTGTATAACAGATTCACTTTGCTGTACACCCGAAAGTAACACAACATTGTAAATCAACTATACTCCAATAAAAATTAAAAAAAAAAAAAAAGACATAAGCTACCTAAAAAATCTTGTGATGGAGGTAAGCAGCCACCAGGGGGCAGCCACAGCTTGGTTAAAACTATTGCATGTCTGAACAATAAAGTATTTTCTCTGGTGGGAAAGTTAAAAGGACTGCTTTTATTCCTTTTTGAACTAAAGCAAATAAAATTTTAAAAAAGTTAAGTAAAATTTACAAAACAGAATTAATGCATTCTTTGACTTCTTAGCTACTGAGTGGCATTTTCTGCTTCAGCCTCCGACTGCACCATCTTTCTCTGACTTGACTTTCCTGATGTTTTTCTCATCACCTTGTAGCTAGAGAAATACACACATACACCATGTATATGTATTATTTTTATTTTAAAATTCTATCTTTTTGATTCTGTGCTTGAAGAACAAGTGGTTATAGCAAGGTGATTTATGGAGGAGCAGAAGAAAACTTCTTGGCTTATCATTTCAAAAGAACAGAGAGAAGACTGCTCTCTCTATTCTTATAAAAGAGAGAACCACCCCTTTTCCAAAGCACAGTTTTCTGCTGCCAGCCAGATGCTGCTTGAAATGTACAACCTCTATCCTTTAGTAGTTCTAAAATTTGCCTTAGGTTGAATCTAAAGGGGAGCATTTAAAAATACAGATTCCCCACCGTAGATTCACTGAATTTCAAGGAAGAAGGGATTTTAAAAAAGTTTTCCTGGTGATTCTGATGCAAAGTCCAGGAAAATGCCTGGCAACTTTCTCTCTTGTAACTTGTGAGCACTACACTAGTAAGAGAATTCTTCAGAACTAACTTTTTAAAAAGTTTGAATTATTGGAAACAGGTATTTAAAAATATCTACAAATAGTACATGTAATAAGGTTTTAAGCAGAGGTTTTTCTTTTTTTTTTTTTTAAATCTTGATGGTATTCACATTGCTTAATTTGTGTCATGCTTTATTTATTTATTTATTTATTTAATTTATTTATGGCTGTGTTGGGTCTTCGTCTCTGCGTGAGGGCTTTCTCTAGTTGCAGCGAGCGGGGGCCACTCTTCATCGCGGTGCGCGGGCCTCTCACTATCGCGGCCTCTCTTGTTGCGGAGCACAGGCTCCAGACGCGCAGGCTCAGTAATTGTGGCTCACGGGCCCAGCTGCTCCGCGGCATGTGGGATCCTCCCAGACCAGGGCTCGAACCCGTGTCCCCTGCATTGGCAGGCAGATTCTCAACCACTGCGCCACCTGGGAAGCCCCTAAGCAGAGGTTTTAATACAATTTTGTAAAAAAATTTAGTGTGTAGACTATATTTTAATGAAATTTCTTGTTTGGGGGTTTCTTCTTTACACTTATGGTTATCTAAGTATAACATTTGTTTTTTGAATTTTGGAAATGGAAGTGTACTTTCCTGCTTAGCAGCTTTTCAAGAAAGATCATTAATGCCAGAGTAATTGGAGTTCCTTTTTATGACTTGACTTGGAGATTTGATCACTCTGAGAGTAACAGATGTACAAGTGGATAGTCACCATCATGTTATGGTAAAAAATTTTAAAATTGTTTATGATTTATTTGGTACACATTTATTTGGTATAAAATTAATATATTATGTGTTCATTAATCTCTCTAAACTATGAAAACTATGTCTAGTTTACAGACAAGAACTTGAGCAATGAGGAGGGAGAGCACTTATGTAAGGACATTCTAACATACTGTAAACACACAGAAGAGCCCTGGATTATTTTGATTTACATGTCATTTTGTTATCCACTATTTTGGAATAATTGGAGAAGTTCTTCTGCTTTTCCTACCCCCTGTCTAAACTTAGAGACTGGTTATAGATCCAGCTGTTAAGTCATTCTTCCTAGACCTCACTTTATCTAGTGGTTTATCGTTAATTAATTCAAAGCATGATGTTAATTCACACAGGCACACTTTTGAGAGGCAGTTTGGTCAGGTGATACATGTCTTGGAGAAATGGATGTCAGGTCTCCCCTCCTCAAAAGGCTCAGGAAAAAAAAAAAGTACTGTTATGAGAGGAACTAGAAGTAGCAGGGAATTAAGAAACATCTTTCGGGACCTACTCAAGCTAACTTTGGCATTGCCTGTGATTTAAAAAAACCAAGCAGACCTCGCGGTATTTTATTTTGGTGCTGAGCTTCATAAACTAAACCAGTGTCTTTTGCCACTTGCTCATAAGATCCTGCTTGACCTTTCGGTGGCAACCCTGTTAAGAGAGAAAAAACTGAAGAAAGCACAAACACAGAAACTTTGAATTAGTTCTTCTAAACAAACGAGGATCTATTTTCTTACCTTAAAAGAAAACAAAAAGGAAGCCTGGTTTTGGGTAACATTTATCAAATTTAGACTAAAATAAACCTAGAGGTTTATAAGGTCCAGTCTGTGGAGTAAAACATTGGCATGAGGAGAATGGAAACATTGCATGTAGGAAAATGTTCGGTAGTAGAATTAGAAGGGAAAAATCACTAGTCATGACCCGATGTTACTACAGCTACACCAGCTTATTTATAATAGGAATTCAGTGTGTTATAACAAAGAGGGTTCTGTAAATGCACCATGATAAAAATGACTAATACTTATAATAGCTGCTATTTTTTGAGCACTTACTGTGTGCCAGCTAGTGTTAAGTACTTTACCTACATTATCTCAATTATTTTTAAGGGTTCTTTTGCACAGAAGGACTCTGAATTTTTTTGCTTCCAATAATTTAATTCTTTTAAAAGGCATTTCTTTATGTAAACACTTCCCTGTGGATTTGGGATTTTAGGAAATAAAAGGGAAAATATTAGCTAAACTTGTGTAAGAGAGAATGATGATATTGGGCACATGGTATAAACTCTCCCCAGATTTCCCAAACTGTGCTCCAAGGAATATTCCTTCAGGAGATATTAATAAGTGTTTTGTGAAAAATGGGTTTTAAAACACTGCTTTCTATATCCTCCTGTTAGGGGTTCACTAAGCCACGTTGGGTTATTAAAGGCTCTGAGAAGTTTTGCTCTAAAGAAACTTAAAAAAAGCTATGTTTAATATTTCCCTAATTTATGTAAGCACAGAACACTGTGTGTGGGAGAAGGGAGTATATATCCCATGAGTACGTGGCTGGTGTCGGGAGACAGTCCTGTATGGTGTATCGTGTTTCTGCACATCTTGCGAGCTAAGGCACTGGCTGCCTTTGCTCTGAACTATCTCTTTAAGACTATTTTTACAGGGAATAGCCTTGGATGATAGAGATAACATCTCCCTCCAGAGTGAAGCATAGGTTGTTTCTTGTCTAGTATAATAAAGATAGTCACTCCTTCCAGGCATACTTACCATTATAAAATATTTGGGTTCCCTAAGCTCTGGATTCTTCTTCTGTAACCCAACCCACTGCCTGTGTAGATGTCACCTTGGTTCTTTTAATATCACTTGTGGGAATTTGGGCTCAGGAAACTGGCACAAATACTGAATTCTGAGTATTTTTTTGTTTTGGCTGCGCGTGGGCTTTCTCTAGTTGCAGCGAGCAGGGGCTACTCTTTGTTGTGGCGCACGGGGTTCTCATTGTCGTGGCTTCTCTTGCTGCAGAACACGAGCTCTAGGTGCAGTAGTTGTGGCACGTGGGCTCAGTAGTTGTGGCTCACAGGCTCTAGAGCGCAGACTCAGTAGTTGTGGCGCACGGGCTTAGTTGCTCCGCTGCATGTGGGATCTTCCTGGGCCAGGACTCGAACCCGTGTCCCCTGCAGGCAGATTCTTAACCACTGTGCCACTAGAGAATTCACTGAATTCTGGGTATTACGGTTGCTATAAGTAATAAAATTTTTTGTCTTTTGAATCTTCTGCAAGCATCCATGAAACTATGACAGATTAACTTGTTAACTTGCAAGTAGGGTGAAATCTTAGACCCTACACAATTCTTGACAGTTAGGAAATGCTGAAATATGTCCTTGGAGGTAAATGAGTCTAATTCTGGCTGCGTAAACTAGGGTGAGATAGGGTGGAGTAGCTGGGGGAAAAGCTATGAAGAATGGAAAGGAAAAAAAAAAAAGGAAAGATTCAACAATGTATGTCGCCAAGATGCAAGAACCTTCCAAACATTCTGGAATATTGAATCTCCTTGCAATTTTGCTCCTCTGAGACAATTAATCTCAGTTCCTATTGCTTTCCTTTTAGGCTGTATTTTCTAGACTTCAGTTATATTTTGCTACTGTTCTTTTTTATGCTTTATTTTTCCAGGTGTAGAATTTCTATTTATATAATGAAACATAAAGTGGTGGTGGATCATTAGTAATGCAGCTCTTTTAGATTTAGGAAAATGAAAGAAATAAACATTTATTGACCATGTATTGTATACCTGGCACTCTGCTAGGCACATTACATGGGTTTTTAAGTGTAATCTTCCATGCTACTCAGGATTTTGGTATTATTATATTCAAGAAGCAACTTGGGGCTCTGAGGTGGTGGTTGTAATAGTCATAGCTAGCATTTATAGAACACTTCCTACACCAGCTACTATGCTAATAGTATATGATACTACATAATAGTATATAGTATAAGATATTTTCTTATCTCATTCTCATAATGACCCTGAAATAGTTACTATTATTATCCTATTTTATGCATAAGGAAACAAAGGACCAGAGAGGAAGTGATCCCAGGTCATGTAATTAGCAAAGCTATGATCTGAATGCAGGTATGCATCTATGACTTCAATATCAGGTCATCCCCTCAAGCCTTGATTTAAGGTTTTATGAACATAACAGTACTATGTGGCTTGAGCTTAAGGTGACTATGTAGTTAAAATCCAAACTAGATGTTTTGGAGAGGAAAGAGGAGCAATATTAATAATTGCACCAGGACAAAAGGAATAAGCCCAGACTGTCATGGAAAAGCACGTGTGTGGTCACTCAATGATGTGCAAATAAAACAAGTAAGTTCTAGGATAGACTGAGCATATTTGCAGTACTGATTTTTGACAGTTGTGGTTCTAGGGTATTATCTCCCATTGAGTCAATATGTTGAATTCAAATAGTTTTAAGTATTTTAGTATTCTTTTAAAAGTGTTTTATTGCGAAGGTGGATCCACCCTTACTGACAGTTCCAGTATAAATAAAATGGATTACTGCACATCCTTTTCTCACACCTCAGAGTTTTATGGGTACCAGAATTTAGTACGGCCCAAAGTAGAGTGAATATTTATGACATTTTTAAAACAAAACAGGAGAGAATTACTTTCCTCTCTCTTTCTCCACTCCCTCAAACTGAGGAAAATGATTGACTTGGCTTTATAGGGTCCACGTTCCTAATCTAAATGAAATGTAGCTGAGGATGGAAAATTGCAACTCTATCTTGTCCTCCCAATGTCAACTGACAAAGGATAAAATACTTAAACTTTGCTTTCCTTGACATCATTTTCAGTGGGAGTTAAAGAGAGAATAGTATTTAATATACAGATCTATAATAACTATGGTAGTTTTCTTGTTGTGGCTTATACATAGTTGTTTAATTAGCCTCTACAGGATATTACAGTGGGTTTCAATTGATTTTTCTCTATGGCACTACTTGTTAGATTTTTTTGATGTCAGGGTTAGGCTAGCTTTGTATATACATTTTGTGCATTTTTTTTTTATACTGAAGTATTTTTGAAAGAGTATATTCTGTGAAATGATCCCACTATCAAATAATGTATCTTTTGGTGATTAACCATACACTTTAGCATGTTAGACTAAGAGAAATGCATGTGAACAAATAACTTGTTCACTTTCTTTAGCCTAGCATTTCCCACATTTAGACACCAAATGTCTTTTTTTTTTTTTTTTTTTTTTTGTGGAGCATCTATTAACTTTCTATAAACCTTTAGAAGCACATTTTGGAATCCATTGGTATGTGTGTATTTCTACTCTTATTTGTTATTATATCTCCTTTTCTTTCTTAATTTTGTGTTGCCGTCACTTCCCCACTGTTTTGAGTAGTTTTGCCTTGGGATTTAAAAAAATTCAACCAGAACTGTCTCTATTATTTATTTATCAAACTTACTCTAATTCATTATGTTTGAATCTCTTAATCCCCCTTTTCCTGCCTACTGTGGTTTGCTTTGTTCCTTTTTCAAACTTCTTACTTGAATGCTTGCAACATTTATTTTAATTCTTTTAGAACACTGAAAGCATGTAAGGCTATGAATTTGTCTTTGAGTACAGCTTTGCCAACATACACATTTAAGTGTAGTGATGATGCAGTATGGCTTGGTGAAAATACCATAGGCTTAGGAGGCAGCTGGACCTTTATTAGGATCTTGTCACTTATTTCATGATCTTGAGTCTCACTTTATGCTACTATGAAATGGGACTGTTAATACTTAGCTTTCAGATTTACTAAAATAAGTAATTAAATTTTGTCTGTAGAGTTCATAGCATATAGTACCTGGATGGTAGATTGTTGACCAATGGGTGCTTACCATTATTATTTTTATATTTTTACAAATACTCTATAATTTAAATTTTTATTTCCCTTTGACACAGTAGTTGTCCAGTAGCTTTTTAGGAGAGTGATTTTACTTCCCAAATAGCAAGATTTAAAAACATACAGTTTTCCTAATATTTAGTTGTTTTATAAGCTGATCAGACCATGTGGTCTTTAGAATTTTGCATAGGTAAACCTACACAGGCAAGGGATAGATCTGGATTTTGGTGGAAATATTTTTTGAAGGTCCAACTCTCTCTGCTTAACCTGACTTTCCTGTTCAGAGCCAGAGTCACATGGTTAGTAGAAGTTACTCCTGATGCTGGTGGATAGTTGACAAATATTTTTACTTTGCAACGCTTTGTAACTGAGCCTTTTTTTGTTTGATTTCAAGAGGATTAATGTTGAAATAGGAGAAAAGAGCAAATCAAGTACTGTGTGCTAGCTACCATGTCAACCAGAAAGCCCCTTATATTACATTTGTTCTTGTAAAAATAACCAAAGAAAAAATATTTTATAATATTCCCAAGAAACTCATTCCAGTTTGTCCAACACTTGTGCCAGGAATTTTTTCTTAAATTATTCTCAAAAATCTTTATTTTGCAGTATAATTCCATTATGATGTGATTTTATAAATGTTATGTTTCTTTCATGATAAACCTAGAGGGTTCCATGAAAAACTAGCTGATATCATCAGATTCAAGGTGTTCTTTTTGGCCATTATGCTAAAGTATTAAACTAAGGTAGCTTTGCTTCTTTTCTTTCTTGTTTTAACAGAAAAATGCTCTCGGAAAATCAAATTTGTATATTTTATTTTTCGAAATAGAGGATGACTTGAAGTAAAAACTATGTAATTTTTAAAAATTAGGTATATAGGAGAGTTATTATTAATGTCTAAACAAATTTTTATGATAAACATGCTTTTCCTTTTTTCCAAGCGATTTCCCCCCATTTGTATCACATGTGGAATATTATGCTCTATGAGTTTCCCCTGTAGGATTTTAGAGTTGAGGAGCCATTTACCTGCTAGGATCCTCTATCCTTCACTCTCTCTTAAGGCACTGATCCATTCTATAATTCAGACCCTCAGTTGAAAAGGAACTGGCATACATGTGAAAAAGAGAGGGCTTATGTATTCCTTGAGGCATGTTTCATTAATCACCTAGCCACTTTACCAAGGAGACTGAAAGCTGTGAATCATTTCCTCCAGTGCTACAGGCTAGAAGACCCTTGACTTAGGAATATGGATAATGTGTGCTACAATTAACTCTTTTGTATCTGTTTTATTTCTGTTCTTTGTTTTAATACATAGCATATAGTTTTATACTAATTACAGAGATAAGCAATTAAAATTTTGCATTTCCTAGCATTAAGACAAGTCTTTTATTGATGAGTACTGATAGTTACGTGAAAACACATTGTATATTAATCAATAATTTACATTCAGTGACAGTCATCTGTGTAATGTCTTTCCTCTGATACATCATTGATACAGCACAATTTGGCAGTGAGATAGCAACAGTTGTTAATCGATTTTGCATTCCTTCGGCAGAGTTGCATCAATTCTCCCATAACCTGATCCAACAGAGATATTAGATGGATTGCTATACTGTACTTGCATTTGAAATTTCTTCCTCTGTTTTTACTCTGAGTATTTATTTTCCATCATCTTGTAGCATTGTAGCATTGATTGGTACAAGTAATGTATTATTCATGCCATTCTGGTTTCATTCCATTAGTGCTATCAGCATTAGTATTCAGTCTAAAGAGATACAATTACGTCAAGAGCTCTTTGGATCAGCTTGTTCCATTTTGCATTTGTTTCACATTCATAGAAGAGACTCCTTTTGTATAGTAGACCGTTTTATTTTGTTGGTTCTAATTGAAATGATATAAGAAGCTAAGATGAGGCTGATGTAAATGTGCCCTCTTAAATAATTTTTTAGTTTACAAGTAATCATTGTACCAAATGTGGAAAATTTGGAAACATATTAAGGAGGAAAATAAAGTCATCCATAATTTCATCACCCTATTCACGTCTTGATCCAATACTGTGCCTTCTACTCTCTCTCTTTTTTTTTTTTAAGTTAAGTTCATGTTGGACTTCCCTGGTTGTCCAGTGGTTAAGACTCCATGCTTCCATTGCAAGGGGCACAGGTTCTATCCCTGGTCGGGAAACTAAGATCCCGCATGCCGCAACGTGTGGCCAAAAACACCCAAACCAAAACAAAACAAAACAAAAAAATCACAAATAAAAGTTAAGTTCATGTTATATATACAGTTTTGAATACTGATTTTTCCTTTACTATTATATGTAATAAACATTCTGGAAAACTTGATTTTTGATGTATTTGTAATGGTTCATATTGTTGTATCATTTTCAAACATTATTAATTTTCAAGCATTTATATTTTTCCATAGTTTTATTTCTATCAGTAGTAATGCACATCCTTGTTCATAAATCTTTGGTCATATCTCTGATTATTTCCTTCGAATAGATTTCTAGAAGTGAAATTATTGGGCCAAAGAATATAAACATTTAAAAAGCTCTTGATACATATTGCCAAACAACTTTCCCCAAACACTGAACCATTATCTTCTGGTCAAAAAATGTAATCATCTGGTTTTAACTTATGTTGTTATAGTCATTTTTGGTGTAGTGTTATATATCTCTGTCTTTTTAGTAATATATTCACTTTAGTAGATACATTAGGACATTATTAGATTGCTAAAATAACTAAGGCAACTCCTTGGATAGCTTCCTAATGCTAAAAGCTGCCTGATGTCTTGATGGACCATCTTTCCTTAGCATGTAATTTTTGATGACTTAAATTGTTCCATTCTGTAGCTAAATGTATGAACAGAAATATGGCATGGGTCTGAGCATTCAGAGAGATAACAACAGTTCTACTGTCTGCTGTGGAAAAGTGAGAGCTACTATCTACTGCTTCATGAATAATAACTGAGCTTTTATTGTGTTTTACCTGTGATTTTACCTAGTTCCTAGAACCATTTAGTGACCTAGTTTTTTAATTATAAATATGTCTAAATTAGTAGAAAGTCTAGGTACTTTATCAAAACAGGTTACATTTGATATAATATATCTGCTCATTAACTTATTGAATCTTAAGTAATGGGAATCTAGAATGTACAGTGATGGTCATGACATAATTTTTTATGAGTTTAAAATAATAAGTGGCTTTGACCTTATAAAATACACAGAAAACACTAAGTTCAAAGGAAATATTTTAATTAGAGTGTTGTGTCTGTGTTACTAATTTTAGCCTTCTATCACAAGACATTTTAAAGAATATTAGGAAATCTCACATCCTCTGTAAAGACTATGTAAAATGAATAATGATTTCTATTCCTCTGTCCAAGCTGGTGGGAACACTGTTTTGATTAAAAAGTAACCCTAAAACATGGGCATAATATAAATACTGCATTTTTGGTATAATATAAATAGTGCATTTTACTGCTCTTTCTACTTGAATATCTCTCTTTGGGTCCTGCAATAAGATCACCATCTTATTGATGGTGAAGGGAAGGAAACACTGGAATTATCAAGATACTTGGAGTCATTCAAATATTTTATCTGTAACGTTTACTAGCTATATGATGCTTTTCAAGTTCTAGATACTTTCTAAGCCCCAGTTTTCTCCTCTGTTAATGAGGGATGACATTGCCTCAAATATTTAAGGGAATAATGAGTGAAATGCCCCATTTGTAGGAGATCCTTAATAAAAGTTTGTCCCTTTCTAGTCCTTATATGTAAAATATGTGGAAGGTTAGGGCTAGACCAAGAACTGTGTTGAAAGGCGCCAAACCATTAAGCTCGCAGCCTGCAGCACTCAGAAAAGTAATACCATCAAAAATCTTTTTTTACTTTCTCTACAATACAGATGCATCAATAGATACTGAATTAAATGCCTAACTTAGTGTGTGGGTTGGCAACATTCTGTATTTGCAACTCTCTTGGTACTAATTTGCCCAATTTGCAGGAATCATAATTATGAATATGTTATTCACTAAATAGCAGTAGATGTTCACTATGGAGACATATTTTCCATGAAAATCATTAAATTGGTTCCAAGAGGATTTAGTGTGTTCTCTTGTGACACTGAGTGTTTGGTCCCTTGTGTTTCTGATATGTAGAAACTTAAGTGCTCAGAATTGTCAGTATGATTTGGCCACTCATCACATTGAAGCAAGCGTTCTGTGCTGAGTTATCAGGGCATTTTTTGGGGCCAGAGGTGGCACAACGTGTTCACTTGGGCAGGTGGCTTTAGTCCCCCCATGACCTTCAGTGTAGCCTTCCCCAATTCTTTGATATGGAGAGATAACATACTTGCAGGTTTTTTTAATGGAAAGTGCCATGCAAATTCAGCTTCAAGACCAGTCAGCCCCCTAACTTCCAAGCAGATTGCTACACTGAGGCTAGAGCCACTACAATTTGGGACTGCTTGATTTGAGCAAGAATTGTTGGTTTGCCATCACCTACTACCTTTCTGCTGCTTAACTCTTTCCTGAATCTTGGAGATGTGGGAACCCTGTAACAAAAATATATGACCACTGCTATCACTGGATGTGAACTTAGATCATATTTTTGCATGCATGGAATAAGTATGTTATAGTGTACTTGAAGAAAGATGCCCATTAGTTAAATTTTTTTCTTTGTTATCATTACTGATTGTTGTAATATTCCTTTGGTCAGTGTACCACTTTGAATCATCTAACATCTAACTTCAGATGATCATTACTCAGAAAGTTATTTTCTTAAGTGTTGTATAATTGACACTTGTAATCACGTAATTTATAATCTCACACTCTCATACTGGAAATAATGAATAAAAATATTTGGTTTTTAAAAAATATTTGGTTTTTTAAGTCCAAACCAAAGGCATTAGATCTCCTGATATTATTTAACACTCCAGTCCACTGTTGACTCCCATTTGCCATTGATCCACCTTGACTGTAGCATTTATGACATTGCATTGCAATCACTTGATAACACATCTGTTTTAAAAACGTTGTGAGCATTTGAGGGGAGGGGGCCTGTCTTCTTCAGTGATATCCCTAAGTGTTAGTAATTGTCCCCATTGTAAATAAGCTCCAGATAAATTTTTTCCAAATGATCTTGAAATGACTTAACCATGAAACATTATATAAAACACTCAAGTTATAAAGCATTAGCAGTCCAAGGTCATTTTTGTGTAACTTGACTTGGAACTGTGACATGATTTATTTAACATGAATTTTGGTGGTTACATTTGTACAAGAGTGAGGAAATTTTAATAGATGATTCAAAATACCAGGAATTATTTATTTTAACTGTTATTTTAAAAATGGAAGTATAATTGACATAATATTATATTAGTTTCAGGTATATAACATAATGATTCCATATTTTTATAGATTACACATCATACAAAGTTATTATAAAGCTATTGATTATGTTCCCTGTGCTGTATATAGCCCTGTGACTTATTTAACTTAAGACTGGTAATTCCCCTTCACCCATTTTGCCCCTTCTCTTATGCCCCTTACTTCTGGCAGCCACCACTTTGTTCTCTGTGTCTGTGAATCTGTTTCTGTTTTGCTACATTTGTTCATTTGTTTTGTTTTTTAGATTCCACATGTAAGTGAAAACATACTGTATTTGTAAGCAACAACAACAGCAAAGTATCAGGAATTAAATAAAGAAACAGCCTTCAGCTTTTAAGTGTCAGTTGGACCAGCCTTCTAGAATCCATCTCTGTTTATCGCAATCTTCAGGCCCATCTCAAACATTTAATCCTTCTAGAAGGATAATTAGAAACCCCCCAATTCAACGTCATCTCTGTTGTAAATTGAGTTAGGATAAATTGAAACTTGCCTTGGAATTACCCTCTTTAATGTCAGAGCAAGGCTCGCCCTGTTGTGAAAGGCCACGCCGCTGACCTCTCAGCTCCCATACCACTCCTCTTCCAAACAGTGGTTTGAGAGTATTCATCGAACAAAGCCTAGTACTATATCAGGTTAACTCCAGGGAATTTTTAGTGGATATACATGAATGTTTGTTAAACTATAGTTTTAATTTCTGAATTTCAGAGAAAAGTCAGAGTGATATCCATAAGACTTACTTCCAATTTCTTTGGGAAAATCCTTTTGAATTTTCATTAATTGTTTAGTTAGAAACACTGATTTATATTGAGGATTACTATGCACAAGAAGTAAGAGCTTCTTAGATAATGGTGTTCATGTGTTTTCAGTGTATCTTTGGGAACAGCTTTTGTGCTTTAACAAATAATATATTCAGTATTTTTGCTAGGCATGGTGTTAGGTTCTAAAATACAGAAATGAAAAAGACACAGGCTCTCTTCTTTAGCAATTCTAATCCACTGGCAAAACAAAACAAAACAAAACAAAAAGTACTTTGAAATACCTTGTGATAGGGCCACAATAAAAGTTTTGTGTTGTTTTGCTTTTTTAAAATACCATAGAACTAAACTGATTGGCTATCTATATACAGTAAGTCCCCTACATATGAATGAGTTCCATTCCGAGAGCATGTTTGTAAGTCCAATTTGTTCATAAGTCCAACAAAGTTAGCCTAGGTACCCAACTAACACAGTCAGCTATATAGTACTATACTGTAATAGATTTATAATACTTTTCACACAAATAATACATAAAAAACAAACAAAAAGCAAAGAACACATTTTTAATCTTACAGTACCTTGAAAAGTATAGTAGTACTGAACAACAGCTGGCATACAGGGGCTGGCATAGAGTGAACATGTTCGCATCTTTGAAAGTTTGCAGCTTGAAGGTTCGTATGTAGGGGACTTACTGTATAAAAAATACAGTTGGATCCTCACCTCACACCAAAAACAAAAATAAATTCTAAGTGAATTAAATACCTAAATGTGAAAGGTATGGCTTTTACGAGAATACAAAAGCATATTTTTATAACGTCAGGGTAGGGAAAAATTTCCTAAAGAAGCTACAAAAAGCACAGTCCTTAAAAGAAGAGATTGATAAGTTTGACTATGTTAAAATATAGAACTTTTGTACAAAAAAAGAAACTATAAACGAAATTAAGACAAAATGTTTTTAGTTCATTCTACCAACAAAGGAGTATGTAAAGGACTACATATAAATAAGAAAAACAAACCCAGTGGAAAAATGGGCAATGTGAAGAAAATTGGGTATGTGAAGAAAATTCTCAAAGAAGAAATGTAAATAGCCAAAAAACATATTAAAAATGCTTAGCCTTGGTAATACTCAAAGGAATGTAAACTAAAACCACAGTGAAATTCCATTTCACACATATCAAACTGAAAAAAATATTAAAATGTCTGTTAGGATAAAGTATTGGCAAGTACATGGAACCATGAGAACCTACCATATGCTACTAGTAGGAGTACAAATTGGTACAATATTTGGAGAGCACTTAAAATGAATTAACCAGGGCTACATCTGTCAACATTTAAAACAATCTAAAGAATACAATGTTGAGAAACAATAACCACCTATGGTGTGATGTCAAAGTTAAACAACATGCAGAATGTATTGTTTAGGTATACATACATAGTAAAATATGCAAACACTGTATTCAGGATACTGGTTACCTCCAGGGGAAGAGAGGGTAATATGATGGGAGCAAGGCCCAGAGGGACTTTGGCTGTATCTAAAATGTTTAATTTCTTAAAATCTATGGCAAATATGGGATCATGTAAGACATTTGTTTGTTTGTTTATTTATTTATTTATTTATTTATTTATTTATTTATTTATTTATTTATTTTGGGGGGATCATGTAAGACTTTAAATGCTGCGTATTTGTTATATTATTTCCTATACCACCTTGTATGTTTTAGCTATTTCATACTAAAAGGAAAGGAAGAAAGAGCACAGTGGAGAATTAATTTTCTGAGGGAAGGTCAGGGAGGGCTGTTTGGAATAGGTGCCCTTTAAGCTGGTTTTGGAAAAGTGGTATAGTATGTGGAAAGGCATGGGGTTCTGAAATAGCATTTCGTATTCAGGGACCTATATGCAGTTTGTTATTTCTGCAGTTCCAAGACAGGGGTGTGGATGGGATGAGAAATCAGGAAGGTTATTATAGATGAGCCTAGAAAATGAGCCAGGAATCAGATCTTATACAGGATATTCACTTCCCAAAGCTGGTAAATTTTCTCATACACTGCTATTCTCTACTTTAGTTGGGACATTCAACTCATTGAGTTATGATGTCTAGAGCTCCGGAAGAAGACCCTTTTGACCTTAGTTCATAACCTTTGGTAGGTACTTATAGGGTTTGGAGCACTCTACTGGTACTTTGGTAGATAGGCTACTGATAATGAATACAGAACTTTCAAGCTTCAAGCTGATTTACAAACAGTCAGAATGCCTACATTGTTGAGCAAGCTTTATGGCTCATCCAGTTCTAAAGCCTGAGGCCAGCTCAGGTTTGAGGGGCATGCTAGGCATGGCCCTAGTTGTCTTCCCTGGGCCACCTGGAAAGATCAGTTTCACCTCTTCTTACTACCACTCATATGGCTCTGCCATACATGTTTTTGTTTCATTCTTTTTTAATACATTCATTTCTTACAAGAACTTTCTCTTGGAATGCCCTGGAGTGGAGTGTTTTGATTTTTGAGTGACTGCCTGTGTGAGCTCTTACTATGTTTTGCTTATATCAAATAAACTTATCTGAGTTTTAAAGAATGCCCTTTACAGTATTATTTTGGGGAAAAATACTATTATCTTTCCTGTGCCATCCATGATTTCATAGATTTCTAATTTTCCTTCCCAGCCTTCATTATTCCAGACTGAAACATTTCTGTCTTCGTAAGGCTGTACCCACACCCACTTTTCCTCTTTCTTATTGATTCTTAAGGGAGCACCTCCCCCTCTAGTCTTTTCTGATACCTAGAGTAGGGCACAAGGAACTGGCTGCGAGGTGGGCAAAGCAAGTAAGGTCAACCTTAGCAGTTAGGTTTTGCATGAGGTGTTTGTCTAGAACAGTACGTGGTATAGCAGGGGAAATTTGATATGCAATCAGAAAATGTTTTCTGGTAGTATAATGTAAAAAGGTTTGGAATTTAGGAATGGCAGTTTTCTAGCTATGTAATTTTGGAAAAGACTCTTAGTATCTCTAAGCCACAGTTTCATCCATCGAAGGATAGAAATAATAAAACTTATCTCATATAGTTTTGTGGTATGTTTTAAAGTGCATTGCAAATTATGTAGTACCTTACAAATATAAGATATTAGTGTCATCAGTATTCTTCTTAATGATGCTTAACATTCTCTTGACCTTTTTTGGCTTTGTCAATACATGATGTCAGTGTGCTCATAGCTCAACATAGACTTTCATCCCTATTTTTGGTGGCCTTTGTTTCATAAAGAAAGGGTAGATTATTTATCCATAGATGAATTGCAGCTGGGGGCATCCCTTTTAACACATAAAAGTCACTAAATATAGGATGGTACTGGTGGGGATGCTACTACGTGGTGCATGCAGGGTTGTGGGCCACAGTTCTTAGTTTTGGGGGCCTGTCCTCCAGTCTTTGGATGCCATGGTCAAGAATTTGATATCAATAAAGAGAAACTGCCAGAATTTCAGCATTTCCTTCTCAAGGAAGTATTTATCAAGAACCTAAAAGCCTACTGAATTACAAAATATTATGTTAATTGATGTTAAAGAGTCATTGGAAATTCTTGAATATGGAAAAATTCCAGGATCCATCAGTGCACATTTAGATAAGGTAGGCCAAGCTCATGTGAACCCAAGATATGTCAAAGAGAAGTACAATAAAGTAAAACCATCCAAATCTGGCAGTCTAGTGTTTTTTTGTCTACCTACGTGAGAAAGAAGGAAGATGACTTTGGATACAGCAATATCTTTGGGCTTTAATAGTACTCAGTACTATGCTGGAGATTGGAAAAAGTGAGCAACATATGAATTTTCAGAGAATAAACAAGGTAATTGAATTTTGAACATAAGTTAGCCCTTTCTTTGTATCAATATATATGCAGCCTGAGTTAGTGGAATGAAAGAAAAATTTCTAATGCTGGTGACACCAGATAATTTGTAGGGTGATTTTGAGCAAGTCATTTACTATTTTATTCTCCTCCTTATCTATAAATTGAGAATACCACTGACCCCTGCCTATTTTGAAAGGCTGCTGAAGATTGACTGAGACAATGTATGTTACTTGCCATGGAAATATAAGGGTTAAGGTTTTAAGACTTAATTTTTATGTAGTTTAAAATAGTTCAGTAGTGTTCTCAAAGACCAGGCTACCTGTGCTACCTAAGCAAGAAGTGTGACCTTTTGTGTTAGTACCTCTTTTGTTCAAATAGGCAACGTGTTAGACCAGGAGATCAATAAACAGACTTGACTCTAAAGGATAAAAATTTGGGAGCCAGAGACATAAATGAAATTTGAACAATAAAAATATATTAGCAGCATCAAAGGAACTATGGAATGGTATATACCCATATGACAGTGACATAACTTATAATTCAATAAATGGACATGATCTACAGGAACAGAAATCAGAAGAATGGTTGCTTTCATGGAGGGAAAGGAATTAACTGGAAAAGGGAATGAGGCAACTTTCTAGTTCTATTTCCATATCTTTTTTTTTTTTTTTACATCTTTATTGGAGTATAATTGCTTTACAATGGTGTGTTAGTTTCTGCTTTGTAACAAAGTGAATCAGCTATACATATAAATATATCCCCCTATCTCTTCCCTCTTGCGTATTTCCGTATCCTGAGTAAGGTATTGGTTATACAGGTATATACATTTGTCAAAACTTATTGAACTCAACACTTAAAATTTGTATATTTTTGCATGTAATTATGCTTCAACAAAATAATAAAAGCAGAAAAAATATTTAAATGGAAAAATTACTAGGTATGAAAGAAATAATCAAATGGATACAGATTATCATAGTATAGGTAAAACATCTAATTTTAATGGAAAACAAAGTGAAAAAATCATCAAAGTATTTGGAGTGGAGTTAATCCAGGAATGCCCCCTATTTGGTGGGTTCTTGAGCTTGGTTTTGAGGAAAGGATGAGCTGTAGATTGCCAAAAAGAAGGGAAAGACCTTTCAAATCCTGGAAACTCATATGCACAAGGGTTCAGAGGGAGCAGGGTACAAACTGAGGCAGGATAGCAGATTGATTTTTTCAAAGAATTTATGATGGAGTAACAATGCTTTAATGTGTCTATTCATAAAATGAGAACCCCAGTAACAGCTTGTGGAAACTTAATAATTAGTCATTTAATGATATTTTGGATTATTACTGCATAAAATATATATATTTCTTTAGAATGTTCTTTTTGACATCTTGAGTATTCTTGTTAGTAAAGACTGAAGCTTGAACACCCACTTTTTTTTGCATTTATATATCTAAGATCTCTATTATACCAGGAAGTTAGTGTTCACATGGTTATTATCCCTTTTAATTGGAACTAACGTGCGCTTTGATGACTTTTGTTTTATTTCATTACCTTTTTGATTTGTTTTGTTTCCTAAGAATCCATTATGAGGACTTTGACTCATCTTTTGCAGAGCTCAGAAAGTTTAAGATGTGTTAAAGGCATTCCTTTAATGGTTATCTCAACTCAATGCATAAAAATTGCCCGTCAATTATAGGAATGTTTTCAATCATCCCTGGCATATACTTCTAAGAAAATTTCACATTCAGTCAGTTTGACAGTTGAATCCATGAACTCTTGGTCTAAAAGCCCTTGATACTAATTATTGTATTAAGTTCGTCAAAGAACAGGAAAGAGATTAAGATAACAACAGTTTGCATAATTCAGGCTGTAATATAAAACATAGAAAAAGAGCAATGTGGTTTGTGGTGTGTAAGCTATATGTAGAATACAAGTATGAACTTTTAAAAACTGAAATGCATTTTCAAGAAAGTATCAGTGGCATGTGTTTGAAGTACTTTGGAAACATTTTACCAAATTAATAATATTATTTGTGGTGGAATTAGAAGGGGTGAAAGTTAATAATTTTAGAAAGTTTTTTTAAAATCACAAGCTAAAGTATTACAATTGATTAAAAGGGAAGTGAGTCCATTTTTACTGAAAAATTATTACTTTCTCTTGGGTGGGAAGGAAAGGGTGATTAGCACCTCACAAATCAACAGCAATGATGGGAAGCTCCAATGTATATACACCAAATTTGAGAATTATTGTCCCTCAAAGAAGGTATGCATTAAAGATGACATGATCACTTATATTTGTCTGGTTAGCTTGATGTTTATCAGATTTCTATAGTTAACCTAGGTCTGGTTAGAGTTATAAGCTACTTGCACCTGGATTGGTCCTTGTCCAATTTTTACACTATGTAAATATAGGCAGAAATAAAAAAACTTTCCTAAGAAATAGATTTGAAAACTAAGGAAGTCTGTTGGAAATAAATATAAAGTGTTTTTGGCATCTTATATGTCATGTATGAAAAGTTAATGGAATTGGTTTTCATGACTGGCTAATGGAATTGGTCTCCTTATTATATTGTCACACCTTGTATATGCGTAAATGGGTAGATCGTATACTCATTTCTGTGGAAAATTATGACCACTCCATGGAAGAACTGGCAGTATTATCAAGAGTTTATGAATTGGAGCATGATTTTGGTAAAACTGGACTTTGTCTTGAGCCAAATGCTTTAATAACCAAACCTTTCAGTCTGTAACTGTTCACCAGAATTACTTGATTTTGGTTTGATAAAAAGGTGGAGGTGGGAAATGAGAGTTGCTTGTCATTATATCTGCTGGTTCATAAAAAGAAAAATGGAAAATTTCATCCTTGCATAATTTGAGTTTTGGCTAGTAGAAGAGTAGTTTTGTCACTGATTTCTCTTAAATCCAGATATCCTGTCTTCCAGGCCCCTCACTTCCATTCTGGGAACCCATATATTATCCTTACCTTTGGACTCCATGCCTTAAATATTGTTTGTCTCCCAAGGATATTAAGTCATTTTTACGAATACCACATAGAATGACATATAAAAGTTTTTTGACCAGTGTGAAATAATTTGTATTGCTACAAAGAGACTTAATATTTTACTCCACTTTGGAAACCATATTATACATAAACACGCACGTTTCATCATTTAAAAAAATATTGAAAATAACTTGTTGACTCTCCATTTTGACCTTTAAGGAGTCCACATTGGAGGCATTTTCTTACAGTCCTGTTAGCAAGCATTGATCTATTGATCAAGCCAAAATGGGGTACGTATGACACCAGACCTCTTCTTTATGAACATGGATTATAACTTTTTAAAAGGGGTTTTACTTGAGACTAGTTTAGGGCAACAAAGTGAATGCCTGAGAAAAGAAGTCATCAGCAGAGGTTTATGAGTTACCAAAACAAAGGGTTCAAACCATGCTCACCAAAAGCAGAAGTAGTTAAAAAATTAGAGAAGGTGTTTGAATTGAGCTGTTTGAGTTGGTCCTCTGACCTCTGAAATGACCTTTCCCATTGCCTCCTCAGGTTTGAAGATAATTCCTCTCCTCTTCTTTCCCCCTAAGGCAACCCTGGCCAGGATTTCAGTTTGTCCTTTTGAAGGGTGATATCATGGTGCAATGCATTGGGTCAGGATATGACCCTGCACATCTGTATTTCACTAGGACCACTGAATAGACATGGCTACCACTGTTGCTGCCTTTGGATGGGGGCTTAGGGTGGTGCCTCCCCAAATCCAAACCAGTCTACATCTTGATAGCTTCTAATAGCAGGAGGATCATTCTATTCTACCCAAACGGTTTTTCTTTTTTCATTGTCAGTTTTAGAGAACAATGACTCTATTATTCAAGGGGATAAAAATGAAGTAAGTTATTTGAAAGTGGTCTAATATGATAGTTATTTTATATTATGAAGATTTTAAAAAGTTTCTCCTATTTTTCAACATGTTTAGCTGCTATCTTATCTTCATAGCACGTCTGGAGTTGTAGTAATAAACAGCTTAATCAGGTCTTATAAATTTGTTGTACACTGCTAAGGACTTTAATAGGAAATATAATAAATCCTTTAAGTAAGGACTACTCATTATAGAAAGCTGATTTGCAACAGCTGAATGTTCGCATTATACTAAAGTAAGATATAAACACTCCTTCATAACTTGCATGTCATTATAACACACAGATGTCTTGGCTCCAAGAACACGTGTATTAAATGAGTGCTGGCTTGGATTTATGCCAGGGTTGAGGCTTAGTGATCTTAAGTAAGAGCCCAGAACATCGCATGATGGGAGGTCAAGCTAACTGCCTTTTTATTAAAAGAATTCTAGTCTATGCTTTGGAGTCTGTAAATGGTAGAGAGTAGATGCCCAGTGTAGTCTGTTCTCCTACAACATACTTTAAAATCTCTCACAACTAAAGACAAAGCCTTTTCAGTACATGAAGACCTTAAGATATAAGTTGAAAATCTTGCAGAAGACTCTTGCTTTAGGGCAAATAGTGGCTGGTTTAGTTGATTTAAGAACTGCTGCATTTTCCACAGTTTTTAGTTACGTGGGGAAGCTGAGAGTGTAGACTGCATCTTTCTCTGTGTTTAAATAAATTGTGTGTGTGTGTTGGGGGGAAGTGAGTGGAAGGAGGGAGGGGGAGAAGAGGAGCAAGGCTATATGCTAGGGCAGATCCACTAGGTCAGATTTTGAATTTTGGTGTATCTGATCTCTATTGGAAATGAATCCATATAAGGACCTATATTTTGTAGGAGGAAGCATGAGTCTGGGTTTTAAGGCTGTAAAGCACTGACTGATCAATTGCTGGATCCAAAGGCTAGTAAATATTGAACTGTGATGATATTACTATTAACACTATTATTATTTTAGTTAGTACTCTGATTACAGAACTGTATACTTTTCGAGAGGTCTGCCCATAATCCTCCACCCCCTACCACCCACTGCCTGCCATAGCCTTGTTATTTTCATTAGGCAGTTTTCCAGAATGTGATGTTTTGTAGAAACACAAATATTGTATTTATGTCAGAAATGCTTGTATACCATGGTAAGTATTTACTTAGTAAACTGCTTACATGTTGATGTATAGTTAAATTTTGTTATAAGACCTCTGTGACCAGGTTGAGAAGCTGAGGCATAAAAAGTTTGAGTTGTTGTCATATAATTGGAAGGTTCTCTGTTTATCAAATTGTTCCTCTCTTTGTGAAACTATTTTAACCTCTCTAAATGGTATTAATATATTTTTTAAGCAGATAATGTAGAATTGTATCATTATTCTTTCAAATAATACATTAAGACCTACCGCCTCAAATTTAAATTTATTCGATGTGGGAGTGGGTCTCCTAGGATATAGTTGCTTGAGATGAAAACAGCAGCGACAACAACAACAACAAATCACTTTATGATAGAGACAAAGTCACAATGCTTTATAAGGGAATAAAGGAAGCCCTAAAAATGCAGTCCTTGTGAGCAAGAGAATAATTCACATGAGCCATAAGTTCCTGTCTTCCTATGTCGGCTATTAGGGTACAATTCTGAGTCCACAGTGTTGCCAGTTGGTTAATATCTGGATATTAAATATTATGTTAATATTTAAGTATTAATATTTAATTAACTAGTATTAATAATTAATAATGAAATTAAGTATTAAAGCTATTTTCTTGAAAGAGCTCAAAATTCCCTTACAACGTTAGGTGTCATAACTATCATTATATCAAATCTAAAACTGGGCAAATGTCAAGTATCGAGTACCCACTCAGTAGCACAATCATATTTGATAAACAGCCTATCTAAAGGAATATTAAGGTCTTCATTTAAGCTTTTTTGGAGGTGGAAATGTGGGGTTGGCCAAGAAAAGGCAGAAAATGATTAACTGAGAAGGTGGCTTAATTCCTGCCTTCTTCATTGCCTTGTATTTCTCCTATCCCATCAAAAAGATGATACCACATTTTCCAGGATCAGCCACTTCCTCTCATGCTATTGAGGTGAGTGGTGAGCAATACTAGAGAGAAGACTTGGATTGCTTGCCTTTCCATTCCCTTGGTGTGAAGCACACCAATCCCCAGATAGGATCTGGTGTTGAGCACAGCAGAGGTCTTCCAGCTGGCATCCAGACAAGGCCCGAACATGTGGAGAACAGATTTAGTCTGAGTTGACTGTGGGACTCATTTCATCCTATATTAGGCCAAAGGTGGCAATCCCTGCTCTCAAGGGAAGACTGCTTACTAGTTTAGGGGGAAAAAAAAAATCCAAACATGGGCAGTAAAGAATCCAATGAATTTATAAGATAAGCAAAGAAGCATGTCATATTATCAAAAGCCAGGATCAAACCTTAGGAGCATCCATCCCCAAACCATGCAAGTATCTTTAGGATTGTGTTTCTTACACATTATCATGGAGGAAGGAAAAGAAAAACAAAGATTGCTAAAGATGTGCAAGAGACAAACCAGAATATTTCACTTTATTCCTATTTGGCAGTTTTCTCCCTTCACTACTAGGCCAGATGACCACAGACTGATATTACGATGAGAGGCCTGAGATCCACAATTAATTACTGAAGCTGCAGGGAAGCAGTCATGGTGGGCCTTCATGAAGGAACAGACTTCAGAGGAAGATAGTCCAGTCAGACCTGGTATTTCAGAGGAGAAACCTCATTACAATTAGCATTTTCAGTACTTAATGAAGTAAATAATAATAACAAATAAAATACATTTTCAGTAGTCACGGCTTGAGTTGACTTTGAGTATTGTCCTGACATTTTCTAAAATTTGCATCTAGAAAATGTAGATCTGACTTGGGTGCTTGTTAGAAGGCTAGTCATCTAATTGCTCACCAAAAGGCTTTCCTATAATGTTTTCCTTAATTTGCCACTAGATATATATATTTAGTGTTGTTTTACATAAATGTACCGTTGATCTGTTAAATATTTTTCTGATGTCAGCTGAATGATTAGCAGCCAGTCTGATATGGCCACTGTGGGTCATGTGTCTATTAGAGAATTTCTGTGAGTTTTAAACTAATGCTGACTTTGGATCGCTTTTGCCCTAGATACAATAGATACGTTATTTTTGGAAGTTTCAAAAAAAATCATAGTTGATTTTAATGAAGAAAGAAAGGTGGGTATATGTTGTTCAGGGACCTCAGGTTGCCTACATGGTGTCTAGCACCCCTTTTTTTTTTTTATAAATGATAGATGAAGCTACTTTTTTTTTTTTTTAATTAGTTAATTTATTTATTAATTTTTGGCTGTGTTGGGTCTTCGTTTCTGTGCGAGGGCTTTCTCTAGTTGCGGCGAGTGGGGGCCACTCTTCATCGCGGTGCGCGGGCCTCTCACTGTCGCGGCCTCTCTTGTGGAGCACAAGCTCCAGATGCGCAGGCTCAGTAGTTGTGGCTCATGGGCCTAGTTGCTCCGCGGCATGTGGGATCTTCCCAGACCAGGGCTCGAACCCGTGTCCCTTGCATTGGCAGGCAGATTCTCAACCACTGTGCCACCGGGGAAGCCCTAGCACCCCTTTTATTACTAGTAGAACTCCAATTTTATTTGGGGGTTGGGGAAAGGAGTGGGTGGGCAAAGTTTTATTGGTACCTAGTTAAAAGCCCCTCCATTTTCTAGTCTCTCTTTCATCTCAGAGTGGACATGTTCCACAGGTCTGGCCAGTGAGATGGAAGTGGAAGGCCTCATGCCTTCTTTGATGTTCCATCACACCGATTCCTGGCTGCCAGATTTCTGCCTCTGTTAGACGTGATAGCTGCAACATTGCTCACCATGTGGGAGAACAAGGACTTGCTCTGATCGGTGTGTGTGCCAGTGCCAGACTGTTTCTTTGGCCCCCAAATGTCCTGATTTCAGCTCTGCTCAGACCTTTGGATATTTCCCCAGCTCAGGCCTCTCTCTCTTGTTTCCTAGCTTTTCTGGTGTCTGACACACATTCTCTTAGACTGGGGTTGGTTTTTCAGATTGAGATGTAGTCTGAGTGCCTTCCCTTTGTCATGGCAGTTTTCCACTTTAAGAGCTCTGGTATATAGTCTCTCATTTGCTGTTATGAAGGCAGCAAAGGGTCGGGGTATAGAGCAGTCACTGTAGAGCAGTGACTCTATAGTCAGACTAACCTGTATTTGAATCAATGTCTAACCTTGGAAAATTTACCCAGCTCACTGGTGCCTCAGTGTTCTCATTTCTCTAGTGGGGGTAGTATTTTCCTTATAAGATTGTTTGTGTGTTAAATGAGATAATGAACACAAAACTCTGAATATGATTCATGGAACACACTAAGTGCTCAGTAAACGATATTTATTATTAAATATTATTTAAAACAATACATTTTTAATGTTTCATGTATTTCAAAAAGACAGTAGAGTAAATGTAATAAGTTATGAAGGTAAGAGAGTCATTGTAGGAAGACACTCTAGCAACAGTGGGAAGTAACAACTGATTGTGTGATTGGAAGAAAGAAGACAGACACTATAAAATTAGATATAAGAGCAACAATTGTTCAGTAGTTATACTCATGTAGTATAGGATCAAAAGAGCTTTCCACCTCTCCATAATTTCTTCCAGCTGAATAAATGTACAGCTGAATACAGCAGTTGATATTCATAATAGGGACTTCTTTGAGTCATCAGGAAAAGATTAAATTATGTGAAGTGCACTCCATTTAAGAAGGCAGTGGGGTTGGAGCACAATTTAGAAAGGTTTTTCATCAAAATAGTGCCTTTTTTACTGATGGCTCTGCAGACCCTCAGCCTATATAAAAATCCCTGATGTTCCATATGAACATTTAAAGTGCTGGAAAGCAGGCTAGATCTCGGTAGTTCTGGAGTAAGAATGGCAGTGCCATTAGCAAGACATGCTTTTCAGATGATGTAATGTTCCAGAGGATTTACATCCTCTGACTCCACTCACAAAAGCAGCTGAGCTAAAGGAAAGAAGGGGCTAAGTGACCCTTGCTGGGCTGACAGTGCCAGCCTAGATCTAAATACATGTGACTCTGGATTTAAGCAGGACTTAGGAGCCTTTTGGCTCTTCACTGAGGGTAAGGGTTGCCCCTGAGCCCTTCCTCCTTGCTCTGCCTGGGAATTAGTATTGTAGAGTGGTCAAGAGCATGAGCTTTGAGATCTACCAGTTAAGGGATGCTTTTGGCTGTAATTGAAACCCAACTCAGACTGGCTTAACCAGTAAGGCAACGTGTGGGTCCATATAACTGAAAGTCCAGAGGATTCAGGGTTGTCTATCCAGTGGCTTCCATTCTGTTTTCTTGTGACGCACTTGGTTTTGCCTTCCTCTGTGTTTTGGTTTCATCCTCAGGCTGGTAATGGTGAGATGTCCACAGTAGTGCTGGACACGGGACATCTGGAGACTTACGAAGCATCCAGCAGACTTTTCCTTCTGTCTCTCTGGTCTATATTGGGTCATCTACTCATTTTGGAAGCAATCTCTGATTCTGGAGGAATGTTAAATATTGAGTAGCTTAGTCCAGGTGCCTGAATCAGTCATTGCCAAGAGGAATGGGATTATCATGATTGGTTTAGACAAATCATGATTTACCTCTAGAGCTGGAGTCAAACCACCTAAATCACAATGGCTGCTACGCTGTGGGTGGATAGGTGTTGAGGATAACACAGTATTCTTTCTAGAGTCAAACAGGACTTGTTCCCAAGTTTCAGCTCCATCATTTACTAGCTGCAGGCCCCTGCCTAACATTTGTGGGCCCTGAGGGAAGAATACAAATGATGGCTCACATACCGTATGTCAAAACATTTAAAAAAGTTATAAATCAAGCCAATTTCTCCTACCCTGACAAATTTACCTTTATAGTGACCTGGAAAGTCATGTTTGAATTTGAATTCCTGGATATTTCAGAGTTCTGCCCTAGAACATGGTTACACAAGGTGAGTAGAACCTAGGTCTGCTGTCTGTGTCTGTAGCCTCCCTGCCTCTTATCCTACACTGTAAAGTGTTGACATGCCAGCCCATAGTCCAGGCTGTGTCTTTCACACTCAGAAGGCCACCCCTTGTCTACCTTGGGCCTAGGCGTGTGGCCATGTGATATCTGCTATACAGTCAACCCTGGGAAGGATTTGGGAAAGAGGCCCTGGAGGTGAGCTTGGGGCAGTTTAGGCAGGGAATTCTGAACTAATCAAAACATGTCTAGAGGGCTTCCCTGGTGGCGCAGTGGTTAAGAATCTGCCTGCCGATGCAGGAGACACGGGTTTGAGCCCTGGTCTGAGAAGATCCCACATGGCACGGAGCAACTAAGCCCGTACACCACAACGACTGAGCCTGCACTCTGGAGCCCGCGAGCCACAACTACTGAGCCCGCATGCCACAACTACTGAAGCCAGTGTGCCTAGAGCCTGTGCTCCACAGCAAGAGAAGCCACCACAGTGAGAGAAGCCTGCACACCGCAACGAAGAGTAGCCTCCGCTTGCTGCAACTAGAGAAAGCCTGTGTGCAGCAACAAAGACCCAACACAGCCAAAAATGAAAATAAATAAACAAATTTATTAAAGAAAAAACAAACATGTGACTCTTGGTTGATACATACCCTTGGCCTTATACCCTATTGTATCCTTGGAGAGAAGTATAGAAAGGAGGGCCCCACTCTGGCCTTTCAAAGCCCAGTACCCAGGGTAAAGGGTCACCTTCCTGGTATAAGGGCAACTCTGATGAGCTATGACACCACAGGCAAGTAACAATTCCCCTGAGACTCAGTTTTCTTTTGTAAAGTGGGACAATGCATGTAATATCCAGTTAATCGAGTTGTGAAGGTTAAGTGAGATGAGCTATGCCAAATACTCACCAAATGCCAGGTCCATTTAGTGTCATTAAGTATCCCAGTACACAAGTGTTTCCTGGCTCTGATTCTCACTAACGGGAAGACCTTGGACAAGTAAGTTGCTTCACCTCTTCAAACATCACTTTCTCTTTAAAATACAGTTGGTGGTGCCTTTGGCGCTGTTGATGGATATAATGGGAGGGAACATAAAATACACAGCAGCATAGCCTAGACTCTCAGGAAACCTCTGCGTTTCTTTTTTATTTATTTATTTATTTTATTTTTAAACATCTTTATTAGAGTATAATTGCTTTACATTGGTGTGTCAGTTTCTGCTTTATAACAAAGTGAATCACTTATACAGATACATATGTCCCCATATCTCTTCCCTCGTGCATCGCCATCCCTCCCACCCTCCCTATCGCACCCCTCTAGGTGGTCACAAAGCACCGAGCTGATCTCCCTGTGCTTTGCGGCTGCTTCCCACTAGCTATCTGTTTTACGTTTGGTAGTGTATATATGTCCATGCCACTCTCTCACTTTGTCCCAGCTTACCCTTCCCACTCCCCATATCCCCAAGCCCATTGTCTAGTAGGTCTGCATCTTTATTCCCGTCTTGCCCCTAGGAAGGCGAAGTCTTAACCACTGGACCGCCAGGGAAGTACCCTCCTGCACTCTGTATGACAGTCTCTAGGTCCATCCACCTCACTACAAATAACTCAGCTTCATTCCTTTTTATGGCTGAGTAATATTCCATTGTATATATGTGCCACATCTTCTTTATCCATTCATCTGTTCATGGACACTTAGGTTGCTTCCATGTCCTGGCTATTGTAAATAGAGCTGCAATGAACATTTTGGTACATGACTCTTGTTGAATTATGGTATTCTCAGGGTATATGTCCAGTAGTGGGATTGCTGGGTCATATGGTAGTTCTATTTTTAGTTTTTTAAGGAACCTCCATACTGTTCTCCATAGTGGCTGTATCAATTTACATTCCCACCAACAGTGCAAGAGGGTTCCCTTTTCTCCACACCCTCTCCAGCATTTATTGTTTGTAGATTTTTTGATGATGGCCATTCTGACCGGTGTGTAGTTTTGATTTGCATTTCTCTAATGATTACTGATGTTGAGCATTCTTTCATGTGTTTGTTGGCAATCTGTATATCTTCTTTGGAGAAATGTCTATTTAGGTCTTCTGCCCATTTTTGGATTGGGTTGTTTGTTTTTTGATATTGAGCTGCATGAGTTGCTTGTATGTTTTGGAGATTAATCTTTTGTCAGTTGCTTCATTTGCAAATATTTTCTCCCATTTGAGGGTTGTCTTTTTGTCTTGTTAAGGTTTCCTTTGCTGTGCAAAAGCTTTTTAGTCTCATTAGGTCCCATTTGTTTATTTTTGTTTTTATTTCCATTTCCATTTTATTTCCATTTGACCCACCCAGGACGTGGGTCAAAAAGGATCTTGCTGTGATTTTTGTCATAGAGTGTTCTGCCTATGTTTCCCTCTAAGAGTTTGATGGTGTCTGGCCTTACATTTAGGTTTTTAATCCATTTTGAGCTTACTTTTGTGTATGGTGTTAGGGAATGTTCTAATTTCATTCTTTTACTTGTAGCTGTCCAGTTTTCCCAGCATCACTTATTGAAGAGGCTGTCTTTTCTCCACTGTATATTCTTGCCTCCTTTATCAAAGATAAGGTGACCATATGTGCGTGGGCTTATCTCTGGGCTTTCTATCCTGTTCCATTGATCTATATTTCTGTTTTTGTGCCAGTACCATACTGTCTTGATTACTGTACCTTTGTAGTATAGTCTGAAGTCAGGGAGCCTGATTCCTCCAGCTCCGTTATTCTTTCTCAAGATTGCTTTTGCTATTCGGGATCTCTTGTGTTTCCATACAAATAGTGAAATTTTTTGTTCTAGTTCTGTGAAAAATGCCAGTGGTAGTTTGATAGGGATTGCCTTGAATCTGTAGATTGCTTTGGGTAGTAGAGTCATTTTCACAATGTTGATTCTTCCAATCCAACAACATGTTATATCTCTCCATCTATTTGTATCATCTTTAGTTTCTTTCATCAGTGTCTTATAATTTTCTGCATATAGGTATTTTGTCTCCTTAGGTAGGTTTATTCCTAGATATTTTATTCTTTTTGTTTCAATGGTAAATGGGAGTGTTTTCTTAATTTCACTTTCAGATTTTTCATCATTAGTGTATAGGAATGCAAGAGGTTTCTGTGCATTAATTTTGTATCCTGCTACTTTACCAAATTCATTGATTAGCTCTACTAGTTTTCTGGTAGCATCTTTAGGATTCTCTATGTATAGTATCATGTCATCTGCAAACAGTGACAGTTTTACTTCTTTTCCAATTTGGATTCCTTTTATTTCTTTTTCTTCTCTGATTGCTGTGGCTAAAAATTCCAAAACTATGTTGAATAATAGTGGTGAGAGTGGGCAACCTTGTCTTGTTCCTGATCTTAGTGGAAATGGTTTCAGTTTTTCACCATTGAGGACGATGTTGGCTGTGGGTTTGTCATCTATGGCCTTTATTATGTTGAGGAAAGTTCCCTCTATGCCTACTTTCTGGAGGGATTTTATCATAAATAGGTGTTGAATTCTTTCGAAAGCTTTCTCTGCATCTATTGAGATGATCATATGGTTTTTCTCCTTCAATTTGTTAATATGGTGTATCACATTGATTTACATATATTGAAGAATCCTTGCACTCCTGGGATAAACCCCACTTGATCATAGTGTATGATCCTTTTAATGTGCTGTTGGATTCTGTTTGCTAGTATTTTTTGGGGGATTTTTGCATCTATGTTCATCAGTGATATTGGCCTGTAGTTTTCTTTCTTTGTGACATCTTTGTCTGGTTTTGGTATCAGGGTGATGGTGGCCTTGTAGAATGAGTTTGGGAGTGTTCCTCCCTCTGCTGTATTTTGGAAGAGTTTGAGGAGGATAGGGGTTAGCTCTTCTCTAAATGTTTGATAGAATTCGCCTGTGAAGCCATGTGGTCCTGGGCTTTTGTTTGTTGGAAGATTTTTAATCACAGTTTCAATTTCAGTGCTTGTGATTGGTCTGTTCATGTTTTCTATTTCTTCCTGGTTCCGTCTCGGGAGGTTGTGCATTTCTAAGAATCTGTCCATTTCTTCCAGGTTGTCCATTTTATTGGCATATAGTTGCTTGTAGTATTCTCTCATGATCCTTTGTATTTCTGCAGTGTCAGTTGTTACTTCTCCTTTTTCATTTCTAATTCTATTGATTTGAGTCTTCTCCCTTTTTTTCTTGATAAGTCTGGCTAATGGTTTATCAATTTTGTTTATCTTCTCAATGAACCAGCTTTTAGTTTTATTGATCTTTGCTATCCATTTCTTCATTTTTTTTTCATTTATTTATGATCTGATCTTTATGATTTCTTTCCTTCTGCTAACTTGGGGTTTTTTTCTTCTTCTTTCTCTAATTGCTTTAGGTATAAGGTTAGGTTGTTTATTTGAGAGATTTCTTGTTTCTTAAGGTAGGATTGTATTGCTATAAACTTCCTTCTTAGAACTCCTTTTGCTGCATCCCATAGGTTTTGGGTTGTTGTGTTTACATTGTCATTTGTTTCTAGGTATTTTTTGATTTCTTGTTTGATTTCTTCAGTGATCTCTTGGTTATTAAGTAGTGTGTTGTTTAGCCTCCATGTGTTTGTATTTCTTACAGATTTTTTCCTGTAATTGATATCTAGTCTCATAGCTTTGTGGTCAGAAAAGATACTTGATATGATTTCAATTTTCTTAAATTTACCAAGGCTTGATTTGTGACCCAAGATATGATCTTTCCTGGAGAATGTTCCATGAGCACTTGAGAAGAATGTGTATTCTGTTGTTTTTGGGTGGAATGTCCTATAAATATCAATTAAGTCCATCTTGTTTAATGTATCATTTAAAGCTTGTGTTTCCTTATTTATTTTCATTTTGGATGATCTGTCCATTGGTGAAAGTGGGGTGTTAAAGTCCCCTACTATGACTGTGTTGCTGTCAATTTCCCCTTTTATGGCTTTTAGTATTCGCCTTATGTATTGAGGTGCTCCTATGTTGGGTGCATAAATATTTACAATTGTTATATCTTCTTCTTGGATTGATCCCTTGGTCATTATGTAGTGTCCTTCTTTGTCTCTTGTAATAGTCTTTGTTTTAAAGTCTATTTTGTCTGATATGAGAATTGCTACTCCAGGTTTCTTTTGATTTCCATTTGCATGGAATATCTTTTTCCATCCCCTCACTTTCAGTCTGTATGTGTCCCTAGGTCTGAAGTTGGTCTCTTGTAGACAGCATATATACAGGTCTTGTTTTTGTATCCATTCAGCCAGTCTATGTCTTTTGGTTGGAGCATTTAATCCATTTACATTTAAGGTAATTATCGATTTGTATGTTCCTATCACCATTTTCTTAATTGTTTTGGGTTTATTATTGTAGGTCTTTTCCTTCTCTTGTGTTTCCTGCCTAGAGAAGTTCCTTTAGCATTTGTTGTAAAGCTGGTTTGGTGGTGTTGAATTCTCTTAGCTTTTGCTTGTCTCTAGAGCTATAAATTTCTCTGTCAAATCTGAATGAGATCCTTGCTGGGTAGAGTAATCTTGGTTTTAGGTTTTTCCCTTCCATGACTTTAAATATGTCCTGCCACTCCCTTCTGGGTTGCAGAGTTTCTGCTGAAAGATCAGCTGTTAACCTTAGGGGGATTCCCTTATGTGTTACTTGTTGTTTTTCCCTTGCTGCTTTTAATATTTGTTCTTTGTATTTAATTTTTGATAGTTTGATTAATATGTGTCTTGGTGTGTTTCTCCTTGGATTTATTCTGTATGGGACTCTCTGTGCTTCCTGGACTTGATTAACTATTCCTTTCCAATATTAGGGAAGTTTTCAACTATAATCTCTTCAAATATTTTCTCAGTCCCTTTTTTTTTCTCTTCTTCTTCTGGGACCCCTATAATTTGAATGTTGGTGCATTTAATGTTGTCCCAGAGGTCTCTGGGACTGTCTTCAATTCTTTTCATTCTTTTTCCTTTATTCTGCTCTGCAGTAGTTATTTCCACTATTTTATCTTCCAGGTCACTTATCCGTTCTTCTGCCTCAGTTATTCTGCTATTGATCCCTTCTAGAGAATTTTTAATTTCATTTATTGTGTTGTTCATCTCCGTTTGCTCTTTAGTTCTTCTAGGTCCTTGTTAAACGTTTCTTGTATTTTCTCTATTCTGTTTCCAAGATTTTGGATCATCTTTACTATCATTATTCTGAATTCTTCAGGTAGACTGCCTATTTCCTCTTCATTTGTTTGGTCTGGTGGGTTTTTGCCTTGCTCCTTCATCTGCTGTGTGTTTCTCTGTCTTCTCATTTTGCTTAACTTACTGTGTTTGGGGTCACCTTTCGCAGGCTGCAGGTTCGTAGTTCCCATTGTTTTTGGTGTCTGTCCCCAGTGACTAAGTTTGGTTCAGTGGGTTGTGTAAGCTTCCTGGTGGAGGGGACTAGTGCCTGTGTTTTTGTGGATGAGGCTGGATCTTGTCTTTCTGGTGGGCAGGTCCACGTCTGGTGGTGTTTTTTTGGGTGTCTGTGGCCTTATTATGATTTTAGGCAGCCTCTGTGCTCATGGATGGGGTTGTGTTCCTGTCTTGGTAGTTGTTTTGCATAGGGTGTCCAGCACTGTAGCTTGCTGGTCGTTGAATGGAGCTGGGTCTTGGCATTGAGATGGAGATCTCTGGGAGATTTTCACCATTTGATATGACGTGGAGCTGGGAGGTCTCTTGTGGACCAGTGTCCTCAACTTGGCTCTCCCACCTCAGTGGCACAGCGCTGATGCCTGGCTGGAGCACCAAGAGCCTGTCCTCCACACAGCTCAGAATAAAAGGGAGAAAAGAAAGAAAGAAAGAAAGAAGAAGATAAAATAAGATAAAGTAAAATAAAATAAAGTTATTAAAATAAATAATTATTAAGAAAAAAAATTCTTTTAAGTAATTAAAAAAAAGAAAACAGACAGAACCCTAGGACAAATGGTAAAAGCAAAGCTACAAAGACAAAATCACACACAGAAGCATACACATACACACTCACAAAAAGAGAAAAAGGGGAAAAAATATTTATATCATTGCTCCCAAAGTCCACCTCCTCAATTTGGGATGATCCCGTTGTCTATTCAGGTATTCCACAGAGGCAGGGTACATCAAGTTGATTGTGGAGATTTAATCCGCTGCTCCTGAGGCTGCTGGGAGAAAGTTCCCTTTCTCTTCTTCGTTCGCACAGCTTCCGGGGTTCAGCTTTGGATTTGGACCCGCCTCTGCATGTAGGTCGCCTGAGGGCATCTGTTCTTTGCTCAGACAGGACGGGGTTAAAGGAGCAGCTGCTTCGGGGGCTCTGGCTCACTCACGCCGGGGGAGGGAGGGGTACGGAGGCGGGGCGAGCCTGCGCGGCAGAGGCCGGCGTGACGTTGCACCAGCCTGAGGCGTGCCGTGTGTTCTCCTGGGGAAGTTGTGCCTGGATCACGGGACCCTGGCAGTGGCGGGCTGCACGCGCTCCCGGGAGGGGAGGTGTGGAGAGTGACCTGTGCTTGCACACAGGCTTCTTGGTGGCGGCAGCAGCAGCCTTAGCGTCTACTGCCCGTCTCTGGGGTCCGTGATGATAGCTGCGGCTCGCGCCCGTCTCTGGAGCTCCTTTAAGCTGCGCTCTTAATCCCCTTTCCTCGCGCACCAGGAACCAAAGAGGCAAGATAAAGTCTCTTGCCTCTTCGGCAGCTCCAGACTTTTTCCCGGACTCCCTCCCGGCTAGCTGTGGTGCACTAACCCCTTCAGGCTGCGTTCATGCCGCCAACCCCAGTCCTCTCCCTGGGATCCGACCGAAGCCCGAGCCTCAGCTCCCAGGCCCCGCCCACCCCAGCGGGTGAGCAGACAAGCGTCTCGGACTGGTGAGTGCTGCTCGGCGCCGAGCCTCTGTGCGGGAATCTCTCCGCTTTGCCCTCCGCACCCCTGTGGCTGCGCTCTCCTCCGTGGCTCCGAAGCTCCCCCCCTCCGCCCCCCGCATTCTCCACCTGCGAAGGGGCTTCCTAGTGTGTGGAAACCCTTCCTCCTTCACAGCTCCCTCCCACTGGTGCAGGTCCCGTCCCTATTCTTTGTCTCTGTTTTTTCTTTTTTCTTTTGCCCTACCCAGGTACGTGGGGAGTTTCTTGACTTTTGGGAAGTCTGAGGTCTTCCGCCAGCGTTCAGTGGGTGTTCTATAGGAGCAGTTCCATGTGTAGAGGTATTTCTGATGTGTTTGTGGGGAGGAAGGTGATGTCCGCAAGTTACTCTTCCGCCATCTTGAAGCTCCTCGTAACCTCTGCGTTTCTGATGAAATAAGGTAGAGGTTCTAGGCCACTACTGCCCTCTATAATTTTTCAGGTAAAATTTTCCAGGTGAAATCTACTGCTGACCAGATAATTTGTTCAGACTTCAAAGAAATTCAGTTTATTAAACCAGAAAGAAAGTTTTGACAAATTAGCCCTGTTCTTTTATTGTACTTAAAAGTGTTGCCTTCATGTCCCACCTCTACTCAAGGCAGTCTGACAAAGTCACTCTTGTTTTTCCTTGACTTTATTTAAGCAAAATTATCCCCATAATGATAATTAACAGGTTCCCATGGCATTTGAGACTGTAGAAAACTGTCAATGGTGAAAAAACATCCCCATGTGGTATGGTAACCGGGATGTGGACTTTTTCAAGAAAGGCAGTATCTGAATGGGACTCCAGCTAACCAAGATGAGAATCACAGGGGATTGTAAGAAAAACCTTTTATTCCGTTTTAACAGAGCTGTTAGTGATAAGCAGTTGCATATTTGGCTCAACATATTTTGTTGCAATATTAAAAAAGAAGAAATCATTTGTTTAATTAGTACTATTAAGTCAATATATCTGCCTTTTATATATTTAATAAGCAATTTCAGAAATATTTGGAATATGTGGAGATAATGAAATTATTGTGCTGGGGAATAATTCACCATCAAAGCAGAAGCATGGGATCAAACACACACACACACACACACACACACACACACACACACACACACACACACCATTAATCCAAGATATGTTTATGTAATGTTAGTGTTCTTTGGTAAACAATTTTTGTTTAATCATAGAAATAACAAATATTTTAGTTATAGTACACAGAGAGAAGGCGACTAAGTATCTTGGAACTGATTTAGGGGTGGTATTTTAAAAAATTTAAGTTCTAAGTTAAATCCTTTAAACTATTAGGTAACTTCAATTTTCTCACAGACTTTGAATTTGAATGTAGGTACTGGAATTAATTCCATGTTAAAGGAAAAATATGCATTTAATTAAGAAAACATCATTTTCACAGTGATAGCTGTATTGCTGTAATTTTGAATGAAAGAAAATATAGATAACGAAATAAGATGGTGTCTTCACTTCAGAATCTTTCTTCTTAAACATGTGCTGTACCAATTTATATTAGTCTAATATGAAGAGTCATTTTTAAGTTGTAATTGGAAGACTCTTTTACTTTGTTCTAGGTGGGTTTTATGACTGTTTTTTTAGAGTTAAAAAAGCAAAGCTCAAGTGAGAACCACGATTTCCCTTGTGTTTTTTCTCTCCCCCTGAACAAGTTGTTTTCTGTATCTTAGGTTTGGGTAAATAAATGCCTCTTCCAGATAAAATGGAAAGTTTAGGATTGCTATCATAAAGAACAAAGCCGTGAATGTCGGTTCCCACTAAATAATGTCCCTGCATTTCCTGCAGTGTCAGTTGGAGCTTTAAAGAAGTGGCAAGATGTAACATCATTCAAAAAGTTCAAGTTTTTAAATAGAACAAATAGGCCATAAATAGAAGGAATACCAATTATCTTTAGAACTGATTTTGATTATGAGATGGTTTTTCTTAATAAAATATGTTTGTAGAACAAACAAGTCACATTGTTAATTAGTAGGGTGACTCATAAGTAGGGCCGAGACTTGGTCTCCATGGTGCGTGGTGGAGAATGTGTGTATGTAGCCCCTAAGAGGGAGGCATAGGTGCACTCCAGAACTATTTTAAAACTAGTCTTTTGGGAGATAGATTAGGATTTATCCTTTTGCCCTCTTCTCTGGCTTCTGTGGGCCTCCTCAGACATTGTTTACACAGAGGGTCATCTTTCTGGAAAATCCATGGAACACACTGATTAATGAGTCACAGAAGCAGTTAGCTTTGTAATTCTGAGAGTTATTGGCAAGAGGCCACATATTTTCCTAAGGTACAAGAGGAAGGTCAAGAATGAAATAAATTAGCCTATGCTTGCTCAGAGGAGTTTTTACCTCCACAAAACTAGTCTCTTATTACTGATACACTTTGAGAAATGCGGTAGGGCAGATTTCAGGGCCTTTCTTTGGCTTGCCCTGAGGATAACATTTTAAGACTTTCTCTGGACCAAAGAATAAGGATTCATGAATCTTGGCTAATGTTATTGTTTTAATAAACCTGTCCACTATAGTTAATCAATGAGAGATGTCATGATACTCATTTCCATACATTATGAGATCAGATGCCTTCTTTTTTTTTTTTTTTAACTTATTATTTATTTTTGCTTCATTGCTGGGCACGCGCTTTCTCTAGTTGCGGCGAGCACGGTCTACTCTTCGTGGCGGTGCGTGGGCTTCTCATTGTGGTGGCTTCTCGTTGCGGAGCACGGGCTCTAGGCACGTGGGCTTCAGTAGCTGTGGCACGTGGGCTCAGTAGTTGTGGCTCTTGGGCTCTAGAGCACAGACTCAGTTGTTGTGGCACATGGGCTTAGTTGCTCCGTGGCTTGTGGGATCTTCCCGGACCAGGGCTCGAACCCGTGTCCCCTGCATTGGCAGGTGGATTCTTAACCACTGTGCCACCAAGGAAGTTGCAAGATCAGATGCCTTCTGAAACTTATTTGTTGATAGAATAAGATGTAATTTTTGTACTTAAAATGTTTCACAGAATACACAGGAAACATGTATCTTAGGAAAATCTTTTGCATTCTTCTTAGCGAGCTGATAATTTTGAACTCAAGATTAATTTGTCTGGAAATGTAAAAGATTTATCTATGGAAAAACTCGAGTGAAATTGTGTCTGAAAAGAGTGTTATTTAAAGACCCCAGTATCTCGATTTAGAGTTTAAAAATACAATTTAAGTTTGATTTGACAACTTTTAGCCAATGCTCTTAAAGTGTCCCTTCCATAAATTACCCTATCATTTGCCAAATAGTTGCCATTTATAGATCAATAAAAGTCCAGAGAGGTTAAGTAACTTGTCAAAATAACACAGCAAGCGGCAGAATCAGAAGATTCAAAGCTTTTAATTTCTAGTCTTTTGCTCTAAGACAATTAGCTAGTTCTCCCTCGAGTTCAGCACAAGACAATTTAAACAGGCTTCCAGGTGCACTTTGTAAAAGGGACAGTTGTCTGGCCTGGATGAATCTGTGCTTTTTTTCTTTTTTTTTGGATCGTACTTGTTATAGAAAATGTCTGGTTTTGGCTAAACTGTTTATGTCACTCTTTATCTAAGAAGGAATTTAGAACTCAGCTGAGGAATGGGTAAATGGAACACATCTGTAAAGTTGATTTTCTGAATGAGAGAAAAAATGAAAGAAACTTCTTTTACATTTTGAAAAGATAGCTCTCAGAACATTATGCCAGTGTACCTGTTTATTCATTTGATTCATAAGTTTCTTCCTTGAGAGCACCTAACGTCGATATATAATTAGATTTGCCCTTAAGGTTCAAGTCCAGTTTAAGAATTTGTGGAATTAGCTTATCATTTTGGAGAAAATGTTCATATTAACTATCCTGCACCTATTTCTCTTTGTGAAAAATCCTTCTTTTAGGCTAGAATAAGTAACAAGAAGCTAAGGCTTGTAGCTAATTGTCTAGAATACAGGATTAAAAATCCAATTCTGACAGAAGCCAAATGAGTTACACTGAATTTGGCACAGGGTGTAAAAGAAACTGGTCTCTGTTAATGACATGTTCTTGTTCATAAACAGGTGTTTGCCCAAGGGGAGTATACTTGCACTTCTTTGCAAATGTTATGGAAGAGTGATTCACTGGAATAGTTGAACATTTCTCAATTTCACACCCTGAATATGTTATGGCAATTTTAGTGCTCTGAGTTCAGTGAGCTTTCGCTAGCAGCGGAAGAGATGGGATTCCACTAACTGTAACACCCTCCTTATTTGGTGTTTCTGAGTTTAACCGAAAGGCTGTCGTCCCTGTTCTTAATTAAATTGCTCTTCAACCCAGTGTCTTTGAAAGACAGCTTTCGTGAAGTGTGTCAAGCACTAGGGCTTTTCTCTTTTCTGCCATGAAGTTTTTAGCAACAGAGGGAATGAAGTTAGGGGATCAGGAGTATAGCACTAAAATAGTCATTAAAAAGGCCTTGCTGCTGACTGCTGAGGGGGAAAGAAGAGGAGAAATGTTAAAGAAGAAAAAACAAACTCCTTTCCCCCAAGATCCCTCTTCTTGTTGCTATATTGGCTCTTTACACCAGCCAGAATTTCACAGCATTATTTGATCAGTGTGTTTAACTATCAAGTTTTATTTAGTTCATCATTTTGAAAGTTTCTCTAGAGCATGGTTCTCAATGTGGGGAGGAGATTTTGCTCCCTTCCCACCCCCAAGACATTTGGCACATTTTTTTTTTAACATCTATATTGGAATATAATTGCTTTACAATGGTGTGTTAGTTTCTGCTGTATAACAGAGTGAATCAGCTATACATATACATATATCCCCATATCTCTTCCCTCTTGCGTCTCCCTCCCACCCTCCCTATCCCACCCCTCTAGGTGGTCACAAACCACCGAGCTGATCTCCCTGTGCTATGGGGCTGCTTCCCACTAGCTATCTATTTTATGTTTGGTAGTGTATATATGTCCAAGGCACTCTCTCACTTTGTCCCAGCTTACCCTTCCTCCTCCCCGTGTCCTCAAGTCCATTCTCTAGTAGGTCTGTGTCTTTATTCCTGTCCTGCCCCTAGGTTCTTCAGAATCATTTTTTTTTTCAGATTCTGTATATATGTGTTAGCATACAGTATGTGTTTTACTCTTTCTGACTTAACTTCACTCTGTATGACAGACTCTAGGTCCATCCACCTCACTACAAATAACTCAATTTCGTTTCTTTTTGTGGCTGAGTAATATTCCATGGTATATATGTGCCACATCTTCTTTATCCATTCATCTGTTGATAGACACTTAGGTTGCTTCCATGTCCTGGCTATTGTAAATAGAGCTGCAATGAACATTGTGGTACATGACTCTTTTTGAATTATGGTTTTCTCAGGGTATATGCCCAGTAGTGGGATTGCTGTGTTGTATGGTAGTTCAATTTTTAGTTTTTTAAGGAAACTCCATACTGTTCTCCATAGTGGCTGTATCAATTTACATTCCCACCAACAGTGCAAGAGGGGTCTCTTTTCTCCACACCCTCTCCAGATTTATTCTTTGTAGATTTTTTGATGATGGCCATTCTGACTGGTGGCACATTTTTGATTGTCACAGTTGGGGAGGAGGGGATAATGCTATTGTCATCTAGTGAGTAGAGGCCAAGGATGCTGCTAAACTTCCTTCAGTGTGCAGGGCAGTCCCCCAGAGAAGCACGGGCCCAAGATGTCAATAGTGCTGACAATGAGAAACTCTGCTCTAGATGAAGAAATTAAAGGGCTTTTGAAAGAACTGGCCTGTCTCTGCAAATTCATAGCCAGTTTGTGCAAGCAAATATTCAAAATATCCCGGTCCAGATAATAAAGGCATTGAGCTGTTTTTGTTTTTGTTTTCAGCACTGCCTTACTTCCCGACACTGGAAGATGTTCCAGGCTCATCTTGTGTATTTCATACCCTAGCCCTAGAATCAGTTGTTTCTCCAAGGAGGCCGTGTTCTTTTATTGGACAGTAGTAGTATGAGAAACCACAGCCTGGGTGCTGAGTGTGCTCGTTGGCAGCGGGGTTTTAAACTCCATAATCTAAACTTGGTTTATTCATTGGTTCATTCATTCATTTTTTAAACCTTGTTCTTTACCATATGCATGAGTGTACTTTAAAAATACTTTTCTTAAAAATTTTTTTTTCCAATGTTTGAGCTTATGTAGAACATTCAAATTACCCAGGTAATACTGAAATTTGAAATGACAGTTTTATAAAAAATAAAAGCTCTAATAATGTGATTTATAAAGTATATTTCTTCTTTTATAACATAATGATGGCATCTGTTGCTTTAAGTCAACTTTTGTTATTGAACACTTACCACATATAGTTTTATTTAGTTTTATTTCATAGCCTCCTATGAAATAGGAGGTTGGAAGGTGCTTAGTCCTGCCCTGTCTACATACGGATAATTTGTTCTGAAGTGTGTAAGAATCTGCATAATGGTGAACCTTGCTATAAGAGTTCTGTTATGATTAAGTTAAATTTATTTGATAGTCTTTAGTCTTTCGTTAGTCAGTGTTCATATCTCTGTGGAAATTTAAGGTTTAAATTCTCCTAAGATGATTTCCAAAATTTCCTGGCTTTACCTTTAACTGCTTTGCTTATTTTAAAAAACTGTCTTCTATACGCATGATTGATCTACATAACTTGTCAGGGTTTTCTCTTTAAGTGTCATCACTGACTTTTAAAACATTCCACATACAAGTAAAACAAAACAATGCAATGATTTTTTTCACACTTCAGTGTACATATAAAGAAAAATGTAAACAAAATAAATTGTTTAAGATATTTTTAAAACTTTTTCACATTCAGGGTCTGTTTGGGATCACTTTTAAACTTAGAGTTGTCAATATCTGTATTTTTCCAAACAATATTGTCCTCAGTGTTATCAGAAATTTTGGTGATATAGCATTGTTAAAGAATGATTTGAGATGAAATTCACATACTATAAAATTAACCATTTTAAAGTGAACAATTCATTGGGATTTAGTACATTCAGAATGTTGTTTAACTGTCATTGCTATCTAATGCCCCCAAATTTCTATCACTCCAAAGTAAAACCCTTTACCCATTAAGGCATTTCTTTCATTTTACCTTCCCCCTAGCTCCTGGTACCCACTAATCTGAGTTCAGTCTCTGTGGATTTATGTATTCTGGATATCTCATATAAATGTGATCATACAATATGTGACATTTTGTGTCTGGCTTCTTTCACTTAGCATAATATTTTGGAGGTTCATTCACATTGTAGCATGTATTAGTACTTTGTTCCTTTTTATGAGTAATATTCCATTGTGTGGGTGTATCAATTTGTTTATCCATTCATTTGTTAATGGACACAGGTTGTTTTTAACCTTTTGGCTATTCTGAAGAGTGCTGCTGTGAACATGTATGTATATGTACTTGTTTCAGTACCTGTTTTCAGTTCTTTGGGGCATATATCTAGGAGTGGGATTATGGGATCATATAGTAATTCTGTGTTTAACTTTTGAGGAACCATCAGACTGTTTTCCACAGTAGTGGAATGATTTTTAAAAATATTCTTTATGTCTGTTATCTAAATCAAAATACTCTATTTGGAAGTATATTCTCTTCAGTGCTTTGATTTTGTTATTAAAAAGTAAATTAACATATCCACTGCTTTTTCCAAAGCTACTTAAAAAAATCTTTGGATAATTCCCATGTTCCTCTCAGGAGAGTTTGTAAGACTCTCAGAAAAAGATTCAAGGCTTTTAATTTCTAGTCTTCTGCTCTAAGACAATTAGCTAGCTCTCCCCTGAGCTTAGGGTAAGCCAATTTAAATGTCCAAACACAGAATCTGCTTTCCATGTGACTTGATAAAAAGCAAAACAAAAACAAACAAGAATTATACTGGGTGTTCAATGACCTTTTATATATTTAAGGAGACAATAAATATTTTGTTTACTTTGAATAGGATAAAAAGAGATCTGCATTTTAAGATGTATCCATGAAATAGAATGCTAATTTTTTCTTCTTTGCCATAGTGGCTAGAATTTTAAAGATTTGCCTGAAAAGATATTATTTTGCATTGGACTCTTGTAGCTTCATACAGCATATGTTTTTTACCAAGTGGATTCAGAAATAGTGTGTACATTCCATGGTCTTTATTACTGGCAACTAATAGTTTATATTGTTTTCTAAGCACTTCATTTATATGAGCTTTTTATTTCCGAAGACACAGAAAGGGAGCCAGGGATCCTATGTTAGCTCTCTCATACCCTTAAATGAGTCAGAACAGTACTGGTTTATTACAGATGCTTGATAAATACTTGCTGAACTGAATTGATGGTAAATTCTCCAGACAGGAGACTCCATGAATGCAGGAAGCACGTCTGTCTGGTTCATGGGAATACTGCCAGCACCCAACACTGTCTCTTCCACATAATAAATATTTATTGAATGAATGAGCACACCAACTCTAATGTATAACATAAATATTTTCTACATGGTGATGAACGGCAGTTTTCTGAAGCTAATTCTTCCTATATCAAAGGTCATTTTAATTTTATTTCTCTATTTGGTATTTTTATGATATTCAAACATGAAGATATGTAGTTTTTCCTTGAGATACATACACTAGGTTAATTGTTAAGTAATAGAAGTCAATCTAAATTTAAAATGTTAACTAGTTTGATTACACAAGAACATTTTATTGAGATTAATACTTGGTTTTAGTTGTTTGCTTCTCTTATGGAGAAATACTTTTATTCTATTAAATAAATAAAATATTCCAAATTTATATCCATAACTGGCTTTTATATCCCAGATGTGTTTTGCATTTACATTTGAAGTCAATCAAATATTTTCTTGCAATCATTTCCTTAATTAAGGAAATATGTAAAATTTTTTGACAAGAAATAGAATGTCATTGTAGGAAATGAAGTAATATATGTAGTTTCCCTCAGGGCACTGGAAGATGGCACATGGTAAATTCAACTCCAAGTTGCCACAATTATTAGGTAACAAAAATATCTCCTATGGATGGCTACACTTATCTGAAAACACTGTGGGCTGACAGTACAAATTATTACCGTATATTGACTTGGAAAATTGGAGTAGTTCAATTTGAAACTATGAAAGCTTAAAGTACTGTTCACATTATTTCTGGCAGTGACAGAAAAGTGATGGTGAGTTCTTTTGTCTTTAACTAAACTTTAGAAAAAAATCTGTGCTTAGGCACATACCTATGGAAAAACATTTAAGGATTCCAAGTGAGTTCTTTAAAACTTATTCCACACAAATGAAGATATTACCTGGAACAAGTCAGAATGAAGTTACCCAGGAAAAGTGAAAGGACATGTCTGGAATGGCAGCTCTTCTTGCACAGTGGAATTGCTCTGTGGATTTGATTCAACAAACACCCACGAAGCCCATGCTCTGTCCACTTTCTAAAAAATGTTTTTTTAATTAGGAAACATTTTAAGAAAGTCTGAGTGAGTAGATCAACTACAAAGTCATTTTGCATTTAAACCTTCTTGGGATTTAGAAATGTAAGGGCAAGCCAGGAGAAAATGGGAGATAGAAGGGGGTATGCTTATGTGTGATGTGCAAAATAGGAGGCCTGGGCCATCCCCAGGCCTGGGGAGCTTGAGGGTCTGCATAAGGAATAATGGATCTGTAGTTTGTCTGGATTTGCCAATATTTCTTAAAGGGAGTAGTGTGCCCAGGCTTCCTTTGTGTTTAGTTGTCGCTGGCCAGAGGCTATGTTGTTCAGCTGAACAGTCAATCAATTAATCAACAAAACCAAACCAAACTGGTTGCTTGGAGTCATATAGACCAAAACACAGATGTGCAAAGGCTTAGATTTTCCCTTTTCAACCAATTGTGCTGGCATTGTATATTCAGAAGTGAAATAGCAAAGGGAGTTTTTAGATTAACTTTCTGACATGGAGCTGCCTCTATCTTCCTCTGTAGATCCAGTTTCAGTTAGGGACCTTGTGAGAGAAAAAAATAGTCTTGTTTGGAGCAGTGGGTGAAATGGGTTCCAAAGTTTTCCTTGTTATAATGATCCCTTCCAGTTCTAAAAATTCTGAGACTCTAGACTGTGAGTTTACATAGTATTTCTGGGAGCTGTGATGTGCTCTTACCATTGCTCTTAATCTTTTATTTTTATTTGAAGTAAAGTTAATCAAATTCCTCTATACTGGAACAAGCTTCAGCTAGTAAAATGGGGCTATTGCAGCCAGATATAAACAAAGTTAAAATAATGGTTTTCAAGTATTTTAGGCTTTTAAGCTATTCTGTTAGCCAAAGCAGAAGAGCCTAATTTATATAGAATGAGACCCATCAAATATTATACAAATATAAAGGTGCTCGATTCACTTTTGTAGAGATTAAACTTAAAATTAAAAATTTCATCTCCCTATAAACCCAGAGTTGACATTTATATTTTATATGGGTATGTGAAAACTGTTAAATTGTTTGTTGTTCAATAAGTTGACAAATCTTATGGCATAATATTCTCAAGTATTTTTAGATGTGGTGATGTTTAAATATGTTTCATGTTTTTAAATGACAATTCTTGTTGTTTTGTTAAATTAAAATTATATTCCATGTATAATATATCCAAATTTGTATAATGTCTCATGGGACTCAGTCTATAAATGTGGCTATCTGCTTTGGCTAATAGAATTGCGTATAAACCTAAAATAATTGAAAACATGACTTTAGCTTTGTTTACCTAGACACAGACATCATTATCAGAAAAACTAGGTCAAGATAAAACAAAAATGAACCTCATGACAATGAGGGGACTATTCTTTAGACAGCCTGGGATTATGTAAAAAGATAAGAGGTGTAGATTGGAAGATTGAGAATTATTTCCTGCTTTTCCACTTACTCCCTGACTCAGTTTCCTCCTCTGTAAAATAGGAATATGTTTCTTTCATAGTAGATAGAATGGGAATAATAAAATGTAACAGATATAAAACGGAAAAATTTCTTTATAATTCTGTAGAGTTTTTGTGGGGGGAGTGAGGAATATTTTTCTTGAACTTCATTTTTTCCCCAGAACTTTTTAAAGGTCTCCATTTAGACGATCTGATTGAAAATATAATAACATCTGTTTGATAATTTTTTTCCACATTGGAATACAGGAGGTATATTAATATCTTTCAGATTGTTCTGATAGATCATGAATGTGGAGTGCTAGTGTTTTCATTCTCAGTTTTTATATTATATATTTGATAATATTTAATATTATAAAGCATATTCACCAGTTCTTGTTTAATTTTATTTAATTCTCATAATGAGCCCATTATATAGCTGTTATGAACGTATTTTACAGGTGAGGAACCTGAGGCTTAGAAACTTATTCTGACTATCGCTTATCTCTGCCAATCCCAGCTGTCACTGAGACGGATGGTATGTGTCAGTTGGTCAGACTTTATAATTTTTAATTATGTTGTTCTTTTAGAGCTGGCAAAAGCCAGTTCTTCCATAAAAGCCAGAGCTTTTGTTTCTTCGTTACTTGGTGGCAGCTCCATGTAGAGATGGAGATCTGTGGTTATTGCCTGTAATTTTGCTTCAGAGGTAATACTTCTGGTACCAGAAAGGCTAACTCTGTATTCATACATTAAAAAAAAAAAAAGTATGAATGGTTCTGGTTTCTTCAACTTTTTACCATTAATGCTTCCATGAAGCATATTCATTTTATGATCCTTATGAAAACCATTCCCAGTGCAGTTCTCACGGTGGGGTGTGGGTGAGGTGGAATAGACCCTGAACATGTGAACAGTGCACTTGCAGAGGAAGGCCAGCAGGGGGAAACATGAATGCTATTGTCCTAAAAGTACTTCCGTTAACAAAGTGAAGGATAATTCCTTTTTTGGCTGTCTCATTTTGAAAAGATAAAATGAACACTCTATAAACATTAGTTAATTTCAGGATACTCTTACTCCATCCAAAATGACGTTTTGAATTAAAAATCTCTTTCTGGGACCTATCTGGATTTGAATTCTGGCCCTCATTAGCTTTGTATTCCTGAGCTCGTTACTGCTGTATCTCAGTTTCCTCATATGTAAAATGGGGTAATAAGAACTTCACCTCGGGACTTCCCTGGTGGTCCAGTGGTTAAGAATCCGCCTTCCAATGCAGGGGACGCAGGTTCCATCCCTGGTCGGGGAACTAAGATCCCACATGCTGTGGGGCAACTAAGCCTGTGTGCTCTAGAGCCCGCACACTACAACTGTAGAGAGGCCCGCGCACCACAACGAAGGTCCCGCATGCTGCGACTAAGACCTGATGCAGTCAAATAAATAAATATATATATATTTTTTAAAAGTCCTTCCTTTAAAAAAAAGAACCTCACATTTAGTACATGGTACATACTAAATGCTCAATAAACGTTAGCTGCTATCAATATTGTTATTATTACTTTTCCCTGCTTTGTTGCTTACTGTTAACTGGAGTAGTAACTTTAAAGAATACCCTTTCTAGCAGTGAAAATAATGCTTTCACTAAATACCCCTTCTAGCAATGAGAATAACAATTTCATTTCTTACTATATTTGATGAACTACAAAAATAAATCAAGAAAGATTGTTTTATTAGGAGTAATCATTGTCATGAAAGACACTAATTGATTACTAGGTAGAAGAATAAGAATCATGACATCACATTTGACATCCTTAAAAATTAAAAAAAAAAAAAAAGACTAAAAAAGAAGGATAAATAGCAGTTAAAGAAGAGAAAGAGTAATTTTATAACCAGGAAGAAATGGGACAATGTCACGTGTTGATCAAATATAAGTCGGAAAAGACATACAAGCAGGCATCCAAGCCCAGTGGGCACAAACTTGGCCCAGGGGATATGTCTTGGACATGGGCCTATCAGATTCTCTGCTTTAGTGTGGAAAGCTTGGGGTGGAGGGTATCAGCTGAGCTCCTCTGGTACAGCTTCCCAGATATCAGGACACCTCCACCCAGCCCCTTACTCTCTCTCCCTTATTATGACAACTGAACTCCTCATTATGAAACTAATGAATAACAACTATTCAATTAAGAGAATATGGTTACCTTTTTAGTAGAGGTGGAAGCTGTGATTGAAGATGGCCTAAAGACATTTGCTACATGCATCCTTAGGAATGGGGGTGGAGGGATGGGAGGGGCTTGATTCTGACAAGATGGTTTTCCAGGAAGCGTTCTATGCATATCTCTAGGTTGTCTGCTGGCTTAGTGACTTGAACAGCAAAACACTGCCTTACATTCCAGTTTGTTTACTAGATCCAGAATGATATACCGTCTTCTGTGTTTTTATCACCTTCCAGCTCTATTTAAAAATCATTAGAGAGCCCAGATTCTGTGTTAAATTTCCCTTGTATCTTCTTTGGGGCTGGACAAGATCATTAACTTTAATTCATTCTTGTTTTCCTATTCCTAGTTTACACGAGTAAGTCTACCCATTCATCTGTATATTTTTTGCATTTTGGCCCCTTTGTGTGACCCTTTCTTTTTCAAATGTCCTTCTTTATCACTGACCCAGTTGTGCTGTGGAACAAACCCCTAGCCCAACCCCACTTTTGTAATTGTCTTATAACTATTAGTACTCTTGATATAATGTGTTAATCTTCTGTCTTAGAGTTTATAATGGAATTTTCCTACATAAATGAAAGGATCTTGCTGGAGTAGTGGTTTAAAAGCCAAATTCTTCACTCAGAATTTATCTTCTCTCCTTTTTTGTTTCTTTCACTTTTAATCATGACTCTTGTCTGTCTTCATTTTTGCTAAAATATTGATCATTTATTATACTGGCTGAAGACATTTTACTGGTTTCTTTGAACTTATTACAGGCCACATGGGTAACAGAATCCATTAGCAGCTTTTTGCCATCTAAGTTGCATCAAATTATACCAGTGTTAAGTCTGTAGGAATTTAATATAACCTTTAGCCATTTTGAGATATCTGACTTCTATTGACACAGAACAATAGCTGTGGACTTTATGATACTACAGCTCTTTCTCCCATCCTGAACCACTATTATGACTCTTTAAATTTTTGGATCACATTGAAAATTCTGTCCTAGACTAGACTCACCATGTTTAATCCCCAAAGCTATCCTCTTCCCAAATCTATTCATCTCCTGTAGATCCTAAATTTAGGCCCAGCTGCCAGGAAATCTGCTCTATTCTCCATTATTTTAGCAATGAAAGGTAGTTCAGTCAACAGAATGAATTTAATCTGTTCAAGATATTAAGCTGGACTTCGATTTTGGGGGTTCTTTTGCATACATACAAACAAACAACAGAAAACACATTGCACATAACATTGTATCATCCTTAGGTGATAGAAATTACATTGAAAAACCAGAATCAGCAATGAATAAATAGATATTTCTTGTGCTGAAAGATAATAAATGATGTGGGTCTTTTAATGTGCAGAAACTCTAATAGATTCTGAGTAGTCAGTGTACCTAGGTGAAACAGTGGTTGAAAAGAGAAAATATGACAGCTTCTGTTAATGGGAGGGAGGAAGCAAACCAGTCCTGAGGCTGAAATCTAAATATGTAATTACCTCACTGAGTTGTCCAAATCCCTGGCTAAAGAATACATGGTCACCTTGAAAAAGATTTCGTCCATTACTTTGCTGATAATTGATCAAACCTTAAGACATAATAGTCTGTGATCTAAGTGTTCAAGTGATTATTCATTTTTAGGGAAAAATGTAGCTACAGGAAGATGCATGTGTTTTTTCACTCTGATGTTATAGAAAATAGTGGGAAGAGGAAGTTGAAAAGAGGGCGGTCAGGGAGTGGATAAAATAGCTAGGTGTTGCAGGAAAGAAAAAAAAAGACTCTTAGCATTAACGGGGGCAGTGCAGACATAGTGAGTTGACTCAAGTTGTTTCAAGCCCAGATATCTTTCAGTACTTTTTGAAAACTGTTCTAATAGATTCATTTCACTGTGAAGGCAGACCCCATCAAACAGTGATAAATTCTTCATTTCTGATCTAAATTTAGAAACCACTCTTTTGGAGGTTGTACTAATAACCACTTATCACAGAGGAGTAGATTAACTGTGCATTGGTAAGTAGTGTCAGATTGTTCAACACCCCTTCTAGTGATTAATTGGTGGAATCTGAGTCAAAATAGAGGGACTGGTGAATGCATTCTTTTCAAAACTATCTTAGTACACGTTTCTCTTCTTAGCTACAGAAGAAAAACAATATGAGTTACAGTTTACAGAATCTCAGACAAGGGCAGTCTATCTTATGTTGCATTCCATTTGGTACAGACCTGTGGAGTGGTCAGTGGAGTCAGTGTGTGCAGACATCCCTGCACATTTTTGTATAACAAGATCTTGGACTATATTTTAAAGCCTGCTTTCCAATCAACATCAATTTTATTTGGCTAAATAACTTTGATATGTAGTGTATCACGTATCACAAAGCTCCTATCTCTTTACAGACAGGAGGAATATCATTACTAAATTAGATGGGGAATAATAGAGAAATTACTAAGAGGGGGAAGATGTTTTCTCAGCTAAGATGCAAAATGAAACAGTTGACAAAATGGGAAAATATCTGGAGGCTTAAATGAACTACGAAAAATGTGAAGTCTATTTGAAACCCTTTTTATTTTTGCAAAACTAAGCAAAGCCAAAAGAATAACTTCTTTGGACCAAGCACCTTACCCCACAACTTTCCCAGCTGTTAAAAAAGAATAAAGAAAAGAAAAGCTGCTTAGACCTCAGTGGTCCCAGAAAGCACGTAACCCTGGTTTGTAACTCAAAGTGCCTTAAGGTTTGACTTTGCTTCCATTTTTCCTCATTGTGTGCCCTTGAACAAACCAGCTGGCTATGTTGTCTTGATTTTCTTACAATAATATCTTCTTTTTCTCAAGAGTATATACTTGTGAGCACATTTAAGGAACCTTTGTTTTAATTACTATAACTAGCAGATGTCCGTGTGTTAGATTGGATTAGTTCTGAGAGAGCCTTTGTGAGCTTGGAATTAGAATGTAAGCTCCTTGGGGCTTCCCTGGTGGCACAGTGGTTAAGAATCTGCCTGCCAGTGCAGGGAACACGGGTTTGATTCCTGGTCCGGGAAGATCCCACATGCTGTGGAGCAACTAAGCCCGTGAGCCACAACTACTGAGCCTGCGTTCTAGAGCCCTCGAGCCACAACTACTGAGCCTGTGCGCCTAGAGCCTGTGCTTCGCAACAAGGGAAGCCACCGCAATGAGAAGCCTGCACACCGCAAGGCAGGGTAGCCGCCGCTCACCACAACTAGAGAAAAGCCCGTGCGCAGCAACGAAGACCCAACGCAGCAAAAAAAAAAAAAAAAAAGAAAAGAAAAAGAAAAAAGAACGTAAGCTCCTTGAGGTTCAGAGGCTACATCTTATTCATCCTTGGAACTGAGGGCCTACCTAGCACAATGCCAGGGGCCATGGCGCCCTCAAGAAATGCTTATTTTGCTAAACCAAACTGTGGTGTTACTTTGCTTTTTCATAACAGTATAGAATTACATGATTTTCCCCCCAGAATTTCACATTTATTTTAGTATTAGCTTCCTAAATGTCTGTAAACAGTGAATACCAGCATACTTTTTCTCAGATAAATGATTTGCTACAGGTCAAACAACTAATTATTTCTATAGTAGAAAATTAGAACCTAGGTTTTTTATAATGGCCAAACCTTCTAAAAAATATTCCTTTTCTAGTGATATTCAGGCTCTCTCCCTGACCTCCTAATGTAAATTCCATTTCTTCCCCTTTGTTATTAATTTATTTATTATTCTCCTGTAGATCATTTCTAGTTTTCCACGGAAATAGCAAGCTTTTTCCCTCTATGGAGATGTATGATGCCAAAGCTCGGTGATGAATTCCCTCTTTTCAGAGTGGTACTGGACTTCTATCTCAGCATAACAGGCCTTGGAAGATGGAAAGCCAAGGGAGGCAGAAAATAGCAGTGAGTGCCTACTCACCCTGAGCTATGATAAGATACTACCGCTGAAGAATTAAAAATTCTATTGTAGAAGAGAAATCATGTTCAAATTAACAGTTGTGGAAGGCTGTTCCAACAAGCAACGTATGAAGGATGCAAGAAAATCCTTGGACCAACTCTGTTGCTCTGAAGATCTGAGCAGCTAAATGGACATACAGAATGAAATTGAAGGGGGGAGGATACCCTGGGGTCAGGAGATGTTGAATTTTGAGTACGCTTTTCAAAAGAGGGGACAAATAGGAATCAGCTGAGAAATAGATGGTGATGAGTCTTAGAAGATTCTATAATGTCATCATGCCACATACTGGTATAGGCTGTCATCCTGAGCATTATTTATTAACCAGTTTTCAATTTGACATCTTCACATGTGGAATAATGTGAGATTTTTAGCTGATATCAGTAAAGAAGTATGTTTTTCTTTAGCATCAATTCAGGTGACTTTTTGTTGTTGCAGTGGCTTATTATCTAATTGCTGACTTATCCAAGCTTCTTGTTTCTCCTGTTTCATTCTTTCACTTGACTTTTAAGTGGACAATCCTAGTGGGACAAAGGAAGAACGATGAAGTGATGATCTTTCATTTATTCTAAAATCGTCACCTATTTGCTTGTACAGAAGTTGATGGAGAAGAAGGTTTAAAAGAGTTGGCTAAAGTGAGATGTTGGAATTGATTTTGGATTTATCAGCAGTATTTCTTTTTTAGCATAAAAGATGACAAGTTGGCTGTGTATAGAATTAAAGAATTGTTCCACTATGAACTCCTGGAGGGTGGGGGTTGTGACTTATACCCCTTGTTACACATCTAGCCCATAATAGGTGCCTATTAACTGCTGTGGAATAACTGTCTGACTGGAGCTGGAAGGGAGCTTAGGGGTGCAGAAATCAATGTCCAGGAAATTTAAGGGCATTCTCATTAGTAACAGAATCAGGACTGGTCCCAGGTCTCCTTACCTTCCATCCACTGTGCTTTCTACTACACCTCATTGCCAGAGGCCATGGCAGTGCTAGCCACGTAGAGCCCAACAGCCAAGCTGGAGGCTGTGCCCAGGGACAGGAAATCAGAGGCAGCTGGGGCGAGAGGGATTTCTTGCCAAATTTGCAAATGTTGGTTGTCAGCAAACCAGAATTACAGAACTGTTTTAGAAAATTTCCAGTTAAAGTGGAATTTTCAAAACCAGGAGCTGCTACTAGGTCAGCAAAGTTGGTTTTCTGGGAACCCAGGGTTCTGCACAGCTGGTAGAGCAGGCTGGTAATGGTGGCTCAGGTTGAGGACTTCCGTCTGACTGAATTGCCTCTGACCACAAGTGCCTAAAATCATCTACTCCCAGAGATGTTCTCCTCGTCATTTCTTAGGACAAAAACCCATTTTCTCTCTAATGCCTTTTGGCTCACAGAGTAACTTCCAGAGAGACATTTATTCATCTCATCTTTCTGTAGGCACCGACTGAGAATTAGTGAAGTAAGCAAGAGGGTGTAGGAGTGATTGCTCAATGATAAGTAATGACTTGTGCAGAGAAATGGTATTTTTATTCCTTCAGAGGCAATAGGCATATCTCAAGCACTGTGAAGATGTTCAGGTGAGTTTATTAAATTTTGAAAGAAAAGAAATAGATGAGGAGTAGATGAGAATCTTGGATGAAGGCCTAGACCTCGATCATGGAGGATTTTATTTATTTTTTGATATTTAGAGTGGATAATAGCAAAGCAAAATTCATAAAGAGGATCATTTTCCAGGAAAAATGTAGCACTGATTTCTTATGTAATACTTGAGAAAATATCTCTCAGAGAAGATTCTGGATCTAATTCTAGCAAGTGGGCCAAATGTAATAAGTAAGCTTGAAGCTAGGTGACCTCTCAGATCTAATAAGATGAGGGCATGATGTTAAACAACATGCGGGCTGGCTAGTACTTATGAACAGACTATCCCTAGCAGGTGTGGCATTAGTTAGCTGCTTCAGAAGTTCTTTAGCAAAGAGATAATTGCAGGATACACTGACCATCAGAGTTTATAGTTGAAGTTAAGGGCATAGTTAGTTGTGTGAGCTATTTGGGCCAAATGGCCTCTTTTTATCCTGTGGCTCTTTGCGTCCTAACATACAGTAGCATTAGCTCCATCCTTTTAATCACCCTTGTTTTTCTCTTCTGGTGAACGTATAAACTTTATTTTTTGTGGAACTCACCACATGATAAACATTGTCAACAGCGTCAGTGATCATAACCACATAACAAATTGCCTTTCCACTTGGGCCAACTTGTAATGAAATGATTCATTCCAGACCTCTTCTTCATGGTGACTTGATTGGGTATTGATCTAATTCCCGGTTCCACAGGGTTTTGGACTCTATCTAACCCCAGGCTCTAGTTTGGCCGTGTGGACCTGGATGGTCCTGCTGAGCTCCAGCTCTGGGATGGACCCTTTTTTGTACTTGGGAAGACTTTCTCCTTCATGAAATTGAGACCATCTTGTCAGTCTTGAAAGAGGATGTCTTCCCCTACCAGGTTTATATTGAGGAATTAATGAAGACAAATCACCAAGTATAGTGACCTTTTAGGAAGAACAGTGCTTTGAAATAAAAAAATACTGCCTACACGCTAATGTGTTTTAAGTAACTACATTCAAATTAATATATGATACAAGCTTCACAGTCTTCTGTATGCAACATTTAAAAATAATAGTTTTCCAAATAGCAGCTTCTAAAATTTTTGTGTTTGTGTGGTAAATTGCACTTTCCATAATGTTTTCTCACTCATGACTTTGATTCTGACTAGAGTATCTGCTCCTCCTATGTGTTTCCATGACACTGTAAACTCCTGTTCTGTGATTCCTTGTCTTATAATTCTCTATGTATATTTATCATTTTCCCCACCAGATGGAAAGCTCCTCGAAGGCAGGGGATCATGTCTTATTTGCTTTTGTGTCTCTAGAACCTAACACAATGCCAGGTGCATTATATATTATGTAAATATGTGCTGGGCTACAATACATACTCTGGAAAATGAGGTTCCTTACACTTTGAAGATTTTAAATATCCATTTGGGTTTGGTGCATCACAAATTCGAACTGATTAAAATCCAAGTTGTGGTCTCTTTAGTTGCTGCTGATTTTTGGAGAAAAGATTGCAAGCAGCAGGAGCTGGTGCCGTGTGCTGCCTGTGGTAAGCCTTTGATTATATCTCTGCAAACGTGGCCTCTGCTGGTTTAAATTGCTCCAGTTGCGATGGAAAAAGGAAATAGTTACTCTTCACTGTCGTTGTTGGGGGAAGTTTAATTTGCTTCAAACCAGAATTGTTCTACTTTAGAATTTATATGCATTAGGGACCCAAACATACGTACACTAAAATATAGACTTAAGGTAATTAAAAACTCCTGTGGTTATTTGGGTTCAGCCTTTTTTTTTCGCTTCTTATCAAGTCTTCTTGCTTCTCAATTTTAATTTTTTTCTTATTACTCATGTAATACATCCTCACTGTGGAAAAAAATTTTAACATACAGAAATCAGGTTGTTTTCCCTCTCTTACTTCCCCTATCTTTGGAGTATTATTCTTTCCCTAGCCTTGGTTGCAAGGTTGCTACTGTAGTTCTAGCTATCACATCCAGACAATATAATATCCAGAGGAAAAAAGAGGACATCCTTTTCTGTCTCCTCCTTAGAAATAAAGAATGTTTTCCCTAATGATCCACCGTTATGTCTAGCAATATTCTTCTCCCATCCTAATGATCTTATGCCTTCCCGAGCAGTCCATTCCTAAACCAATAACTGGCAAGAACAATAAAATTACCATGACTGGCTTTCAGGGGTTGGCAAACTTTTTTGTAAAGGACTTTGCCGCTCATCTGGTCTCTGTCATAACTATTCTACTCTGCTATTGTAACAATAATAGACAAAAAGTAAATAAATGGGTGTGGGTGCGTTTCAATAAAACTTAATTTACAGAAATAGGTGGCAGGCCTATGGGCCATAGATGGACAGCTCCTGGAGCCTTAGACCAGTGACTCCAAAACATTAGCATGTATCAGAATCAACTGGGAGCTTGTTAAAATATAAGGTCCCACACTCAGAATTTCTGATTTAGCAGATTTGGGTTAGAGTCAGAGAATTTGCATTTCTAACAAGTTCCCAGTTGATACTGTGTTCAAGATCGAGTTGATGCTGGTTCAATAATAGACCAGGGTTTCTAGATACTTCTTTGTCATGTGTGTGGGAACTGTCCTGTACATTGTAGGACGTTTAGCAGCATCTCTGGCCTCTATTCACTAGATGCCAGTAGCCTCTTTGCTCCTCCTTTAGTACAATGACCAGAAGTGCTTGAAACATTGCCAAATGTTCCCTAGGGGACAGAATCTCTGCTTCTCCCTCCCCGTTAGACTTACGCTATTCAGATCTACCCCCTGGATCTGGGAATAGGTTCATCTTTCCTTGTAGCATTTTGGGGAGCAGTGTCACTGTTCTGCGAGGAAAAAAGGGAGAGGAATGATTCTGTTGGATAGGCAACCAACAGTGTCTACTGCTGATCACATCAGAGCTCCTGAGAAAAAAGACCTCACTGACCAAAACAGTCCAGAAAATGGAACAAGAATACCCATTTTCTAAGATTTTTCTTGAGCATAATATTGACTGCAAAATTGAAGGAATTTTACAGAGAGTTTGACAATAAATACAGAGGGGTGGACAAATAATATGTAAAACATTCTGTTAAGTAAAGCCTTAGTTAAAGGTGACATCTATATTTTGTTCTTATAGGATTTTTTTCATGCAAAGTCTGTAAAAGAGTTAATGTCATATTTATAAAATTTTGTTGGCTTTTTCAAAAGATCATTAACAGACTTTTTTTTTTTTTTAAAGGTAAAGCTATTTTTATTATTTATTTATGGTTGTGTTGGGTCTTCGTTTCTGTGAGAGGGCTTTCTCTAGTTGTGGCAAGCGGGGGCCACTCTTCATCGTGGTGCGCGGGCCTCTCACTATCGCGGCCTCTCTTGTTGCGGAGAACAGGCTCCAGACGCACAGGCTCAGTAGTTGTGACTCACGGGCCCAGTTGCTCTGCGGCATGTGGGATCTTCCCAGACCAGGGCTCGAACCCGTGTCCCCCTGCATTGACAGGCAGATTCTCAACCACTGCGCCACCAGGGAAGCCCTACTTTCTATTTTTTATAGTTAAAATGTGAAACACCTGTTTTTGGTAAATTTATGGGACTTTTGCTTAGGAAGTATTTATTCTTGGATAGTATTTGGGCTAGAACTTTGACTATTTATGTAGGTAATAAAGCATGGTGGAAACCTGTGTGGTTACTGAGCCATTCCTCACCCTTTTCCAGTTCAGGTCTGTGTCATAGAGGGTTGTGGGCCACATCTCTCAGGATCCATGTAAGCTGGGAGGTACTGGTAGGAGACCTGAAGGCAGCATGAATTTTGATGTCAATGTTTCCTTCCTTATTTGCTTTGAGCAGCATCTCATTAGTGGCTGCATTTCCTCAAGGGCTCCAGCTCTCTCTGACCAAACCTGACATTGGTGATCCTGGATCCCTGGTCTCTGATATCTCTGTTCCTTTTCATTATCCTTCCAGCCTGTGAGGTAGATGGTAGTAGCTTACTACGGCTGCTAATCTCCAGGTTACCTCACCACCCAACCCCTGCCTGGCTTCTAGCTCCTCCATACCTATTAAACCCTATATCAAAATCCTTGAACTGTAAATACTGGAAGTGGTTTCTGTTTTCTCGATTAAACTCATACTGATGCAAAGCCCAACCACAACTGTCTTGTCATACAGACCTAAAAAATTTACATCTCTGCATGAGATTTTGTACAAATAAAATATCTATTAGAATTGTCAATAATAACCCATATGCTAATGTGTAACCTTGATAGCTGTTAGTTTCAGATTCTTATAAAAACAGAAAAAGGAAGTTAACAAGTTCACTATAATGGGGACCCTTTATAGCCTAGAGACAAAGAACACTAGTTCTAAAGTTGAACTGCCCAGGTTCAAGTGGGCCATACCCCTTCCTAGCATTGTGGCTTTAAGCAAATGATCTAACTTCTCACTACCTCAGTTTTCTTGACCATGAATTGGTGATAATAATGGTACATATTAGGTCTCAAAGAGATTGTTGGGAGGATTGAATAATACACCAAAAACACTTTGAGAAGTGCTTGGCATATAATAAGCACCCAATAAATATTAGCCATCATCATCACTATTGTTGTTAACTTACCCGAGCCATAACTGATTGAGTCACCCTGTCCCTATGGAGAAAAATTTTAGGCCCTAAAAATAAGTTTCTACATGGAATAAGGATGAAAGTGTGTATCAGAGAGAAAAGTGCATTCGAAAGTATGCTCCCTGAAATACCTCCTTTTCCTCCTAATTTGCTTACTGTAAGTCTGACTGCTTTAAAGCATGTATAAATTAATATACATACCCACACCTTAATATCTCATAATAGAGATTATTACTTTAAAAAAGCTTTTGTGAATGTCAGGACTTCAATTTTAAGAAGAGTAAGATAAGATTCTCCTGATTACATTGGTTTAATTGACCCATGGCAGTTCTGTTATTCACGCAATGTCCTAAAGCTCTGTGAATAAGCAAGTATACATTAGGTTGTTCACCATAGATATATTATTGACCATGGGCATTTTAATCATTGAATGTAAGCAGTGGGCTTCTAGAAGAGCCTTAGCTAATTCATTAAAGTTTGTCTGGTCACCACAAGTTGTGCAAACACAAGAGCTAATAGGTCAGGAATAGAAAGAATATCAATTGAAACTTACAGAATGTGTTGTGTTTTGTTTTTATTTGTTTGTTTTCTGGAAGAAGAGAGAAGTCTTCTGAGCGATGTGAAAAAAAAGCCAGGAAATATTAATCATGACTTGTTAATTATTAAAATGCTCATTTAAAAAGAAAGTTCTTCTAACTCAATGGTTTGACTTTTCTATGGATTGCACTACTATTCATTTATTCATTAGCCCTAAATTTCTCATAAGAGATCCAAGAAGTTGGAAACATTTGGTGTGAGATGTGAAAATTTGTTTTATTTGTCTCTTATTTTCTGCTAAGTTCCTAAAAGTAGTTGTGTTGCTTGTTAGATTTGTCAAGTATCTTACCCCAAAGTAAAACTGAAGTGATAACAAAGAGAGAAAAGCATCACTTCCTTCTTTTATTCAAGATTGCACATATTATTTATTAATTTTAACATTAATTGCTATTGTGTAAATTTAAAGAAATTATTATTGGGATTCATTTTGTAAGTAAAGATCATCCCATAAGAGCTGGAGCTGCATGCTGATGTGATGTGACATAAAGTGTGATGTAAGACTCAACTTGCCTTAAAATATCCTATTATTCCAGCTTCGGATGCTTACAGTTTTTATCACTAAAGTTATTTGTTTTATTTCAACACTTGTATGGAAAGTCCTTATAACATGTTTACCCAGGGAATGTGGCATAGAAAAATCCCTGTGAACACGTTTGCCCACATTAGTTCAAGCAGACTGGCTAGTTGTCCTTAACTAGTTAGTTAGCTGTGCCATCTGTCAACAGTTGAAGATTGGTAACACTGATACATCAGGGTGAATTGGGTTGGTGAGACCTGGTAGGGGAGTGGTAGAAGAGAGAATCTCAAAGAGAGCTTTGTGAGTGTGAGTGCATTTTAAGTGAAGGAAATCATATGTCCCTTGATTCAAGCAGCAGGTAGGTTTACTTGACTCTGCTAGAAATTCCAGATCTGTGAAATAATAATGGATGTGGGCCATTAAATATGATGGAGGTGATGAAAGTAGAATATTAAAATTACGATACCTGTGAACCTTTTTTGAGGTCAGAGACTCCAATGGGACTCTGAAAGCTTTGGGCTCTTTCCTCCAGAAAAATACATAAAAACATCTAAAATGTTACTTACAATTTCAGGATATTTACCAACCCCTGAAACCCATTCTTGGGCCCAAGTTACAAACCTCTAGTCTAAATGAAAAGTTAGGATTTTTAGGAAAATGTCAGTCTTTATAATTTTGTTATTCATTTGGGAAGCAGCTGGGAGCCACTGTAGTTTTCTGATTGTGGGATTGGCACGGTCATGGTAATTCTTACACTTCTTATAGAATATCTATAGAATTCTATTATATAGAATATAAAAACTGATGCAAGGTGCAATAGAGTTAGAACTACGTATTTAACTGAAAAAGAGTATGAATTTCAAATGTTTATCAAGGGAAACACAAAAAAGTACATTAAATGTAATTTTGCCTCAGAATAAAAGGTGTTCTTATGGGAAGCTTTGATTTTAGTCAAAACAATCAGGAAGATTTGTTAGCAATTTATTTGTAATTTTTTTAAATTTGAGAGATGATTCCAGGTTTGTTGTTTGTTTTACTTTTCTCTTCATTCTACATAAATCAGAACATGATTCATTAGAGCCACATACTTTGCTTTTATAACTGTTTGTAAACCTTCATTTAGACAATCTTAACAAGTCTGTAAAACAGTGAAAGTAGATTGTTCTTCCAAATAGGCAAGAGAAGCAAAGTTGATATTTGTGGTTTTTGGACCTATTTAAATATGGTGTTCTTGTTTTCCCAAACATAATTTATTCTTGACTGATAATAGTACTTTACTGTCCATTTACTAATAACTGACATTCCTGAAATCAACGTTATCAAGCAAAGCAATCAGGCTGGGTTCAGGGTATGGCTATACAATGTAGCAAGCAGTTATGTCTTTCTTGAAGGATTTCAGACCATTGGGTCCCAAGCTTGTTGACTTTTAGCCCTGCATGGCTCAGCTCAGGAGGAGTCACAGCACTGTTTTCCTGTGGTAATGCTCAGAGAGGAAAGTCTCAGTAGAGAGTTACCTAAACTCTGAACTCTAGAAACAACTTAGAAATAAGAGGAATAGATGTAAATTATAAAAAATTCTTCTAAATTCTTATTAGGTGCATGCAATTACTAGTCACAGCCAAATTCTTATCTCGCAGCATTAGCAGCAGCAATAACAATACACTATTACTTACTAATTTTGTACAGGGCTCTGTACTAATTTCTAGGAACACAAAAGAAGGATAAAGCAAGTTCTTTAGTTGTAAGGAATTGACTGTTTAAATGGAGAAAGACCTTTGTACCCCCAAAGGTAAATTACAGTATAAGAGAGCATAGACTAAGTTTCAAAATGAATAGCATGGGTAATAAATAAGTGGCAGAGGAATTCTGATCTGGGAGGAGACATTATGGGCTAGGATGTCTTGTCAAAGCTTCTCAGAGGAGATTTTTATGATGGGTGCCGCAAAAGTTCTCTGTCATTGTATCTTGACCTAATGTTTATCACATTTTGTGTTATCAATTTGTTAGTTGTCTTTCTTGGCCATTAGTGGGTAGATTGCTTAGGGGCAGGGCTGATGGGTACATTGTTCACCTCTGTATCTTTAGCACTGGGGCATAGTAGACGCATAGTAAATATATGTTGAATGAATGTATAAATGAAGGTGATACTTGTGTTTAATTTTGAGGGAAGGGCACACATTTGAGAGGACATAAGAAGGACTTAGAGTCAGACAGAAGGGTAGAAGTTAATGTATGGTCATGGAAATCCTTGAGGAGTCTGGGAGATGATGACTGGACCAAATTACTTGTGATGAAGAGGCTGATATAGGAGAGTAACAAAGTTGAGATTAGGTAAGATAAACACTGGCAAGATTGGGAAGACTAAATATTGTTATTAAATTACTCCATAGCATGGGCAAGATCTCCAACTTCAACATGTATTTCTTTCTTTATAAAATGAGGATACAAACAGATCAGTTAGGAAATACAAATACAGAAAATGATATTTTAGAATTAAATTATATAGTATGATATTTATTGTATAATGTTGATTTAATTAAGCAAACATCTAAAATATGATCCCATTCATGTGAACTTGTGTATATATCTATACATGTGTAGCTAGTCTTAGAAAGAATTGTCTGAAAAGATGTTTCCCAAAATATTAATAATGGCTCTCTGTAGGTAGTGTAATCTGAGTGAACTTTTTCCCGCTTTTCCAATTTAGCTGAAGTCTCTTTCAGTAACTTAGAGGTGATTTGAGGAGGATAATGATGGTTGGGGTGGGGAGGAGGAAATAAATATGGGGAGATGTTTTGAAGGCAGAATTGAAAGGACTTGGGGGGGTCTTACTTAATAAAGCGGATCAAGGAGGAATTGTGAGTTAAATATGATGTTGAGGTTTTGAGCCAGTTGGCATGGTTAATACCAAAACTGGGAAGCGTGTGCACCCTGTAGGTTGGGACACTTTTCATTGGAAAATTGGCTTATTAATGTTAATATCTTGAACTATTATGTAAATACATGAAGCAGCAGCTGGAGTAGTAGCTAGTAGTGAACTAGATCAGGTAAAGAAAAGACTGGAGTAAGCAGAGGCTGGTAGTAAATTGTGATTTTTCTACCACAGAATTCAGCATTCTTGAAAAAACAAATGTCTTCTCAATTCTCATATTTTCTTGAATAGAATGGACAGATATGATTTATCCTCATTTTAGAGACTGGGGAATTAAGAATTAGGGAAATGGAGAAACTTCCAGTTATGTTCCAGTGCTTACTGAATGGCAGCGGGAGGTTCTTCCTGTTGGTTGCCTACTGTGTTGCCTTGGATGGGAGAAAAAGTCTATCACTGATGCTCCTGTATCCCATTGTGATTGGCCCTCCTTTGGTTGTAACTCTTTCTTCTTTTTTAATCCTGATAAAAAAGGGCTTTGTTTTCAAAAGCCATGGTGGCCTATTTTTAAAGTTTAACCAATAACATAGATGAGATGCCATGAAGAATGGCTCAAAATAGAAAATACAATTGTATAATTGAGACAAAAGCGATATCCTGGAAATAATATTATGTTTAGTAGTAAGTTTTAGAGCTTCTAATTATACTGGTCTTTTCCCTCCTCTAATTACTAATTTTAGAAAATGTTTCTTTCAATTTAAGAGTTAGTCAGCCTTAAATTTGTCTCCTGAAACTATGTTGGAAACCACATTATTTCCAGTTCGGTTGAAATTACATGGTATTAAACCTGTATCTTTCCAGGTTCTATAGACTTTGACAGAAATGTTGGGATTTAAAGCATTAGTGCTTCAGTGGCTTTCAAAGGTTAAGACCCTCTTGTTTGGGCCATACACACTTTACCATTTTTGTGTCTGGGCTGTTCTGGAATGGAAATGAGATTTATTCATTTCCTTTGGATAAAAGTATGTTATTTATCCCTATTTAAGGGTGGATTAGTAAGCCAGATTCTGGATTGAAATCAAGGGAAGGGGCAGTTTTACATTTTAATCTCATAGCTTGAATAAGTCATGAATTCTAAATGAAGAATAAACACCTTTATTTTCTTCTGTGAAATAGCTTAAACATAGACTGAAATGTTTGATAGCCTGTCTTAAAATAATTTGGTCCTTGGCCTTGAGCAGAAAATCCTTACATTCTATGAAGAGAAGTAGTTACACTCTGTATTGACCTGGCCCAAGATGGAAAAACTCGGCACTTGGCCTTTGGAGTCACCAAGCTCAAATATTTGATTTGATTCATTATGTCCTTCTATAATTGAATTTTCCAGGACTTTCTATCTTATAACTTTTGCTTTTTTCCCATGGCTGTCTTCATTAGTGTACGAAAACATGGTGTCATTGGCCTATGAAAACAGAGTCACCTCTGTGCCTTCACTGGCATATTTACCTTACCTCCAGTCTTCTTTGACAGAACTAATTTAGGTTCTCCAACCTCCAGTGAGTCTTTACTAAGAACTCCAGGCTTCATTTATTAAGCTCATCAAGATCATTCCTAGGAAACACTTTGAAGTTTACCACTGAATTCAGTACCCTGTGATATTTCCTTTGGTTTAATAGATGCTAATTTGATCTCAACTTAAACTTTTACTGAGTATCACCTTTAAGCTTAAAGACAAGAACCTTCTTTTTGAGGCAAAGTGTCAGGCACATAGTAAATGATCAACATTACTGGCCTTAATATTAAGGTGATATAGAGAAAAAATTCTGAAATGAGACTTATTGGGCTGAGAGTTAAATATTTGCTAATGTTAATTGAGCTATTGAGACTATTTTTATTGTGCTCAGCCTGGTATAAGCCACTTAAATTAAATTCAGCAAGAACTTGTTGTTAATTAGTAGAGTCAGCCCAGTAGTACCCAGGGAAATCTAGAGAAAAGTACGTTAAATCAAGGTAGATTTCTCAACAAGTCTCAAACAATCTGCATGGAAATGTATAAAAAATATTCCTTCATTGCTAGACATGGACCACAGATTTGACTTATCTCTAAACAATACAAAGTTGAGATCACAACCACTTAAAAGATTCTTAATGTTTAAAACAAACAGAACACTTTTTCCTTGTTTTAGTTTTTTGACTGCTTGTTTATTTTTGTTATTGTTTGGTTTTTCAATAGCAGATTTACTTTCCGAATACCAAGGTCTAAGAGGAGTTTTTCTCCTCAGTCTTTATAAGGTGGACATGGTGTGATATAGAGAATAACAACCTTGACATGAGTGGGAAGATATGGTCAAATTAGTTGAATACATTCAAATCCAAAATTAAACAGTTGATTAGGTGTGAACCTTAAGAAGGCCATTGATTCATTTTACCCAAATTGTTCGTTTTTGCGAGTTCTTTGCTGCAGTGGAGATAGCCACTGGAAAAAAGATGAATTCATTCACTGATTGAATCCAGTGCCTGATGATTCATGAATAGTTGGGTGTAATTCTTATGACCTCACAATGGTGGGTTGAAGCCTGATTTCCTAACTTTAGAAATTAATCTTTTTTATGCTCTTTCGGGGGGGGGGGTATGGAGGGGGAACAACCAAAGTAGTCTCTGTCTTCTCCAAAATTCAGGGACATAATTTAACCTTGCAGTTCAATACTCTCTGCCAAAGCTGAGTCTGGGGCAGAGTTTCTTTTTTTCTCAGTCTAAATCATCTAGGCTAAATCATTTTTTAGCTTAAAATCAGGAGCAACCTTGGAATAAAGGTACTGTCACAGCACCTCAAATTCATAATATTCAGGTGGGCTGTAAATGGTCTCCTCATGGATGTATGTGCTGGGGCAGCCCCAGAGAGAGCCCCTGGGAAAGGAAGTGCTGGAGTGAGGGAGCCACGGTCAGAGAATCTCCTATTCAGCTGCATGACAGTGTGCTCCTGAGAAAAACCTGTAAAGAAATGAAATTTGTTTAAATCAAATTCTATTTTTAGTGTACTTAGAGAGTTGCTGAACATAAAAGGGATTCTGTTAAGAATCATTTCTTTAAAGTGAATAAACTCCTCCAATATTGTGTGATTTCATATTTTTACATGTTCAGGGATCCTTGCCTAACTCACCAACCAAGAAAACATGATTCATTGTCTTAGCTAGTAATGTGTTTTATTGAGTACAGATTGAGTTTGTGATTTGTTGGGTTGTTTCTTACCTGATGTCTTCATCATGTGAATGTCCCAAGCCAATGACTATATTTTATTTTAGATATTGAAATTCAATGCCAGTGTTACAGAAAGCAAAAGATCTTTCTATAAAATTTTTTGATATTGAAAATCCTTTGATCCTCACCTGTGGCTATTGAATGTCCCCTGTACTCCTGTATAATCTGGCAAATCTTTACTCTTAAATAGTATTCTTTGTTTAAGGACAGATGCCAAAGATTCATTGTAATTCATTGGTATCCCCATTTCTTAAACAGTAATCTGTTCCAGATGCTATTATTTCCAGATATTATTTATAGATGCTATATATTTCCAGATACTGATTTTATATTCTTTTCTTGTAAATTAGTTGAATAGAGACCTCAGTTTGGAGAATATTAATTAAGAATATTTGGAGCTGTTAAGTTCCTTATTCTTCTAGTGTAGTGACAGCTAACATTTATATTGTATCTCACAGTTTACTAAAAGCTATTACATACATTGTTTTAATTGGCCCTTATAATAACTCCGTGAGGCAAGTTAGTATTACTTTGCTACTTTTTACATTAGGAAAATGAGAATTGTCAAGAAAAATAGAATGACTTGCCTGAGCTAAACAGCAAAACTGGGACCCAGACTGTTAAGTCGAAGGCCTGTGTTCTTTCTGTCACATCAAGCAATCTTGAGATAGGTTTTTGCTTCTGGAAGAAGTGGTCTGGGCTATTTCTTTTCCTCTTTTATTCCATGCCCACATTTTGATCTCCTTCATCCCAGTAACTCTGGCCAGAATGGCCAGGTTATATGTCTTGGTCTCTGCCCTTTATGAATTGTGTTGTTCTCAACTGTTAGGAAACACCTTATGCCCAGCCTGAGAAAGGGTTAAGGTAGAGGCTCAGGTTCTCCTATAAAGAAAACATCTCAACTTAATGTCCCAATATCACAGCCTAGTGATCACAGGGAAAATAATCATCAATGTCAGAGATGTGATAGACTGTAAACTATACATGAGATCAGCTATAAAAATTATAAAACTGTGACAGTGAAGAAAATTACTAAATTTCTGGGAAAATAGAAAGTCAAAACAAAGCCAGACTATGATCCTGTTTTATGGAGAGACCAGCTTCAAGATTTCCTCCTTCCTCCAGCCAACTGCACCTGTGCCCCTTATATCAATTTCTTTTTATGCAACATCTATGTTTCCCCCTTTTGTGCCATCCCATTTTCTGGAGCACTTGGACTAATTTCACTTCCCCTTCCTAGCTTGTTCCTTGTAGGTAAAGAGTGGCATGTTTTAAATCCTCTGTGGCTTAAGAGTAAAAGCTAAGGCATGGAGTTCTGAGTTTAATACACTTTTAAACCTGCCATGTGACCTTGGCATTTTGCAGTTTTTCCTAATAAAATGAGGATATAGGTGCTTACTCCACTTGATTTGAAAGCTTGTTGTGAATAGTTAATGAGACAGTGTAACTAAAATCCTTAAAGCAGGATGTGAATGTGCCCTGGTTCTAGTACTAACCTTCTATGTGATTTTAGGCAAGTCACTGAACCTCTCTGGGCTTTAGCATTTTTTATATATATAAAAAATAAGGGGCTTAAACTAGATGATTTTGAAAGTTTTTTCAGATTCAATTCAGTTGAATTCAGATGAATGTATTGAATATTTACAGTGTCATGAGCTTTAAATAAGGATGTAGTCCTTGGTCTTGAAGAACATATCTAGGGAACGGAGACATGTAAACAAATCACTGTTGGGTGATATAGTAAGTGTCTTATGATGTAGCCCTCCAATTTTGTTATTGCTAAATTCTTCTCCTCTTGGTCTCATTAATATTAGAGTTTATTTCTCGTCAGAGGAAAGGAATTTATCAGACCTCTAGATAAGTAGTTTCATATTAGGCAATGGAGTTTGCTTGGTTTTTAGCAGAACATCACTACTAATTGATAATATATGTGAGCGGTTAGCATATCTGAGATACCTTATAACACTCAGGATAGACTTCTTTAAATCAAAATAACCAATTGAAATTCCCATAGTGACAAACTAATGAAAAACCTTTGGTCTAGAACATTACAGAAAACCTTGTGGATATTCCTAGTTAAGATTTCTGTTCTTGGGACTTCCCTGGTGGTCCAGCGGTTAAGACCCTGTGCTCCCAATTCAGGGGGCCCAGGTTTGATCCCTAGTCAGGCAACTAGATCCTGCATCCCACATGCCACAACCAAAGATCCCACATGCCACAACTAAAAAAAAAAAAAAAAAAAGATCTGCAACAAAGATCCCATGTGCTGCAACTAAAGACCCAGTGCAGCCAAATAAATAAATAAATATTTTTTAAAAACCCAAAAGATTTCTCTTCTTGAAAGAGATTAAATTTGATTGGGAGAAGAGTCAACTAGTAGAAGACTGGTCTAGAGATTTGGTCCTAACCCACCCCCCTCTTTTTAAAAATGAATCTGATTCTAACTCTTTGTTGCTAAAGTTGCCGCTGAGTTTTTCTTCAGTAAGTGGAAGGAAAACTTGGATATTTAATACCTTGTCAAAGTAGTATTAAAAACCAAAACCTTTCTATTGCTCCTATCTCTGTTCAAGCAAAAGTTGTTATAAAACCAGAGAAACAATCTAACTATCCTACATATCGGTAAACTAAGATGTGACTGGTCAGCCTCTCATTCTCAGATTCCTGCCAGAATGGATTTCTGACATCCTGGAAGTTTTGTGGTGAGCAGTTCCCCAGTAATGTGTATAATCTTTCGTAAAACTGTTTTTTAATCATCAAATCATATAGTTTTAAAGATTGCTAAACTCTACTTTTCTAAGGTGTTCTTAGGAGACTTAAAATGATGGCTGCAGGATAAAACACTAGAGAACTGAAACAAAGAACTATTTCCTGAGGGTTCCCAAGCCAAACTGTAATCTTTCCCATCACTCATGCATGCCCCGAAAGTGCCAAGATGGCATTCTATCCCCAGATTAAAAGTTTCTTCTCTGGATGATTTGGTGTGATATCTGTTATTTTACCCAAATTCAGCTTGTTATCACATTTTTGGATATTAATTCCAAGAATTTAAACAAAAAGTGTCTGTGTGAATCAGTTACTGGTGTGATGATAATCTTTTTCTCTTATTCTCTGAAAATGGATTCAGATTTCTGGTAAATGGACTCTATTGGAGGATTCTGATTTAACCTCTGACACCTGTTTGGTTTAGCTAAGTAAACTAGAAAGTGAGTTATTTTTAAAACTAGCTTGTAACCCATACCTGTCTCATCAGATACTGTCTTCCATGTATAGTCTATTTCAGCTACTTAGAAGGAAGAAAAAATATGTTGGACTTAGAGGGACCTTTTTTTGTTTTGTTTTAATAAAAAATATGTTGATCAGATGTTTAGCCAGGGAACAACGAATAATAATAATATTAATACTTCTAAGCTCTATTGAGTACTTACTGTGTGCTAGGTGTCGTGACAAACACATTTATGTTGTATCTCATTCGATCTTTGCAGCAAATGCCTCTCTTTCACAGAGGGGAAAACTGAAGCTTAAAGAGATTACGGGCCTCTCTTAGGGTCAAACCACAGTGAGGGGTGGGACAGGACGAGAGCCCAGATTCAGGTTTATTCATTTGTGGTGCAGCTGATTTCTACTTTGTCATACCTGTTGTAGTTGTTTTATGTTTGAAAAGCTTGTGATTATTGCAGGGATTACAAACTCATATGACTACAGGGCCAGGCAGGAAACAGAGATGTAGATGCAATACAGTAAGGAGTGATGTTCAGGACTCATGAATGCTTTTCTGAGCCAAAGTCATTCAAACGTTCAAATGTGGATTTGTTTAAAAGAAGGGCAAAGGAATCTGTGGGCCCTTCATCCCCAGAAAGTCACCCTCCTTGGTGGGGAGGGGTCGTTTATAGATTTTTCTCATATTAACCCAATAATCATTTGTATACCACTTACATAGCATAGGGGTGTGTGTGTGTGTGTGTGTGTGTGTGTGTGTGTGTGTGTGTGTGTGTGTGTGTGTGTCTATGGGCACAGTGTGGTATGCTGGGAAATAGTTGGGCTTTGGAGGTTTTAGTCCTGGTTTGAATATAGGAACTGCTGTGTGATTTTGAACAAGTTGTTTAACTTCTCTGAACCGTGTTTCCTTCATCAGTCAAAGATAATAATTACCCAGAGGGGTTGTTGAAAGGTTTAGGAGTAATATACATGGAGTTCTCAGGATTGTGCCTGGCACATAGTGAACACACAGTAAGCAGCAGCTGTTGTTTTTATTAATATATTTGTTTTTATTGCTAAACTGTTCTTTGCAGGCAGCTGTTAAGTCACATATATCCTCATCACTTAGCACAGACTTGACATTGCGCATTACCTTTGCCAATTTGGTCATGCATAACTCTTAAATTCTTTTCAGTAAGTAATGATAGCCATCAAAATACTTGAGATGAATAAGAATGAGCTATTTCCCCACAACCTTTCTTCCTCGTTACAGTGAAAGTAAGTCTCACGTAAAATTTTGCCACATATGAAGACATTTATTAAATAAACACATAAGCATGGAACCATTCATACTCTAAGCTTGGGGAAGGCTCATCTCTATGTCTTTCAGATACTAGAACATCACCTTCCTGGAAAGGTTCACTTGAGGCAGATAGGACAGTAATCCAAAGCAAGATCCATTTATCCTCATACTGAGCATCAGATAGCTAGAAATTTTCTGCTCCAAAGACAAGACAAAGGATCACTTAGGCTCAAGACTTGGACCATATCCCTTCAGGGTCTTCCTGGATTCTTATACTCTGTTCAAGCAAAGAAGAGTATGAGTGTAAAAATATTCAGCTTATTTACTTATCTTAAATACCATTAATTTTGTCAATGAATCTATTTCTAGCACCCATAATGCTAATTATCAAACCTCTGCACCAATCAAAACTCATTTCTGACGTTCATTTATGGTAATTAGAAAGTCTCCAGTGTTACTAGAGACACCAATAGCTTAAGTGTTTGTGGTAGACCCCTCTGGCTTGTGAGCTTTGCTTCTGATTGGAATGGCTGTTTTGAGCACAAATGCAGACTCTAGAGCAGCAATTCTCAACTACTATGATTTTGCCCCCAAGGAGACATTTGGCAATGTCTGGAGACATTTTTGGTTGTTACAACTAGGGGGAGGGTGCTATTGACACCCTCTAGTGTGTAGAGTCCAGGGATGCCGCTAAACTTCCAGCAGTGCCCGGGACAGCTCCCCATATCGAAGAATCATCTGGCCCGAAATGTCATTAATGAGGAGGCTGAGAAACTCTGCTCTAGAGTGTAGCTTAAGCTGATTCACATGCTTTCATCATATGACCTTGTCTATGATGATGTATTTTAAAGTTAAATTACAGACTTTATAGCACTCACCACATAAACTTAGCAGCAAAGACTTGAATGAATTTAGTAATTCATTGTAATACTACCTGTGGAAGGCATGAATTTAGACCCTAGTTATTTACTATCTATGGTAGACCCAATAAGTAACAAAGCCTATAAAAACTTTTAAAAAATGGTAGGTTCTGGTCTTGTTCACCTGGAATGTAGGGATGGACTTCCATTGCCCAAGTAGTGCTCCTGTAAATTGGCATCTTAATGGACACTCTGCTACTGAGTTATTAGGCTTTTTAATTTACTTCAGTACAGCAAACATGCTGTGAGCCAGAGACTATGGGAAGGGTACAGCAAACAATAAAATAGTCTCTGACCTGGAGGAGTTTACAGAAATCTGGCACAACATGTCTTCAACAAAGCCACTTGCAATTATAATGTCCCTACAGCCTATGATTGTAGAGATGCCCATAGTTTATCTTAGTTTCACTTCACATGAAACCAGGAAGCTCCATTTATTGCCTTTTGTATTATTTCCATGTTGTCTGAGCCATATAGTCCTCTACATATCTTGCCAAAGTACTACCAGATAGTAGTGGTATAACTATGTATTTTATCTAAAAAAAGCAAAAATGATTAAAATTCACAGGTGTTCAAGAGAAACAGACTCTTTGAAAAAGCAGATCTTTTAAAAGAAGATTCATATAAAGGAAAAACTCAACAGTTTCACTTTTCTGTGAACATGTCACGCTCACCTCTCAAATTCTGGAACCAAGGAAATGATCAGTAGCATCGCTGGCACCGTTGGGGTCTCCAATCTCTCTTTTTGCCTTCGGGTGGATCATCAGCATGCCTTAATTGATCACACTTAATAATGTGTCTTAGCATGTGCTAAGGCATGCTCTTAGGACACCTGCCAACTGCCCATCTATTCATCATTTCCCCCCATTGGAGATGCACTCAAGGCTGTGTGGGTGGCTACATGTAAGAATGTGGCCTGAAACTTTCTAAACTTAGAAGCTATTCAGGTCAGACCTCATGGTGGTTGTTTTTGGACAGTGATAACTCTGGCATTCTCCAGGGTTTGTAAAATGAGCTCTGACATTGCCAGCCATAGGTTCCAGCTTTAACAGCGATCTGTTCAATGAGCAACGGTGGTCCGGAGAGCATTCATTCTTCTGTTTACAACTTGAGTCCATTAATTTTTTTTTTTTTCAAATCGGAGTTTCACTTGGCTGTAAGTAGATAATTTTATGGAAAGTGGTGAAAATTTGGTCACCTGGTGTTGGGGGGCAGTGGTAAGAACAGTAATCAGGTTTGAGACCAGTTGTATTTTTGGCACTATATTAGCCAAGCACTGGAGTTAGTTTCCCTTCAGCTGGTTAAGTTACATGTCTATTTGGTGAATAAACTTTGCAGAAATAGCAAAATTTGTCTCTGTGTCACTTATAAATGATTTATTGTCTTTTTCATTTAACATTTTTATGTATCAATGGTATATATTTTAAAAGTCCCAGCCAAAGTCTATATTCCAGCACTGCCTACCTTTTATATTCTTCTGGGCAGAACATTAAAAAAGAAAAAAAAAAAAGGGTTCTACAGTATATAGTATAAAGAAGTTTCTCAGGAGTAATTTGTTTTTCTAAAACCAGTTTTCTATGAATTCTCAAGGCGTTTGGCAAGTGTAGATTGGTGTCAAGGAAAATTATAATCCTAGACCAGAAAAACCATCAGGGCTTCAAAGAGTCACAAAGATCATATCTTGCTGTTGCAAAGCATCAGGTGATTTAGGCAATTAGCAGGTCTCTTTTTATGAAGATAAATAACTTGTGCAACTGAAGTTTTTTACTGAATGGGTACACTTTCTCTGTTGTTTTAATAGCTACTCCAAGGTTGAGCATGGTTAAAAATGTATGCTAATCCTGGGTTTGGTTTAGAAGTTTCAGCTAAATGCATGTTATAGGGGTATCTTAGGTTTTTTACTTCATGTGAGGTACAATAGAATGTAATCCAGTCCCCTATCCTATTTATACAAAATAACATAGTAGCAAAGTAGCTAAGAATTAGATTCTTGCTATGCCTCTGAAGTAAAAACCCAAAGTTCTCTTTTATCTAGCTAAAGGTTCAGCACATAGATAATGAAACACTTCTTATATGCTCATCTGGCATTTAAATCATCTCTGTGCCCTTTCTCTTTTCATTTTGAACCTTATTTCACTGTTTTTTGGTAAAAGAATAATTCTTTTGGATACAAATTGGATCTTTTCAGCCAAAGTAAAAGTTTAGACCTGGTAAACTTTTTCTTCTTCCTCATTGCAAGGCCTTTGCCATGTTGGAGTCCGCAGCAAATGCCATGATAAATAACATGGTTGAGTAGGAAGCATGTCCTATTTCTTGCCTGCTTCCAAGTCTCCCCCAGATTTAAAGTGTCTTTCTAACCAAAGGGCAGCCATGTGAAGAATAAATTAATTTCAGCAGTCATTAGAGCTGTCTGTAGCTTGGCGTTAGACAGCTGTGGCTAAAGGTGAATTGGAGGGATTTTTTTTTAAAGTACATGACAGATATATTGAGGTAGGTCAGTTGTTTCCATGTGACATCCCTTGAGTTCCATTCAAATTGGGAGCCTGACAGTATCTGATTGTGTCCAGGATTTAAGAAGTAGTTTAGTATGGCTCTTAGTTGTGCTGGATTTTTGGGCAGACTGACTTTGAGGTTCATCAGTTCAACCAGCATTATGGGACACCCACTGTGTACTGAGTACTGGAAAATTGAGGGCATGTTGGGTGTAACTTCATCAACATTTTATTCACATCACCAAATTTTCTAGCATTTTCACTAAGGTACAAAGGAAAATCAAACAATGTCTAGCTCCCTGATTAACAAGCCTCAGAGGATTTCTAGAGCACAAGTCATATCAGGCAAAGTTGTGTGTCTGTGCGTGTGTGTTTTAACAGAATTGCTAACGAAGTTGAAAAGGGAATCCAATACATGTAACTTACATAGCTTGTAGTAATATATTGAAACAGGGTCTCATGACATTTTACTTTGAAACTGGATTAAACTTGGCTACAGAATGAGCACTGTCCCAATGAGTGACCACACAGAGAGGGCCAGGGAGCACTGCAGAGTTATCAGCTCTCCTGCATCGCCTTAGGGGGCGGTAGTTGGTAGTGTGCCTCAAGTACCAGGAGAAAGGTCTTCCTTTTTCAATGTCATTGTTAGTCTAACAGAAAAAGTAGAATTTACCAGGTGTTACTAAATTGAAATAAGCCTTCAACTATAGGAAATATTAAGAAACAGTAACCAGGAGTGTTGTTTTACAGGTGAGAAAACTGAGTCTGAGAGAGGTAAAGTAACTAGCCAGAGGTTGTACAGCTAGTAAGCAAGCATTACCAGCATTCAGATTTAGATCTAATAGACTTCAAAGTCACATGATCATTCCATCATCTAGAATGTCATTAAGCCCCAGTTGCAATTTGATATAGCCATTAATATATCAAAATTGTTTCTTAAATAAAAGTGCCTTTATTTGTGTTAATTTATCTACCTTTTATGAATTATGCTTTCATAGTACTTTTAACTTCTATTATTATTTTTAACAGCTTTATTGAGATATAATTTACATACATACAATTTGCCCGTTTAAAGTGGACAACTTAATGATTTTTAGCATATTCACAGGGTTATGCAACCATCACCACAATCTATTTAGAACATTTTCATCCTCCCTAAAAGAAACTCCACACCCATTAGCAGTCGCTTTCCATTTCCTCCTGTCTACCACCCACCCCAGCCCTAAGTAATCACCACATGCTTACTATGTTTATAGATTTGCCCATTCTGGACATTTCATATAAATGGAATAATACAGCATGAATAATACAAGACAGTCACAAAAAAGACTTTTTGTGACTAGCTTCTTTAACTTAGCATAATATTTTTAAGGTTTATCCATGTAGTAGCATGTGTAAGTACTCCATTTCTTTTATGGCTGAAGAATATTCCATTATATGGATATGCCACGTTTAATTTATCCATTCATCAGTTGATGAACATTTGAGTTGTTTCTACTTTTGGGCTATTATAAATAATGCTTCCATAAACATTTTTGAACAAGTTTTTTACTGGATATATATTTTCATTTCTCTCGGGCATAAACCTAGAAGTGGAATTTCTGGGTCATATGTTAACTCAATGTTTAACTTTTTGAGGAACTGCCAGATTGTTTTCCAGAGTGACCATACCATATTTCCACTAGCAAGGTATGAGTGTTCCCATTTCTCCACATCCTTGCCAACACTTGGTATTGTTCATCTTTTTACTTCTCTAATTTAATTCTCATAATCCTATGAATTAGTCAAAGAAAAACATTCTTACCGGTATTGTATAGATAAAAGCTGCAAATCAACAAACATTAAATGAGAAACTCAGTATGTGTACAAATAGAGGGGAAGAAATGGATGGATAGATGGGGAAGGAGCATGGATAGTTCAAAATAAATCATACAAAAGTAATTTAAAAGTTTTTGCATCTGACACAGCTATGATGGTTGTTAGAGATCATATTTCCCACCCCTACATTTTAAAGGTGATGAAACTAGAGCCCTGAAAAGGGAAGTACATTGAACTCTGACCTAAAGTTTTTTAGTAGGGAAGCCAGGACTAGAATCTCTGTCTTCTTGGCTCCCAGGCCATTGCCTGTTCCAGCACAGCCTATTACATTCTGTCCTGGGGGATATATAAACTCATCCGTATCATAGGAACTCCATTTTCCTAACTCGTTCATCCATGCTGACCTTTTGTTAAAATAAACCTATCTTAATTCATATGGGGTATTGGAACATCAGCAAAGCTGAAACCTCCCATTGGGAAACTTTTGATAGAATTTGTTCCACATATTGCCTATGATGAAACTGATGTGCAGGCAGAAAATTAATGCAGGCAATGTTGCTTGGTGATGTTTCTTGGGTCAGATTGCTTGGGTGTGAATTCTGGCTCTGTAACTTACTAACTGCTTGACCCTTTCTGTAATTCTGTTTCCTTATTTTTTAAATGGAGCCAGTACTAGTATCTACCTCATAGAATTGTTTTGAGAGTGAAATGAGAGAATCCCTGTAAGGACGTTAGCACAGTGCCTGGCTCCTAGAAAGCCCTAAGACAATGTTAACAATTATTGTTATATACCATCAACTTGCTCAGACCACGGAAAACATTGTACTCTATGATTTATAGAAAATAAATCAATCATTCCTTTTAAAAAAGTAGCTTCACTAAAGGAGCAGGCCTAGGAAATAGCTGTTTTCTAGTCTTCATAATTTTGAGTTATATAGAACATAATTAAATTCCCTTTGTTAAGAGAAAAAAACTTACTATGTTAACTTCCCATCCTTTACAAATTATGAACTAATTTCCTTTATACTGTAACTTTGGGCAGAAACCAACCTGGAAATTTCAACCTATGTTAAAAGCCCCAACAATGGGAAAACTTAAGTAAAGCACATATACCTGTTATTGCTACAATATATTAGTAGTGTTTTTCCTCAGTGTTTTTGTTTGATTATCAAGATAAAAATCCACTGGATTACTTTATGGAGCCAACTGTATACGTTTGTGTATCAGTGAGAAGAAAGGGCACCCAATGGGGAATCAGAAGACAGGATTAAAATCCCGGTCCTTCCCTGCCCTAGTTCATTACCACAGGCAGTGTGCTCATCATTTGAGCATTAAGCTCATCAGAGCTCTAAGCTTCTGTTTCCTCAGCTGGAAGTGGGAGCCAAGGTGATCAACGATTTTCATCTCAGAAGGTATCATGAGGACCAAGTGATAACCTGAGTGTAACAGCACTAGCCCAGTGCCTGGCCCACAGTCAGGGCTCAGTAAATGACAGCTAAACAGCAGTGTAGTGGGGTTCTGTATGCCATACATGAGATTGGGAGCCAGATTCGATGGTAAGTTTAGGTGAAGAAATTGGACATGTCTGTGTTCACATAGTATGATTCATGTCTACTTTGCTGTTGCTGCTGCTGCTTTCCTGTGACCAATTTTAGAGCCTATCTTGGCAGCTGGAAGTATTTGGGATTAATTTCACACTCACTTTATGAGTTGAGCGTTTTCCTGCAAGCAGCTCCCTGGGCCTCTGCCTCATTACTTTGGCATCAATTGATATGGCAGTTGGATAGAGATGTCCTTTGGGGTCTCCATTTTATTTGGAATCCTTCAATTTGAAAAAGCAAAACAAAGGCCATCAACACACTGTGCTTGAAATCGTTAGCATTTATTTTTTCCTAAACCTCTCCCTTTCTGTAGTTCTGTTGAACACCAGGGAACACACATCTTGTACAGCCAGTGATGAGCACTGAAAAATCATTGTCCCTCAAATGTAAGCCCTAGCAGCTGGTTGGCCTCATTTCTCAGTTCCAGGTGAGCTGCGAGATCCTCTAGGCCCTGGTCAGACAGATCTAAGTCTTGATGGGTCTAGTTTTTCCATCCCTTTTTACTCTGTTAATTCTGCTAAATTCATTTGGCTCTTGTGGAGAACAAAGTAAACTTGGCTATTACGTGTAAAACTAAATTGAGAACATGGAGATCTGTTTAGTATTTCATGCTGGCCAGTAGGTCAGGAAGATTTTCCTTGGGGGTAATTTACATAAGGAATTGTTTATCCCATTTCTTTCCAATTTCTGTGACCATTTGGGGATAGCAGACTCTTTCCACAATGGCACAGAAATATATCCAGCGAGACTGAAACTTAGAGAAACGATGCTTCTCCAGGATTGATGTATTTTGGGTCTTGCTCAGGAAAGATCCTGTGGCTTGGGCTGCTGTCTCACTGAGAAGTCATTCTTCCACCACAGCTGTGTTTAGCAAGTTGGGTGGGTCCACGAACTGACATGCTGTTACACTTAGTAAGAATTTTCCCTTGATAGTGAGGAACGTGCATAAAAGCCTCACTTAAGTCCCAGCAAATGCTCTAAATGTTTGCTGTGATCCGATGGCTACTTAGAGCACAGCCTCCATCAGATAACGCCCATACTCAGAATACTCTGTGGCTCTCCAGTACCTGCACACTCTTCACCTTGACATTTTGGTTCCTCTACAACAGTTGCCCAGGTGACCTTTTTAGTCTCATCAAATGCTCTTCCCAAACTGGAATATTTGCTCTTTCCTGAACAAGCAGCCTCTACATTTGCGCTTTAATGCACTTGCTCAGGTTGTGTCCTTCACTTTTAAAGCCCCCTTGCCCAATATCTGTTCTTGAGGACAAATTTCAGGTACCTCTTCTCAGTGGCATGCTGGTAAATATTTACCAACTGGCTATTTGGGAGGAGCAGGGTGGGTGGGAAGCCTAACTTTATAACATTTGTTGATTTGCATGTTGTAAATACCTCCACCATGGCTGATTTCAAGCTTCTAGCATGAGGTCACTGAATGTGGAGTTGGGAAGAAATGGGCAGTAGCTCACCATTGCAGAGTGTTGCCAACATACAGATGCAACAGGCATAAATAACCTCAAGGGCCTAGATAACAGTAAAATAATTAGGAAGTAATATGTTTTGAGTATTTATTACTTTTGTTTTCATGTAACTTATTTTTAAGTTTACATAATTTAATTTTTAGCAATGGCCATGTTTAACAACTGGCTCACAAAATTCCTGAAAACTGAATAATCAGTCCTTTCTCCTGAGCTGGTAGGAGCTGGCTGAGCCTGGTCCAGTGGCCACTGCTGCTTCTTCCACCTTTTCCTTCCCAAGGCCCTCCACACTCACTAGTAGTTAGGCCCTTCTCCGAACCTATAAGGTGCTTCAGGTCTCATGCAGACTTCAGAGTGAGAGACTCCAAGTCGAATCCTGGTTTCTCGTTACTAGGTGATGGTCAAACTGGCTACTTAATTTGCAGTTCCCAGTGCAAAATGAAAATGCAGGGCCCTTGTTAAAAGGTAGAAGAAAGTGCTATTGAAACAGCTACTAAAATATAAAGTTCTTTCCTTTCTTCAGTGGTCTCTCTTTCACACCTTCTGGTGGTGCTTTTATTTCCTATTTAATGTTATTTCAAGTAAAGAAAAATTAAAATTTTAAATTGTTAGCATGAATTCTATGATTAATCTTTATATTGTGCAATGCCAGTTTTAAATGCAAATGTAAGAGCATTTAACTCTCTGAGTTAATGAGCATATCTCCTCTGATCATGTGCATGGTCCATTATCCTATAGACTTCACTTACAAAGCACAAATTCAAAAATAAAGTTATGAAGACTTTCAAGACAGACACAACAGGGCCTTAAACCAAGCATGGAGCACTTCTAAGCACAGACACAGTTGGCACACCCTATGTACAGTACTGGGCACATTCCTTACATCTGCTGAGCCTCAGAGACCTCATCTATAAAACAGAGATCTTGCCAACTAAGTCTCAGTGGAGGCGTGAGGATTGAACGCACTGATACCTGTATGGCACAGAGCAGATTGCTTGGCATACAGTTCATGCTCAATTAATTGGAGGGATTATTATTATTAACATAATGATCATAATGTTAGTGGTATTCTCCTCCTTAGTAGTCTATAGGGTCTTCCCTATATTGTCAGTGTTTGCCTCCTTGACCTATTTTCCTTTCTCCGTTATAAACTCTTTGAAGGTGGAGGTTATCTCTGTTGCCATTGAATTCCCTGTAGTGCTTCCTGCAAATTCTTGCACATCTCTGGCATTCAGGAGGTGTTTATCACCTTGGTCTTTGTATGATTTGGACTTACTGACAATAAGCATCTGTGTCATCATATGATGGCCCCCACAGTGAGGCTTAATTGATAACATTCACAGGAAGAAAATGAAATTAAACTTAGATTTTTAACAGGAGTCAGTTGTAATCATGGTGAGGGTTGGGGAAGCAGATGATTCCAGGTGTTTTGGTTTAAGGAAAGTGACTTCTCCATCTCTTCGAGGGGACTTCTTGAAGTAATGGGGAAGGGATGAGTTCCAAGCCTCATTTGAGTAAAAGAGGCCCCAGGGATATTAACTCTGGCCCATAGTAATCTGCCCCTTAGCTAGCTTCTTTCACACTTACTTTCTGTGCTGCACAATAAGGACGTTATTACAGTAATGCTTCTTTCCACTAATTGGTTGTGTATGTATGTTTCCTGTCCAACAAATTATAAGATCCTCATGGGCTATAGGGTATCATGTACCCTTGAATGCAAATGAAAAGTAGCACAGTAGTAGGCACTCAGTAAGCAGTGTGCTTTATTGTTAATGCTTACCTTGGTCCCAACGCCCAGGGCTCCCTCTAGAGCTGAATGTGCATTGTGATTGCCTTTCATAACTCCTGCAAGTGGCAAGGAATCCTGGTTTGCCAGGCATTGTCAGGCAAGGGCCTTCAGGTGCTTTGTCTTTCTCTAACCTACATCTCTTTTCCAGTGTCTCCCAGATACTCTGAGGACTGTCCCCTTACAGCCCTTCTCCTACATGGAATTTGGGAGACCACACAGCTGCAGACTATACTTGTTTGACTGATGATTTTTTAATAGGCCCTTTGGGCCAGTGTCAGTAAGCCGTGAAATATCACCAAATGGATCATCTGCACTAGGCTTCTGAGACTCACCTGAGCTCTAGGCCCTCAAGCTGGTGGGGACTTGTAGAAAGGAGCTTACATTGCCCCGGCTTTCGCTATTCCAGTTCTGGGGGCTGTCAGGTGCCTTGAGCCTCTGGGCCAATCAGTTCATTACTTTTAAGGAGCACAAAGTTCACCAAGACATTAAAATAAAATAAAACACCAATGGGCTGTCTTCAATGTTCTATCCAGTTGTTACTTTAGTTCTTTTTTCCACAGGATTATTCAAGAGGATGAAAAAAAAAAAAAAAAAAAAAGCCAATTCTACTCACTCCTGCCAGTTTTATCCTAAGTAGATTAGGCATTGTAAAGCTAACACACCCTGAACATTTTTTTCTTTCAGGTCCCTGTGGGCTGGTGCCTGACATTTGTGTTAAAAATGACATTGCTTGATTAGTCAAATGTTTGAACATTATCTACCTTTTAAATATAGTAAAGAAATATTGGATATTCCAATACCACGTAAAAAGTAATAGAGGAAGACAGTTATTTTCTGAAAAGGGTATTATGAAGTTATTTGAAATTCCAAGGTAAATGCAGTTACTTTGATAAGAATTTTTTAAATTGATCAAGAATATTTTAAATTGATCAATCTCTGTGACTGGTAATGATGACCGTAATAACTGTTTTAGAGGTTACTTATATTATCATATATTGTAGAAGGTGAATCGATGGTGAAGCAGACACTGAACAATGTCCCCATTAAGCTGATTTCGTGGATATTTTCATCTCTTGGCCATATGGATTTGGAATTACTTTGGGTATTTTTTTTTTAAAGAAGGAAGCGAACAGATGAATGATAACTCTTTTATTACTCAACATAGCTTGTGTTTGTGGAAGACAAAGTTCATGAAGTTGTTTTAAAGAAAAACAAGAGTGTGCCAAATGTAATTTGTTGAGGGCTCAAGAATTGTGAAATTATCCCTAACTGAAGTTTGTAATTTCTGCAGGTAATCGCTCTAGCAGATGCAGTAGAGGAAAACCAAGACAATCTGTTCCAGTCATTCACCAGGCTGAAAAGTGCCACCCATTTGGTGATTCTGCTGATCGGGCTGTGGCAGAAGCTTAGCGCCGACCAGATTGCTATCCTGGAAGCAGCATTTCTGCCACTGCAGCAGGACACTCAAGAACTGGTAAGGACCCACAAGCCTGCAGTGGTAACAGCCACCGTTATTGAAAAAGGTTGTGGTTTTAGGAAGATATCACATGGCTATCATGTTTTCTAAGGTATCAAATGAAAGCTTGGTTTTGTTTTGTTTTTTTACCCAAATCCTGTTTTCCTTTTCTTCAAACCATAATAAAAATGTCAAGTAAAGGCCTTTTTTTTTTTTCTACAGCTATTTAAAAAAATAGGTATATAGTCCATTTTTATGTGGTATCCAGTCTATTTTTTATATACTCTTCAATCACTTAGAAGCCAGGGAAACAGTCATTTGACCGCCAGGGTGATGGCAGTAAACCTTCAGATTATCTAATCCTTTCCTTTTCCATGAGAGAAAACAGTTCAGCCATTTTAATTTGCTCAACGTTCTTAAATTTGTGTCACTTCAAGGGTTAGAGAGAACTGAGGTAGCCTTGCTGAATGACAGGGATATTTTGTTACATTTATGTAATTCTTTATATGTAGTTTATAAACTCTTTTACTCTTGATCCTTTGAATAGGCAGTTTAGAACAAAAAGGGAAAAAATGGGGGTATGCATTTGGAGTTTTTGGTGAAGGACGATATAAATAAACATCTTAGATGCTTTGAATCATTGAGGTATGTGACTACCAGGTGCCGTTAATGCATGCTTTTATTTACAAAGAAATAATATACTTCTTTGAAATCAGAGATGCTTGAACTTATATTTTTGTATTGGAGGAAACTGTTTCAACAAAAAAGTCATTTCAGATCCATTTTTAAACACAGATGTGAAAACATGGTACTAAAGATAATAGTACTAAAACTAAAATTTTGGGGTGTTAACTAGGTACCATGTTTTCTTTGAAGTGTTTCACAAGGATTATCTCATTTAATCTTAAACAAGGACCTATAATATAGTTAAGGTATTGTTTTCATCCCTATTTTACATATGGGAAAATTTAGGCTTTGAGAGTTAAGTACCTTTCTGAAATTAGTGGGTGGTAGAGCCAGAATTTGGACCAAAGTCTGTCTGCTTCCAAAGACATGTTTTTAACCTGTATATGGTATTTTAGCAACAAAGTCATGAACATGATTTTGAAAATCACAAGCTTTGTCAGTTGAATCTAATTTTCTACAGTTGGGTCAAAGGGTTGTCAGAATAAAAAAAAAAATCAAGCTATATTTTATATCCTTAACAAAACTGTAAAAATAAATCAGAAAAATTTTAGAGTACACATTATTTTTAGATTGATAAAATTACAGCTAAAATCGACCTTTGAGAAGCTAGAAATGTACACTGTAATAATAGAAAATAAAGAATAGAATGGTCAAGATTATATATATATATTTTTTGAATTTTATTTTATTTATTTTTTTATACAGCAGGTTCTTATTAGTCATCAATTTTATACACATCAGTGTATACATGTCAATCCCAATCTCCGAATTCATCACACCACCACCTTCACCCCCCACCGCTTTCCCCCCTTGGTGTCCATACGTTTGTTCTCTACATCTGTGTCTCAATTTCTGCCCTGCAAACCGGTTCATCTGTACCATTTTTCTAGGTTCCACATATATGCATTAATATACAATATTTGTTTTTCTCTTTCTGACTTACTTCACTCTGTATGACAGTCTCTAGATCCATCCAGGTCTCTACAAATGACCCAATTTCATTCCTTTTTATGGCTGAGTAATATTCCATTGTATATATGTACCACATCTTCTTTATCCATTCGTCTGTCGATGGACACTTAGGTTGCTTCCATGACCTGGGTATAGTAAATAGTGCTGCAATGAACATTGGGGTGCATGTGTCTTTTTGAATTATGGTTTTCTCTGGGTATATGCCCAGTAGTGGGATTGCTGGATCATATGGTAATTCTATTTTTAGTTTTTTAAAGAACCTCCATACTGTTCTCCATGGTGACTGTATCAGTTTACATTCCCACCAACAGTGCAAGAGGGTTCCCTTTTCTCCACACCCTCTCCAGCATTTGTTGTTTGTAGATTTTCTGATGATGCCCATTCTAACTGGTGTGAGGTGATACCTCACTGTAGTTTTGGTTTGCATTTCTCTAATAATTAGTGATGTTGAGCAGCTTTTCATGTGCTTCTTGGCCATCTGTATAAGATTATATTAATAAGAATATTAACTATCACTATCACTATGAACTCAGATTTAGTAGTCAAAAAGACTTGGGTGGCTTGAGGTGCTGGTTCCAGCAAAGTCCTTCTGGTCAAGTTTCTTAGCTGATCTAAATCTCTGCTTCTGTAGCTCTAAAATGGAAACAATTACGTTAGCTGTCCAATAAATTGTAATAAGAATTAAATGTGATAATTGGATAGAGTGCTAATCATCATTACTAGTGGTTTGTCTACTTTATGTGTATTATTTATAGTCCTCACTTAAAGCCATGCAAGGTAGATATTACTACCTTTTCATGGTGATTTGTCTCCTCAACTACACTTGAGGGCAGGAATTATATCTTACTCATTTTTATATTCTCAGTGCCTGGCACAATGACTGACCATAGCGCAGTTGATATTTGTTGGGGTGAATGAATGGAGATAAGGGTGGAAGCTAACAAGAGGTGACTTGGCAGAACAGATGCAGTGGATCGAGTCTGGAGCATGAGGAAGCAGGGCAGGGCCAGCTGTATAATTTACGAGGTTGAGTGCAAAATGAAAATGCAGATCCCTTGTTCAAAAAAGTAGGAAAAAATGCTGAAGTGCTGTTAAAACAGGTACTAAACACATAGCTTTTTAGTTTCTGTAGTCTCTCTCTCATCGTGGTATTTTTGTTTGCTATTTATTTATGTAGTTCTAAATAAAGAAAAATTCAAAGAATTGCCACAATTATACAATATATGCAACTTGTATTTTGTAGCTCATATGCATTTTGTTCTCATGGAACTGCAGAATTGCTGCACAAAACTTAACTGTCTTTATTTCACTTCTTAACCAGTGCACATCTACCAACACTCTCTACCTTCAGCTTCCTGCTGAGTAAGGAAGGACTGAAGGGAAAGGAGCTCTGTGTCACTCTATTGCCCTTTCTTTCTATGTTATCATTTTCAGTGTAAGTGGTTGGTTAATACAGGGAAGTAACAGGAGTGTAGTGGGTTTCCTTAGTCATTCCTGTTTCTTTGAATCTATTGCCTTCTTTCTTAATTCAAAACAAGTTCTGGTTCAAATGAAAAGCCTCTCAGGGCTGTCAGTTCCTTTGCTTAATCAGTCTAGACAGAATAGGCCTTCCTCCTGCTTACTTTGAGTCTCTGTGAACTCCCACTCATCCTGGGGCCACGGGAATTCTGAGCTATGGGGCTGTATGTGAATGGGGGGAAAGGAGGGAGGAGGCATGCATATTGCACATATTTTCCCCTCTCACACGTGCTTCATTGTCTTATCAGACTTCACTTACAAAACACAAATTCAAAGATTAAATTATTAAGAATTTCAAGATGATGACAACAAAGCACTAAACTGAGCACAGGGCCCTGTGCAATTACACAGCTTGCATGCTTCTGAAGCTGGCCCTGAAGCATGCTTAGACCCAAAGGAAGAATTTCCTAGAAATAAACATTCTCACATGTAGGAATTGAGTCCCAAGAGAGACTGTGGTATTTCTGACTCCAGAGATCTTTAAAAACAGCTTCATTCGCCAGGAGTGTGTAAGTATGCTCATCCCTGTAGGCAGGTGAATGGACTTAGCATCTTCTCAAAGCTCCTTTCTACCCTGCCTCTGTATTCTTTACTGTCATACCTCCCAAATCATGTAAGAAAAAATTACTTCAACTCTCTTCTGAATTTGGTGAGATTAGAAGGTGTGTATACTTGTTATGTCTATCGAAGTCATTAATGAGACAGGACATTTGATAAAAACATAACTTGGAGAAGAATGAATCAAAAAAGACATTTTAATACTGCTTGTTATACTCTTCATCTTTAATTAGGTTGTGGTATTCACTTTGGACTTATACTATTGAGACAGCTTATATATCTTGAGAAAAAAAGGAATCCTTTTTCATTCTTTAAGACGTACTCATGCAGTATGTGGTTTTGACATGCTGGTTCACAATCCTCCACATCATGCCTTTAGACCTCACAAATAAATGTTATGTGATGGGTATCCCGCTGAGATGTGAAAATGAAATATGCAAACCTGAAATAACTTGGAAGGAGGGTGAGGTGGGGAAGAAAGGAGTCTCTGACCAGAATGTTGAAATATATCCCATATTGAAGTTATTATGATACCACAAAAATCTGAATGTAATTTAGACGGTTTGGTTGAGGGTGGATGGCAGAATACATTGTGAGAGGGAGAACTTTAGACATGTGGGCAACATTTTCAGAAGAGACTCTCAGTTCAAGGTCAGATGTCCCCACAGTATTGAGAGGTAAGAGAAAGTGCTCAGAAGATGTTTTATTTACGGTTCAAACAGCACTGCATAATGGTTTGTTGTATTGTTATTTAGATGGCATGTGTCACAAGACAGGCTAAATACCATAGTCAACTCTGGAATATTTTCTTCTTAATAGCCTCAGTTTCACAAAGCAAAAATGTTTAGAATTCATTATTGCTAATGAAAGGTAGTGTTCTTCACACTATATTATCAGTATTAAAAAAAATACCATCCCATTTGGAACAGAATTCATCAGTGTTTTCTTTGATCTGTCTCTTTAGTAACACTTTTCCATTTTTGCCACTTCTCAGTACTTTTGGAAGGCAAATAAATGCTGGTGTTGCTGACTATTATATGTGATTTTTTAAGTTGCTGAAAGTTATATATACCAAATGTGTTTTTGTAGGGATACTCCCTATCACTTTAAGAAAAACGTTAAATGTTTTATTTGGCGTCTCCAAAAAGAGGTCATAAACATAGTTCTATCGGTGGATTTGATAATATAGTATTATCCCTATTGTCTTCCTGTGATGCTGGAGAAGTTTTACCTAAAATAATGTTCTATCAGAGTACCTGTTAGGGAAACTCTAAAATGAATTTTCTTACTTTTCTGAGGATATTTCAGAGTATTTGGATCCTCAGTGCAGAATTTAAATACGCCTCTACTGACCCTCTATCCACTTGAAGCTCTATGGAAAATACAGTCTCCTTAGACTTACCGAAGTAAGTCTACTTAGGTCAATGTGTTACTGGTTTGAGCCTGAGAGAGTATTTAATTGTGATATTACACACATCTCCCCCTCATTATGCTGTATAGAAGCCAAAAGCTGCAAAACTACACATACCTCGGGATTGGCCTAAGAGGAAAAATCTTTTATCCAGTTCATTTATTATCCATTTTTTCATTCAATGAATATTTATTGAGCACCTGCTATGTTTCAGGCAGTGTTCTAGGCACTTAGCATACCTCAATAAACCGAATAGACTTGGTACCCATCCTTTGGGGATTTACTTCAACATTACAAGCAAACATATTCTAGTCATATTCAGTTGTAAACATATTGGCTATCTAATATGGTAGCCACTTGTCACATGTAGCTATTTAAATTGATATTTAAGTAAATTAAAATGAGATAAAATTAAAATTTCAGTTTCTCAGCCACACTAGCTGTATTTCAACTGCTCAATAGCTGCATGTGGTGAGTGGCTACCACATTGGACAGTATAGATACAGAATATTCCATCATTGCAGAAGTTTCTGTTGCATAACACTATCAGTCATTAAGAGGGAAAGGGTTTTTTCAGTTGAGTTAATAACTTAAGCACATTTTAACAAATTAGTGAAAGCAGGGTAGGATACTGACATTAAATGATGCCATGGTGTTTGCATTAGCAGCCCTTATTTCTGGTATTCTGGGATCAGCCTGGTCATTTTCACAATAACCATATATTCTCCCAGGAACAAGAAACTTCTCTAGGGAGATGTGTGCATCTGCATAAAGGAGAGGCAAGAATCTGGCACAGGGGCTGCTACTCCCCCTTCATATGGCCTTGGTAGACGTTATAATCATCATAGACTCTTTCCTGTTGAGCTGACACCATGGCCTCAGAATCCTTTTGAATACAGCACTCTAGGTAGTTACTGTCCCTTGGAGTTGGTACGTGGATGAAACCTTTTTGCCCTTCCTAATCTCTATACAGATCTGCTTCTTATTTTCCTAGTTAACAGCTTAGATGACTAAGATTCTGTACGATGAAGTCCCGCAGATGGCAGGAAAATAAGGAGAAGCAGTGCTGGTATTTCCAAATGGCTGTCTCAAACTTCTTCTGCTCTAAATGTTCATGTGTTCCACCTGATTCCAGAGGAATCTCTAAAGAAAAGAGCAACAGTGCACTGGTTTGGGGACCTGATTACATACAATCCTAGAGTTGGAAGGAATATTGGCACGTTGCATAGCATCTTGCCTTTTTCTTTTCTTTCAAGTGCATTGAATATCTTTAGTAGCTGTTATCTGCTATTTGAAAAAAGAAAAGCTTTATTGTGTCCTTTAGGGGTTTAATAGTTACCTTCCCTAGTACTGAACTTTAAAATCCCCTGGGAAAGTTAAGATGGAAATTTACATCAGTGGGGGAAGGAGATTTGGACCTTCAGCCTTACTTTTTGATTGATTATTCCTTTTACAAACTGATATGGAAAGAGAAACTTATTTTTAACATTTTCAACATGGTTCATGTGAGAAAACAGATGTTTATAATAGGAAATCCTATTGTGTGGAGGGACTTATCAAGACTCACTTACAAGGCTTAAAGACTTCTACGTCACAGGTCAGATTTGATGCAAGGGCCATTGTGCTGCCTGTCTGGATTGAGTGATGACTGAGATGGCTAATCATTACTATTATTAATGACCTTTTCTTAAAAGGCAAACAAAAGGAGGAAGTCTGGTGTCAGTATCAAGCCTGCCTTTATGACTGCTAAAGTATCATCGCAATTATAACTGTCTATGGGAACATAGTGCAGAAAGTAAATATTTTGGTAATTCCCATGATCTTAGCCAGCAAGATAAACATGAAAGAATTAGTTTTATGTTCATAATGACCACATACTCTGTGTTGTTGCTAGTTAGGTGCAACTGGTGTTATGTAATGTAATACTTGACTAGAGTTGAATATAATGTATCTCAGAGCTTTTCTGATGACCTGCTTGCAGTTTTAAAAATTGAAATAGTTGAAATACATCAGAATAGGAGCCAAGTAGAATACATTTACAGGTGGTGACGTGTAATTTTTTAATCTTTCCTTATGTATATCAAATATGAAACAGCGCTTTAACGGACACATTTAGTATTATTCATGCATTTAAGAATAAAGAGACTAAGTAAATGAACAAAGAATTGATTATTTGAAGCTCCACTCTCACTGTATGTGAGATCCTTTGTGAAATAAGGTGTGATTTAATTATAAATAAGTAAAATAAGTAAAAATCACGCTACCACAGTGAGGAAAATAATGATCATCGCCATCCTTATAATGCTTACCAATTTGATTCCTGGCTGGAAGTGTATTTACTTAGTTCAATTTCCTTAAAATACCGTTACTGTGCCTAATTTGAGTCTACTAATTACAAAGAGATGATTTTGCCATTTCTGGGACGTTGCATTCTCTTACAAATGTACACCTGGAAATTGGTGACTCTTTCCTCTAAAACCGGTGCTCCCTCTTCGCTGTAACCACATGCAGAGCTGCACCTCCAGGTTTAGTCAGTCACCCTAGCCGGTGGTTGTTCATTTGGAAATGTTTCTGGGAACCCCCCTTGGCTTGCGTCCTTGTTATTCTACCTGGCTTTCTGTGGTGGCATTTGAAGTAGCCTTTCTACCCACGTTTTGCCCTGCACATCTCTGCAAGACTCAGCCCACTGCTCTGCTGTCACACATCTGCTTACATACTTTCCATGGCTCTCTTTGCCCCTGGTCGAGTTTGGGTTCCAGTGCCAGGCGTTCAGGACTTTCAGTCACTTGGCTCCACTATATCTTCTTTCTGAAACTCCTTTTCTGCGACTTCCCAGCTTCCCCACTTTGTTCTGGGAAAGCTGACTTTCCATGGATACACAACTTCTTTCCATCAAGCAGGGCTAATAGAGCTTTTTTCCCTCACCTAAAATAGTGTCCTCTCTTTACCCTTCTATCTACCCTCTTTAAGAGGCAGATCAATTTTCATTTCCTCCCTATTTATTCTGGCTTTCATTCTCTTGTGAATTTCACTTGGGAGTATGACATAATTTAGCTCTCATTTTATACTCAAAAATTGTCTATGTGCTTGTCTTGTATTCTAATTTAAGGACAGATTCTTTCATATCCCCACAGAATTGAAGCTTAAATTAAGCATATAGTCGGATATAAGATCCGTGGATTGCTTGATACCCCATTTACTTTCATAATGTTTCACACAATTACAGATTGTCCTCCAACAACTGTGTAGATTTTTAAAAGTCATTTTTAAAAAAGGAAGCAAGCTATTTCCATGTTGAATTACTCCTTTTTTTTTTTGCAAGCAACCTCAAATTTTTGGGGCATTCTATAAGAGAAAACTTGATCTTTCCTGTACAGATGGTAAAAGATATAGGTAAACTGATAGCCAGACCATCACACATAAATATTTATACATATATTCATTCACATATCCTGTAATTCAAATCAGTTAACATAAAAATTTTCAGTCTTACCAGTAATGAATATATGCAAGTGTAAACAGCTATTAGGTACACTTCACCTTTATTGATTTAGTCAAATTTGGTAATAAATACTACTAACAGACATGTAGTGAAATAGACACACCCAGCTATTTCTGATATAGTCTTTCCAGAGAGTCCTCTAGGAAAATGTGGGTCATAAAACTAATCCAACACTTGGGCACCAGTAATCTAAGTTAATGCACTGAAAGTAGTAAACTAAAATCCATTTAGTACCATAATGTTTATATTTATAATTATGAAATACCACAAGCAACCTAAATGCTAATAGTTGGAAAATACAAATGGTGGTATATCAGTTGAATAGAATATTATGTCAGACCGGGGTTCACATCCCTTTTAGAGCAAATACTTAACTAGCTGGGCATCCTTAGGCAAATTACAGAACTCTTTAAGCATTGGTTTCCTTATCTGTACATTGGTGAACGAGACCAGACCCCAAGGACTGGTTCTGCTTCGAAGAGAGTTGAGAGTGGCCATCCAGCTTTGATTTTACCTTACCTTTGCTTTATATTCCTACTGAACCAGTAAATAAATGGTACAGAGGAAGAACATGACATAAAGAAAGTGAGTGAACTTGGCTCCCCAATGCCTTTCTCATGAAGACATGCCCAGAGTTTGTTGGAAAACACAGTTCGTGCCGAGTGAGGAATCTGCCAGTTCAGAGGTGCTCAGAGCCAGAAACTCACTGCCCTTCACACAGTTAGGTCGGGAGAAAGGCCATGTCAGGATCTGAGGAGCTGTACACATGGAATTTCTCTTTACATTTCAGGTATATCCTTTCCTCTACTATGTATTTTTTTTTTTTTTTTTTTTTTAAAACCACGTAATCTGGCTTTCCTTAGGTTTGGCTATGGTCTACTATTCATGATTTACTGAAACACAATAAATATTGAATAAAAATATGTATAAAATAAGGTTTTTCTTCTTCAATAATATTTATCCAAATTCTATTTCCTACACAAAGTAAGAAAGTTACATTGCTCGTTTGGTCTCAGTGAACTAGACCATATACTGAGCCTCCTTTGGGTGTCTTCACCATCATTTTTAGATTCAGGGTTTTGATGTTTAGTTATCTATGTCAACTGGAAGACCAGAATACCACTACTACCACTACCACTACCACTACCACCACCACCACCACCACCACCACCACCACCACTACTACTACTACTACTACTACTACTACTACTACTGCTATTATTAATACTACCACAGAAGTGCTAAACCTTATTTTAAAACAATATTACTTGTGTGAACTCATTTGGAAACTACTTGTCGAAGATGTGCAGATGTTAAGGACACCTTTTATAAACCTCTTAAGGTTCATAGGAGGACTAATTGAGGAAATGTACATAAAGTGCTAAACATGGTGCTGGGCATATACAATCTCCAAGAATTACTAGCTCTTGTTACTACTATTTCAATAATGGAATGCCATCCATTGTAAGTGACAGCATTATTTTATGGACCGCTTAGAAAAAAAAACAAACACTGCCAATTAAACTATGACATAGTGTTCTTTATCACTTAAAATTTTAGATAATTATTGAAAGAGATTTTAGACTTATTTAGACATACATTTTATCACATCTTACTCTTGAGCCTCAGTAAGAGGAAAGCAGCATAAATTGGTTAAGGTATTCCTGAAACTTCTTCACATTCAAAGTTTGATTCTCTTAAGTCACCTTTCAACTACAGGTGATCCCTATCCGTGTTTTTACACACAGCATTGTCCTGTGTGCCATGAAGAGCATTTTGACACAACCTTAAGAGTGTGCCACTGTTGCCTTCATGACTTTTTTCTGAGTCCCTAATATCTATTCTAAAAATTTTCCATTTTGACTGAGCTCAAAGCTTCGTTTTTTTCCTTCAGTTGAATCGTATATTGGTGCAAGAAGCTTCTATCCATAGTTAGCAAGAAATTTTAGGCAAATTGATGTTTACTGCTTTAACAATAGTCCTGTGTGATACATTAATTAATCAAACCACATCTATCCCAGAGACTTGGCAATTTCTCTTACTTCAGTTGTATTGTTTGACAGAGAATAGTAATCTGTGCGCATGTATCTCAGTAACAAAACATAATACATTTCTCCTATCTGTATCTTCTTATTTTACATCCTGGAAGGCACTTTGCTTTTGCTTTGCAAGAACATATGGAATTGCTGTCATTCTTCTGTCATGAATATTTGCTTCACTAATTTCAAATTTATACTTCCAACTGTTCTATTCCCATGCCTTTCCGTGCACACAACTTTTTTGTTCAATGATGAATCATAGTATAATTTTGATATTTTAAATGATAATCAGTTTGACAGGAAAGTATGGCCATTGCACATCCATCAATTGAAGTGACAAAATATGAACAGCTAAGACAAAGACTGCGCATACACAGGCACTGACAGCAATAGCATGACTGGTGCCTGGAAGCCAGCGGTTGTCAGATGCTGCCGAAATTGACACAATCTATTTCAGAGATGTTAAAATGTGAAAAAATTGCTCTGGAATTGATGGAACATAATTGTAGGCACAGAGTAAAAGATTTTAATTACAGTCATTTTTTATTAACAGGAAATTTGTGAGTGGTTTGAATTGGGGACAGGAAGTTATAGGAAAGGGCAATGCCTTGGTGTTCCGTCTTGGAGCAGGCATCCTGAACCAGAAGCAGATTTCATATAAGTAGGAAAGATCTTACCAGTTGTTGCGTTTTGAAGAGAAAGCTGCAAATAAACTGTGAGAAGTAATGAAGGTTGCTATCACTCCTAATTTGGCAGATTGCATAACATGATTATGAAATCTAAGCTTTGATTTTCACTGATATGTCATTTATGAGGACTGCAGGAACACAGGTCTTCTCTCTCACCACAGTGAATGAGACGATGCGGATGAAATCACTGATATTGTGAGCAGGAATATGCTTCACTTTCTGCATTTAAAGTGGTGAAACTTGCCAGTTTCCTATGAAATCTAATTTCTGTGGTTTAATGGCAGTGATCAGTTGCAGTGGTTAGTTATTTTCTAACCCATTGGCTGTAAATTCAAAGTCATAAGCATCTCTATATACTTTTTAGCAATCTCAGAACCACATCCAATAAACTTCACTAATTAGAAGACATCCCTGTTTTGTAGAGAAATAAGGAGGGAAATTAAACACACACACACACATACACATTCATACACACACAGAAGATATAGGCCTGCCTCCCCCAATTCAAAGAAATGTAAGAAAACTAACTTATTGAGCGTTATTAAGTACTACGCATTGGCCAAGGACTCTGCATACATTACCCCATTTAATCCTCACTCTGTGCTGGATGCTGTTTGTGCTTCACCCATGTCTCTCCACCTCCTGCCATTCCTGAAAGCTTCTACATGCTGGACACCTGCCGTTTTGCTGCCTGGGGATTCTCCCTGTTTGGCAGAGGCTGTGCAGCCACATGTTTGATCAATGACTGACAGGGGTTGGTAGATTAATACCCCAGCTCCCTCATCCCTCCAGTTGGCAAAGTCCAAGGTACATTACACACCACCTCCCAGAGTAGTCCAGCAGGATTGCACCAGTTACCTACAGCGGTAACTGCTCACAGCCCAGCAGTTTATTGTCTTCTCCCCCTTCCCCCTCTCACTTACTCACTTCCCACCAGCACCTCTTGGATCAGCTGTCAGATAAACTACTTGCATCCACATCCTTGCTTCACAACTATTACTTCCAATTTACAAATGAGGAAATATGCCCAAGGTCATATAGCTAGAACACAGCAGAGGCGAGATTTGAACCCAAGCTAAGGAGCTTCACAAAAATGAGAAACCTGACTCAATGGGGGAACTTTTGACAAGGTGATCATACGGAAGTTTTATTCTTCTCCAATATGACTACTTTAACAAGGATAAGTATAATTTATATTGTGTATTATGTGTACCCGTGCTGGATTCTATATTAGAAAATGCTGACAAATTTAATCTACTTGTTTGCTTCACATAACACTAAAAAGAACTCAAACTATATAATTGATTTTTTCACAAAGTTGACGGGAAGGTACCTCATTATGTAGACAATTACTATTTAACTTTGAGATTTGTGCTGCTGTGTTGCTGTTATCTTAGCTTGATTGCTGTGAAAAATGACATGAACATTGAATGGTGTACAGTCAGTCACTTCAGATCCCATTTTCTGTATTTTTTTCTTCGGACTTGAATTCTATTTGAAGGAAGATAGAAATAGAAATCTAGTATTTGGACCTTCCTATAGCTGTTTCAGATCCACCAATGGCTTTGACCAAGAAAGAAGTAGGTAAGCGAATCTTAAAAGAGTGAAGCTTCTGGGTGGTCCTAAAAAATACAAACTAATTAAAAGGAAGAGAGAGACACAGAAAGAAAGGGATCCTAAAGAAAAGTGCTTTACACTTAAATCAGTGGTTTCATGTGTATTGGGACATTTTTTCTTGAATTTGGTTATTTCCTATTCTTTGAGATTTTTAAGAACACAGCATTGTTAGGGAGGAGTTGATGCCTTCAGTTTATTTACATGGCTCTTCTCTCGTCCTAGCTTCAGTAAGATTTTCCCCAGACTCTGTCAGATATATGGGTATTTGGGGAGTCTGTGACCCCATGAATCTTTTGATTCCATAATAAGAATGGGCTCTCCAAGTATTCTCAGTAATGAGTCCTTGAAATGAGCACATAACTCAGACTCATCAGAGTCAAGTCTGACCATTGTTATGTTTTCAGGGGATGTGGTGTCCCAAGGCCATTCCTAGATGTTAGTTACAGTAGTCTATGCAGGTGCTAAAAGCTTTGACCCATCCAAACTGGCACAAATCATAGTGCTTTTTGATTATGCAGTAAAATCTTATTTAATTGTATACAGATTATTCACTTGGATGAAGAAGCTGATTTGAATTTTGATTCCATGAATATGTTAATTGTGACCATAAATTTTCTGGGGGAAGACCTCATATGATATTTTCTGCCTAAGGTGATCTGATGAAAATAGATTGAAAGGCACACATGATGAAATGGGGAAAAAGTGGTCTGTAGTTTAGTGACCAAGAGCATGGAATTTAGAGCCATACAGTCCTGAATCCCATTACAGCTCTTACTTTTAATAATTGTGTCATTTGTGGTAAAATACTTTGCATCTAGCACCTTAGTTGGAAGTTACAATACCAATTTAACAAGATAATTATTTACAAATAATATTTGTAAATTTCTTAGCATACTTTCTAGTACATAAGAGGTCCTAAATAGTTTTTGCTCTTGTTGTTATTTCTAGTGTCATTATTATTCACAAGAACCAGCCCCCAAAAGATCAACTTTTAGAGACAACTCCCAGAAGTAAGAATAATAGCATGGAATTAAGTAACTACAATTGCTAAATATGTCTCATTAAATCTAAAAGCACCTGGCAAAGGAAATTATTTTTCTGATTTTTAACTGATGAGGAAACTGAGACCCAGAGACCTAAAATAATTTTCCCAGAGACATACAGCTTGTAAGGAAAGGTGCCACATTTTAGCCTAGGTCTTCTGACTTCTAACCCAGTGCCCTTCTCATGACCCATGCTGGCTCTTACATGGAAATACATAAGCAAGCATAAGTCATAGCCTGAGATGGTGAATAAGTGAAGGACCAAAGCTGCATGTTAGGCCAGGTAACTAATGACCTCAGGGGAAAAAGCAGCCACAAATTCAGGACTCGCTTTCCTGGGCTTCCCTTGTCCCCTGGATCTTGACCTGGTAACTACTATCTTGTTAGCTTTTCTATAACTTCAAAGAAGTGATTTTTGTATATGTTTTTTCTAGTTATTCTCAGTGAGATAATTGGTCCAAATGATCTAATCTACCATCACCAGAAGCAGGTTTCCCTTGGAATATTCATTATCAATTTTATTTTCCAGTCTTAATATTTTTGTAAGTTGTTTCTGAATAGTGCATGTGACTGGAAGCTTTTGCCTGAAGCAGACTTTAATGCTTAGTCAAAATGGTTGGCTAGGGACTTCCCTTGTGGCGCAGTGGTTAAGAATCCGCCTGCCAGTACAGGGGACACACGTTTGAGCCCTGATCCGGGAAGATCCCACATGCCATGGAGCAATAAGCCTATGCGCCACAACTACTGAGCCTGCACTCTAGAGCCCACGAGCCACAACTACTGAAGCCCGTGTGCCTAGAGCCCATGCTCTGCAACAAAGAGAAGCCACCTCAATAGAAGCCCGTGCACTGCAATGAAGAGTAGCCCCCGCTCGCCGCAACTAGAGAAAGCCCGCTCACAGCAACGAAGACCCAATGCAGCCAAAAATAAATAAATTTATTTTTTAAAAAATGATTGGCTAGGTGGGACATCATTAATGTTTTGTTTTGTTTTAAAATTGAATACGGCTATCCAGGATCAGATTTCATGATAATTCAGGTAATCTACTTGTGTTCCTTCCTCTGTCTAAATCTTTGGGGTCAGAATGGGAGTACAGATCAAATGCAAATTTCTTAGCAAAACATAACTTAAAAAAAGTATCAGAGTAGGTTGATTGGAAGCAACCTTATGTTTTCTGCTTGTACTGCTGCTAAACTCCATGAAGATTGCTTAGCTTCTGTTTCTCAAAAAGGTTTTGGATTTTCATCCAATAGGAAGCAATGTGCTTTATTTTTCACAATGCTATGTTGATAAGGCTGGCACCCTGTTCTACTTTTGGTTAAAATCTGAATGAGATTTTTACAGCTTTTGAATCATGACAATACTGAAGTCCAATAAATCACTTCAGTTTAAGATTAAAAGATGATGATATTGGGGAGTGCTTCATTTTATTAGTGATGGGTTGAAAAAGTTTAAGCTGATTTTTTTCAATGTTTTATTTTATAAAAACCACTGAACATAATTTTAAACTCATTAAGATGCCATGTAGGCCATACAGCTTGGTTTCATTTTTAAATTTTATTTTATTTTGTTTCAGGTTCAAAGAGTTGTTTTACTCTTCAAAGGTAAATAGCTCAACATTTCAAGCCCTCCTTTGCATGAAGGAAGATTCACTGAATAAAATCTAGTCTTTAGAAATAATCTGAACCTAGATAAATCCGGAAAAATTCTTATATCTTCCAAAATATATAATTTACAACTAAAGAAATAAGTTTTCTTTGTACCTAGGTTTACAGTGACCCTTCATTTGATTATTTTTCCTTATCTTGGCTAATTATAATATGATACAATACAAAGTAGTAGTAATCATAAGATCAATCATAAATACCAAAGACTTTTAATTGTGAATCCTTTACATCTATTCAAGAGGAAATTTATTTCTCTTTAATACAACGTTTTTTTTTCAAATAAATGAATACGATGTAAAGGTCATTTTACCTTCAAATGTACAATGTAAGACGGGCCATTTCTGAGAGTCTTCTCTCCTCAACTGAAACCTGGGATGTGGGTACACAATCTCCATTTGTTCCTTTACACAGATTTCTTTTTTTTTTTTTTAACCTTTCCTCTCTCCCTTAGAGTTAACTGTGTGTACATTTGGTAACAAATGCTACCATGGCATTGTGTTGTTTTCCCCTATACTACTATAGTTGCGGATGTGGTAGTGTTTCTATTATAAACATAAGTTTGCAGAAGTTTATAATTTTTTTATAAATTTATTTTATTATTTATTTAATTATTTTTGGCTGTGTTGGATCTTCGTTTCTGTGCGAGGGCTTTCTCTAGTTGCGGCGAGCGGGGGCCACTCCTCATCGCTTTGCGCGGGCCTCTCACTATCGCGGCCTCTCTTGTTGCGGAGCACAGGCTCCAGACACGCAGGCTCAGTAGTTGTGGCTCACGGGCCTAGTTGCTCCATGGCATGTGGGATCTTCCCAGACCAGGACTCGAACCCGTGTCCCCTGCATTGGCAGGCAGATTCTCAACCACTGTGCCACCAGGGAAGGCCCAGAAGTTTATAATTTGTTTGAATAAAAGTTTAAAGATATTACTCTTCACATTGGATTCCAATTGTGTATTTGTATTTTCTGATTTAAAAAAAAGTAGGATTGAATATACATGCTTATGCCATAGTATCTTCTGCTTAAGATTTGAGTGCCTTACCATTCATGTAAAATTGGCTTGGCAAATAGTGTTATTCCTGTTTTATGGAGACCTTAGATATACCCTGCAGAGATTAAGTGATTTATCTAAGGTCATACAGGAAAGAGGCTGTTGAGGTGAATGAGGTTAAGTCAAAATCCAGAAGCCTTGGGGCAGTTATCTTCAACTCGGCTGTTTTAATTTGCAGGTGGCATGAGAATACTCTTTTAGTTTATTTTTTTCTTTGGTTACTTTGATTGATACCCTAGGAAATTAACTTGACAAACTTAGTCAAACTTTCTGCGTCTTACCGTTTCTGAAAAGCCACTTGCTTATACTGGTTTTTGGGCACAATGACCAGTGGAGACTAGCAGGGTATGTAGAGCAGGGAAGTCAGAAACTCAGCCATGGCTGTGTGGTCTCTGGATAGCAAAAAGCACAGCTCGGTTGACTTCAGGCAGGAGGAGGAACAGGCTAGCAGAGGCTGAGGCCTTGAATTTGAAAAGCTTCCTCCTAGAAATGGGGCATCACACTGGTACAGAGAGGCATCTGGGACCAGCATGGCATATAGGAGCCTCCACACAGGCAGGTGAAACATGAAAAGCCATGTTGGGGAACGCACACAGCAGGCAGCTTGGCACTGAAGTCCGGCAGCAGGGCTACAGCCTTAGGTCTAGTTTCTTGGAAGGGATTTGGCAGGAGCAAGGCAGCCCAGTCCTTTAAGGAGTGACCCTTTAAGCAGGCTCCCAACGTAGGGGCTCAGGTAGAAGGACTAAGGCAAAAGTTAAGTTACCACATGGGGTAGAGCCTAGACCTTGGGAACAAAGCAAAACCCCGATCGTCAATACTAGACTAGATATAGTAAGCACAAAAAAGCCCAGTAAATAAATTAATTTCTAGTACTGACAAGGGCCATGAAGAAGATAAAACAGAGTAACATGTACATTTAAATTTATTTATGGATTTAGTCACACATTTATAGCTGTAACTTCACACCTACTGTTGTTTTCTAAAAGCCATACATGGGTTAACTGGGACTTTAAGAGTTAGGCTATGGATTTGAGAACTAAAGTCATTTCAACTATCACCAAAGAGCACTTGCTTAGTAGTTTCTTCCCTTCCAGATGTTTTGTAGCACCATTTTACCAAAATTCAGATTTTCTTTCACTCTTGCAATTAGGAGAGGTAATTGATGTTCAAATGATAAACATCAACTGATGTTCAATTATTAGTACAATTGGTGTTCAACTTTAAAGGATAAAGGTCAGGTATGTGCATGTGGTGTGTGTGTGTGTGTGTGTGTGTGTGTGTTTAGACATTAAAACTGAATATTGGACTTATCAATTTAAGGGCTGTAAATAAAGGTAATGGATTCAAACACCAAAAAGGTGGTTAAAGTAGCTTATCTTTAATGTACTTCTCATACTTGAGATTCTAGATTTCCACATAGTTTTGTTTCACATTTTATCAGGTAAGTATGCTACATGGTTGATCAGTGGATTATCACATTGCATTTTTAAGGCTCTTCTTTTGTCTCATAAACATTCCTTTTTATTATCATATTTGAGTTTATGTAGCAATTCAGGCCCTCCAGATAATAACCCTGTATTTCAGTAACAATATTTTTGAAGTATTGGCATCATGCCTCATTATATTAAAGAAATATCCATGCCAAATACCTAAACATGACATGGTTTTTGACTTGATCTGCAAGTTGGCAGTAGAAAAGGAAATTCTGTAGTACCTCTATATTAACCAAATGCCATATCTACTTAAATTATCTAATATGTTACTGTAACCTACTTATGAAAACAGTAGTTTGCTTAGATGAATAGTCTATAAAATAGTAGGAACTGTTTTAATGCTGAAATGACCACAGAGCACACAAATGCCAAATTATATACAAAGGATTTTTCCTTCTTATACTCCAGAGGTCATCATCAGTGCCTTCAAAAACAACTTGAAAATATGTCCTCTCCAATGACATTTGGGTTACTATTTTGTCTTAATTTACCTCTTCCCATTATTATTGAAATACAGTTCAATTTTAAATATTTGTCTAGTTTAGATTTTGATATTTGTATAGAGATGTCTTTGTAGTAACCAGCAGTTTATTATTCTTTAGTGGTTTGGGATAGGAAGCTGTTTTTATAGCCTTTGACATCTCATTTAAAAATAATTAATTTGTTTCCTAATTTGCCATCTATAATGGGTCAATAGAGTAAAAAATCCTGATGTTGGCAATCAGCGGGAAGTTCTCTAGTGGATATATACAGAGTCTGCACTTTGCTCTAAAGAACCAGCTGCTTAAGCCTACAAGGAAGATGTGTGGTGAGTGTGGAAAAGGCCTGAGGCTTAATCATCTGTTTGCTCGTTGTGAATCAGGAGTGTGGTGCAGCTGCCAAGAGAGCAGAGGCAACCAGAGGCCAGGCTGGCAGTGAGAACTCCCAGTAAATGGGTGGCGGCTCTTTCCACCCTGCACTCCCATCCCCAGCCTGGTGTCTTGGGGTCAGTTTGGGGTTCTCTAGTTAGCTGTATAAATGTTTAAGTGTTTAAAATTGGAGCTCATTCAGAGACAAGTGGTCAGGATGGAGAGAAAACTTGAAACCATGTTTATATAAGGAAGAGCTGGAGGAACTGAGGATGTTTATTCTGGAGGAGAGGGTACAGAATTGCTGTCTTCACAGATATAAAGGGCTGTCATGTAGAAGAGAGGTTAGATTTATTCTCCATGGCGCTGGAGGATAGAATAAGGGCCAACGGGGCAGATTTTGGCTCAGTTTAGGAATAGCTTTCTGCTGGTTACATATGTCCCTGAAAGGAGTGAACTGCCCCCAAAAGTAGTAATTTTGGATCTTGGGGACAACCATACCTAGGCAGATGGTTGCTACTGTATTCCAGGGAACGTCCCATGAGACTGGACTAAAGATCTCCAAAGTCATCCCAATGCTAAGGTCCTAGTTCACCATCTCTCTGTCCAGCAAACACATTTCTTGACGAAGCACAGTGCTAGGGGTGCGGAGACCTCCAGGCACTGGAGAAACCAGGCATGCAGACAGTGGCCACTGCACAGGGTGAGGAGTACAGTGATGGATGTGGGTGTGTGAGGTCTCAGAGTCCCGGAGAGGGCCCACGAATGCGATGCTTGGATGGCAGTGCCTGAGCTGAGTCGTAAGTAGTAGTTGGCCAGGTAACAAGTAGAGATAGGGCATTGCAGCAGGAGGGCCGAGCATGTGTAGAGGCCAGGGTGAGAGTGGGAGTGCAGATGGACAGGGAGAGAATAAAATGGAGCAGGAGCTGGAGCAGAAAGTGCTTTGTATGCTAAACTGAGCATTTGGCTTTAGGAGTTGAAGTTTAGGAATAATGTAATCCGATTTGCATATATGAAAGGTGGCTCAACTGATAAGGTTGAGGATAGAGTGGTACCAACAGTGAAGTCACCCAGGGACTCCTCTCTGAGTCTCAGGTTTCTCACCCCTTATGTGAGGGGCTTGGACTATTCTGCAGTATTCTATGAGGATAGTCATTCAGTATCATCCTTTATAATTTCACTTTGATTGTCAAGCCTGTGGTGTTCTAGGTCTCACCAGCCTCTGGGTACAAATGCAATCACATTGGCAATAATACCCAGATTTCATTCACACTTCTCTATTTTCCTGCTTAAGACCTCCAGACCCCCCGAAAATCATATCCAGTTGTCTCTGGGGCCCCCTGGGGATGTCCGATGGGAGAGCACAAGCTGACCCCTCCCACTTCTCATTCTGTTGTTATCTGAACCCACCTGAGGGTGGTGCTTCCTCATGCCAATCCTCTGTGATGACACCGCGGTCCCTGCCCGCCATAGATATCCCTAGAATTACAGCTTGCAGGGTGCCGAGGTGACACTGCACTCCTCATGGTCTTCACTGCAACCCAGCCACACTGTTCCCAGCAAATGGGGGTAAACGGCTCACTTCCTCACTTCGTGTCACTTTTTTGTCACCTGGGCACGGGAGTGGGACTGGATAGGCTTGTATCTCCCAAAATCCCTCTTGACAAAGCTCCTCTGGTTTTGGCCTGCAAACCCAAGGCTGTGGGACCAATAGCTGAGAGAGACATCAGGGTTTTCTCTCCATTCCGGTTTCCCCCAGTCTCCCCTTGTCCTGGCTGGTTCTCCTTCAGCAGCAAAATGAACTATAATCCTAGGGCTTCACTCTCTGGATCATCAAACACACATACACCTGAGATGATGATGATTATCATGCCTGGCACAGGGCTAAAAGCTTCTCATATACCATCTCATTTAATCACCCCCACCCTTGGAGATACTACATATTATTAGTATCCTCATTTGTAGGTGAGGATGAGGCTAAGAGGAATTAAGTAATGTGCTCAAAGTCAAACAACTGACAGAGCTAGAATTTAAAACCAGACTGGTCTGGAATATTCCAGACACCAAGCTCTTAACAAGTCCCCAACACTGGGACATAAAGACACTCATAATCTTATAACTTGATTAACAGTAAAGTGCTTACTTTGCTCATTTGTCATCTATGCATAAATTCCAAACTGGCTTTTGCATCCAGGGCTGGGAAGAAACGGTGGATGCTGCTATTTCCCACCTTTTGAAGACCTGCCTATCGAAGAGTTCCAAGGAGCAGGCTTTGAACCTCAGCAGCCAGTTGAGCATACCCAAAGACACAAGCCGATTGAAGAAACATATCACCTTGCTGTGCGATCGATTAGCCAAAGGTGGACGTCTCTGCCTAAGTACTGACGCAGCGGCTCCGCAGACCATGGTCATGCCAGGTAAGAGCTCCATTCATGCTCCCAAAACACAACTGTACTTTGGCCAAATTAAAGGAATGTGCCTGTGGTTGTACTTGGGGTTTACATTTCATATTAAAGTGATGATAGCCAAGAAAATTGCTTTCACGTTTCCCCTCAGATATCCCAGGGTAACCACTTGGATAAATATTCTTGGGGTATTTGCTTGCTAGACATTTCTAGAATGGTATGTCTTTTTTCTTCCCTCTGCTTTTAAATATATGATCCATTTTGTTTTGCTTCTAACCAATAAAAAGTGGATTAGAGAATAAAACTATTTTTAAGGAAAATTTTACTAAATATGATCTCACGATACCGTATTTCATAAATGTAAATAGCATAATACAAGCAGCTAATATAGTCCAGATGAGTCCCATCCCTTCTGCTGTTTTCCTGGTTGTGGTCACCAGAATACGGGGGAAGAGACAAAGAAAAAGACTGGAGATCAGGAGACATGAGCAGGCTTCAGGGCTGAGCCCTCTATGTGCCAGGGGGAGAGAGATCCCGGTTGCCCAGACCTGGGCAGTCAGTGATGACCATGGGCATCCAAGTCAGCCCTTCCCTCAGTCAGAGGGGCTGAGCCGTCAATAGCGCTGCATTCGGTCCTTTAGAGGCCGCAGCTCCCAAGTCCCGCTTAGCTCTACTTAGTGTCTCTCTTTATGGCAGCAGCAAGGAGCATAAGTAAATGAATTTATTAAATGCAGCAGCGGTAGCATCTATTTCCTCTTAAAGCAAGGACCATAGTATGGGAAGTGGTGTGGAGTTTTTCATCTTCCTCCTTACATGCATTTCGTACACTTACCGCCCGCCCCCCCCATGCTGATGTTACTGCTCATATGACCTGGATATGTTTGTTAACTTTCCAGAGTCTAGTTTCTCCTTTCAAAGTGGGTATAATAATGCCTTCCTTGTTGCCAGGGCATTATATGTTTGTAAAGCACCTAGCACAATTCTTGGAACAGAGATACACTTAAAAAATTCAAACTATAATTATTACCATTGTACGGATGTATGCATAATTCACCTTATAGATTTGGAGTGGAGAGAATGGCTGGCTTGGGACCATGGGATTCTGTATTCTATGGTTTGAAATTTTTTTTGCCTTAATCATACACAGGCAGAACCTAACTTTCATTCCAAAATATTTCTAATATGGCATCTCAGAATAGAATTGCCTTCCTACATAGAAACAGTTCTAATAGTTTGTCTTAATTTAGGTCTTCTTCATCTTGCCCTTGTTAACGTCCTCCTAACTGGTCCTTGGGCCTCGATTCATCCATCTCTGTCCACTGTTAGGATGATTTTCCTAAGAAATAAATATGTAGGCTTAATGAGATAGTAAATGAAAAATGTTCACTATAATCAGCAATCAGTATATGGCTCTCCCTCCTTTCTTGCCAATTGGAGAAACAAAGGAGGCTTGAGGGAGAAGGCCAAATACATAAAAGGGAAAGCTTAAAAAGAGATGGACTGACCCCCTGATTGGCTGGTGTGTTTGTCAGTGCAGGCCTTGGTAGCCCTGCGTTCTCTTCCCCACGTCCTTGTTGGAGCCTCTTTGGGAACAGCCACTAGGAGTCCGGTGGCATTGCTGTGAGCAAACACCTGGACACCTGGAGAGAAACGATGCTTCTTTAGTCACATTTATTGATTATAGAACTTTAGACATTTGTTTAAATAACTAGATTTGGAAGCAACCTCAGGGCTGTGTCCTTAGAAACCCTTGATGTAAAATTTCTGAATGTTTGGAAGGAAGAGGCAGAGGAAAGGAGGAAGAGAAGGAAGGGAGGGAGAAATGAAGGAAGGTGGAAAATGTGTTTGTTCACAAACCAGAAATCTGGAAGCCAGGTGTGTGCCTGTCACGCTAGTCTAGCTGAGTTCATCCCGTTGGAGAGATTGAGGCTGTGCGTATTTGTTGCGGTCATAATTGATTGCTTTTACTTAATGATGACCCACTTTTTTACTTTAGTTGAGTGACTCTCCCTCCCACCTGCCATATCCAATCATGATAGCGAGTTCTTAAAATTTGTTAAATCAGTGCTCTTCGTCATTACCATGCTCCATTATTGCCTATAATACCTTTCCTCCATAGAGCTCAGATTTTTCACATACTCATTTCCGTTCTTAACACGTTTTTGAGGTAGAAGAAACATGTAGAATTATTGCTGTTTTACAAATAGAAATGGAGTTAAGGAAAGCTAAATATCTTTCCCAGAGTTACATGGTTACTGGAAGGGTTAGGTCTAGAATCCAAATCTTGTAGCCCACTGTGCTTCCCTCTAGACCACACAGACCACACGGTACAAATATATTTCTAGCCAGAGCCTCCTCCTGTGTGAGCTATTCTTGATCTGGCCTTGTTTTCACTTAAATTGGCCTAGGATTTTGGGAGGAAAAGGGCAGAAATTTCACACAGTCTCTTTTCTTTGCTATGAGGAATATAATAAGGATTTACCCTGTATTTGCTTTGTGCTTAATTTTTATTATCTCAGTAGGTGACATGGTACCATTATTACAGAGATTATTTCTGCTTCAAACCAGTAGTTGTGAAATTTATGATGTTTAGCTATAGTAGTTGTTTCAGAATATGTGAAGGTAAAGTGGCATATTAGAAAGGAGTAGATTACTGAACACATAAGCATACAAGCATTTTTCACAGACATGATCTTTTTTTAATAGCTGGGCAGGAACTCAGAAATCATCTGGTTTACTTCCCTCTCTTAATAGCTGAGGTAACGAAGGCCCTAGGAAGATGAAGTGACTTAGTGGTTGATATTAAAAGGCAGGGGTGTCTGTAATTTTACCATGTTCCCTATTAAATTGCAGATGAATCTCAGAATAAAAAACTCTTGGTCTTCTCTAGCCTCATGACTTTATGAACCCAGCACCTTGGATGTGCCCTTTCTTTGCTCCAGTAAAGGCCATCATGACAACATCCTCCCTGGTGTCCAGAATTTGAAAATATTTCCCACTGGGAATTACCTTATGGACTTCTTTGCCTCACATTTCTCCTGCTTGCCTTTATCAACCTTCAGTTTCTCTATCAGGATTTAGCCTAATCTTTATTGGGTATTCTTTTTATTACAGAACCATCAAACTTGTATTTTTCTTATCTGTACCTCTGTATTCACATCTTTCAGCTGGGGAATATTGCATTTTCATTAAATGTCTTTTTTCTAATCTCAGTGGTATGTATTCTACCCTTAGAACAAGAGTTACAGAGGGCCACCAGGGTAGTGTTTAAAAAAAAATCTGAATGTGAATGCCTTTAGTTGCCTAGCTGGCTTAATCATACCTGTTTGTTACTTGCTGTATCCCTGCAGGTGCTTGAGGCTGAGGTTTACCTTAGATTGCTAGATTGATTAAAGTATGGAAGGTTCAAGACTAATTGGTATCAGAAAAAGACTACCTGAAACTGGAACCAACATTTCATTGTTTTCATTAGGAAAACAAAATATTTGTTTGAAAAAGAGTAAAATTAAAATTAACAGTAAGTTTATCATATATTTGCCAAAATTTATGTTATGCCTGCAATTTTGTGCCAATTCTTAGATACAGCAATGAAGGAATTGTGTGAGGTTTTTGTTTTTGCTTTGTTTCTGGTATGATGATGGACACTCAAATTTGGCCTAACTAGCACCTTCACAAAGAAGGTAATTTTTAGGAAAAAATATTCCAAGGCATTATCCATTTTCCTAGGGGTCTTTCTTTGATATGCAAACCATTTTCTTCAGAAACATCTATCATGTCATCATTCTAGCCAATTTTCTTCTCTTCATTGTTAACTGGACCAATTGCCAGATTTTCTTTTTTTTTTTTTTTTTTAAACATCTTTTTTGGAGTATAATTGCTCTACAATGGTGTGTTAGTTTCTGCTTTATAACAAAGTGAATCAGCCATATACATACACATATACCCCCGTATCTCCTCCCTCTTGCGTCTCCCTCCCACCCTCCCTATCCCACACCTCTAGGTGGTCACAAAGCACCGAGCTGATCTCCCTGTGCTATGCGGCTGCTTCCCACTAGCTATCTATTTTACATTTGGTAGTGTATATATGTCCATGCCACTCTCTCACTTCGTCCCAGCTTACCCTTCCCCCTCCCTGTGTCCTCAAGTCCATTCTCTACATCTGCATCTTTCTTTATTCCTGTCCTCAGTTGCCAGATTTTCTCCGGGTACTGTCCTTGCATGTGATACAAGCGGTTCTCTAATAACACTTTAACTGCATTGCATCTTGCATCATTTGCAAGATTTGTAATTTCCCTCTGCAACCCATTTATGCTGTATTTGCAACAGTTTCCAACAGTTGGTGAGAGATGAACCAATACAAAAAGTTGATAGCAGATGGGGATTCCTCTAGTGTTAAATGTGGAAAGATACTGGAGTAGAGACTAATTTTATAAGTGGCCGATTAGTTTTTGAGTGAATATCTTTGTATTATGCTTTTGCTTTTTTATGATTACAATTGGGATAATTAGAACATCTATAAGTAGGAGAATCCCCCCCTCCCCCAAATTATGTATGTAAGAATTTAGAAGGTGCTAGCCTGAATTCTGATCTCGTGTGCTAATGGGGCATTTCAAAGCAATGGAGAGAGGACAAGGTGAATTAATTGAAAAATGTTGCTGGGAACAGGCCAACCATTTGGAGAAAAAATAGTTAGATTCCCTAACCCATTCTGTGTGCCACGATACATTTCAGATGGATAAGAGATATAAATGTAAAAAAAAAAGGAAACACAAAAACACAGAATGAAATAGAGGTAGATACATAGGTATGGAGGTGCAGGACAGGTCTTTCTAAGTAAGTCAGCAAAGACAGAAAGCAAAAGACAGAGCTTCAGTGATACACGTCTCACAATCTGGTCCAGAAGCATATAAACCGAGGTGTGTGTTAATGATAATTATCCTAGGTGCCACAGTTATAGGTGGTGTCTGAGTGTCCTCCTGCTATTTCCCTTCCATATAATGTGTACATTTTCCTACAAATAACGTATATAACTTTTGTAAAAAGAGACTGTGATAGAAAATGCCAACAATAAAATGACTATAATTGTATCAGAAATGGTGGTAAGGAAAAAACAAAGATTGGTTTCATAAATCAGGAAATTAATGACTTTTATGTTATTCATGGACAATGACCTGTGTTTATGGGGCTTGTCTGTATTTCAGTTCTGATCAACAAACCCAGGTACTTTGCAGGACTTTGTGCAGCTAGTTTATGGATTCTGCCTCCTTCCTACCTCTGCCTCTCCTCTCCAAAAGTAGGCCAAATCATGCAAGTTATTGATCTCTGAGCACTTTTTTAACCTTTTCCCAAGTGGCTTCATAATTGCTAAATTGGGTGAGCACTTTGCCTACAACCCCCTTGACTGCTCTGCAGCCTTTTTCAGTGAGACCATTTCCTTCTTAGAACGTTTTCATTCCTTGGCTTCTCTTTTACTGTTGGAAACTGTTCCTGGCCCCCTCAGGCTTGTCTTTTCCAGTCTGCTTTGTGCCTTCTTGTTCCTTTTTGTCTCTTGACTATTGGTGTTCCATCTTTATGGTCTCCTGGACAATCTGATCCAACTACTGCCTGAATTCCACGTGCTTCTAAATTTGTACCTTTCTGTCTGGCGTCTTCCAGGTTTCACATGTCTCAATCAGTACCCCACTGTCCTCTCCAATTCCACATGCCTGAGTGAAACTCATCTCCTACGGTGCGCCTGATCTCAGTCGATGATATTACCCAACGCCCAGGCCAGTGTCCTCAGAAACAATCTTGAGTCTGTTTCCTTTCCTCTCCATGTTCAGTCAGTCACCAAAACCTGATGGTAGCACCTCCCAAATATATCTCTTTTCACTCTCCACATTGCCATTACATTACTAATGCTCTTATCTCCTATTCAGACTACTAAAATGACCTACCAATAGTCTTCTTGTATTAAAAATCCTCTTTTATTTTTAGTACTACCATCAAAAACAAACAACTTATGAATGTTCATATCAACATTATAATCAAAAAGTGGAAACAATCCAAATATTCCTCAAATGATGAATGGATAAATAAATATAGTATATCCATACAGTAGAATATTCTTTAGCAATAAAAAGAACTACAACATGGATGAACCTTGAAAACATTATGCCGAGTAAAAGAAGCCAGTCCAAAAGACCATATATTATATGATTCCATTCATATAAAATGTTCAGAATAGGCAAATTCATAGAGATAGAAAGTATATTAGTGGTTGCCTAGGCCTGGGGGTGAGGTGGGCATGGGGAAGTGCATAGTGATGGCTAATGGTATGGATTTTCCTTTCTTGTAGCTAAATCTGTATACATCCATAATGAATTTATACTTTTCCATGAATATGAGTTTCTTTGGAAAAATAGGGATCTGGGTATGTTACTTCTCTGCTTGAAAATATTCAACAGGTGTTACCTACCACATTAAATCAAAAGTTCTAAGCCTGAAATACAATGCTCCTTACTAAATAGACCCACATTATCCTTCTACCCTTATATTCTGTACTTTCTTCCTTAAAATCCTTTACTAATACTGAATTTCTCAGTATTTTCCATATACACAATGCTATGTAAGCTTCTATACTTTTAAATAGTTTCTTTGACTTAGAGAGTCAGTCTTTAGCTGGTGGTAAAATTACCACTAATTTCTGAAGACCCAGAAGAAATGATATTCCACAAAGCATTCGTTGGCCTTCCTGGCACTACTAGTTCCTCTCTGTGCTTCCCTGGTCTCTAGTCATATGGCTCTTACAGTACTTATTTTAGGGTACCATTGTTTAATATTTTTACTTCATCCCTTACCACTGTATTAGTTTGCTAGGGCAAACTAATAACAAAATACCACAGGCTGGGTGGCCTAAACAACAGAAATTTATTTTCTCACAGTTTTGGAGGCTGGAAGTCCAAAATCAAGGTGCTCATAGGTTTGGTTTCTCCTGAGGTTTTTCTCCTTGGCTTGCAGATGGCCACCTTCCCTCTGTGTCTTCACATGGCCTTTTTCTCTGTGCATGCACACTCCTGGTATGTCTTCCTCCTCTTATAAGGATACTAGTACTTTTGGGTTGGGGCCTCACCCTCATGACCTCATTTAACCTTAATTACCTCTTTAAAAGCCCTATCTCCAAATACAGTCATATTGGGGGTTAGGGCTTCAACCTGTGAATTTTGGGGAGGACATAAGTCAGTCCATAATACCTCCAGATAGAAAGTGAGTGCATGAAAGACTCAATATATTGATATATTGTATTCTTTTTTGTGAACACAGCATCCTACTTATGCCTGGTATATATATATAGTTGATGCCCATCATATATTTTTTAAACTTCTTATTTTGAAATAATTACAGACTCATAGGAAGATGCAAAAATACTACATAGAATACCATGTACCCTTCATCCAGCTTTCCATAATGGTGATATTTCATAGACTGTAGTATAGTATCAAAAATAGGAAACTGACCTTGGTTTACCTTATATTATAGAATCAATCAGTGGAGCTGTTTCGAAAGAGGCTAAGTCTTGAAGTAAGTGTGAACTTTAGACTTTTAGAAAGGATAGTGGCAGATATTATAGATAGAGTTGGTGATCTAAGCAAGGAGGTATGGGTCTGTAAGTAAACTGGTTAAGTTTCAGATTAGAAATCCAGTTTGGTAGATCAGTAAGCATCTTTTGATATAGGAACTTGAAAAGCTGGATAAAAGAGATTGAGCATGATGCAGATGGTGATGGAAGCTATTATAGATTCTTAAGCTATAAGTGATTTATGAAAAAACAGTGTTTTGTTCAATTTAGAAAATGGTTTAAAAAACAAAACAAAACAAAAATAATTCCCAGTGTTTTAGAAATACTAATCTGATGGTGGTATGCAGGATAGAGAGAAGTATGAAGAATAGGGAAGACTATAGATAGTTCATCAAGTTTTTTAGTTGCCATTGATGGAAATGATTAAGTTTGTAATTTTGTTATGAATAATGTGCTTCATTTCAAATACAGTGAGCTTGAGATGATTAAGATGCATCCAAGAAAAGAAATATGTCAATAGCTGGATCTGAGGGATTTGAGTTGAAGGGAAAGATTAAAGCTTGAAAGTAGATTTTAGTATCCTCAGCTTAGAGGTCATCATTGCAACTTTGCAATTGGATGAACCCTCTGGTAGTGAAGGCAGAAGCTGGGGAACACTGGATTTGGGACTTATCTGCAGAGCCAGACAAGAGGTGGATTCTACAGGGAGGAAGTGAATTTCAAGGAATTCCCAGAAGAGGTTGTGTCAGTACTATAAAGGACAGAAGAAGGTCAAGGAAAGATCCTTCTGTAACTGGATGGAACAGTTTAGGAAGGCAGATAGAAAAAGAAGTAAGTAGGCTATGATCAAGATTTTTATTTCTTTTCTTTTTCTTCTCTTTAGAAAAGATATTTCGAGATGTTTGAAGGTCAGGGGGTGGTGGCAAGATGAGAGTGCTAAAATCCAACATTCATGTTAAATGGGAAGGTTTGAGGAGGCAGAGGAATAGTCTAGAATACAGGTAAACTGAAAAGAGTTAGTATTTGAGAAGAGAAAGAAATGAGAACCCAGGTATAAATTGGAAGTGTAGGGAGATTTAAAGAAAAGAAAGTTTAATGAAGTCCAGCCACATGAGCTTTGGAGAAATAAAGTTTTATAATAATCTGTGAGCAAGAAGGGGTGAATGGTGAGGTGGTAAATTAAGGTTGATTTGCAGTAGCTGCTGTGGGAAGGACATGCTCAACCATTTAGCAATTGTGTAGCTACTTATTCTTCGGGAGCCATAGTTTCCTCACTTGAAATATTGAGATAGCACCACCTTGTTTTGAAATAACACACGGTTTCAAAATTGTTTTGAAAATCAAACTATATTGTTATAAGTAAAGAAAGCATTCAGTTTTTAATAGGTTGCTCGTAATTATCCATTGTAATAGGGAGTCCATACTGGGATGAATAAAGGTTAGTGGAAGAGCATTTGAATCCAGGATTATGGTTGTATTTGAGAGGAGAAGCAATTAGGAGTAACTATCTGGGAAGGCCTATCATCAAAGACCTAATAGAATAACATTCTCCCTGTGTGTACTTAGCAAATACTTGTTGATAGACAAGCTGGCTGGTAACTAATTAGAATGTGATGACCAAAGCCCAGTTTCTTGGAAGTAGGGCTGTTAATACAGGAATAGAATACCAGGGGAGTTTGAGGAATTTCCTTCTCTACAGATGTTTAAACTAATACAGATAGTCAACAGTCTAAAGATACTTTGGGGAAAACCCTGCCTGAAAGTAGGGGGGATGAATTAAATAACTTTTAAAGTGCATCACTATTTCTGTTTCTTTAGTCGCGTCGTATGAACAAATATATAAAATGTACATTTTTACCGTCATCCAGCTGTAAATGTGAGCTGTCTTTTCTTTGGACTATTCTCATATGAAATATTATAATAGAAAACCTAACTCTGTGTAATTTTCAATATCCTTAAAAGTTACATAGGTTGGCCAAAAGAAAGAGTATCTTTGTAACACAGGAGCATCCATGAGGAAGATATTTATCTCTGAGGCTTTGTATGATATCAAAAATAACTTTTCTCACATATTCGATTGACAGTTGGGACTGTTTTATCTTCAAATGGGAGGATGAAAAAATTTGTATTTATTCCAGCCACCGTTGGTTTGAAGGGATTTCTACAAATTCAATTTGTAAAATTTTTTTCTAGTTTTCTTCCCCTCGACTTCTACCCCTGCCCGAACTTCTGCTATCTCAGTCGGTTTGCCTTCAACAGTAAGGTTTTACTGGTTCACCTCAAAGTTGTAGTAAATACACATCCTTTTTTCTTCCCTTCAACTTTTACTCCCAATACCTGCTGCCTCTGAGGAATTCGATCTTCAACAATAAATTCTCTGCTTTCAGTGTAAGTTCAGGAATATTATTAAAGTTGTATTTATTTTCATTTTCCTTTAGATTTTAGGGTGCCTGGATAAAGTATTTCAAGTGCTTAAAAGCAACTCACCAACCAGTTACTTATGTGAGACAGTCATTAAAACTTATTTTATATCACTTTATTTTCACTTAAAATATATGCATAATGAGAAAATCCACAGATAGATGGGGCAGACCCAGCGATCTGGCCTCCTCCTGTGGCTTAGTCATTTTTAGTTTTGGTCAAAATACCTGGCCTAAGCTCAGAATGGCATTCATTCTGCTTCTGACACCGCACAGACCCCCACAGGGAAAGGTGATGTTCTTGCAGTTTGAACTGCTGAATGAAGTCTGGTCTAAGCTGCCGGCCTTTAAAAAAAACTTTTCCTACTAAACTTAAAATAAATTTTTTTTATTGTATTTATTCAAATAAATTGTTGGAATAATTAGCCCCTTCTGATTTATGTGTAATGTGGTTATTCCTTATACAATTTAAAATTAAAATGAAAAACTATTATAGCTGGTGGTTCTCGGAGCACATAATCTGATTCTGAAAAGTAAAGCACTTTTAGTTGTATTCCTCTGTACAATATGTCTCAACTCTGTATGTTTTTTAAAATGTAGCTTTTTGTTTTTAAAATGTTTAATTTTTTATTTAAAAATAAACATTTTGGTTAGTTAGAAGTTTTGTAATTTCTTTCACGTCTACTTTCTGAGCCATACTCCATGCCATATGGAAAATGTTACTGAAAAATAAAGTGATGTCACTCTCTAGCTTCAGGAGCTGTGATTTATGCTAATACCAATAGGATGATTTTTATTTGGTACAGGTATTTGCATATTGGTTGTTTTAAGATATTTTTGGCTTTTACTTTTTTTGGTAAAAAGTAGACTTGGAAGTGACTGTAACCATAAAACGAGAAGCAAATACATTGTACTAGTGAGTAGTGTGGCAAGGGGTGCAGGGCTCCAACTTACTAGTATTCTAGTTATAAGCAAGTGCCATGGCAGATACCAAGGGTTCTGGTGTGAAGTCTGGTGAGTTTCAATGAAAAAATAAAGTTCGATGCAGCACACTTTGTCACTGGGACATTTAGTCAGTATACTTATGCAGATAAGTTACCTGATGTTGTTATCTGTTTTTATTATTTATTTATTTATTATTATTATTTTTATAAATTAATTAATTATTTTATTTATTTATTTTTGGCTGTGTTGGGTCTTCGCTGCTGTGTCCGGGCTTTCTCTAGTTGCGGTGAGCGGGGGCTACTCTTTGTTGCGGTATGTGGGCTTCTCATTGAGGTGGCTTCTCTTGTTGCAGAGCATGGGCTCTAGGCGTGCGGGCTCCAGTAGTTGTGGCACGTGGGCTCAGTAGTTGTGGCTCGCAGGCTCAATGGTTGTAGCTTGTGGGCTCTAGAGCGCAGGCTCAGTAGTTGTGGTGCACGGGCTTAGTTGCTCTGCAGCATGTGGGATCTTCCCAGACCAGGGCTTGAACCCATGTCGCCTGCACTGGCAGGCGGATTCTTAACTACTGCTCCACCAGGGAAGCCCTGTTTTTATTTTTTTAAGAGATTAAAAAAATAATCTCTCCTTTCAAAATTAGATAAAACATGAGTGCTATAATTTTTAAAACTTAACATGTTAACTCATGGAAAATCACTGATAATTTATACACTTTATAAGTTTATAAATTATGTACTTCATCCATCATTTCCATTAAAAAACACATCATATAACAAGCCAAGATTGAGACCCCAAAGTGAAATTGTTGTTGAGTTCTTACTTACTATGTTTCAGGCACTGTTCTAGGTACTAGAGGCACAGTGATAAACCAGACAAACAATTCCTGCCCTCATGGAGCTAACATTCTGGCATCGGGCAGTCAATATACAGAAAACCAAATTTTAGACAATGAAAATGCCAAGCAGCAAAATAAGTCAGAGTAAGGGGAAAGAGTGCCAGTTATAAACCATTTGTGCCCGTGTCTTTCTTATGACTAAAGCTTCTTTCTCTTTTCCTTCATTTAGTGAAATGGAAGGATGGTATATTTTATTATTTGAGACAGATTCTTTGTGTGACTAGTTAAAATAATTCTGTGTTTAGTTATATAATTTAGTTTATTACTATTACTATTATTCGGGCACTATAATTTTCAAAGTTTTCTGATGAAAGAATGTGTTTCAATTTCCAGAAAAAGAAGCCAAAGTAATTCTTTATAAAATAAAATTTTTTTGAAATATGGTTGATTTACAATGTTGTGTTAGTTTCAGGTGTACAGCACGGTGATTCAGTTATATATATATATATATATATATATATATATATATTCTTTTTTAGATCAAAGTAATTCTTGAGAAATTTTCCTAATAAATTTGATAAAATATCTGTAGTGATCATTAAAACACCTTGTACCATAAAAACAATTTTCATATTATTTTCATCATATCTTTGAGTTTATTCTTATTTTTGTGTTATATCATCAGTCATTATTGTCTACTCTCTGTTGACATCAGCTTTCTAGAAGATGACATCTCTGAGGGCAGAGACTGTCATTCATTTCCAAACTCTAGAATCTACACAGAAGGTGCTCAGAAGGTGCACATCCTTGTGAGACTGATTTGAACTGAACCATTTACCTGAACATTATCTCCTCCCTTTTCTGATTTCACATCACTCAGTTCTCTATTCCTCTGTACCCCTGCCTTCCAACACACCCACTCCACCTCCATCTGCTCCTCCACTCCCTTTTTGCTCTGCCTTGTGGAACCCCGTGGATTTCTAACCTAGTTTCCTTATCAGTTTCCAGCCTGAGTAAATCTTTGGCTTTCCTTGGATCTGCTCTGGGACTGGAAGTAGTTGCTAATATTAATCATAAAACTGACCCAACAGCTTCTATCTTCTTTCATGCTGTGTAACTTCACCTGGACCCTCCCCTGCTAATTAGAATGCTATTTACTTGTTTTTGATTGATTTCCCGCCTTATTTTCAACAGAAGTTAATCCTTGTCATTTTACTCAAGATCCCACCTCTTCTCCAAACTGAGCAGAAGACATCCTCCTGCTATACCATGAAGATCAAGACTGTCAAAGCAAACTCTGCTTCCCATCAGTTTACTTCAGAATTTCTTTTGTAATTTTATTCATTGTTTGTCTTCCTGTTCTTTCTCAGAAGAAGACACACTTGATTTTAGGATTAAACTCAGACTTCTTACTTTGGCCTACAGGACTCTGCTTCCTTTCTCTCTCTCCATCCAGTCCTCTACCAGCAATTCCCCCACAATTCCTCTTGCCCTCTCTGCTTTAGGCCCACAAGTCTCCTTTCAGTTCCACTGATCAAACTTTTCCTTGCCTCAGGTCTTTGCATATGCTGGTCCCTTTGTCTTGAATACTGTCCTCTATTTACCCCCAAATTTTCACCCACCACAGATACTCATGCTCACCAGCTAATTTATATCCATCCTCAGGTCTCAACTTACAGATCACTTTCCTGTAAGAGTTTTTCTATGACCCTTGTTATTCTCACACATGGCCTCTTGGACTGTTTCTTTAGAGCATAAAGCATAGTTCAAAATTATATGTTCATTATGGGTTTATTTAATATTTTCCCCACTATACTATAAGTTTCATGAGGAGAGAAACAATGTCTGTGTTATTCACTACCGTATACTGCTCAGCTCAGCGCCTGCCATGTAATGAGTATCCCAAAGACAGTTAATGGATGAATTGCCTCCTCTCCTGTATTCTTGTTTCCTCAGGGACCTTGTAGCCCCATATTCATCTCACTTGAACCATCTGCCTTTTATTTTCTGGTGTTGCTTTCTCATTTCTAAACTTTGCTCAGTTTTCCTCTGTTACGTTACATTGACTATCTTCTTTTTCTTCTCCTCCAGACTTATAAATTATACCAATTATATTGTGGTCTCTTAAATATAAATGTGGGATGAAGCTAATAGCAGTATCTGTAAACAATTCATCTTTGGTATAGGGAACAATATTAGAAGTATAATTTGCACATGTAAAATTTTTGAAAGGGGGAAAGGAGTTTTCTTCATGAAATAGGACTATTTTTTGTTCATTTAACAAAAATTAAAAAAAAAATACCATCATGTTCCAGGCACTATACTGGGCATTGGAATATACTGATTAAGAAGAGAGACACCATTTCCACCCTCATGAGAGCTTACATTCTGGTGGAGGAGCCAGATAATAAACAGAAGAGTTGCAGGTTGTATTATGTGCGGTGAAACAGATAAGAAGTTGAGAGTTGCCAGTGGGGGCTTCTTTAGACAGGGTGATTGGGGAAGGCTTCCGTGATGTGAAAGAACTAGGGGAGGGGCATTCCAGGCTGAACAAATAGGATTCAAAGGCCTGGATTTGCTAAGGGAGTAGAACTTAAATGTTCACACACACACACACACACACACACACACACACACAACACACATAGGTAAATATGTGAACTGATGAATGTGTTGATTAACTCATTGAGGGGAATCATTTCACAACATATTATATATCAAATCATCACATGTACAGTTTAAATCTCTTACAACTTTATTTAATTATACCTTAATAAAGCTGGAGAAAAGAGAATTTAAAGGGCTGGAGATGAGAAAGGGCTTAGTGTATTCAAAAGATACTTGATGGCTTGATCTTAATGAGGAAGTGTGGCAGGGAGAGCCACATCATGGAGTATTCCTTACATTTATGGTAAGGAATTTAGATGTTATCCTATGAGTAGTGGGAAGCCATCAAATGGTTTTAAGCAGGGAAATTATATGATCAGATCTATGTTTTTAAGAATTACTATGGCTACTGTGTCTGGAATGATTTGGAAAACAGCTGGAATGGAAGCAGGGGGAGAACTAGAGAGACTATTGTAGAAGTGTAGGCAAGAGATGACGATGACTGGAGTTGTGGCAATGGCATATTTTAGAGGCTAGAATATGTAGAACGTGGTGATGGATTGCATGTAAGGGGTGAGATGAGGGAGGAAGCAGAGATGACTCCTGGAATGTTGGATTTAGTAACAAGGTAGACAGTAATGCTGTTGGTGAAATGGGGAATGTGGGGGAAGACCAGTGTGTGTGTGTGAATGTGGATGATGGGGAGGACAGAATAAAAGACTCAGTTTTGGGCCTTTTCCCCCTGTGAGACCTAGTGGGCACCCAGTCGTAAATGTTGAGTGGTCTGGATCTCAGGAGAGAAGCCTGGGCAGCAGAGAGACTGTCGGGAGGCGGCAGCCTCTGTATGGTATTTGAAGCTGGATGGGCTCACTTGTATGGAGAGAGAAAACAGAAGGGAGGCCTCGTCTAAATCTTGAGGCCTTCCAGCATCTCGAGGTCAGGAAGGGCAAGAACCAACATCGGAAATTGAGGAGAAGTAGCCAAGGAATGAGTAAGACGAAAACTGTGAGAAAGGAGCCACATGGAAGCCAAGAGAGGGGAGAATTTCCAAGGTCAGCATTGTCACATGCTGCTGAGATGGAGCAAGATGAGGGCAGAGGTGGGAGCTGACAGACTTTTACCTAAGGTTCTAATATATTTTGTAACATTTCTTCTTTTGTATATTTATTCCTTATCATTAATGGAAATAAATTTTATTTTTTTTTCAGTTTATAGAAATAGAGAGTTTAAGCATTGTATCAAACAAATCAGTACTTTGTCCCCATCTTGTTATTTCTTCAGAAGTACACAGTATCAACCCCATTCCTAATAGAACAGTACCAAGTTTCTTGATTAGGTTCAGGCCCTTCATAATCTGGCTTAATCGTCACTTCTTTCACTCCTCTTTTTTTTTTTTTTTAAATTTATTTATTTATTTATGACTGTGTTGGGTCTTCGTTTCTGTGCGAGGGCTTTCTTCTAGTTGTGGCAAGTGGGGGCCACTCTTCATCACGGTGCACGGGCCTCTCACTATCGCGGCCTCTCTTGTTGCGGAGCACAGGCTCCAGACGCGCAGGCTCAGTAATTGTGGCTCACGGGCCCAGTTGCTCCGCGGCATGTGGGATCTTCCCAGACCAGGGCTCGAACCCGTGTCCCCTGCATTGGCAGGCAGATTCTCAACCACTGCGCCACCAGGGAAGCCCTCTTTCACTCCTCTTTATCCTGAACCCTTAGCTCCAGTTAGGCCAGTTTCTTTACTTATTCCTTCTTTATGTTCCGGGTACTGTTGCAGGCAGTGGAAAATTGATGGTGAACAAAACAGACATGGTCTCTACCATTACGGAGTCTATTTTGTCAATTAATGAAATAATCATACAGATATCCAGTTACAAAATGAGGTACATACTATGAGGCAAAAGATGATAGAGGCTCAGACTTGGGAAGTAGTAGTGGAAATCAAGAGGAGCAGATAGCTATGAGAAATTTTGCAGGAGAGAAAATCAGCAGACTTTATTAATTGATTGGAGATAAGGGTTGAGTGGAAAAGAGAAGTATTGGGGAGGGCTCCTGGATTACTTGTTCTAGTTGGCTGGTGCTCCATTCATCAAGAAGGTATCTTTGGAAGACAACGAAGGTTGAAGGAGACAGGTCATGAGTTCAATTATATCCAAATTAATTTGAGTGCTTATCTCATGTCTGCTTTTCCTGCAGGAAGCCTTCCCTGAATATTCTATCCTTTGCTAATTATTCTAACTCCTATAGATTAAATAATGTTAGCAATTTCATATGCTTCAGCCCAGTACTTACTGTCAATACTTCCCACTGGCACTTCTTATTACACTGTCTGGTTCTCTAATATGCTGTATATCATTCTAATTTAGAACACAAACTCCATGTGGGCAGAGAGTACATGATTACTATTTTTGTTTATACAGTTGACAACACTTGGCAAAGTATGATGTTATGTAGTAGTACGTATTTGAATCCCCAATGTTACTATGGGATTTTCTTAAAATAAGGCTAATTTCTTATGGGTTAATTAATAATCTACAAAGATTCATTAGATAACAAATGTCTTCCAGGGCAACAGGAATGAATGAGTTTATTGACATAAAGTGAATTATATACTCTGACATTCTAGTGGAATTTGTTCCCTATCTGGAACTACTTTCAAATTAAAGATGTGAAACTCCTACTACTTACTGTGTTGAGTAGTATTAACTGAACTTCAAGTAAAAGACAAGGATGGTGAACCCTTGAGTTTTGCCAGTCTTATATTTTGCTTTTTGTGAGTTATTTCTTTAATACATTACAAAACATCATCTAAATTTGTGTCTGTTATAGAATTTGATAACCCCTTCCTACTTCAAATTGGCCTCAGAGACTTCAGCATTGGAAAGTTGGGGTTTTATTTTCCCAGCTCTTTAAATGTAATATATTTGAAGACAGAGGCACTGTCCTGTAAGTTTATAGCCTAAATAAATCTATTTTAAAGGTGTGCTGGTCTGGGGCCAGGTGGCATAGTGAGATGACATATGAGCTATTCACATTTGAAGACCTGGCATTAAACACGTCTCAGGATGCCAGGAAAATGACATTAGAGGTGTCAATTTGCTGGAGTCCTTGGTGGGCATCTGAGAACATCACAGAACCATTGTAAGGTCTTACATAATGTATCCTCTGTAAATTATATTGCTCCGTTAGCCACCTAAGGTACAAAAGGGCAATTTGAATGACTTCAGTTGGCATTCAGAAATCTTGTTTTAATAAGTAATGAGAAGTACAAGACTATCTGAAAGAAAACCAGCCGAATCTAAAGGGTTGTGTGTGGAACTGGGAGTTGAAACTTAATCTTTTATATTTCTCTAGTCTTTATCTGGCTCATCAGTTATTTAGCAAATATTTACTTAATCCCCCTTTTCCCAGCCTTTATCATTTCAGGCATGGATTTTCTAACAAGACAAGTTACCTTTCTTCTTCCTGGCTTCAGGTCTCCTACAAATGCCAATAATAATATTTCAAAGACGTGTCATGAAAAAACTTATTATTACTCAAAAAAAAAATACCATAATAATCCTGTCTTGAATACTTGTAAAATCATCTCTCAATAATCCCAAGGTGCTTAATTGGACCGCTTATCTGAAGATCTTTTACCTTTTTTCATTTGCCTTTGCCAAGAATGTCTAGAAATTATACACTCAGTTTCCATTTGAATAGCTTTTTGAATTACTTAAAAGGCCATCAGCGTGAATTCATGTTTAGTATCTGAATCTAAGGTTTCCTTATTGTAGTTACACATTGTGTGCTAGCCAGAAACATCACTTAATTTGAGAAAGCATAAACTGCTCAAAGGTACCAGTCAGACTTTGATTTTTATTGTGAAAATATATTGCAGTAACTCACAGACTTACTGTTTGTTAACTTGACCTCTTTAGTTCCTTTCCTTTTGCGTTTAGCATAAGTCCTTTACACAAAATGGTCTGGTTAATGATTTTTTTCAGAGGAGACTCTAACCAGGAAGGCAGTGATGGTGGACCATGACAGCTGATGAGGGGTGATCCTGGGCAAAGTGTGTCTGTCTTCTTTCTTTATCCAAGAGGAGGATTCAGTCTGAAACCAAGCTACCCACAGATTTGTGGCATTTCTAAGGAGTTGGTCCAAGTTGATAGTGCTCCAGGCTGCTTCCGGGCTCTCTTCTTTCCAAAGATCCTCCTGTTGGCTAGGGTGGTGGGGATCCTCCATGGAGTGCAGTATGCTGAAAGACAGGCAGATGGTTTTTCACTCAGTGTCTCTGAAGCTCAGTTTCTTTTTCTCTACCTCTAACTGTTAGGATCTCAGTATCCCTCTCTCTGTGAGCCTGTGATACAACCCTCTACGAACAACAGTCCCAAGTTCTAGGTTATGGCTTGTGACTCTGCTGATTGCTTGGGCAGAGCCCTTTGATGGCCCATAAAGTCTGTTCATAGAAAGATGTGAGGAGAATTGGGGATAAATTGTACTTCTTTAATTGAAGAGGTGATTTCAGGTTAAAATATACTTTAATCATTATCTCTTGGAATTAAAAATTCATTTATTTTATAAATCTTTATTGAGTACTCATTACGTGCCTATTACCATTACTAGAGTCTAGGTGTATAGCGGTGAACAAAATAGATGAATGCTCTGCCCTAATAAAACATCCATGCCAGTGGGGAAGGAAGGCAATACACAAACAAAAAAAGATAATTATAAACTGTAATAAATAATATGAAGGCAATAAGCAGGGTAGTGTGGTAAAGAGTAACCAGCAGAAGGAGGAGGAGGTATTGAGGAAGCCTTCCTGAAGAAGGGTCATCTGCAGTGAGACTGGGAATATGGGAAGGAGCCATCTCTATGAAGATGCCGTTGGTGGGGTAGGGACTGAGAGTAGGGGAAGCGGTAGACATCCCAGAGAGAGAGAATAGGAAATGCAAAGGATTCAAAGCAAGTAGGAAAGAAGGCCAAGGTGACTGGGGAGAATGACAGGAGATGGGATTGGTAAAGTGGGTAGGGTCCAGATCTTAGAGGAGGCCTTGTTTCAAAGTTTAGGTTTTATTAGAAATGACAATCCTTGAAATAGGACATTTTTATGAACCTGTTTTCTCTTAGACCAAATGAAAGGTGGCAGTCCTAACCTTGACTAGCCAACGTGCATTCATAATCTGGAATGGTTTTGAGCAGAACCCAGCAGCATGTTGAAAAAGTACTTTATTATATTCAAAGGCCTGAGACCACTCAGTTGTCAGGCACTTATCACTTGAAAGTGGAGGAGTAGAAAAGTTTAAAAGGCTGTAGCAATAACATTTGAGAAAATGAATAATTTAAAGTGAATTAAATCATGAATAATGAATTGTAAAAAAAGAATCCTCGCTTGTGATTAGAGATTCATAATTTTCATTTTACAGCAAAATATAGTTGGCTGCCATGCGTTCCTGACTTACTTCATCTAAGTACAGTTAGGCCCAACACATTAGTGCCTTGATGTGCAGACTTACGACTGGCTTCTTGTGTTGAAACCATTAAATTTTAATGTATTCAGCTTGAGCATAAGTGGTCACAGATGATTCATAACACTGCTCCCTGCTTTTGGTGAAAATGATCGTCAGCAAGAGAATTGTCCCCAATGGCCACACTTATCTTCGTAGTTGATTTCCTAAACATTTTTGTGTCCATAGGAGACCAGGAATAAACATTGCATAGCTGATGGGTAAAGCACAATAATAATTGCTTTAAAACCACAGGATATTTGATGATGATAAAGTAGAACTCTGTAACTGTTGACATTTTCTTTTTTTAATTCTTGGTGTCAGGAGGGTACAAGTGATATATGCTGCTCTTTAAGAATGGAGTTAGCCAACCATGTGTGTGTGTTTTTTTCTTTAAGAAATAAATGCCAAGAATTGCCCACAGTATCATGACTTCATCATCTAGCTATCAGGCATAGAGGCAGGATGAGCCAGCAGGCTTGCCTGACTGATGCTTTAGATAGCAGCTTAACCCAATAAAAAATAGTATTGTGGCTTGGGCATGGAAGACTTACCAGTCTGGTAATTGAATGCTCACCTGACCCAACCACTATCCACTATCCAGGTACTGAGGAATTTCAGCCCAATATGCTGCTAGCTGAATTTACATGTCTTACGCAACCCACGTAGACACATATGATCTGATGATGTCCCTTCAGAGTTGAAGTCCCGATTACCTTCACAATAAACTCCCAGTTATCTGCCATGACTCATGAGTCCCATAATGATCTGGCTTCTGTGTCTCCAGCCCCTTCACTCATACTTGCCACTTATGCAGCTGCCATTCTGACCTACCCACAAGCTCCCGGAAGGAAGCGTTTTTCCTTCTCTTCAGGTCTCCATTGTCCCCAGGCATACAGCTTCTCTTCCTCGGATTCCCATTTTGCCTATTCCAGCTGACTGACTCATGTGATCTTTTGCAACTCAGATATTGTCTGAGACCATTCCTTCCTCTCCCCCTACTCCTAATATCCTTCTCTCCCTGAGTCATGGCTCTACCCCCATTTGCCCATTGCACCCTATATGGGATTGCATTGTATTATAAAGATCGGTATCCCCTAACCCAACCCTGCTGTGGGCTCCTTGAGGATAAAGGATGTGTTTCGTGCCCTTGGTACCCCTAGCTGTTAGCACAGAATTTGCATGTGGTATACTCTTGGTGCTGGATGAATTGCTGTATGGAGTATATCTCTTTCTTGGCCTTGAAATGCTGTAGAACAACTGGCTTTTCTGCAAACTGGGCTAGGTATCATACTGGATTATTCTTGGTAGTAACAAGATAACCAGACTTACTTCAGTCTCCTCATCACATTACAATTTGACTGCTTTCCTTTCTAAATGAAGACATTTTTACAATCCCATTACTTAATGAAGGAGCATGGTCCAAACTTGCTGTAACTCTGGAAATCCTCATGAGACTCATTCATTAACTATTATGAGCCACACCTGGGTATAGGCTTTGATTCAGGTGCTCTGAGAATTGCTTTTATTCAAGCAAAGTCAAAATAAGAGTGCTGTTGCGTGCTTCCCCTCCCCTCTTCATTGTAGTTTCAGTGCATGTACCACTGAACAGTTTGTCTCATTAAATAAAGCAATAGTATTTTAGGGCTGGAAGATAAATCTAAAAGTCTCCATTCTAATACTCCAGGCTATTGTGTATCTAAAACTACCCCAGAAAGATAGATCTTTATTCTTTTTCTTTTTCTTTTTTCTTTTGGATGTTTATTCTTAAGTATCTCCAGGGATAGGCTTCCACAGTCCTCTCAATTATGTAATCCATTATCTCACCAGTCTTCTCATCAGGAAGGTTTTTTTTTCCCTTAATGTCTAACTTTAACCCCTCCTGTTGCAATTTAAACTCATTTCCTTTTGTCCTGGCTTCAGTGGAAATAAAAAATAACTCACAAGTACCCACCCACCCCTATTTGTAATTGAAGATGTCTGACTTCCTCCAGGCAGCTCTTTCTAGTGCTAAATGGACTGAGTTTTGCCCTTTTTCTCCTTTTGCCTTTCTTGGAGACTCTTCCTTTTAAAAGTTTTGTTGTTCTTATTGCACCAAGTATCAGGGACCATACATTTCAGTTCTGTCATTTTAATCCTACAGCTTATTTTTTCAGTCTACCAATCTGTATAACCTTAGTAAGCCACTTAACACATTGAAAAAGAATCAATGGACACCATTGTAAAGTGCTTTACAGTTATGAAATTCTTCATCTCTTCAAGAGATCTGCTACCATTGTCCAGTACCCTCCCTCCCTGATTTCCATACCTAGGGGTGAAATGTTTTTCTTGTCTTATTTCTTCCCTCTTCATGCATACATTTCATGTGGCCACAACTACAGTGTTTCTGGGTCCCAGGTCTACTTGCTGCTCTGCCAGAATAGCTCAGGGGATAGAGGGAAGAGGAAATGGCTAAGTAGCCATTAGCATTGGCAGAAGCTACAAATTTCCAGCTCATGGAACACTGATCTTTTTGGGAATCTGAGATAAGAACTTGGGAATAATATGAAAAGGAAGATTAGCTGGAACATAAAAATACAGTTGTAACTTCCTCCTAAAAATAGGAACTTCTCCCTAAAAATTAGAAAGGAGATAATGATAGGTGTGAATGAGGATGAAGTTAAATTAAACAGCAAGACGAGAGAAGAGGAAGCAGAGCAGGAAGAAAACACAGATATGGTCAAGTGAAGCAGGAAAAAATGCTTTAATTTGTGATCCTCTAACCGAAAAATATCATGGTAAGATCTCTTAGTAAAAAAAAAAAAAAAAGTATAAAATTCTAGAATAAGAACAGTGACTCAAGTTTATAATATAAATATGATAAGAGTTTCTGTTGATGGCTATACTATTAATTCAGTGACTCCTCATAGACATATGAACAGCAACTGCCTATGCTTTGTAGAAAGATGGGTGTTATTAATTTGACCGCTTAACAATTCTACATAGTCTGAGCCTTCAGGAATAATCCTTGACTGTAAATAGAGATGTCACTGAAATTACTGTAACTTCAAAGTAACTTCAAATTCAAAGTAGACATATAAACAGTATTATGTTTTCTTGTATTAATTGAAGATTATATTAATGATACTCTGTCTTCTATGTAGCAGTGCCATACAGGGCATTTCAATGAATATCTAATTGGCCCTTAAATTTACCCTTGAAATTCAAAGGAATAAATTGGTGTGCATGGCTGGTGGACTGAATATTAAGTCTCTGTAGTATTCAATAGAGGATTTCAAACATTATTAGTAATCACTTTTGGAGGATTCCTTAAGGCGAGATTTCTTTTTAAATGTGCATGTCTGTTTGTTACTTAGGACTACTTAAAATTAACTACAAATACTCAAAAGGAAATGAAATATTCCTTTCTCTTGCTTCTCTGAAAAGGTACCATTTGACCAAAGTTTCCGTCTGCAGACAGGATGGAATGCCATCTTCCCCTCAAATTAAATTAATTGGCTTCCACTAAATCAAGTGTGTGCCCTATTATAAGGCACAGTCTTGAATCCTAAACTAAACTTGAAACATCTAACCTACAAAAACTTAAAAAGCCTTATGTCTTGGAAACTTAGTGATAGGAGCCATAGAAATGAGAAAGGAGATATTCTTAATATTTTTTACACAACCAAAAATATGCCCATTTTGATGCCATATTGTTGATGCAATGGAGAGCATGAGTAAAAGTGTGATGATTATTATGGAGTGTATTTTTTGATTTACATTGGTAAGGCCTAGACAGTTGCAATGGGTCTTAGATGTGTAAATCAGAAATACTGTCAAAACACTACTCCAGATGTGCTGTGTCATCTATAGTGTCAAAATGGCAAGTTCAGATCTATGATAAAATAATTTGCAAGGATATATATATATATATAGATACCTAGATTTAAGCTCCCAGGTTTTAAGGCATCTATACATTTTACTTCAATTTTAAGCCAAGGTAAAGACCACTGGAACCTGAAATCTAAAAATGGATTTATTGTTGGGATTAGTAATAGTTGTTTCCTTTTAATTCATTGTCATCCTATGACTATTATCCTAAGAGACTGCTTTTAAAAGAATTTACAGTCCCCACAAACACAGGAAGTGAAGTCTACGTGGAAAAAAATCATTCTATTTGAGCCAGTTCTGACATTATTCTGATTTGAAATCAAGACATTGATTAGAAAATTGAATTTTGATAACATTTTTACAGCCTGTTTTACAACAACTCTCTGTCTTAGAAAGGAGACAGTGTGGTGCTTATGCTTCAAAGAAATGGTGTGTACTTTTGGCCTCTTGTCCAGCTCTTTAAAAGAAACTTTTAATTTTAGTTTAGTGTAAAATTGATTCTCATGTGAATAACTCAATCCTCTATGCCTGTTGAGTTGCACGTATGGGTCAGTTTAGCTGCAGTGCATACTGTAAATGATGGCGAAGGGAAGGTATGTCTTGAGTAGGAGTGCAATATAATATCCGTGCCAATCTGCATTTGGTGCTAAAGTAGAGTCATGAGATGTGAAGTAAGGACTTCTTTGAACATTGTTTATGGTGGGCCTTGTTACATGTTTGGAGTGTCTGAGAAAGAAGCTAGCCTAAAACTTCAGATCTCAGTATGTTGTTGCCAATAAGACCAAATACTGACTGGAACTTATGCTTTATTCATTTCAGCTTTGAAAGATTAAAAAAATCTTGCCTGGAATTCATTAATTTAAAACTATATTTCATTATATTACTGCGTTTTACTTTAAAGATAAAGATTGTGTTCTTTTAAGTTGTCTCCTCTCTGTTTTACTGGCAAATGAGGAGGGGAAGGGGACGGGGGAGAGAAGGAGGGAATGAGACAGAGAGAGAGAGAGAGAGAGAGAGAGATTTCTTTTATTTGCATTTTGGTAACATTACTATAATGTAACTTACCTGCTATGGTTCTATTCTTACACTATTTACCCTATGCCCCTGTGTCATCATATTTGTAACTCTCATCTATAATACCTCTTACATTTTAATACTGGAAGGTATTTTAATATAAGGCAAGCAACATATAATTAGTTGGAGGTGATGTGTTTTTGGAGCATGATAGATAGAGGCAGGCCGACATGGATTTGTATTCTAATCTACCACTGAACTTGCCATGTGATTTTGAGCAAGTAACTTAACCCTTCTGAGCCTCTGTCTCCTTAACTGATACAATGGTAGCATTGCGAGGACCGATGGCAATAATGCATGGAAGACAGCGCAGGATTGGCGCGTGGGAAATGCTCAACTCATGATGATTTTTTCTTTTATTATTATTATGATGGAAAATGATTTATTCCTTTTTGCATCAGATGTGCTAAAAACTGCCATGGAAGAGTACATAAAGAAATTCTTGGCTGTTACTTTAAAGTCCTGATCAATTTCTTCTGGAAAAGAGGTGAAAATGTAGTGTGTGTTCGTACTATGATGAGAATAACAATCTCACAAATATTTCTGTGTTGCCTTACCAGGCATTTGAGATTGAAAGCAGATCCAGGCTGTTTCTCCAAAAACTGAACTCATTGCTGGGAGATAATCTCTCTTTTTGAGGTAAAGAATGATTTGTATTGATTTTTTGGAACTAACACTTAGGAATGTCTGGCTGCAGACCTGCAGTGTAGATATAACATCAGAAGGAAATATTTGCATCTTGTGATGGGTGAGGCTACATGGGGAAGTGAAAATAGCTTAAAGGTTGGTATGGGGAGAACCTGCTTCAATCCAGATTCTAACTAGTAATTTTATATCATTTACTCCAGTGTCATTTCTAAAATGATGACTATAATGCCTAATTTGCAAAGATATTGAAATATCAAAAAGATAACATACATAAAGTACCTTAACCTAGTATCTGGCTCATAGTAGATACTCAGTAAATCCTCCTGCCCTCTGCCCTTCCTACAGTATTTGAGATAGTTCCATAGAGAACTACCTCTGTTTTTACCACTTGCCCTACTTTCTAGGGTCTCTAACTTTGAGTCATTTCTGACCCACTGTGTTTGCCTACTTGGTAAGAGGAAGCCTGGCCTTGTCACATAAGTTGCCTAGTAGAGTTTCAGGAAAATATGACTTAAAGAGAAATAAGCTAGTACCTATTTACCAACTAAGACCTTGGTGAGCTGTCAGAAGATGCATCAGTACCACTTAATGACTTCCTCCTTACTAAGTCCATCACAGTCAACAAAATGATGCTATGCAACAGTTTACTTTCTTCTGTTCTTTCTCTTGATCCCCTGTTTTTTTTTGGTTTTTTCATGATACATGAAGATAGCAGAGACTGTTTTAAATTCTATATTTAGTCCAGAGGTGCCATATTGTGAGTATTCTCTTGCCAGTGAAGGAGAAAGACATGCATGTCATTCCTGAAGTTTTAGCAGCCCATCCTCAGGGCTGACTTGGAGACTGGCGTAGCAACCAGCATCCAAGTAGGGTCAAAAGCAGAGCCCAGATCAATACAAAGCATTAAGGCTATCAGCTCCTCAGATGAAGCATCTGTTGTAAGTATAACTCTAAAATATAGCTATAAATAAATCAGAACACTTCTTAGACAGCAGTTACAAAGCATTTGTTTATACAGGCACAAGGTGGGAAGTGGAAGGGACTGTGTCCCAGGATCTTATTTGGATCATTTATTTATTATTGGAAAAAAGTACAGGGAGTGTGGTCTGCAGATAACATCTGGACCAGTTTTATCTCCAAATGTCTATTTAGGTTTGTTTCCTTTAGACATAGATTCTGTTGATTTCTGCCTATGGGTCACAGACTCCACTTTATGCTTCACCCATTCATGTATATATACACAATATTGATACATTCTGATGAGAAAGATTAGTTCTCATTATCGTTAAGGTGTTGGCATAATGTTAGATTAGTGATGAAGAAATGCTACAGAAAAGCAGTAATGTCAGTAATGTATCTTGAAAAAGATGTCTGCACTTTTGCTAATTTTGAGAGATCTTATATTGCAATATATATGTATGTGTATGTCTCTATATATGTATTATATATCTATAATTTATACAGGTATATATATATATATTCTGATTGTAAGTTATTTCCTGGAAGAGAGTAAATTCTGAGAGCAACATCCGCCTTAAAGTTCCCATTTAATAAAGAGAGCCAAATATTTCTAATAAGGACCCCCTCACCTAAAAATTAGAGAGGAGGTGCTCTGTTGTTTTGTTTGTTTCGAAATAATATCTATGATTTGGAAGGTAGAGAGAAAAGAATTAGTGTCTTTCACATTTAAACACTTGCTTGCTATTTTGATAGCTCTGGTTATTATCAGAAAGCAGTCCTTTTTTAAACAAGGTGAATTAATGAGTCATTACTGTATGTATACAGTATATTTTTTGCCAAAAGTTATAAAATACATATGTTATTAATATAAAGACAAAACTTTCAAATGAAAGATTCTAAATTGGCTTAAAATTTCATTGAAGAAGAATGTACATTTGACAAATTAGAGACATTTTTCCAAAGAAAATTACAAGAACAAGTATTAGATCCTTTATGTTAAGAGTATAAACAGCTACAATTTAAGAACATAAGAAAAATAACCATATGAGGAGCTTAATTTCCCCAGGTTGTAAGTTCCTTCCAGGTGGTGGTTCACTGGGATAGTGAGGGCTATAAAAGGAAAAGGAGACAGGAATGGTACTCAGGTTCTGTTCCCCTTCAGAATGGAAGCCTGATGTAGATTTAATTAGATGCATGTTACTAAAGGGATCCCTAATCAGATCCAGTTGGTTCTCTATTAAGCACTTAGGATGAGCCTACCTAAGACCTCATCTTTATTCTTTTTCTTTCCATCTGATGATACAGTGCTCTTATTTGACCTGAAACTATATTAATTCATTCCTCGTCCCAGCAGCATTCAAACTCAGCTGAGTCTCTCCCTTTTTTCTGTTGTAAGTACATACATTTAATATTACGAACATTTCCCTGGATCCCAGGACTCTCAATAGCTGTTGCCATTTCTTTCTCCTTCTTTCAAAGTCAAACTTTTCTGAAATCATCTCCCTTGTTATCTTCCTCAACCTTGAGCAGCATCTGGTGCTGCTGGCTGTTCCTTCCTCCTTGAAGTAATTCTTTCCCCCAAGTTCCATGATACTACTCTTTGCTGGTTGTCTCATCTCATTGGCTGCTCCTTCTCAGCCTTCTTTGTGGGTCCCTCTTCCTCTGCTTAACCTAAAAAGTTGATATCCTTCAGGTTCTGTGCTTGGCTCTCTTCTCACTTACTGGTTGACTTTAATTTCTGTCATTACTTTCCATACTCTGATGACTTCCAGATTTGTATCCTCACCACATTCTCCCAAGCTCTAGATTCATACATCCAACCACTTATTGGCCTTCTTCACTTAAGGGTGGCATATGCACCTTAAGCTCAACATTTTCAGAAACTAAAGTCATCGTCTTCTACATCCTGCTCCACCCCAAGCCTACTTCTTTTTGTATTTTCGTATCTCAGGATTAATACTGCCATTTAGCTGCCCAAGCTAGAATCCGTTTAATGCATAAAATCTCGTCTCAAACCATTTCTACTTCCACTGCCACCAGCTTACTCCAGGCCACCACTATAGCTACATTTGTTTTGTTGCAGCAGCCTGTTCTCTTTTCCGCTACTCTTTCTTCTTCAATACATTTTCTGCATTTCACACAATGTATAAAGAAACCCCTTGACTTAAATCTTAACCTCTGTGGCTCCCACTGTTTCTAGGATTAAATCCAAATTCCTCACCATGGTAAGAGGCCCTTCATCACCTCATAATCTCATCACTGCCTTTTTTTCTAGTCTTTTCTCCCACTCCATGACATGAACAAACTGGATTTTCTCTTTAAACATTTGGACAAGGCCTTGTTTTTGCAGTCCCTGCCTCTTCCTACCTTACTACTTTTGCCCAGCCAATTCCTAATTGACCTTCACATTTCGGCTTGCATGGTATCTCCTCCAGAAGCTCTGACATCTCCACTTCCTTCCTCCCATTCACCAAATCAAGGTTTTGTGTTTCTCCTATATACCCCTATAAAGTACCCCTATCATAGCACTTACCCCAATGTATTAGAATTGTCTTTTTACTCTCAACTTTCCCCTCCAGGCTGTAAATTCCTTATGGTTAAAGATGTTGAAACTTCTGGTTCCTGGAATATAGTGTATGCTTGAAAAGTATTTCTTGAATTGAGTGTGTAAATGAATTATTGTGACTTTTCCTTACTGTTTCCATGGTGGTTTTTCCAATGTCATCATGTGTTACATATTCCCTCAGTTTCAGAATCTCTCTTCTAATTTTATATGAGAACTTAACTTCAAAACATTTTGAACAGTGTATATGGTTAATTAAAAAGGTGAAATACAGAATAGTATTACAGTAATTGTCCCTTAAGGTAAGAAGGAAGGTATATAAGATAATATACATGTGTCTGCTTATTCGTGCAAAACAAGTACAGGAAGGATAAACCAAGAACTAAAGAGATTGGTTACCTATAGGGAGTAAATGGGAGAGGGGTGGAAAGAAGTGGGGACCTGGGAACATGATAGCAGAGATGAGGAGGGAACAATTCTTTTCCAAGAACTCCTTTGAATATAACCTTGACTCCTAGAACCACAGTAGTCTTTTGCATACTCCCTCTCCAAAAATAAATAGGTAAATAAAACCAGGATGTGGGGGAATCCAAAATATAATACAAAATATAACAGGTGAGTCTAACTTTATTGTGAATTAATAACATATCCACAGTGAAGAGAGTGGGAAAGAGAAACACTAACCTGGGTAATTCTGGAAAACAGTATTTTGACTGGATATTGTGAAGCTAAGGGAAAATACGGTAATCAAGTTAGTGTTTCTTGTACAGGTGTGGGTTGTCAGTTTTGAAACTGCTTTATGTTAAACAAAGAGGTTAGAATTATGGAAGGGGGAACCCTGTAGTATCGGACTGAAAGCATAGGTAGTAGTATGAACTCATGGTTTTTTACTATATATCTGTTATATATATATATATATATATATATATATATATATATATATATATATATATATATATATATATATATATATTATATATACACACACACACACACAGAAACATGGATACAAAAGTAAAATAGGTGTGTGTGTGTGTGTGTGTGTGTGTGTGCATGTGGTGAGTATGCATAATATTCCCTTGCTCTGTTTGCTGAGAAGGCCTAGAAGCAACGACATACTAACAGGAGTAAGCATTCCTAGTGCCCAAGTTTTGGTTACCATCTTTAATAAAAGGAACAAGGCTAATTATATGGGTAATGCATGCTTATTTTTAAAAGTAGTAGTATATTCTGCTTTTCTTACTTTCTCTATCATAAATATTGTACTGTGTGTGGAAAAGCATTTCTCAAGATTCAAAGGACATCCAAATGCAAGGGATCTTTACCTTAAAAATAAACAGCAATAGCCTTTTCATCTAGAAGAAAAAAGAATTAGAAATTTTAAAACTTGAATAACAACCAAAAAAGGAACCAATGCTCCTTGGGAAAGTAGTTGATTCCAGACCAGAGGCAAGAAAACACACGATGAGCCTGGAGCATCTTATTATGACAGTAAGCCTGAAAACATGTTCAAAAGACAGAGAAGCCAGCCTCAAGGAGCTCCCAACAGCCAAAGCTGGAACAATTCTGAGCAACAAAATAAATAATGATAGTGTTGGATTATAACCCACTGAATAAAATAAATGTCCATGAACTCATATTGACATAAACAAATAATTGAATAAATAAATGGAGGAGGAGGGGCAGATCTTCCTTATAGTATAATTCCATTTAATAAATGTAGAAGGAGTGAGGGAAGTACAAAATCACCATTAGACAGACACCACAATAATAATTATTTCAGGTGAGATCCACCAGTGGTTGCTAACATCAATGGGAGAAAGTTTGAGGAGAAATAGGATATTTGCATAGTCTCCAAGTATCCCCCGCAGTGTATTTATTAACTCGAAAGGGGAAAGTATTACTTTACAGCAGGGAAAGCTGGTAGATACCACCTTAACCAAATGATCACAGTTAATACCACTTGTAGATTGTAGTAAGATCTATCAACGTCATGTATGCCCAGTATGAGGCACTGAGAAGCGCACAAGTATCACTTCTCTGGTATTTTTTTTGGGGGGGAGATACAGTTGTTTTACAATGTTGTGTTATTTTCTACTGTACAACAAAGTGGAGTTCCCTGTGCTATACAGCAGGTTCTTATTAGTTATCTGTTTTATACATTTAGTGTATATATGTAAATCCCGATCTCCCAATTCATCCCTCCGCCGCTTTCTCCTCTTGGTGTCCATATGTTTGTTCTCTACATCTATGTCTCTATTTCTGCCTTGCAAACTGATTCATCTGTACCATTTTTCTAGATTCCACATATATGCATTAGTATACGATATTTGTTTTTCTCTTTTTGACTTCACTCTGTATGACAGTCTCTAGGTCCATCCATGTCTCTACAGATGACCCAATTTTGTTCCTTTCTGTGGCTGAGTAATAGTCCATTGTATATGTGTGCCACATCTTCTTTATCCATTCATCTGTCGATGGGCATCTAGGTTGCTTCCATGACCTGGCTATTGTAAATAGTGCTGCAATGAACATTGGGGTGCATGTGTCTTTTTGAATTATGGTTTTCTCTGGGTATATGCCCAGTAGTGGGATTGCTGGGTCATTAGGTAATTCTATTTTTAGTTTTTTAAGGAACCTCCATACTGTTCTCCATAGTGCTGTATCAATTTACATTCCCACCAACAGTGCAAAAGGTTTCCCTTTTCTCCACACCCTCTCCAGCATTTATTGTTTGTAGATTCTCTGATGATGCCCATTCTAACCAGTGTGAGGTGATACCACATTGTAGTTTTGATTTGCATTTCTCTAATAATTAGTGATGTTGAACAGCTTTACATGTGCCTCTTGGCCATCTATATGAATTCTTTGGAGAAGTGTCTATTTAGGTCTTCTGCCCATTTTTTCATTGGGTTGTTTGTTTTTTTAATATGGAGGTGCATGAGCTGTTTATATATTTTGGAGGTTAATCCTTTGTCCGTTGATTTGTTTGCAAATATTTTCTCCCATTCTGAGGGTTGTCTTTTCGTCTTGTTTACAGTTTCCTTTGCTGTGCAAAAGCTTTAAGTTTCATTAGGTCCCATTTGTTTATTTTTGTTTTTATTTCCATTTCTCTAGGAGGTGGGTCAAGAAATATCTTGCTGTGATTTATGTCAAAGAGTGTACTTCCTGTGTTTCCCTCTAAGAGTTTTATAGTGTCCTGTCTTACATTTAGATCTTTAATCCATTTTGAGTTTATTTTTGTGTATGGTGTTAGGGAATGTTCTCATTTCATTCTTTTACATGTAGCTGTCCAGTTTTCCCAGCACCACTTATTGAAGAGACTGTCTTTTTTTCATTGTATATCCTTGCCTCCTTTGTCACAGATTAGTTGACCATAGGTGTGTGGGTTTATCTCTGTGCTTTCTATCCTATTCCATTGATATATATTTCTGTTTTTGTGCCAGTACGCTACTGTCTTGATTACTATAGTTTTGTAGTATAGTCTGAAGTCAGGGGGTATGATTCCTCCAGCTCCGTGTCTTTTTTTCTCAAGATTGCTTTGGTTATTTGGGGTCTTTTGTGTCTCCATAAATATTTTAAGATTTTTTGTTCTTGTTCTGTAAAAAATGCCATTGGTAATTTGATAGGGATTGCATTGAATCTGTAGATTGCTTTGGGTAGTATAGTCATTTTCACAATATTGATTCTTCCAAGAACAGGGTATATCTCTCCATCTGTTTGTGTCATCTTTGATTTCTTTCATCAGTGTCTTATAGTTTTCTGAGTACAGGTTTTTTACTTCCTCAGGTAGGTTTATTCCTAGGTATTTTATTCTTTTTGTTGCAATGGTGAATGGGATTGTTGCCTTAATTTCTCTTTCTGATCTTCCGTTGTTAGTGTATAGGAATACAGGAGATTTCTGTGCATTAATTTTGTATCCTGCAACTTTTCCAAATTCATTGATTATCTCTAGTAATAGAGATACTGATGGCAGTCTCTCTATATTTTTTTCTGGTGGCATCTTTAGGATTTTCTATATATAGTATCATGTCATGTGCAAACAGTGACAGATTTACTTCTTTTCCAATTCGTATTCCTTTTATTTCTTTTTCTTCTGTGATTGCTGTGGCTAGGACTTCTAAAACTACGCTGAATAATAGTGGCAAGAGTGGATATCCTTGTCTTCTTCCTGATCTTAGAGGAAATGCTTTCAGTTTTCCACCATTTAGAAAGATGTTTGCTGTGGGTTTGTCATATATGGCCTGTATTATGTTGAGGTAGGTTCCCTCTATGCCCATTTTCTGGAGAGTTTTTATCATAAATTGGTGTTGAAATTTGTCAAAAGCTTTTTCTGCATCTACTGAGATGATCATATGGTTTTTATTCTTTAATTTGTTAATATGGTGTATCACATTGATTGATTTGCATATATTGAAGAATCCTTGCATCCCTGAGAGAAATCCCATTTGATCATGGTTTATGATCCTTTTAATGTGTTGTTGGATTCTGTTTGCTAGTATTTTGTTGAGGATTTTTACATCTATATTCATCAGTGATATCGGTCTGTAATTTTCTTTTTTTGTAGTATCTTTGTCTGGTTTTGGTATCAGGGTGATGGTGGCCTCGTAGAATGAGTTTGGGAGTGTTCCTTCCTTTGCAAGAGTTTGAGAAGGACGGGTATTAGCTCTTCTCTAAATATTTGATAGAATTCACCTGTGAAGCCATCTGGTCCTGGACTTTTGTTTGTTGGAAGATTTTTTCATCACAATTTCAATGTCATTACTTGTGATTCGTCTGTTCATATTTTCTATTTCTTCCTGGTTCAGCCTTGGAAGGTTAAACCTTTCCAAGAATTTGTCCATTTCTACCAGGTTGTCCATTTTATTGGCATATAGTTGCTTGTAGTAGTCTCTGATGATGCTTTGTATTTCTGCGGTATCCATTGTAACTTCTCCTTTTTCATTTCTAATTTTATTGATTTGAGTCCTCTCCCTCTTTTTCTTGATGAGTCTGGCTATAATGGTTTATCAATTTTGTTTATCTTCTCAAAGAACCGGCTTTTAGTTTTATTGATTTTTTTTTTTTTAAAGAAATTCACGTTCTTTTATTTATTTATTTATTTATTTATGACTGTGTTGAGTCTTCATTTCTGTGCGAGGGCTTCCTCTAGTTGCGGCAAGTGGGGACCACTCTTCATCGTGGTGCGTGGGCCTCTCACCATCGCGGCCTCTCTTGTTGCGGAGCACAGGCTCCAGACACGCAGGCTCAGTAATTGTGGCTCACGGGCCCAGTTGCTCCGTGGCATGTGGGATCTTCCCAGACCAGGGCTCGAACCCGTGTCCCCTGCATTGGCAAGCAGATTCTCAACCACTGCACCACCAGGGAAGCCCCAGTTTTATTGATCTTTGCTATTGTTTTCTTTGTTTCTATTTCATTTATTTCTGCTCTGATATTTATGATTTCTTTCCTTCTACTAAATTTGGGTTTTGTTTGTTCTTCTTTCTCTAGTTCCTTTAGCTGTAAGGTTAGGTTGTTTATTTGAGATAGTTCTTGTTTCTTGAGGTAGGATTGTACTGCTGTAAACTTCCCTCTTAGAACTGCTTTTGCTGCATCCCATAGGTTTTGGATCATCATGTTTTCATTGTCATTTGTCTCTAGATACTTTCTGATTTCCTGTTTGATTTCTTCAGTGATCTCTTGGTTATTTAGTAACGTATTGTTCAGCCTCCATTTGTTTGTGTTTTTAACATTTCTTTTTCCTGTAACTTATTTCTAATTTCGTAATGTTGTGGTTGGGAAAGATGGTTGATACGATTTCAATTTTCTTAAATTTACCGAGGCTTGATTTGTGGCCCAAAGTGTGATCTATCCTGGAGAATATTCCATGAGCACTTGGGAATGAAGTGTAATCTGCTGTTTTCGGATGGAGTGTCCTATAAATATCAATTAAATCTATCTGGTCTATTGTGTCATTTAAAGCTTGTGTTTCCTTATTAATTTTCTGTCTGGATGATCTGTCGTTTTGTGTAAGTGAGGCATTAAAGTCCCCCACTTTCATTGTGTTACTGTCGATTTCCTCTTTTATAGCTGTTAGCATTTGCCTTATGTATTGAGGTGCTCCTATGTTGGGTGCATATATATTTATAATTGTTATATCTTCTTCTTGGATTGATCCCTTGATCATTATGTAGTGTCCTTCCTTGTCTCTTGTGACATTCTTTATTTTAAAGTCTATTTTATCTGATATGAGTATTGCCAATCCAGCTTTCTTTTGATTCCATTTGCATGGAATATCTTTTTCCATCCCCTCACTTTCAGTCTGTATGTGTCCCTAGGTCTGAATTGGGTCTCTTGTAGGCAGCATATATACGGATCTTGTTTCTGTGTCCATTGATACAGTCTGTGTCTTTTGGTTGTAGTATTTAATACATTCACACTTAAGGTAAATATCAATATGTATCAATATCAATATGTATGTTCCTATTACCATTTTCTTAATTGTTTTGGGTTTGTTTTTGTAGGTCCTTTTCTTCTCTTGTGTTTCCCACTTAGAGAAATTCCTTTAGCATTTGTTGTAGAGCTGGTTTGGTGGTGCTGAATTCTCTTAACTTTTGCTTGTCTGTAAAGCTTTTGATTTCTCCATTGAATCTGAATGAGATCCTTGCTGGGTAGAGTACTCTTGGTTGTAGGTTCTTCCCTTTCATCACTTTAAATATATCATGCCACTCCCTTCTGACTTGCAGAGTTTCTGCTGAGAAATCAGCTGTTAACCTTATGGGAGTTCCCTTGTATGTTATTTGTCATTTTTCCCTTGTTGCTTTTAATAATTTTTCTTTGTCTTTAATTTTTGTCAGTTTGATTGCTCTGTGTCTCAGCATGTTTCTCCTTGGGTTTATTCTGCCTGGGACTCTCTGTGCTTCCTGGACTTGACTGGCTATTTCCTTTCCCATGTCAGGGAAATTTTCGACTATAATATCTCCAAATATTTTCTTGGGTCCTTTCTCTCTTCTCCTTCTGGGACCCCTATAATGCAAATGTTGGTGTGTTTAATGTTGTCCCAGAGGTGTCTTAGGCTGTCTTCATTTCTTTTCATTCTTTTTTCTTTATTCTGTTCCACGGCAGTGATTTCCACCATTGTGTCTTCCAGGTCACTTATCCGTTCTTCTGCCTCAGTTATTCTGCTATTGATTCCTTCTAGTGTATTTTTCATTTCACTTACTGTATTGTTCATCTCTGTTTGTTTGTTCTTTAATTCTTCTAGGTCTTTGTTAAACATTTCTTGCATCTTCTTGATCTTTGCCCCCATTCTTTTTCCAAGGTCCTGGATCATCTTCACTATCATTATTCTGAATTCTTTTTCTGGAAGGTTGCCTATCTCCACTTCATTTAGTTGTTTTTCTGGGGTTTTATCTTGTTCCTTCATCTGGAACATAGTCCTCTGCCTTTTCATTTTGTCTATCTGTCTGTGATTGTGGTTTTCGTTCCACAGGCTGCAGGACTGTAGTTCTTCTTGCTTCTGCTTTCTGACCTCTGGTGGATGAAGCTACCTCTTCTCTGGTATTCTTGACAAAAACACACATCCTCTATATAATCATGAGAAAGCATCAGACAAACCCAAACTGAAAACTGTTTCAGAAGATAACTCATCAGTTTGTCTCAAAAGCATCAAGGTCATGAAATACTGAGGAACTCTTATAGATTAGAGGAGACTAAGGAGATTTAACAACTAAATACAATCTGGAATTCCAGATTGGATCTTGGAAAAGAAACGGGGTGCTAGCGGAAAAACTGGTGAAATTTGAATAAAGTCTGTAGGTTAAGTAGCTAGTATTATTATACCAATGTTAATTTTCTGGTTTTGATAATTGTACCCTGGTTCTGTAAGATGTTATATAGGTAAAGGGTATATGGGAACTCATACTATTTTTCAAGTTTTTTGTAAGTCTAAAATTATTAAAAGTAAAATATTTTGTAAATAAGAGCTATAAACATGATCTAGGATCTGTACTGAAAAAGAAACAAATACACTTAGGGTAAAGCTATTAGAATACTGATTAACTTTTGACTTTTACAAGTTAGGTTTGTATTTTATAATTTTTAGGAAAACCACTAAAAGAATAGGGAAAAAAGCAGAAAGAGAAAGAGACAAATAGCCTAAAAAGAGAGAAGAGAAAAAGAAAGAGGAAAATGGAAGGGCAACTGGAAAGCATAAAATATTCTTCCTATCAGATTAAGGAAAGTTCCTTCTATTTCTAGTTTGCTAAAAGTTTTCTTTTTTAAATCATGAATAGATGTTTAATATTAAATGTATCTTATGTATCTTTGAAATGATCATTTAATTTTTCTTGTTTTTTGGCATATTCCTTTTGGAATTTGAGTCATAATTGGGAAAATTTCCTCCAATCCCAGGTTATAGAGGAAGTTATTATATTTTATATTTTCTTCTACAGTTACATAGTTTCATTATTTTAAAACTCAAATAATAATTATAAGAAGAAGCTAAAGAGCTTAGTTTGAATCTAATCTTTAAGTTAGTTTTTGCTGCAACCTTTCCCCTTCTTACCAAACCTGTGTCAATGGTATGCAACACATACCTATGTAGTGCTTACTATGTGCCAGACGCTTTTCTAAGCACGTTACGTATATTAAAGCCTTTATTCTTTTAACCACCCAATGAGTTAGGCACAATTTCAGAGAAGAAAACAAGAACCAGAGAACTGAAAGAACTCATTCAAGGTCACATACTTGTTCAGAAGTCCAGTCTACTAATTGTATGATAAGATCCTGGCAGCACAGGCAGGAAGATGTTTGCCTGATATCTGTTATTCTTTTCCTGCCATCTTTGGTGACAGAGCCAGGGATCCTCTGGGACCACACAGGTAATCCTAGTAATTTCTGATATAGGAAAAATAAGCATATCTACCGTACTGGGAATCACAGAGAATATATAGTTTTAGAAGAGGTTATATTTTGGAGGAGGTGGAAAGACTATTTAAAAAGAAAAATTGAAAGGGCATTTTTAAGCCTTTTTTTCTTTTCTTTTCTTATGGTAGTTAACTGATTGTTATTTTCAGATTTAAAATGTGCAGGCTTTAAACCCCATTTCTTGAAGTTACAGCTTGGGTTAGCTTCTTACTCTTAATTAAAAAGAAATAATCTCTATTCAAAAGTGAGGTGCTTATCTGGCTTCTCCTTTTATGTAACCTTATCTGTCTTGAACAGGGCTGGTGATAGGATGATTAACCACTCTGAACTCCAGGACTTTAGCCTGGTAAATATTTGTCTTCTTAAAAAAATGAAATGATTAAAAAAATAGATATTCCAACCTCTCCCAAGTAGAGGAGGACAGAGAAGAATTGATGCTACATGCTCTCTGTTGGCTCAGTCTTCCTTTCGACTTTTTAGAAGGAAGGAATCATGCCTGGATTCCATCACCTTGCATGAAACAGTTCCTCAGTAGGTTGAAAGCCTTAGAGAAATGTCCCCTTTCTAAGAAGGGTAAAAGCTTGATTCTGGCATATCTTTCCCCTATCATGTTTTAATTGTCATTATTTGTAATAATTTTGTATTATTATGGTGTTTTCACATAAGTTATGATGTTTCATTTTCACATCAACCCTGAAATAAGAAGGGAAGCTATTACCACCACTATATAGAGAAAACTAAGGCTTAGAGGTTTCAAGCAATTTTCCTGAGGTTGCAGAGCCAGTGGTGGGGCAGAGCTGGTAGGAGATGAGTAAGCTGGCCTCCTGGCTCTGATGCCTGTTCTCCCCTACCATGCCCCGCCACTAGAATAACACAGAAATACTAGGGATAGTCCCATTTATATACAAATATTTAGGATATTTTTACAAGTGTATTTAAAATTCATGGAAAGTTGTGCTGGAACTTGGGGTAAAATTTTTTTAAAAACCTAAAGTTGGATAGATACATCAAATAAATTTCAGAAGGCTCTCAAACAAGTTGTCTTCCAGATCCCAACAGTAACAATAATTGTTTAGCTATGGCCTGGTGTGAAGCAAGGCAGTGTCAGGGATTGCTTCTTTCTTTCACAGGTAGTCACTCATGTGCTTGTGCTGGCCCTTTAAAACCATTTTTGCACTTCTCTGCATGTTTCTCTTTTTTTGTGGAGAACTCTGCTAAAGAATTGTAGCCTAGTTTTGGCAAGTAATAGAAGACAAACCAGAAATCACATAGGAAGTAGAGTGTGTTACTACTTACCTTGCACAATCTCTTGTGCTACAGCCTGCAACAAAATGTTATAGGGGCTTCGGGTAGGAATTTCTGTTTTATGTTGCATTGCCTTTTAGGAAGGACTCATCACAGCCATGTTCTGAGATTCATGAGCTGTTAAAATCTATTCCATATCAGTGTATAAGCTTTCATATTTCCTACATCTGGGACAAAGGGAAATGGTGTAGTCTTCCATCTGGCTTCAGAATATACTCAGCAAAGAAAAAGCATATGCAAGATCTAGTATGAAGCACTGGAGTAAAGCCTGAAGGAAGTATGCATTAAAAGTACCAGAACATGAAAATCCTCAGTGTTCAAAGGGGAGAATTCAGCCCAGCTTTAGACTGTCTCGTCTTGCAGACTCTGCTTTCCCACTGGTCTGACGTGCTATTTCTCCATGTTCAGAAGGCTCAAGCTCGCTCTTTGGCCCTAAGTTCTAACAGCTTGAAAATCTTATTGTTGGGTATTCCTACTTGAAATCTCTAATAAAAATGGGAAATTTGGGGGGCACCATCCTTTTCGGTATTTGGCTTGGAACTTATCCTGTCCTTCAGGGGCCTCCAAAGACTAACTACTTCGTCCTCTGAAACACTTCATTATGAGCTGAAAAGGAGCCAGGACAAAGACGCTGTTCTCTCTGAGATGGAACAGGGCAGTATGTTTGTCTTATTCCTAACGTGGCCAAGTCACCAAGCTATTCACCATCTCAAATTGGTCTTATTTATTTGTGTCATGCAAGAGAAATTTATTTTCTAAATTCTTAAGAGTTTGAATATATTTATTACACTCTTTGGAAGGTTTGGACCCAGCCTGTCCTGAGGCATTAAGATTTGTTTTCCATCAGTTCGAGCCTCAAACATAAAAGAGTTTCAACAGTGGCTGGGATATTACCTGACATTTTAATGATTGGGTGAAGAGAAGTTAAATTATGAGATGACCTGGATAACAACCAGACTTCAGAATCCTTTTCAACAGAGTGTTAGTGAGCTGCCCAGTACCCTTGATGGTGGTTAAAAAATATATAATAAAATGTCAGCCAAGCTCTTCAAGACAGATAGAGAATTACCCAATTCCCTCAACCTCTTCATTCTAAGTCTAAGGCAAATGTTTGTTTAAAATGTGAAAACTAAGCAGTTTATGTTCAACTGGATGAATTTCATTCATTTGGGACAGAACAACAACCAAAAAAGTTAGTCTGTAGTGTTTGTTTCATAGCTGGTGTATTCTTAATAAAGAACATTCTTTTGTGTGTCAGTACTCAAAATTGGGACACCAAAAATGCAGCAATTAAGTAAAAACTTTTTATTTAATTATCATCTGTTTGTAACTAATTTATTTATGATAAAAATAAGAGTTGCTAACATTTATTGGCCATGTTTGTATGCATGACATATTTTTATGGAGATTGTCTCATTTAATCTTTTCAAAAATTCCAAGGTAGATACTGTTATTCCCCCACTTTTTAGATTACTAAACAGAGGCTTCCATTGATTAGATTCCTTGTCTAAGATCATACAACTGTGGAGCTGGAACTGAAGCCCCATGAGTCCAGCTGCAGCACTGAGCTCTTATCAGCACGCTAGATGGTTTTCTTTATGGAGCCCAGTTCATCCAGGTAATGTGGTCGGTTGATGACAGGTCTACTGGATGATCACTTGAGAACAGAAAGCTAATCATGTGGCATTGCCCAAAACTGACAATTTTTTAAATTGAAGTATAGTTGATGTACAATATTATATAACTTAACAGGTGTACAATATAGTGATTCACAATTTTTAAGGGTTATACTCCATTTATAGTTATTATAAAATATTGGCTATATTCCCTGTGTTGTACAATATATCCTTGTAGTTTATTTTATACATAATGGTTTGTACCTCTTAATCCCTGACCCCTATATGGCCCCAACCCCTTCCCTCTCCCCACTGGTAACCACTAGTTTGTTCTCTATATCTGTGAGTCTGCTTCTTTTTGTTATATTCACTAGTTTGTTGTATTTTTTAGATTCCACATATAAGTGATATCATACATTAATTGAGAAATTGACAATTTTTAAACTTGTGTGTTTAGCACCCACATAATATAATTGTAGGCACTTTTGAAGTTAAGTTCATGGAAGTAGGTGGAACTGCAGTTGTATAGTAATCAAGAAGTACAACTGCTTTTTTGTATCCAAAATGATTGCTATTCATTATGTTCCCAGATGAAACTTTGTTTTTCTTTTTTAAGTGATAGATACCCATATGCTGCTGATAAGAGACCAGAGAAAACACAGAAGAATGCCACAAGAGACTGAAACAGAGAGTGTCCTGGGAAGTTGTTAAAGGATAATTTCATTTAAGGGAAAGTTTTTACATCAGACTGGCAGATGGGGGTTATTCATTTGTCTCTTCTAGAAATAGCTGAAAGAGGTACAACAGAAATCATTCCAATTCAAACATATAGGGAGATGAATTCAACCAGGATGCTAAGATAATTTTGGACGTTTTCAGCTTTATAGGCTGAGGGTTTCCATGAATATCACTGAGACCCATGATTCAGTAACTTGGAGGGTTAGAAGTTTCACTCCCTCTGCATTGTAACCCGTATCATTCAGGATAGAACCTTTGGGAAAAGTAAAAATTTTTTTTGTTTGTTTTTTTGTTTTTTGTTTTTTGTTTTTTTAGTATTGACGAGTAGCCATACCAAGTGGTTTTATACCTAAAACTAGTCATTGACCATGGCCTTCAGAGAAAATGTTTATCTACCATTTATTGAAAGTTGTGTCTATAAGAAGGATCATTTCTTTAATTCTAAAATGACCATTTTGGGCCAAGATCTTTTGTACTCATATTTGGGGGAAAGACTGTAAAGCATATTAGTTTAAAAAAAAAGTAGTTTTGCTGGTAGAATTAAATGATAGTAAGTTCTTCTCATTGGCAAAATGGAAGTTCACTGTATGTCTTGAGTTTTTAATTTATTTTTATAAACATTATGGCCTGGACACATTAAGCCCATTTTCTTGTGCATAAAATGCCACTTTACCTCAACCTTGCCTTGTTCCTGTAAAAACAGAGGTTTGTTTTACGGCCCATCTAGCTGTATCTTTCCCTGACAAATAGACATCAAATAAAGAACCAATTGTTGTAACTTACTCAGAGACTTTTGCTAGATCTACTTACCTGAACAGCCCTCAGTAGTAACAAACAGAGCCCAGCCGATAAATGACTGGTTTTGTTTTCATGAAAGTTCTGAGAAGTATCACCTGCCAGGAGGGTTTATCTTGGAGTTTGGGGGCAAAAGCCTGTACTGGCTCCAGAATGATGACAGTCACTAATGTTTAAGTGATATTCTAACCTTTCCAAAATCATTTATATGATCCCATTTTATCCTTATAGGGTTTTTAGAAAATAAAAGCCATAATATACATAGCATATACTGTTTCAGTTGTTTTTTGCCCACATGAATTTAAACACACGCACACACACACACAATTTCCAGAAATATTCACTGTCAATTTCTTACTAGGTTAATGTACTCTTATTTTTCCTTTTCATATTTCTCTCTTTTTTTGTTACTCTCTGGACAGTTTTTCTCCCAGCCTTTGTGGAACATTGTGATTATTTGTTCAGACTCTCCAGTAAGGAAATATCCTTTTTGGCTATTCAAGTGACATATATTACACAAGAGCATTTAGCACAGTGTCCGACAAATAGTAAAATGCTCTGTGTTGACTTCTTTTCCTCCTCCCTCTCTCCCTCTTTTTGTTTTTGGTTTAGTCATTTGGTTGATAGTGTGGCATCAGCACACATTTGATGGATAGATAGGTAATCTAGATAGATAGATAGATAGGTAATCTCTATCCATCTATCCTTGGTCCTTGATTCCCTCTCTATATAGATTTCTTTCCTTTGATCCTTTTTTTTAAAATTAATTAATCTATTTATTTATTTATTTTTGGCTGCGTTGGGTCTTCGTTGCTGTGCGGGCTTTCTCTAGTTGCGGCGAGCGAGGGCTAGTCTTCATTGTGGTGCGCGGGCTTCTCTTTGTGGTGGCTTCTCTTGCTGCAGAGCACGGGCTCTAGGTGCACGGGCTTCAGTAGTTGTGGCATGTGGGCTCAGTAGTTGTGGCTCATGGGCTCTAGAGCTCAGGCTCAGTAGTTGTGGCGCACGGGCTTAGTTGCTCCGTGGCATGTGGGATCTTCCCGGACCAGGGGTTGAACTGGTGTCCCCTGCATTGGCAGGCAGATTCTTAACCACTGCGTCACCAGGGAAGCCCCTCCTCTGATCCTTGATATTCAGTTTCTCTACTTTTTTATGCATGTATTTTGTATTTATTTATTTATTTATTGGGTAAACGTGTACAGAAAGCAATCGTTGTTCTAGTAATTGTGCTTAATCGTGAGAGACACAAACCAGAGTAAGATAAAATCCTGAGTCTGGTGCATGAGATGCACAAATAAAGATGTCAAACCATGTGTGACGTGCTCTCTAGAGAATATATAGGGGACATGTAGTGGGGTTGAGAGTTAGGGCCTGACTCTGGGATTGGGGCAGAGGGAAATTTTACAGAAGAGGTGGCCTGGAGAGGCCAAATGCTAACATGGACTTAGAGGCACACTTTTTGTTGGATGCCTAGCACTAACTAGATGTGCGACCTTGGGTAAATGACTTAACCCCGTACGCCTCAATTTTCTCCTCTGTGAAGTCGAAGTAATAAAAGCATTACCTTGTTGGGTTGTTACCAGGATTAAATGTTATCATCTGTAACTCACTTAGAATAGCAATTGCCTCTTAAAAGCACTTGATAAATGTTAGCCATTGTTGTCACTATTACTTTTGCTATAATTATTACCATAGCTGTCATTATTATTCTTTAAACTGATTCATGAGGAACATGAATTTAAAGGAAATTAGGGGAGGACATTCCTGGCAGAGGACATAATTTAAATAAGAGTAGATGAGTGTGGAAAACCAGAGCTTGTTCAGGAAACTACCTGCAAGATCTCTAGAGTGAGAGATATGTAACAGGAGTGTACAGATGCTGTAACCCTGATTGTTGGACATTTAGATAGTTTTATTTTTAAATTATTATAAATACTTCTGTGTTATACATCTGCATGACGATATTATATGCATCTTTGATTACTGCCTTAGAGTAAGGACCTAGAGTTGAAAAACCTGCTTATGCTTCCAGCTTGCTCCCAAGTAAGTGCTTCTTGATTTAAAAGTTCATCTGTGACTTTTTGCTACCTCCTTGACATCAATGATTATCATTCTTTTTCATCTTTGTTGATATCATAAGTGGAAACTGGAATTTTAATTGTGCATCTGTGGTTTTATTAAGATTGCATTTAAAAAATATTTTTAGCCGTTTGATTTTCTATTGTCGTAATTTTGTGATAATGTGCACTATTCCTATTGTTTATTAGTCTTTTATATTTTTCCTTCTGTGAATTATTCTTCATGCTTTCCCATGTTTCTGTAAATCAAAATATCACCTTTTATTATTGATTTGAAGAGCACTTTGTATCTAAAGGAAATTAACTCCTTTTCTTTAATATATGTTACAAATATTTTTTTCTGGGGTTTTGGTTGTTTTGAATTTTGCTTAAGGTAATTTGTTTGTTTGTATTTTTTTAACATGACTTCCTTTAGGTAGTCAAATCTATTTATTTTTTTCTTTATTGATTCCAAATATGTTTTTTTCTTACTTTTTTCTTCTTGCATTTTACATTGAGCTCTTTTAGCCATCTGAAATTTATTGGACTTTTAAAAACCTATCTAACTTGAGGTTTTAAAAAAATTTTTACCCCATATTCCAGCATATTTTATTGGATAATGCATCATTTTCCACTAATTTGAAATACTTACATTTTATACTAAATATTTTTATATACGTGGGACTATCCCTGGTATTTCTGTGCTATTACATTTTCCTCTCCATGTATTCTGACATTGATAGTAATGCTGTTGTAATTATCATTACTGTATAATAGCCTTTAAAATTGGTGGAACAAATTCCTCAATTCATTATTTATTATTTCCTGGTTCTTCTCAACCATTTATTCTTTGTTATGCACTTTAGCATCATATTTTCAAGTTAAAACACTCCTTTGAGATTTAGAGTGAAATTGCATTAAGATTCAAAGTCAATTTGTAGACAGTTGACACCATTTTTATGCTGAATCTTGCTGTATTTTTGTCCATCTATTCAAATCTTTTATGGTTGTCTATAAATATTTAGTTCTATACCTATAAGCTTTGGCATTTTTTTTTCCTAGTTATTTTATCTTTACTGTTTTTTAAAAAAATTTAGTTAGTATCCTTTTGAGTATAAGAATTCCTCCATTATATTTTCTAACTAAATGCTGTTAATGCAGAGGGACATGATCAAATCTTCAACCTATTCAAATATAGTTTTCTTTCATATTCTTGGAAATTTTTTAGGTGTACAATCATATTATCTGGAAATGTAATCATTTAGTCATTTTTCTAACATATACATTTCTTCCTGTTTTCTTATCTTATTATATTGCCTTGAATTTCTAGAATAATGTTAAATAATAGTAGTGATAAGTGGCCAGGATCCTCATCTTTACAGTGACTAACATGAATGTTTTTATCTGCTTTATTCATAATGTTGCCTATTAATTTCAGATAGTTATTCCTAGTTCACTAGGCGATTTTTTTTTTAAATCAGAAGTGCGTGATGAATATTATTACCCTCTGTTGAGATTTCTTTTTGATATAACGTTTTGAAGAATTAACATTAATTGAATCCTTTTGCATTCCTGGAATAAGTTTTTCTTTATTGTTGCTTTTTAAATATATCATACTGATTTGCTAATGTCTTAATTTGAATTTTTGCATATATATAGTGCATGAGATTGCCCTTGAGGTTTTCTTCTGTGTGAGTTTGCACTCAGGACTTTGTGAAGTTTTTGAGCACAGTTCTGCTAACTTTGGAAAACAGATCTTCGTGTTAATGTCAAATGTTCTACCACTGTGCAGCATCCTGAGAAAGACTTAATTTCTTTCCCTATGATCATTCTTTTAATCATTTTCTTTACTTTTGTTGTAGTTAAAAAATTTCCTCTATGAACTCATTTTAATTTCCCAACTTTTAGAAGACTGCTTTGTCTTTTGCTCGGTGTTGTTGAAAAGGCATTATCTTCCACTTTACTATTTCACTTCTTTCTAGTTGTAAGTCCTATCTACTCTACTGAGCCACTTCCTCTCCTTTGTAATTATATTCTATAGATGCATCATCAATTCTGAATTCTTTTTAAACAGTCTAAGGATCTTTTTAGACGTCTAAGTATCTGTCTTTACTGGTGGCTCTTTTAGTTACTTCTATGCTGATTTCTTTTTTGCTGAGATGAAACCTCAGTCACTTTTCCAAATCCTTTCACTTTTCTTTTGAGCATGAGATTGGGAGGGATCAGATGTCGAGGGTATGAGGTACACACCATGATCCCGTTTTTGCCAATCTAAAACTCTTATTCTTTAAACAGTAATTCACAATCCCATTGCTGTGTGCCTTTTCTTTCTATCAGGGAGAAACAAGATTCTGGAATGGTTTAAGACTGGATTTTGGAGTCAGCACATAAAAGATTCTCTCATTCACTATGCGCATGACTTTGAGCAAGTCACTTAAACTTTTTAGAGTCTAGTTCATCACCTGTGAAATGAGACACTACTAACTACCATTTTAGGCAGCTGTAAAATGAGCAAACATATAAAGTAAGGAGCACTATGACTAGCACATAAAAAGTAATTAAAAATGGTACTAATGTAATTATTCACCTATCATAAATAAGCCCCTAATCCTGTCCCTTCATGCGGCATGGTCCTCCTTTCCATATTCTTATACAAAAATTGCATCCAGTTTTCACCCCTCAGAACCCAAAGTCTGGATCTTCAGTTGTCTGCATTGTTTGTACTGCACATTTCTGTCTGTACTTCTTAGGAGCTCCCTCAATTTCTGCCTTCTGTCTTGCTCTCTACCACAATGTGCTACCAATTATCGAGCAGGACTTTGATGCTTTATGTAATATCTCATTTACTCCTCATAATCATTTGTTAGGAAGATATTATTCCCACTTTGCAAATGAGGAAATAGAGATTCAGAATTATTAAGTGACTTGCCCAGGAGCTGAGTGGGCGGTTTTCCTGGAGTCTGGGGGTGCAGATTTTTACCTACTCTCCACTCAAAGTTGTCGTGAGGACCAAGGTCAAGTGAGAAGGTTTCACAGACTGTGGAACATGATGCAAACAGAACAGCTCTATCAGCCTAGTATTTTCTTTTCTCTCCTAGCCACCCCCTTTTATTCCTAAGTCTTCTGACATGTGGGTTGTACTGTGGGCTGGTTATCCTCATTCCCTCTGCATTTTCACACCTTTGTTTTCCTCCATTCTCTCCCTCCCTTCCTTTTATCCCCTGCGGCATTTCCACAGAGCTTCTTCTCTTAGATAGGTCTTACTCTATGTCTCCCTTTCTCAGCCAGAGAGAGCTCTCCTCACCCTGATGTTTTCTTGCCTTACTGACTCTTTCAACCTATCTCTTTTGTGTTTGACACCATTTAAAAATTGTTTTCATAGCTCAGTTATAGGCAGACAGCTTCACATTTTCCCTCTGTGTTTTTTAAAGGTTTGGTTTGAAAAAGGGCAGTACAGGATGTATAGGAGGTAAGAAAGAAGAGAAAAGAAACTGTTGGGAGGGGCTGCTTATTCTATCTTCAAAGAAAGCAGAGCTGGGGTTAGTCCAAGTTGTTTTACAATTGGAAGAGAGTCATCCTACCATAGTTTGGACGAAACCTGGCTTTTTATTGCCAAGAAAGTATAAGATGGAAATGGAGGTAAATGTGAATAATTCAAAGTAATGTTTAAACTTTGAGGATATTTTACCTTCTCTGGAATTAGAGATTTATGCTAGTCAAGAGTTAGGGAGGAATTTGAAATGTTTATGTTACCAGAGTGTAAAAAACATTGTCCAGTTGTTTATCTAATCTTTCATTGGGCTTGCTTTTAAAAACACGTTTAGATTTGAAGTAGCCTGGGAATAATAAACTGTTCCAGACCATAACTTGATGCCCCAGTGGAAATAAGATAGATCCTTTTTCATTTGTTTTGAGAAATTTCCCAAGCAGACAGATGTCTTTGTACCTTCCTTTGCAGTTCCTTCATCCACAAATGACTGTTATCAAGAAATAGAATTACAAGTGTTCTGTTACTTCTTTTTAACTTTAGCTCCCACAGAAATTACTACTGGGATCTTATTTCTTTTCTGGGCTGAACATTTTGTTGTCGTACCTACTCAGTCTCACAGATTCTCCATGTGTTATCATCCAGGAAGATTCATTTCTTAAAGATGTGTATTAATTAACACAAAGAACTTTTTGAGAAGCTTTTTTGATCCACAGAGCAACCACGTGTGCTGGGGCATGGGAATAAGAGGTACTATACTACATTCTGCTGTAATTATTTTCCAACCTCCCAGTGGAAAACGTAGATAATGTTATGTAAAAAATAGAATGAATTTTGGTTTCCATTTCTTCTTCCTAATCCCTTAGCCTAAATTCATTCACTCAAGGCAACCAGTAATTATTGTGTGCCTACTGTGTGCCAGGAACTATTCCAGGGCTTGGGATACAGCAACAAACAAAATAGACAAAGATCCCCGAAATTTTGGAACTCTCATTCTAGCGGGGGAGACGATAAAAAATAGCATGATAAAGAAGTAAACTACATAGTATGTTAGAAAATAACAAGTGTTAGTGTTAAAAGGTGATAAGTACTATGGAAAAAGAAATATCAGAAAAGAGGCAGTTACAAGATTGTAATTTTAAATTGGGTTGACGGTAGGCTTTGTTGAGAAGGCAACTTTTGAACAAAGACTTAAAGAAGTGAGGGATTTATCCATGCAGAGATCAGAGAGATGTGTCCCAGGTAAGGAGAATGAGCCTGGCATGTTCCAAGGACATCAAGGAGGCCAGTAGTGAGGCCAGTAGTGAGTGGTAGGAGATGAGGTCAGAGGGGTGAGATCATGTACAGCCTTTTGGCTGACTTTTGCTTTTTTCTGGGTGAAGTGGGGAGGACCATTTTGAAGAAAGGAATATAATCTTACATTTTAAAAGGATCCCTGCCTGCTGTATTGTGCATAGACTATGGGGGGTGGGTGGTCAAAGGTAGAGGTGGGCAGTCAGTTTGAAGGTTACTCAGGTAAGTAATTTAGCAATAGTTCAGGTAAGTGATGATGGTGGATTGCACCAAAGTGGTAGTAGTGCTGAAGGTGGTGAGAAGTGATCTGATTCTGGATACATTTTAAATGTAAAGACAACAGAATTCCTAACAGAGTGGCCGTGTTGGGTGAAAGGAAGAAGAGAATCCAGAACAACCCCAAGAGTTTTGGCTTGAACCACAGGAAGGATGAAGTTGAGATGAGAAAGGCTGTGGGATGGAACAGGTTTGTGGGGAAGATCAGGAGTACAGTTTGGGATATGTTGAGTTTGAGATGCTATAAGATGTCCAAGTAGAGATATTGACTAAGTAGTTGGATATACAAGTCTGAAGTTCAGGAGAGAAATCTGGGCTGGAGTTATAAAATTAGGAGTTGTCAGCACGAAAGTGTTATTTAAAGCCATGAGACTAGATAAGGCCACCAAGGGAGTGATTTTAGAAAAGAGATGAGAATCAAAGACCGAGTGCTGGGAGAGTCAGAATTTTAGGAGTTTGGGAGAAGAGGGGGAACCAGCAAAGGATGCTGAGAAGGAGCATACAGTGAGGTAAGAGGAAAATCAGTAGAATGTGGCATCCTGGAAGTCAGGTGAAGAAAGAGTTTTAAAAGGTGGTGGAACGATCAGCTGTGTCAAATGCTAATGGGTCAAGTAAGTTGAGGGCTGAAAACTATAGATTTAGCAACGTGGAGGTCACTAGTGATCTTGAATAAAGCAACTGTTTGTGGAGTAGTAGAGGCCAGGTCTAGACTGGAATGGATGTACAAGAGAAAGGAAGAGAATTAAAAATAGCAAATACAGACAGTTCTTTGGAGAAGTTTTGCTGCCAAGAGGAGTAAAGAAATGGAAGAAGATGCAGGAAAAGTGGGGGTCAAGAGACGGTAAATTATTCCTGATTTGATGTTTATTGTTGCCCTTTATTATTTATCTAGACCCCAGTCCTTGTTCTTTCTTTATCAAGCTGTTATTTCCTACTGGCTACTGTTTTTTTTTATTTTTTTGCTAGGCCAGACAACCAGTTAAGGTTTTCCTTGACTAGCTAACACGACAGTTCGTATTTCCTGGAGGTCAGGCAGCTGTAGCTGCTGCTCTCTGCCTTCTGAAAATTCACCACTCTCCTTTCCTTCAGCTTACATGAGAACCTCAGGCTTAGGTGTGGGAATTTTGGCAATATAAGGCAAAGATGATGAGAATAATAGTAATACTTATTATTATAACACTTAATGTATCACTTGCTATGAACCAGGCATTATTTGAAGTGCTTCATATAAATTAACTCATTTAATCTTTACAATTATCCTATGAGCTAGGTACAGTTATCATCTGCATTTTACAAATAAGGAAACTGAGGCAGAGAAAGATCAAGTTACCAGTTAAAAGAAAAAAAAGTAATGGTGGGGCTGGGATTAAAATTCTGACAGTCTAGCTCCAGAGTCCATGCTCTTGAAGCACCTGGAGAATTTTAAGAGCAAGATGTTAGCTAGAGAGATTTCATTTTACATAATATGAGAATTTTCTAGAGTTGATGGGCTGAGTTTTTTGAGAAACAAGATAGAATACAGGAGCTGATGGGGCATTTCCCCAGATTTACTGGCCTGTACATTAGTGGACTGTCACCAGCACGTAATATTGGAATGATGTGGTAGAGCATTCTTCAAAGATAACTTTTTTAAAGACTGTATTTCCTATGTATTTCCTCAAATTTCATGAATTCCTTTCCAAATCAACAAGTATATATTAAGCATCCACTCTTTGCATGAAAAAGAAAAAAAATTAACTATTTTCCTCTATCTGTTTATTTTCCTGTGGGAAGCTTATTTGTTTATCATGCAGGCTATAGAACAATCTGGAAATTAAAATAAAAAGGACTGTATATGTGAATATAACACTATACTGTTTTTTTAAGGATTCTTAAAATTTCTGTAGCTTTAGAGATGAAGTATGAACTAAATGACCCTTTGTTAAGTGTTAGTTCTTAGAGCACTGGCAGGCAATTGCCACTGAATCCTTCATTAATAATCCCTTCCTTTTCCAGAAGGACTTGCCAGCACCCATAAAATATTCACTAGGAGAATTAAAATCATATAAAAATAATTGGTGTTTGCTTCCTTCAAGGCATACATTTAAATACATTGCTTTATTCCTCCGCTCCTTGGCTGCCTCCTATGTTTAGTAACACTAGGTCAGCAGACTTCCTCTTTTAAGGTTCATCTGCTGGCCATTTCAATTTCCCATGAGAAAGCAAAGCTACCACTGTTTTACCCTTTTATCTTAATGTTTCATCCATTTATGTCATATTATCTTGTGGGTTTGTGTTTCTCAGTAGTAATGGCACTGCTGGTAAATAGAAAATAATGAATGTGATTATGCACCCCTGATCATCATCATCATCATCATTGGAGCCCTTTTAAAATTCCTGTTTTGATCTCAGAATAGTGGTTATCTAGGATAGTAGATTATCAGTGATTTCATCCTATAAAGAATGTGTGCACTGTTTTTCAAGTGAATTATTTTAATGCCTGGTTGACAATTTTGGCTTTGACCACTGGGTCCAGCTAGAAACATTCCACCACTGGTCTGCCTACCCCATCTTCTGGGTTTACCTGAGCATTTTTTACAGCATCAAATATAAATTCATGCCGTGCTCATGGCTTGTAGTTTCATGTGTAATTGGCTGTAACGTAATGACTAACGTATGTTGGAGGTTAGTACTGAAAATAATAGCCCAACATTTATTGGGGGCGTACTCTGTGCCAGGCTCTGTGATAACTGTATTACAAGCACTGACCAATTTAATCTTCGCCTCTCATAAAGTAAATGCTATATTTTCTGAATTTAGAAAAAAGGAAACTAAGGCCCAGACTTATGTGACTTTGCTCCAGACATAATGATACTTGCCATGTCCCATTTTGGATGTCCCTTTCCACTATCCATGGGCTGGTTATCATCTTGTGTACATTTCCCTTTTCTGCAAAATATGACATTGTTTAATGGACTATTGTAGAAATATATCATTAGATAACAGAGTTGTTTAGGAACGAGTCCTGAGTGCTTGTTCAGTTTCCTCATTTGTGAACAAATATGGTGAAACAGGTGCTCTCCAGAGATGTTGTGTTCTTCACTCTTTTCCCTCAACCTGTTTATAACTGAAGTGGCCCAGCAGAACTCTCAGTTTCAAAATCACCACCTAAACTCTGTCATTATTAAAAACAACACAATTTGGTCAAGATGATGGCTTTTAATTGGGTTATGGAAAGAAACTCAAGTTGAAGAAATGTTGCCAGGATCACTGAGGAATTAATAACCACTTGATGCAAGAGGGAAGCTGTGAAGAACACTGGATCTCTTATTATGTGGTGTCCAGGCAAAGTAGAGTTATGCTCTTACTCTTTCACTTTTTTAGTAATTATAATTACAGAACTATTGGCTTCCTTTCCTCCTCAACTGTAGCTATAATGTTTTATTTGTGCATGTATACTTTTGAGAGAGAGTTGGTCTCTGAAGAGGGACTTAGGAAAGTATTTGAAATGGAAATGTCTTAAAATCATGTGTCTTTCCAGTTGTACCTTGGGTTGCCTTAGGATTTAGAAACAAAATGGAAATTAAATACCACAATCACCTTCTTTTTGAACAAGAAGGTGCTATACTTATCAGTATAGAAAAGATCTAGTTGAAAGACAATAGATCTTGCATTTCCTTGGAGAGTGCTCTAGACATTGATCAGCTGACAAGGAAAAGCAAGTATTAACTTTCTCTTCTTCCTCACCTTCTCACAATGGCTGGGTAATACTTTTGTATTCCTGTTTGGAGGATTTAATGGCCTTGTTAACATGTGGGAAAACATTGCAATTGGAGACTTTAACAAAATAGTGAGTAGTTTTATTTTTTTTTAACTTCCATGTTTATGTTTTTACTGGTGTGTGTCTTTCCAAGTACTCCAGGTTAAGAACTAAATGTGTTAGAAAAACAGATGTAATGCAAATAAATGGGAGAGTTCTCATGTCCTTCAGTGAAGAAAGCTCCGAGTTCCTGAGCAGTAATTTTATGGGATCTTCTCTCTGTATCAGAAAAAAATTGTGCTTACCCCACTTCTTTCCCCTGAGTTCTGTTGTATCATAACTGACTAATGACCTATAGGACCAGACAATTCACCTACATATGGTAGGGGATCATAATGCACTAACATAGTACAGAGATCACTCTTACCAACAATTAATTGGGGAATTCACTTTATGAAGCCCTGTTTACAGACTGACATCTGGTGAACTTCTTAACCTGGATCTGTTCCAATCTTTAGGATTTATGGACTGTGCTTGCTTTTTTGTAAATAGGACTTTTTTCTGCTTGGTATATTCTCTTTACATAATTATCAATGGATGAAAATGGCTATGTTCCTGTATTTCTTAATCCTTTGTACTAAGTGGACCTAAATTCTAAGTGGTGGTCCAGCTAAAAGAATACTTGGACACCTATCATTATTCAAGTTGTGGAAACATCTTAATGCCAGGAGGACCCTACCCTCTTAAATCCAGATTCTCTGACTGGAGCCCTTATACCCCAAGGGACTTAGTATTCAGTCTTTATGGGATTTTTAAAACTTGTTGAGACACATGCTAGACCTCTTAAAATATATTAGACTTCCTTTTATTCACAAACTTGGTCTCTGCTGTGAGGTGTGAAATGGAAATATTTTCAAACATAGGTATACGTGCATAGTCCTGAACACATTTTAAGTTCTTACCGGATGTGGGGGGATCAAAGTTTATTATTAGGCAGTGGAAATGAAATCCCAAACATTCCACAGGCATCATGTTGGACACACATTACAGTGAACTTCACCTGCCTCTCAGTGGTTAACCATTATTATCTCTGTTGCTAGTAGATGAGCTACTGTCTAGCAGTCAGCATGTCATCTGCAAATATAGGGAGAAAGAAAAGTTATCAAATGGATTTAAAAGAAACATAGAAAAACAAATATCATATGTTGGAACTAGAAACCTAAGACTATATAGAAAGGCATTGTTTTCTTCTGTTTTCTTGAGTTTGAAACTGTAAAACTGTACCAGGTTAAGTGTGAGATGCCTCTACATTACAACAAAGTAAAGGGCAGAATGGAAGGGGAGATGAGAAAGATATTGACATATGCTCTCCAGTTCCTCCTTCAGAGAAGCAATGGCACCATATGATATCAACCTGATTTGCCACACTGTGATAAGAACTCATCCAGTGATACATTACATTCTTGAGGGCTTTATTTCCAAGATGTGCTTTGACAAGGTCTGACTGTTGTATTTTTAACAATCTCCTCTATGTGTAGTTTTCTGGAGCATCTGCTTAGTAAGCACCTTGGTAAACCCAATTTCACAGAAGTCTTGGCTTTCTAAAATGGCCTGTAAGCACAGAACAGAGTCATGCACACACACACACACACACACACACACACACACACACACACACATCATTAGTCAAAAAATTTCCAACAAGCATAGCTTTACCAATTATGGTGTGCTCTTAAGGAAATGTTAAGTCCAAGTACAAGATGGACTGGGCCCTTTGAAGTCCAGTGTGGAAGAAGAGAAGTCAGTGGAGAATTAAGGGGGAAGTGCAGCCCCACTTTTCCTCCAAGCCTTTTGCTGTTTCTCTCCATGGCAGCCCTTACGTAAGTCTTTATCTGACACAAATTTTCCTAGCTATACCTCCTACTCTGCATTAAATTTTTCTAACTGCTATTGTATTTTTTATTCTTTAATATTTTATTATCTATACCTTCAGTAAGTCACCCCAAATATCGTCTGTAGAAGTGTACACAGAAAAATGGAATATGTTGATAATTCATCCTCCCCTCCCCACTTTTCCTTTTCATCCTCTATCTCCTTCTCTCTTTTACCCACCCCTCTTCCTTCCATTCTTCCATTTTGTCAAAAGATTTGTAAGTACTTGGTTAAAATTGCTACACAAACATACAGTAGGATTCTTGGCTTCCTATAGCTTACATTCTCCTTGGGCTAAAAAAATATATTTTAAGAAAATAGAAGAATGAACAGAGTAGAGGAGAATTATCAGGAAAACTCTTATACATATCTTTAATGCCTATGTGTGGTTGTATGTGCACATTTACAGAGAGAGGGAGAAGGAGAGGGAGAATGAGAAAGGATAAAGAGTAAAACTATTCCAAATGAATATATTTTCGGAGAATTTTTTAACTACTCATAGTATCTTAGGGAAGCTTTTCATATTTAAGATAGTGAAATATTCTTTTCAAAGCACCCATTCGCCACACTTCACGTGAATTATAAACCTTTGAAATGAAATCTGAATGTTAACCTCAAAAACACTTTATCCATCAAGTAAATCTTGATTAAAAGAAAAATGTCACTGGTGTATATTTTTGAGGTTTCTGCTGTTTTAAATTCTTAGTGGCAGTTCAAGCATGTGAACAGAAGATTCTTTGGCTGGCAAGTCAGAGCATGGTCTGTGGTCATTTGTGATTCTCAAAGTGTCTCCTTGTTTGATTGCTTTTAAATATATGAAGAAAAAAGAAGAAAAAAAATTTTTCCTCCCTGAAAGAATGGAACATTTGCACCCATACACTCAGTTGATTGCAAAGGTCTCTGTTGCAAGAATATAAATCCGCCAAGTCCTAAAATATACCCGAAGAACAGCTTGCCAACCTTCTGGGTTTTCTGTATCACTGAAAGGAAGTACTGGTTAGGACAGCCAACTCACAAGCAAATCCACTGAGATCTTGACGGGAAAAAAGGTATTCTTGAGAAAGCTCCAACGGTTTAGGAAGCAGGAGAACCAGGAATCGGCTTTAGGATATGAGGGGCATCCGCTACCCTCTCTGAGCCTCTGTTCTGATGTCTCCTAAATGAAGGTGGTTGCACTAACAGCTAAAGTTCTTTGATTCCACAGATACGGTGTGGAAAGTGTATCTATGCCAAGAAAATTCGTAGAAAACAGAGACGGTAAAATGTACTTTGTGCTGAGCACTGTGTTCAGTGCACACGGTCTCACATGATCCTCACAATAGGCCTCATTAAGACCCTCTCTTTACAGCTGGGGCAACTGATAACCTGCCTGCATCCAGCAGTTAGACCCAGACTGACCCATTCCTGAGGACTTCACAGTCTAAGTCAAGCCTTGCTGTTGGCCTCCTTTGCCTTCAGTGGCCTCCCCATTCACTGCCCACCTGGCTTTCACTTTTGATAGAGGAAAAGAAGAACAACTGGAGAGAATCCTAAAATATGGGAAACTCTAAGAATTTATGAAAAGAAACTGTCTTTAAAATTTTTCCCCAATCTAGTCGTGAGAAAAACATTAAACAAATTCCAGTAGAAGGGCATTCTGCAATATGCTTGACCAATACTCCTCAAAACTTCAAGGCCATCAAAAGTAAGGAAGGTCTGAGAAACTGTCACCACCAAGAAGAGCCAAAGGAGATGCAGCAACTAATGTCATGGGGTATTCTAGATGGGATCCCGAGACAGAAAAGGATGTTAGGTAAAAACTAAGGAAATCTGAATAGGCTATAGATTTTAACTACTAATAATGTATCAATATTTGTTCATTGATCAAATGTACCATGCTAATGCAATATGTTAACAATAGGAGAAACTGTGTGGAGAATATATGGGAATTCTCTGTACCATTTACTAAATTTTTCTGTACATCTAAAAATGTTTTAAAAATTAGTCTATTTTTTTTTAAAAAAAAGCTTATCACTGCCCAAACAAAAAGAGCATTTGTAGCAGTAGGGCAAATAATATTCTTTTAAAGAACTGCTACTATTACTCCTCCTCCTCTTCCTCTTCCTTATTGCTATTATTATAGTAATACTATGAGATGATCTGGCAGTGTTAAATGCCTCTAGGAACCTTTAGAATTAGGATGCAGTTGAAGAGCAGCTTTCTGTGAGCCTTGTATTAGGCCAGGCGTTGGCAAACTACAGCCAATGGGCCAGATCTGACTGTTTAAGTAAATAAAGTTTTATTGGAACACAACTAATGCTCATTCATGTTTACATTTTGTCCTTGGCTGCTTTTGCACTACAATGGCAAAACTGAGCAGTTGCATCAGAGACCAGATGGCCCACAGAGCTTAAAAAATATGTACTATCTGGCCAACCCCCGGTTTAGGCTACTTGAGTTACAAGGCAGATGGTGAGGCAGGTAAGCTGGGCCACCAGAATTCATCTGGGTTAGAATCAAGTATCTATCAAATAGAGCTCAGCAGATCAAGTAGCGTGAGTAAATAGAGTAGTCAGCTTCAGAGGTGGCCACATGTTTAAGGTGTCTGAACACTTTCTTTTTTTTGCTGCAGAGCTGTGTCTTTTGGCCCCATGGGTGTATCAGCTGTGTGAATCCTACCCCTTCAGACTCCCAACTTTAGGGACTTCCGTCTTGGCCTATTCACTCTACTCTTCTTTTAGTGTTCCTAACTTTGACATGAGAGTAAATAGTCAGAACTTAATGTGTTTTTCAATGTGCCAAGCACTTATACATGCTCATCAATTTCTTCCTTATGAAGTAGGGCTGCCATAGTCTCTGCTTATAGATAAGGAAACTGAGGCTCATTAAAGTGAAATAATTTGCTCAGGAAGGTCACTTGGCTCATAAATGCTGAGTTGTGGTTTGAATCGAGGCTTTGTTAAATTCCCTACAAATAAGCCCGCATTCAGTGCTGGAGCTGGCTCACACTGGTTGGTGAGGACCAATCATTGAATTTTTAGGAATTCTGTGAGCCAGTTAACAAATTCAGCCATTATTAAAAATTAAATTATGTAAACTTATAACCAAATAAATTGTATTAAGAACAAAGATAATACACCTCAAAACTCTTCACTAGTTATTTTATTACTACACTTTACTATTCTCTATGCTCTTGAGATTATTTATGTCTACGGAATCTGAATGGTGAAAGTGCTATCTCATGGTGTCCTCTTACACATCTCTGCCAAGCTCCATGTTTGGTGATGTCACGTTGGTTGCTTGAAACTGGCCATGGTAGGAGTATTTATACCAAAGAAATGGGCAAACACTACAGATTAGGGCTTTACCTTTTTTCCTTGAAAGCCAGCTGGTTACATGTTTTCCAGAATACCAGTGCTTACCCTGCATTCTGATTTTGATCTCTAGTATTCTAGACAGTTACATTTGTTTCTGCTTGGCCTCCTATCTTGACCTTTGAACTCTATAACTTTTATAGTTCATGCTATAGCAATCTACAGAGAGGAGCTGAGCTCTGTTTTTTTTTTTTTTAAGACTTATTTATTATTTAGTTATTTATTTTTGGCTGCGTTGGGTCTTAGTTGCGGCAGGCAGGATCTTTGTTGAGGCATGCGGGATCTTTCGTTGCGGAGCACGGGCTCTTCATTGTGGCGTGCGGGCTTCTCTCTAGTTGTGGCGTGCGGGATTTCTCTTCTCTAGTTATGGTGAGTAGGCTCCAGGGCACGTGGGCTGTGTAGTTTCCAGCACGCAGGCTCTCTAGTTGAGGCTCAAGAGCTCAGTAGTTATGGCTGCAGACTTAGTTGCCCTGCGGCATGTGGGATCTTAGTTCCCTGACCAGGGATCGAACCCGCATCCCCTGCATTGGAGGGCAGATTCTTTACCACTGGACCACCAGGGAAGTCCCTGAGCTCTTTTTTATTGTTGTTTTTGTTTGTTTGTTTGTTTGTTTTTCTGACAGTGGGTAGAATTTCCTTAGTGTAATTCCCTTGTTGATAAAATATGTTCCACCTGGTGAGGAGGAAGTTTCAACAATTTTATAATTTGCTTTTGAATGCAGAAACAGGTTTAAGGACAGCTTGTAATCCATAAAAAAAAAAAAAAAAAAACCCTAGAGTTGAATTATCTTTATAAATATAGGGTGATCTCCTATTGTTCAGAATTTTTGGTAAGATTTTCTACTTAAATAATTTTCTGGCTACATGAGGATTGTAGCCAGAAAAATTTTCTTTAAAAACGTTTAAATTTAAGTATAGTGGATTTACAGTGTTTCAGATGTATAGCAAAATGATTCAGTTATACATATACATATATATATCTATTTTTCAGATTCTTTTCCATTATAGGTTATTACAAGATATTGAATATAGTTCCCTGTGCTATACTTGTCGTTGTTTATGTATTTTATATATTGGAGGATTGCTATATATATTAATGTGCTACTAATTTGCAAAGAAACAAATTTTTGCAGCCAAGTTAAGTTAACACAAATGGTCATGCACATAATTTGATTGGTAACAATTCAGAGGAAGAGGGAGCATGGTGAAATGTCTCAGAAACATCCTCTTAAACATCACGGGTGTAATCTCCAATTTAGAAACTGTCTTGTTCCAAGTGCTATAGATACTGTTTGCAATTTGTGATACATGCTTCATGTTTTCAAATTTCACCTGCAGGGGTTAGGGTTCCAGATTACTCCAGAAAAGCGTTTTAAGCATTTAATTATAATAGGACTCTAAAATGAAGCCACCACTTATAACATTGTTCCTTATGAAAATGCCCCCAGAGTTCTGACTCGGGATCCCAGGTTCCTTAATGAAACTTCTTTTTACACGAGAGTACAGGGATAGAAGTGGATCTCCATAATTGTACCAGCAGTGGGCAAAGGAGTGCCTGGACATCCATATTGGTGGGGAGAGGGGGGCTGTTCTGGACATTATGCAAGGAGGGAGCTGCCAGACAGATATTGGAGTAGAAGGGAGGTACATAAGTTGTGAGAAGCCCCTGCTGTTGCCAGAATGAGTTTACTGGCTATTTGAACTTCTGATAATTAGGAGTTGGCTGAATTATTATTTTTAACCATAATTCCATGTATCATATTAATTAATGTAGACCATATCTTGAAATCAGTGCTGTTCAAAGTGTGAATAGAAGACTAGCATCTGTCTGCAAACTGTCTGTTACTTGAAACTGAGAATAAGCGTTCAGAAACTTGTAGCAATTGACAGTGTACTTTTTACAATGATTGAATCTAAAAGATAAGGACCTGTATATTGTTCATTTTATTTTTCTAGTAATTCCTTTTATTCATTTTTATTATATGTGACAAAAGTATTGGTTTAGATAGATTGGAAATTTTAAGGCTGGTCCTTTTGAGAAGCATTGCTACAATGGGCTTCAGAAGATCTCTGTTAGTTTGGAAATTTTATATTTTATTTCTCTCCTTTTACTGTTTACTCTGAAATTTTTGTTTGTTTGTTTGTTTTTACTTTGAAATTTTTAACAAATATTTTTTTCCTAGCAAAAATCTCATCAGATATGCCCATTTGCCCTTCTTATTCAGTAGGTGTGGGTGGGGCCTGAGATCGCATTTGCCTTCTGTTGCCTGCTAGCTGCACTGAACTTGCCGTTTTCTTTTTGCAAGGTATCTAGTTATCAGAAGCAGCCACCCTACTCTGGAATCCTTATAATTATAAATGTTGCCATGCCACAGCTACTTGATCTCCTGGGCTTGACCTCTACATGCACATCATCCCAGTTAACCATGGGTGAAAGCTTAAGTAATTGCATAACAGAAGTTATTCCCAGTCTGTTTACCCGCAGCCATGGAACCCCTATTTCTTACAGATAGGTGGGCGATCTAACCTCAAAATTCCATCTTGAAGGCCTGCTTTTTAGTACTACTTCCCATGTCAATGATTTTTGCAAGAAAACAGAGCCTGAGGCAGGAATTAAAGTGGCAGTTTATTTGGCCAACTCAAGGAAGGGAGGATGAGGAAAAAGGGAAGCAAGTCAAGGAAATACGTGAGGTAATACAAAGTGATGCATCCTTCGCTGGTGACCACTTCTCTCAAAGAGCCAGGAAGAGTCCCAGCAGGTGCATCTACTCAGCACACAGCACTTTTCTGGAGGTTGACCAAAAAGAAATAATAATTCAGAGTCGATCCAGGGAGAGAGGCAGGAGGGGAATTTTCTGCAAGGCTCCTTCCCTTCCCCCATTTCCCATTGGTTAGGATGCCAGATCTCACATCCTATTGTTCCTTCCAAGCTTAAAGTGGCAGAACTTCTGGGCATATGGTTGGTCAGTCTGGCCGCATGGAGGTATCCAAAGAAAAGAGGGTAACATTCCTAGGGCAAGTGACTGGTCAGCCCTGCAGTGGGATTTGAGAAATTCGTCATCTCTGTACTTTGGACAAGGCAAAACTTTTGTGCCAAGGACAAGAGAGGAAATTACATACATTGTAATTTATGTAATGTATAGTCTACAAGATAGTCTACAGCAAGTGACTTTTCCTTTTGTGCCCACCTGATTGAAGAACTAGTGCTTTTGAAGTCTTCATCCTTCTCACTTGCCTCACTATTGAGTCAGCTGGAATAAACGGTAGACACTGATTAATCAGAGGAGACCTGCCTCTCTCCACGTATGGCAGCACTGCTGTCCGATCACTGCACTCTCTCCCATCTGTTGGCTGGAGACACTTCTTCCCCAGTCTTGAAGTTTCCTTGTGTGCAAAGGTAGCTGCATCAGTACAACATGCCTGCCCTCATCCTGCTTCCTCCCTCCCTCTGCCTTGGGGATGGAGAAATGACTTAATCTGATTTATGGGTCTAGAAAGCCATTCTTCGGCCTTTTTTCTTGGGATCAGGGTTCTGTTTTGCCGGGAGCACTCCCTTCTTTCTGTTCTTCCCTGTTAATGTTAATCTTACAGAGGTACCCCTTCCCCACCTCTGCATACCCTATTCCTTTTTTCTCAGTTGGGTGAGAGTCCAGGAGGAGAAGAAGGGTGCTGTTTCTTGGGCTTCTCCAAAATCCTGGCATCTCTGAGCCTGTCCCTGGCCTCACAATAGTCTAAGCAGTGCTCCTCGCAACCACACCTGGTAGATCATCAGGTGAGATAAAACCTGCTGACACCCAAGACCTGCAGCCAGGTATCTCTTTGGTTGATGCTGCAACTGGGAGCCATATAGTAAATGGTTAGATAACACAGGCTTTGGGAGTTGTCACGCTTGGGTGTGAGCTCTGTCTTACTCCTTAGGAGCTGTGTGACCTTGGCAAAGAATTAACAAGAAGAATGGCTTTGGGAAAAAAATAAGTACAGTGTACAGCATTTAAGAACATTTCCAGGAAATGATGTACTGATCTCCTGAAACCTCAGTCTTCCTATCTGTAAAAGCAGAATAATAACATCTATTTCATGGTGTGATTTGTAGGAACTAAATGAGATGATATGGGCAGAGTTTTCAGCATTGAGAAGGTATGTAATAATGATAGTTATTGTTACCATGATCTATAGTCTTTGGAAAGAGATTAAAAATAAGCCTGGTTCTCCTTCTGGATGGGGGCCCTAGCTATTTTAAGATAAAGCCGGGCAAGATCCATTGCATTGGTGGATAATTCTAACATTTCCTGTTTGGGGAACCTCTGAGGCTACCTCTAATTCTTATTTTATGAGTGTGGAAATCCTTGTCTCTCAAGTTTCCCTCAACATCGATTTCTTTTTCAGAGGTGATACAGAGGGATGGATGGTAAGGTATACTTTCCTTCAGACCGGGGATCTTGACTTCACTCTCATTTGAATGACGTGGTTTACATATCAGTGCTGCTGATACCCTCTCTTTATAAACCCCCTCACACATAAAGCCAAACTTGAATATGGAGGCTTTGGACTCAGTGTATGAGAAGCCTCAGAAAAGGAAAAATCACACTTCAGTTACAAGAATGGCTTTGGGAAAAAATGGGTACAGTATACAGCATGTTAGTACATTTCCAGAAAATTAGTCAAATTAGTCAAATCAAGTTGCAGATGTAGTCAGGAAATTCTCAACATGAGTTCTCCGTACAATATTTTGGTGGATAAAATCAAATGACTTATACCTAATATTTTAAAAGTGCAGTGGTCCCAGCTTATCCTCAAGTCACCTTGGAATTGACTTGGAATTGAAAGCTTCCACAATGCATTCATGGCTTTGCTGTGAATTATGAAGTGTTTGTGTCTGTGCTGTAAGGTGTTGGGATTCAGGAATAGAATCAAATTCCTGAGAAATACCACCGTAGTCACCAACTCAGAACACCAGTGGCCTTCCTCTTTGTTCAGGGAAGTTTTCTTTCTCTCACAGTCGATGTGCTTTGTTTCTTTTATAGTTTCTGATGCTCTGGTATTAAAGGGAATTTCTGCTGAGGTACCATTATAGTATGGATATCACATATGCTATAGATTTTGTCCTTTCTGACTTTAAAAGGGTTAAATTTGAAGACAACACCATTGCTGCTGTTGCTAAGTGCTCATCGGTATGTCTTTAAAGGCAATGACTCATTCCCAGCATTTTCACCAAAAGAGAAACATTTAAGATTATTCTTTTTTGGTCTGCTCCTGAAGATTGTTGTCTCTTTATTTATTATCTTCATGACTGGTACGTTCTTAAGCTGAGGTTGCCGTATGGAGAGGTAGATTTTTCTACACATTGCTTAAAATATTGTTTGTATTTTTCATCTAGGTGGCTGTGCTACGATCCCTGAATCAGACCTAGAGGAAAGATCAGTAGAACAAGACTCCAGTGAACTGTTTACCAACCACAAACACCTCATCGTGGAGACGCCCATGCCTGGTAAGAGAATGGGGGGCCTTCGCAAATGGTACGTCAGGAACAGCGAGACACTGGTCAGGTTTTGTCATACCAGAAAGCATTTTGCAAAATTGCTTGTTTTCTAACTTATCCATCCTTCCCCTTGGCATTGGTGCAGCTGAATTTGATCATTTGTGTATTCCTTTCAATATTCAGACCTTTTCTCTCTCTTGCTCTCTTTCATTTTTCCAGAAGTTTCACCCCTCCAAGGAGTTTCAGAATAGTTGAAGTAGAGTTGTCTGGTTGAGGGGAAGATGGCCTTCCCAAGGCTGATCATGTGTGGACCTCATGCCAAGCACAGATGAAGGTGCTTCATACAGCTCACCTGCCAGGAGATAAAAATAGGTAGAGATGGGGATGGGGACTTTTAATTTTTCTAGGAGGACTTGTAATGCTATGGGCAAGTCAGTTGAACTTGTCTTACCAGGAAAGGATGTTGCTGCTTTTTGGTCATCTGTATACTTTCAGCCACAGGATATAGTGAGATGACATCTTTTGGGGGCAGACTTTGTAATGCAAAGACCCAGATCCTACTTGATACCCCAATTTTTTCACAGAATTCTTATATATTAAATGTATCAAGTTTAATAAAAGCATCTCATTGTCAAACAATATCTTGGATTTGATTTATAATCAGAGGGTTATATAGTTGATTTCTTTATTTATTTAAAGTGAAGAAATTGAACGGAACTAAAAATGTTGCTTCTCCACAGTAAGACTTGAATGTGGTTATTTTATAAATACAAGAAACTACTATTAGGCTAAAAGTGGGAAAAGGTGAGTTTTCTAGTATTGTATGAAAATGTTAAAATATTTTCAAGGAAGCTAGTACATTAACATCCTCTTTCATTACCCCAATGGGAGATACCTTTTAAAAATCCAGGTTATAGAAGGATTCACGCTTTATTATAATTAAAAGGTAAGGTTTTCATATGCAAGAAATAAAGGGGATTTTGCCAATTTTGAGTTAAAATTACAGTTGAAAGACTGATTTATTTAAATAAAATATGTCTGTGCCAGTTTTGGAATGCCTCAGTCAGTACAAAGGAGAAAGTGGCTCGCGGTTTTTCTATAAGTGAAATGTCAAAAAAATTGCAGAGGATGTATTATTTATTATTTATAGCATTCTTTTTTAGGAGACGCAGCAGAAGATTAAGTAGTTTTCATTGTCAAGTATGGGAGTGGACAACTTCTAGCCTTTGGGCCAGAATCAACCATTAGGTTAATGTTACCCAGCCTGTGGGGACCAGTAAAAGATGTCTTGGCTCTGTGTATGCCTAAAGATGCAAAACCACAACGCTTCTGATCATCTTTAACAGCTTCATTGAAGAAAGGTTAGGAGAGAAGTATATTCCTTCTTTAAAGAGTGTTTCTGGGTTGTGTCTTTTTTTCTTTTTCTTTTTCTTTTTCTTTTTGGTATTTGGTTCCCATGGATATTTTTTCCATGGAGTGCATGTGTCCATGTGCTCATCTCTGTTCTCCTTTCTTTCTCTTTTTTTTTTTGAGTCATGTCCTGTTTGTCGTGTCCTGTCTGCCTTTCTTTAACTCGATTTCTTTTTCTCTCTTGTTTCTATGTTCATCAGCCTTGATCAGTCTTTCCCTTCCTCTATTCCCCCCAGTTCTTTCCCTTCACTTTTTGATTCTCTCCCTTTATTTCCTGTGATATAAAACTGAAACATATCATTTGATTTGTAAAGGTTACTTTAAATGTGCATGAGTACAGTGATTTCTATCTCTTTCAAATCTCTCCTCCATTGTTTCCTTTTTTTAATGGCCTCCACTATTTCTCTATTCCATGAGGGAGTGTTTACCAATGTAAACTCAAAAGGCTTCCTATCTCTGATTTGGGAGTTTAAGGTGACTTTTGCTGCTACAATTACATCTTATACTGAGAGTTTTTAATGTTAAGAAGTATATTTGCAAGAAGTTTTCCTTGAAATCATTATCAGTATCTTAAGCCTATTAGCAAAATTACTTGACCAAATAACTTTATTTTTTTATTTGGATCATTTGAATACAGAACTCTATATGCATATATCATACATATAAATATTTTAAAATGTTTCTAATTTATTACTATTTGTATTTTACTAGCTGCCAAAAGGAAAGAAGTTACTAATTAAACTTTTTAAAATTGAAATATAGTTAATTTACAATACTTTGTTAGTTTCAGGTGTACAGCATAGTGATTCGGGTTTTTTTTTTGCAAATTAATTCCATTATAGGTTATGACAAGATATTGAGTATAATTCCCTGTGCTATACAGTAAATCCTTGTTGCTTATCTATTTTATGTATAGTAGTTTGTATATGTTAATCCCATATTCCTAGTTTGTTACCCCCTCCCGTTTGGTAACCGTAAGTTTGTTTTCTATGTCTGTGAGTCTGTTTATGTTTTATATATAGATTCATCGGTATTATTTTTTAGATTCCATATATAAGTGATGTCATATAGTATTTGTCTTTCTCTGTCTGACTTATTTCACTAAGCATTATATTCTCTAGGTCCATCCTTAATTAACCTTTTAAACATTATCAAATTTAAAATATAAGTTCTAAAATGATAAAAATGATTTGATTAATGACATAAATGTACCTTTTGTTAAAGAATTTCCTGAATTTAAGTTGTACATATCTTCTACTCCTGATTTTAGCCTCATGATTTAAAAACACAAAAACTGTTTAAAGTGTTTCTACTAGCAGAAAAATAATGGAGCCAAGAATTATGTTATCTTTTAGAGTGGCTGTTTAAAAATCAAGACCCAAATAATTCTTAACTATTCCTATTATTTTGAGACCAATATTTCAGTCTTTAATAACGATTGTCCATTATGTCTTTTGTGCGTGTGTATGTGTGTGTGTGTACATAATCTTGGTGTAACTCACAAATCTGGAAGAAGGAAGATGATCCAGGTTTCTGATTAGCCCAATGGTTTCATTATTACCCAATATATCAGGATAGGTACTAATAAAATAGCAAACATTTATTAAATTCTTACTATGTGCTGGTACTTTGTATGCATGATTTTGTTCACTCTTCATGACATTACTGTGATGTAGAGAATGTTGTTATCTCTGTTTTACAAATGAGAGTACTGAGATTTACAGAGTCTAAATAATTTGCCAGTATCCCACAGTTAATATGTAGCAGAACTGGGATTTTAATCCAAGCTGATTCCAAAAGCCCAAATACACACCCAAATGTATAGATTATTGGTAAGATGTACATTTTAAAACCGAGGGCTTATAGTCCAAGATAGCTACATTTCTTTGATTACTAGTGTGTTTGCACATTTAAAAAACTTACTTTTTTTTGCCATTTGTATTTCTCCTTTGGTGAATTCCCTGTTCCTACTCTTCTTTTCCTTTTTTTTGGTGGTGGTGATAATTATCTCCTTATTAATTTATAATAGCCTTTTATGTGGAAATGATTTTAATCTTTGGTTGACTGAGTATGATATAAACATTGTTCTCAATTTTTCACTTGTCTTTTAATTTTGTTTCTGAGTGTGTTTTTTTTTTTAATAGAAAATTTCTAAATTTTAAGTAGCCAAATCTATTAACCCCTTTCTTTGTAGTTTCTGCTTTTGGTGTCCAACCTGGGTAGTCTGTCTAATGTCCTTTCCTGTTTCTTCTCTGTGCCAGTCTGCAGTCGTGCTCAGGCTGTTGTGTTCTGTGCTATGGCAGCTTCAATCATATCCTCTACTCTGGTGCACTGGGTTCTGTGAGCCACAGAGCTATGTTCTCTTCTGCTTTCATATCTCAAAGAGCTTTACACGAAATGTCTCCTAGGTTTTACCCAGTTTCTTCCTTCCGCCTGTGGAGAATGACCCAAGTGATAGACACTCCACAGCTTTCAAAATACCACTCCCTTCTGATCCTTGCCCCTCCTCCGTCATGGGCTCTCCTTTAGGATGATTGGCATTCCGAAAGTTGCCTTAGCACTCTTGTAAATAGCCTTGCCCACACCATGCCCTCCAGACGTGGCCAGATGTGTCCCCATCCCATGTGAACACAGGTTGGGCTCAGGTTGGGCACGTGGGGCCCATTTATATCTATGTGTACAGACGTAAGAGAGGTGAGTCAGTGATAAAGTTCTGTACCTCAATCCCCCAGTTCTCTAAGCTGTTTGGTTCCCCAGCCTCTCAAGGGACTGGCTTGGTATTTCCACAGGTCAGGTACATCTGGAGTGCAAGGGTTCCCTCAAGTTGAGGAACATCAGATTGTGTTATGAATGGCTTTTCTAAAATTCCATTAATTAGAAAAAATATTCTCTGGCCTAAAAGTTGCTAAACCAAGAGACCTCTGTGTTTTCTTAAAATATCTGTCTCTGACTAGTCGGTAGTCTGTGTCACAATGTACACAATTCCCTGTCACATAAAAATGCAGGTAAAGACGAGCGAAAGAATTAAAACAAAATATATGTGAGGAGTGTTTAACCCCCTAAAAAGCATTGTATAAGCACAGGATTGTCAGTGGTCACCTGCCACAGCAGCAATGTCCTCTTTGTGTGCCAACAGTGTCGTCCATGGCCTTCTGTTCAGATATTAAAGGTGTGTCCACAATAGTCAGGGAGCCTGTGAGGGGAGGGTTGATGGGAGAGAGACTCAAGCTGGTGGTTTTCAGCCTTGGTTGCATATTAGGATCTTTTATTTTCTTCTTTTCGCTGATCTATATTTTCAGTGTTTTTTTAATAAATATTTATTGCTCTTGTAATAAGAGAACAGATCCCATCTTCGAATGTATCAGTTTTAGTGATATAAATAATAATTAGAAATGTACTCTTGCTGATTAGCATTTTCTATATTAACAGCGTGAGTTTTAGAGAATAATCTACTTGGACAATGAGCTCTAGTAGTTCAGAAAAGTCCAGAGTGTAATGTATTTTCATCAAAATAGCATGATTATTATAATTTATAGCAGTAATATGAACATAGAATTGTATTGAAAATTACAGTTTCTCTTCATGTCCTTAACATCATATGATACAAAAAAGCAAATGTGTCAATTAAATATGAAAATAATATTAAGAGGATTCTGAAAGAGCAACACAAGGCTGTTTAGATTCTAACAGATGCTGCCTTTTCTGTAGTCTTTCTGTGTATGAAGCATTGAATTAGCTGGTGTTATTTTTCTATTTTTGTAGGTAAATTATGGAAGCTATGTGGACATCGCATGTGTTAAGAGTTTTGTTGATTTGGACTTCAAAAGGTATAACTTACAGTACAGCAATATTGCCAAAGCCTGATTAGAGTAAGATGGCTGTTAGAGTGATCACGTCCCCCAGTGCCTAATCTCTGGGCTGGAGAGAGGGTCTCTGTTCAGGCTGATGTGGAAAAAAAGTTGCAAAACCACTAATTCTCAGGCTCGCCATCATTTCATTTTAATTATATTCAACCTAGATCCCAACCCTTCCTTCAGGGCTTGGTCTGAATAAATTATCTCCTCACCTGGATGCCAAGAGCCACATTTGAGGCCCTCTAGGGGCAAGTGGGCAGAGCATTGTGCATCACAGCTTTTAGTCCCATTTGCTGGCTCCTTATTATATTCTCCTCCTTTTCTGTCTTTTTATTTCACTCCACTTTTAAATGTATTCTCTTTTGTTGTATTGACAGGACCTCCTTGTAAGCCCCTTAAATCACTTCTGTAATGGGGCGGGGGGGAGTTGAATAAATCAATATTGGCACCTCTCAAGACTTTCCTAACCGCCATTGCTGGCAGTCACATTTCCCTCACGAGAACGTTGTGAACTCCATGCCCCTCTAACAACCTCTCTCACTTACTGTATTTCACAAGTTGGATTTTCCTTTCCTGCTAGAATAGATGTGCACATTCCTTGGACACAGCAGTTCTTGGATTCTTTCTACTGTTTAGTAAATATTTGTTGTATCAATAAATCAATTAACCTAAAAGCAGTCAACAAGCCATAGATAAATGGAGCAATCAATGATTTAGAATACTGGCTGTGATCTTACTTTCCAAATTTATTTTTGCAGATTGTGCTAAGAAGAGGCTGATATGACTCTCCAACTGTGTTTACTTAAAGTTGGCTTTAAAGAGAGGTATGATTCTGAAAAATTTAATAGCTCAGGACATTTTTTTCTATGAGTGCTTAGGTGACATTAATTTGAACACAGGGTTCAGGTTTTGTGACTGTTTGAAGCTTATACAATTTTGGAGCACTTTTAAAGAAAAAGAATAAAAAATTTTAGTACAACATTAGGTATAAAAGTGTATATTTAGTTAGAGTCAAGAAAGAATAGCAACATATTACATGTTTGTAAAAAGTCAATAATTGCCACAAATGTCATAAAATCCATAAAAATAACATATTTATACTATTGACTGCTAGATAGTGCTTTTTTAATACTTCTGCATATTTTTGACATTCTTTATTCACCTCTTCCATTAACAACAATTTTATAATTTCATTTTCTATAGCATGAATTGAAAGATAATTCAATTTTCCTCTGGCATTATTGAGCAAATATTTTTAAAAAGTTACTAATAGTTTGCAAGAGTTTCTTTCTGCTTTACAACTTATTATTAGTAATGTGTTAGTTTTTAGGATTGTTATCATATTTAGGGAAACTTTATCAATCTTCTTTCATATCTGCATTATAAGATTTCAGAGCATTTCAAATTTTATTGTTCAGTGATAAATTTTATCATTTTTTTTAACTTTTTTTTTTAGTGGTTTCAGAGACAGCAATTTTTTTTTAATTAATTAATTAATTTATTTATTTTTGGCTGCATTGGGTCTTCGTTGCTGCGCATGGGCTTTCTCTAGTTGTGGCGAGAGGGGGCTACTCTTCATTGTGGTGTGCGGGCTTCTCATTGCGATGGCTTCTCTTGTTGCAGAGCACAGGCTCTAGGCGCGGGGGCTTTAGTAGTTGCAGCACACAGACTCAGTAGTTATGGCACATGGGCTTAGTTGCTCTGTGCCATGTGGGATTTTCCCCGACCAGGGATCGAACCCGTGTCCCCTGCTTTGGCAGGCAGATTCTTAACCACTGTGCCACCAGGGAAGTCCAGTGATAAATTTTAAATAGCCATGGAACTGACAACTGTCATTAGCCAGTTTGTCATCAATATCCTCATTGAAGTTATCTTCATCACCATCAGTATTTTATGTGAAAGCAGGAAGATATTTAAATATTTTTCTAATGTCTTCATATGATTCACTCTTCTTCATTAGCTAGATTATTAAGCACTCCAAGAGCCTATATAATTACCTCTATTTGAAATTTATCATCTCGTCTTAATGAACTAATCTTGGTATGACTTTAAAGTGTTTTTGTTATGATTTTCTTGTTGATAGCAGAATAAGTTTTTTGATTTTATATGGGAGTTATATGACAAAGAATGTTATTGTATATGATAGGTTTGTAATTGTGTACTTTGAAGTATCAAATATTCCTGAAAGGCAAGAACTTCCACTTTGACTTGGTGTCTGTGAAACTGGAATCTTTCCCTTACACTTTTAGATGTCTGATATTCAGAACATCAGATTTCGTATGTTTCAAACTGTGTTTTATCTCCACCACACTTACACTTTCAGTACCGGGCACCACAGAACATGCTCGTCTAGTGCTACAGCCTTTTGCTCTGCGCCTTCCTCTCATGACACTGGGTGAGGAGGAGCAGTGGCCGGTAGCGAAATTCCTGGAATCTATTCCTCAGCAGAACAGCTAGTGAGATTTTAGCCATATTCAGAGTTGACTGCAAGCCACATAAATATTACATCCCCAATTCGCTATCAAATTTAAGAAGGCCACATCCCCTTCATTGGCTCCAGGATCATCCGATTAGTTAGAGTGAATAGGTTTAAAGTGCTATTAACTTAAATTCTGTTTAACTGGACATAGTAATCAATACTTGTTCCATCTGGTACCAGTTCCAGAGAGAAAAGTTCATGGCATCACCTGTAAATTCTCATTTCTTCGTGCCTGACATCCCAAGAACATTAAGATCATCTGAATATGGGGAACAGTTGGTACCAAATCCTTTCATGTAAACAAAAAATCTAGAAACTTTGTCTTCTAACTTAGGACAGAATACTAATTAAGCCCAGACTCCATTCACTTGCCATTTAGTGAAGTTTAGTTCTATAATATTCCTTGAATCCTTTAATGTTATCTTCTTGCATTTAGGTGAACAGTTGTCTTATTTATTTGAGGAGGAAAATTAGGAAATATCTTTAGGTCTCTAGTCATAAGTAAGGAAACTGAATCTTTTATTTTCCTAACTCTTTTGGGATAAAATTAAGTAGTTACTCATTCCTTGGAGAAAATGATGGTGTGTAATCCTCATCTTTCACACTCAGCAGCTCACAAAAATGAAAAAAAGCAATTAACAAGTAATTCTGAAAGAAAACATTAAACATTTCCCAGATTTTAATCATACATGAGATAGATAAGGATGAGAGGTGGGATGTTTTTCAACTTTTCCTAAAACACACACACACACACACACACACACACACACACACACACACCATACCAGACATAGTTTACATTCTCTACTTCTAAAACCAGTGCCATCTGGACCTAGTCCTCCCTCTCCACCCGAGTAACAGTGGTATATTTTTCCTCAGGCTGGCCTCCGATTTCATCACCTCCCCTGATTTGGTTGCCTTTGTCCTTGATTTGAGTCCCTCTCATCATTTGTGTATATATAATTGATTCCTCCAGTGGCATTGGCTCGTGTCATCTCTGCCTTATCTTTGGTTGTGAAGTCTGTTGTGCTGGATCCACTGGACATACACATGCAAAAAAAAAAAAAAAAAAAATAGAATCTAGAAACCGACCTTATACTTCACAAAAATTAACTCAGAGTGGACCACAGATGTAAATGTGAAACACAAAACTATAAAATTCCTGGACGATAACATAGGAGAAAATCTAGATAACTTTATGTATGACAATGGCTTTTTAGGTATAAAACCAAAGATATGATCCATGAAAGGAAAAATTAATAAGCAGGATTTTATTAAAATTAAAAGCTTCTGCTGTGTGAAAGACACTATCAAGAGAATGAGAAGACAAGCCACAGACTTGTCTTCACAGGTGAAGAACTGTTACCCAAAATGTACCAAGAAGAAAAAACTGGATTTGAAAAATGGACAAAAGACCTTAACAGATACTTGACCAAAGAAAATAAATGAATGGCAAGTAAGCATGTGAAAATATGCTTAACAACATATGTCATTAGGGAATTGCAAATTAAAACAACAATAAGATACTGCAACACTTATCTTAGAATGGCCAAAATCCACAAAACTGACAACACCAAATGCTGGTGAGGATGTCAGAGCAACAAGAACAATCATTCATTGCTGGTGGGAATAAAACTGGTACCGGCACTTTGGAAGACAATTTAGAAGTTTTTAATAAATCTAAAGATACTCTTACCATACAGTTCAGCAATCATGCTCCTTAGTATTTACCAAAATGAGTTGAAAACTATGTCCACGTTAAAAACCTACGTTTGAATGTTTTTAGCAGCTTTATTCATAATTGCCAAATATGGAAGCAATATGTCCTTCAGTAGGCTAATGGATAAATATACTGTGATACATCTAGATAACGGAATGGTATTCAGTGCTAAAAAGAAATGAGCTATCAAGCCCTGAAAAGACTGCAAGGATCCTGGATGGCAAAGGCTGTGGGTATCTGTACCTGTGGCAAGGGCTGCTGGCTCCTCAGTGGCAAAAGACCCTGGGGTCCTCCTGCTTTCTTTTTCTCCCATGAAGGCAAGTCGTGGTCTGAGGAATCCCTCTGTGGGATGGCATAATGCAGGTAGAATGCTTCCTACAGTTTTCTCTGCAACCGTCCTCAGTTATTGTGCTCCACTGGGTTGTTGTTCTTAATCATGCTCTGGAACTCTCAGAGCTATTTTCATTCATGAGTAGTTGTTAATATGTTGTTTCTATGAGGGGATGAAGGTAAGGACCTCCTAGTCTGACATCACCTTCAAGAGAAACCACTCCTATTCAATTTCTTACAGGAGGTACCAGTTAGCAGTAGAAAAAGAAAATGATTTAAAAGGTATATGGATTGTGGAAAGGAAGATACAAAACTGTCATTATTTGCAGCTATCATGACTGTATAGAAAGCTCCCCACCCAAATTATGTATAAATTACAAATAAATTATTTTAATTGTTAAGAATTAGCAAGTTTGCTTGGCACCAGACCAATTTGCAAAAGTGAATTCTGTGTCTCTGCATAGCAATTTTATTTCCATAAAAAAGTTGAAAACAAAAAACCTCATGTATATCACCTCCCTCAAGATTCTGATAAATTTTAGCCCTTGAGAGATGAGCCCCAATTTGCAAATCTCTTTGCCTTGCCAGTAGAGGCTTTGGTTAAACTTTACTTGCCTTGATTGAAGAAAACAATGGGTATTTTTGTTCTTAAAATGTAAAATTATATGTAATACTATATCGAATATACCTTTTCTAATATATATACCTATTCCTCTCTGTTTAGATTTTGATTACTTCTCCACCCATCAACTACCACTCACCCACCTCTACCCTCAACCCTTGAGAAGTATCATACAATAGCCACATCAGAAGCCAGGGAATAATACTGGGCAGAAAGTTTTGCAAATACTAACTTTCTGATCTAACAAACCCATCTGTATCTCCTTCTCATATAAACATTCTGTTTGGCAGTACTGCTAAGATCTATTTCTCCTCTTTCATTTTCTAATTAACTTGCAATGTGTTTTCTCTAAATTCACAATGAGCTTGTAATAAAAGTAATTTGCTTCACCAGGTGGTATTTCTCACATTCCAGATGTTAATATAGGTCTTAAACCATGGTCAGCTTTAAAAGTAACAACAGCACAGTAGTACTTATGGTATCTACCAAATGAGTTGCATAATACAGTTGTTAAAGGATAATTATAGATAGAGTGACCATGGAATTAATTATCCAAACACTTTTGGGAATGAAAGGGAGCACTATTAATAATTATTCTGGGACACATAAACAGGAACAGTTCTAGGCAAACTGAGATGTATGGTCATCCTGATTATAGAGGAATCTAGCTCAGTGAGTACCCAGCTGAAAACACATCGGGTCTGGTACAGGTCCTATTTCAACAATTAAAATATTGTAAACGGAAACTATCTTGGTTTAAGAAATGTGCCCTGTCATAATTGTCTTTAACTAGCACTCTTTTTTTTTCTTAATTTATTTATTTTTCGCTGTGTTGGGTCTTCATTGCTGTGCACAGGCTTTCTCTAGTTGCGGCGAGCGGGGGTTGCTCTTTGCTGCAGTGCACAGGCTTCTCATTGTCATGGCTTCTCTTGTTGCGGAGCATGGGCTCTAGGCACGCAGGTTCCAGTAGTTGTGGCATGTGGGCTCAGTAGTTGTGGCTTGCGGGCTCTAGAGCTCAGGCTCAGTAGTTGTGGCGCATGGGCTTAGTTGCTCCACGGCATGTGGAATCTTCCCGGCCAGGGCTCAAACCCGTGTCCCTTGCATTGGCAGGCAGATTCTTAACCACTGCACCACCAGGGAAGCCCTAACTAGCACTCTTGACATATGTGTTTACTAGGCTTCATTGACACCAACAATTGGGGTGCCTGCTTATTGAGAGGGGGTTTTCCCAGCAATCCATGCAAAGTAACAAGTGTCCAACTATTCTATGAGGGAAAGATGATTTTGTATGTTTTGTCATTTTTTAAAGTTTGATTATCACCTGAAACAGCACAAGATATAGTAACAGGGGTCCTATTCTATATGGGCTCAAAATGTAGACAGATGGTTTAAATATAAGACAAGAATAATAAAAATTCTTTCTTGAGATGAGGTGGAAATTATTTGTACAGGTTTATAAATAATAATAAAATAATGAGAATGAGCCTTTATTGTGTTCCTACTATGTGCCAGGCACTGAGTTCTACTCATATTATAGCACTTAATCTTCTTGACAACCATATTAAGAAGTGATTATTTCTATTATCTGGATGAGGAAACTGTTAAGGAATTCACACAAGATTACATAAGTGGCAGAATTAAGGGTATAAATTCAGATCTGTCTGACTCTAAAGCCTATCTTCTGTCTATTATGCCAAGGGACTTTCTGGATTTTTTCATTTTATTATTTACATTGCTACTGTACCACTATTGATACAGAGGTCAGGCTCCTTTTGGACATTCATAAGGTGGCTCCTCAATTTCCATTACACAACTACTATTGGAATTATTAAGTTGATTTTAGAAAGCATCTTCCCATGATTTGGGATTGTGTTTATATCTGTCACCAATGGCTCCTAATAAATCAAATGAGAAAAAGGGGAGATATTTTTAAAAAATCAAATGGAACTCTAGAGAAAATTACAATATATGAGATAGAAAATACACTGGGTACGCTTAACAGCAAATTCACACTGCAAAAGAAAAGATTAATGAACTTAAAAACTAGCAATAAATACTATCCAAACCAAAGCTCAGAGAAAAAGAAGTTTGAAAATTAAATAAACAGAGCCTCCGTGACCTGTGTGAAAATATCAAGGACTTTTAAAATATGTATAATTTGAGCCCCTTAAAGAAGTGGTGGTTGGACAGTGCGGAGTGAGAAAAAAATATTTGAAGAAATAATAAGGGAAAATTTACCAATTTCGATGAAAATTATAAACCTACAAATCCAAGAAGCTCAAAGAATGCCAAGCAAAATATATAGAAGATCATACCAAGGCATGTCATAATCAATTTGCTGAAAACCAATGATAAAGAGGAAATCTTAAAAACAGCCAGTGAAAAAGACATGCCATACAAAGAAACAAAGATAAGAGCACAGATGAATTCTCACTAGAGACAATGCGAACCAGAACAATGGAACACCACCTTTAATGTGCTGAAAGAATAAAACTGTCAACTGAGATTCTATATCCAATGAAAATATAACTCAAAAACAAAGTTAAGATTAAAAAGATTTTCAGACCAACAAACCTAGAGAGTTCATAGTTCATTGTTAGCAGATCTGCATGACAATAACTATTTTTAAAAGTTCTTCAGGCTGAAGAAAGATAATTCCAGATGAAAACTCAGATCTACACAAAGGAATAAAGACTGCCAGAAATAGTAAACATGCACGTAAATATATAAAACTGGGAGGAGCTTGAAGATGGCAGAAGAGTAAGACGCGGAGATCACCTTCCTCCCCATAAATACATCAGAAATACATCTACATGTGTAACAACTCCTACAGAACACCTACTGAATGCTGGCAGAAGACCTCAGACCTCCCAAAAGGCAAGAAACTCCCCATGTACCTGGTTAGGGCAAAAAAAAAAGGAAAAGCAGAGACAAAAAATAGGAATGGGACCTGCACCAGTGGGAGGGAGCTATGAAGGAGGAAAGGTTTCCACACACTAGGAAGCCCCTTTGTGGGCAGAGACTGTGGGTGGCGGAGGGGGGAAGCTTTGGAGCCACGGAGGAGAGAGCAGCAACAGGGGTGCGGAGGGCAAAGTGGAGAGATTCCCGCACAGAGGATCGGTGCTGAGTAGCACTCACCAGCCCGAGAGGCTTGTCTGCTCACCCACCAGGACGGGTGGGGCCTGGGAGCTGAGGCTCGGGCTTCGGTCAGATCCCAGGGAGAGGACTGGGGTTGGCGGTGTGAACACAGCCCGAAGGGGCTAGTGCGCCACAGCTAGCCAGGAGGGAGTCCGGGAAAAAGTCTGGAGATGCCGAAGAGGCAAGAGACTTTTTCTTGCCTCTTTGTTTCCTGGTGCGTGAGAAGAGGGGATTAAGAGCACCACCTAAAGGAGCTCCAGAGACAGGCACGAGCTGCGGCTATCAGCACGGACCTCAGAGACGGGCATGAGATGCTAAGGCTGCTGCTGCCACCACCAAGAAGCCTGTGTGCAAGCACAGGTCACTCTCCACACCTCCCCTCCCGGGAGCCTGTGCAGCCCGCCACTTCAGGGTCCCGTGATCCAGGGACAACTTCCCCGGGAGAACACAGGGTGCCTCAGACTGGTGCAACGTCATGTTGGCCTCTGCCACCGCAGGCTTGCCCCGCATTCCGTACCCCTCCCTCCCCCCAGCCTGAGTGAGCCAGAGCCCCCGAATCAGCTGCTCCTTTAACCCCACCCTGTCTGAGGGAAGAACAGATGCCCTCAGGCGACCTATATGCAGAGGTGGGTCCAAATCCAAAGCTGAACCCCGGGAGCTGTGCGAACAAAGAAGAGAAAGGGAAATTTCTCCCAGCAGCCTCAGGAGCAGCAGATTAAATCTCCACAATCAACTTGATGTACCCTGCATCTGTGGAATACCTGAATAGACAAGGAATCATCCCAAATTGAGGAGGTGGACTTTGGGTGCACAGTAAGTGAAATTAAAAATTCTCTAGAAGGGATCAATAGCAGAATAACTGAGGCAGAAGAACGGATAAGTGACCTGGAAGATAAAATAGTGGAAATAACTACTGCAGAGCAGAATAAAGGAAAAAGAATGAAAAGAATTGAAGACATTCTCAGAGACCTCTGGGACAACATTAAATGCACCAACATTCGACTTATAGGGGTCCCAGAAGAAGAAGAGAAAAAGAAAGGGCCTGAGAAAATATTTGAAGACATTATAGTTTAAAACTTCCCTAATATGGGAAAGGAAATAGTTAATCAGGTCCAGGAAACACAGAGAGTCCCATACAGGATAAATCCAAGGAGAAACACACCAAGACACATATTAATCAAACTATCAAAAATTAAATACAAAGAACAAATATTAAAAGCAACAAGAGAAAAACAACAAGTAACACATAAGGGAATCCCCCTAAGGTTAACAGCTAATCTTTCGGCAGAAACTCTGCAACCCAGAAGGGAGTGGCAGGACATATTTAAAGTGATGAAGGGGAAAAACCTACAACCAAGAATGCTCTACCCAGCAAGGATCTCATTCAGATTTGACAGAGAAATTAAAAGCTTTAGAGACAAGCAAAAGCTAAGAGAATTCAGCACCACCAAACCAGCTTTACAACAAATGCTAAAGGAACTTCTCTAGGCAGGAAACACAAGAGAAGGAAAAGACCTACAATAATAAACCCAAAACAATTAAGAAAATGGTCATAGGAACATACATATTGATAATTACCTTAAATATAAATGACTTAAATGCTCCAACCAAAAGGCATAGACTGGCTAAATGGATACAAAAACAAGACCTGTATATATGCTGTCTACAAGAGACCAACTTCAGACCTAGGGACATATACAGACTGAAAGTGAGAGGATGGAAAAAGATATTCCATGCAAATGGAAATCAAAAGAAAGCTGGAGTAGCAATTCTCATATCAGACGAAATAGACTTTAAAACAAAGACTATTACAGGAGTCAAAGAAGGACACTACATAATGATCAAGGGATCAATCCAAGAAGAAGATATAACAATTGTAAATATTTATGCACCCAGCATAGGAGCACCTCAATACATAAGGCAAATACTAACAGCCATAAAAGGGGAAATCGACAGTAACACAATCATAGTAGGGGACTTTAACACCCCACTTTCACCAATGGACAGAGCATCCAAAATGAAAATAAATAAGGAAACACAAGCTTTAAATGATACATTAAACAAGATGGACTTAATTGATATTTATAGGACATTCCAACCAATAACAACAGAATACACATTCTTCTCAAGTGCTCATGGAACATTCTCCAGGATAGATCATATCTTGGGTCACAAATCAAGCCTTGGTAAATTTACGAAAATTGAAATCGTATCAAGTATCTTTTCCGACCACAACACTATGAGACTAGATATCAATTACAGGAAAAAATCTGTAAGAAATACAAACACATGGAGGCTAAACAACACACTACTTAATAACCAAGAGATCACTGAAGAAATCAAACAGGAAATCAAAAAATACCTAGAAACAAATGACAATGAAAACACAATGAACCAAAACCTATGGGATGCAGCAAAAGGAGTTCTAAGAAGGAAGTTTATAGCAATACAATCCTACCTTAAGAAACAAGAAATATCTCAAATAAACACCCTAACCTTACACCTAAAGCAATTAGATAAAGAAGAACAAAAAAACCCTAAAGTTAGCAGAAGGAAAGAAATCATAAAGATCAGATCAGAAATAATTGAAAAAGAAATGAAGGAAATGATAGCAAAGATCAATAAAACTAAAAGCTTTTTCTCTGAGAAGATTAAAAAAATTGATAAACCATTAGCCAGACTTATCAAGAAAAAATGGGAGAACACTCAAATCAATAGAATTAGAAATGAAACAGGAGAAGGAACTGCTGACACTGCAGAAATACAAAGGATCATGAGAGATTACTACAAGCAACTATATGCCAATAAAATGGACAGCCTGGAAGAAATGGACAAATTCTTAGAAATGCACAACCTCCCGAGACGGAACCAGGAAGAAATAGAAAATATGAACAGACCAATCACAAGCACTGAAATTGAAACTGTGATTAAAAATCTTCCAACAAACAAAAGCCCAGGACCAGATGGCTTCACAGACGAATTCTATAAAACATTTAGAGAAGAGCTAACACCTATCCTTCTCAAACTCTTCCAAAATATATATAGCACAGGGAGGAACACCCCCCAACTCATTCTACGAGGCCACCATCACTCTGATACCAAAACCAGACAAAGATGTCACAAAGAAAGAAAACTACAGGCCAATATCACTGATGAACATAGATGCAAAAATCCTCAACAAAATACTAGCAAACAGAATCCAACAGCACATTAAAAGGATCATACGCCATGATGAAGTGGGGTTTATCCCAGGAATGCAAGGTTTCTTCAATATACGCAAATCAATCAACGTGATACACCATATTAACAAATTGAAGGAGAAAAACCATATGATCATCTCAATAGATGCAGAGAAAGCTTTCGACAAAATTCAACACCCATTTATGATAAAAAACCTCCAGAAAGTAGGCACAGAGGGAACGTTCCTCAACATAATAAAGGCCATATATGACAAACCCACAGCCAACATCATCATCAATGGTGAAAAACTGAAACCATTTCCACTAAGATCAGGAAAAAGACAAGGTTGCCCACTCTCACCACTATTACTCAACATAGTTTTGGAAGTTTTAGCCACAGCAATCAGAAGAAAAGGAAATAAAAGGAATCGAAATTGGAAAAGAAGAAGTAAACCTGTCACTGTTTGCAGATGACATGACACTATACATAGAGAATCCTAAAGATGTTACCAGAAAACTACTAGAGCTAATCAATGAATTTGGTAAAGTAGCAGGATACAAAATTAATGCACAGTAATCTCTTGCATTCCTATACACTAATGATGAAAAATCTGAAAGTGAAATTAAGAAAACACTCCCATTTACCATTGCAACAAAAAGAATAAAATATCTAGGAATAAACCTACCTAAGGAGACAAAAGACCTGTATGCAAAAAATTATAAGACACTGATGAAAGAAATTAAAGATGATACAAATAGATGGAGAGATATAACATTTTGTTGGATTGGAAGAATCAACATTGTGAAAATGACTCTACTACCCAAAGCAATCTACAGATTCAATGCAATCCCTATCAAACTACCACTGGCATTTTTCACAGAACTAGAACAAAAACTTTCACAATTTGTATGGAAACACAAATTGACACAACAGTATGATTATCTCAATGGATGCAGCAGTAGTATTTGATAAAATTCAATGCCTATTATTGGTTTAAAAATCTCAGCAAACTAGAAATAGAAAGGAATTTCCTCAACATGGTAAAAGGCATTTATGTGCTAACATTATACTTAGTGGTAAAAGACTGAACTCTTCTTTTTTAAGACTGGAAATTAGGTGAAAATGTGTCTGCTGTCACCATTTCTATTTGACATCTTACTGGAGGTCCTATCCAGTGCAGTAAGGCAAAAAAAAAAAAAAAAAAAAAAAAAAAGCAGGCAGTGGTGATGGGCACAGAAATTGGAAAGGAATAAATAAAACTGTCTTCATTCACAGACAATATAATCTTCAAAAAAAGCTACCAGAATTCATGAATTAGCAGTTACAGATTCAAGAATATAAATATAAAGTATCAATGATATTTCTATACACTATCAACAAACACTTGGAAAATGAAATTAAAACATCTACAAACAATAAGTACTCTAGAGGGTGTGGAGAAAAGGGAACCCTCTTGCAGTGTTGGTGGGAATGTAAATGGATACAACCACTATAGAGAACAGTATGGAGGTTCCTTAAAAAACTGAAAATAGGACTACCATACGACCCAGCAATCCCACTACTGGGCATATACCCTGAGAAAACCATAATTCAAAAAGACACATGCATCCCAATGTTCATTGCAGCACTATTTACAGTAGCCAGGACATGGAAGCAACCTAAATGTCCATCGACAGATGAATGGATAAAGAAGATGTGGCACATATATACAATGGAATATTACTCAGCCATAAAAAGGAATGAAATTGGGTCATTTGTAGAGACTTGGTTAGACCTAGAGTCTGTCATACAGAGTAAAGTAAGTCAGAAAGAGGAAAACAAACATTGTATATTAATGCATGTATGTGGAATCTAGAAAAATAGTATAGATGAACCTGTTGCAGGGCAGGAATAGAGACACAGACATAGAGAATGGACGTGTGGACATGGGAGCAGGGGGAAGGGTTGGGATGAATTGGGAGATTGGGACTGACATATATATACTACCACGTTTAAAATAGATAGCATAGGGAGCTCAGCTCGGTGCTCTGTGGTGACCTAGATGGGTGGGATGGGGGGGGAAGGTGGGAGGGAGGTCCAAGGAGGGAGGGGATATAAGTATACATATAGCTGACACACTTCCTTGTACAACAGAAACTAATACAACATTGTAAAGCAACTATACCCCAATTAATAAAAGAAAAAGGAAGAAAAAGAAAAAAGAAAATACTCTTCCCTGCTCTCAGAACAGGAGGGAAACAGATAACTAAGTAAATGCAGTGTGACAGGTGTTGGCAGTGGTGGGCCCAGAGTGCCAGGAGCAAACAGGAGAGGCCTCCCAACTCGGCCAGCGGTGGAGGTGTGTCTGGGGTCCATGGAAGGGAAGGGGGTGAACTCCGGTTGAACTGAGTTATTGTTTTCATTCGTGCAACCTGTTGAATAGCGTCTGTGCACAAGGAGCAAAATCAGCGCTGACCTCGAGGACTTAGTGCAGTAAAGGCTGTACAGGGGCAAAAACACAGACAAGGAGAATGTGCATTTTGTGTGAATTAGGGATAGTTTCCAAAGCCAAAGAATGTCATTTACGTAATTACTCTTAAATCCTGTGTATGAGTTGTTGTTGGTTTTTGCTAAAATACTCATGTGTCAGCTCTCATTTAGGAAATGATTCCAAAATTAATCTTTGTTTCCTTTGTTAATTTTTCCTGGCTCTGCCACTTGCTTGCTGTGTGACCTCAGGCTCTGAACCTAGGTTCTTAGCGTATGTAAAAAGAGTGAAAAACACCACCTCAGCCCATTGTGGTGCTTGCTGAGTAGGCTGGGAGAAAATATAGCAAGCTTCTGGTATGATGCTTGCCACACAGTAGGAACTTAAATGATACTACTTTGCTTCTTTCTCTTTCACATATTTTAAAATATAGTCATTAAACTTTTTCAGAAACAGAGTACTTAAACCTTACAGGACAAGCGATCGCGGTGACATATCCTTATTCAGTGTTAAAATTACATTTCTGTGAAACCATGTATTCAGCTGAATCTCCCTTACATAAATACAATTTCTTACGTTAGCAGTAAATTAAACTTCAACAATTATACTTGCTACTGTGGTTACCTCTGAGTCCCTTTAAAACGCCTCTGTATTTTATTGCTGTGTAAATATTTAGAAGACTTTAAAAGGCTAATTTCAGATTTGGGCCTTCTCAGTTCAACAGTTTATATTTCAAGAGCTTTCATCCAGTTCGTGTTCTCTTATGTGCAACCTAGCGCAGTTCTCACATTGGTATTATTTACATTTTTTTTGTAATGTGCCACAGGTTTATAAACCTTTCCATTTAAATTTTTGATGTGATTAGCTGCTTTTAATTACATCTGAAAACCCCTTGCCAAATAATGATTAAAACACACAGAAATGGTATGGTTGAGACATAAGCAAAGCAAAACAGATCTATGTGAAAAGTGCTTCAAGCAGTGTAGCAACAGCAAATCCATTTTATTTGTGCATATGTGGAGGATTTCATTCAAATTGAAATAGAACAAAAGATAAATAAGGTGGGGAAGGTAGATAAGAGAACTTTGAAGCGTAAACATTGAAATACTGTTTTGTTTTTTAAAATCAGAGCATAATTGATGCTTCTGGGAAATTTTTGGAGTAAAAAACAAAATTCATACATAACTATGGTTCACAGCAAATTGCATTTACTGCCTGTTGAGCAAACTCAATTGGATTACTAAACCACAGTATTTCCCACCCCTGTGTCAGTTAGAGAGCAAACTCTCTCTCCTCGCTAGTTCTCTAAGGCCCCCAAAGCTTAAGCACACTTAGGGTCTTCTGTGTGTTGGGTTTTTCAGGCAGCCACTCCCCTCCTCTTTTTCAGTGGATCGCCACAGCTTTCAGTATTGAATTGAAGTTCACATTTTTGGTAGGTCCCAATTCCTTCACAGCATTCCCTGGTTTCCTTCTGGCATCCCCTACCCACCACACTCACCCTTTCCTCTGTCCACACAAGACTCGCTTCCCAGGTGTTGGGTTCCATGTCTTCTGTACTCACTCATCTATTCATCCTTTCGGTCATTCAGTCATTTATCCCACAGATATTAAAGGGCACCATGCTTAACGGTGGGGGTCCAATAGGAAGCCAGACGGAAACCCTGTCCTTGTCTTCATGGGGTTACAGTCAAGTGGAGGAAATAGACTAACTGAAGAATCCTACAGGCAACTATTAAACGACTGCTCTGATGGATGATGCAGAGGTAAACGACATGGGTGATGCAACCCCTGTGAAATGCCGGGACTTGATCTGGTCAGAAAGTCAGGAATGTTTCTCTGAGGAAGTAACTGTGGCCCTGACACAGAAAGAAGAGCAGAAGTTACCTGGGTGAAGGCAGAGCACTGGAGGAGGAGCAAGGTATAGTAGGAGCTGTGGGTTAGAAGAAAGAGAAGTTGGATGTGGCTGGAGCACAGAGAAGGAGGAAACACAGTGAGGCTGCACTCATCAGAGGGAGACAGACACTCCTCTCACTTCACCTTCATCTCTTGGGCTCAGCTCAAGCGTCCCCTTCTCTGGGAAGCCTTTGGCGGCCCTGCCCTCTCCAAAGAGTGAAGGGCCTTCCCTCTGGAGCTGTAGCCTGCTGATCTTTGCATCCTCAGCTCCTTTCACAGGCTCCGACACAAAGTAGGCATCTGCTGTGGAGGAGTGGGTATAGGTGGAAAGGCAGGGCTGAGCGTGATTGGGAGGCTTTGCTCGCTGAGCATGGAGAGAGGCAACTTGGCCGTATGAGTCCAATTTTCAGAGGCTTTCCCAGCGGGTGGCCCCAACTCTTCCAACATGAGTTCAGGGGCCCCTTCCCTCAAAAAGACCCCTCCCTTTTAATTCAAACCAAATCCCAGCTTGATGTAATTTCAGATGGTAAGGAAACACTGGATATGATGTGGAAGCATGTGGTTTGTACAGAAGAACTCAACCGTGACTTACTCCATACTACGGGTGCCACCCCGATTCTCATCAGCTTTCCCAGCTTGGTGTTCCAAAGACGGGGCTTATTAAAGGAATCCTGGAGGGAGAGGTTGTTCCCTCTTGGGAGTGTTCCAGTGAGCAACAGGGAAACCTGGATGGGGAATCACAGCCGTTAATTGTGGCATAGATGGAACAAATTCCCTCTCATCACTGAAAGGTATTGTATTTCACATTGAGGGAAAGGAGAGATTTGCCTACAAATTAGGCTGGAAACTGTAGAGAAGAAATTGTTTGCTGGCCAGATTGGTATGCCCGGACTGTAATGAAATATGACAGAAGGAGAAGGGGGTAGGTGCTCAAATAAAAAAGTGGTTTTTTTTTTTAGTATGTCCTTTACTGTTCTTTCGAAGAATTGAGTCCATCTTATTGCTGGTGTTCCTTGGCACTCACCAAATGGTCCTCATCTGGATGATTTTTAACCCCTTTGCTCAGCAGCTGCTCCAAGAAGCAGAAACAACCCTGAGAAATGTTCACTATTCACAGTTCTGCTGAGTCCATGGAGAAGAGAATGAAAGCTGCTTTCCATTTTTGGACATTATTTTCTCTTTGTAAATGAGTGACGAAGTTTGACAGATACCAAACCCAAAGCCTCTGGTGCTGCACCCACCGACTCAGGGCTTCCTCCCAGCAAGCTTTCCCTCCCTTGCACCCTGCGTCCTCTCCATCCTGCATGCCAACCCTTCCTCCCCAGAGAGATAGCTCCCCACCCTTGGGTGCCCCCATGGCTTGTTCATTTGTTCTGGCTTGACGTGCCTCTCTGCCCTATCCTCCCTCTGGATCTGCCTGTGCCTGTGTTCTCCTGTCTCAGAATGACCCGCTTGGGCTCAGGCATTGGGCTTCAGAACTACCACTGCCCATCCCTGATGCCAGGCTATAGCACTGTCTCTCCCATCCCTCCTGGACCAGGACAATAAAAAAAATAATAATTATTTAGGGTCCTTTGTGCATTGGCTTTAACATATATACTCTTCTACACTCCAGTGTTCTTGATTGGAAAAAAAAAACAAACCCCACAGTGGAAAGACAGATGTCAATAAAAGCATTGAACTGATTTAGGGTTTCTTTTGGGGTGAATTTGAATGAGGGAGATGCCTGGAGGCTGTTGAGGCAATGTTTTCATTTTAGCATTAAGGAAGAATTTCTTTGGTTTGCTCTAAGAGATCACTGAAACCTTTCAATTGGAGAATGTCAGTGGACAGCCTAACCCCTTCTAAAGCACTTATGTGACCCAATTAGATGGCTCAGAGTTGGATTAAGCAAACCAAACAAGGCCTGTGAATTAAGATATTTTGCATAGGGGAAGCCACTTGCCCTAATACTTAATCCCTGAAAAACCACTTGCATGCTGCTTACTGAAGCTTTGTCCTTACACGAAATTCCTTTCTCTTCACCTGTTACTTCTGACTTGATTGAACTGGTTTTTTTTTCCCATAATGCAACGTGCAAATGTAGTCACTGATTTTACTAGAAAACAGTTTTATGTAGTTTTATCTTGTTTTTAAAAAGACTTAAAGAAAAGACTTGGGAAAAAAACTTTTAAAAAATCACTCAATTGCCTTTTTTTTCTGGGAAAAGTGACAGATATATTTTTGGGGGATGCATTTTGGAAATGTTTCTCAGGAAAAATTATATTACTCAGCTGACAGATTTTGAAAGCTGGGAACTCATGGACAATCTGAACAATTGTTTTGCCTTGTGAAGTTGGTGAAGTGAACTTTTTTATAATCAGGTTTGAAAAATATTGTGATAAGGATAAGAGAGGAGCTCTTTACCAGGTAAATACCAAAATAGAGTTATCGTGTTACTTTTATGGGTTTTCCCAAGATCTTTGGAACAACTTCCTCATGAAGTAATAAAGGAAGACTTGTATGTACTTTACAAGTTTAACTGCAGTGTTGTTCTGAGGAAAAATGATTTCTTTTCCTCTAGTAAAAACTGTGTTCATATAATTATCTTGGGAAATGTGGTTTTGAGGTCAATAAAAGGGAGACTTCTTGCTGGTAGACTACCTTTCCTCCATGTGAACTGGAGTGTGTCACTTGGGCATCAGAGCTGTTTTCCTACCCACCCTCTCCACCTTCTGCCAACCTCATCTCTCAGAGTCCTTCCTGAACTTGGGAAAACAGCTGCTTCCCCTGGTGCCACGGCGCTTCTCTTCATGGTTCAGAGTTGAGCCCAAAGGACTGTTTTAGGAATCGACAGCAGACAGGCACTGCACAGCCTTCTCCTGGTCCCAGGTGTCGGCCACCCCACCTCAGAAGCTGCACAAACGCCTCCTTCACCAAGCCCCTTGCCCCATGGAGGCTTATGGACTAAAGCCTGCAGGCTCCCTGCTTTCCCAGTCCCTGCCTTGCCCAGAAGTGCCTGAGCTTCAGTCGGGAGGTGGGTGCATGCAGGGCTCAGTTTTGGCTAAAGTGCTCTGCTGAAAAGGAGGACAAGACCCAACAGAGCCTGTAGACTTTTGTCATGTAATTTGTGAGGCAGGGGAGGCACTGGGTGAGCTTAGAGTGGGAGGCCTTGCATGGACTCTGTCATGAGGCAGCCTGGCATCTGGGTTACAGTGAGCCGTCACGCTGTTTACCTCTCTGAGCTTCATTTTCTTTATCTATGAAGCAGAGATAATAATACCTGCTCACATGGCTGTTGTGAGGATTAAATTGAATCATACGTATAAAATACTTTGCGTGCTTCCTGACATATTAGGAATCACAAAAGAGCATTTCCAGACTTTCCCACTGACCCCTGTCAGATGCCCCCACTGTCGGCAGTAGCATATGTTGGTGCCGTTACCCCAGGAGTGTGTTTCTGTCCTGCCCCAGGTTGTGTCAAGTAGAACAGATTCAGTGCATGTTTGTAGGAAACAGCTCAAAGAAACCCTACAAGGCACGATTTAAGAGACACTGATGATAATGCATTAGCTCATGGTATGTGTGCTCACAGGATAGGTTGTAAATAAAAGCTGAGGCAGGTCCTGGTCAGAATTGGAAACCTGTCAGGTGAAAGGAGGATGATCTGGCTCCATGGTTTGTCTCAATGATGACCAAGAAAAAGTTCTACAGCTACAGGTTCAGTCCTGAGTGTTGGGCTGGACATGGCACAGTGGACTCCTCCCACCCTCACTGGTCACATCAGAAACAGAGGCACAGGCGTGTGCAATCGCTGCTCTTCTCCACTGACGGGTTTAGGGGGCAGAGCTGACTCTGGGGAAAAATGTATAGTGAGTGACATTCTCCTTTGGGGTCCTTGGCCTTATTGTTGCTGCCTCCCCACTTTTAGTGACTCTTCTAAGGCATCAGATAGCCAGCGTCCTTCTCTCTCCCTCCATTAAATCCTGTGCTCAGAATTAGGTGCTGCAATACATGTGAGGGATGTTGTACTGGCTTGTGGTGGCTGTGGCTTTGCAATTCCCTGCTTGCCTTTACTCCCACTCCATCCCCTTCTGGTCACAGACCCGGTGTCTGGACCCCAGGGGTGGGCAGAGGACCCATCTGGACTCTCAGAGCACCTTACCCCTCGGCCAGTATCTCCAAGTGATGGTTGATGTATGGGCCCCAAAGTCAAGCTAAGCCAATCAGAGCTCTTCCCCAAGTTGCTTGACACTGGGGAAGGTCCTCCTGTCTTCCATTTGTGAAGTTAGAAACACTAGGGCCTTGTCTGCTCTGTGGAGAAAGCCTGTATGCCAAAGGGGAGCCCAGGACCGAGCCAAACCAAAATGAGTGCTGGAGCAAGGCCTGCTGGGACCAGGCCCTGGTTCTGGTCCCCCAAGGCCCCAGAACTAGCCTGGTCCATGTAGCTTCAGCTCTTCCTGTCTGTGAGCTATCCCCAGTGCCTCTCCAATAACCTCCCTTGTGTTTTAATCAGATTGCATTGCGTTTCTGTCACTTGTCTCTGGAAAAATTCTGTGTGCTTTAACCAACTCCAAGGTGTTCCTCCCTGAGGTGAATTTCTTAAAATCACTATTAAGTATCCAAACACAGGAGAGTCTATAAGGTGTTTTTCTTTGAAGTATCCACTCTAACGAATGACACTGAGTAATTAAGTAGGAAATTAAATTCATTGTAAGATTATTGGTCTGTATATACTTCTTTTTGTCTAAAATGCTCAAAGTAGTGGGCAGCTATGATAAAGTCACTTTATTTTTGAAAGAGCAAAGACAATGCAATTTAATTTTAGATCATTCCAGACTGAGTTTGAGTCAACATGCAGAAAACTGGAAATCTGCCAGGAATTAAATACTGATTACTGGGTCCCAACTTTAGGTTATGACCCAAGTTATGGTCACTGTGGATATCCCAAAGGGCTGCAAGATTATTTTAAAGAAACCCAAAATGTTATCTTTACTTCTGAGCTCTGTATTTATTGGGTTGGGGGAGGGGAAAACTTTTTAATAGGGAGGGGCTCTGGGGAAGAAAGTCAGCTACAGAGAATCCAGGCCAAGGGCAACAGCAATACCAGAGCCCTGGTCAGGGGCAGTGTTCACGTAGAGTGTATACCAGGGACAGGAGTTTGCATATGCTTCATTGATTTGGAGCAGGGTAGAAAAATAGGTTTCATCTTATATGAAGATTCTTGACAGATAATGAAGACTACTTGGAGAATTGTATTCAGAAAGAGTCTGAGGTTGAATGGAGGTTCAGTGGGTCGGCCATGATTATTTATTAGTGATGTCTGCCTTGGGCACAGGAGTGGATTCTAGTGATACCACATGGGTCAGGTATTTCCCATCTCCAATTCAGATTCTCAGCAGTGGAGTGAGTAAAAAATTCCACCTCATCGCAGCAGAGCCATACTTGATGAGTACCTACTAGTTATTCAGAATTGGGCAGTGAGATATTCCGCAGCCTACATGCAGATCTGACCAGAACTTAAGGGGGCAGTCAGCAGAGCTACTGGAGGTTGGTGCATTGCTGGCTGTTGGCGAATACTGAGTTTAGATAACTCTCCCTGTAGAGGATAGAACATTTTGAAAAAATCTCCAGTGTAGGCTGGTGAGAAAAAAACTGTAGAATAAGGGAAAGGGGCCAATATCTTGAAGACTAAAAAAAAAAAAAAGATCTACTACAGATTCTGGAAGAAATTTTTAGAAAGATGACAAGGCTCCAGCAATACGTTTAAAAACAAACAAAACAAAAACAAAACATGGACTCTGAAGTAAAACAACACTGGGGACTTCCCTGGCAGTCCAGTGGTTAAGACTTTGCCTTCCAATGCAGGGGGTGCGGGTTCATTCCATGGTCGGGGAGCTGGGATCCCACACACCTCACAGCCAAAAATCCAAAACAGAAAACAGAAAAACAGAAGCAATATTGAAACAGATTCAATAAAGACTTTAAAAATGGTCCACATCAAAAAATCTTTCAAATAAAACAACACTGAAAGGAGAGATCAGGCTGAGATGAAAAGACAATTGGAATAAGATGAAATTTACATATTTATTATTATTATTATTTTTAATTTTATTTACGTTTGGCTGCATTGGGCCTTCGTTGCTACAGGTGGGCTTTCTCTAGTTGCGGTGAGCAGGGACTACTCTTCGTTGTGGTGTGTGGGTTTCTCATTGCAGTGGCTTCTCTTGTGGAGCACGGGCTCTAGGCACACGGGCTTCAGTAGTTGTGGCACACGGGCTCAGTAGTTGTGGTGCACGGGCTTAGTTGCTCCGTAGCATGTGGGATCTTCCCGGACCAGGGCTCAAACCCATGTCCCCTGCATTGGCAGGCGGATTCTTAACCACAGCGCCACCAGGGAAGTCCCTACATATTTATTTTCTATAGGTTTTTCGGTTCTTTTTCTTCCTTCTTTTAGCTGAATGTTTAGTTCTTTTGTTTTCAATATTCCTTATTTTCTAGTACAGGTAGTTAAGATGATAAAATTTTCTCTGAGTACCAATTTGGCTGCCTCTCCTAACTTTTGATATGCCACACTGAAAGTAGTCTGAGATTTTAGGTATTCAAATTATTTAAAAGGAAGTAATAAAGTATTTACTAAGTGAAGTGGGGTTTTTTGCTATCTTTTGACAGTTACTTTCTAGTTTTATTACATTGTGATCAGAGGGTAAACACTCTATGATTGTTACTTTTTATAATTTATGGAGTTGTTCCCCTTGAGGACCATTGCATCATTTTTTGTAAATATTCTATACATTCTTACTTATGATTGCCTTACATGATCTGTTGGTTAGGCTAAAGTTTTCCAATATGACATTGGATTTGTCAATATCTCCTTATTCTTCTAACAATTTTTACTTTATATATTACTATTTAGGTGCATAAAGATTCATTAAAAGGTGTCTACTTTTTGTCAATGCGTTTTCCCTTTGTCATGTTTAATATTTTCATTTGGAGTTATATTTTTGGAATACTAATATCACATCTAGTTCTTTTTTGAAAACATTTATCTGGTGTATTATATCCATCTCTTTATTTTTAATGCTTCTGAGTAATTTTGTTTTGTTTTGATGTTTTAAATCTCTTTTAAACATCAACATAGAATAAAAAAATTTTTTTTGCCCAGTCTGTGTCTCTTTCAACAGGAGGAAATTTATAATTTTTCTATTATGGAAAACTTCAAGCAAACACAAAAGAGGAGAACAGTAAATGTCACTCTGATTCTAAAACAATAAATTTTCACCAATTTGGATTATTCTGAAGCAAGTTTTTTTGTTTTTTAGATTTGGAAGAACTGACAATAGAGAGTTTTATTGCAGATGGGAATGACCCAGGAGAAAGAAAAAATTTTTGATGCTAATATTAAAAGTGTTTTTAACATTAGGCCTCTATTTAGGCATAATTTCCTGACAACTGCCTGAAGTCTTATTAATACATTTTTAGGTTTCCTTATGAGTTATTCTAATTTATTTATTGCTTTTCCTCATATCCCATATTTTCCTCTTTTCTCGGTTTGTGTCTTGGATTTGTGTTTTATTTTTCTAGAAGATATCTTCTAATGATCCTAACAGAAAGAGTTCTTGATTGACAAATTCTCAGTGAATAATATTTCAATAGAATTCCAGGTCAAAATAATTTTTCCCTCTGAACTTTGTAGTTATTGCTTTTTTATCTTCTTGCATCTGCGGTTACTTCTTCCATTGTAGGTAAATGGTTACTCTTTTCTATTTTGGAACACCCAATAATTTATTTAGAAGCAAAGTTGTTTGGAATATATTAAGACAGCAGAGAGATGTTCTCAGGTAGCAAGAGCTCAGAAATTTATAGCAGCCAGCAATGCGATTTTAAATATTTTCTTGAAGATGTGCATCTGCCAACTTAGACATGAATTAAGGGGATTCATGACCTATGGATTTCTCCCCTCACTGAGCTTTAACCCCTCCCCTCGTCCAATTAGGCCTCTGCCTGGATTTTTGTTGTCAGACCAATTTGATCCTGCAGGGAGTGCTTGGTCCCACTGTGTCTCAAGCAAGCATTTTCCTTCTACCATTGTTCTTCTCCCACTTGGGACGAATGAGTTTTTCAATTTCTGTCCTTCACCCTTGAAATTTCTATTCCTTCTTAATGATCGCCTAAAGCAAGAATAAAGCCATTCCGTTCTAGTGGTTACTAACATTGGCTAAATATTTTGCCGAAAGAGAGATGAAGAGAGACAAAACCCCATGCCTCTAGCTCCTACAGATCGTAATTTCTCTCTTCCCACTTATGGCTTCATTATTCTTCCTTCCACTTCCTTCCAGCTTGTAGTAAGTTAATGCCCCTTCTGTCTTTTCTTGAAGAATTTGTCGTCTTTTCAATTGGCTGACACTAAAAGCTATTTGAAAACAATGGAAAGGCTAAAGTTGTATTTTCAGTTTCTGGTATCGAGAATGTGAACAATTAAACAAGAAAACACAATCTGGATTTGTTTTTAATGAGATAGATACAGTTTCAACTTCCTTCCTAGGAGAATACCAGAAGGAGACAGAACTGAGAGCCACAAAATAAGGCCTCAAGCTGAGAATAACAATGATTTTGTTCTGTTGTCCACTGCATCCTCAGTGCTGCCCATTCCAGGATCTGTTCTGCTATTTTCATAACACTCGAAATGATTTCACATCTGCAAGTAATTAGTTGCAAAATAATCTATCTTGGGACTGTGGGCTAGAGAAGGGTTGGGTAATAGGAGTTCCAACTGTGGTGTAACAATGTGTAGATCATGTATTCCTTCTGTTTTTGCCCACATATACAGTAAATATGTTACATGGGTATAGGCTGCTCCTGTGAAACTGTGAACATAGCCCTTTGTTTGAGAAGCTCATCATCGATGAGAACAGCACCAACTTCACATTTATATCTTATCTCACATTTTACAAAGCTCTCTCCTAACATTATCTTAATTCTTTTTCACAACCCTGAGAGATAGCCAGGGGTAAGGGTTCTGTCTGATACAGGAGGCATCTGTGGCTGGTAAGCTACTAGACAGTAGGGGACATGATTTGGTTTGCTGGGTTTTTGCAAACATTTTATTAACAGTTCGTTACTGTAGTAACACATTTACGGAGGAGTGCAGAAAATCATAACATCATGGCTCAATGAACTATCAAAGAGAATACTCTCATGTAACCTGTTCCCAGATCAAGAAACAAAACAATATCAACACTTCTGTACTCTCTTCCAAGTCACCCACCCCCAAGGGTAACTGCCATTCTGACTCCTAAATAGGTTACAAGTTTATTTGAATTAGTTTTGTATGGCAAGTGAATAAGGACCTTGCAATTTATGGATGTATTATGCACGTGTGCTTGTTACATTTAAGAATACATCTTTTCATGATGAAATGCCATGCATGTGAGGAAATGATAGAGGAATGAGATGATCCAACCTGAAGAAGGTTCATATGAGTTGGGACTTAATAGCTCCAATGTATGAAGGATGAATGCCTGGAATTTTTTTTTTAATTGATTGATTGATTGATTGCTATGTTGGGTCTTCGTTTCTGTGCTAGAGCTTTCTCTAGTTGCGGCAAGCAGGGGCCACTCACTATCGTGGCCTCTCTTGTTGCAGAGCACAGGCTCCAGACGCGCAGGCTCAGTAGTTGTGGCTCACGGGCCTAGTTGCTCCACGGCATGTGGGATCTTCCCAGACCAGGGCTCGAACCCGTGTCCCCTGCATTGCAGGCAGATTCTCAACCACTGCGCCACCAGGGAAGCCCTGCCTGGAATATTATAAGAAGCTTTCTCCATTTCGATCAAGAACTGACAAAAACTCAGTTTATATAGAAAGAGAAAAATACCTTTCTTTCATTCTTAGAACTTCATGGACAAAAAAGAATCGATTTCCTTCTATGGATATTTTAAATTTTAGGCTGTAAGTGCTAAGTCCGAGATGACTTTGGTTCAATCTTAACCGGTGGCAAGGAATGGACAAAGTCATTTTTCAAGAGGATTTCCTTTCCCTCCTGATGTTTGGCTGAGCATTTCTACCAATTCCTACGGGAAGGTCAGCACTGTGTTCTTTTAAGGGAAATGATGTTTTACTGGAACAGGGAAGTGGTGCCTAATTTGCCTCCGTCTCTTGGAGGTAAGCGTGTCCCCAGAGATGAAGTCTTTGCTTGTGTATGTGCTGCATCTCCTTCAGATGGCAGAGCCAAAGACTGACAGTAATTGTTCCAGCTGGTATCCTTCAGCAGATGAATTTTGGAAGCTTCCCCTCCCATGTCCTCAACACTATTCTCTCATTTTTCTCCACCATTATGAGAATCGGAAGCCAACGGGTAACAGTGACTTGTTTGAAATGGTTTGGGGCTCATGTGCATGGAAGAATATAGACTAAGGCTGCTCCCAGGTTTAGTGTTGCCTTGAAATGGAATCCTTCTAGACTTTGTTTAGCAAGGGCTGTGTTGATGTGACCTCCATTAGAAAAGACCTGCTTTCTCTTTGGAGTCTGTGTGAGTCCCTCTACTTCACCCCCAGACCCTCTGAGCTCAGAGCAGAGGAATGTTTACATGAAGAGAGACTGCCAAGGTTTTAAATTACAACCATTAAGAAATGAATTATCCTCTTAATCGTTTTTTGCTTCATTCTCCAAAGATTAAAATGCTTTTAATTTAACAAAGTTTTGAAAAATAGGTAAGTTTATAATTTACAAAAATGCATTCAGAGAAGTAGGAACATATAGGGAACCCTAGAGGATACTGAGAATGACCTATTTAGGTCTCATTCATCTCATTTTGGAGATACAAGAACACTGCCCACTTTTGGCTCTCCAGTCTATTTTAGAAGCATTTGGACTATTTTCTTTCCCCTATCAAATCAGTTAAATCAAAGTGTAGGTCACAATCTTAAAAAAAAGCTGACATTTCTTCCCTTTAAAAAATTGACACTCTTCTCTAGACAAGTACCTGCTTAGAAAGAAACACCACTTTTATTCACTTTTCTACCTTTATCCTACAGATACATGAAAATATAGATCACAAATAAAATCTGCATTTTGGATTACAAGGTCTGTTCTGAAATGGATGGACATAAGGATAAGAACATCTTTACTACTCTTATTTAGTTACAAATAAATATTGTAATCAATTTTGCACAAGTTTAGACCAGAGCATAGCAGGTCTGGATGCCAGTGTTAAACTAATTCTTCTTTGTTTGTAGATTCCAGGGTATGGCTTATTACTAATCTGAAAACATAACAGAGAACTTGTGAAAAAGCAAATGTTCACATGTAATAATCATTTCAGCTAGATGTTCTAAATAATTTTTCACGAAGCCATTGTTTAACCACCATGAAATAATGGTCACTTATCTCCAAAGGGAATATTTAAAATGCAAACTTCTCCTATTGTTACAAGGTGCCCTAGATTGAATATGTGTGTCCCCCCTAAATTCATATGTGTGTCCCCACCCATTCATGAGGTTGGAGCCCTCATGAATGGGATTAATGCCCTTATAAAAGAGGCCTGAGAAAGCTCCCTTGCTTCTTCCACCATGTGAGCTTATAGCTAGATGATGTCATCTATAAATCAGAAATTGGGTTCTCACCAGACACTGAATCTGCTAGCACTTTGATCTTGGGCTTCCAGCCTCCAGAAGAAAAACAAATGTTTATTGTTTATAAGCTACCCAATCTGTGGTATTATGTTATAGCAGCCCTAATGGACTAAGACAAAAGGTATACATATAAATGTAGTGAATTTCCATTTAAAAAGTATGTAGGTCCTGTAATAGCACAGGGAACTCTACTCAGTGCTCTTTGGTGACCTCAATGGGAAGGAAATCCAAAAAAGAGGGGATATATGTATGCATATAGCTGATTCACTTTGCTGTACAGTAGAAACTAACACAACATTGTAAAGCAACTATACTCCAATAAAAATTAAAAAAAAAAATGTATGCAGGTCAACCCATTTCTGAATGAGAGTACCTGGATATTATACCTTAAATTATTCATACTCCTGCATCCCTAAAGAGGAAAAGGAAGATTTAAACTTAAAAAAAATTATTTATAATGATGGAAGAAATATTCACATATTGAGGTATGAGGAAGTCATTCTGTCTTATACATGATTTGGACTGAACTTTATGCTAACTAGAACAACCTGTCAAACATGCATTGTACATCTGCTTTAACAATTAACAAAAAGGATGCATTTAAAAATAAAAATGGAGTAACTGTGGTTCAGGCATCCAAAATAGAGCCGGTGACCATTGTGGATGTGATTTCTGACATGCTCCTGCATCACTACGCACTTGAATTTTCTGAACTGTATCAAACTCAAGAATACCATCAGCTGTTCTCCAAACAATATCTGCTAGTTGCTGTCAGCTGCAGCCTTATGGTCTCAAGGTCTCCCCTGGTAACTATGCAATCATTTCAAACCCCAACAAATCCTTACTTCTTGCCAGCTCCAATCCTAATTCTTGACAAACAACTAATGTAACTTTGTGGTTTCTGCCTATATAAGCCTCCCCCATTTTGTAGTCCAGTGGAATACAATTCAAGTGCTTTTTTTTTTTTTTTTTTTTTTTTTACCAAATCCAAGTAACAATTTTATTTTAGTCTGCAGCACAATTTTTTACATACATTTTAGTGGTTTTGACAGTGTTACTTTTGAGCGGACTTTAAATGAATCCACAAAAGTTAATACATTTAAAATAAAATATACACAATAAAACAAGAGGCATCCAGGTGTTCAGAATCATGCAGAAGGGGTGGTCTGGCTGGTGTTATCACTGGATACCATGCCTATTTAAGAGTTCATCAGCAAGAGGCCGTTCTTCTGTCCTTCATTCCCATATAATTTACCAAAGTCAGAGAGTTCTAAACATGCACACACAAAATAAACCCTCATTTAAAGCTACATCAGTACAAAATTTCAATGAATTGAATTTAATGTATTGTCAAACCAACAATTCCAGTGATCAAACACATCACTAGAAAACAGGCAATATCAGCACCTGATCTAAAGTTAAGGTTATCTCATTTATTAAAATACCAACAGGATAATAACCAACAAAGCAACTAATATGTTAATCTTAATATAAGACACTGAAGGAAAGCCAAAAACAATATATTAAGTACCACTCCACTGAGCCAGGATATAACCCATGGATGACAGACACATGAGTTTATCTGTCAAACAGTGCTTTAAACACTTTTCTATGAAAAAGAGGAAAGTGTATCAGGAGATGCAAAGGAAAGGTAGAAATGTGAATTTATGCATCTAGTTCCATAATTTAAAATGACTATCAAACTGATAATATAAAGCTAAGTGACAATGACTTAACCATTGGGCACCAAACAGGCATGACCACTATTCACTGTAATTCATCATGCTCTTCAGGAGTTTTCAGTGGATGGCCAACCCAACAATACTCTCTTAGTACAGACTAGATACTCATCCACTGTTGAAAAAGACCCTGAAGAAGACATGGCAAAGGCATAGAGAAAAAGTTGAATCTTTTGAAAAAGTTAATGATATCAAAATACTTTTCCATCGCTGGGAAACCAAACTAAGTCAAGTATACGGCCCAAAGCAGCATGGAATTCAGAGTCAGAGCCTGGCAGAAGAGTTTTGGAAAACTTGCAGTTTTTAAAAATTGGCAATTTCTCCATGCTTAATAAAACTATCAGGAGAGGTATAATGTTTGTTCATTTCTGGAATGTTGACAGCTTGCTGCAAAAATTCACATGAATGAGGAACTGCAGAGATGTGCTTCAATGAAGTATTTTTTTAAAATTTACAAAAAACTGAAGTTTCTATTTAAAAAATAACCATGTTATGCCAAGATGAAACATGGTAAAAAGTAGTGTAAGTTCTGTCCATGATTCTTTACACAGCTAATGGGAAAGTGATAGAAACCATTTTCTCTTAAAAAGGAAGTTTTGTTATTGCACTGACTTTTACAGCCTGACCTAATAATTTAGAAAAATCATGTAGTAAAACCTGTAAAATTAAAATACAAAATTCTGGTTTGTAAACATCAGTTGGCCAAGTCTATCCAGAGTACTTCATGATAGTGGAATGGAATGAATAATTAATTCACTCCCTTATTTATTTGCTGTGAGGGGGAAAATTCCAGAACACAGCTTTTATACTTTCACAGTAATTATATTCAAAAGATATAAAGTCAGTGCAGTTGTCTTCTTCTTCTTCTTTTTTTCCCTCTGTGCAATTTTCAGCTCTTACCCCACTCCTAAGTGCCATAATTGAAATAATACTGGTTTGGAGACCTAGTAAAGATTGGTCATAAATGTCGCATAAAGTCTGTAGGACTTGGGTAAAGATATTTCCAAATGGCATAGTAATGCACTGCAGCTGCCATGGCCATGAACAGGTGCCAGATGACATGGGCAAATGGAATGATGCCATCGTTCTTGAAGAACACAACTCCCAGGAAATAAATTAAGCCCCCACAGGCAAGTTCGTGAAGTCCTTCGGTGTTACTCATTGATGTCTCCACCAAGGCTGGAGAAAAACCCATTGTGAGATAGAAAAAGAGCTTAACCACCTTGTACTTTTCATGGTAGAGAAATACATAAATGGTTCCTCCAGCTGCCATGAGCTAGATAAACCAATGCACATGAGGTGCCATATGCATATGTGGTTTATGAACCTGTTCTGGCACCAGATGGCTTAAATAAATGATACCTGGCTGCCTCCTGGCACCGCTGGAATCGATTCTGGAACTGCATTGATCCTCTGCTCCTCCTCGAGGGCCGGGGGCTCCATCTCGTCAGTGCTGGCGGCCGGGAGCGTGACCCTCATGGGCTTAGGCTGCTCCAGAGGCCACCGCATGCCAGGCGGACCACTCAGCAGGGCAAGGTTGGAGAGGGCCAGGCCAGGGGTCGGGACAGGGCTGGAGCCCGACCAGGACTCAAGTGCTTCTTGAATCTGTGTCTCCTGGGCTATTGCCCTCAGTTTGGTTCAAACAAAACTCTTTTCTATTGGTATTATAAATTGTTTATTGATTATTTCCACCAACGATAACCATTTGAATGATACAAGTTAATTATTTAACTAAAATTTTGAAAAAATATAGAAAAGAAAATAACTAAAGTAATTAAATCTCTTAGCCTAATGACAATTGCTATAAAGGAAAAAAGTTTTATTAAAGTGTGACTCACAGAAAAATTAAATCGTACATTTACAGCTCTAAGAGTTTCAAAAAGTGAACATCCTTGTGTGGCCAGTGTCCAGATCAAGAAAGAGAAAGAAAACATTGTCATTCCCCCAGAAATCTTCTCTGAAAGGGCCCTCTCAGTGACACTCTTCCATCCCTCCCACTCAGGAAATTGCTAGCCTGGTTTGTCTTCTAATCCCATTGAATAGTTTTGCCTGTTTTTTCTTTTATCCACATCTTTTTATAATTTTGAAAAATTTCAAATCTACAGGAAAGGTGAAAGAGTAGTACATTGAACACTCTTATTTCCTTTACCCAGATTCACTCATTGTTAACATTTTGCCACTGTTTTCTTATTTCTGTGGACTATTCTAAAGTTGTAAGCACCATGTTCACCCCTGAATACTTTATCAGATATCACCTAAAAATAAAGATATTCTTCTGTATAACCCCAATACCATTAGCACACTCATAAAATTAAATATTGATAGAGTAATTTCATCTAATATATAAATATATCCAAATTTTTCCAATCATTCCAATAATTTTATAGGTTTCTTTTATCCATGACAGGATCAAAAATCATGTGCTGTATTTTAATTTTTACATCTTTCAATCTCCTTTAATCTGGAATAGTCTTTCTGCTCCTTTAAAAAAAAAAAAAGATATTGGCATTTTTCCAAGTGTCCAGGTTGATTGTTTTATGAAATGGCCCTCAATTTGAATTTGTCTGATTGTTTCCTAATGATTCAATTCAGATTAAACATTTTTGGCAAAAATATCATATGAGTGAAGTGACTTCCTCTTCACCATATCAGTCAGGAGTCAAATGTCAGTTGATCACATTATTGATGATGCTAAATTGGATAATTTGGTTAAGAAAGTGTCTGCCAGATTCCTTTGTCATGAAAATATTCTTGCCCTTCGCAATTAATAAATATTATTTAGGGTAATATTTTGACACTGTGTGGATCTTCTGTTCCCCACGCCCACCCCCAAACTTTTCCTCAATGATTTTATCATCCATCGATAATATTTGCTTGAATTAATTGTTACATTAATGAATGAAAAATGGTGATTTAAAAAATTCTATTACTCCTACATTGATTAGCTAGCATTCTTCTGTAAAGAATTTTTCCATTCCCTTCTCGCTCCTCCCCCCTTCTTAATTTCACATGGACTCTTTGATTGCTTTACTGAGTGTTTTACAATTATCATTATTAGTTGTTTTGATGCCCCCAAATTTGGCCAGTGATAGTCCCTTCAGTGAGTCCATGAGTCCTTTAGATGTCCCCGCAGTCTTTGAGCACTTCTTTCTGGCATGAGATGTTTTCCCATTTATTCAAGAATAATTTTGTGTATTTTAAGAGTGTTTTAAAGTTTTTCTCAATAGCTTTTGCACATTTTAAAAAAGTTTATTCCTAAGTATATTAGGAATATTCCTATAAAGTATATAAAGTATATTCCTAAGTTTATTCCTAAGTATATTATTTTTTGTTGTTGCTATTGTACATGAGGTGTTTCTATGTCTTTGTGTGTGTGTGTGTGTGTGTGTGTGTGTGTATGTATACTATCAATGTTTATATGTTAATTTTATGACCTGTTATTTTATTGAATCTCTAATGGTTAAGTTAGTCATTGATTCTTTTGAGTTTTCCAGGTATATTATCTGTTATCTGGGTATATTATTCCAGGTATATTATTTCTATTATCTGAAAATAGAGTTTTGAATCTTTTCTAATTCTTGACTTCCCATTGTTTTTCCCCTGTCTAATCATTTTCTCTTGTCTAATTGCATCAATGAATACCTCCAATATGGTGATAGTTGTTCTTCACATTGGTGGGTATGCTTCTGATGTTTCCCATTAGACCCAGCTCTACTCAATGACCAGCAAGCTAGAGTGCTGGACACCCTATGCCAAACAACTAGCAAGATAGGAACACAACCCCACCCATTAGCAGAGAGACTGCCTAAAATCATAATAAGTTCACAGACACCCCAAAACACACCACTGGATGTGGTCCTGCTCACCAGAAAGACAAGATCCAGGCTCATCCACTAGAACACAGGCACCAGTCCCTTCCACCAGGAAGCCTACACAGGCCACTGAACCAACCTTACCCACTGGGGACAGACACCAAAAACAATGGGAACTATGAACCTGCAGGCTGTGAAAACAGACCCCAAACACAGTAGGTTAAGCAAAATGAAAAGACAGAGAAGTACACAGCAGATGAAGGAGCAAGGCAAAAACCCACCAGACCAAGCAAATGAAGAGGAAATAGGCAGTCTACCTGAAAAAGAATTCAGACTAATGATAGTAAAGATGATCCAAAATCTTGGAAATACAATGGAGAAAATACAAGAAACATATAACAAGGACCTAGAAGAACTAAAGAGCAAAAAAACAATGCTGAACAACACAATAAATGAAATTAAAAATTTTCTAGAAGGAATCAATAGCAGAATAACTGAGGCAGAAGAATGGATAAGTGACCTGGAATATAAAATAGTGGAAATAACTATGACAGAGCAGAATAAAGAAAAAAGAATGAAAAGAATTGAGGATAATCTCAGACACCTCTGGGACAACATTAAATGCACCAACATTCGAATGATAGGGGTCCCAGAAGAAGAAGAGAAAAAAAGAGAGACTGAGAAAATATTTGAAGAGATTATGGTTGGAAACTTCCCTAATATGGGCAAGGAAATAGTCAATCAAGTCCAGGAAGTGCAGAGAGTCCCATAAAGGATAAATCCAAGGAAAAACACGCCAAGACACATATTAATCAAACTATCAAAAATTAAATACAAAGAAAAAATATTAAAAACAGCAAGGGAAAAGCAACAAATAACATACAAGGGAATCCCCATAAGGTTAACAGCTGATATTTCAGCAGAAACTCTGCAAGCCAGAAGGGAGTGGCAGGACATATTTAAAGTGATGAAAGGGAAAAAGCTACAACCAAGATTACTCTACCCAGTAAGAATCTCATTCAGATTTGATGGAGAAATTAAAACCTTTACAGACAAGCAAAAGCTAAGAAAATTGAGCACCACCAAACCAGCTATACAACAAATGCTAAAGGAACTTCTGTAGGCAGGAAACACAAGAGAAGGAAAAGACCTACAATAACAAACCCGAAACAATTAAGAAAATGGTAATAGGAACATACATATCGATAACTACCTTAAATGTAAATGGATTAAACGCTCCAACCAGAAGACATAGATTGGCTGAATGGATACAAAAACAAGACCCATATATATGCTGTCTACAAGAGACCCACTTCAGACCTAGGGACACATACAGACTGAAAGTGAGGGGATGGAAAAAGTTATTCCATGCAAATGGAAATCAAAAGAAAGCTGGAGTAGCAATACTCATATCAGATAAAATAGACTTTAAAAAAAAGACTACTACAAGAGGTGAAGAAGGACACTACATAATGATAAGGGATCAATCCAAGAAGAAGATATAACAATTTTAAATATGTATGCACCCAACATAGGAGCACCTCGGTACATAAGGAAAATGCTAACAGCCATAAAAGGGGAAATCGACAGTAACAGAGTAATACTAGGGAACTTTAACACCCCACTTTCACCAATGGACAGAGCATCCAAAATGAAAATAAATAAGGAAACACAACCTTTAAATGATACATTAAACAAGATGGACTTAATAGATATTTATAGGACATTCCATCCAAAACCAACAGAATACACATTCTTCTCAAGTGCTCATGGAACATTCTCCAGGATAGATCATATCTTGGGTCACACATCAGGCCTTGGTAAATTTAAGAAAATTGAAATTGTATCAAGTATCTTTTCCAACAACAACGCTATGAGACTAGAGATCAATTACAGGAAAATTTCTGTAAAAAATACAAACACATGGAGGCTAAACAATACACTACTTAATAACCAAGAGATCACTGAAGAAATCAAAGAGGAAATCAAAAAATACCTAGAAACAAATGACAATGAAAACACGATGACCCAAAACCTATGGGATGCAGCAAAAGCAGTTCTAAGAGGGAAGTTTATAGCAATACAATCCTACCATAAGAAACAAGAAACATCCCAAATAAACAACCTAACCTTACACCTAAAGCAATTAGAGAAAGAAGAACAAAAAATACCCAAAGTTAGCAGAAGGAAAGAAATCATAAAGATCAGATCAGAAATAAATGAAAAAGAAATGAAGGAAATGATAGCAAAGATCAATAAAACTAAAAGCTGGTTTTTTGAGAAGGTAGACAAAATTGATAAACTATTAGCCAGACTCATCAAGAAAAAAGGGAGAAAACTTAAATCAACATAAATACAAATGAAAAAGGAGAAGTAACAACTAACACTGCAGAAATACAAAGGATCATGAGAGATTACGACAAGCAACTATATGCCAATAAAATGGACAACCTGGAAGAAATGGACAAATTCTTAGAAAAGCACAAAAAAGCACAAACTTCTGAGACTGAACCAAGAAGAAATAGAAGATATAAACAGACCAATTACAAGCACTGAAATTGAGACTGTGATTAAAAATCTTCCAGAAAACAAAAGCCAGGGGCCAGATGGCTTCACAGGCAAATTCTATCAAGCATTTATCAAACATTCTCAAACTCTTCCAAAATATAGCAGAGGGAGGAACATTCCCAAACTCATTCTACAAGGCCACCATCACCCTGATATGAAAACCAGACAAAGATGTCACAAAAAAAGAAAACTACAGGCCAATATCACTAATGAATATAGATGCAAACATCCTCAACAAAATACTAGCAAACAGAATCCAACAGCACATTAAAAGGATCATACACCATGATCAAGTGGTGTTTATCCCAGGAATGCAAGGATTCTTCAATACACACAAATCAATCAACGTGATAAACCATATGAACAAATTGAAGGAGAAAAACCATATGATCATCTCAATAGATGCAGAAAAAGCTTTCAACAAAATTCAACACCCATTTATGATAAAAACCCTCCAAAAAGTAGGCATAGAGGGGACTTACCTCAACATAATAAAGGCCATATATGACAAACCCACAGTCTACATCATTCTCAATGGTGAAAAACTGAAACCATTTCTTCTAAGATCAGGAACAAGACAAGGCTGCCCACTCTCACCACTATTATTCTACATAGTTTTGGAAGTTTTAGCCACAGCAATCAGAGAAGTAAAAGAAATAAAAGGAATCCAAATCGGAAAAGAGGAAGTAAATCTGTCACTGTTGCAGATGACATGATACTATACATAGAGAATCCTAAAGATGCTACCAGAAAACTACTAGAGCTAATCAATGAGTCTGGTAAAGCCTCAGGATACAAAATTAATGCACAGAAATATATTGCATTCCTATACACTAATGATGAAAAATCTGAAAGAGAAATTAAGGAAACACTCCCTTTTATGATTGCAAGGAAAAGAATAAAATACCTAGGAATAAACCTACCTAAGGAGACAAAAGACCTGTATGCAGAAAACTGTAAGACACTGATGAAAGAAATTAAAGATGATAGAAACAGATAGAGGGATATACCATGTTCTTGGATTGGAAGAATCAACATTGTGAAAATGACCATACTACCCAAAGCATTCTACAGATTCAATGCAATCCCTACCAAAATTCCAATGGCATTTTCACAGGACTGGAACAAAATATTTCACAGTTTGTATGGAAACACAGAAGACCCTGAATAGCCAAGACAATCTTGAGAAAGAGAAACGGAGCTGGAGGAATCAGGCTCCCTGACTTCAGACTATACTACAAAGCTATAGTAATCAAGGCAATATGGTACTGGCACAGAAACAGAAATATAGATCAATGGAACAGGACAGAAAGCCCAGAGATAAACCCACACACATATGGTCACCTTATTTTTGATAAAGGAGGCAAGAATATACAATGGAGAAAAGACAGCCTCTTCAATAAGTGGTGCTGGGAAAACTGGACAGCTACATATAAAAGAATGAAATTAGAACACTCCCTAACACCATACACAAAAATAAACTCAAAAGTGGTTTAAAGACCTAAATGTAAGGCCAGACACTATAAAACTCTTAGAGGAAAACATAGGCAGAACACTCTATGACATAAATCCCAGCAAGATCCTTTTTGACCCACTTCTTACAGAAATGGAAATAAAAACAAAAATAAACAAATGGGACCTAATGGAACTTAAAAGCTTCTGCACAGCAAAGGAAACCATATACAAGACGAAAAGACAACCCTCAGAATGGGAGAAGATATTTGCAAATGAAGTAACTGAGCAACGATTAATCTCCAAAACATATAAACAGTTCATGCAGCTGAATACCAAGAAACCAAACAACCCAGTCCAAAAATGGGCAGAAGACCTAAATAGACATTTCTCCAAAGAAGATATACAGATTGCCAACAAACACATGAAAGGATGCTCAACATCACTAATCATTAGAGAAATGCAAATCAAAACTACAATGAGGTATCACCTCATACCAGTCAGAATGGCCATCATCAAAAAATCTACAATTAATGCTGGAGAGGGTGTGGAGAAAAGGGAACCCTCTTGCACTGTTGGTGGGAATGTAAATTGATACAGCCACTATGGAGAACAGTATGGAGGTTCCTTAAAAAATTAAAAATAGAACTACCATATGACCCAGCCATCCCACTACTGGGCATATACCCTGAGAAAACCATAATTCAAAAAGAGTCATGTACGACAATGTTCATTGCAGCTCTATTTACAAATGCCAGGACATTGAAGCAACCTAAGTATCCATCAACAGATGAATGGATAAAGAAATGTGGCACATGTATACAATGGAATATTACTCAGCCATAAAAAGAAACGATATTGAGTTATTTGTAGTGAGGTGGATGGACCTAGAGACTGTCATACAGAGAGAAATAAGTCAGAAAGAGAAAAACAAATACTGTATTCTAACACATATATATGGAATCTAAAAAAATATATTTATATATATGGTTCTGAAGAACCTAGGGGCAGAACAGGAATAAAGACGCAGACATAGAGAATGGACTTGAGGACATTGGGAGGGGGAAAGGTAAGCTGGGATGAAATGAGAGAGTGGCATAGACATATATACATTACCAAATGAAAAATAGATAGCTAGTGGGAGCAGCTGCATAGCACAGGGAGATCAGCTAAGTGCTTTGTTTTCACCTAGATGGGTGGAATAGGGAGGGTGGGAGGGAAGCCCAAGAGAGAGGAGATATGGGGATATATGTTTAGTATAGCTGATTCACTTTGTTATACAGCAGAAACTAACCCACAATTGTAAAGCATTTATACCCCAATAAAGACATTAAAAAAATTAAAAGATTAAAAAATAAAAAATAAGTAAATATTAGAAAATTTTTTAAAAAGCATCCTTCAATTCTTATTAAATAGGGTATTTTCATCAGGAATGGGTTTGATTTTTTTCAAATACCTTTTCTACATGTAAAAACAGTTTATAAAAGTTTCTCCTTAGATGTAGTAATATGGTCAATTACATAACAGATATCCTATTTCAGATTTAAGGACTCATATAGACTCAAGTGAGGGATGGAAAAAGATATTCATGCAAATGGAAACCAAAAGAAACTGGGGGTAGCTATACTTATGTCAGACAAAATAGGCTTTGAGCCAAAAATGATAATAAGAGAAAAGGAAAGTCATTATATAATGATGAAGGGATCAATCAGTCAAGAAGGTGTAACAATCATAAATAAATACTTACCCAACATTAGAGCACCTAAAAATATTAAGCAAATACTAACAGATATGAAGGGTGAAATAGAGAACAATACAATATTTGTAGGGGGCTTCAATACCCTACTGTCAACAATGGATAGTTCATCCAGACAGAAAATCGACATAGAAATGATGGACTTGAACCATACATTAGATCAAATGGACCTAAGAGATATCTCTAGAACATTTCATTGAACAACAGTGGAATACACATTCTCTCAAGTTCACATGGAACGTTCTCAATGGTAGATTATATGATAGGAGACAGTACAAGTCTTAACAAATCTAAGAAGATTAAAATCATTCCAAATATCTTTTCCAACCACAGTAGCATGAAACTAGAAATCAACAACATGAGGAAACCTGGGAGATCTACAAATATGTGGAAACTACACTCCTGAACAACCAATGGGTCAAAGTAATCAAAATAAAATCAAAGAATATCTCAAAACAAATGAAAATAGAGACACAAATAAATAGAATCTATGGGACAAGTGCAAAAGCAGTTCTGAGAGGGGAGTTTTTAGTGATAGATGCATATATTGAGAAATAAGAAAGATTGCAAATAAACTAATTTTGCACCTCAAGGAACTAGAAAAAAAGGGGAAATTCAGCTCAAATTAGTAAAAGGGTGGAAATAATAAAGATCAGAGTGGAAATAAATGAGATGGTGACCAGAAAAAAAAAAAAAAAGAAAGAAAGAAAACAAGAATGACACTAAGAGCTAGTTTTTTGAAACAATAAACAAAATTGACTAAACTCTAGTGAGACTAAGGGGCAAAAAAGACTCAAATAAATAAAATCAGATATTAAAGAGGAGAAATAATAACTGACACTACAGATATACATAGGATCATAAGAAACTATTGTGAACAGTTATACATCAACAAATTAGATAACCTAAAAGAAAAAGATAATTTACAGAATCATACAACCTACCAAGACTAAACCAGGAAGAAATAGCAAGGTGGAACAAACCAATAAAGAGGTTGAATCAGTAAAGTCTCCCAACATGAAAACCCCATGATCACATGGTCTCATGGGCAAGTTCTACCAAACATTTAAAGAATAATTAATGCCAATCCTTCTTAACCATTTCCAAAAAATTGAAAAGGAGAGAACACTTCCAAACTCATTCAGTGAGGCCATAATTATCCTGATACCAAAGCCAGATAAGGACACTACAAGAAAAATATAGATCAATATCCCTGATGAACATAGATGCAAAAATTCTCAATAAAATATTAGCAAACAAAATTCAAGAGCTCATTAAAAGGATTGTACACCATGACCAAGTGGGATTTATCCCTGGAATGCAAGGATGATTCAATACACGCAAATCAATAAATGCGATACACCATATTAATAGAATGAAAGATAAAAGTCATATGATCATTTCAACAGATGCAGAAAAAGCATTTGATAAAATACAACATCACTTCATGATAGAAATCCTTAATAGACTGGGTATAGAAAGAGCATACTGCAACATAAAAAGGCCACATATGACAAACACACAGCTAACATTATACTCAGATTGAAAGCTTTTCCACTAAGGTCAGGAACAAGACAAGGGTGCGCATTCTCTCCACTCTTATTCAACATAGTTCTAGTCGAGCAATTAGGTAAGGCAAAGAAATAAAAGGCATCTAAATCAGAAATGATTAAGTAAAATTATTGCTATTTGCTGATGATATGATCTCATATATTGAAAATCCCAAGGACTCAACTAAAAAACTGTTGGATCTAATCAATAAATTTACTAAAGTTGCAGGATATAAAGTCAATACACAGAAATCAGTTTTTCTATACACTAATAATGAAACATCTGAAGAAGATGATCCCATTCACAATAGCATCCAAAACAATAAAATACCTAGGAACAAGTTTAACTAAGGAAGTGAAAGATCTGTACAATGAAGACTATAAGACTTTGCTGAAAGAAATTGAAGGAGACACAAACAAATGGAAGGACACTGTGTTAATGGATTAGAAGTGTTAATATTGTTAAAATGTCCATGCTACTCAAAGCTATCTATAGATTCAATGCAATCTTTATCAAAATTCCAATGACATTTTTCACAGAAATAGAAAAAATATTCTAAAATTTGTGTGAAACCACAAAGGACCCTGAATAACCAAAGCAATAATGAGAAAGAAGAAACAATTGGAGACAATCACACTTCTGATTTCATACTATACTATAAAGCTACAGTAATTAAAACAGTATGGTACTGGCATAAAAATAGACATATAGAACATAGTAGGGAGCTCAGAATTAAACCTCCTCTATACAGTCTACTATATTTGATAAAGTAGCCACAAACATCCAGTGGGGAAAGAATAATCTCTTCAACAGATAGTGTAGGGAAAACTAGATAAGCACATGCAGAAAAATGAACTTGGATCTCTATCTTACACCACCCTCAAAAATTAACTCAAAATGGATTAAAGGCTTAAACATATGTCCTGACTGTGGATGAAACAGGGAAAGATCTCTTTGACATTTGTTGTGGCAATGATTTTTTTTTTTTGATATGATAAAAAAGTACAAACAACTAAAGAAAAATGTCAACAAGTGGGGTTAAATCAAAGTTAAAAGCTTCTGCACAGCAAAAGAAGCAAACAATAAAATGAAAAGGCAACCTACAGAATGGGAGGAAATTTTGCAAACCATGTATCAGATAAAAAAAATTTATAAAGAACTCATACAACCTGATAACAAAAAACCAAACAATCCTATTTAAAAAAATGGTCAGAGAAACATTTTTAGATATTTTTCCAAAGTAGACATCAAATGGCCGACAGGTACATGAAAAGGTGCTCAATATCAATAATCATCAGAGAAATGCAAATCATAACCATGGTGAAATATCACCTCACACGTGTAACAAAGGCTATCATCAGAAACTAACATGCCATTGTAAAGCAATTATACTCCAATAAAGATGTTTTTAAAAAAAAGACAAGCGATAACAAGTGTTGGTGAAGATGTAGAGAAAGGAGAACCCCTCTGTGCACTGCTGGTGGGATTGTAAGCTAGTTCAGCCACTATGAAGCATAGTATAGAGGCTACTCAAAAAAGTAGTACTACCATACAATCCAGCAATCCCACTTCTGAATATATAGCCAAAGAAAATGAAAACAGGTTATGGAAGAGACATATGCATTCCCATATTCATTGCAGCATTATTCACAATAGTCAAGCTATGGAAACAACCTAAATGTCCATCAGCAGGTAGAAAGAAGGATAAAGAAGATGTGGTATATATACACAAAGGAGTACTATTCAGCCATGATAAAAAGGAAACTCTGCCATTTGTAACAATGTGATGGACCTTCAGGACATTATGGTGAGATAAGTCAGACAGAAAAAGACAAATACTGTGTGATATGTCATATATGTAGAATCTAAAGAAACTGTAATCATAAAAGCAGAGAGTAGAATGGTGGTTACCATGGGCTAGGTGGGGAAAGATGTTGTTTAAGGGTACATACTTGCAACTAGTAAATAAATAAGACCTGGAGACCTAATACACAGTACAGTAATTATAGGCAGCAAAACAATATCATAAACATTGAACTTTTTAAGAGACTAAATTTTTTTTTTACTTTTATTGAAGTATAGTTGATTTACATTGTGTTACTTCCTGCTGTACAACAAAGTGACTCAATTATACATATATATATTCTTTCTCAGATTCTCTTACATTATGATTTATCACAAGATATTGAATATAGTTCCCTGTCTATACAGTAGGACCTTGTTTATCCATCCTATATGTAATAGTTTGCATCTGCTAATCCCAAACTCCCAATACTTCCCTTCCCCTCCCTCTGCCCCTTGGCAACCACAAGTCTGTTCTCTATGTCTGTGACTCGTTTCTCTTTCGTAGATATGTTCATTTGTGTTGTATTTTAGATTCCACATGTAAGTGATATCATATGGTATGTGCCTTTAAGAGACTAAATCTTAATTATTCCCAACACTAGAAGAAATGATACTTATGTGATGTGATAGTGGTGCTGGCTAATGCTACAATGGCAAACATACTGCTATATAAATGTATCGAATGAATATGCTGTATACCTTAAACTTACACTATGTTGTATGTCAAATATATCTCAATTAAAAAAATAAAAGGTTTTAAATTTCCCAATGAAAGTCAATTTTGTTTTAACAAATTTGTTATTAATTTATATTTTTACTGCATTGCAATGTATGTTTTTGTTATTTGTACTTTGTGGAATTTATTGAAGCTCTCTTTGTGAACTAGCATATCACCAATTTTTGTGAATGTTCCATGTATATTATCAAAGTGGAGAGATTAAGAAATATACATTAAATATACATTACTGTTTTGTTTACGTCTTTTATATCCTCATGTTTTGTACACTTGACCTTGGTTTTTTCCTTCTTTTCTCACATCTCTTGAAGTTGCTGATCTACTATTGTCTTGTTTTGTACTATTGCTATTGAGAAATTTGATGCCAAACTGATTTTCTTTCCTTTGTGAGTGATTTGGTCATTTTGCTTGGAGGCCCAGAGGATTTTTTTTTTCTTTTTCTTTTTCTTTAGAAGCCTAACTAGAATATGTCTTGAAGTTGACCATTCTGAGTCAGTCTTATTAGATTTTTGTCCACTTATATTTTGAGTTTAAAAATTTCTGAATCAGCCTTCAAATGCTTGTTTAAGGATATTTAATTCAGGTTGGGGTGTTGACATCTTCTGCTTGTTATTGTTTTGGGAGGGAGAATAGTCATGAGCTAAAAAGTTTTGATTTTTATGTTTTCTTCTTACAGTCACTTTGTATGGATATTATGCTGTTTACTCTTCATTTTGAGATGTTTTATTTTCCTGAACCAGAATAACTGTCACACGTACATAGAAGCATGGAAGTAAGGAGGTGAGGAGGTGAAGGTTTGGGTGGTATATGAGATTTCTTAATTCAAGAGCTTCCTCTTTTGTTTGTGAAGTACAGTTTCTTAAAAAAACTGCCCCCTTTTGGGGGGTGGGGGTGGTATATCTTCTGATTTTGTGATCCTCTTGTTTTTGAAGTACTTGTAATTTCCAGTTCTTGATTATTTTTCTTCATCACCAAATATCTGAAGGCTACTCTTTCCAAGTTACCACTTCTCCTCCAGACGTGGTGCTTTCCCAAGATTTCCACCTCTGTTCTTGAAGACTTTCAAGCTCCTTCGTTTTGATTTGTCAAATAATAATGCTGTAATCTACCATGTCTCATGCCTACCACGTCTCATTCCCATTTAGAGGGAGACATTCTCTTTTTGGGAGTTATCGTATCTGTTTTTCTACACCTAGGTCTGCTTTCCTTTCCTCTTTTCTGAACTGGCTTTTCTGAATTTGGTCATTTATTTACCTATTCTGGCATAATTTGAAGTTTGTAGTATTCTCTGTCTCATAGATGTGCTGTAAGCATGAGTTCTAAATGGTTTGACTTGCTCATTTTGTTACTCTGTATGGTCAGGAATATTTATGGAGAGATTCAGAATATACAATATTTATTTCCTTCGGATCTTTCCCTCTCCATCTTTTGTCTGTGAGTAATTTTACATAGTTGTCATCACAGGTCTCTTCAATTTTGCTTCTTTTTAACTTAACAATATTATTTTAATTTCCCCAATTTCTTTCATAATCCTGTAGATGCTATCTTGTTTGTGAATAGGCCCATCATATTTTGCCAAGTGGATATGTCATGCTATATTTGATTACTTTTCTATTGTTGGATGTTTACATTGGAAAAGGAAGGTTACAAGTGTGTTTGGCATGAATAAATTTAAGCTCAGGCCATTCTGAGGGATGAGCATTTGGCCCAGAATAAGCTTGTAATAAATCTTTATGGAATAAATGATTCAGAAGAAAAATAAAACTGACCAAAACTACCCAAATAGGAAGAAAGCTGAAGTGTCCTTTAAAATGTCCAGTTAAAATATGTAAATCTCATATTCTACAGGAATTTCGTTACCTATTTAGTACTTCACTTGGGGGGGCACACCAGAAATAAATGCTCTGGGAATGTCAGGTTGAATAAACTTTATAATTAAGTTAGGGTTTTGGTAGAGTCAAATGCAGCAACTGTGTCTAAGAGTGAAGGTTATGAAAAAGTGCTTCAATCTGAGGATAACTTTTATTCAGGGTGACTCCTGGGAATAAGTAACCGTGTGACCTTGTCATTTTGCTCCCTCTCCTTTGCATGGGTGGTGATGGTTAAACCAGGGAAATGAATGAGGCTTGCAGCTCTGGATGTGGTCAGTCTCCATAAATCATTTCTTCCATTGTCTGAATACATTTGGGCATCCACAGTAGTTTATTTCCAAAGTATAGAAAGAAGCAGAGGCCAAGGGTGTAATCTTGGAGCTATTTAAATAGAGTGGTTCTAGTCAAGACAAGCAGCTGTTCCCAATTATTAGTCCATATATTCTAGGTGCCAGGGAAAACCCACAAGAGTGTCACTAAATTGAATTTTAAAGTGACCTCCTGTTCAGATGAAAATCTCCTAGCTGTTGTTTTTTCCCCAAAGACTGATCTCCTATTGAATAAGCTAGCAACACTCTTGTTATGAATGAATCATTGCTACTGCCTATAGAGGAAATCTGAATTATTCCATAGGGCTTCCAAGGAACGTGAATTTACCTTCCAGGAGTCCTTTGTAAATGCTGTTAGGCTAGAAGCCTGAACACAGGACAAGTCAGAAATTGGCAAAAAGTGCAAACTCTAACGATGGTGGGGGTGGTTGTAGTATTTTAAACTTATGTGAGTTGTGTCAAAGCACGATTCCAAGAGGTGCCTGGAATCTTAACAGTCCCTGTAGGAACATGGGACTTGTGATCCATTTCTACTTAGGGAAACAGGTCTTCCTCTCTTTGGAGCTTATCACTGGTTATAGGAGCAACTTCTGCCAGAGCAGTCCCTAAAAAACATGAGCCGCCACAGACGACAGGGATCTCTTTCAACACAAAATCTTACCTTGGAATGCCTCAGTATCGCTTTTGCCTAGTTCCATAAACTCTAATACTAAAGAGCACAAGCTTTGGAATCACATTGCCTGGGTTTAAGTCTTGGTTTCATCACTTATTGTGTAGTGTGACCTTGGGCAAGTTCCTTAACCTTTTTTTTGTTTTTTTTATCCTCATTTTTGTATCTGTAGAATGGAGATAATAAACTTCCAACTTAATAGGATTGTTGTGATAATTTAGTGAGATTATCCATTTAGAGTGTTTGACAGCTATGGCCAATTTCCTCCTTCTCCTCTCCATTATCTTTGACTATTTTCATCCCTCTCAAGGGATATATACATGAAATTAAAACACTGCTTTCATTTATCTGACGCTGTGTATTGAAGTTATCCATGTGCGGAACAGGGACTACTTAAATTATCCAAGGCCACCTATTTTCTTTTCCTCTCTGTGCATGTGGAGAGATTACAGAGAGAAGTCTGAGCTGCTGTTTCACAATTCACAAAGCTAAAGATGTCCTTTGTTAGGCTAATGGAAATATCTCCTGAGGTCACTGGCCAAGGCAGAATGTCACCCCATACAGTTTTTGAAAGCGGCCTCAGGTCAGTGAAAAATTCCTCATTGTGAACATTTTCCCTTGGTGATTTTAAGAATTGAAGTTTGAGGAAAACACATTTGGTGAATGTTATTGTAAAACACAGTAGCAGTGTATATAATTCTATATGCCTCAGAGAGATATATCAATAGAATATTTATTTCACAAACATGAAAAAGGCCCATTTAATTAGTTGTCAGGGCTAGTGGCTTTATGTCTTAAAGTACATGTGAAAGCTCTTTGAACAGCAGCACAGAGAGTTTATTTAGTTGTTCTGTTTTACTGCAGTGAGGTGCCAAGTTGACTCCAGAGAAATCTTGCAATGTGGTGCCTACGAGTCTAAGTCCTAAATTGAATGCCTAGGCTGCTCTGTCCTTCCCATATCAAGAGTCAAAAAGCAACCTCAAGAGCAGCAGGCCTTTTATTTCACACAACTGAATTCTTAAGAGTTGATGTTTATGATTGTTTTTACATACAGTTTTTATGACTTCTTTTACGTCTACAAAGTTCCTAGATTATGTGTCCCTGAGTTCAGTATTTCCCCTTTATTCTCTCAGACCTAACTGTGTTTGATATGCTGCATTTGATATGCTATCTTTTATTATGCAGAGGCCCTTTGATCTCTGCAGAGGAAAGGCGCCATATAAATGCAGAAATCCATTATATTCGTACCGAAGAGTGGCTTTATGGGTGAAGTCCAGCTTAGTGATGCTGTTGGACGGAAGAGTGTATGAGGCTGTGGAGTGCCAACGCCAAAGTATATATTCAGATAAAGGAGCTTGTTGGAGAAGTTTATTTTTTAAGTATGCTTCTTAGTGAGGTAAACACACAAACCAAAAAAGTACACAGATCATAAGTGTTCAGGTTGATGAATTCAACACGGTGAATACATCCATGTAACCAGCACCCAGGTCAAGAGCTAGAACATTACATATCCCCACATGCCCCTCTCATTCCCCATACCCCTACTGGTTACCTCCATTCTTTTTATCACCATAGGTTAGTTTTGCTTGATTTTAAACTTCACGTAGATCAAATCACACAAAATGTACTCTGTAGGGTCTGGCTTCTTGTTCTCAGCATAGTATTATTAGCAAGATTCATCTATGCAATGATTCTTCAGTTCTTTTTACTGTATAATTTCATAGTGCGGCTTTTAATGTAGAAATATACCATTATTTACCCATTTTACTATTGAACGGCATTGAATTGCTTCCAATTTTTTGCTATTACGTGTAATGCTACTAAACATTCTTTCAGATGTCTTCGGATGAACATATGTGTGTATCTATGTTAGATGTGTACTTAGGAGTGGAATTCTTGGCTCATAAATCATACATGCATGTGCTTGGCTTTGGTAGATATTACCAAAGAATTTTCCTAAGTGGTTGTACCAATTTTCACTCCCTTAAGTGGTGTATAAGGGCTCTGGTTGCTCCACACTCTTACCGACATTGACTTCGTCAGTTTTTTAAATTTTAGCCATTCTGTTGGGTGTAAAGTGGCATCTCATTGTGTTTTTAATGTTCACTTCCCTGATAGCTAATAATGTTGGACACCTTTACATATGTTTATTCTTTTTTTGTGAAGTACCTGTTCAAGTTCTTTGTCTATCTTACTGTCAAGTTGCCTTTTTTATGGGTTTATGGGAATTTTAAAATTTATTCTGGTTATGAGTCCTTTGTCAGATATGATATATGTATTGCAACTATCTTCATCCATTCTGTGGCTTGGGTTTCACTTTTTTACTAGTGTCGTTTGATAACATCAGTTCTTAATTTTAATGTATTTCAATTTATATATTTTTTCTTAAAGGAAAAATTGTTTAATGGTTTTTTTGTCCTGTTAAGAAATCTTTTCCTATGGAGCTATTCTTCTATGTCTTTTTCCAGAAGAAAAAGGTTTGGATCTACAAACCATTTGGAATTGATTTTTTGTTTGTGGTTTAAGGTGCAGGTCAAGATACATGTTTTATTTTGTTTTTTTCCTATACAGAGTTGCAGTTCTCCAACATCATTTTTTTAAAAGTTCACACTTTCTCCACCAAAATTCACTTTTGAAACAAGTTCAAGGTTGAAATTCACAACAGGAAGATCACTCTCTTCTCATGCATAGGTTTTCAGACTGTTGTGCATAGGAATCATCATGAAATGTGTGTAAAACGTAGATTCCTAGGCTACATTCCCAGAGGTTCTGATTCACTGCAGATGATTCTCATGCCTGGGGATGTGGCCCACACTCTGAGGACTGGTGTTTCACTCAGACCACCCTGAGCTAATCAGACCCTGCATCTCTCTGCCTCATTTATCCATGTATAGTAACCCTTGTAGGGGGTGGATGGACAGAGGGGGCTTCTGATGACAGCCACCTTTCCTGATGAAGTCATGAGGGACTCAGTGCTGTATGATGGGGAAAGATATGGCTGCCTTTGTGCCTCCTATAGATTTCTGTGGCAGGGAAGACCCAGTTAACGAGTCAATTTTTGGAAATTTTATTTATTCTACCAACTCTAATGTTTTATTTGATTATACTCTCTCCTTTCATTAGTCATTCATTAATGCCTATCAGTTAATGACCATTGGTTTGAATTTCACATGGGCATTCCACCAACTCCCTTGCCACCCACCCCACTCTCATACTCAACAAAGCTCATTGCAAAGCAAATCCTTTGAAACAATTTGCTTGTCTCCAGCAGGCTTAACCCAGTGGTCTTGTCCTTTCATTAGGATCCATCACGTTTGATTGGTCTTTATTGAACACCTACTAGTGGCCAAGCATTGTCTTAGAATCAACTCTTTATCCTCAAGGTTCTTAGAGTCCCTAGTGGTGGTGGGGATACTGACCAACTTCTTAACAAATGAGTGCAATGAAGAGTGATCTATACCACAGTCAGGGGCTGTGTGAGGTCACCCCTCCCTGGGGGAGGTCAGAGAAGCCTTTAGTTGTGGTGTTTGAGCTGGGTCTTCAAGACTGTGTAGGAATTCACCATGGGATAAGTGGGTGAGGGTATTTCGGAGGAAAAAGACATGAAACAACGTGGCATGGTTGAGGAACTGCATGTAATCCCCTGTATCCCAACCTCTTCAATAACTTGAAAGCCCATGGAAATTGGATGGCAGGAGCACTGTACCATTGACTTTAAAACAAGAGCCAATCCAAAGGCCAAACATAATTCCAATTTAAATTAGTGAAATTTGGGTTAATGTAGCATGTGAGCCACAGATGCCCATGGTCCAGGAGGTCAAAATCCATTTCCCTTCAAATCCATTTCCCTTCCATGTAGACCAGCATGGAAGGGGAGACCTTGACAATGAGTCTATTCCTCAGTTGCTTGGTGCCTGCTGCAGATTTTTCTGGCCTGTCAAGTGACACCACCCAGTGCTGAAGTGGGCTGCCATCCACCCTCACCCTGCTTTGCTGAAGACGTTCAAATAGTGGGGAGGGGAACATCCTTACTGACCCTTATAGGGGTGGATAGACAGAAGGGGCTTCTGATGACAACCACCTTTCCCGATGAAGTCATGAGGACCTCAGTGCTGATGATGGGGAAGGATGTGGCTGTTTTTGTATCATAGATAATAAAAAGGAGAAAATCTGCTATTTCGGTATAAAAATAATTCAAAGTCATAAATATCCCAAACTGAAAGCAAACTCCAGAAAGGCTAGTTTTGAAATTGGAGGTAATTAATTCCTCATGTAATGTGCTGAAATTCAACCCAGACATACCTTTTTTTGTTTCTTTCAGACAGTTTACAGTCCGGTGGAAAGTAAAACCATGCAATCCCTTGGTGTGGTACAGTTTTACTGTGTGTCTCTTTTTATTATTTTGCTCATTTTGATCATTTTTTACGTGAACGTGCATAAATGAATTCAGCTCCTCTTGCCCATGAGATTTATTTTACCCCGAGGATGTCTCTTCCCTCTATTGGGAATCAAATTGTTAGTGCATATCTTGATAAAAGAAAAAGATCTTCAGACTAGAGCGTTGAAGGTAAATGCTGACATATTTGAAATTTTGATATTTTTTTTTGTTCAAAGAAAAAAACTGCTGCTTCGTGAAATCAGACTTAAAGTCAGCAAAATAAGGTTCACATTCCATATCCAGGGAATTGTAAGCCTCCGTACTGCCCTGACCTTTCAGGGTCTTTTTAAACCCTCTTCTGCAGTCAAGTTGAAAATCTTTTTAATCCTAAATGTATTGTTCATATTCCCAACTCTGTACCTTTGCTTCGTTTATTCTCTGAGCCAGGCCTACCCTCACCACCACTTTCTTTTTGTCGGTGGAGATGTCCACTGAAACTCAGATACACAAAAGAAAGTACAGGGTTTTTTTTCTAGAACTATTCTGTACTCTGTAGGACTCTCCACCCTTCTAGATGAGACTGTGTATTTCTTAGAAGTACACAATCCACGTTAAGCCTTAGACCCAATCAATAATTTAAAGAATGTCTCTAATTAAACCTGTCTTTGGGAATGATGGCTCTAATTTCCTCTCTAATTTCCATCCCATGTCTCCTGCTGTCTTTAGAGTAGTTGGGTGTGTAGAGTGGAGGCTGCATTGCTCTCATGGGGTGGTCCCCCCATGGGCTGGTCCCCGGGTCTACATCCAGATGGTGCCTGGATCTACATGAGGGGCCCGAGTCCCTCCCTGGATCCAGCTACACTGTGGCTGCTGGCATCTGCAGGCAGCCATGCCCCTGTGTGTTTTGCTGGCCTCTTTCCCTGATGTCTGCAGCTGATAAATATGTCACCTTGTCTTTCTCATATTAGCCAATGATGATTGGCCCCTCTCTGTTGACGAGACCTTCCCTTGGTCCTGCACCTGCTTCCTGACTCAGCTGCTCTGCTTAGGCTGTGCCAGAAGGTCAGCGTGTGTCCTGTGAGGTCCTGGGGCAGCCCTAGTGGTTTTCAGCAGTGTCCAATCCCCTTGATCCAGACGGATCCTCTGGAGTAGACACCAGCCCTCTCCACCCGACTGCGTGCTCTTCCCTCTTTGCTCTCCTGGCTTGCCCCCAGTTGGCTGGAACCCTGCATCGCATTTTGCCCCTGATTTTCTCAAACAGGGAGGAAGGCAAGGGCCCCTTCTGCCCTTGGTGTTTCCCACAAATTACCTGGCAGTGCCTCCCAAACTCTCATCTGGATAATGTTTCAAGTAAAATGATTTCCTCTAGGAATTTCAGAGCTTGATCACTGCTTATAATTAATCTTTTAAACATATTTGGAGGCAAAAGATCAGTCACTTTTGGTAATGAGGTCTGGTGAATGAAGAACTGATTATCCCAAAAGGTAAATCTGTGTGTCCTATTACAGCTATTTGTTTATGTGTCTCCTCTGGACAATGTCTCAATCATATCTGACTCCCCTTTGTCTGACATAGTGTCTGGCACTGCATAGATGTTCAACAAGATGATTTTGGAATTGAATTGGATTGTGAATTCTTTTCAGTGAGTGGTCTATGCTTGGGTTGGCAAATACCAATACTCATTATTTTCTCAAAATTGTGTAAAGTTCTTTATTGATGTCCCCAGAGACAGAGGGGTCTTCTGATCCCTGAAGCCTGGCTCTGGTGTCGTTTTAACCCTCTAAACTCTCAGGTTTTCTAATAAAACTCCCTCATACAAGAGGCTGGAATTCCTGCCTTCATGAAGTACTGATACCCACATTTTAAGGAATGCAAAAAAAGAAAGAAATAAAAAGTAGTCCCCCCAGAGTGTACTGGAGGTTTTTGATTTGTTTGAAAATATTTGGTGGGAGAGAGAGATGAGGGTTTATGATTTATGTACTTTCTGATTTCTTCTCCTCTTTTGTTGCGGATTTAATCTGATCACTTATAGTAAAAGTTCCAGAGAGCACTCCTAGGTGGAGAAATACCCAGTTTGAAAGCCAAGCCAAGGAGGTGTCTCGATGGTTTGAGCAGAAAGGTCCAGAGGCTCTGGGGAAATTAACTTTCTCCTGCTGGGTTATAAGGCTAGGTGGAGGAGACACCCTGGAGATATGGGAGTGTTGACTAACTAACTAATTCACAAATATTTGTCGTGTGTTATTTGTGTGACTGCCACTGTTTTAGGCACTGAGGAAGAATTATCTTTAGGGAGAATGAACTTTTGAAGGGATGAGGCAGCACAGGAAGACAAAGGGGGACTGCCATGGGGAAAGGACGGAATCAGCTCTGAAATGTTTGCCAAGAGGTCCACACAGACCACTGTCAGGGTGGCATTCTTGTGACATAGAAGGCAAGAGACAAAGTGCATTGGTATCACCATGCATGTATTAGCTAAATGTTTATTTCTACAGAGATTTTCTTCAGTTTTCGTCTCTGGCATTTTTTGTCGAGAGTATGTGCTCTTTTTATCCATCAGTTTCTTTTTGACTTGAGGTCATGGATGGTTTGCTTAGCATTTTGAAGTTCAATCCTAGATAGAAAACCAATATTGAAATTGGAAATGGATCTAGAAGGATCCTTTTGAATCATATGAGTTTTGTCACTTTTAAATTTGTGTTAGTTTCTAGTAAGGGAGATAAAGCATGATTTATCATCATCACTGGGATTCCAGACTAGGCTTGGACATTCAAAATAATGTTCAAAATTAATGAATTCCTTTCATAACAACACTGTCTTCATGACTCTGTTTATTTTAGGGGTATTTAATTTTTAAGAATGATATTTTTTCCTGACTTTATAGCACATTAAGTGCCTTTAAATATGAACACTTTTATTCTTTTTCAGCATAGTATTTCAAAGTTTATAGTAAGCTGAGTTTTTAAACTTCCAATTTTTGTACGCTTAAGCTTTTTATAACCATGGTGAAGAAAGAAAATATAAACAGTTGTGTTCAACTTTCTTCCTGTGTATTAGCATTAGTATAAGTTCCCACATCATTTCCGTTCAGAATTATAATTCTGATTAGAAAGTCATATATATAGTTTTATGAACATATTAGTACTTTTTGAGGAAGAAAATGGAAATAGTAAGATGGAAAGATAGGGGCAAAATGATCAGATCTTGCTCATGAAGCAAGAATGTAGGTGGTCTAATTTGCTTCCCTGTTGGTGCACTGATAAAAAGGAGTTGCTATTCATGAAACAGTAGATCTTTTGTATCCATTTCATCTTCATTATTTCAATTATCTAAATGCACATGGTAAATGACACTGATTCATGGGCTTGGTGTGGGCAGGAGTTCAAAGGCCTCATCAGCAAAAGACCCAGGAACTGAAATAGGACAGCCACCACCCTCACCCCACACTCATTTACTCTATAATAAATTAACTTCATCAGGCAACTTCATAACTTCTCTGGAGAGAAATGAGAAGATTCAATTGACATCATTATCTTCCTCGTTTGGCACTTGCTTTAAAGTGTGGTGAGGTTAGGGATTGGCTGGATGGAATAGAACTTGGTGCTAGCAAAGAGCTACTGTTGAAGGCAAGCAGAGTTTCAGTGAAAAGCATAAATCACAATCACTTGAAGGGGTAAGAAGTAGAATCAGTTTATTTCAGGGTGGAATGATATGGGAAGGCACTATGGAAGATTTTAGTTGCAAGTGTAGAGCCCTGAATCCCCCTTCCCGCACTGCTGCAGATTGGCATGGCTAGTCGTTCCCCTCCGTGGGTCTCAGAAGATAGGGTTTGGTTATTTGGTATCTGTTGCCAGCTCAGGAAGGAGTAGCAGTAGATGTGGTCCATGATGGGACGGTGTGATGAACTTAGAATCAAATTTTATTTCCTCCCCAAGGTTACCTAACCTCAGGGAACATCATGGGAGTCCTATGTGTTAAATGTTAATTCCGTTGGCACTTGGGACCAAAGTCATGTACTGATTGGTTGTGGGCCAGTCAGGTACTGGCCCCTCTCCTAACTTGGACTTCTTGTCCTTTGGGCCTCTTCCCTGTTCATAGGTGGGGATATAGAGTCCAGTATGCTCCACTCCCTAGAAACAACATGACGCAGTTTAACTATCAGCAAGCATCATCTCCCCTCGTGAGGGGTAGCATGGCAGAGTATAGATGTGCAACTGGTACTGGCATCATTTGATTGCCTACCTTCTAACAGACTTGAAATTCTGCTAACTTTTTTTGCAAAAATTGTTAATATGACTTTACTAGCCAGACTGGCTGTTAAATTTCCTAGTTCAAAATTTTTTTTTGCCTTCAGGGTTTTTCTCCATTTTGTTTTATTGGTGGTGTTTTGACTGAAATTATTTTGGCTGTATATAATACTCCTTGATGTTTTTAAAATCCTTGGAAATGATCTAATCTGAACACCCATCCACTGCCTGGGTCCTATACACAGCTCTGACAGTGAGATGCTCCAATCTGTTTGAAAAGCTCCAGTGAGAGGAATAGACTAACTCCTCAGGCGGTGCACTGCATTTTTTTAAAAAAAGATTTTATTTTTTAGAGTAGTTTTAGCATCAGAGCAAAATTGAATGAAAGGTACAGAGATTTCCCATATACTCTGCCTTCACAAATGCTTAGCCTCCCCCATCATCAACATGAACCTACAGTGACACATCATAATAATCCCAAATCCATAGTTTACCTTAGAGTTAACTCCTGGTGTTTACATTCAGTGGGTTTGGACAAAGGTATAGTAACACATATCCACTATTATAGTATCACACAGAGTATTTTCATTGCCCTAAAAATCCTCTGTGCTCAATCTATTCATTCCTCCATACTCTCTAGCCCCTGACAACCACTGATCTTTTTATTGTCACCAGTTTTGCCATTTCCAGAATATTATATAGTTGGAGTCATACTACTGTATGTAGCCTTTCAGATTGGTTTCTTTCACTTAGTAATTCTCAGTTAAGTTTCCTCCATGAGTTTTCATGACTTGATAGTTCATTTCTTTTTATTGATGAATAATATTCCAGTATCTGGATGTACCATAGTTTACTTATCCATTCACCTACTGAAGGGCATCTTGGATGCTTCCAAGTTTTGGTAATTATGAAGAAAGCTGCTATAAACATCCATATGCAGGTAGCTGGAAGAATTTAAGTTTGAATTTTAGCAGTTTCATTCCAGACTTTTTATTATTGTTATTTTTCCTATTATTTTAAATCACAAAGCAATAAACCACAAGTCTGAAGTTTTGCCAAAAAATGTTTTGGCATCTTAAGCTTGTTTTTCTCAATAAAGTTATGAGATATTCTTTGCCAAAATAGACACTGGGGTTTGTTGTGAAAGTCGTTAAAATATAATTGAAGCCTACTGTGATTTTTGAGTCATTTGGAATTTTTTGCATTTTCCCCCCAGTGGTCTGGTTTTGAATTGAATTAACTAGAAACCAAGTTGCCGTCACCTATGTGATCTTGAAAAATACTTTTGAAAGAAATAACATTCTATATATCCTTTACAAATAGACCACAAAATGGGGTTAGTAATTTGATAATTTAATAGGAAAATTATTATACTTTATGTGACAGTTAATTTACTCTGGTTGTCCATTGGTAAGTAGGCAGGAAGAAATATAAAGGAGCAGAGGGGAAAAGTTATACCATGAGGTTCAGCTAATGACAGAGTGAGGTCAAATAGAAAGCTTTCAGTTCTATGCATGATCATCTTGTACTGCCTCCTTTTAAAAACAGACAAGGATGAACATCTAAATAAAAATCTATGAAAAGCAAAATCAAGAGGATATAGGAATATTGTATATTGATTCAAGTCTAACAAATACATAACCTGTCATTGGTGAGGAAAGGATTTTGGAATGGTTTTTAGAATTCATTTTAATATATGTTTCTATGAAGTTGGCTGTAGAAAACTTTTTCCTGTGGAATATGGTGTTAGAGGTGTACATTTTCAAAAGAGAAGGAAGGAAGTTGTCCCACTATGTAATAAAAATCAGTGTTGAGATTGAAGCAACTTTTATAAATCAGACATTTTAAGAGGATATATACTGTACTTTTCTGGCTAATAGTCCGAACAGTCAGATATGTAGAAATGCAGGCTTGGAAACTGAAAATATTTTATAATCAATTACACCCTTCGGAAGCTAAATCTTTGGTCTTTGATATGAGAAAGAATTGTGCTAAATTTAGTCTTTAAGGTAAATAAACAGCCCCCTGTGGGGTATTTCTAGCTTTTATCTGCCTTTTGGCTCTGATAAGTTTCATCTTGGACTCTGTTGGTGCAATTAGGATGTGTCTGCATTAGTCCCTAGGATTCATCCTTGCTTCCTTTTAAAGAATCCACTCATTTCTGTAATCTGAGGAATGGGTTTTTGAAGAATGAGTTTCTTCGTTTAAGCAGCGGTCACTGCGCAAAGAAAATGACTTCTCATATTTACTTGTATCCTTCCCTCTCTCACTTCCAGGAAATAGGGAAGAGTGGTAGAGTCTCACTGATTCAACAAATATTTGTTGGGTGCCTATATGCTCTAGGCGCTGTGCGAGGCACTGTCACATTGTCCTTGTCTTCATGGAATTTTCTAGAAAATGTAAAAAAACCTCTCCCAGATGGCCTACAAGGCTAAAAATATGCCTCTTCAAAACACCAAAATAGATATTATCAGTGTAAATGGCCCAATATTACAAACAGTGCCAGTTGATCCCCAGCTATTCTGTGCAGTTTGCTGATAGTAAACTAAAATTATTTATTTTGCCCTAGTCATGGTATAATTTACAAAACATATCTTTTACATGTGAGAAACTGGAGACAAAGTAATGGGGTTGATTAGTTCATAGCTGTTTGGGTAGGTGTTCACTCATGTTAGCTGCTGTCTCAAGACAGTGTCCGTGCCCACTGCAGGTGGCCGAGAGGTGGCGTTGGGTCTGTTCTCTGTCACCAGAGTCCACTTGGACTCTAGCTAGTGTAATCTGGTCCAGTAATAAAGGAGTCCAGTGATAAAGGATGGCAGAGATTTCTTCCATGATGTAGACTTATGGGTACTTCTGAATTAAGTCCCAGAGTCCTTAATATATTTTGGAGAAAGGTATATGAGCCAATCAATTAGATTAATTGTAAAAAGGATATAACAAGACCCATTTCATCAGTGGGTGTGAGTATGACCTGAAAGGACATATACCCAGGGCCTGGCTAGCATGCAGGTGGTTAGGCCTGAAGCTTATGCAATTTTGGGGGCCCTATAAGAAAAAATACAGAACTAAGAGTTTAAAACTAATTGATTTCACTAATTTATTTAATAAAAAAGAGAAAACGAGACAGAATGCTTTTCAAATTAATTCATTTCATATACTGTAAATGTAGCACAGTAATACATATTCCCTCATGGATTTAATCTGATTATAAAATATATATATATTAGACTAAAAAATATATAAATATATATATAAGAAGGAGGAAAATCTCAAATTAAAAATTAAAAAGCTGATAATTGTCACAAATATTACAACATCCAGAACAATAACATAATTTTTAAAATTAATTGACTGCTAGATCTCTGACCTTGTAACACTTTTTCTGTATCTTTGATCTGCATACTCTTTGGCTGTCTCTTCATATGACATGTTATGTTATACTTTTCTATAGAGAGAACAGAAAGATAATTTTGTCTTTCCTCTGACATGATTGATCAAATTAACTTTGTTTGTTAGTTTGTTTTGCTATTGATAGTTTTAAAAAGTACTTTAACTTCACAACTTACTATTGACACTGTGTCCTCCAAAGATAGAGTATTAGTTTTTCAGATAAGATGGGAAAAGCCCCATAAGCATGAGCTGTGAGACTTTGCCACTTTTCTACTGGAGACAGGAGCTACCAGCAGTTTTCACCTGATGTCCTGACTGATCTCCCACTGATTTTCATAGAACCCACTTCTGGTGGACGGTGTGGGTTTCTTAGCTGGGGAGATGTTGGCACTTTCTATACAAAAGTAATGTTTTTACTCAATCTGAACCCACGGTAGCTCTTTAAAAGAATGATTTTCCCTTTCTGATGATAAAAGCAACCCATGTATATGGAAGAAAATTTAGAAAGTACAGAAAATACAAAGAAAAAACATTCTGAAAACCATCACAACTGTTATGACTGATCAATGTTTAGTGTTCTTCCTTCTAATCATTTCCTGGTGTGTGTGTGTGTGTGTGTGTGTGTGTGTGTGTATTTAATTGGTATATTGTATAGCTTTCTATCTTTCCCATTCTCTGGTTTCATTTATCTATTATTATTTATTTTACTTATCATACTTTCCCTGTCATTAAATATTTTTTTGAAAACTACATTTTTTCATGACTATATGACATTCTATCCTATGGCTATCATAATTTACAGCAGCATTTTTTTTTGTTAGACATTATATCCACACAGACACACCCCAGCATTCCCACTTCTATAAAGAATGTTGTAACAAACATCCTTGTATATAAATCTTTGACTATATTTCAATTCTTTCTTTAAAATAGATTCTCAGGATTGGAATAACTGGGCTAAAAATGAACATTTAAGGTACTTGAATCCAAATTATCAAGTTACTTTCCAGGCCACAGTGTAATTTAAATTTTATTCCTAATGTCATCTTGATGGTTAAGAGGAAGAATCTAAGCCCTCAACATTCTAGTTTAATGAGAAAATCAGATCTCAATTGAAATAGTCATTATTGTATACAATGTATTAAACTGCCCTGCCAAGAACAAGTAATGGGTCTGAAGGTGACTTTAGACACTGCCGCATTTTACATGGGTCTGAATGGAAACCTACAGAAGTGGTTACTCACCTGAGGATGCACAGTGGGTCGGTGGTGTGGAGAACCAGCAGTGCTGATGTTATAACTTGAAATTTATAATACCGTACTTTTATGTGATTTCCAACTTACCTAATTTGACCATGGTGACCTATAAGATAGACAAGGCAAGAGTTATGATGGCCATTTTACAAGTGAGAAAACTGAGGCCTCAAGAAATTGAGAGCCTTATGCATAACCCGATAGCTAGTTTGGTCAAGCTTGAATATTCTGTTCCACAGAGCCAGTGTTCCCAATCTTGGTGGTGCGTTAGAGTCACAGGACTCTATCTCAGACGAATTGATCAGAATTTGGGGTTAAAGACTGATCACTCGTATATTTTTAAATCTCTCCAAATGATTCCATTGTGTAGCCAGAGCTGAGAACACTGTCCTACATCGAGGATAGCATAAGGCTTCATCTCTCCTGCCTCCTCTGATCTTTTGGTTGTCTTACCTGGAGCCTAGTGTTAAGAAGGATTCTGAGACCTTCTTGTCTTAGCAAGAAACTGTGCATCATTATAATGTCTGCCATGAGTTGGGGCTGGGGATTGACATCACAAGTGCCCTTGCTATCCTGGCACTATACCATATTACCATTCCACTCATAGTTTCTAGAAAGTATATTCTCATTAAAGATATACAAAGATAAGGGCACAAACAAGAGTGTGTTAGAATGTAAAAGGCAAGCAGTCATAAAACGTCTAAAGCAAATTGCTGTGGCATTTTAAGTATTCAAAAATATTTTTCCAGCAGTGGTATCCCTCTGCCTGTGAAAGAAACATGGATTATAAACAGCATTGCCGTGAGTTAACCTTTTATTTTGCCAGGCTTGGAATTGATTCTGAAACCTTCCAAGGTGTATTCTAAACAAAATGGGAAAGTAAAGGAAGAAAGCTCAGTGTGGCTCTTTGGAGCTTGTGTTAGTTTGCTAGGGCTGCCGTAACAAAGTGCTACAGCCTGGACAGCTTACACAACAGAAATTTATTGTCTCACAATTCTAGAGGCTAGAAGCCCCAGATCAAGGCGTTGGCAGGATTGGTTTCTTCTGAGACCCCTCTCCTTGGCTTGCAGATAGCCACCTTCTTGCTGTGTTCTCACATGATCTTTCCTCTGTTAATGAAATCTTGGTGTCTCTTTGTGTGGTGAAATTTCCTCTTTTTATAGGGACATCAGTCAGATTGGATTAGGGCTCACCCTAACGGACTTATTTGAACTTAATCATCTCTTTAAAGGCCCTATCTCTAAAGAGAATCACATTCTGAGGTACTAGGGGTCAGGGCTTTAACGTATGCATTTTGGGGAGGCACAACTCAGCCCCTAACAGGGCTGATCCTTGCAAAGTGTTGAAAAGTAATACCTATCCTTGTTTATCAGGTGCTCAGGCTTTGGGTTGGAACAATCTCCACCAGAGGCAATTTTGCCTCTCAGGGGACATTTGGCAATGTCTGGAGACATTTTTGATTGTCATAACTAGAGTGAGAAGTTGCTAATGGCATCTAATGGGTAGAGACCGGAGATACTGTAAATATCAGACAATGCACAGGAAAGCCCTTCAATGACAAAGAATTATCTGGTCCAAAATGTCAGTGGTGTTGAGGCTGAGAAATCCTGAGATACAGAGACCTCAATCTGAATCCTTCTTATGACACCTAATAGATGTGTGACCTTGTAACACACTCCGTCTTTATGAATATCCTCACCTGTAAAGTCCTCATCGTGGGTTAAATGAGATAATCTTTTACAGCTTTTAGCACATGGCCTGAGTCCTGGGAAGCTCTCAGCAACCTTTAAGTGCTTTATAGATTTCTCACCCACAGATGCCTCACTTGAGAGCTCAAGTTGGAATTAGAATTGGGAGGTATCCAGCATAAGGAAAGAGGAAGGGACATGCCAGGCACAGGTAGGTAATTGGGCCACAAGAAGGCAAAGGCCAGGACTTGCAGAAATATATTGAATTCCATATTTTCTTTGGATGTTTTCCAATTTCAAATATGTCTGCTTCACTAGACGAAATATGGCTTGAATTAGGGACAGCCCTTTCTCTGAATGTAAAAGGTTACATCATGCATTTCCAGTATCTGTGCAGCCTGCTTCTTCTTCCTTGAAATCATTTATAAAGAGGGTCATCGGGCACATCAGACTTCCTGCTCACAGTGTCAGGTCTAGAAAGCCTTGGAGGAGGAGGAGCAGGAGGGAGAGGCAGGAGAATAGAAGCATTTCTTCAGAGGGGAGAACTGTTTGACACAAACCAATATCCTCAGAGTTTTCTGCTAATTAAAAAGTTATTAGAATGCATCGCTGTATTAGGACCTACACTGCATTTTACAGAAAGGTTTACCTGGGCGATAAAGTAGTAGATTTTTGCTCTTTCATTAGCTTCTCTCAACCCTGCTACACAAAGTGTGGTCCATGGGCCAGCAGCATGGTTCTTGGGGAAGTTTGTTAGAAACACAGAATCTCAGGCTCCACTCCTGAGGACCCAGTGAGGCCAAACCTGCATTGTAATAAGATCCCCAGGCGAGTCCTACTAGCATGAGAAGCCCTGCTCTAGTCTTCCTGTCACGACTTCCTCTTTCTTTTACTGGAATCTTGTCTTTCATCTTCTTTAATGGCTCCTTGGAGCTCTTGTAATTTGGTTTTTAATGGTGAGCCACTTCAAATCCTTTTTGGCCCTCAATGGAGTATAACTATTTAGTAAATGTAAACTGTCATCTGTCCTTCAAGCCAGGGTTTTGCATAGAACTTTTCTGTTGGAGAAGTCCAAGCACTTCCATGCGTATTAGAGAGAGTATTTTTGCAGCAGCTCTGTGCAAGAGAAAGAGGCAAGGTTAGTGGTTTTAACGCAGTTCCATCTTAAAGAGTCGCTACCGTTAGTTGAGTATATATTGTGTATCAGCCCTGTATATGAGAAGTCACTGAGTCCTCAAAGTCTACGTGGTGGCTGTTTTTATCTCCATTTTACAGGTTAGGAATGGAGGCTCAGAAAGGTTATTTTCCTTGAAGAAGGAACGTGGTGCCAAGCACTGGCTTCAAGGGCTTCATTAACTTCCTGTCACCACCACCAAGCTACCACTAAAAATTAACCGAATAATAATATGTTGATAATTTGGCAGAAATTGCACATAATGAAGAAAATAGAGCATGCTAAACAAATCTGCTTTAAGACACCCGCCTCACACTGCCACCCCTTCCAGCTAGCTCATTGTCCCTACTGCCGTTCCAAGTGGAATTTTGAGAGTGACACTGCGCCGCAGGCCACTTAACTCCACCACGTTGTCCCAGGGGGTCTTCTGGAATCGAAGGAAGAAAAAGTTTTAAGTAGCCTGCCAAACACTTTAAATCAGGAAGGGTTTTGGAAATTTCCTACAGCATTGTGAGAGATTTCCAAAGGAAAGCCTCTCAACTGGCTATTCTACAGTTAACTTCCTATCCAGTTCCTATGAACAGAAGGAATTTGACCAGCTGTGCTGGATCAGGTTATTCTCCTTCCACACTGTCCCACAGTGTTTCAGATGAAGAAAGGAGGGAAGGTGTGCAATAGAGGAAGACTCTGCATTGCGTTGGCAATGAGGACTGGTATTTGAAGCATGATGCTGGCACGTAAGCTTATTCTCTTTCCATCCTGCTCTGAGGGTCCAGCATTAGTTTCTGTGACTAAAGAAGGACTGGGAAGAACTTGGATAGAATGAAGTCAAGAGTTCCAACAGCTGGGCTGGAGCAAGGAATTGCAGGGAGAGCGGGGCTATAGGGTTGCACAATCCCATTAGAATCCTGGCTTCGCAGCTCACTGGAAACCAGGTCTTGGGCAAATGAGTTCACCTCACTGAGCGTTTTCTTTGTGCATTCATAGTGTAGATAATTGTGCATCTCAGGATTTTTGTAATAAGGAAACTGGCACATAGTACAGGCTTAGTAAATGGTAGTTCTGATGACGATGGTGATGATGATGATGATGGGAACATGAAAGTCATCTGAATTAAGAAACATTAAAGGACTACGATGGTTCAGCCTTGAGGAGAGAATTGCCTTAGAAACAGTCTTCAAACAGTTTTCATGCAGGGATGGTGCTGGCTTTTTCTGTGTTCTGATAGATCGAGCATGGAGATCATGGAGACCATCCATCTGAATGTGGTGAATAAGCAAATGTGCCTGGAAGTTAGGCAACCTGGGTCCAATCTGGGTCAACCACATCGTAGCTTCACAAATAATCAAATTGGCCAATCTCTCTGGATCTCTGTTTCCTTATCTGTAAAATGGGGTAACAGTACTAGGAAACCTGAAGGGTTTTTGTGAAGAATGTACTTAACACATTGCTGGGCACACAGTTTGATAGGTATATGCATTTATATTTAAATATAAGGCCATCTCTTCCAGATCTGATTAGAATGTGTGGAATGGCCTGTAGAAAGACTTTGCAGAGTCTCCGTTTGAGAAGGCATTTAGTCAACAAGGGAGGTTATCTTAATGTGGAATGGTTCAGAGGGATTCCTTCTTACCCTGAGACTCCTGGCTAGCCTCGTGCACTGTGGACACAGGAAGCCTTTCTCATGAGCCTGAACTGCAAGATTCATCAGTAGGACTGTTGCTAAAAAAACTGGTAATCTAATTTCTAACTTTCCTTCCTGCCATATTGCCAAAGGACTACAGAATTGTCATTATGGGCCAATCCGGGTAATTTCCCTGTACAATATTTAAATACTTTCAAGTCCATCTCTATTTTGATAGCATGTTATTTTTCCATGTTTTATCAACCTGTATGATCAGAGCTTCTTATGTGAGAAGCTTTAGGGTGGGCTCTTGCAAAACAACACTATGAACACGTATGTATCATGTGAATGGTGTGATTCTTTTCATTTTCCCCATTCTGTCTGACACAGGAACAGAAATAAGACCTGCATGATGATGGTTTACTATTTTTCCTCTTTGCTCTTGTAGCTTATTACCCATCTGACATCGTGTTTTTGTTAGGGCCCAGTGGGGAGGTATTGTAATTTTCTTTAGTGCCTAGCAATTGAGGACTAGGCATTCTGATGGGAGGTTGGAGACACATGATCAGAAATAAGTGATTTCTGAAGCAAGTAACATCCTATTTTTCTGAAAATTGTTTGGGAATAAGAAACAAGAATAGGAGAATGCACAAAATATGATCTGTTATCTCAGATTGTTTCTAAAACAAACTGCTTTCCAAAAGTAAAGCTGAAATTTTTTTCTACCATGTAATTGCTCTGGGCTGCATAAATCCACTGGGTACTTTCAGCTGGGCTGGAGTGGCAGAAGTTTCGCAGTTTGTATAAGTTACAAGAAATACTGTCTTAATTTCTTTTTGGCATAAAGGCCAGTCATTCACTGATTTGTGAATAGACTCAATCATTCATTCAACAATATCTATTGAGCACCTATTGTGCAGAGGTGAATGCATCGTGGACCCTGCATTAAGGAGTTCATGCTTCTGGGATAACAGATACGTGCACCCACTCTGACCAGCAGGGGATCATGAAACACAGGTTTGCAAACACCGAGCAAGGATCCCCATCCAGTTTAGAACTCTCAGGGAAACTTTCCAAGAAGTGAGAATTGAGCTGACTCTTGAGGAATGAAGAAGAATAATTAGTTAAGTTTTGGTAAAGTAAACGAAAAAAGAAAGGGATTTCAGAGAGGGGAAAGAGCACATGCAAAGACAGAGAGGTAGGAAAGTGTGGTGGGTTCATGGATCAAACAGAAAAGCAGAGGTATTCTAGGAGGCAGTGGGGTGCCATTGACTGTCATTAACTGAATGCTGTTTCCTGGAAAGAAAGAAAGAAAGAGAGAGAGAGAGAGAGGAAGGGAGGGAGGGAGGGATGAAGAAAAGAGTCCCATGACTCCTTACTAGATCCATGCTTCCACCACACTTCAAGACATGTTTTCATATGTTTCGTATGTGTTTATTGAGAAGGATCTATTGTTCTCTGTTCTCCAGGAAATGCTCCATTGTCAAAACATCACTTGACATTCCATCCTCTTGCAACAAACAGGATGACTGAAGCTATACTTTATCTTGTAGTTATGACCCATGACAATTACATTACCAAGAATAACAGTCTTTAGAGCAAGATCCACGAATTTATCACTAGTGTTTAAATCAACGCCCAGTCACTTGAACAAATATCCGCTTTGCTAAATGACTTTCTCTGTCAGTGTCAGTGAGAAAAGGAGTGACTTGAGAGCTTTTGCTTGGTGTTAGCAGTGAAGACCCAAGGAGTAGGGATGGGCAAATTGAAAAATACATTTCTCAGATAGTTAAAGTATCAGTGCTATGAAGTAACTGGAGTATTTCTGCACATCTATGTGAAAGTATTTAGCTCCAGGGTGTGAATGAGTGTCCTAGTCACCTGGAGGTAGAAATCAGAAAGAGAGAACTGTAAAAAAGCACAAAACCCATTTTAACACCCATCTGTTTGGAACGGTTGGTTGGCAAGGTTGTGAACGCCCTGCCAGGTGGCTTTTTAAGCTTTCCCTAATCTCTAATGAGTCTGCTTTCTTCTCTCACAACTGGGGCAGCTGTCACTCCTCTCAGACTCTGGCAGCAGGTATTGTTGATAAGGTAAAACCAGTGAGGCTGAAAGGTCTATGAGTGGCCCATATTTCCCTGCCTGCTTGGATGAACTGCCCTTTAATAAAAGTAATAGCAAGAGTATGTCGTGGTGAACCAGGCATTTTACAAATATGATTTCATTTATCTCTATACCAACCCTATGAGATAGGTATTGTCCTCCCCATTTTCACAGGAGGAAACCGTAGTTCTGAAGAGTTTAACTTGCTGAGGTCACCTAGCCACTAAGCACTAGAACTGGGTTTGAACCCAGCCAGTCTGATGCCCAAACCACATTTTCCCACCATGGCACACTACCTCCTCGCGCTATCTTGTAGCATAGGATTTGTATACTAACCTCTTAAATTCCTAGATCAGGTTTCTTAGAACACACTCTCTTCCACTGAAACCAGAGTTATCCAGAGAGAGTAGAGACAGAGAGAAAAATAGAAGCCTCCTAAGACTTATGCCTAAAATGTTGTGGCTATAGCAGAAAGCATCATGAGTCTTCCACTACAGGCAGGGTGGTTTTGAGCAAGTCACTTAATCTCTCTGGTTCTACATCTTTAAGCTGAAGGAGTGGGGTCAGATATTCTCTATGGTTCATCCAGGCTTCAAATCTAGAAATCTGATTTACTCAGCAAACAGAGAGGTGAGGGGAACTATGGGGGTGGGCTTCACAAGTAGTACCTAATTTAGTTTTGGGGTTTATATTAGAGTAATGTGTTATTTGGGGCTGTTTAGGCTGCAGTTATAGAAACCCAACCTGAACCAAGCAGCTTATGTTCAAACTGGGGGATTTTATGGATTTCATGATTGGGACCCATTGTGAACCTCCCAAGTTGGGAAGCAGTTTGGCTTCAGGAAGGGATTCTGCAAGTGGAACCCTGAGAATCCTCAAGTGCCTGCCCTCTTGGCTTCTCCTGGGCCCTTGTCTCTTTCTTACAGAGCAGTCTTCCCTGTTTAGCTGTGCAGGTGGCAGAAAATGATTATCTCTTAGATCTGATCCAAATTTTGCAGGGACTGACTTTCTCTGGCTTGGGTCCCACTGGGCCAATCAACAGCAGCTAGAGGGTGGGGTCATGTAGTAGGGCCAAGGAGCTCTCACTCACCTTTGAGGGTAGAGAAGAGCCGTACTTTGATATTAAGCCGGCTTGAGTCATTCCAGAGGATGAGAGCCATGGCTCCCATTTATCTGAGGTGATGGCTCAGATGAAAAGATGTCGAAGGACTCAGACACACTCAGACAGCAAGTGACTGAGTGGATTAAAGTGAAACCCAGATCTTGGGTTTTGGTTTTCTCCCTACTTGAACGTATTTCATTAGATCTGACTAGGGAATCTAATAAGTTATTTGAGTAGACTCTGTAACTGCTTTGAGAGGTAATTCTAAGTACTAGAAGATGGAATCTAAAAGAATTACACCCCTGCCCCTCCCCCAAAGATATATCTTTTCCTCTGCACATTTAATTGGCCCAAAGTAAAATTAAATGGAAATTGTCCCCCTTCCCAGTAAGCTTTCTTTCAAACTCTAATTTTATAAGACTGTTAGAAAAGATTTTATCAAACGATTTTAGAGGTGAGCAATAAATACATCCCACATTTCTTATAAATCCTAAACCTCACATCTCTCGGTCCTGAGACTAGGTCTGCGAGGGGTCACTGTGGCTTTCTTGAAGGGCCTTATGTCTCTTCCAGCAGGGTGAGATCTTGTTTGAGGGACCCGAGCACTTAGAACTATGGAAGAATTTCCTTTGTGTGAAACTTAGGTGCTGTGTCATGCTTGGTGGAGTTGTTTATGGGCTACTTCCTTTCAACCCTAACCAGCAGGCCCATTGCTGCATTTCACAAGCTATTGAAAACACGCGTGCTTTCTTTTTGTGTGGGGGGCATCTACCCATTTATTTTGAATATTACATATTCGGAAAAGCATTCAAAATAGAAAATGATGGCTTTGGGGGATTCTGACTATGCCCTGAGTAAACTAGATCTATAATCTGAAACATATTCCCATTATGCAGGAATGATGACCGTGGTCTGTTGCCACGATTTTTGTCAATACTTGAAAGCCTCATTTTTCTGTTTTCAGGGAATTATGTTTTGATTTCTGTTTTCCATAGACAGTAGCAGACACTCACCTCCCTTAATCATTCATGACCTTCCCTCACTGTTTTTATTTTGGCTCCGAAGAGTTTCTCCTTCTCCAAATATACCCTCCAGAGCATTCAACATTTTTCTCAGTATCACTTAATAAACCAATACAATCTTTTGCTAAATTACATTCTTACAGTTTATGAAACACTTTAATGAATATTTTTTCATTTGATCTTCTCCTAAACCCTGTGAAATAATTATCGTTCTCATCTCCATTTTACAGATGAGGAAACTGAACTTCAGAGAATTCCTGAAGGTCATACAAGGTTTGATTTATGCCCAGGGCCTCTGTCTGTAGAGCGTGTGCTACTTAGTCTTTCATTCATTCATCCATCCATTCAATCATTCACTCATTCGTTCGTTCATTCATTCATTCAGCAATAGTTTAGTACCAGTAATGTGGCAAACAGATAAAAGAGGCATATCCCTGCATCTAGATGTTCTAGAGGCTCATGGAAGTCCAACAGAATGGGACAGGTCTTCTGGCAGGGTTAGCACACTGGGCTTGCCTGAGGATGAGCTAACTGTGATTGTGTCTGATAACATCACATCGACTACATTGCAGGCTATTCAAGCTCCCACTTGTTCATGTGCAGCACTCCACCTGTTGCTTTTTCCAGTGAAGGCTGATGGGAAGCAAGCTGATGGCAGGAGAACTGAGGGGGAGGGGACTTGTTCACCTTTCCATTTGGCTCAACTGACAGGGTCTTAATCACGATATTGTGCTGATGACAAGGCACACACACACACACACACGCACAACGCTTTCATTTTTCTTTGCCTTTCCTTCAAGCTTATTTTTAATGGCAGCTGATTCTGTTTCTTAATAGGAGAATTCTGTTTATCTCCTCTATGTTCTAGCCAGGGGTCGGCAAACTTTCTGTGATGGATTGCAGGAGCAGGGCTAGATGAATGAGCGATGCACTTGCCTTGGGTGCAAAATAGAACGAGGTGTCAAAAAACTCAGTCATCAAGATAAATGATATTTCGATACAGTATTTTATATATATAAACTTATTTATTTATTTATTTATTTATTTATTTATTTATTTATGCTGTGTTGGGTCTTCGTTGCTGCGCTTGGGCTTTCTCTAGTTGTGGCGAGCAGGGGCTACTCTTTGTTGCGGTGCGCGGGCTTCTCATTGTGGTGTCTTCTCTTGTTGCGGAGCACAGGCTCTAGGCACCCAGACTTCAGTAGTTGTGGCTTGTGGACTCAGTAGTTGTGGCTCATGGGCTCTAGAGCGCAGGCTCAGTAGTTGTGGCACATGGGCTTAGTTGCTTCGTGGCATGTGGGATCTTCCCGGACCAGGGATTGAACCTGTGTCCCCTGCATTGGCAGGCTGATTCTAAACCACTGTGCCACCAGGTAAGTCCCCGATACAGTATTTTTAAAAAATCCAAATTAATACAAAATTCCATGAGGAACAAAAATATCAAAAATGTGAATAAAGATCAGATAAGTTACCATGCCACACTGAGTCATGTAGGAGCCTGGGGCAAAAGGAACGCTCAGTGATGCTGGTCCTTTGCTGGAGCACTGAAATCCTACCCAGGATTTACCTTCATTTGGCCTCATCATTCCAGAGACATTTAGAAACTCTCCTCATGCTCTTCCTCAGCATGTCTCCCTGAGAAATCTCTTTACTGTAAGCATGCCTCACTGCTTTAACTACCCCCAACTTTGGAAAATCCAACTTTTGATTTCCAAGGAAACCTCAGAGTCTAGAAAATGTCTCTGAGGTTTTCCTATAGCAAGTGGTCATTCCTGAGAGCAGAGAAGACAGGAATATCTGTGGCTTCCTGGGCCTTAGAAGCCAGCGCGATATCTCATTATACCTCCAGATGTGCCAAAAAGAAGTAGGCATTTGGAGATCTCTTCCTTTAGGAATTCTTGTTTGATCCAGAGCCAAAGTTCAAAAGGTGTGCTTCACTCCCCTACCTTCATTTAACCTATTTTGGATTAATGAAAAACATATTTTTTTTTATAATACCTTCTTTGTAGATTTTGTAATGTATTACAGATATTAACTCTGACAAAAACGGGGTGTGAAGGGAAACAAGGTCAGCCTGGTGGATATCACTTGACTGATAACATTGCTTTGGTCCTCTTTCTGTTGGTTGTTAATTAGAGAAAAGAAGAGTGCTGTGGGCTGAATATTTTTGTTACCCACCTCCTCCAATTCACTTGTTAAAACCTAACCTTCAAGGTGATGGAACTAGGAGATAGGGCCTTTGGGAAGTGATTAGGTCATGAGGGCTTCAGAAATTGTGTCCTTATAAAAGAGGCCCCGGGGCTTCCCTCGTGGCACAGTGGTTAAGAATCTGCCTGCCAGTGCAGGGGACTCGGGTTTGAGCCCTTGTCCGGGAAGATCCCACATGCCGCGGAGCAACTAAGCCCGTGAGCCACAACTACTGAGCCTGCACTCTAGAGCCCGCGAGCCACAACTACTGAGCCTACGTGCCACAACTACTGAAGCCCACATGCCTAGAGCCCATGCTCCGCAACAGGAGAAGCCACCGCAATGAGAAGCCTGCCCACCGCAGGGTAGCCCCCATTCACAGCAACTAGAGAAAGCCCATGTGCAGCAACGAAGACCCAATGCAGCCAAAAAAAAAAAGAATAATTAAAAAAAAAAAAAAAGAGGCCTGAGAAAGCCCCCTTGCCCCTTCTACCATGTAAGGTTATGACTAGAGGGTGTCATCTATGAACCAGGAAGCCCTCAACAAACACCAAATCTGCTATGATCCTGGACTTCCAGCCTCCAGAACTGTGAGAAATAAATTTCTGTTGTTTCTAAGTCATCTAGTCTGTGGTATCTTGTTATGGAAGGCCAAACGGACTAAGACGAAGGATAAGAGGAGCTGGGCACCCGACATCATGAAGTTGTTCAGGGTGTCTGTTTCTCGGCTGGGAGCCCCAGGTCAGGTGAACAAAAGGCTACATGATATACACAAGTAAGGGGCTGGCTGTTTAACTATAGATTCACGTCTTTGCAAGAATCAGCATCTTTAAGTGAATAGCTCTTTCCAGCTATGCCCTCTGCTTGCTTGGCAATGGCTTCCTGTGAACCCCACTTTGAAGGATTAACAGAGCAAAGTGTGGTCTCTTTCATGTATCTGCTGCCTCTGAACTAAGCCTCATGCGTGACCTGCAATATGGAAATCTATTCCAGGCAAGGTGGACTCAAGGCTCAAGGACTGCAGTCGGGTCTTTGGCCTCTGGGGTTGGGCTTCTGCAGCACCTCTTGGTTCACATCAGGGTAATCTTAGCATTTTGCCTTGTTGGGCAACTCATGGTCTGGCTGATATTTTATGTAGAATTTTCTGAATCAAAAATTTGAACTACAGTTTGTGCACTATGACCTTACAGTGGAAGAGGGTACTTTAAATCGAGTCTCTAAGAAATTCAGTATGGATCTCTGTATCTTTGACAAATGTGTAAATTTTAAAATTATTTATGAATTTGTGTTACAATATTAGGACATATTGATTTTGTAAATAACAGTGATATATGGTTTTCTGGAAGACCAAGAATGATAAAGCAAAATAGATGCTGCATGCAAACACTTGCATAATCATGTTAATACATAATTCATTTGGGGGAAATATAAGCATTCTTCCTTGATCCTGGAATATCATATTCAGTACGTTTTTCTTGTCGAAGTTAACTGTCTTTGAGTAATGTGTCAGAGCTAAATCTGATTGATTTCACAAAATGAACCAGCACATAAATGTGCACTTTTAATACTTACAGGGGACTATTAACTCTCTAAAAGGTAACAGCACTACAGTCAAGCCGAATAACTAAGAAACTCCCCAAGGTTAGGAGGAGTTGAAGGACTGATCCAGTTAATACCCCCGAGTTTTACATGGGGCTCCCCCAAGAGTAACACACCAGTGAGAAGGACAGGATTACCAGTGGGAGGGAACAACTTCTCCTGTAGGCTCTGGCTAGCTGAAAACAGCAGCACAAGAAGTACTCCCACCATTCAAAAAATTCAAAAAAAGGAAGAAAGGAAAAAAGTAGCTAGCTCTCTGCTTTCAAGCTCACAACACCCCCTTGACAGTTTCTGCCATTTTTCCTTATACCACTGTGACTTGACAAATTAAAACCAGTGCTATCTTGTGAGATGCCACAACGATTCCTGTCCCCTGGCCTATCTGCCTACCCTTTTCTCTTTCTGTGTTGTTAGAGTAAATGTCCCTTTCAAGTTGTTTTGTGCTCATCCTAAGAATGGCTCCCACAAATTGCCCACAGATTAAACAAGAAACTGCTTTTTCTCCAAGCCTGTTCTTTGTCACAGCTGTCTGAATTGATGTGTGCCCCAAGCCTGCCTGTTTTGAAATGCACAGCGAATGAGGAAAGGGAAACAATCAGGCAATTCCTAAACTCCAGTTATGACCCCACCCCCCATGGCCCTGCATTTTACTGCTGAGAAATAGGACTGGGGGAGGGAAGCTTCCAGAATCAGGCAAAGTGAAGCTACAGGAAAATCTACACTCCAAGTATTACCTTCTGTGTGGTGGACAGGAGGGGTGATTTGTGGGACATGACCAAGCTTGTTTAACTTTTAAAAAGCTGACCAAAGGGTAATGCAGTATCCAATCAATATTCTTGAGATGGATTTCCAGTCGGGGGAAGTAGGCCTGGTTCCTAGGTTTCCTCCTATTTAGTGGGGTCATCTCCGAGAAGACTAATGTGTTTGGTGAGATCACATTCATAGAGAGAAGTGACCTTTAGTCTTCATTCATTGCTTTCAACATGAGTTTCCCCTCGAGTTAATAATTTTTCAGAAACCTTAATAAAGTGTTTGAGAATCTCTCCCTCCTTGAGAGCCAGTGCCAGGCACATGCAGTGTAGAATGGGGGTTTTGGAATAGTAGACCTGGCCTCAAACTTTGTTCAGACACTTACTATCTGTGTGAACATGAGCAAATTACTTAATTTCTCTCAGCTTCAATTTTCCACCCCCGTCTGTAAAGTGGATAGAATAATATCCTGTTCACAAGATTGTTGTAAGGATTAAAGGAGATAATTTATATAATGAGATAGAACTCATTCACTCTCTTACACCCTTCTCTACTTTTAAATGTTTCCAATGATGATTCTGGAAAAAAAAGAAGAAAAAATGATGATCTGACTAACCAAATAGTAGTGAATTTCCAAGTGAGTTTTGTTTACTAACATTATAAACAAACTTATGTATTTAATATTTTAAAAGAGGGTAAAAAAGATATAAAGAAATTAAGCCATGAATCTAACTTGCTTTGTTTATAAATATTTCAGTTTTTATTTATGTTTATGTCCAGCTTTGCTATTTTAGGCAAGGGCTTCCTCTCTGGCAGCTTGTGCCATTGCCCTGAATGTGTACTGTGTTTAGAATTTGCATCCTAGAGACAGCTAGAACATTAGGGAAATGTACTGGTTCCCATTGAAATACATTGCCTGTTTTTAAAAATCTCCCTGACTTGGCAAATCAAGAAGCGAGTCCAAGAAACGTGGATGCAGCCTGGGAATGTCTGGCAAAGAAATCCCTATTCCCGTTTGGAACCATGTACAAGCAAAAAGACCCTTGTTCCAGGTGCCGTCTCTCTTTGTGCCTGGTCTTTGCTATAGAGAAAGGCATTGTTGTGGTGGTCGTATTTGCCAGAATAGTCCATTCTTGTTGATTCTGGATCAAGAATATGTGAAATATATGTGAAATTCATCTTGAATCTCAAAGTCTCATTTTTAACCACTGATTTCAATTTACTCTCACATCAAGCTATTTTTAAAACTCAAAGTTTTAAATGAAATACCTAGACATGAGATTTTCCCCTTTACTTTCACTTGACAAGCACTTTGGAGTCAGGTATTAAGAGTATCAAGCAGGAAAAAACAGAGGGCCAGGAAAGAAAGCCCAGCCAGGGAACAGTAAGAGTCAATAGGCCTGGATTTATATCCAGCTCTGCCCTTACTAGCTCTGTGACATTTGACAAGTTATTTAACTTCTCCCATCCTCAGCCTCCTCATCAGTAACCTGACAGTAACAAAAACAACAGAAACATTATTTATTTGCCAATTAATATATCAAAATAACTAATTGGTTGAATATTGATATTTTCTGCTTCTGGTTGTTCAAATATTGGTTATTTACAATTTTTAATGCACTTTAAAGGCATTTTTAAAAGAACATTTGTTTACAAATCTTTGTTTCATAACTTCTAGGATGGTGTAGCAACTTTTAATGTGTTCTAATGCTTTCTCCGTTTGCTTTTGAGATTCTATATATAGAATCTAAATCTAAATATATTCTATATTTCAAATTTATTTTGTCATTTATGAATACATGAAGTTAGAAATAAAGATAAAATAAACTGAAAACTATAGACAAAATTAATAAAAGTAAAATATCAGTGAAAATAATGCCCATTTTTGCCTCTTTAGCCAGTATTTCTGCAAATTTTATTGTACAATATTTTAATTTTATTTTATTCATTTACTTTTGTCCAATTTTTGCTAGGTATTCCTGAGAGGGTCATTAATAGGTTATTTTTTTAAAAATGGAATGTGAAATAAAAAACTGAGGAATATTTGTCTAGACTTTTTCTTTTGTTTGAGTATTCTAGTAGGCATTGTTGGTACTTTTTTCTCAAGTTCATTACTGTGCATCTAGATGATGCAGGTCCTTTTATTTCACAGTTGCTAGAAAGGCAAAATTGCCATGACTACCAGAAAATATGTTTTAATTTTTTTTCAAAAGCAAAGTACTTAGAAAGTGGTGAAATATCTTAAAAATTTAATTAAAGTAAAAATTCTAATTAAAAAATCAGAAAATCATTCTAGGATACACAGACGTCATCCGTATGTGAATTACTTATCAGAAACAAGAATTTCTGGATCATTTTACTTTCAATCACTTCACTTAGAACTGAACATAAAAATTTAAAACTCACAAAATATATTGCCAAACAAACAGGCAGAATTGGTTAAAAGATATTTGAAAACTAATGATCTGGAAGATGGACAAAAATGCAAAATACACATAAAATTTGGGGTTGCTCTCCAAAGTAAAAAATCTGCAAAATGCATAAAAACTCATAAAGAGCACCAAAACTGCTTAACAATACACCAAAATCACCAATATATATCATAAAAATCTATGTATGGAAATATTCATTTTTACCTGATTAATCATTTTGGCCAGTTTGTTATTTTAACCAATTTGTTTTAAAATGATTTATGTATAGTCATACTTTCCTACCTTGCAAGATGGTGAATGAGGTGGAAAATATATGTTTGTAAAGGGACTGGATCAAAATAGACACTTAACAAAGCATTGTTCTCCGTGTTTTTTGAGGCTCAAAAGACTTGATAGCATGCCCAACAAAAGTATAACAAAAAAGTGTAACAGATTGAAATAAACTTTAGGATTTGAGGATTGTTGGAGAATAATTTCTACAAATCCTCTATTACTCAGTATGTCTGATGTTTGCATACATAATGAAACTGGCAGAAAGAGAAATACATATATAGTTGATTCAATTCTAAAATGTATTGTGATGACCTAGAGGGGTGGGATAGGGAGAGTGGGAGGGAGGCTCAACAGGGAGGGGATATGGGGATATATGTATACATATACTGATTCACTATGTTGTACAGCAGAAACTAACACAACATTGTAAAGCAACTGTACTCCAATAAAGATACAAAGAAAATTCTAAAATGTATTGATTTATCAGTTTATGCAATGAATATTTGATAAGTCTTGTTAGAGAAGGTATAATCAGAGGCTCACCAGCTTCAAAGCTGTTTCCTGTATTATCTTCCTGGTCATCTTGCTGTTGGCTTGTGGTGACCAGCACTGTATTGTGAACAACAGCAATAATATCAGAATTTGGGGTTATGTTCTTATTAGTGATATATGCACACACATGTATCAGCTGAGCCAAGTTATAGTTCATGATTCTTTTTCCTGTTTTTTGTAACTTTTTGCTTTTTCTTCAGTTAATAACTTTCTCACTTCCTGCTCCAAAGAAGACTATCTTTGGGCCAGCTGCCCAGTTGTTATCCTGAGAATTCCCTCTGTCATGCTCCTGTCTGTTGTATCATTTGATTTCCAGATCCCACTTCTCCCTCTTTTTTAAGCTTACTCCCTTATTTTGGTGAAATGTATCCTTTGGTAACATCTCAAGAAAAAAGTTCATGGGTTCCTTTGAGACTTTGCATGTCTTAAAGTATCTTTATTTTATTATTGTGCTTGATTTATGATTTGGCAAGATATAAGATTCTCGAATTTCTTTTTCACTCAGCATTTTTCATGCCTAATATTGCCTCTAATATTGTTATGAGAAATCTGATGTCATTCTGTTTTCCAGTCCTTTGTATATAACTTTTGTTCTTCTCTGGAAGATTTTAAGATCTCTTTATTGTTAGTGTTCTGGTAGATTCATGATAATATGCCTTGGTGGGGCCTTTTTGTGTGTGTGTGTGTGCTGGGCACTCAGTGGGCCCTTCAAATTTAGAGTCTGGGAAAATTTTCTTATATTGTTTCTTTGATAATTTTTTCTGCCATGTTCTCTAGTCTCTCTGAACAAATTCTCTTTCTCTCTCTTATTTTTTCTATTATATATACTTCTGATTTTTTTGTTCTACTTTGGGGAGATTTGTTTGACTTGACATTTTTACTTTTTGCTGACTGAAAAGATTTAGCTATTATACTTTTAATATCCAAGAACTTTTTTCTTCTTTGATTATTCCCCTTATATAGCAACCTGTTCTTGTTTCATGGTTTCTTTGAAATGGTCTACTGCTTCCTGCAGTGTATCTGTAATCTCTGACTTCCCTTTTGTTTATTTGTTTTAGTTTCCCTTGTTCATCTTGGAAGCTTTCCTCAAGTGTCTAGTAATCCTTGGCTGTCTTTTCATAGGTAAAAAATGGGTTACTAAAAAGCTGATTGGAAGTGTCTGTGTGTGATACCTCACTGTATTGTGGTCTAGTGACTAACAGGCCTCAGATTCAAATGTCAGTATCTACAGATTTTTTTCAATGGGACAGTACCTCAGAAGAATCCTTCAACTTCCTGCCTAAATGTTTTAAGCTTGACTACTGGTGTTCAGAGCTGTGTGGGAAAGGGAGCCTGGGGGTATCTTTGTTCAGTGTTTGGTCTTTCACTTCATTTTTCTTTTTAGTCTGTTATCCTTGTTTCAGGAGCCTCTCTTAATTCAATTTCTCCAGAGACCATATTGTCTATCTCTGGTGGGGAAAGGGTTTCAGTAGATAAGGATGGAACCTGGAATTATAAATGACTCTAATAAAGACTTTAAATAACCCCATTTTCAGCCATCCTCCTCCCTGCTGCCTTCATGGTGTTTCCAATGTCTGAACATTTCCAGGGTTTCACTGTGACTCAGCTTGCTTCTCATCAAGAGTGCCATCCAAAGGCACTTATTCTGACCCTCTAGCACTCTGTTGGGTCAATCCTCTTTTTCGGTTTATGTATTGCAGTATAAGGTGATAGATGTCCCCTAATACTACTAAAGACAGAATTTGTGTTTCTGTTTCTCATTCTGTTTACTGTTTGGAGAGAATTTTTCAGAGGATAAGGAGGTAGGAATGTCCTTTTACTGTATCATCTTAAAATGTGAAGACTCTGGTGTTAACTTTTACATCAGAATATAGTAGAAATGGAACATTGTTGCTCCAGGTACAAATTAATACTTGGATGCTAAAGAAGCTAAACAAACCCTCTTTCTTCCTTTTACAATAATTAAGTTTGGTTTTCATGGAATTTCCAACTTTCGATTCTGTGTTTAGTTGCCTTAGACCATCAGCATCAAGTTAGCCAAAGATACAAAGTATTTCTGGGAGGAGAGTTGGTGATGAGGTAAACAAGGGCCTCCTGGTCAATGGGCACTTCACTGTGTGGGTCCCTCTCTTTAAGGTTAGTGCCCCCTGATGCTTGTGATAAATTAAAAAAATTTAATGCTCTTCATCTTTGCTTCCAATCTCTTCATCTGGTTCAAAGCAAAAATAATTGGCTTTCTCATTATTTCAGAGTGTGAATCTTGCTGGTTCCTTATGAACTATGTGAACTTGAATAAGTTAAACAATTGTACAAATTCAGTCTCTTCTCCCACAAGCTGGGGAAACTAATACCAGAGTTATTGAAAATATTAAATGAATTAAGAAGTTAGTTCATTTATTTACCTAACAAATATTTCTGAAACTCCTTTTAAGTGCCAAGCATTATGCTTGGTGAGACAAAGACAAATAATCCAAAAATCCTTGATAACAGTTTAACAGGGGAGGGAAGCACAGGAATGCTTATTAGGGTAGAGAATGGAAGTGCTGGGATAGAGGGATGCATTGTGGAAGGACAGATGGTGAGCAACTCACCCCGCCCTGGGGGTTGGGAGCATGTCAGGGATTGCTCTCGAGAGGGTGGTACCTGAGACTTGAGAGGCAGATCTTAAGAGAAGAGTAAGAGTTACCCAGCTGAACAGGAAGTAGAAGAATATTCCATGTTATGGAGACAGCATAAGCAAGGATTACAGATGAGAATCAACATCATATGGAAAAGGGAAAATGATTCAGTGTTGAATTGCTTCACAAAGACTCCGACCCTCCAGAAATGTTAGTCACCTCCCTCTCTTCAACCCCTAAATGTGGTCTTATTAAGAATTAAAGGGAAAAAAAAAAAAAAAGAATTAAAGGGGTTCTCAAATCTTGGAGTCAAGACATAGAGATACCTGCCATATGAGTCAGGTATAGCCACTGCAGGATGTGTACACACTTGTACATCAGTGTGTGTTTGTGGTGTGTGTGTTGGTGAGCTTGTGCTTTGTCATCTATGGCTGATTTTATATAGGTTTCATTAGGAAGCCAATTTCTTCCTCTTAGCAGTTCAGTTTGACCTCTGCCATTAGTATATTAGATTAGAGTATAATCTAATATGCATGTATACATTATATACACAAAATATACACTAATGTGGTCTATTAGGTTGCCTTCTGCTGTACTTCTCTATGAACTCTCTGTATAGCTCTCTAAGAAAACAGCTGTCATGTTCTATGAAAATCCTTGTGCTCAGACTTGTACCACAAAGGGGACTTTTCTTAACAGTGAGCTAGATTTGCCTATTCCTGAATTCCCTAAAAAGGTATTCCTGCCAAGGGCTGCAATGGAATTGAGACTGACTCCCTCATTTGAGACACATTCAGAATTCTAGCTCAATATTAAAACTCTGCTGTTGAGGTTAACATAGGTTTTTCTAATTAGATTGTTCACAAAAGGGGATGGATGAATCACCTATAAGTTCTCGATCTTCTTTCTTAGAATCAGAGACGAGTTGACATGGACAGTATATAAGTTGCTCTATTAGTGCTTCTGGCTTTGCTTATATTTTCCCTGGGGAGCATAGCATGACTTGGTCATTGCTGAGCTTAGTTTATTTCAGGATAGTGGTAAACATTTTCTCCCATGAAGTGTAGCTGTAAAATGATGATAAAAATAATAGAGATAAATATGGCCTCTATCATGGTTAGTCTCTTGGGAAAGTGGATTCTGGTGCCAGCGCTGCCTTCAGATCGAAGCATGATCTATTGGATACTCTCAATTAATTTCATCCTTTTAAGGATGAATTCCATTGCGTAAACCTCGCAACCATGTCATGTAAATAAAGCATGAAATATCATGTTAATTTATACATGAGGTGACACTGTAAAGTAGTAAGAATCATTTTCTTGGACGCCTTGCAAAAATGGTTCTGAAGGTAGTTTTAAAAGAGTTTCAGAAAAACTTTTAGCATTAGTTGACTCCCTTTTTAGTTTTATTCATTTGCTCATTTTTTTCATCAGATATCTGTCAAGGGCCTATTATTATTATTCTGGTTGTCTATTACATACTGGGAATAAAAACCATGAGTGAGACTTAACCTGTTCTTTGATGAGTACTCAATCCACTTTGGGTGGTGGTCATGGGGTAAGCATGGAAGAAATACACAAAATACAGTGTGATAAATGCTATAGTATTAGATATATTCTTATGTCTTATATATATTATACATTAATCAATAGTGACCAATTCCTGGATTGTTAGGGAAGGCCACGCAGAGAGAATAAGGGTCTCTCCCAGAGCTGACGTCCCTGGAGAATAGGACAGTGTTGGGAAGATCTAAGCTCTGCCTTCTCTTAAAAGACAGTGTCATCGTGGTGTAGATGTGTTAATAGTGACAGAATTGTACTGGTTACTTGAATTTCAAGTGGTAAATCTAAGGAGAGAAAGATTTCTGGATGAATTAGAAAAGAAAGTCATCTGCTCCATTTCTTTTAGAAGTAGTAAACTCTATGGTTCTTTTTCTAAGACAAGAGTGAACATGAAAATCTTTTCAGATTATTCAAATAAGAGTTGCAATTGTCATTATTTCTACCTTTATCCATTAATGCTTTAAATCAGCTCTCAAACACAAGGTTATGAAAACTGACTAAGAGTAGTCCTTTTTTTCTTGTAGCAAAGAATTTACCAGTTGAGACTAAAGGAAAGAAGCAGCAATAGAAATGACCCAAAAGCATATTTTACTGCATGTTTTAGGGAAATGCTATTTTATTACTTTGGGGTAAAACAGAGAAGCAACAACCCATTTGCTAAGTGAAGAGTTAAAAACAATTCTGAATTCTTTATTTGCTCTCATTAATCTTGTTTTCAACATTTCATTTCTTTCTACTCAACTTTCTGTGCAGAGATAAATGTCTCAACCTAAGATAAATGTAACAAAATTCATAATTTATTCATTGATCATAACGTTTGGAGGTGAAATATTGCCTTCTAGCCAACATCAGAATTAGCTGCAGCTAGTACTAGGTCCTGGAGGCATTAAAAAAGACACACAAAGTCTAGGTCCTTCCTTAAAGAAAGGGAAATCTAGCTAGAGTCGCAATAATTGAATGATACTGCCAGATTCACATTAAAAAGCTTGTGGGACCTGTGACTCTCTCATGTATAAACTCTTAGATATTGAAACCCTGAGAAACCTTTCAAGGTTGACTTAAGTTAGTAGGACGTATTCATTTATTAACTACTAGTGCAGACCTAACATTTGCCAGTTACTGAGTTTAGTGTCGAATATGTTTCCACAAAGACATGGTTCTTGCCCTCATGGAGTGGATGTATTAGTAGATTCAGGGGATGCTTGTATCAGGCATGGTTTGTGCTTCTTGTTGATGAGGCAACATGCATTAAAATTCAGTTTTAGAAAAGGGTGATTTCTGGGGCAGGTGGTGCAGAGGAAAGTAAGTGTAATGACCCTGAACTTCTAAAGCTAGACCCAGTTCATCATGCTGATTGGTTTGAATCTAGAAATCTCCCAGGATGGGATAGCTAAGTTTACATGTCAGAAAAGTGTGTGACCACAGCTCTGAAGTTGCCTCCTGAGATGCTATTGAATTTCGGGGCCTGGAATCTGGCCTGAGAAGTGGGTGTTTATAATTACATGTTTTCACATATGTTTTCCTGACTGCTTTATGTTTTGGACATTATTTATACACATGCTGTATAGGAAAAAACATATACTTGACAAGAAAATTAACTAAAAGATTTTAATGTTAAAAAGGACAGACAGAGCTGGGGCCTGAAATCTAGTGAGAGAGGTAGATAGTGAAGGGTTAACCAGGCTGGTCTTCAGCATTAAGGAAAAAAAATCTCCTCAGATGTGTTTCTAGCTCTATAAGCTAGTCCTTCCACAAACCCACCACACATAAAACCTAACATTCTTTGCAAGTCTCAAACAATAGACACTCTAAGAAGATTACATCACAGTGCATGTTTTTGGTCAGGAGACGGCATATTTGTGAATAGGTTGGCCTGCAGCGGTTTTCTGCCAGTGTAGTCCTGTGATTGACAAGTACAAATAGTTCCTCTAGTGGCAGCATAATTAGGTATCACGGCTGCTGTGTGTGGTGCACGTGGCTGCCAGCCTGAGTGAGGTATTCTAGAGTCGAGGGATTGGTGAAGCTGATTTTTCAAGGTGTTCCTTCTTTTGTTCCTGTTAAACCTCTTCCTTACAAAATATGTCAGAAAGACAAGCTTTATATTGAGAAAGATTATGCTGAATCCCGCTCAGTAAACAATGAGATAGTAATGTAATACTCTTGCGACATGCTTTGGACTCAGCCTGCTGATTTTTCACTGAAAGATGCTTGGTAAATCTCAAGAGGCCAAAAGAAATCCAGAATACTCCCAAAGTCAGCCTGTAACTAAACTCTTCTTGTAGCAAATCTAGACGAAAGACCCCGGGTCGTTAAATTGTTTTTCTCTTGCAAAACACTCCTCAGAAGTTAAAGGTAGAAAAGTGGAAACAGGAACATGGGCCATAATGCCCAGGAGAGCTGGAGGTTTAATAGCTGGCATTAGGGGGATGCCAGGGCAATGATAAAAAGGATTTTGTTGCAGTTCCCCACTGTTGTTTTAATTTTCTTTATATGGCAGATCCAAAATTTGAATCCCTTCTTAGCCACCTAAGTCACCTACCTTGCCTGCTCCAGAATCTCCTCTCATGGTCAAAGATTAATCTCAAGGTGAAAGGGGTAATCATGAGGTGGCTTTACCTTAGAGTTTGTCTTTATTTTCTGCATGTTTGGCCTCTGACATAATTACCTTTTCTAATTTAATCAACATATGGAATTACTTTTCCTAAACATGACTGAGGGGGTCAGCATTTATGTTTCTTTTAATAAGATTACAAAACTCCTTAAAAGTTGAGAGAGAGTTTTCCTCATGTGATAAAAAATTCCTAAGAGATTCTTGATTTATTACTATTTTTTGAATGCAAAGACTTGAGCACAGTGTTTTAATTCTCATTAAATGCTTATGTATAATTTTAACTATTATTCATTTGCTAGTTTACATCCATAGGAGACATTACATAGTGTGCTGGTCCCAGTTCCCCATTTTAAGTGTGGCGAACTTTATTTATAAATATTCTGGTAGTTGATTTTAGATTTTATTTTACCCCAAACATCCACAAATAAATTTAAAAATAGATGTAAAAACACAATATGAAAGTATCTCCTCAAATTCATTTTATTAGGATAGGACATGATTCTCAAATATATGTATAGAAATCTAAACTTGCAATAGCAGCTGATCTGGAGGTGATTTTTTTTTTTTGCAGTAGACTAGAATTCTTTGCTTTATAAAATAACTCTCCACAGATTGATTTAAGTAGCATTCCTACCCAGTTCGTTTAACAGAGGATTATGAATAAGAAGAATTCCTAAGCACTTTGATGTACATTTAACTTCTTAACATTTCTACTGAGTGAAGGAAGGCATTTATATATTTGTCTTTCATTCAACAGATTTTTTTAGGTACTTCCTATGTGCTGAATGCTGGAGTAAATGTAGGCATTAAGAGTCCTTAAAAGAGGGAGAGATAGAAGGTGGGAAACTGAGGTTGGAGTGGTGTGCTTTGGAGAAGGAGAAAGAGGTCATGAACACATGAGCAACCTCTACAAGCTAGAAAAGGCAAGGGAACGGATTCTCCCCTAGAACCTCCAGAAGGAACGTAGCCCTGCTGACACCTTGATCTTAGCCCAGTGAAACTGATTTTGTATTTCTGATCTCCAGAACTGTAAGATAATACATTGAATTGTTTAAAGCCACCTAGTTTCTGGTAATTTGTTACAGCAGCAATAGGAAACTTATACCTGGAGTTCTGCCCTAGTTCTTGAAATTAATAGAAAATTGATAAAGATCGAGTTTATCCTAAAACCAAGGATTAAAGGCCCTATTATTTGCAACCACAGATACATATCTTCATTCAGTCAGTTTCTTTTTGTGGACATATGTCTAGTCTCTTCTATGTGCTAGGGATGCAAAGATGGATAAGACATGTTCCCTGCCCTCTCAAGGGCCAGGATAGTTTTAGATGCTTTTGTCTTGCATAATAGGTGGAGGTATCAGTACTTAATAATGAGTTCATTATAGGAACTGGGTCATTTTTAAATTTGTGGATTTAGAAGGTTCTATATAAATTTACACCAGCTCAGTTTCTGAAGATAGTTTGTCTTTTTTCCCTGTGTGATTTCCAGCCCCCTTCAGAGGTTGGTCTACACTGAATTTAGAGCTGAGTGAGCAGACCATGGTTCCTCACACAGCCTCTCCCTTCTGGATTCTCTGATGACCTCTCTGATCACTGCCCACAGCCCAGGAGGCTGAGGAGAGCTGATAATGCCACTTACTGACATTCAACACAATTTCATTAGACCCAATACATTTTCCGTTGCTTACACTAACTATGAAACGTTTGGACAGATAAAAAAGCCCACCAACAGAGTACTTATTTGGGAGAAATTCAAAGCTGGGAATTGGAAGGGAAAAATGTTAGAGGAGGAAACCTATGAATACATTCAACACAACTGGCTTCAGATGTAATGTTTCAAAGGAATTGAGAATGGTTGTGACAAGGTCTCTTGATTCAACGTCCAATGTTAAAAAAGAAAAAAGGAATATAAGTCTATCTTTTCAGTATGAGAGAGGTTTAAAAAAGAGAGAGATATAAAACAGAGTTTGAAGAGGTGGCTATGACAAGACTGTGACACATAATTCACCTGATCTTCAAAGGAAGTGATGGAGAGGGCAAACTACGATGATTAACAGCAAAACTGAGGGAAAGCACGAGTTGAGAAGTGGACCAACCATGTGAGGAAGGAGGAAATTGACAGCACAAAGCCTAGTGGAATGGAGTGGTGTGGGAGGAAAGGGTAAGGTTGTGATGGATAGGACTGTAGAATGCTGAAAAATAGGGTGAGGTTTAACTATCCAGCAGACAAGGAAAGCCACTGAAAGATTTTGCAGTTTTTATCCATTACCTGGCATTGGCTTAATGTAGCCATAACTTTATCCCATGTGCTGGCTCTTCAGAGTCGTAAGGGAAGTTCTTCTGACGTTCCTCCATCTCCAGATTTAAATGTGTAAGGAAACATGAGTCATCTTCCACATGGCCTATGGAGGAGGCATGCTTCATATTGCGTTCTCACCAATATATACCTCCCCCTCAAACATAAACTATTATAGTTTCTTCAGAAAGTGGAAATAAAAGAGTAGCTCATCTCCTCCATGGTCAGAGCCTGGCTCAGTAAGATGGTTTGTAGAGCTCACAACAGTGTTAGTAAGACTTTGGATAGGTGATCAGGGTTCAGTGGGAGGGTGGGGAGGAGCGGGTGGTGTGAAGTGGTTCAGCTCCCCATCTTCTGGTTGCACATCTACTCTTGACACTGTCTTCCATGGAGCAAGAGAAGGGTTTATCTGTACTGCAGTGGACTAGTGTGTTATAAAATATCTTATAAATAATAAGAGCTGTCTTTTCTTCTCCCAAGGTGAAGGCTAGATAGCATAGCCCCAGAACAAGGCACATATAGAACCAGGTAGATGAGAGGTGAAGGGAATCTTTTTTTTCTTAAGTGCTTGGAGTTCTAATGAAAATGCCATCGAACAAGAAAGTAAGTTTTGTTTTCTTTCACGTCCTAAAGAATGTTGTCAAACTAAGACTAACTTGGACTCAGCCAGAGCACATCGTCCTGGGATCCCGGAACACCTCTCTGAACTTCTTTCCATTGAGTGCTTGAATTTGAATGCAAAGGTAGCTCAAGAAGACATTTGAAGACAGCATTTTGGAAGGCAGTTAGCTTGGGGCTGCCAAAAGTTTGGCCACATGCTGAGCTAGTTCAGAGATGGGAACCCAAATGAAGTCAACTTTCCCCCTTTTGGCATCATTTATAGTTGATAAGGAGTTAACTCAAGTTTGCTTGTTGCCTCCACCTTGTGAGAGAATTCAGTTTCACAAAAGCAAATTTAGAGGAAACAGAGTTGCATTAAAAAAATAACAGTCCCTTTAGATTTGGGTCATCTTGAAGATTTGATTTCAAGAGTGTTTTAGTGTAAACACATTTCTAAGGTTTTCGAATGCCAGTTGATATAGTCCTTTGGGGAGAAACCAAATGTGCCCAGATAAAATAGGGGTAAATGCCACAGTGAAATTCTCATGAAAGGTAAACTGTTGCAAAAAGATATATATATATATATTTACTATCAGCTTTGGCCAGAGATTCAGCAAAGATAGCTCAAGATAAAGTAGGACAAAGACTAAATCCTAATACTTTTGATTAAAACAGACTCAAAATTATTTAAAATAATCTTTCCATCTTCACAAGGGAGTCAGCTGTGGTTTGTGGTCTATGATGTCACTTATGCACATCCCAGCAAGGGACTGGTGTAAATAGCCACCACCAATCCCAGGGTGAGCAGCATTCTCAGTGCAGTTCCAGATCCTTTCTGCTTGTTTCCTCTGTGCTGTCTTCAGAAAAAGTGAGGAATGGCCATCCCTCTCTATTCAGTAGGGACAGTCAGGTGTTCAGAGACTCTTGAGTTAAGATGGTCCATGTTTGTCCAATTTTAATTCAGCAAACACTTACTGAACTCCCTTCATTTAGCAAATGTTTACCATACTCTTCCTTGTACTGTGGTTATAGGGATTAATCATGGTCTCTTTCCTCAAGGATTTCACAGTCACTTGAAGGAGACACGTCAGTAACCCAGCAATAACCATGCTGAAGTAACACAGGATGCTGGGGAGGCCAGGGGAAGGCAGATAATTCATCTTGGTAGTGAGGCACAGAGGGAGGTTTCCAGGAAAAGTATCCAGAGAAGACCACACTGAAGCTGACTCTGATACTCTGAAATGTAAATGAATTACATAGAATAAGCCCCAAACCTTACTTCCTAGTGAGAAACATTTGTCTGTCTTACTAAGTGATGGATTGTGACTCAGACATAATAATGGGTCTGGATATTATTTTACTGGTTTCCCATCCCAATCCTGCTTCTTCCTCCTTTTAGTTCAGGGTGTTAGATACACACTAAAACAAGTTAGGAATCTCAAGTGTTGAGTACCATTTTAGAGCTCATGACTATACTAGTTGAGAGTCTATTTGCTCAGGGGAAATAATTTGTAAGGAGATTATGGAAACAATACCATCTGCGTTTGTATAATGGCTCTTAGAAAGTACATTAATGGGCATGATGTTATTTGGCTAATACTCAACTCATCCTTTCAGTGACTAGTGTCAATATTTCCCAGGCAAAATTTAGAGCAGATGTAATTAAGATGAGGTCGTCCTGGAGTAGAGTGGGTTCCTGATCCAATGTGACTGCTAGCCTTATAAAAAGGTGATATTTGGACACAAACACTCATAGAGGGAAGGTGATGTGAACAGACACAGGGAGGAGATAGCCATCTACAAACCAAGGAGAGAGGTCTTGAGCACATGCTTCCCTCACAGCCATTGGAAGAAATCAACCTTACCACAATCCTGATTTTGGACTTCTAGCTTCCAGAACTGTGAGACAACACATTTCTGTTGGTTAAGCCACCCAGTCTGTGGTAGTCTGTTATGGCAGCTCTAGTCAACCAAGATGCCCACCAAACTCTGACATCATGGCTTCAAGTAGAGGGAATATGGGTCTATTGACCCATATTGCCTCAGCCTATCAGAGCTGCTCACTTTCCTCTGGGCTGCCAGGAGGGAACTTGAGTATTTTTCTCAGAGGTGCCAAGCGTGGGTTGTGAATTAAGTATTGCCCAGCATGAGGACCTTTTGTCTTTTAAAAATGGTATTGGAGGAGGGTAAGAACTCACAGATTAGCTTTCTTTTATTTTGTGGAATGTTGGACAGGGAAGAAAACGAGAAAGAAACGGCCCTCAGGGCAATTTAATAATACTTATTTTAACCAGTGGTGAAAGAATTCACAAGGTATTGGTGGAATATTTTTAAAGAGAGAAGGTATTTCTGTGGATTTCCTTTTCAAATGACAAAAACAAAAAACAAAAAACAAAAACAACCACCTTAAAATCTTCACTTTATTTTCTTAAAGATTTGTAGCACTCTATAATCTTCATTGCAACTTCCTGACTATTTTTTAGTTTTCCTCTAAATTTGAACCCTTAATGATCAATGTTCTTTAATCCCATGCCTAATTGTTACTAGTTGTCCAAGAGGCACATAGTTTACTTTCCCTGATTTGCAGAAGGCATGTGTATTTGTCTAAGGGACAGATTATAATATGATCACACTTTTAATTTTACAATGTGATATGCTGTTAGTATTAATAAAGTCTATGCATACAATAATTTGAATTTTGAACGTGACTGAGTAGGAAACAAGTAGGAAAGAAATATGGTGTCTAGAAAGACTATTGGACTTGGAATAAGAAAATCTGTGTTTAAATGCAAGCTCTGACTTCCTACCTCTGAAACTGAACTGATCGTATAACCTCACTGAACATTGTTCAAGACTATAAGATAGTGATCTCCTGCATATGTTTATTCTGCAAATTAAAATTAGATAATGTACATCAAATCATCAGGAATGATGCCTACACATAGGTACACCCTAAAAAATAGTTATTGGGAATTTGTTAGATTGAAAGCTGTATTAGAATAACAAATGGATGTTATTTACATTCCAGTTCTGTTTTTTAAATAGCATGTTTTTTTCTCAAATATGAAAGCTTCTTAAAATTAAGTACAAAGGACCTAACCTATAATCTATTTTTCAAGGCATCTAGTTTTAGGATGCTATTCAATATTTACTGAGGGTTTCCTATGTACCAGAAAGTGGTTATTATCTCATCTGGTCCTTATAAAAACCCGAGAAGGGAGACACCATCATTACTCCCATGAGAAAACCGAGGCTTAGAGAGTAAGTGCAAAGTCTCAGCTAAGAAGGGAGAGAGCTTGGATAGGAAGAAGCATAGGGCTGGGACCAAGCCTTTAACCTCTGCACTAGGCTGCCTCCCTATAGTAGAGAAATTATCCCAAGCACTACCCTCTCATCATCCAGAGGATGGCTTACAGAGAAAACATTTTTATATTGAGAAAGATAACTAGCAAAAGGGATTAGATTTATCATTACCACAGCATAAAGAATGAAGACCGAGAAAGCAGAAGAACTACAATCCTGCAGCCTGTGGAAGGAAAACCACATTCACAGAAAGATAGACAAAATGAAAGGCAGAGGGCTATGTACCAGATGAAGGAACAAGATAAAACCCCAGAAAAACAACTAAATGAAGTGGAGATAGGCAACCTTCCAGAAAAAGAATTCAGAATAAAGATAGTGAAGATGATCCAGGACCTCGGAAAAAGAATGGAGGCAAAGATCGAGAAGATGCAAGAAATGTTTAACAAAGACCTAGAAGAATTAAAAAACAAACAAACAGAGATGAACAATACAATAACTGAAATGAAAAATACACCAGAAGGACTCAATAGCAGAATAACTGAGGCAGGAGAATGAATAAGTGACCTGGAAGACAAAATGGTGGAAATTACTGCTGCAGAACAGAATAAAGAAAAAAGAATGAAAAGAAATGAAGACAACCTAAGACACCTCTGGGACAACATTAAATGCACCAACATTCGCATTTTAGGGGTCCCAGAAGGAGAAGAGAGAGAGAGAGAGGACCTGAGAAAATATTTGAAGAGATTATAGTCGAAAATTTCCCTAACATGGGAAAGGAAATAGCCATCCAAGTCCAGGAAACACAGAGAGTCCCAGGCAGGATAAACCCAAGGAGAAACTCACCAAGACACATAGCAATCAAACTGACAAAAATTAAAGACAAAGAAAAATTATTAAAAGCAACAAGGGAAAAACGACAAATAACATACAAGGGAACTCCCATTAGGTTAACAGCTGATTTCTCAGCAGAAACTCTGCAAGTCAGAAGGGAGTGGCATGATATATTTAAAGTGATGAAAGGGAAGAACCTACAACCAAGAATACTCTACCCAGCAAGGATCTCATTCAGATTCGATGGAGAAATCAAAAGCTTTACAGACAAGCAAAAGTTAAGAGAATTCAGCACCACCAACCAGCTCTACAACAAATGCTAAAGGAATTTCTCTAAGTGGGAAACACAAGAGAAGAAAAGGACCTACAAAAACAAACCCAAAACAATTAAGAAAATGGTAATAGGAAGATACATATCAATAATCACCTTAAATGTGAATGGATTAAATGCTCCAACCAAAAGACACAGACTGGATGAATGGATACAAAAACAAGACCCATCTACATGCTCTCTACAAGAGATCCACTTCTGACCTAGGGACACATACAGACTGAAAATGAGGGGATGGAAAAAAGATATTCCATGCAAATGGAAATCAAAAGAAAGCTGGAGTAGCAATACTCATATCAGATAAAATAGACTTTAAAATAAAGAATGGTACAAGAGATAAGGAAGGACACTACATAATGATCAAGGGATCAATCCAAGAAGAAAATATAACAATTATAAATATATATGCACCCAACATAGGAGCACCTCAATACACAAGGCAAATGCTAACAGCTATAACAGAGGAAATCGACAGTAACACAAAGAAAGTGGGAGACTTTAACACCTCACTTACATAAATGGACAGATCATCCAGACAGAAAATTAATAAGGAAACACAAGCTTTAAATGACACAATAGAACAGATAGATTTAATTGATATTTATAGGACATTCCATCCAAAAACAGAAGATTACACTTTCGTCTCCAGTGCACATGGAACATTCTCCAGGATAGATCACATCTTGGGTCAGAAATCAAGCCTCAGTAAATTTAAGAAAATTGAAATCGTATCAAGCATCTTTTCTGACCACAACGTTATGAGATTGGAAATCAATTACAGGGAAAAAAACGTAAAAAACACAAACACATGAGGCTAAACAATATGTTACTAAATAACCAAGAGATCATTGAAGAAATCAAAGAGGAAATAAAAAAATACCTAGAGATAAATGACAACGAAATCACAACAATCCAGAACTTATGGGATGCAGCAAAAGCAGTTCTAAGAGGGAAGTTTGTAACAAAACAATCCTATGTCAAGAAACAAGAAAAATCTAAAATAAACAATCTAACCTTACACCTAAATGAACTAGAGAAAGAAGAACAAACAAAACCCAAAGTTAGCAGATGGAAAGAAATCATAAAGATCAGAGCAGAAATAAATGAAATAGAAAGAAAGAAATAGAAAGAAAACAATAGCAAAGAGCAATAAAACTAAAAGCTGGTTCTTTGAGAAGATAAACAAAATTGATAAACCTTTAGCCAGACTCATCAAGGAAAAGAGGGAGAGGACTCAAATCAATAAAATTAGAAATGAAAAAGGAGAAGTTACAACGGACACCGCAGAAATACAAAGCATCCAAATACAAGCAACTCTATGCCAATAAAATGGACAACCTGGTAGAAATGGACAAATTCTTAGAAAGGTATAATGTTCCAAGACTGAACCAGGAAGAAATAGAAAATATGAACAGATGAATCACAAGTAATGAAATTGAAACTGTGATTAAAAATCTTCCAGCAAACAAAAGTCCAGGACCAGGTGAATTCTATCAAACATTTAGAAAAGAGCTAACACCAATCCTTCTCAAACTCTTCCAAAAAATTGCAGAGGAAGGAAAACTCCCACACTCATTCTACGAGGCCACCATCACCCTGATACCAAAACCAGACAAAGATACTACAAAAAAAGAAAATTACAGACCGATATCACTGATGAATATAGATGCAAAAATCCTCAACAAAATACTAGCAAACAGAATCTAACAACACATTAAAAGGATCATACACTATGATCAAGTGGGATTTATCCCAGGGATGCAAGGATTCTTCAATATATGCAAATCAATCAATGTGATACACCATATTAACAAAGTGAAGAATAAAACCATACGATCATCTCAATAGATGCAGAAAACACTTTTGACAAAATTCAACACCATTTATGATAAAAACTCTCCAGAAAGTGGGCATAGAGGGAAACTACCTCAACATAATAAAGGCCATATATGACAAACCCACAGCAAACATCATTCTCAATGGTGAAAAACTGAAAGCATTTCCTCTAAGATCAGGAACAAGACAAGGATGTCCACTCTTGCCACTATCATTCAACGTAGTTCTGGAAGTCCTAGCCATGGCAATCAGAGAAGAAAAAGAAATAAAAGGAATCCAATTTGGAAAAGAAGAAGTAAAACTGTCACTGTTGGCACATGACATGATACTGCTATACATGGAGAATCCTAAAGATGCCACCAGAAAACTACTAGAGCTAATGAATGAATTTGGAAAAGTTGCAGGATACAAAATTAACGCACAGAAGTCTCTTGCATTCCTATGCACTAACAATGAAAGATCAGAAAGAGAAATTAAGGAAACAATCCCACTCACCATTGCAACAAAAAGAATAAAATACCTAGGAATAAGCCTACCTAAGGAGGTAAAAGACCTGTACTCAGAAAACTATAAGACACTGATGAAAGAAATCAAAGATGACACAAACGGATAGAGAGATATATCATGTTCTTGGATTGGAAGAATCAATATTGTGAAAATGACTATAGTATCAAAAGCAATCTACAGGTTCAATGCAATCCCTATCAAATTACCAATGGCATTTTTTACAGAACTAGAACAAAAAATCTTAAAATGTGTATGGAGACACAAAAGACCCCGAATAGCCAAAGCAGTCTTGAGGGAAAAAAACAGAGCTGGAGGAATCAGACTCCCTGACTTCAGACTATACTACAAAGCTGCAGTAATGAAGACAAAAACAGAAATATAAATCAATGGAACAGGAGAGAAAGCACAGATATAAACCCACGCACCTATGGTCAACTAATCTATGACAAAGGAGGTAAGGATATACAATGGAGAAAAGACAGTCTCTTCAATAAGTGGTGCTGGGAAAACTGGACAGCTACATGTAAAAGAATGAAATGAGAACACTCCCTAACACCATACACAAAAATAAACTCAAGGGGCTTCCCTGGTGGCTCAGTGGTTGAGAGTCTGCCTGCCAATGCAGGGGACACGGGTTCGAGCCCTGGTCTGGGGGGATCCCACATGCCGCGGAGCAGCTGGGCCCGTGAGCCACAGCTACTGAGCCTGTGCGTCTGGAGCCTGTGCTCCGCAACAAGAGAGGCCACGATAGTGAGAGGCCCGCGCACCGCGATGAGGAGTGGCCCCCGCTCACCGCGGCTGGAGAGAGCCCTCGCGCAGAAACGAAGACCCAACACAGCCAAAAAAAACTAAATAAATAAATAAATAAATTTATTAAAAAAAAAACAAAAACAAAAAAACCTCAAAATGGATTCGAGACCTGAATGTAAGACCGGACACTATAAAACTCTTAGAGGAAAATATAGAAAGAACACTCTTGGACATAAATCACAGCAAGATCTTTCTTGACCCACCTCCTAGAGTAATGGAAATAAAAACAAAAAAAAAACCAATGGGACCTAATGAAACTTAAAAGCTTTTGTACAGCAAAAGAAACCATAAACAAGACGAGAAGACAACCCTCAGAATGGGAGAAAATATTTGCAAATGAATCAATGGACAAAGGACTAATCTCCAAAATATACAAACAACTCATGCAGAGCTCAATATTAAAAAAACAAACAACCCAATCCAAAGATGGGCGGAAGACCTAAATAGACATTTCTCCAAAGAAGAGATACAGATGTCCAAGAGTCACATGAAAATCTGCTCAACATCACTAATTATTAGAGAAATGCAAATTAAAACTACAATGAGCTATCACCTTGCATTGGTTAGAATGGGCATCATCAGAAAATCTACAAACAACAAATGCTGGAGAGGGTGTGGAGAAAAGGGAACCCTACTGCACTGTTGGTGGGTATGTAAATTGATATAGCCACTATGGAGAACAGTATGGAGGTTCCTTAAAAAACTAAAAATAGAATTACCATATGATCCAGCAATCCCACTACTGGGCATATACCCAGAGAAAACCATAATGCAAAAAGACACATGCACCCCAGTGTTCATTGCAGCACTATTTACAATAGCCAGGTCATGGAAACAACCTAAATGCCGATCAACAGACAAATGGATAAAGAAGTTGTGGTACATGTATACAAGTGCGTATTACTCAGCCATAAAAAGGAACGAAATTGGATCATTTGTAGAGATGTGGATGGACCTGGAGACTGTCATACAGAGTGAAGTAAGTCAGAAGGAGAAAAACAAATATCGTATATTAACGCATATATGTGGAATCTAGAAAAATGGTACAGATGAACCAGTTTGCAAGGCAGAAATAGAGACACAGATGTAGAGAACAAACGTATGGACACCAAGGGGGGAAAGCCAGGTGGGGTGTCGGTGGTGGGATGAATTGAGAAATTGGGATTGACATGTATACACTAATATGTATAAAATAAATAGCTAATAAGAACATGCTCTATTAAAAAGAATTTTAAAAAATAAGGAATGAAGACCTCTCAGAGATCACTGCTGTCTTTAATCTCTTCTTGAAAGAGAAGTCTTGGGAAAGGATAAATGAAAGTGCACGATGCCCAGCATTGGGAGAGAAATGGTTTCCCACATCTGAGATGACTCACGTCTTAACCTTTTTGCTCTAATTTCTCTCTTTGTACATATCCTGTGATTTACTCTCTGGATGATGGCTCTGCAGCCAATTCCCAGCCAAAGCACGCAGATGCTATCCATTTCAGAAGAGACACGCACTCTGCTTGTAAGTGGTCACTTTTCCCCTAGCTTTCCATATTTCTCTTCCCCTGAGAATACATTGTTGACCATGAAGTAGGTTAGGAAGCACAACTGTTTCACACAATAAAAGAGACAGGTTGATTTTGTGGCGTTTTGCTACATCGGTTACAACCGATTGATCCTGGGTATCAGAGCCTCCTGTAACTTCCTCTTGGGACTGTGGTGGTGCGTATGTGTTGCTGGTTTTGCAGTGTGGCCTACATAGGGTTGATCCTACCCAATAATTAGGGGCTTACTCCTTTGATTTTTGTCTCATCAATCGGGTTCATTTTGCCTCAGACACATTTTTCTCCTGAAGATTATCTCCACACACCTCAGTGCTGAGAAAAACGAATTCCAGTAAAACCCAATAAATCTGACAGAAAAATGTGGAGTTAGGGATCCACACAGACCATGAGGACTGTCACATTAAAGGCTCCTGGGGATTTTTTTATGACTTTTTTTTCCTTCCTCTAATGCTTGGTCTCTTGCTTCCATAAATTGTATGGGCTGGCTTTTCATTAACTCAGAAAGCTGAAATAATTCTTTGTAAAGAATTCTTTAGTCACACATAATTCAGAAGTTCACCAAGATCAAAGCCAGTCAACTTTGTGGCGGACACAACACCGTATATTTCATGTAAATGGTGTGGCTTCCTGCCTTCTCAGCTGGAGTTGTTCCAATTTCACATCCCTTCAGCAGATAATGGGACCCTCTGATACTGTCCCCAGCACAAGAGGCTGCTCTGTGTCCGATCCCATCTCCCTCAGGAGCCAGTGCAGATGCTGTCTGTACGGGCCAGTGAAGTCATTCTGACACCCCTCCTTCAACATTATCTGAAATTTCATGAGGCATGGGAGTCCCTAGGGGGTCTGGGGCAGAGGGGTGGGGGAGGCGGGCAATGGAGTAGAGAAATGCTTCATTGTTCAAGCCTCCTCTGTTGCTCTTATTCTCCCTTTAGGGGGGTGGGATGTATTAAAGGGGCCCAAAGGTGAGATTAAAGTAAACCAAGAGCAGCAAGACCAGACAGTCTTCCTTCTTGGGGGTATTGCTCTCTTGTTCTTAGACTGTCTTACTGTCCTTACGTTTTTCATTTAAAGTATACAGGCACAGGAGGAAATGATGTGTGAGAGACATGGGAGAAAGAGCTTGACAGTTGGGCTGTAACAATAACAGCACTGGAATAATAGAGGGCCTTTCCAGGGGCTCACCTCTTCTATGCATCCCCACATCGTGGGCAGAAGCTCAGAGCCGTTCAGAGACTCACCACACACTCGGATGAAACAAGGATAAATTCTTCATGATGCAGAAGAAGGAGAAGGGTGTCTCAGCAGGTGAACTCCAGAGGTTCCAGGCACCTATTTACTGTGTGCCTGTTGGCTGCTGTATTGTTGAAGTGACAGCCATCTGAGTCCATTTCCAGATGAGTCCATGGAATCACGAGCATTCAGTCCCATGCATGGCTAGTAGTGGCTGTGATATCTGAGAGAGACTCCAGGGACTCAGAGGAGGCCCAGAGATGAGGGACAAAGATAAGAGATGATAGAGAGGCAAGGGATGTACCTGAGAAAGACATCCTGTGCCCTCAAGGAGAGGAAGACTCAAGGAAGAGAGGTGGAAAGTCAGCCAGTTGCAGGAGGTAAAATGACGCCTTCACCTGGCACATCGCCGTGTGCTAAGTGGAACTGGCCATCCTGTTTCCATTTGGTAGTCTGGGTAATTTCTCGGGGACTTCAGCAGTCTAGGTAACATGGCCTTTCCATTATACCACAAAATTCAAACCCTAAAAAAAGTCAGCCTCTGGTTCATCCCTTCCCGTGGCTAGCACAACTTGGGGCCAATTGCATTATACCCTTTTGCCTTAGCTTTTCACATCTGCATTACAGGATCAGAGTAACTAAGCCTTAGCTTATTTTGTCAGGATGTTAATGAATATAATAATACATGTGGTCATTCAAACTTGTAGAAAATGCTCTGTTTGGCAACATAATGGAGATATCGACAGTGAAGTCAGAAGAACAAAAACTGGCTTTCTATTACTCCCAACAATAGCTCATACATCACAGAAGTTGCAAGTCAGCCTCCCCTCCTTCCTCCATAAGGAGCAAAGCATATTTTCAAAAATGGAAGCATCTGGTTAAATATTAAATAGGAGAGTCATTCTTCTGAGGTCTCGCATTGCCAGCACTTAGGTAGCAGTTAAGTAAGATGGCCGTTGGCTTTGACGGCCGTGCATTTATGATGCTGTATAAATAATAACTGACAGCAGTTCCACGACAATCTTTCCAACAGTCTTGCCTCCATTTGCACTTTCCTTAGCGGCTTATGCTCACGCATACCCTCATACATACCCACACACTTTGCCTGGCTATCATAATAGCTATTGTCTTCTCCCTCCCCCTTTCTTTCAACAGATGTGTCCATTTTTAGTTAATGCAAAGGAAATGGCAGCTTTTAAAGGTAGCCTTTTGTATGGGAAAGAGCTGCATTAACTGTAAAAGCCTTTTAGTTGCACAATTTTTATATTCAGGCTACCCTCCCCAGACATTGCTCCCCCAGCTCTGCATTTCTCTTCAAGCTTACTGGCTATTAGAAGGGATTGCTTAGGGGGCTGTGAAGGAGCAGCTCACGGCAGCAGCAATAGCAACAGCTGAGAAACTTTAGCTCTCGGTTCCTGGGCCAGCGAGTAGTGGCATTTAAAGCCTCTGACAAGTAATATTTGTGTGTTCAAAAACATTTTACGGAAAAGTTTTTTGTGCCAACCCGTGCTCGAGTTGCTAATGGTATTTGTCTAGGCCATTGGCCAAATAAAAACAGATTCACACATATGAAATAGAAGGACCCTTGGAACAATAACTGACATTTTCAGATTGTCTCAAAATGTGATTAGCATGTGAGCTCAGGAGACTGTGAGATCCGCAGGGCCACTGTGGGGAGAAGCTTCAGCCATAAACTGACCTCAAGTGAATCCATACAGGAGAGAAACCTTGCATGTTTGTGGTGTGGGAAAATCTCAGGCAGGCAAGGGAGAATGCCAGCTCTGCCTGCCAACTCAGGTATAGGAGAGAGGGCCCAAGGATGTAATTCATGTGGGAAAGATTCTATAAGGTGATCACATGGAACCCATCTAGTATCTAAGGCTTCATACTTCAGCCAGCGAATGCATCCTACAGGCCTTACTCAACAGAGTATGTTACCAGAAAGACAAACCTCCCTCCCTTCCACCTTGCCCTGAAGCCCAAGTGTTGAGAATGCACAAAATAATTTGAAGAATCTAAAGCACTCTCTGGAAATTTACAAACTCAGAAAAACCAGCCATCAACCCAAGCTGTAGAATTGTCAATTCCATCGTGGCTCAAAGCTTGCTACTCACTAGAAAGAAACTCTCTACAAGGATCACACCCCGGTTGGTATCCATACCTTGGACTTAAAGAAAAGTCTTGTGACAGGCAGTTTTTCCACTCTACTCTCCTCTCCATTTCTGAGAAAAACCTTCTAACCTCCTATGTCTTTCTAAAGGCTGCTCCTGGCAAAGGTGAGCAGAGCGTCTGTTCCCTTAATGAATGCATTTGACTATTATGTTAGGAAAATTTGCAATGTGTCCATATTCCTCTAGGTGGAACTGAGAATCAGTGAAAAGATAGGATCATTCATAAACAGTTGAGCACCAACTGTGTACATTGCTAAGTTCTGGGGGATATGAAAGTTTTCAAGACAGATAATGTCTGCACCTTCCTCTGTTGAGCAGCCCATGTCAACAATGAAGATAAACTCCATCAGGACAACCTACCAACACCTGAATATGAGTTTTTGTTCTTAAGTATTTCCTGTGAGTTCTACCAACAGATGAAATCTTCCCCCAACTGGTCTAAGTTTCTTCTGTCCTCATGTCTAACCAGCCCACGGATCATAGTGGTTCCCAAACTTGGCTTTCATTGGAATCACCTGGGGAGGTTTAAAATACAGTGACCCTTACCTTCCTGAGGTTTTGATGTAATTGGTCTGAGGTGCACCCCAAGCGATTCTATTGAGCAGCCAAAATTGAGCGCCACTGCTAGATTCACATCATCTCCCCATGGCTGTTTCCAAATAACAGGCCATAACCGATCCAGCTGCTGGGAGTGTCTTCTTCATTCTCGCCTGCCCCATGCCCTCTCTTACACCCAGTATATGGGTTTTCATATGTTTGCCAAATGAACTTGACCAAAACAAGGTCTTCAGATACCAAGGATAATTCGGTTTCTCTAGAAGGCTGCAGTTTTCTGAAAAACATTGTGGGTTGTTGTAGTAGGTTTCTGTTGCTGCCATAATGAATTACCACCAATTTAGCCAGCTTAAAATTTATTTACTTCCAATCCAAATTTATTTCTATCAACCCTTTTATTATCTTGCATTTCTGTAGGTAGTAGTTCTGTGGAAGTCTGATATAGGTCTCACCAAGCTAAAATCAAGGTGTGGCAGGGCTGTGCTCCTTACTGGAAGCTCTGCGGGGAGAATCTGCTTCCAGGTTCATTGAGATTGTTGGCAGATACCACTTCCATTGGGTCAGGACTGAGGTCCCGGTTTCCTTTCTGGCTATTGGCCACGGTCATTCTCAGCTTCTAGAGGCCACCTGCATTCCTTGGCTCGTGCATGGCTCCCTTCCTCTGTCTTCAAAGCCAGTAATAGTGGTTTGAGTCCTTCTCATGCTTCAAATCTCTCTGATCTGTCCTTCCAGTTCCTCTGTCCTCTGCCTTGCTCTTCCTCCACATCTCTCTCTGACTCACTTCCACCTTCCTCTTCTGCTTTTCAGGGCCCCTGTAATTATATCAGGCTCACCTGGATAATCCAGGACATTCTCCCTATTTTAAAGTCAGCTGATTAGTTTCTTAATTTTGCCTGGCTTAATTTCTTCTGCAAAATCCTTTCACAATGGAACTTCCCCGGTGGTCCAGTGGTTAAGAATCCACCTTCCAATGCAGGGGACATGGGTTCAATCCCTGGTCGGGGAACTAAGATCCCACATGCTGTGGAGAAACTAAGCCTGTGCGCTCTGGTGCGCCACAACTAGAGAGAAGCTCGCGTGCTGCGAGGAAAGATCCCACGTGCCACGACTAAGACCCGATGCAGCCAAATAAATAAATAAATATTTTTAAAAAATCCTTTCACAGGAGTGCTTAGGTTAGTGTTGGATTAAATATCCAGGGGTGAGAATCTTGGAAGATGTCTTAGAATTCTGCCTACCACAGTAGTGATTATTGGAGAGAACAGGAAACTCCTTTGTGGACAGGAAGTTGCTAGAGGTCAGGGCCAGGACCATGAACCTGTAGATGAATGTTTTAAATGATTATTATTTTAGCAGTGACCATTGGTGTCTACAGATGACAGACCCTGAGGCTGTTAGGGCAGACTGGGGAGAAGAGACTCATGTTTATCCCAGGCTTTATAGTTTACAAAGACTTTTCTAGAACTGGCTTAGATGTTTGAATACTGGGCTGTGTGGAGAGGGCAGGCAGGGTGTCTCAGAGGTGCCCCGGGGACTGCTGAGAGGTGGGGAGAATTTGACTACCAGAGGTTAAACAAGCAGGGCTTTGCCCTCCTGCTCTGCCCCCAAACTGGAGCAGCTCTCCTTTGATGTGCTTTGGGTATTGGATTAGAATATAGATGATTTCTTTCTTTTCTTTTTAAATTAATTTTTATTGGAGTATAGTTGCTTTACAATGTTGTGTTAGTTTCTGCTGTACAGCAAAGTGAATAAGCTATACGTATACATATATCCCCTCTTTTTTTGGATTTCCTTCCCATTTAGGTCACCACAGAGCATTGGGTAGAGTTCCCTGTGCTATATAGTAGGTTCTCATTAGTTATCTACTTTATGCATAGTAGAGTATATATGTCATTCCTACTCTCCCAATTCATCCCACCTCCCCTTCCCCCTTGATAGCCATACATTTGTTCTCTACACCCTTATCTCTATTTCTGCTTTGCAAATAAGTTCATTTGGAATATAAATGATTTCTGAAGAAATACTTCTTCATGAAATGGTGTTCAGGGTGCCTTGTGAGGCAGATGGGACAGCTTTTAATTTCCTTGTCTCGCTGGTGAGGAAACAGGTTCCTTGAGGTTCCCCGACATTCCCAGAGTCTATTTAGCCAGTGATGCTTCACTCGGTGCAGAACAAGTTGGCAGTTGCTGCCCTGGAGTGGCCTGCAGAGCCCCCTTATAAGCTTTGTGATGAAAATCAACTTTTTTTGTTTGCTTTGGTGCAATCTCATTTTAACCCTCAAATACTATGGTCCAGCTTGATTTTATTTTTAAGACATCAGACATGGCACTCAACATCTTGGACTTTTCCCACAAATCATGCTATGCAACCATGAAGGATATTCAAAATGATGTGCTAAGTGCTAAACTCAACTGCAAAAGAATTTCTCACGTAGATAGATAACTGACTGTGTGACTGTGTGTGTGTGTGTGTGTGTGTGTGTGTGTGTGTGTTGGGGAAGGGAGGGGATCATTGAAATAAGTCCAAGTCCCATATAGGAATCTACTTTGAAGACGATGAGACTTATTTGGATGCATATACTTTTCTCGTGTATTTTTTAGAAAAAAAAGTTACCTAATTTTACCATATTTAGGTGTTGATAGATTTAATAAAGGTTTTTGAAATCACTGGGAAAAGGACAAAGAGGAAATGGAAAATACTCTGAGTCCATGGCATGTTATCAACCAAAATATTAAAGTTGTACGTTGCTAAGCTTTCAGACTTTTCTCTTGCTCTTGGAAAGGGCTGGGTTTTCCTCCTGGCTACAGAATTTTTACAGTATTATTGAGGCTGTGAGTAAGAACGCTGCTGTCTATACGAAAAGCATTAGCAAAGCAATTGATTTGCGGGGTATTTCCTACAGAGGAAACCACACTCATCCGTCTTTTCTTCCTTTGAAGTGGGCTTCGCGTGGTCTCAAAGTGGGGGATTTGAGAAGGGTAGCTGGGGGAGGGAGGGAAGTCAGGCCAGGGGAGTGTATCTGAGAAGAGCAGCCTCGGCTGCCGCCCCCAATCCCAGTCCCTGCTGCGCGCACAGACACAAGCGCATTAGCAATCAGTTTAGCTACAGTATTCACGGCACCTTTGCCGGGGTTCAATTGATCGCTCCAGGCAAGAGATAGCGTCAGCGAGGATGCGGGGCGGCCTGGTGCTCGGGGGCTTCCGCCCTCACTCATCGTCAAGCCCCATTTGGAAATGGTTTGAATTAATGACACATTCAGACAGACAGTAGGTAAATGGAAATGTTAGACAAGGCTTTTCACCTACTTTGCTTAACATTTCCCGTTACCTTGAGTGCTGGAAACTCCACAGTCTCACTCAGCCTGCGGGAGCTGCGTGAACTCTCGCCCCGCACGGCCAGAAGCATGACGTGCCTCTGCCCCTGTAGGGAGGTTTACAGGGAAGGAGGATCGCTGTCGGCCGATCGGAGAGCGTGCTGGGGGACATGGGTTCCTGTCCTCCAGTATCAGGGCTCCCGCTGACAGGGATGCCATTCATCACGTAGGTTTTTCTTTAATGATCATGACCATTTTCTGGCAGTTGGCAGCAAAGTGTCTTGAGCAAGGTCACCTTTGACAAATTCACACAAAGTGGGCTTTGAGGCTGGTGGCAGGGCTGCCAAGTGATACCGTGGGGACAGAGCAAGGACTTTGGAGTCAGGGTCCAGCTCAAATCCTTGCTTTGCTATTTCCTGCCTGTGTGATGTCGAGCGTGCCACTTACACACCCTGAGATTTAGTTTCATCATCCGTAATCAAGAATGTTATGCTAGACTCAAATGAGGTGAGCTGGGAAAATGGTGATCTTGCTCAGAACTGGAACTTTGCCCTGCTGTTCCACTCTCTGCTTCCTACCAGATAGCCTGGAACGATGGATCACGTGACCCTACAGGAACACGGAAGCACTAAAGCCTATTGACCCAGCAGAACATGCTCATTTGCAGGGCTTGAGTTTGACAGTCTGCAAAGCTATCTGCTAGCAGGGCCCAGGAATTTGTTCCCAGGGAAGCAGCCAGCTTTCTTCCCTGATGGAAAGTTCAAGTTATCCCATGGTACCCTTCTTAACACAGGTGAGAATCAGGGGGAACCCGGTCTAGGCAGGCCAGGAGCTGGGTCAGGCAGTGAAAGACAAGTGGATGGAGGGTCCTTTTATTTTGGAACAAGGGTGATAGCCCTGTGATGGGTGGGGTGTGGAGTGTCAAGGGGAGGCGAAGGCCTGCAGGAGAGTAGGTGAATCTCACTCTGTCTGTTCCTAGGATTTACTCTAGGAAACTGCTCCGGGTTTCCGTTTGGCCCCTCTCTTGACTTTCTTTTTTTTTTTTAATTAATTAATTAATTAATTAATTTTTGGCTGCACTGGGTCTTTGTTGCTGCGTGCAGGCTTTCTCTAGTTGCAGCAAGGGGGGCTACTCTTCGTTGCGGTGCGCTGGGCTTCTCATTGCGGTGGCTTCTTTTGTTGTGGAGCACGGGCTCTAGGCACATGGGCTCAGTAGTTGTGGCTCACGGGCTCTAGAGCGCAGGCTCAGTAGTTGCGGCGCATGGGCTTAGTTGTTCCGCGGCATGTGGGATCTTCCTGGACCAGGGCTCGAACCCGTGTCCCCTGCATTGGCAGGCGGATTCTTAACCACTGCGCCACCAGGGAAGTCCCTTGACTTTTTTATGTACATGGGGGAGCAGAGTAGAGCATGATCTGGAGTCAGACTGTCTGGATCCCAATGCAGGCCTCATGTACTTACTGGCTTTGTGACCTTGGGCAAGTTTCTTAACCACTCTGTGCTTCAGTTTCTACATTTGTTAAAATAGGGATAGTCATAAAATACCTACCTGTAGCAATTACATGAAAAGGACTTAGTAAGTATTTAATACATGTTGACATCTTTGCTGTTTAACTATGATATCATGTCACCTTCTTAGATTTCTAATTGATGTGATTTTAAAATACATGTAAAAATGGATTTTACATGCAAATTGATGTAAATCAATATCAACAGAGTATTGATTTGGTTCCAGCACCCACTGCTGGGGTAGTAAATAAACCAATCTGCTAGGTCTGGGTTCCCCAAGGCCTGTCAATTGAACCTTTGGCTGACTCTCCTGAGGCTAAGCTATAAAACTCCTTTTATGAACTGAAAGATTTTTATTCTGAAAATATTATTTTCACTTTCCTTTCCAAAAGGGGTTTACTCTTCTCTAAGGGAACAATCTGAATTCTCCTTCAGATTACATGTTTTTAGTGTAAATGTTCTATGGGGAAAAGTGTATGGTTAGATGAAAGACCTCAGTCTGGGTTCTGTGTGCATTAGCGGAGGTTTTCAAATGCAAATATTTGATAAAAATATGTGGTTTTGTTTATTTATGTGTATCCATATATTAGAAATGTTAACTTGAACTGAACCGTATAACGTGCTTAATCTGAGGCAGATGGAATGGTCAGTGAATTATTTTTGTAAACCACTTCTGTTGGCATTCAGAGCTTCCTTTCGTACTGATTCCATTCTGGCCAACCACTCGAGGTTTCACCAGCATAAGCTGGTGCCAGACTCCACTTCAATGACATACGTGTTTGTTCCCCCGAAATACAACACAATTGCAAATTTCTTCAACCCATAGAGCCACTTTTGTAACTAATTAGACCAGACAGGGTGCTGCACAGAAATCCCGGACACAGCATCGCATCCTGATGGATATTCGTACAGGCCAGCCCCTTCACAAAGTGAACAATTGCCCAAATAATTATTTCCTGCTGTGGACGCCTTTTTTTTTTTTTTTTTTTAATGCTTTGTTTGTTAAATCCTATTTTCCTTCCTACTTTCCTGTTGACTGCAGCTAAATTGAATTTGGTCCAAACCCATCTCACACTGGGTCAGCAAAACGCTTCACTTTGTGGGGGAAAGGAGTTAACCCTTTGAATGCTGCCTTTCCTGTCAGCTCAGGACCCAGCATCTGGTTCTCTCTTATTCCAATAGCAGAGCAAGAGGGGAGGAAGGGCTGCACTGATTTGGGGGGATATGAAGAATGAGATAGAAATGGAACATGTTGTATTAGGATCATGACCATTCGGGGTAAAGAAAGTTCATGTCACTTTTCATATTGCCCCTCAGAATACAGAATTATGAAAAGGCAGGGAAGAGAGTATGTACAGCTTAGTAAGTCTAAGGAAGGAGGGCACTTTTGAACAAAGGCCTTGTCTAGAAACATGGCATACATGTGAAGCGAAGGGCAGGTTGCCAAACGACATTTAGAAAAATTGGGATACTCACTTCTGCATAATAAGATTAATAGAAGGGTCTGAATTAGAAAAAGGGAAGGGTGACTTGAATTCATTCTCACATCTTAGAGCAATCTGTGGTGGGAATACCCATCTCATTAGTGGTTTCTCACTGTTTGAAGACTTAGGGGTGCTGTGCTGTGAGATCAGATAGCTGGGTATGTTGAGAGGCGTGAGATCCCAAGGAAAGAGAACCAGCTGTGAGAAATATTCTGGCCAATATCAGCAAGGGTGATTTTGTCAGGTATGTTGTAGCCTCTGTCTTCCAGTGTGTGAAAACTGTTCCCATCCAGTGAGACTTTGTGGAACTTGTTGTAAGCAGAGATGGTGTCAGAGGCTGCATTTGGCTGTCAGTCCTGGAAATGTAGCTTACTGTTTCTGCAGGTGGAGTTTCTGGGTCAAAGCATTTTCCTGTTTGATGGAAGAGTCTCAAATTTCTCTCCTTAGATATTGTATAAAATTGTACTTCCACCTGCAATATATGAGACCACCTGCTTCCCCCAGCCCACACTACAAAGAGCATGTAATGAAACTTTTACATTTTGCCGATATATGGTTAAGCAATTATATTTTGGTTGTTTTAAAAAAAATTTTTATTGGAGTATAGTTGATTTACAATGTTGTGTTAGTTTCAGGTGTACAGCAAAGTGAATCAGTTATACATATACATATATCCACTCTTTTTTTAGAGTCTTTTCCCATATAGGCCATTACAGAGTATTGAGTAGAGTTCCCTGTGCTGTACAGTAGGTTCTTATCAGTTATCTATTTTACATATAGTAGTGTGTATATGCCAATCTCAGTCTCCCAGTTTATCCCTCCCCTCCCCCCTTATCCCCTGGTAACCATAAGTTCGTTTTCCACATCTGTGACTCTACTTCTGTTTTGTAAATAAGTTCATTTGTACCCTTTTTTTAGATTCCACATATAAGTTGGCTGTGTTTTAATGTGAGTGAGGGAACATCTGGTCATATGTTCAGGAGCCATACATAATGTTTATCTTGAACTGTATGATCATATCATTTGGTAACTTTTCATTGGCTTGTTGATCTTTTTCCTATGTACTTACAAAAGCTCTTTTAAAATGTCTCATACATTTATGAGAATATTAACGCTTGCTTTATTATGTAAGTTGCAAATATTTTCCCAGTTTGTTTCACGCTTTTGACTTTTCTTTCAGTACTTTATGCTATGCAGAGGTTTCTAATTTTTTTATGTGGTAGAGTTTATGAATTATTTTTTATGACTTCTGGACATTAAGTCATAGTTAGAAAAGTTTTCGTTTTCTACTCTGAAGTTAAATAGAAGACTCCCCTATTTTTTGAAAAAAATGTGAAATGGTAAAGGAAGATAAGAGAAATAGAGGAAATAAAAAGAATTTTAAAAAACTATTTTTGTTCAACTCTGTGCAAATAATTTTTACACTTGGATGAAATAGCCAATTTTTCAGGCAAATATAATTCTCCAAAACTGACCCCAGGAAAGAAAGAAAATCTAGACTAATCAGTTTCCACAGAAGAAATAGGGAAAGTTGTCAAAGAGTAATCCCCCACAAAAGCACAAGGCCCAGATGGCTTCACAGGCAACTGTACCACAACTTTAAATAAAAAATGATTCCATAGCATAGAAAAAAGAAGGACAACTTCTGATTTTGTTCAACAAAATGCATTACATTGATACCAAAACACTAAAAAAGGTGGCAAAAAAGTTAAACAATAACCTTTCTTATGAATATTTATTCTAAAATCCTAAATATTATAAAACATGATTCAACAGCACATTAAAACAATAATGTATCATAGCTGAGTAGGTATTATTCTAGGAATGCAAGGTTGGTTCAACATTAATAAATCTGCAAATCAATTCATCATATTAATCTAAGAAAAACTGTTATTTTTATGGATGCCAAAAAAAATCATTTGACATAATCTCATGTCCATTCTTGATGAAACACTCCATAGGTTATAGCAATCAGATATTTCATTGACATTATCTCAAGTCCAAAAGCCAGTATTATGTTTAATGCTAAAAGGTTCCCACCAAAGTCAGGAATATTATATAGATAGCACTACTATTTATCATTGTATTGGAGGCACAAAATGATAGAGTCAGATAAGAAGGAAAATTACAGCTATAAATATTAGAAAGGAGGAAATGCAACTATAGCTATTTGCAGAAGATATTGTAAATCTGTAGAACTCAAGAGCATCGCCTGAAAGACTGCTGAAAATGAGAAAATTCAGTAATATATCAGGGCACAAAGTTAACATAGAGAAATAAATAGCTTTCATATAAAACAATAATTAGTTAGAAAGTATAACAGAAAAAGATTCCATGTTTAACAGTAACAAAAGAGATAAAATACTTAGAAATAAACTTCATAAGGATAACAAAAACTCTATGAAGAAAACTTTAAAATCACTTCTAAAAAGCATGTACCATACATGTGCACGCACACACATATGCACACACACACACTCGAACAAATGGGAGACTTATCAATTTTTGGATAGGGAGATAATACCATAAAGATGACAGTTTTCACTAATTACAAATTTAACATGATCACAACAAAAAATAACCCATCGGACTTTTTAAAACTTCAGGTAATTCTAAATCAAGAAAGAAGAGCAGAAAAATTCTGGAAAAAAACAGAGCAATGGAGGAGATTGCTCTATGAGATATTAAATTATATTATTATAACTACTCAGTAATAGCAACAATGTGGTATTGATCATGAATAAGCAGACAGATCAATGGAACAGACTAAGTAGTACAAAAATAAACCTCAGTATATGGAAATTTAATATGTGGGAAATCAGTGGAGGAAGCCTGTACTACTCCATAAATGGTATTGGAACAAATCATAAAATCGTAGCCAAGTGTAAAGAGATGAATTTATATCTGTACCTCATGCTGAATATCAGGATAAATTCCAAATGTATCAAAATTTAAATCTAAAAAGATTAGTATATAACTGGTTTTTTTTAAACTAATGGTAAGGATATTAAGAACACAGTGCCATGTCAGTGAGTATACTACTGCCATTTCATTTTTAATAGTTTCATAGTGCTCCACTCAACAAACTATCATAATTTGTTTAACTAAACTTCCATTTATGGACATTCTAGGCTCCTTCCAATTTTTTACTTTTATAAGCAAAGCTGAAATGGCCATTTAACTGTGTAGTGGGGATTATTTACCAGAACAGCAAAGCAAATTTCTCAAAATTGAAGGTCAGTTATTGTGTTAGTTTCCTATCGCTGCTGTAACAAATTACCACAAATTTGGTGCCTCAAAACAACAGAAATTTATTCTTTCACAGTTCTGGAGGCCAGAGGTCCAAAATCGGTGTCTCTGGACTGAAATCAAGGTATCAGAGGGAGGCTCTAGCTTTTTCCTTTCCTCTTCTACCGTCTTCTGGCATTCCTTGGCTTGTGGCCACACCATGCCAATCTCTACCTCTGTAGCCATGCGGCCTTCTCTTCTATGGTCAGATCTTCCTCCACCCGCTTCTTCTAAAGATACATGCAGTAATATTTAGGGATCATCTAGATAATCCAGGATAATCTCCCAATCTGAAGATCCTTAATCACATCTGCAAAGTCCTTTTTTTCCCCATATAAGCTAACATTCACTGATTCCAGGGATTAAGACTTGCAGTTTTGGCAGGGGGCGGGTGGTGAGTGGGCATTGTCCGGCTATCCATGTTCTTGGAAATTTGTAGATTGTTCCAACTCTGGAGAAATTTTTGGCAGTGTTAATTTCTATGCAGATTCTAGACTCTTGCCAAATTACCAGGCTCCTTCTTATTCCCTTCATCCTTCTCTCTCTTTCCAGCGTCATTGCCCCAAGACTCCTCAATTCCTGCTTATCTAGGATGCTGGGCCGCTGAAGGCTCCCTTGGTCCTACTCCTAGGCCATCTGCTCATGCCCTGAGGGTGATTTTTCCAAGGGCTCATCCTAATATCTGGTTATCTCTTCCCTAAGGGAATTTCTTTTTGGCGTTAGACGACTTTTCCTCTCAGCTTTGTTGGTATGTAGCTATTCATGTTATAATCACCACCTTTCTAAATGCTCTGTTCCAGTGGTCCTTCACATGTTTCTCTTGCAGTTTCTGGCTAAGCAACTGTATTATCTGCAATAACACTAGCACCATCTTCCGCTTTCCCAACACTTAACATTTCAGGTCTTGGCAATTTTAACAAAAAGGAAAAATAAAAACTTTTTGCAAATCATGTGTCCCTGAAAAAGTCCCAAGTCCCTGACTTTGTTTTTTATGCCAGGCAGTCCTTATTTCCTTATTATTTGTTCTCTTTTATGGCCTCAGCAAAGGGCCAAGAACCAGGGAAACCCCGACGCTCTAGGCCTGAGCACTTTGCTGGAAATCCCGCTGATTATGTTGTGGGTGCTGGGATCTTCTGGTCAACTTCTTACCCACTCCATGTCCCATTTACGTAGTCTTCAGATTTGTCAGCAGGGAAGTTTGTTTAGTAGGTTAATGACCCAGTGCCCAGCCCTGGGATGGCTTCTGAGAATAAGTAAGCAGGAAATTCCATGGCAAACCCATCCCCAGATGTGGTAAGAGTGTAGGACAGGCCCATGTCAGTCACCCTGCCTTTCTTTGCAAACCCTTCCAGCATCTGTGTAGAAACTTCATTTATTTATTCATTTCTGGATTCCGTGTGCTCCAATGTACAGAAGAAGGGACTTGCATCAAGCCAGCAGGGATTCACAGCCTGGGATTCCACTGGCAGAGATATGATATGTCCAAATTATGTAATCTGGTTCAGCTTCAGTTTCCCAGTCAGTGAAATGGGCCCTGTGAAATCATGTCAAAAGTTGCTGTGAGGACTCGGAGAGACAATGGATGTTGTACACCATTCCTGACTGGCGGCCTCTCAGCATCTGCTCCCCTTTATACTCATGCTCAAACTTGAGCTTTGCTTTTTACTCTGTGTCTTCCCCCATGAAGTCTAAGTCCTCCACTTAGACTATGCTTATACTTAGTCAGCCACAGTATGTGTTAATAATTAAGATAATTGATATTTCTATTTATTAAGCCAGATACTATGCTAAGTGCCTTTTGTGCATTTTCTCATTTAATCTACCTCTTTAAAAAAAATCATAGAAACAGTTGAAGCCTCATTTATATTCCTTTCCAATCTCACCCCCCTCCCTTAAACACAAGTTTGAAGTTGACGAGGATCTTTTCTGGGCTTTTAAAAAATATTTTTGCTACATTTCTATGGACAATATGTAGTTGAAAAACTAGTGTTGTTTTCTGTGTTTTAAAAATTTACCCAAACGGTATTTTGTATTGCACCCAAATGTACTCAAATGGCATTATATTGTACTGTATTTCCTTCTCCAACCTGGTCTTTGGAATCAACAGTGTATTTTAGAAATATACCCATGTAGCTCTAGTCCATTAATTTTAACTTGTATGATAGCTTATAGAATAAAAACACTACTATTTATCTATATATTTGTCTACTAATGGACAATTAGTTTGTTTTCAAATTTACAAGCAATTCTGCAATGGCTATTCTTGTGTATGTCTCTTTGTCCCCAAATTATTATTTTTTAAGATAAATCCCTAACAGGTGCATTTTTAAGACCTTCATTATCTCCCATCACATTTTACTCTATCTCTACCACCATCATTTATGGCTTCACCAGGAGGGTATGAGAATGTCCACTTCTCTAGATCATCACTAACGTTATATATTCTGATTCATTAAAATTTTTGCTGATCTGATAAAAACAAAGCAAAAACAAAAAGCCATCATCTCATAGTTTTAACTTTCATGTCTTTGATGAGTAGTGAGACTGAATATCTTTCCCTATACTTCTTGGCCGTTTGTGGTTTTTGTTCTGTGAGTTGCCTATTCTTTATTCCACGTATTTTGCAAATGTGTCGCCCAATTTGCCAATACTCTTTTCGTTTTGTGGTGATCTTTACCCTGCAAAACTTTAAACTTTTTATATAGTCAACTGGTTAAATCTACCAACATTTCAACTGAATCCTTTTAATTTTTTTAGTTATTGAGTTATGCTTAATTAAATTCCGCAATTATATCTGCTGTGTGAAAGACACCAAGGGTTACAAATAATAGTCAGTTATGGTTTCAGGGGGAACTTATAGTTTAGTTGTGAGACAAGATACTCAAAACTATAGGCACTAGTACAAACCATCTATGGTGAGTGTCAAATACTTGGCACAAAAATTAGGTGATTTCACTTTGGCCGCCCAGAAGCTGAGAGCAAAGAGCACAAGTAAATGCTGAATCACAGTGACTAGATTAGCCTAGGTGACTCATGGAAGTGCAGAAGATGAGGGCTGGAATAGTCCTAAAAGCCATCTAATACAATCCTTCCATTTAAAATAAAAATATACCTCTTTCAGCATTGACTGAATTCCCACCAAAATGTCCTGCCAGCAGACCCAGCAGCAGTGCCAGCCCCCATCAAGGGTTTTCCCAAAGTGACCTCCAAGTGCCCAAGGCCATTCTGTCTCCAGGCTCTTTCTGCTGTGGGCCCAGCTCTGAGAGCAGCTGCCACATGAGCCACCAAGCTCCATAGAGGCCACAGCCGCCAGCACCAGAGCCCGACTACCAGCACCTCAGGTGCTCTAGCTGCCACCCCAGATCTGGGCTCTAGGAACCACAGAGGAGCAGTATCGAAGCCATAGATCAAAGGGCTAAGGCTCTGTTCCAGCGCAGTGCTTCCCTTGCCCTCGCTCTCTTTTCTCTACTGCATGGGGCTGACAAATCTTGTGTTGATGGAGTGAGTTTTCCGTGCAGAATGTTCTCTTTGATTTGGAAACTCAGCATTCATTGTGGAGCCTGATTTCTTCCTTCTCATATGACATCCTTGTCACTGTCAGATTATTTGCACATCATACAATTATTTACCCACCTTCCAAAGCCCAGGGACCCCAGGATACTCTCTTTAAGGGTAATAGCAGAGCCTGGTTTTTTTTGTTTGTTTGTTTTTATTTATTTTTATTTATTTATTTATTTTGGCCGTGCCGCGTGGCTTGTGGGATCTTAGTTCCTCGACCAGGGATTGAACCCGGACCCTCGGCAGTGAAAGCGTGGAGTCCTAACCACTGGACCGCCAGGGAATTCCCAAGAGCCTGATTAAGTGGTGGGACAGCTTGGCAGTTCCAAGGACACTTTCTTCTTCTTTTTTTTTCTCTTTTAACCTTTTTATTTTGGATTAATTATAGACTCAATAAACTGTAATAATAATACAGAATGGTCCCATGTACCCATCACCCAGGTTTCCCCAATGGTGCCTTCTTATATAACAATACATTATGAAGCAAGGAAATTGATTGGCCCCAAACCATCAACTAGACTACAGATCTTATCATATTTCACCAGTTTTCACATGCACTCATTTTTGGTATGTCTTTGTGTATAATTCTATGATATCTTATCACATGTATAGATTTGTATAGCCATCACCACATCGAGTTCCAGAACTGTTTTGTCCCACGAAGGAGCCACCTATATTCCCTTTTGTAGCCACACCCTCCTTCTCTTTTCTATCTACAGGCAACCACTTCAAAATGTTGTATCAATGGAATCACACAGTATGTATAACCTTTTGAGACTGGATTTTTTTTCACTCTGTATAATGCCCTTGAGATCTAGCCAAGTTGTTGCATGTATCAATAATCTGCTCCTTTTTATTGGTGAATAGTGTTCCGTGGTATGGACACACCTGCTGAAGGACGTTGAATTGGTTCCAGGTTCTGGATAGTGTAAATCAAAATGCTCAAGTGGGCTTCCCTGGTGGCGCAGTGGCTGAGAGTCTGCCTGCTAATGCGGGGGACACGGGTTCGAGCCCTGGTCTGGGAAGATCCCACATGCCGCGGAGCGGCTGGGCCCGTGAGCCACGGCTGCTGAGCCTGCGCGTCTGGAGCCTGTGCCCCGCAGCGGGGGGGGCCGCGGTGGTGAGAGGCCCGCGCACCGCGATGAAGAGCGGTCCCCGCACCGCGATGAGGAGTGGCCCCCACTTGCCGCAGCTGGAGAAAGCCCTCGCACGAACCGGGGACCCAGCACAGCCAAAAATAAATAATAATTAACAGAAGCAATTAAAAAAAAAAAAAAATGCTCAAGTGACATAAACTGGTTGGATAAGCTAAATGCATAATAGTCTTATGGATATTTTACGAATGAGCTCTTTTAATCTTTGTTAATTGAAAAACACACATTTCTAGGGGAGTTCTTTCCTACCTGCATTCTTGAGGGGTTTCTTAAAGGGGTGTCTAGGCAAATGACCATTCCCAGGCCATCCTTCTGATATCTACCAATGATTTTCAGACTTTTGCTTGGGAACACCAAGGCGGTCCTCTGCCATAAGAGGTTACCTTTCCAAAAATTCTAATTACCAAAACTTGTCATTTGCTATTTGGATTCCCATCTTAGGGCCTTTGTACATTTTCACCTTGTTTCACTGCCTTCCAACCATTTATCTCTCTGACATTATGCTCTTTATTGATTTGTTCCCTTGTTTGTTGACTACCCCTTCCATGAGAGCTAGACCTTGCTTTGTTCTCTGCTATCTCCCAGTTTATATCTTGGGGGCCAAGTACAGAGAAGGTGTATAATAAATGTTTTTGAATGAGTGTGTGAATGAATTGGGTCTGCAATACATAAAAGAGACTTTTTTAAAAATCCAAGACTGGATTTAAGAAAATGTAAGTAAAGCCCACCAAATATGTAAAGGAAAACCATTCCAGGGCTTGAATTTAGAAAGCCTGAGTCGGAATCTCATCTTTGCCCCTTTCTGGCTCTGAATCTGTCTACAAATGATTTAACTTCTTTGCCAAAGTCTTGTTATTTGCAACATTATACATCGTCTTCACAGGATAATTGTGAAGTTCAAGTAAGACAATTTTGTGAATGCACTTTGTAAGACACTAAAGTGCTATATAAATCGAAGGGGTTCTCCCCATTGTCACAGTTATTATCTCCTCCTTCTCTCTCCTTTTCTCCTTCCCCTCCCCCTTGTCCATCCTCATTCTCATCATCACCACCATCAGGACCGTCTGCATTCTTGGGTGGATGAAAACACCCAGGCAACTGCAAATATGACATCATGACGTTCCTGTGACATTCCATCCAGTAGAGGGCAACAGTTCCCACCAGCTAAGTCCAATGTCTTTAAACATCAAGTTGAAGTACAGTCATGGCAACTTATGATCATTCATACTTATTTATTGTTAAAAGAAACACACGTGTCTATCCTAGTAATCCTTCCGTTCAGCAATTTGCAGATATTCTTGTTTGGTACATTGCTTTCTAACCCAAGCTGCTTCTGGAAATGTCTGGCTGCCTTGAAATTTATCTTTTTTTTTTTAATAGGATTTGCATTCTCTCCCTTCTTTCCTGGTTGGCTGGGTAAAATGCAGAGCAGATTGTGGCTCAGGACAGATGACACAGGCATGCTTCTCTTTTGAATATTTATATCCTTGGCATTGCTCTTATAAGATAGGGTAATTGCTATAGGTTATCCGAGATTTCTCCCACTCCTCAAGTGGGAATTCTCCCACCTATACTCTCTGTTTGCTGGACTGCCACTATATGTATTTCATTCCAAGATTGGTGGAAAAAGTTCTCCACCAAGAAACTGATCTCCTGAGTCTATCTGATAGGATCTAGGAACTCCTTCCTATGATGTTGATCAGCAGTCAGGTCAGTGGTGCAGGGGCAGGGAGGCTGGGAAGTTGCTGGGGGGCTTCACTGCAGATAATGAGTGCAGTGGGGCCTTTGATATTTTGCTTTAACCTGCCGCAGGGGGAGCTACATGAGAACAAGCTGGTGCAACAACCTCCAGTTAAGCAGAGAGGCAGAGAGAGAAAGAGATACACAAGGCAGCCCTGTTCTTTCCAGTTAAGCAGAGGGGATAATCAAACATTAGCAGATGCTTACTTGTTCACTCTGGAGAGGACCGTTTTTGTCCCATCATCGGGTGGAAGAGGTGGCTGGGCAATCCTGGGTTACCTCTTCTTTTTTATGGACATCTATTAACTTTCATATCATACCAGCCCCTTTTATTAAGGAAGGTACCAAAATATTTAAACAAGATGGTTTATACTTTTTGAGTGTCATTCATTCATTCATTCATTCACTCATCTAATGCCAGTGGAAGGCTTACTATATGCCAGAAATTAGACATTCAAAATGAAATAAGATCAGGACCCTTCCCAGTCTCTGTGGGAGACCAGTGCAAACCATTAATGACCCACAGAGGAGTAAGTGTTGTAACTGAGCTAAGGGTGCATGGCTATGAGAGCACAGTGGAAATGGTGATGAGCTCTGCCTATGGGAGGCTTCTTGAGGAGGTGGAGCTGGAGCTGTGTCTATGGGATACGTTTCAGAATTTTTCATCTTGTTCCACTCCCTAAGCAAACCTTGGTCATGTCTACAGGAAGCCTGGATGAGAAAGATGCAGTCAATTTTTATTGTTATCACTCCCCCTCCAAGTCACCCCAGCCCTGCCTGGTATAAGTTATGATTAGATTTGACAGTAGTGAGTTGGCGACCACAGTGAGGTGAGCTGGCACATACTTCCTGAGAGTTAAGGATGGAAAGCCAGATCTTGAGCCTAGGGCGCCACTGGGAAAACGCCAGCTTCTTCCCTCTTTCTTTTGATTTGGCCACAAGGAGAGAAGTGAATGGAACTTGGGTGACTTCCTTTGATAGGGACCACAGTAACTTTTCCTCAAGACAGGGCGTGCCTCTCAGTATTCTGCTATGACTTTTTTGGGTCACTGAGAAAAAGTACTGAGTCAGGGAGAGGACACTGCAGCCTTTAGATGGGGGAAGAGTCCCTGTCCCAGGCGAAAACTCCAACTCTCCCATGAAGCTTTATGCGACCGTGCGTAATTTATTCTTCCTTCTTGGGAACCTTACCACTCTGTATATTAATTTGGTCGTTTTGCAAGCGTTGCCCTCTTGAAGTTGGATCTCTGAGATACCTTTAAGATAAGTTTGAGGGCAGAATCCTGGCCTTCTAGCACCTCTGGAGCTCTGAGCCCTGGTCTTTGGAGTAGTGGGAGTTGAGCAGCTGTCCCCTGGCAGAGTGAGCGAAGAGCCCTGACACCCCAGCAGAGTGCCCAGAGCCACACACCCTCCAAGCTGTGACCGAGCCCGGGACAGAGCCCAGCCCTGGGGACAGCACAGCCCACACTCCCCGGCTAGGAGCATTTCAGACTCGCACTGGCTTGGCTCTGGAGCTGGCTGTGGCCACATGGGACACTGAACCGTTTGCTTGTTCTTTTGGCAGCCCGGAAGAGTTGGAGCCCTTCCCCTGTGGGTGAAGTCTAAATTTAGCTCCAAAGAAACTGCCTTCCCTTTTTGCTGGAGAAAAGCTCTTTTCACTGGAATGGGCTTCAGCTTTGATTAAGTGGGAGGACCCACATCTGGGAATATATAAACTTTATTGTCCTTGGATGACAAAACGTTTTCCTTGCCTACTGGTTTTCCGCCTTTTTAGCCTAGACTGTGGTCGTCTCTGCTTATGACTGTGTTGGCCAGGGCAAGCCATTTTGCTGCGGACTGGACTCCCCTGGTCTGTGCCTAGGCTGGAGTTGACACCTGGGGGTGTTGTCTTGTCCCCACTTAACCTCCTGAGGCCCAGCCCTGTGCACACAGAACAGAACAGAGAGCAGGGGGCTGGTCTCTCTCATGATCCCGGGGGAACGTGAGGGCCAGGTTTGACACTCTTGGATCCTTGGATCAGATCCCAGGATTTCAGGAGGCCTGAGACACCCCGTGGCTTCCCCGCAAGCCTCCAGGGTCCAAGGTTTCAGGGGCCATCCTGGCCTACGCTGAGTGAACACGAGACCCCCACTATAGAAAGACACCCGCCCTAAGGGGTCCTCTGGTCAAAGAAAGACTTTTAGGACTTCTCCTGATCCCCACCCTAGAACCCCTCTGCCATCTGAGTCGTGTGTCAGTAGTTTGGGGTGCTGACAAATGAACATTCCTTTAATAAGTTACCCCCCTAGTTCCAGTTATGACATCCTTTTTGATAAGTGTTTCCTTTGGTGCCCAGTGATACAAGCTCTGGCTAACTCTTCTGCGTAAGAACTTCTGAAATGTAGGGCAGAGAGCACTGGACTTGGCTTCAGGAAAGCTGGGTTGCTGGGTGGTCTGGTTTTACTGCTTATTAGCTGCATGACATTGGTACCTTCTCCAAACTTCTGTTTCCTTGCCTGGAAAATGGCAATAATAAGACTGTACTCGTAGTTCTGTTGTCAGCGACAAGAGGGAGGATTTTATATAGTTTTAAAAAGCTCTTTGTAAAAGTAGATTGCCTTCTTCATTAAGTGATGAGGGCTGGTAGCAAATGTTTGCTTGGATTTGATTGGTTCCCATACAACCCCCCTTTCTCCACCCCATGGAAATCTCTTTTCTCTCGTAGAGCCCCCTAAAGGACACTGGGAGCTTACTAGATCAAGGGAACTCCTGCTCTATTTAGGCCCTTCTGTGCCCACCATTGTTTGATCTCCTGAATCTCACTTTGTTTTCCTGCAGAATGATGGTAAGGAGGTCTGGGAGCAAGACATCATACCTTTGATTGATTCGGCATCTGTTTTGCTGAATGCCCATAAGCAGATTATATCTAGTCTGTCTTTACCTCGGTTTCTTGATCTGCAGAACGGATACACAAGTACCATAAGCAGGCCTTGAGAAATGACTTAGTGAGAACTCAGAGAGGAAAATTGTAAAATTTCAGTACTGTGGTCCTCATCAAACTCTGGCATATTTTCTGATCAGAACCTAGAGTTTGGTGGTTGGAATTTTCCAGTCTATTCTGCACAGCATTCAATATTTAGTACTGGAACAAGCTTTCCCATTTAACACTAATTGATAGAACAGAAATAAATTAGACTAAGTCTAAAAGAAATCAGTCTCTGGGTAAAAAAGAATTGGAAAGATACCCTCTTGCTGTAATTTTCCAGGATGCCCTGGGCAGCCCCCAGAGGTTGTCAGTATGGAAAGAGCTCAGGGACATTTTACAGGCTGGTAAAACATTGTTGGAGGGTTGAGAGAGTCTTTGGAATTTATCTGCATGGATGACGTCACCTTCTCAGCACAGGGAGCCAAACTGTCTCAATGTCTGGGGCTCCTTTCTGGAACTGCTTCCTAGAAGTTGATCCCAAGTGACCCTTCAGGCCACTCACCTGTCAGAAATTTTTGGTTTGCAGTGAGAAGTGGCCCTTTCTGGGTCCCTAAAGTTGGCAAGGAAGCTTTCCTTTCAATCTGAAATGGAAAGGAAATTAATGGCCCTCTCCCCTGCAGACCCATGTCTGGGCGGCCCAAGCCTCACACTTTCGATCTTTGCCTCTTTGCCTCCACAAGTTGTAACAACTGTCATCCTCAGCAGCTAGACACCATCCATAGGCACTTAGCATGATTTTCTGCCCCCAACTTGGAGGATTAAAATGTGGCTTCCAACAATAGACTGAGCAGAATCCTGCACTCATGCTGAGTCCCTGGCTTTGTCATGGTTGACAATGTCGCATCATCTTTCCTAAGCTTTAGTTATTACAAAATGGTGTTCATTTTAATTTGGACATTGGGAGGATATGGCAATGGATCCAGGGATCCAAGGGGGCAAGGAAGGAGGGAACAAATGAACATTTATTGAGCTCCTACTCTGCGCCAGGCACTGTGCTTAAATATTTTAATGCATATAATCACATTTAGCTCTCAAAGAACTCCCCATGCTAGGACATTATTATAAACCTCGTGTTACAGATCTGGAAACTAAGATTTGGAGAGTTAAAAATAAAATGAAGAGTTATATGGCTTTTTCTTGATTCTCTTGGAGGTTGGCTTCTCAATAGGGGTGAATGTCATCCTACGTGGGAAGATCAGAGCAATGATCCCAATGATCACAGAACCAGGACCCCGTGAGACCCCATTTAATAGATCCCATCTCCTCAAGAGGCCAACATGAAGCAACCCAACAGAAAAAAACCCACTAGGGTTTTCTAGGCAAACCATTCTCTCCTTCTCCAACAGGAGAGTTGGGGCAACCGAACCTGGCCATTCCTCACCGCTAGGACAGGGTGACCCTTCAGATCAGCTGCTCCCAAGAAGGCTCTACAGATCCCCAGCGCTGGGTGCCAGCAGTGTTCTGAGGCAGTGAGCTCAGCCGGCGTGCCCCCTGCATTCCGTGCCTGCCTTCCTTGCCTGCAGCTCGATCCCCCGTGACTAAGGGTGTGGAAAAGAATCCCTGTCTCCAGAAGCCCCGAGACTGAGCTGCGACAGGAGGGGTCTGCAGGCCCCCTTCAGTCAGAGACAGCAAAGATGTTTATCCCCCAGAGACAGGAGCCCCCTGGGTGTGAAGTGGGCAGCGGCGGCGGCCGGCTGTCCTCAGGAAAGGTCTGCCACTTTCTGACCTGGTGCTGACCTTAACTCCAGTGGCCACCACTCCCCTGCCATTTGCTCCTGCAGTCAGAGAGCAGGACAGATGACTCCATGGCACTTCTGGGAGTGCTGAAGTGAAGTTTTGACAAATTCCAAGGAACATCAAAGTGCAAAACAACAGTCAACACATCATAGTCTGCCACCAGGTCCCCCACCCCTGATTATCACATTAAATCAGCAATGGGCACATTTCAGCCCAAGCTCAACAGATGCCTACTGGACCTCAGAGTTTCTCCTTCCAGAATTAAGCAGATATGGCAACGGTTTTATTTAAAAATCTGTGCTCTCTATTCTACATTCAGCAGCTGAGGCCTTCATCTCACACACACACACACACACACACACACACACAGACAGATACACACACACACACACACACACTTACTGAGAAAGAGAAGCATATTGCTGAAGAACCCCAGATAATTGGGATTAAGTAGCCCAGGAGAATAGAATAAAGAGTTGGGTTCTAATCCTAGCTCTGCCACTTAGTAGCCTGAGATCTTTAACCAATTAGTTAACACCTCTGGGCCTCAGTTTCCTCAGGGTGAAATAAGGACAATAACACCTCTATTTTCCAAAATCATGAGCTTAGTTGCTAGAGTAGTTCAACAATCATTCTTGCCTGGGAATCATGGACACTGCTTGCTAGTCATGATGTTTCATATTTAATTTTTGATGTGTTTATTATGTGTAACTTTGGGGATGAAAAGTTCTTTTCCACCAAAGATTGGCTGAGAAGCACTTGTTAGTGAAGGGGATGTAGGCCACTCAGGCCTTGGGTCTCGGGTTATGAAGGAAATACTTGCTGGGCTGGTATTTCCCTGGGTAAATTCTCACCAGGGGAGGGAGCGGAAGGTAACTTCAGAAAGAGCTTATGCTGATCTTTAGAACCGTTTTCCCCAAACTCTGGAGCATCCAAAGAAAGCAGTGTTATCTGCCAGAATGTCCCAGAAAGAACAACAGGCATGTGAATTCTGTGCCACGTGATCAGGCATAAGAAATGTCACATTTCTTTTGTTACTTGAAATTAAATTTGATATGCTATTGTAGCCATCCTGCAAGGGTGGTGGGAAAATCAGGCTCAGACCTTCCTGGAACAGCCCCTTCCTCCCAGTTTCTGTGACTGTTCACCCAGAGCATTCAGGTGGAGCCCTCTGGTCTCCTGTCCACATGGGTGACTGCTGATGTGTTCATTTGCCAGGTCCTCATCGTCCTTGGAGGCTGGTGGCTTTACCGTCTCTTGGCAAAGCTTTGCCATGGCTGTAATTTCTCCCTGAGGCCCTGCAGCTCCCCACCACAACCGAGGGCTTTCAGGGAGGTAGAACCTCTGCACCTGGGAACACAGGTCTCTATCCCCTCCAGCCCCTGGAGGAGGCCAGAATACTTTTTGGATTTCCTTCACTAATAGGACTGTCTCCCTCTCCATCCTTTAGAGAAGATAGCCAGTAATGTCCCTGCAGAGAGCCTATAGGAACACAATGATGGCCTCTGATTCAGGGGGTAGGGGAAAGATAGCTTCTCTAGGTTAACTAGAATTAACCAACTCTGTTACTGAGATAGGGAAGGAAGTAGGACTGGAGAATTGGGGGACTTAATGAGGAAAATGCAGGAGAGAGATTTAGAGAACCACAATTGAAACTGGATAAGATTATGGTTCTTCTAAAATACCTGTTGCTTCCCTTCCTCCCATTTCTACTTGTGCAAAGTAACCAGAGTAGGGAGGGAGGTCTGGGAGAGCAGCAGCAGAAGAGAGCTGCTCTGTGGAGAGCTCTGGAGAGCTGCTCCAGAACCGGCAGAAAGTACTGCTTGCCGACGACACGGCATCAATCTCTTTGTAAATTTAAAAGACGCTTGCTGGGAGATGATCTGACTTGACTGTCACAGCCACTCTGCAAGGTACATGGGGCAGTCATTAGTCCCGCTTTCCAGATAAGGAAACTGAGGTTCAGATGATTTAAAAGACTTGTCCATATATATGGAATCTAAAAAAAAAAAAAAAAGGTTCTGAAGAACCTAGGGGCAGGACAGGAATAAAGACACAGACGTAGAGAATGGACTTGAGGACACGGGGAGGGGGAAGGGTAAGCTGGGACAAAGTGAGAGAGTGGCAAGGACATATATACACTACCAAATGTAAAATAGATAGCTAGTGGGAAGCAGCCTCATAGCACAGGGAGATCAGCTCGGTGCTTTGTGACCACCTAGAGGGGTGGGTTAGGGAGGGTGGGAACGAGGGAGACGCAAGAGGGAGGAGAAATGGGAATATATGTATATATATAGCTGATTCACTTTGTTGTACAGCAGAAACTAACACACCATTGTGGAGCAATTATACTCCAATAAAGATGTTAAAAAAAAAAAAAAGACTTGTCCAAAGTTACCGAGCTGAGTGGCTGAACAGGACAAGGCATCCAAATCTCTTGACATTTTCTTCAAGACTCCTCAGTGTCTTTAGCTCATGGTGTTTAAATTAGGCTTCAGCTGCTACATCCATCCATGACTTGGGATGTTTGCCTTTTGCCAGTGGTCTGGCATTCTGGAAACTTGCCGATAGGTTTTGTCTAACTCTTGCTCTTATGCTATTCTTTGCTACTTTCAGGAAGTCAGGCTAAGAGTAGAATACATTTCTTATGAGAGAATACGCTCTGGACTTTGATTCATATCTGGTGGGTCCCCAAAGTCTAGATTATGACAAGTTTAAGAGCATGGTGCTAATTCTGTGAGCATTCAATAGGACTATCTTAGTGAGGGGAGAAATTTTGAAAAACTATTAATTCAAATCTCAAAGAAGAATTGCAGGAAATGTATTTCTGACTATTTAGAAGTGACTCACTATGGGACTATTTGAAAACTATATATTATTTTTATCAGTAAATAGAATTGCCTATAGTCAATGTTATCTCGTCACATCCAGGGATTCTAAGATCCGGTTACCCATTTCCCTCAAAACAACTGACAGCAAATCTGGGGAAGAGAGGGCCCACAAGTCTCTGCAAGGCTAAACCTCCCCTACACCCCACTGCAAACTGATAACGCCACACCCTCCCCTGCAAAATAACAGAAGGCAGATAAGATGGAAATTTTCATTCCAGTTCCCAATAATTTCCACAGCCAGTGAGATATCTGGATCGGAAGAGGTTCCACAACCAGAAAATCTTGGCTGGAGTTTCACTGTTTGGAAGCAAAAAAGGCAAATTAAGGAGGGCCTCAGATAGCTTTTCTTGAGGGGCTTTGTTACGACAGGGGCTTTTGAATATTTAAATTGAAACAAAAGATGGCTAAGAATTTGTACTCTTTAGTCATTTCCCAATTTAACATCAGACTATATAAAGTATGTTAAAAAAATTTTTTTTAATTAATTTATTTATTTTTGGCTGTGTTGGGTCTTCGTTGCTGCACACGGGCTTCTCATTGCGGTGGCTTCTCTCGTTGCGGAGCGCAGGCTCTAGGCGTGCGGGCTTCAGTAGTTGTGGCATGTGGATTCAGTAGTTGTGGCTCACGGGCTCTAGAGCGCAGGCTCAGTAGTTGAGGCACACGGGCTTAGTTGCTCCGTGGCATGTGGGAATCTCCCCGGACCAGGGCTCAAACTCTGTGTCCCCTGCATTGGCAGGCGGATTCTTATCCACTGCGCCACCAGGGAAGCCCCAGTATTTTTTATAGAAAGTACCTAATCTACTTTTCATTAGTTTCTTGAAGTATTTGGCCTCAACAATGTGAGGTAGGAAATTTCGACTCTAGCTGTGTCAGCCAGGCTCTCTCAGACACAGGTATTCACTGTACAAGGCACTCTGGTCCCTAAGTAGTCAAGAATAGCTAAACTTTGCTGCTTCCAAAGTTTGCTGCTTCCTGACCATCCTGGAGCAGGCTTCCAGCTGGAAAGTGATGGACCAGTGCAGGCAGCTTTCTGGGCGTGCTCCATCTGGCGAGAGGTGGTCCAGATCCTTCTCTCCCAAACAGTCCCTGGGTTTGACACTTGCTGAGAAAGCCTGGCTTCGTCCCTTGTGTGCCACAACTCTGGAATGCAGCTCTTCCTGTTAGGAAAACAATGGTCTTTATGGGAAGGCTAGCACTTGCCAGGAAGAAAGAGTTGAACAGCAAAGAGAAGGATGCAAGCATAGCTGGCAAGGGAAATGGTAGGCACATAACCCTAGTGGGTGGGCTGGGCATCCCTGAGGGCTGGATGATGTCTACCTGGAGCAGAGCAGGGAGGTGGGAAGGAGGGGTGGAGAGGTCAGAAAGGTTGTCTAGGGGTTGGGGGCAGCCCAGAGTTTTCAACCCCAGCCTTAGGAATTTGGGACATAGCCTACTGGTCTTGATCACTCAAAGTGTGGTGCAAGGATCAGCAACACACTGTCGTCTGTGAGCTTGTTAGAAATGCAGAATCCCAGGGCCCACCTCAGACCTACGATCATAATCTGCATTTGAACTTGAACCCCAAGAGATCTGTATCTTCATTCAAGTACTATTCTAGGCTAAGAGGAAGCAAGAAAGATTTTGCAGCTGGGAAGTAATGGGATGGAAAAAGTTTTGGTGAATAAGCCTATGGAAGTGGTTGAAGAACACCCACCAAGAATCCCATGGCCATAATCCAGGTGTGGCAGAGAGGAGAGAGAGTGAAGAAGAGAGTCAGAGATGGGTATTTTGACGAGAGCAACAACCCCTGAGGCAGGCCTCTACCGCCTGGCCTCTCCCTCAGGTGGTGGGCAGCCCAGATATTGTACATTAGGCAGGAGATGTGTGTTCCGGAAGCGGACATCTCCAGGACCTGTACTTTTGAGGTCAGATTTCATCGCTGTGGCTGATTGTACGCCCGACCCCGGGGAGCGGGATAGCACAGGGGCGGCCGGTGCCCTGTGGCCACACAAACACGCGGCTGCTCCAGGTAGAGCCAGAGCTTCTGTGAAAGACATTTTGGAAGTTTCCTACGGCTGCAACGAATTGTTGGGGCCTGCCCCACGGCACCGCTGTGACCACCTGCTTTCCTCAATCTTAGGGCAGCCAGCTCCTGAAACTGGAGATTCCAAGAGCCCCTTGGCCTCCACTTCCCATGGGGTGAGGAGGACTACCCCTAATGCCTCCCTCTGTGTCCAAGCATGGTAGTCCAACTGGCTGGGCAGACTGGGTTTCCTGGGCCTCTTACCCCAGGGAGGAGGTGGTTATTCCTTCCACAGAGATGGTTTAGAATAAGTGAGGCAGTGATGTAGGTCTGGGACCCAATTAGGCCTGCATCTGTAGGCAGAAAGGGATGCTGGGTGACATGGAGAGAACTCAACTGAAAGATTCTAAGGCTCTCAATTTTGAAAGGAAAGGGCATGAACTTGCTTGTCTGTTAATTCCTTTTATTCTTAGTTGTCAGTTAATTCCTTTATTCTCAGGATATACACTCAACCCAACATGAGCAAAAATCCACTTTGTAATCATATTTGTAGGCATCAACATGACCTTCTTCCCACAACATTTCTTAGGTCCATCCGGTAGACCTCGACGATACTCTGACTACCCAGATGCCTATACAGCATGAAATACTATTTCATCAATAGGCTCATTCATCTCACTAACAGCAGCCTTTTAAAATTGCTGCTCTGTGACTTTGGCCAGTTAACAGACCTCTCTGAGTCTCAGCTTTTTCTCTAAAAGGAGATGATAATCACTTCTCGAAGGCAGTGAGACCCTGAGTGTACTACCTGGCACATGGATGGCCAACCAACGTTAATTTTCCTACCCTTCCCTTCTCTGGAGTTGCTACCTCTTTCCTGCTGTTTCTTGCAAATAAACTTCTGAATTAAATAACTCCCATCTGGTAATTTGGATCAACTAGAGAGAACACAAGTCTTGAATACATGACATTTTGAATTTGAAGGCTACAGTTTAGAATAAATGTGATCATTTACTGAAACCAAACCATATTCTAGAATGAAGTCCATAGGGTCCTGCTTCATGAACAGACCAGAGGGTCATTAGCGTGTTAGTTATTTGATAGCAACTGGGTTCTCTTAGGACACAAATATAATTAAAAGCAGTTTGCTCTAGTGTCTGCGGTTTAAACGTTGCCCACAGCGTTCTTTTGTCTATTCTTGCCGAGTAAATCCATGCTTTATGAATTCAAAAGCTAACCTCTGATGAGTCCTACTTATTCTAAATATATTCTCAAATTGTGAGTTCCTGAAGGTATTTTCTGTTCTCTGCTCTCTGGAGACTGCGAGGTTATCAATGTGGAAAAACATCCCATAAAGTTTTTCTCTAATAGAGACCTTGGGAACACAGAAGCCTCCTTGAATGGTCAGACCTAACTTTTCCCAGGACCATAAAGATACATATTTTTGTTTCCTACCCCAAACACAGCATAACTCACTTCCCGTTTTTCCTGGGAGATTGTGATAATATGGGGAGGACTGGGGGGTCTCCAGGATAAAGCAGCTTGTAAAACAACTGTGGGGGGGGATTCCAGATCTGACTTAATCAACATTTCTCAAGATCCGTAGACCAATAAAACTGTTTGCTTTCTTACCACAGTTCAGCCGGCTGATTTATTTCTCTCACCCTGCTGAAGCTGTCGCTGCCTAGAGCAGTTCATTTGTCAGGTCGAGAGAATTACAATTCACAGGACCCTCACTACTGCTATCTCAGTTTATAAATTTCACGCATTACAATTTATTGCCCTGCACCCTGCAGAGTCTCATATTAATAAATTGAGTCTCATCTGCAAAAGCACGTGTATATGGCTCCCTTGGACATAGGCTTACGGCCTTAGAGCCACAGCACGTCTGCATGTGGCCAACACACAACCTGAGCTGTGCCGATTGAACTGAGCCCCAGTCAAGTTCCCGCTGCCTCTGTCTGATTCTCCCTTTCCTTGCAATCACTGTTTGCAGGCCCTGGTTTCCTGTTTTTATCTCTACAGGGACGCTATGTAAAGGAGACCAGACACCATCTGCGTATGTGCTGTAGAGGGGACAGTGGGGCTGTAAGAAGAATTTAATTCCTTCCAAAATGTAGGCTTCTACCGTATAGATTTTATCAACCTGTGGGTACAAACAGAATCGCATTAATAATGTAAACCTTTCCTTTGCCAACTTTTGCCCTTACCAGCCAATAGACCCTCAACTCAAGCCTTCTGCAAGTCCTCGGTGAGTTTCTCACATGTTCTCAAAAGCTAGTCCAGTTGTCCATCTGGTCAACTCCCACAAGGCGTCTTCCATTTTCTTCCTTTTTTCCTTGTTTTGGCCTCTTCTGCTGGACAGGTCTCCCATCCACCACCTTATGACTTCTACCAAGTACCCCTGAGTCCACCTGGCACCTTTGTTTCTTACTGAACCCCTGCTGGTTACAGCAGATTCCCATCGGGCATGCCATGATTCTCACTACCTTTCAATCTGCTGTGCATACTTAGGTCATGGGCTGACCTGTGTTCCCCCCAAATTCGTATGTTGAAGTCCTAACCCCCAGTACCTCAGAATTTCAAGATAAACTCTTTAAAGAGGTAATTAAGTTAAATGAGGTCATCAGGGTGGACTCTAATGCAATATAACTGGTGTCCTTAGAAGAAGAGAGAATTTGGACACAGGAAAGTACAGAGGGAAGACCATGTGAAGACACAGGGAGATGACAGCCATCTGCAAGCCAAGGAGAGAGGCCACAGAAGAAACCAACCCTGCCAATATCTTGATCTTGAACTTCTAGCCTCCAGAACTGTGAGAAAATAAACTTCTGTTGTTTAAGCCACCCAGTCTGTGGTGCTTTGTTATGGCAGCCCTAACAAGCTAATATAATCCCCCACCAGGAAATGTCTGGAGCCTTCATGGTGACCTAGCCAGGTACCAGTGGATGTCAGAGACAAGAGCTTGTGACTCCTGTTGAGATTTTGCCTTATTGGATGAGGCCCAAAGCCTCCCAACCCAGCGTCAGCCTACTGCTCCAGGCTCTTCTCCCCACCCTCCCCCAATGGCCTGTGCTCTAGTCATATTGGAGTTATTTTTTCTAGAAACTACTGTGACTTTTAGTTAGAACAGGGGCTGGGATCACCCAGGGGAACCTGGAATCACAGTGATCCTATTTGGTGGGAGTGGGAGCCATGGAGGAGACAGGGCTGCTGCTGGGGGTGTCACTCGAGGCTGAGAAAGGAGGGAAGAAAGGCCCTGGCTGCTCCCTTCCTCCCACCCTTGGTCTCTGCCAAGTGCATCCCGTTGGCCGAGCCCAGCTGGAAACCACAGGGGTCTAGGAAACAGTCTGCAGGGAGCAGCCCCCTGCCATAGAGAGTGGAGCAGGAAAAGGGTGAGGAATGGACCTTGGGGCAACCAGGCTCAGGACTGGCATTCCTTTCACGCCTCTGTATTCATTTCCTGTGGCTGCTGCAATGAATTACAGTCATCTCTCTGTATCTGCTACCCACAACCAACCCTGGATAGAAAATATTCAGAAAAAAAATAAATTCTGGAAAGTACCAAAAAGCAAAAGTTGAATTTGCTGTGCCTGGGTGACTATTCACATAGTATTTACATTGTATTTATAACTATTTACATAGAATTTACAATGTATTCGGTATTATAAGTAATCTAGGGATGATTTAAAATACCTGGGAGGATGTAAGTAGGTTATATGCAAATACTAAACAAGTTTATATAAGGGACTTGAGCATCCGTAGATTTTGGTATCCATGGTGGGAGGGGGAGGTGTTCCCCAGAACCAGTTCCCATGGATACTGAGGGACTGTGCCACAACTTGGTGGCCTAAAACAAGACAAGTTTATTTTCTGACAGTTCGGGGGCCAGAAGTTCAAAATCAAAGTGTCAGCCGGCCTACACTCCCTTCAGAGGCTCTCAGAGAGAGTCCTTCCTTGCCTCTTCCAGGTTCTGGTGGCCCCAGTTGTTCCTTGGTTGTGGCTGCATAACTCCAGTCTCTGCTTCTGTCTTCACATGGCCTTCTCCTCTTCCCTCTGTGTGTCTCTCCTCTGTGTGACACTTGTCATGGGATTTAGGACCCACCCAGATTACCCAGGAGGATCTCATCTGGAGATCCTTAACTCAGTTACATCTTTTCCAAATCAGCCCACATTCACAGGTTCCGGGTGTATTGATACTTTGGGGGAGGCACTATTCAACACACTACAATCTCTTTTTGCTGAAGCTATTTCCCCAACCCTTCTCTATCTAGAAAAATTCTTCAAGTCCCCACTCCAGTATCACTTTCGTACCCCACACCAGTATGAAACCTTGCCTGAACTGCACTATCAGACTCACTCACAGCCCTCCTGGGTCTATAGTTCTTTGTTCACATGCGCGGCGTTTATCACCTCGATAGTCTTGTCCATTAGGCCGTGAGCTCCTCAAGGACAGAGCAGGGCCTGTGTCCTTTGCTGCAAAGGCCAACTTCACCTTTCAGCTTCTCTCTTCCATTAAGACCTTCCATCTGGGTCTTTTCAGTTCTCTTTTCCTGTTTTTGGATCAAAACGTCGTTCCTTACTCCTGTGTGGCTCTGCCCACCATCTGATGCACACCTTTGAGCAACTCATACGTCTGGAACTTGCCCCTCAGTTTGCCTAAACCCCGTCTTCCCTGACTTACATCACACAGGCTTCCTAGCACAATCCTTGCTCAAGAAGTGCTGCTGTTGAAAAAGTCATGTTAGAACCAAATAGGACCAGGACTAGAGGTGGGAAAGAAACATTTCATCATCATAGGGTTTCTGGTAGAAGAATTTGATCTGGAATTTTGGATAAAGACTGGGTCTAGTCCCTAAAAATTCATTTAAAACTAACAGGTAGGTGCAGGTGCTTTTTCATAGTGAGTGATTTTGCATTTTCTTCTAAGTGTTTTAAAAGCCTCTTAAAGTTCTGTAGAAAAAACCTTGATTACCTGGAATATTTGGGAAATGGGAAGCTTTGTTCTTTTAATTTGTCATAAGCCAAACCCCGTTAAGTTGTAATTTTGATACTATTTTGCCTAAACTACATCTCTCTTTGTGTTAGTAGGTGAAAGGCAGCAAATGGGTTGCTCACTTTGTTCCCCTAGGATTGAGGACTAGAGATGTAGGTTTGGGAATCAAGCTGAGGAATCTGGAGCATAACCTTTATAAATCCCCATTTATCTACTTGTTTTCTGAGAATTTTATATTTTTCTCCAAAACTAGAGGGCAGAAAATAATCAATTAAATGAAGGTTTCTTTTGTTGACTTCTGATTAGTTTTCACTTTCCTTCTGAAGTGCTAAGAATATTTTCTTAGCAGTAATCAAGAATATTATAAATGTTGCCATAGAGAGATGTTTTGGCCACATTTCCAGGTTTCCTCCTGCTTGAGTAGGTGTGGATATTCATATGTATGTGTGTGTGTGTGTGTGTGTGTGTGTGTGTAACTGAGTGTGGGTGCAACTGAGTTAGCCTGAGGAGGATAAATCTCCAGTGGAGTGAATGAGAAAAGCAGTGGGTTAGACATCAGAAACCTCTGTATTTTATCCCTCTCTTTACTACTTACCAGTGCTAGGACCTTCAGCAAGTGAATTTACTATATCTATTTTCTCATCTAAAGCTGAGAATAATTCTCATCTCTACCTGCCTTATAGGATTGTTATGGGGATACAGTCAGATGTTTTGAAAATGCTTAATAAATAAAATACTGCCCAGGCTTCCCATGGCATTTCCATGACACCAGGCTTTGTGAAGAAGCAGTGAGTGTTTTTGTAAAGGACTACTCTTGTTAATTGGCACTGTTGCTATTGTATTTTCCAACACTTATTCTTCTTTTTATCACGTCTGAGTCTGTGCATGGGGGCTCATCACAGGCCACATCAGGGCCACGTTTCCAGCCTCGATCATCCTCTTCTCTTGCCTTTTCTTTCTACAGCCGGGCATGCCTCACCAGCCCGCCCCATCCCGGTGCACGGCCATTTGTTATGTTCCAGGGAGAAGCTAGACTCTGCTTTTTTACCCAACATAAAACCTTGATGCCTCCCTTGTGTCAAAAAAAAAAAAAAAAGAAGAAGATTAGACGCCAGAGAGACACTATATATAGTTTTTCTTTGACTGCTGGAAAAGATAAGTGGCTGAAAAGAGACGGGAATTGTTTGCCTATAAATTGAGTGCCAGCAGGTTTATCGCTGAGCACTGTAGATTATGTTGAGTGGAGTAATCAGGAGGAAGAATGGGAGGCTACAATAACACTGCGATAGGGACTATTTGGAGTCCACAACCAGACCCTCCTTGACTTATGCACCCTGGGTGGAAAGTGCTTATGTTACAAAACAGCATGAGGTCCTGGCCCCAAGATCCTTATGTGTCTCGCGGGTAGTGAGGCGGCAGTTGCCAGTTAGATCGGTATGCTCCTTGGCTGGGTCCGATATCACTTGAGAGAACTGGACGGGATGGCGGGGATGGCAGGGGCTTCCTCCCACAGAGCGTGTCAATGCCCCAGAGCCGGAATCCAGAGGGCTGCTGAGAAGGGTAGTAAATGCCTGGTGCAGAATAATATTTGGGCAGGGTGTTCCTTGAACCATGGGAGGCTCGGAGTTGTCTAGGTCTCCCTCCGGCCCCTGCAACCCTGTAAGCTGCAGGTGATAAATAATTTCTTCAGTCCCAGTGGCGCCCAGTGTCTCTATGGAGTGCCCAGGTTGGCCCCTAGATGAGGCCACCATGAGGGCTGGAAATCACATTATTGGAGCCAGGTTGGGGTGGGGAGGACCTCATGACAGCTTCCGTGGACCCCAAAGCCTTTCTGTTGGTTGGTGTTGTGTTTGTGGTGCTGTGGTCTGAAGAGTGAGGTTCTGCTTCCCAGTAGTCCTGTGTGATGGCGGGGAGGCAAGAAAGTGGTCAGGGCGTGGTGACGGCTGGGAAGTGAGATGCAGCCACGTTCCTGTTCTGTTGGCGAGTGTAAATCAGGAGCCTTCTCCCTTATCTTGGCAGTGGGTTTACTTTCTTGATAAATCACACTCATGACCAAATGCGTTTGGCCCATATTCAGTGTCTCGTGATCCTGTAATTTACTCATAGTATTTCTCATTTGTGAGTCCAGTGGCCTCACGGAAGGGACAGACTCAGTCCCCAATAAAACGGATACCTTACATTCCCCATGCAAGCCAGCCGTATGATTAACCGCAGTACTGTAAGACAAGCCGAGTGGCCAGAAAGAGGACGCCACGGTAGGTGCCTCTTCCAAAAGTCTAATAGCTGAATGCAGTGTTTACAGACATCCCAGGTGCTCCCTATTGCCTTCAAAATTAAGCCTCAACCTCCCAGTGAGGCATCAAGGTCTCTCCTTTTTTCAGCTGCATCTCTTGCCACTCCCTGCCTGTGTACCCTTCTTTCTGGCAGCGCCAAAATACTTTAAATTTCCCAGGCAATTTATATTTCCCTGGCATTACTCACACTAACTCCTTTTGGCTCAAATGCCTATCTTTCTGGTGAGCTTCTACTCATCCTTCAAAATCTAACTCGAGTGCCCTCATAACTCTGGGGACCATTCACCGTCCTTACTGTAACTCTGAAATAGACGGAAAGTTTCCTTCCTGTGCTCAGGGCAGGTTGTTTATTCCTCTAGTGCAGGGCTTATCATCTGGACTTGATAGGTATTAGTTCAAGGTCTGACATCCCCCCTAAGTACTAGACTCCCCAAATCTTATTTTCATCTTTAGATACCCCCAAACCAGCACATGCTATATCCTCAGTTTCTTCTGAATTAAAACAATGTACCTGTAACATATGTGACAAAACCAAGAGCTGATTTCTTCTTATTCACTGAACAGTTATGAGGGGAAATGAGATCATTCATAGGAAAGTATGATCATCTTCTATCAGCTTCCTTATGGCACATTATGAATACGAGCAAGGAATAAAAATAAGATGGACTGGAGATTTGTAAATTGCAAGTAGGGGAGAGAAGACTGAAGATCATTTTGTGGGAATAAGTCTTTGCTTTTACTTTGATTATTCATTTTATTTTTCATTGACGTTTCTCAACTTTTATTTTCACCACCAAAAAGAAGTGACAGTGTAATTGCTTGACTGTGTGGTTGCAGAGTGGAGTAACATTGGACTGACAACCCAGATGTCCAGATCCAAACCCTAACTCTGCCGTAAATCATAAATCATCTTTGTTTCAGCTTTCCCACCTGTGAGGAGAATAACTCAGCCCAATCTTTCTCACTCATCCGTTTTGCAGGTAAAATGGGATCATCAACAGAAGTGTTAGGTACACTCCACCACATGCCAGGTATTCTGCTGGGATTTTTACATAGTTACTTCTGAGGCTCACCCACTGATACACAAGGTAGGCTACATTATTATTGTCATTAGGCTCAGAGGGTTAGCCACAGTGCTGCCTAAGTAGCAGAGTATGATTCAGGCCCAGGTCTAAATCCAGAGTCCTGGCAGGTATACTCTGCCCATTGTCCACTACTTTATTTTGGATATAAGAAATACTCTGTTGTTCTTAGGCCTCATGGAAATAGTCCATGATCTCTGCTACTTTACGATCTCAGGTACTTTAAAGTACCTGAAAGCCATATGGTTGCCAAATATTGTGCATCTAATTGTACAAACTGAATCTTCTTTTGGATGTTCTAGGAAGTCCGTGTCTAGTTTGTGCCCCTCACCACTGTTAGGGCAATCTTTTTCAGATATAATCTGATCACGAGTATTTCCTCCTAAAAACCTTCAATGGCTCTCCATTGCCAATGAGAGAAAACCAAGATTCATAAGAAGAATTTCAAGACCGATTATGAGCCAGCTCTTGCATATACCTCCTGCTTCGTTCATGCTTCTCTCCCTGGACTCCCTCCCCACCTCCATGCCACCGATAGATGGAAGCAAGTGGAAGTAGTCATGTTCCCTCCAACTTCCATTCCCACACTGTGTTGGGTCAGTGAGCTGTACATGTATCCTCTCTACCCGAAAGGGGTTCCCCATGTGCCTTCCTTCTCCGCCCGGTAAACTATTTATTTCTATACAACTTAGTAAGGTATTACTTCCTCTGTAAGGATTTGTCTGCTCTCCAAATCTGAAAGTTAATTATTCCCTCTTTGTGACAAGCACAGTTCATTGCCTAATCCATATTCCCTCCGTCTCTTCTTTCTTATTTTCCATATTAGTTACTCACTGCCACATAACAAATTGCCCCTAAACTTATTTAAAACAACAATAATCACTTATGATGGCATGTTATTTCTTTTTTTTTTTTTTGACATAAACATACCTTTAGTGTTTATTACTTGATCAAGAGTCTTTTTTACTAGTATGTTTATATACATCATCAATAAGCAGGCCTACAATTAAAATTTTGATTCATTATGTAATCATATTTTCTAACCCTGTTTCATTCTGAAACAAGCATACTACATATTGGTGTTGTGTGTCTGTTAAAAGACTCATTGCAATGTATTTTATTAAAGGTGAGGGGTTTTTTCTCCTTCTTGTGAGGAAATAAAAACCATTCTTGGGGAGAAATTAAAAAGTGAACATCACTAACTAGGAAACACTTCTTACTCCATCCTACATCCCTGTTAACCCTCCATTCACTGGCCCTGATTGTGTGTGATCATTACCACGTGGTATTTTTATCTCCACCAGCCTTGGCCATAGACCTTTATTTTTACGCATTTGCCTTGATTGCATGCTATTTCTGAGGGTTAGGGATTCAGGAGTGGCTGAGTTGGGTGATCTGGCTGTGGGTCTCTCATGAGGATGCAGTCAGGTTACAGCTGGGCTGCAGTTATCTGAAGGTTGGACTGAGGCTGGAGGATCTGCTTCTAAAATGTCTCACTTCACATGGCTGACATATTAGTGCCGATTGTCGGCAGGATGCTTCAGTTCCTCGACACATGGACCTCCTCACTGAGCTGATGAAGTGTCTCCCCAACAGACACGGTGGCTGGCTTGTCCCAGATCTTCCTTGCTTATTGACCTCAAATTTTGTTCAGTGCAGCAGTGTGCCCACCTTACAAACTTGAATTCCCAGGCTCACTTGAGCCTATGGTGGCCCTATGACACCATTCTAGCCGATAAGGTATAAGTGGGAAAGCTCTTATTTTCCTGGTTAAAATGGAGAGTCTTACTTGGCACATTCCTTTACCCTTACCTGTTTTTCCTGCTTGAAACTCACGTTTGATGTCTGGATATGCAAGCAGTCATTCTGCAAGCATGATGATGGAAGTCACAAATGAGGAATGGCAGAGGGGAATGATAAAAGGAGTTTGGTCCCTGACAACTTCATGGAACTTCTATACCTGCCTAGACTGCCTAACTCTGCACTTCTTGCTATTGGAGAAAAATGACACCAGTTTCATTACATCCCTGTTGTCCGTTTCTTGTTTCATGCACCTGGACACAATCCTAACCAATACGCTCTTTTGTCCTCTTCTGAACTACTAAAACTTCTATTATGACACACATCACACTGAATTTTCATTACTTACTTACATGGGCTTATCCTCAACTCTTCAGTAAACTAACTGAGGGAAAACGTCAGGTTATACCTAGCGTTGTATGGTACATTTTACTAAACTGCTGGGTTTATATTTAAAAGAAACCTTTAATGAATTTTTTGAGCTTTGACCTCAGAGAATAAGCTCAATCTTTCTATTGGCGATCAGCAAATCTGGTCTCATCCTGACTTTCTTTCCCGCCAGTGCCAAGATCTGGGTCAGAGAAGAGAGACATCAAAGGCAACTGGGGGTGGAGAGGGGAAGACCTGTTTGATGTGAAAAAAGAGGGAGAGGTCTTTGCTAGGTTGACTACAAAGAAGCACTTCTGTGGAAATGGCTGCTGGCTCACCAGGTCATTATTTTTGCCATTCACCTTGCATGGGTCAGAGGACTTGAAGACAGATTCCTGTAGCCAGGGAGTCTAAGCTCATCATGAACATGACTCCAACCTGTCACTGGGTGCCCTCCCCACTCCTTTTAATGCCTCTGCCTCAAAGGATAAGGAGGGAAGAGTCAAAGTTGATTCCAGGGTGACGAGGTGACTAGGAGGATGGCTTGTCATTAAGAGAAATGTGTGGTCAGGGGCTGGGGGTGCAGAGCACACAGCAGGCTTGCTTTTGACATCCAAGTGGAGGTGTGCAGCGGGCCAGCAGAGATTTAACTTGGAGAGTTGTCAGGATGGAAGTGGTCTCTGAAAATGTGAGAATGGAAATGACTCCCTAAGAAGGAAAATAGAGCAAGAAGAGAAACAGGTCAGGATTGGAACTTTGGGGAATCTCCCAACTTGGGTAAAAAAAGAAGGAGAAAAAACAGGGGCTTTTTAGGGCAGCAAAACTATTCTGTCTGATTCTGTAATAGTGGATGCAAGTCATTAAACATTTTTCAAAACCAACAACGTAGGAGACTAAGAGTGAACCCAATATAAACTATGGACTTTAGTTAATAATATTATATCAAAATTAGCTCATCAGTGATGCCAAATATACCACACTAATGCAAAATGTTAATAATACAGGAAACTGGGAAGCGAGGGAAGGTATATGGGAATTCTCTGTACTTCCTGCTCAATTTTTCTGTACACCTAGAACTGCTCGAAAAAAAAAAAAAAAAAATATATATATATATATATTTTAATCACAAAAAAAATAAGGAAAGAAAAATGGGTAGGAGGAGAACAAAAAGAGTTTAGTGTCTTGGATACCAAAGGTGAGGGAAAGAGAGAGGGGTGGGAAAAAGTACTTTGGGTTAATGGGAGTGACACTAAATCGGGAATCAGAATAGCCGGTATCAAGCCATTTAATGTGTGACCTTGGAAAATTCACTGATTATCTCTATTGTGTCTGAGATTCAGCGTCCTCATCTGTATAATGAGTATATAAGATATTAGAGTGTTTTCTCAACTCTTCGTAAACATATTACTGGTGGATTTGGAAATGCTGGAATGTGACCTTTGATGATATTGAATCACCTAGTGAGAAAGGTATCTGCTTCCCAGTTCAATTTCAGTCCTAACCTGGTCAAGTAGAAAGTCTGTTTGGTGCTAGTAGGACTTTAACACATTTCTAATAAGTAATTGCTGATTCATTTTTAGAAATTGTGGTAAAATATATATAACATAAAATTCACCATTTTAACCATTTTTAAGTGTAAAGTTCAAGTAGCATTAAATACATTCACATTGTTGTGCAACCGTGACCACCATCCATCTCCAGAACTTTTTCATCCCTGTGCTGAAACTCTGTACCCATTAAATAATAACTACCCACTTGTCCCTCCCCGCAGCCCCTGGTAACTACTTTCTGTCTTTATGAATTTGTCTACTCTAGGTATCTCATGTAAGTGGAATCATACAATATTTCTCTTTTTGTGACTGGCTTATTTCACTAGGCATAAAGTTGTAGCTACCACATTGTATCGGAGTTTCATTCCTTATTAAGGCTAAATAATGTTCCATTCATCTGTTGGTGGACATTTGGGTTGTTACCACCTTTTGGTTATTGTGAATAATTTTGCTATGAACATGGTCTACAAATATCTCTTCAAGACCCTACTTTCAATTCTTTTGTGTGTGTACCCAGTAGTGAAATTCCTGGATCAAATGGTAATTCTCTGTTTAATGTTTTGAGGAACCACCATACTATTGTCCACAGTGGATACACCCTATTCCCAATAGCAATGCACAAGAGTTTCAATTTCCCCACATCCACGCCAACACTTGTCCTTTTCTTTTCTTTTCGTTCCATTCCTTTTCTGTCCTTTCCTTTCTTTTCCTTTCCTTTTCTTCTCTATTCTTTTCTTTTTTATATCTTTCTTTTCTTTTTGCTTTCTTTCTTTTTCTTTTCTTTTCTTTGTTTGATAATAGCTATCCTAATGGATGTGCTGGTTCATTTTTAAACAAAGTGTGAATGGACTTTGGCCTCTGAGCCTTGGTGGGCAGTAGATTCTAGCTAGAATAATACTGTAGAGGGAATGCTGGAAACATGGCCACCTGAAGGAGGCCCCCACCCCTGTTCTTTGCTTCTTCTATGTGCTGTGGAAGAAACCTGTGGGCAATTGGTAGAGTGAGGCCCTGGGCTCTGCTGAGATTCTTATGGGAGAACTGCTGTGGCACTTCCTCCCCATGGGCTGGCCGGTGGTTGGGGAGCAGTGTCTGGGCTTAGGTCATGGGAAAGGCCTGACACGTGCGGAGCGGAAGAGGTTGATAGACCCCTTGTGAATAAGCCAAGCCTCTGTGAACCCGGAAAGTCTGAAAGGAAGCTCAGTAGGGCTGAGACTTCCTAGTCTCTGGGTGGAGCAGTGGGGAAACCAGAGAGCTGATTTTCTCCAGGGGCTTGGATTCTACCCTCAACTATAGGCCCACAGGCCAGAGTCCCTTTCACTTTAAAATATAATAACATTATTTTGTTTTCACTGAATTTCTTTATACTGGTTCTTCTTACTTATGACAAATGATATAGATTCTCCACTTATGAGAATGATATACATTTTTTCTTTCAAAATGAACTTAAGTTAAAATATGAGTCCTTGGGCTTCCCTGGTGGCGCAGTGGTTGAGAGTCTGCCTGCCAATGCAGGGAACACGGGTTCGAGCCCTGGTCTGGGAAGATCCCACATGCCGCGGAGCAACTAGGCCCGTGAGCCACAGTTACTGAACCTGCGCGTGTGGAGCCTGTGCTCCGCAACAAGAGAGGCCGCGATAGTGAGAGGCCCGCGCACCGCGTTGAGGAGTGGCCCCCGCTTGCCGCAACTGGAGAAAGCCCTCGCACAGAAACGAAGACCCAACACAGCCAAAAATAAAAATAAAAATAAATTAATTAATTAATTTTTTTAAAAAAGTCAGATGTTTGCTTTTAAAAAAAAATATGAGTCATTTTCAGAAATACAGTAAGTACATAAAAATGCAGGGGCAAATAGATACGGCAAAAATTGGGAAGGTAGTATGTTAATCTAGATTGCAGTTTGGGAATCTCTGAGATATTACATGCTTTTCTCATAGGATCATGAAGTCCAAATGACAGAGTATGTGTGAAAGTATTTTATTAGCTGTAAAGTACCCTTGGAGTGTAATATATCATCATTTTCATGACAAATGCTGCAGAGTTGATTCAGTAGAGTGGCGCAGGCAGAAGTCTGATGCTGGGGGGTTAAAGAGTAAGTGGGAGGCGGAGAAGACGGACAGGTGCAGGGAGCGGGATGGGAATCTCTTTTGGCAGCACGTGTGGTTGGAGTCCGTGTGATGGACTGTCTTGGACTAGGCAGTGGAGGTGGGATTATGGGCAAGAGTGAGAAGGCTACAGCTCTGCTCTGAGGCGAGGCCCCGCTGACCCGGTAGAGGTGGGGAGGAGAGGGCCAATGGGGAGTAGGAGGTGGACATGTGGGGGCAGATCCGCAGCTCCTTCTCGATAGGAGGGGAGACTGCTGGGAATGGAACCCCCAGAGCAACGTTCTTCAGACTCTACGTGCAAAAGCAGTTCTTGGACAGAGTTTTCAGAAAGCAGATTCCTGGGCTCTTCCCTCCGACTCTGATGAGAGACCTGGCAATTGCTCTTTTAAAAGTACCAGGGGATCATGATGCTGGCAAGCAATTAACCTCACCCAGGAGATACTGTGAGGAAACAAAAGGTGAACAGGAGAGACTGTCGGCAACTTGGGTAGAGTTAGAGATCATAAGTGCATTATTGTGTGTATTTCATCTATTTGACAGTATCTGTTGACCTCCGGTATGTCTGGTGCTGCAGGAAACGCAAGTAAAGAAGGCGTGCCTTCTGCATCTGTCTGCATAGCACCGGCGGCAGCTCCAGCTCGGTTTGCTGGGCTTATGCCTTGGTACTAGTACCGAGAGTTGGGAGGAACGTAATGCCTGGGCTTTTGCTTCCGGGAGAGGCAAGGGGCAGTTTCAGTCTGGACATTTAGCTCTGCTGCCGTGTCTAGGCTCGGGGTAGGTATAAAGTCTGGATGACAGAGCCAAGAGATCTGAGCTAGGAACAGAGAGACAAGGATTTGAGTGCTTGGGAAGAAGCAGTCCAGGATCCTGGGTGCCAGATGACTTCTATCATGTCAGCTGGTGTTTATCACCCCATCAATGTGCCACAGATGTGAGGGTCTTAGTGAGCACCACTGGCTTGCAGGCCTGTGGCCAGGCCCTCTTCTGCTCCCTTTCTGGGGATGACGTCGGTTCCTTCTGGTTTGGAGCTCTCCTGGTGTTGGTGTTAGCAATCTTCCAAATGAGGTTAAACCTAAAATGCCTATTTAGTGGGCTCTAAAAGTATCTCACAAGCAATCCTATTTGCTGAGATCTGTGCTCTGCGAGCCTCCTTGTGAATGGAATCTAAGGGTTTTCGGCAGAGGCAGGTAATATAGTTTGGAGTTGGTGTCGAGGCTTGAAGACTGTAGCATTACAACATTCAGTTGGATGTGATTCAGAGCAAGTTCAGACAGTATCCCCTTAGAAATCAATGCGAATCTGAGCTCTATTTGCCAAGAGGCTTGTAGGCAGTTTGCTGCTAATGTGCTCATATGGAATTTGGACAACAACCCATCTTGCCTCCTCTGGACTGTCATTAAGCATACACTCCAAACATTGCCTTGCTGGTTTGGTTTCCTCCATCCTATTGTCCTTCCTCACTCTTTTCCTTCATGCCACACATGATATGCCCCTCACCATCCTTCTCTTTAGTTGTACCGGAACAACTATTCAACTGCAGTAGCTGTTGAGCAATCAGAGACTGTCTTTTCCTTCATCTTCCCAGAAAGAGGCCATCATTGTTCCAAGTAGCAGGAACTCAGAAGTGGAAGGGACCTGTTATTTTGCCTGGGGGAGGTAGCACTGCCAAAACTCTGGAGTGATTGATGCGTCATGATGAGGCAGATGATGGAACAGTCAACCCTGGATTGGCTCCTCTTCTGGGGGATGAGGAGTCCTCGGTTTGGGGAGGAACTCAAGACTATAACAGAGTTCCAGGGGAATAGAATTTCTGCATCAAAATGTACTAAGAGGTACAAATCTCACATCTTAAAGGAACAAGTTCTTGTTTTGTTCTAATTTGATCTTCAGTCTTTGAGGCTGAGACAAATCTGTTCAACAGAGCCCCCTTGTGGAGCGTCACAATATACAGCTTTATATTAAAGGCTCTGAGAAGTTCCGCAGCAAGGAAGCCTGTTTCTTTCATATTGCTCTTCCTAATATTATTGTCATAGAACTCTGTTTTTCATATTTTACTATGTACTTCCTGGAAAACTAGTGTTCTACAAACTACTCTTTGGGAAGCACTGCTCTAAGAATTTTATAATTTCAAAACCTCTCCTGCCTTAAAAAAAGAAATCTTGTAGAATTCCCTGGCGGTCCAGTGGTTAAGACTCGGCACTTTCACTGATGTGGGCCCGGGTTCAATCCCTGGTTGGGGAACTAAGATCCCACAAGCCATGCGGTGTGGCCAAAAAAAAGCAATCTGTGTTCCCCTGGTGATTAATAATAATGTTTTGGAAAAGTTAGAAAGGCTTGTGTTTTTTTTTCTTTCTTTAGAAATAACAAGAAAAAAATGGATGCATTAATTAGCATATGCTAACCGCTAAAAAAACAACTCCTTAAATCTCAGTGATCTTAAACTATAAAGACTATTCCACAGTCTAAAGCAGTTAGTGGGGAGCTCAGCTCCATGCAGTCATTCAGGAATCCATACTCCTCCTGCTCTGTGGCTTTGCCATCTTCAGAATGGGACTTTGAGGTCCTCTGATGTGGTCCAGCTGTAGGTGAAGGAAGAGAGAAAGAAAGCAGAAGACATATGCTCTTAACTTCCTGGGTCTAGAAGTGACGTAGCCCATTCTGCTCACGTTCCATGGGTGAGATCAGTCCCGTGCCCCACCTAGATACACATGTGCTAGGAAAGGTGGCTTAGCCGTGTGCCTAGAAAAATGAAACATACATGGTGAACATCTAATTCATCTCTGTCTCTGTGAGAAAGAAAAAATACTGAGTTTAGCTATCTGAATCCTATTCTGATGCTAATCTTGGTGGAAGAGCAGAAGGAAGAGACCCAAGAGATGGAGAAGGTGGTGGACGCTACTGAGAATTAGAGACAGGCAAGAGTCTGTGGAGCCTGCAGCAAAGAGAAAGGGATATCTGAGAGCTACCTATAGGATAAAGAGCCAAAGAATCCATGATCTCCATGAATAGAGAATACCACCTTGAGGCCCTGAATGCTGTTAAAGAAGCATGGGAAAAGAAGGAAGAAGGGCATAGGCAAGCACAAATTCCAGGAAGGATGTCAGGGTAGTAGCTATCCATGCTACTTCTGTACTGGGGAATTGCTCTCATTTTATTTATAGCATATCTAAAGAAGAGACATTTCTTGGAAAGGAAATGAAAATATTTCTTTTGAAGCAGGCACGAGCCTGGGAAGAGTTTTATTTTACTTTTCTTAGCTTTACTTTTGTAAGGTATTTTTTTTCCCCTCTAGCACAGTGTCTCTCAACCTGTGTGCCACCAGTGGTACCCTGAGATAATGGTCTTCTCATGCCTTAAGGAATGGGACAGGTGGGGATAGAACCCTCAGTATCTCCTTGGCCTCTGAGCATCTCCTCCATGCACTGCAGTGAATCATACCAACACCATCATTTTCAATGCTCACCTTGATGTGGAAAATCCTGAGAAGTAGCCCATTAGCTCAGTATCAGTGACTGCTAAGGCGATGGTTGGCACCAAACAAGGTGAGCCACAGTCAACCCATAGGTTGTGATATCTTATTTATCTACACCCTGCATTGCATAAATGCCTGCCAAACAAGATGCAATCCAATGTGAAATAGTTGAAGAAAATATGACAAAGGGAAAATCAGGGTTGGAAAGATAAGATGGAGCCAAGAGAGAAGTTGGTACACAAATAGACATTGCTTGGAAGGAAACTGGCTCAGAACTTTCTAGCTGCCAATGCCAAAAAACAAAAACAAAAAACAACACAGTCAATTGCACATTCCCCAGTATCAATAAGATAAAAATAAATTGGATGTTCAAGAGGAAATATAGCTATTCCTAGTACTAAAATGTGTCCTAAAAAAAGACATTATTTTCATAATGACCCTTCACAACATTCTTAGTGTGAATACAAACACATGTGTGGGACTTTTCTTTATAGTGTCCTCCCATGTATGTTCAAGGCAATACTCCAAGTTTCAGGCTGAAAAAAGCAGTTTGGGTGGGAAAGGTTAAGGTTGGGCCAGGAATGCATCCATACAAGAAGATGTTCGACATCACTGGGAATCCAGAAAGTGCAAATGAAAATGCACAGCCACTTTCCAGCTATCACATTGGCAAAGGTCATAAAGAATTCAAAAGAATAATAATGCCTCATACCTGTGAGGGTATGTAGAAACTGGCACTTTTTATATTACTAAATTGATATTACCTTCTTGCACAGCTGTTAGGAAATATGAAAACACATCAAGACATGTATAGCCTTGAGGAAGACTCTTTCTAGGAAATTCACTGAAGGAAGTAATCATGGGTGTGCCCAAAGATGTCGCTACAAAGATGTTCATTGCTGTATTGTTTCTAATATCTAAAAATGACAAAATAGGAGATTAAACAAATCGGAGTTCGCTCATAAAATGGGATGGGCATTAAAAATCATACTGAAGAAAACATTTTTCAAATAAATCATATTGGATGATTTTTCTTGATATGGAAACATGTTTGTAATTAAGTAGGTGAGATAAACATATTACCTTATAGTATGTACAGTATAATCACATTTTCTTAAAAGAAAAGAAAACATGCATACATGTACACACACACACACCCCCTAAAATATAAATAGTGGTTTTCTTCTTAGGGTGATATTTTGAGTGATACTTCTTTTGAGTATACATTTTTTCCCCCATTTTCTCTGTTTCTTTTTCCTTGTTTTTATTTTCTAAATTTCCTACACCAAGAAATAAAACTCCCTTTTAAAAATGGAGGTGGGGGATAATCATTTTTACACCATTCAGATTCTTGTTTTTTTTAATTTTAATTTTTTAATTGTATTTATTTTTGGCTGTGTTAGGTCTTTTTTTTTTTTAATTTTATTTTATTTATTTATTTATTTTTTGGCTGTGTTGGGTCTTCGTTTCTGTGCGAGGGCTTTCTCTAGTTGAGGCGAGCGGGGGCCACTCTTCATCGCGGTGCGCGGGCCTCTCACTATCGCGGCCTCTCTTGTTGTAGAGCACAGGCTCCAGACGCGCAGGCTCAGTAGTTGTGGCACACGGGCTTAGTTGCTCCGCGGCATGTGGGATCTTCCCAGACCAGGGCTCGAACCCGTGTCCCCTGCATTGGCAGGCAGACTCTCAACCACTGCGCCACCAGGGAAGCCCTGTGTTAGGTCTTCGTTGCTGCTCACGGGCTTTCTCTAGTTGTGGCGAGCGGGGGCTACTCTTTGTTGTGGTGCGCGGGCTTCTTATTGCGGTGGCTTCTCTTGTTGCAGAGCACAGGCTCTAGGTGTGCAGGCTTCAGTAGTTGTGGCGCGTAGGCTCAGTAGTTGTGGCTCGTGGGCTCTAGAGTACAGGCTCAGTAGTTGTGGCGCACGGGCTTAGTTGCTCTGCGGTGTGTAGGATCTTCCCGGACCAGGGCTCGAATCTGTGTCCCTTGCATTGGCAGGTGGATTCTTAACCACTGTGCCACCAGGGAAGTCCCTCAGATTCTTGTTTTGAATAATAGTAGAGAGCAGAGAGGCAAATTGTATATATTATGCTATACCCTTTGGGTAAGAGATGTGAACATTCTCCCCAAAAGTGCCTCCCACATTATCATTTAATGCCACCACCTCTGTAGTAAATTGTGGTAGAATTTTCTACCTAGGTTAATATATCTGCTTACCAAACAAATGGCTAACAAGGCACTAGCCCATCCAACCTCCTCCTAGTCCCTTGACAATGTCATCTTTTTCTGCCGAATCCAACTGCAGCTGCTCACTCCCATGGTCACATCTTGGTCATTGCCATCTCCAGGAACTTCCCCACAGAAATCAAATGTCTCACTCTCTAGCTTAGCCTCTTGTCCTTTCCAGTTCTTCATTCAACATTCCCTGCTTTTCATCTCTTCTTAGAATTAATTGAGACCTCCAGTCCTTTGACCAGCCCACCCATACAAGTAATACCTTTATTTCCTTGTTGTTCAATCCAGATTTCATAAAACAACTCTCTTGCATATGAAACAAGTTCTTATGCAGTTCTTTCTTTCCAAAATGGAATTTGTGCAATTCCAACCTAGGATCAACCTAACATCCACCTTCTTCTGGCATCTGAAAATCACCAGAGGAAATTTACACAATTGGGTAACTTAATAACATCATATATTTTGGAACAACTATGCTAATTGGGATCTCAATGGAGTGCAGTGAACCTGCTTCATTTTCCTGGAGAGCACTCTCTCCCCTCCCCCATCATGGCAATTCCATTCCTTCTAAATTCTCTTTAAGCCTTGCTTCCGTTGTAACCGGTCCTCAATTTCAGCCTCATAGTGGAGGCTCTGGGGCAGCGTCTCACCATGTTTCCTTCTCTATCAGCATTTGTTTTCCTGGACATTAAAAACACAAAACCAAAACAAGGTCAAAAAGAAAAAGAAGAAGGTAAAAGAGAGGAGGAGGAAGAAGAAAATGAGAAAGAAAGGGGTGAAGAAACTCTTTTAAAATAAAAGGAAACTAGAAAGTTACAGGAGAATAAAACTAAAATATTTCCATCAAGGTGATGGGAAAAAAATGTAAAGGAAAAGGAATAGAGTATTAGTTAAAAATCAATTAAAATCTTTGTAAGATAAAGTCCATGAGATAAAATGGGTAATATTTAAAGATAAAAGGCTTGAAGCTAATGAGATAAAAGGTTAAAAACATAAAAGAAGAAGGTGTAAAATGCTAAGATAAAAGGCTCATGAGATGAAAAGCAAAAAATGTAAAAGTTGATGGGATTAGGAATTAAGTTCAAGAGTTCAGGACTAAAAAGACTAGGCTGAAAATATGAAAACTCTAAGACTTCAGAAGTTCTTCAGAATTGAGTGCTTAGGGAATAATAGGTTTCCTGGTGGCTCCCCCAGATTTTCTGGTGGCTACTGTGAGAGCTGGCACCTGGAACCTCCCACTGCCCAGCAGCAATGACGTCAGTGGGTGGTTTCTCCACCCCTAAAGATTCTGCACCCAATTCCAACGTGGCAGGGGGAGGGGGGGCAGCCCCAGATGTCCAGATGTCTTCAACACCAGCTGAGTATCCTACAATTCAACTCGATTCTGACACTATCTACACCCAGAGATAGTGTCAGATTCCACAGATTTAGGGTTCAATCCAACACAACTGCTCTCCCCCTCCCCCCTCCCCCCCAATTCAGATGCCATTAGCAAGTCCAAGCAGCCTGTGCTTCTGACCAACAGGCTATAGATAGGAGCTTCCAATGACCAGCTCCTTGGGTTCAATTAATTGGCTACAGTGGCTCACAGAACTCAGAGAAACATTTCAGTCACTAGATTACCAGCTTATTATAAAAGGATATGACTTAGGAACAGCCAGATAGAAGAGATGCACAGGGCTAGGCATGTGGGAAGAGGTTTCAAGCTTCCATGCCCTCTCTTAGAGCACCACTATCTCTGCATCTCCACGTGTTCACCAGCCCTGAACTTCCCTGAACCCTCTCTGCTTAGGTTTTTTTTGGAGGCTCCATTATATAAGCATGATTGATTAAATCACTGGCCACTGGTGATCGTCCATTCAACCTCCAGCGCTTCTTCCCTCCCTGAAGGTAAGTGGGGGTGGGACTGAAACTTCCAACCCTCGAATCACTTGGTTGGTTCTCCTGGCAACCAGCCCCCATCCTTCTTTTTGTCCAAAAGTCGCCCCATTAAAATTGCAAAAGACACCTTCAATGCTCCCATCACTTAGGAAATTCCAATGGTTTTAGGAGCTTTGTGCCAGAAATGAGGAGGAAGCCAAATATGTATATTTCTTATTATAAATCACAATATCACAGCCTCCATCATTGGCATTCGGTTTGGATTTAAGACCCTAAGTTGTCCTTGCATGCTCTTCATAGCTCCCAGCTCTTAGGGCACATCTCAGGCTCCTCAGCTTAGCCTTCGAGACCCAGCAGGTGTACTGCATAGTCTACGTCTTCAGGCCTGGAAGTTGAACCACCTGATCAGGGCATGCTGTACCCTCATGCCTCTTTGCCTCTATGCTTTCCAATCCCTTTGCCTGGAATGCCATTCTTCCCTTCTGTTGCCTGGGTAGGTTTTACCTGTTTTATAAAACAGCTCAAGAGTTATTTCCCCTGAGAAGCTTTTTCTGAATCTCACCACAGTGTGCCCTCCCATCCCCAGTTTGGTTTGGTCTTCAACCCCACTGTAGAATAATTGTGGATTTGCTTATCTGCCTTCCTCATGAGACCAAAAGTGGGGGACCGCTGACTATTATGAAATAAATAATAATAATAATGATAAGACACTACCCATCCATTTTCTCATTAGATTCTCCACAGCCCTGCAAGGTAGGCCCTGATAGCCACATTCTACAGATTAAGAAACAAAAACTTAGTCATTTATTTCTTTGACAAAACTTTATTGACTTCCTACTATGTGCCAGGCTTAGAGGGGTTAAATAACTTGCCCACGGTCACCCATTTAGAAAGTTGCAGACACCATTTATTGAACTCAGGCCTCTCAAATTCCAAGCCTACGCTCTCACTACTTTGTTTTTTTCTTCTCAGCACAGAGTAGGTGCTCACTAAATGTTTGTTGAAAAAAACAAAAGAATGAATGGATGCAAGCTCTTCATGTAATATGCAAATGAGAGTAAAGGCCTTGGGAATCCATTTCTGCTTTCTCTTTTTTTTTTTTTTTTTAATTTTATTTATTTATTTATGTCTGCGTTGGGTCTTTGTTGCTGTGCGTGGACTTTTTCTAGTTGCGGCAAGCGGGGGCTACTCTTCGTTGCGGTGCTCGGGCTTCTCATTGCAGTGGCTTCTCTTGTTGCAGAGCACTCTAGGCACGCGGGCTTCAGTAGTTGTGGCTCACGGGCTCTAGAGCGCAGGCTCAGTAGTTGTGGTGCACGGGCTTAGTTGCTCCGCGGCATGTGGGATCTTCCTGGACCAGGGCTCGAACCCGTGTCCCCTGCATTGGCAGGCAGATTCTTAACCACTGTGCCACCAGAGAAACCCCATTTCTGCTTTCTTGATTCGCCTCCTCTGACACTTGGCTGTGATATCACTATTTGGTGAGTATCTTCAAAATAAGGTGCTGCTGAATACATGTGGAGCGTGTTAGAAAGATGCCAAAGGTAAACACACAAGTTGCAATAAAGCTTTCCTGAGAATCTTCCTTTGAGAAGGCAAACAGGACAGGGACTCTCAAGTTTTCAAGTCTGAGATTTCTAGGATTCATTTTTATGATTTGGGAGTGGAATGTATGGTTTAAGCAAACACAATTAAATCCAAATTACCCATGGCCGAGCAGCTACTTGATGTCTTTTGGTGTGGAGAAAAGTTGGGCTTTTAGGGCTAGAATATATCTAAAGAAAAGGTATGCAATGGCTTTGTCCTTTTCCTTTTTGTAAATGTTCATTTAAAACATGCCAAATTCCCGAGGAGGTTGCCGTTTTATTTGTTTATTTTTTTGATTTGTTAGTATCACAGAGCATGAAACCTTATTTAAAAATCACTGTTCTTTCTTAAGAAAGATGCCCAAGATTTGCGTTCTCAGAGTCTAAGTCCAGAAACCATATACAGCTTTTGCCTCTTTGGGGCACCTCTGTGTTCCTTAAAATATGCCGGTGTTTTTCCTGCTAAAGATTCTTCAGAGACAGAGTGCAGGCAATTTGCTGTGACTCGTAATGAGTTGATTTACATGGAGATTGTTTTAAATGCAGTGTATCCCTTGGTATGTAGTATACATGTTAGTGTGTCATCTCCATATGGTTGGTGCAGACCATTTGAATAAAGTACCAGATGGAAATCATCGTTCAAATTATTCCTTTCCCATCACCTAAATGCAAACAGCAAAATGGGAAGCCATTTTCCATAGCTTCCATAATAATAATAATAATAGTAGTAATAATAATAATAATAACAATAATAGCGTTAAAAATCCTGGCAGATACCTTCAGAGGGTATGGTATTATAATGACCGTAACTGCTATAATGGGACTCCTTTACAGATGGCAGCCGAGGCAGATCAAACCCTTCATTAGTCCTTCTAAAAACTGTCATATACTTTCTCTTCTTTATGGTTCAGAACACAAAAGGCCCTTTGTGCCTTTAGAAACTTAGCTGCAATTTCAACTAAAAAGAGAAGCACATTAGCTGCTTTTATGCATGAGCCATATCATCAGCATAAAAATGAATTTGTAATATTTTGCCACATGTGATGTATTATTGCTGGGCTATGTAAACAATACTGGGCCTGAAATTGAGCCTTGGGGACTCCCTTTACAACTGACAAATTGAGAAACAAGGCCATCAACTCTCACACATTGCATCCGGTGAGTAAATAACTCAGCCAAGATCCATTTCCAGCCCAGTCTGAGATAATCTCTGTCCTGTAATAATAAATCATATTCAAGGGCGTCAGATGCCCCAGGCAAATCTATAAACCTGTAAACACTGCTATGCTACACAATTTTGATCTCTTTCAAAAGCTCAAGCCAAATCATTCATGGGTTTAATCTCAGCATTGGTCATAATTACATTCACAGCTCCTGTCTGCCCATCAAAAACAGCAGGGTTGCTCTTTGGAAATAGATCAAGGTAGCAGCCGTCTCTCTTTGTTGATTCTTTGGTTTTCCCTTCTCCTGGATTCAGCAAAAGCTAGTATCTGCACTGAGAAACAGGTCACGGAGACCCGGGGACAAGCTCTATTGCAGAGGAAGGAAGCAGAAAAAGATTGTATGGTAAAATGGAATTGCTGAGGCAAATGATTCTCTGTCACAGGACCTGAAACAGAAGTTTTAGCCAGAAACGGCCTGGAGGATGGCAAGTCTGCTCAGTTCTGTCTCCCGATTGCTTTCCTTCACTTTGCTTTAGTAGTATATGTCCCTGGTGTCATAGGTTTAACTGTCTGTTTAGTGCCTACATTGTGTACAACAGGACAGTTAACCCTCGACCGTATAGGGTCAAAGCTGAGCCATGAAACTTAATGTTTGGGATTTCTCAGTCTGTATTTAGTTCTTTAACTTACCCTAAAATTCACAATGCGTGCCTCTTCTCATGAGCTTCACACTCATGAGCTCAAGAACCAAAGCTGGGGAGACCAGCAGGGAATACTAAGGGAGGATTTAGAGTTCTAGGTAAGATGCAGAATCCTTTTATGGTTCATACTGGCAGGAGAGGGAATTTGCATTTGTGAAACACATAAAATTCCAGGTACTGTGCTGACAGTTTGGAAATGTTCTCTCATTTACTCCTCACAGTAATCCTGTGGTGGATGATATAATCCTTGTTTAAGAGAGAACAAAACCAAGACCCAGAGAGGCAAAGTAACTTGCCCAAACACAGAGAGCTAGTTGAGGCACAGGGCTGGGATCTGAAATGCTCTTTCTCCTATGCCTTACTCCCTCCCAAGAGTGATAACTTAAATTTATGTGACCTCTTTGGGGTTTTTTTTGCTTTTTTTGTTTTTTAAAATTATTTACTTATTTATATATTTGTTTATGGCTGTGTTGGGTCTTCGTTTCTGTGCGAGGGCTTTCTCTAGTTGCAGCAAGCGTGGGCCACTCTTCATTGCGGTGCACTGGCCTCTCACTGTAGCGGCCTCTCTTGTTGCGGAGCACAGGCTCCAGACGCGCATGCTCAGTAGTTGTGGCTCACGGGCTTAGTTGCTCCGTGGCATGTGGGATCTTCCCAGACCAGGGCTCGAACCCGTGTCCCCTGCATTGGCAGGCAGATTCTCAACCACTGCGCCACCAGGGAAGCCCGACCTCTTTGTTTTTTAAGGCTGGGTAGGCAAATAGGAGTTATGCCAAATTCGGTCGATTAGTAGTAGTGCCTGGAATGCTGCGTTGAGAAAGATTCTTACTGGGAAAGAGCCTGTGATTGATTAATGATGTCTGGCATGTATGCTGCGGGGAGAGCAGCCACACACAGGCTGAGCATATGCTGGCCTTCCCCTCGAGTTACTAGGAGGCATAGTTCATCTTTTGGTAAAATTGTGCCTGTGTGAACTTTGCTTTGAGTAGTAATGTATATCCTGTACATACATCCTACATCAAGTATTCTGATGCTTATAAGTTGGTAGCAAGGTATTGTTCTTGTCCTGTTGGGAAGAAACTTCCACAGAAAGAATGCCTCCCAATTGCTACTCTGGAAACTATCAAGTTGTGGTCAACCAGTGTTTCAGGGGCTCATATTCTTCGAAGTAGAGCACACCTGAAGGCACCCAGGAAATACCTAGGGTATCACACCCTGAAAGCATCCTATTTAGAGGAGAATTATTTCCCATCTTCTAGTTGAGTTGGAGAAAAAGTGGTAAGTGAATGCAGCCTAAATAAATTATTACAACGAAAACTCCTCCAGACATTAGGTGGCGCTATAATCTATTACCCTTAATTTATAAAAGCTTTATGGCTTGCTTGCTGGCTACTCTGTTTCCTTTTCACACTCACTTAGTTCTTTGCCCCACTTTGCCAACCATCCTCAAGACAAACCAACCACCCAGTGGTCCAATGAACAAACATCTCCACCAAGTACCCTTTTTTTACATTATTTTTTTCCTTGTAGACCCTATATTTCAAAGCTTTGGTCTAGCAAACAGACTTCAATTAATACTAGAAATTAATTTTTGGATTTTCATTCATTAAAGACTGCCTATCAGAGCTTCTGCTCAGAATATGACAACAAGTGTTACCGGATGAGTTGTGTTTCTCTAGCTAAAAATCGAAGAAATTTAGTGTTTTAGATAGTGTGCTTGTATAGTCTTATCAAGGGTACACATACAGATTCTACTGGGCTTTTTGAAGTAATGGAAATTGTTCACTAATTCTCATTACTGCCTTTGAAGACTTTTATCATTAATTCCTGGGTGCTGGGTAGAAATTTTGTAAATACAGGATGGTGATGCTGGCTCCCTAAAAGCAACACCTGCTGATTCTCTTTGTTGGCCAGATTTGATCATAGATTCTAGCTCCTTGCTCAGGATAAAATTCTCTATTTCAGATGCTAACTTGTACATGAATAACATCTTTAATTCTAGGGTCTTAGGACTCGCCTGGAAGACGAGGCCACATTTAGTTTAAATTAAATCACTAAAGTTCTTGTATGATTAGTTGCTAATAGTAAAAGAGACTAGAACTCAGGACATTAGGGACCACTCACAATTTTAACAATTAGACCACACTTCCTCCCAGATACAATTTTTAAGTCCTTCAGATAAAAATAAACAGGTTTTCCGGCTGCAAGATTTCAGCTTTTGTTTCATTCCCAGTTAGCCTGGAACCCAGCCGTCCAGATGCGTCAGAGAGAGGGAAAGATGGTAAGACCAAATGTTGCTCAAAACCTTGGAGACAAGTTTGTTCCAGCGTGAACTGGAGTTTTACTAGATTAGGGATGAATACAAGCCGCTTCCCTCAATTCCTCTGCATTATTTCCCACTGCCTAGTGAGCACTATAACTCAAGGGCCAATGTCACACATGCCTTAGAAATCAAAATTCACATATTCAATTACAAAGCATGCTTATTATTTGGTTTCTTCCACTGACAGAGGGAAGGATCTTCCAACTGGACTAAGCTTAATAGAAGTGAGAGTTCTATGGCAAAAGCAATTCGCAGCCTGTCTTTGCTTTATAAGCTAATCAAGCTGATCCTAACAGTCACCTAATCACATTTACCAACCCCACCCTCCATGCAACTCCGGCCTTAACTAAACATCTTCCTAACAATGTGCCCCAAATGGTTTCAGATGGACTCAACACCAGAGCAGATGGGAGAGGTGATTTAAATTCTTTTTCTGAAAAGAATGAAACTGGGACTTAAGTGTAAACATCATCAAGAAAATTGGAGGAGACCTTTGAAATTATCACTTGCCATGATTTAATCAGGACAATGAGATCACCAACCTAATGAGAGTCTTTCACCAAGACTTTACTGAGAGGGTGCAGGAAGCCACTGAGGAGAGAGCCCGCAGTGGGATTTTTTCAGAACCTGGTTCATCGTATTCTCAGTGTATACATTTTAAAGAATTCAGGAGGAGAGCAAAGTGCAACTATGTCTGAAGAACCACCCAGGAAGTCCAGAGGCTGTTGATGGCTCAGTCAATGCAGACCCAGAATAAATATTCAGATTTCAGAGGCATCAAATTTGTGATCAACTGGGATTCAGAAAATGAAGAGTGTGTGAATCAGTGAAAGTTGGTAATCTCAAAAAGGAAAGGAGGACCTCAACTCCCCAGAATGGTACCAGATATGGCTGAGATGCAGACAGGTGTCTGCCAGCTGTCATTCAGGCATAATCCCAGCTGGGAGCCCCATCCTGGTGTAGAAATTAGGAACACTGAATTGCACCTCTGTGACTTTCCCTGGGGCTGTGTCTGGCCTGGATATAAAGATATTTGGAGGAGACCATAAATCAAGCCCATGACCCTGGCTTCAGTCCAGTTCCTTTCACCTCCCTAAATCAGGTCTCAGAGCGACTTGAGCTTAAGGCAGGGGAAGATAATTCTTCTGACTGTGGAAAGTATTAGACAATGACAAACATTAGATGACAAAGATTGGTTGTAAAATCTCTCTAAGAATTAGGAAAAGAGTTATTTAGACCAGTTCTCTGTCTGCCGATTATGGTATAGATATAATGAGCCCTATAATCCTCAGTTTCTTCATCTTTAAAATGGGGACTATGGTAGTAGCTACCTCGACTGGTGGCTGTGAGGATAAAATGAGTTATGTAGGTAATGCACCAAGCCACCTTGTTGTAAGTGATCCCTAAATGATAAATTATGGAGAGAGGTTTTTCCTTCCTATCCTAGAAGTGAGAGATTCCAGCTGATTGTTATTGAGCTCGAGAAGACTCTCTCATGTTCTCTCTCACTCTGTCTACACACACACACACACACACACACACACACACACACATGCCGACAGGTATTAAGGAAAGTGTTCCTTGAAAGCTGTGGTGCTTAATCTTTTAGGGCTTGGTGAGAGCTGCACTCCCTCTGCTTGGACAGCCACTAGGTTTAGAATGATCTTTAAAGGGTTGAATGATGGAAAGTGAAATGCTGCACCAGTTTCTCATCGTTCTGAAATGTATCATTTTTGTGACCATTGTTAAGAGACAGTGTTCTCAACTTTATCACGCATGCTTGTCCTGAGCCTAGCCAATGTGATGACATTATAAAATTCATGGCCCCTTTGGTTCTGATACAATAACGTTATGATAACTTTCAAGCACTGTGCTAAGTGTTGCACACACACGAGCTCATATACCTTTTGGCTAAGACCCTAACAGATGGCTACTCTTTGTCTCCTCATTTTAAAGATAAGGAGATTGAGATTCAGAGAGGGTAAGTAACTTGGCCAAGCTTACAGAACCAATATGTGCAGACCTAGGATTTGAACTTGGGTCTGTGAGAATCAGACCCCAAGTTCTTCATCACTCCATTGTCTTCACTGCCTCTCATTCTGCCACGCTGATGGGAACGGCAAGCATATGATGCTCCAATACTGACCTGGGGCCGAGCTTCAGAATGGGGACTTGGGGAAATGGGCAGTCATATGACCTGTCAAATACTTGCCTGTTCTGTTCTTTTCTGGAAGAGGGGTGTCTTGTCATACCAAGCTCAGCAGGGTGAAGACCCGGCCCTTCTTTTTGACCTTAGCTTGCCTTCCTTTTATTTCATGACTTGGGCTGCTCTTACCTTGTAATTTAAGAGGGGTCATCAAAAGTCCATCTCTGCCCCATAGTAGTCAAATCAAAAGCACAGAGAGATCAGATTTTCATGGTGAGCTGCAAATTTGTTGAGCATCTTGTGTATGATAACTCTTCAATCTTACCTCCTCCCTGTGAAGTAGATGTTCTAATTGCCATTCTGCAGGGGAGGAAACCAAAGCTCAGACAGGTTACTAAACTTATCTGAGGTCAGATAGCTAGGTGGTGGGCAAACTGGGGTATGGATCTTAGGTCTAACTGAATACGATGCTCTTGCTTTTTACTTATGCTGCATCTCTGATACTCTAATGCCATTGTCCTCAACCAGTGGCAATTTGGCCCTGCAGGGGACATTTGGCAATGCCTGGAGACATTTTTGTTTGTCACAGCTGGGGACAGCTACAGGCAGCTAGTGAGTGGAGACCGGGGACGCTGCTGAAGATTCTACAGTGCACAGGGCAGCCACCACAGCGAAGAGTTATCGAACTCAAATGTTAATAATACCAAGGTTGAGAAATCCTGCTCTGAAGGCAACAGGGGAAGCTGTGTGGTGTAGTGGAGAAAAGAACAAGCACAGAGTGTATCACCTCATCCCCCAGCTCTGCAGGGGAGGTCTAATTACCTCCATTTCACACACAGGGAAACTGAGGCTCAGAAAAGTTAAGCAACTTGCCCAAGATCACACAGTTAGCAATCACTGGAGTTGAAATTCAGATGAAAGCCTCCTGATCAAACCCAGAGGTTTTCCCCTTTATCATAACTGCACTTCACTGGATTCTGGCTTTTCTCCTTGAATTTAGACTTTTAGTCTACCTATACATTGTTTAGCTGGGTCAGTGGTTCTCAAACTCTAACCTGCCCCAGTTGCACAAGAGGGTTGGTAAAAACACGGATAGCTGGGCCCCACCCCAGTATTTCTGATTCCCTGGGACTGGGGCAGGACTTGAGAAGTGCATTTCTAACAAGTTCTCTGTGATGCTGCTGGACGGGGGGCCACACTCTGAGAACCACCGTGTTAGGTGCTCAGTGTGTTTTCCTTTCTTCTCTTTGGGATCCTCTCCTGCCTCCCCCTTGTCTCTCCCTCCCCCAACTTTCTGGGGACACGGAAGTGCTGAATGTGCAGTCTGGCCCCCGTGGATAAGTTGAGGCTGACAGGCCCGTGAAATATTTGTGGAACATGTGAAAGCCACAGCCTTATGAGTGCTCACTGCAGAGCTCAGCCAGATTACATGCATTATTGGTGCAAGCGGTCCTTACAGTCTCCCGGGAGTGAATTAAAATCATTTGCTGGTGACATAGGCGGGTGAGCTAGTTCTGAGTCAGGTCTAATCTGGGTCAGAGAACACAGGCTGATCTGTCATCTGAAACACTGAAATCTCCCCCTGGCGTCTCCTGGGGGACCGCGGCTGCACTCTGTGCACGAAGGCAAGAGGGTGGAGGTGCAGATGGAGGCCTCTGTCCCCTGTCCCTGTGTCTGGCAGCTGTTCCCCTCACGGGCTGACTGCTTCAGGCAGCAGTAGGTGGTCTGCTTAAGGGGCTGGGAAGTCAGGCTTCCCACAGCCCTGGGGGTTTCCTCCAATTTATTACCTCTCAATGCTTGGAACATCTGATGTGCCCGAGGTCCAGGAATTTGTGATGAATGTACAATCAAGACATATGCAGTGCTCAAACCAGCATTAAGTAGGCAAAGGAAGGGGAGATAGAAACTAGTATTTATTGAGCCTGATTATGTGCCAGGCATTGTGCTTGATGCTTTACAATCATCTCGTTTAATCCTCATAATAGTTTTGCAAGTTAGGGATTCTTACTAGCATGAGGAAGCCAACTGACTTATCCAAGCCCATGAACCTTGTAAGTGGGGTCACCAGTATTTGAACCCAGGGTAATGACTCCAACAGCTGTAATCTTTCCATTTAATGACAGAAAGAGAGAGAGAGAGAGAGAGAGACCTTGAAGGCCTGAGGTTCAAAGGAGGTGGGGACGCCACATGTGTAGTGATTTACTTGGCAGTTTTTAGGCCAGTTATGTGGTCCCCAATGCTTGGGTCTTAATTGTAGGAAGGGCACTTGAATTGCTAAGACTTTTTTAGCATCCACTCAACTGGAGAAAATTGTGATATCCACGGGATGGGAAGAACCAAACATTTAAACCACCTTTGTGGATAATTGGCCTTGAGCCTCCTAATCCCATAATATGCTTAGTGGTGTCTACAATAGGCTTGACTTGCAGCACTGGCCAATTGAAATTAGACCCAATTCATAACATAAGTAATAATACCTTTCATTATTTAATGCCTTTTACAGTCCTGTACAGCATTTTCAGTCACATTATCTCATACAGTCCTCAGAACCACTCAATGAAGGAGATATTTTCATCTTCAATTTATAGACAAAGACACCAAGCTTTGAAAAGTTCACAAGGTTAGTAAGGGGCAAACTCCCAACTCAGATTCAAACCTTTAAGTCCTATCTGAGTGCTTGTTCACTATATTTCTATCTGCCTCTTTGTTTTGTAAGATTGACTTTGTTCTTTCAACTTGGTGATTAGATTTTGTTTAAAATAGCTGTTCCTTGATAGAAAATAAACACATATTCTTATTGAAAATAGAAAAATCAGTGAAGGAACTCTATTGCCTTGATTATACAACCACTGTGAACATTTTGCTGTATTTTTTTCTATGCATATTGAGTCAGCACCTCTTCATTTTGATTGAGTTCAAATTGCATGTAGTTTTCTCTCCCCAGGTGGCCCTAGCACTATTTCTAAAGCCTGAAAGTTGCTCTGAGGGATGTGCTGAGTGGATGGAGGGATAGAAGTATGAACATGCATTCATAGGTGTGTGTAGGACACAAAAGAATTTGAAGAAACTGTCTATATTCTTGAAATGGTTGCCATCTAAGTATGACAAGACTGAACTTTTATTCATGCAGCAAATTTTTGGAACAAAAACAAAAGGAAGCACCCAAATCAGAAGTTAATAGTGTGGTATTAGTGTCATGTGTAAGTGTTGAGAAGGGGATTGAGCAGCACAAATTAGGACTAGTCCAGGGAAGAGTCTCTGGGCAACACAATCTTTAATTAAATCTTAAGAGAAATGATGTTTGTGGTTGGCAGAGAGGTGTATGGTTCTTTAGTCTTTTCCAACTTTGTCACTATTACCTGAAAATTGGAAGTTACTTATATTCTAGCAATTTTCCTTTGGCATTTGGGTCCCTTGAGTGGGAGCACAGTACATCTAGTAGGCCAAGGAAACCTATTCTTTTAATCCATTTATTGAAAATATAAATGTGACCTGTGTTTCTGAAGAGTGCTATTTTCTAATCACTTAGGGAAACACAAAAGGAAATAAAAATGGCTGCTTTACTATTTAAGCTTTGGGAAAAAGAAATGGTGCAATCTATATAATTTACAGATTAGAAATCTGAGTATTAAGGAAGAGGTCAGCTTTTTTGCTTTTAGAAGAATGATTTATGGGTCTACTTAGCTTTTAAAGTCCTGCTGTGACATTTTGGGAACAATGCTTTTTCATCGATAAGTAATACTGTAGTGTGATAGATGAGGAACAATAGCATAAGTTTGGCCAAATAGCTATTCTTAATGTTTGGTTAACAGATAAAGAAGTCAGGTGACATTTTCCATCAGTGGGTTGTGCAATATTGCAAAACTAACAGCTCTGAGATTTAGCATAGAAAATGAGAAGTTCCCAGGGAAACTCTAGGCTGCTAGTTTGAAGAGGACATCCAACATCAGTTGCATTCCTTAAATACCTTCTCCTATGGTCTTCATGATTCAGTGGAATGTGAACAGACTTTGAAGTCAGATCTGTGTTCAAATCCCAGCTCTAACACTCCTTAGATGTGGGCCTTTGGAGATATTACTTTACCTTTATAAGCCTGCTTCTTTACTCTCTAAATGGGGTTCATAATAGCTATGTCACAAGGTTGTTGAGAGGATGAAAACAGTGACATGTGTAGAGTGGCTTACACAAAACTTGATACCTAGTGGACACTAAATATATCCATTCATTCAACAAACATCTGGCACACCACTATAGGCTGGGGAATACAAGAATAATAAAGACAGTCTCTGCCCTCATAGAGCTAACATTTTAGTGGGGAAGACAGACCCAAAATAAAAGTAAACAGATAAATATATATAATCACTATAAATTTAGCCAAATGTTAAAAAAGATCCCAAATGCAGAGACTGAGGATATTTGTAGTGAGAGTGAAACTATGTCCCAGGTAGGAGAGGGAATGCTTTTTGAGCAGGTGACTTGAAGAAGAGAGCTAAAGCATGAGAAAGAGCCAGCCATGAAAAGAGTAAGGGGTCAGCATTCTAAACAGAAAAAGTAGCATGTGCAGTAGCCCTGCAGGCAATAGCCTGGAGTGTTCCAGGAACTGAACAAGACCAATGGGTTATGGCCTAGAGAGCAAAGAAGTGAACTGCTAGGGAGTAATGAGGCAGAAGTCGGCAAGGATGGGTCATGCATGACCTTGGTAGAGAGTTTGGGTTTCATTCTAAGTACAATTTCATCATTAGTTTTATTCCCTTCCCATTGTAATTTCAACCATTATATAGCATCAAGAACCTGCCAGCTGTCATCCAATTTTGCAGGAATTCCAAGGCGTATGTGCTCCAAAGATTAGGGAATAAGTACCAGGGTGGTGAGAAAGCATATCCTGTTGTGAACTTAAGCCTCTGGAACCTGCATTGAGAGGCTACTAGTCTAGCATTCGTTTCACTACCTTACAATGTGTGAGAGCTGTGATGGCCTTGGAGCTCCTCCCATCCTGCTCCTTCATTTTATAAATGGGAAAGGAGGCTGCATAAGGCATGGGATTAAGATAACTGGGAGAGAGAGATTTAAGTGCTAATTTATTGACAGTCTTCTGTTTTCTAGGAAGGGTGTTGAGTACTTTCCTCTTTATCTTCTTTAACCTCCACAGGTCCCTGTATGGCAGTCATTTTAGTCAGTTTTTCCCATATAAGAAAGATGAGTAAACTGGTGAAGAAAGTGACCCACTGGTGCAACTATTTTGGAAAATAATTTGGTTTTATTCTGTTAAATTGAACTTTCACTTGCAACCCCAAATTTTCACTTCTTGTTATATTCCCAAAGGAAATTCTGACATGAGAGTGCCAGGAGACACATATAAGAATGTTCAAAGAAGTATTGTTCTTAGCAGCAAAGAACTGCAAATAATCCAAATGCCCATCCCTAAGGAAATGGATGAATAACTTATGGTATAATGGAATATTACACAGCAGTGAAATGGAGTGACTTACAACCACCCACAAAAATATGGACTTCATTCAATATAATGTTAAATGAAAACTAGTCCCAAATGACTTTTTAGAATATTATACTCTTCTTATAAAGTTCAAAAACAAGTAAACTAAATATATTATTTAAGCATACATACGTATATGATCAAACTTTTTAAAAGAAAAGAATGATAATCATAAAATTCTGGATACTGGTTACCTCTGTGTGAGGAGATAAGAGATAGGATAATAGAGACAGAGACAAACATGGGTAAATATACTTCAAGTTCTCGAGTAGAGTAGTGGGTTCATGGGTTTCATGGCATTATAACAGAATGAATGATTGGGTAAATGATTGAATGAAATAAAAGTTCACCCTGCTTAGACCAATGATGATTGTTGAATGATGAACTAAGATAATGAATAATCAACTCTAGAACTGAAGTTCATTAAAAGAAAAAAAAAGGTGACTTTTATGGTCTTTCCATTACGCTGAGATGCCTGAGGATTAAAAACAAATATTTGACAACTTACTAGTACAGCTCTAAGCTACTCACTTTGTAGTTTCATTATACGTCTGTAGCCACCACTACCCATATGCCCACAACAATTTTGTTTTTTACTGTAAAGATTTGTGGTCTTCAAACTTTTTTGATCATGCACCTAATCAGTAAAAAATTTTTGGACATCCACTCCTAATATCTGTGAATTTACTGATAAACTATGTACATCTACTATTATTAATATGTCTATATATTTTTTCTTGTTTTGGAGTAAAATGAAATATAAATGGAAGTTTGAATAATTAATTTCTCCCAACACGCCAGTGAATTATCCTGAGCATTCCAATTTGGGGAGATCTGTAGATCACTAAACCATATTATAAAATACCTTACTTTTGTATTTCAAAGTCTCACCATAAATTTCCTTATTTGATGATATCCCTAAGAGGCAGCACAGGCAGGCAGTGTTATTCCAGGGCACCAGTGGGGAAAGCGAAACCCAGAGAATTCTTGGTTCTCTCACAACATTACCAAGAAAGTGGCAAAGTTTGGAGAAAGAGCAGGATGATCCAGCCTCATGCATAGGCTCTTCCCACTGTGTTTGGGAGCCTCTCGCCTAATACCGACAGTCTTATGTGATTCTTAAAGTCAGACCAGCTTAACTTCAAATTCCACCTTCAGTGCTTAGTTGGGTGCTTGATTGGCTCACCCAATCTGTCTGAATCTCAGTTTTCCCATCTATAAAATGGAGATAATTTTCTCTGCCCCACATGGTAGTTGTAAGAAATAAAAATAAGGCCAAATAGATTAAGACCTAAGAGAGAGGACAAGACAGTCAATAAATGTTAGTTTTCTTTTCCTTCTTATTCCTGCTTCCTTCTCCCATTATATTGACATAGGTGATTTAGCAATTTTTGGAAACAGGGGAGGAAGCAGTAATTGTAAACAACATATAAAATACACTTTTATGTATTTAACTTTAAATGTAGAAATTCCCATTAACAGTATTAACCTTGTCTCTAAATCTGTGTCATACTTAGATAGAATTTATAGCCCCTAGGTGGGCAGTGCCACCACAATGAAAGCAAAACAGGCCAAGGCTACTTAAAAGCAGTGTGGTCCACACAGACCTTGTGTCTCTTCCACTTTTTTGGTATCAAATATGATGCCACATTGAAATAGTTCATAAGTGTACCCACTTAAAGAGCTCTAGCTCTTTGAGTTGTATGGTATATATTTTTCTTCTTTATCTCTCTCTGAAGGAGCAGCAAAATATATATATGTTTTTGTATCTAAACAATATCAGCATGGGAGGGACCTGTTAACCTGGCCACCAGAGAATCATACAATTCATATGTGGCCTTATCTGTGAATAAAATTCCTATAAACATAAGATACAATAACACATCTTTACAGAGCTGACCTACTGAATGCCTGCATATGTTTCTAATTTGCGTGGAATTGTTCTCTCAGGAGATTCCATTCTCCCTTAAAAAACACACATGTACAAACACAAAACTTGATTTAAATGAAACAGACACCTTAAGAATCTTAACAAGTAGAGTTGACCTTTGAACATAACTCTACAAGACTGTATTGTGCTCTCCAAGTGTTGCCAGGAGGCCTCAGACAGATCAATGTATGACGACCCCCCTCCTGAACTTCCATAAGCACAGGTCCAGAGGGGGACAGATTCCACAAGGCCCATGGGCAAGGGTGACTTGGCCAAATCAAGCGTCACTGTTTTTCCCCACTGTGCCCAGCTGTAGTCAAGGGCCTTTCTTTCTCCCTGGAAACTAGCATCATGTGCTTCCCTTCATTTGATAGTAGCAAGGCCTTTTAGTACAGAGACCATGGGAGGTTGCCTTTCTGTGTTAACAGAACACATTTGTGCAGTAACATACATGTACATATGCAGGGACGAACTTAAACACACGTAGCTGTCCATGCGTGCATTTGACCTGTTGATCAAGAGTCCAGGTTCATGGCAGTGTCATGGAGTTTGGGAATCAAATAAAAGAAAAAAGTATATTAAATCTATTCTGAGAGCAATTTACCATTTTGCTGAAGACATTTTGATATCTTAAAAAGGCTTGGGTCATCTTTTGACCTTCATTTCTCATGGTTTTGGCCAAGGGCGAAGTGCTGCTCATTGGGTGGGGGGGTGGGGCGGGCACTTGCCCGGACCCACAGGGACAGAACAGATTAGCGGTTGCCAGGAGCTGCAGCAGGAGGGAATGTGGAGTGACTGCTTCATGGGTTCAGGGTTTCTTTGGGGGGTAATAAAAATGTTCTGGAATTAGACAGTGGTGATGGTTATACAACACTGTGAATTTACTAAAAGCCCCTGAATTGTACACTTTAAAATGGTTAAAATGGTGGATTTTATGTTAAGTAAATTTTACCTCAATTGAAAAAAAAAAAAAAAAGAGGAACCAGGAACTAAGAGTGTTAAGCCATGGAACAAATGTCAGGTCTCCCCAGTGCTAGGGAACAGAGGGCTGATTGTATCCTGGAGAGTGCTGAGAGGTGCTCCCGGGGCTGGGGACAGGGCCTGAGAAGAAGGTGGTTGGATTCCAGCGTTGGAGAGGGGCAGGTGAAGGATCTCGGGGTCAGGACTGGTGAGCCTCAGGGGTGTCCAGAACGTACCTATTCACCTTTCCCTGGCCACTGCTCCCTGCTCACCTGCCCCTATTTGGCTGTTTTTTCTGACCCTGGATTATATTCTGGTGACTAAAAGCAGGGAGCACTCCTTGAAATGCATAGGTGTGATGTCCCACAGCCCAGCCTCTGCTCTTCTTTGCCTGGGATGGAATCCAGCCTAGAGGGGTCCTAGTGCTGATGCCATGTGTATCGCATGAGCCTCCGTACAACAGCCCTGGGGTCGCCCTGGGGAGCCCGTGCCAGCAGGGAAGTGCAGGAGGCCAACCTTCCTAGTTTCCATGGCCAGAGCTTTACCCACACATGTTGACATAATGTGCATTTCTCCCTGACAGGTGAGCCCAGTGTCATTCCTGAGTACAGTTCAAGAGGAAACCAGTTTATTTCTAAGGTAAGTCAAGTTGTGTTTTTCATTTGGGAAACAAGAATGTTGGGGCTGAGTAACTCATACAGATTTTTTTTTTTTAAATCAGCTTTCTTACAAAACATTAATGTTAGGCCTGAATTTGGAAGTGTCATGTAAAAGGTTTTTTATTGTGCTCATACAGCAGGACTGAAATGGCTTCCTCTGGCATAAACTCTTTTGTCTTGAAAAATACCAGTGATGAATGTGATGAATTTCTGTATTGGAAAATCTGAATCACCCTGGGATCCACATGAGTTCCTTGATGAAAATGTGAAATTAATTTTGTACTAAATAAAACTTGAAAATGGTTTCAATTACAGGGGGGAAAAACGTGGAAAGAAGATAGTAACTCCACTGCATCATATTCTCGTTTCATTATTCTGAATTTTAAAAATGTCATCATTTCTAGATACTGTTCCATAAAGACTTTGAGATTGTGAATGTTGGAGGTTGTGGTGATACTTAACACAACTTGTCACCTTCTAAAGAGAGGCTAGGACTGCTTTGGCATAGGGGGAAATGGAGGGAACAAACAAATATTCATGGAGCATCCATCGTTTGCCAAGATCTAGGCCAGGAAGGGCCACACTTCTCTCATGTAATACTCTCATTTAATACTCTCTCATTTAAATACTCATTTAATACATGTAATACTCTCATTCAGTACTCATGATTGTCTGAGATAAATACTGACATCTCTGTTTCAGATGGAAAATGAAAGCTCAAGGAGATCATACAAGAGATGACAAAATGATAGAGCTTGTAACTGGCAGAATGGGTGTTTCTCTCCTACTCTGAAGCCCACTTTTCTTTGCAACCCCATAATCTGTTATTGAGGAAATCCAGACAACGCCCTCGCCCACCCCGTGGATAAGGCCTTCTCCAGACCGTCCCCCTCTTCAGCCTGGGCTCCTTCACCAACAGCTTCCACTTGACCTGAGTTTCTAATCTTAGTCATCACCCTTGTCCCTACAGTGAGCTGAACCTTCCTGAGAGAGTCCCCATGACATGTCAGGAACTGTGGTCTGGATAGAAAAGCGAACAAAACACAGTTCTACTCTCTGAGAGCTTAGTTTGAAGTATTTGACCTCAGTGTCTTCACCTTAAAAATGGCAATAATGGTACTTGACCTTAAGGGCTATTGCATGAATTAAAGTAGTGTCAAGGTTCTAGAATCAAAATACATTAATTCTCTTCCCACTGCTACTTCCAGTTTGGGGCAAGAGGCAGATGAGAAACTTTTTTAGTAACATTGAAAGGCAAGATGGAGTTGTAGGGAAGACAGCAATTGGGGTTTTCTTCCACCAGATTCTACCAAAATCTTGGTGAATTCACATAAGTGTATACACATGCGTGTGCACAGTCACACACACACACACACACACACACACACACACATCTTTTTAAGCGAAATCTGAATGCAATATAGTTTCTAACCATCAGAGCAATTTAAAGACAGCTCTGTGGTGGAATTTCATGATAGCAGGATAAAAGCTGAGTAGAAATGGCTTCTTTGCCTCACTCCGAATGTGGTGCCCCTTGGGGTCATGGTCTCTACCACTCTGTCAGAAAAGGGTCCAAAGCGGAGCAGGAAATGGGAGACATTTTCCTCATTCTAACATTTAAGTCTTCTGTTGGTCCAAGGGCACCCTTTTAAAGAAGCCGTATTTTCCAGAATGAAATGGAAGGCTTCATGGTTAGAGCAGAACACAGATTCGTCATTGCAGGTATTGAAGCTCCCCTCTCACAGGTCTGACAGGTGAGTCAAAGACACACAAACCAAAGAAAGAGCAAGCGAGCGCCGGTGTGGGTGAAGGTGAAGGAGCGTCAGCCTTCTGGGCTCAGAGGCTCCACAGTGACTCAGCACAGAGCTTTACCAGCGGTCTTGAGCCTCTGTGAGTGCTAATCACTCACCGACTCTGAGTTTTCTAAATTATTCAGAACACTCTCACCCATGTCCTCTCATGTTGCCTTGGAAGGCGAGGAGAAGGAAGGACAAAGGGAAAACAACATCCTTAATGGAATTTCTAGGGTGTGTTGGGCACTGTTCTAAGTGCTTGCATGTGACCTTATTTCATTTGGTAGGAAATACACAGATTTAATCTCGCCATTTTGCTAGTAAAGGACCTGAGTTCCTGTTGCATATGGGGCTTTTGTCTTTTTTAGGTGTGTCTGCTTATGAATGTTTATAGTATGTTTAGGAGAGTTAAACATAAAAGAGATCAGAGGAAATTGTCCATTTTGAGATCGAAGGCAGATATTGGAGAAAAGCAAAGCAAAACCTTAGAACACGTAAAGGAAATATAATTTGGCATTTCAGGTGAGGGAATGCCTACTTTTATACCTAAGCACCACACCCCAAAGAATGTGTTCCTTTATCCAGTCCCTAATTCTGAATCACTGCTTGTTGGTCATGTAATATGGTCATTTTCCAGTATGGCAGGCTCATTGCTTTGCAACTTGGAAAATGGTGGGGAGCTGTAGTAATGATCCAAGCCTGTTTAGGTTTGGCAAATCAACAACCTTTCCAAGCCCGCTGAAAACAAACCCAAACAAAATGCAAGGGGCTTGAAAATGATCAATAGGATTTGGAGATTGAGGGAAGGTTTTAAATAGACTTTTCATTACAAGTCTCTAATATCCTGGATTCCAGTTGTATTTAGCTTGCTTGTCTTAAAGACAATGATGGAACATCTTCCTGCCATTCTAGACTTACTTGCAAAGCGGTTTTCAAACTGTGTTCTTTGGAATCCCAGTGTTCTTTGGAGGATCTCCCATGGGGTTCCCCTTGGGGAAAGGTTATGGTTAATATGGAAGAGCTCTCAGCTGTCTCCCTCTCACACACGTCTTCCCTCCCCTCCCCTCCCCTTCCCTTCAATCAGAACAACTCTGCTTTTATCGCTTTTATGTATTGGCCTTCCCCATTTGGTTTAGTTTAGAAAAGTTACATTGCAACTAACAACAATTTTAAAATCAGGTCTTTAGGAGTAGTAGCTCTTGGAATCAAATACAAAAAGCCCTCCGCTGAGGAGATTTACCTTAAGATTAATGACTTGGAGAGATTCACCTGAGAGAGTGTGGGCCAGAATATAGGGAAGCATGTTTCACTTTTCAAAATCATGTCAGCTTTCAGGACTAAAAAAGAACAAAACCATTGTGAACGCAAAATATATCAGAAAAAGAACAAAGTGTGGCAACACCACCAGTGAGATCAGACTCCCTCCAGTCCACAGACTTACTGATTGGAGTTTTCTGATGAGGCAGACAGACTCGTGGAAGGCTGCCAGGAAATTCTGGACATCAAATTGCTTTTGCTAAGCCAGCCCAGGGGTGTAGTAAAGAGCTAAGGAGTCCCAGGAGAGGGGTGGGAAAGGATTGGTCTCTGTTTCTCTACCCCTGATGTGGGCCTTTTTCGATTAGGAAGTGGAGTGTGAAGGAAGTTATCGGGGGTGAAATCAACTCAGCAAGAAACCTTTTTAGACCAAAGACCAAGGAAAACTAATAAAACCAGCTGGGCTGCTTCATGCTTATCATATGTTGTGCATGTAGGTCAGCTCACTTTACAGCAAAGACAGACACCCCCAAAACAAAACAGTTCTATGAAAGTACTTCCAAGCCTCTGAAGGATGGCCTGGTTCTTTCAAGGGACATTTGCTACATGAAACTCTAGTATAAGCAAATTTCTGATACACGCTTTCTAAATTAATGATTGAAATGAAATGTTGCCTATTGTGCGGATTGGGGATTATATTTGACTGGGAGAAGCAAAGCCCCCCATTCTTCTTAGGCAATAGGAAGTCTGGAGGCAGCTCAGGGATGCCAGGATCCAGTTCCTCAGTGATCTCTTGGTTTTCTTCACTGCAGACCCATGGTTGTTTTCTTCCCTGGCACCTTCTCCAAGTTCTAGGCAGGATGAAGAGGGCAGACAAAGGGTGAATGGGCGGGACGCCACTGAGTCTGAGCACTTCCTTCTCCTTCTACTCCCATGCCCACATTTTAAGGAGCTTTTCTGGAAACTGTATTCAAAAACTTTAGCTTATATAATTTAACTAGAACTATGTCACATGCCATTCCATCTTCAAAGGAGGCTTGGAAATACAAGTCTTTTAGCTGGGCATGTTGTTGTCCCCAACAAAATTGGGGCTCATTTCTAAAGAAGGGGAGAAGGTATACTATTCTGACAACTAGCAGTGTCTACTAAACCGATCAGAAGATCCCCTCTTCCTAAGTCCTCAGGGCACATCCATAGCACCTCAGGGCCTGCTCTACCCCACCTTTTCAAGTACAGTCACCCCTCAGTATTCATGTGGGATTGGTTCCAGGATCCCGGTGGATACCAATAGCTGCAGATGCTCAAGTTCCCTGTATAAAAATGCGTAGTATTTGCAAATAACAAATGGACATCCTCCCATGTACTTTAAATAATCTCTAGATTACTTATAATACCTAATACAATGTAAGTGCTACGTAAATAGTTGCCAGCATGCAGCAAATTCAAGTTTTGCTTTTTGGAACTTTCTGGAATTTTTTTCCCCCGAATATTTTCTATCCACGATTGGTTGAAACTGCGAATGTGGAACCTGTGGATTCGACTGTATTTCGTTCTCACCATAGTTTTTCTTTCTGTATTGGGTTCTGCTTTCCTTCACAGCCTCAGGTTCCTCATTAGAATATCATAGCATACTTAGGTAGCAGGCACGTCTCTTCCGTGGGTAATGATGATTACAAGTGCTGCTCAAGCTGAGTCACATTGCTGTGTGTGGAGAATGTTGAGTCCAAGCCTTTGCAGATGAAGCAGCTGGTGGCAGGCTTGGGAGAACTGATTGGTGACTATGGGGCTTCCTTTCAGGTTTGCTGTCATGAGGTCGAAGGCTCACCACTGCCGAGTTTACACAATTTGTTCAAGTGTAGCCATTGTTCCACTGACGCAGCTGAGAAATGACACATCCCTGGCCTAAATTGTGCTAGAATCCACTTTTATTCAATGTCTTATGAGTTCTCTGGCTTAATCCCTACAGCAGATGTTTCAAGCTTAGTATATCTAACCCCAAACTATGACTACGTTTCTGTCCCCTCCTCAGTAGAAGGTGACCTCAAATCCTACTTTGCTAAACAAAACAAAACAAAACACGACAAAAAAAACATGAGGTCGTTTGATGTGAGTTGTGTCCTTTGTTCCTCAGAGATCACTGTATTTTCATTCTTCCTCTGTGCTTCATTTTGATTCTGAGGAATCTAGTCCTTTCTTGGTTCCAACGCTGGACTCTTCCCTAAGGCTCTTGCCCCCATCCCTCTTACCCCCTCCAGTGCCTTGCTTTACCATCTAGCCCCCTCTCCTGTGCATTTTCAGTCCCTTCATCTTAACTAGCACCTTCTTATTTGTGTACAGACGATCACGGCTACTCTGGTCTAGATCAAGCTTCCTCTGTTCTGCCACTCCTGTAAGCTACTCCTTTTCTTTCCCTCCCTTTTCCAGCAGGTTGGCTGCATCCCTCCACTGGAGGTCCTACCTCCTGATCTCTTGTTGGATAGCCCTCTCCACATAGCACTTGTGCTCTCTCACTCTCCTTCACACTTAGGAGTGATAAGTGCTCAGGAAAAAATTTAAAAAGAAGAAAAAAAGAAGGAAATCTGAAGATTAACAACTGTTTGCTCTAATTAGGAAATTATTGCAGACTTTTAAAAAAGGAATCTGCTTATTCTTCTATGTACTTTCTAATTTTTTTACATTAAGCATAGTTTTAATCAGAAAAGTAGCTTAAATTTGGACAAATGTCTATCTACTTAGAAAAGCAAGTAGACAAGAGTAAGAGAAAATAGAAGTCAAGAGAAGTGGACTCAAACTTTATTCTTTCATTATTAACTAAATGTCACTAAATGGGTTTCCTCAACCATAAAATCCATAAAATGACAACCATACTACTGCCTACCCTCCAACCTTCCCAGGGCTTTTGTGAGGGGATCAAATAAACTAATATATGATAAAACAACTCTTAAATTATCTACAGTAGGGACCAGTTTGTTTCTGTTCTTTTTCTTCAAAAAAAATATGTTAACTAAAGTCCATAGTTATTTAGATTTTCTTAGTTTTTACCGAATATCCTTCGTCTGTTCCAGCATACCCTCCAGGACACCACATTACATTTAATCGTCGTGTCTCTTTACCTCCTCTTGGTTATGACAGCTTTTCAGACTTGGCCTTGTTTTTGATGACCTTGACAGTTTTGAGGAATATTGGTCAAATGCTTCATAAAATGTCCCAATATTGGAATTTATCTGATATTTTTCTCATAATAAGACTGGGGTTATGGGCTATTGGTCTTGGTGGAAGACCACAGAGGTAAAGTGCCATTCTCATCACACCATATCAAGGGTACAAACTATCAACACGATTTATGACGGTTGATGCTGATCTTGATCACCTGGTTGGAGCATTTTTTTCTTTCTTATTTCCATTCCATTTCATACCTGGTTCTATTGCACACAATCAGGACACAGTTCACACCACATCCAACTCATATGCAAGTGCAACCAAACAAGGCCACTGGTCACATGCTTGGTTGGTGCGGCCACTTCAAGTGCCAGAAAATTTCTAATGCTTACTCTCAACTCACCTGCTTATCTCATCCCAGACCAGTAAAAGTTTGCAGACTGGCCTGGGTCCATGACCACACTTTGAGTAACATCGTGCTCACACGTACAACACAGGAGGTTTCAGTAAATGATTTTAAATCAAGCTGAGTATGATTCAGAAATAAAAAGTGAATTTGAGTTGGAATCTTGAAATCATCGCAGTGAGAATGGGAAGGGATCTTGGTGAGAATCCTTTCAATTCCCTTATCCTACAGATGTGGAATATGAGTCTCAGGGGTTTGGCTCCACATGGGAATGTGGTGGCAAGCTGACGGGACGTCTGGGTCTCTGGTCCCTAATCAGGGCTCTTCCCACCATCTGACTCTGACTGGAATCATTTCAGTTCCCCCCAAGAGGAAGAGCAGGGAAGAAAACAGAGGTGGAGCAGGGAAGGGCCTTAAATCCACAGCAAAGTTAAATTTCTCCCCAACTTCCGGACCTCCTGCTACCCTGTTAAAACTTCAATGAACAGCTGAGAAAACCAAAACGTTTAAGGAGAAGCAGAGGTGCTCGCTTGGGTATAATTGGTATTCTGATCATTGGAGGCAATTTATGCTTTCAAGATAAATAAGGTAGTCTCCCCTTGGCACCATCCCATCTGTCCTGTCTCAGTGCAGGCCAGAGAGAAAGATTCAGGGCTGAGGATGGAAAACAAATTAGTAAGTCGTGGAGGCCCCCCTCACCTGCCCTGTTCATTTCTACTTCCCTTGCAAAAAAAAAAAATGATGGAACGGAGATGTGGGTGAAGGGCTAGAGAAACAAGAAATCAGGGACGTTAGGAGAGGTTTACTCATTTGACTCCTTTTTCTGTGGAAATGTATTTAAGATTAAATTAGACATGACATTTAGTAGACTCCCAGTGGAAAAATATTTTCTTATACCTGAAGGGGCTCTGGGAAAATGGAACAGCCTGGCAACCAGGCTTGCCCAGCCAGGGTATGGTGGGAAGATTAGATTCCGCCGGATACAGTGTAATACGCTGCACAGGATCTGCAGAGTAATGGGTGATGGGATTCTGCGGACATCTGCTTCTTAGCCATTCCTCAGTTGTTTTTGTTTAATTTTGAAGGTCTTAAGTTTAGAAGGGAAAGGTGGTATAAGAAATTGATGTTATCTGACTGGGCATGGCCTCTGCTTCACAACTTTCCATCACCGCCTACGTGATGAAGTCCCACATCCTCACCGAAGCACACAGGGCACCCCACAACCTGGGCCCACCTGCCTCTGTGGCCTCACCTGCCTCTCCCGCCTCCACAGATCCTCCATGCCCTTTATACCTCCACCCTTCTGCACAAGCTCTTTCTTCATCCTGGAAAGCGCACCCTTCCTCATCAGCTGTTGGAACGCATTCATTCTTGAAGCTCCAGGTCAAGTGTTACCTCCTATGAGAAGCCTAAACCAACATCCCAGGCTCAATAAATGGTCCTAGCCCCACCCCCTGCTGCCTATTGAATGTGTCCACAGTCTACACTTAAGACACTGTTTTCAGCATTCATTTATATGCAAAGCATCTACGAAGTGCTACCAGGCTCACTGTTAAGGACTTTGTATAATTTTCTTATTTCACCCCATCAAGATCTATCAAGTAGGAACCATGATTACCCTCCTTCTACAGATGAGAAGAAGAGCCTCTGAGAGACCATGTGACTTTCTCAGAGTGATACAGTCTGTAGAAGAGGGATTTAAACCCAGAACTTTCTACTCTTGAGCCGGCTCCCTTTCCTTGGCTAAACCGCCTGACTCACCACATTCAACTCTGTGTTGGTTATCCGCGGACCTAACTCCATCTCCAGCGCCTATACTCAGCTACGACCCTCTTGGGAGCAGAATCGCCATCAGATTGTTCTCTGGCTTCCCTTGGGCCCTGGCTCACTGCAGGGGCTGGGACTGTTTGTTGGCTAATGTAAACTTACTGCTTGCTTGAGCTCTCTCCCCAAATCTTATTGCAGTAAAGCCTTTGACTCAAAAGGCTGTAGCTGATGCTACTTGTGTAAGAAATAGCCCAGCAGTCAGGAAAATCCACAGTTGAGTCTTAGTGGCTGGCATGTGATTTCGTTGATACTCAGGGCTTTTGTGGTTAAAACGGAAGGCTTTTGAGTGCCAGTGAAGCCTTTTTCTTAAAGACCAAAGTAACCAACATTAGCGCTGTCCGTCTCAGATCCTCCACAAGACTGGAGACTCTTCACATCCCTCTCTCACCCCTGTCCTGCGCAGCAGTCTGTTCTGAGTCTAAATCACGACAAAGCAGCTGACAGCTTTGCACTGCTGGGGGCTGGGGGTGTATTTGGAAGCCCTGGGTTGCCCTTTTTTTGTTCTCTCTTGCCCAGGGACAAGTCCCAACTCCCAGACTTTTGAAGTAGCTCAAAGAATGGAAAGACACCTCTAAAAAAAGAAATTCAAACAAATTCACTCACACACACAAAAAGACTTTTCTGTGTATGTGTGTAAGTATGTGTTTATCTCATCAGCTTTTATTGATTCTCTGTATGGAGTTCCTTGGCCTGTTCTTGAGAGGAGACAGAAGTGCAGATCTTCAAGGCAAAGATTCATGGCATCCTCGGGGCCAGTAGAGTCTTCGCCAACAGGTTCTGAGTGTGCTTCCCTTACTTCAGAAGAGTATTCCTCATCTATTCCCATGCATCTCTTTTCCCTCATGATGTTACCAAGCTTCCCCCTTCCAAAAACCCCAATGGGATTTTAAATGCAACTGCATGACATTTATAATTAAATTTGGAGGACTGGCCTCTTGACAATGCTGATTCTTCCCACATAGGAACATCATGTCTCTGTCTATTTATTCACGTCCCTTAATCAGATTTTAGGTTTATCTCCACACAGGAATCGTGCATTTCTTTAACTGTATTTCTCCAGGTTTTATACTGTTGTGGCCGTAGTTGGGATTTAATGTTAAATTTATGCACACACTCTCCAGCTGTTTTGAAAAGGGAGGTCTTGAAATCAAGCAAGTGGGTTAGATTCCTGTTATAGCGATTCAGACTGTATCACCTCATGGGTGTGTGCCCATGGGCTGCAGGGGCCTGGTACATTCTAGGAGTTCAGGTTCATGAGAGTGATGGGTAGGGAGAGGGGTCCTTAATCATCAAAGTGAAGGTAGGTCAGTATCAGTACTCCCCCAAATGCAGGAGCCTCAACCATCATTTGCTGCTGCTCACACATCTGCAGGTTGGCTGCGGTTCAGCTCATCTCATTGGGGCTTGGCTGGGGCCTTTGCTTTGGGCTGTGACTGCTGCAGTTGCATTGAGCTCGCTCTATCTCTTCACTTCTGCCCAAGATGGTACAAGCGGTCAGATGCAACTTAAGGTCTCAAATTCTGGACGTCGAACTGGTTTGCTGTCGCTTTTGGGCACATGCACTGGCCAAGACAAGTTATATGGCTGAGCTCAAAGTCAGGGGGCAGTGTGGTGGCTTAGCTAAGCTGGAGCTATGTTTCCGAGAATGCCCTTCCCTGCATGGTTCTAGAGGAGGGTTGGCCACAAGAGAAATTTGCAGAAGATTTGGAAGGTGGCATTGAAGCCACGGCGGTGTCTATGAGAGTTGCAGATCACTGCTGTGGACCCGCTGGCTCACCTTGTGAGTGTGGAGCAGCGGCCAGCCCATGCTCCTTTAGTGCCCTCCACACCACCTTCAGCCCCTCTGAATCATGGGCCGGGTTTGTGGGCAGCTCCACGGAGGGAGAAATGCACCAGCTCTTCTGCAGTTCTGCACGAACACTGGGGTCTTGAAGGCAGTGACACACCCATGTGAATACTAGCTTATCCTTGTAGGCTCCGATTGGCCATTGGTCTTCCCTACTCTGCCCATAGCTTTCCTTCTCACGTGCTGACCCTGCTGACCTCAGGCCTAGCACCTGTTGCAAGCACATCACCCTTATATGGACTGCTTCACCCAGTCCCAAGATCACGCAGAGTCTAATTCTAAAATAAATCCAGTATTTGCCTCATGATTCTGCTTCTCTGATTGAACCTTTCCTGATGCAGGTAAGGAAGTGCACTTTGCCCATGACATGACCAGGGCAAGAGAGGGTGAAGAATTGAGGCCATTCATTCTATCCCGGTCATGATATAGTCCTTGCAAAGATGAGTGTGCGTGCAAACCCTTTCTGAATATTTTTTGCAAGTGTTAAGGCAAATGGGGCTCCAGTTAACTTCCAGAACACAGCAACTTTATTTATTTATTTATTTTTTAAAATTTATTTTATTTATTTATTTTTGGCTGTGTTGGGTCTTCGTTGTAGTGCACGGGCTTCTCATTGCAGTGGCTTCTCTTGTTGCAGAGCATGGGCTCTAGGCGCGTGGGCTTCAGTAGTTGTGGCACGCAGGCTCAGTAGTTGTGGTGCACGGGCTTAGTTGCTCCGCGGCATGTGGGATCTTCCTAGACCAGGGCTCGAACCCATGTCCCCTGCATTGGCAGGCGGATTCTTAACCCCTGGGCCACCAGGGAAGTCCCGGCAGCAACTTTAATAATCGGTATCTCCCAGATTGCTTAACTACAGATTTAACTCTGCTGCATTATCCATTTTAAATGATCTAAGAAACATCCAGACAATGACCCTTCAAGAGCAGTTACCAATACTTCATTATAAAGGGATTTTTGAAAAGGAGTCTCTCTTTTCAATCAAAGCTGAAGGTCAAATCACATTGTGACAAATGCTCCTCCAACAAAATTGCATATTATAATTAAATTTCTAAGGTCTCAAACCTCATCCACTTACTTGGAGGAATATTTGATAGGGTAATATGGCAGAATAATTAAACAATCCTGGTCTCTTTAGAGTATCGTTTTAAACAGGATTTGATCTTTAGTATAAATAATTTCTTTAATTTGTCTACCACCATCCTGGATTCCCTGTTTCTTACTGGTCCAAAACATGGGCTTAAGTAACACTTTAAATGTGAATTTCTTTAGAAGTCTTTCGTGCCTTTATTTTTTCTTAAAACAATTTTGTCTTGCCCGGCCTGGGACACTGGCTTTGGGGCTTTTGGGGAGATAAGACACTTCAATGTTTCCCTGACAGCTGAACTAAAGAAAACCTCTTACACACACGTCATCTGATTTGCTTCATGCCATTTTGCTCGCTCCTTCTGACAGTTCCAATCTAATTTTTCTTTCAAAGAAGGGTATCAATTTCAAGGTTTAGAGTTCTTAGGATTTAGAATCTTTGATTAAAAAAGTGAAATTTAATCTTGAATCAAGGGTAGGGAAATGTGAGCAAGGTTAGCAGGCTTCCCTTCGATAGAAGACTCTTGTGACCAGTATTTATTATGGTAATGCTTTGTTATTATAAACCTCCTACGAATAATATTTTGGGGAACTTCCACACAACAAGGCGTACATTATAGCACCCGGGTTGATGGGGGGGAGGTGACCGCAACGAACTGAGAAGCACAATTATCTCATGGTTATGCATGCCTATGAAGTGTGTTATTACTTTTGTTTTTTACAACTTATAGAATATTTTCATTGTAGGTGAAGCATCAGACACGTTTTTATTCAAAGGAAGAGAAACAAAACGAAGGTTGTGTCTGCTCTGTGTTCTGAATGGTACCCTGGTGGCCACAGTCCTCTAGTTGGGGGGCTAATTTATAACTGAGCGTCTCCCAGGCGCCAGAACATTCTGCTTTATTGTCTGTGTCATGGTCTTCTGATATCCATGGCACAAAAGGGGTCATTATTTGAAAATAGTGATTAGTCAGTTCAAACAGGAGCGTCTGCTGGTGTGCCTACAGGGGGTATTGTTTTAGGTTGAGTTAGTTAAAAATAAATTCAGTAAAGCTTGGTGTGTGTTGGTGTGGTGTTTCAGAAAGCAAGTAACCACGCAGCTGGCATTTATTTTGTTGCCAGAGATTTTAAGGCCATATAGGCAGGGCTCTAGGGTAAAAATAAGGCAACTTTGGGGAAAGAAAGTGAATTAACAACCGTTAAGTACTTTGCCAAGTGCTTTACTTAAGGTATCTCTTTTAATTCTCACAGTAACCCACAAGGTTAATATTACTGTCCATCTTTGCAAAGATAAGGAAACTCAGGTTCAGAGAATTCAAATGAGTTGCCCACATTGCTAGAACATGGTGGAGCACATAGTCAGCCCGGGGTCTGCTTGATTCTGTAGCTTAAACACGCTTCCATTAAAGTAGCCTTTCCTAAGGTGTACTTAGAATGGGAATACCACGGATAATGTGTGGAAAGAGACACGTTGTGGGATGGGCCATGAGCAAATGCATTTTGGAAAGGTTAGATGAACGACATTGATGGACTTCTTAAAACTGCAGGACTTCTCAGAGCTTTATCGTATACCACCGTGCAGGATTTGTGACCTACAAATGCCTTTTTGTTTTCCCAAAAAGGGATCATAATATTAAGAACCTCACAGCACCATCTGCCACTCAAGTGCTTTTCGAGGGAGCATTTGTTGGCGTTAATGTTCTGAGGAACACCCGTATCTCTGCTGCTGCTGGCCTGATGTTCTCCCACATCTGCCTGAAACTCCCTCAGCAGATGTGCTTGATTTGCATCCAGAAAGAGGATTTTTTTTTTTTGGCCACCTAGGTATGGTTGTATGACCATACAACCATACACTGAGAAGAGAGCTAGCAAGCAAGCCTGAATCTGTATTCATAGCAGGTGACTGTGTGAACCTGCTCCTTTGCTTGTCATTTTTCCATTTGCCTTGCTTTTCACCTTGCGTGTGTGTGCTCTATCTGGCCTCCAGGGTGTGGATAACAGGCCTCACTTTCAGCCTTCTGTACTCTGTGTGCTTCACTCTCATCTACCATCCCAAGTTGGCATAGGAGGCATGTACACACACGCATAATGATGCTATAATGTGACGTCGAGTGATGGCAGGGAGATGCCCAGAGTATAAGGGGAGCACAAAGGAGCGAGGGACTATATTGGAGAAGGGAAGGAGGGGCCGGGGATGGAGTAGGATGGGATGCCTGGGTCTTAAAGATGGAGTAGGATTTAGTCATGTGTATACAAGGAAAAGGCAGTTCACATGGAGGGAATGGTGCTAGCAAAGGTCTAGAGTGTGAGGCAGCACGGTCTGTGTAAGTAACAGAAACAGTTCCAGCAGTAGCTGGAACATAAACTGGGGGACAGGTGATGGGCGGGTAAGAGCTGAAGCTGCTGAGGTGGATGGTGGTCAGGCCATCCACGGAAGACCTTGTCTGCTATTTAAGAAATGAGAGCCACCCTGGAATCTATGGGGAGACATTGTGAGGTTTGAAAGGAGCAAGTGGTGGGATCAGATCTGGGTTTTAAGTTCCCTCTGTGGACAAGGCACAAAGCCAGCAATGAGGAGACTGGTTATGAAGTAGTGAGAAGGGGTATCACCTGCTCAACATCAGCGCCAACAGTGATGGGGGAAGAAAGAGATTTGCTCTGTATTTAGGAGGGCAAATCATGATTGGGGGTTGATTGGAATTAAGGAATAGAGAAGAGAGAGAAGAATACTTCAGCTAGAGCATGGACTGGGAATGAGAAGCATGCCCATTCATTTTGATCTTTTACATCAAAGAGTGTGAGATAATTCCAAATGCGGAAGCCCCATTGCTAATACTCTCATGTTCTCCTTGTTCATTTGTTTCCTGCCGAGGCTTGGAGAAAATTGCTAGTGCAACCTGGGAAAAGGTCTTAACCTGGATTTGCATGCTAAATAGTCGACAGCTCAACTTGGAATGCAGAAAAGCCACAGGGTATGAGGTAGGCCTGGACCCAGTTTCTATATGTGCCATGTCCTAGCTATGCTACCTGGGACAACCTCTGCGAATTTTAATGTTCTCGTCTGCAGAATTGGAGACAGCCTCTGCTCTGGGGCGCAGGCATGAAGGTGATCTACCTGCAGCATATCTCTCTCTGTATTGGCAGAGATCAACCCACTGATTCAACCCATCTGGCTAGTTATGCAGGCGGCCCCTGCCTTCCTCACCTGAAGCTCTGTGTTTGGTCAACAAGATTAGTCTCCTTCTCAAGTAGAGAGGGACTGTCCTTCTGACTTGGGAATGTGGGAAAGTGTGCTTCTCTACCAGTCCTTCCAATGGTCCCTCAAAATCCAAGAAGACATGTGGAGGGTGTTTGTGAGGGTTAGATGCCATCACAGATATAAAACACTTTGTAAACTCTAAGGCTTTTTTCCTTTTGCTTGTTATTATCCTGGAAATGGATTCTGTTCTGTTCCATCATAAAACTTATCTGGAGAGAATACCCTGGTTGTTTTTCCTTTTGGTTCCTTTGCCTTACACTGATGTCCACAGTTGTTGTGGCTGTGGTGGTTTGCTGTGTCACCTGATGATGGTGAATCCCAGCAGGACTCTTATTCATTCCATATCAAAGGAAGGAAGTGCCTGGCCACTGAGGCAACCCCCAAGATGCCCCAGAGGCTCTAAGGATCAAGTCCTAGGGCCCATGAGTAACTTCAGTGACTCCCTAGATCATCTGGGCCCTCAGACGCCCTCTATTAGTTTTCTTTTACTTTGTAATAAAGTATCCCTCAAATCCAGCAGCTTAAAATAACACACACTTCTTACCTCACAGTTTCTGCAAGGCAGGTATGGCTTAGCTGGGTGCCCCTGCATCAAGATCTTTTACAAGTTTGCAATCATGGTGTCAACTGGGACTGCGTTCTCATCCGAAGGCAGGAGAGGACCCACTCCCGAGCTCACGCATGTAATTGTTGGCAGAATTCAGTTCCTCGAAGCCCATTGGACAGAGAGCCTCAGGTGTTGGCTTCCTGTCTGCTAAAGGCCTTTTTCAATTCTTTGCCTTGTGGGCCTCTCTAGAGGGCAGCTCATGACATGGCATGAAGGGGATGCAGAACAGAAGCCACCTCCCTTTGTAATGACCAAGGCTCTTGCCGTGACCTAACTCTAGTCAGGCTCCTGTAAGCCCTTCAGGCCTCAAACTTGGTCTCTGTCCTTGGCCCACTTATTCCAGTTTTAGCAAGAATGCTGCTGAGTCCCTTTAGTCAGAATCCCCTGCTCTTGGTATATGACCACTCTCGATATCTGACCAAATTCCTCATCCCCAACCCTCTGTATCTTATCACCCTGAACTACCTTCAGCAAAAATTCTGCTGCGTCAAGTTAGCCAGATCTCCCTTAACCTCATGTTTCCTTAGTCATTTTTTATCCACTGACGCCCTCCCTGCTCCTTGGCCATACAGCCCCACTTGTCCTTCTCACATTCAGAATCAAGCCCAGTTCTATAAATGAGGTCTCTCTTCCCTAACTGCAGTAGTTCCTGAATAAATTTTGCCTTCACTTCTCTAACTTCCGTCCGGATATGATTTCTTTTTTGACAGTAACCTCATCTGGGAAATAGCATCCCATCACTTTTGCCGTATTCTACATTTTAGAAGCTAGTCACTAGGTCCAGTCCACAATCATGGGGCTGGGATTGCACGAGCCTGTACTACCAGGAGGCAGGGGTAGTGGAGGGCCCTCTTAAAGGCTTCGTAACACAGGTCCTATCAATAGTGGCCACAGGACTCCTTCTCAGGGGCTGTCTCACAGTCTCCAAACCATTGCTCTGCCTCCGGTGGTTCCTTTCCACTGGGTCCCAGTTGTGTTGATGGTCTAGGCTTTGATTGTGGTGATATTCTCAGAGTTCTCCTGGGACCTTTGGCTTCCGCCACACAGTGCACCCTTGGCCCCAGGCTCCTGCCAGGCCACTGTCTGTGGACCAGAGCTCTCAGCTTCTACTCCTCTGGGAGGGGGACCAAAGAGGAGCCAAACTCAGTGAAGCAACCCACAGAGTCATATTTGGGTTCTCTGAGCTTGGAAGACTATTGGTTCACAATCAATCTAGACTTTCTTGATAACTAAAGCCTCTTGGTCCCCAAAAGCAGTCAATAACAGGTTGTGGGAGATGTTATCTTTCACACGTGATGGTTCTATCGTCTGGAATTTGCATCCACCATCTCCTAGAGGAGCTTGCAGACTGACCCACTGAGGCCTGTCATCTCGGTAGAATTCCTAAATGAATCTTTAATGCCTTGAGAACCCGGAGTGACCTGTTGTTTCCACAACATGTAAGCAATCCTCTCTAATGACGTTGGACATTTCCCTTTTGGACCTGCTAAACTGTGGAAAAGAAATGTGAAAGAACTTTTAAGATACTTCCTAATCCTGGGGTGAGCACAATTGCACTTTTGTTTACCTTAATGTAATAGGATCATTATCTGGGTGCCCCATTTGGATGAAGCCTTGAAAGCATATTAACCTGTTGACTTTGTTAATAGTAATTTAGGAAAATCTCGCAGGCTCCAAACCCAGCTTTTAAAAGCCAAGTGTAAAGTGGTCTTTCCTTGTTTTCTATGTTGACTTTCATTAAAGGTTTGCATAAACATAACTGAACGGTGACTCCGTTGCTCTTTGGTGCCAGCCAATTATGTGAATTGGCTTTTGCAGGCAGAGGGTGTTTTTGATTTTCAGAGTCTGTAGAAGGTGAAGGCTTCGGGTGTTGGTTGACCTTGACCTGAACAAGGGGAGGACTTACCTTTGTATCTCATAGTCTAATAACAGAGACTGCAGTGCTAAATGCATGGGAGCCGGTGGCTTTCCACCCCAGCTGTGACAGAGGGTCTCATGGGGAATGAGAACCATCACAACTGCTCAAAGGAGGTTTGTGCCTCTCTTCCCCCTGACTCACTGCCTGCCTCCATTTACCCAATTAAAGCAGCTGAGGCCATGACCTGCCTGCTGCTTTCCTGGTTTCACTCAGCCGACCCACCCTCTTTGCCTTTGGAAGACATGATGGATTGGTTTGAAACAAAACCATCTCATTCCCAAACTGAAAGGTTCCTTTTTACAACTGGGAACAACTTGAAACCACTGGAGAAAATCATGTGCCAATTATGTATAAACTCCTTTACCACAAGGTATAAAGGAAGCCATAATTCGGGGGGCTTATATTTGATTGAATTCATCTGTTTCCCTTTTGTAAATAGAGAGGAGGGAGAATCCATAGTCGGGGACAGTTGACATAATGCAGCTTCTATTCCTGGGCAAAAGAAAGGGTGGCCCTGTCGTTTCACTCCCTCAGAGGCGGGCTTCCTAGGTGTAAAGAATCACAAGAAACTCCTACGCTGGAAGGGAGGTCAGCCTTGCTCCAGGCAGCACCAGACTCTCCCAGAACCATAGCTGAGGAAGAAAAGGGACCGTGTTTTGTCAATCACCCAGCCAAGAACAACAACCTTCAACTAGGGAAATACCCCCCGGCCCCCATCCGGGATGAGATTTACACTGATGGGTCTGTATTTGCCAGCAGCTGACAAGTCAGACTTCACCCTTAACATCCCTACGTGTGTTGGTACTAATTAGGCGAAAAATGAGATGCACTGTTAAAACTGGCTTTCCTTTCCTGCTTGGCAGCCTGACATTATGGGACACTGAAACCTTACATTGCCTTGCAGAAACATGCCCGAGGATAACTGCATCGTGAGAGTAGGGAGGATCCGGTAAGGGAAAGAATAAAGATCCTTTCACCATCGCTGCCATCTGTCATTAATGAAAGACTGGCTTGTTAATGGGCCTAGTAGATTAATTGATATCTTTCTCCAAATGTGTGTGGCTGGTGACCCCTGATGCTTGGATGCACTGGTTTGGAAGTTGGACAAACTTTGGTGTAATTACAGATTTTCCACTTAACTGGTTGAGTGACTTTGGGCCCCTCCCTGAGCCTCAGTCTCCTGACCTGTCAAATGGGATATTTCTTTGGGCTGCTATGATTAAACAATATTTGAGAATCATGTAACATCGTAAAAGTGAATCACTGGTTCTTTCCTTTCCACTCTGGGCCTCTCATTTCCTGAGAAGTCCGGCTCCTGTATCCTCTTTTTTAAAGTCCTCACGATGGACCAAGATTCCTTGCCATATCGTGGAGAATGGCCACATTCAGAGGCTGCACGTAAACCTTTCCTAGATCTTTCTGTATTCTCCCCAGGCCACTTTGGATCATCTGCCTCTATCTTGGCAGATACGATAACTGGCCCTCTGGATCACTTCCCACCTTAAATCGTTTTCTCTTGTTAATTTTTAAAATATAAAATATTTTTCCCCAAATGAAAATGGATTGCCCTAGGACTGTCTCTGCGGTTTTTATTAGGTCAACTCTTGATCATCAGGGACTAGGTGTTTAATGCTTACTCTCCATGCATTATACAGACCCTTGCTCCTCCCTTGCCTTCTCATCTCTAGTCTGTTCTTCATTCAATTCTGCAAATATTTCATGATAGCTAAGTGGCTTACATGGATGATCTAATTTAATCTTCACCTTATCTGAGAGTATCCAACAAATAAGTGGTGGGGATGGGATTTGAACCCAGGCAGTCTGACCTCAGAACCTGAGTGTCGTTAGGGACTGCGCCTTCACCCACAGGGTGTTCCTTTAGCCCATTAGGAGAGATTGCACAAATGAGGGCCCAAATCATAAAGTACAAATCAGACAAATCCAAAGACTCACCTGTGAACAGAGAGGGTGGAACAGGAAATGGGATGTGAGGTTCAGACACAACTGAGGAACTCACACCAACGTTTAGTCCTCTAGGCCAGTTCCCTCCTTATTCTCATAGTCAGTTGAGGTCTGAAGTGAGTTCTACTCCCAGAAAAAAATCAACTCCCAATTTCTCTAAGATAAATCTTACTTTATTTTAAGTGGAAAAGAAAAAAAAAAAGGAACACACCATAGCTTCCCAGGGCAAGTCACTCCTGACATCCTAAAATAAACTTGGTTACACTGCCTGCCTTTCGGCAGCCAAAATTGTATTCAGTAGTTATCAAGGTTTGTACTCAAGTGACTGCTCCTCCTGCTTCTCTGGAGTCTTAGAATTGTGTTTTTGTTCATGATTTATACCGCGACCACACATCTGACATATTTTTCCTGTTATTTGTTTCAGGCACCAGAATCTCTCAGGCTGCCCCTAGGCCTGAGATATAATGGCTCTATTTTGCTTTTAGGATTCCCGTGGTCTCCCACCCGCCCACCCTGGCTCCCCGCCCTTGGGCATTCAGACCTTCCTGGGTTTGCTTGGTGATTTGAATGCAATTTTTCTCACAAGGCAACAGCTTGGACTTTTCGGGCATCCCTTTTGCCTCCGCCCATTTTATGGGCAGAGGTAGCCCTTGCTTGTGGGACAAACCTAGACTTTTTGAAGGATCAATCCTATCAACGTGTCCAGGGTAATTTGTCTTTGCGGGATGCGTAATGAAGGGGTCTCAGAGACCAAGCAGCAGAGTAATTTGTTCCATCCCAGACAAGGATGGTCTTATCAGGGGTTGACTATCGGCGCTGCTGAGGCAACCGCAGAGCTCTGACAGTATTTGCTTTTGAAAGGCTGGAAGTCTGCGAACCGCAGCAGCACTCAGGCTCCCTTCAAGGCAACTGACCTAATCTTACCCTGATGTAAGCAATTTTAATTCATCGAGATTCCGCCTAATGATTCTGGCGATTTACATTGTTGTCATTCTTGAGTGTGATTATGTTTTCAAAGAAAGGGATCAGCCTGTGGAGACATTTTCCTCTAAAAGCTTCCTTTGAAGGACTCTGCTCACTATGGAAGGGAGAGAAACGAAACAAAAGAGGGTCTTCTGTAAGATAGCCAGGGTCTCTCCTAAGAACTCTGGGAAGAATAGCATCTATTGTGCTCACATGGCTTTTAGATATCTGTCATCCCATATCACTTGGACTGAATCTTCAGAGCAATGCTTGGGTCTGTGAGCATTTTTAGGGTTTCTTGCGCTCAGGTTTGGCTTGAGCTAGTATCACTGTCAAGAGTAGGGTCCCCTTGATTCCACGGGAGGGGGATTCCTACCACCCCAGAGACAGAGCAGGCACTCTGCAAAGCACTTAGATCCAGAAAGGATACTATGAAAGGAAACTTGACGAGCTTAGTGGTTATTTGAAGACTAGGAGGAAAATTAGAGCAAGGAATAAGGAGATAGAGACTATAGCTGTTATGGGAGAGCAGTCTTCAGAACACTGGCAGCTGCTGAGGAGAGAGAAGGTTTGGATTGGCCAGGTGGTTAAAAACTATCATGAGTGGATGTTACAGTGACTGCTTGTGTCCTTCCTTCAACAGTGATCGTATGTCTCACATACACCAGGCACTGCTTGGAGCTTGGGTTAACAGGCTCCATCATCTGTCACCTGAATGTGGCAAGAGCCCCCCAAACCGGTCTCCTTGCTTCCATCCATCCCCCACCCTTAACAATCTGTTATCGACAGAACAGCCAGAGTGATCCCAGGAAAATGTATGTTCAGATCATGTTACCCACCAAAGGCTTTCCACATCTCTCAGAGTAAGTCTGTACAGTAGTCAACAAGGATGCACAAGATCTCTCCCCTAAGTCCCCATTCCCCACTCTAGCACCTCTAAATTCTCCTTTAGCCACTGAGACCCAACTTACATGCCGTCTCCTCCTGGAGAGGCCCTTGGGCCTCTGTGCACTCCTTTGCCCTTTGCTTGTGTCTCAGCTTTAGCATTTGCTATACTGACACCTAATTTTTCTTTTATCTTCTCCACCCCTGCATTGGTCTCTGAGGTTCTTGGAAGAAGAACTGGCTTTTACTTATCTCAGAATCATCCTAGGACTGAATTGTTCGATGAATGAATGAGCAAATGAATGTGTGAGTGACTAATGCCCCTTCTCCATGAGGTGCGTACGGCCCTGGTGCTACATGGAGGCCCGCAGACCGATTCCACAACTGGGCCCTGTTAATGGTTCATGCCACGCCTTCTGTGCTCTGATGCTCCATTGCTGCAGCCAGGAGAAAAAGCACTTCATTTTCCTGCCCCAGGAAACACCTAGGGGCTGACCACAGTTCCATTCCCGGCTCCTGGATAAATGAAGCATGGCCAGAAGATCCTTCCTTGCCTCCTCAGTTCTGGGCTGGCCCCAGGAGAGGGTGGGCAGGATGGGGAAAGCCCCGTGCAGCCGGGCCAGTGCCCTGCTCGCTCCCACTCGGGGACACCCTCCGCCCCCCGCCAACTCTCTGGCTGAACCTGGCTTGGTAGCCTGTCCCCCACTCTCTGCAGCTCCGTCAGTGTAAATATTGTTCTTTGAGGCACTCCACTGTGGGGGGACAGGGAAGGAAAAGCCATCATGGGGGGACACATATGTCTGCAGTGCCTTTTCCAGGAGACAAAAGTCTGGGCAGAGCCAGCTTTGCTGTCAGGCTGCTGGACCCTGCTGCAGGGGAGAAAATCATCCTGCAGGAGGCTCCAAAGGGCCCCACCAGCCCACCCCTCACCCACGTGCACTGGTGGCACCTACCGTGAGCCAGGCCTTCCTCGGGGGCAGGCATACTGTGGGCTCCCAGCACCAAAAAGGTTTGGAAAAATTATAGGGGGGAGAGCTATTTGCTTGTGGCACGCTGCCCAGGCGGTTAACCCAGTCCCTCCAAGGAGAGAGCTCTTCCTGAACAACTTGTAATTAATCCGGAAAGCTCACAGTCTCAGGAGGTTATGAGGACAAATTACTCAGTAGGTTTCAAAAACTGAGTTGTCGTCCAGGTGGAAAGAGTAGCATCTTCCTTAGACAAGCTGGCAGTAAGTAAGTCTGCAAGGGCTGGCAGTGGGGCTGCTGTGGTGGAGGAAATGCAAAGGCCTGGGGGAAGGATAGAGGTAGTGAGAATGTCAATTCTCACTAGTAGTTAACTTTCAGAGAGCAATTGCTATGTGAATGAGTTTGTGAGCTCAGCACTTGATTTGCATCTGCTGGTGTGATTCTCATAAGCAGTGGATACTGTTGTCATCCCCATTTGACAGATGAGGGGAAAGGAGCCCAGAGACATTAACTAACTTGTCTGTGGTCACACAGCGAGGCCGTGCTGAGCTAAAATCTAAACTAAGGCACAGGGTCTCTAGATCAGCTCTTAATAAGTAGGTCTTAGTTCTTGTGCTACCATGGGTTGGAGTGGCCTTGGCGAGGCCAAGCATGTCTTCTCCCTGTGACATAGTGCCACATGTAGAGACAGCTTCGAATTTGGAAAATAACATTTGGTCTTTAGCAGCATGACCCTATAGCAAGTCATTTAATCTTTGAGTAGTGTCCTTGTCTCATAAAGTAGACATAATAATACCTCTCTTACCCATTTTGGGTGGTTGAATGTAATGGTGTGTTGAAATACAATGATAGACATAGAAGTGCTATTGAACTGTCAGACTTTGTAGTGAAATTATCTACAGTTATGATAAAGTAAGAGCATTAGACCTGGGCTCTCCAATAGTCTTTCTGCAATAATGGAAATACTCTTTTTCTTTGCTGTTCAGTATGGTAGCCACTGGCCTCATATGGCTATAAAAGCCCTTGAAATGTGACTAGTGAGATTGAGGAACTACATCTTAAACAGCCAGTGTGGCTGTTTAATTTAAATTAAATTTAAATTTAAACAGCCAGTGTGGCTGGTTGCTACTAAGGTGGCAGCACAGGAATGGTTTCATCTGGGAAGGACTTTGGAGATCATTTAGTCCAACCCCTTTGTTTCACAGATGACACTACTGAGGTTCTTAGTGGGGCGGGAACTTGCCCAAGGTCATTCAGTAAGTTAGCAGAGAGCAGGTCCAGAATCAGGTCTTCAAGCACCCTGATATTCTCCACTTTAAACATTCTGAACATCCCTGATTTAGACCAGGAGATTAGAAAAGAGGGTTGATCATTATCAACCTAAAACCCATGTGAAATACCAGGAAGACTCTGATTTTGGAGGGGGGCTGACGCTAGAGCGAGAGCTAAGACAGGGGTGCCCACACCCATTGGCGTGAAGCAGCGTGTGACTGTCTCCACGGGAGCCTAACTGGGTGTTGCCCTGACCAAGTAGGGATCTTCTTCCTTAGAGTCAACAGACAGGAAACACTTTTTCACTGAAACCCATCCTGACAGGGATGTAGACACCTCTGGCGAGGTCCATCTCTCCGAGGAATGGCTTGCCGGTGATGGAGGGCTTGGGGCTCAGTGGACTGTAATGGTATATCTGTGGAAAGAAAGAAAAGGCCTGTGGTGAGGCTGCAACCTCGGTGCCAAATCGCAATCTATAATTGGGCCTGATTTTTTCCATATGTATCAACAAAAACAGCTTTGCTTTCATGGAGATGAAAGTGACTGCTTTCTTTGGTCATATTTCCCTTTTGTGTATAGTTCCCAGGTCTCCATGGGTTCATCATTCTCCGTTTAAAACAAACCTAAAAGAGAACAAATCAGAAATTCGGGGTATGGAAGGACTTAATGGAGAAAATATCTCTATTTTCCATGGCAGAGAGATATGCTGTTTTTCTGTTTTCTTCTTTTTCTTAACCAAAATTAAATTAAATTACTTTGTCAGAGTTTTGGCGAAATCATATTCTTGGGGTAGTGAAAGCAAATAAGTGCTTAAGACCAGTAGATTCATGGATATGTGTGAACGATCTTTTTTTTTTAAAAATAGATATTTATTGAAGTATAATTGCTTCACAATACTGTGTTAGTTTCTGTTGTACAACAGAGTGAATCAGCCATATGCATACATATATCCCCATATCCCCTCCCTCTTGAGCCTCCCTCCCACCCTCCCTTCTTAAAGGACACTCATACGTTCAGTTAGCACTCCTTTTGTATTAATTTGCTCAGGTTGCCATAACAAAAAACCACAGACTGGAAGCCTTAAGAAACAAAAATGTACGTTCTTACAGTTCTGGCGGCTGGTAGTCCAAGATCAAGGTGCCAGCAACCTTGATTTCTCCTGAAGTCTCTCCCCTTGGCACGTAGACAGCCACCTTCTCACTGTGTCCTCACCGTGGCTTTTTCTGTGTGCATGTATCCCTGGTGTCTCTTCCTCTTCCTATAAGGACACCAGGCCTGTTGGATTATGGCCCCACCCTTATGACCTCATTTAACCTTAATTACCTCTTCAAAGGCCTTATCTCCAAATACAGTCACACAGGAAACTAGGGCTGCAACATATGGACTTTGAGGGGACACAATTCAGTCCTTAACAACTTTATTGAGCACTTTCTATGTGCTGAGCACCAGAGATACAGAAAAAAAACAGTATAACAACCTGGCCTCTGGGAAGCTGGGAGTCTGACAATCGTAAAAGAATGCAACATGATAGGCAATTTATCTACACCAAGGTCACTGAAGGAGAGAATCCACTTTGTTTTGGGGAATGGAAGAGGAAAGATTTAGAGAAGGCTTCAAAGACAAGGAGCTGAGTGAATTGAGTTTTGAAGGGAAGTCTGGCATAGGCAGATTGGCAGGAAAAAGAGTAAAGAATATAGATGAAATAAGCCGTCTCCCTCCCTGCCTTCTGAAAGGTTCTCAAATACCCTCCCCAATTTCAAAGGCCTAACTTCTATGATCAGAGATGATTTCTTTCATTAAGCCATTGTTTCCTAAAAATACAAAAACAAAAAACAATATTGACTTGGAATGCTCTTGGCTATAAACATTATAAAACCACAATACAAGCTGGCCTGAACAATAAGGGCAAGAGTATTTTCCATGAGCAGATCAGTACTGGGGTGGGTTCTGGGCACGGGTTTCATCACTAACTGAGTGATGGCACTGAGGACTCAGCCTTTTTCTGTCTCTCCATTTTGCCTGTTTTACCACTGGCCTCAGCCAAAGGCTGGATGTTCTTCTCCTGGTTATAACGGCCATCAGTGAAAATCGGACCGACGTGCTTACTTACACCCTGCAGGAGAGAAAGCAAAAACCTCTCTCTCCCCGAATCATTGGTGCACTGGAGTTGGCTTGTCCTGGCTCCTGAGATTGATTGTCAAATTTTCAAGAATTTTGCAAGCTCGTTGTTAAACGTAGGTGTTATTAAAAATTAAATTATATAAACTTAAAATAAACTACATTGAAAACAAAGATAATAAGCATTCAAAATTCATCACTCACTATTATTTTACTAGTTTTACTATCATCCATGCCCCTGACGTGATTTACCTCTATCGGATCTGTATGGTGGGGATACGCTATAAGGGGAGCTACGGCACTGCCCTCTCCAACTCCATACCGATGTCTTGAAATCAGCCATGATGGGAGTGTTTACAGCACAGAAATGGGCAAATGCGATAAATCAAGTCATGATTTATTGTTTTTTGACCATCTATCTAGACTTAAGAAAGTGATGGAGAAATGTAAATAATGCAGACTAAATTTTAAAAAGTGTTATTCTAATACTGTTACACTGTGAACAGTGCAAAAACTTGAGGAGATATTTTTCCAGTTTTATCTGATTCAGCAAAGTCACTCACATCATTGACAGGTGAGTGAAGTTCTGATCATATGCCTTCATCGTTTTACTTGTTAACATAAGCAAAAGCAGCCAGCATTCACGCCAGTATTACACTCATCTGTCAACTGCAACCATAGGTTGGTTATAGATGCAAGAATGGCAAAAGCCAGTAAGAGTATTCTGTAAAAATCAATTTGTAGTGTGGAATTTACAATAAAGAACATTTCATGTTTTATTGTATTTGTATTTTGGGTTCTAAACATCCATTAGATCAGTAAAAATTTATAATAAATGTATTCCTATCTATACAAACAGATATGTATAGATATAGATATCTATATGTATGTAGACTGTATTTTTCTCTGGATAGCCCATTGTTAAGCATTTATTAGCACCAACCCCTCATTCCTTTAGTTTGATTGGGCTGATCTTGCTTACATGCCCACCCTTAAACCAGGAATGCCATACATTAATTGCTCTTTGTGGCTGGGAATGGGTAGTTTCCTGAACTAAAAAGAGGGTTTGTGAGGAAAAAGGAAGCAGGGGATGAATTTCGGCTAGGCAAGCAAAACTACCTACAACTGTACAGTTCACCTACCCCCACCAGGAAAAATGACACATTAATACAATGTCTTTTTATTTTAGTATGAATTAATATATGACACCTTTTCCAATAGAGCAGCTGGCTCAGACCACACTGGATAGAACTTCTGACAATTTGGGCTGGATAATTCTTTGTCATGGGAGGGCTGTCCTGTACATTATAGGAAGTTTAGTAACATCCCTGACCTCTACCCACTAGATGCCAGTAGCACCCCACCTCCAACTGTGACAACCACAAACTTCTCCAGACATTGCCAAATGTCCCCTGGGGTCTATTTTGCTCATCAACTACTGGTTTCAACCCAGAACTTAGGGTTCCAAATCTGGAAGTTTTTAGTTTCTGTTCTCCCTCTAAGGTACTGCTATTTGTAGTCAAATGTTAAATTGATGGCTCAAAGCAACACCAGAGAAGAGGCACATTCCTGAGGGCTGGAACGCTGCGCCCCAAAAAAGTGAGTCTGGGGGCAAATCTTCTGGGCTCAGGAGAGATGATTGTTCCAGCTGGGGAGGCCAAAGACTCCAGATACCAGCCTCTCCTCAACTTGGCAGATTCTACCATGGCTTTTTTCACCTTTGGAACTCAAAGCATATGAAGCTCTTGACCTGAGGATCTATATATGAAGATCTTAAAAAGGCTTTGTTTCCTTTTAGAAAACTTAAGAAGATTTTAGGCTGAGTTAGGAAGATTTCATTTAGCTCATGCTTGGGTTCCAGAAGTATCAACTTTTCAGACCATAGCAATGATGTAAGTTCCAAAGGAAGCAAACAAAGGCATCTGAGCAATATGTAAACTGTCCAAAGTCTGGGAAATGTCCTCATGCCAGAATCTATTGACATTTGTGTAAAATAAGCTGACCCAAAGCTCTCATCTCCTCAAGAAAACCCTCCTTAGACCTGTTCCCCCTTCCAGCATCCAGCTGGTCTTCATCTTTCCTCAATAGCTAAGAATCTCAAAGGATTAGTCTTCATTTGCCGTCACAATTTGTTCTCCTTCTGTTCATTCCTTGGATTCTGTCCCCAAATACCAACAATAGTGTTCTAATGTGTTCAGTCACCTCCCCTGAAACATCCTCATTCTATCACCCTTAGGACAACTTTTGACTCTGTCAGCCACCCTCTCTCCCGTATGTTTTTGCCTCCTGTTAGTTCCATAATGCCTTGATATTCCTCCTACCTTTCTGTTGAATTCTTTACTGGTTCTCTTTTCTCTGCCTGCTGCTTAAATAGAAATGTTCCCCGGGGATTTCAGCCTGTTCCTGTTCTTTCCTTTCCTTTCTCTTTGGGCCATCTTCTTATCACCTCTTGACTTTAGACATGTAGCTTCCCAGTCTGCATCTTCAGCCACATATGGCCTCTCTCCTTGGCTCCAAAGATGCATACATTCATCTTCACAGGGGTGGGGGGAGCCACCGGGACTTCAAACACAACACGTCTAACTTGGAACTCCTTGTCTCTTTTCCTAGCCTACCTTCTTCTCATCCCTATCTCAGTTAATGAAATTGCTTTCTTTCATGTCTCCCAGGGTAGAAACCCTAAAGACACCTTGAATTAAACTTCCCCTGTGAATCAATCCCAGTATGCCCTGTATCTCTGAATCCTGTGAATTTCACCACCATCATTTCCCTGATGTGGATGCCACCCTTTCTGTTCTCACCACTCTAGTTTAGACCACAGGCTGGCAAACTTTTTCTTGAAAGGACCAGATAGTAAATATTTTAGGCTTTCTGAGTCACACTGGCTTTGTTACAACTATTCAACTCTGCCCTTGTAGCATGAAAGCAGCCATTGACAATAGGTGAATGAATGAGAAGGTAGGCATGACTGTGTTCCAATAAAACTTTATTTACAAAAGCAGACTTCTGATCTGATTTAGCCCGTGGGACATAGTTTGCCACCTTCTTGTTTAGAGGATTGTTACCTCCCACCCGGATTATCTCATCAGTCCAAGAGCAGATCTCCCTGCTCCAATATTATTTTCCTCTAACCAATTATTTTTATCTTGCTGTCCAAAGTAAATATTTATTGACGGATGCATCTTCTTAAAATACAGACCTGATTAGACACATCAGACTTTGAGACTCTAGGTAAGTTAGCTTTCTTCGAACATGCCACACACTCAAGCTCTATAATTCTCCCTTCACTCTGTTTTCCAGCCTGGAATGCTCTTCCCTGTCCCAAAACCCTTTTAAGTGCCAATCCATAAGATACAGCTTACAAGTCATCTTTTCTATGAAGCCCTCCATACCTCCATTCCCAACTCAGAACTCTTTCGTCTCTAACACTCTCTTAAATATTACACCTGCCTCACAGCATCATCTCATAAAGAGTCCGCCTCATGGTGAAGTTATATCTACCTATGTTGGTCTACCTCCCTCAGTCAAAAGCTCCCCAGAAGGCAGAAAGTATCTTTCCTTTTTTATGCCCCAACATATTACTCCATTCAAATAGTAATCTCTACTTATGTACTCTGCAATTTCAGATACAAAATATACACATTTCCCAAGAATAGATGCAAAAAAAGGTACAGTCCAGAGCTAAAGCAAGTTCACTCTGCTCACTACCACCAGATGGCATTTGGGATTGGTTATTCAGCCTCAACCACATCTTGTTCACCAGTCCATAGCATGCCTACTGAGTCTGTGGTTAGTTTTTAGGTTTCTGGGGGTTTTTTTTTTGAAATTTATATATTTTATTTAATTTATTTTTGGCTGCATTGGGTCTTCGTCACTGCGCGTGGACTTTCTCTAGTTGTGGCGAGCGGGGGCTACTCTTCATTGTGGTGAGTGGGCTTCTCATTGCGGTGGCTTCTCTTGTTGCGGAGCATGGGCTCTGGGTGCGCGGGCTTCAGTAGCTGTGGTGCGCGGGCTCAGTAGCTGTGGCCCACGGGCTCAGTTGCTCCGTGGCATGCGGGATCTTCCCAGACCAGGGCTCCAACCCATGTCCCCTGCATTGGCAGGCGGACTCTTAACCACTGTGCCACCAGGGAAGCCCCTGGTTTTTTTTTTAAGCTTTCAAAAATGGATAGGATGTTGAAAATTCTAGGAAGATGAGGCTATGACAAAAATATAAGAAAAATGCGTTTTAAAAATGGAAAATGGAGAGTGTTGTACGTGTGGATCAAATCATTTGTCCACAAACATGACTTTAAAGGACCGAGAATGAACCAGACAGTGTGTAAAGAATATACTGTCAATGTGATGCAAAGCAATTAACCATAAGCAATAAGAAGGGAAGGTATATAATGAAGAAATGGAAACATATTTTGAGAGTTTATCTAGAGTCACCACTATTTAATATGGTAATTACTAACTACATGTGGCTATTTATGTTTAAATAATTGAAATTAAATAAAACTTAAAATTCAGTTCCTCAGTTGCATTAGTCACATTTCAGTGCTCACTAGCCATTTGTTGCAAGTAGCCACCATATTGGACAGGGGAGGTATAGAACTTTTCCATCGACGTAAAAAGTTCTAGTGGGTAGTGCTGGTCTAGAATCAGCAAAGTCAAATGCCTCTTAGCTGAAAGTTAAGTCAGAAAAGAATGGCGCTTTGAGAAGGTAAAAGCCGAACGTGGTAAATATGCTGGTGATGAAAGTTGGGTCAAAAGCTGTACTGTAGATGGTTCCACAGAGTTGAGGCCCACTGGAATCCGATCAACATTGCTCTGAAATGGGAGACAGTCAGCCCTGAATAGATTACCTCACAGACTCAGTACTTCCATATACCTGCTGAGAGCAACATCCATTACCGATGCTATTTGCTTTTTTTCAAGGTAGATTTAAATGTATATTTTTGGAAGGGATGTTCCACAGCAGTATTTCTCAAAATGTGGGTCAAAATCACTTAGTGGGTCATGAATCATTTAGGACACAAGCAGACATCTTTTAGAGAAATAGAACAGACTGGGAAAAATCAGGCTGCGTCACACATTTAAGGGCAAATGTTGTTTTGTGAATCTTTTGTTTCAGTGATATTTGTGTGCATTTCTTAATGTGAGGCCCTAGGCACTTAAAAGCCACTGCTTTTCAGAACATAGATTAGCACAGAAGGGGAAAAATATGTTTAGTTTTTAAAACGCAAAAAGACAGACTCAACTATCTTTGTGTGGGGCTGCATGTGGAGGATAGAAGCTTGAACCTCTCTCAGTCACCTGGCCTTTGAAAAAAAATCAAACTTAAAAACAGCCCCACAGAATGTAACCTGTCAGTTTTTTACTCTCACTTTCTGGAAATGTGTGGCTTGTTACCGATTCCTGAGTGGTCCGCACCCCAGAAGAGATGTTTTTTCCTTGACATAGGATGTAGCTTGTCACCAGAAACCGCCTGAGCTTCCTGCCAGAAGTGAACTAACCCTGGGGGTCAAGGTTACCTACTTAGAACGTGGTGTGACCCTGCAGTGCATGTGACAGGCAAGACCCTAAAGTCCTCAATGTGTCGCCAGCCACACAGCCCAACAGTCACCTTCCTACTTGGCAGAAACAAAAGCTCTATTAAATTTCGAAGGAAGAGAATAATGCTTGTCTTATTCACATATTAATATGATTTATTTAAAAACCCTGATCTCGTTGCCTCAGAACGACTTATAATGCTCTGTTTATCTCTTGGAACGTTGACAATGAGAGTTCAGATTTCTCCCTCCAGCCTTCTAAATGATCTTTTTTGGAGCTGGTGGGAGCCCAGTGTACTCGCTACCTTATACATTACATAGTAACATGGAAACCTTGATTGCTGACTTTGGCCAATTTAATTAAAAATTAGAAGAAAAAAAAAAACCCAGTTTAATGAAAATTCCTATGGATGGCCACCCAAATTTGCAGAAACCCTGAAAACTTGATTAGTCACTTTGAAAAACAGCATTGATTAATTATAATTGTCATTAAAAGTTCAGTTTCAAAATTCTTTCCAGGTTAAACATCCAATCAGTTCTGACTGCAATATATACATCTCTTTGTTCTAAATTATCGACATTTCCATAGGCAAGAACTTTGTGCTTCAATGGGGGTAGATATTAAGTGAAATTTTTCTCCAGGCATTTGGATGGATGACATATTTCCAAATTCTTTTCCCCTGAGATTTCACTGTACAGATATATGTGTGTATACACACACACACACACACACACACACATACCTATGTGTGTGTGTGTGTTTTAATGTGGTGGCTAACAAGGTTTACTTCAGAATGTTTCCATATATTTGCGCTTATCCCTTCAGTTTTCTCTATGAGGCGTTGTGAGTATTAACAGGGCTCAGTTGCCAGCTCCATGCATTAATCGTAAATTACATTGATCCCAAATTCATATCACCTAATGATTTCAGACTCCGGGACCCTATATTCCCAGGGACATCTCCACCTGAATCTCCACAGGCACCTCAAATTCAACATGTCCAAATCTTCCTGCCTCGACCCTCTCTATCCTCCAGCTGTAATCCTGTCTTGGTGAATGGTGTAGCATTTACCTCATATCTTAAACTGGCAAACTTGAAGTGGTCTTGAAGGTTTCCCTTGTCATCAGCCCCCATCAACTTAAAACATTAATGTTTTTTAATGATAAAACATTAGGGTTTATCAGCTCTTCCTCAGAAATGCCTCAAATTTCAGACTCCACTGGCAGTGCCTGAGTCCGGGCTCTCTGTCTCTCACTGGGATGACAGACCCAGCTCCCTAACCGGCTTCCCTCTCCATTCCAGGTCCTTGTCCATGCTTCCTCTGTGTTATCTTCCTAAAAGCAAGCAAACATACTCCTGACACTCCACTGCCAGACTCTCCTCTATAGGACAATCCCTGTTATCTCCTGTTGTCTGCAGGGTGAAAGCAAACTCCCAAGATAGGCAAATGTCCTTCACAGCTGGCCCCTCTTCTCTCTATGCCTCCCGGATTTGGTGCTTCAGCCACACTGAGTTTCCTTCCACTCCCTTCAAATGGAAGGAGTTTTCACATTTCCTGCCTTTGCAATGCGCTTTCTCCTAGAATGCTCGTACTTTGCCCCCACAAAAACGCCTTTTTATCCTCCAAGACTAAACTCAAGTGTCCCCTCCTATGGACACCTTTTGTAATTACTCCAAGAAGTTTCTTAGTGATTGCTCCCTCTTTTTTTCCATTTCTCTATAATAGCACTTTCCACGTTGTATCGCAATTACCTACCAATGTGTGTGTGGGATTCGTTAGGGCTACCCTTCATGTGTTGCTGGATCTTCCCCAATCTGGTAGTAAGGTAGAATGGCCCTTTCTGGTTTCTTTGTGATTGGGTGGGATCAATGACTAGTTCCGGATAATGAATTGGGAGGGGAAGGGATGAGTGTCATTTCTAGATTGGAACGTTTAATTGCTGGTGCAAGAATCTTCAGACATATCTTTTTTTCTAGTGTGGTGACTGGCAATGTTAGAGATGGTGACTGCTCCATCAACCCAGACTCCTGACCCACAATGCACATGAAACATGAGCAAGAAATTTTGCTAATTTGGGGCAATGAGATGTTGGGGCTGTTTGTTACTGTAGCATCACCTAACTAATCCTTCCTGATACAACATGTGTTATCCCCATGGCGCAGTGAACTCCTCAAGAGGCTTCAGTCTATTATCTTGGGATCCCTATTGTCTTGCAAATGCATGGTAGGTGTTCAGTGAAATGTTTGTTGATTGAATGCATACATAGGTAAGGCATTTAAATCCCAGGGATATCAACAGAAAACTATTAATCAAAAAACAGTGTTTCTATGCCCCTTAAAAAATAATGGCCACTTGAGAAATGTACTTAAATCCAATTCAAAACTGTTCTCTTGGGCTTCTCTGGTGGCGCAGTGGTTAAGAATCTGCCTGCCAATGCAGGGGACACCGGTTTGATCCCTGGCCTGGGAAGATCCCACATGCCGTGGAGCAACTAAGCCCGTGTGCTACAACTACTGAGCCTGTGCTCTAGAGCCCGCGAGCCACAACTGCTGAACCCGCATGCCACAACTACTGAAGCCCACGCGCCTAGAGCCCATGCTCCGCAACAAGAGAAGCCACCGCAATGAGAAGCCCGCGTACCGCAACGAAGAGTAGCCCCCACTGGCCGCAACTAGAGAAAGCCCACGCACAGCAACGAAGACCCAACACAGCCAAAAATAAAAACAAATAAATAAATAAATTTATTTTTAAAAAAACTGTTCTCTTTGATAACAGTTTTCATTAAGTTTTCAGCACAGTTTAGTATTCTGGCTCTGGACCTTGCATTGCAATGAGAGGAATGTTTGTTAAAGAAACGGCACAGGAATACGTGTTTCATTTGTAAATTTCTGTGTGGTTGGATGAGTTGTCCTAATGGACCATCAGAGCTTTTTAGAAAACAGCACTCAGCAATGTGCACATTGCCTTGATTAGGTGAGCTCCTAGATTGGCCCAGGTGTGTGGAGACCCGGTAACGGTCTTCAGATATCTGCCGAGTTATCCCCACAGAAGTTAAGGGACTAGCTGTTTGGAAGCCATTACTGAGACTTACATTTTTTTTCAGTGATGGAAAGTGACGAGGAGCTACCCTTGAACTAGCTGTGTGTTTGCCTTTGTAAGTGAGCAAAACTCTGTGTCAAAGCCCCACACATAAGCTAATCACTTGCATTTGGAGCTGCTTCCTCTGTCTTCTGGACAGAGGCTCAACATTAGGAAATTCTGACTAATTGTGAGGAGAAAGAATTCTGGGAGGCTTATCTAGCTGGGGAAGGCTTCAGGGGATCTTTATAGGAGCCAGAGAAAACTAAAATATGGCTCGATTAACCACGATAAGATAGGAACAAGCAAAGTGGACAGCGTTTGAAAGGGGACAAGCTCAGACACAAGGGACTTTGGGAAGGAGTCATGCTTATTATTTTATTGCATTGGCACACGTCCAGCTTGTGCTTCTTCAAACCTGTAATCTGGGAAAATGTTCCCAACCCTTCACAAGTCTGAAATTTCTCTCAATGTGACCTCTTTCCATAGACTAAGAAGGGGCCAGAGAGAGGATAAATCCTGAATAAAAGAGGATTCTGCCCTGGAACCAGCCCTATCTGGCTGGAGGTCAGATCCCAGAGCTACCACCTACTAGCTGTGTGATCTTCACCTCATTGCACCTCAATTTCGTCATCTATAAAATGTTGTGCTTATTACACTGGAGTGCTGTGAAATGAGATAATGCATGTAAAACTCGTACTATTCTTATTAAGCACATACGAAACCCTCCAATAAGTTTAGTGGTTATCCAGTTTGGAAATGGACATTGGGAAGTCCATTACTTACAAATGGTGTTCTGCTCCTGAAAATGAATCAGAATGGAGAGGTTTAGGTGGTAGAGACAACGGGCAGAGAGCTGGGGCAGGAGGTGAAAGAACATTTTTGTGACAGCTTGTGCTTTAGGTTCCCTACAAGGAAACTGTCTTATAAGATACACTTTTGGGTCCTGTTGTCTCTGTAGCAGGTGGCAACAGTTCAGAATTGCAAGCCTCCTGCTGACGTTAATAGCCTGGGAATCGAACAAAGCCCACAGTCTTTGCTTCACAAAGCAGAGGCCCAGTAGTTGCTATTTTTTCAAAGGCTGCGTTTGAGCTTTGTCAGCTGGCTGGGCTGAAGTTTATCCTGTGTCCACTTCCCTTATCAGCCGCCCATGGCAGGCACACGTTTCTCTGCTCAGTGAATGGCAGGACTTCAGGACTCCCTGTTGAGAGAGCCAATCCATCTTTCTGCTGCTGCCATCTTGAAATAACTTTGGAGCAGCTTGTGGGGGGAAATGGAAGCAGCTACGATGACTGGGAAGTTTTCTTGGGGAATGAGGAGCACTTCTTTTTTTTTTTTCCCCCTGCCGCGTGGCTTGCAGGATCTTAGTTCCTGGACCAGGGATTGAACCCGTGCCCCCTGCAGTGGAAGCACAGAGTGCTAACCACTGGACCACCCAGGAATTCCCATGGAGCACTTACTTCTAAGAGCCTTTTTCCTGATGGAAACTCTGATGATGATATATTAGGGATGAGGGCCAAAACATCTGGGCTTATTTATGGGGGGAGAGGGAGGCCCTCTTATAGGACAGCCCAATGTACCCCACACATAAACTCTCTTAACACAGTGTCTTTAAAAGAGGTTTAATGAACACAAAAGCTCCTGACAAAGTCAAGACATCCTGAATCGCCCTCAGCCTCTTGGAGCTACTATTGCCCAGATCACCCACTGTCGCTGGGGCAGAGGTGGGGCTACTTCCCATCCCTAGGATGGGCCTCTGGTACTGCCCCCACCTCAGAGCTGCTCCCATGGCTCCAGCATCCGCTAGGCATTCTGCAAGCATGCTACTACTGGGTCATTTCCATGTGATTGGTCCTAGGTTTTGAGAACAGTTTTCTTTTGGCAACAGAAAGCAAGGAGGTGGAGACACGCCTTGTCACATTTAGTTCTCCTTTCCTTAGAGATGGATTATCCTCTATATGAAAGAGCCCAGGTTCATAAGAAGCCAAGTCTTCCTAAAGGCTGATTAGAGTGCAAACCAGCATTCCTGCTTTTCTCTTCTTCACCACAAAGTCAGAAGTCAGGTTAAGGGACTCTTGTAGAAAACAGTCCGTCTAGTTTTGTTTTGTTTTGTTTTGTTTTTTAAATGAATTTATTTATTTATTTCTGGCTGCATCGGGTCTTTGATGTACGGGCTTTTCTCTAGTTGCGGCAAGCGGATTCTACAGCGCAGGCTCAGTAGTTGTGGCGCACGAGCTTAGTTGCTCCACGTCATGTGGGATCTTCCCAGACCAGGGCTCGAACCCGTGTCTCCTGCATTGGCAGGTGGATTCTCAACCACTGCGCCACCAGGGAAGCCCCAGTCTGTTTAGTTTGGCCAGAGGGAAGGTTGTGAGGTAGAAGTTTAGCCTGGTCAAAGTGGGTATGTAGGAGGTTCCACACTGGTTCCAAAGTGCAATCTGGGCATGCTCATCTCATTATACAACTCGGGGGTCGGGGTGGGGGCTGGAGGGTGGGCATCATTCATATTACCGACTGTGTGCCTGGCGCCCTCTGGAGTAGTGCAGTGTACAACCTGCACAGCAGGAGGCAGCAACCTGAACTTGAGCCTCAGTTCCACATGACTCACGTTGTGAGTCATTCTCAGCCTCACGTTGTGTTCAGTGTACTTCTGCAGCAATACCCTAGCGGGTGCTTGCAAGTCACTCATATCTAATAATAAAGTACAAACATTTGCAAACATGTCCTTCTCTATTATGAGTTAAAGAAAGCCAAGATCATCATTGCTAGGTCACTTACTATGAGTTAGATACGCTGGCTTTGTTTTTCTTATTTCAATATTAGATATGAGAGAGAGAGAGAGAGAGAGAGAGAGTGAGAGAGGGAGGGAGGGAGACAGGAGGTGGTGGAGGTCCAGCTCCAGAATGTGAATAGGTATAACTGAGCATTGTGATAATTTATCTTAGTGTGTCAGTGATATGAAAGTCATTAGTCACGTGTGTTATGATGGAAACAGAGTCCTCAGACGAGAACAGAAAAGAACACGAGCTCTTAGGGCAAGGACTAAATCTTAGCCATCATTCTTCTTAAAGTTGAGCATGCTGCCTGGCACGATTAAATGGTGCATCAACACTGATTTTTACCACTAATACTCCTGGCATCACCCTGCTTTGGGGGGCGCCTAGTGAGACTTTAGCTCTCACACTTCAATGGAGGGAAGATGACAGATTGTGAGGTGCCCAACCCATTCTTTATCCCTCGCCTTGTATTGCATTTTCCTTAGTGCATGGTGACCAGCATTTTTAGAAGAATATTTTCAAAGAGGAGTGATAACCTTGTTAAATTTGGCAAAGTAGTTTTATTCCCTGCTTTTTCTCACAACATTGTCGTCAACTTTCATTTTTCGCTTAGTTATAAATGTATTTCTCAGGAACATGGGATATATTTGGAGAGCAGCAAGTGGTGAGCTTGGTACAGATCTATTTTTTGAAATGGAAAATCAAGGCAGTTAATTCAGAGTTATATCAAAGGTGGAGCTTATAAAGGCAGTTTTCTCCTCTAAGCTGTTTTGTGAAACCAGCCTTATCTTGGCTTAAAAAAATCACACTAAAGCCTCTGGTAGTGCTAGAGTTCACAGGGTCCTCAGAGATCACCTAAGACAGCTTTCCCTTCACAGCAAAGGTCCTCAGAGGGCAAGTGAATTTGATCCTTGAGGAAAACTCATTTTGGCAAAAGTTCCTTGCCTTGGGCAATGTGGGGCAGGAGGAATGTGCCCGGACTCAGGGGTTGGACAGATTGGCCTTCGCATCTTGGCTCTTCTGCTTGTGTTTGACCTCTGGCAAGTTCCTGAACTCCATGCTCCATGTGTACGAAGTAGGGGTACAGTGTCTCCCTGCCTGGGGGTTGTAAGGAGAATTAGAGGACAGAGCCTCTTTCTCCGCACCAGCCACCCGGGAGAGTCAGGTTATCATTAAAATTCGCTCTCTACTAAGTATCTCCGTAGCTATTCCTTGCCCTTGATTAAGTCACTAACTCTAAATTCTCTGCAAAACCTGCCTTTCCTACACAGTCAATAATTGGCAACCTCTTTTCCCACCACGGCTGCCTATGGACTTGTAGAAAACTTTCTGGGCTCATTTAGGGACTGAGTGCATAACCCTCTATAGGGTGCCTCAGTGGTTCTTCAGAACATGCCCTAGGGAATTTTAAGGTGATTCCTTAATGAGGGGATGACTCCCTTCTCCTGTGTGACATCCAGGTTCCGTATGACCCCCTATACTGCTGTTTGGGGCTGTTGGAATCTTGCAGAGTGCTGTGGCATATTCTTATTCTTCTTCATACTCCTCTAAAAAGGCAGACACTCATAGATTCACATTTTAGTGTCATTCCATACCTTACCTGAGGCCACTCATCAAGTTTGCAGCAGAGCCAGAAACCTAGGACACAAAACACTAGACCACGTTCCCTCCCTTCCTACCACATAAACTAAGAAAAGCTCCTGGAGCAGATAACTAATGATAAATGACTCTCATGCCATTTGAAGTCATAGCAAGCAAACCAGATGTTTGTGTGTGGTAGGCTATCTTTCCCTAGCCTCTCTGGGGTTTTCTCTGTATTCTTTCTCCTACTATAACTTTCTCCTACTATAACTAGATTTGAGGCTGGGATTTCAATCTTAAGGTTTATGGTACAGCCTTGATTTGGTCAATAAGTATATAGAAAGCTAAGATTTAGTACAGCTTTCAAATTCTACCCCTCCCCATCTCTCATGTTCTGTCTTGTATCATAGCTCCTGGGAGGTGTGACTGTCTGCCGTGTTGGAGCTGTGAGACCAGGAGTGATGTCTTATTCTTCTTTGCAGTGTTGTATCCCTGACTTAGTTCTGAAACCTGAGGATAGCTGGTACCCTCCCCTTAACTGACTGCATCCCTCTGGAACTCTGATTTCCTCCCACAAATTGCTTCTTCTGCAGTCTTTCCTGTCTCAAGAAATGGCGTCACTACCCAACTGCAGAAGCAAACATCTATGATCCTTCTCTTTTCTGTCCACACCTCGCCATGTCCAATCCATCAGCAAATCCTCTTAGGCCCTTTCAGAGTTGGCATTGGCTGATGTGGTTATACAGATTGATATATTGAAATCCTTCCAGACTAATTGATAAATTTTCTCTTCTAAGAGTCCCCCACTGAGGGCCTCCATCCCACCATCCCAGCACCCCAGTCCCTTCCACGCAACCCCACCTTTTATCCTCCCGCGTAGTCTAACAACCAAATGGTTAATGCCTAGCCCAGGAAGAATCTGACTTTTCTGAGTTTCACCTTCTTTATCCACTGTAGATGAGCACAGTAATGCCATTTTTAGCTTTATTGTGAGGATTAAATGAGAGAATGTAGTTAAGGTTGTGAATGCGTAAGGCCTGGCATGCCCCATGTGGGCACTCCATAAATGAGTTCGCTTTCCCTTCTGCTTTGACTGGTGTGGTATAGAGTGGGAAGGACTTTAGAGAAAGCGAGATGTAGGTACAAATTCAGGCCTCAACTCTCTTCCTGCGTGTCCTGGGAAATTAAGCAACATCTCTGAACTTCTGTCTTCTTGTCTGTGAAATAGGAATAAGGAATGTCTAGCGCTGTTCCTGGGCATAGAGGGTATCCACTTTCACTAGATATCAACTTTCCTTGGTTAATTGAGTTCGTATAAGTGGATGCTTTGAAATGAAAAAATGTATTGCATACTAAAAAAAGTCTGAAAACAACAGTGAGATACCACTGTGCACCTATTAGGATGACCAAAATCCAAAACACTGACAATACCAAATGCTGGTGAGGATGTGGAGCAACAGGAACTCTCATTCATTGCTGGCAGGAATGTAAAACAGTACAGGCACTTTGGAAGACAGTTTGACATTTTTTACAAAACTAAACATACTCTTAACCATACAATCCAGGACTTGCATGCCTTGACATTTACCCAAATGAACTGAAAATGTATGTCCATGCAAAAACCTGCATATGGATGTTTATAACAGCTTTATTCATAATCACCGGAACTTAGAAGCAACCAAGATGTCTTTTAGTAGGTGAATGTATAAATAAATAGTGGTACATTCACATAATAGAATATTATTCAGTGCTGAAAAGAAATGAGCTAGGGAGCCATGAAAAGACATGGAAGAACCTTAAACACATATTATTAAGTGAAAAAAGCCAGTCAGAAAAGGCTACATATTTGCTACATATTGTATGATTTCAACTATATGACATTCTGGAAAAGGCAAAACTATGGAGACAGTAAAAAGATCGGTGGTTGCCATGGGTTAGTGGGGAAGAAGGAATGAATAGTTGGAGCACAGAGAATTTTTAGAGCAGTGAAATTATTCTGCCTGATACTGTAATGGTGAATGTGTGTCATTATACATTTGTCAAAACGCATAGAAAGTACACCAAGAGTGAACCCTAATGTAAGCTATGGACTCTGGGTGATTATAATGTGTCAATATACGTTCATCAACTGAACAAATGTACCACACTGGTGGGGATGTTGATAATAGAGCAGCTGTGCCTGTGTGGAGGTAGGGAGTATATGGGAACTCTCTGTATTTCTGCTCAGTTTTGCTGTGAACCTAAAACTGCTCTAAAAAATAAAGTCTATGTTTCCAAAAGTCTAAAATTTAGACTTTTTGCTAATTTGAATTGACCTCTCTCCTAAAAATCGCCTTAGAGATTAGATTTCTGGTAGGAAATAGGTGGATGTCATGTGTCCCTTGATAATAATTCCCTCCTCCCGTGACTTTACTACCATAGCTCATTTCCTTTTGGTAAACTTTGAATGAATTGGCCTTGCAGGTAGTTTACTGCCAGTGGTTAAGGCAGACATTATGGTGAATGAAAAGAAGTGTCAGTCTGATACAGTTTGTACCACTGCAAAAATCCCGAAATAGAATACTCTTAACTATCAGAGCATTTTCTACCTGGAAACTGGCAGCTAGGTGGGGTCTGTTGACATGTTGGTGGCGATTGCTTCCTCGATTTTGTCCCGTGTTTTCTGAATTCTCTTTTTGAGTCAAGATGATAACCATTATAAAGAGCTTTATCTGGGCCTTTGAGAATGAAGTCATTCCACCTCAAATCCTTTGTGGAATGAGGCAGGCTATAAATATATCCCTGTGTGAACAAGTGAGTAAGCAATACATGTTTCTGTTGATAGCTCTTCTTGCTCATTTTGTGAGGTTAATCTCATTGCTAGATAGAAAAGTTGGGTTGCCACAAGTTCCCTCAAGCCTGGGGGAGCTGTATGGGTGAGGTACCAGGAATTTTCTTTTTTTTTTTTTTTTTTTAAATTAATTAATTAATTTATTTATTTATGGCTGTGTTGGGTCTTCGCTTCTGTGCGAAGGCTTTCTCTGTTGCGGCAAGTGGGGGCCACTCTTCATCGCGGTGCACGGGCCTCTCACTATCGCGACCTTTCTTGTTGCGGAGCACAGGCTCCAGACGCGCAGGCTCAGTAGTTGTGGCTCACGGGCCTAGCTGCTCCGCGGCATGTGGGATCGTCCCAGACCAGGGCTCGAACCCGTGTCGCCTGCATTGGCAGGCAGATTCTCAACCACTGCGCCACCAGAGAAGCCCCCAGGAATTTTCATGTGAACCTATAAGGCTTGCTTATCTGTTCCTTACACCTAACACTTTCTACACCCAAGTGCTTTTCCTGATTACCGGGATGGTTGGGAAAGGGCAGGATTAGGTAGGAGAGGAGTGCCTTTGTCCCCTCCCATCCTCTATAACCAAGCCACTCAGTTCCAGGAACATTCCCTACCAAGTGACGGAACCATGAATGATCAGGAAGGAAGGATGGTATTGACACCACCATGGTTCTTAGGAATACTCCAAGTGTTCTGGTGGAGGATGTTTCATGGGTTTGTTGAGTAAATCCAGGAAAAGCCTTCTTATACCTACATCATTAATCAGTGGACATCCTTATGCTCTCAGAGCCTCTCCCCTAAGATTTGGGTTCTCAGTCAGAGAAGTATCAGCGAGTCAGGTGTAAGATCCATTTTTCTATCTTCGCATTCACTGAGTACCCCAATAAATGTGGGAACTTTATGAGTCCAAATACCTCCCTGACACTTGGAGCTTTAGTAGCATTACAAGTACTCTCTCCCCCAAATGGCTGATGCCAATTGGCTTGGTGTCTCTGGGCTGTAAGGGGTCTAGGTTTTCCAGAGGGATGTATCCAGGCTTCATTTTGAATTCACTAAGAAAATAGGACCTATATGAAAATGAAAGCAGCCCTTTTTTTTCCACAGGAAATCAGGTCTTCTGAAATCTGAGTGTCTTTGTTTGTGTTGGTGTTGAGTTTTGGGTGAAGGTTCAGCTAGATTCTTGTTTTCCGTAAAATGTTCCTGTCCATAGATGTACTGGCTAATGAAGCTGAGTCATGTGATCCAAGTTGGCAGATGTTTTGCTTAAGTCACTAAGAGTTTGACATGAATAATGATCGAACAAGGATTTAGGATTAACTTCCTTGGTCCCATAAGGTCAACCAAGTTTTTGGGACCCTTCTTTAAGGGATTTGCCTCCAAATTGGCATCCACCATCTGGATATTTGACAAAACAGAATTTGGATTTTTTGTTTTTAGGTCTCCCTTTAGTCCACTTCTAAACCCACATAAAAGCAGTTTGGGACTGGTCGGAGCCCCACAGAAAGGAATAGGAGACTGAGATTTTTGGATGAAAGTTTTTCCTTTTTACGGAGATAATTTGCAATAATACTGACTTTCAGCATAGAGTCCATAGCCTTTATCGCGATCACAAAACATTTTGGATGGCGTGGTGGGGTGGGGGTGAGTTCATTGCCTGCAGTGACTCCCGCACAGGGACCCTGAACAGACATTCATTGGCAGAAAGGCAGTGGTTACTGAAAATGGCTTGGGGAAGGGTGGAGGGGAGGGGCAGCTGAGTGGGGCTTGGGTTCCTTCCTCCTCAGGGGAGCTATTTTTTGCTGTACATGCAAAGAATTGCTTTGTACAGCCAAGTTGGTTTCAATCTTGTTTACATAAAAGAAATCGAACATTTATTTCGTGCCGGGTTATTTTTTTTCTTCCTTTGCCAGTCAGAGGATCCTAGGCAAATCAATAAACAAAGACCCTGCTCTGTTTTCATTTTGTGGATGGAGATTTGGACTGGGTAACCCTTCAATGACTGGATTAGCTACCTCTGCGGAGACTGAGACTTTCTGCCTCGGTTAGATGCGTTGTCAGATACATACTGGTCATGCTGGGAGCCTGGAACTCCAGAAGACAGTGGGAGGACCCCTGGATCCTTGGGTCTGCAGCAGATGGCAAAAGTAGGAGAGAAGAAAACTGCTTCTTTGGCTTCTGCAGAAATTAGCTGAAGCCCTGAAGTGTGTGATTTGATTACTCTAATCTTCACCCAGTTAACAGCCAGCATTGTTATGGGGCATTAAATCAACACAATTGTTTTTAAAAACTACAGCTCTGAAATTTGACTCTGCAAATATGGAAGTCCATAGAGAATCTCCATGCTAGGGGGCAAAACGTATTTTCTTTCTTTTTTTTCTAAATTTACCTGCCATGAACTTGGACTGACCCTTTGTTCTCTTGTTTTTGGACAACATGAAAAATAAGGGGAAAAATGTCTTCATTGTAAAAGCATTCCCTTAACCAATGTTCAACTGGCTGGCTTTTCCCCTTTTCAAGTTCACAACAGTGGCTTTTATAGTGGTTCGTCATCTATAAATCTCAGCTACTTAATTTCTTCTTTAATTCCTGTTAGTATCAGTTGGAGCAGCATGGTTGAGATAGGGGAGAATAAGAGCTTTGGGGTTAGACCTAGACTTGAAATCTTATTTCATCTCATACTAGTAAGTTGGCCTTAGATAAGTTATATAACCTCCCTAAGCCCCAGTTTTCCCCTCTATAATACAGGAATGATGAGACATAAAACATTATTTTAGACAAAATATCTGTAAAGAGGTTGGCATAGTATAACGTACCACAGGCTCCCCCAAAATGGTACTCATCATGGGTTTCATTCTTCAGACTTGGAAGTTGTGGTGACAGGGTCCCTTAGTGCAAGAGGGCCTGTGTCACTGATTGGTTGCGGAGGCTCTTCACTCTTCCGAGGGACACTAGAACCATCTGTAGTGGTATGATCAATAACATGTCAACATGTCAGTCATACACAAGATAAGTATTTGTGTGTGTATAAATATATCTAATATGCTCCACAAAATGAAAGTAAAATAAATTAAATTGAATTAGGCAGTCCTTGTTCTTTGCCAAATAACATTGTTATCCGAATTGGACACAGCTCATTCCTTTGAGTATACCTGTTTGAGCAAGTGTAAAATAGTAGAAAAAAATATTGAATTAGTCAAGAGAACTATAAGTTCATCCACTTACTAACTGTATATGTTTATTAATTATCTAACCACTTAACCAGCTGGAAAAGGATGTGGAGTACTAATGAAAATTAACAGCTAATATTTATTTAATGAGGACCTATAAGAGGCCAGAGAGTGTTCTAAACTTTTCACATATATCAAACTCATTTGACAATTACCTAAATACAATCTCATGGGATAGGTTATTGTTCACCCTGTTTCACAGATGGGACCACTGAAGCTCAGAGAGATTAAGCATTGTGCCCAAGCTCACACAGATGGAAAGTGATGGAGCTAAAATGTGAACACAGAGAGTCTGACTCCAGAGTCCATTATTTTAGCCACTGTATTATTCTCCCTCTAGTAGTGATGGAAAGGTCTGTGGGCAACAGACCTGAATGTGAGTCCCAGCAGTACCATTTCCATCTATGTGATCCGTGTGAGATTTCCACCCAGAAATCTCTCTGGGTTTAGCTTAGATAATGGGCTCATGGCAACTTGAGTATAAAAAAGTGACATGATAAAAACTATGTGAAAGGACCAAGTTAAAGTCATATCTCATGAAAAGATTAGAATCTGAAAGTCATTGCCTATGGTGAAAATCACATGGATTCAAAACTACCCTTGAAAATTTCTTAAATTGTTCACCATGTTCTGTGTATATAACTGTGCGCATACAGCCTGTTACAACAATGTTAAACCACGAGGCAATGGATTCCCTACAAACTCCAGTGAGCACTTCACACATCCCATGTCTAGCCTTTTCCTCCCTGTGACAACATGACTTTAATTTTTTCTCTTGCTGACTGTATATGATTGAAGTCACATCCTTAAACACAAGTGACATGGCCCAACTGGACTGGGCAAATTTTAACTGAATTAGAGCCATTCCTTGCTGGTGGGAACCTTCTGGCATTTCCCAACATCAGAATTGTTACAAGGATCAAATAAGAAGGTGATTTTAAAATGTTTTAAGGGTCTCTAAACATACCACTGCATTATCTTGGGGGTGTGCACTTGTGTTCACCTTGAATCATCACTAGAGCTCTGTGATGCTCAGCAATGTTTGCTCAAAATCACAACCATTCTGCCCATTGATTGGTTGGTAGGTTGGTTTGGTTTTGTTGTTGTTGTTGTTGTTGTCTACATTGTGTCTTCGTTGCTGTGTGCGGGCTTTCTCTAGTTGCGGTGAGCGGGGGCTACTCTTCGTTGTGGTGCACGGGCTTCTCATTGTGGTGGCTTCTCTTGTTGCGGAGCTCGGGCTCTAGGCGCGTGGGCTTCAGTAGTTATGGCACTTGGGCTCAGTAGTTGTGGATCGCGGGCTGTAAAGCGTAGGCTCAGTAGCTGTGGCGCACAGGCTTAGCTGCTCCGCGGCATGTGGGATCTTCCTGGACCACGGCTCGAACCCGTGTCCCCTCCATTGGCAAGCGGATTCTTAACCACTATGTCACCAGGGAAGTCCCAGTTGGTTTGTTCTAAACTGCTTACTTTTCTGACTCTAGTTTTCTTTCGGTCCTGTAAATGCAGTATTCAACAAAGTTTAGGGACGCTTCTTGAATCTTTGCTCTTTCACAACGTGATTTTCAGCTCTCACGTCCTGTCGCACCTACCACTTAATCAGTGCTGTGCCACATGTTTATCAGGCTACCCTGTGCACCAGGCTCTGTGTTTTCTGCAATCCTCATCCTCTGGAAGCTCCAGATCTACAACCTCCTTCAGAACATTTCCACCTAAAAGTCGTGCCATCACTTCATCTCAGCCTGTTTAAACTGGAACTGAGCATCTCCCTTGCCTTTTGGAAGCTACTTCCTAACTTCCTGGATCCTTTTGCTGGCAGCAGCTTCTTCCTGTCCGATGAGGCTGATTCCTCAGCAGTATCATAAGAGGCTCTTCTCTCTTGTTTCTCACTCCTGAAGAGGTACCAGGTCCTGATTCTGTAATCTTTCTATTCCTTTCACCTTCAAACTATTGCAGGAGCCCCCAGTCAGCCTCTGGCATCCTGTGTCTCTCCAGTTTCATTAGGGCATATGTGTTTGTGAGATTAATTTTCCTTAAAAGTGCTTTGTACTGCTTCCAAGAGAAATCTAAGTACACTCTGACCAAAACCAGTGCTTCTATCTTTCTGCTTCTACAGAAAGCTTCTACATGAATACTTTTCTTCAAGCACAGAGTTGTGTTTCTCACTGTTTCTCCATATAGTCAGCCTTTCTTTCCTGAATACCCTGTATTCAGGAGAAGATGGCAGTTCTTCCCAAAATTAATCTACACATTTAATAGAGTTGCAATTGAAATGCAAATGGATTTGTTTGTGTAACTTCTAAAGTTTATCTGAAAGAAGAGAGACATATGAATAGCAAAAATATAGTTAAAAGAAGAAATTGGAGGGGAACATTACACTGACAGATAATAAATTGTAACATAAAGTTGCATTCAAATAAACATGCAGAGCCTGTAACAAATAGATAGAGCAATGGAATAGAATAGACAGCCCCAAATGCAAGGATGCATCTATTTTTAGTATGTGAAAGAAAAAAAAGTAACTCCAGCACTTAAAAATAATGTGAAATGATGGGTTATCCAATAAATGATGCTAGAATAATTTTTATTTAAAAAATTAAGTTAATCCTTTCCCTCTCACCATAGACTAAAACAAATCTCGGGAAGATAAAAAAAATCAGAAAGATAAAACATACCATAAAAGCACCAGAAGAAATCTTAGTTAACTATTCATATAATCTGGGTATGTGGGAGGTCTTTTCAGGCATAATCCCAAGGCAGAAACCATAAAAAATTGAAATATGTAACTATGTAAATGTGAAATTATGCATAAAAGTTATCACAAACAAAATGAAAAGCAAATGGTAAAACTGAGAAAAATATTTTTAACATATAAGACAAACAGGAGATTAATATCTTCAATATGTAAGGAATTGTTACAAGTCTATAAGAAAAAAGTAAACATGAATAGAAACAAAGGGGCAAAGGCTATAAAGAGGTAATTCACAGTAAAGAAATATAAATGCTCAATACATGTGAAAACATATTTAATCTTGCTTGTAATCAAAGAAATGAATATTTAAATGTTACCTCTGAGGAGTAGGGCATTTCCTTTTTTACTTTATAAACTTTTGTATCCCTTAACATTATTTTTTAAAAAGCATTCAAATAAAATTTAAAAATAAAATATGCTACTGTGAAATTCTTGTAAACCTGTAAAGCACTTACCATCTTCTTAATCTTTGAGAATGATCTTCTAGGAGTATATTTATTGGAAAGTTATCCATCAATAAATACATTAAGAGACAAAAATAGCCAGTAGATTAGAATGTGTGATAAGGTCCTATTTTGGTGAAAATGTATGTAGAAATATAAAAATATGTAGAAGAAAATCTAGATGCATATAAAATAAAATGTTATATGGGTTGTTTCTAGGTATTGGAAATATGGATAATATTTTTATTTTCTTATATTTGCTTATCTATTTTCTAATTTTTCAACCATGAGCTTGTGTTGCTCTTTTTTTTTTTTTAACATCTTTATTGGAGTATAATTGCTTTACAATGGTGTGTTAGTTTCTGCTTTATAACAAAGTGAATCAGTTATACATATACATATATCTCCGTATCTCTTCCCTATCACATCTTCCTCCCTCCCACCCTCCCTATCCCACCCCTCTTGGTGGTCACAAAGCACCGAGCTGATCTCCCTGTGCTATGCGGCTGCTTCCCACTAGCTATCTGTTTTACGTTTGGTAGTCTATATATGTCCATATATACACTACCACTCTCTCACTTTGTCTTGTGTTGCTCTTAAAAAAACTTTTAAGTACAACGGACACACATAAAAGTATATAATTTGTAAGTATCAGCTTGATGTATTGTCAGTAAGTGAGCACACTTATATTAGTTTTCTAATTTTAGCATCCTTTGCAATCTAGATGGGCCAAGAACCTCTCAAATCATCAAGTGCTGGTTCCTTTTTGCTCAGCAGTTCCTTCCTCAATTTATCTTTCCCCTCACATTTTATATAAGCACCAAGAAGAGACCAGGCTGCATCTTCCAGACTTGGCTTGAAAAATCCTTCAGCTAAATATCCAAGTTCATGGCTTACAAGTTCTGCCTTCCGCCCAACAGTAGAACTCAATTCAGCCAAGTGTTTTCACATTTTATAACGTGGATTGCTTTTTCTCCAGTTTTAAAAAATATGTTTCTCGGGCTTCCCTGGTGGCGCAGTGGTTGGGGGGTCTGCCTGCCAGTGCAGGGGACACGGGTTCAAGCCCTGCTCCGGGAAGATCCCACATGCCGCGGAGCAGCTGGGCCCGGGCGCCACAACTACTGAGCCTACGCTCTAGATCCTGCGAGCCACAACTACTGAAGCCCGCGCGTCTAGAGCCTGTGCTCTGCAATAGGAGAAGCCACCGCAATGAGAAGCCCATGCACCGCAACGGAGTAGCCCCTGCTCCACGCAACTAGAGAAAGCCCTGCGGGGACACATCTCTAGCTCCTCAGCCCTCCACTGCACCCCCTTTGCCCAGTACCTGACTTCACAGCAGGTGCTCATTAATACGTAAAGAGTTTCAAGATGAAAAAGAAATTGTGTGACAGTGAAGACCAGTTTATACACTATAATTGTTCTAAAGGGGGTGTGGACTGCCTTGGGTGGGTTTCATTTCTCTGTTAGTGAACAGAGATTCATACATCTAGATGCAGTCACACACCAGACAAAGGTTGGCCCAGATGGCCTCTAAGAGTCAGCTCCAAGAATTTGTGCTTTGAATACTCCACATATTCAAGTCACTCCTGGAACAGAACTTATCGGGCGGTGCTCTGCCACTCTGTTCACCGGCACTATCCCTTTCCTCTTTGAATCGCCAGTCCACGGAGCATCTCAGAAGTGTTTGATGCCTCCAGCTGGAGATTTGGGAGCCTTGACCCTGTTGGTCTCTCTGTTTCTGGTGATGGGATTTTGTGATCCAAAGACTGGGGTAAAATGTGTAATCAGTTCTGTTTATTCGGCGCATTCGAGCACTTGAATTTGTAGAGAGAGCAGTGGGTGGGGAAGCTCACAGAACATCGAATTCAGGCACGGTGGGATGCTGAGTGGAGATGGGGAGGAAGCGAGCAAGAGGCAAGAGGGACCGAACAAGACAATGTGTCCTTAGCTAACAAAATTGGAGTGGGATCTACGACTTCTCAAAGGCTGGCTCTCAGGGATCCCAAGGATGAACACCCACAGGCCTGCGCAGAGCACTTCTGCTTTACTGTGTTGGCTCCAGCCAGCTCAGCATGTGCAAAAAGCAAGAAGCCCCAAAGTTTGGCCTATGTAGCAGTGTGTCTCTTTAAGAGCTTATTATTTTTGCAAAGTTCTAATGTTCCTTGCCTGTGGTTTGCCCTGGTGAGTGCTTGTTAATTCAGTTTCATTGTTGCCTAGGGAAAAAGAACCCCAGTGAACCACTATAATAACCACTTTAATGTGGGGCTTCTGCTTTGGGCCTGTGTAGTATCCTTTAACAAATGAGCAGAAGTGGCCAAAATTATATTAGGCAACGCTGCCAGAGGTTTATGATAAAATCTCCAGTCACTGCCAGGGACAGTGTGATCCCTGTCAGTTTGAGGACTGACTTTTCTATAGTAACAGCTCAGACCTTTTTTTCTGGGGGTGGGAGGTTCTCACTACATGCCAGACACTGTGCTGGTGGTGGGAGTGGGGATGGGGGGAGATGCTTTTACACACGTGATTTCAGTTAGTCCTTATAGTATCACTGTAATGTGGATATTATTAATCCTACTTTACCAATGATAAAATGGAGATGCAAATTGTTTAGATGACAAACCCAGGGTCACACTGGTGATAAATCTTGGGACCGAGATTCCATTCCAAACCCATTACCTGCTCTGCACCAGGCTGCCCCTAAGATGACTTGAGAACATAGAGCTAGATGGCCTAAAGCTGGTTATTTGTCCTCCATTATTGGTCAATAGGAACCAAGGCTTTTTCCCACTTCACCTGAGATCATGCAAAGAAAGTGAATTAGGGATAGGAACAAAGAAATTTTCAGCTGGGCACTCTCTGTCTTCCTAGGTAGCATATAGAGGGTGTTGACAAATGTTGGAATAAATTAGAAAATTTTGAACCAATCGTTGCTATGTTTGTTCAGCTGCCTCATATCTTAAATTCCCATTCCAATGCTGAACCAAAGTTTTCCTTTGTCTGACAGATTCCAACATGAACTTTAAATCCCCCCAATAATATCCACTTTGCTGGGTTGTTGTAAGGAGAAACTGCAAATTATAATAAAATGTGCAAATGATCACATTTTCATTTATCACCTCATCGTATTACATAAAAAATTAAGATCTGGGAAATGCAGGAAGTTAAAATGTGAATATACAGACAAAAGAGTCCTATACAATTTTTAATACTGAGCAAAAAATTTGGCTCTGAATTTCCTGTGGGTCAAAGTAAAAAGAAAAATAAGATCAGGTATACGATACTAATTCTCATAAAGAAAAAACTATGGAAAATACCGTTTCTCAAGGGGCACAGAGATTTCCCTGGCACTTAGATTGGAAATAAATTTCTCTAAAAGATTGAGGATGACACTGGATCACCATTTTCCTCATCACTCCCCTCTGCCCATTACATTCAATAGAATTCTTAAGGTATCTTCAATATTACAATGGAGGCAAAATACCAAAGCACAGTCCACTGAAAGGAATTCTGCAAAGGGGCTAAAAGAAGGTGGTTCATGGGTACATATTTCTGGAGCTCCAACAAATCCAGAATTAAAATCTAAAATTGAAAAAAAAAATGGATAAAATGCATATCTTTTAATGTATCTCCTATAAATGACATTTTTATCAATGGAGTTTCAATAAAAAATTGGGTAGAAGACAGTTTGAGGTTGTATAAGTACAATAGTGGCCTCAGAATTTTTTCATTGGGCAGGGAGTTAAGAGGGACAGTCTGGTTGGAAGTGGAGGCGCTAGGTAGAGTGACCAACTTTTCCAGCTTGTCCAGAATTTTCTCAGTTTGGGGGACTAAAAATCCCACATCCCCGGATGCTCCTCAGTCCTCAGCAAACGGAACAGTGGATCACCCTAGTGCCAGGCTGGGAGTTCCAAAGCCACAGTGACATAGCGAACACACTGTGCTTTCTACTTAGATTGCATGTTTATTTAGGTGGCTCTGGGGGATGCTGATGGATTTCTCCCCAAAGCCAAAGCACGTCTTCTGCGTTGCCAAATTGGAATACTTTAGCAGTCCAGTGATTGGATGGTGGAATCAGACCTATCTGTGAAAACTGAGGAACCCAGATTCACTCTGGGGACTAAACATCCATCCCGCCTTGCCTTAGGGTGACTATAAAATCGCTAGGTGAAAACGCACATGGGGAAGTTTTCTTTTCTGAAATTCTTTACAAATTACAGAGAAGAGCTGAACAGAGTGAAAAGCTTTAGAGCTGCAGTGACCCGAGTTAGTGTCCTGGCTTTGCCACTGATCAGCTATGAGATTTTGAGCCGTTCACTCAGTCCTCTGAGATGTAGTTTTCTCATCTGTAAAGTGGCTCATCTGCAAAGATGTTATGAAACTTAACTGAGATACTTGAAAGCCCCTGGCAGAGTGCCTAGTTCAGTAAATATCTCTTTCCTCCCCCTTTCCCCTTCTCGGTCTAAGATGAGTGGAGTTCGGCCTGCAGGTGGGAGATTTGAACCAAAACAATAATTGTTCTTTAGATAAACCCCAGCAGTTAGAATATCCTCACTGCACCACAGTGATGAATGGAGAACTGGACCTCTCAGGGGCCATTCCTAAGTTTTGTCTGTCTGCTTGCAAAAGATGTGATTGGAAAGTGCTTTATGCATATTCAGTACTAATTCAGCCCCATCTAAAACATGTTTGGACTCTAGACTATCTTTTTCAGCCAGTAAAATCTGTATATTTCCTTCCTCCCTCCTTCCCTCCTTTTCCTTCCTTCTTCCCTTTCCTTCCTCCTTCCCTCCTTCCTTCCTTCCTTCCTCCCTCCCTCCCTTCACATCTCCCTCCTCCCCACCTCCCTTATTCTTTTGCGCTTTCTGCTTTTGTCTTTTGCCTTTTGGCCAGATCCACATTTTTCTCCACACTAGACCAGTTTGCTTTTTCATGCTGATCACCCCTCTGGCCTCTTATGTTGTTCAAATTACTAGCTATGGGCTCTCAGGTAAGTTATTTCCCTTCAATAGACTCAATCTCCTGATCTATAAAACAAAAGGAGGAAACCAGATCGTTTATAAGGCCCCCTACAGCTCTACATTCTGTGATATGAGGAATACTGTTCTTTTATTTATTCAGCAGACATTTATTGAGCACATACTAAGTACCAAGTGCAATGTAGTAACTGGGGCTACAGCGATAAAACAAGCAAAGCCTCCATTTTCATGGAACTTACATACCAGTGAGAGAGACAGACAATAAATAAAACACAAATGAATATATAACATATCAGGGGTAGCAAGTGCTGGGAATGAAAACTAAGTGGGGTGAAATGTAAGGAGTGACAGTGATGGTGGGATGTGTGTGGGGCCTCATGGTGCTACTTGAGATGCAGTGGTCAGGAAAGGTCTCTCCAGTAAGCTGACATGTGAGCAGAGACCTCAATGAAGTGAAGAACAAGCCAGGCAGTTCATCTGCAGAAGAGTGTTCTGAGCAAAGAAAACAGTTGGTGCAAAGGTCCTGAGGTTGGAGCACGCACTCATTTTGAAGGAATATCAAAGGAGGTCAGTGTGGCTCTGGATTGTGTGGAGCCAGAAAAGACTAGTAAGAGATGAAGCATGGAATTACGTAAGATAATAAGAATAACTCACCCTCGGTTCAGCATCTGTGCCCAGCACAGGTTTTCATGAGAACCCTAGCAAAGGAGCATAAACCATCTGGGACTCATCTAACTTCTGGATGCTGGCCTCTCACAATCTCTCTTCACATGACAATGTGTCTTAACCTCATCAGGGGCTTAAGGAAGACAGTCTTCAGAGACCATCAGGCAAGCTAGAGAAGCAGAGGCACTGAAGTCTGAATGTCTGGCTTGTTATTCCTGGTACTCACAGGGACAAAGGCTTGCCCCGGGCCCTTCCTTTTACCACCTTCCTGCCTGGAATTGTCCTCAGAGGTTTGGAACACATGCACTGCGTTTAGTAAGAAACTTATGTGGTACTTTACATCACATTGAAAATGGAACAGTGTGATGGAAAGCAAACTTTGGGGAAATGTAAGCTTCAATTTTGTTAATGTGTTGATGAAATTTCCCCAATCTATCTGTCCCTTCCCTAAGCTGGATTTGCCCTGAGCCCGTTCCTCCCAGCACCTGTTTTTCTGTTACGTAAGGGAAAAAACGGTCTAGAAAATCTGACTGGGCACTTTCTGTGATAGGCTGAGAACACCCGAAGTTCAACCTTTGTGTATGCAATTATCTATTGAGGCACAAAGAACTGTGGCTATGGCCTCCTGCGTCCTGCTAAAGCTACACCGTGTCCTGGAGGAGGATGTGGAAAGTCAGGCCCCTGTTTGTCAGAGCCAGCTGTGAAGCTATTGCTGGACTATTTCTTTCCATGGGATTGTCCTCCTCCTTCTTATACTCCAAGGATCTGGTAGAGTCTGAGACCATCCGCTGTGGCCTCACTGAATTGGAAACTGTCCCTAAACATTTCATGTTCTGGAATTTTTTGTGTTCAGGAAGAGGACGCTAATAACATATTCTTGAGTGGCTATATAGTTCTAGAAACAACGCCAGGTACTTTTAACATAAATCATCTACTTCAGCCTCAGCGCTGGACTGTGGTGGTGGGCATGGTGATCCCACTTTCCAGGTGAGGCAAGGGAGGCTCAGGTGAAACAGCTAAAGTCATAAAGCTGGTTAAGTGAGAGGAGTTTTTCCTTTCATTGCCTCCCTGTTATTCTTCTAGACATTATCGGCCTTCGCTCTAATGAAGACTGGCTACTTGACCTAATCCATTCTCTCTTCGAATGCCAGCTGGATTGGAATTGAGGTCTTTGGGAAGGCGTGGTGGAGGAGAACTGGTGTTCTAGACAATGGTCTTTAAATAAGATGAGCTAAGTTTGGCGACACACCTAAGCTGGGCATCCCCCAGCCAATGCAGAAAGAGAGTCGTGCAATTCTGCAGTCAGTTCAGGGCCACTCCACAGTGCTTCCTCACCTTGCAAGCCATCTCTGGGAGCTGCAGGACCCATATGAGGGGCATTCAATTACTTTTCTTCCTTTAGTTTCGCTACATCCCTGAGCAGTTGATCTTCCTACTGCTTTTCATGCAGAGCCGAGGGGAGGCCTACGCAAGGGATGTGATTGCTCTACTCAAACAGCCATACGGGTGGTCTTTGATTTTGGGTTTCCAAGCACCCAGGTATTTTAAAAGCCAACACTTTCTTCTGTGGGATTTCAGCTGTACTGGCACTTTTTTGGTGAAGTGTGAGTTAAGCGAGTCTCGCTGTTTTGGAGATCAGGTCACCGAATTGTTCTTTCTGGCCTCTTCTGCCTGTTACTTTGTGTTGGAACAGAAATTCCACGGCATCTGCCTGCTGAGAGCTCAGCTGGTGTCATCACCGTCCTCCTGGATCCATCAGCACTCACTGACAAACAAGGAAACTGGATCCATGTTGGACACGAACTTTACTCAGTTATGTAGTTTGTCTCTCTGTAATCCCTCTGTTATTGACAAATAGAACTCAGGGACATGGGCGGCAGTGACAGCTCCTGCAGACAGCGTGTATTAGCGTCGGTATTATCGTCCTTGGCCCTGACAGCCTGGGCACTAGAGAGAGGATTAAGCGATTAGTCCTGCGTATGTTACAACCATCTTTTTATTCCTGGTGACTTTTCGGTTTTGCTCACTTCATAAAGATGTAAAACTGGGCTCTGAGTAAAAACAGATGCATTTTTACATTTTTGGGGTCTGATGGGTAGCACATGTCTCAGACATTCAGACAATGTTGAGACATTATCAAGTTTCTCCATGCACCGAGCAAATTCTCTTGCCTTTGTGACAAATATTGGCTTAAAGGGGACTTGGAGGTATACTACATATATTTAGAAAATAAAGATCTCTTTGAATCTCTGACTTACTGTATTTGATGTGTTGGTGTATATATGTTAGATAATCACTTAAATGACTTTGTTCCCTGGAACTTTAGTAAAAGGTAGGTTGATCTCAGGCGATTTTGCCCCTGAGATGGGACTAATGTAAGAGTTAAACATAGGATTTTTTTGCATTTATTTTTGATTTGGCCAAATTCTCTGGAATATTCATCCACAAGAAGGAATGTCAATCATATCTCTCAACATCATTTTTACGAGTGATAGCATGTTATACATTTCCAGGGTAGAAAAGTCTATTGCAGTCATTATAAATTAGGGCCTTTGGTCTTTATCACAGTGTGTGATTTTTAGATTGTAAAATGTTGACCTCTTATAGTCTATATTTTCATTTCTCTTAATTTATTCATTCATGCAAGAAGTTTTTTATTGAGCATCTCCTATGTGGAAGTGACAGAAATCTAGAACAATCTAAAATATATTCTTTGGGGACTTCCCTGGTGGCGCAGTGGTTAAGAATCACCTGCCAATGCAGGGCACACGGGTTCGAGCCCTGGTCCGGGAAGATCCCACATGCCGCGGAGCAACTAAGCCCGCGTGCCACAACTACTGAAGCCCAGGCACCGCAACAAAGAGAAGCCACCGCAATGAGAAGCCCACGAACCACAACGAAGAGTAGCCTCTGCTCGCCACAACTAGAGAAAGCCCGAGCTCAGCAAGGAAGACCCAATGCAGCCAAAAATAAATTAATTAATCAATTTAAAAAATAATAATAAAATAAAATATATTCTTTGCTCCCCAAAAGTCCATTGAGCTGTCACAAGACAGTTTATAACTAAGTGCCAAAGGAGCTCTGGCAACAATGAGTGGAGTGGATTCACTGCAGGGATGAGACGGTGAGGATGGAGAAGGCAGACAAGACTTTGAAGAGGAGGGGATAAGATGGCCCTTGGAGAAGGAAAGGTGTGCAGGAGAGAAGGGCGTGGTTCTTGTTGGGGTAGGGAGGTATTTAGTAATTCATATTTGGGGTTCAAGGTAAGACTGGAAAGGGAGATCAGAGCAAACTTGTCACATTTTGGGAGTTTGGATTTTATCCCCTAGAAACAGGGAGCCTCTGATGTGAATGAGGACGCTAGTTTAGAAAAACATTGGATAGGTGTTCACAGGACAGACTGGCAGGTAGGATGAGATAGGTGACATGGAAACCAGACAGGAGACCAGACTGCTGGAATCCAGGGGTGCAGCCAGGAAGCCGTGATCTCCAGTTGCCACAGAAGGGGAGAAAAGAGGGGATTTGCAGAGGAGGAAGTAGCTATGCTGAATTGTTAGGGGCTGGAGTAAAAGCCAACGTTTCTGGACGCTTCCCATGTGCCCATCAAATTGCTAAGCACTTTGCATGTATTTAATCCTTACAGAAATTCTGTGAAGTAGGAACTCTCATTAGTCCCATTTTTGGATGAGGAAACCAAGGCTTAGAGGGGTCAAGTAACTTGATCAATGTCATATTGTAGAAAGTGGAAGAACTGAGATTTGAACCTACCTTCCAAACTCCCATCCACTGTGTATGCCTTACTGCCTGACTGTGGAGGGGATTGGCAGGGTGGAGGGAGAAGGGGAAGAAACTTTTAAAAAATATTGGAAGTGTAATATTTCAAAAGAATTTATTAGTATTATCATTATTAGCCTGGAAAAAATAGCTAGCTTGAAATAGAAATGAATAAATCACATTTTCATGTAGAAAAAAAGATGCTCTATAAAGTGAAAGAGAAGTTCACCCAAAATGTCCTGTCTTAAAATAGACGCAAAATTCAGAAATGCAATGCATGATGTTTATCTTAATCCTCTTTATTTACATGTTCTCATACACAGAGCACTGTATAATATGAGTCTGCCCATGTGTACATATGTGTAAATGTCACCTAGGGACTTGAACGAATTTAACCTTGATTCAAGCTTGAAGGGAAAAATGGCTGTAGTTTCGACTTTTAAAAAATTATCTGTTTATTTCCCTTTCTCTGTCGATAACTCCTGGTTGTAATGCTGCAATCTTATAAATACGGCACAGTTAACTCACAAAATGAGCTTAGTGTTCTCGGGGCAGTGCAAGTTGAACAACACATAATTTGGCACAATTTGGTGGGCCTGAGTTTAAGACAAATACAAGACTGAGAGAGCATAGAGGCTTTATTATTTCTAAGTGAGTTCATGTAGTGTACACGGGTGGAACCGATCAGAAACCCTCACGCGGCCCTCTGCCACATCCAAGGCGTTCAGTTCTGGTGCTTTCATAAGCGTCGTATTCACAGCACAACGTTTCTCCTTCCCAAATAGGAATGTTGTTGTTTCAAATGACCATCTGTGCTTTTGGCAGAATAGTGAATGCCATCTCCATTTGCCCTCTCACCCCCACCCCAGGCCCTGTTGGTGTCACAGCAAGGTTGGAAGGGCAGTGTGAACACGCAAGGCAGAGTGCGTAGAATCACATAGCTGTGGTTTTCTGTAGTATTAGGAAAGAGGAAGTGCTCCATAGGGTAAATGGAGGCTTTACTAGTCAATCGGAGTGCTTGACATCACATTTACAAATGGAAGAGAAGGATATTAATGTAGACTTGCTTGAATTCTTGAGAAAAAGGAAGAGAAAGGAAACTAAGATTTGTCAAGTATCTATGTTGCATAACTCAGGTAGCCATACACCGAATCCCAGATTTTACCTATGGGTTTAGCGTAATTAACCATGAAACTCCTTCTCACTTTCAGAAGTTTCCTGGTTTAGACAATAAATTACATGGTTGCCCTATGTATAATCTGAACAAGGGCTCTTTCTAGGGAAAAATCTCATTCTTTCCACTGTTCATGTCTGGAAACTGAGTCTCTGAGAGGTTAACTGGTTCAACACACGCAACTCAACACAACAAGGATTTGACAACAGAGATTATTTCTGCTTCATCATGGTACCTCCCAAAGAGGTACCATGTTTTATCTATGCCAAAACAATGGTACTCATCCAACAATGGGGCAATTTAATTTATTTTCAAAGCTATTTGAAAGGTCAGCATGTTCTTTCCATTATTTTCCAGTGATGGGGAGTTGGATTTATCCCATGCTCTCTCAATTTGTCCTCTTGTGACCAGGTGTAAAATTTGGGGGAATAAATGAGGAACTGATGATCACAGTTGAAGTTGTAGAATGGGCTCATGGACTACAAGAAAGTTAACAGATCTGTACAGGAATTAGACCCCGAACTGATTTTTCCTACCATGAAGTCAGTGGCTGAACCAACCATGGGCCAGAATCAAGGAAGCAAGTATTTATAGCATCATGTTTCTACACTATTTTGCGTCGATAAGTAATAAAGTGCTTTTAGCCAGTGGCTGTTTGATAGATCTTAGCCAATCACAGCTAAGAGATGCTTTCAGGCCTTTGGGGTAAACTCCCACTGCAGGAAATAGTGCAGAAAATAAAGAGTTCTAGAAAGGGGACCTGGAAACCTCGATTCCTCCTCCACCTCTCAGTTAACTAGCCTTGTGATCTTGCACAAGTCAGTTGAACTTTCTGGGATTCTGTTCGCTTCTTAGATTAAAAAAAAAAAAAAGAAAGAAAAGAAAAGAAAATGAGGACATTAGTTGATAAGGAGTCCCTGCCTCCTTCAGGCAGGTCCTGCTTACTGCTAGTTTTTGTAAATATAGCTTTCCTAGAACACAGCCAAACCAATTGTTTACATATGCTGGTTTTTCAGCTACAACAGCAGAGCTTAGTTGCAAAAAAGACTGTATAACCTGCTAAGCAGAAAATACTTACTGTCTGACCCTTTGCAGAAAAAGCTTGTCTATCGCAGGATTAAATGATCTCTGATGACAGTTTCACTTTTTGTTTCTAACCCCAAGAAAGACAAGAAGGAGAGTGAGAAAGGGAAGAAGATGAAGTCAGAGTTATAAATCCGAGTCCAAAAACCAGAAAGCAACTTACCAACAATCCACAAGCCAATTGTCCTAACAGTGATAGATTGCATCTCCCCCTGCTGGCCAGGAGGACCTTTTGCTGTAACGTAGGCTAGAGAAGTACAGGAAAGTGACAAATCTGTGCAGGAATCAGACCCTCAGACTCATTTTCAACACAGAGGTCTCTGCTGGTCAGTACGGAAGTTTCGGTTTGCTTCTGATGCCTTTGAACTCATAAAGCACATGCTTTATGTAGGGAAACTAGGGGAATTTGGGTCATCAAGCTAGAGTGTAGAGCTCCTTTGGAAAGAAGTAAAACCAAGAGAGGACAGGGAAAGCTTGCTTGAAAAGAACTTAATCATGGTGAATGAAGCCAAAGCTAATAAACAATGCTGGATGGGCTCTCATGGCCTCAGACAGTAGGTGAGGATGGTTATTGTTGTGACTGCATTAAATCATACTAATCCCAATGCCACAAGCCACTTTGAATGATGAAGTGAAGTGGCCAGCAATGGCAGCCAGGAGGCTGTCCATTCTGCCCCTGTTCGGCAGGGCTGCTGTCAGCCCTCTCAGGCAAGCTCTGCATCCTGTCTTAGGGGCCCAACTCTGCCTTCAGAGGAGCCTTGCAGGCTGGCAGATTTCAGTTTGGTTTGGAGTTTTGTTGTGTGTTTCTTGGCAGGAAGGGACCGTCCTCCATACATGGAGAGCCCTGGATTAATGGCTAAAGTAACACCTACTGGTGGGACCAGCCCAGGCTAGGGCAGCCTCTCTGCTATTGACTCAGGACTCCTCTTGACTCACAGCCTCACTCGGTTTTGTGGGCTGTTTGAGGTTCCTGCTCTAAAGTCCGCCTGTTTCATGATGTGAAAAACATGCTACAGAGTACATGTTCCTTCCTTCCCAGAGTGGAGCACATGCTGCTTCGTGGGCAAACCTTGAGGGAATCAAGAGGAAGTTGTTTTGCGCTATAGTGAATCCCAAGCCAAAAATAAATTAGCTTTAACATACAAATTCTTAACTTGGTTGCTTTCTTTCTTAAGTTTCCTTCAACTTCTGCTCATAATCTTGGGGAATGGTTGAGATAAAGTCCTAAGAACACAAATCCAAATGCAGGCTTGGGTTTTTCCTTTTGGCTCCAGTGAATTGAGGTGAAAATTGCCACAATCTTGGTGTATTTTCTTCTCCTCCATGATAAATCCTTTTGGAAACAAGGTGGGATATGAAAATATATGGCTATATGTTTGTTTACTTACATTTTTTTTTGCCCTTTCTCTGATCCCAAATTGTGCCAAAATGTGCTATTTTTTTCTACTTGGTAGAAGGGCGGAGATTTTTATTTCCCTAATCTCTCTCTCGGGAATATAAAAAAATCAAAATATCTCCTATAAAGTTTTAAAATGAGTTAATTTAACTTGGAGCATGGAGATTACCCTCTGCTACATATAAAACATTTATTTATATCATGGGTAGACATTGAATAATGTGAATTTTCTTCATTTTTGAAGGATATAATACACAAACCAAAGGAATGGTGAAGCATCTGTTGAATTGCTTTAGTCCCCCTCATTATAACGATGCTAAAAAAAAAAAATAGAAGAAATAGGAATGAAAAATGAACTGAATTTCAGGAAAACTGTACAAGAAGTCTCTAAGCAAAAGGGCGTGCAAAAAGGAACTGCTGGGCACATTACTTTGTGTGTGTGTGTATATGTGCATGTGTGTGTCTGTGTGCGTGTGTGTGTGCCCACGCACATGAGCTCTCATGCAGTGGGGGAAAAGTGGGGGAAATTTGACTGAGGAAACCAGTTCCTGGAGTGCAGGCGTAAGGAGAGAGGACTCTGGGATTCAGGGTATCGGAGCAGAGTGGATTCCATGTCTGCCAGTGCATGGGATAGCCTGTGTAAGAGCAAAAACCATCACCTCTAGGCAGGAAATCTGACCTGGTCCTTATCTTTCCTCCTTATGGGAGAGACCAAAATTTGGAGCATATAAGAAAAATAAAATGGACTTGCACGATGCATCTCTGAGAAGAGAAAGGCGATGAGATTCAGCCCGAAGGCCAACCCCTCCCCACTACCTCTTAACCTCTTGGCCAAGAACAGTTGGTACAGAATGTGATCTGCATTTCCAAATGAAGCCTTGCCTGATAGTCACTTGATTGCCCCAGTTGGCGGTAGGGGTGGTGGTGGGCCATTCTTATTTCTGCAACAACTTAATTCAACTGAAATTTTCCTTTTGTGGGTCACCTTAAAGCCAGGATCTCGAAGATGTCAAAACCACCTGCTAAAGTTAATTATTTTCCAAGTGACACAGACCTCAAAGAAAGAGATCTGTGTTCATCTCACCTTCTCACCCACCACGAGTGGCAGCTCTATATGGACTATGGGAATTCCCTTGGAGTCACTGTCCTGGGAGGGGAATCTAGCTGGAGTGGTAACCTTGTCGTTGGAATTCATTTCAAAATTGACCCTCCAGGGGAACTATCTGTATGTCCCACCTCCCAGCAACAGTGCACACTTCTAAAACTCTCAAAGACATCAATTTATAACAGTGTCTGACAAATGGTGGCATTGCACCAAAACGTGTAGCTGTGGATTTTACTTTTGTTGGTTGTATTTGTAATGCTGAGCTTCCCAGGCACATGGCAAAGTCTTAACATCTTACGTGAGCCAAGAAACTTCATCAAGCTGATATTGACTGAAGGAACTGAGAATTGAGGACCTTGTTTACACAAGTAGATGGTCAATACTTATTTATTCAATAGAATATCTTTGCTTTTGAGTAGAAGTTGAAGAGTTAATGGGGAGGTGTTGCTTTAAGAGAAACAAAGTGACTTGCAGATGTGTCCACTCTCTTTAGCTGGCTCTTTAATCTCGAGCAGTACATTATCAGGTTGACATTTTTTAAAAAGATGGAACCCACTGTTGGTGAGAGGTTGGGAAATGGACATACTCCTACATTGCCAATAAGAATATAAATTGTTATGGGTTTTTTAATTTATTTATTTTATTTATTTATTTTTGGCTGTGTTGGGTCTTCGTTGCTGCGTGCGGTCTTTCTCTAGTTGTGGTGAGTGGGGGCTACTCTTCGTTGCAGTGCGTGGGCTTCTCATTGTGGTGGCTTCTCTCGTTGTGGAGCACGGGCTCTAGAGCACAGGCTCAGTAGTTGTGGTGCATGGACTTAGTTGCTCTGTGGCATGTGGGATCTTCCCAGACCAGGGCTCGAACCCGTGTTCCCTGCATTGGCAGGCGGATTCTCAACCACTGCACCACCAGGGAAGCCCTGTTATGGGTTTTTAGATAAAATTATTAGTACACTGTAATTCAGTAATGCTTCTTTTAATAATTTATCCTAAGGACATAATCAGTAACATACATAAATGTATATATACAAGGATTTTCATCACATCATTTTAAGAATGAAAACTTTGGGAACAAAATTATTATATTGGGAACAAAATTCCCAATATAAGAAAATGGTTAAATAAATTATGACATACATATTCTGCAGACATAAAAATCACTTTTGAAAACTTTTTAGAGACATAGAAAGGAATATTTTTTAATACAATGTTAAGTTAAAAAGGCAGGGAATGAAATGAATTAAATAATTTTGGTAAATAGTATATGTATAGGAAAAATATTAGAAGTACATAATCACTGTTACATTTTGGTTTATATCTGGCTGGTGAGATTATGGAAAATCTTTTTTTCTCTACTTTTCTATATTCACCATCTTTTCAACAACAAACGTGCATTACTCATAATTTAAAAATTTATAATTCTGATATTTTTTGAAGAACTGAGCAGTTTATTAAAGGGTATGACAAAAGTAACATTATTTAATTTAACCATGCCCATTTTTCCATAAAAGATTTGAGGCTAATTATGAGACATACATAGGATAAAATGATTAAACACAATTAAAAAATCAGGATTGAAGAAAAAATAAAATTGAATACAACGTCAAGACTGAAAGATAAAAATACAACCCAGATCTACATGCCATAACGTCCTACTTAATTGCATTAGCAAGCCATAGATTGGATGATGCTTCCTAGTGGCTGAAGCAAAGAGGGAAAACTCCTTGGTGGTACAGAGGCAGTTTTGGAGCCCCCAACTTGAGGGGCATTAATGCGGGACTTCACCTGGTAGACATCAAAGGGTGAGGTGAACATATTTCTTGGCAATATTTCCACTGCAGAAGCTGCCATAAGCCTGTTTTTGTAGCATCACTCAATAGAGGAACTAAAAAATGTGATTTAGTGAGGAATTACTTGGGGCCTGTCCTAGTTCGGTTTTTCCTAAAACAGAACCCAACAAGGACTTGGATACAGGTAGTTTATTTGGAAGGTTATCCCAGGAAGCAGGAGTATGAGACAGGGAAAACCCATAAATAGATTTTGTTTGTTTTCTTTTCTTTTCTTTTGGTAATAGCTTTATTGAGATATAATTGGAACATATACAGGAAAGTTTATTTTTCTTATATTCTTAAGTGAATACCATACTATTCACCCACTTAAAGCATACAATGAAATGGTTTTTAGTACATTAAAGAGCATCTTATTGAGCTGGCTACTGGGGGACACAGGGGTTCCATCATGCCGGAATGTACTTCCTTTAGGAAATTTTTTCTACTTGAAATACAATTAGCTCTGTTTATGACTTTTATCACTGTTAATACATATATTTAAGATCTTCGTATATTGAATTATAATTTTCTGTTTATCTGTCTCTCTACTATTAGATGGTGGACACTTCAGGGTCAAGAATACAGATTCATCTTTGTAACTTTGGCACCTCGCCCAGTCCTGACACATAGGTTCTTTGGAAATATATATTGAATTGATGAATAATTAATTGCTTTGCAAGGCAATGTAAGCCAATCAACAATTCACTTCTTTTTTTTTTTTTGGAAAATCTTCAGAGTGTCTCTCTTTTTTTTTTTTTTAATAAATTTATTTATTTATTTATTTATTTTTGGCTGTGTTGGGTCTTCGTTTCTGTGCGAGGGCTTTCTCTAGCTGCGGCGAGTGGGAGCCACTCTTCATCGCGGTGCACCGGCCTCTCACTATCGCGGCCTCTCTTGTTGCGGAGCACAGGCTCCAGACACGCAGGCTCAGTAGTTGTGGCTCATGGGCCCAGTTGCTCTGCGGCATGTGGTATCTTCCCAGACCAGGACTCGAACCTGTGTCCCCTGAATTGGCAGGCAGATTCTCAACCACTGCGCCACCAGGGAAGCCCAACAATTCACTTCTGATGATGTTTATTGATGTCTGCCACATGGCAGCCACTGGGCCAGGTGTCAGGAATTCAAACATGAACAAATCACTGTTACTTCTCCTAGAGTTGCCAGTGTCTAGAGGAGATTGGCACGTGAAAAAGAATGACAACATAGAGCAGGAAGCAATATCAGAGAGGTGTTAAGTCGAACAGTATGAAATGACCATCTTTGTAGGGCAGAAACAGTTGAATATGGGCAATGTCATATAATTCAACCTATTAAAGATTATGCTGCCCCTGGGAATTCCCTGGCTGTCCAGTGATTAGGACTCTGTGCTTCCACTACCAGGGACCCGGGTTCGATACCTGGTCAGGGAACTACTCGAAAGCTGCCAAATTAAAAAGAAGAAAAAAAAAAAAGATTATGCTGCCAGAACATAAGGGAGAATAATTAGTGAATCTGACATCATCTTGATCTGCAAGGGCTTTAATTCTAAAGCTTGGGAAAATGACAAAGACAGTTGAATTCTTAGCAGACAGTAGAGGGTCCTTTGAGCAACTAAACCCAAGAAGAGAGTACGTTGTAGACAAGCAACATGGTTAGTATATTAACGGATGTAGGGAATAAACGAGGATAAGGTTTTTTTTTTAAAACAAATATCCATGAGATGGATGCAACTTTTTTACTTAATTAATTTATTTATTTATTTATTTTTGGCTGTGTTGGGTCTTCGTTTCTGTGCAAGGGCTTTCTCTAGTTGCTGCAAGCAGGGGCCACTCTTCATCACGGTTCGCGGGCCTCTCACTGTCGTGGCCTCTCTTGTTGCGGAGCACAGGCTCCAGATGCGCAGGCTCAGTAGTTGTGGCTCACGGGCCTAGTTGTTCTGCGGCATGTGGGATCTTCCCAGACCAGGCCTCAAACCCCTGTCTCCTGCATTGGCAGGCAGATTCTCAACCACTGCGCCACCAGGGAAGCCCGAGGATAAGGTTTTTGACTGCTAACTTCAGAGGAACAACATCTTCTTTTTCAATATCTCACTTCCCTAAGCTAGTTGCTATCAAAATAAATTGTGAAAAAAAAATTATCCTGTGAAATTCCAGCTCAAGTAATTTGTAGTGCTACCTAATGAACAAAGTACATGTGCCAAGTATATTAATTATCTCTTGTTGTGGAAAGAATTACCCATAATGATATTATCTCACTATTTCTGTGAGTCAGGACTCCAGGCATTGCTTAGCTGGGTCCTCCAGCTCAGGATCTCTCACAAAGTTGCAGTCAAGCTGGCGGCTGTGGGTCCAGTGCTCCCAAGATTTGACTGGAGCACGATCCACTTCCAGGCTCACTCATGTGGCTATTGAACTGAGGGCCTCAGTTCCTTGATGGCTTTTGGACAAAGGCCACTCCTAATCTTGGCCATGTGGGTGTCTCCAAAGGGCCATGCACATCATCATGGCTGCTGAATTCCATCAGAGCAACAAGTGAGAAAGCAAAAGAGAGCAAGCAGGATGGAAGTCACTGTCTTTCATGACTCAGTCTTGGAAGTAACCCCGAGTACCTGAGAATGTGACTGTCTTTGGAGATAGGATCCTTATGGAGGTAATGAACTAAAACTGAGGTTGTTAGAATGGGCTCTAATCCAGTATAACTGGGTTCTTTATAAAAAGGGGAAATTTGGACACAGGGATACACACAGAGGGAAGGCAATGTGAAGAGGCAGGGATAACACCATGCGAATGTAAAAATGGTCATCAACCAGCCAAGGGGAGAGGCCTGGGACAGATTCTTCCCTCGTAGCCCTCAGAAGGAACCAAACTTGCCAACACCTTGATTTTGGACTTCCAGCCTCCAGAACTCTGAGATAATAAATTCCTGTTGTTTAAGCCAACCAGTCTGAGGTTCTTTGTTACAGCAGCCCTAGCAAACTAATATAAGTGGTGAACAAAATGGATAGTTTTCCTACAATCGGAGCTTACAGTCCAAGGGCAGAGACAGATGTTAACCAAATGACCAGATAACAAATGTGTAATTGAAAACTGAAAGATGTGCTCCAAAAAAAAGGAACAAGGCCCTATGGACACATATAAGAAAATAACCCAACCTAGCCCTGCACTGAAGGACAGATCTGAAGGACAGGCAGATATTAAGGAGGTAAAGAGTTGCATTCATCTAGCACAGATTCCTAGATGAATCTGGATAAAAATTGGCTCAGGAGAATTCCAGCAGGGAAGAGTTTAAACATTAGATCCATTGGGCTGCTAAGCATTTCAAAGGAAAGATGGAAATTCCATTTCTTGAGCCATTTCGGATGGCACAGCAGAAAGCACTCCAAAGTCTATTCTAGGGAGTCTTACGCTGGCCAGTTGATTTCATCTTTGTCTCTTTCATTTCTTTCTCTTGTGATTTTCTAGTTGCTTCTCAAGTTATGGCCTGACAGTCAAAAGGGCTATAATGCCTCCTTTATGTAGTTATGACATTTCGTTCTTTATAAAAGGAATCATGCAGGGCTAATAAATTAGGATAACCCCCAAATAAAATAAGGTGACATTTACAACAAAATCATTTAGCAATGTTCACATTCTGAAGGAGGAATAATTGTGTTAAGAAGTTGAGTCTTGAGACGAATTGGCATTTGGCAACCTAAGAGGCTCTTTTCAAATGTAAGATTACTTGGCAGCCCAAAGGTTTTAAAACAGAAGCCATTCCATTAGAAGCTTATAGAAACCATTTGGATTATCTAGTTGAAAATCACAGAGTTGATAGTTGATTCAGCTGGCATATGAGTCATCTTATATCATCTTATATCCAGCCTTTTTTAACTCAGCACCCCAAATCTTGGATGCTCAGATTTCAGCTGAAATGACCTGAAAATCTGGGAAATGTGTCAGATGGTTTCAGCAAGCCAAAAGACTCGCTTTTGTTTTCCTACGCACCACCTCCCAATGGATAAAGTTTAGAGGCACTGATTGTCTCTTTGTCATGTGGGTCTGTGTCACTGAGATCTGATTTGTTGGTGACATGATTGTCCAGACATAGGCGTCAGTCTAGATTGCTGCCAAGGTCATGATGGACAAGGGCAGCCAACCAGGAACAAACACAACACTCCCTCATTCTGAAACCTGGAGATCTCAGCTTGAGCCATGAGGCAGGGAATAAAGCCCCAATTCCAAGTCTTTTACTTTTCTACACCCAGTGCTTCTCTGCTCTGCCATATTTGCCCAAATTTACTGCTTCTTCTTTGTCCACTGTCATAGCAGCCATCCTTTCCTCTTTATAATTGTCCAGTTGTGGGCCATTATTGACCTTGAAGGCCTGGAACCTTGTCTATATTTGCACTTGTTTTTACACATTCTCACTCAGATGGTCTGAGTGATTCTCTCATGCCTGCTGCTGTAAGGCTGCCATCCTATGTCCAGGAAAGGCATATCGACACTGGGAAACAGTTCTGTTGTGATGGGCCAACGAGGTGCCCAGTCACTGATTCCAGGCAGCCCCATTCTGTGTCCCCAGTAGCTGATGATTAAGGATCATAAAAGAGTGGCCAGTCTGGCAAGGGAAGCTCAGGCTCTTTCTGGGATCTGGGCAGTACAGGTGTGAGTAGAGCTCAGTGGGTGGCCAAGGAAGGCCATGGACTCTCTTACACTGTTGGTGTGCTTAGAGATGATGTTGTCCCACTGCTGGTGTTTAAATGAGGTCTGAGCCCTATCTCTGTATCTTCGAGAGTGACAAAGAACAGCGTGAAATCTGAGATGAAAAGCTTGCTTGGGGCAGAATGACAGCACATGCTAATGGTCCGTGTACGTTTGCTGTAAAATTCTACTTGAATGGATGTGTCTGTTCTTGCTCTTTCTCTCTCCCTTACACATACATACACACACACACACACACACAGCACAATGCACATAGTCAGGGTTAAGGGGAGATGAGAGAGACATTGGGGTGATTGCTCTGGTTGGGGAAGCTTTTACCTACTGTCTGAGGCAGGTACAGCCCAGCTCTGCCCAAAGTCTGGGAATAGCATGTCTCAGTTATGCTCCCTTGGTTCCTACCATTGCCCAAACCTCATCCTTCAGCATCCATTTGACCTAAAGCGTTCTCCTTATTTCCTTCCAAAAATGTCTTATTTCTGCTTAAGTTAGTAAGAGTTGGACTGATGGCATTACTGTTTAGGTATTACATTGTTGATAAGGAAAAATCAGGTGGAGTGGTTAATCTTTTTTTCTTTCAGATCTCTCTTAAAACAACAGTTCAGGGGGCTTCCCTGGTGGCACAGTGGTTGAGAGTCTGCCTGCTAATGCAGGGGACATGGGTTCGAGCCCTGGTCTGGGAAGATCCCACATGCCGCGGAGCAACTAGGCCCGTGAGCCACAACTACTGGGCCTGCGCTTCTGGAGCCTGTGCTTCAGCAACAAGAGAGGCCAAGATAGTGAGAGGCCCGCGCACCGCGATGAAGAGTGGCCCCTGCTTGCCGCAACTAGAGGAAGCCCTCGCACAGAAATGAAGACCCAACACAGCCAAAAAATAAATAAATAAATAAATAAATAAAAATAATAATTAAAAAAAAACAAAAACAAAAACAACAGTTCATAAACCCTCCTGGATTGCATCAACTCAATGATTTGGCTGAAGAAGGTGAAGAGATTGATCTAGTTTCAGGATGTGCATCAGTGGGAATGTTGGTTAAAAAGACCTCTGGAATCCAGAGCCTCCTATATTTTCTCTCTTTTCTGAAATTCTCCACCTGTAAAGAGATAAAGGTTTTAGGCAATTAGTGTGAAACTTTGCCTTGGCCTTATTGACCTTTTAATTATTTCATTTTCATTTTACTAACTAAGCTCTAAATAGAGCTTATTTAAGTAAAGACTTAAAAATTAGTGTAAAGTGCCAAGGTATTGAAGTTTTCAAAATGACCACTACTTGTGTGATACAAGCCAGTGCACAGGTGGAGGTTATTATGAACATGCAGTTATGTCACATGAATCAGTCCGCTGCAGAAGAGAGGGCAGGAGGAAGTCTCAGCAAAGGGGGAAACATGGGTCGGCATTTGTACTTTTAACAGTACTTGGCTCCCTCTTATTCCAAGCCCTGTCACTCTTGGATGATGTTGTTTCTGAGAATAAAATATAGCAATGTATAATGGTGATGGGATGGGTCTCAATCACAATTCTTTCGAAGTCTCTTTGGCTGAACTAGGTCCAGGATCAGCAAGAAAAAATAGTAATAATCAAGGAGAATGAATGAATAATCATGCAGCATATATAAATTCAACAGGAAAGTATTGAGGCCCTACTCTGGACCAGACACTGTGCTAAGCCAGAGGATACAGAGATAAAAGATCACTAGTTCCTGTCCTCAAAGGGCTTAGACTCTCCAGGAACTTGGAAATGTGGGTGAAGTAAATTTATTCTACATAAATCATTTCAGACCAGAGGCTTGCAGGGCTGGAGATGAGTTTACATAGAAGCAGGAATAGCTGTCCCACTCTAGACCTGACAGCCATCCAACTCTGACCACAATTATCTGTCCACCTCCCATTGTTTCTGTGGGGTTAGCCAACAAAATTTGGGGGCAAAATAGAGAAGATGGCAGAAAGAAGATAAAGTGAGAAGATAATGGCAGAGCAGAATAGAGCCAGCTCTGCTGTGGGAAAAACGGAAGAACAGAGTAAAAGGCCAAAGATTTCAAAGTCTATTCCATGGATTGGTGCCATCTTGGTGATATTTTATAACCTATGGCAAAATGAGAAGAGAAAGCTCAGTGTAGTACTTTACCATATGCCAGTTTAAGGTTGCTAAAGGTCTTTTGTGGGAAAGACTGTCATTTATTTTAGGAATATCTTCTCCCTGATTTAAAATGCCTTCTCTTTAATGACAGCAGGTACTCAACTGATAACTCTCTGATAATCCCCCAGAATATATTATCCTGGTCTGCAAAATCTGGAAGTCGGGAACCACCGAGAAATCAGAGCACAATTCCCACCGCCTGAGGCACTTCTGCTCTTCAAAAGACTGAGGCATTTCTCAGGAATTAAACAACCCCAGGTTCTTTGTGCAGAAAATGGAGAGGGAATGGTAGGTGGGATTCTGGAACCAGAGCTTCCCTCACAGTCTGTAGGTATGATTACATTCGGCCCCTCAGAGGTTTGAATTTCAGGAGACTGCTTGAGGGCAACGAGTCAGACCAGTGTTTACATGGCTGAAGGGAAGAGTGGGAGAAATGAATGGGTGAGTCAAGATGCATCATTCTGGAGTTAGAGTGAATTCCTGTCCTCCTCAGAAACATCGCTTACCAGCCAGCTACAGGAAAGATGAGGAAATCACTCCAAAACAGGGGGTGGGGGTGAAGAGAAAATTTGCCTTTACTTTCTAAAAAGAAGTTAATATCCTTTTTATCTCTTCTTCATCTAAAATAAGGAAGACTCCTTATAATACAAGCCTCCAAGACAGTGAGCTTTCACCTCAAGAATTCCTCTCGGAGTCTATAGAAATCAACTATGCTTTTCCTTGGGCATTGACAAAGGCCTTGAAGAAAATGCTGGTCTCCTCGAGGGAATAGATCACTGTGCTTCTCTCATTACAATGGAAAGGACTCATCTTGCCCTCTTTTTTTTTTTTTTCTATGTGTTCAATCAGCTGTAGGCTAAAAGCATCATATTGCTTTTCTCAACAGGAGTAAATTATCATTTTGTAAGTATTATTAATCAGTGCTATGAACTGAATTGTGTCTCTCCCACACACTAAATTCAAATGTTGAAGCCCTAACTTCCAATGTCACTGTATTTGGAAATAAGTCCTATAAGTAAGTAATTCTGGTTAAATGAGGTCATGAAGGTGGGGCCCTGATCCGACAGGATTAATGTCATTATGAGGAGAGACATCAGAAAGTTCACTCTTTCTCTCTCTCCCTGTCAGGTGAGGACACAGCAAGAAGGTGGCATCTACAAGCTAGGAGGAGGGCTCTCACCAGAAACCAAGTCAGCTAGCTCCTTCATCTTGGACCCGTAGCCTCCAGAAGTGGGAGAAATTAATTGCTGTTGTTTAAGGCACACCAGCCTGTGGCATTTTGTGATGCCAGCCTGAGTAGGCTAATATAATCAGTAATTATCCTATGAACTGACCTTGATTTCTTAAGAATAAAACGTTTACCCAGAGGAAGTGATAGAAGTCTCCTTGGGCACCACATTGTCACTTAGAAAGAGAAGGGTACTAACATTATTCGTGTTTTTACCTATTTGTTAGACAGGAGCTAATCATTGCAAATACACTAGATAGGAAGCTATGGGTTAGAAAGGTTGTGGAACTTGCTAGGTCACAGGGCTAGTAAGTTGAGGGCCCCAGTGGGATACGCCAGGTTTGCTGGGCTCAGAAGCCAGGCTGTACCTGTTTGCTCTGCCTTCTGCATCATCCCAGCCTGCATCGGACTGAGTTCTCACCTTCCTTGTCTAACATCTCACTTTTGCTGTAGTGATTAAAACCACTTCATAAACTGGGCAAGGTTCTTTTGAACATTCACCAAGATCCATTGTTTATATGATCCCAATTTTGCAAGGATAAAGAAAGAACAAAAGAAAATATGTACAGTATATGTTGCATTTAAAAAGCCTGGGAAAAAAAGCCTGGAAGCATGACATCAAATGGTAATAGTGGTTTTTTCTGAATAGTAGGATGACGAGTGATTTTATTTTGCTTTTATATTTTTTGGACACTTTTATTTTACACTCTCAACTTTCGTAGTCAGAAAAACAATTTTTAATAACAAAGAGGAGGGTACACCGTCCTCTTCCTGTGGCATTTGTGTGCTCTGCCCCAGCATGGGGTGTCCACAGCTCCTTGTTTGAAAGCCTGGGCACCAAAGTTAGGGCTGGGGAGGGCCACAGAGAGAAGCAAATGTCAGCAGCTGACCCCGAGCAATCCCGTTACAGATCGGTGGGGGCAGGGAGGAGATGCTGACACTGGTTCAGTTCCAAACCTAACTGGGAAAACGTGAAATGGTTACCATCTGGAGCTGCCTGGTGACGGGAGGTGAGGCGGGGAGGCGGTCTGCGACCAGGGCTCCAGCACCAGCGTTGCCTCTCTGTGCCCCTGCCCTTCCTTCGAAGTGTGACACGGGAGGGAGAAAGAACTACACCTCTCCGTGGCCTTCAGGTGACCCAGCCACTCCGACAGGGTGGCCGCTGTCAAAGTGACATTTCCAAATAATGAAGTGATCCATAGACGCTGCACCATGTCTTTGCAGATCTGTCTTTGCAGATCTGTCTTTACCAAATAGAAATGAAAAGCAAATTTCCTGCTTGTGTTCTAGAGAGTGTGTGGCCTAGATGGGTGGTATTCTCCGTGGTTATCTTGGCAATAATTAATTCTTATTCCCTCTTATATCTTCTGAAGTGCCATTTTTGGCAAAAGAGCCCAGGAGAAATAGTGGGTGTTGAGGAAAAGGAAACAGTAGGGTTCCCACCCCCAACTCTCTCCCTCAGTTTCATAATGAAAAGTTGTGAACAGTAGAGAGCTAGGATTTCCTGAGAGAAAATGAGGGTGAATGAAAGCTTCTTGTAAGTGCTAGAATATTCTGGAGGGGATCCTGCTGATTAGAAAGTAAAAGGGCTATTGTGTTTTCTCCAGGGAAACTTTGGAGGCTGGCAGTGACCTGAAAACAGCAGAACTTCTAGGATTGGCAGCCTTACCAAAGCAAGGCTCTCTTTGCCTTTTTTGTAACTCTGTCTACCTTTGGTTTTAGTTTCTGTAACTCTTAGAAGGCAGAGATCCTATTCTGTTTATCCATTTGCTCCTTCAGCAACTATTACTGAGCAACCATTATATGAACAGGTCTGTGCTACTCATGGAGGGGATATATGTATATGTGTACGTGTGTGTATATGTACATATATGAATATATTATACATACATTCATTATATATATATTATGTCTGTATATGGTAGTGGGCTGAGTGGTGGTCACCCAAAAGATAAGTCCATGTCCTAACACCTGTTAGGTGTGCAATTTTGAGTAATTTATATCTCCAATGGAGATAACAGTTGTGCCTTAAAGGATTAGATGAGATAACTTATGTGAAGCACTTACATCGTCTGTTGCAAAGCAAGTCCTCAATAAATGTCAGCTCCTCTTATTGTCCTTCTAGTCTCAGTTTAAATGACCCTTCCTAGGGGAAGCCTTGCCTGACCTGAGATTAAGTCTCTCTCATACGTTCTCATGTATTCCCTGTTCTTCACCTATCATAATCCTCACTAATGTTTATTTCAAATATGTGTTTAATGCCTGTCCTCCTTGATAAACAGTAATGTTCTATTGTTCCATGAGATCAGGCATCTTTTTGTCTGCCTGTGCACTAATGCACACTTGTACATATAATATATACATATATGCATATATTATAAGTGTGCATTAATTTCCCAGGCACTCTGACTCAGGAGCTTTGACTTTTCACCATTATACCCTATTGCTCTTTAGTGTGTGGAATGACTAGGAATGGGACTGAGCCTGGCTTTTTAGGCAGAGGCAGCAGGCGAGGGGCTTAGCACACTGTGATATGTACAATAACTACTTCTTACATGAATGATTCCACCCAAGTTCACATCTTAGTCTGAAAAAGGCGAACTTAGAGCAAAAGGATTGCTCTCTTTCATAAATGGTCTTAGCCTGGGCTTCTGCAGAAGCAGACGCTAAGACGAAGACTCCAGTGGAGGTGATCCCAGGAAACACAGGTAGGAGAGTGGGGAGGTGAGACAGGGAAGAGAAGGCAGCCAAGATAAGGGTCCATTACCAAGCAAGTTCCCACTGTGGGTAGCTGAAGATTTGTCCTGCTGTGGATCGCTGGGAGCCAGCACAGGGCACACCCTGGGGTGGAAAGTACTCCCCCTAAGACGTAAGGGAGCTGGGCTATTTACACACCAACTCCCATTAGTATTCTGTTCAGGCCTCTTCATGGGCGACATGAATTCCCTTGTACTTTTGGCCAAGCAAGCAGCAGCAAAGACCTTCCAACAGAGAAACATATGTGCATTTCCCTGGGAGGGAGTAAGTTGGGCCACGGGGAGAGTACTGAGAACATCTGTCTCAGGTGATTGGAAGGATTCGTTTTCTTAGGTTCCTGGTCCTGAGGCTGCTTATGGAGAAAGAGGCGGGGCATTATTTCCCAGAAACGCCAAACCCCTAAGCTAGACATATTGTCCTCCCAGCTTAAATCCAAATTCAGTCAAAAACCCTATAGCAATGAGTGACTAAATCAGTTCTTTTCTTTTCTTTCTCCTTTTCCACACAATCAAATTGTGTTTATTATCATTTGAACCATGCCTCTATTTCAGGTAGAATATTATAAAGAAATAGGAAACCATGTTGGGGGTATAGTTAGGAAAACATAGATAAAAGGAGAGGAAACCTATATGTGGAAGTCATCTCAGACACAGTTGGCACTGGAAAATTAGAAAACAATCTTTCCTTCTTTTTTGGTTGGGGGAGGAGGGTGTAGGCTGCTAGGGGTGGGCGTGGTTTGAAACCCAGCATTTCCCTACATATCTCAAGTCCAGTGGGAGAAGAACCTTTGGGCCCTGTGTACCTTTTGAAAACATTTACCTTGGCCTTCATAAAATTGAACATGATAAATTGTGTGGAAAATTATTACCAAATCCTCCTGAGGGAGGACATGCACGTGGCAGGACTGGGGAGGGAGGGGGGTGGATCTCTCTGCTCTCCCACACTGGGGGCAGGGCCCTCTGGCTCCAGGAAATAGAGCTCTACTAAAATGAGTTGTTTGGGGCAGGAGGGGGCGGAAATCTTTTCTTTACCAAGCCAAGAACCCTCAATATCTATAGAAAGGGGGTCATTTCCGAGGCCTCAGAGGAATTTCTGGAAGAAGAGGCATAACAACATCTCTGTAATCCCCCCTAAGGATAAAATTAAATAAACTCCACATTTTTGGAAGTAGCAACAGAAGTGAGCGGCCTCAGAGGTTGGTCCTCGAATCGGGGAAAGGAATCCCTAGGAGGTGCTGAAGGCTGAAGTGGTCGTAACTTCAAAGTGCTGCCTAGTGACGGTGGCAGCTCTGAGACTGACTGTCATTTCAGGGGAGTGGGGATGGCAAACGGGGCATAGGTGCAGGTTGTGGGGACCGTGGAGGATTAGAGGACCCCTCTGGAAGAATTGGGGAGCAAAGAAACTGGAGCTATGCTCACCTGGTGGCAGAAGATGACCAAGACTGTCGAGTTTATGTAAATAAGTGTTGGAAAATTGGTATAAAGTGTACTCATAGAAAATTTGAGGTACAGTAAGGCCAACGGGTCAGGAGATGATTACCATTAAAAGATGGTGTGTTACAGTTCCCAGGAGGAGGGGGTGTGCACATCAAGGGGGGCCACAGAGAGAGGCACTGGGTTCGGTTAGAAGGCAGAGGGAGAGAGAGAAAACTGTGGACCAGAATCTTTATTATGCTTTGCACAGGGAGGTACAGGCAAGGTAGGGTAAGCAGGCTTAAGACTGGCTAGTTTTAATGGTTTCGGTGGACTCAGGGGCACAGGAGCTGTCCCTGGCTGTCTGGACCCTAGCCCTGGGGTGATTAGGGCGGGTGGGCAGTGGCCAGGAGTGTGAAAGCCTGATAAAGGAGGTGGCTGGGTTACGGGCTCTAGAGTGGTTGGTGTGTATTTGAAAAGTGTGTTCCCAGGCGAGTCATTCATCTCTGGGAATTAACAAACCCTGGGACGGGCAGTCTCTCCACAGTCAGCAAGGCCCCAGATGTCAGAGCATCTGAATAGAGAGAATAAAAGACACAGTTAATACCACAAGCCAGCTGGGAGGCGGTGAGCACCACTCTTTCTTTTTCTTTTCAAACATTTCATAAAACGTTAAAACACTTTACATTTTAAGTCATGGCCCCTAGTTAGCCACGTAGACCAGCCCTAGTATATCCACTCGTGAAGGGAAGCGGTTATATTTGTCCCAGTCCTCGCTTGGAAAGGACTTTGAAATCTTTCTCTGTAGAAGGCCTCATATGCATAAGTACAAAACCTTATTCATTGATAATAAACTTCAATGGAAACTTTTAATCATGTTTTTAAAGGCTGCTGTTTCAAAGCGATCTAGTAGAACCAAAGCCTTCATTATTTGAGAGATGTTTTTATGCAGAGTCTGTTGATACCACACTTTGAAAGTGAATTAATGATGAGCTTGGGTAAGCTGGGTATTCAAAAAGATGTCAGGGACAGTCCCCCGTTGGAAATGGCTTACACTGCAGTATAAAGAGGGTTCCTGTCTCATCCCCACATGAACTCTGGTTCCCCTTCTTTCTCTCTGTCTTGGGTTGCCCTGCCGAGAAGAAACCAGTTAGAAAATTACACATAACACTGTATTTCACTATATGGCATTATTGTTACTTCCATTTGCATATTAATTTTCTAGAGTCAGATGGCAATGCAACTGCATACATAACACCAGGGACGGTATGAAAGAGTGGGTGGTTTTCTACAGCACATGGATTCCTGGCTTTGACCGAAAATAAAAGGCAATAAATACAAAATATTTTTTAAAAGAGAGACATTTAAACCTCAATAGACTGGTTCTTGGGCTTGTGAGAACCGTTTGGTCTCTGAATCACTGAGTGAGCTCTCAGGGAGACCTGAGCTCTTGGAAGAAGGAGCACATGCGTTTCAAAGCCAGTGTTGGCTCTGGGAGCTCAGGGTGTCCTGGTGCAATGCAGCATCCAGAAAACACAGCCAACCGTTCACTCACGTCCAGAAGTCTGATGCTCGCGCTGGAAAAGTTCTCTCGGGTCACCCAGCACAAAGCAAACCCTCTTCGACTCTGGGCCTTGCACTCTGTGCTAATCCTACCCAATTTCAGCCTGTCACAGGGCTGCTGATGTGGAGACTCAGCTCTCAGCGGACTGTGCTTCGTGGGGACAGTTGGAGTTTACTCCTCCGTGATGGCTTTCTGCTACCACCCCTGGACTTGCCGTGGGCTTCCACTCCTGTCAGCAGCATTCCTCTAAAGGCAAAGTCAGCTCTGGCATGATGTGGTAAGAGGCACCGCTCAGGCCATTTGCAGAAGAAAGCATTCTCATCCTCACAGGTCCAAAGGCAGACCTTGAAAGGCTGCCCTACTCTGCTCGGGCCTTCTCAGCCAGCCTGAGGGACCCAAGTGCCCGCAGGCCCCGAAATACAGGCCAGAATCCCCTCCAGGTGTTCATGGTGTCATTCTTTCTGGGAACAAACCCCAACCCCCCAAAAATGGGCAGGTTGCTAAAATTGTAATTTTGCCATGTGAGAAAAAAAAATCTATCTACTCTCCCTATCATTTCACAATAAAAGTAACACCAAAAATATGAATATTGTCCTAAGTTTTCTCATTTACTCACTGTCTGGAGAAAATGTTGGCACAGATTGCTAGGCTATGTAGAAATAATTGACTCATATTTACTGAGTGTTTTTCCAGGTATATCAGGCACTCTTTTAAGCCCTTATGTGTGTTATCTCATTTTTTTTTTTTTTTTTTTTTAAAGATCTTTGATTGTTCCACATGGTCTTTTGCAGTGGTGGCAATTTACCATTTTTGTCACATTGTGTCCATTGACAAGGCCTTGCCTTGCCTAGGGCATTGTGTCAATAGGGATCCTGAGATTAACCAAGGCTGAGTTGGAAGAGTGCCTGATTGATTAACAATGCCTGCCAGGGGAATGTCTGTGTAGCAGTGAGGAGGGATAGGATGGGCGGGTATTTGCCACCCCACAGTTCTCCAAAAAAGTTTCAAAGTCCTCAGTGGGCACTTAAGGCACTTGACAGTTCTTGATGACTTTCTAGACTTGTCTCCTGCCCCTTTTCTTTAAATTCAGTGCTAGTGCTTCTTCAGCTATGATAGGCACACGAATCTCCAGGGTTCTTGTTAAAAAGCAGATTCTTATTCAGTAGGTGTGAGATTCCCCATTTTCATCAAGCTCCCAGATGTTGCTGGTCCGTGGACCACACTTTGATTAGCCAGGCTGCTTACCATTCGTTCTCAGAAACTGCAGTGTGCTTTTACTTGTCAGTTAATAGTGATTGCCATTTATTTTTTACTAGGTGCCAGGCCCTGTGCTAAGCATTTTGCATAAATCATCTTATTTAATTCTAACACAAAACCTCTTAGATAGATCATTGTATTATCATCCCGTTTTATAAATGAATAAAGCCAGACTCAGAAGTTAAGTAACTTGCTCACGTTTATAGGGCAGCATGGGGCTTGAACCCAGGCCTGATGGACCACAGAGCATATATCCTAACTCCCTGTTACTCAGCCTGGGGGTTAGCAGTAGCAGCGTCTTCCTGGGAGCCTGTTAGAAAAGCAGTCTCTGGTCCCTGCCCTAGACCCCACTGAATCAGAATCTGTATTTTATCAAGATCCCAGGTAATTTTTATGCACATTAAAGTGTAAGAAGTGCTACTCTAAACAATCATGACTTCTCAGATTTTCTAATGCTCTTTCTTTCGTAATAGAAAGTCTTGAATCACAATTTTTACCATATCTTTTCAATCAAGGATTTTTTTTTTAATACTCTGCAGTTTTGATCCCACAGATTTGACTCAAAGGACATTTTTACTAGGTTGCTGAGGAAATTTTTGGCTTGGCTGAAATAATCAACACAGAATAAAACTGACAATGGCTAAAGACGCAAGTGGTAAAACTTATTATAAATGAAAACCTGCCTAACGGGTCATATAATGTCAGTCATAATGGATGGTGCAGGAATTGGCTCAGGACAAAAATTAGACTTGGTCGAAGTAATCAACATGAAATAAAACTGTCAACAGCTAAAATTACACATGGCAAGATACAGATTTTTTTTAAAAACTGATAGAAGAATCAAGTCTTCTTAAAAATTAAACCTGCAAAATTGGACCTAGAAACATGAACTTGGTAGAAATAGTGGCCTCAAAGACAAAGCTCACAAGGCAGAGATTATTCCTCTCAACTTATTTCTAGACAACAAGAAATCCTGATTAATGATTGAATATTAAGTTCCATGATTACAGGAAACAGTATCTAATCTTATTTACTGTATATTCCCAGCATCTAGAACAGAGCCCAGCATATAACAGTATCTCAGTTAAAAACGTGTTGCACAAAATCTTAAAATTTACGAGGAATACAATCTGATTAAAAAAATTCAGTAGAACAAAAATGAAAATGGAAAAAAGGTTTTAAAAGGTTTAAACGTGTGGTACAGAATTTGACCAAAGAAGTAAAATGATTTAATGGCATTTGACCCAAAGAATGCTTTTCATCCAAGAAAGATTTCATGAGAAGATGATTCATCAGTGTTGGCAAAATTTGGATAAGAAATCCACAAACATGAGCTAAAATAAGCTAGAAGGTTGAGATCATACTATCCACCTGGTCAAATGGTGGAGTCAGAAATACAGAGCAAAGCAGCTGCATGAGAACAATCTGTATTCTTTCCTTCTGGCAGCAAATCTTAATTATCCTTCAATGCTTAACTGAAATGTAACATCTTGCATTAGGTCTTTTCTTATCCAAAGCAGGACATATTGTCCCCACTGTTTTCACCCCTACCATTTTGACCCAAGAATGTGCTGACTCTCCATAGAGCCTCCTGAAATTCATCAAAGTTGAAAGGACTTTTGAGAACAGTGAGAGTATTTTCATAATACAGCAAGCTTCCAATATCTGAGAAGAATTGCTTACAATTTTATTACAGTTTAGTTAAGAAATAAATACAAACTATCAGACTGTTATTCAGTTCATAATATGTTGCTAAAGATAATATATGAAATACAAAGTGTTACATGATTAACTGTCTGAAAAGTCACCTCTTGTTCATAATATTGAAAACTACAAAAATTCACCAAACATAAAGAACGGGGTATAAATACTCTATTAAAATAGAACTGTTCACAGTTGAACTACACATGGAAGTTGAACTATTAATGGAAGAATAAAAACGTCTTTCAAAATTTAAATCTGACTAATTGAACCCAGGAAATGGAACTAGATGAAAATAATCAAGAATAACATTTACAGAGTGATTCAGTACTTATATTTTTAAGTAAGTTCCATAAAGACATCAACAAAATATGAAAGAGTTCTATCCTAAAATGTTCATTCAGAAGTTATTTATAATAGAAAAAATTAGCAAATACTGCTAAAAATGGAGTATTTGGGAATATTAAGTAAACGATGTCACCTTCTCTTGATGGTTGATGGCTATTTCCCAGATCAGCAGCTCTGTGTTTATGTCTGATCATTTTTATTTGTGTGGTGATGAAAATAATATTTTCCCCATTCTCCTTAACAGTTTCGCAAGCTGGCATTTTTGTGGGTGGTTGTGTGATGTCTCTGAGTGACAGAGCCCTGGAAATACAAAGGTTACTGCTACTGCTGTTTCATCTCCAGGATACCAAACACCAAAGCTGCATCAAGGACTTGAACTGAGGCAGTACCAAAGGACCAACACGTAATCTCGGGGCCTGCCGAGCATGCTGGGACCTAGAGGTTGGAGGATGGAGGAATGGCAAATATAAAACACACTCCACAGCCTCAAGGAAAACCTCAACATCCTGTCTTTTTTGATTCATTTTTTTCATTCATTCAACAAATATTTCTTGAATGCCTACTGTGCACCAGGCATTATTCTAGACAATGTTCTAGCTTTAGAACACTAAATCCAGAGGTGGGATGGTGAACAAAAGAGACAAAAATTCCTGTCTTTGTGGAGCCTACATTCTGGTAGAGAAAGACAGTTGTGAAATACAGATACAGTCTACAAAATAAATAAGGGGAGTATACAGTATGTGAGAAATTGAGAAGTGATAGGGAAAAAACAAAGCAGAGCAGGGCTACAGCGAGTGCTGAGGAATGGGGCCGACAGAGAAGGATGTGATGAGGAGGTGACGTGTGAGCGGACCTGAGGGAGGGAGATGAGTTAGCCATGCAGGTACCTGGGAGAACATGTACCAGGCATAGAGAGGGGCTTCCTTCTGATATTTTCTTGCTTTGGACTTCACCTCTAGTCAGTCTATGATGGTAACAGCTTAAACCTTGAAAACAGTCTGTAGACCTTAATTAATAAATTCTTATTATTTTGGAGGAGGGAACTACATTTTTTAAAATAGTTACTGCTTTTTTTTAGCAGTTTGAGTTTTTATTTTATTTTATTTATTTATTTATTTATTTATTTATTTGGTTTTTTTAGGCCGTGCCGCGTGGCATGGGGGATCTTAGTTCCCTGACCAGGGATCGAACCCTGGCTCTTGGCAGTGAGAGCAGGGAGGCCTAACCACTGGACCACCAGGGAATTCCGAAGGAGGGAACTACCTTAACCTTAGTCAGAAATTATTTGAAATCTGCAGCTTTCCCACAGGAAAAAGAGCTAGCAGGTTTTGAGGCCCCACAGACCCTCTCTCTGCCATCAGAGTTTATATTAGTGTTTCCAAAATGTGTTTTTCAGGAACTCAACCTGAGTGATAGCTGCTCAGGAGAAAAGAGTCTCGTTCTTAAAGAAATTTGGGAAATACAGTGTGCTCTTTTCCCAATTCTGAAGAGTACCTTTGAAAAGCCCTGCAATAAAGAAACATGTTGATTTTGGTTTAACCCCAAACTTTCCTAACTTATTCTCACGTCATTAGCTGTTAATATCTTACAGAACAGATGCTCAGCCGAGCACCGCAGCCCACGTAGTAGTGTTCAGGCGGCTTGCAGCCTGTCTGGTAATTGTCCTTTCTGTCCTCCATAATGTTGGTGTTGTGGGATTGTCATGCAGGTCTAGGTGGTAAAATTCTCCTGCATGACCACTGGGTCCTGGACACAGAGGGCAAATACAGAACATCTTTCAGGATGAAATTGACTTGTTGGCTAACTGTTACTTTGAAAGGAGTCGTTGCTGGCTGGAAATGTGGTCTTACAAAAGAGGTCAGCCCGGGTCTTCTCAAACACGGACAGATGAATATTTGGGGAAGGTAAGGCCTTCTCTCCAGTGTAGACCAACCCAGAGACATAATTTTATTGCACATCTAAACATTTGGGGCCAAGAGGCAAGGCCATGGGGATTTTAGGGAATAGATTAATTCTACACAGAAATCTCACAAATTATTATCTTTTACTGTCCACTCAGCTGACCTCAGATCTGACTGTCTTACTATCAACACACCATTTCCTATCCTATCTGTAGCTACTGAACAAGATCTGGGCCCTGGTTATTTTTTTTCTCCTTTAACTTTTTTGCCATCCTTTAATTTTCTTTCCTCTTATTTTCTTCTCTTCTTTTGGCTGGCCTCTTTTATTGCTATCCTTATTTTTCCTTTTTCCTTTCAGTTCTCCCTCTTTTCCCCTCACTCACATTATCACTCTACACCCATCTATACCATGTATGACCCACCCACTCTGCTTCTGGCTTCATGGGGTCTGTCTTCTCTCCCTGCCTCCATCTGGTCCTTTTGTTTCAGGTCTTTGGCCCAGGACATTAGACCTTTATTTCTTCGATGCATCTTTTTTCATAGCTACCTAAGTCACACCCATGTTTGTAAAGCAATTCTCTTTGACTTTGTTTCCATTTCTAGTAATACATAGGATACATATTTACATTATAACAAAATCTCCTGTCTGGGAATGTGAGATAGACTTCCATAGTCACCACATCCATCAGTCCTAGGGGTTTATTCAATCACTCATTCACTCACTGAGCAATGTTTATGCGTGAGACACTGAGGGTAAGGAGATAGAAGACACAGTGCTGCTATGAAGGAGCTGATGGGCACGTTGAGAGATACAGGGAAGAAAACAATCTCGATAGATTTCAGCAAGTGCTCTACTAGGGATCAAGAAAGAATGTGGTTGAAGGACCATCCATAACTCAGCCCAGGAAGGTCAGGGAAAGCTTCCCAGTCTCAAGGGTAACCAGTCCTTAACACCATAACAAGAGGTAGAGGAGCAGTGTAAGTTTGAGCTCTCAACTGTAAACTGAATTTTGGAAAACTTTTATTTTCCACTCTCAGTTTGAGAGCTTCACAATACTTAAAGACTTCCCTGATGAGATCAGTGGTATTATTAATAAATGGAATTAAAAAAAAAATACTGTATACTCCCTGGTTTCAAACTATAGTACAAAGCTTCAGTAATCAAAACAGGTTGGTACTGGCACAAAAACAGACAACTAGATCAATGGAACAGAATAGAAAGCCCAGAAATAAACCCACTTTTATGGTCAGTTGATCTGACAAAGGAGGCAAGAATGTACAATAAAGAAAAGACAGTCTCTAATAAATGATGTTGGGAAAAACTTGACAGCTACATGCAAAAGAAAGAAACTGGACCACTTTCTCACACCATATACAAAAATAAACTCAAAATAGATTAAAGACCTAAATGTAAGAAAGACCTGAAACCATAAAACTCCTAGAAGAAAACATAGGCAGTAAGCTCTGTGACATAGGTCTTAGCAATTTTTTTTTTTTTTTTTTTTTGGATATGTCTCCTCAGGCAAGGGCATTAAAAGCAAAAATAAACAAATGGGGCTTTTGCAAACTAAAAAGCTTTTGCACAGCAAAGGAGACCATCAACAAAATGAAAAGGCCACCTACTGAATGGGAGAAGATATTTGCAGATGACATATCTGATAAGGGGTAATGTCCAAATTATATAAAGAACTCATACAATTCAATATCAAAATACCAAATATCCTGATTAAAAAATAGGCAAAGGACCTGAATAGACATTTTTCCAAACAAGACATACAGATGGCCAACAGACTCATAAAAAGGTGCTCAACAGCATTAATCATCAGGGAAATGCATATGAGAACCACAGTGAGATACCACCTCACACCTGTCAGAATGGCCTTTATCAAAAAGACAAGAAACAACAAGTGTTGGTGAGGATGTGGAAAAAAAGGATCCCTAATGCACTATTGGTAGGAATGTTAAGTTGGTGCAGCCACTGGGGAAAACAGTATGGAGGTGCCTCAAAAAGCTAAAGATAGAACTACCATACGATCCAGCAATTTCACTTCTGAGTATTTACCTGAAGAAAATGAAAACACTAATTCAAAAAGATATATGTGCTCCTATGTTCATTGCAGCACGACTTACAATAGCCAAGATATGGAAGTAATCTAAGTGCCCATCAATAGAAGAATGAATAAAGAAGATATGGTATATACATACAGTAGAATATTGCTCAGCCATAAAAAAGAATGAAATCTTGCCATTGCAACAACATGGATGGACCTAGAGGGTATTATGCAAAGTAAAATAAGTCAAACAGAAAAAGACAATACTGTATAATTTCACTTATATGTGGAATCTAAAAAACAAAACAAACGAAGAAACAAAACAGAAACAGACTCAGATACAGAGAAAAAATGGTGGTTGCCAGAGAGGAGGGGAGTAGGGGGATAAATGAAATAGGTGAAGGGAATTAAGAGGTACAAACTTCCAGCTATAAAATAAATAAGTTATGGGAATGTTATGTACAGTACAGGGAATATAGTCAATAATATGGTAATACTCTGTATGATGACAGATGATATGTAGACTTACCGTGGTGATCCTTTTGTAATGTATAAAAATATTGAATCACTATGTTGTATACCTGAAACTAATATAATATGTCAATTATAATTCAATTTAAAAATAAATTATGTAAATTCAAAATATTAAATTAAAAATATTGTATAATGAAAAGTGTTAACATTTGGACAATCTGTATGTCAGTGTAATAGTTTCCAATGGATTAAGTTACAGAATCATGCAGGATAAAAGATATTCTTAGAATGCAAGATAGGCAATGGATTTAATGTAACAGAGTATGACATGTTCAATTACATGATATCAAATTCTGCATTGCAACTAGCCTTTAAGAAAGTAATACTTGTCAAGATTTTATGTACTATCAAAGAAAAATATCTAAAATTATCTGGCAATATTATAATATATTTCTTGCTTTTCCAACTACATAATTGCACAAGGCTGGATTATTTTTAGATATTTCAACCAAAACAACATATTGCAATGTACTGAATACAGAAGAAGAGAGAACCAGCTGTCTTTATTAGCCAGACATTAAAGAAATTTGCAGATATGTAAAACAACCCTACTATTCTCTCATTTTTTTGGTTTTAGAAAAATATAGCTATTTTTTATAAAATATTTATGTTAGCATGTAATTTTTATTTAAAAATTAAGTAATTAATATTTAAATTTTTTCTTAGTTTCATTTTCTAATAGTGTAAATATTCCTAGCTGTAACCCATATAAACTAAAGCTCTTTGGGGTCCTCAATAAATTTTAAGAATGTAAAGAGGTCCTGGGGCCAAATAATTTGGGAATCACTGGACTAGATAATCCTTTTTTTTTTTTTTTTTTTAATTTATTTATTTATTTTTGGCTGCATTGTGTCTTTGTTGCTGCGCGCAGGCTTTCTCTAGTTGTGGCGAGCAAGGGTTACTCTTCATTGCGGCACACGGGCTTCTCATTGCAGTGGCTTCTCTCGTTGTGGAGCACAGGCTCTAGGTGCATCGGCTTCAGTAGTTGTGGCACACGGGCTCAGTAGTTGTGGCTCGCGGGCTCTAGAGCACAAGCTCAGTAGTTGTGGTGCATGGGCTTAGTTGCTCTGCGGCATGTGGAATCTTCCCGGACCAGGGCTCGAACCCGTGTCCCCTGCATTGGCAGGCGGATTCTTAACCACTGCACCACCAGGGAAGTCCTAGACAATCCTTTTTTAAGCTCCCAAGAAGTCAAGCTACTGGTTTGAGACCTGTGGGTTACAATGCACTGAAGGCAGCTCAGAAGACCCTCAGTACTCTGGGTCTATCTCTAAACTTGGAGAACAGCGATTTTGATTTTTGCCAATAAAAGTCTTTTTAGTAAGTCTCATTTATTACTTTCACGGACTTACATGAGGACTCTGCTTCTGTTGTCAAGTATAGAATTTTTGAATTGTCATGTCACTGTCCAATCCCAATTGAATATAATTTTCTCTCTTTGGCAAAGTCTCATGCATCCCTGTGACACTGTTCTTATCTTAAAGCTGTACACATAGGTATTGAGTGTCTCCTATGTGCAAAGCAGTTTTCTAGGGAGTAGGGAGACAGTATAATGAAGGAGATGTTATCCTGTTCTTGCGGAGCTGATAGTTCAGTCAGAAAATATAACGTGTAGTATAGTCGTCCCTTGGTATCTGCAGGGGATTAGTTCCAGGAAACCCCGTGGATACCAAAATCCACGAATGCTCATATCCTTTATATAAAATGGTTTAGTATTTCCTTATAACTTATGCACATCCTCCTGAAGACTTTAAATCATCACTAGATTACATATAATACCTAATACAGCGTAAATGCTATGTAAGTAGCTGCCAGAGTGTGGCAAATTCAAGTTTTGCTTTTTGGAACTTTCTGGAATTCTTTTTTCCTGGATATTTTCCACTTGTCATTGGTTGAACCCATGGATGTGGCACCAGCAGATATGGAGGACTGACTGTATTTAGTTGAACACTTACTCTGTATCAGGTTCTGTGCATTTTACAGGTGGTATTTCCATTTCATTATCACAATTCTCTGAGGTTAGTACTAGTATCTCCATTTTACATAGAAGGAAACATGCTCAGAGAAGTTAAGAAACTTGCCCATAGTCACTGTAGTGCATATTCTTGGTACTCCCACCAAGATTCTTTCTGGTCATCTTCACCATTGTTCTGCATCCATCCCTAAGTTTGGTGTGTCTGGCTGCTGATTGCTTGTAGCTACAAAATTCTTCAGAGGATTGCCTACGGGCTAACATAGCTACCCCACCTCCCCAAGTGCCCAGGAGTTTGCTCCTGCACCTCCATCCATGAGCTGATGACTAACTGACACTCAGGTACAGAAGCCCAGCTTCTTTTACCTCTGGATAAACTGTGGGGTGAAATTCATACGTCAGAGATTTCCAGGGATCAGGCTGAGGCTGATCTTCAACTGAAATCAGACCCTCGCTTAGCTTCTTCTTCCCTAGTCAGCTTTTCAAACTTTTACCATTTTTTCCTGGGAGTTCTTTGTTGATAAATCACTTGAACTTGAATCTTTGGCTCAGAGTCTGCTTCTGGGAGAAGCTGACTGTAGCCAGCTATCCACCTAAGTGGCAGAAATCAGGATTTGAACCCAAGGCTGACTGAGTCAAGCACACGTAGTTTTAACCAGCATGTGTTCCCAGTTTATTGGTGTGGGCTTGTTGGCAAGTTGGTCTACCCAGATGTTAATTCTATATAACCACCTTTCTTATTGTGTCACACACCAGGGTGTTTCTTTTTACCCTGCGGATATGTGTTCTTTACTCTCTTGATAAAAATCCTGCACAGAGGAGAAAGTCACAGCCAGCTAGGCTGTCAAGCTTATTTAAAACCAGACAACTGAAAACAAGAATATATAGGCACACGCTAGCTTCCTCCACTCCCCAGCCTAGGTAAAAATAAAGGAAAGAGCGACAAACTCTCCTTTCCTGTCACCATGATGGTGATAGATAAGTAAATGGAGAAATAGTGGCTTGGCTGTAACGTTCCATGGGCTCCTTCCAGAGGATCAGCAGCAACAGCCAAGGTGTCATAAGCTGTCACCACCTCCAGAGAGAAGCAGCAGCAGCCTGGTGTGCGTGTGGCAGTCACACCAGCACCGTGCTGAGCTCTGCCTTCTGTGTTGAAGCGCGAGCTGTTACTCTCCTACGCCTTCCCCAACCCTTGATCCAGTACCCCAAAACTCAAGTCAGGGTGACCACAACTACCCGTGCATTGCCTTTACGGAAAACACTCTGGTCTTGACTGTTGGTTGCCCCCCTGTATCGTGGGGTCCTTGAGTTTGTCTGGTGTTAAAATTCACAGGAGGCAAAGGAACATGTATGCTCAAAGCAGCCTTAATATGAAAGACATTTCTGTGAAAAGGGCCCTTCTCCATTACTACAGAACTGTTTATATATATATATATATATATTTGTTTTGTTTGTTATGAACAGTTTTTTATTTTTTTAAATTTTATTTATTTATTTATTTATTTATTTATTTATTTATTTATTTATTTATTTATTTATTTTTGGCTGTGTTGGGTCTTCGTTTCTGTGCGAGGGCTTTCTCCAGTTGCGGCAAGTGGGGGCCACTCTTCATCGCGGTGTGCGGGCCTCTCACTATCGTGGCCTTTCTTGTTGCGGAGCTCAGGCTCCAGACGCGCAGGCTCAGCAATTGTGGCTCACGGGCCTAGTTGCTCCGCGGCATGTGGGATCTTCCCAGACCAGGGCTCGAACCCGTGTCCCCTGCATTGGCAGGCAGATTCTCAACCACTGCGCCACCAGGGAAGCCCTGTTTATATTTTTTAATTAACGAGGGATAAGGTGGTCCACTGGGGAATTTTGGTTTGGGAGTTCCAGTATTTAAATATGTATGCTAGGACTCCCCTGGTGGCGCAGTGGTTAAGAATCCACAGCTATTGAGCCCACGAGCCACAACTACTGAAGCCCGTGAGCCTAGAGCCTGTGCTCCACAACAAGAGAAGCCACCTCAATGAGAAGCCAGTGCACCACAAGGAAGAGTAGCCCCTGCTCACCACAACTAGAGAAAGCCTGCGCGCAGCAACAAAGACCCAACACAGTGAAAAATAAATAAATAAATTAAAAATTTTAAAAAAATGTATGCTAAGTGGGAGTCTAGAAAGACCTTAGATTAATCCAGTTCTTGTTACATCTGGGGCTGGGGTGGGGGTGAGCGTGGCTGGTTTAAGTCCTGACTTGGGAAGGAGCCACTCTGTTGAAGTTTGGAGCCCTGGGCTCAGGTCACAGCTGCAGGCTTGGAGTATTTCATCGCGCTACGCTCAGTTGAAAAGCTGACGTTTCATCCTTTGACATGGCTTGGTATCTACACTCATCCCTCGATTTTATCTTTTCTTCTCTCTTCCTCAACAAATAGCATCTTATATCTTACTTGAAACTTTGCATGCAGACTTTAAGACACAGTCTATTTTTCAATTTAAGGAAGAATAAGCCCCAATGAGAGCCTTGTTGGGGGCCAGGTTAGGTGCAGGGAACCCCTTGGTGATCCATCCTTCTTTTAGGTTAAACTGAATGCAGTACTTTTCCTCCTTCTGTCTGCTAGCATAACAGGTGTACTGAGTTTCAAAGCAAGTGTACTTGTAAAAATGCAATAAATTTGGTACCTCTGCTCTGGGAAGTTTTCTATAGCAGATATTGGCACAAAAGCGGGGAGGGGCTCACCAGGAATGACTAAGATCACTAATGAAGGTAGAGTAAGAGACCACACTCTGACAACTTCCCTTTTTGTTTCCTTCTTCACTCTATATCCACCCTTCTCCAGTCTGAAGATACAGATTCTTGAAACTTCCCTGGGGTGGGGATGACCAGTGACCAATCTGATCCTGGGAGAAACTAGACTTTGCCACGTCCTTCAGGAGAGAGCCCCAGTTAAGATTTCTACAATTTACCTTCCAATTTATGGCACTGAGAAATTTTTACATCATTTCTTTATTGATCGATCGGAATATGTGAAGTCTTTCAGAAGAGATGTTTCCTTTCATTGTGGCATCACTATGATCTGTAACAGATGGTGTTCAGGCTTGACTTTGTCTCCTCTCCCTCCTCCCATTTCATTTCCATCTACTTGAGGGAAAAGTCTCTTGAGCAAAATGTGTGTTATGATCTTAACACCTTCTTAGGGCCCAGGACACCTCTCTCCTGGGCATGGTAGATGCATGTTTACTTAATGAAACCTAAAGAAATAGAGAATGGGGAAGACTTCTGGCTTAAAATGTGGTTTAGGGTTTGCATCACCCATAAAATACTAACTGCCTCCATCTCAGCTCAGAGAACACACACACAGGTGAAGACTGGGCAGCACTGAGAGCTGGGAAAACTTGGTTTACCTCCCACAGTCCTTCCACTTCCCAGCAAGTGTCCTGCTCACGTCCCTCTCCTCATGTCCCTTCTTCCTGCTGCCTGCAAACCCACGGATTCTGCTGTGCGGTATAGCTGGATTTGCAACTCAGTGTCATGAATTTAGTTCAACGTGTTAATTTCCTTCTGCATTTGTCTTATCTTTAATTAGGGGAGGAAAGATTCTGCCCTTTTAAAGGCATTGTGGGGAGCCTAGAGGGGTATTGAGGATTCAGAAAGGAAACTTCTCCAGGCACCAAGAGAAACACCATCTGACAATGCCTCAGCTAACAAAACTGAGTTTAGGACGTCTACTTTTGGCCTGTTCCCATTAACCACCATGTCCCTGGAGACTGGTTTTCCTCCGAATATGGTGAAATATGCCAAAAGCAAGTAAATTCTCCTGGGGGATTTAAAGGATTTAACTGAATCACATGGAAAGTGACCAGATCTTCTGAATGATTTATGTGGTGGAGGCATGGTTCTTTTTTGGATGAACTTCTTGCTTTATCACAGGAAAAAGAAAGTAAAGTATTCAATATATACTCACCAAGTGGTTCCAAGGGCCTTGCCTTGAAAAAAAGACATAGTTTGTTCTAAAAGTTAGTTTAGAAATGTATAAAAAGAAGTCCCATTTTTATATTGAGTTATCACACTGCCATTTTTTTCCATCAGTACTATAAAGTCACTTTTCTTGTTAGTGCATCATTTAATTGCTCATGAATTAAAAAAAGGTGTGTAAGTGTGGTCTTAATCTAAGTGTTAACACATTGGATGGAAATGTGAAGTCCCACAGATTTATATCAAACACTTAAAACACATGAGTAACATTTTAGAAGCTGAAAACCACATGGGGATGCTGGGTCCCAGACACATCCCCTTGTTCCCTCAAAAATCTACAGCATCTCTTAAAAGTTGAAGCTCAGTTCCACTTAAAAAGGGATCATTTCTATTCCCAGCCCTATTTTAAAATGGAACAGCAGAAATGAATTCAACTGGGTTCTGTTCACATCTCAGTGACCCTAGGAAAGTCTGCAGGAAGTACGCTTCTCAATCAAACATTTAGTTACCATGTACTTCAAAGACCCCAGACAGCGTGTGGTATTTTCAACGACTACAGCAAGATATATTGCTAGAGAATCAGGAAAAAATATACAACTTGTCTTTTTTTTTTCAAAGGTGTCTTCAACTGGAGAGGCAAGAATTATCAAAGAATCTTACATTATAATAAAAAAAGAATGATCTGTTTTTGAAAAGCATTGGGGGGTTCCAAATGGGATTCAAGTAATCGTGGTGTGCTCCGCAGCCAGTGTGTGCCTCACATTTCAGATGCTTTCGGGAACGTCGTGAGGTTGCTCCAGATGTGTCTGCTCTCTATGCTTTAACAAGTTTCTGTTCAGCAGTGTCCTTCACGCCATCTGAAAACCAGCAGTTGTCCTAGGACGGAATTTGGGTGCTTATTTAAAATAAGTGACGAATCTTCTTGGTCTAGAAATGCAGTTCGTAAAATACAGTTGACCTTTGGAACAACGTAGGATTTAGGAGCAGAGCATTGACACTCTGCCCAGTCAAAAATTCGAGTATAATTTATAGCCAGCACTCAGTATATACGTGGTTCCTCTATCCATATATGTGGTTCCACATCCATGGATTCAACCAACTGCAGGTCGGGTAGTGCTGTAGCATTTGCTATTGGAAAAAAATCCTTGTATAAGTGGACCCGTGCAGTTTGGACCTGTGCAGTTCAACCCCTTGATGTTCAAGGGTCAACTGTATTAGGTTTAGAGATCAGTTTGAAAAACGAATTCAAGACAAGAAAAAGGGAACATATGTATCATATACATATCACATTCCGTCTCAGGGTTCCAAAAACTCCAGGTCTAGAACATCATTATGGGAGAATTTTCATTTAGAAAATGTCTATGACAGACAGGAGGAAAGAAATAGGATTCTGACCTTGGGTAGAGATATAATTCCTTTTACTAGTAACCTATTAATCCAACCCATCAGAATAACCTTTGCCCTTGCTTTTACGTGGTTTATAAACGGGAACCACAGGAAATGGCACTGCTAGGAACTTTTCAGAACTGGAAACGAGACCAAGTTGGCTCCAAAAACAAACAAATAAACATAGTATACACCAAAGTCAAGTTTTAAATACTATTCAAGCCAGAGAGACAATGGAGGAAATGCTGATTACTTGGGAGAGAAATGGTGGGAGAGAGGGTGGGGAGAGAAATGGGAAGGGAAGACCAGATGTTCAATTTTCAACATCAATGTTTCTGAAGCCAAGAATATATTGCTGACCCAGGCGTGATAAAATGTGCAGGGATTTCCAGCAATCCAGAGTCAGCTGACCTATTTAAGGAGAAAAACAACAATTTAAAAATATAAAGTTAGGCTGTAAATATAATTTTCTTATCTGGGATTCTGGTTATTTATACTTCAGAATGAATAGCTGCATAAGGATCTTATTGTTTCTCACTGGAACAAGCTTCAAGGCCAGGGAATGCCTTGACTTCATTAGGTTATCAGAAGAAAATGTCTTTTTATGCGGTAGACTGACATGGATTTTATTCAATAGTCACTCTGACATTTATGAAGATGCTCTCAATTATATCAAAAACAAATAGAAATTTTCATCTTATTGCTGGATATGTGGTAGTAATGGTCTCCTTCCAAAGCTGATGGAGATGAATATTTTTGCTTTTCATTTGAGCCATTTTACAAGCTCATTGTTGCTGTTAGAATAAAATGATTTTACCAGTAACAATGAGTGAGCTGTACATTGTCTTCATAATCTGACATTCTGTAGGTTTGGCTCCCTAATGATACCATTTAAAAGATTTCACTCTGTCCACTTTCAATTTCACCTTGCAATTGCCAAACTGAAGTAAAATGGCTTTTATAAGGACATGAATCCAATTGAAACTTTGCAAGATTGGAATCATTTAATTTTTGCAGGTTGTATTCTAGCCAAGAGCCTTCTGTTTTTTGTGTACCTCAAGAATGATTTTCTCTCCAAGGGGTATTTGAATAAAGCAATGGATAAAAGTATGTCCTGTGTTTCCAAGAAACCTAATCTAGTCCAGGGGTGGGAGTCTGAGATCTTCTCTTCCATTATCCTTTACAATACAGGCTGGTAGGCAGTTTGTTTGAAAGCTTATCTACACAAAGAAAATTTCATTGCATTAACCAAGTCTCACAACAGAAGTTGTCGATTTTATGTCAGGCTTAAAAAATCACATCCCGAATAAGTATATTTTCTTTTTTATCAAAATATACAGTTTATGTTCTTCAATTACAAAGAGAGTAGATTCTTTTCAGCAGAAGTAATCCTGCAGTTCTTTTTTTTTTCCCCTCGACTCAAGATAGACAAAAATATTTTTGCTATTTTCTTAGAAAGGATGACCTCAATATCAACTGTCTTTTTCCAGATACAACTTTGGTAACCTCAGTAAATACATGGTATCTTTGTGTTGCATCTTGTTGTTGGTTTAAACCTTTTATAATCCAAAAACATCCCAACTTTCTAAAGTTTAGGCCTATTTACTCCTGCACCTTAACCTGCCCTGCCTTTCCTCCAGACAAACATAAGTCCTACCTGATAAGTTAAACGAAAACATCAGTGATCACATGGACAAATTTCAACATGGACTTCAAGGTGATAAATACTTGTGTTAATTTCGTCCTCTACCCTAAACTGGGCAAGTTACTGATTGAAGCTACCTAACTAGCAGTGTTCGGTGTTCGGTAAACATTTGAAAAACCCTAACCAAGCGTCTCCAGGAAGTTAACAGAAGGTGTGGTGGGCAGCCTCCCAGTGTTCTCTCCCTTGTGCAAACCCCTTTGAATGTGGGCGGGACCAAGTGACTGGCTTTAGCAAAAAAGATGAGTTGTCACTTCTGAGATTAGCTTTTAAAAATTGTGACTTCCATTTTTGCTGGCATTCTATATCGTGTCTTTTAGGCTTGGTGGCTTTGATGAAGCTACTGCCATGTTGGAGAGGCATATGTGACAAGTAATTGAGGGAGGTCTCTAGACAGTGAGAAACTGAGACCCTCAGTCCAAGACTGCAAAAAGAATGGAATCCTGCCCACACCACCTGAGCGAGGTGGGACGCTGATCTTTCCCAAGTTGAGCTGTGAGATGACTATGGACCCAGCTGACACCTTGATTGCAGCTTGTGGAAGGGCATGAAGCAGAGCACCCCACTAAGCTGTGTCTGGATTCCTGGTCCACCAAAACCAGGAGCTAATCAATGTTGTTTGAAGCCATTAAGTTTTGGGGTAATTTGTTATGCGACAATAGATAACTAATACACAAGAGCTACAAGGATCATGTTTTATTCTATACTAGCTGACCTAACTATATACTTACAACAGGTGCATTACATGGTCTGTAAGCTATATCTCAATAAAGTTATTTAAAATGTATACTAGAGCATTCATTAGATAGTATAAATAATATTAAACACATATACATATGTTCATGAAAGTATATGGTGGTGTACAAAGTATATGAGTTGGCTAGAAATAATGCACAGTAGAGTACTTCTGCCTTTACATGTAAAAGGCATAAGAATATGGTAGGCCCAGAGCCCAGTACTCTTCCAAATGGTACCCCAGGCCTAGGAGTCTCGTTCAGCCCTGGATTGGGCCATCACATGGAGGAATTATTGTGGCTTGATTTGACTCAGGTTAGCTAAGATCTACGGCTGGAACACTGTGGCCTTTGTCTCAAGTAAAACCTTCAAGCAAGCTACTTGTCAAGAGTCTGAAGGGTGGAGTTGGTATTTCCCTGAGCTTACAGGAGCAGATTACAAGACATTTTCATTCCTTTATGTTAAGAGTTGCTTGTTTATGAGGCAAAATTTGGTCAGAGACTTGCTTTCATTGTAACACACTATGTGCTCCTGAGGACATGAGAAATCTGTAGCTCTCACCTTTTTCTAATAGAGGCTAAAGAAATCAACCACAAAGAGCAGAACAGTTGTGGATGACCAACTTGACTTGGGCCATTCTGCAAAAGTGCTGGTGTGCCAAAGAGGCTAATGCATCAGATGGCTTGTGTCCCCTGGCATTTTTCTTTGTTATGGCAAATAATTGGTTAAACTGGTCCCTCAGCCAAGACATCAGGTAATTAACCATCAGTTAAGCAGCCTTAGAGAAACAATAGTACCAGTCATTCTCTCTGGAAAACCTTCCATGGTATCCTACTTTCCAAGAACTAAGTCCAACTCCTTTGTCTGGACTATAAGCTCTGACAACTTTTGTTTTCTACACTCTATCAAACACCAAATGGGACAACTTCTGAAAAGTGGGCAGTTCTTGTACTTTCCTGCTTACCTGTCTTTGCTCATTTAATTCCATCCATATGGATGATCTTCCCACCCATTAGCTTTGGATAAACAGTGTTCATTTTATCTCAGGCCCTTGGGTACAAAGATAAGTGTGCCCATAAGAAGCTTATTGTTTAGTGTGTGAGTTGCCATATCAATAAGCAATTTCAATTTCAATTTGGTGAGAGATATGATAGGTTTCTTTTGGGTAGATTAAATACGAACACCAATTCTTTGTGGCTCCTCCTATTAAAAAGTGGATTCTTTTTCCCCACCTCTTGAGCCCGGGCTGACCTTGTGCCTTGCTTTGACCTATGGAATGCAATGGAAGTGACGTCATGTCATTTCTGAGCCTTGGCCTCTAGAGACCTTGCAAGCATCTGCATTCTCTCTTGTAGCCCGGCTGCCATGGAAAGAAGCCCAGTGGAGTTTACTGGAAAATGTGGAGGAGAGCTGAGGAGACTTAGCTGATGGCAGCACTGTATTAATCATGTTTTTTGTTTTCTGCGTCTTATACATTTTGACATCTTGGGAGGCTTTGAGACCTGAGGAGTGACCTCCCCTCCCAAGGCTGGCTAATTCTTGGACGTGGTGGTCAGCTTGCCCGGAGCCTGCAGACTGCTCCATCCCGTGCCCAGGCCCCACCCACCTCCTTATCTACCTCATTCCCCTGCCCTAAATCTACCCAGACCAGCTACCAGGCAGCTAGGGACAGCCCCCATGCCCCGAAGTCTGCAGAAATTATTCAAATTAGCCAATCTTAAACTGTTTACCCCGCCCCGCTTTGTCTTTCGCATGAAAACGCTAAGGAAGTCCCTGGCCCCAGCTTCCCCCTGGCTCCTGCTTCTGCCTCCTGTCCAGAACCTGGTACTTTCCCATGTAGCCCTGCACGGTGTGGTGTGTCTCCTTCTCTTGGGAAACGTAAGTAACTAAAATCTTCTCTCAATGGCGTTATCCCCTTTTTGCCATCATTCTAAATCAAAATCTTGGGGGTACAAATTTGACGTCCACATTGTCTCCAGCTCAAGAGGGGTGTCCTGAGCAGTGTAAACCAAAGAGACCATGGCCCTTCCTTGGCATCTACATTGTTTAAGAGAGGGCACAAGATTGATTTGACCTAGTCATACAGGCAGGAATGATTTGCATCCCGTGTTGGGGAAAAAGCATTCTTTGCTTATTTCTTTCTGTCTCCTGCTGGGTGTGAGCCAGGAATTGTATGAACACTCACTGCAATAGGCAGCCATCTTGTAACCAAGAGGCAAAACAGCTGTGGGACAGAGCCTCTGCTGAGAATCAGAAGAGCAGAGGGCGAAAGCTGTAAGTTTAGAGCCTGACCCATAGTCAGTGTTCAGTGTGTGTGATCTGAGCAGTAGCCTGGGTTCTGAGTTGGAGAGGAACCCTCATTTGAATCTGCACCAAAAGGACTCTGGAGCATTGGCCAGTGAGGATTGGAAGGGCTACTCTATTTCCTGTATATTGTGTAAGGAAAGGGCAGTTTTATCATGTGACCAGCCTTAAATGATTGTTCCCCTTAAAACCAAAACTCGGGGCTTCCCTGGTGGCGCAGTGGTTGAGAATCTGCCTGCCAATGCAGGGAACACGGGTTCAAGCCCTGGTCTGGGAGGATTCCACATGCCACGGAGGAACTGGGCCCGTGAGCCACAACTACTGAGCCTGCGCGTCTGGAGCCTGTGCTCCGGAACAAGAGAAGCCGCGATAGTGAGAGGCCCGCGCACCGCGATGAGGAGTGGCCCCCGCTCGCCGCAACTAGAGAAAGCCCTCGCGCAGAAACAAAAGACCCAACACAGCCATAAATAAATAAATAAATAAATAAATAAAAACAAGCTCCTGCTTTAAAAAAAAAAAAAAAACCAAAACTCAAGTACAATTGGGACATTGGCTTCTGTACTCATTGCCTATAGTCATAATTCATTTCTATCAAATATACTGTCTTTTCTGCCAAACTGTTGAAATTAAAATCTTCAAGAGTCTGGCAAAGAAGTATTTTCCCAACAGAGATAGCGTTTTTACTGTGAATTTTGCCCACGATACTATAAAATAACAACAGTCAAAATCTTGCTTCTGGGCTTCGCTGGTGGCGCAGTGGTTAAGAATCTGACTGCCAATGCAAGGGACACAGTTTCGAGCCCTGGACGGGGAAGATCCCACATGCCACAGAGCAACTAAGTCCGTGTGCCACAACTTCTGAGCCTGAGCTCTAGAGCCTGCAAGCCACAGCTACTGAGCCCACATGCCACAACTACTGAAGCCTGCGCACCTAGAGCCTGTGCTCCGCAACAAGAGAAGCCACAACAATGAGAAGCCTGCGCACCGCAACGAAGAGCAGCCCCCACTCACCGCAACTAGAGAAAGCCCGCGCACAGCAGCGAAGACCCAACGCAGCCAAAAATAAAATAAAAATTAAAAAAATTAAAAAAAATCTTGCTTCTGATAATAAAGTATCCTTTAAGTATCTTCTAGCACCACCACAAGGTGACACTTCCAATTCAAGCCCTTTTTGGGGGATGTGATAACAGAGTTGGAAATTTTTGCTGCTGGCTAACACTTAGCATATTAGATTTAAGCTTCCAGGCATTCCTCTGAATAGAGTTTTGCCAAAATGCACGCATGCATGCACACGCACACACACATACACACACTTTTTTTTTTTTTGAGAAAACAAACCCCCAAAAAACCACATGAAGGAGGAAGAAGCACACTCTGACAAAGCATGAAGTCTTGCTTTCTTCTAGCCTCTTAAAAGCAACAATCTCGTTTTTAAGATGTGGGATGAGAACAGGGAGTTCATCCAGAGTGATGCCCATTTTTTTTTGCTGTAGTTTTGAAATATGGAGATTGAGATTTAAAGTTTGGAAAAATGGCGAAAATTGCATGCTTTGAGTCACAGGACTGATTCTTGCATGATTTTGATGATGATCAGTTTCATCTAACAAGATGTTTTTCAGCCTTCTATTTGGGCAGGTTTTGGTGCTCCCCAGCAGGATCCAGGAAAATCTGCACAGTCAAATGCCAGCTTGGGTTCTGTACTAGAATCTAGTCCCTCTGAGATCACTCAGTGCCTGAGAAGAAGTCCAAGTCCCAGTTAGGGTTAAATGTAAGATCCGGTCTGTTGGTACAATTCATTAAAAGACAGTTTGCCTATAATAGCTACTTAATGTGTCTGCATTATATTTTCACCATAGACAAAATCAATAGAGACAATCAATAAAAAGAATTATCACAATTTTCTGACAACTCCATGGTGGCAGCATCTGGGAAGCCACGGCAGAGGGGTGGGTGGGCCGCTTTGTTGGGCTGTACTTGGGGAGGGCTTGTCTCCCAGCCCCTGGCAGGAAGTCTAGACTGGTTATCTCCTAGTGCCAGCCTTGTGGCTTCCAAGAGAGCTGCCCATAGTCTCCTCCCTGCTTTATCCAGTAGACCATTACCTTGATCTCCTCCTACTTCCCATCCTGGCTCCCAGCCCTTCCCTGGGTGGAGACGGGATGGGGTGAGGCCCTGAATCTGGACTGTTTTGATTTTCATTCTTGTTAACTCCAACCAGGAAACTTTTAAGAACAAGGGTAGCCAGTTGCTAATTCAAGCTGAGGGAGGTTGCTCTGTGCAGTTATAGCAGAACAGACGTATTCTTTCATTCCTGAGTTCTCCCTACTGTTTGCTTGTCTTCACCTATTTTATCCAAAAACAAAAGCGTTGAGCTATCCTACAGTATAATATAAATGGAATAGGAAGTCAAGGTCCTGGGCCAGGACATACAAGACGATTTAGTGGCTATAACCGAGTTGCACAAAAGGCATGAAGAAAAAAAAAAATCACCAAAACCCCCAAAGGACTTGCTACAGGTTCTTGACTAAGAGGAAAAACACACCTGTTCTCAGCCATGCCTGCCTTCTTCATCCCTGCTCACTGAGCCAAGTTTATTCAGGTAGTAAAGAAGTCCAGGTGTCAGGGGAAGTCACCCTTTTCCAAAGCCCCACAGGAAGCCTGTCGTGGATTTCAGTTTCCGTTTGCTTGGGCACCCTTACCTAGCCGCTTTGCAGAGGAGGTGGCAGTGCTCAGACCAATGACATGTCAGGGGATTCTCCCAAGATAACAGGACAGAAACTCCTCTAGGGATAGCCTATTGCAGTTACTCTTTCCTTCTTCTTGTGACCTTAGTGTGAAAGCTTGATGGACTGTGTTTTTGCCGCCATCTTGTCACCTTGGAGCTTGGAGGAAAGGTCAGCAGAAATGCAAAGTTGCAGAACCAGACCCCCTGGGACTCCGTCTCCAGATTTCTGGTTATGTGAGAGAATCAAATACTTTCATTATTTAAGACAATGTTGGGGGGACTTCCCTGGTGGCGCAGTGGTTAAGACTCCGCCTGCCAATGCAGGGGACGCGGGTTCGATCCCTGGTCCGGGAAGATCCCACATGCCGTGGAGCAGCTAAGCCCGTGCGCCACAACTGCTGATCCTGTGCTCTAGACCCTGAGAGCCACAACTACTGAAGCCCGTGGGCCTAGAGCCTGTGCTCCGCAACAAGAGAAGCCACCGCAATGAGAAGCCCGCGCACCGCAACGAAGAGCAGCCCCCGTTCGCCGCAACTAGAGAAAGCCCACGCGCAGCAATGAAGACCCAACACAGCCAAAAGAAAAAAATATATTGGGAATTCTGTTCACTGCAGCTGACCATATGCTACCGATACAGATAGGTCCTGTTATTATGTATCGTATAGGTGGGGACAGTTGTGGCTGCCCAGGGTGACACATTAGTGAGTAGCAATGCTTGGGCTGGAATCCTCCTCTTTCTGAGTCCAGAGGCAGAACGCTTACTCGCCCTCATAGTAATCCTCTAACTTCACCTGGGGTCCTTATCAAAAATGCAGATTGCTCTGCTTCACTCCAAAAGATTCCCTTCAGTAGCCCTGGGGTGGGGTCGCAGGAATCTCCACTCTAAGCAAGCAGCGCGGGTGGTCCTGATGCAAGGGCTTCCTGAACCCCAGGTTAAGACTCACTGCCTATTTTATGAAACCCCTCGATCAAGTTCATTTCTTTCCAAAGCCCATTCTTCCTCCCACCACTTTGGGCTGACCTCACTATAGCACCTATACCTCCCCTCCCACCCTTTACCCTCAGCACAAGAGTAAATTCAGACAAGGTCTACCTTCGCATAAAAACGTCAGGTCCCAATTCTTCGGGATCTGAGGCTGAAAAGTGAGAACAATTACGAAGGAGGAGGGAGACAGTCTCCTCTCCTCTACAGCAGTGTTCTCTCATTTGTCAACTGGACATCCTGGTGGTCACAGATTGAAACAACCAGCTCTAAGCCTTACTTAGTCCACCAGCCAGCCGGCTCATTACTTGGAGGTCAACTCCTTGAACAATAGAGAAGCAAAATCATCACAAGTCTTCTGGGGGAACATGTAGGAAAGGGGTGAGGAGTGTGGTGCACACATTTAATTTGTCTCAAAAGAAACCCACATGGTTCACTGTTATTCAGCATAGATTAGTCCCTGGCTTTGCCTGAGAAACCCAGTCCAAACTCAGTATTGTAGGAAGCTGTGAAACCGAACTTTTGAATTTTTCTCAAGAATTTCATTTTTAATAATAAAAAAAAAAAATTACCAAGCCCACGTGTCCCATAAAAATAAATGAACGTTTTCATTCTCGAACCAATAAAGCAGATGACAGTTGGGAGCCACATAATACTCTCTTTGTAGCTCAGCCAGGTCATGCAAGGGCTTGGAGAATCAACCGTTTATGTTTTGCAGATGGGGGAAACTGAGGCAGCACCAGGTCCAAGTCCCCGAGTGTGGCCATCAGAAAGTTGCCTGCCAACTGCTCTATTTTGGAAGAGCAGCTCTCCGGAGGGTTGGAGAAAAGCCCAGATTCTGTAGCATGGCAAGTCCCAGCCTAGCCAGCAAGTTCAGCTACATTTCTGGCTGAGTCCTTCTTGCACCCAGCGCCCTGCCGCAGAGGGTCCTGTTGCATTATGCCTTTTGTGCATGCTGTGTCTTCTCGCTGAAATACTCTCCTATTTCTTCCCACACAGCAAACGCCCACTCACCCACCGCTCACTCATCACCAGAAGCTGCTGTTCCTCCTGTGTGGCTGCCCTGCCAGGCTCTGCCGCAGCACTTGGATACCCAATGACATTTATGTGTTCTCACGTATCTGGCCCTCCCACCACCTCCCAGCAAAACACACATGGAGCATCTCGAAGGCTGGATCCTGTTTAATTCATCTTTATGTTTCCAGGATGGGTCACGTAGCCAGGCACAGAATAGATGCTCATTAAATGCTTGTTGAAGGCCTAAGTCAATGAACCAGTGCAGACACAGGGTAATGGGAGAAAAAAGATGACACCTTCAACCCCATGGTACTCTCTAAAAAAAAGTTAGAGGAAGAAACGAGAAGGAGGCAGCTCATTCAGCTTTCTGGCTAGCCTTTTCCCAGGGGCTGTGTCTCCTCTCTTGGTCTAAGGAATGTAAACACTCAGATTCCTTTCACTGATAAATAAATTCTCCTGCCATTAAAAAAAAAAAAAAAAAAAAAAGGAAGGAAAACTGACAAGTTACTTGGGGGAACGGTTTCTGCTGGGTTGCCAGGGAACGCGATTGTGACTGTGATGGGTATTTGGGCAAAGACACTACAGGGAGGATTGGGATCACTTAAGGCCTACCCCACTTTGGGGGAGAAGTCTTTAAGCTCTTCTTCTCTTGGGAGGAAGTCACACCCGGCAGTGGCTGTCACGCTACGCTCAGTTTAGTCCTGAATGAGAAAACCCTGGGCTTTAGCAATATTGCCCCTCTAGCTCCTTCAGTACAAAGGCTGGAAATTGAGTAACAGACATACAGTGAGAGGGGTTTTCCCGCCAGCCCTCGGGTGTCAGCCTCCCCACCAGGGGGCTGGAGTCAGGCGTGGCTAATGTATTTACCCAGGCCTCCAGGCAAGGCGGCCCACTGTGATCTGCGGCTGCCCCCAGCCTACCCTGGGCTGTCCTGTGGGCTTTCTTCTCAAGGCTCCGGTAGATTATGCTATCTCTAGGCAACATCTTCTCACAAAAGGTTCAGGTATTCGAATTTTCATAGTGGGAGACTGGGAAATTGGCAATGGGTATTGATGGGAAAGGCTCATGAGATGGAGATGGAAAGTTCTGAATCTTTAAGCAGAATAAACTCTTTTCCTTTCATTGAGGCACAGTGGTACCAAAGAAGAAAAGAGGGGGATATGTGTGTGTGTGTTTGGTGGGCGGGTGCTAAATGGGACAGGAAGGGAATTAACCTTCCTAAGAGCCTGGTCTGGTGGTGCTGTTTTATATGTTTTATTTTATTTAACACACCCAAGTACCCTTGAGACCTCTATTATCTATTATCTATCTCTCTCTTATCCACTGTACACACATGGCAAAACTGAGGCTAATGGGGATAAAGGGACTTCCCAAGGGCACACAGGTAGTAGATCTGGGGTCAGGATGGGAATATGGTCTCCCTGGTCCCAGCCATGAACCAAGTATAGGAGTAGGAAATTTATTAAAAAAATAAAAATGACTTATCACTGAACAGTTTAAAATCAGGTCAGCTTGCGTTTATTGAGTGGCTTTTCTCTGCCAGGCATCATTCTTTTTAATCCTTATAAAACTTCCATTTTGTAGATGAGAAAACTGAGACTCAGAGAGGTCATGCCACTTGTCCAAAGTCAGATGACTAAGGACTTGTGGAGTCAGAACTCAAACTCAGGTCATCTGTAATCTTAAGTATTAAATTGTTAACTCACTAAATTAATTATAAATTTATTTATTTATTTATTTATTATAAATTTATTTATTTTATTTTTGGCCGCGTGGGGTCTTCATTGCTGTGTATGGGCTTTCTCTAGTTGCGGCAAGTGGGGGCTACTCTTTGTTGTGGTGCGCGGGCTTCTCATTGTGGTTGTTTCTCTTGTTGTGGAGCATGGGCTCTAGGTGCACGGGCTTCAGTAGTTGTGGCTTGTAGGCTCAGTAGTTGTGGCTCTTGGGCTCTAGAGTGCAGGCTCAGTAGTTGTGGTGGACGGGCTTAGTTGCTCCGTGGCATGTGGGATATTCCCGGACTAGGGCTCGAACCCGGGTCCCCTGCATTGGCAGGCGGATTCTTAACCACTGCGCCACCAGGGAAGCCCCAATTATAAATTTAATAAAGATGGCAGGGAGGAACCCACTTCTGCATCAAGGAGCAGGAGAAAATAAGAAAGAGCTTGTAGACTCTGAAAAGGAGCAGAGAACAGACGAAAGCACTTCCTGTTGGAGGTTGACACCCCCTACGGGTCACAGCACCCTCCCACTCTCCTCCCAGATCCTGGGATAAGTGCAGGCTCCCCAAACACGGGGATATTTTAAGCTTCATTGTGGTGGTTTTAAACAAGCATGCAAATTCTTTGATACTCATCCCATGAGGGTATCTACATACCCTCCCTTTGAGCCTAGGTGGGCTTGTGATTTGCTAATAACTAATAAAATGCAGCAAAAGTGACTGCAAGATTTTTGAGGCTGGGTCAGAAAAGGCGACACAGCTGCCAACTTTTTGTTGGGAAGCTCACCTTTGGAACCCTGAGCGTGTGAGAAATCTGGTTCCCGCAGGGCTGCCATGCTATGAGGCCCAGGTCATGTGTTCTGGCCAACTTCACCGGGTGGAGTCCCAACTAACAGCCATCATCAACCACTAGATGTGCGAGTGGAGACTTTTCCAGATGATTCCAGCCCACAGCTTTCAAGTTACCACCCCCACCGCCCCATCTTTTTATCTTCCCAGTCCAGGCCCCAGATATCATGGAGCAAAGACAAGCTCTGACTATGCCCCATCAGAATTCCCTACACATGGAATCCAAGAGCATAATAAGGTCGTTGTTTTATGCCACAGACTTGTGGGGTGACTTGTTGCACAGCAGCAGTAGCCAGGACATCATCTCACTTCATTTATTTTTAGGGGAAGCCCACGTTCCTTTCCTTGTCCCCTACGCCAAGCTCTTACCTATCAGCGAACTCTGTGGATACAACTGGCGGCCGTCCTCTGAAGACGGCACAGGCTGGGCTGATCTCATCTTTTGATAAGGGCATTTAGAATGGCAAAGATGAGCCAGCTGCTTTGCTACTGCCTCTCCTAGCCAGGCGCCCAGATTCCACTCCCAGCCCCTTTCCATCCTTCACTTGTAGCTGACAGCTCCTTACTCCCTCCCCCGTGCGTCCCCATTTGGATGGCGGATACCTTTCAGTCCATTGAGCCCCCAGGGCAAAAGCTTCCCATCAACTCTAAGCCATTTCTGTAGTTACTCCATTCACCACACCCCAGGAGCAGCTATGGGCTCTTTGTGAAAGTGGCTGGTATGAAGCCGCCTTAGAGGGTATCTATCTAGCTCAGGTTCTACCCTACTGGCACAGTTCCGTGGTTGTTAAAATTTTTCAAAGAACTAAATGAGCTCATTTCTCTTAAATTAGTGCCTGGTAGGAGAGCTCTCATTTTCCCAGAACAAAGTTCATTATGGTACCCCACTGCTAACTCACTAGCTACTAGCTAACTCATTAGCTACCCTTTCAGCCAGGAAACAGAGAATAAAGTTCAGAGTCCAAATAAGATTTTTCTTGCTCTCTTTTATTTATTTTTTTCTGAGTTGACTCTGGAATCTAGCATGCATCCAGCATGGTATGCTGGTAAAGCTTTAGATCTAAATAGATCAATGTCTCCTCTACTTACTGGTTAGTGACCTTATCAAATCATCTAAATCCTCTGAGTCCCAGTTTCCTTATCAGCAAGATGGAGGTAATAATTCTCACCCGGGGTTGCTGTGAAGCTGGATTGAGAAAATGTTGGTAGCCAAGTTGGCTAGAATCAGTCTAGTTGAAAAATAAGTTCTAAGATCTTGTTATTATTTTTCTTGTGATTATTGTTATTGTTTGTGGTTCCTCTTCAGCAAATCCTACCAGCTCTGTCTTCCAGATAAAGCCAAAATCTAGCCACGTCTCATCACCTCCACAGCCAATCACCTGGTCCAAGCTATGATCACCTCTATTTGCATGATTGCAACACACTCCTATCTGGTCTCCTGGTTTCATCCCTGATGCCTTTTGGCCCCTCCACACAGCAGCCAGAACAGTCCTGTTCAATCTTGTCATGTCAATCCCAGGCTCCAAACCCTTCAATCACTTCCCTTCTTACTCAGAGTATAGTTTTTTTTTACAGTGATCTACGAGCCTGTGCAAAAATCGACTCCTATTACCTCTATGCCTTCATCTATTCCTCTTCTTTCTCACTCTCTCTCCCTTCTTACTAGTCCTCAAACAGCGCACACCTGCCCTAGAGCCTCTGAGCTTTCTGTTTCTTGGCCAGAGAATGCACGACTTGTGCCTTTATCTCCTTCAAAGCTTGGCTCAAATGTCCTCTTCTCATTGAGTTCTTCCCTGACCATCCTATTTAAAGCTTTCCCAGTGTCTCTTTTCTGATTTGTTTTTCTGTAGTTGGTCACCTTCTAACATACAGTTGACTTATTTATTTATATTTATTGTCTATTTCTCCTAACTAGGATCTAAACCAGCTGAAAGCAGAGATTGTTATCTCTTTGGCTGATTGATGTCTCCTGTGCCCAGAACAATGCCTGGCACATAGTAGACCCTTAAATATGAGGTTGAATTGACCATGGACCACAGAAACAACTTACTTGGCTGCTGGCTAATATTTTATATTAACAAAGATGACTGTGTGCATTTACTGCAACATCAATAGTTTTGTTTAAAAACATTGTCACGGTGCTGCCCTTTTTTAGTTTGAGAATATGCTCATGATAAAAGCCTTAAGTAAAAATCTAGTTGAAGTCAAAGAATGCTGGAATAATAAGTCCCAAGTCTTCTGATTGCCGATTCAAAAAACCCCCAAGAATCAAGTGTGGACTCTCATTTTTCAGGACCAGCTATGTAATTTGCAGGGCCTGGTGTAAAATGAAAATGCGGAGTGGCCCCTTATTCGAAAGTATTAAGAATTTCAAGACTGAAATAGCAGAGCATTAAACCGAGAGCTCTGTGTCACTGCACAGGATGCACCCACATGAGGCTGGCCCTACTCATTTCTTACATCTGTATATGTTTTTTGCATCCAAGGAAAACAAACCTTAGGAGGTTTGTTTACTTAGTGAACTTCATCCACCTAATATCTCTTTAAATTATCACGAAGCTGGAATAGTTAAGGGTATCCATGCTGCCTGAGTCCACTGATATTCAGCCTTCAAAATAATCCACTTTTGTTTTGTACTGGATTATATGAGAGCCTCAGTTTTAGATCAGGAAGATTAAAAGATACTTCAAATACTCTTCCTACCCTTTGAATAGGTTATGATCTTGCTCTGAAGACAGTGCTAAATGGTGAGGCTAGAAGCATCCCAGAGCAAGGTAAACAGGGATTGCTACTTCTGAAAGAGATAAGGTCATTCCTAGTCCATCATCATTGTTATCCATGGTCTGACCAGCAGCAGCAACCTCTGGTTTAATGGTTTGCAAATGTGGTCCAGTCTGAGAGGCAACCCTAAGAGAAACTGAGAATGGGACTGAGACACAATCCAGGGTGGAGGCAGGGCCCCAGGTCTCCAGATGCCATCAGGTAATTTTAGCTAATGATGGTGATCTGTGCTAGAATCCACCAAGGCATTGCTGGCCAATCAGCTCCTTTCCTTGGGCTTTATTTTCTCCATCATTCAAAGGAAGACTGTACTGAGACTGTACTGTTCAGAGGTTATTTTTTAATATTAACCAGACTTTAAATATTCTCTTGCATTTTGATTTTTTTTTTTTTGGAGTCAGGCATTATAAAAAATGCAAGCTACTGGACCGCTTTATTCACATAAAAAAAGAAACCTTCTGCCTATTTTCATTACAGGTCCATCTTGACATCTTAAATTTTAATAGTGACTTAAGGCTGTCTCTAGACTTTTAGGAAGTTCTAAAGATGAGATGATTTGGCCACAAAGGTTTAAAAAATATTAAATGAAATGAGCAGAAACATTAGTTCAACATTTCAAGGACAATTTATCACTAAACAAATGAATTTGAACCTATGGAGATCTTTCTTATAAGACTTCAAAGGCTTTCCTTGAAGATAACTAAAATAAATATCATACACTATTTAAAAATTTCTGCATACACTTAAATCTTAAAGTGAATTGTTTTTTGTGGGTCAGAAGTAAACCATTTGTACAGGAGGACACGTGACCACTCATATTTACAAGGGTAAACTTTTCTTCACTTCCATTTTTGTATTTGATAGGGCTGTTAGCATTTCAAAGTAGTTTGGCTTGTGTTGTGATTGTTTAAATGTGCCCATTAAACTGTGGGTATCAGTTTCACAGGAAGTGAAATGTCACAGGGTACTCGACTCTGGTCTAGACTAAAGAATTCAGCCAAACACATTTGGAATCCTAGGTTTCTCACCTTTTACGTAAATATTCTGGGAATTTAACTTTCTCTCTGGTTCTACACCAGGTTCTCGCACAAGTAGGACTGACTTTCACTTTGACCATTCTGATTCAAATATTATCTAGAGAAGGAGGCAGCCTGCTCCAGAAATGCGAGACTGGGGCATGGATCACCTCACTTCTGTGCAGACTTAACGAAACTGCTGTATATCCAGGAATGGCTAGCAGAGTGCAAGGAATTCCTTCCCCCGAAGAAAAATCCACACGGAAAGCTGCAAGGAAGCTGAGTTGTGCTATCTTCATGGCAGTTAGCCTGGTTCCTCTGTCTCAGCCAGGCGAGATATCCCCGCAAGGCAGTCAGCCAGGACCGGCAGTGTCCCCGTATTCCTGACTCCTGCTGAGATTCTCCTTTTCTGAGCCCCACTCCTCCCCTTCAGATCTTCACATTCTTTCCTTAGATATGTTAATACCCTCTCCAAGGAGCTACCTGGGGCAGCTTCTCAGCCTCTTTGAAGGGATTTTATATCTCTACTCAGATTATTTATGGCGCCCATAGAGTCCATAGAGTTGACTCAGAGAGTAGCCTGCCTTCCCTGTTTACAAGTTCAGGTGAGGGTTGCAGGCAGAGGGTACCACTTCTGTGTCCCAGATGTCTGACAAGGGCTTTAAAGCATTGATACTTGGATTGTGCTAAATTCAAGGCTGGACCCCTAAATAGCCAATGTTTCTAATTGATGAAAATAGATAAAATTGATAAAATAATTGATAGAAAAATTGATAAAATAATTGATAATTATAAAGATTATTCAGTTGAATCATAGGAAACTGCCAATATTCATCCATTTTTGCTTATCAATATAGCAATTTCCTATGGTTTGATCTAATACTGCAAAATGGTTTCAGACATCAATGAAGAGATATTGAAAGGTTTTTATTTTGTCTTTTCACTATATTCCATACCCCCTAACTTCTTTTCCTGTACCCTGTATACCTGTGCTAAGACCACACACACACACACACTCACACTCAGAATATGACTTATTCTTTCTTTCCTGGGACCTTAGAGAGGTAAGAAAACCAGATGACAATGAGGTAACACATTTATATGAATGAAAGGCAGTTCTACTCACAATACTCTTGTCCTTTGTTCAGGGATATCCACCCTCCCCTCATCCCCCTCCTCCAAGTCTGCCTGAAATCACTCAATTTAGCCTGAAAGCAATGAAGGCTTGAGGGCAGGCAGCTTGTGTATGGAACAAGCCCCAGTGTTGAGTCACAAACTCTGGATTCTGCATTTGGTTTGATAACTTCCTGGTATGTGATCTTGGACAAGTTACCTAACCATGGTGTGTTTAAGTTTTCTCATCTGTAGCATAGGGACAATCTTATCTACTTGATAGAGTTGAAGGGGGCCAAATAAGATAATATCTGTAATGTACCTAAAACTGGGAGCCAAACTCCTTAAGACCAATAAGATTTCTTGCTCCCTGGAGCTTCCAGCCTCCATGCCTCCCCATCTACCACACATGGCTCAGAAACCAAAGAGCTGCTTTACTTGAAGTGACATGTGGCCTGGGACATTGGGTGTCTCAGTAGTGACCAGGCGGCTGGGTGAGTCATGGCTAGTGGGGTCTCTGTTGCTTTGGGAAAGATAACTTGCAGCTGGGGAGGCAAAGAAGTGGCTTTGTGGCATCAGTGACATTTGGGCTGGTCCCTAAGGATGGTTAGGATTTAGACACACCCTCTAGGCCAGCTCCGTCTCATTAAACTTTCTGCAGTGATGGAAATGTGCTCTAATCTGTGCTGTCTAAAATGGGCGGCTACTGAGCACTTGGACTGTGGCTGGTGTGACTGAGGGGAGAATTTTAAATTTAATTTTCATTAACATAAACAGGCACATATGGCCAGTGGCTACGGTACTAGACAGCCCAGGACTAGGCAGAGGAAACAGCAAAAGTGAGAGAAGCAGAAAATCATGGGGGCAGGTGTGGGGTGCAGCTCGCGTTTCAGCTCAGCTGAAGCCCAGGGTGTGAGAAGGACACTGGTAGTACAGGCAGCCGGAGAGGGATGTGCAGCAAATCCATGGTCAGTGGAAAGAATTTAAATGTTCTTTCCTAAGCCATGGGAGCTAGTGAAGGTTGGTGAGCAAAAGAATGACAGCATGTTGCTCAGTTCAGAGCGATGAATCTGAATTGGGGAGTGGAGTCTCTCTGATTGGACCAGATAGAAGCTGGAAATGGAAACATTTGGGAGCGTTACTGTGAAAACCCAGGGGAAGCTCTTACTGAGTGCAGGGCACTGTGCAAACAGCTCTGCCTGGAATATCTCGTGTCACTCTGAGGCAGGTGTTACCAAGAGATCCATCTTTCAGACAAGGAAATGGGGTTTACCATTGATTAACTTGAAATCCTCAAGTAAGTACAGAAAGAAAATTCGAATCCAGGTCTGTTGGATTCCAAAGACCACAGAAGAAAGTACTTAACTCCACTCCACCTCTGGTTTAGATCTCCCTGGGGAAAGCAGTGTCATGAGAAGAGACACAAAGCCAACCCTAAAGGTGAGGACTTGACATTAAATGAACTGGGTGTGGCTTTTCTCAAGACCTGAGATAGGAAACTCTTCTTTTCTTTCAACATGCATTTCTGAATGGGACTCCCTGTTTTGTTGCCAGACCTGACCTCTCTCATCTTTCTACTGCCTTGGTGAAAGCCTAAATTAGACCATTACTGAGCCCATTAGCTTGCTTATTTGTGGGCCAGAAGAGTTATTATCTATATTTGGGGAACTCTCCAATAGCAGAGACTTATTTCCTTCCTGAGATCTCTTCAATTTGCAGGCAATTATCTGATGGCTTTGAAAATTTCTTTTACAATCTTCCCTCAAAAGGCAGCTCAACATGGTGTTAAAAACAGCAACTCACCAGGCTGCCTGGGCCTGAACTCTGGTTTACAGTCTGACTTTGAGCATGTTATGGACAATACAACCTGCTTCATGGACTGGTTTTAAAGATGAAGAAAGGTACTTAACGTGCTTAGAATTGTGCAAAGCATTTCCTATACGTGGTTTACAAGCATTATGACTTGCCAAAAACTGGGCAGGCATGGGGCGGGAGTGGCCAGGAGGAGGAAGAAGCAATTCTCAAAAGACCACTGGAAAACATCTGGATGTGAATCAAAAGGAATTGGTCAGATAGATACTGGAAGGCCAGTTTTCTGAGTTTTTCAGACTCCTCCTAAAAGAGAAGCCTTACAAATGTAAACGCGTGCGAAGTTTGGCTGGAAGGGAAGGGAAAAGGAAATTTTGACAGGTACTGGAAAGAACAGTTTCTGCATGCGTGGGAGCAAACTCTTTGCACTTTTGGGCAGATGACAGGGCCTTACCCTCTGTCGGGGTCGCGGCGGGCACTTCAATTGCAGCGTCCAGAGCTGCTCTCGCCGGTAGCCTCAGTGCTGCCACCTACAGGGCCTTGGAGGCAAATCGCGCAGCCCTCACTGCTCCCGGGCGGCGGGGGCGCTGGGTCGGCGCTGGATGGGTAACCTCCTCGATAGCCATCATTAGCTTCCCTCTCTTACAGGTTTTAATGCTTCTAGCCCTAGACACAAAAGTCTGGGAGACATTTATAAACATTATTTCCAAAAGGGGGGAGGGAATGAAAAAATAAAATCAGAGAGAGCTCCACACATAGAAATGCAGAAATGTCACATTGATGTAGAACCAAGTGCCAGACACTGAGTTAGGGGCTTGGCACATGAAATTGCATTCAATCCACATAACAGACAGCATCAGTAGCTTTATGCCCGTTTCAAGGTAGATTGAATAACCCAATACACAATTGTTTCGAACCCGTGCCACTCCCATTCCAAAGTCCATATATGTCATAACACACTACCTGACAAATTATTGTCCCACCTTTCCCATGTATAAAAGTGCACACAACTGAGTTGACCAGTCACAAAGAGCTTCTGTTTGCGCATGGCAAATGATGCTTACCCTGAGCTTTGAAAATCTGAACTTCTCAAATGAAGATGCTATAGCAGAAATTTTTCACTTATATAAGGGAGTAGGGACTTTATTACCACGGCCCAAATCTTGGTCCATTTGTAAATTATTTCTATTAATCCAAGCCAATCTGAGTGCATTAATGTTGTAGACTAAACTACAAAACAAAGTGTCTGTCTTGCTTTTACCAGCTCAAACTCTATTAATTAATCAACATTTGGGCACATTTATGCTACATTTATACTACAAAGGTCATGTTTAAATTGGCCTTCCTGCGGTACTAATAGTGCTTCTCAAGCTTCGATGTACATACCATTCACCTGGGGACCATGCTGAAATGCATATTCTGATTCAGTGAATCCGGGATGGGCTCTGAGATTCTGCATCTCTAACCAGCTCCCAGGTGATGAGGTAGCTACTGGCAAGCGCACTTTGAGTTTCAAGGGGTTTGAAGATCTTGAAGTTCTTCTGAATCGCCAAGATAAAATTTTACTTGTTTGTGTATTACTTATACTTTATTGTCTCCTAATATGTTGAGAGTCAGTAAACTATAATCTATGTCCCATCTAAAATACTTTATCAACTAGAACAGTGAATTTACCCGAATAGTCTATTCCTTTACCCCGGCTGGATTATAAAGTGTTTGTCTTTAGAAACTCTGCGACCTAAAGGAATTTCACCTTCAATCAAAGGGTAATTTACGCACCATGAGAAATATTTTCCAAACTTTAAGGGAGAGGAATGATGATACCAACATAAGAAAAACTTGTCAAAATTAAACTTTCTGCTCTTTTTGGTTTTTCAGTCTGACTCTTTTGCCATCTAGGGAATTGATTGCATGGAAGTATAGAGCAGTAGACCCACTGACCCACTTAAAAGCCAGGAAGCACCTTCTAATATCCCTCAGATTTGGGGGTCCATTTATGCTTACGTGCATGAGTCTCCAGATGTTGAAGGGCAAAAAGTAACACATTCACATGTGATACAGAGCAAACACCTATGGTGATGCTCAAAGGACAAGATATTCATAGCAGTGAAGAATAAAGTGACCCATAAACAGACAGTCATTTACTTGTTTGTTTTGTCTAGGGTCCATTGAATGGCATCTGTTATTATAACAATAGCTAATGCCCAGTAATTATTTCCATCATATACCTCACTGGGGATGAAAACTGCAGTGGAACTAGATCTTCTGTTTGGAATTGATATTTTTTTCCCAACATCAATTAAAATATACAAGAAAGAGATATTAAAAAAATAATAAAAAAATAAAGAGCCTATTAACTCAAAAAATTATGCAAGAAAGGTGTTGAGTTCTCCCCAGTGCCTTCCTATTTACACAAATAAAATACATATATGTAAATGGTTAAATGTAAATGGCGGCCTTATATATCTTAGAGAATAGAATGTCTCAAGTTAGAATAGTGGAAATTATGGCAACTTTAATAGGAAGAAAATGAAAGAAAGTATGGTAACTTCAATGGGAACAAAGTATCTGTTATGCACATTGTAGTTTTTCAAAAAATGTGCATTTACTGCCTTAAGATTGATTGCTGGGTTTGCATAGCAAAGACTGACATGGATTGTGAAGATAAGGGTGGACTCCAGAGTGGGAAGCTGGCTGCTGCTATCTACTTACCGTGATCTCAGGGCTTCAGCAAGGCTAGTGTCTCTTTCCTCCTTTGCAGTTCCTACTCTTAAGCCCCAAATTTTCTACTTTTAGTTTTAGTTCTTTAGGTTGAGGCGTTGCTTATTAGCAGATGCTGTTGTACCCAGATATTGGTATATTAATTATGTAGAATTATTATTACCAGAAATATCTATGTTGGCCAACTTCTGTTCAGGGCAACCGTGTGGCAGGCTTCAGGCAGAGAGGAAAATGTACCGTCCTCGCAGCTTAAGTTTGAAAAATCCACGAGAAGAACTGGGGTCATATCTTCAACCCTGGATCAATGAATGTGGTCAGAGGGATAGAGATTACAACTGGCCCCCTTTTGGCCTCATGATCTTCCTGTTTGCTGGAAGTGTGTGTGGGGGGGGGGGGGGCGGGGGGTATAATTATTTCAAACTTTAGTAAAACCATATATTTTGAGGAATATTTCCCAAAGAAGGGGCTTGCTCTTCTGGAAAAAAAATTCATGTCCATCACAACTTGGAACAAGTTACTTTATTTGAACCTCAGTTGAAGAGTTTGTATGTTTGTTTGAGGGAGTAGAATTAGATGCTTTCTGAGGGCCCTTTCATATCTAAAATCTCTAGTTTTCAGTTACGTTCCTACGTAGCACTTTATGAAATGATTTCATATCCAACTCTGACAAGCAGGTAGAGGTGATGCTACTTCACCCTCCTATTAGATGGGGGAAACCGAGCCTCACAAAGTTAATTAATTTGCCTCAATCATTAGAATGTCAAGTGGCAGAACTAGGACTACATATTAAGTGATTGGATTAGTTTCAAAGGATTCCCTTTGAATGCTACCCACATTAGTGAAATTAGTTTTGTTCATTCTGTAATGACCACTAACTAATCTCATTGGTAGCAAACTACTATAAATTAAGCTAGAGTTGATGGGATAGTTTAAATCTTGGGCACTTGAATTTTTAATTTAGCTGCCTTCTGAGAGATGCTGAGGTTATTCATTAATATGATTACTGTCTTTCTGATGGGAAGTACTGGAAAGTATGGCTTGGGGAAAGAAAAGCTACTGAGAATTCAAGTTGAAAGAAACTGCTTATAGGAAGAGATTGAGGGAGAGACTGGGGGCGAAACTGATTATTATCTTCCAGCTCACAGACACTTGATACTATGCGTGAAGCAGATAACGGTCAAATAAGTCGCCATTGTTTGTTTTAAGAATTCCCTAAATAAATATTTACTCCACACAATCAATGAAGTCTAGAAAGTCAATGGAATGTGTTTTATTTTTAACAAGGCTTAAATTAATTGTATATCTCCTGCATCTACAAACATCTATTAAGATCACTCTGAGAACTAGCTTAGAGCTCCTAATGACTGGCTTTCTTTTTAAGCAAGGATTTCAGGCTAGCATATAAAAATTTTAAGACCAAGGGGGAAAATAATCTTTGATTAAGAATGTATAACATTATGATTCAAAAGCCTTAATGCACATACCTTTGGTCTGCCAATTAATGAATTTATCCTCGAGGAAATAAAGATGAAGAGTAAAAGGATGTTCACTGAAGCATCTCTTAGAGTAGTAAAAACAGGAACAACTTAGATGGGAGATGATGATGATGATGATGATGATGATGATGATGATGATGATGATGATGATGATTACAATTCAATACTTTCTGATTTATTCATGGAGTTATGCAACCATTACCACAAGCAATTTTAGAACATTTTCATCACCCCTAAAAGAAACCCTGTACCCCTTAGCAGTCATTTTTCATTTCCTCCCAAGACCCTAAGCCCTGGTAACTTTTTGTTTCTATAGACTTGCCTACACTGGACAATTCCTATAAATGGAATCATATAAACCGGCTTCTTCCACTAGCGTAATGCTTTTAAGATTCTAGATGGGAGATTATTGAGGAAGATTATGGTACCTTTATACAATGGATTATTCTATAATCATTAAAAATGATGCTGCAAAGAATAATTAGTGACAAAAACATTCACAATAGCTTAACCAATAAGAGCATAAGTTCCAGAGTCAGGCAACCTGGATTTTGATTCTAGCTCAACCAACTCCCCATTGTGTGACCTTGAACAATTTACTTAATTTTTGTGCTTAGTTTTACTCAGATATAAAATGGGGCTAATAACGATTGTATCGGCCTCAGAAGCTTGTTGGGTGAAATGAATGAGGTAATCCATATAAACAGCTTAGCACAGAGCCAGGCTCTATAATAAGTTTATCAAAGAGTGCCACATTTTCTTTCTTTGCTGATCTGTATTTCTTACTTTTCCAGCCAACAATTATGTTAATTTGGTAATGATGAAGAAAATATAAAAGTTATTTTTAAAAAATTATTTAAAAATTTTAAATTGTGGTAATATACATATTACATAAAATTTACCATCTTAACCATTTTTAAGTTTACAGTTCAGTAGTGTAAAGTACATTCACATTGTTGTATAACAAATTTCCAGAATGTTTTTCATCTTGCAAAACTAAAACTCTATACCCATTAGACAATAGCTCTCCATCCCTCCTTCCCCCAGCCCTTGGTAACTACCATTCTACTTCCTGTCTCTATAAATTTGACTACTCTAGGGACCTCAAATAAGTGGAACTGTATAGTATTTGTCTTTTTGTAATTGGCTTATTTCACTTAGCATAATGTCCTCAAGCTTTATCTATATTGTAGCCTGTGTCAGCATTTCCTTCCTTTTCAAGGCTGAATAATGTTCCATTGTATGTATATACCACATTTTGCTTATCCATTTATCTGCTGATGAACAATTGAGATGCTTCTGTCTTTTGGCTATTGTGACTAATACAACTATGAACATGGATGTACAAATATTTAAAGATTGTTTTTTCAAAGAAAGAATAGTATAAGTTCCTCTAAATTTCCTAAAACTGATAAGGCACATGTAAACAGGGACTACACAGGTGATTGAAATCCTAGATTTGTTCATTGTCTCAGAAAGTGTATAATAAATAAATTAATTAATTAATATATTTAGTTTTTATTGGGCACTTTGTCTTTGAGGCTAATTATTTCAGAAGATTTTATATTTAGTTGAAAATAACAAGGGAAAGAAAACACCAACAAGGGCTGAAACAAGACGGGTGTTGAAAGTCAGAGGTAGTCAGCCCAGGGCTCATACTGCATTTCATGGTAACAGAGTCTAAACTTCTCTCTTCTTGCTCTGCCATGTCCCTAAAGTTTTTTTCCTGAGGCCTTTACATGGGACAAGGGGGTTGCTGGAGCTCCAGCAGCATTATTTCTGCTTCTATTCCAGCATTACTTCTGTTTCTTCCTTCCAGAAAGGAGGAAGGGAAGAAGGAAGTGTATGTCCCTTCTTTAAAGATACTTTCCATTTCTACTCTATTGGCTGGAAGTTAGTCATGGGATCACTCACGGCTGAGAAAAGTGGTGTTTATTGCCAATAAGCCATACACACTGCACAAATTAGGGACTCAATACTGAGAAAGAATGGATGTTGGGGGACAGCCAGGATTCTCTGCCAGAGTCTCCATACATGTTAACTAGCATCTTGGAATATACATCCTTAGGTAGGTAATGTTGAACTGTTTCTCTCTGAGTCTATAGATAATCTCTAATAATAGTTCTGAGGCAATGGTGATTTTCTCAGCTCTGTTGATACTCCAAACTTGATTTAAAGGAGCTCGTAAAACCTAGAACAATAGGCATAGGGCATTGGCTTTATATTCTGGTGTCTTGGGCTTGTGCTGAGATTCCCTCAACTATCCCTTACTTCAGATAGACAGATAGGGTTACAGCTTTGGTGCCAATGAAGCTGGTGATTAGGCAAAGTTGTTTTGGGGAGTTACTTCCCAGATGGAATGTAGAGATGAGGACACTTTCTCAAAGATCATACTCTATTAATGAGCAAACATTGGTGCCTACCTAGTGGAGTCAAATTTGTATCTGATTTTTATAACTTCCAATATCAAAATGATTTCTTTATTAAGCATTTTAGATGTTGATGAAATTTTTAAAAATCTTTGAAAAATAGTTGCTTTTGTTTTAATTGTAGAACTGGAGAATCTATGACACTCCAATGTGGTTGTTTTGGCTCATGGACATTTAAATGAACAAGTACTTTGTAAAACAGGCAAAACTCACTTCATTACTCATGATGAACCACCATCCTTGAGGCAGGGATTGGGGTGAGGCCAAAGGTGAGTGAGGGTCAGGGAAGGAGTGAAGGGGAGTTTATTTATTGCAATATTAATTCAAAATTTAAAAAAACAGTGATTTTGTTATTTCAGTGCAACTGTGTCTAAAAATGCCTCGATCCCATCGTCTTTATCAAAATGCCCTGCTTTAAAAATGAATAAACTCTTCAGTGAATACAGTCGTATGAAAAGACCCTTAAGGCTACAAACAGTAGAGAAAATGATTAAGTGAGAGAAAGATCACTTAATGAAAATAATTCAATTTTAATAGAGATCATTTAAATAAAATAGACCAATATCACTAAAATGATGCTTTTGTCATTGTCTCCAGTCTCTTCACCTTCACAAAAAAAAGTAATTTCAGAGCCTCTGACTTTTTGGAATGACATTATTTAGAGCCCTCTGGCAGAATCTAGAGGACTTCTCATCAGCCTCAATGGTACCCTCTCCTGTCTGAAGGACCAGAAACTGAGCAAACCAGTAGCAAAACCCAGAAGAGAGTGCAGTTCTTTAATGTTTTAGCCTAGTGACCTAAGAGTAAAGTCACTGTTCAACTGGTGAGCGAAGTTGTGGTCTGTTTTTCTTGGTCTTACAACTTGTGTCATTGGTGCCAGTTCAGTTCAATAGATATTTCAGTACCAATTGAGCTAACTCTATAACTTTAATTTGTATCATATCTAAAACATCCAGTGGTCCTTTCCTATATTCTTATGACTCAATAAGGCAGAACAGTTGTAATGGAAAGCATTATGATCAGAGAGTCAGAGGAACTCTGTTTAAATGGGCTATGCCATTAACTAGCTGTGTGACCCTAGGCAAGTCATTTCCCTGTCAGTCTTCAGAATTCTCATTCTCAAAGGGAAAGGGCAGGGAGTTGGTTTATATGATCTCTAAGATCTCCAGTGTTTTAAAAAAAAATGTCAAAGCACCATTTCTACTTTCATCCCCAGAAGAATCATATAGCCATTGCTAAAGAGGTTGAGAAACTGATTCATGATGTATTACTCATTCCATCACCCAAACCCTTTTGAACAGATGGAGGTGGAAATGGTGCTCTCCAGTATCATGATTAATAATGAATAAATGCACAGATTGCTGAATGCACCTGCAGAAATACTTTCCAATCTAAAGAAATGTAGTCTGGTTGTTTCTAAGAGGTAGGCACTTACTCCATGGTAAATATCCTGTTGCTAATCTGAGGTGGATCCTTCAAGTGCTGTCTATACATCCCTCATTATCAAGCCTTCCCACAGCTCTGCTCAGCTGACAGATAGAGCCAATTAAATGACTGCTCCCCATTCTCTTTGTAAATCATGCGTCTCCCTGCTGTTACTCTCTGCTGCTCCTGGATTGTCCTTCTTTCTACTAAAGCCTCCCCTGCTTTTCAAATCTCAGCTCCTTTGCCACCTCCTCCATGAAGCTAAGTCTCTTCTTTCTTTAAACTTCCATGACAGGGCATGTTATCTCCTCCTCTTACATTCATTTCCTACCTTGTACTGCATTCATTTATAAACATGCTTTATCTCCCTTACTAGACTGCAAGCTCCTAGGTAGCACCATCCCTTATCCTCATCAAGTCTGAAATGCCTCGTGTCTTTCATAAAGCAAAACCCTCACACATTTATGGAATACTTTCGGCCCTCCCTAGTGGTTGGTATCACAATTCCTTTCCCCTGCTGCCTTTTTGAAGGGTCTATTTATTTCTATTTTTAGGAAACTGGGCTGCTGTAATTTCTCTTGAAGTAACTTTGAATCCACATTACTAAGTGGTATATTTAGTTGGATTTTTCAGTGCAAATTCAGCATCATAGTTTTGCCAAGAGATGAAGAGAATTCTCCTACCACAGGCCTCGTTCTCTTTTGGTCTGATTAGGTTATATATTTTATTTTGAAGAGCATGAGATAGCTGTAGTTAAATAATGATCTTTGGGACCCATTACCTCCATTACATTGAAAAATGTCATAAACAGAGCCAAACACATATCTGTTCTCCTTCTGATTTCAGTCAAGAGCATTTGGGGATTTGGATGGTACTGCCCTTTACTTTAAACAAGTGAAGGCAGAAGCTGTATGCTTTTCAGTGCATGCCTGCTTCTTTTCTTTCTTTTTTTGACCCTAGAATATCTCAGGTTTGTGTAGACAGAGGCCAACTGGCAGCTGATAGACTGTCACTTGAAGGGGTGGTGGCAGCAGCAGTGGTGGGCTGATAAGCCCTTTGGGGAGAAAGATGCTCTTCCAGAAGTAGGGTCTATTTGCCAAGAAAGCAGCAGGGGAAATCACTGGTGGCAGCTGATTAGAACAAACAGGAAGAAGGGACAGGTTTGCCAAAGGCTTCTGAGCATCTTTCCCATTGGTAAACTTCCAGGCAGACGAAAATGTTTTCCAGGTGGTTTTTGGATTTATACCTATAAGGCAAGTTCCAGTGCACCCCAAAGCACCAGGTCCCTAGTTTGAGAAATGCCACACACACACAGATTCCATCATAAAGACTTTTGTCATGCAAACCCTTGAGGACGTATGGCTGATGTCAGGGAAGGCACATCTGAGTAACTAATGTGTACTCTTCAAATAGCCTGCAGTTCTCTAATGTGAGTTTATCCAGGTCTACTGCTGAAGTCTAGGGCAATGAAAGGTCTCCCAGCCTACCCATTATTCCGTTTTCCTTAATTAAGTCACGATTATCATCTTTATCTAAAAGCCTCATGCAGAGAGAATCTTTTTTAGGTAGTGGTTTCAACTGACTGTACTTCTCTGTAGTCATAAACGTTTTTATTTTATTTTTTTGATAAAAAATGGATTGGGAGGTAAGGCTAGGTTTAGAGATTTCTTTTTATGCATGTTCTCTTTATCGTTAGTAAATACATTAAACACTCTGATTTTCAAGGAGCTGCCTGGCCGTGGTGGTTATTTGGGGGGGAAAAAAGCAACCACACATCATCTTTCTTCTCTTTTAATTTAAGTTTTACACTAAAAATCTGTTTTGAGAGGGAAATGGAGCGTGCTAAGCTAATGACAGCTTTCCCCTCTCTTACTTTTCCCTTGTCAGAGCAATGCGCTCGTATTGGCTCCTTGGCGTGCCGGAATGTGGGCATTGCAGCTTTAAGTGAAGGCTCCAACTACTCGAAAAAATAAAAACAAATAAACAGCCCCCGCCCCCCCAAAGAGGGGAGGGCTTAAGAGGAAACTGTACTAAATGTGTCCGCAAACTGACTAATATATTTGCAAAGGTATAGTTTATTTTCTGCGACTACCGACAACCCACTTTGCGCCGGGAAACTGTTAGGTGCGTCCCGCTGAGAAACGTGCTTGGTTAGTCCGCGACTGCCGTTTAGATCCACCCAGGCCGACCCGCCAGGAGGATGGGCGTGAGGGGGCCCCGTTTCCATTCGTGGGAAGAGGAAGCCGGCGACCCAAGGCGAGCTCCGAGGACAGCTGATCATCAGGTCCCAACACTTGCCAAGCGTCCCCTAATTCCCATTTGGTTACAAAAATTCTTCTCTCCTCCACTGCATCCCCCACTTTGAGCAAAGGGTGCCACGGCCTGAGCAGGAGGCCGCGATCCGGCCGGGGGGATCCGCGGGCCGTACGTAGGGTCGGACTCCTGGACGCCCAGGGCTGCGGCTGCAGAGGCCGCAGGGTGGCTATTCCTGCTGGAGATTAGCCGCCGCGCCGGTCCCTCCCTCTTTCTCGGGTCAGTGAATGATTAGTCAAACAGCATCTCCCCGCCCCGGTCCGCCCGGGGTTGGATGGGAGGAGTCATGGAGCGACTGTTCTCTTTTTTTAAGGGCGAGAAGCGTTCGCCTCTGTGCGTTTATTAATCGACCTTGCGTGTAGTTTCAGCTTCTGTCTTCCCTAGTGTCACGACTGGCAGACACATAAGCACAGAACACTGATCTGGAAGGCCCCTCGCCCCTCTGTCCGCTCAGCGCGGGAGTCCGCTGTCTCGCCCCCAGCAGACAGAAGCAAAGCAGGGAGTGAAAAGTCGCGCGGCCCCCACCCCCCACCCCGGCGCCCCGTGTCGCTCCATCCCAAAGCTGGGGCGTCTGGGAACGAGCAGGGGTGGTGAGGCGCCCTGCGTCCCATATTCTGCTCCCTCCCAGGGTTGGAGCACCCGGGTGTGAGCGGGGGTGGCGCGGCATTCCCGGCTAGGGGAGGGCTCCCCCGGGAAAGGGAGGAGGCGCTGCGCGCTCCGGGCGGTGGAGACACGCCTGCCCCGCTCCGCTCCGTGCCCCGGGGCAAGTGGCCTCCCTCGAGGGGCTGGGTAGCGGGCTGGACAGCTGGCGAAGACAAGCGCCCGGCGCGGGGCTTCTGCAATCCCCCCTGCGCCCGGGCGCCCCCAGCGGGTTCCCAGAGGCGCCCGGGGCGCCCGGGTCTCCGGCGCCGGAGCGAGCGTGCGCGCGGGCCGGGCTGAGAGCCTGAGGGGCCGTCAGGAGGTGGGAGGGCAGGAGTGGAGGACGCCGCGGCAGCGGCGCGCCCCGGGCAGTCGCTGCAGCCCGGGCGGCGGCGGCGGCTGTGCAGCGGTGCGCAGCGGGAAGCGCAGCCACTCCTTTCTGCCTATCTCCGGCTGCTCCGATACCCCCTCCTCCCGGCCCCCTCTCTAGTATGGAGGAGCCGACGACTAAACCGCTGCGAGCAACTCCTTAAAAAAAAAAAGCCGCATTGGAGGAGCCTGGCCACAGGACCCCTCCTCCCTGGGCGCCCCTCACCCCTCGCCTCGCTCTCCCGCCTCCCCCTCCAGACCCCCCCCACCCCCCCGCCCCAGGCTCCCGGGCGCCCGCCTCCCTCCTTAGCGGACTGTCTCCGAACTCGCCGGCTGAGAGCCCTTTTTGACTGCGAGCGGCGGTAGTGGAGCATAGGCGGCGGCGCGGGACCTGCAGTCGCCCGGGATTCCCTCCAGGTGACGATGCTCTGGTTCTCCGGCGTCAGGGCTCTGGCTGAGCGTCCCTGCCGGCGCTCGCCCGGGATTACCTGCTGCGTCTTGCTGCTGCTCAATTGCTCGGGGGTCCCCATGTCTCTGGCTTCCTCCTTCTTGACAGGTAGGGGAGGGGGCGGGAGGGACCGACCCTCCCGGACGGTGGCTTGATACCTGGGAGAGGAAGCGCTGGCTGGCCTCGGGGACGGGAGGGCGGGGAGCGAGCACCTAGGAGCCTGCCCCTCGCGGGCGGTGGGCAAGAAGCGAAACCCGCGGGGCTAAGGGGTGGGAAGGCAGTGAGTAGGTTAAGGGGTGGAGGGCGAGGAGGCTGTTGACATCAATACTGTAGTGATAACGGAGATTCTTCTATTTGAATTTGAGAAGTTCCTTTATTTATTTTTAGTTTTCTTCAATCTTTATTTTGATCTTTTCTCCCGTATACAATTAAAGAAAAAAATTTGACCGTTTTCCACCCATCGGCCTTTCTCACTCTATAGGGTTCCAGTATAGCTTCTGTACAGGGAGTGCTTTTTAAAGCACCTTGAATTTAAAGAAACTATCATATTTTAAAAGGGTAATAACAGCAGGATATAATAATTATATGCTTTCAGGCAGGTGAAGACCTCAGCTGCTATTCTGAAGGACATACTTTAGTGACACCTGGTGCAAAAAAGAAAATATTGAGGCAATTTCTAAAAGAGGAAAGAAGATTGTGTTTCAAAAAGTGATTTCAGCTCAAGACAATATGAGGCGGATTCATATAAAGGCCTGTTCATTGACACTGTCCTGAATTCTGTTCAAATTTAAAATCTGCCTTAATGGCCAATTTGAATTTTTTTTGCATGTGGGAGTGTGTGTTTACTTGAAATGCCTTCATGAAGGAGGGGTATTATTAAGGATCCAGTGAAATACTTGGAATTGTGCTTAAACCATCGAAAGCAGAAAATCTATCTATATAGCACGGCCTTTAAAAAAAACAAAACAAACCTGTTCTAATAAAACTATTTAAAATAGATTTTCTTCGGGGGGACTTCTTTTGGGTGAGTTTGAGAATTTAAAACTCATTAGGAATTTCTGAAATTTGGGTATAGTTGTTTCAAAAAGCATTAATGTAAAAATTCTATTTTTGTAACAATGGCACTAAGCTAAATTTAAATAACTTATTTTCCCCTTCAGGTTCTGTTGCAAAATGTGAAAATGAAGGTGAAGTTCTCCAGATTCCATTTATCACGGACAACCCTTGTATAATGTGTGTCTGCATGGTGAGTATGGAGATCAGGTAATGTGAAGTCAATTGCTCCCTCTGATAAGGTGAATGCATTAAATGTAATATGACCAAATCTTAAAAACTGGTTTTGGTCATTACAAAACTTCAGATAGCTGGTGAATTGAATTCAGTTGAATTTCTGAGTATTATGGACTTTTGCAGTTTCCATTTCATCAGTCTTGGAATTCTTATCTTTGACATCAGTTTACAGAAGTAAACTTAAGGTGGACTTGGTATGGCATCGTCTCAGTGATAATTACCATTTGCCCTTCTGTTCCCAGGAATGGCTATTGCCACCAAATCATAGGTGCCACCACACTTTCTGCCTTGATTCTGTTGTCTGAGCTCAGTGTGAAAATGATAACATTTAGGTATAAAGGTCTGGGATAAGGTATATGACAAGGGGAAAAAGAGGTGAGAGTCACAAAGCACAAACATGAGGACAAGATGTAATCTTGGATTTCTTTGCCTCTCTTATATCCTAAGCTCTCAAAAACAGTCTTTGTAGTTCTGATTTGGAAGCATGAGTCAGAAAGGATATTCTATCCTTAGAGGATGACACTTGGCTTTCAGCTGCTTAGTTAACACTGGCAGTGGCTAGTAGATTAAAAAAAATTTTTGTTTCAATTTATTTTAACTTAATAGTTAATGATAAGGTCTAATAAGTAACCACACGGCGGAGATTAAGTTATACGAATAAGAATTTCTGAGCTGAAATAGAGACTTACAAAGAACAACATTTTTTGCTTAAAAGTGTTTTACATGCCAATCAGTTTTGCAAACCTTGATTAAAAACTACACATCACAAAACCCTGTTGGAAATACATTAAGGCAGTCAGATGCAAAGCCCCCAAGTGATAGATGACTGCTTGTTATCAGATCAACATGCTGTATGGAACCAGAGAAGGGATTCTTCTGTGTTTAGGTGAAAGCCAAGCCATCTGGGTTTAAACTACCCAAACTTTTTCATGACAAGAGATGAGGTCAATGCTGTGAAATGATAAATGGGTGAAGGTGAATGTCTGTATCAAATGATTATCAGGTTCTGAAGACTAAGGAAATCAACAGAAATAGAGGTAAAAATGCATTCCGTTTGCAGAGATAAGCGTTACAATATTGTTACATTTGTAAAGTTTAAATATACAGTTTGGATTTTGCAGACTGTTCCCAAATAATATAAAAATTCTCCATACAGCATTTCCCCTTTTCCATACTCTGCCCTGGGGGAAGTAGTGCCTTTCCCGGAAAGTACAGCCTTACTGCTAATAAAACAGATATTAGAATCTTGCTGTTTTGAAGGTAAAGAGTGAATCTGAAAAGATGCGTCAGTTGGAGTTCTGGAGTGATACTTATTCCAGAAATGCATTGATTAAGTTCAGACGGGTGGTAGGTTCATTTATATCTTCGAGTAACATTTGGAGGTATCTGCCTTCGTAAGAGCTGTCAGAAATCCTTTCTAAACGTATAAAGTCTGGACTCTGGCACTCCAACTCACTTGCTATTCAGAGGATGCCTCAGAGCTCTCACTAGCTGAAAGCCTCAGTGATATGTTGCCGTGACCTTTGCAGGGGTTTAGGATTATGGGGCCCAAGCTGTCATAGTTATTATTGCTTCCCAAACATTTGTAATACTTGATAAAGTTGAGTAAGAATAGATGTACGACCACTCCTTTATTTGTGTCTGCTCTTGTAAGTTTCTGAGGGACCCATTGCAGTATATGAATTTCAAAGCACCTAGACTGCCATGAGGCTGGTTGACATTTTTTTTTTAGGTTGGAAGGTAGACTTATTTAGCAGATAGATAATGTCAGCAATAGCAACTAACATTTATGAAACACTATTTGCCCACACTTATTGAAGCCTGCATTGTTTCATTTAATCTTCACAAAAATCCCTTGAGGATTTTTGCCCCCCTGTTTTACAGATGAGGAAACTGAGGCTAGAGGAGTTTAGTAGCTTGTGAAGGTTGCATTTTAGTAAATAGTGGAGCTGGAACTCACTCTCACCTGCCTCTAGAGCACATGCATATAATCAAGTGAAACAGGCTGTTTTCTAAGTTAAAGATGTGAAAAAGCAAAGAAAAAAATAGAAAGTTTGTTGAGTTATTTGACTTTTTGGCATTGCTTGAGTAATTTTGCTTTTTTTCTTTTGAGTCTTTTAGGAGTTCGGTTAGCTAACATTTGTTAATCACATTATATGAAAGGAAAATCTCATTATGATTTCAGCTGACCTGCAGGGAGCTTTAGTTGTGAGCTAGTTTTATGTATGTACATTAAGAGGGTATGTAATAGTCAAAACTGTACTTTGGATAAAGAAAATAGTCATATTTAGTTTGTGTTGGTCCAGCCTTTTGGCAGAAAGTTACCTAAAGCTGAGTATAAGCTCATATCTTGTTTCATAACATGTAAAAAAAAAAAAAAAAAGCTAACCTCAACGTATGCTTAAAAAAGATGTAAAATGTTACAGTTGGGAGGAAATAGGTGGCACAAAGTCCTGCATGTAATTACAGTGTAAAAGGTTGAAAAACCCTACAAAATCAACTTGGCCTGATTTAAACTTTTAAGCTCCGAAATGTTTCAAAGGTGGAATGAGCTTATTTCTGTGGGAATTTTGAGGATGACTGCGGATGCAGTGGCCACGGCAAACAGAACTGAATAATTTTATTCTCATTTATCCTTGTCTGCCTGGACCCGAGCATTTGCCAGCATCAGTCGTGGTCCAAGAATAACCTGTTTGTTAGCTGCTGATGGGTATCATTCTAAAGTGTGTGGGTTCAACTATTCAAGAGGGAAGGTGAGAAGTTAGGCCATTGTCCTGAAATCTAGGGAAGTGGGTAGACAGTTTGGATTAAAGATGCAAGTGCTTCATTGTTCAGTTAGAAAGCAAAGTACAGCTTTTCCCCATCTTACAAAATGGTCTTTTGTGGGGCTGAGTTAGGAAGGCCCAGACTTATTGCTGTTTTGTATGATGTATTCCCCCTTCTTGCTAGAATTATTTTTCCCGTAATGCCTAGGACAACACGTTGGTGCCTTCCGTGAAGTACAGCTGATAGGAGCCAGCCTCTCTCAGCTAATGAAGCTAAAGTGGTCCTCTGGATCTTTCGGGCATTCCCATATCCATCCAGTGAACCTGCGGAAGTGGTACCCTGCTTCTCACCCCTTTTCCACCTAACCGTAGCATAGAAGGAAATGGCACAAGCCAGTGAGTTCGGCCCAGTACTGGAAACCTGAGAAAACTTTGGAGGCTGGGACTCAGAAAACCAGAAGTCAGTCAGAGCTTAGTTTGGCATACATTTTGTTCAGCAAAAAACATTATTCTGAGGTTTAAATTTCCTCTTTTAAATCCAGGGGTGCAATTTAGAAATGGACCCTCTGCTCATAAAAAGCAACGTGAGATTTGGTGTTACAAGAAGCAGGGCTCCACCTAGCTTGGAGCCAACCAAGTGGTGCAAACAGAGGGGGCTTTGTCTGCTGTCTTCCACTTTTTAATCACAAAAATCTTCTGTCACTAAACAAGCAGCTACCAGCATCTTTGATTCTCTTGGGTACCTTATCTCTATAAGAGCCTCATGTTTTTTATTGTTCAAATTAACTGGCTAGAGACTAGTTATCTATTATCTGAACAAGTGTTAGGCACGTGTTTGAGAATGAGGGAGATAGCGGTGCATCAGGATTCAATTCGTGTGTGTGTGTGTGTGTGTGTGTGTGTGTGTGTGTGTGTGTGTGAGAGAGAGAGAGAGAGAGGGAGAGAGAGAGAGAGAAAGAGGTGGAGAGAGGGAGAGCCAGGAGGGTGAAGGAGAGAGAGAGGGAGAGGAGATAAAAAATAGTCCTTATGTGTTCAGAGAGATACACTTAGTACATGCACATATGCATAGGTTGCCACAATTTTTTGGAAATTGTTTTGTATCACTTTTGGACTTTGGATTTGGATGCTCACTAAGGAAATGATCAGGAGTTATTTATTTATTTATCTATTTATTTATTTATTTATACTCTGTTTAGACAGTGTTGCGACCAATTGCCTTTCCATAGAATAAGGTACTCAATACAACAGTTTGGGGGGAAATGTAACTAATTTACAGCATTGTGCTGGCAAATTCACCAGTACCAGCTCATAGACAATTATTATTACCCATGCTTTCTTGAGGCTCAGAGAGGTGGAGCAAATGTCCTGAGGTTACATAGTTACTAAGAGACAGATCTGGGATGTGAAAACAGTGTTTTCTATGGTAAACCAACTTGCTTCTGCTGGTCATTTACTACTTACAAACGTCTACAGATAACTTCCAAGGGCTCAGAGAGTTATTTCAGCCTCTGCAAAGCTGACGTAGGCTTACATTGGGGAGCAGTCAGAGTGATCTTGGTCTTGTAACATGACCAGGTCTGGACTTGGATGGCCCTTTTAGAGGAAGACACAGTTTAGGCAGCTATTGGCTGGTTTCATATCATTTTGGCAAAGAGCCTTGGCCCTGGCATCAGACAGGCCTGGGTTCGGATCTTGGCTCTGTCACTTACTGATGGTGAACTCGGGAAAGTTACTTCACCTTTCTAAGTCTCCGTTTCCTCATCTGGAGAGTGGGACGTCTATCACTACCGAGCTCATAGACTTGCTGTGAGAATCAAATGAGATACAGCATTTAAGGCTTGGTCCAGAGCTTGGCATATAGTCAGAAGGATGCATTATTGTTGTTGATGATGATGATGTTGATGATGATGATGTTGATGATGATGTTAAATTCTTATTTCCTCACATGGAATTAGATGCCAAGTTTCATCAGAAAAGGGAGAAAATGGAAGCTGATGGAGAAAAGACATAGGGATAATGATGCCAAGCCCACCCATAGTTATGAAAGAACAGGGCTAAGTCAGTGACATTTTGTGGGGTTTTCTATCCCTCTAGACTTGGACTGGGTCGATCTGAGTTGTTTCCTTATTGGTCCAGTGGTCTGTGAGCCCTGGTATAAGTTTTCCCCTTGCTCTCCATTAAACACTAAAAAAACTTTCCATGGAAGAGGGGCCTCTTTTTTCTGCAGAGTATTTACGTCTCTATGCCTGTGGGGTCACCTTCACTTGTACTTTTATTGGCAGAAGGGTAGGGTTGGGACTCAGAAGTGCTGTAATTCTGGAAAAACTGCCTAGTGGTCTGGCATCATGGGGATTTTCCTGGCCCACCTTGTGGAAGTCTCTCACCCCGTTCCAGACCTGAGTGGGTTTTTGCTGCCTACTTACTTGTGTCCTCCCCTTCCCCATCCCTGTCCCACTTTAAACACGCTTTCTTTTCATTTCAAGGCACCGGCCTTTTTAGTGCGCATCAGCTGTAAACTGTGTTTTAAGTGTGGGAAACCATGCCGAGGAAAGAGAGCCCTTCCCCAGATGGGGATTCAGATATAGTGAGGGCAGGAGAACAGGACATAATAGGAAAAGTCAGGCAAGGCAAAACGATAGAAAATAAAGCCAATTAATACAAATTCGTTGAATAAACAAAGGATATCAGTTTCTCACACCCTCTTCTGTGGCACTTCTGTCCAACTGATGGTCTGTTGGATTCTTTGTGCTATAAAAAATACTAATAACATCACCTTTCATGGCCCCAGGAGGTCAAGTGTGCTTGTTGAACTTAGTTAAGATCAGCAAATGCGCTGGGTGTATATTTTAAGACCTCTTGATTCCCAGTTCTAATTCTATAAAACATCACTTGAAGCACTAGGAGTAACAGGTTATAAATTCAATAATATTATTCTTTCTTCCTTCTCTTCACACTTCATTCTCCCCTTCCATTTTTTGCCTTTTCTGTGTTTGAAGCATTCTGCTGGTTGGGCACCTTGGGGAGGCAAAGACCAGTAACACAGATTCTTGCCCACAGCGGAACGGAGGAGAAAGACACATGCATAAATAAGTTTCATAGGAGTGCCAGAAAAACACTATGCTGGACTCAAACTCAAGTACTAAGGGAGATGTAGATGAATTCTGATTGGATCATCTGGGACTTTGATGGGCGGAGCAAAGATAGCCTTGGCAAGGCGTGATTGGAGGAAAGGCACAGAGGAGTGTGTGCTTGGGAATTGTGGAGATGGCGGAGTCCAGTATGCCCAGTGTACCCAAAGCTCCGGTGGAAGCTGGAGTTAGAAGGCTTGGTGGGAAGCATAGAGGACTTTGAGTGCAGTAATAAGGAGCTCAGTTCCACTCATGGAATCGGGGGAGCCATTTAATATTTTGGCTCAGCCGCATGACACAATAAGATGTGTTTTATGTAAATGCCTCTAGAAGCTTTTGTGGGAGCTGTTTAGAGTGTGGAGGGGCCAGAGTTTGGACAACAGGCACTAGGGATGTGTTGTGGTCAGGTGAGGGCAAGCGGCCTGGAACAGGGAAGGACAGTGAGAAAGAAGGTGTTGGGATAAACCAATATTGCTTATTCTTTTGAATTACTTTCACTGCCTTCTAGTTCTAGAATATTTGGATTAAAAGACTCCAAACAATGCCCGGAAAAACACAGTGATTAAAATGCAGTAGTCACTGCAGTGGGATGATGTGCTAGTGTGTCTCTGTAGCAGTCACTGTGCTAATCACTTGGTGTCTCTGGAGCAGCTCTGGGTGCTGTTACTTGAATAGAATTGTTTACTTCCAGGCCTCACTCTCAAAATTCCATTTTGGGTGCTAGCTCTCTCCTCTTACTCACAGTGATACCTTGCTCTGCACTGTTGCATGACCCCTTCAGCAAATTATTCAGTCTGGTAGATGTATTCTCAGTGGTAGTATTCTCCATGGTAGTATGTATTCTCAGTGGTAGCACACAATTTATACAATTTATACAACCATCGAAATTGGACAACCCACCTTAAAAAAAGTGTACCCATGTGCTGGGACCCCTAGACTTGCAGAGGAGTTTTGGAACCCAAGTTGATAGCACTTGGCAATAAAATAGATGTCAGAGGTGAGAGATGGGGTGGATTGAAGGGAATTTTGGAAGTTCTAGCCAATGTTATAGACAGTGTAGGAAGAGAAGAGGTCACAGATGTGGGTGGGGATAACGAGTTTAGAATTGATGACTGGGCTTCATAGACCTTCCAAGTAGGAAAACCCGGTAGGCTCTTCAAAATGTAGATCTTGATCTCACTAGAGAAATCAGGACTAGAAGACAGCAATTTGTTAACTGTCTGCATTGAAATAAATTTCAGAACTTTGGGAATAAATTATTTGTCTTGGGAAGGGGTCTACGTTGAGATTTCAAGAAATGAGCCTATAATAGAAACTAGAAGTGACTCAGGTATACACATATATACATTCTTCTTTTCATATTATTTTCCATTATGGTTTATCACAGGATATTGAATATAGTTCCCTGTGCTATACATTAGGATTATCCATTCTAAATGTAATAGCTTGCATCTACCAACCCCAAACTCCCATAAAAGAAATAGTAACTAGAAGAAGGGCTATATTTAAAAGAAGGTTAGAAAGGGAGAAGCCAATGACAGAGATTGAGAAATGGTTACAGAAGAAGGAGAACCAACAAAGCATAGGCCAAGGAAGAAGATGCTTGAAGAAGAGAAAGACCAGCGGTATTAGATATTACAGAGTTAGACTGAACCTTCTAGGAGAACATCATAGAAGGAACTTTGTCATCATCTTCTCGAACAATCTTAAACAATCAATAACAGTCAGTGGTGCCCAGGTCCCTAGTACCAGCTGCACATTTTCCCATGGAGTAGAATTGATCATAGATAGAATTCGGTGGAAACTCGTTTGAGAGAAATCCCAAACTAAGATTGCTGTAGGGATTTTGAAAATTTAGTGCAAAAATCACAAATTTTCCAAACTATGATTTAAAAAGGTCTTAGTAAAAGTGAATAAATACCACATTTTCAAAGGTCCCAAACAAAACTAATTTCATGAATAAATGTAATAGGATTTTGCAAGTGTCTTTGGAATGTTTCTATAGTTAAGCGCAAAATGGGCAAGGCTACATTGAGGCATTTTTTATTATGAATCAGAGCAACATTATCAAAGAACCTGACTAATATAAATCTTACCATAGTACACTTTCAGGTTTGCTCTATGAAACTGTTAATGGTGCTTTAAAAAATATTATGATATAATTGAATTCCTTAGTTAGATCTTCAGGAAAAATATTTTCTTTTTTCACTAAATTTTTGATGACTGTTTTGTCATTGAAGTACAGCTGTGGAGTGGTGGCCTTGGTGTCTGAAATTATGGGTTCAAGTCTCCCCAGGGCCACCTTGTAGCTGTGCATCACTCAGCAGCCACCTTGGTCTCTCTGAGCCTTAGTCGTGGGTGCTGGGCAAGTCACAATGGTATGTGTGCCCTTCAGCTTCATTTCTAAAGAGGAATCATAATGCAGAACCCATCTGTTTGCTGTAGCCATTAACTGAGGTGATGTGTATGGATTAAATGTGCTGGTGTTTGTGAAAGACCTTTGTAAACAGTGTAAGTGGAATTATTATTATTAAGGGCCAGAACTGGAATGGAAGGAAGTAAGGTGTATGCTATAAACCAGTTTTTAACATATACTATAATGAGTATATTTTTTAGGAATGATAGTGTAGTGGTTCCCATGCCTCCTTTCATAGTTGTATGGCTCTGTGTGAGTTGCCTGATGTTTCTGAATCTCGACATCTATATTTTCATCATAGGGCTTTTGTCAGAACTGTGAGTCAAAACATGTAAAATTCTTAAAACAGGGTCTGGTAGATGGGAAGCACTTCAAAAATGATAGCTACTGCCACTACCTAAATGCTATGCAATTACTGCCTATCCTATACTTCTAAGAAGTGATTACATAGACTACTGCAAGACTTCTAAGAAATGATTTAATGGACTACCGCTTTTATTTCAATTTATTGTCAATTCCTATGACATGTGTTTACTCTGAACTTCTGTCAGGGCAGACAATGGAAGTTCAGTAGAAGCGACTGCTATCTTTTCCATAAAAGACAGCAAACCCGGGAAGTATTTGGGGCTTAGCAAGATGGGCTGCTCCTCTATTTTTCATCTTCAAAAGTTCACCTGTTTGATTGGTGTCCATCTCCAGACAGCTAATCACAACGTTGCTTTCACAGTGAGGCCTTGCTGTCCTTTGGGGTATTTACCATTGAACGAGGAAGTGGCAGGTAAGAGGCAGAAATGTAAAACTAATTACTGGTAGACCCACCCAGACAGACATGTCAGAGTCCTCCCCATTTAATTTAATTTATTTATTTAGTTTTACTTTAAACATTTTTTAAAAAATTTTTATTTTTTAATTTAATTTTACTTTTGGCCGTGAGGCACGCCTGGCGGGGTCTTAGTTCCCTGACCAGGGATGGAACTTGCGCCTTTGGCAGCGAAAGCGCGGAGTCCTAACCGCTGGACCTCCAGGGAATTCCCCTCCCCCTTTTAGAACGTGCAGGGTCCTGCTATCTGCCCAGCCACAGTCACTCTGTGGATACCCGTGGTGTATCGGGTGATCCCAGATTAACTGAGGTGACTGGATTTGGACGTGTGGACCCTACGCATTCACAGAGCTTTGTGTGTTTGTTTTCTAGGAATCTGCTTCTTCTCTTTGATAGCATGTTCTGCGTTGTATGTAGTTAACTTGGGCAGCTTTATCTTATGAGATGAGGTCTTCAAGTGTAAGAACCTTGTCCCCTCATCTCTGGAAGCCCCATAGCTTCAGTGAGAGGTCCACAACCTTGGGACTTGAGTGGGAGTCAGGCTGGAGTTTCCTGTTTATAATTTGGGTTGTTAACACTTGGGATCACTCCCCCCCAGAATGGAACTCCAAGTTCCAAAACAGGATTCTCCCAGAGAGTTTGTCACAGAAGGTCAACCCCCTCTATAAAAGACATCCTAAATAATCATTACAAAAAACTTTTTTTTCCTTTGAAAGGAATGTACTCACATTTGAAAACTAGAATCATATAGACATGAAGACCTGCTTTTATTTGCACCAAAAGGAACATTCCCTCTTATAGAAATATCCTGCTGTCGAAAGCAGCCTTGTAGGCGACAATGCAGGAGGTGCCCAAGAGGGGGAGGATCGGGGATTATCTCAGTTCTGCTTTCAAAAATCACAATGAAAAAATGCCTCGGATCCCTGTGGCTGCCATTCCCCATCATTTCCTCCCCCTTTCAGTGAGGCTAACTCTGAAACCTTGACATAAGCCTCAGTGTTTATATTAGGTTTTGGATGTTAGCTCCCTTGGCTTCTGGGAGCCGACTCTGTTGAAAATTATGTTTTTCCTTTAAGGACAAAGGCCTTATTGTATGTACACGTCGTGCAGTGTAATGAGTTTTTTTGTTGCTTTTTCTTTCAAATGTTAGGTAATGGGTGGGACTAACCCAGATCTTTCACACGAGAAGCCCAAAGGTCTATAACCTGAATGGCAATTTGAAGGTTTCACACAGGTAACTCAACAAGAGAAAATGAGAGGGCGGGACAAGTGGCATCTTCCCTGACCAGAGCATGTCTCCCGAATGCCCTGCTTTGATGGAATAACCATAAAACGGCTCTGGGAGAAGATCTGCAGCATGAGTCATGATACCCCAGGGACACTTCAAAGAGAATCACAGTGACGGAGATAACAATCCTCACATTTTCACTCACAAAAGCACGCACTTCCAAAATAACTCTTGTATTCTTGGTCAACTAAATAGATTTTGGCCAGATGGTTTTTTCATGGCTGCAAAGGCTGTCAGACGTAGGCTGAGCGTCTTATTTGGAGATGCTGTGTGGTGGACCGTCTGCTGGTGCTGCTGGCCTCTGCAGCCGTGGGTGACCTCAGAAGACTATTTCCAGGAGAAAGAGAGCTGGCCTTCTGAGAGGAGGCAGGAAAACTAGAAGGCCCAAAGCTGTTCTTACATTTATTTGGGCCTCATTGAGAGGCATTTTTAGCATCTTTATCTTAATTTTTTTCCCTCTCTCTCTGTAAAAAAAAAAATTTTGAGCCTATTCTCTTAGGTTCCTCTTGGGGGCAAGTCTGCAGACTGCAGCATTAGCAATAAAGTTCCTTTAACCACTCACTGCTTTCCTTTTAGTGAGCAAAGTAATGACATGTGCATCCTTTTCCGTATTTATTCTTAGAACTTCTTATTAAAAAAATGCTGGGGGATTCCTTTTCCATTTTATTTTCTAATTGAACAAAACCGTTTGAGCCAAGATAGGATGATTGCTCCCTCTGGGTTCAGAGGGCAGGGCTGCAGCTGGCCAGTGGCCTGTGGAACTTGCCACTTCTGTCTCCAGGAGAGCCTTGCTGGGTTGTTTGAGTGCCTCTTACTGACTCTGTACCCTGAGAAATTCACAAATTCTAGAAGCTCTCACAGCCTGCTGGGTCTGGCCTGCTTTGTGGATTTATAGAGCAAAAGCAGTAGCATCATGACATTCACATACCAATGTTTCTAGGTCTCAGGGGGATGCTATTTTCCTGGTTGAGAAGACTAATCAGATATTCCTCCACTTGAGAGCTGCTATGCCATGTACCTGGGTTTATGCTCCTTGAGGGGAACAGGCCTATTAGAATTGAGATGCGGTGATTTCCTGTTTTTAAGCACATGTGAAACAGTGGTTCCAGGAGCCAGTGGGACCCACCAGAGGTCAACTTGCAGTCTCATGAGCACAATAGGTGAGCACCCAGACGGGGTGCTCTGAGGGGTGACTCAGCCTGAATTTGGGGAGTAGCTGGATGGCAGGGAAGGGGACGGAAGTCTGCTTTTTCAGTGAGCGTCATTAGTTCCGGGGTGGCTTCTGTGGGAAGAACTGGCGTTTCTTTTTTTCCTCTGGGTTGTGCATGTACCAGACAACAGTGTCTTCCGTTCCCTTGTGATTGCCTGTGTGCATGTAGGGAACTAGTTGGGATTTATTAAAAAATGTGATTTTTTTTTTTTTTTATGTTTCGTGTAATCCATACACTGGGCAAGGGCAAAGAGACATTTGCTTAAAGTATTTTACACACCAGTTGGCCAAGTTACAGAAATATAGAGCTCCCAGATTTTGGCATTTGATTGAAGTATATGAAATTTTGGATATTTGGTGTTGACCTATTAAAACAGCAATTTCTTGTGGTACAACCTAAGATGTACTTTGAGCACCTGGAGAATTTTTCACTGGACATAGTTCTCCTGGCAGGTTGTTGCAATGTATGTTAATGAGGGGGCCTTTAAATTCAGGGTGAATTGACACTGGGTTCACAAACTAAAAATAAAATGTGGTGATATAGGAAAATGTAACACCTCTTAATGTCTGAGCCCCCAGCTCTGAATTAATGGGCTCCTCTACACATCCTCAGGACCCTCTGATGGTGGCGTGGGGAGGGGGAAGGGAGGGAAGCGGTATTCACCTTGGTCAGTGAGAGGGGGCACATGGTGGGTGCCTTGCAGGAAACGTGGGAACCGAGTTGCAGGACCGACCGAAGTAGGAAAATGATTGATGGCTATTAAACGCAGCACATATGTATTGAGCATTTATGTTACTAGTGGCCCGAGGCACTGTGAGATGGGAAAAAGCTCTTTTTTACATGAACAAAAAGAGATTAAATTATGTTCCAGATAGTTTTGAAGTTATTGCTTTCGAGTTCTTTGAAAATTGATGAACTCGTGCAGGCCATAAATATTAACTCTTGGTTGGAGTATCTGATTAATCAGAACAAATTATTATTCCTTGACTGTGCTGGAAGGCGTATGTGTATATACACACGTATATACATGCATTGTATATGTAGGTATTTAATATGAAATTTGGATCATGGATTTAGCTTGCCAATGACTTTCTCTCATTAGAGAGTCTCAAATAAAAGTGTGAAAATGTGATTGAACCAGAGGTTGTGTACATGTTGGGGGAGACCCTTATAGTAGAGCTTTGAGCACTGGTGACAAGGGACACACAGTTGCGTTCCCATCACTGCCAGCCTGTCCCTCCTCCTCCCTCCTCACCCACCCACTTCAGTCTGATGATGTGTCTTCTCTCACACCGTTGCAGGTCATTAACAAGTCAGTGGTAAGAATTCTCACACCAGCAGAGGTGACTCTCTTTTTTTTTTAATGTGCACAGGAACCCCCAGGGAGCTTGTTAAACATGCAGATTCTGAGGTTCTACTCCAGAGATTCTGATTCAGTAGATCTGGCAGAGACCTGAGAATCTCCATATTTAATAAACTCTTCCAGCGACTCCATGCAGGAGCCAGTATTTGAAAAACTCTTCCCAACTGAGGTTAGTGGAAAGAACAGGATATATGAATATAACCATAAATATAGGTAAATTCCCCAATGAAGCAACTTGTTCACTAGTGGTCAGGTACATTTGAAATTCTGTTATTGGTACCAAACTTATCCATAGGTCAACTCTCATTTATGTAACACTATTTTTGTTGACCTTTCACGCAGTTATCTTGTACATTAGCTATCTTTATTGAAGTGCTACTTTTTCTCTTTGTGTCCTCTCCTCTATCAAGCCTCCCCTAGTCACTTGATCAGAATTAGTCACTTGTTTCTTAGAAGCCTCTTGTTGATTTCTCATATTATAACCCTTACTCCTGCCTACCCTGAAGTTTCATTAATTATTTACATGACTGTCTCCCTACTGGACTTTAAGTCTTCTTCAGGGTAGAAATAGTGTCTGATTCTTCTCACCATCACTCAAAGCATCTCGAAGAGCACCTCGCGTGCGGTAAGTCTCAATAACTATTTTATGAATCAGCACCATGTTCTTAAATTGGGGGTAGCCTGACCTTCATCTTCCTCAAAGCCACGCTGTGAGGGAGAGAAGGCCTTCTCAAGAAACCTGTTTCACAGTCGAGATAATTAAGGCTCGGAAAAGCAAAGCAAGACAAAGCTCACACTGCTAATCAGCGAGATTTGGGACTACAATTCAAGTACGGGAATGCTGGCCCATCCTGGGTAGACTCCACTGAGACATCTCTCAGAGAATGTTTTCTCACTACAAGTGTTGAGAAAGCACCCCAAGGGGGTGAGTGAGAGAGACCCAGCAAATAACTTCCCTGGGGATTATGTTTTTAACAGTCCTTGTGGTCCAGTGAAGTAGAGTCCTGACTGGCGCCTTTGGGTGGGACACGCTGACCCTCTAGGTTGGTGCTAGCCTTTCCATGAGATGGATTCCCACAGGGATACACTCCGTTTCCTGTGGTCTTTCTGTGATGGACAGCAGCTGCAGGGCGAAGCTGATATGACGTATGTTTGTTGCTTCTCCAGCATGAGCCAACTAGATGTAGCAATTTGACAGAACAGCCAGGGTTTTATGACAGACTTGCTGGGATCCAGCAGCATCTGGAGGAGCCAGAGGCAAGCAATGAAGAGCTGAGGGCCAGGTGAAGCTGGATTTAGAGATACGCCCCATCCCAATCCCTTTTGTTCCCGAACCTCTATAACAGAAGCTGTTTCCTTCTGCTGGCAACTTCCGCCCAGCAGGCCCCTTCCTCATCCAGAATGGACTCATTCTTGGAGGAAATGTTAGTTCTTTCCATTCTCTAGATGCCCCCCCCAATTTCTGCCCACATTTTCCTTTCCCTGATCAGGAGAGTATAAAGTCAAGCTGAGAAGGTTCTGATTCATGTTGCCTTCACATAATTCTGGTCACGTTGCTAAACGATTTTCCATACTTTTAATGAGAATCCTTTTTTAAAAAAGTTTTTTTTTTTTTGTTTTTAAATTAGCCTGGCATTCCATTGTTCCAGGGTTCCACCTTTATCATTTCCATCTTTATTATTTTTTACCATGTTATTTTCTTTCTCTGTTATTAGCCCGGCGTTTCCATGATGTCACCACTCCCCAAGTTTTGTGTCTTGTTTTTCTCAGTTTCAGTTTTTAATTCTTGGTCCCAGCCTGATAATGAAATGCACAAACAATTACAGTGGGGTGGTGGTTCTTCCTACACACCCCATGTGGGCCAGACATTTGAGGGATGGACAGTCCAGTGGGGAGCTCTGTGGAGGCGAGAGGAGGACCATTTGTGATAATGACCAAGCGGTGGAGAAAAGGATTGCTGGGAATAGCTAAAGCACTAGCTAGAGCAGTGCCAAGCACCCAGGTAGGGGTTTAGTAAATATTTTTCACTAATGATGGTGTGCTGATAGCATTTAGCCTGGTGGAGAGAATGCCGGGGGGGAACTTTAATGGCCTTCAAGTACGTATTTATGGGAATAAATACGATGTTGAAAGGACAGAGAGGAGTACAAACCCCAAATTTGCAACATAGCCTCAGTTCCAGCTTCTCCGCTGGCTGCTCACTGCCTCTCGCTCTCTTTCAGAGTGAGCCCCAGGGTGGTTGTGGGGTCTTGGCTTCCCTGCTTCTTGGCCAGTGCCTGCCTGTGACCGCAGCCCTCTTCCCTAGATTTCTAAATCCTAGTTACCCTGCTGTAGATGAGATCACACTCCTAGGTTTGAGCCACGTTTGTTAGGATCAGAAATTGAAAGCAGGGTCTTACTATGGACTCTGTTCATTCCAGGGTTTTGGCTTTAGATCTAAGTACAACCGAGAAGAAAACTTAAAATGAGGGATTTTCCTCTTCCTTTTCTTTTTTTACTCCTAGGGGTTTAATGTTCTCTCACTCCCACACCCATCTTTAACACTCACCTACCCTTTGGTCACTGGTCTCTGGGAGGTCCAAGCTCTCTTAGGACACGGGTCCTAGAACTTTTCCTTGGCGTTCTTAGATCTTCTAGGCAGTCAGCATTTTCCTAAACTTGAGTCTGTTCCCTTGGAGATGTAGCTTGGCAGGCATGGTGGTTATTAGCACTAGGGGTAAAGAGTGGCCAGCAGTAGCCAAGACAGCATCTCTTGTGAGCCTTAAGTGGTGGACAGCGACAGCTGTCCTGAAGCATCTCGGTCTGTAGGTATCTGACACAGTGGCAGGTGCTGAGAGAAGGTGACCTCTGGTGGTCACTGGGTTAATGTAATCATCTCAGCCAGCGATCGTGTACAGTTGTGGGCATTTGTGCCTGTGGGTGGGTGTGGGTGTGTATAAGGACTTACACGTATAGAGATCTCTCAGCATTTCAATGATGGGTTTATAAGAATTTTGTTTATTTGGCTACTCTTTCTTAGACCTTTTTATGCTGGGTCTTCCTTACCTTTTTGAACTTTAAATATTGGGAGGGCCCCAGGATTCATTCAATCAAGACGTGTCTCTATTTACACTCCTTCCCTAGGTGATTTTTATACAGATTCATGGCTTAAAAAATACATATATGCTGAAAGTTCCCGCGTTTATGTTCCCAGTTCCCTTACCCTTCAAGTGCAGACTCATAAATTCAAATGTCTACTTGGCACCTCCAAGCATCTCAAACTTAAAATGGCCCAAACAGAGATCTCATTTTTCCACCCCTCCTCCAAATCTCTCTTCCCCCAGCCGGCAATGTGAGCCTCACTGCTCCATTCTCTTAGCCCATCAGCCATGATGTCCTGGATTCCTCTTTCTCTTACATCCTATATTCTATCTACTAGCAAATCTTGATGGCAAAACCTTGAAAATATATCTGATAATATCTAACTATCTCCAGGATCACTTTTGCCTCTGGACAATATATTATCAAGCAGTGGCCATTGAAAACTATACATCCCATTTTTCCACTTATTTACAAAACATCCCGCAGTGGCTTCTCAGCTGACTTGGCATACAGTCTGAAGGCTAAGTACAAGGCCCTGCAGGATCTGGCTTCTGATGCTGTCTCTGGCCCCGCCCCCCAAAGCATCTTCCCCTCCTGGTCTGCTACTCCTGCATGATCCCCAGCACCTTCTCAGCAAGGGCGTCTGCTCTTTCCTGTCCCCGGAACACACTTGTTCAATATATTTACACATTCTCATTTCTTCGCTCTGGCCTCTGAGGGAATGTTTCCTTACTAGAGGGCCTTTGTTCTGACCACTCTTCCCCAATAGTACACACCCTGTCATTCTGTTCCCTTGTCCTGCTTCCTTTTCTCCAAAGCCCTCATCAGTGGCCATTGTATCACGCGTGTCTTTGTTTCTTGAAGGCCTCCCTACTAGAATGTCAGCTCTGTGAGGATGTGGACTCTCCCGTTCTCGCTGTATCCCAGGGCCTGGGACAGTGCTGGGTCCTTCCACTGCGTATCTGTGTCAGTTGGATGACTGAGTATATGCCATGTTTAATTTAATTTAATTTTAAGATTCAGTTTAATTGAATCAATTAGTTTTTAAGTAATTAATTCAATTAATTAATGGTGTGTAATTTTTTGATTCTATAATTTGAAGATCTAATTCTCTTCCTCAAAAATAAATTATGAATTTTCCTTTCTACTCTAACGTCTGCTTTTTCTGTAATGAAGACTTGCCATTTTCATGGCTCACGTTACATTGCATATCAAGTCGGATGGTGGGGAAATTGTACAGATACGCTGACAAAGATGAAAAGCTATCTCCAAGGAACCAAATAAAATTGTAGTAAAATATAGAATAAGCAATAATAATTATAAAATAAAATGTACCCTATGGAAAACTGGTTTTAAAAGTAGATATTCCTGCTCACACTTGGTAACATAATGATGATCGGTTTTGTAATGTAAATTAAAATTCAGTATGCTGGTATTTTACACTTTACCTAAAACATATTATGGAAGAAAGACTAGCAAAGTGTGTTAAATATTACAATTTCATAGAGCAAGAAAAAAGTGGCACAAAGTATTTCCCATGATATGCATCAGACAGGCTGCTCTACTGTAGGCAATGCCCAGCCATGTCACTGCGCCTACCTTGGAGGGCACTAGGATGGCATCACTGAAGGAGATCCCTTTTGAGGGCTGTCAAATCCCAAGGGTCTGACATAGGCAGGTCAAATTCTGTCTCAGTGAGAGAACTGTATGACAAAACTTTTCTGAGGCTGATTCAGGGGCCCCCCTAGTGTCTGAAGAACCAGGAGGATGTGGATGATCTCTGGGAGTTTATGGCTGTGGAATTTGGTGGAAACAGACCTTCGCCTCCTCTGAACTCATGACTAGGACTGCATCCGCTCATGCTGCAGCATGTGAGGTGCTTTTGCCGTGTTTATGCTCTGGCCCCTCTAGAAGACTGGAAGCTCTTCTAGGGCAGAGGATGGATCTGATTCATGTGTTCTGTTCTCAGCAAAAACCTGGCACAGCGCCTGGCCCATGGCAGGGGCTCAACAGTATTTGTTAAACGGATCCATGGATTTTTATTCAGGTAGATTTGAATTTTGCGGTGCAAAGGTTTAACCTACAGAAAAATCCAAGTTCGTAGCCAAGATGTCACATTTTCTAAAGACCATTTGTGTTCTGTTGACATTTTTGTCTTATTGTAGATGTTAAAGCTTCGGAGAAGCTGTCCTATGATGAAACCCTTTAAAAAAAGCAATGATGAAGGGTAATAATCATGGCCAAGCATTTCTTTTTTAAAATGGGGCACATGTTGTGAATCCCTTTAGCAACAAGTTTATGTTAATGGTGTTTTATGGGTGACCGGTCATTTTCATTCCTTTATAACACCTCAATCAGAAAAGGATTATATGCAAAATTGGCATTCGCTGATTAATGAGTTTGAAAGTGGAAACTAGTGGATTAAAATTACATTCTAAACCTATGAAATAAATCTGTGGCTTCTCCAGTTCTTTCTGACATCTGCATGTGGCCCTTGGGGAAGACTTGGTGAAGACAACATGCTGTTAATGGCCCTGGTGAGTGAGTCAGACCAACCCTAGCTCCTCACAGGCTTGCCTTCGTATGGGGGATGCTGTCTGAGGCTGGCTTTTTCAGTTCTGTGAACTTCCATCTGGCCAGAGGACTCCTGCCCCCTTGCTCCCCTGCCTGACATTCCTCAGGCTAACCGGCCACTCTCTGCTGTCAGTACCAGTGTGAATACAGCCCAGGAGCAGGGATGTTTCCATCACCTGATGCATCAGACAGCCCTTACCGTTATCAGTAGACAGGACGGCAGGAACCAACCCTAAAGCCTGCCATCCCAGGGGTCCCTTTGAAAGCCTCTGTGATTGCTGGTGGTCGGGGTCAATTGTACAGATGTCTTGAAAAGTGTCTCAGTAGTGACCAGAAAGTTACTTTGTCAAGATGACAGATGGGCTGCGAGCAGTTCCTCTGCCCTGCGTATTCCCTGTGATGTCAGCTCCATTCACTTGTCAAGATCAGGTATTTTTGTAGCTCCCAACAGCGTGCAGGCTTTCATGGGCAACCCGTGAAAAATTTTCTGTTCTCTTCTGTGCAAAATCTGCTCAGTGGCTTGCTGTTGACCCACAGGAATGAGGGGGCCTTAGAGGACCTGGTGAGTCCCACTCACTGTGGGTGGAAGACGCAGGGAGGAGACACCTACTGACGAGAGGGCGATGGCCCTCCAAGGCTGGTCTTAAGAAGAAGTGGTTTGTCACCACCAATCACCCTGGCAGGACACAAATGTGATGTAAGACATTCGGTTTCCGTGTTTTGGATGTGTTCGCTCTTCATTGCCAGAGAATCATCTGTGTGTACAATTAAAAGGGTCCATTGAGTTGACAGCTTCTTTGGATACCTGGGGAGCCCAGCTTGTTATATTGTGATGAGTCAGAAAAGGGACTGCCGAAATAACTTCTCCAGGTAGCCTTCCTTAACACCATATCACGACCTTTCCTATGGAAGTGACTCCGATTTTATTGTTATTTTTAACTCCTTAACCCTCATTCCTTGCTTCCTCTGATGCCCCTGCCAACCTGGCCAGCAGCCTCTGTGCTGTCCCGGAGACTGGGAAGCCTGGCTAATGCCCTCTGATGATGCCCTCTGATGTCGATCCTGCTGGTGGTTGGGGTCAGACCCCCATCCTCTTCTTGCTAGTTCTAAAGAACTCACCAGAAAGGCATAAACATTTTCACAGACTTTCACCCCACCTCCCTTTTTTTGTTTTCTTCTGGGGCAGAGGAAAAAGCTGATTCATTACTTGTCATGTGCCGAAGGGTGCCCGTAGTGTAAAATAATCAACGGTCTTGGGAGAGGTAGCTGGGCCACTTGCACACGAGGCTGTATTGCTTTGCAGCCTGTGTTCGCCTTCAGCCTGGGTTCATATCTTCTTCCCGTGCGGGAGACTGTGCATGTTTTCTCTGCAGCCCTGACTCCATGCCACATCCCAGCTGTGTGAATCCCTTTTGATTGGGAGGAGAAAAGGGTAGACTCGGGAATGTGGATCACATGAAGGAAGGCTGCTGACATTCACTCCTCTCCGTTCACATACCTGGCTCCCGTCCCCTGGCAGAAGGGGACACAGTCTACCCTCTGATTTTCCAGCCTGCTTCTGGGAGTCTGAGCGGTGTCACAGAGCTGCATCTGTGACAGGGTCCCCTGCACTCAGTCACTGGCTGCGCTGTGTTCAATCCATTCCAGTTACATTAATGTAGTGGTGCCAGCAGATCCCTTTCTTATACGATGTACGGTATAATAACAGCCAGGCAGTGCTACTTTCTGTGGGCTACTATTTTTATTTGGTGGTTATTTCTTCTGTGTTCTGCCTTCGCTAATGTTTTGGTTCTATTTCAAAATATGATTAAACAGAATGAGGAGCTATTTGACACTGCCCTGTTTTAAATCAGAGCTGCACTTGAGTAGCCGGGACAGTCTAATGGCCTCTGTTCCTTTGTTCTGAGAGTCCCTTGAAAAGGCCAAAGAAGAAAAGCCAGACCTAAATCTTTAAACGGCTTAGGACCCCCAAACAAGCCCTCCAACAAACTAAAGTCTGTTAAAAAATAATTGAAATGTTAGGTAAGTTAAATATAAAAAAGGGCCTCCTTATTAATCCCCCGTTGCTTCTGCTGGCACGTGTCATATTTTCAAGGTACAGTATCAGGAGAACACTGTCATTTAGTGACATATTAGGGCCATATATCATGAGAACATCGTCTTGGTAGAGGATACGGGTACTAAAAGACACGATTCTGGCCAGACAGAACAACAGGGGGTCTTACTTCTTTTCTCCAACCCCTTGCACTCCCCCCTGCCTTTTTCTTTAATCTCCCTCTGTTTTGTGTTGCAGAGAAGTGAATTTCTTCATGGGATATGACTTGTTGCAAAATAATCGGAGGGCCCCAGTGGGCTTCATAAAGTCTTTGAAATGGCTGGGCTTCAAGGGCAGCTTTGTTCAGAGTTTGCACCATTAGCTGGGCCAGGGGAGGCCGTGTTTGCCAGGGTCCAGGTCTCTGGGGTAAAGGCTCGCCGAGCCTAGACTGGGGGAAGAAAGAATAACACTCCCAGATGGAGTGTGATGAATTGTGCGATGTTTTGCAAGATGCTTTCACATAAAGACTCCAAAAGTGTGGCTGTGGGATGCTGCCAGCCTCCTGGGAAAGTACCCCTCGCCCCCGCCCCGGCTCAATTCAAGGAAGGAACCTGAGGACTTGGAGGCTTTTGGTCCAGGCTCTGGTCTGTCTGGCAAATGACAGGGCACTCAGAGACTGAGACTTGTTTTGAGTTTTTAAGTCAGAGACTTCATCTGTCTTTCCTCAAAGGCACTATTTTTACTCTTGTGTTCAAAATGAAATCACAGACTAAGGTTTATAATGGTCTGAAAATGGAGAGTGCTTAACAAAGGCAAACATTTAAATTTCTTGGCTGCAAGGAAGAGATGGCTCATCTTAGCCTCTAAACCAAGCAGTGTGCCATAGTGGTGAAATCACCGACTCTGATATCAGCGAGTCCTGGGTTTGAATCTCTGCCGTGGTGAAGCTGGGTAAGCCATTTAACCTCTCTGAGTCTCAGTTCTACCCATAAAATCAGTGCGTGCCTCAGGTTTGTTGTGAGGGTTAAAAAGGACATAATACACAAAACGTGTTCAGCACAGTCTGGCAAATAATAGATTTTCCATAAATGTCAGGTGCTATTATTCTGAATAGTTCAGCGACCTGCCTGGAAAACTATTATTGCCACTTCATTGTTTGGTTAGAGATGGATCAGCTCTGTGACTTTGGTTATTGAAGGGATTTGCAAAAGTGGTGGCGGCTGGGGAAGTGGTTCAGAAAGATCTGGAAATGTTACTTTACATTAAAAGCAAGGGCCATTGACCAAAGATATTTTAAAATAAACAGAAACATAAGAGACTTCATTGCCGCAGACCTGTATTTCAGGAAATGCTAAAGAAAGTTCTTTAAGCTGTAGGGAAATAATACGAGAGGGAAACTTGTATTTTTTTTTTTTTTTAGTTTTATTTATTTATGTATGTATGTATGTATGTATGTATGTATGTATGTATGTATGTCTGTGTTGGGTCTTCGTTTCTGTGCGAGGGCTTTCTCTAGTTGTGGCAAGCGGGGGCCCACTGTCCATCGCGGTGTGTGGGCCTCTCACTATCGCGGCCTCTCTTGTTGCGGAGCACAGGCTCCAGACGCGCAGGCTCAGTAGTTGTGGGTCACGGGCCCAGCTGCTCCGCGGCATGTGGGATCTTCCCAGACCAGGGCTCGAACCCGTGTCCCCTGCATTGGCAGGCAGACTCTCAACCACTGTGCCACCAGGGAAGCCCGGGAAACTTGTATTTTACAGGAAGTAATGTAAAACATCAGAAATGGTAGATATCTGTATAAATAAAAAAGGCTATGTTTCCTCTCAATTTGATTAAAATACATGACTCTTTACAGCAAATAATAAATAAAGTAAAAGCAAGGGCCATTGACACCTCCCACCTCTACTGACCTCAGATGCCTCCCACCTCTTGTACTGACCTCACTCAGTTGGGGAAGAGAAGAGATCTCAGCTGGGAAATTTGGGTTATTTTCCCTATCAAATGCACTTCGCTTTAGAAATGGTTTTGTTGGTGTTTTTTCAACTTTCATTGAGCTGAGAGACATGGCCCAGAGCCTCGTACTTGTACACTAAGGTTTCAAAGTGTCCCAAACTGCCTTTCCTTTTCTTTTTTTTTTTCCTCGCAGCTCTTTCTGTGCAGGAGTTATGGAGAAGTCAATTGTACTATCAGTAACAAAGAAGAAGCAAGTCAAAGCTTAATTAAAATAATAAATCATCAATCACATTTACTACTGACATTGGCAACCACTGAGCTATCTCAGTCTCTCCCCAGCCCCCCCCCCCAACCCCCCCAATGATTATTTTCTAAGAGATTAAGAACAGATTTTGTCCAGAGGAGACCAGCTGGAGCACGTACAAACTTGTGTTGTCTCCTTTTTGAGGCTTATGCTCCCTTGCAAAGGATTTCCCCGGACCACACGTTCCAGGGAGGGAATCACTTTACTTTTTGGATTCTCAAAACCGGTGACATCAATGAAGCCTGCCCCCTCTGGATCTTTTCTTTCAGTTTTTGTCTACATCTCTGCATTCTAGAACTGTAACGTTTTGCAGTTAGATCTGTTTATTTGAGTTTTGGCCCATCCCTTCTGTGGCATCTTTCACAGGTTACCTTCTAACAGGGCAGGGAACATGGCGGGAGACCTCACACGTCCGCCCCAGGTGGCCTGTCTTTCCAGAAAATTTCCAGACTTGCTCAGCTACATACTAATCTAGTCCTGAACTCTCAACGGTCATGTAGGAGCTAACCTAATTTTAATATGATGCACCCATAAATTTTAATGCTGTGTTCTAGCAACTAACCTCCCTGGCTATCCTCTTAATCCAGGTCTGGGAACCAAGTTCTCTTCCCAAGTTCACTGCTAGCTAGCTCTGAGGGACCTGAGACACTTAACTTCATTGTGTGCCATTCCTCCAACTGCAAATCTTAGGAAACCCGTGAGGATTAATGAAATAATGGCTGCAGAGCTCTTTAGAAGAAAAGTGCTATGTAAACATGAAGTATTATTCTTCTGTTTATGAGATATTTTATAATATTGCCTAGGAGAAATTGTGACTGGTGTTCAAAAGTACCATAAAGTTCCTTTTTGGCTCTTTTGGGGCTGGAATTGGGTTACAATGGAGCACTTCACGGAAAAGTTGACCTCTTTGACTACATGTGTGGGGAGACCGGGAATTCCAAGGAGAATACATGCGCTGATGTTGGATCACCTTCCTCCTTGGGAAACTTGACACAAAACATCTGTATTCCTAAAAACAAATTCCTCTGTGAGCAATTTTGAGACTCTCAAATAGTGAAACACTACCGTGTGGGCACTTCAAACAAATTCTGTAATAAAGAGAATTTGATTAAGGGTCTTAGTGTCCTATTTGTGCTCACTGACCGCGATAGCTTTTGAGTCAAGGTGGAATTCTTTTCTGTAGTTCTCACTTGGTGCCAGAAGTTACACTGCAGTGTTTGTGTGATCTGCTAACATCTGATGTCTTGTCCCCTCTAAGCACGTGTACATTTCTAGACCATAGACAGGAAGCTTGCTGTGTGGTTTCTTTCCTGTTCCCACAGCACTGGGTGCAATGGCACATGGGTCAAGCCTCTGGTTCAGCTGCTTTAGAACTTCCACTCCTTTACTTCTCCGAGTCACTGTGCTGGGCATGCATCCCCTGACAGTAGCTGATGACAGAGGGAACCCCTTATTCAGAATTAATATGGGTCCAGCCCCATGGCTATTTGCATTTTGATAGGGGAATCCATCTATAGGGCCCCTCCCTAAAAAAGACTACAGTGAGGAAATGACACAGGGGTGTGTGCATATATGCAGCAAGGCAGGGTAATCTGGAGGGTTTTTAATTTAGGAAAGAGAGTCACTTCTACCTCTTTATCCTCTCTAATGATATCACCTGGCCCATGTGCTTTATTGACATATTTTGTTGTTCATTTGGGCAGAAAAAAATATTACAACTTGACGGCCTTCTTGATTTTCTGAAAAAGGATTTGGCACTTAGAATTTGCAAGTTCGCCAAATGACCGCTATTTGCCTCCAAGGCAGGCTTTGCTTTCATAAAAGACAAGGATGGAAGGAAAATAACACCATCTTGTAGAGGAAGAGACTCATGTGGTCTGCCACCTTCCTAATATGGCTAATCACATGAAGGATCAGCAGGCAAGGCACCAGGTATTTTCATTTTCCCTCTTATTTCAAGAGATTTGTGTTGCTGTTTCATAGTCTAGAAATACAGCATCTGCCAGCCGACATTTCTCCCTGATCACTCTCATCATATCAGCTGCTGTGTTGTCCTCTCCAGATTTTTTATTTTATTGTTATGTTTAAATATAAATGAAAGGTCAGGTAATACTTTCCATAGTCCATAATAGGATTGCGCCTGGAAGAATCTTAGAAAAAAAATATCTTCAAGACATTGGCTTGAAATAAAACAAAAGCATCTCAAAAACATTTTTTTTTTCTCGTTGAGAAAAGCAAACAGGAAAATCTCACAATGGCAATTTGCTATCTTCTCTAACCAGCCCCCCCACCACCCCGCCAAATCAGTGACAGATCATTTCCCTCCATGCCAGACACTGAAAAATGCTCAGGAGGCACTGGCGGGTTTCTTGGCACATTTCCTAAGCGCAGGGAACTCTGTGCTGCCATCTAGTGGCAGATCTTAGATACAGCAAGCTGGCTGCTGGAATCCTGTTTGAACTTGGCTGCGGCCGGAGCTGTGGTTTGGCTCGCATCCTTATAGAGCTTTGTTGCCAGCCATGTAAGTTTTTTTCTTTATTACTCCCTATGCCCCTCTTTTCTTTTTGTTTGTTGGCACTTCATTTCATGTGCCCCCAGAGGCTGTGTTTTGAATTTTGATATATTTGGTCTTTCTGAAAGGAGGAAATAATGCAGACAGATGCCTTTGACAACAGGTAAATCACAGGCTGGCTGACCCTAGAAAGTGGTAAACATGGAGAGACAGAGACTGAGAATGAAAAATGTGATGGTAGTTATTACTCGTAGGCACAGGCTAGGTTGGTTTTTAAGAATGTTCTGACATTTTCCTCCAGAGCATTTTTACCACCATTTCTGTGGCTTAATTTTGGGGAGACTCAAACTCAGGCTAGAATCTTGGGGAAAATTTGCGTGGGGATGTGAGTCTGGCTGTCAGAGGTGTGATAAGCATAGATACCTATCAATATACAAAATAGTGCATCTTTCCTTGTTACCAGAAAACAGCTGGTGTTTGTAGACCTTCCCATGGTTGGTGATGACACAGCTCCTTGGAGTTATTCAGCTCTTGTTAGAGAGCTCATTTCACATATGTGGAACCACCTGGGAGGTATTAATCTCTCCTGGGGCCTTAGGACTATGACATTCTTTAGTTCTTGTGTGTATCCCGCATGCTGGGAAGTAGCCAAGTGCAGCATTTAAGCACGTGCCTTTGGAGTCGGAACTCTATTTGTATTCCAGATCTGCCTCTTGTGTGACCTGGGCAAGTTTACCAATGTTGGTTCCTCATCTGTAAAATGGAGATGATGTGGAATTTTTTTGTGAAATAATGCATATACTATTCTTAGCACAGAGCTTGATACATAGAAAGTGTTCAGTAAGTGTGAGTCAGTGTCAGAAAACATTTTGTGAATGAAAACGTGAACCGAAGGAGCCGTGACCTTGAGTAAGAGCAGAGGACACTTGGTGCACGTGGGGATGAGGTAGCCAGTGGAGAGGGAGTCCTGAAGGCACGGCTTTGCATGTGCCCCTTCTCACCAGAGCTGTTGGCTTGAAGACCAGTGTTTTTGCCTCTTGACAAAATCAGGGAAAGCAAAGTGAGTGGTCTTAATTAACCTGTGCTTGAATTTACTCTGTAGCTGCTGGACTCAATTAAGAAGATGGAGGAATCAGCCTCTCACCAGCAATTCTCTGACGTTTTTCTTTCTTTCTTTGAGGGCCTGGGATTCTGAGCTTGTGCTCCATACCCATGCAAGCAGGCAGCTGGGAAATGATCAGGTCTGGCAGCTCTGTACCAGTGTGACCCTTGGTAGACATAAAAAAACTCCAAGTGTTATCAGAAGGGGGAAAAATATCTCACTAAACCTACAGCTAAGGTTTAGGTTTACGCTCTCTGTGCGAGAGTGTGTGTGTGTGTGTGTGAGTACACAAAAAATTCCAGAAGTGAATCTACAAAGCATCTGGTTGAAATAAATTTTCTGCTGAACTATAATTACAAGCTACTTATTATGGATCTTGGGATCTTGCTATGGATTTTGATTGGCTGCTAGGTTTCTAATTTAGCAAAGAATTCCTATATGTAAGAGACTGTGTGTCTTCCTATACATGAGACCCCAAATTTTGACTTCACACCCACTCTGACTACTGTTAGAGTTTTTACTTCCTTGTGTCTGAGGAGTCTTTCTTTCAGAGAGGAGATGCACTTGGGGGCTGGGGGGTGGCTTTTCCTTAAGGCTGCAGCCAGCTTTGCTGAAGGCATAAAGCCGAGGTAACAGATGCTCTGAGGTAATGCCCTGGGTGGGGCAGCTGGTATCAAACTATGGCTTCGAGTAACTGCACTTTGCAAAGCTAAGTCACTGTTCATAATGCCAAGCAGCACAGACACCTGATTGTTGTTCTCGATTACTCTGGTGGTGGCAAAAGGCAAAAATTTTTAAGAATGTACCTCTTTCATTTGAATTGTGACCATAACTGTGTATTACGTTTGTATTTAAGAAAAAAATATGAACATAAATCAAAGGGCCATGACTTAACAGTGAGTCATGATGCCACCATTATTATGAAGAGAGGGTGAGGGAAGGAGAGTTGCAGGGCTCGGAGCCAGGATACCTGGGTTCAGGTTGCAGGCAGCTGTTCACTCCGGGACTGTGGACAGCTCCCGAGCCCGCCTCAGCCCCGCTGGTACTAAGAACGCTCCCCGTACAGCGGTGGTTTTCAGCCTGGGCTGCACACTGGAATTACCTGGGGAGCCTGGTCCTGAGATAAATCAGATCTGAGCTTCAGGGAATGGGAGACAGTGCCAGGCTTTGTTAAGAACTGCACACGGGTTCTGATTAGCAGCCAAGGGTGAGGATCACTGCCTCATGGGATTTTAAGGAGTCAGTGAGATTAGCCCTATGAGAACCTTTATCACATAACACACACCGAAAAGGGGGAAAGAAAAGGAGACTGGATTACTCAGGTCAACCACACCTTACAATCAGACACCAATAACCAATAAACGAAAAAACAGAAGGTCTGCACACCAGCCCTGCAGGAGTGGGTACAGTGGCTAAGAACTGATGCTCGCTCTTTGAGTGGCCAGGCAGGTGTTGGGACGGCCCCATCTGTGTGTTTACCACATTGGCCTCGGTAATGATGGCCATTTTCTACGTGGGGACGTTTGAGCAGCACCGATCGGGGTGGGCTCATTATTCCCATGCTTCAGTGGCCTTGCAAAGCCATCAGCGCAGTGAGACAACAAGACTGTGTAGAAATAGAGCTGTTGGAATGGCGAGGCTCACCCGTCCCCAGGCTCCATATACCTTACTCTGAGGGGGGTGGGGTGATTGGTGAGTTGGAGGGAGTGGGGTTCTGGGACTCTCAGAGGTTCTGCTCATTCAAAAAGGGAGGAGATGACAATCTGGACTCATTTTAGAATTAGACCCTGGGAACATCTTGAGGGGCTCTGCAACTCCTAGGGAACTGGAGGGCAGCACAGAAGGTGACATGTTTTATCTGAGAACTGCTTTAGAGCTAGAATTTGGTGTATGGGCTCAGCTTGGACCCCAGGTCCCCAACACACACACACACTTAAACACTCTCACACCCCTCACCCCCTCACACCCCTCCTTGGTGCTGGAATAGAAATGGGGAGATCTTCCTTACTCTTGACATTGAAGCATACTGGTTACACTTGTGAATCTTCCCAAGGTCATTGTCAGGGCTGAGTCAGGATTTCTCCTGCACATATTCCAGGAGGGTTCTGAATTCATCTCGAGGTCAGAGGGCTGGTCAGTTGCTCCTCTCTGATCTCTCCCTAAATCAGGCAATGAGTGTGGTCATCCCAGCCTTAACTCAGGGTAGGGCGTGGGCATTGTACACATTTGTGAGCTCAATATTGAAATCCACCTCTGCCACCGCAAAGCTGTATGATCTTGAAAAAGTCATAGACCTTCTCTGAACAGCAGTTTTCCTGTTTATAAACAAGAGATAGTGATAATACTTATCTCACAGCATTTTAATAGGAATGAAAGCCACAGCACCTAGCATTTAGTAGACCCTTGTTACAGCTCCAATCTCGTTGAAGTGTTGTGACATAGTATTTTTGGTCCATGTGCATCCTGTTCTCCAAACAGGTATATGCATCATATTTGGATCTTCTTGAGGTCATTTTAACAGCTAACTTTTCAGGATAAAACCAAAGATGCAAATGCTCACCACACTGTCATTAGCATAAGTGCTAATATAATGCAGCTGTCCCACAGCTATAAAACACTGACTCCTGTGTCTCTGCTTGGCATAGGGAATATTATTTTTTCTCTTACTGAGCCGATTCAATACTCAACTTTGTCATTATTTGAGTTGGAACTTTAGATTGCTGCATTTTAATTCACTCTACTATTAAGGATTGTTGGATGGCCGTGTGCAAATATTTTTGTTCTCACGATGCAGTCCTGGCCCAGGTAGCCCAATGGGCAAAATATGATTTACACAAATATTATCATTTCTATAGTGTGTACTGAAAAGAAACCTTAGAGCAGGGCGGGAGAAAGCCTCTCTCTCTCGGAGTTCGGTTATCTAGGTTAAATTGGCTGGTAAAGAAGGGACTTTTCATCCCCTTTCATCTGCCCCTAATCTCAATCTATTCCTGGAAGGATATTTTTGTTCCAGAAAGAGCAAAATCTCATTTGCTATCACAGAGTTTTCTCGCCAAGATGAAGGCAAGATAGGAAGAGGGAAGCTAGGAAAACCTCAGCCATGTGCTAGGATTCTGGGGATTCTGTTTTGAAGTTGATTTCAAATGTTTCTTGTCCTTTTTGCCTAGAACAAGGAAGTGACCTGTAAGAGAGAGAAGTGCCCAGTGCTGTCGAGAGACTGTGCCCTCGCCATCAAGCAGAGGGGAGCCTGTTGCGAGCGGTGCAAAGGTAATTTATGTCTTGGCTGCCTTTTTTGGCTGTTCCTGCAGGCATTTTAATTTCTCTTTCTCTCACCTTTCTCTTCACTCAGCTCTTGGCTGGGGTGCAAGTGGGTGTTGGGAGAGAAGCTGCTGTGTGTGTGAGTGTTGGGGAGTTGGTAGTAAGGGGGGGTCCTCCTAGTAGGGGATGAAAGTATGGTGAGCATCTGCATCGTTGGTTTATTTTCTAAGGCAAGTTGTTAAAATGCCACAGAAGAGATGTAAACATGATGCCTCTGCAGGTTGGTACACACGCACGCAAGCCTGTTCTCTCACGAAGTTTCAACACTCAGTTTTTCCAGGCTCTACGCTCGCCCTGCCCAGCTCTGCCAGAGGAGTCTTTTAGACCAATTTTTATCATTTTGGTCCCTATTAAAGTTTTTTCTTTCCTTCCAAATTAAATCTAAGTCCTTCCCTTTGTCTTTGAAGCATCTCTAAAACGCCCTTACTCCACCCCCATCTCCTGTGGCCCTCCGGCGCGCCTGTCTCTCTCAAACACACTGTTCTAGGTTGCCTCTGCCTTAGCTCAGGTCTTTCCTCCAACCTGCCCAGATGCTGCCTGTGCTCAAGGTCCCCCAGCCCTCATCCGTCACTCTCCTGGTTAAGTTTCCATGGCATCCAGAAGTTCACACAGATACTTCAGTGATGTGCTTTTTCATTGTCTTGTTTGTGTTCAGTAGATCCTCAGCTACTCAGGACAGGAGCCAGGTCACGCTCTGATGTCACCTAGTGTATGTCAGTGTATGCAGTGTGGTCCCGCAGAGGTCAAAATGAGCACAGTTGTTCAGGATGTGGGCTCCGGAGTCACACTGCCAAGTCCAAATCCAACAGTCCTGGGTTGCAAAGAGATTTCTCACCCTGAAGATGCATCCTGGGTTGCAGAGTGTTCCCCAAAAGTTCATGTCCATTAGGAACCTCAGAATGTGACCTTAATTGGAAATGGGATCTTTGGAGATGTAATTAGTTAAGATAAGGTCATACCGGATTAGGGTGGCTGCAAATCCAATATGACTGGTGTCTTTATATGAAGAGCAGACAGAGACACACAGAGAACGTGGCTGTATAACAAGAGGGGCAGGTATAGACGCCTGGGCTCTGTTGCTGAGATTCAGATTCACTTGCCCTGGGGAGGGGGGCTAAGGCATCTGTCTTTTGAAGAAGCTCCCGGGAGATTTAATGTGCAGCCTGGGTGGGAACCTCTGAAAGAGATCTTGACCAGGTGATTTCTACCCCCACAGAAGAATATCCTTTTTTGGAGCTACAAAGGGGAGGCTCCCTTCTGTAGAGCTCTCAAAAGGAGCTCCATAGAAACCAAGTAAACTAAAGCGCCATTTCTAGTGACAACCCACAAGTCTCTACGCTCAAGGAGGACTTTGAACTTTACAACGCACACTATTATATGAAATCCACACGTCAAGGATTAATGCCAAGTTGTTTGTGAGTAACTATAGTTATTATAGTTACTATTTATAGACTTAAACTATAATGTTTAAGTCTATAAATAAATAAATAAATAAGAGGCAGAGGTTGGAGTTGTGTTGCCCCAAGCCAAGGAATGCCTCGGGTTACCAGGAGCTGGGAAAAGGCCAGGAGGGGTCTTCCCTAGAAGCTTCAGATGGAGCATGGCCCTGACAACACCTTGATTTTGGACTTCTACTTTCCAGAACTGTGAGAGAATACATTTCTGTTGTCTTAAGCCTCCAAGCTGGTGGTAATTTGTCACAGCAACCTGAGAAACTAATACCCCAAGGTTTTCACTTGAGCAGGTAGAGACATGGAACCTCTTTCTACCCCAGTTCCCTCTCCTGTTAAATGAGGATAATAATTGTGTCGGAGGGAGCTAATGGCGAGACACAGTCAATGTGTTTAGCAAAGTGCCTGGCATGCAAACATTTCTCGGTTAATATAAATATAGTAGGTGCTCTGTAAATACCTGATGGACTTGACTATAAAAATGCATCTTCTGAAGCCTTTTGGAGCAGGAGAAATCAGCCATTTACTTCTCATCTCTTTCCTACGGAGTTGGGAGGCAGATGTTTTACTCACGTGACTTCTGAGAGCTATTGATGCAAGACCTGAAATAGTAATTTCTTAGGAGTCTCCCAAGCTGATGGTCAGATAAAGTAATTCCAATTAAGAATACATTACTGGGACTTCCCTGGTGGTCCAGTGGTAAAGAATCCGGCTTCCAATGCAGTGGACGTGGGTTCGATCCCTGGTGGGGGAACTAAGATCCCACGTGCCTCGGGGCAACTAAACCTGAGCACCACGACTACTGAGCTTGCCAGCTTCAACGAGAGAGCCCACGTGCCGCAAACTACAGTGCCCACGTGCCCTGGAGTCTGCGGGCCACAACTAGAGAGAGAAAACAACAAAAACAACAAAAACCCTGCACGCCACAACTAGAGAGAAGCCCGCGCACTGCAACAGAAGATCCCGCATGCCTCACCAAAGATCCCACGTGCCGCAACTAAGACCCGATGCAGCCAGAATAAATAAAATAAAATAAAAAAAGAAAGAAAAGAATACATTACTGAGCCAATGTGTGTCTAAGTTATCATTGATTCACCTTAAAGAACCTCTTCTATTTAATTCTTTATTTTTTTTAACGGCTGATTTACCATCTTCATCTTGCAAGGCTGCCTCGCCAGTGAGAGATGAGTTGGATGCTACAGGGTGGAAGCAGAATGTGTGAAGGAACCATGCCCAAGGCATTAGGTTCATTTCCCGTTAACCGTAGCACAGGAGGGCACTTTGGGTTGCTGTAGTGTGTAACCTACTTGCCTTCTTGTCCTGCTGTTTCCTTTATCATCATTCTGTCCTTTGATCATCCTAATCTTCCAAGGGAAAGGGATACTTGTGACAAATACATTTCATGAGTACTCTTTTTGAGCTTAAGATGATAAAGTCTCGGGCTTCCCTGGTGGTGCAGTGGTTGAGAATCTGCCTGCCAATGCAGGGGACATGGGTTCGAGCCCTGGTCTGGGAAGATCCCACATGCCATGGAGCAACTGGGCCTGTGAGCCACAACTACTGAGCCTGCGCGTCTGGAGCCCGTGCTCCGCAACAAGAGAGGCTGCGATAGTGAGAGGCCCGCGCACCGCGATGAAGAGTGGCCCCCGCTTGCCGCAACTAGAGAAAGCCCTCGCACAGAAACGAAGACCCAACACAGCCAAGAATAAATAAATAAATAAATAAATAAAATTAAAAAAGATGATAAAGTCTCTTCAAATTAAACTGGACCCAAGAATAGACCAGTGAATTCAGCGCCCTGAGTTCCCTTTCTGACAGTAAAGTCCAGGCCTTTTGGGGGAGATCAGAATCCCCAGCCTGCCCTGAGGTGGACCTTCCTGAGAGAGACTCCTGAAAAGTGCTGACTTGTCAGGCTGTAGAGGGGGCTCTTAAGATGCCCCCCTTCATTTTCTCTATTTCCACTCCATAATACAGTTTTTGTCTCCTGGGTTTTAAGGGACACAGTTGTATTTGCACTGGTTTATTTATGTTTTTCTGATTAGAATAGTTACATATGCTCATAGAAGAAGCTTTTAAAAATAGGCTAAACTGTGGAAAAGCAGAAAATAAATTACTCATAATCCCACCACCCAGAAGTAACAACAGTTAATATTTGATATATGTTTTCTGTATTTTTTTCCCACGTCGAAGTGTTTACCTAGTTGACATCTTACTATCGAATTGTGTTATTTCTGGGTTTTTTTGCTTTTTTTTTTTTTTCTTCTCCCACTTAACATCAGGGCATAACATCTTCTCAACTTGTTTGGAAATACTGTCCTTAATGGGCACATAAGAATCTGCGTGGGAATGTACCAACATTCATTGGGTCATTTCTCCATTCCTGGGCATTTAGGTTATACCCTGGATTTTAGCATTGGGCAAGGGTAAGTACAAGAAGCTGAAACCAAAGAACATGTGCAGTAAAGGAATAACGACCAAAAAGGGAGGATCAAGAGCATTGCCTGGGTAGAGAGGAGATCTTGATGTGAACCCAGAAACCACTCTGGATTTGGCCTCCCAAGGAATCTGGGTAAACCTCTCCTCCCCATCTCGTGTCCTCTGATCACGCAGTGGAACAAGGACAGCAGCAAATCCTCAGTGTGGAGCAGATACTGAGACAACCGCGGCAGCTGTGCTTCTCGTAAGCCCTCTTCCAACGGGCGTGGTCAGTGCTAACACTGGTGGTTTTAACTTTTACTTAGAATGATTGCGTGAGGAGTCGTAGTAATGAGTTTGTTGATAATACTTTATTTTAGAGCAGAATGATGTCCAGGCAAGATTATCTCAGGGTCAATTTTTTTTGTTTGTTTGTTTTGCGGTCGACGCATACATTTATTTGACTGTGCTAAATCTGTAATACGAAGCCCATTTTACAGATGGGGAACTGACTTAACGATTTGCACTAAGTCACAAAAAGTTTGCAATGGCTAGCCAGGACTCGCACCCTGTTCCTACAGACCTGGCGCTCTGTGCCTGGCAGGGGAAGGGCCTGGAACACCCGCGGGCGCTCCCGGTCCACAGCCACCGCGGCTCTTACTCTCGGGGACCCCGTGCCGCGCTGGCAGCGACCAGCGCCAACCGGTAGGAAGAGAGGGGAGGGGAGATGCAGGACATCAACCGGGGCCACACCGACTTCCGCCCGCGACTCCGGGGCTCCTCCCTCCAGGGCTCCTCCCTCCAGGGCTTCCGGCCTCCGGACCCGAGGCCCCTCCTCTGCTTCCGGGGCGGGTCCAGGAAGCGGATTCAGGGCGTTGAAGGGACCTCAAAGCCCCTCCGGCTAGTTAACGCATGGTGAATGGAGAGCTGATGGACTTAATTCTCCTGTATTCTGAAAGTCATTTGCATTCAGAGGTACCACCTTATGCTGTTTTTAAAGCTGGTCACCAGACAGATCCGCCCTCTTGTAAAGGTGAGCACAGTACGTACCTAACCTGGCAGAATGGGTGAAGGGCCTGGGCCTACCAGGCTTCCCAGCAAAGACTCCCCTTCTAGAAAACCTTTCTACCATCAGCAGGCACACGGGAAGGGGAAATCTAGTATTGCTAACTGGATGCAGCAGTAGTCCAAGCTAGTTGCTTTGAGTTTCCCTGGAGTATTGTTTGTGGTTGTTTTTTCTTCCTCTTACCTGAGGGGATTGTGAGTGTAAGCAGTGTTTCTCAAAATGCAGTGGCCCAAAGACTTACCTATGATAATACAGCTTCCTGGGACTTGCCCAATAACAGTAGTAACTGAGATCCTAATCATCTTCATCAAAATTGCAGGGGCTCGAACGTATATATAGTCCTTATGCAGAGTCAGGCACTGGATCCTCACAGCCTACTCAGGGAGGTACTATCATAGCCCCGTTTTACACATGAAGTGGTGGCACTGAGAGCCCCAAGGCGACAGAGGTAGTAAATGACAGCGATGGGGGACAGACTGGTCTCATCATTAGGCTTGCAGGCCTGCTGTATCACAAGCTCTGCCCCCGGTCCCGTGAGTCTACATTTTCAGGTCACCACCGGGACTCTCATGGGGGCTGAGGCTTGAGAACCACTGCTACCAGGTAAAGAAAGGAAAGGAAGAGAGAAGGTGGGTCTTTCTGATGAAGGAATGAGAAGCACATCTGTGAGAGGCTCTTGGTCGATATCTGCCCTGGTCAGTGCATCTTTGGGGTGAAATCTCTTTGCCCCTCGTAGCTGTGAGGCTGTGATCCTTTGCTCTCCTGCTATTTTGAAATTTTTTTAATCATTAGAATGATGGTATAAGAGAGAAAGAAAAGTAGATAATGACCAAGAAAATGTAACTCAAATGTTGAAGTGCTGGTGAATGGTTATCAAAACTCTTCCTAGTTATTCAGTTGTGTAAATAAACGGCGGGGAGGGTGGTGGGACTTGAGCCCCAAGAACTGGCAAAGGACCTCCCATCATTTGCTGAAACTTTTTTTTTCTTTTCCAACTTCTTTCTCTTCCTCTTTCCCTTCCTTAGCATAATTATTTTCAATTTTAACTTTATTTTTAATTTTAACTATTGATGTAGTAGCTATCTCACTACTGCATCAATACATTATCATACTAAAAATTTAAACAAGGGAGTAAAGTCTTTTCTGAGCTACAAAAACCCACTCTTTTCAGAAATAACAACTGTTATCAATTTATTGTGTCTTTCCCAGACCTTTTCCAGTTTATTACATATACACACATTTATATATATATGTAATTTTGTATGTGTGGTTTTATTTTTACATAAGTGAAATTAAATAGTAATTTTTCTCTCACAGTTAGCTTTTTAAAAATATCTCTACACTAATATGATTTAGGAATTTTCCCATGCCAGTCCATGCTTTTTAGTTGTGTGGATCCCATAGCACAGACGTACAATAATTTATTTAACATCTCCCTGTTGATAGACGTTTAGACTTTCAGTTTTATGCCAAGCTACGGGGAACCAACTTGCCATTCTTGTTGTGCCCCTGCGTGTCTGATGCTCAAAGACAGACCTGGAAATCAAAGTGCTGTGGGGAGAGGCGTGCACAAGTTAAATTGTAATGGACCTTACTCAGCGGCCTCCAAAAGAGGCAAGGCTAGTCTCCTTTCCTATTCCTTTGAGAGTTTTCAAGCCTTTCTTCCTAAAAGATTATGATAGACTAGAGGAGAAGTTGGTATTACACATAGCAACATTTAGGCGAATCAGCTGCTTTTGCCTTAAAAACTTGCGCATATAGCCATGTTGCCCATACACTGCCCATATAGCCAACTCTTTATTTGAGACTGCCACATGCACACTCCTATCCCAATTCTTTCCTGTTCTGGGTTTCTCCCATATTACAAGGGATATTTTCCTCCCCTTTTTGTGGTTTTGTGAGAAATGGTATCAAGTTCCTTTTAAAGAACCTAACTGAGGGTCAGCAATTCTTTTTTGTTTTTCAATGAAATATAGAAAGCACCGACAGTTGTCAACAAATTAAGACTTGAATGGTGGTATTTTTGCAAAATTTCACCCAATGAACTGAACTGCCGTAACAGAATCAACTAAGTTTAGAATATAGGCTAGATGAAGAAAGGGGGACTGTTTTACATGCCTCTTATTTCTAAGAATGATTTTTCAATGAGAAAATATCATCATCCTCATTTTCATCATCTCAGTTATCAAACATACTTCACATTTGAGGAATTTGAAGACTCTCTGAAGTTATTACTTTTTGTTTTGATACTTCCAATAGGGGGAAAGCACAAAGAGAAGAAGGCATATCATCAGCTCATTCTTTCTTGGACAGTCTCTTAAGAAATTTGGGCCATTTAAAATTCCCATATTAATTTACGCTTATGTTTATATCTATATTCTATGTGTACTGATGTATATTTGGGAACACTTGTAATTAGTGTTCATAGTTTATTTGTAATTATGTGGAGTCTCATTTCATTCCTTTAAATAATTACAGAAGTTTATATTTATTACATCCGTAAAGACTATGCTCATTCTCTATGGGTCTTTAAGGATCATTCCTATTCTTTGTTTTGAGGCCAGGCTCAGTGATGATATTGTTCCTACAGGAAAACAAGGTCTTCTATATGTTGGTCACCTTCTGGTGTGATGAAAAGTGGAACCTGCTTGTATTTACCAAGAGCTTTGACCCTTTGAGAAAGCCATGGCATTTGCTTTTCCACTTAGTGTTGTTGAAGCCCTGTGGGTGGTGAGGTGTGACTCGTCTGGTTGATTTTAAAACCTTTATCCTCACCTGTTACCTTCATAATAGTAGTCCCAAAGGGATGTGTTTCCCCCCAGTGCTGGATACTGGGTTAGCTGGTTTATGCTCACCACTTAGTCCTCACAACATCAGGGGCATTTCTGTCTTTCTCATTTTATATATGAGGAAACCGAAGGCTCAGAGAACTTAAATCACTCATTTGCCAAGGTGTTAGTGATGCAAAGATCAACCAGAGGGTATCCAAGCCCTCAAGGAGCTTGCTCTACTGGAGGGACAAAACAATACCATCCAACGGGGGAAGTTCTCCAGGGAAGGTGTGCCAGAGTGCAGAGGGCAAGGGGAGTGTGCTGGGGAAGGCTTTCCAGAAGAGGCAACTCATTTTTGTGATCAAGAAGGAGTTCATCACATCCAAAGAGAGCTGTTTGTGGGAAGCTCCCAGGTGAAGGTCATGATCCACACAAAGGCATGGAATAGTTCTTAGGCATTGCCCACCACTCATGATCACCTAGGACACTTGTTAAAACACCATTTCCTGGGCTTTGAAGTTTTTGTTAGTTGATTGTTTAGGGGAGGGTGAGGGGGGTCAGACAAAAGCATGAAGGATCCTATCATGACTTCTGCTTATTTTCCTCTGAAGAAGATGTTGGTATTGAAAAGGAAGCAGTAGAGTAAATCTGCTGAGACATAAATATGAAAACTCATATTTCCAAAAGGATTTTTAGGAAGGTTGTGTGTGTGTGTGTGTATAGACATTTGTGTTCTTGTTTGCTTCAGTCAGATTGCTCATATGTTCCATTCATTCATTCATTCAACAAGTATTTACTGATCCCATGCCAGGTATTTATGGGATACCTGGCACTGCTTACCAAATTGTTCTTACCTTTTATGAAGCCAGACTATTCTTTCAAACAAAAAAGTAAGTAAATTATAACTTATTCTTCTCAAGCAAGTGTTTCAGTGTACTTTTCAGATTATTTTATGCTAATAATTGTCATACATTTTAATCCAAATAGCCTAATAACTGGGCAAAAGATAATCTAATTTGAAAAATCTCAATATTATTTGATGAAAACAAATGAGATCATTGAGAGTCAAATAGACGGCTTTGGCAGCTTTTCTGTATTTACTTGGACTGAGAATCACCCTTTAATTTGGGGTTCTTTCATGAACAATCATGTACTTGTTATCTGAATATATGTTTGTTATTAGTGGATAATAAACAAATAAGGTGTTTTTCAAACATTTATAGGTCAAATTCCATCCTCTTTCTTCATACAGAGCATAAAATATTAATTGTCCACAATACTTTGATGAAAGATACAAGAAAATAGTCTTTCATTTATCAAGTGGGATTTATATTCCACAATCTTTTCTTGTCTTTGATTTCTCTGTGCCTTGTCTCATTTTTCTATGGGTTGTGATCCCATGGGTTGTTTAATAGTTTAATTTTTATATTTGATTTAAAAAGATCCTATGATGTCTCAAAATGAAAGGAAAGAGGCAAAATATAAATATTTGCACACTGATTTCCAAAACTGGACAACCATCCTAGGTTCTGGTAAATAGTTAGGGAGCAAAACATGCATGGAGAATTTTAAGGGGATTGGGCTCATTTATAGAGACCAAGTGCTGACCAAAGTAAAATAGAGCTATGAATAATGGTAAAAGATTGAGTATTATTAATTATAGCTTGCCTTTAAAGCAGTACAAGGTCACAAATCAGGAGCCGCTTCTCCTTTTGCTTCGAGAATGACTTGGAAGATGACAGTGCCTCTCAGAATATTGCTATGTGGCTGTTTTGTAGGGAGCCAGCCGATTACCATATATAGGAATGAGCATTTAAAAAAACTTAAAAAAAAATAACTACAGGGCTTCCCTGGTGGCACAGTGGTTGAGAATCTGCCTGCCAATGCAGGGGACTACGGGTTCGAGCCCTGGTCTGGGAAGACCCCACATGCCGCGGAGCAACTAGGTCCGTGAGCCACAACTACTGAGCCTGCGCGTCTGGAGCCTGTGCTCCGCAACAAGAGAGGCCGCGACAGTGAGAGGCCCGTGCACCGCGATGAAGAGTGGCCCCCGCTTGCCACAACTAGAGAAAGCCCTCACACAGAAACGAAGACCCAACCCAGCAAAAATAAATAAATAAATTAATTAATTAATTTAAAAAAAAAAACCAAAACTACACCCCCTATGTTGACAGAATAAATTGTCCTGTTGTTTACACGGTTTAAGATGGAATAAACGTGAGTTTTTCCATGCATGTGTCAATCTGGTTGTTTGCTTTTAACCAGATTTCTTTTAGCAATTATAACCGTGCATTGGCTGCTGCCCAAACAAAAGAGCAGCTCTTTCCTCAACCTTTGTTTTCCTTCCTTTTAGGCATCACCAAAATCTCTGGTAGTTATTATGTATGATTGACCCGGATGCAGTTTGTCCCAGGTTTCACATCCCAAATAAGGAATGACCTGCCTTAAGGTTAATACTCTACCAGTCTTTTAAACTGTACTGTGAACTAGATTTAGAGAATATTTTGGAATAGACAAACCCCAGTCTTTAGGTTTTCATAGATAATGTTATATCACCCCTGAGGTGGTGGTTATTATTGTTCTGATTTAACAGATGGGGTAACAGAGATGCTTAGAGATGGGAAGTGATGTTTTTCAAGATCCCACAGTTGCTCAGAGGTAGCAGGGCTCAGACTCCAAATGCTCCATTCTTCTGCCTGGTAACACATACACCTCCTATGAGATAAGAAGGAGGGAGGAAAGACCTGGAGAATTAGGAGGGCTCCAGAGATGAAGGAGTGAGAGAGACACTGGCATCAGTTTTGCCTGCATCAGTTTCATCTGTGTCACACCCCTTCTCCCTCCATGGACTTTTATACTGTGGGTGGACCAGCAATTTCCGAGGAAGTACATGGGCAAAGAACCTTTGTGGAGGTATTGGAAACAACATGTGGCTTAGGAGGAGGTGGCTTTTCTTACTAATTGACTTTCTTGGGGAACCCCTAAAATTACTTTCTTTTCCTCTTCAGTATCCATGACTGTACTGCAGTGCCCCAGGGAGACAATTCATATGAGCTTTACTCTTTTGTGAGTATGTATGTGTATGCCTGGTTTCATAAAATATTTTTGATAGATAATGCATTCATACAATTAAAAATACACAAAAGGGACTTCCCTGGTGGCACAGTGATTAAGAATCCACCTGCCAATGCAGGGGACATGGGTTCGAGCCCTGGTCCGGGAAGGTCCCACATGCCACGGAGCAACCAAGCCCATGCGCCACAACTACTGAGCCTGCGCTCTAGAGCCCACGAGCCACAACTACTGAGCCTGCGCGCCTAGAGCCCGTGCTCCACAACAAGAGAAGCCACCGCAGTGAGAAGCCCGCAAACCACAATGAAGAGTAGCCCCCGCTCGCCACAACTAGAGAAAGCCTGCACGCAGCAACGAAGACCCAACGCGGCCAAAAGTAAATAAATAAATAAATTTATTTAAAAAATACACAAGAACATCTATAGTAAAAGTAAGGCTTCTTCCTATTCTCGACCCTAGCAACCTTGTACCCTTTCCTGGAGATAACCATTTACTGGATTTGTGAGAATCCTTCCAGAGTCAGTCTATGCATACAGAAAGCAGTCTCCAGCAGCTTTACTCCTAGCTGCTTTAATGCTGAGACTCTGACCTATCACTTAAAACATCTTAGGAAATTACATTACTCTGAAAAACATTCCCATCACGGAGCTACTCAATTCCAGTGCCACTGTTATTTTTACCATGATTTTGAGCTTAGGAGAATTCTTGACGTGTTTCTTGAAGTTGTTAGATTATGAGATGCCTGCGTGTATATTGTAAGCTATAACTATTTTAACCTTTAACAGTATAACTAGTTTTACCTATTCAGCCCCCCAAATTTGAGTGGAGTTCGTTAATATGTTTTTAAAGACAAGAGAAAAAACCAATAACTTGAGGGATTTGTTTTCCTCCCTCCTTTTCTCTAACTGAAAAAAGATATATAAAATGTTATATTTCATACATTGGCTTCCTATAATATAAACCAGGCTATTTTGGCATTTAAATTTAAAAAAAGACCCTATTTGTTTGAAAAGATCTTGTTAACATTAAAATCATACTTTACAAAACCTGTTTTTGTTATTAAAACTAGTAAGAAAACTTAAAAGAGAGATCTGCTTTCTCTGTAAAATTTGCTTCAGTCCTTCTATTAACAGCCTCAGTGTTTTAGACTCCATGGGATTTTGGAAGACAGTTTAAGTGAAGAGTTTGTGATTGCCTTTAAGTTAGAAGATTAGATTTCCGAGGCTAGCTGCTGACTTGGGGTGCATCAGTTTTTACTTTTCTGAAGTGGGCAAGTTGAGAATGTTCCTCATTGTGACAGAGGAGAATGGTGGTCCTGGTCCCTTGTCATATCATATGCAAAGTGTTGCAATCAGGTGTGGACCTGGCATCCATATAAAAAACATGGGAATCCTCTTCGATGGCTACCAGCCTGACAGAGCTTCCTTCAGCTACCAATGTCCAGTCTATTTATTTTCTATTGATGCATAACAAGTTTGTCATAAAACTTAGTGGCCTAAAATAACAGTCATTTATTATCGCATAGTTTCCAGGTGTTAGGATTCTGGGCATGGCTTAGCTGGGTCTCACAAGGCTGCAGTCAAGGTCAGCCAGGGCTGCGGTTTCATCTGAGGCTCAAGGTCATCTTCTAAGCTCGTGTTGTTAGAATTTGATTCCTTGTAGCTGTAGAATGGCTTACTTCTTCAAGGCTAACAGGAGAGTGTCTCTCTGCCCTATGGACTCTTTTTAAGGGCTCACTTATTAGGTCAGGCCCACTCAGGAAAATTTCCCTCTTTAATGACTCAAAGTGAAATTGATTAGGGATCTTAATTACACCTGTAAAATCGCTTCATCTTTGTATAACCTAATCATGGTAGTGACATCCATCACATCCACAAGTCTTGCCCACACTCAAGGGCTGGGGATTACACAAGGTGGAGGTATCAGGGAGTGGAAGTCTTGAGGATCACCTTAGAATCTACCAACCATAGTCAGAGCATCTCTGGTATGCATGGCAGATAGAAGCATCTATCAAGAATGGCACTTAGAGCTAGAATATACCTTATGGATCCTGCACACAACAAGTGCTAGCAAGTGCTCACCCTTGGCTGTTCCCTTTCCTCCCTGTAATGTCTGGCTCCTGCTTACCTCTCTAGCCTCCCTTGTTCTGGACTCCTGCCGTTAGGAGACTTTATTTTGTTTCTCTCAGTGTCCTGTGCCTGCTTCTGGTCATGGAGCTTTGTACATGCTGCTCGCTCTTCCTGGCTGCTTTTCCACCCTATGTCATCTAGTTGACTTTTACCCTTTCTTCAGCTTTCACTTTAGGCATCACTTCCTGGCCTCTGTGGCCACTTGCCATGGAATTAAGTATCTCTCCTTCTTAACACTAGGCACAACTGTGATTTAGTGTTTTCATTTTCTGTAACTCCCACTAAACTAGAGGTTTTGTGAGGGCAGGGACCATAGTGTTCTCAGCCACAATCACTGTGCCTGGTACACGGTAGTTGAATACATGTTGGAAAAATGTGAGGAAGAGAGGAAAATTGGAACCAAATTCCAGTCTTCCTGGTTTAGTACATGTCTGTTGAAATCAACTGCATATTTAGTATATTGAGCCATGTACATCTTAAGTATACTGTTGAGCCATATACATCTTAAGTCCTTTTTGGAATTCAGCAGAACTTAAAAAGAGTTGAGTGAAAATTATAGGGAGAGAATAAAAATGGATACGTAGGGCTGAAAAATGGCTGGTTGTCTATAAACCATTCCCAAGCTCCTGTCACTTTACTGTTTCTTCACTGAATTCCGTAGAGGTTTAAAAAAATCCTTAAAATCACCATAGCCTAAGTGTATTTTCATGTGGTAGTGGCTGTAGTATATTTCAGTACTTATAGACTTAGTGATAACCTAAATGCAATTTTTAGTAGATCTTTCACGGTATTGTGCAGCGTTACCAAATAATATGCAATTATGGCTTCAGATTTCCTAGTTACCGTCATTTTGGTATGATTATGTGCTTCCTTTTATAATATCATATAAAACACACTTTTAATTGGGCTTCGAGTTTTCTACAGCTGCTCTGAAAACTACTCTGTTACTGCTTCTAACTTGCCCACCACGCAGAGCAAACCGCTCTACACTTTAAAATGATTTTCCCCCACTCCTGTCTGACATTTCACTACAGGAATGAAATCATGGTGATGCTTATCATCTCAAAATGTCTTAAAATCAAAACATTCTTATCTTGGGACTTTCCTGGTGGCTCAGTGGTTAAGAATCCGCCTGCCAATGCAGGGGACACAGGTTCGATCCCTTGTCTGGGAAGATCCCACATGCCATGGAGCAACTTAGCCTGTGCGCCACAACTACTGAAGCCTGTGCACCTAGAGCCCATGCTCCGCAACAAGAAAAGCCACCGCAATGAGAAGCCCGTGCACCGCAACGAAGAGTAGCCCCCTCGCCACAACTAGAGAAAGCCCGTGCACAATGAAGACCCAACGCAGCCAAAAATAAATAAATAAATATATTACAAAAAAACCCAACATTCTTATCTCCTCTGAGGCTTCTATTAAGCATTGTTTCCTGGAGGCTATCAAACTGTGAAAATAAAGCTAGGTATTCCAAGTGGAAAGTTGGACTGATTCATCAAAAACTACAGGAAAGAAGTGATTTGAAACAAAAGCCCCCAACGTCTGTTTAGGGTCTCTTTGATTTGCTGCTTGAGTTTGGCAACTGCAAAGTTGAAAGTATGTCTGTATTTGTGACACATATCTTTTTATGAAGATACATGAATGTTCACGCATGCAACTGATTGTTTTTAAAATGACCATCATGCTACAATTATAACTATTCTTATCAGGCTTTGATCAGAGAATACTCTCTTTCAGTCTGCTTAGAAGTTGGCACAATTTGTGTTTAGGATCAAATGTTTTAGGTTCTCTCTTTTTTAAAAATTAATTAATTTAATTAATTTATTTGGTTGAGCTGGGTCTTAGTTGCGGCAGGTGGGCTCCTTTAGTTGTGGCTTGTGGGCTCCTTAGTTGTGGCATGTGAACTCTTAGTTGTGGCATGCATGTGGGATCTAGTTCCCTGGCCAGGGATAGAACCTAGGCCCCCTGCATTGGGAGTGTGGAGTCTTAACCACTGTGCCACCAAGGAAGTCCCTTAGGTTCTCTTTTTGACAGGTATCTCACCTTGAGAACTAATGTGTATTTGCCATAGAAATCTATCTGCTAGAGAGGCTGACATTTACTAGGACTGATGTGATAATGAACGTGAACAAAATACATTGGTATTTTTGTGAACTTGATTGCCTCCTTTACTCGGATGGGCTTATTTACACCAGAGCCATCTAATTATGTTTCCAGTAGCTTGGTGGTTAAAGGGCTCAAGATTTTTATCTGCAGACATGCTTGGGCATCGACCAGCCGATGTTTAACACATGAGGCAACCCTCTGACTACCTGAGAATGTCTGAGCATTCTCTGAGCCATACCTGGGACCAGCAGAGGGATCAGATTTAAAAATACACTTGGAATTTTTGATATTTGGGGTTCTGGAGACTGTGGGATGGCCACCTTGATGAGGCTTTGAATGCAAGGTAACAACTTCAAAGCTCTAGAGGCAAGACCACACTGAAGTGCTAAATGCAGAAGCCAGGGTAATATTTTCAGGCATCTAGACAGGGAGCTTCTGTGCCTTGGGGCCTGTGGATTGGATAGTTGTAAAGACTCTCAGTCATTTGAAGAATGAAGTGAAGGGGGTCTGGACTTGGAATTAGATCTGGAATCAGTTCCCTCCTCTGCCACTTCTAGTTACTTGACCTTCACTAAGTTATTTCTTTCCAGGCCTTGGTTTCTTCTTCTGTAAAATGCAGGGGTCCTGAACCTGAATGTGCCTTAGAATTTCCAGGGCTGCTTGTGACATATTCAGATGCTTGAGTCCCACTCCAGACCAAGTGAAACATAATTTCCAATGGCATCTGTGTCCTTTTTTTTTTTTTTTTATTGTGGTAAAATACACAAAACATAAAATTTACCGTTTTAAAGTGTATAGTTCGGTGACATTAAATGCATTCACATTGTTGTGCAATCATCACCACTATCTATTTCTAGAACTTTTTCATCACCCCAAACTGAAACTGTATACCCATTAAGCAATAATTCCTCATTCTCCCTTCCCTGCAGCCCCTGCTAACCTCTATTCTAGTTTCTGTCTCTATGAATTTGCCTATTCTAGGTACCTTGTATAAGTGGAATCGTACAATATTTGTCCTTTTGTGTCTGGTTTATTTCACTTAATGTAATGTCTTCAAGGTTCATTCATGTTGTAGCATGTATCATAATTTCATTCCTTTTTATGACTGAATAATATTCCATTGTATATATACACCATATTTTGTTTATCCATTCATCCATCAGTGGACATTTGGGTTGTTTCCACTGGGAATCTATATTCTTAACTAACCCCCAGGTGTTTCTGATGGTCAACAATTTTGGAAGCCACTGAAATGAATGTTCCCCTGGTTAAATTATGAGCTTGTGTATACCAGGTTTAGGAGGAGGAGAGTGAGATATAATGTCATCACTGAAAAGATGTGACTTGGTATTCGTTAAGTATTTTATCTAGGTATATTGAATAAACAGCATGACCTCTGATGCCAATAAAATACCCTAAATTCTAGCCAAATGTTCATCACTTGCTGTTAGGAACAAAAAAAGTTTCACGGACCCAATAACTTCTATCTTCCAGGTCACTTATCCATTCTTCTGCCTCAATTATTCTGCTATTGATTCCTTCTAGTGTAGTTTTCATTTCAGTTATTGTATTGCTCATCTCTGTTTGTTCTTTAATTCTTCTAGGTCTTTGTTAAACATTTCTTGCATCTTCTCTATCTTTGCCTCCATTCTTATTCCGAGGTCCTGGATCATCTTCACTATCATTATTCTGAATTCTTTTTCTGGAAGGTTGCCTATCTCCACTTCATTTAGTTGTTTTTCTGGGGTTTTATCTTGTTCCTTCATCTGGTATATAGCCCTCTGCCATTTCATCTTGTCTATCTTTCTGTGAATGTGGTTTTTGTTCCACAGGCTGCAGGATTGTAGTTTTTCTTGCTTCTGCTGTCTGCCCTCTGGTGGTTGAGGCTATCTAAGAGGCTTGATGGGAGGGACTCCCAATAACTTATAATGTTAAAATAAATAGTTGTGTATACAGTGGTGTTCTGGAGTGCTTATATTTCTAGCTCTGTGCTTGGTGCCATTATGTTGGTAGCTTGAAATTGACCATGGTGGTAGTGTTTATACGTTGGAAATTGGAATACACTAAAAGATTGGGGCTTTTCTCTTCTGTAGAGCTGGTTGTCAAACATTAGCAACACATCACTGACTATATGCCATGTGTTTGGTATTTTTCTTCTTTTTAACAAATATCACTAACAAAAGAAATGCAATTTTTAAGATAAGCCTTCGTTGACGAGCTAAAATCCAGAAATCCACGGTTCCTCTCAGATTCAGGAAGTGCAGGATTGCTAGTACAGAGCTCCCATTACCTGCCTCTATGTCAGATTCATATTGGTTGAGTTGGAGACTCACCTGTTGGTGGAGATTTCTCCTCATCCCTCTCCAGGTATGATCACACTCATCAGCAACTGCATTTCTTGTTGGATATTTGGCTGTATCTTCTACAGCTTCTTTCCACATGTTAATGTCTTTTTCCATTTTTTCCCATTTTAGAGAGGGTGAATTTTTCTCTTTAATGCCCTTATCTACCCACAATTCGATGTAACAAAGACCTCCCTCTGATTTCATGGCCTGCAGATCAGGGCAGGCCACGCACAACCTCCCAGAAGACTCTGCATATATGCTGGGCTGTTTAATCAGGGACCCTTTCTGCTGGCCACACAGTTCTAAAATTATCCCAAAGCAAAGGAGGCTTAGCTCAAACTTTTTAGAAAAGAGCTCAGGTAAAGGAGGTGGCAGGTAAGAGGGAAAAGATGGGCTGTAGAAATCTACATTTCAACAAGCCCCCTAGGGATGCCCTTCGTCCTTGGACTGCTCTTTGACAAATGCTTCCCAAAAATGTACTAGGCAAACATCAGCAGGCTTCTTCCTGCAGCAGGAGAGGCTCCTGGATGATGGGTGCATCAAGCCTGATTTTCCCATGTAAATACTTCTCAAATGGTATAAAAAGGGGTATGCCCAGCAGGGGTTTGGTTTGGTAGACATAGAGAAGCTTATTTTTAAATTTATATGAAAAGGCAAAGGACCTAGAATAACTAAAACAATTTCTGTAAAACAAGAGTAAAGTGAGAAGGATCAGTCTACCCAATTTCAAGACTTATAGTGTAGCTACAGTAATAAAGACAGTGTGGTGTTGGTGGAAGAATAGACACAAAGATCAATGGAAAAGGATTAAGAACCCAGAAATAGACTCCTACAAGTATGCCCAACTGATTTTTGACAAAAAGGTGCCAAGGCAATTCAATGGAAGAAGGCTAACCTTTCCAACATATGGTGCTGGAAGAATTAGACAAAAAATAGGCAAAAAAGAAACATGATATAAACTTCATAGATTATACAAAAGTTAACTGAAAATTGATCATGGACTTAAATGTGAAATGTAAAACTATAAAATGTGTATAAAAAGCATGTAGGAGGAAATCTTTGAGATTTAGGGTTGGGCAAAAAGAGTTTTTACATTTGACACCAAAAGCACTTCCCATAAAAAGGAAAAATTGATAAATTGGACTTCATCAAAATAAAAAAAAATAGCCTTGTGGAAGACCTTGTGAAGAGAACAAAAGATCTAATTAGGAAAAGATCTAATTAGAAAATTGGAGATATTTCATCAAATAGTATATGCAGGTGGCAATAAAGCTCATGAAAATATATTCAACATCATTAGCCATCAGGAAAATGCAAATAAAAACCACAGTGTGATATCATTACTCACTTATCAAAATGGCAAAAAAAAAAAAAAATATATATATATATATTATGTATAGCATGATAACACCAAATACTGGTGAAGATGTGGAAAATCTCATATATTGCTGGTGAAAATGTTAAATGGTTCAGCCACTCTGGAAATCAGTATGGTAGTTTCTTGTAGAACTAAATATTTACTTACCATATAACTCAGCAATTACACTCTTGGCTATTTATCCCAGTAAAATGAAAACCTGTGTTCACTCAAAATCCTGTACACAAATGTTCACAGCAGCTTTAATTGTAATAGGCAAAAAACTGGAAGCTACCCAGATGTCCTTCAGTGGGTGAGTGTTTAAACAAACTGGGGTACATCCATACCATGGAATTCTACTCAGCAATAAAAAGGAACAAACTATCGATCCATGCAACTACTTGGATGGATCTCAAAAGAACTATTCTGAGAGAAAAGAGCCAATCTCAAAAGGCTACATACTGTATGATTCCATTTATATAAAATTCTTGAATAACAAAATTACACAGATGGAGAGCTAGTTAGTGGTTGTCAGGGCTTAGAGATGGAAGCTGTAAGTGGAGTGAGTGGAGTTATAAATGAATAGCTTGAGAGGGCCTTGTGGTGATAGTACACTTCTGTAAATTGATTGGTTACACAAATTTAAACGTGTTATTCAACTGAATAGAACTACACACACACACACACACACACACACACACAAACACACACACACAAATGAGTGCATGTAAAATCAGTAAAATCTGAATGGAGCTCAGTGGACCACACCAGTGTCAACCAATGTGTTTCCTGATTCTGATATTGTACTATGGTCATGCAAGATGTTAACACTGGGGGAGGCTGGGTGAAGGGTATGTGGAACCTCCCTGTATATTTTTTGTACCTTCCTGTGAATCTATAATTATTTCAAAATATAAAAGAGAAAAAGGGAGGTGGTAAGATCTGACAATTTTTTTACAGGGAGCCCTAAACATCCTATCTAATGAACCATAAAGGTTGCATCTGTGTGGTATGCTTCCCAAAGTGTAAAAATGATGCAGGGCACTACATTAGTCACGCAAATGGCATTTTGTATGTGTGTTGTATATATTTTCATTTCTTCTTTATGCTCGTCAAAGAGATTTTCACTGATGTCTTTGAAATTACGTTCAGGAAACTGAGGATTCCATTTGTGATTTCTTATCTGTGGCTGCCATAATTTATCCTATGAGATTGTTGGTTGTTTTGCAGTCTTCAAATAAATTTTATTTTCTTAAGCTGCTCCTGTGCACCCCATACTGTGAAACATGTTCCTGTTTTGAAAAATGCGTGACTCTGACCTGAGATGTTTGAATTTGATCTTTTGATCCCTCGTTATTTGTTGCTTCATGATGTCAGAAGGCCTGAGGCATAGCATGGTTCATAGCCGAAGGTAAAGGCATTTAGAACAGAGTAAATGTAAATCCATAGAATCAGGTCTTGCCTCTTCAGCTGCAAAAGCTGCATTTTACTTTATAATACTGGTTTTAAGACATCACTGGAACATGATGTTAAAGTATCATGTAAGTTAGCAAGTGAAAGGCAGCACGTTATCCTCCCCAGGGACATCATTTCTACTCTTTTTGTTTTTGAAGCTACTACTTTCTGAGCTTCTCCCATGCGCCTGGCAGGACCCAGTGAATGAATGGGATGTGGATTTTAGAGTAAGATAAAAAGAGTAGGTGTGTGACCTGGACAGGGTAGTTTAGCTTTTCTGAATCTTAGATCCTCATTTTAAAAACTAGGGGTAAAGTGTTTTCTGCCCTAGAGTGCTTTTTATAAAAATAAAATAAAATTACATGTGAAAATTCCAAGTACAATGCCTCACCTAAAATAATTATGCAGTGATTTAAATTTTCTCCTTTTCTTCTGTTGGAGGATTATTTACATAATATTTCTGAAAATATTTTTGGAATTCATCTTTTTAAAAAAAATAAATTTATTTATTTTTGGCTGCGTTGGATCTTTTTTTTTTAACATCTTTATTGGAGTATAATTGCTTTACAATGGTGTGTTAGTTTCTGCTTTATAACAAAGTGAATCAGCTATACATATACATATATATTATATGCGTTGGGTCTTCGTTGCTGCGTGCAGGCTTTGTCTAGTTGCAGCGAGCGGGGGCTTCTCTTCGTTGCGGTGCACAGGCTTCTCATTGTGGTGGCTTCTCTTGTTGCGGAGCATGGGCTCTGGGCATGCAGGCTTCAGTAGTTGTGGCTCGCGGGCTCAGTAGTTGTGGAGCAGGGGCTTAGGTGCTCCGCGGCATGTGTGATCTTCCCGGATCAGGGCTTGAACCCGTGTCCCCTGCATTGGCAGGCGTATTCTTAACCACTGCGCCACCAGGGAAGTCCCTGGAATTCATCTTTGGAAATGACTTCTAGTGACATTTTCCTGCCCACATTGGAGAACCAAGCTTATGGCTTCACAGGACAGTCTCTCCAGGTTTTTCTTCTTTTTCTGTTTTTGCTCAGTATGAGCTCAACATAGTTCTTTCTTCTTTGCCTGGTGAGAAGCAATGGGTGTTGGCTATTTGACAGTGGGGTGCTGGGGGGTAGTATGGCTGCTGCAATACTGATTCAGCCTAGAGGTAAGAGCACTCCTAAATTAAGAAGTATTTATGGTAAGACCAGATCAAATGCAGGGATGATGGGTGATGTGGCTCATATTAAAAAGTCGTTGCAAGCATTTTTGTCCTTAATGCATTGCATATTTCCTTTATTGAATTAATTATATTAAAAGTTTGAAAGCATATTTTATCGAATAGAAGCCTAATTTATTTCTGGCTTATAGAATCTGTTCTATTACCTTCACATCAATGCCAGATATTGTATGTATTACAATACTGTAAAGTCATGAGACTGGTCCTGTGAGCCACAGTTTCATCACTTTATAGTCCTCAGTAAGCACATAGGTTAGAAACCCAAGTAAGTCACATGGAGCTTGTGTGTTCCTATATACTGGTGAAGTGAGTTGAATTTACAAGTCACCTGTACTCATCTGATATTTCTGTGTATGTAGGATTTTATTCACAAAAGCATCAAAAATTAGGTTAAATAGCTTTCCACCACTTCTTTTTCTATTGTTGATTATTTCATTTCAATCATATGGTTAATTCATAATTGGAAAACAAAACAAAAAAGCTATGGAAAAGAGTGTTGTGTCCAGGGGGCACACGCCACTCTTTAAGAACTCAGTTTGTGGGTCTGAGTCTTTCTCCTGGGATTGAGGAAATGGTTTGACTATAAAACTGCCATTAGCTAAAAATAAGCAAAATTGCCTGCAGGATTCACGGTAGGTACAGCCTTGAAGAGTAATAAAAGCCTGTTTTAAATGAACTCCTAAGGACACAACTTAAGCCCTAGAATGGCTAGTCAGGTTTTATGTTTATCCCTTTTGATTATACTTCCATATATTCCTGGAGAACAGTGTCCGAAAAACGGTTCATTAAAAAATTGTATTGAGCTGGGGTAATTTGGGGCTTATTGACCAAGTCTAGGAGGTGGGGCTGCCCGATCAGGTGGCCCAGAAACAGCAAAGAATGGCAGACCTGTCTTCTCTGCTTCCCTGTACCATGTGGCATGAAGTGATTTCAAAGACCATACGGTTGGTTTCATTTAAATAAATATGGCAGTTTGCATGCTACTCCCCCCCACCCCCCATAAAACAAGACAAAACTAAACCAGTAACTTGGAGCATCAAAGTTGATTTTGGAAAGAAAAGGCACCCTCCTGAAAATTAACTTAAAATGAGGTGTGCACAGTATGGGAAGAGGGGACCGAGAAGGTGTTGATATGTTTCTCATTTCTGAGGGTCAGTAGGTGCTGGTATGCTCAAGGACTTTCCTTCATTGTGTTCAGCCCTAGCTGGCCTGGTCCATGGGGGACTGTGGTTGGGGGTCGGTGTTAGAAGAGACAGACTTTGGCATTTGAGTTGCTCCAGGAACACTTTGCTGTTTCTGGAGGTGGAATAGTGAATTGAACTAGTCTACCTGCCAAAAGAGAAGACAGGACGTCCAAGGAATGTCATCCTTTCTCCATTTCTTTTTCCCTGTGTTTTGCAGGAATAGCTGCAAATATTGGTGCTTACTATTTATTACTATTGAAATGAAACATTGATTAAGTACTTGCTACACACAAAGTATTGTAAATGACCTAGAATAAGTGTTTGAAAGGACAAGTCTTCTTGGAGAAGGAGGACAAGAGCACACCCTCGGTGGGGAAGTTTCCAGGAAGGCTTCCTAGAGGCTGTGACCTTGAGTTGAGTCTTGAAAGAGGAGTTAGCCAGGCAAAGAAGGAGAGCCTGGGTGACCTTTGTGTCCTTGTGGGGATGATGGAGATGGAGGGAATGGAGGAGATCTGGGTTTTTCAAGAAAGGACCAGCATTTGCGAAATCATAGGATGAGATTATCCGGCCATATTTGGGAGAATTCTAAGTGCAGCATGTCTGCAGTGTGGGGATTTTGGGAGCAGCAGCAAAGAGAATAAATAAATGAGTCAAGGCCAGACCTGAGAGTTGTATATGCTAAGAAGTTTGAATTTTATAGTAAAGTTGAGTGGTTTTCAATCCTGGCTGCACGTTAGATTCCTCTTCCACTTCCTACCACCAGAGACGCTGATCCTACTGGTCTAGAGAAGAGAGCTTGGGGATAGGTACCAGTATACACTTCAGCTGGGTTGAGAACCATCAGTCATTGATAGAGTTCAAGTGTGTGAATGAGGTAATGAGACCTGGATTTGAAAGAGCGCACACTGGTAGCAGTGCAGGAGGATGCCTGAAAAAGGACCCTGTCCCAGCCAGAAGCAGTGAGCCCATTGTAATAGTCCAGGTGAGGAACAACCAGCAGCTTAGCTGAGGCAGGAGTGGACGGAATGGAAAGATAATTGGAAGAGAACATCTGGAAAGTGGCGGGGGGGAGGGAGCGGGGTTGGGGGGGAGTGATGGAAAAAGGAAAATGTGGTCAGCTTGCCATAGAGAAGTCTTATAAGATAAGGGTTGAGTGTCCCCTTGGATTGGGCACTTGTAGGCAGCTGCAGCCCAAGAGAGTGACGTTTCAGTGGGATGATAGAGGCAGAAGCGGGATAGCCTTGGTTGAAGAACTTGAACCTATTTAAGGAAGCATTCGAGTTCATTACGATCAGGGAAAGGTGGATAACCCCAGGGACCTAGATGGAGTTGCAGGAATGAAGGGAAAACACTGGAAAGGTACGTTGGGGCCATGTTGTGAGGCCCTTGGGTGCCAAGGGTTAGGTTATTGGTAATGATAAGATGCAGTTCTCTGCTCTTAGGCTAAATGTTAACTTGAAAAAAGAGAGGATTAAGACTAGAAGGGTGAGACTGGGTGGGGCTAAGGCTCATTAGACGGCCAATGCTATTTTTTTTTATGGTCCTGATGATTTTTAACAGCTATTTTAACAACAGAATGATGAAAATGTATAGTATTCTGTCTCCCTTGGCATAATGTGGCTGCTGAAAAAGGTCACAGCTAATAGGAAAAGTGAGTTTTATTGCTTGATTGTGGATTCAATTTATTTGTGTGCTTCCTGTTTACATTGCCATGTTGTTTTCCGAATTGAACTAGTTGACTAGGCCAAGCGTCTCTGCAAGAGAGTTTGTGTTTAAAAAAAGTGCTCTGAAATTCTTCCCCACCCTGAAAATACATAATATAAAAAGCTGAAATAAATGTACAAGTGACGTGTAGCTAGTTTAGGCTTGTTTTTATATTATTTTAGTTTTGTAAAGAAGAACCATTTGTGGCTACATATGATGGTTTAGATCAAGGTTTCCCAGCCTCGGCACAGTTGACGTTGTGAGCTGGTTGATTCTTTGTTGCGCATTGTGGAGTGTTTAGCAGCACCCCTGGCCTCTGTGCACTAGAGACATGTAGCACCTTTATCCCCAGCCTGTGACATCTGAAAATATCTCCCAACATTACAAAAAGTCCTCTGGGTGGGGAATTGGAGGGGGAAGGCAAAACCACTCTAGACTGAGAGCTACTGGTTTAAATATATTACAGTGATTTAACCAGAAAATAACCACTTTTTCCTGCTACAGTATGGATGGTTTTCATGATGCTCATGGAATCTAAAAAGCTTTTTATCACCAGAAGAAAACTAATGAATGTTTATAAATTCCCTTGTCGAAAGTTTATTTAAAAATATTTAAAGAAAAAGGAAAAGTGACTTTACTGGTTGCCTAACCATTTCCCTGCCTGCCCAGCTTACCCACTTTTTCATTTAGTTCCTGGATCTGCTATCATTTAATTTTATAAGGACAGAGTTGATTTTTTTTTTCCCCCCCGGGCCATTAAGTCCTCAGTGCAAAGGATATTATGAATTAGAAAGTGTCCAAATAATTCTGCCAGTTTAGACCTGTATGTGAAAATGTGGATTTCATACAGGACCAGGTTCTAGTGTTAGTTTCACACCAAATGCCTTCTGACTTTGAGTAAGCCACTTTAATCTTTTTTGTGCAAATTTTCTTACATGTAAATGAAAGAGAGAAAGTAGATTATCTGCAAGTTTGCTTCTAGTTCTAACTATCTAAGATTGAAATCTTTTGATTGTTTCTTTGGGTTGCTCCTCCCTCACACATCCCTCAATGCAGTGCAACCCAAAATGTGCTCTGCAGGTCACCAATGGTCCAGAAACAACGATGCCAGTCTACAATGAGAAAAGTACAGAATCGGAGAGTAAGCAACTAGAAATGTTTATCATGATTCTAGAAAGTAATTCTATACCTCTTACATATAATAATAAAAATTTATATTTTGCCTTAATCTTTTAAATTTAATTTTTATAGTAATCTATTATTATTTTTATTATTTTATAAATTTATTTATTTATTTTTGGCTGCGTTGGATCTTCGTTGCTGCGTGCGGGCTTTCTCTAGTTGCGGCGAGTGGGGGCTACTCTTCGTTGCAGTGTGCGGGCTTCTCATTGTGGTGGCTTCTCTTGTTGCGGAGCACGGGCTCTAGGCATGTGGGCTTCAGTAGTTGTGGCACGCAAGCTCAGTAGTTGTGGCTCGCGGGCTCTAGAGCTCAGGCTCAGTAGTTGTGGCGCTCAGGCTTAGTTGCTCCTAGGCATGTAGGATCTTCCCAGACCAGGGATCAAACCCGTGTACCCTGCATTGGCAGGTGGATTCTTAACCACTGCACCACCAGGGAAGTCCTATTATATTTTATGAAAGTATTGGCCCACATTGGATTGGAAAAACAAAAGCAAAACAAACCTTTCACTAGAGGTGGTTTGAGAAACACTGCCTCAATGTATGATGGAAAATTTGCTTTGCCTCTTTTTCTACCCTGGCCAATAATAGTTATTTAATATATTCCTCCTCTGGAGTTTCAGTGAAAAGAGGGACAAGATGTTGCCTGTCTGCCCTATTAGCAGCATAAAATTGGTGGTAAATAGATTTTATTATAAAGAAATTTGCCTTACAGAGAATAAGAAGTAAGTCTGGAGTAAATCTGAGGTTCCCTTTGATTGTATGTATACGTGAATCTTCACACAGCTCATGTTAGTGTCTTGCATTAAGATGGCATGTTTATCTTAGAACATGAACCCAAAGAGCAGTGAAAATGTCCTTTCTAAAATTATCTTATCCCCAAGAATCCCTTACATATGAAATCTACTAGGATGCTTTGTCTATTGGAGTCTCTAAAACCAATCAATGCTGTTGAGGGCAGGTAAGGTATGGATTATACTTTTGAAGGAGGTTAACGCCTATATTTTTGAGTCTACTCATTCATTCAGACTCATCCGACATTTGGGAAAATCTATTATATGGACTCAGGTGTGGTAGACTGACATGTCAACAAGGGCAGTTAAGCAGTGAAGCTCATCATAATTTGACCTGGGTCTTTATATGTTAAACTGTGGTGGGGAAGCCAGCCTTCCAGTTGAGTTATTTGAAGCAGAAAACATTGCTGGGTTCCCTGCATTGTGGACCACTGGTGCCAATACCTTTTACCCCATTTTGGGTGGAATAATCCAGAGAGGTCTGCCCTACTCCTGGGAGCCCTTTGCACATGGCCTGGCATTGTCTGGGAACAGCCTCTTGGCCTGCAGTTCCTGCCTGGTCTATATGGGCTTGTAGTACACTTCCTCCTTCAAAGTAAAAAAGGTAAGCTCTTTGCCTGCCCTATTACCAGCATAAAAATCACTCTTTCTTTCAGTTTTTTTTTTTAATCCAGAGGATGAAAATATATAACATATTTGGAAACGCCACTGGCAGACTTGGCAGGCATTTCATATTTACTTGGACTTAACGTGAGTTGGATTTGGTCCTCTGATTTCCCCACCTCCATCTCTCGGAACAAGTTATTTATTATCCGAGTGAGTCTGTGGTAGGGGATCAGACATGCGCATGGCACGTCTTTTGTAAGTACGTTTGTTCCGTAAGATTTATGCTAGCCCAAATTATTTTATACTTGTTTTCATTGTTGAAAATTTACTGTGTTCATTCTGGGTTTGGCATAAGTATTTGTAGTGTGCTAGGCGTTCCTGTGGTTGAACATTTTATCGCTGTAACACTTCATGCAAAGGAAATTAAAAAATATAGAGTGAAAGCATTTCCCTAATATGGTTCCAATCAGCTGTGTACTTTAGTAATTTGATTTGTAGGAACTAGAGAGAAGAGTGTTACTGAGCTCTTTTCAGTCATTCATAATTCTCTGGGAGTTCAAATCATGGTTCCAAGTTTATGAAAACATCTATTGAAATCTTAAGTCCTTTATTTTTCTGTTTGTATGTATTGAGGTTGTTTTTTTGTTTTGTTTTGTTTTGTTTTTTTATTACCACTGCAGTATCTAAACGAATTCAGAGAAGGAGGTGAGTCTCCTCTTTGTATCTTGGACAAGAAAAACTGATGTGAATTGAGGTTGATTGGCTTGGCAGAAGTCAATCACTGGTACAGAGGGGCAGGCCCTTTTATTTCTGCGTTATCCCATGTGTGTGTTCCTGCTGCTGTACTCTTTGGGCTAAGCAGTTGGACTATAATTGGTAAATCCCATTTGCCTGGTGTGCTCCTAATAATCTATTGTGCAGTTACTAGTGGCATAGCCAGGTGCATCTTCCCCGAAAACGTAACTCACAAGGTGGAGGGTGTTATTTGGGCAAACTAATTCAAGATCTAGATTGTGATCCTTGCATCATTATTTCTTTGGCTCTTTCTACAGAGACTTAAACTTGTTTCCTTTTTTGAGAATCTCTGGCCTTTGACTTCTGTTTTTGCCAATGAATGAGCATGACTTCTGTTTTGGCTAGTGAATTAACATGTGATAATCCATATATTGTTAGTTTCAGATTTCCTTAATCTAGTTCATACGTAAAAGTAAAATCAAAGTGAAATATGAAATCGTAGCTCTTAGAGCTTGGAGGCAAGGCTTGGAAGGTTTCATCTGTTGAAGACAGTAGCTTGTCAGGAGTCTTAGATGGGTATAGAATTTTGCAATCATTTCCTATATTTTAATTGTTTGCTTTTGTTTCTTACCATGTTTTAGATTTCCCTCTTGACCTTTGGCAATCTTAAGTTCATGTAGTCTTGTGTAAAATCCCCTTTCACAGTGGTGTTTTGAGCCCTGGTCCTCCTCATACTTAACTAGGCATAAATAAAGTCACGAGGTTATGCATTTTGGCCAAGAGAGTTCATCAATCAGTGGTTTTCCATTTGAAAATATAGTCTGTGAGGTTAATCTTTTCAGTAGTCAAAGAATTAATGTAAGCGAAAGCTAGGTGGATATTCAGAAGTCTTAGTTGTGTTTGGAGGAAAATAGCCAAGGAGCATGGTGGTTCCTATGATCGCTAGTTCTGGCTTAGAAGACATAACTTCTTTTGCTTCAAATATAAAGGAAACCCACATTCATTCTTGGCCTTTCTTCCTGCTTCTGTGTTTTGTCTAGGTTGTACCTATGAAGGAAGTACCTATAACAGCTCCTTCAAATGGCAGAGTCCTGCTGAACCCTGTGTCCTGCACCAGTGCCAGGTAAAGTCCACCTATTTACTCTCCAGTGACAAGAAATCCATAAAGTCCTCTCCAGAAACCCTTTTCAGACATCACAGAACAAAACTCCAAAGAAAAAAGCAAAACAAAAATGAGAAACAAATGAAAAACCAACTGTATCCTTGTCCAAATTTATCGTGACAGTCACCATAACAAGACAGTTACAGGATAGATATTGCATGGGACTTGCTTCCAGAAACACACAGCAGAATTGTTCACCATTGTTAAACTGTGCCTGGAAAAACTCTGAGAAGATGCATATGTCCTTGGGGAAAATTCATGTCTTCCTGTGAGTCAGCTTTGCAAAACACGAATTCTTATTAGCAGAAAGAGGTATTGTTAGAGGATATATGTTTCCCTTTTTTTGATTTAGAAACATTTTGAGCTGGAGCCAATCTGCAGACTGTGTTAAATCAAAGTAATTAGTACATTGTAACCTCAATGATTTCAATGCAACAAATTTAAGAACCACCAGTTCTGGTCCTAGGGAGCCCACTGTGCCTGATGCTTGCTGAACTCTGAAAAGAGCACTGTTTCCCTGTGGCTCTAATCGTTACAGGTCTTAAACAGGCAAGATAAACCAAAGGGGAAATGAAGAATTGAAATTTTCGAATTCCTTTTCTTTAAAGAAATACTTTGTTAAAAAAATGCTCATCTAATTTTGACATAATTTTAAAATTTTTCTCTGTAGAGAAGATGCTGTTAAATCATTTTCCCCCAGTCTCATTTCACTGTTCAAGGATATACTTTTGCATTTAAAGGAGAACCAAGGTTAGTAAGATAATGCATATTTCTCTCTGATCTTATCGCAAGTATATTGACATTTAGTTTATTGAAATCTGAATTTTATGTAATCACGTTCTTTGCATAAGCCCACAGTGGGCATGTTCACTCATAAGATCTTCAGTTACTTGTTCAGTTAAATGTTCAGTTTATTTATGTAGTAATCTAAATTATTTATGAAAATAAGCAGTAGTTAGAACAGATATGAATAATAGATTAATTGACTCAATAAATATTTGTTGAATTTTTACTCTAGGTTATACATGCAATCAGCTTTATGGAACAAAATAATGACAGCAATGACTTTTAATAACATGAAAAGCCCACATTCATTCTAAAATTTGCACCACCCCATCCCCACCCTGCCTCTTGACCGATGTGATTTCCAGTCTTTGAGAGGGACACTCCGAAAGCCATGGTTACACTGTCTTTTAAACAAGACGATTGCATGCCTTTTGGAGTGTAGTGTAACATTTTTATACAGTAGTCAGAGGTCTTGACAATCTTAAAGTTGCATGGACCAGTGGTGAATTTTGCTGCCTTTGGATGAAGGCTTTGTTTAGATTAAATGGAAACTATTATCTGGGTGGGAATATTCTGTTGACTGAATAACACATCAAGCCTTCATCAGTTGTGAATATCAGCTTTGGTCACTAGCCATTCACCAGCGGCCAGAGAGGATGATGCAGGAATATCGAATTATTACTGGAAGAGATCTTAAAGACCAACATCCCTGGGAGTCAGGAAATGCTGAACTATAGAACGGAGCGCAGAAAGGGGACGTTAGCTACCAAGAATGAACTTTGCCTTTTAATTTTTCTCCTTTTATAATACTTTGCCTACACCCTGTTAGCTAGTTTAAAAATATTATTTCACTCAATAACCATAAAAGCAAACTTCTGTTAAGGTAGTTACAAAAAGCTGCTCCTCTTCTCAGCTGGTACCTTCCCACTCTTGCTTACTTTCTTCCTTCTTTAGGGAAGGAGACCTCATCTATGAATGCAGGAAACGACCGCTTACTGGTACCCATCAGGGAAGTCTTCCTTTAAGATGCTCCTCTGCACAATGACACAATTGCAACCTCTGTCTCCAAGATCTTCTCTTCTCAGGGCATAGAATCAGTAACAGAAGAGAGAGTATAGTGTAGTGAGTAAAATATGGGCGTTGCCATTCACATAACTTGTTACTTAACCTCTCTAGACCACACCTTCATCCCCCACAAAATGAGATAGTACTACCTCATAGGGTGGTCGTAAGAATAAGCAACAATGTCATTTAAAACACTTCTGGTTGAGCCTACAAGTACTGGGTACAACTGGATACCAGACAGATAACAGCTAGTCTAATGATCTGGTTTATTTCCATTTGAGTTGAATTCTAGCTTATTTCTTATGTCTTCGTACTGAAGGAGTTCTGATGGTGGAGAATTTACCTTTATTTTCCACTTTTAGTGTCTTACTGGAAGAGGAAGATTTGAAGATCAGAGACAGGAAATTCATGCTGGGAAGTAACCTGAATCCAACATCTGGATTGCAGATACTAAAGGGAAATTGATCCTGGGCTTTTTGCATTGCTTCAGTTACATAACTAAAGCCCAGTTCCTTTTTTGATGTTGTATGTTGCTGGTATTTTGGCATTTTTTTCCTTCGCAAATGTGATATAGACCACAATAAATTCCCCTGGTAGTGGAAGCCTCAGGTCTGACAGATACGAAGGCAGTTAGGATATAACCTTCCTTGTTGGATTGAGATGATATGGTAGCAGAAACGATGAAGAAAATTATCTAGTTGTCAAACTGTTACATAGCTTTTTGTCTTTCGTTACCACTCCCCTGAAAACAAAATTAAACAAACAAACAAACATACAAATCCATTTTATAAAATGGGTAGAGAATATAGAGAAAAATGCTTCAAAGACCAACTCTGAAAATTAATTTAAAAAATGTTTCAATCAACATTAAAATACTAGAGTCCCAAGATCAGTTTGCAAATGAGTCCCTTGATTTCATTATTAAGACCGAAAGTATCTATTTTGACAGAACATAATATGAACGTTAAAATAGTTTTATCTAATCTCTTCATTTGATGACTGACAGCCACACTGTCTGCGAGGCCCAGAGAAATTTCTAAGATTGCAGAGCTGGTGTCTAGTTATTCCTGGAAGGGTGGTGAGGATTTAGGTCTCCAGATGCCAGTCTGGAATATTGTTTGTACTCTGTGCCTTATAATTAATGGCTTAAAGTGCAATAACAATTACAGAAAATATAGTAAGTGTTGAAAACTTAAAACAATTGTGAATGAACAGCTAGACTCTGTTAGCTACTGACTGACAGCATGGAGGTTTTATTTTAAATACTAGATTTAAAAGAAAGAAAGAGAGGAAGGAAGGAAGGACGGAAGGAAGGAAGGAAGGGAGGAACGGAGGGAGGGAGGGAGGGAAAGAAAGAAAGAAAGAAAGGAAAGAAGGAAGGAAGGAAGAGAGAAAGAAAGAAAGAAAAAGAGAGAGAGAGAGGGAGGGAGGAAGAAAGAAAGGAAATTAGAGTCAAAGAGAAAGAACTAGGACAGGGAAGAGAACGGGTACAGGATTTGTACTTTGAGATGGGGCGAGCTGGGGCCATCAGACCTCATTTGTGCCATATACCTCTGGACCTGACACCCATCCCACCTTTGCACTTTTTGTGTTTGAATTCTTCTCCTACTAAGTTGGTTACTTTCCAAAAGTGAGTAAGTCCTCAGTGGGAATTCTGGGCTGACTTTCCTTGCGGCGTTCTGTTTTTCAGGAAGGCGTTGTCACAGAGTCTGAGGTGCGATGTGTCGTTCATTGTAAAAACCCTTCCAAGCATCTGGGAAAGTGCTGCCCCACGTGTCCAGGTAACATTCTCAGGAAGGGGAAGGCGGCGAGGCTCCCTGGTACAGTACAACACTGTTGAAATCCCTCTGGGTTCTCACAGGAATGCATGATTTTCCCCACTCCTGACTGGAATTTTTCTCACTTTACGTCTGTGTACCTAATGGGTTAGGAGAGGAAACTCCTTTTCATAGAAATGTCCGGTTGGACTCTGGCGTGTCCGGGATGACTGCAACGTGCTGTAGGTCTTGGCAAGGATGCTTCAGGCTCCGGAGGCCTGCTTTCCACTCCACAGGGCCACAGGTAACGCTTATTTTGGAAGGAAAGGCTGTGGCTTTCGCTTGCTTCCAGAAATGTCTTTTTTACTGCTTCATATTGCAATACCTTGGCCAGAGCTCACCTTGGTGATGAGGTGACCAGATGTTTTCTGAACACCTAGAGCTGTGTCCCTAAGAGGATTTAGCTTAGGGCTTTGCTGGTCTCAGTTTTCTGCGTGGTGTAGTGAGTGGGACCCACTGTCTTTTTAGAGGGTCCCACGGCCTAGCTGACAGCAAAGGGATCTTTCCTTTCCAGTGGGTGGAGTGTTTCCTCTTACTTTTCTGAACAGGATTACAAAGACCTCCTGCATCTTTTCTTGCCCTTAGGTACCAGCCTGGGGATTTTGAGGTGAGAGATTTTTTTCTGATCCCTTAAGCCTCTGGCCCATGCTCTTCGACAGATGTTCTGCATTTTGGGTTTTACTCTGAGTGCTTTTCCTCACTGGAGGCCATACTCACAACTACTTCTCTTTGCTTTTGAAGTTGATCTCCAAAGGGCCTTCTGTACTGCAAACCTTCCCGGGAATTGGTGAAGGCATCGCCATGGGATGCTTTGCGAAGATGAGCTCATGGTCCCTTCCCCTCCGCACACTCTGCCATGTGCGCAGACCGGGGCCCTTCCAGAGTCCAGCCTGCCCTCATCTTTGAATGACAATAAGGACAGTCTCTCTCCACTACTTCTAACCTTTCTGAGTTCCCTGGACAGTCTTTATTGAGCCAAACTTCCTTTTCACACTGGGATTTGTGTGAAGCTTGTATTATTGGATAAGCTTATGTGAAGGCCAGAAACCAGTTGAAAGTAAAATAATTCTTTCCATAATTCACTTATTTTGTATCTATCAAACAGAGTTTGCTTGAGTACTTTTCCCCTCTGAATGCACTGAATGCTTTACATCATGTAACCATCCTCTAAAATGCCTAAGGGATCTTTATTAGGTTAGCTCACTAATACTCTAGTCTGCACATGAAAATCACCTGGGAAGTTTTAAAAAATAAATCCTGATGCCCAGGCTGCCTCCCAGACCAATTCCATCAGAGTCTCCGAGGGCGACACTCAGGCCTCCCAGAAAATTACTGTACACAGCCAAGCTTGAGATGGATAACAGAGCAAATTTTATATGCCCTAGAGATGTAAAAGGTATTGAAGCTCTTAAATATTAATTCAGTTCTGTTGAGAAGACTGTTGCTTTATTGATATAGAATCAACTTGGCATATATAACATTCCTTCTCACTTAGGAGATAGTCATATTTTTAGCCTGCCTTTGAAAGTGTGCATATACAAACAGCAGAGTGAATTTATTTCAGCAGTTGAAGTTATCATATTTGAGCAGTTGCTTTTCTCACTTTGTGTTTGTTTTTTTTTTTAATTTATTTTATTTTTTTTGGCTGTGTTGGGTCTTCGTTGCTGCGTGGGAGCTTTCTCTAGCTGCGGTGAGTGGGGGCTACTCTTTGTTGCGGTGCGTGGTCTTCTCATTGCGGTGGCTTCTCTTCGTTGTGGAGCACGGGCTGTAGGCGCGCGGGCTTCAGTAGTTGTGGCACTCAGGCTCAGTAATTGTGGCTCGTGGGCTCTAGAGCGCAGGCTCAGTAGTTGTGGCGCACGGGCTTAGTTGCTCCGCGGCATGTGGGATCTTCCCGGACCAGGGCTCGAACCTGTGTGCCCTGCATTGGCAGGCGGATTCTTATCCACTGCGCCACCAGGGAAGTCCTCTCACTTTGTTTTTGAGTTGAGTTCCCAGGAAGGAAAGACTGAGCTCCGTGATTGCATATATCATAATGCTAAGTCCCCACCACCATCCCAGTGAGGGATGAGGTACTGTCTGTAGTGCATCCAGGAAGAAATTTGACTCCGTGAGGATAAGTACCTGCCCAACACCCAGGAGTGAGTAACGGCTAAAGGTGGGCTTGGGGTCTGGCCCCTTTTCTTTCTTGACCCTCATACTGCACTACCTCCCCCTATCCCCACACTGTGATAATTTTGCAACTTGGGTCCAGATGCCCTAGGAGGCAGATCTTTAAAAGTTAGCTTGCCAGTGCTACACACCAGCCCCCTGACACCTGGGCAGGCACTGTGCCCTTGGTTATGGGGTCAAGAATCAACTTTACTCTCGCTCCTTAATTTCAAAGGCCAACCTTTAGGATGCAAATCAGAAGACTCAGAAGAGGCCACATCCAGGATGCATTATCCTGTGTCTTGGGAAGGAGCCTTCAGCCAAGTCTAGATAGGGACAGTTAAGCGAAGCCTTGGGGTATTATCCTTGTAATTCAGAAGGACTGGCATCTGTCACTGATCACGGAATGGTATTCCACATAATGACAAACACATACAGCTTGTGGTCAGTTTCTCCCTGAAACAGATTTCAGGGCATTTTTGGTTGCCTGCTCCTTCCTTTTCATCTGACTCTTTGCTCAAGGACGTTGGGTCGTGATAGGAACAGTTTGCGTGCAATTTTCATTTAAAATTTCCTTATTTAAATTGTCAAATGTAGATTGTGCAGTTAACCTGTCTGGCAATCCATATGACAGAACCAGTGGTGCAAACATATATGAAAGCATTGGAGACCCTTTGTTGGAAGTGTCCTTTGAAAAGAGACGACTGGGCACCTGCCATTATTAACGGGGCTGAGATAGAGCCACTAGGAGGGTCCCAAGCTTACCAAGTCTCCCTGCACCAAAGGGAACAGCAGGAGGTGGCTGATGACTGGCTCTGGGTGTGGGCATCAGAAAGACCTTAAAGCCGCAGTTCACTCAGCCATTCGGCTTCAGTAGCATTTGCCCCCGTGTCTTTCAGTTGAACAAAGGGCTCCATATCTAGCTTTAAAATGAATAGGTCCAGTGGCCAGGTCGGGTGGTTATGGGCAATGCTCATATGTTCGGATGTTCCCTTTGTCAGGAACCAGCTGCTTTGAGAGTTTGGTGGGTTCTGTTGATGACTTCAGTGGGCAGGCCTTGAATACCTACTCTCAGGGACATGAGTCAGTCTTTCACAAGAGCCCCCTTTGCTGAGTTTCACCCATTGGAAGTGCTGCTTCCAGCACTGTCTACTATGTGGAAAGTGACCTCAGCTATTCTGGCAAAGTACCTCGTGAGGACAGTCCTGAGGGAAGTGGATTGCCGTTAGCTGACGGTCCTCCCATGGCCCAGGTGACACAGGGTTGCTGGCCAGCCCGTGCTTCCAGTCATCTGTGAGATCACTTGAGAATACAGCAGGGACCTGGCCGTCTTTCTGAATAGGAGGCACCTCCTGGGCTTTTGGTCCTATATTTAGCCAAACTTAATGGGGGCATCATAGGCCCTTTAACAGCACATAGGGTGGGACTGAGAACCTGTGTGGCACCTCCAGCCTTGCCTCTGTCCTTTCTTGCCTTGGTGCCTGACCCTCTGTACGGTACGGCCAGTGGGTCAGAGATGAGTTCGCGTCCCAGCTCTGCCACCTGCCCCGCTGAGTGAGTTGTTTCTCTCTCTAGGCCATGTTTTCCTCGTCTTTGGGGACAGTGGTAAGAGTCTGTGCTTTAGGCTCACTGAAGACGGAGTGAGATCAGGGGTGTGAAGGGTCTGGTAGAGGCTGGGGGCACTTCTGGGTATTCTCCAAGTGGCAGCTATTCGTGTCGTTTGCTCCTTAGCTCAACCATGACTTCTGTTGCTTGACCTTCTCTTTGCCTCTTCTGACCCCTCTGGAATTTGGTTCCCTGGCTGTGGTTGGAGTTGTCCCGGTGAGCTCCTCAGACTCTGCAGGGCTCAGAACCCTGCACTGATGCTGCCTAGGCTGACCTGGCTTCCAATGTCTTGCTTGCTTTCTAGTATCTTCGGGTTTCTGGACCCATGTCAATCTTTTGTATTCCATATATATATATATATACATAAAATTTTATGTCTATATTATATCTATCTATCTGTCTGTCTGTCTGTCTATCTATCTATCTATCTATCTATCTATCATTTTACCATGAAGCAGTCTTGTTCTCTGGTTGAAGAGGACACTGTGCTAGGCGGGGGTGAGGGTGGGGATGGATGCACAGTGGATAGAAGGATAGTGTCAAGCTGAATCAAGGCTGCTGCCCTAAATCGAAATTCTTCTTTGCTTTCTAGGCTGTGTGTTTGAGGGGGTGCAGTACCGAGAAGGGGAGGAATTTCAGCCAGAAGGAGACAAATGTACCAAGTGTTCCTGTGTTGTAAGTACTGCCCTGGATGTTCCAAGGGCGTTCCTTCTGGTTAATTGTGGCTGGGACTCACCAAGAGCAGCCCTAAGTCTCCTTATGGTCTCTCCTCCTCTGCCTCCTGATGTGGAGCCAAGGGAAAAGCTCATCACTCTAAGGCGGGTTTCTCAGCCTTGGCGGTGCTAACATTCTGGGCTGGGTGGTCCTTTGTGGTGGCAGCTGTCCTGCGCGTTGTAGGACGTTTAGCAGCATCCCTGGCCTCTACCATTGGATTTTAGGAGCACTCAGCCCCTCAGCTGGGACAAGCAACAGTGTCTGCCGACATTGCCACGTGTGTCTTGGAAAACTGATTGACAGCCACTGGTCTAAAGAGTGAGGGAGAGAGGCTGATTCCCTCCACCTACATTCTTCTTTGGGAAGACATGGATTCTCTGTTCTTGGGCCCGAGAAGCTTCTTGCTTAGGCAGCTGTTGAGTTCTTTAGTGCAGTCAAATGGGAAGCAGATGGAGATAAATGCAGCTTGCTTCGGAGAGAAGCTGATCTGAGGATTGGTCAATTATGTTGAGGGGAACGGACAGAGGAAACGCCTCTAAACCATGGATTCAGGGCGGAGGAGGGATTAGTGAGACAAAACCATAGACTTGCCTTTCTAGGCATTGTTGATTTGTAATTCACAGGCTAAGGATATCTTCAGAGTGCTTAGGAATGCAAAACGGAATTTGGTGTAATACTTCTAATTTTATAATTTTAAAGAGATCTTTTTTATTAATGTCTTTTAAATTTGGAGTAAACTCATTGGTGGTGATGGTGGTAATGGTGATGATAGGGAATCTAGTCTTAAACCGCTGCTCCAAGTTATTTACAGTAGTGAGTTTGTACAACCATATATTTTTTTAAGCTTTTAATCTTTTGTAATAAAGAACATACAGTACTCATCTCAGAATATTAAAAAAATACATGGGGAACTTCAGCATCCTAATTTCACCAAAGCAGAATCATATGTGGATCATCATAAATCATAGTATTTGTCATTTCTCTACATGTCTTTTCCAAAATATTTCCCCCATCCTATAGCACATATGCATACACAACCTAGAGAGTCCACATTAAAGTAAACATGACCAAGGGTGATGGTTTTTGCAGGGGGAAGGAGGAAAACAAGGAGAGGAGGGAAAGAGAGAGAGGATATTTATGTCTATATCTGTATCTATCTATAGTCACATACTCAAATGCACTCAAGGCATTCGGATTCCATGTGTTTTTAAACACACTGCGTGCTGATCGAAACACACTGGAGGGCCAAGTTCAGGCCCCTGCAAGTCCTGCTTTCATTTTCAACTGAAGAAAGAAAAATCCAAAGATGTGGTTGCTTGCCCAAGCTTTCCTGCTTCGTGAGTTCCTCCAGACCTATATTCTACATTATTTTCTATATCCCTATATTCTAATCTCCTACATTCCTATATTCCTAATCCTCTATTCTTTCTAGTTCTCCACGTTGCCACCCTCAGCATGTAAGGGGCAGCTAATGGCGTTGACTGTGTCCCTGACGTCAGTCTGTGAGTTACTAGCACAAGGAGAAGGGACCGTGGAGCTCTTGCTTGGGGACAGGACATCTGTGAGTTGGCTTGGGTATCGGGAGGGTCATAAGAGCAGTTTTTCTTTTGGTGAATATAAAAATTTGAGGCATAAGCTTTCTTTTTTGCAGCTTGTTATTAAAATAAATTGGTTTTTAATATGCTTTTATTTTGCGATCTTTTGATGTAGTACACTCATAAAAGAGATAATGTTTTAGCAGCAAACGGCCCTGTCCTGAGAGTGACAACTGGGCAGATGTTTGTTTACAAGGCAATATTGCAAACGTGCGGTCCGGCTCTGGCCCTGTGAGGCTCGGAGTGTGTGAGGGTGTAAGGAGGTGGGTAGGTAGCAACAGTGGGCTACAACATATATGTGTATGTATACGGGTACATATATGTGCGTACAAACACGGACACCAGTATTTTTATATCTCTGAATATGAATGTGTATAGGTACATACACAGACATCAGTATTTTTATATCTCTGAATGTGAAGGTATATACGTACATACACGTACCCGTGTAGGTATTCTTCCGCACATCTTTAGAACACTGGATCACTAGCTTTTCCCTGAACCCATTACTTTCTTATGCCTCCTCTTCTTTGCTCATGCCACTGCCCCTGTGTGGAATCCCTTTCTTTTCCTCCTTCACCTGGTCAGTGCTTGGCCTTTCAAAGTCAGTTATCACCACCCATAGCAACTCTCTGACCACTCCATCCCTCCAGGCAGAAGCAGCAACTGTTTTCTCACTTGTATTCCTGAGGCTCAGGGCTCTCACTGGCTGGCTTACCTGCCATCTTTCCCTCACAGGCACACACATGCACACACAGCACACACGCACACACACACTTCCAGGTGAGCACTTGCCCCGTCGTAGCACGGTTACTGGATTATTTTCCTGTTCTGCGTTAGACTGTGTACTCCATCAGGGAGGGAGGCACGTCTTCTTACGCTCATCTTGCCCACCTCTGTGCTCAGCACTGTGGGCGCTCAGTGATGTTAGCTAGCGCTCTTCGCTTGCTTTCGTATCTCTTATCTTGTGATGGAGTACCCTAAAACCAGTAATCTCTTTCCTTCCAAACTGTGACAATTCTGCCCTTTACAGCTGGCCAGCTCCTTCTTGCCCTTCTTGCCTGGGAGAATAGTTATTGTTAGATAGATAGCCCATTCTCATTAGATTACTGTTTGCCTTGGAGCATACCCCATGGAGTCATGATGTGTAAAGCATCTCTAGTGTATATTACCCATCTCTGATGGATGAACTGCCAACTCTTCAAGGTAACCCCCTCTCAAGTAGATATTATATACACCATGAAAATTGTATTGTACCTCTAGCCCCCTTTGTTACACTCTCTAAATTTGTGAAAATCTGTCTACCCATGTTTTTGGGATGTGGTGACACAGGCAGACCACCAGAAAGACACTTCATCTGATTGAGATGGATTCCTTGGATGATGGAACAAATGCCTTACACATGACTTTACATCCTTGCTTTAGGTCAGGATAGTATATACAGCATTCCAGATAGTTCAGAACATGCTAATGTTTGGAGATTATCTGGAGAGGATTTCACAACCACTCGCTCTTACCCATTACAGAAGCAGAGCTTCTCTGATTTTTAGGCGAGACTAACATCATGATTCACTTAGAAAATGCGGTGCTTCACTATCACTTGTTAAACTGTATCATCCCCATTTACCTATTATAAATAACGACAGAGTCAAGAGAATTAATTCTCTGTAGAGCTGGTACTAGTCAGGGTGGCAAACACTTGAGTTCCTTTAGCTGTTCCTTAGAGTTGTCTGAGTCATAGCAGAGTGCATTCCTCATGTCACGTGTTCAGTGTGAATGAGTCCTGCGTTCATTTTAAAAACGAAAGAAGATGCTTTTTTCCTATGGCAGAAGCAAAGAATAGTTTATAAAGTATATCGAGCAATTGGTTAAAAGCACTTGGCTGCTTCTACCTCGTTTAAGCTTGAGCTTTTATGACCTGGCTAACTGAACAGCAAACAGTTCTCTGTGCCTTTGTTCATCACATTTTCAGGGAACAGGCTGGTGGCAGTTGGCACAGACTTTTCTGGAAAAGCCAACGTCTTCAGGCTTGTAAGGCTAAAGACCAAAGTGCCAACGAGAGGCGTTTGTGTTCTCTTTCACCAAACTATTTTAAGAACCCTATGGGCTCCGCATCCTTGGAAATCGCTTACTGAAGGCAGGGAAGCCCACAGAGGCATAGGACACTCTAAAAAGAGTGGCAAGTCCTCAGTCTGCAAAACCAGCCAAATTAACCGGCCAAGATCACTTTTGCTGACAAAGGCGTATTCAGTTCTGAGGATTTTTACTAATAAGCATGCCTTGTTAATGGGCTGTCTGTGATGAAGGAGCTGTACTTTATTGGCTCTTAGAGCCCCTGAAGTCCATAAACACCTTTGCTCTCACTTACACTTTAAATACTGCAAAGTGCTGTCTCCCAGGGAAAATGAAACTCCTAGCAAGGTTATTTGGAGAGAACAAAGGAAATGCAGATCTTCATGGTTCCCGTTCCTCTTAGACCCGATTCCTTAAGATGCTCTGCACAGCCTGGTGTGGTCCGACCTCTGCCAAACTCTCTGGCCTCATCACTGACCCTCCCTCGTTCTCTCTGCTCTGGCCTCTGGGCAGATCTTCAGGATCCTTGCTCCACAAAGCGTGCACCCAACCAGCAGTGTTGGCCTCACCTGAGAGCTTGTTGGAAATGCAGAAGCGTGGGCCCTACCCCAGACCCAGAATTGAAATCTACAGTTTAGGGAGATTTCTAGAAGATTCCTTTAACAAATAAAGCTTGAGGAGCCCTGGTCTAATATCTCATGGCCTTTACCTCGGCTGCTTTTTCTTTCTTCTCTCCTTTTTGCTCTATCGTCTGGTGCCGCATACCTAGGTAATGCCCACTCATCCTGTACTTGGAAGCTCAAACATTCCTTCTTTCCAGAAGCTTGTTCTGGCCCCCAAGACCAGATCAGGTCCTGTTGCTGAACCCTTTAGAGCAACCCATACTTTACTTCCTAAACATTTAAAATGATTTGTAATTATGTATTTTTGTGTGTGATGATTTTATTTAACTCTGTGAGGGTAAAATGGTAACTTCTGTATCTTCAGTGCTTGGTGCATAATGGATCTTCATAATAATTGCTGAATTCAGGAATGAACGAATGCTGACTTTGATTGCCCTTTCTTTCCCCACTGCCTCTCTCTCCCCTCTGCTACGATATCTCCCCCCTGCACATTTCGTCTTTTCCATTTCTGAAGGGAAGATGGGTTTATGTTCAGCCGCTGTAGTACTTATTATAAATCGCTTTGTACGGAATGTGGATGACTTCCCTGAGGATGTCTTGTTTGAAAAGTGTTGTCTAAGCCTCAAAGATTCCCACTCCTCATGGCAGCAGGAGGATGCAGTGGCCGGAAACACCTGCCAGAGACCGGGGCCACTCGCTGTGGCAGAGCTTTGAAAAGAGACTGTAATTCTCTACCCTCAGAGTTGACCTTGCCCTGAAATATGGGGAGATGTGTCCTACCTCTCCCTGCTCTAGTCTGTCCAGCTTCAGATTGTACTTCCCTGTAATAGGACACAGTGGGACAGCTTGTCATTTCTGTGGTCACATGATGCCGGGGCAATCCAAGTTACATGTTACCAGCCACACCGCTGCTCTTCTGACATGGGAACTTGGGACCCTCCATGCCTGAATCCTCTCACACGGCCTCTGCCTTACTTTTGGTAATTTGTGCAATTTGGCGCATTTTAATGATAGACTGTCATTATATCTTCCCTGTCCATGGGGAGAAATTTGGCCACATCCGGGCAATAAATTGGAGAACTGAGCAATTATCGAGTGAATTAGATCAATGTGGGCAGTTTTTCTAAGCAGTGTGGGCCAAAAACCTTCAGAGTAGTTTGCAAAACTAGTCTGAAATATTGATGTAATTGCTGCAGTGTTCCATTTTGCACTGTGGTTGTACCATCACTCTGAGGACAAAAAGGTCTCGGTTTTGAACAGTCGATTGAAAAAAAAAGGCTTTTACTTAAGGGCTGGATAGCACTTGGCCACTAGGAGGGGTCTCCAACTTGCTTAGAAAAGTGGCTGGTGCTCTGACTGCATTTGGTTAGACCATGAGGTCCGGAATCTTGGGGTTTTATGTTAGGATGAATCTGAGCAATTGTGATTTCTCTGTCAGCCTTCTATTGGAAGGTCTACTGTAATGCCATTCCCTTCAGGGTGACTCCATAAATGTACAGCTATTTGTTATAGGGGTGTCAAATTCTTGCTTCTTGAAAATAGCACCAAAAGAAGGCAAAGCTGACTTTATTGCTTACTGTGGTCATCGATGATTACCTTGATGGAGCCTTAAAATAATATCTTGGAAGGAATAGGACAAAGGTAGGATATTTTTGAGGTTCTTTGTAGGGGTCTGGATTAAGGTGAGTTTTTAATGTAAGGACTTGATTTGGATTGGGCAGTTTTCATGATATACTAGTTTAGAATTGGTGGAAACTAACGAGGTGGGAGCTTCAAGGCTTGTCCTAAAGCCTTCATGAGTCTGGTTGAGTTATCTGTGTTACTAGTTGAGTACTTTCAGTAAGTTTCTGAAATCAACAGGAGGCTTAATTTTTTTGATGTTAAAAAGATTGGGAATAACTGTTGTATATTTTAAATTCTGTTTCAGCCCTGTCTCATGTATTTTCAGGCCAAACCCTGAATTTTAATCCCTATATATGTCTTTATTTTTTGTGGTTTCTAAGGTTCCTTATGCTTATTTCTTTATATAATTTATAGTTGAAGCATCCTGTAAAGTTATTTTTCTACATAGGGAGCCACCATCTGAAAAATGAGCCTAATAGGGAAAAAGTTGGAAAGGAAATTTCATGTATGACATTTGAGCAGTTATAGGAAAACACACAGTTTGAAAAGAGATCAGCAAATGATTTATTTATAGAGGAATTACTGATAATAATAGCTACTTTTACTGAGTGTATACTCTGTGCCAGATACATATAGTGCTTTAATGTTAATTTTCAAGATTGTCCTGTAACCTAGGTGGCATTAGCCCCATTTTTTTGACGAAGAAACTGAGATTTGAGAATTTTAATAGCTTGCCTGAGGTCAAAAAGTTAATAAGAATTGAAATCCTGAACTGCCTGAATATAAAGTCACATGTCATTCCTATCCCATCTACCCTCTCCCTGCCACCAACCAGTGTCATTTTGAGATACTATGTATGGTTGTTTGTAGACATTTGAAAGTGGGACATGCCATTTGAATCTGTGGAATGAAGAGCAACCAGATATTTCGAGGGAGAAATAATGATGATGTGAGCATCTACAAAGAACCCCAATTTTGGTGCAAGGGATATTAATACAATGCAAATGTGAATTACACTTCCTTTCTCTGAAGTTCACAAGTCTCAGCAAGTTTAAACTCATACCAGATTCCAGCCTTGGGCCTTCAGCCTAAGTATATGTCACAATGATGGCAGAGTGAATGATGAAAACGTATCTGTTACCCTCACATCAGTTGGAGAATGGAGACACTGTGATCTATAGTGTGCATCTCTTTGCCAAGAAATTATGACTATACAAAGAGAATGTGACAGTTGCTGGGATAGAGCCATGCTCAGTGCTTCCGCTTCCAAAGGTGGATAGAAATAAATGTTTATCTGGTGGGGCCTGTCTATTCCTTGTAATAGTCACTGATGGAGTTTAAGCATCAGTCTCTTTGGAGATTATATAGAGGAGTTGGGTTCAGCTAGACATGAGTTTCAGTGGTTCTGTGAATGTAAATTCATCCTCCTAGTAGGATAGAGGGGCAACTGTGTACTTGCTTTTGAGCAGTTGCTTTCTCCTGTCCATCTAAGAAGCAGATACATTTAGAAATTTGAGTGAAGTTTGGAATGGATATTAAGAGTTGGTAGAAAAACAAGCTCCATGGATTAAATCTCATCTCACTGTATCTTTGCAAAGATCGTTCCTTGGAATTTTTTCCTCTTGCTTTTATTCTCTTCAAGGTCTGTCACATGATGAACCCCTTTCATCTCCTAAAAGTCCCAGGGAAAATACCGATTTTACTCAAGAATGAAGAACTTTCCAACCACTCATTCTTCCATCTTTTCATCCATCACTTGTCTTCAGAGCCAGCCGGTTGTTTATTAATTTAACAATGATTGAGTGTCTGCTATGTGTTAGATAGTGTATTAGGTACTGGGTGCTCAAAGATGAAGGGGATTTCACTTTTTCTCTCCAGACGATTACAATCTATTGACTTGGGTGTATTTATTAAAAGTAAGCCCAAATCAAACCATCCTGTAACATTTTTTGTGTGTGCCCAGTATGTGATAATATGTGCCAACTATAAGCTATATGATATTATACAAAGTCCAAATGTATTGAAAAATAGAAATAATTGTACAACTCAAAGAAAACCACTGTTAATATGATTTGATATATTTCCTTCCAACCTCTTTTTTCCATATTTACATACAGTAATATACCTAGGTAAGATCACCTTCTGTATGCAGTTTTGCATTCTGGTTATTTTCATTTAACATATTGTGAACATATCTCTGTTTCATTAAAAAGTCATTGAAAAATAACTTTTATTAGCTGCATAATATTTCATCAGTATACTATGATTTATTTAATCATTTTTCTGGAATTAAAAATAAACACTGTGTTCAGTTTGCACTATTATGAATAATATAACAAACATCTTCAAAAATTAATCTTTCCTTGTTTATCTGATTATTTCCGTGGACTAAACTCATAGATGTATAATTGATGGGTCAAGGATACAAACATTTTAAGGTGTATGTGTGTGTGTGTGTGTGTGTGTGTGTGTGTGTGTGTGTGTGTGTTGCTAAAATACCTCATATAAGTCATGTCCTAATGTCCTCTCCAGCAGTACCTAGGTGTATATCTTCCTGCACCAAAATTATTTTTCCATTTGAGAATCTTGTTTTCATTAACGTTTTCTTCTGAAATTGAGCGTCTTTCATATGTTTATTAGCCAACTGTGTTTCTTCTGTAAATTGTGTGTTTTTCTCATTTTTCTGTTGAGTGGTTAAAGTTCTATCGCAGTCTGTGTATGAAGAATAATAATCTTCTGCTGTTTACATTAAGGTGTATTTTTAAAAAACACTGAAAAAAGTGCCGTGTGTGCAGTTTGATCTTAGTGTGTATATGGCACGTTGGATAATGGAAGAGTTTGCTGAAATCCCATGTCTTCTTCCTCAAATCTTTTCTCCTCAAATCTTGATCCAAACATATTAACTAAGAAAAAAGTGAGTTAACACTGTCAGCTCCCCAATTTAATTGGTCCAAGACTTTTTTTGCTTAAGCTCCTCTCTTCCTATCTCTGACTCCTTCGTTGTGAGACAGTGACTTGGACCTGCCCCAACACTAAAGGGAAATTACTCTTTGAGTTCCTACAGTGGCTCTTCCCTTGCCTGTGGCTCTATAGCCTCCCACCTCTCTGTCTTCTCAGGCATCCCTTTCTCTCTTGGCTCAGAGTGCAAGGGCCCCTCCTGCTTTCCAGTCCTAATCTTCCACTGGGGCTCTTGCGCCCATCCCTTCCTACCTCTCCTCCTTCTGCATTCTAAATGTTCAGTTTCTTGTGGCCAGGCATCATGTCCTCACATCTTTGAGGACAGTGTCTTGCACGTAGGAAACAGTAAATATTTGACCAAATGACTAGTCTTACACTCTCTGATTTGAGTATCCATGTTCTGGAAAAGGAGTTCTATGATCTAGAACTTTGTACCTTCCTACCTGGGTCTTCATTTCTATTTTGAAGACAGTACATTCAGTATTCACTTTTTTTCTTTCAATGATCATGGTGACTTGAAGGATTTATGATAAATCTAAGGAGGAAGAGACTCCAACCTAAAGCATTTTTAAAGGAACGGGTGAGGAGACGTCATAGTAGCTGTGTGAAGAGGCTGGGGCATGGGGGTGGTGTGAGCTCCGACTCCTCAAGGCCTCACGGGATGACAGCAAGTCTAAGAATGCGTCTTGCTGTGGAGTAGGAGGAAGAGAAAGGAAACATTAGTGAATGTTAAAGAAATAGTCTATTTTTTTTTTGAATTTTTGAATTTTATTTATTTATTTATTTATTTATTTTTATATAGCAGATTCTTATTAGTTATCTATTTTATACATATTAGTGTATGTATGTCAATCCCAACCTCCCAATTCATCCCACCACCACCACCAACCTGCGGCTTTCCCCCCATGGTGTCCATACGTTTGTTCTGTACAAGAAATATCCCATTTTGTCAGTAAAATAGAATAAAATGTGAGTGTTACAGTATCTTAGAATACTTCCTGAACTTTTTTGTCTTTTTGTCCATTATTACCTAGAGAAATTAATTTTTAAAAAAACTGGTATCTGTGGGTCTGCTACTGTCTTTGTCCCTTTCCTTGTTTCTGCTTCATAGCTCCCCCCACCCCCTTTACTCTTCCATCCCTTGTCATTTCCCTCATGCTTCCATTTTCCCTGTCATTTCCCGTCCTCCTTAAGCTGCCCCCCTTCCATTCCCATCAGTATCTCGATACAGCAGCCTGTTTTAGTAAAGTAGCATAATTCATTTTCATTGCTAGCTTGGTCTCTCCTCAAATAACCATCACAGAGTTCTGTACTGCTAGATATTCACAAAATATCCTTTGAATGAATTGATTGCACATTTTGGCACCTTTTAGATGTCATTCGAATGTTCAGTTTGGAGAGTGGCAGTGCTTTTGTGGTCCTGTGAATGGCTTCAATTACCACCATTCTCTTTGAGTGGAATTTTAAATGGTACCACTTGTTTAGTGTAAGCAGCAACGTATTTACATCACAGGCAGCAAGGTCCTCCCAAAGATAGGAGGATGCCAGACCACAAACGCACAGGGGAAGAATGGGAATGCACACATTCGACCTTTTCTTCTAAAGCCCATCTCTGAGCCTACACTGAGTCACAGCAGTGAATCATCCTTTCTAAACCCACCTAAGTTCTCTAGCTGTGGTTCAGAAGAGCCAGCTGGAAATATATATCGAGCAGACTTTGCTCTTTGGAAAGGGGACAGGCTTCCAGGAGCAGGGTGAACCTTCTGTGTAAGGAACACCATGAAATGTACAAACAACCTGGACTTACATCCAGTGTCAAACGCATCTATCACATAATTCTATGTGCTTCTTTCTGCTCTAGTGCCTTTCTTCTGTTCTCCGTGATACACATAACAGAATCAGATAATGTGATCATGATTAACAATATTATGTTCCAGATGTTCTGTGCGAGGACTTTGGAAACCTCTGAATATTGCTGGAGTTAAACAAAAGAAAAAAACCCCTATATTCACAGTGAATAAAAAGAAAGGCCATAGTTTGTCCATGATGTTCTTTTAGTGGGAGGAAAAGTTACCAGTTTCATTTTTGGTCAGATTAAATTTATAATGTAGTCAAACATCAATAAAATCAGTTACTCATTATGAAGGAGTATCCTGGACTCATATTTTAAGCACTAAAATTCAATAATAGAAGTTACATTTTAATTTCAAAATGAGTATGAAAAATTACCCTCACCACATCATTAATACTGATCCATATGTTAATTTTTTTCATGCCTTAATTTGACAGAATAAGTTTTTCATACACTTTCACATTTTTGTTGTGGAGCTGTGTTGATGCTAGGGTGCTTTTTCCTCACTGATCCGAGCTGAGGAATGTGATTGGTAGATGACAGGAGTGACTGGTCTTGACAGTGGTGGGAAATATGTTTCTTTTCAGTTTCAAGTTCAAGAAAAGGAAAGGGAGGGAACTCTTGAGAATTTTTGGTTTTGTTATTAGGTTTTCAGCATCCATAATATTCATAAACAATGGACACAGCTGTCTTTAATAACTCAGCCCGCTAAGTGCCAGAAAAACATCAGGCTGGAAGAGGGTTTTTGCAACACAAAAATTTTCATATATTGAAGCAAGATTTCGTTTATAATCAAACTGGATGTTGACCCTAAACTTCTATCTTTAAGTAAAATCGTTTGACCAAGCACTAGGAAAAGTGCAATGAAGTTTTCGGTATTTTTTAAAGTTTTGCTTTTGCTACTACACTACATTGTTCTGAGTGGTTTTAGGCATGCAGATGTGTTCTATATCCCTTAGGGGGCATTGTTGTGGGCAAAAGCCCACCGGTTTGGGTGTGAGGAGACCTGGGGTGCTGCCCTGTTTCTGTCACTGGCTTGTTATGTGACCTGGAACCTTCCCATTAACCTGAGACTCAGTTTCCCCATAAGTAAAACAAGGACTTCTTAGAGGCTTCCCAGTTCTATAATTTCATAATTACCCAACTCAGAAAAGGCCTTTATTTTCCCAGGAAGCAAGTTATTGGACAGACTCGAAATACCAGTTAATAGAAATTATATTTTTCTAATATACTAATAGATTATCATCACCACATTTTAAAATTTCCTTTTTTTTAAAATTAATTTTTAATTAATACACAGTAAAATTCACTCTTTGGCATACATATCTATGAGTTTTGACAAATGCACAATGATAAACATTTTTAAATAGTTAATATTATTATAAATTACATTAAAAATGCAAAAAGTCTTTACCTGTTATTCTAGCTATGCCACAACTTATTAAAAAACTATAAAGAGAAGCTATTTTTGACTCTTTGACCATAAATCTTCTCTGCAATATTAAGACATGTCTGGTGCCTCCAAAATGTCTAGAATGAGGAGCAAGAGACTGTCATCCGTTTTGGATCACATGAAGTTCTTTGCTCCAGAAATGGACTTGTGGGTTTTGATTGTAGAACAATGATTAGAAGCAGAGGAATGTTTTCTTTCTCACCCCAAGGCAAGGGTAAGGCGGTAAAATCAGCTGGCAGTGAGAGTCAGGAAGAGAACTCCAGCTGCAGGGTTCCTCACGTTGATGAATGGGTTGGGCTTAGTGTGTCTGCAATTATTATACAATCTTAGATTCATAGCTCAGAGATGGAAAGTCATTCCAGTAGCTTGACGTGCCTCCCTATTAGTATAAACCCAGGCAGTGGGAGATTGATGGTTTTCTGGAAGAGTTTTGATGTTCTCTAAGAAGAGAGCCTGTCCCCTGGCCTTTTCAGCAGCATTTGTTCCTCGAGGCCTGTGCAGATGTGAGGGTGTTGCTTCCTTCTCCATGTTAACCCTTATTGCTTCCCCATTCCAAGCGTTGTCCAAATGTTGGTACAGAAGAGGCCTGAGTTTGCCATGGGGTGGGGGGGTAGCCATGACCAGAGCATTAATAGAGTCAGGGGCCAACCGTGGGTTCTGTATATCTTACTTGGGATCTGGCCAGTGGGCCCTGGTGGAAGGGCATGGTCTTTGGAGTCAGTGGGGCAGGGATTTAATTCAGCTCTGCTCCTCCATCAATGAATACACTAGACCTCACTTTCTTCATTCATAAAATGGGGAATTACTTCTTGGCAAAATATACCCAGGAACCTTATGTTTTCTTCCTCCATCTCTAGTATGCTTGCTCTAGAAAACAGGACCTACAAAGCTATTCCATGCATGAAGAGTTTAATGCAAAACAAAAAGGGTACAGGTTCCTTGCTTCTTGTTGTAGAAATGAAATAGAAGATTTCAGAGAAACCTTGGAGCTTTGGAGCCAAAACACCCCACCCCCATTTTTTTCTTTTTTAAGTTAAAGAAGTCCCAGGTTTTGAGGATTTCATGAGATGATACGTACAAAGTGCCCTGCCTAGTAACCAGCACTTAGTAGATGCCTTCCCTTTCCTGCAGGGCAGAATAATTTTTAGTTTCAGTGGTAACCTGTTTGAATTTAGGACAGTCATTTGTATGTCGAACCTAAACATTTTTTAAAAAGTCTTTATTGACTTTGTTACGATATTGCTTCTGTTTTATATTTTGGTTTTTTGGCCCTGAGGCATGTGGGATCTTAGCTCCCCGACCAGGGACTGAACCCACACCCCCTGCATTGGAAGGCGAAGTCTTAACCGCTGGACTGCCAGGGAAGTCCCAAACCTAAACATTTTAAATTAGTTTCCTGGATTGGTTTTCTGAGGAGAAACCTACCAGGTAGCTCCTTCGTGTCTGACTATTGCCCTTCACACAGTCGGCTACATGAAGAAGCTGCCTCTTTGCCTTCAAATTCCAGGGCCTTTCTTTTTGTCCATTGGGAGACAGTATTTTGCAGTCTGAGTCATTCTTTCTCTTCACTTAAGGAGCTGCTACCCTTTATCTGTTGCTTCTTTATAATGGGAAGGTCTAAGCACTGTTCTAGTAACACTCTAACCCTGCTCTGTCCAAGGGAAGTATAATGTGAGCCACATATGCAATTTAATAAAAAAATAAAAAATGCAAAAATTTTAATTTTCTTGTAGCCACATTAAAAGAAGTAAGAAAGTAACAGGTAAAGAGAATTTAAGACTACACTTTATTTAACCCATTGTATCCAAAATATTATTATTTCAATATATAAGCATTATAAAAATATTAATGGGACATTTTACATTCTTTTTTCTTTTTTCATACTAAGGCTTCAACGTCGGGTGTGTATTTCATACTTACAGTACTCCTTGTTTCAGGTTAACCACATTTCAGTTACTCAATAGTCCATTTGGCTAGTGGCTACCACGTCGGACATCGTAGGTCTAATCAGTGCTGCCAGGTCAGGAGGGAGCATGTCCCACATTCACATTCGCAGGACCTTCCCTCCTGCCTGCTACTACCACACGCCACATTCACATTCGATGTGTGGTCTGCCCGGTGGATATTGTGCCAAGAAAGAAGGCTGAAAGTGAAGTCGTTAATTACCAGTCAGAGGAATCCTTTCTAAGGGTTTGCCTCCCTCTGCTCTGAATCCTCCAATGACATCCCTTCTTTTTGGAGTGAAAGCCAGAGCTCCCTCCCAACCTTATCTTCCAAGACTCTCCCTCACATAAATCTTTCCAGGCACACTGGGCTCCTTGCAATTCCTTGAACATGCCAGGCACACACTCACTTCAGATTTTTTGTATTTGTAGAAAGCTCTGCCTGGACTGTTCTTCCGCAGATGCCTATGCCTGGCTCCTTTTCCTCCTTCGAGGCTTTGCTCAAACGTCAAACGTTCTTTAGTGAGGTCTTTCATAACCCACCAATACTATCTAAAATGGTGACTCTGTTTTGCTACCAACACCCTCTGCCACCTGACACTCCTTCTCAAACCAACCTTGTTTATTTTTTCCATAGCTTTTTTATCACCATCTGATATGCTTGCTTTATTCCCTCTGTCTTTCTCTTTTCTCGCTATCTTCCCCCTGCCCTGGTAGAATATAAGCATCATTAGGGCAGGGGCATTGTTTTGTTTATGGCTGTATCCCCAATACCTAAAACAGAGTTTAGCACATAGTAGGCACTCAACAATTATTTGCTGAATGGATGAATGAATGAACAATACCAAACATTTGATAGTTCTAAGAATTCAGAATTCTAATCGGTATTTACCGACAGTTGATTAACATTTGTGAAAGTTCTGACTACTACCCTGCCCAAGATTTATGGAGTTATCTTGCTTAATTTGGAAAACACAATCAAATCGTTTACACATTTGGAAGACCCACTAATAAATGACCCCTTGTGTTGCCGTCCAGGTCAGCTCGACCCCACTGGGAGTCTGGCCAGTGCCCTCAAACACAAGCGCTGATCACTTTTCAATGGTGACTTGTGGGAATGTCAGAACAGATTCAGATCCATTAGTTCTTGAATGCTTTTCCTTCTTTGGAAGTAGATATTTAGGAATTCTCAAAATTTGGGAACTCTGAACTTGAATATTTAATGGGGACAGGTTGGATTACCTCCTCTATCTTTACAAATCCACAAAGCCTCCCAACAGACCTCTCCCGTTCAGTTTTAGCAGAGTCCTTGAGAACATCATGAACATGTGCACAGGGTCAAGGCTGAATGGTAAGAGGGGTTGCTGTTGTTGGCAGGATGCACGTGGGGAGCAGTGCTCACCATGGGCTTGTGCAGCCAAACAGTGTGATACGATCCTCCGGCTGCCGAGAGCCTGGCAGACGCCAGAGTCTGATGCAGCAGCTGCCCAGCTCTTCAGAGGAGAGGCCAGCCTAATTTAGAAGCCAAACAACTTTCTTTTGTCTTACTTGTTTTCTCTCCAAGAAGGTGAAGTTTTGAAGGCCTCAGCAGGAGGGAAGTCTCTGGTGTCAGAGGGGCTCTCTCAGGAATTTGAGACTCATAACGTGGAGGTTAGCAAGGAGCTCTCAACATCTCTTTCCTCTCTGCCGTCCTGCTCTCAGTCCCCGAACATAAAATTGGCAATGACTGTAAATATATTTCACACTGTCATTCTTTCTAACAACAGGGCGGCCTCTTACCATTCTCTTACATGTTCCCAGAGAGAAAATTAAATTGTTGTCAGCAGCTTAAGAGTCAGAACTCAAGGTGGAAGTTTCTAGGAGGTGAGTCTCTTTTTTTTTTTTTTTAATTCATTTAATTTATTTATTTTTGGCTGTGATGGGTCTATGTTGCTGCGCGCAGGCTTTCTCTAGTTGTGGCGAGTGGGGTCTACTCTTCATTGCGGTGCGCGGGCTTCTCATTGTGGTGGCTTCTCTTGTTGCGGAGCACGGGCTCTAGGCGCGCGGGCTTCAGTAGTTGTGGCTCGCGGGCTCCAGAGCGCAGGCTCAGTAGTTGTAGCGCATGGACTTAGTTGATCCGCGGCATGTGGGATCTTGCCGGACCAGGGCTCGAACCCATGTCTCCTGCATTGGCAGGCGGATTCTTAACCACTGTGCCACCAGGGAAGCCCGATGAGTCTCTTTTTGACTTCGAGTTCACCTGGGTTCACAGTGGGTTTTGTGGACTCAGAACATGCCGTCTGGTGAATGAAAACTTAGAATTCTAAGTCAGGAAGGTCTTGTGGTTAGTTTGAAGTTTGGTAAGATAGTTTTGGATTAAAACCAACCACCTAAAACTTTAACAAGATATGTCTTCTCCCCATAAAAAAGAATCAACTATACGAAGGTTTGTTCTTGAGCCTTATTTTTATTATGTAATAATTTTTGTACTTCCAAATTTTTATTAACGTGAAAAAGATTTTTCTGTACTTACTGGTTTATACTATTCCAGCATTTGCAAAAGATATAGTTTGACAAGAACTTCCTAGTTCCTTCAGAGAGAGGATATTTTGCCTAAAATCAGTTTCCCCTTTCTCTGAAAGAGCCTTTCCTTCTGGAACCTTCATTCCAGACTTTATAGTCAAGATGAGAAGATGATATTCAGTCTGTTGACTGCTTAGTTCCTGACCTGCCCACAATCCTCATTGAACGAAACCAAATGTGTTTTAAAGGCTGATGTTGAACTATACGTAAACCTGGGGCTTCAGGGTGATGAAAAGACATGATTGGTGGTGGGGAAGGAGGCCACAGAGAACCCATTTTATTCTCAGTTTTTTTTTTTTTTTCTTCACTTTTCCTCTATTTCCTTCTTCCAAATATTCCCTTTGGTTTCTCCCGCTTCCTCAGAACTTCAAAGGTAACCATGGTTGGAAGTGAATTGGAGACCTCCACAAACCCTCTAGTGGAGCGGGTCATATCCAGAACTTCATGATCAAGATCTGTGAGAGTTTTGTATATGTCTGTCACTAATTGGTTAATAACTGTGTTCATTTTTCTGATCTACTAAATGACCCATTTGTAATCCTTTTCTGTAACAAACCCATACATCTCATAATACTCACATGTTGAGCACCCAGGTGGAGAAGTGACGGTGGAAAAGAGGTTTAGGGACAGTTTGATCAAGTTATATTTGAAAGGAAACTGTGTGGCTCAAATATCCCCAGTCTCTAGTGCCCTTGTGACTCTGGCACATTTCAATGCAGGAGGGGAAACCATCCATCCATTTATTCACTCATTTGTGTATTAAACATTTTTATTGCATACCTGCTAGAACTGAGAGCCTGGCTGGGAGTATAACAGTGAACTACAAAGATAAAATTGCCCACCCTCATGAGGATTACATTCCAGTGGGGAGGTAGGCAACAACCAGGAGAAATAAATGAAAATATGTATGTTAGCAGGTGAAGAGTGCTAAGGAAAAAGCACAAATCAGAGAAGGGGAGAAAAATGTTTTGGATAGGGTGGATAGTGATTTTAAATAATGGGATGAAGAAAGGGCTCACCATTGCCACACTAGAGCATTGGACCTCAACCCCTACTATGCTTGCAACTAATGATACTCATATCCATTTAATGAAAGGAAGAGCTGACAGCTAAGAAATCCCCAGAGATTTGTATAGACCAAATAATGAATTTTAGTGCATGTAAATATATGGATTTCACATTGCTTATCTGTTTTTGAACTGAGAACTGACCCTTTGAGTTATGGCCATTTTAAGGCCTGGTGTTCTGTGATTTTTTTTGAGAAATTACTGATGCAGATGAATTTTGGATGAACAGACTTTTGATAGCTTTCCTCCCCGTGTTTGCACAAAAATAGAGAAATAGCACCACCATTCTAAAAACAAACCTGCCATCTTAAGTAATAGTTGAAACGTCACCTATGTAGTACTCTACTCAAAAATGTTTAATCTGAACCTTATCATGAGGAAGTATCAGACACATTCATATTTCGTTCTGGTCTAGATTCATAAAAAATGTCAGTGTTCTGAAGGAAAAAAGAAATTTGGGCAGCTGTTCTAGATTAAAGTAGATGAGAGAGACATGAAAACTAAATGAAATACATGATCATGGACTGGATCCTGGATTGAAAAAAAAAAATACTGTAAAAGACATTATTAGGAAAACTGAGGAGATTTGAAGATAGACTGTATATTAGATGATACTATTGCATTAATATTAAGTTCCCTGAGTGTGATAGTTAACTTGTGGTTATAATGGAAAAAGGAAAGTGTTCTTAGGCCTGGGAGGTACCTACTTAAGTTAAAGTAGAGTGTCTACATATGAGTCTTATGTGGTTAAAAAAAAAAAATTAGATAGTTCTCTCTCTTGCTAAAAGTATTGCAAAATGCTAAAAATTTCTGAAGGTTTGAAAATTTTCAAAAATTGAATGTTGGGGAAAAAATAGAAAGTGGTTGCAAAGGCATTTCTTGTCATCTTATCAGCCAACCCGTTTCACCATTAGTATGATGTCAGCTGTTATTATTTTGTAGATACCTTCATCAAGTTGAGGAAATTCTCTTCTGTTTCTAGTTCATTGAGCATTTTAACATGAAGAGGTGTTGGATTTTGTCAAATGTATCTTCTGTATCTATTGAGATGATCATGTGATTTTGGTTCTTTGTTGTATTAATATGGTGTGTTATATTGATGGATTTTCATATGTTAAACCAACCAACCTTGCATTTCTGGGATAAATCTCACTTGGTGTATAATCTTTTTTATATGTTGCTAGATTCAATTTTCTATGTTTTGTTGAAGATTTTTGAGTCTATATTTGTAAGGCATATGGGTCTATAGTTTTCTTTCCTTGTGATGTCTTTGGTTTTTTATCAGGATCATAGTAGCTTCATAGAATGAGTTGGGAAATATTCCCTCCTATTTTTTGAAAGAACTTTGTGGGAAGTTTGTGTCAGTTCTTCTTTAAACATTGGATAGAATTCAACAGTGAAGCCGTCTGGGCCTGGTCTTTTCTTAGTGGGAAGATTTTTGATTACTAATTCAATTTCTTTACTTGTTATAAGTCTATTCATATTTTTAATTTTTTCTTTAGTCAGTTTCAGTAGTTTGTGTGTGTCTAAGAATTTGACCATTTCATGTAGATCATCTAGGTTGTTGGCAAATAATTGTTCATAGTATTCCCTTGTAATTTTTTTTTTTCCTTTCTGTAAGGTCAGTATGATGTCCTCACTTTTATTCTTGATTTTAGTAATTTGAGTCTTCTCTTTTTTTCCTGTTTAATCTAGCAAATAATGTGTCAATTTTGTTGAACTTTTTAAAGAAGCTACTTTTGGTTTTATTGAATTCTTTTATCTTTGTTTTATTTATTTCCATTCTCAGCTTTATTTTCTTTCTTTTGATTGCTTTGGGTTTAATTGCTCTTTTCCTAATTTCTTTAGGTGGAAGGTTAGATTATTGATTTGAGACCTTTCATCTTTTTTAATATAGGTGTTTACAGGTATAAAATTTTCTTTAAGCTCTGCTTTAGAGAAACTCCCATAAGTTTTGGTATGTTGTGTTTCTATTTTCATTTACCTTGAAGCATTTTCTAATTTTTCTTGTTGTTTCTTCTTTGACTGACTGGTTTTAGGAGTGTGTTGTTTAATTTCCATGTATCTTTGAATTTCCAAAATTTTCTTCTGTATGGTTTCCACTTTTATTCCATTGTGATTAGAGAACATTTTTATGATTTCAGTCTTTTAAAATCTCTTGAGACTTGTTTTGTGACATAACATGTGCTCTATCCTGGAGAACTTTCCATGTGTGTTTGAGAAAGAGTGTGTATCCTGCTCTTTTGGGGTGGAGTGTTCTGTATACATCTGTTAGGTATAGTTGACTTACAGTGTGGTTCGTCTTCTTTTTTCTTATTGATATTCTGCTTAGTTGTTCTATCTATTATTGAAAGTAGGGTAATGAAGTCTCCAACTATTGTTGCTGAATTATCTGTTTCTTCAATTCTTTTAGTTTTTGCTTCATGTATTTTGGACCTCTTGTTAAGTGCATTTATTTTATAATCATTATGTCTTGACCCTCTTACCATTATAAAATGTCCTTCTTTATCTCTAGTAACAATTTTTATTTTAAAGTCAATTTTGTCTGATATTAGTATAGTCCCTGCTGCTCTCTTTTACTTACTGTTTGCATAGTATGACTTTTTCTGTCTTTTTCCTTTTCACTTATTTGTGTCTTTGAATCTAAAATTTGTCTCTTGTAGACAGTACATAGTTGGATCATGCTTTTCTTTCTAATCTATTCTGTCAGTCTCTGAGTTTTGATTGGAATGTTTAGTCCATTTACATTTAAGGCAATTTCTAATAAGATAGCATATATGTCTGCTATTTTTTTCTTTGTTTTCTGTATGTCTTGTATCTTTTTTGTTCCTTGATTCTGCCATTAACTACCTTCTTTTTTGTTAAATAGATATATTCTAGCATACCATTTAAATTCTCATTTTGTTTTATTTACTATATATATTTTTAGTCATTTTCTTAGTGGTTGTTGTCCTGGAGATATTAATTAGCATATTAACTTATAAAATATCTAGTTCAGAATAATACCAACTTAATTTTAATAGTATATAAAAACTTTCTTCCATAAAGCTGTTTCTCTCTTCCTTTCTACTATCATTGTAATATAAATTATATTTTTATAAGTTATAAGCCTATCAACACAGGTTTACAGTATTATTTTTTACAGTTTCTTTAAATAATATAGGAATAAAAGGAATGAGAGACAAATATACACTTACACTGTTTTTTATATTTACCTATGTAGTTACTTTTAATGTTGACCTTCATTTCTTCATGTGGATTTGATTAGTGTCTTCATTTCAGCCTGAAGTACTCCCTTTAGCATTTCTTATAGAGCAGGTCTGCTAGCAGTGTATTCCCTGAATTTTTATTTATTTGAGAATGTCTTGATTTCTCCTTTGTTTTGAACAGTTGTTTTGCTGCATGTAGAATTTTTGGTTAACAGTGTTTGCCTTTCACCACTTGGAATATATTTCTGGCCTCAGTGGTTCTGATGGGAAATCAGCTGTTTATTATATTGATGATCCGCTGTATGTGATGAGTCATTTTTCTTTTGCTGTAGTCAAGAGTCTCCCTTTGTCTTTGTCTTTCCATAGTTTGACTATGATATGTCTGGTTGTGGATTTCTTCAAGCTTGTCCTACTTGGAGTTTGTTGAACTTTTTGAATGTGTAGGTTATTGTTTCTCATCAAATTTGAGAAGTCTTTGGCCTTTATTTTTTTTCATATTTTCTTCTGCCCCATTCTCTCTTTTCTTTTTTATTTAGGACTCCCATTATTTGTATGGTGTCCCATATATCTTTGAAGCTTTGTTTATTTTTCTTTATTCTTTTTTCTTTCTGTTCTGCAGACTGGTTGTCAATTGATCTGTCTTCAAGTACACTGATTCTTTTTTCTGCCAGGTCAGGTCTGCTGTTGAGCCTTTGTAATGAATTTTAAAATTCTGATTATATTTTGCTTTCCAATTCCACTATTTCTATTTGGTTCTTATTTATTTTACAATTTTTCTTTACTGATGCTCTCTCTTTAAAGGGACAGCATTTTTATACTTTTCTGTTTTCTTTAGACATGTTTTCTTTTAGTTCTTCGAACATATTTATAATAGCTGAATTAAAGTCTGTCTAGTAAGTACAACCTCTGGGCTTCGGCAAGGACAATTTCTGTTCCTTGCTTTATGTGCATATGTGTGTATAGGTCATACTTTCCTGTTTCTTTGAACATCTCACACTGTTGTTGTTGTTGAAAACTGGACAGTTCAACTAATGTAGTATAACAACTCTGGAAATAAGATTCCCCCTTCCCTAGGGTTTGTTTTTGCTGTTTGTTTTTGTGTTTATTGTTGCTTTTTGTGACTGTTGGACTAATTCTGTAAAGTCTGTATTCTTTGTCATGTGTGGCCACTGAATCTCTGCTTAGTTACTTTAGTAACCAGCTAATGACTGAGTAGAGATTTTTGTTAATGTCTTGTATCAATATGTCTTCCAACCTCTGCCAAGGGGCTGTGTGTGTGTGTTGGGGAATGCTTTCAACACTCTAGCAAGAAGTTTACAACACCACCTTATCCTCCACTTCCTGATGGAACAGAGGCTCATGGTCAGCCAGACTGAGAGATGTGGACCTTCTCAGGTATTTCCTGGGGATGTATACGTGGTCTTGCACATATATGTGGCCTTTGGATTCCCAGGATACTATAGGATCTTCTCAAAGCTCCATATAGACGTCCATTCCTCAGCTTTTCCTTTTAAGATTTTTGGTCAGTATCTTGTTAACCCCAACTGGTAATGCTGCTTCAGGCAGTTACTATGTTAAACAATCACTACTGATAATTTTTAAACAAATGCCTTGGGGATAGAATAGAATGAGCTCTTAGGTGGAGATAAATAAAGACAGATTCTGAGAGTGAAGCTTTTTACTTTTTTATTAAGCTGCCAGGCAGATGAAATAGTGACAGATACTCTGGGATGAGATGATTGGGGAACTCCAAACTCATTCTTCTTGCTTTAGTGGCTGCTAGGCAACCGTAGTTGTGAAGCTGTTGGTTTTCAAGGCTACTGTAGAGCTGGTTAGAGAGGAACAAGATCAGTGTAAGTTAAAATTAAAGCTTGCTGTTCTTATTGTAATTCGAGTATTGTTCCTTAATAAATACTCCTTAGATTGTTATAAACCTTTAATCTACAGAGCTCTGAAAATGTTGATTTTGATAATTTTTGTTGGTGTTCTTATTGCTTTATGGAGGAGTGGATTTTCATTAAGTCCTCACTCCACCATTCTAGAATCTGTAAACTCTCCAGAATCATTTTATGTTACTTTTGCATTTTATTTTATCAATTCATTTTATTTAAGTACTAGGACAGTCCATGAGGTTAAATCTTTTGTTGTGTCCTCAAGTTTTTACCTAAGATAATAAATTTTTAGAAATATGATTGTTAGATCAAAATATATTAATATTCTTACATTTTTTGTTATGCTTTGCCAGTTTGTGTTTCACAAAGACTCTCTCAATGTACACTTTGGCCACTAGTATATGTAAAGGTGTATTATTTTCCTGCATGCTTAGCAACTCTAGATATTGTAATATATGCATTATTTTCCTATCACGAAGTTAGAAAATACAAAGTTCTAATCGACCTTTTTAAAAAATTTAAATAAACTATAGTAACAACTAGGATAGTGGCCAAAAATAAATCTAAATAAATAATTTTTTCCTGAAATAATCATTGTATTCTTTTCTATTTAAAAATACGTGCACAATACTATTTTCACTTTAAGTGCCTTAGAAAAATATAGATAGAATATGACATTTTTAAATACTGAGAGAAATTTTGGTTTATGTCTTCTTAATTAAGGATTAGGTTTTACAGTGTGTGAGTGAATCCCTAAGATCATCATGTATTTTTGGCTCGGTTTCACTGGATATGAGGTACCTTATTAAACTCTGTCATTTGGCAAGGAAAAGAAGAGGAATAATGATAAAACCATAAAGCTGCACATATGCAAAAAGCCAGAGTGAAATTTAATGAGTACTCCCGATACTGACATTGCTAATCTGTGATATTCTCTTCGGGTGAAGCTACTGCTGCTGGGAGCAGGAGGTGCTTTTTAGGAAGGGTCACTGACATTTCATGCTTAACTAGCAATAGGGTAGGTTTGACAGATGGACATCACTTAGTCACCAGGAGTTCCTAGGAAATGTGTGATAATGTTGGTGTATTATTTGGAAACAGTGATGTTTTTTGGACACCTGTACTTTGTAATTTCTCTCTTCTTCTTTTGCAATTGGAGAGAAGTTCATGAATTTGGTAATCATAGGTTGACCTTTAGTGCAAATTAGCACATTAACAAAGAAACCAATCTATGTTTTATGTGATTGTTCCTTTGCATTAGAAATGGAGAACAGGCCAGAAAGAGGGAGATTTGAGAAGCATATCAGGCTCATCCGCCTGTTTCAGAGTAGGCCAAGGCACTTCTCTGCCAAGGCACCTTCTCTGTACAATGTTCTGAGAATATTTTTTTATGGTTAGGTCAGAATTCAATGAATTGTAATTAAATCTTGCCCTCCCATATCTAATTCACTATATTCCTTAACACAAATAAAATAAGATAAAATCATAGAACCTTAACCTTGGAAAGGGCATTGAGATAATCTAGTGATCCTGGCCAAGTTGCTTAATCATAGATGAGTTTTCTTATCCACGAAATGAGGGGATTGTAGTAGTCAGTAATTCTCAACCCTTTTTATGCTCTGCTTTTAAGAAGGTTAGAAACTTTATGCACATTTTATTAAAATTAAATTTTTAATTATGTTTCTTTTGCATAGGTTTCATAGGCACAGGTACATTCCTAAGATACAAGGTGGTAAATGGTGAAAACGAAATCTCCCACCCACCCCTGTCACTCAGTGTCTTAGTTTTCTCTGGAGGTAACCACCGTTACCGGGTTTTTGTGTATTTCTCACAAATAGTCTATGAATTTACAGCCATAAACATATTCATTTCCATTTACATACACATATTATCCTTACAAGTGGTAGTATTTTATATATTCTGTTCTATGTTACTTTTTTCACTTAATTATATATCTTGTATATTGTTCCAAATCAGTGTATTTAAGATTTGCCTCATTATTTTAAATGGCTGCATATTATGGCATTTATAGATATAGGATAATTTACTCATGGGTATAGGGTAGTTTATTTATGAACGTAAGTATATTTCCAATATTTCCAATATTATGCTTTTCTAAGCAATGATATAAGTAATATATATTTGTACCTATTTCATTTCAACATGTGAAAATATTTCTTTAGGATAAACTCCTAGAACCAGAGTTGTTGGTACTGCCAAACTGCTCTCCATGAGAGCTGTAGTGATTTTCACCTCCACTAACAGTGTGTGGGTGTGCCTGTTGGTTCATACATTGCCAAAAGAGTATTTTTATTGCTTTATTTTGTCAATATGGTTGGTGAAAAATATTATTTCACTGTAGTTTTAATATGATTTTCTCTTACTATGAGTGCAGTTTGGTATCTTTTTATGTACTAAAATTCATCACATTTAAGAAACCATTGAGCAGAAGCGAGAAGAACTACAATCCTGCAGCCTGTGGAACGAAAACCACATTCACAGAAAGATAGACAAGGTGAAAAGGCAGAGGGCTATGTACCAGATGAAGGAACAAGATAAACCCCAGAAAAACAACTAAATGAAGTGGAGATAGGCAACCTTCCAGAAAAAGAACTCAGAATAATGATAGTGAAGACGATCCAGGACCTCGGAAAAAGAATGGAGGCAAAGATCAAGAAGATGCAAGAAACGTTTAACAAAGACCTAGAAGAATTAAAGAACAAACAGACAGAGATGAACAATACAATAACTGAAATGAAAACTACACTAGAAGGAATCAATAACAGAATAACAGAGGCAGAAGAACGGATAAGTGACCTGGAAGACAGAATGGTGGAATTCACTGCTGTGGAACAGAATAAAGAAAAAAGAATGAAAAGAAGTGAAGACAGCCTAAGAGATCTCTGGGACAACATTAAACACAACAACATTCGCATTATAGGGGTCCCAGAAGGAGAAGAGAGAGAGAAAGGACCAGAGAAAATATTTGAAGAGATTATAATCGAAAACTTCCCTAGCATGGGAAAGGAAATAGCGACCCAAGTCCAGGAAGCGCAGCGAGTCCCATACAGGATAAACCCAAGGAGAAACACGCCGAGACACACAGTAATCAAATTGGCAAAAATTAAAGACAAAGAAAAGTTATTGAAAGCAGCAAGGGAAAAACGACAAATAACATACAAGGGAACTCCCATAAGGTTAACAACTGATTTCTCAGCAGAAACGCTACAAGCCAGAAGGGAGTGGCATGATATACTTAAAGTGATGAAAGGGAAGAACCTACAACCAAGATTACTCTACCCGGCAAGGATCTCATTCAGATTTGATGGAGAAATGAACAGCTTTACAGACAAGCAAAAGCTAAGAGAATTCAGCACCACCAAACCAGCTCTACAACAAATGCTAAAGGAACTTCTCTAAGTGGGAAACACAAGAGAAGAAAAGGACCTACAAAAACAAACCCAAAACAATTAAGTAAATGGTCATAGGAACATACATATCGATAATTACCTTAAACGTGAATGGATTAAATGCTCCAACCAAAAGACACAGGCTTGCTGAATCGATACAAAAACAAGACCCATATATATGCTGTCTCCAAGAGACCCACTTCAGACCTAGGGACACATACAGACTGAAAGTGAGGGGATGGAAAAAGATATTCCATGCAAATGGAAATCAAAAGAAAGCTGGAGTAGCAATATTCATATCAGATAAAATAGACATTAAAATAAAGAATGTTACAAGAGACAAGGAAGGATACTACATAATGATCAAGGGATCAATCCACGAAGAAGATATGACAATTGTAAATATATATGCACCCAACATAGGAGCACCTCAATACATAAGGCAACTGCTAACAGCTGTAAAAGAGGAAATCGACAGTAACGCAGTAATGGTGGGGGACTTAAACTCCTCGCTTACACAAATGGAAATAACATCCAAAATGAAAATAAATAAGGAAAAACAAGCTTTAAATGACACAACAGACCAGATAGATTTAATTGATATTTATAGGACATTCCATCCAAAAACATCAGATTACACTTTCTTCTCAAGTGCGCACGGAACATTCTCCAGGATAGATCACATCTTAGGTCACAAATCAAGCCTCAGTAAATTTAAGAAAACTGAAATCATATGAAGCATCTTTTCTGACCACAACGCTATGAGATTAGAAATCAATTACAGGGAAACAAACGTAAAAAACACAAACACATGGAGGCTAAACAATACGTTACTAAATGACCAAGAGATCACTGAAGAAATCAAAGAGGAAATCAAAAAATACCTAGAGAAAAATGACAATGAAAACACGACGATCTGAAACCTATGGGATGCAATAAAAGCCGTTCTAAGAAGGAAGTTTACAGCTATACAAGCCTACCTCAAGAAACAAGAAAAATCTCAAATAAACAGTCTAACCTTACACATAAAGGAACTAGAGAAAGAAGAACAAACAAAACCCAAAGTTAGCAGAGGAAAGAAATCATAAAGATCAGAGCAGAAATAAATGAAATAGAAACAAAGAAAACAATAGCAAAGATCAATAAAACTAAAAGCTGGTTCCTTGAGAAGATAAACAAAATTGATAAACCATTAGCCAGAGTCATCAAGAAAAAGAGGGAGAGGACTCAAATCAATAAAATTAGAAATGAAAAAGGAGAAGTTCCAACAGACACCGCAGAAATACAAAGCATCCTAAGAGACTACTACAAGCAACTCTATGCCAATAAAATGGACAACCTGGAAGAAATGGACAAATTCTTAGAAAGGTATAACCTGCCAAGACTGAACCAGGAAGAAATAGAAAATATGGACAGACGAATCACAATTAATGAAATTGAAACTGTGATTAAAAATCTTCCAATAAACAAAAGTCCAGGACCAGATGGCTTCACAGGTGAATTCTATCAAACATTTAGAGAAAAGCTAACACACATCCTTCTCAAACTCTTCCAAAAAATTGCAGAGGAAGGAACACTCCCAAACTCATTCTATGAGGCCACCATCACCCTGATACCAAAACCAGACAAAGATACTACAAAAAAGGAAAATTACAGACCAATATCACTGATGAATATAGATGCAAAAATCCTCAACAAAATACTAGCCAACAGAATCCAACAACACATTAAAAGGATCATACGCCATGATCAAGTGGGATTTATCCCAGGGATGCAAGGATTCTTCAATATATGCAAATCAATCAATGTGATACACCATATTAACAAATTGAAGAATAAAAACCATATGATCATCTCAATAGATGCAGAAAAAGCTTTCGACAAAATTCAACACCCATTTATGATAAAAACTCTCCAGAAAGTGGGCATAGAGGGAACCTACCTCAACATAATAAAGGCCATATACGACAAACCCACAGCAAACATCATTCTCAATGGTGAAAAACTGAAAGCATTTCCTCTAAGATCAGGAACAAGACAAAGATGTCCATTCTCACCAGTATTATTCAACATAGTTTTGGAAGTCCTAGCCATGGCAATCAGAGAAGAAAAAGAAATAAAAGGAATACAAATTGGAAAAGAAGAATTAAAACTGTCATTGTTTGCAGATGACATGATACTATACATAGAGAATCCTAAAAAGCCACCAGAAAACTACTAGAGCTAATCAATGAATTTGGTAAAGTTGCAGGATACAAAATTAATGCACAGAAATCTCTTGCATTCCTATACACTAATAATGAAAAATCTGAAAGAGAAATTAAGGAAACACTCCCGTTTATCATTGCAACAAAAAGAATAAAATACCTAGGAATAAACCTACCTAAGGAGACAAAAGACCTGTATGCAGAAAACTATAAGACACTGATGAAAGAAATTAAGGATGATACCAACAGATGGAGAGATATACCATGTTCTTGGATTGGAAGAATCAATATTGTGAAAATGACTCTACTACCCAAAGCAATCTACAGATTCAATGCAATCCCTATCAAATTACCAATGGCATTTTTTACAGAACTAGAACAAAAAATCTTAAAATTTGTATGGCGACACAAAAGACCCCGAATAGCCAAAGCAGTCTTGAGGGAAAAAAGCGGAGCTGGAGGAATCAGACTCCCTGACTTCAGACTATAGTACAAACCTACGGTAATCAAGACAATATGGTACTGGCACAAAAATAGAAACATAGATCAATGGAACAAGATTGAAAGCCCAGAGATAAACCCACGCACCTATGGTCAACTAATCTACGGCAAAGGAGGCAAGGATATACAATGGAGAAAAGACAACCTCTTCAATAAGTGGTGCTGGGAAAACTGGACAGCTACATGTAAAAGAATGAAATTAGAACACTCCCTAACACCATACACAAAAATAAACTCAAAATGGATTAGAGACCTAACTGTAAGACCGGACACTATAAAACTCTTAGAGGAAAACATAGGAAGAACACTCTTTGACATAAATCACATTAAGATCTTTTTTGATCCACCTCCTAGAGTAATGGAAATTTAAAAAAAAATAAACAAATAGGACCTAATGAAACTTCAAAGCTTTTGCATAGCAAAGGAAACCATAAACAAGACGAAAAGACAACCCTCAGAATGGGAGAAAATATTTGCAAATGAATCAACAGACACAGGATTAATCTCCAAAATATATAAATAGTTCATACAGCTCAATATTAAAGAAACAAACAACCCAATCCAAAAATGGGCAGAAGACCTCAATAGACATTTCTCCAAAGAAGACATACAGATGGCCAAGAGGCACATGCAGATCTGCTCAACATCACTAATTATTAGAGAAATGCAAATCAAAACTACAATGAGGTATCACCTCACACTAGTTAGAATGGGCATCATCAGAAAATCTACAAACAACAAATGCTTGAGAGGGTGTGGAGAAAAGGGAGCCCTGTTGCACTGTTGGTGGGAATGTAACTTGATACAGCCACTATGGAGAACAGTATGGAGGTTCCTTAAAAAACTAAAATTAGAATTATCATATGATCCAGCAATCCTACTACTGAGCATATACCCAGAGAAAACCATAATTCAAAAAGACACATGTACCCCAGTGTTCATTGCAGCACTACTTACAATAGCCAGGTCATGGAAGCAACCTAAATGTCCATCAACAGACAAATGGATAAAGAAGATGTGGTACAAACAATGGAATATTACTCAGCCATAAAAAGGAACAAAATTGGGTCATTTGTTGAGACGTGGATGGATCTAGAGGCTGTCATACAGAGTGAAGTAAGTCAGAAGGAGAAAAACAAATATCGTATATTAATGCATGTATGTGGAACCTAGAAAAATGGTACAGATGAACCGGTTTTCAGGGCAGAAGTTGAGACACAGATGTAGAGAACAAACGTATGGACAGCAAGGGGGGAAAGCCACGGGGGGGTGGGGATGGTGGTGTGCTGAATTGGGCGATTGGGATTGACATGTACACACTGATGTGTATAAAATTGATGACTAATAAGAACCTGCTGTATAAAAAAATAAATAAAATAAAATTAGAAAATTAAAAAAAAAAACGATTGTAAGACATCCAGATTTCAGAAAAGTTAAAATATAACAAACTTAGAATCAATGAAATATGATATTTGACCCATATGTATTTTCATTTTTGTGAGATGTCTTTTGTTTATTTGTCTACTGGTTGTTTGTTTTTTATATTTATTTTCAAGGGCTTTTATAAATTAAAGAAACTGACCATATGTCTGTGATATGTATTACTTTCCCCAATTTTTCACTGTCAATTCTGTATTTTTTTTTTTCATGCAGAATTTTTTAGTTTTTATGTAGTAAAATTTAGCCAGTTTTTCTTTATCAGCTTCTGGATTTTGTGTCACTGTAAGAAGGCCTTTCCCATACTGAGATTAAAAATTTATATACTTTCCCAGGTTTTTAAAATTATTCTGGTTGTTCTACCTTAATATTATATCACTCATCTTTTTATAATTTTCCAGAATTTTTGTATTATTTTATCAGTTTTATAAACAGTCTGTTTAGTTGTAAATTTTGATATGTTTGTTGGAGTTATGCTTGGCCTTCTTATATAAATTAACCTATCATCTGACAATAATAATTTTTACTTCCTCTGTAAAGTGTGTATATGCTTTAGTTTTTCTCTTGTACAATTGCTGACTCACACCTCAAAAACAATGTTAAATGATACTGGTGATAGTACACGTCTTTGTCTTGCTCCTAACTGGAATGACAGTGTCCTACTGTTTCTCTGTCACTTATTGGGCTGTTTTGGGGGTTGATATAGCATCCTATTAAGGAAATATCTATCCAAATTTATTTTATTAGGAGTTAAATTAATGTATTAAAGCAGAATTCTTAAATATGTTTATTATCAAATGCTCTGAGATTAGGCTCTGTTCTTTCTGAACTGTCAAGGACTAGAAAGAGAGATGAAATAGCTTTTCTAAAACTACCCAAACTGTGCTTCATGAGGGTGCTCTATTTGTGGAAGGGAGGATTTACTTTTGCGGAAGACTCTCCATTTGTTCTAAGAAGGGCTATCCTGGTCATTTCATGCAAGTTTTTTGACCTATTGGCCAAGTCTAAATGTGAGGAACAGACTTGGCTGTACAGTAACATCATTACTATCCTTATAATAACAATTAGTGCTTGATATAATGAAATATAAGAAATAAATATAATCATGTAAGAGAGTGTCCTGTGGCTGGAAAACTGTGCATCCCTACACAAAGTTTATAAATGGGAGAGATGGGTGGTTTTCTTTGGTTGCCCTTTCAGGAGAGAGGAAGATTGAGAGAGGAGGATTCATAGGATTGAGCGAGATGTGATGGAGAAGGCTACTTTTAAACTACGGATAAAATTTGCAAGTCTCCTCTTTCAGCTTGTTCAGCTAGTTTCATGTTTTGTTTCTAGAACATTAGAAATTCCTGAAACATTTTTCTTCAAGAGCATCACTTTGTCTGTATCTCTAGGCTTGTTCTGTGATTCTGTGTCGACTTGGTTGCTCGTACACGAGAGCAGGAAAATGATTGTCAAGCATTTGTGTTGAAATAAGTCAAGCTTAGGAGGAAAGTCATTTTCCAGGTAATTCTAAGATATCATGTTTCTGCCTACCCTCTTCCAGGGTCAGCAGGTTAAAAAATGACTTCCAGATGCAAATATTTGTATACATCTACCCCCCCTCACACATCTTATAGACCACACTCTTCTTCAAGCATGCCATGTCTTCTCATCTCCATGACTCAGGACATGTGGTATCTTACATTTACAATATTTTCCTTCAATTTCTCTTCTATTCCCTTTTGAAATTTAGCTCAGATATCATCTCCTGTGAAGCCTTCCCTGGTAACGCCAATTACTTTCTTCCTCCCCTAAATGCATTTTGCACATAGTTCACTATTAACATCTATCACGTTGTTGTGTAGTTTTGTTTCTCTGTTTCCTAAGTATTAGGAATATTCATATATGCCATGGTGGTATTAGTGTGTCTACCTTCCATGTTTTCAATGAGAAAATTCAACAGAAATTTTTTGGTCAACTCGAATAAATTTATTTTGGGTGGTGTGGATGGGATAGTCAAAAATCTACTTTAATGTTTAACATTAATTTAGTTTTAGACACATTTAAAATCACTTATTATATAAAATGTCATTTAAGGAACATAGCTGTTCTATTCTCACATTTCATAAAACAAGTTTATTCAAACTAATTCCATGTAGCTTCTAATTAATTACAGCTTCAACACAGACCTCTGACATCACTAGGGCCAATTCATCAATCACAGAGGAAACTATCTTCATTTCCATTTAAGCTGTTTGAGGTCAGGTACTTGTTAAATCCATGCACGATGTTGTCCACTGATACAACATTAGGGATATTTTTTTTTTCATTCCTCCCTAGGGTTATGTTCATGAATTTCACGATGTAACTGCATGCTGTACTACATTTTAATGTGATCTTTTAAAGTTTTGTTTATGACAATATTCTATGCTTATTAAATGTCAACTTTTGCTTCAAGAATAATTACCATATCCTTGTTAAATTTCTTTTCTTTTTTACTGATTCCACTAGGTGACCTCTCTCAACTAATATTGATCAGCATACATTCAGACTAATGGGACTTATTAAATAGTAATTTGGTGTTCAGAATAAAGTAAATTAGAAAATGCCTTCTTATTATGAGAGATTTGTGAGTACTTGAATTTAAGAAAATCTCTTTTTCTGAAGTATAATTTTTGGTAAAAAAAAAAAACCCTCCTCAACTTATATTGGGTACCTATGGTGTTTTCTTTGAGAATATGATTCTGTCTTATGTTTCTTTTTATTCAGGTGCTGATTCTAGTAAGGTTATCTGATAGAAATTAAAGAGATTAATTTAACCACTGTTAACATGACTGTCTTAGATCATGGGAGGAAGTAAAATGAGAGCAATTTTTTTTTTCTGAGAATTGCTTTGGAGTTGGCCAAATCTCGCTTTGATTTCATGCACAGTATTGATTTTTTGTGTGATTTTTAGGTAAGCTACTTAACCTCAATGAACCTCAGTTTTCTCCTCTATAAAAAAGTTGAAAATATGTACCTTACAAGATTGTTATGACGTTTAGAAATTATAGTATACGTACACACACGCATACATACATGCGTGCGTGCCTGTCTGTGTGTGTGTGTGTGTGTATGTAAAAGGCCCTCATTATTATTCTCTTCCTCCAGAACTTCTTTTTCTTTTACTAACATCCAAAGCACCTTTCCCCAGATTCTCTACCTAATGGGGTCCAAGATTGCCTGGTGTTTTTATGCTGCCTTTAGAGATGCACTCTGGCCATCTCTTTCCTACAGTCCCACGGTGCTTTTTCTTCTTCCACCCTCCAGATTCTGGCAACTCAAGAGTGTAGTCCATGGACTACCGCAGCAGCAACAGCGCCGCTACCATCAGGAATCTTGTTGCCTTGCTTCTCGGACTTTAACGTGCATATGAATCATCTGAGGATCTTGATAAAATGTAGATTCTGATTCAGTAGGTCTGGGGTGAAGCCCAAGATTCTGCGTTTCTAATAAGCTCCCAGGTGATATTCATGCTATTGGTCCATGGACTACATTTCAAGTAGCAAGGACAGGGAATGATGCTGTGCCTTTAAGAATTTATTAGCAACTTGTTTGGCTGCCTCTGAAGGTATCCTTGGAGGGAAATAAAAAGCATACTTTGCATATGCAAAGTTTCACAATATGACTGAGCTCACTCATCCCCATACCACTCTCGGTGGAAGATGAGTAAAAGTTTCCATTAAAAGAAAAACTTTAAACCAGAATATAAATAAGGGCTTTGCTGCTTTCAGTTGGTCAGGCAAGAAAAGCAAGTTTATACTATACCTTGAAATTCCTTTGGAAAGGAGAGCAAGTGCATTCCAGAGATCTGGGCCCTTCTTAGAAAAGACTATTACTTTACTGGGATTTTTACATTGCTGGAGATATGAAAAATGAAAGCCAAATTCAAATTGCAGCCCAGAACTCAGTGCTTGAGGTTTAAAGCCAGTAATATTTTCCCTGTAAAAATCTCTTTGGAAAGACTTTCAGACCTGAGTCAGCTAGAGTGAACCCATTTTCCGAAATTTTGTTTCTGGAAGCATTTAATTGAAAGGAAAAACCCCAAGAATGCATCCAGAGTTGAATGTCATGCAGCAATTGGGAGGGCCTTGAAATAGTAACAATGGGAATAAATGAAGCCAAATGAAATCTGCAAATTATTAGGGTGAAATTGGTAAGGGGCATAGACATTTAATAAGAGGGAAGTAAGAGAAATCAGTTTTCCAATACAAACTCTGTACTGAGATGTTGTACAAAGGAGGACAGGGAAGAAATTCCTGTAAGCTAAAAAGATGGCAAAGGCCAAAAGTTCAAAGAAGACTGAATGCCTCTCATTTTAGTTTGATTTCCTATGAGGGATTTTAGCTTCAAAATCTCATTTAAATGGTGGTCCTCAATGCAGCCTCTTACAACTTCTTACAGAAAGAACCCCCCCAAACCTCACAGAATGTAGTCTCAAATACTCTGAAAATTGAGATAGACAGGAACCTAATGCTGGTATCCAGGAGGAACTGGAATTAATCATAAGGCAAATAGGTCCTCGTTAAGGAAATTGACGATTTTCAGTTTACTATGTATTTAATTAAAAAAGTATCTGCCAGAAGAGCAGAAGATGTCTGTAACTCCAGTTCCCCATTCTACTACCTGATACAACACAGATACAGAAAACCAGACACCATTTCTTTCTACATCCCTTCTTCAGGGTGCTCCCATGTGAGATGGGAAGGTACACACCATCTCAAAACCTGGAGAAAAATAAAATCAAAGAAACTGTTGATATTACACTTAGAAACAAAATATACCAGCAGCAAATTATACCAATAAACTATTCACATAACAACAGTCACAGCCAAATAAAATGATCAAAGAAGTATGAACAAGAAGCTCAGAAAAGACTTATAGATGGAACATGAACGATATCAGTCGCAACAATAAATCTAATTGTATTAAACTCTCCTTTAAAAATGTCAAATGGAATCAATATTAAAAATTTGGCAACCTATTATTTCTAAACTTTATTTTAAAAATTTACTAGCTGAAATTTTTTGAAAGGGCAACATATTTTGTTGCCATGTTTTTGTTGTCAGATTTCTGGAATCCCCAGATGTCTCAGTCTGGAAACCCTGGCTCAACAACAGGCAGGCATTGCTGAAAAGGACTTTGCATGTAGAACACTGCGTTGAGCCCTCTCTTCTGGACTCCAGCTGCCCTAGTTCATCTCTGCTTGTTGTTCCTCTGGTACCAGAATAGAAACTCATTATCATCCTCCACCAGCCCCGCTTCTCTACCGTTCCCTGTCTCAGCAAGTAGCACAACTCTTTGTCCATGTTAAAGCCAGACACCCGGGAATTCTGCTGTACACCTTCTTCTTCTTTCCCCCCCACCCTGATTTTACTGAGAAATAATTGCCATATATCACCGTATAATTTCAAGGCATAGAGCATGGTGGTTTGATTAACATATATTGTGAAATGATTACCACAGTAGGTTCAGCTAGCATCCATCATATCATATAGATACAATAAAAAGAAGAACAAGAAGAAAAAAGATGGAAAAAAATCTTCTTCTTGTGATGAGAACTCTTATGATTTACTTTCTTAACAGCTTTCCTATATGTCCTATAGCCGTGTTAGCTATAGTCACCATGCTGTACATGACATCCCTAGTACTTATTCATCTTAAAACTGGACATTTGTGCCTTTTGCCCACTTTCCTCTCATACTCCCTCCCTACACCCCCTTCTTCTCCCACCTCCCAGCATCCACCGAGGCCTGTAGAGTTTGCATCATAAATATTTCTTGAATGTATTTCTCTCCACCTTCATGGCTTCCATTGCAGTTTAAGCTCTTATCATCTCTCAGTTGATCTTCAGTGGTACCTACTAGACTGCCTAACTAGTCTCCTTATCTTTACTATTTATATTTTATAGGTTTTAAGTTTTAATAGGCAAATCTCTTATTTTACATTCTTTTTCAAAAACAACTCTTGAAATATAATTTATATGCCATAAAATTTTCTTGTTTCAGTGTACAATCCAATGATTTTTTAAAACAAATTTAGAGTTGTGCAACTGTTACCATAATCCTAAATCCTTTTTACAAAATTTGTATTATGCAAAATTAATAAATACAAAAGGAGAGAGAGTAGTATAAGGAGCCCCTATGTACCATGTTTAACCATCGACACAGAGCCCATCTTGTTTCATCCATACCTCCACCTACTTTCTTCATATGCACTGGAGTATTTCAAAGCACATTCCAGACTTAAGATCATTTCTTCTGTAAATACTTCAGTGTGTGTTTTAAAAAATAAGGACATTTAAAAAACATAAATACATTATCACATCTTTAAAAAGCTACCAATAATTGCTTAATGTTATTAAATGTTCCATTAGTATTTAAACTTCTCTCTCTCTTTTTTGTATGATTGGTTTGTTTGGATTCAAACAAGATTCATTCATTACAGTTGGTTTATATGTCTCCTAAGTTTCACTTAATTCAAAGTTTCCCTTTCCCTCTTTTTTTTGTCATTGTAACTTATTTGTTGAGGAAATCACATTGTTTGTATACTAGAATTTCTCAGGCTCTAGGTTTTCTTCATTTTTTAAAGTTTTATTTTATTATTTATGTATTTATTTTTGGCTGTGTTGGGTCTTGTTGTTGCACGTGGGTTTTCTCTAGTTGCGGCGAGCGGGGGCTACTCTTTGTTGTGGTGTGCAGGCTTCTCATTGTGGTGGCTTCTCTTGTTGCGGAACACGGGCTCTAGGCGCCTGGGCTTCAGTAGTTGTGGCGCGTGGGCTCAGTAGTAGTGGCTTAGGGTCTCTAGAGCGCAGGCTCAGTAGTTGTGGTGCATGGGCTTAGTTGCTCCATGGCATGTGGGATCTTCCCGGACCAGGGCTCGAACCCGTGTCCCCTGCATTGGCAGGTGGATTCTTAACCACTGCGCCACCAGGGAAGTCCCAGGCTCTAGGTTTTCTGATGGCATCCTCACAGTGTCATTTAACATGTTCTTCTGTCTTTTGGAAACCGGTTGTTATATCTAGAGAATTGATCAGACATAGGTTTGACTTTCTAGAAAGAATACATCATACTTGGTATCATGAACTTCCATCAGGAGGCATCTAATGTCGGGTTGTACTTTTTTTGGTGAGGTTAAGGTTGATCTGTAGATTCAGGTGTTGTTAGCCTGATCTATTCATTTTAAAGTTTCTCATCCACCTTCCATCTAAGAATTAGAGCAGCCATTGGTAATCATTGCCTACAGCCCAAATGCAGCCACCGTTAACGTTTTTTTTTAACACAGTGAAGTTTTTGAAATGAAAATCTGATCATATCTTTCTTCTGCTTAAATCTTCTAGAAGCTTCCCATAGCCCCCCCGCTCCTTTCCCTCATTGCACTTGCCACTGAATCTCAGTGTAGTCTGGTGGGATTACTTCCCTGCCCTGTGATTACTTTACAAGCCCCAGGAAGGTACGGACTGTGTCTGCTGTCCCTCATCAATGAAGGCCTAGCTCAGCATCCGACAAATTGTAGTGCTCATTTAACACTTGTTGAATGGATGAAATGAATGAATAAGCTCATGAATTAAAGCAAAGGAGGATTACAGCATCTACAAAAAAAAGGCACATTGTGCCGTTTTCTTTTTTCCTGAATGTGGGGAAATATGGGAAAGGCAAGCAGAGACTGAAGAAACCAGAGAGAGCAAAGGCAAGTGGAGAGGGTCTTGGCAGAGTCCTGGTGTTTTTGACAGTGGTGACAGCGCGTTCAGAGATGTGGAGCAGCGCTCACTGTTTACGGAGAAGAGGCGGCAGATGGGAGGTTCCCTGGAATGCACGCGGCAGCATGAATGTTCAGCGGGCAGAGCAAGGAGGGAGACGCTTGAAACAAGACGTGCTGTGCTCTGTGAACTTGTGAAGCTGCCCTGTGCCCCATTTCAACGGCCCTTGAAGGCATCATTGTAACGCAATGAATTCAGGTCCCTCAAAGCAGCCCATTCATCTGCTGTTGGTCTGTGGTGTCTCCTCACCTCACTGTGCAGTACTGTGCCAGGCCAGTACTGTGGAGCATGGAATTTCCTCACACCTGGGGAGACTCAGGCCCTGCAAGCACCTACTATAAGAATTCTTGCTTGGGCAACTTAAGGTCTTATAGGGAAATGCTATTGGGGAATGAAGGTTGTGAATAAACCTCCAAAAGCCTTTATAATTGTTTATATGTTCACTGAATAAAAGAGTCAGGTCAGTGCAATAGAGAGAATATTTGTACATTTTGCACATATTATATTAGCAAAAATAGGTGTCAAATGATTCGTTTTCATTTATCATTAACTTTGGCTTACTGGCATGTTTTCAGTATTTCTCGGTGTTTTAAAGGATGCTTGCAAATTTGTTGTGCTTTCTTACCAGTAGTATGCCTATTAAGAAGGAGTGTTTCTATCCCCTGTGATGCCCTCTCCCCTCTGGGGGAAAGCAGAATATTGAAAACCCTTGTGATTTCACAATAAGGAGCCTCTCATTTCATGTTTTGTATGTCATGACTGGGTGTGTACTCTGAAGATTCATCCAAATGTTCACTGAAATTCTTCAGGTTATGGGGCAAACATACAGAAAGAAAGACGAGTTAGCACATAGGCTAAGAAAATGGGCTGTGGAGTCAGAATACCTTGGTTTGAATTCAGATTTCACCGCCAATTAGCTGTGTGACCTTGGACAAGTTACTTATGTGCTCTGTGCCTTCTTTTCCTCATCTATAAAGCAGGAAATAATAATAATGCATCACAGTGTTGGACAAAGATTGAATGATTTGTTAAAAGTGCTTAGTAGAGGGGCTTCCCTGGCGGCGCAGTGGTTGAGAATCTGCCTGCCAATGCAGGGGACACGGGTTCGAGCCCTGGTCTGGGAAGATCCCACATGCCGCGGAGCAACTAGGCCCGTGAGCCACAACTACTGAGCCTGCGCGTCTGGAGCCTGTGCTCCGCAACAAGAGAGGCCGCGATAGTGAGAGGCCCGCGCACCGCGATGAAGAGTGGCCCCCGCTCGCTGCAACTAGAGAAAGCCCTTGCACAGAAATGAAGACCCAAAACAGCCAAAAATAAATAAATAAATTTATTTAAAAAAAAAAAAGTGCTTAGTAGAGTGCCTAGTACATAGTAAGAGGTATGCAAGTGATACCTGTTAAGATTGATATTGTTATCAGTGAAGTAAATCCATGCCTGTGAGAATCTTACCTACAGGGAATCTGAGATGAGCAAGGGCTGCTCACTGTACCTAAAAGTCTGTCCATGTTTGTGGATACAAGCCCCTTAGCAGTTGCTGCTGTGATGGTGCTGCCCACTCCCCTTCAGTGAGGTGCAAAGAGCAGAAACACAGAGAAGTTCGGTTAATCGTAAAAGGGCAAATGCGCATTTCTTTTACATTTGAGCCCATGAAAACTTTGATCCATTCGAGTAGTATCAATTTTCCTCTATTGTCCTAATTCTGACCAGAAAGGGCTTCTGTTGAAGATGGAGAGCTTTAAACCTATGGGGCTGAACACCGGGGAATATTTTCTGGATCTGGAGCTCCGAGACCCTGCCCCAAACAGTGCAGCTCAAGCAGAGATCTGAGGGTGTGCCCTACCTCGGTCACAGTACCTCTGGAAAATAATGCATGTTTTTATGAGAAGTTACAGTAGCATTTTGGGAATAATAGCTTTGGTGTTTCATTCAGATATGACATTAACAAGCTGTCCCCTCCCCACCCCCACCCCCCAAAAAATGCTATAAAGTTTTAAAGCTTTTAAAGAAAATCCAATCAGGACCATTATCCCTTGATCATATTTATTGCACTGATGAAAACTTTTGTTTGGGTGGCATTTAGCATTCATCTCACTTTTTTTTTTTTCGTCTTCTCTCCAGGAATATAATGGGATATTTGCCAGTTACCTTACTAAAATAAAGAAAAAGCACAGCTCAAATATCCTTTGATCCCCAGTGACTATATAAAACAGACCTGAGAGGCTTTTCTGCTGTGATTGGTTCTTTAATAATCATTGCATGTGCCCATAATCACTTTACTTTCTTGAATGTTCAAAACTACCTGTTTAATGCAATGCCTGGAAAAATCTTTAAAGCAAATCCTTAAGCTCATTGGTCTGAAATTTCCAAAGTTCAACTTTCCCTTCTCTTTCAAAATTAGAGCGGTATTTGCCCTTGTCTGAGCTCTGGCACTTTTTAGCTCTCTGTGATTTCACAGATTACTGACTACATATTAAGGTCATATCTGCAACTTCTTTTAGTTCTTGGGGTGGAATTAATCTGGATCTGAACTGAGACTTAAATGTACTTAAAGTGATTGGGTTATCTTTTTATCGCCTCACTTATAGGTGGAAGTTAAATTCTTCATAATGTATTGTCCTCTGAGGTTCCCAATTTTCCAGTTTTATCTGAATAACTTCCCCCTCATACAAAACTTTGTTCATCTTGCATCTCTCCTGACAAAGGCATTCTTCCAGCTCTTAGGGAAAACCTTTTTTTTAGGGGGGGTGGGGTGGAGGGAGCAATAGGCAGTTTATCACATAATATATATTTATGGCAAATGCAGAATTATCAGGTAAAAGTTGGTGTTCGTCAGTGTTATTGTTTTATTACAAGCAACAGAACTCAATTTTAAGTCAGAAATCAACTTGATATTAAACCCAGAAGGGATTCGGGAGACCTTACTGAGATGGGATGAAGCAGAAATTGCAAAATTGTCAGCGTCCCTGTGGAACCCCAGGCACTCTGTATTTTCTGTTTACTGTGCTGGTTGAGTACTGTGAGTTAGTCAGTGGTCTCTATTGAAGGCTAATCACTTGAACTTGGGGAAATTCCGGTTCCGTAGGTATGAGGTGGCACTTAGAAAGTTTTTGCGTGCTGCCTTGTGATACTGATGATGAGCCAGATTGGGGAACCACTGAGTGAAGCTGTGACTTTCAAACTTTAATCCCCTGAAGTGCTTGTTAAAACACAGATTGCTGGGCCTCACCCCCAGAGGCTCAGATTCAGTAGGTCTTGGGCCAGGCCTGAGAATATGCATTTCAACGGATTCCCAGGTGATGCTGAGGCTGCTCATATGGGCCTGGAGAACCATTGAGCAACAGCTCCAGCCAACTTCTGATTGGTATAGAAGCCTGTGTGTCTAGCTTTTTTCTTATTATTTCTAAAATTGTAACCTCACTGCCACCTGTGTGGCTCTGTCCTGGGCAACCTAGGCTCCTCTGTTGAGCGCCTCTACCAAAGATACTTAAACTTGTCAATGAAAAAGCCAGCAGTTGAGTTTTATGACTGAGTATTGTGCAGGGGTGCATTTACTTTAGTTAGGCTTAAAGTTCGCTACTTGTCTTGTCAGTGCTGGTATCCAAATCCACGGTCTGCGGCCTGGGCTGCATTTACCGAGTTTGAAGTCACCAATGACCATTTCCAATTTACCATTCCACCTTCTCTGCTAGGAGAAAAGAGAGAACATCTTGGTTCAAAATCTCTAAGTGTGGGCTGTAGAAAAATAGGGTGACTTCAAAGAAGAGACCTGGGAAATTGAGGGAACATTTCGTGTCTTAGCAACCGAATGGAAATCTGCCCCTTCTGCAACTCCCTACCCCCACTACCCTAAAAAACATAAAGGGAAATCCACCTTTAGCACATATTGAGAAACTTCAGATGGTTCTAGCCTTTTAAAGTCAGCGTGAACAAGCAGAGATCTAGTGTTGAAGCTGAGCTCAGTTTTATAACCTTCAGATCCTCTTTCAGAAAATGCGCCTGTGAACCTTACCATCACCTTGGAAAGGCTCTGGAAAAATTCTGACACCTAACAAAAGTTTCAGGGTGAAACCGGACACCAAGACGAGTTCCATTTTTCGTTTCCAGTCCTAAATGTGGCTCGCACTTGCTTCATGCTTCAAGTTTCTGATCCTTTTGATGCAGGTTTGCCTTGACTTTATCACAAATGCTTCCTGAGATGTTTCGGGCTGGAGAGAAACCACGTTGCAGTGGAATGTTTCCTTGGAAGTTGTCTCACTTTTCCCCTGTAAATCTGGAAGATGAAAGACAAATTCCCAGGAGGAAAAATCGCAAAACAAAACTGAAAATAAAAAGAAAAAAGAAAAAAAAAAGCATCTGTGGTTTTATGCATCGTGTTCCTTGCCTGACCTTGGAATTGAAATGTGCTGCTTGCCTTGACTCAGAAAGGGGTCTGACGGGTGAAAATAGGAGTTGGCAACAGGAAAGACCCCAGTGCCTAATCTACTTGTCAAATCCTATTGTGTGCTCAGGATGGGAAAAGAAAACTGCAGGTTTCCAGAGGACTGAAGAGCAGTAGCCCCACAGATGGATGATCTGCTCAAAAACAGATTTAGTTACTTTCTGGAAGATGCCGATCTTCAGGGAATGGGTGTCTTGTTTTGGAGATGAGTTGCCTGCACGATTGCATCACTGTCTAGAATACAGCTTTGGAGAAACCGAAATAGAACATCACTCTCCTCCTTTAACCTCCAAACAGCTTGTATACAATGGAGACTTGGGTTTTGATTCCTACGTAAATCAAATGGTAGAGACAGCTGTGATTAGGAGGAAACTGCACGTGAGCAGACCAGGAGCCATTCTTTGGTCAGGGGACCAAGATCAAGGACTCTACTATCCAAGGTTGACTCTTGTCTCAGCATCCCCCACTCAGGTTTTACTTCTGGGAGCCAAGACACATTAAAAACATTTCTCCCCCTCCTCTGATCTGCATCATTTGTACTCTCAACCTCAATAAAGTCCTTGGAGAATGAGCTCACGCAGCCTTCATGGAAAGCTGCCTGATGTTGCTGAGTTTAGCCTCCTCCTTGGCGTGATGTCACAGGGACAAAAGCAACTCTCCCATATTTGAGGGGATTTAGGCAGCAAGAACCACTCATCTGTTCACTGGTTCATTTCACAAACATGCATGGAGCTCCGTTGTGTGCTGGGTCTTGTGCTTCACACTGGGGGTACCATCATTGTTGATAGGACAGATGTAGTTCCTGCTTCCTGGAGCTGTGGTGAGGAATAAAATTAAATAAACTAGCAATTATAGAACAGTCTAATAAGGACCATAAAATGGTATGAAGTACTTAGAAGCTCTGCACATGAGTAATTGGTGCTCAGAGACTAGTAGAAGGTGCCAGTGAGACTACACAGAAGAGGAACTGACCTTACTGGGGGTAAGGGAGAGGAGCCGTCCTTTAAGGTTTTCCAGATGTCATGGCCAGGCTGAAATCTGGCAAATGAACGTGGAGGTCCCACAGGAAAGAAGAATTTGGAAGGGAAGCCGAAAGAACAGCGTGTGCAAAGGCACAGGGACCAGAGAAAACACGAAACATCCTGGAAATAGTTTAGGATGAGTGGAGTGGGCAGTGGAAGCAAGAGGTGGAGAAAAGTAGATGGAGATTTCTTTACTGACTTTTATCCTGAGAACAGAGAGGAGTGGCCACTGAAAGATTTAAACTGTTAAAAAACCTGATCAGATTTCCCTCTGGAGTGGAGACTGTGGATTTGGGAGTGGGACAATGGCAAGTGTGTTCAGTTTCTTTTTTCCACTGGACATCCAGGTATAGAAGTCACTTGGCAGGTAGCTTTAGGGCAGGGAGCAGGGTCTTGCCTGGAGTTACAGATTTCAGGAGAGTTCAATTTATCTCATGGTTGAGGCCATGGGAGCAGATGACAGTCACCTTGGGAAGCATGTACAGGTCGGCAGTGCTCAAATTTTAGTCTGTTTAAGAATCACATGGGGTGCTTGTTAAAATGAAGATACCTGAGCCCCACTCCGGAGATTCTGATTCTGAAGATCTGGGCATTCCATGGGAATCTGCATTTTACCCAAACTCCCTGTGTTATTCTGATACATGTGATCTGTGGGTCGTACTTAAAGAAAATAAACCATGGGGGTAAAATGAGAAGTTCTCAGAGAGAACTTGAGGGGCAGGATGACTGGACTGAATTACCCAGAATTTTACTCCCTTAGGGACGTGTCTGCTGAGTCCCAGCAGACAAGAGTGCCAGTCAGTAATGGGCAAAATGAGAAAAGAGCAATTGTCTTTCAGTGGGATTTTGCCCCATATAAATGCATTTTCCCAAGCAGGAAATCATCCCTCTTCCCTGAAGAGCACATTTCTTTAAAAAAATTATATATAGATATCCAGATACATATACATACATATACATACACACCTGAGTATTATAAATACCCATGTTTGATGTAGAGGGAGATGCTCCACAAACCTTGATGCAGTGGAAGAAATGCTCTTTATTTGGACAAAGCTGATGGAAACACGGCAGGAAGACTGAAAAATTTTTTTGAAAGTTTTGGAAAAATATTTTAGGATGACCAGCTCTTTAACATGAGTTCCAAACACTGATGTTTATTATCACTGAAGTCTTTGACAATATTGAATGATCAATTGTAATGAAGTTTTCTTTTATCTAATTGAGACTAATTATCTTGTGTGACTTTTTAATAGCATGTTTTTTTTTAAAATTCTAGACATTTCCTTAGTCAAAAAATTTTAATCTGACTTAATGAATTCAAATCTAATCAAAATGAATAATTTTTATACAGTCATGACCCTAAGGAGAAGTAGTATTTATTGGGCCTTACACATGCCAGAGACTTCAAATGAAGGTTTTGGTGAGATATTTTGCTTAGTTTTCACAACAATCATTTTACAACATCACAACAATGACAATGGTAGTTATTGCTATTTTCAGATGAGGCATTTATACCTATGCTCACAGAGCAATTAAATGACTGAGCTAGAGCTGGAACCAAAAGCTAGTTCCAAAGCAACCCTTCAAAGAATTTGTTGGAGAACTGTGACTCTTGCATTCATTTTCTAATGCTTTACCCAAGACAACAGACTAGCATTCTTTTCGCACTAGCTTGTATTGAGGCAGTAGAAACATAAAAGATGTGTTATCAGGTCTCTTGTTAATACTTCGTTATTCTGGACATGAGTATCCTAAGAAAATGCCAAGTTGTCTAAGCTATGTTCATCCTTTGTGTTTGAAGCATTCATTCATCCATTGAATATTTATTAAGTGCCGGACACTATGCAGACGTTTAAGCATAACAGTGAACATAGAGATGAGTCCCTGCCATCAGGGAACTTAATTTTCTTGTGGAATATTGCTGCTCTTGAAATGTGATGGCAGTGATGGGATGCTAGTGAGCAAGAGGGAGTGCAATGAGTTCAAAAAATTTAATGATTGTACTGCTCCACGGTGCTTTATCAATCATGGCTTCTAGAGTCATCTTGACATTAATGAAAGTTGTCCAACTTTAATTAAATGAGCCTTTTAGGGATGCTTTCCAAATTACAGGACTCAGGAAGCTGCTTTAATTTTGAAAATGTATGTAAGAGACTTGCAACTGAAAAATTTCCCATTCAGTAGGACTCATTATTCTTGTCTCATTTTGCTGGGCATGCTCTGTGAGCGGTTACTTCTAGGGATCATTGCCCATGCTTTGCCTTCCCTTGTGCTGTGCTAGGTTTGGAGGAATTCACAGTGAAGGGAGGTACTCAGGCAACCTCCTTCTCCATTTCCATGGTCTCTTAGAGGAGATGAACTCTTGATTCCGTGGAGACTTCAAACATTGGAGACTTCAAAACATTTGACGAAGAATCTGAACTCCTTCATGAAAGTTTTCTCAATCAGGAAACTCCAACTCAGTATTTAAATCAAATCTTTTTTAAAGCTCTACAGGACATTATAATGGACTTTTCGTTTTAGTCAAATTTCTGAGTTCTGTTGCTCAGCCTGGAAGAAGAAATATCCTGCAAGGGTAATTTAGATTTGGCTTCACTTAACCATGTTAGGATTGGGTGGACCGGTTCCTTTAACATGTGGCAGGGAAAAAAGGCAAGAGAAGAGGTGGAGAAGGATCTATCACATTGGCAAAATGCTCAGACATCCCTTGCCTTTTCCCAGCAATGGTCCAGAGTTTGTTTCAGATACAGTAGTTGTCTCATGCTGTCTGTGGTGATAATGTGACTAATCACCCTTCTGGGCTTCCTCTTAGAATTCAGAAGTGAAAGGTAATATATCTCTTGTCACAGAAATTGATATGTGATCTGAGGGGCTTTGAGCCAACTTGGAACACTCTTTGAAACTAGTAGCAAAATGAATTAAGACTGTTTGAGAGGGCCACAGAGGAAAGGTATAACCTGATGAAACTTGGGCTGCACTTTACACAAGAAACGTCTTCTCAAGAAAGTTGCTTTAGTTTGGAAGTATCCGATTAATCCCCTTAATGTGTAGATTTTCCCACGTGACACAGGAGAAATAATGGCTTAGTGTTAGATAAATGTTTTATCCTGTTTGTACCAATATCCACAGCTGTCACAGTTTGTCACCTATGGCTAGTCGTCATACATCTTTGGGAACTCAGACTCTCTAGTTAAAACATTTTCTGATTGTAATCTTTGATTGACACTGATGAAGTATGGTAGACCTAAGGTGAAAAAAAATAAGCTTACTCAGTGTAGGAAACAAATCTGATGTCATTGGGTTGTACACCTTTCTGGGTGGTTTTTGTTGTTGTTGTTGTTTGTTTTCTTTGCTAGTGGGGGGTACTGCTGCTACAGTGACTGGGAGGGATGTTAGTATTAGTCTTGAGTCTGCCCCCCTTCTTAGCTGTCTGTTTTTCTCCCATGTTTCTCCTGTTCTCTGGCTCTCTCCATATTTCTTTGTCTTGAGCACATTCCTCCCAAGTTCCAACATCCCTTGCCAAATTTCTAAATAATCTCAAGTCTCCTGAGGCCCTAAACATACGGACTCCAACCCCTATTATAGAAATTTGACATAAAATTAGGTAAAGAAAAATTACAGAACTTTCTAGAGAATCTTGAATTATGCCATATGATATGACATTTTAGTAGGAATTATGTGACCATCATATTGAAAATTTGAAGTGCTCCAAGTTATTATGTGTAGAATCCGTTTTTAATCACTCGTAGGAATTTAGTGGTGTTTTTGCCCATTTTATTTAAAGAGAAGTTTCTGTGAAACTTCTTTATTCATTTAATGAAGTAGGCATTCAAGCTAAGGGTCAAAATAATATGTTGGTTTATTTTGTCTTCTGCCAAAGTGAACCAAAATTGAAAAACGTCATCCTTGATTCCTATTTTTTTTTTCAAGAAGTGCCATTTTATCACCATAGATTAATAGTGATAAGTAGGATGGAAACACTAATCTGAATAATAGAATAAATTAGTTTCTTTTTAATGTATTTTCATTTTTAATTAAATGAATCTGTGAGTATGGAAAAAAAATCAAATAGTGCTAAAAGTTTAATAACAAAACCAAATACTACCCCCTACTCCCACCCTGTATCCTTTCCCCCTTAAGTGACCAATCCCAATGCTTTCCGCCATTTCTTCTGGCATCTTACTCCATTACTCAATAATATGCATGTACTGCTCATTCTTGATTCATCAGTTTAAAATGTTACCTATAGACTTCCTATAGTGGTTGATTAGGATTATTTGAGCTCTTCTGCATGTTCCTCTCTCTACTGATCTATTATCCCAATATGTGACATACTCATTCTACTAATAATACAAATCCTGAATATGAAAGCATTCATTAAAATCCCAGGCTCTGCACTCAGGTGCAAGGTGGCCTCATGTGTATGCACTATGCATTTTTAGCAAGTGACTGGGTAATTCTGATGCAGTTGCCCACAGAATATATTGGGAGAAACTATGGCCTAGGATTTGACTCTTGATTCTTCTCTAGGTGTCAGGTAATGCGGGATTTCCAGAACTGTGGAAGATTCTAAAGCATGGTCATTTGTAGGTAATGACTCAGGACTTCCGCTTTTATGAAGAGATGAAATGAATCTGTAGACTGCGTGCTAATTGTCTGTATATAGTTTTGCAGTTGTGGCTTATAAATAAGGTTGAAAGTGGTTTGCTCCCCCTAAACATAACAAACGGGTACTCCCCAAAATGGTTTGTCTAGGAAAGCATAAACTTTAACTTGACCTGTTAATCTAGTGATTTATAATGTTTAAGATGATGTTCTGAATTGCTTTCTAAATGTGTTTGCATTTGTTTAGGGGGCACAGCAGCTCCCAGATGTGACAGCAGGGTGAGGAGGCAGAGCGTAGGCTCAAAAAGTCAAGGTGCAACGAGGCAGAGGGGCAGGCACAGGAGAGTAAGACCTCTACAGCCCAGCTTCAGGCAAATGGTTAGTGCCCAGGGTCTGAGATGAGTCGGGAGAGAACACTGCGTGCCCAAGTCCAGGGAGACAAGTGTCAGATCCTCTTTAGCAAGTTCTGCTTACAAGGAGGCCTCTACCCCTTAGCTTGGGGTTCAGGGGCAGAGAGAGCAGTGGTTCTAGGTCACAGATGCTAGGTGGAATAAGTGTTCAGTGATTTAAAAAGGAACTGAGGCAGAAACCCAGCCTGAAAACATCAGTCAGTTTGGGTGAGAGCAGATGGGAGGGACTAGTACCCATTTCAGGTCCCAGGTGTGTTTTTCCATGAGCCAGATTTGGGGTATCACAGGAGGTGTATTTGGGGTATCACAGGAGAGCCTGGAGTGTGTTCAAGTGCTGCTAGTGCCTTAAAGGAAGAGCTTTGGAGATAGAGCTGCCAGGATATTTCTGACTACTTATTAGGCTTTTATGTTTGTTTGGAAGCTGAAACAGGGTTTATCAATTAGCTTGTCCAGCTCCAAGGAGTTTGATAAGGCAGGGGTTGCCCGTGACAAGGAGGTGTCAAGATAAAGGTTCAAGAACACTTGAAGTGTCAGGAACAATTCCAGATCCCCTCCTTTGGGTTGAGCATTACAACGCAACCTCCTGGTCTAGGCTAGTAAGAAAGGTGATCCTGTACCAAGTACCTCCAAGGAGTTGGGAAGGTAAAGGGCTTAAGACTGGTTGACCCCCTACTTTCTTTTGCTCTGATTGGTCTGGCAAGTGGGATGGGGCCGTGGCTCTGGGTAGATAGGTAGATTTGGAGCAGCGGTGGGGGAACAGGACCAGGCAGAGTCAAAGGCTGATTTTATTAGATAATCAGACATTTCATCTACCCTCATTGTTATGAATCATAGGCTCTCCATTGGATTATTTCTTCTTTGCGTGTCAGCTTAACACAAGGATTGCTTGGATTTTGAAATGAGGGGTGTACGGAAACTTACCATTCAGTTTTCCGTAGGTAAACATTCTAAGCAAGTAGCTAAAGGTGCCATGCTGTTGAATTCAGCAGTAGGTTCTGGTTTACTCAAGACAATGACCATTGTGAGGGCACCCTGCCTAAAGCATATTGGAGAAAAGTCAGCTGGCGTTTCACGGCCATCAGATTGATTACCAAGAATTCAGAGTCACTAAAATGAAAATGGCCACTGTGTTTATTTATAAAAGTACTTTGTTGGGCTTCTAAGTTGAAGTTGATGACAGATGTGTTTTTAGAGAAAAAGTACAAACTCTAGAAACATAAGCATCTGCTCTTTCTCAGGCTTGCCTCCTAGGTTTATACTTCATTTTTTAACCCACACAAAGGGCTTTCTTTTTCCTACTGAATACCTGAAAATATGGGTGTAAATGACTAATATGGATTCTTGACAGTTTTACTGGAACAAAACTGGTGTTTTCAGGCTTTGATTGCTCAAATCTGGCTGGCTCTGTGGGTGGTGTTGATTATCCCTTTTTTTTTGCTCCACAGTCCATATGGCATTACAGTACACTAAGTGAACTTGCCGATTTAAGTGATGATGTACAGTGTTGCCCTGGGACCATAGAGTTCAGTTCTGTGACCCAAATGTGCTGCTGTACTTTGGTTTGTTTATCATGGTTGTAAGAATTACTTCATGGAGCTAGACCTCAAGAATGTAAAAGTCAAAGCATCTGAGTCAGCGGTTCTCAAAGTGTAGTCCGTGGACCCCTGGGAGTCCCAAAGACTGTTTCAGAGGGTTTATGAGTTCAAAACTATTTTTATCATAATACTAAGACATTATTTGCCTTTTTGGGGGGCTGTGTTCACATTTGCACTGATGGTGAATAAAAGTGCTAGAGCCTTAGCACTGATCAAGGCAATGGCCCCAAAGTGGTCATCATATTGGTCACCACTGTGTACTCTCAATTTTTAAAAAAGCCATTTTTAGTTAAAAATGTTCATGATGAAACTAAATATTATTTGTTTTTATTAAATCTGACCCTTGAATACACATCATTTTAACATGGGAAGTTTAAAAAGTATGCTGAATATTGAAATATAGTGGATATCTAAAGAAAAAACCACTTAGGTGTTTATTTGAATTGTGAGCAGAACCAACCACTTTTTTGCTTTTTGAGTTTTTGCTGACTTTATTGAAGTTTTTTTTTTTTTAACATCTTTATTGGAGTATAATTGCTTTACAATGGTATGTTAGTTTCTGCTGTATAACAAAGTGAACCAGCTGTATGTATACATATATCCCCATATCTCCTCCCTCTTGCGTCTCCCTCCCACCCTCCCTATCCCACCCCTCTAGGTGGTCACAAAGCACTGAGCTGATCTCCCTGTGCTATGCGGCTGCTTCCCACTAGCTGTCTATTTTACATTTGGTAGTGTTTATATGTCCATGCCACTCTCTCACTTTGTCCCAGCTTACCCTTTCCCCTCCTCATGTCCTCAAGTCCATTCTCTACATCTGTGTCTTTATTCCTGTCCTGCCCCTAGGTTCTTCAGAACCATTTTTTTTTTTTAAGATTCCATATATATGTGTTAGCATACGGTATTTGTTTTTCTCTTTCTGACTTACTTTATGACAGACTCTAGGTCTATCCACCTCACTACAAATAACTCAATTTTGTTTCTCTTTATGGCTGAGTGATACTCCATTGTATATATGTGCCACATCTTCTTTATCCATTCATCTGTCGATGGACACTTAGGTTGCTTCTATGACCTGGCTGTTGTAAATAGAGCTGCAATGAACATTGTGGTACATGACTCTTTTTGAATTATGGTTTTCTCAGGGTATATGCCCAGTAGTGGGATCGCTGGGTTGTATGGTAGTCCAACCACTTTTTTTTAATGGAACTCCATTTTTACTTGGGCATTTGGCAGGCATCTCCTCGAAAAAAAAATTGTGAGCATGTCACTTTAAAGACGTAAATGACAGTCTGAGTCACCAGTGATAAAAGTTTAGTTGTCATGTGAAAATTTGACTTTTGGAAAAATTTATTGCCCCTGTGAGCTTGACAGACTTTTTTATACTTAAAGACTTGTTCTGAATAGGTAAAAGATGATAATAAATGTTATTTCTTTTTGATATTTGATAATGAAATATACTAACATTTGGAAGATCTGCTTAAATCAATACTTCCCAAAGGACCAATGCATAGAGTTAAAAAATCATGCGTGGGAAAAATTCCCACTGAAAGGACAAGATATGGTTTTTAATTCCATATTACAACCAACCTTTAAGATTTTTGAATTTTGGTATAATATCAAAGAATAGTATCCACAATTATATGAAATGGCTCTTAAAATCGACCTCTATTTTCCAGCTACGTATCTGTGTAAAGCTGCATTTTCTTTATAAACTGCACCCGAAACAGCATACTGCAATAAATTGAAAGAAGCAAATAGAAAAACCCAATATCCTCTATTAAGCCAAACATTAAAGAGATTTGCCAAAAGGTAGAACAGTGTCACTTTTCTCACTATTTTTTTGTTTTTGTTTTGGAATGTATAGTTATTTTTCATAAAAGTGTGTTATTTATGTTGACGTAGTGAATTTTTGTTATTTTAAAATGAACAGGTTTTAAAATTTCTCAGTTTTAATTTCTAATACAGTAAATATTGATAGATAGATGTAACCCATGTAAACAAAAATTCTTTGGTAGGTTCATTAACCTTTTAGAGTGTAAAAGGATCCTGAGGTTAAAAAGTCTGAAAACCATTGGTTTAAGCTATGTTTTCCACATATGGTCCAGATTAGGAATCCATATCTAGTTTAAATATAAAGCAAATCATTTTTAATTTTTTTCCCCCCAGTTTTCTTAGCATTGCCATTGTCCTTTGGTTTCTGGGTGTCTGTCCAGAAGTGCCCATAAGGAATCTTTGCTGGCCCCAATCTAGAGGCTTTCAGATTGGCACACTATCACCCGGGAGCAGGCACCAGCCACGGGTTCCTCCTACCTGAAGGGCAAGAGAGGAGCTGGTGTGCAGTCACAGACAAATTGTCTTTGTCTTTCACATCTGGCTAACTCCTTTATGAGGATAGATGCACAGCCAGCCGGGGCTACGGTCGCTGGCCTGAATGATTCTGTGTGTGAAACGTATCTCATCTAGAGACAGAATTGGAATTTGGAGGGGGTGTTTATGAGTTCATCATAAAGAATATCATCAATACAATGGACTATTAAATGGGCAATAAAATGTTAATTATGAAAAATCATGAAAACTTCTTGCTGGGATTCTGAGTGAGGAAGGTGGCTTACCCAGTGGTATTGCAGTTTATCAACAGAAGCTGTAATTATTTATTTATTTTTTAAAAAGACATTGTGGTAGACGCTGGGAATATAGTGGTGAACAAAAGAGACAGTGCTTGACTGTAGATGTAAAATTTGTGTGCTCGTTGAGACAAATTTGAAGGTCACGAGTAACAATGAAAATAGATTAATGAGGAAGCTGCTTCAAACCTTTCATACTTTCTAAAAATAATGTCTTGTTGATATTATTATTTTAATTTCAATATCAGGGCAATGAGGGGCTAGAGATGGGTGTGAAATTCATGCTCTTTTGACCCCTGCCTCTTTGAAACCGTGGAAGAGAGGCCCTGGGAAGGGTGCTGAGCCTTCTGGCTGCTCCCAGCCTGGTGTCCTTGCCTGATCCTCAAAGCTCCTGCCTTGTTTTACTCTGTTTAAGCAGCTCCTTGGCCTAACCCAGTTCAGGGCTGTCACAGCCTCCCTTGTGGTCCCATGAGGTCCCACTGAAAGGGAGCTACAGGGTAAACATGCCTTTTCCTTGGATCCTTGTTTCTGCCATTACCACCTACAGAGGAATCTATCAGGGTTCTATTTGTTTACAACGTGTCACTTTTTTAAGGCCACCCAGAGGCAGGGATTGGGGGGCAAGTTTGCTAGGCAAAAAAAAAAAAAAAAAAAAGACAAGAAAGACATGGCTGAAATATTCCTCAGCATATCCTACAAATACCCCTTTTAAAGTCATGGAAACCACATAGCCCACAGAGCATGCCTGGGGAATTTGTAGCCAGCTATGTTTTCAGAGGATGTGGGAGATGGAGTTTTCCTACTATGGTATTTATAAATATTTCAGAAATGCCAGACATTGGTAGGGTGACCTGGTTTACAGAACTGGAAAAGAGCCATGTTGAAGCCTAGAATTCTTATTTTTCTACTGTAACATGTATAAAAGTTCTGAAAAAAATCAAGATAATCCTGAAAAAAATCAACAAAACCCAACCAACCAACAGACACTGTCAGAGTGGTTTTTGGAATCTATAAAAATAAAATCTTAAATTGCATTTGAAGAGCGTATTATTTAATATAGTAATTATGGAGGGGAAGGCTTTAGGGAGTAGAATTGGTTGTTCAATTAAGGAATACTGATTGCTCAATATAAGGACTTGTTTAACCTAAAATTGTCATCAAGAAATTTGCGACAAGGAGGAAGGATTCTATAGCTGTAAATTCTTAGGATAGACATACAGTAGTAAGTTGAAGTTGACTAGCATTTTCCAAATTGTTTTCCTCCTTATATTGTACCAGAATATGTCCAGGTGCCATGACAAAAGGGTTCTGTGGTCAAATAAGCTTGAGAAACTGTCTCCTATATTCTCCCTGTTGGCTATTAATATGAATTACAGGATAAGAAAAGACCTGCAATAAAAAATCCTATTTAACTTTAACACAACCTTACTCATTTCTTGGCAGGAGTCTCGTGTCATGGAACCCCTAGTTAACCTCTTATGAAACAGGATTCCACAAAGTACTAGTTTAGGAAATAGTATAGGAGATAATTGAATATCAATTACCTTGATACTTTTGATGGAGAGATTTGGCCAATCCAGAAAATCCTTCCAGTGGTCTGAAAGAAGGCTGAGGTAAATGTTGGCGTGTGTTGGTAAGGAATTGCCATTGTCTTTCACATCTGGCTAACTCCTTCATTGGAAAGATGGACAGCCAGCTGGGGGTATGACAATTTGCCTGCCGGATTCAGTGTGCTAGAAATCACAGCCAATTCTTTTATCCTTCCCTCTAGACCTCAGATGGATTGTGGTTATGGCGCCCATCAATGCTGTTTTTTACAGAAAAAGCATTTTTAAAATGGTTGTACAGTGACCTACTGTATCTGTGGGGTTGCCTCACATATTCGTAGGGAACACCAGCCTATGTGTGATCATGGAGCAAGGGAGCGTGCCAGCATGTATTACCTTCTAGAGGGAGATGAAATGATTATCCCTACCAACCCCCAAACACACCCCTCCTTAGGAAAACAAACATTTGCAAGTTTATTTTATAAAATCCGCACAGAACTTACATAAATACATTGTGACAGCAGCTGTCATACTGCATATATCAAGCAAGTGCTTTGAAATTTTATGCAAATACATGGGCGATGCATACACTACTGTGCACCCCAAAGACTACTCCATGTGTTCCCGGTGCCAAGGAAAACACAAATGTTCTCCAACTGATTCAGAGGAAAAGTCACCGCAGCCCTGTACCTTTCACAGCCCTGTTCTCTGGGCTAGTGAAACATACTTTGAATGGCTAATCTAAAGAGAGCAGGGTGGGGTTGAGGGTGCCGAAGGTTCATTTTTATCAGTAACTTTTATAGATTAAGTTCTGCGGGACACTTCAAGTACATTCACTCGTAAAATTTTCACAACAGCTTTGTAAGGAAAATGGCATTGTTTAGTAAATGCCATTTACTAAATAACCAAGACTCAGATTAAATAAACTGCCCAAGGTCACTCATTTGTTAATTTATGGAGCTGGCTAGGATTTAAAATTAATTTGACCCTATGTATTTGTAAGAACTAAGCATTTAATGACCACTTATTTGTGTACCAGACACTGAGCTAAAACCTCTACCTCCATCATCTTATTCTTTATATGAACTTGTGAGAGTGGGTACTGTTGTTTTTTTCTAATTTACAGATGAAGAAATTGAAACTTAGAGAAGTAAAGTAAATTGAGTGCAAAGTAGTAAGGGATCAACCGGGGTGGGAGGGGGCCCTTAACCCCAGGATTTGTTCCTTTGAACCATGTGGGTTTCCAGTTTTCCTTCTAAATTTAGACTCTGGAAACTTCCCCTGTTTGTACTGAGTTTAGGCACAGGGAGGCAGTGAAGGTTCATGCCTTCATGAACTAGGATTTCATAAACACTTAAAAAGTCATTATTTTCCCCCAGATTTTTGATTCATCACCCATTATCAGGAATTTGGTATCATTTCCACATGCATGGATATTGTCAGTTCTACAACTCTAATGATAGATCAGATTTGGAGTTCTGAGAGACTATTTCAGTGCAAAGACCTCACATCTAAGTATTCGATGAAGGAAATGGCCTCTTCATTAGGGTTTGCAGTCTTTTGCCCAAAACATTGGGATACATGTGTATCTGAGGCTCTCCTCCTTCATTCCTGTTACCCTTTGGAGTTAGGAATGTTTGTGAAGAGAATCATTTAAAATATTTGCTATGCACAGTTTTGGTGCAATACTGCTCCTTTCATTTGCAAGTGTTAAGAACTTCTCTGTTTTTGAAAGTGAAACTTATTAAACCCTTTGAGGACTATGGATTTTGTGGTTGCCCATAGCATATTTTATTAAATGAGGGCAACCATTTTCCAGGCAGAATTGATCCCAGAGAATGGGCCACTTGTGATTTCAAACTTAGTCTCCCTGGGAGGTTTGCAAAAGAGGGAGTGAGACTTGAGCCTAAAGGCTACCTCAGGCTTAACCAGTTAGAAGGTCAGTGGATCATAGTCTTTGTCCTAAACCACTGGAAACATCTTCCCAGCACAAAAACACAAAATAGTCATTGCACATGAGTGTATTTTTTTGCACAAGATGTATTTTAAGTAAAATGTATAAGATAAATGTAAGTGTATTTTCCATCTTCGCAATTTTTGGAGGGGAGGTGGAAACATTTTGTTTTGGTGTTTCACTCACAGAGTCCCTGAATAGGCCTTATCAGATAGTTACTTAGAACACATAAAATTTTATATCTTATCTAAAAATTAAGAGAAATCCTTCACTGCAAGGGCATTATCTATAATCTACACACTTGAGAATATGCCAGACACTCTTCAGATTAAAAATGTATTCATCCAATCTGAACCTAGGAATGTTCTGATCATGAGTTGGTCATATAGTTTGAGCTACTTGTTTATTTCAGTTCTCTGACCTTGGCATCCAAACTTTAGTAGTTGATGAAGCTCTTTATACATAGCATAGGTCAATTTAAAAAGTGACCCTCTGGATTTCCTGGTCAAAAAAGGGCTGGATGTTCCACCTTCAGTATGTAAACTTTCACTTAATCTGCTTGTTTTCAAGACACTGCCATCATCCTCTAGTTGACCTGGTATAATAAAATGGTGGGTATTTCTTTTTTTTTTTTATTTTTTTTTATTTTTAAAATTTTATTTTTGGCTGCGTGGGTCTTCGTTGCTGCTTGCGGGCCCCCTCTAGTTGCGGCGAGCAGGGGCCACTCCTCATTGCGGTGCGTGGGCTTCCCACTGCGGTGGCCTCTCCCGTTGTGGAGCACTGGCTCTAGGCACGTGGGCTTCAGTAGTTGTGGCACACGGGCCCAGTAGTTGTGGCTTGCAGGCTCCAGAGCGCAGGCTCAGCAGTTGTGGCACATGGGCCTAGTTGCTCCACGGCATGTGGGATCCTCCCGGACCATGGCTCGAACCCGTGTTTCCGGCACCGGCAGGCGGACTCTTAATTACTGCGCCACCAAGGAAGTCCCTAAAGTGGTTGGTATTTCTGAAACACTGCCTCCCTGAGTCTTGGACATTTACCCCTCAAATATTCCTCTTCAGTACTGGTCTTTATAGCTACTTTATTTATTTATTTTATTTTATTTTTGGCTGTGTTGGGTCTTCGGTTCATGCGAGGGCTTTCTCTAGTTGAGGCAAGTGGGGGCCACTCTTCATCGCGGTGCGGGGACCGCTCTTCATCGCGGTGCGCAGGCCTTTCACTATCGCGGCCCCTCCCGTCGCGGGGCACAGGCTCCAGACGCGCAGGCTCAGCAGTTGTGGCTCACGGGCCCAGCCGCTCCGTGGCATGTGGGATCCCCCCAGACCAGGGCCCGAACCCGTGTCCCCCGCATTAGCAGGCGGACTCTCAACCACTGCGCCACCAGGGAAGCCCAGTACTGGTCTTTAAAGAGAGCCCCTGTGTGTGTTCTGAGTTGCTTGTCTCTGGTCCACTCACCACTAAAGTCCTGACAGGTATTTTAAGTGGATCGGCCTTCCCCTGATTTCCAATCAAAGGTGGCCTTCCACTCTTCTGCCGTTAGCTTCATAGGAACCATGGAAACTGTCCTTGGTTTTCATTGAAGCATTTACGGTAGTTCCAGCAAGCCCCTGCACTTCTGTCCTAGCTATTGCCTGAACTGCTGTCTTTTCTGTATCATTTTCTGAAATAAGGTACTAATTGTGTTGCTCAGGTAGAACTTTTTTTTCATTCCTTTTACTAGGGTTAAGGATTTGACCTGTCCCATCTATTGTTCTTCATCCTTCTGAGATAAAAACCTCGGGGGTTGCTAGGCATATTGTTGTGTTGTTATAGAGCCACCGTCCACTCAGACCTCATACATGACCTGGTAAACTGTTCACCCAGCTGCTGCCTCTCTGAGGTACCTACTCTCTTCCGGCTTCTCTGAAGCATGTTCTGGCCAGGACTACAAGACAATGCTTCTGAACGTCGCCTAAGATTATTCCAGGAGAAGCTCGATTTAACATCACTCATTGTTTCTACAAGAGGCCAAACACTTCCTCTTTCTGCCTGGCCAATACATGAGTCCATTTGCCAGATAATATACCTATGCTTTGTCTATAGGTGCTATTTTATACTAGATATTGCCCACACTGATCATCTTTCTAGGAAGATGGCCAGCCTTCCTAGAAAGTAATAGAGGAAATATCTCTTTTCTGTGCTGGACAAGATTCCATCTTCTCCCACGTCTGTCTGCCGTTGTCCCCTCTGTTTGGCATTGCCACCATTTTTCCAGGCACTTTGATTCTCAGCCTGGCATAGATACTGCTTACCCCCTCTTGGATTGCACAATACCACTAATATCCTGGAGGCCTCCAATGACAAGCAGTGTGGAGGGGAAGTGGGAAAGAAGGACCAATTCCATTTTCCTTTTTGTGTGTTTTACTCAATTATAGGAATCCCAAATCAGTGGGCCTGTATTTGAATATTTCACAGTTCTTTTAGGCTTTACTTTCAGCATCTTTCTTCCCCAGGACCAACATGGACATCCATGGCAGTGGACTTGGGATGACTTGAGTGACAGATGCCAAGCTATGTTTACAGTAATACCTTCCTTCTGTAACTAGGCTCAGTAACTAGGGGATTCTGTTGTGCTGCATCTCTTCCTCCCTTAAGATGGGGTTTGCTCTCACAAGAAGACAAACAGGTGAACCTCTCTCTTTCACTGGACTTGTGCAAACATGTCAGAACACGAGCTGGGAGCCCTCCACCACAGCTGTTTCCAACAGCTTATACGCTTCTTTTCCTTTGATCATATTGGGCCTAGATTACTGTTATCCCCAAAGCTTGCCAAGATTGAGTTACAGCCTGATTGTCTCAAAACACAAACTTAGAATTGGTTGACAAGACCAGTACCCGGGGGGCATCACTAGTTTGAATGAATAGTTCCAGGAACCTCTAGTCTCCCTGGACAGTGTCCCCTGATGGAGGCCAGAGTGTTTATTGGACTCCATGATTATTGTACTCATGGCATTTTAGATTTTGTTAGAATTTTAGGGAATTGTCACTCGATACAAAGTAGAGAACTGCACATAGTAATGTATATTGAATGGAGATTCTGAAAATTTTCATTTAAAGACCACAGTGTCTAACATTACAGAAACTCAAATGTGTGTTGCATGGATGAACAAAAGCCAAAATGCTGTGCCTCAACAATTGCTATTCAGAAATTAAAACAAAGTTTAAATGTAATCTTATTTTTTTGTAGTGTGTTCAGTCATGCTATATTTATGAAATATCTCAAAGACTTCTAAGTCTCATTTTGTCAGTACAATAAGGGGATCCAGATTTATCTTAATTAAGATTAGTTTATTTCAAGGCAACAGATATTTTTGGGCCTTAGGAAACGTTACTGGAGCACAAACGTTTTTGAGTTATTCCAGTTTTAACTGTCAACCCAACAAGTAGGTGTTTAACTGAAAACCAAACACTTCTGACGTTACTGTGGTCTCGCTGTGACGCTGGGAAGACAAAAGTACTTGAGAAAGACAGAAGTACTTGAGAAAGACAGAAGAAAGATGAACATACCTTCTGCCCTCAGTGAACTCTCAACCCAGTTTGGGCAAATGATGCCGAAATCCAAACGAAAGACTGTGGAAACAAAATAAAACAATATACGAAGCATGTGGTATCCATAAAGTATTTCTGGTGGCCAAAACTTAAAGGTCAACAGAAAGGTTTTACAGGAGCAGTCCATCAGCAATGCTTGGGTTTCTGTCTGTGGGTCAGTATTTCTAGAGATGCTTGCGTCCATCAAAGGCTTTCGTGTGGCTTCCTCCTTAGTGCACATCCAGCTTTGGTGCGGTGTAGACAGCCTGGGGAACATGAAAAATGCCCTTTCTCCTGCACAATGGTGTTATTTCCTTCCTTTCAGGAATGGCTCATAACTCACAGGAGGTGTGAGTTCTGAATGATCGTGCTTTTCATCTCCCTGGAATTGGGCCAGACTGTAGATAAAGCGTTTGATGTGTCAGCAGTAGGCTTGTAACAGCTTTGACTACTTACACGATGATGAAAGGTTGAACTTTGATAAAAATGGCAAGAAAAGGAAAAGGGCTCGTTTTCTTTCTTTCTTTTGCTGTTTTTTTTTTTCCTTTGGACGACAGTTGAGAAATGTCCTACGGGGGTGGTCTGGGAGGTCTCTGGGAATCTGAAACATCAGGAGGGTGTTCTCCTGTGGATTTGTTTGTTTATTTATTGATTGTTTCAGAGAGGGAACCCCCATGCTTGCCAGTAAGGCAGGGCCAGATTCTCAGGGCCCTTATCAGCAAGTCCTACCTCTTTGCTCACTGAGCCCTGGAAAGAGGCATCGCATCCTTCAGGGCAGATCACTTCTGCTCCAACTGTCCCTCAGCCTTCAGTACCTACCTGCAGACACCAAACGAACCATGGCTGGCAAATCTGCTCTAATTCCCAGGGCTTTCTTTCCTTATCCCTCGTGTTTCAGGGCATTTGCTCAGAGATCTCGGTCCTCTAAGGTGGTCTTATCTTCCTGCTTCTATAATCGACAAAGAAAGGAGTAAAATATTTGTGGAAACCCCCAACCAGTTGGAATTTGCCTCTAACAGCATCCCAGTCTTATCAGTGATTTGTGTGTCTGCCTGCGTGGAAAGCTGCGTTTGGGGAAGAGGAAGAAGTTTGAAATTTTCTTTTTCAATGCAGAAACATTAAAAACAAACAAACAAACAAAACAAACAAAGCCCTGCCATTCAGCTAAGTGACAAGAAAGAGCTAAGAGCAAGGACTCAAAGAGGAAGACATGAATTTTACCTTTAAATATGAGGCTTAAGCAAACACAAAACGGAAACCCCCTTTGAAAACGGTGTTAGTAAAGAAATAATAAACACATTTACATCACCTATTTATTTATGACTCTAATATTTATTTCGCAAAATTATGACCTTTGACTCTGCCTCCGTGGGCACTTGAAGTCCACTGCTGTCTCCACAGCTGGGCTGGGCCTGCTCACCTGGGCAGCTGCTGAAAATAAGCCTTGAGCTGGCAGCAGGGGAGGCCTGGCTGTGGTAGCACATGACCCGCCACCCCCGCCCAGCCGAGGCCATGCAGGGGTATCTCTGTAATTCCCTGCAAGTATCTCTGAATAGGATGAACACAGTCAAGCTCTCTGGGAGTCATCTGTCTGGCCATCAGAGGACACTCAAGTTCCTGCAGGGCTCACTGGCATGGGCCAGAGGGTGACATGTCATACAGTTTGGTGGGAACTTCAATTTAAGGGCCCTGAAGAGACCTGTTGGCAAACAGGGTGGGTTTCCTCCCTCCTTAACACCCAAAAAGTTGCTCCTGAAGATGTCCAGCAGCACTTACGATCGCGGCCTGTGACAATAAGGAGAGAGTGAATAAGGTGAGAAAATCAAATTGTCTGGATTGAATGTCACCTTCTGAAAGGTAGAACGAAATAACTAGAGATGCGCATAGGAAGAAGAACAAACAGGAAGTGATTAACTTGTTCAGTCCAGCAATCATATGACCGAGGTTTAAATTGAGATTCCTGGCTATCTTTTCCTTTCTGAAAAACATGGGAAAAACTGGCTTGTTCAGTGAGGGCAAGGCTGATAGAACAGGTTATTATAGTGTGTTGTAGTGACATTAGACCTGGAATATTACATCTGGGACTGTACAGTGAAATTAAATGTCATTTCTTTAATAATAATTTTGTTAGGCAGAATAATGGCTCCCTGACTGCCAAGATATCCACATCCTAATTCCCCCAAACCTGTGACTGTCACATTATATGGCAAAAGGGATTTTGCAGATATGATTAAGTTAAGAATTTTGAGATGGGGAGATTATCCTGGATTATCTGGATGGGCCCTTTTTACAGGCCTCCTTATAAAAGGGAAGCAGGAGGGTCAGAGTCAGAGGAGATGTGGTAATGCAAACAAGGGCCAGGGTCAGAGAGAGATTTGAAGACACTACACTGACGCCTTTGGTGACGGAGAAAGGAGGCCATGAGCCAAGGAAGGCAGGCAGCACCTAGAAGCCAGAAGACACGAGGAAACAGATTCTTCCCTAGAGTCTATAGACGGAATGCAGCCCTGCCGACGCTTTGATTTTAGCCCAGTGAAAATTTTTTTTAATTAATTAATTTATTTATTTATTTATGGCTGTGTTGGGTCTTCGTTTCTGTGCGAGGGCTTTCTCTAGTTGTGGCAAGCGGGGGCCACTCTTCATCGCGGTGCACGGGCCTCTCACTATCGCAGCCTCTCTTGTTGCGGAGCACAGGCTCCAGAAGCGCAGACTCAGCAATTGTGGCTCACGGGCCTAGTCGCTCCGCGGCATGTGGGATCTTCCCAGACCAGGGCTCGAACCCGTGTCCCCTGCATTGGCAGGCAGATTCTCAACCACTGTGCCACCAGGGAAGCCCGCCCAGTGAAATTGATTTCAGACTTCTGACCTTCAGAATTGTGAGATTATAAATGTGTGCTGTTTTAAGTCACTAAGTCTGTGTGATAATTTGTTACAGCAGCAATAGGAAACCAAAACAACAATATGAACAACAATACCATTGGATTTAGAAACATTAATTGATGGGAAAAATAAAAGGAATTTGGCGCAGGCTGATTCTTAAAGCAGATCTTGATTTTCTGACTGTGAAAAAAGAAAAAGGTTTTTGTTTTTATCAGCCCTGTGGGCACTTCTCAGGGGTCATTGTTTGCACAAGATTTTCATGGGACAAAATAAATATCTTGGCCAAGCTTTGCTGACATATCCTTGACTCTCTGTGTAGAATTGAAGTTGAGTTTTGTTTTATGACTTGGAAACAAAAACCCATGCATAGCATAATGTTCAGCTTCTCGGGGTAGAACGTCTCCAGGATCCACACAGATGGTGATGATAAAGGCTGAGTCGGACTCAGCACAGATGCCTTGGAGAAGCACAATTCAACCCCATCCATCGCAGTCACCCATTCCTTCCCTCCTGCCTTCTTCCTCCACAAGCCTGAATAAAAGTAGCCTTCAGCTACCAGAGAGGTGAAATGGGGCCCGATTCTTCTCTCAGAGAGAACTCCTCCACCTGAAAAATGTTCTCCATCATTCAGAACACGTCTTGATCACATGTTACAAGCTATGATGTGCACTAGCTGCTGGAGAAACTCACAAGAGGAATAAGCCTTAATCCCTGCTCGCTGGAAGCTCCTGTTCGTGAGGCATTTACGAAATGCAGTGCCTTGGACAGCAGCATCCAACTCAGCTGGGAAAGTTATTAAAAATGCAGATTCCTGGACTGTGGCTTGTGAAAACATTGGTCTAGTGCAGTGGCTCTCAACTGGAATTGATTTCGTCCCCCAGGGACATTTGGCAGTGTCTGGAGATGTTCCTGTTTATAACAACCAGGGGATGAAGGGAGATACTGGCATCTAGTGAATAGAGGCCAGGATGTTGCTAAACATCCTACGATGCACACAATGGCCTCCTGAAACAAAGACTTATCTGACTCAAAACATCAATAATGCCAAAGTTGAAAAGCCATAGTCTAGTGGGTAAGTCTCACAACCTCCCACACAAATTATTATGCCCTGTGGTGTATACATATATGCCTATGTAGTGTGTGTATATCTATATATACCTTTCTCTCTCTCTCTCTCTCTCTCCCATTGTAGTGGGCTTATCACCCACTATAATTTGCAGGTGACATCTCTGCCTTTGTCCACTCTACTTCTGCTCCCTCAGCCTCACAGCTCTCCTGCTGCCTCTCTTCTGCTTGGATTTCCTGTTCTGCACTGGCCAAGAACAGGGGAAGCCAAATACCAAGTCCTTTACCCCTGGAGTAATTGTCATGCTCCGCAACGTTACCAAAATAAATTTCCAGGTTGAAGAGAGGCATGGATAAGGACATCCATTTCTTTGGGGAAAGATTTTTGACCTAACTTGTAATTCAGAGTTAGTGCTCTGCTCACAAGTCACCTTTATACCGCTGGCTATTATGATGTAAGAGTTATGGGTCACACATGAACTCTTTGTACCCAAGATGTATTTCTCCCCTACACTAACCCCTCCAGTTTTTCTCTCCCGTTTTCCCCATGTTTATCTAGAATCAATGGAGAAGTCCATTTGCTTCAAGCAATTGCACATTGGGGAAAAAAGCTGCTCCAGAATGTGGTTGAGTGTAGCTGATTGGTTGTAACCGGTTAGCAATGCACTGCTGTGCTTTCCCCCGCCTCCCATTAGGGGCCCACACTGTGTTTCCCGGTCAAGGGATGAGTGCCATGTCACATGCTACAGAAAGGTTTCCAGCCCCCAATTCTCAGCAGCCCTCAGGGGTGGGAGAAGCATCCTGCATGCACATGGCTGTGGTTTTATCATCTTGCTCTCATCACTATATTCAGGAAGATTTTTTTTTTTTTCTTACGCAACAGAACTCTTGCTCTAGGGTAAACTTTGACACAGAGCAATTGTGTTCTTGACTAAATCAGCTAAAACAAAAATAAGAAAATAGACCTGGAACAAGTTTTATGTCTTTCTTTTAAAAACAGCTACTTTTGGAGAAGCACTCACATATGTAATTAGAACAAAGGACCACTTCTAAAGACAAACTTGCCTTCTCAAGGAATGGCAAATGGTGAAAATTGTAACTCACTAGTACAGTGGAAGTTCCTAGCTTGCCTTTTCTTGTTGACCAGATGGGAATAGAGTCATTAGTCCCTATGCATTTTAACCATTTAGAAATTTTCAAACATTTGACAAAAATACATGGGATACTAGGAATCCTACCAGCTTTACAAATTGAAGTTGAGCATTGCTTTTTGAAGTATCAGCACCAACATTTAATTGGTACCCAAAATATTCAAAACCCAAGGAGAGGGCTTCCCTGGTGGCGCAGTGGTTGGGAATCTGCCTGCTAATGCAGGGAACGCGGGCTCGAGCCCTGGTCTGGGAAGATCCCACATGCCGCGGAGCAACTAGGCCCGTGAGCCACAACTACTGAGCCTGCGCGTCTGGAGCCTGTGCTCCGGAACAAGAGAAGCCGCGATAGTGAGAGGCCCGCGCACCGGGATGAGGAGTGGCCCCTGCTCGCCGCAACTAGAGAAAGCCCTCACACAGAAACGAAGACCCAACACAGCCATAAGTAAATAAATAAATAAATAAATAAAAATTTTAAAAATTAAAAAAAAAAAACCCAAGGAGATACAAAGGTAAGGGGATGCAGACAGCCCTGAACTCTGCCATCTGATCAGCACCCTGTAGTTAAAGTGCTCTGAAAAATTCATCTGAATTCTGGAGCTCATTCTGTGTGGCGGCTCTTCCTTTCATTCAACGAAGTTTTACTGAGATGCTTCCTTGAGCCCATTACTCTCTTGAAGGATATTAGGCTCAAAGGACTGGTTCCTGCCCATACCATAGTCTAGCTTAGAGGCAAAACCAATGTTGTCTCTCAGGGTTAAACGTTTATGTATGTGTCAAAAATACAGGAGTACAGATGAGAAAAGAAGAGGTATGGGAAGATGGAGGAGGTTACTGGGAAATGAAGGCATCTAGAAGACTTCACAGATGAGAAGAGGTGTGAAATAGACCTTGAGTGAAGCCCGATTTCCATAGGGGTTAATGATGGGGGGAGAGAGGGAAAGAGGCATGTAGAAAGAAGATAGAAGGCATAAGATGTGCTTGGGGACAGGAAAGAAACAAGATACACAGGAACCCTCTCTCTATGTTGGTGTTGGGAGGAAAGGAGATGGGAGAGAAGATTATGGGGTATCTTGACAAAGTAGCCTAACTGCAGTAACAAAGAACTAATGCATCTGCGTGTTTTAACACAATAAATTTTATTTCTTGCTCATTTAACAGTTCCTTGCACGTGTTTAGTGGGTAGATTTCCATATGGTGACTCAGAGAAGCAGGCTCTTTCACTTTGTTGCAAGGTTCTTGCTGTTCCCACCACTCTGCTGGCTCTCCTTCCAGTAGGGAGAGAAAGTGAGAGCATGGTGCTTTGAATGGGAAAGATTTTTATGAGTCAGGCCTGGAAGTGTTCTACATTATTTCCATCTACCTCCCATTGACCACCCCTAGCTGCAAGGGAGTCTGAGGAATGTAGATGGGCTCTGTGTCAGGAGAGAAAGGATTCTACACGCACATACTCACTTCTACATTGACTTTTAGCTTAAGTGGGCTGAACTTCCTCCTGAATGCACTGGTAAGTCATCCTCACCTTAGCATGGGGGCACGCTCCATAAAGAATGATTTTTGTATGTTATATTCACTGCTGTATCTCCAACATATGGTAGACCTTGAATAAATCTTCGATCAAAGAATGAAACAATGACTGGATGCTGGAAAGGAGTCTTGGAGATATTGAACCTCCCAGGATGGTTTAGTGCAAGAGAGTTGAGGCAGGGAAGCCAATTAGAAAGCGATGGCGATAATCTGATAGAGCCTGAGTTAGTGCGGTTACAAGAGGAATGAGTACATTTTTAGAACCAGAAATATTTATTTCTGCTCTTTTAACTTTCTTAGTTTACAGCAGAACCCCGGCTTATAGTTTAACCAGAGTCCCTGCTGAGTTGAAATCACAGAAGCAGGTTGTGAGCCGAAAGGGCCTGGGACTTTCCTTGGAGGTATTAATTGGAATGCAGCCTTGGGACTTGGGCTATGCTACAATACTGCAACCCAAACAAAATAAAACCTGACCAAACCAGCAAACCCAGATTGGAGTTCAAGTTACTTTAACAGACTCTTGGGAAACACAAACTGCAGTTGTATTATGTATGCAAAATTCGCTCTTTGACCTTATTGTAAGGAAAATTACTGGAGTACACACAGTCTTTGGCCAGCTTTCCAGTGTGTTGGACAAGTTAACGGCTATGCAGTTATGCAATATTTTTCTTAAATTTTAATTTTAAAATATGCTTGAAAAATAGATGCTTATCCAACAAGAACAGAGAATATCCATGAAAAGAATACGTTCTCTGTGCACCTAAGAGAAGCTGACACCCAGGCAACCTCGTGTGGCCTGAGGCCTCATGATTTTAGGAAGTTGCTGGCAGATGAACTTCTTTGAAATTAAAAGCTAAAGAGAGCATTCTGTCCTCCCTCTAGATTTGACTTTTGTGGTTTATATATAAGCTGGGGCAGACCTCACAGTATGACCTAGACTCAGGTTATGCACCTCTGAAGTCTGGTGAAAGGCCAGACTTCAGGATTATGCAGAGTTGAGTGAGGAACCTCACTGAGAACAGCCAGGGATTCCTAGGAGATTTTTAGCAATTCTTGCTGATCTGGAAATAATGTAAAAACAACAGAAGAGCTTTTTGTGGTATTTTCGTGTGTTTTCTATTGGTTTGGGGAAGAAGCCAACATTAAAGTGGCTTAAAAATAATAAATATTTAAAAAGACATAACGTGCCCTACCCTTTTCATCCATTCCTACCAAAAAATAAACTGTCATAATGAAAATGGCAGGAACAGGAAGGGAAAGCAGAAACAACAGGCGACAGTAGCATGCTAGAATGGGAAGGATCCAGACGGCTAATGTCTTGTGTTAATACAAAGTGCTGGAGAAGGTGTGAGGAAACGCCACGAGGGAATCTTTCCCTTGAGAGGCCCAGGACTCTTTGAAGCGTGAGCTCCTCATTTCCTGAGGTCTCTCGAGATAAAAATTCCAGGCTTGAGACAATGGGTACTTTTTAGGGTCTACTAGTTTGGTTTCTAGCTCAAATCCTACAGAAGCCAATTCATTGAAATTCCATTTGCCTAGTGATCTATCTACCAAATTTACTGATTTTTCTAAAGAAAAAACCTTAATTATTCCCAAATTTGATAGCAATTCATATTGCACAGGATAGTTTTCACATGAGCCTTGCAAAGTTATTGGATGTAAATTGACTGGAAAGCACTTTTTTTTTTTTCCTGCTCCAGCTTTCTGAAGATTCAGTTACAAGTTGCTGAGGCTGGAAAAACAGGCGTCCCTGCTGAGGGATAGGGAAGGGGGGGTTGGTATGCTCATCTTCACATCCTGGAGAGGCGAGAGATGCTGACGGGCAGAGAAGGAGGGATGCTGAGGAAGAGAAGAAAGGAATGGGTGTCAGAGGTGATAGATGCTGGAGGACAGAAGGGGTCAAGGATGAGGGGCAGGGAAAGATTTGAAGGCTCTAGAACATCTTCCAAGGCTGTTGAAGCTCTGCCAGTCCTTCTAATATTGATAATCATAAACCTTATACGTACTTAATCAAAACAGGTTTGGTTAGCTGGGCGACTTCAGTGGAATGGTTCTTCCGAACATTGGCTTTCAGTATATCCGTTTACAGCAGATTGGCTAACTTCCCCAAATCCGAGCCTTGCTGAGCCACTCTAGCAACACCTTTAAGGTGTGGCCCAAAGGGAAGCCTTCATGGAGGAAGGTGTCAGCAGGACAGAAGAGGACACATCTCAGTAAAACCCCAATAGTTGCTTTGTTGCATTGGGCTTGGAAAGAGAGCCCAACTTGTTTGGGTTTGCCCGAGACTTTCCTGGTTTTCGTATTGAAAGCCTTAAATCTCAGGCAAACTGAGATGGTTGGCTGGTCTTAAGAGGGAAGAAGATAAAGAAAGGTGGTGGTGACTGGGGAGAGGTGATGCTGTAGCCATCTCTTTAGGGGTGGTCGGTCTTCTCACGGGTATCATTCATGGCGCTTACAGGGAAGATCAAAGGATGCCTGGGGACAATCGCACAGATCTGAGCAGTCACCCCAACGACCCAGCACCAGGAAAAGCCTAGGTTTGTTCCAGATATCATGGTTAGACAATATATATATGCAAGTACTTTTCTAAATGTGCTTTTTTCTCTTTCTCTTTTCTTCAGGGAGGCAGGACACAGTGCGTGAGAGAAGTCTGTCCCATTCTCTCCTGTCCTCAGCACCTTAGCCACATTTCCCCAGGACAGTGCTGCCCCAAATGTTTGGGTGAGTGACTGTTTTCAGGTCAAAGAACAATGTAATTTATTCTTGGAGTTTCTGCTGAGAGTCGTCATCCACTTTGTTATCTTGAGGTTCTCAAATTGTGCTATTTCGTGGCTTCTTAGAGACAATGCCTTCTTCTGATTACCCGAGTGTAAGGTGTGTCCAGGGTTTGTCTCTCTTCTGGGCCTCCACAGAGCTTTCTTTTTTCTTGTCTTCCCATGTATCTGTAAACCTGGTACACTAGACAACCTGGGATAATAGCCCCTTGTGGGGAGAACAGTATTGAAGAAACCATCTTTAATTGGACATATGATTAGTAGGAATATATTTTTGTGGGGAGAACAGTATTGGGAAACAATCTTTAACTGGGCATCTGACACTTAGTAGGAATGTATTTTAAAGTAAACACACATGGAGGAATATAGTGTAATTGGGTTGGCCAAAAAGTTCGTTTGGTTTTTTCCATATGATGGCTCTAGTAGTGCTTAGTTGTCTTTAACTTCATTCGAAAAATTTTGTTAGATTGTGTTGTGACAGCTGTCATTATCAGCGTGCATTAAAAAAAAAAAAACCTTATCAAAATTGGTAAATTTTTGTATAGCCATTTTAATATTGAAGATGGAAGAAAAAAGCAACATTTTTGGCATATTATGCTTTATTATTTCAAAAAAGGTAAAAACACAACTGAAACGCAAAAAAAGATTTGTGCAGTGTATGGAGAAAGTGCTGTAACATGAACGTGTCAAAAGTGGTTTGCGAAGTTTTGTGCTGGAGATGTCTTGCTGGACGACGCTCCACAGTAGGGTAGACCAGTTGAAGTTGATAGCGATCAAACTGAGAAATTGAGAACAATCAATGTTATACCATGCGGGAGGTAGACGACATACTCAAAATAACCAAATCAAGCACTGAAAATCATTTGCACCAGCTTGGTTATGTTCATCGCTTTAATGTTTGGGTTCCACATAAGGTAGGCGATAAAAAACCTTCTTGACTGTATTTCCGCATGCGATTCTCTACTTAAATGTAACGAAAATGTTCCATTTTTAAAACAAATTGTGACGGGCAATGAAAAGTGGATACTGTACAATAATGTGGGATGGAAGAGATCATGGGGCAAGCGAAATGAACCACCACCAACCACACCAAAGGCTGGTTTTCATCCAAAGAAGGTGATGAAGGTTATGTATATGGTGAGATTGGAAGGGGTGCTCTATTATGAGCTCCTTCCGCAAAACCCAACGGTTAATTCCAACAAGTACTACTCCCAGTTAGACCAACTGAAAGCAGCACTCGGTGAAAAGCGTCTGGAATTAGTCAACAGAAAACGCATAATCTTCCATCAGGATAATGCAAGACCGCATGTTTCTTTGATGACCAGGCAAAAACTGTTACAGCTTGGCTGGGAAGTTCTGATTCATCCACTGTATTCACCAGACATTGCATCTTCAGATTTCCATTTATTTCAGTCTTTACAAAATTCCCTTAATGGAAAAAATTTCAGCTCCCTGGAAGACACCTGGAACAGTTCTTTGCTCAAAAAGATAAAAAGTTTTGGGAAGATGGAATTATGAAGTTGCCTGAAAAATGGCAGAAGGTAGTGGAACAAAACGGTGAATACGTTGTTCAATAAAGTTCTTGGTGAAAATGAAAAATGTGTCTTTTATTTTTACTTTAAAACTGAAGGAACTTTTTGGCCAACCCAATACTTTTGGAGGCAAAAACAAGCAGGAGGATAGCATGCCCAAAACGAGAGGTTTGGGAGGGAATAATGAATAATAGTCAATAAAAAAGGAGGATTAGCTATTTCTTTTTGAGCAATTACTATGTGCTAGGCACCATGTGAAAACACTGTATATACTTTTTCTCAAGAGGCTGTGACATACAGGTGCTAAGTATAGAATTCTGATGTGTAATATAGGTGCCATTCTTAGTTTTATTGTACTGAGAAGGAAGTAGATTCCTAGGAGGTAGCACAGCTAGTGAGCTATGAAGTTGACACCTGAACATGAGTCTCTGTTATTCTTGAGCCCACAGTTACTTTAACCTGCTGCCACTCAGCTTCCCTGGGGACATGGAGAGCAGCACGAATGTTACCAACTGAAAGGAGACAACCCATGATGGATAGTCTCTAGAGCATGAGACTCTTTGGCTTTTGTTTAATCTTTATATCAGCTTCCTCCATGTGATCCTTAGGTCCTTGAGTTAGTTGAGGTCAGACTCTTTAAGATTCAAATAAAAGTAGCTTGATGCATCACATGAATACAATAGAATATCCAGCATCCCCGCCAGAATCTCCAGGGATCCTTGGGGGATGGCTTATATTTTCTCTAGTCACCACTGGCTTTGTGTTTCTGCTTCTGCTGTTTTCTCTCTTTGTTCCCTTTCTCTTTCCTCTATTCTCTCCTCCTCTTCCTCCTTTTCCTCCCCCTCCCCTTCCCTCCTCCTCTTCCTCCTCCTTCTTCTTCTTCAACATCATTTTGTCCTTTCAGGGACAACCCCCCTCTAGTCTTTTCACATTCTATCGTTCTGTTGAGTCTAGGCTTACGTAGCAGATTTCACTGAAGGTTTACCGTCAGTGGGGGTGATTACTTTTCAGGGAAGCACAGTGAATAACATAAAATGAACTATTAAGCTCCCTTTGTTCTTAAAAGGTCTTAGCTATTTTGCCTTCAGGAAAATTTCACTGCTTGCCTCTTTTGTTTGGGCTCCAGTCTCCTTTCCTTACTGTCCACACTTTTTCCTTGAATATCTGTCTTTTCTTTTATAGCTTGCTTTCCCCAATTCCAAAACATCTGCTGATTTATTTTCCTCCTTCCCAGCTTATCATGGCCATACCTTGAAGCCTTATCTTTCTACAACCAAATTGGCAAATAAAAGTATCTTGTTAAACTAAGGCAGATTTCTCCTCTTTGGAGAATTCTGCTGCTAGTTCTTCATGTAACAATGTTTGCCTTCCTGCTGTGTATACACACACGTGTACACACCCCTACTTTTAAAGTAAATACAAAGGTATTCTAAGAACAAAGCAGAATTGTTTAGACATGGCTGACTAAAGGCATTTCCACTGATTTGTGTGCTTCTTGGGTTGCCAGCGTGTTCTTGTGCCCCTGGGATAGAATTAGCCAGTTCACTGTCGTTGAAATTCTCATGCTGTGGGTCATGGTGGAAGCAGTGTCCTGTCTAAGTGGGAAAGTCATCACAGAGGAGGTGTCGTTTGGGGCCTGGCCTTGAAGATAAGTAGGCTTGATTAATGCTTTGAAGCTGGTATCGTGGATATGCTGAGTCAAGTCAGAGGTTTCTCACATGAACAATGGCTGTTGTATTGAATGCAGATTTTTCTGTCTGTTCGTGGTCATAAGACAGACTACAAAAGGAACGTCAAGTCTTAGGAAACTCGAAAGTCATAATTCTTCCAAATGAGACCTTTTACAGTTGGGCTAAGCCCCAGCAGAACAATGTGGAAATGGCTTAAATTAGGCTGTGCATGGAGTCTCTGAACCGTTCTTTTGAATGTTTTATCTTATTTTGAGCCATGATGACTTTGGAATTAAAGTAAGATTGTATGTTTTTTGAAAGTAAAAAGAAACATACCCACACAACAGAAGACAGAAAGGACAAAAAAGGAAACACAGGGATGCTTACTGGATGCTGAAATCTTAGACTAATTAGACTTTTGGCTTGTTGGACACTGATTTGCTGTTCAATTCTCCCTTGACCAAGATTCATTCACACAACATACCTCTGCCTTTTGTATGACAACATTCTTTTCCTCTCTTTTCTCATTTTCAACGATAGCCTCATCAGAGGTTTGTGTACACAGAGTACCCAGTGCACCTCTTATTTATTTATTTGTTTTTGGCTGCGCTGAGCCGCATGCGGGATCTTAGTTTCCCCGACCAGGGATCGAACCCGTGCGTGCTCCCTGCAGTGGAAATGTGGAGTCTTAACCACTGGACTGCTGGGGAAGTCCCCCAGTGCACCTCTTAGGGTGACACAGCCCAGGATCATATTTGAATTATACCACCTCTAATAATGATAACACTTATCATCTGCCACTTACTGGGTGTGTTTAATGAGTACCAGGCTCCATGCTAAGAGCTTTACACCAGTATTTTTAGGTAAAATTTACATTTTCTAGAGGGATAATTCAAGCCATTGGTCACATTTGTTCAGGGGGATAAACTCGTTGAAGAGTCTTTTTGTTCAGCAGTCTACTGATGTATCAATCCACCAGTCCAACCATCTATAAAAGATAGGAAAAAGGCAAACCAGGTTATCACAATTTGAAAAAAATACTCAGTTGAAGCTGAGCTATTTTCAATTCTTAAAAGACAGAAATATCTCTCTGATTTGAGCAATTCTAATTCTGAGAATAGCATTTAGCATGTGCTTATAGGTATTTCAGCATTTCATTGGGCCTCCTAATAAATAGAGATTGCTTTTAACCTTTTTACAGGAAGAGTGTGGGTATAAATCTGATGAGTGATGATTAATCTTTGACTTCTCAACTTAGTCCTTAATTGAAGTAATATTTCAGGGATGTTTTATGTGATCCAGGGAGTAGAGACTCAAATACTGAAAGAAAGGAGGATATTGGATTGTACCCTTTATTCGGGGTTGCTTTTTTGGTCCTTTGGGTCACCAATCAAATCCTCACATCAAGGAAAACCAAGGTAATTCTACAAGCGGTGTGATGCCTGTGGAAGGTTGGACCCTGGGGGAGTTGGAGTCTGCCTCTATGTGCTCTTTGAGTTAACGTCACCCTTTATGCCAATGGACTTATCATTTCTTCAACTGAGATGCTATCTCATTAGTTCTTTTTGCTCATCCGAGTCCTTCCTGGGATATCTTGACTTCTCCTGCCTCTTCCCTGCCAATACCCACTTTCTGGATAATTTTATTTATTCTTTAAGATACCACTCAGGCATCACATCCTCCAAGAAGTCTTCTTTGTCCTCCCTGTCCCCACAGTTCCCAGATTGGCTTCTTTCCAGAGCTGACCATCTTGCTGTATTGACATCATCTTTTGTGGGTTTATTTCCCCAGTAGACTGAGCTCTATCAGGATAGGATGTCTTAGTCATCCTGCTTCACTATGATGAACTCATAATAAAGATTTGTTGAACTTAAAGGATTCAGTGTGGAATTAAAGTCTCTTTAGCAAAAACTCTCTAAAGTCATGACTCCTGGGGATCACCTGGGAACATTTGACCCAAGGCTCTGTTTTTGTGCACCAAAATAGCTGGTCTTGTGAGAATGTTTAACAATCCTGTGATGTATGTAATTGCTGATGATGAAGTGGGACATACCTGGCTTCTGTCTTGCTAACACTATGCCATTGCTTCCCTCTAGGTCAGAGGAAAGTATTTGACCTCCCGTTTGGAAGCTGCCTCTTTCGCAGTGATGTTTATGACAATGGATCCTCTTTTCTCTATGATAACTGCACTGCATGTACCTGCAGGGTAAGGTGGTTCTGAGGGGCTGTGGTCCAACACTGATAGCATTTTTGGTTTTTAGTGTTAACATAGCCAAACATGATAATGTGTTATTTATGGGAAGGAGGCATTATTGATGTCACTTTACGAGTAAAATCATACTTCAAGGTCACAAGAATGTTCAAACATAAGACCCAAATTACAACTCACTGTCATCTTCCCAGGACCAATAAGTTAGCTCCTGGTGGTGAGAATTAAACTCTTAGCAGCTGTCCTTCCTGAAGGGCTTTCTAAAAAATCAGACAAATGCACGTGGCAATGTTCTCTGGCTCTAATTATTCAAGATGAATTCTCTGATACACTTGGCAATAAAAATGGCTTTAATCACATTCAAGAGAAAAGAAAGGCATGGATTCACAGTTTATCATAAAAATAAACCTGGTAGCTTGGGAAGAGAGTATTTATGTGTTGTTCTTTGTACCATTTCTTACTTGAGTCATTGTACACTTTTCTCAAAAGGCAACCACAAGTCTAGTGACTGGTAAAGAAAGAATTCCACAGCTTCAGAAATTTAAAGGGATACACATCACACATTTCTAGACTATGTTTATGTGGTGATTTATTTCTGAAACCGAGAAAATCATTTATATGGAGGACTTCAGGATCATTCATTAGTGAGTTAACCCAAACATCTATGTGACACGAGTTTAGAATAATACATTTTGGTCGTGATAGTTGCTGTTTTGTTTGTAATAGCCAGAGGGCTATAGAGGGAAAGAGGAACTTTTCTCAATGTCAGCTATGAGTCAGTAGCTGGGATTAGAGTTCAGAAGTTCCTGATTACTCGAGGCATGCTTTGTTAAGTAGCATGCACTCCTTCAGGGAGGTGGCCCAGTAGGGTCTGAACTCTCTGTTCCCTGGCACTGAACAGTGAGTAATTCTGAAGCCCGGGAATACCTTCCTGAGGCTCCGTCCTCTCCTCCGTGGTTTGTATTATCCTGTGCTAAACATATAGCCACTCCTTCCGCCTTGGCCTCCATCCTCAGGACTTCTCTTTCTCTCCAGGAATTTCACACGTTATAGCTTCCTCTTGGGGATACTGAGCCTTTGATGAAACACATCACATTTCCAGTTCTCTTGATTACAGGAAAACCAGGCATCCCAGGAATGGAAATTAGTTATGCTTGCAATATTTTGGGTCTCATTCTATTTTTTGTCTTTTTATTTTTGCAGACAAATTTTTTTTTTTAATAAATTCATTTATTTATTTATTTTTGGGTCTTCGTTGCTGTGCGTGGGCTTTCTCTAGTTACAGCGAGCAGGGGCTACTCTTCGTTGCGGTGCATGGGCTTCTCATTGCAGTGGCTTCTCTTGTTGCGGAGCACGGGCTCTAGGTACGTGGGCTTCAGTAATTGTGGCACACGGGCTCTAGAGCGCAGGCTCAGTAGTTGTGGCGCACGGGCTTAGTTGCTCCGCGACATGTGGGATCTTCCCAGCCCAGGGCTCGAACCCGTGTCCCCTGTACTGGCAGGTGGATTCTTAACCACTGCACCACCAGGGAAGTCCCTTGGGTCTCATTCTTTAAGAGATTCTTTGAGAGATGATTAGGCAATATGTCCCAGTACTCAAAAGAAGTGTAACCGTTCCTTCAAGATGTTTTTATCAGAGTATGAATTCACGGTCATTTCTGGGAAATTGGATGCTTGAAGAATCAGGCTGCAATCATTTGGGATGATCAGTATTGTTTTTTATCTGTTTAGAGCTTCCCTCTCCGGCATCCCCATCCAATGCCATGGCAGGTACAAGAAATAGTTCTCTGAACACAGTATGGTTTCAGGTCTCCATGCCTTCAAATTTAAGGATTCTTCTGCCTGCCGTGTCCTCATCTTCTTTAAATTTGATTAGCAAACTCCTCTTCATCCACAGCAGCCTATCTCAGGTGTCACCTCCTTTAGTGAGGCTTTCCCAACCCACCTAGATTGGTAATTGTTCCATCTTCTCTACTACCCCTACACCTTTACTAGTTCTGTTTACCACATTATACTGCAGTCTTTGTTCAGATGGTTATCTCTCCTCTTCGTGAGTTCCTTGAAGACAGAAGTACATCCATCCATCTCTGTATTCTCATTGCTTAACCCAGTGCCAGGCAATGATCTAATGGGTACTGTGTGTGTGTTTGTGTGTGTGTGTGGGGGGGATGGGTGTGTATTTAATGAAATTTGGGAAATCTACCATGAAGTATGCATTATTCGAGAGCTAGTGAGTGCCCTTGTTTTTCAAACTTGAAATCAAGACATACAGTTTGACAAAAGGTTTTTTTTCCAATTTATGAGTTGACTTATAATTTCTATGCGCCAGGTACTGTGCCAAGTACTTTGCATATTTCATTTAAACTGCACAATAAACCTGAGAAGTAGGTATTATCATCTCCATTTTGAAGATGAGGAATCCAAGGCTCAGGGAGATGGATTTGCACAAGATAGCACACTTAATAAATGAACTGGCATTCTACCCTGGTCTTGTTCAACTCTACATTCTATTCACTATATGATGTGGTTAGAACCTTAAGAATAAAGAATAATAAATGCCTTTTTTTTTTGAAGGATCATCTCATTGTCATATTAATTTTAAGTGGATGAGTTAGTGGGAGTATAGTAGATGGTACCAGAAGTGCCTCTTGAAGTCATAGAATTAACGTAGAAGCTATAGAAGGTACATCTGTTGACTTACACAACCTATCTGTATGCCATGCTCAGAAGTGAGTCATCTCTCAAAGCTTACTAATAGGGTCTATGCCTTGGAGAGGGGTTTAGTCTCTCATTTCCCTGCTGTTGGCTCACACTAACTCAGCACTTTGAGGTCATTGCCGATCTACCCTGGGACACTTCTTTCTTCCATCTTGTCTTCTGCTAAGTTACATAAATGTTTTGCTCTTACAGTCATTCCACCTGACAGTCTACTCCAGAAATTGCAGCTTGTTGGCTGGGGAACTGGAGAAATCTACTTTTTTAAAGTTGCTCTGAACTTTTGTTCCATGCTTTGTTGAGTGAATAAGTAGGCACAATTTACTTGGCTATTTTGTTCATAGAATGCTACTTCTTTAGAAATCAAGCCATGCCCCTTTACTTTACAGATATAAACTTGTCACCCTCAGAGTTTAAGTGGCCTCATTTAAGGTCACACAGTTTATGGAAAAGCCCTGGAACCCAGGCCCAGCTTTGGAACTGCTTGTTTGGTTCCTTTGTGAATGTAGAACACACTAAGGAATTTCATCTTGACGTGGAACATGAGCTCTAAATTTTTAGTCTTTGATCAAAGATACGCTAAACCTTTACACTAAACTCCTAGAAGGTGTCATAAAGCCATGGAGGAGAACAGAGGGAGCACAGTTAATGAAGGCTGCAAAAGAGGAAAAAGTTAGGAAGAAAGAAGGAAGCTTGTTGGCCCACAGTGACCCAGGGCTTCTTGCCACACACTGGCTCTAGCAGAATCATCAGTCTCTTGAGCATTAAATGATAAATCCTTGGAAGGTGGGGAGCATATGTCACACTGCTCATAGCTTCTTCTTCTTCTGGTCCAGATACTAAGTCAGCAAATAACATTTTGAAATGAATGAAAGATTTATGGCAACAAATTAAAATATGGTATCTTCAGGGTATGTTTTAAAGCAGTTAGTTGTGGGTTGTTAAAGGAAGGCGAGGTAGGATGTTTGGTAGAGGTGGAAATCGTTTTTAATTTCCAGTTTGCCTTTGGGCCCCCAGGACTCTACTGTAGTGTGTAAGAAGAAGTGCTCCCACCCTGGTGGATGCAGCAAAAGCGAGGAGGCCTGTTGTGAGGAGTGCCTTCTACGAGTGCCCCCGGAAGACATCAAAGTGTGCAAGTTTGGAAACAAAATTTTCCGGGTATGTCACGAGCCAAGCTCATGGGAACTGTTGTACGATACTGAGTTGTAAAAAGCTCCTGACAAAATGCAGATTGCAGTATTCCATCTTTTGTATATACATGTGTGTATGTGTATAAATGTACTTATTTATATTACAATATTATATATACATATGTATTTAGAATCAAGGACACACAGGGACAGAGAAGCAACTGTTTGAAAACGTGTTTTTCTTTGGCTTTACTTTTGCTTTATAAAATACTTTAAACCTGTAAAACATTATTGCCCTTTCCAAATGTGGTGGCCAGTTGCTGGGGCTGAGCTGAGGATGTCCCCTGGATGGTGCAGCTGCGGGTGCCCAAACGCCCAGGGGCATCTCCAGCAGTCGGAGGTGCTCAGTGCTCCTTGCCAAGATCCTGATTCTTTTAGAACTTTTCCACTTAAATTACTTTTTCGAAGAGAGATTTTCTCATTTGGAAGATGTCCGGGCGAGGATGTTCACAGGGTATGTGGCCAGCAGAGCAGGTGAGTGAAGGTGAGAGAGCTCTGCCCCAGCCCAGCTAGAAGGGCTGTCTGCTGCCCATCTCAGGGATGTTTTGCATCGTTTTCTAACAGCCCGGGTGGGAAGTTGTTCAGCCACCATTTAAACATCTGGATGAAGATTGTTGGCTTTGTCCAAAGTGCTTCCCATCTAGTCTGTTTTCCCCAGGGGTGGAGGGAGTCTTTCTGTATCTGAAGGCATCATCTCAGGATACCATGAGAATCAAGACCTTCAGAATCAAGTCAGAGACAGAGGCACCTCAGGCCTGCTGCACCTAGCTAGACTTCCTATTACAGAGGTGGAGGGAGGGTCTTGATCCTTACGGCATCTGTAAGAAGCCCTGATGTGTCATGCCTAAGGGAAGGCCGTCGTGTGTGTGTGTTGTGGTTACACCAGGCTTCCAGAGCCACTCACGTGTCCACTTCACACAAAGCCTTCGTCTGTCTCCAGAGCATCCAGACGCAGTAGGCTCACTCTGATGACAGTTTTGTGTGCGAAGTGCTTTCCATGCTCCTCGCAGAAAGGTCCCTTCATGTAAGTAGACGAGGCCTGAAGTAATTTACAGAGTCCTAGAAATGTACACTCAGAGAATTTGCAGTAGTCAGATACTCTTTGAGACAGACTCTGTCAGAGAAATAAAAGGCACTAGAGAGTAGGTAGTCCTTAAAATACCTTCAAAGAATGAGAAGGAAGAGAAAGAGAAATAGTCGACATCAAAGATCTGGGCTAGTTTTCCTGTTTTTAATAAAATTTGCTGCTTAGATCCATAAGCCCAGAAAGGAATCCTTGCTTTGCCTGTAATCTCTTTTCTCACAAACAAGGATGCACATTCCTGCATGTTCTCCAGAGGTACAGGGTTTTTGTGACTGGGCACTTGGCAATTGCCGATTATAAATCCAGTGAGTCAAAGAAATTTCTCAAACAGCCCTTTCTGGGCTAGAAAATGTGTCCCAAAGTGCTACCCAGCTTTTTGCGAGGAGAGTAGCAGACAGGCAGGGACGTGGGACAAATGGCTCTTGGAGTTTTCTGTCTGGGCTCCACATTTTCAGATGGCTTGCTGGTCAGATGTCCGCCTGGCAGTGGGAGTCATATGAATTAGCCTCTGTTCTTTGCATGTTCATGCCCCGTGTGGGCCAGAGCCATGTCACATCTGGGAATAAACTAACCACCTGCGGACATCTCAATTAACTGCTGGCATCTGGGACAGCTCAAACATTTCAATCCTATCAGATGGAAAAATTAGACCCTTGTGGTTGCATCATGTATGAAAACTCTTGTTCGTCTCCCAGGGCGAAGCTAAGTAAACAAAGTAGGAGGTGCAAGATGCAAATATGACTTGGTTAGATGTACGAGAATTCTTTTTATATCCTGGAGGGGAAATGCACACACACACATACACACACACACACCCCCTCCAATCTAATCTTTCTATCAAATCAGTTAGATGTAGATGAACGCCTCAGAGTAATTTAGTCTAATGATGGCATCCATCACTCAGGGTAAGAAATGCTTTCCTTGACAGACAAATCCCAGCCTGCTGGATTAGCTCCCATCAGCCTCCAGCTGATAGCAGAATCCTGTGCTCTCTCCTGTAGGATGGAGAGATGTGGTCCTCTGTCAACTGCACCATCTGTGCTTGTGTAAAAGGCAAGACAGAGTGTCGCAAGAAGCAGTGCGTTCCCATCAGCAGCTGCCCTCAGGTATGTGTGCAGGTTGACTTTCTCTTTACCTGAGCATCTTGAGAACCATCCTGTGTGTGGCATGGTCACCTACCATCTTCTGAACACAAAATCCAGATCCTCCAAAACTGCCAAGTTCCCAAACAGCCACATGTCCCTTGCAAAGCTTGCTCTTTTGCTTTTACGGTTCCCACCCAGATTCTAGCCTAGCGGGACAATAGCTCTTACCTTGCTCCATTTCTTAGGGACCTCTCCCAGTTCTTTGTTTCAATGTCTCCAGCTCCTGTTTGATCTGCTCCCTTGTTTCTTCTGCTGGGTTTTCTGTTGAACATCATAACCGTCCTTTGCATTTTCCTCCTTTCTCTCTCTCTTCTCAAATCAGAGTTTTCTTCCCATTAACTATTCAAAGAAACGTGTGGTTGTTTATTAGTAAATTTCCCAAGGGGTTTCACCTGCCCAGCAGCACCCTCCAGCCCCTTTACTGAAGTTTTCCCTCTCTAACCCTGGCCTCTGTTGTAGCCCCAGATGGAAATAGCGTCCTTATGGAAATATCTCTTTTCAGAAACCCACAGTTCCAGCACACTGAATAAAGCAACCATTATCTTCCAAAGCATGAGCTTCATTGAATTCACCTCAGCAACTTGAAACCTTTCAAGGTTTTATGCATTTTGGGAAAATGTCAAGCCTATTCAATACCGTCCAGTGAATGAAAAAATACATCCATATATTCAGGACATGTCTTCCCTTCTCTGTTAGAGACGGCTTTTAATTTTATTCACATCTGTTATTATTATAAACAAAAAGTTGCTGTTTTTACTTGAGGGACAAATGAGGCACAAAAAAACAACAGCTGTTGCTATTGCACAACTGAATAAAAGGGGCAGAAAAAAAGAAAAAAAAAAAAACCCTAATTAGTCTTGCTTTAAAAAGCCTCAGACATAAAACTGAAAACCTCCTATAAAAGAAAAAAAACACACCAAAAAAACAGGAGATATAATAAGGAGACTTGAGCATGGTCTGCTTATAAATATTCATTGGGAAAAATGGGATCACATCATCTCTGCCCGTCCTCGGGGAACCCTTGCTGCTAATGAACTCTGGCAGCACATGTTAGTAATAATGGGCTTCCTTATTCTACAAGACAAAAACAGAGGGCTGTGCTGCAGGCGTGTTGGTTTTCATTGTCCTCTTGCCATGGGGAGGTCAACGCTCTTTCTGTCACCAGCATCTCATTAGTGTCTCTTCTTTGTGGACCATATTTGGGCCAGGAGCATCCGTCCCTCCAGGCGCGGGCCTGTTCCCGCCCCACCCCTCCTCGTCTTGTCAGAGCCCATCAGGCAGTGCCCAGCTCCTGCCTCAGGGCCTACCTTTCTGTTTCTAGGCATTTTCCCAACCATTCCCCTGGTTCATACTTTCCCTCCTCAGGGGCCAGCACAAGCACTTTGGAAGATAACTTAGCTCTACCATGGAAATCCTGTTAAACACTTACTTCCCCTTCCCTGCATTGCCTGGGGAAATTAAAAAAAAATTCTTCTGGAGAAGCAGACTGTATTCCTGCTCTATCCTTCCTGGCTACTACACATCTCTTTTTCCAGAAGTATGCGTGGCTTGTTGAAAAAGAATTTTGTGGTTGGATTCGCTCCCTGACAGTACCCCAGGGGCAAAGGAGTGCCTTTTTTGAGAGGGGCTGAGGGTTCCACTGGGGACAGGGTCGTTATGACACTGTCAATTCATCAGTGTTAATATGTACTGAAACTTCCTCTGTAGTCACAGGACCAATCTTGTTTGTTGCTGAGACCACCCCTGAGGTGGGTGCTGTTACTAGAGCCTTCTTACTGATGAGGTCACAGCGGGTCCAGAGTTCCACAGCGAGTTACACGTAACTCAGGAGCGCAGACTTCGTAGCTTGCACTTGATTTATTCCCTGCCTAATTTAGTGATATGACCAGCCCCATTCTCACTTCCTGAAGGAGGGAGCTGGCTGTTTCTGTCGAGGTGCAGATGTAGGGAATCGTAGTCACCCTTTGTTGAGGACTTGGCTTATACAGCTCTGCTCCGTTCGGCTAGAGTACCTGATGCCACCCTCCGGGGGTGTCATTCCATCAGCCTGAGCCAACCTCCTTTGGCTTTGCCCTCAACTGTTTTCAGTCACAAGAAGCCGAAGGAGACCTCTGTGCCAAATAGAAACAGATAAGAGAGCTCTTGGCCATAAAATTGTCATGGTGCCCCAGCCATGGGAGGGCTGCCAGTTGTAAGTCTCATTCAAACTTGTCATAGCCTTTAATGTACCTTTTAAGGCTTAGCTGATGCAAAAATGAATCAAACATGGTTCTAATTCTTCAATAATCAACTAGCATCTTGGTTTTTTTTTGGTTAGTATATATTTTTTAAGTACCTAAATCTAGTCCTGATGCAATTGACAGGTAGTAAACCAGTGTGTGGCCTTGACACAAGTCTTGGGCCACCTCTCTTTATAGTTTCCTATAAAGACGGGAAAGGGGCATCTATATTTAGAGAGTTGTTGTGAAGCATAAATGAGATAAAGTAAGAAGAACGTATAACATTCTTTCTACTGTATAGCAGATACCCAATAAATGTTAAGTTCTCTTAAAGATTAAGGTGAGACCTCTCTCATCTTAAAAATCTGGAGTGGAAAGAAGGTGGCCTATGAGGTCACACAAAATTAGGTTTGATTTTGGGTTCTACTACCCTTGTGTTGCATGACATCAATTTCGTCATCTATAAGAAGGAAAATGCTCAGCTCATAAAATTCTTGTGCATCTTAATAACACGGATTGTAATAACATAATGTAATTAAACCCTAATATGTTCTTAATATTAACTTATAAAATCCTTACAATTAACCTGATGTTAGGTAACCTAGGGGAAATATCTAGTAGGATGTTTGTTTCATAGCATGTGCTTCCTAAATGTTAATCTTCTTCCACATTTCTTTTTCCCTGTGATTCCATTGAGTCAGAGATAAGAAAGAGCCATTCTCTGATAAGGGTCCTGAGAATATGCTTCTTCCTTTAAATGTCAAGCATCAGCAAAAAATTGAAAGAAATGCAGTAGAGGAGATTACACTGTATTTCCAGAAAGGTAATGGAAAATTACTCAGGATTTCAAAACCCTCAGCCTCATTGGCTTTGACTACATAATAGTGACTTAACAGGGATAGCATACTGCTTTCTGAAAGAAGAAATCAGACTGAATTTGATCTGTAGCACAGATATTGTTCATATGCATAGGCCCAAGCTTGGGTTACTGTTTATTTTTGGGCCCTTCCAATAAGCAAAGACAGAATGAAGGCCTTGCATGGATTGATAGCTTGACAGCCAATTCCCATTTCTATGTGTGTGCACTTGGTCCCTAGAGGGCTAGATTTGGGTATCAGTGAAAAGGTGGAATCCAAACTGTCTCCATCTTCGCTCCGTGTGAGAAAAATCACACCAATGAGGCCTTTAGATATTGTATTTCTCGGAGGATAAAAACAGGAAAGCTTTCTGAATGAGTCTGCCTGGCCATAGAACCTGATACTTGAAACTTCATTTTTACCACCATCATCACCATCTGGGCATTGAGTTCAAATACAGCTGGGACTGATTTCATTGGTTTGTCTGGTATTAGATTTAAAAAAGAGTTTTGTCCTCAGCAGACCCTGTTTCTTGACACTGAAATCTTATTTGTTTTTCTCTTGATTAGGGTAAAATTCTCAACAGGAAAGGATGCTGTCCTATTTGCACTGAAAGTAAGTTTGTTAAAAATATGCTATTAATATTTATTTTGCATTTTATAGTGCAACAAGAAAAACGGTGGTGTAAGTTTTCAGCCTATTTTAGTTCTGTAGGTCTAGGATGGGATCATCTCACCTTTCTACAGACAATTTAAGTCAATGGTAATCCTCGAACAGAAGCACAATCGAGACAAATGTAGATGTTTCCGTTGGAATTTGTTGCTCTGAGAAATTTAGAAGACAAACGGTCTGATGAGGTTTTAGGAAGGACCAGATAACTTCATGTGCCTTTTAACTGCTAATAGCATTTGCAGTCATAGCGGCTAAGATAATGATATCCAGTAAAACCAAACATTATATATAATCTAGGAGAGATTCTCCTTCTATCATTATGAAGCCAAACAGCTGCCCTTCTTCCTCCCTCACCCCCACCGTTTTGCCCTTTCACTTGGGCACATCCCATGTCGCTGTTGGTAGAGAGAAAACAAGAGTTCATTAGGTGGGCAGTGGTTTGGCCATCCTGTTATTTTTAACTGAGCTCTTGAAGGTTCTCTCTAACATGGCTTATTCCGAAAGCCATCTGGGACTGTACTACCCACCACACAGAGAGCATAGCAACAGATTTAATGTCATCCCCACATGTAGGCATGCCCAGATCTATTAGCAAACCACTGTTTTAGTCCCCTCACATTCATATGCTTTCGAGATAGCTTTCTGAAGTGTTTCGTTAAAGGAGGAGTATTCATAATGTCACTGTCAAATTAGTATGATAAGCAGGATTAACCAAGCCATGGAGTCTATTAGATGGTATTTTTGAGCCATTCAGGCTTAGAGAAGTGGGCTTTGATGACAGTTGAAAAGCAGCTTTCACATGGGAACAAGTGTTCCCATTTAGACAATGGATGCATAGGTTCGTTGCATATATTACTATATATACATATATTACTATATATATACACATACATATCTATATCTCACTATTTTTTGAGACTGAGAGATATTAGACAATTATACACTGTACACTGGATGAAAGTGCTGGCTGAATTAATGAAAATTAAATTATAGCTTTAATAAAAGAATTTTTCTTTAAAGGTAAGGAAGTACATAAAATAACTCAAAGGAGGCCAACCAAGTATGACTTAGTAGAGCCTGGGAATTATGCAGAAAGAAGAATTAGCTATGATTAACACACCAGTTGATTTTAAAACATGTGTATAAACTATTACATTTAATCATCTTCCCAGAGACTCTCTGAGGAAATTTTGTTTAGGGATGGTTTGGAGGCCGCTTCCAGCGTCATTCCTTTTTGGATGAGCAGAGTCGAGTCTAAATTGATGAAGTTTTCCTCTGTATCCATGTCGATGAAGATGTTTGCATTTCCCTAGAAAGTACCTCCTAGTTGAAGCAGAGACAGACTTCTAATGAACTCCTCAGATTTTCTAGCTGACCCTTTCGATTTGCGTGAACACAGATAGGTTACATCTGCCCATCTCACTGCTGTCAGGCAGGAACACTGCTTATCAGCTTAATAAAAACATATGGCCAGTCTTGTACAGAAACAGCCTAAATCTTGAATTACCTGACTTTATGTTGCAAGAATCAAGAAGGATGATTATTGAGATCGTTGAGAGGAAAGCTACATTTCATTATTAGTTTATCCACTATGGGCTAGACTTTCCAGATATAGAATACTGGTGGCTTATTAGAAAACAAAAAGGAAAGAAAAGAAGAATAGAAGGATGGGCATGACAAAACTAAACCAAGTTTGTAACTGGTCATATTAAGTACTTATTGTACATGTGTTGTACATTGTATTGTAAATATAAATGTTGTACATGTGAATGAGCCTGTGACTTCTGTCACTGAGAGAGGCAAGTTGGCCAGGGAGAAGCCACCCAGCGGAGGGGCACCAGGGAGATCACTGACTCTGTGCGCCTACGTCCAGCAGGTCAGTGTGGGAAGAGCCCAGGCATGTGGTTCTTGGTCCAGATCAAGATGATATCATCAGATGGTGATGTCTCAGTTTCCTTTGGTGTTCTTTCCATCTGTTTACTCTCTCTTGCTCTCCAGCAGTTCTTCCATCAATGCTGTAAAACACATTCTATTTGTAGAGGTTTATTTATTCAGATCGAGTTATGAGATGGGATGACTTCCAGTTTTTTTAAGCAATGCCCAGATTTTCATAGCACATTCAGGTAGACTTATTCCAATGTCCTTTAGCTGTGGCCAAAAGACCTCCTATTTTGAAATTCCTTTGTCATTATACCCAAGATCCAGAACAAACCTTAGAGCTCGTTTTTTCCTCCTACGTCAGTTATGAAAGTTCTTCTGGTATATGGGTTCCTAGAGCAGACAAACGAAGGGTGAAGTCCAAACTAAGGCTAGTGTGTTCTAAAACCAGAAAAATGACCAATTTCTGTCTCATTCAAACAAGATCACACATGCACATATATACCCCATTAGTTACTGCAGAATTTTCAGCCTCAGGATTGCTGGTAGTTTGGCCAGATAACTCTTGGTGGTGGAGGCCGTCCTGTGCATTGTGTGATGTTTAGCAGCATCTCTGGCCTCTACTACCCACTAGATGCCAGTGGCCTCCCAGCAATATCTCCCGACATTTCCAGATGTCCCCTGGGGAGCAACATCACCCTTGGGTGAGAAGCATTGGTTCTCCAAACAGGGGTAACAGTGTAGGTGAATCCAGAAGTAATCACCTGTGGTACTAGTAACAGTAACTTGACTCTTAACACAGTGATTAGATGAAGCAGGAGGGTAAAGTAAAGTGAGGCTGACCTTTGCTGATGTAAAAAGTGACAGGGTGGGGGAACTTCCCTGGTGGTCCAGTGGTTAAAACTCCTTGCTTTCACTGCAGGGGGCACGGGTTCGATCCCTGGTTGGGGAACTAAGATCCCACATGCTGCACGGTGTGGCAAAAAAAAAAAAAAAAAACAGAGCAGAAGCCTCTGGATTTAATTGAATGTATTTCTATATTTTCATTGCCTAGCCCTAGAAAAAAATTGTAAAGGCATATTATATCTCGATCGATTCAAGTCAACTAAACCATCTTTGCTTTAGTTGCTAGGAAGCTAGAAATAAATTTGTACCCCATCTCTAACAGCACGTGGTTCTTGAGTAATAAACTTTCTCCTGACTTCGTCTTATATGTCTACTATCTTTATGTGTTTTGGATTATTTAGCATGTATGTGTGTAAACTACTTCCAATCCTCTTTTGGAAGGAGACAGGAATAAATACTTAGATATATATACGTACATACACAGATAAAATGGACTGATTGCATAGCTTCAAATCTAAAACTTACTTTGGTTATCTGCAGTGAAATGAGTGTTGCATTGTTTCCAACAGTGACATTGCATTGTCTGTTTCTAAAATCCCACAGAATTCCTGCTTTATTGACTGGCTTAATCTGTCTTGGTAGTGTTTGGGGCTCTCTCAGACCTCTGAAAGGAATAGTGAAGAGAAAACTCGAAGTAAACGTGTAGAACATTTTTAGTCTTCTCTTTGCAAGTCAGTGATAACAGTAATTTATAATTTTGTAGGTAATAAGCAATAATTGAGGCACAACATTGTTATATTCCTTATAGTACAGTGGTCTTTGGGTTGGTCTGAAAGGCCAATGATGATTCTATCAAAAAAAAGAGTCCTTTTAAAATCAGACCTGAAGGAAGTATGAAAAGGATTACTGTCTTTTAATAACATGGGACATTCTCTCTTTCCAACTGAAAAGAATTAAATTTTGTTTAGATGATTTATTTAAAGTAAAATATTTGAAGTGAGCTAAACAAACTTTATAAAGCTTTGGTGCAAATGCTGTTTCCTGCCCAAGTATGAGCTATAGCCTAAAGCGAGTCCTGCTTTCCCTGAGCTGAGCGTGATGGGATCATGAGTTGGGGGCCAAGAAGGCCACTGTCTGTTGTATGTATAGCACTTGGTTTGTGTGAAATGTTATCTTACTGTGTGTTGGCAAACAGTAGGTGGAATCTTGACCTAGCCACCCAACAGAGACCTGAATCAGATAAATTCTTTGCTGGCTGAATGTCTGTTTTCAGACATGGAAATAGTACTTAGTGGCAAAGTTTTCCCTGATAAAAGAGGGAGGTGTGTGTGTGTGTTGGGGTGTGTGTATGTGTGTGTGTGGAGAGAGAGAGAGGGAGGGAAAGAGAGACTGACTTTAAGAAAGAATTTAGTCTCTTAACCATCTACAAGACCAGAGGCAACCAAAGGCAGTCCAGACATGGATGCCCATCTCCAGTCTTACAGATTCATTAAGCTGTGCCTGTAGCTACATCAGTCCTCACCATCAGAATCCCAACCCCAAAACAAAGTTCACGACTGCATAACACAGAGGAGGGTAGGGTATTCTGAGCACAAATGTGCATTTAATTGAAATAACCTCAACTACATGTCCCACAAGTAACAGGAAATATCAGATTTCAGCAACTCAGGATACGAGGAGGCTCACAGTTGCCAGGTGACTTTTTAAAACCCCCAAGGGTTAGATTTCCAGCTGTGCGCAGCACTGGGGTGCCTGCTGTCCGAAAGGGGCCCTGCCTGCTGCGTGCACCTACCACGGGCACGGTGGAATTGCCCTGCCTGGTCTTAGCACGTCTTTTTTAAGTCCCTGAGCATCCCTACAGCGATCTCCAATTAAAGAGTGGTTGTAGGAAGGGGAATGCAACAACTTAATGAAGCAGTGACCTCAGGGCCCATTTTATGAGAAATCTCCACTGACAGAGGTTCTGCAAATTAGTAATTCTGTGTTTGAGCCTCCGAGGCTGTAAGCAACTCCAGGTCCCTTAACGCCAAGAGTCTGTCTTTAACTCAGGAAAGCAAGGAAATTTGAAACCGGAGCTCAAGATGCTTGTAGAATAAGAATTTGTGGTGTTGACTTTAGCCCTGCCGAGGAGGAGGAGGTGTTAAGCTAAGTGGCCACTGAAGTTGGCCTCCAGCATCTGGAGGTGGGTTTGTCACAGCTCCCAAGGCCCAACCAGCAGACGGGTGGCAAATAAAACCCAACTGTACCGCCCGTGGCGGCTGGGAAACCCCACGCAGGCAGAAGCGACATTGGAAGGGTGTGAGGAAATCGGTTTGTTTTCCATTTTATATGCTGCTCTGTTCTAAGGGATACTGTTACCTTCAATGTTCTGGCTGTAAATTGATGCAAAGTTGGAGGAGCCTGAGGTTATTAGGGGTTATTATCCACCACCTATTGTCAGTTTCTACGGGGTGTTAGTAACTTCGTAAGTTCTGACTGTTTAGTTAACAATCATCATCATGGAACAATAATGGCAGTAATTGTAATAGCAGCAGCAGCTAATATTTATTTATATTAATAAACAGCCCGAACACTGTCCAGGACTATCTTATTTGATCTTATTTGATCCTCACATCCATTTTATGGTCAAGTAATGTTACTAGCTCCATTTTACAGCTGAGGGAACTGAGGCTTAGAGGTTAAGAACGATGCCCAAGGTAGGTAGTGGAGCCCAAATTCCTCCAATGAAGTCTGGCCCCAGGGCCTGGGCTGGAGTTTCTACCATTGACTTCTTAGTCATTTTGTTCAGTTTGACCACCAGGTGCAGTTAGGAAGGGAAGAGAAGGTCCGAAGGGCTTTACAACTGGTGGGGATTAGAGATTGGAGAAGGATTTTAGGAAGAGTTTCCAATTTGAGAGTGTTTCCCTCCACGCCACCCAGGGAGAAAGGTAGACTCAAGTGCCCATGCTTTCATCTACCTGGCGACACCTCCACCTTTCTGCTCAGGTCCAGAACAGTTGGTGTGCTCTGTGCTCACTGACAAATCAAACTGGCATGGTTTTTCCATGTCCGCTCATTTTTCCAGGTATTTTTTTTCCTTCTGGCAACTCAAGGTGGAGGTATTTCCATCAGTAAGTGAAGATCTCCCCAAATTTGTTACTTACAATGATAAAATACATATAGTTTTAAGTTTGAAATCACTGTGTATAAATTCCATCGGGAGTAAGAAAGAGCAGAATTGCTCTGCCAGTCAAGCTCATCATCATTTTAGCACCATGGAATTGTATAAATGAATGGACCTTAACTATGAGGTCAACCTTCCTACTTCTTAGGTGAGGAAACTGAGGCTCACAGTAGTATTAACTTGAAGAGCTACGATGAAAACCTGCATTTTTTTACCTCCTTCTCCAGTATTCATTCTGTAATATCATATGGCCTCCCTGGATGTTTGCTTGGGAAAGTATTCTTAATATAGATATACCATTATTAAATCATTCAGTTAAAAGTTACTCTCTTGCCTAATTTTGAAAGAATATATTTTATACATAAAGATATGTATAAATTCATTATTAGACATCTGACACATTTAGCCAAGGCTGTCATCTTGAATCTCAAGGAAGATGCAAATACCCAGTTTTTAAAGAAACTTGTGACCAAAACCTCTTAGCAGTGGTGCACCTAAAATACCCCTAAGTGACAAAACAAAGAATACAAATCCCAAACTCTGAGAAGTATACTTTGTGGGAAAAACTGTGTAATAAATTACACATTACTGTATGCAAAGCTGAGGCAGATTTATACCTCTCTGGAGGTCACATCTCCTCTGAATAAAATAAGAACAACAAAAAATTGCTACTCTGCTGCCACTACAATTGCTCCTATTACCAGCCACGATTTATTGAATGTAAACCTGTGTCAGGCATTGTGATAAATGCTCTCCATGCGTTCTGTCACTTAATCCTCACAATGATCCATGCAGTGGAAGCTATTGTTATACCCATTTTACAAATGAGAGATCTGAGGGTCTGAGAAATTAAATAAGTTGAGGTCAGCCAATAGCCTGGTCCATGTGACTCCAAAGCCCAAACTTTAAGCACTATTATATGTTCTTTGTTGACTACATTTTTATTCATTTCAGAGGTTTACCGCCAAATATATATGAAGTTTGCCAATTTCTTTCTTCTGTACATGATTAAGGGCTTCTCTTTGAAAGCAGTTGTATTTGCTCACCTTTTAAAACCTTATCTATGTTTTTGAGGTCACTTAACCTCTTCAGCTTTTCGGATTACAATACTTGAATTCTAACCTTCCGTGGGAGTTTGGAGATATGACTCATTAGCTGCACTCGGTGGTTCCCTTTGATGTGAAATTCATATTTATGAGTAGTATCATCCTTTTCCTTATTGCAGTCCCCTTCTTGGTTAATGCTCTCCACCCCCAACCATTGCTCCTCTCCTCTGCTCTGCCCTTTCATATCTCTCCTTAGTACACACATCTGTTCTGCTTTTACTTTACACCTTTTCATCCTGTGAGCTCACAGCCCTGCCTGCATCTGCAGTTACTCTCTCATTTTGGTTTCACATTTGGCCAAACTTCCAGGTCCTTAACATAGGACTTCTTGACAAGATACGAACATGGTAGGTCTCAGCTTCTAATTTTTTTGGAGAGTACATTCTTCTTTCACAAAGGACTGTATTTGAAGTTGATTAACAGTTGCTACCTTTGACTCTGTAAATTATCTGGGTTGGGAGTTGGATGGAGAGATTAATGGCTGTTTCCAACCCCTATCTGTTGACTGAATTTTGGCACCCCCTTTATCCCAGCTGCACAGGTTTTGAGTCAATGTTATTTCTCATACTTTGGGCATTTCTCTCCCTTGTTGATAATCAGTCGTCAGGTCTGGTTGATTGTCTCTTTGCGTTTTCTTTCTAATAAATAGTTTCTTTCCCATTCCCACGGCAGCCAGAGCCTCATCCTATTGCCTGCAGCTAAACTCTGTCTTTTCTCCGTCAGCCCCTTCTGCATACCACTGTCGGAACCCAAACTTGGCTTTCACGAAACCAATACCGGCTTCCTTCACTGGTCTCTCTCAGAATTTCCCAAAGTTTGTTTTATAAAACTCTAGTGCTGAGGGCTAGTAATGAGTAATATTTTCAAAACAAGGTTCTATTATTAACCACATTAGGGAAATGCTGGGTCAAGTAAACTGAAATTTGTTTCCTCACTGCAGAATTTGCAGAGCCCTTTCTATGCCAATGTGCAGGGTAGACTTGCAGGAGGATGATGGAGTGTAGAGTCCCTCCCAAGCTAATTTGGGCTGCAGAGGTTTTTTTATTTCTACTTATTTTGGCAGAGTAACAGGCAGGATTGATGTTTCATAGGAAACATGTTAAGAAACGCTGGTTATCTGGAATACATTTAAACTTCTCAGGCTGGCAATAAATCTCAAGCCAATTTATTTAGACGGCTTGGATGTCTTACATCTCCTGAAGCAACTACCCACTCTGGGCAGATCAGTCTCCTGCTATTCTTGTGCAAGCTGCCTTCTTTCCCATGTCCACGACTTTGTTAACATTCTTCTTTTGGTCTAGCGGCTTACTCCATTCTACCCCCAAATCTACATTTGTATGTCTTTTATAGACGAGCTAAACTCACATTGTCTTTTCAACACATTTACATTTTATAAGTATGTTACAGTCTTATCCAGCCCTCTTTCAGCCCGCAGTGGGTATCTACTTGCTAGATTTGCATAGCATTTATAATAATACAACTAATAATGACTACTCTCTAAGCATCTATTATGCTTTCGGCACTTTTGCAATGCTATCTTTGTCTTTATAACCACCCTGCAAAGTAGTTGTTCTTCAACCCATGTTACAGGTGAACAGACTGAGGTTATTGTAGGTAGTGTGCGCATGATTTTGTAGTCATTGGGTAGCAAGACTGGGATTCAAACCCAGGACTGTCTTCTAAGCAGCTTACTTAATGTTCACAAAGCTCTAAGGTGGCTTTAAAGCTGGAAGATAGGTTAATTTAGAGATGTGAAACCCATCTTTTCACTCAGGTAAGAAGTTCTCTTTACTGATAGATAGCAATTTCTAGGTTAAAGAGAGCAGACATTTTAAGGTCAGAGCTTGGATGATAGAGTGGCAAAAATGCATCCTCTATAACAAGTTTGTATTAACACCCAATGAATTTCCAGCATTCTGGAAGGTGCCCTGGAGGACATGGATAAAAAGCTGATACAGACCCTGAGTTTAGGAACTTGTAATGTGGTTGGGGAGATGAAATGTAAACACATCAAATGAGAGAACTGTGTAATATAGTTTTTAATTAACTTCTAGATAGGTGTCGTTAAACTGAAGTTCATGAACTCTTAGGAGGTCATTGATCAGTCTTAGGAAAAGGTGTCTGTGAGCCTCTACATTTGAGTGGATATACTCATGTGCACTTGGAAGGAAGAGTGTCTATACATTTCTTCAGATTCCCCAAAAGCTCTCTAATCCCAGTTTGTTAACAACAATGACTGCGTAGGATGCTGTGGTATAGGGTGTAAATGGAAACATCAAGTCATGGTGTGGGAGGCACTGGCTTCAAAGCCACAGAGATTGGGTTGGACTCTGTCTTTACTGCTATTGGCTGGGTGACCATGGGCAACAAGGAAACCTCTCCAGACTCACTGCTAAGAAATTAGGGTAATAGTATATACCATGTGTAGAGAAGTAGTGAGGATTAAAGGAGAGAATGAAAGTATGGAAAGCATCTGGCATGGTACCTGGTGTAACCTAGTCACTCCAGACCAAGTTGCCTTGACTTTTGCTCGATTTATTAGTTTCCTATTGCTGCTGTAACAAATTATTAAAAACTTAGTGTCTTAAAAACAATACACATTTATTATCTTAACAAGTTCTGGAGGTCAGAAGTCTGAAATGGATCTGAATGGGTCAAAATCAAAGTATTGGCAGGACTGCATTCCTTCTCAAGGTTCTAGGGGAGAATCTGTTTTCATGCCTTGTCCAGCTTCTAGAGGCTGCCCATTTTTCTTGATTTGAAGCCTTCTTTCATCTTCAAAGCCAGCAATGGCAAGTTGAGTCCTTCTCATGCTGCGTCACTGTGTGACACTCACTTTCCTGCCTTCTTCCTTCATTTATAAGGACACTTGTGATAACATTTATCCTGCCTGGAGATAAATACCCAGGATAATCTCCCCATCTCAGGGTCAGCTGGTTAGCAACCTTAATTTCATCTGCAGCCTTAATTCCTTGTCCTGAGAGCATTAGTTAATTAGTCAATTAATTACTTGATTAAGCAAAATTCTGTTGAATTACCTGCTGTACACCATTTATTACACTTAACTATTTTAGTGAGTTCAGTGTGGGCAGTTTATTTTTTTCCACTGAAATGTATTCTTTAATTAATTAACCCGTTCGTTTAACAAATATTTGATACCTAATATGTATTATACCAGGCATTGCTATGAGTAATGCACAGATGGATCCATTTATCATATAATGAATGTAGATCCTCCAATATACAAGCCAGTGTGCCACGCACTGAGAAGTATACACAAAATTTACGTGTAAGGAGTTGAAGGCCTGTTTTAGGAGTTAAAGATACATTACAACTAAAAGCGGTAGTTGGGTGGAAAGTGATTTATCGTAAGCGTTCTGTGGGTTTGATGACCATATTTTTAACCTTTAACCTTTTAACCTTCAAATTGAAAAACATAGTGTGACTATAAGATAGAGTATTTGAATTTAAGAAAAGTCCCAGAAAAGATGAGCTGTGTGGTCAGTTGTGCTTTGGGGACTTACAGGAAAGAGAAGTGACTTTGGCTGAGGCGTGGGGAAGGTTGGCACGTGAGCCAGGAGCTGATGAAGTCCAGTGCTGTGAACTGAGGTGTGGGGCAGGCACAGGCCACTGCACCAACCAAGATGAGAGGTGGGGAAGCCCTGAGCTCAGCTGGGGAGGCCGTAATAGGATGTCAGCCTCGGCTTTAGGTTTAAATTTAGTTCAAATTAGATCTCGAAGGTAAGGATGCTCTCTGTTCTCTTCTGTTTGAAGTTGGTGAGGATATGAGGTTATGGAAATGATGTGAAAAGAAATTTACAGTCTTAACAGTATCCCTACCAAACCTTTTTTTTTTTTTTAATGTTAGTTTCAGGTGCCTACTCAACTTTTTAAAAAAATCAGCTTTTTATTTGTGGATTTGTAAGTCTGTCTCATGGATTAAGGGTGGGTGGAAAGAAACCCGCTATGACCTAACCCCACATTCACACAGTAAAGTCAGATTAAGTTTTGATTTAAGAAGCCAAGGATGTAAAATCTGGAAGGAATCCAGGTGCCCCTTGGTGGAGCTTCTGTTGGCTTTGAGGTCCCCTGGGGGCAGCAGCTGTCAGGGACACCTCTTGAGAGAGGCCAGAGCCTCTTGTGTGGGGAAGTTCAGTTCCTGCTGGGTCACACACAGCCTGTTTATATTGGAGGCTTACATCATGTCAAGAGGAGCCTAGACAAACAGCATAAGGGCTTGTGTTCAGGGCAGCGTTTCTAACCCCAGCCTTTCCTGGTTCTTGACCCAAACTTGGCATTATCACGGCTCTTACCCACCTGGGATTCCTGGGAGCCTCTGCATGACCCAGTGGCGCCCGAGTCCCACAGGGCCCGTTTTACTGCAGTTTATGTTGAGGAAAGTTTAAAGCCATGTTTTGCATTTGATAGACCTTCCTCATGGTTAGAACACTACTCTGGAAAGGTACTGATCTGTGTGGTGGTGTGGTATTCTCTTTGCAGAGAATAATGGACTGAGGATGAAAGTCATTTTCTATGTTTTCAAAGTGACTTTAGTAACTGGGGAAATCTTACGTTAAGTGAAGAGGAAATAAAATTTCATGTACAGGATAATCTTAGCTATGTTAGCTATGTGTTTGTACACAAACACAGACACAGACACACACACACCCACCCCAAAATGGTAAACAGTGATTATTTCTTGTTGACGGAACCGTGAATGATACTTTTTTTATTCTTATGCTTTTCTGTTTTTGTTTTGTTGTGTTTTGGGGGAAGGGGGTTAGAGTCTTCTCAATTTCTCTTATTTTTTATGACATGAGGTTGTATAATTTTCCCTTAATTTTCGCTGACGGATGTTTTAAGAATAATCACTGTCCTCAGAAGGAAGGCATCTTATTAGAATAAATATACCTACGGGAGAAATAAATGTACCTGATGAGGTTAAGAGAAAAACATTGGAATTTTGTTTTCAGAAGCAGCCTGACTCTCTTAATTCTCATAGCTGTCTTATTAAAGTAGGTAACATCAAAGAGATATGTTTTAATCCAGTATTTTTAATTTTTTAAAACAAATGTCCTTATTCCAAGGGTATACATAGTGATTATAAATAATAAAATGTAAATGTAAATAATAATGTATATACACATAAACAAGAAAGAGGAAAATAAATGTCACACATAATTTCATTACCTAAGAGGAAAAAACATTCTTAATATTCTACTCTTTTTTTTTTCCAGTGCCTAGACATTGTATACATATTATTGAAAACAAACCAAAACAAAAATGACGTCTGATAATTTGACTTAAAAGACTATGAAAACACATACCACTGCTTGTAAACTGGCTTTTTCTCTCCATCCTCTGACTTAAACATATTCAGGCAAGGATAGTTATGGGAGGGTCTGTTTATTGAGCTCTAACTACCACTCCAGGCTTTCCAGAAGAGTGTGACTGGACATCAGAACATCTTGGACCGTGACCCATTTCACTGGGTCTGCTGAACAAAAATTATATGAGGATACAGTGTTCATTTTTGCCCCCTAAGTGTTTCTATAGTTTTTTTCCCTTTTCAGCGAGGCAGATTTTTTAACCCTGATATTCTCACTTTCCGTCATTCTCTGTGCATGTGTTCGCTGCTCCTGCATGGAGCCCTTGAGGATCTGGTGTGGGGACCTTGAGGTGCCAAGAAAAAGGGCCAAGGTTTCAAAATTATATTAGTTTGTGATACAAATGTCCCAAATGCAACCCATAATTCTCAGGTATCTTCCTCATCATGAAATTTTGTTGGCTTCTTCTATATTGCCCTTATACAGAAAAATCATCCTGATCTCCAGACCCTTCTCTTCCACAAGTTATGGCCTCTTGAAAAATATCTTTCCTGACAGCCCTGCTCACACATGATTTCCCTTGCCTGGTCTCCCTGGATGTCCCTCACAGCTTCCTGCCCAGCTATGAGTAAGCTCAGATTTCCCTAGGGCCCCAGGGCCATTCTATAGGCAGTATATTTTCTGTTGCTTCTTTGAGGATTTGGTTTGTCACATAACTGACCTTATCTACATGTACCCACATTTGACTCTTAAAAACAAAACATAGGGACAACAAAAATGAAGACAGAAACATAAGGCAGAAAGGAAAAAATTATCACTCATGGTTCTACCACCAAGAAACAATCTCAGTTCACAATTTTGGGGTATGTGTGGTTTGGATATTTATTTTAACACAGTCAAGATTATCCTATAGATAGAATTTTGTTTCCTGTTTTTCACTTAATGTGGCATAAGTATTTCTTCAATCATGAACATTATTTACAGACTTTTTCAATGACTAGATAATAGTTCATTTTATGGATTTACTACCAAGTGCTTAGCTATTTGTTTAATGTTAGGAGACAATCTAAATATCTATTTTCTTACAATGTGTCCATGATCAGTAGGCATGAAGAATAGTGCTAGGGTATGTAGTGAATTCTTGGTAAACGTTAGCTGTTGCTGTTTGTGTGAGTTATCATTTTGATGCAGTTGGGGTCAGAACACCTGGAGAAGCTGTATGTTGTTCCCTACAGACTCTGGACAGAAGGTGTAGGCGTGCCCTGTGCCTGCTCACAGCTGGGAGAGGATTTCTCAGGAATATAATTTCAGCTCCTTCACTTGTGCCTTGGCCTTTGCCAGCTGAGGTCCATCTATTTCAAGCTCAAGAGTTCAAAAGCATTGATTGGTTCTGAGTTTTCTTGACAAGTATGTGGCATTAAAAACTCTGAAAAAGCCCTTTTCTTGAATTTGGTGCATCTGGTGGTCAGGTTAACATTTAGTTCTTTGGGGGCACATGGTAGCATTAACTTTGAACTATAATTCTCCTGATGCCACTTGAGGTGTCCCAAAGAACTGCCTTGCTCCCTGTCAACCAAAAAGCACCATCTTCATCCCAGGGAAGGAGTCCATTTGTCAGAATGTGAGAGCAATGTGTGATAGGACAATTTTGAAGTAATCACATGGAGAAAGGACTGGAAAATGCAGTATGGGGTGATTAGATAGGTGAGAACGCTAGTTGGGGGGATATAGGATTAAGAAGGTGAGGGTGGGGTACAGTGTGGAGCAACAAACTGAGTAAAACTGGAGTCACGAGGAAAGAACACCATAAAAAAGGATAAGAAAGGAATCGAAATGGCGGGTGAATTAAAATGTTGCTGGTGAACTTTCAAAGCTTTCTCTCCCACCCTTTTCTTCCACCCTCCTCCCCCAAGTAGTGCCTTTTTTATATTCCTTGAAGTATTTGTTCATTGAAACTCTCCTACATACCAGAAACAATCTGTTCTGTGAGTCTCTATTAAATGTTGACAAGGAAAGCTAACTTAGAACAAGTAATTAATTTACGAAATTCCCAATACATATGATTTATATGGAGTCATGTGAAACTGACATATGAAATGACATAATGTATCATAAAACAACATTACTCTCCGAACGCTTTAGAAATTAAAAGCAAATGTTTGCCTTGGATCCAGTTGGTCCTGTTAGATCAGTTGGCACATCCTTACTCTGTATTGATGCTTAATTCTTCTGTTACGTATTCAGAGCAATTATTTGTATAGAATAGTTTCATACTCTTGACCTGTTCTGGAAATCAATCTTTTTATTTTAGTTCTTTCATCATGTGGGCTAATTTCTCTAAATGAATTTCTCATTTCCTGGTTGTTTATGCCTTCTTAAAAACAGATAAAATATCTTTATATAGAAAACAAATTAATGCCAAATTTTGTTTTAAAAAAAGAAATGATATTTAGTTTTCTGTATAAACCTTGGAAATGCCCTAAAGTGTAAAACTTTACTTGGGTCTCATAAGTATTTGAATTAGTGGTATTTTGAAGTGATAAATTCATTGGAATTTCTTTAACTTATTAAATGATGGGTTTTACAATTGATTCTTTATCCAACTTTAGATTTTGATACACAGATGAAAATATAGGAGCCTTGTATTTCTAGAAAATACACGGAGACTATCAACTTTATCAGTGTCTTGGTTCTTAACAATATTAAACATGTATCTGTTTGGCAGTTCTATTTATCTGTCCTTAGAAATACATGAGTGTTGAATATAATACTTTTCTAAGACCGTGAATAACACTGAGAATACCATGTTTCCAAATTTTTTGAATCAGTTAAATGGAAACAATACTAATGCTTTGGTGTATTGTCATTTATGTTGCTGCCTTTTATTTATATTTTTGTTCTTGTTTATATGGGTATGAAATTAGGCCAGTTCTGTTTATAAAATTATCCTAGTTTCATTTCTCTGTCTTTGACATTAAGACCATAGAAGCATATCAAGTCTCTAAAATAGAGATGCTTTAAGAATTCAGAAGTGTTATAAATAACTTTTAAGTATAAAAGCACCAGAAGTATTACCTGTCCTGTGAGGTTTGGTACAAACTTTTAGAACAACCAAACTTTTTATTTATTTTCTTTTAAGTCGATTTTCCTTAGTGCACCTCTGCTAAGGCCTTCCCTTTACCTGGCAGGTGCCCCTATCAGGTTTATTGCAGGGACTCCTGATTTCTCTTTGAATCCTTCACTCGGTTTATGACCTGCTTTTGTCTCTCACTCATCCGCAGAGCCTGGCGTTTGCACGGTATTCGGAGATCCCCACTACAACACTTTTGACGGACGGACATTTAACTTTCAGGGGACGTGTCAGTACGTTTTGACAAAAGACTGCTCCTCCCCTGCCTCGCCCTTTCAGGTGCTGGTGAAGAACGATGCGCGCAGGACCCGCTCCTTCTCCTGGACCAAGTCGGTGGACCTGGTGCTGGGCGCCAGCACCGTCAGCCTCCAGCAGCACCTGACCGTGCGCTGGAACGGCTCGCGCATCGCACTGCCCTGCCACGCGCCGCAGTTTCACATCGACCTGGACGGCTACCTCTTGAAAGTGACGACCAAAGCAGGTGGGCTTCTAGAAGCACGGGCCTTCTGTGTACCTCTGGCTCTTCCCTCTGTCTCACCAACTCGTGCTCAGGAGCTGCAGCTGCTCCTCCTCCTCCGAGGAAAACCGGAGGCAGAGCAGTATTCCAGCCGCAGGTGTGGCCTCACGCCCGAGATGCCACAAAACAGCTGGAGAAATTTGCACACCGAGGAGCCTTGCAGTCTGACACCAGTTACACCAATCTTGCAATCTGTCGACATCCAGTGCCTTTCCATCCTCATTCCAGACATAGCGGTGGTTCTTTCTCATGTTTTGTTGCTACTTTAGGCCATTGATGTCTAGCTTGGAGTTGTGTCTTTCCCAGCTCAGCCAGTAATGTGCAGTTTCACATCTGTGAGAAAGAGTGTTTCCTTGTTAGCATCTGTCCAAGAAGGAGGGACTCCTCAAAAGCAAACTGCGAAAGTGTGGGTGTGAAGATGGGAGTGCGGATGGTGGACGGTGTGACCAGCAGTCCTGTCCATCCTTGACCCGGGGCAGGATGCTCGTTGAGTTGATGGGTAGAACCACTGGCTCCTGCTGGAGGACACTTAGGATGCTTGCTCTGAAAGCACTTCCCCCAGGCGTGGGCACAGGCAGCTGGCCACTGAGGCCTTTTCTCAGCATCACGTGTTGCCTGAGGCCCCCTGGACTCTGTGTTTCCCCTCCAGGGGCAGATACATTCCCCCTAGGCCAAACTGTTCATAGTTGCTAGTAGGTTACTCCTAGGCGTTCACTGAGGCTCAAATTTTTGTCTGTGAGGTGCTGCCTTAGAGAGACATCTTAGAAGCAGAAATCAATCCTTCATTCTCAGCCCCAAAGAATGAATTCAGTTCGTTTACACAGTTTATATGATATCATGTATGGTTCCTTCCATGCTGCCTTTGGTTAATGCATATTGTTTGTCAGTTGGATTTGGAACTGCATGTCCTCCTGGCACATGCTATTTCTTTAAGCATGATACTTGAGGAAATCAGCATATTGCTTACTTTTTGCACTGATTAGAATTTAACAATGTAAAAACATCAATTGGGTTCCAGTTTCTTTAGCTAATATGGATTGAAAGGGAAACATTTGATAGAGCAGGCACTTCTGAGGGACTGCAGAGACTGTTCTCCACGGCACTTTCAGAACCCTGTTAATTGTTTCTGTTCAAGCCAAAATATATTTGGTAAATTGATTTGAGCCGATGGAATGCCAGCTTAGCTAAACAAAGGCAGGAAGCCAAGGAGAAGCCCAGGGAGCTTTTATTTGAGAAATGTTAAATATTAACGTATTGGGACATTCTATAAAGAAGGGAAGATTCCCATTGTTCACTTTGAAAGTGGTAGATGTGAAGAGCTCTGTTCATTCAACTTTAGAGGGATTAATCCACCCCAGAAAATTCAGACACCTGTTGTTGCATTAAAATGACATGCCGCTCTGCACATGTAGGCCTCACCTCATCCCTCTGAAGGAAGCAACGGTTTGTGGCTTCATGTAAAATGTACACAAAATGACCCATTATTACACACAGTTATAATTAGAAGCACCTTGCTTATCTGTTTGCAAGCCAGGTGAACACAGTGGATTCTACTGATATGGAAATTATTAGTCATCTACAACCCAGTTCTCAAAGGGGTTCTGGATATTCAGCTATTACTAACAGTTGAGGGGTTTCAATACTGTTCCTGTCACAGCTGACAATACCTTATGGAATAAGTGTACTCTTTTTTTGTTTGTTTCTTTCTTTCTTTTTTAAAAAAATATTTATTTATTTATTTATTTATTTGGTTGCTCCAGGTCTTAGTGGTGGCACGCGGGATTTTTAGTTGTAGCATGCGAATTCTTAGTTGCGGCATGTGGGATCTAGTTCCCTGACCAGGGGTTGAACCCATGTCCCCTGCATTGGGAGTGCAGAGTCTTAGCCACTGGACCACCAGGGAAGTCCTAAGTGTACTCTTTGTAAGGATTTCACATGGCAAAAATGACCAAAAGGATAAGGCTGCTAAGAAAATAATAATATATCATAAATACCATAATTAGGTTAGTGAATTTAACTCTTCTAGGCCTTGAACTCAGGTTTACAATTTCTTTTCTTTTTCTGTCTCTCTTCCCATGATGCAAGTAACTTATGTGCCCTTAATACCCAGCTGAACAACTTCCTGTATCACACGGAGCGCACAAGCTTTCTGCTTGCTAGGGAGGAACTGTATTTCTTTGGGCACTAAACTTGCTTCGCGATTATCCTTTGAATGGAACAATTCCATTTCCAGACAATAGTCTCTTCCACTCTGGTCTACCAATCTCAGTTTGTACTACCCCTTAGGGATATTTTCTTTTTATTACCTATTGATTGCCTATCTAAAATATCACAGTATATCCTTTGAGTGTTTGTTCTTCCTCCATAATTTTTTTTCATAAGCTTATGTGATCAAAGGGTACTTTCTTCAAAATAGCAGCTTAAATCAAGCCTGCAGCTGGAAGACGGGAGATGGGGAAGAATGGCTCTGTGGCCCTGTGGTTTATAGACTCAGCGCTTCATGATGGAATTGTCTGCCAGCGGAGCACAGGTGGCTGTGTAGCTTGGGTGGAATTAGGCTATAGCTACATTCCTAATAACAACTGGAGTAGTACAGAAGACACAGAACAAGGCTCAGTAGCTTGAGAAAGCTCTGCTCACCCCTGTCACACACCCCCACCCCAACTCTTGGCACTTAGCGAATCACTTAAAATATTTCCTTTCTGCCACCTGTTCACTTCATCAACTCCACCTGAAAGAGTTACGTCAGATCCACCTGAAAGCATTAACATGTGGGAGTGTGACTTTTTATTTTACTTTTGGTAGAGCTCTACACTTGATGAACCTAGAGTATATATATATATATATTTTTTCTTTTTTTCCTTTGGTGTAAACTCTAAACAGAAAAATTATCCATTTTTAAGCATCACTATGGTATGTCTACAGATTTTGCATCTCCCCTCTCTCTTAAAAGTGGACTGCAGCAAAAGCAACAATAACAACCAAAAAAAAAAAGCAAAGAAAAACAACCACAAAATAAAAGAACAACAATCCCCACACCAAAAAAAAAAAAAAAAAAATAATTAGTAGTCTGGAGCCAGGTCACACACTTGAAAGGTGAAAAACAGGTTGGTAAAATATTCACTGGTGAGAAGGGAAAATTGGAAGGCTCTTCATACAGTGGAAGGAATGCAGCTGCTGCTCACATCCCACATGAGACGTGTGCTTCAGCTTTGGCCTTCTGACTGCCAGTTATTTCTACCGATTTCCCATGCAGAGAACTGGGAAACTCATCCCAGCTGCAGAAAGGACTAACCCCAAACCCTCAAACACTTCCATGGCATTTTCATCTCATAAGATGCCTATTTAAAATATCTTTTGGAAGAGCAATTTTTTTTTCAATTAACAACTTATTCATTTTTTTTTTGCCTGTCACTACTGTAATTTACTTTGCATGGATTTTACTCATGTAGAGAGTAAAAGTTACTGTGCAAACACATATGTATATGATACAGCAATAGACAAAGGCATCTGTAGTCGAATAAGTCATCCTTACACAATACGAAGCCTAGCATTG